>NW_027141655.1:2678625-5357251 GCF_036365525.1 Heterodontus francisci | reverse complement strand
TGTCAGTGTATGTCTTTGTTACTTGGTGTCAGTGTATGTCAAAATACTTGGTGTAAGTGTATGTCTTTGTTACTGGGTGTCAGTGTATGTCTTTGTTTCTTGGTGTCAGTGTGTGTCTGTGTTACTGGGTGTCAGTGTATGTCTGTGTTACTTGGTGTAAGTTTGTGTCTTTGTTACTGGGTGTCAGTGTATGTCTTTGTTTCTTGGTGTAAGTGTGTGTCTTTGTTACTGGGTGTCAGTGTATGTCTGTGTTACTTGGTGTAAGTTTGTGTCTGTGTTACTGGGTATCAGTGTATGTCTTTGTGACTTGGTGTCAGTGTATGTCTTTGTTACTGGGTGTCACTGTGTGTCTTTGTGACTTGGTGTCAGTGTATGTCTGTGTTACTTGGTGGAAGTGTGTGTCTGTGTTACTGGGTATCAGTGCATGTCTTTGTGACTTGGTGTCAGTGTGTGTCTGTGTTCCTGGGTGTCAGTGTATGTCTTTGTTACTGTGAATCAGTGTGTGTTACTGGGTATCAGTGTGTGTCTTTGTTACTAGGTGTAAGTGTGTGTCTGTGTTACTGGGTGTCAGTGAATGTCTTTGTTACTGGGTGTCAGTGAGTGTTTTTGTGACTTGGTGTCAGTGTATGTTTTTGTTACTTGGTGTCAGTGTGTGTCTTTGTTACTTGGTGTCCGTGTGTGTCTGTGTTACTGGGTGTCAGTGTATGTCTTTGTTACTGGGTGTCCGTGTATGTCTTTGTTACTTGGTGTAAGTGTGTGTCTGTATTGCTGGTTGTCAGTATGTTTGTTTGTGTTACCGGGTGTCAGTGTGTGTCTGTGTTACATGGTGCCCGTGTGTGTCTGTGTTACTGGGTGTCAGTGTATGTCTTTGTTACTGGGTGTCAGTGTATGTCTTTGTTACTTGGTGTAAGTGTGTGTCTTCTTTACTGGGTGTCAGTGCATGTCTTTGTTGCTTGGTGTAAGTGTGTGTCTCTGTTAATGGTTGTCAGTGTGTGTCTGTGTTACTTGGTGTAAGTGTGTGTCTGTGTTACTGGGTGTCAGCGTCTGTCTTTGTTACTGGGTGTCAGTATATGTCTTTGTTACTTGGTGTCAGTGTATGTCAAAAAACTTGGTGTAAGTGTATGTCTTTGTTACTGGGTGTCAGTGTATGTCTTTGTTTCTTGGTGTAAGTGTGTGTCTGTGTTACTGGGTGTCAGTGTATGTCTGTGTTACTTGGTGTAAGTTTGTGTCTTTGTTACTGGGTGTCAGTGTATGTCTTTGTTTCTTGGTGTAAGTGTGTGTCTGTGTTACTGGGTGTCAGTGTATGTCTGTGTTACTTGGTGGAAGTTTGTGTCTGTGTTACTGGGTATCAGTGTTTGTCTTTGTGACTTGGTGTCAGTGTATGTCTTTGTTACTGGGTGTCAGTGTGTGTCTTTGTGACTTGGTGTCAGTGTATGTCTGTGTTACTTGGTGTAAGTGTGTGTTTTTGTTACTGTGAATCAGTGTGTGTTACTGGGTGTCAGTGTATGTCTTTGTTACTTGGTGTAAGTGTGTTTCTGTGTTACTGGGTATCAGTGTCTGTCTTTGTTACTTGGTGTAAGTGTGTGTCTGTGTTACTGGGTATCAGTGTATGTCTTTGTTACTTGCTTTAAGTGTATGTCTGTGTTACTTGGTGTAAGTGTGTGTCTGTGTTACTGGGTATCAGTCTATGTCTTTGTTACTTGGTGTCAGTGTCTGTCTGTTTTACTTGGTGTAACTGTGTGTGTGTGTTCCTGGGTATCAGTGTATGACTTTGTTACTGGGTGTCAGTGTGTGTCTTTGTGACTTGGTGTAAGTGTATGTCTTTGTTACTTGGTGCAATTGTCTGTCTTTGTTACTTGGTGTCAGTGTATGTCTGTGTTACTTGGTGTAAGTGTGTGTCTGTGTTACTGGGTGTCAGTGTATGTCTTTGTTACTGGGTGTCAGTGTATGTCTTTGTTACTTGGTGTAAGTGTGTGTCTTTTTTACTGGGTGTCAGTGCATGTCTTTGTTGCTTGGTGTAAGTGTGTGTCTGTGTTCATGGTTGTCAGTGTGTGTCTGTGTTACTTGGTGTAAGTGTGTGTCTGTGTTACTGGGTGTCAGTGTCTGTCTTTGTTACTGGGTGTCAGTATATGTCTTTGTTACTTGGTGTCAGTGTATGTCAAAAAACTTGGTGTAAGTGTATGTCTTTGTTACTGGGTGTCAGTGTATTTCTTTGTTTCTTGGTGTAAGTGTGTGTCTGTGTTACTGGGTGTCAGTGTATGTCTGTGTTACTTGGTGGAAGTTTGTGTCTGTGTTACTGGGTATCAGTGTATGTCTTTGTGACTTGGTGTCAGTGTATGTCTTTGTTACTGGGTGTCAGTGTGTGTCTTTGTGTCTTGGTGTCAGTGTATGTCTGTGTTACTTGGTGTAAGTGTGTGTTTTTGTTACTGTGAATCAGTGTGTGTTACTGGGTGTCAGTGTATGTCTTTGTTACTTGGTGTAAGTGTGTGTCTGTGTTACTGGGTATCAGTGTCTGTCTTTGTTACTTGGTGTAAGTGTGTGTCTGTGTTACTGGGTATCAGTGTATGTCTTTGTTACTTGGTGTAAGTGTATGTCTGTGTTACTTGGTGTAAGTGTGTGTCTGTGTTACTGGGTATCAGTCTATGTCTTTGTTACTTGGTGTCAGTGTCTGTCTGTTTTACTTGGTGTAAGTGTGTGTGTGTGTTCCTGGGTATCAGTGTATGTCTTTGTTACTGGGTGTCAGTGTGTGTCTTTGTGACTTGGTGTAAGTGTATGTCTTTGTTACTTGGTGCAATTGTCTGTCTTTGTTACTTGGTGTCAGTGTATGTCTGTGTTACTTGGTGTAAGTGTGTGTCTTTGTTACTTGGTGAAAGTGTGTGTCTGTGTTACTGGGTATCAGTGCATGTCTTTGTGACTTGGTGTCAGTGTTTGTCTGTGTTCCTGGGTGTCAGTGTATGTCTTTGTTACTGTGAATCAGTGTGTGTTACTGGGTGTCATTGTTTGTCGGCGTTGCTTGGTGTAAGTGTGTGTCTGTGTTACTGGGTATCAGTGTATGTCTTTGTTACTTGGTGTAAGTGTATGTCTGTGTTACTTGGTGCAAGTGTGTGTCTGTGTTACTGGGTATCAGTCTGTGTCTTTGTGACTTGGTGTCAGTGTATGTCTTTGTTACTTGGTGTAAGTGTATGTCTTTGTTACTTGGTGTCAGTGTATGTCTGTGTTACTTGGTGTAAGTGTGTGTCTTTGTTACTTGGTGTAATTGTATGTCTTTGTTACTTGGTGTCAGTGTGTGTCTATGTTACTTGGTATCAGTGTATGTCTTTGTGACTTGGTATCAGTGTATGTCTTTGTTACTGGGTGTCAGTGTATGTCTTTGTTACTTGGTGTAAGTGTGTGTCTTTGTTACTGGGTGTCAGTGTATGTCTTTGTTACTTGGTGTCAGTGTGTGACTGTGTTACTTGGTGTCAGTGTATGTCTTTGTTACTGGGTGTCAGTGTGTGTCTGTGTTACTGGGTGTCAGTATGTTTGTTTGTGTTACCGGGTGTCAGTGTGTGTCTGTGTTACATGGTGTTCGTGTGTGTCTGTGTTACTGGGTGTCAGTGTATGTCTTTGTTACTGGGTGTCAGTGTATGTCTTTGTTACTTGGTGTAAGTGTGTGTCTTTTTTACTGGGTGTCAGTGTATGTCTTTGTTGCTTGGTGTAAGTGTGTGTCTGTGTTACTGGTTGTCAGTGTGTGTCTGTGTTACTTGGTGTAAGTATGTGTCTGTGTTACTGCGTGTCAGTGTCTGTCTTTGTTACTGGGTGTCAGTGTATGTCTTTGTTACTTGGTGTCAGTGTATGTCAAAATACTTGGTGTAAGTGTATGTCTTTGTTACTGGGTGCAATTGTCTGTCTTTGTTACTTGGTATCAGTGTATGTCTGTGTTACTTGGTGTCAGTGTGTGTCTTTGTTACTTGGCGTAAGTGTGTGTCTTTGTTACTTGGTGTCAGTGTGTGTCTTTGTTCCTGGGTGTCAGAGTATGTCTTTGTTACTGTGTGTCAGTGTGTGTTACTGGGTGTCAGTGTGTGTCTCTGTTACTTGGTGTAAGTGTGTGTCTTTGTTACTTGCTGTCCGTGTGTGTCTGTGTTACCCGGTGTCAGTGTATGTCTTTGTTACTGGGTGTCAGTGTATGTCTTTGTTACTTGGTGTAAGTGCTTATCTGTGTTACTGGGTATCAGTGTCGGTCTTTGTTACTTGGTGTAAGTGTGAGTCTGTGTTACTGGGTATCAGTGTATGTCTTTGTGACTTGGTGTAAGTGTGTGTCTTTGTTACTGGGTGTCAGTGTATGTCTTTGTTACTTGGTGTCAGTGTGTGTCTGTGTTACTGGGTGTCAGTGTATGTCTTTGTTACTGGGTGTCAGTGTGTGTCTGTGTTACTGGGTGTCAGTATGTTTGTTTGTGTTACCGGGTGTCAGTGTGTGTCTGTGTTACATGGTGTTCGTGTGTGTCTGTGTTACTGGGTGTCAGTGTATGTCTTTGTTACTGGGTGTCAGTGTATGTCTATGTTACTTGGTGTAAGTGTGTGTCTTTTTTACTGGGTGTCAGTGCATGTCTTTGTTGCTTGGTGTAAGTGTGTGTCTGTGTTCATGGTTGTCAGTGTGTGTCTGTGTTACTTGGTGTAAGTGTGTGTCTGTGTTACTGGGTGTCAGTGTCTGTCTTTGTTACTGGGTGTCAGTATATGTCTTTGTTACTTGGTGTCAGTGTATGTCAAAAAACTTGGTGTAAGTGTATGTCTTTGTTACTGGGTGTCAGTGTATGTCTTTGTTTCTTGGTGTAAGTGTGTGTCTGTGTTACTGGGTGTCATTGTATGTCTGTGTTACTTGGTGGAAGTTTGTGTCTGTGTTACTGGGTATCAGTGTATGTCTTTGTGACTTGGTGTCAGTGTATGTCTTTGTTACTGGGTGTCAGTGTGTGTCTTTGTGACTTGGTGTCAGTGTATGTCTGTGTTACTTGGTGTAAGTGTGTGTTTTTGTTACTGTGAATCAGTGTGTGTTACTGGGTGTCAGTGTATGTCTTTGTTACTTGGTGTAAGTGTGTGTCTGTGTTACTGGGTATCAGTGTCTGTCTTTGTTACTTGGTGTAAGTGTGTGTCTGTGTTACTGGGTATCAGTGTATGTCTTTGTTACTTGGTGTAAGTGTATGTCTGTGTTACTTGGTGTAAGTGTGTGTCTGTGTTACTGGGTATCAGTCTATGTCTTTGTTACTTGGTGTCAGTGTCTGTCTGTTTTACTTGGTGTAAGTGTGTGTGTGTGTTCCTGGGTATCAGTGTATGTCTTTGTTACTGGGTGTCAGTGTGTGTCTTTGTGACTTGGTGTCAGTGTATGTCTTTGTTACTTGGTGCAATTGTCTGTCTTTGTTACTTGGTGTCAGTGTATGTCTGTGTTACTTGGTGTAAGTGTTTGTCTTTGTTACTTGGTGGAAGTGTGTGTCTGTGTTACTGGGTATCAGTGCATGTCTTTGTGTCTTGGTGTCAGTGTTTGTCTGTGTTCCTGGGTGTCAGTGTATGTCTTTGTTACTGTGAATCAGTGTGTGTTACTGGGTGTCAGTGTATGTCTTTGTTACTTGGTGTAAGTGTGTGTCTGTGTTACTGGGTATCAGTGTCTGTCTTTGTTACTTGGTGTAAGTGTGTGTCTGTGTTACTGGGTATCAGTGTATGTCTTTGTTACTTGGTGTAAGTGTATGTCTGTGTTACTTGGTGCAAGTGTGTGTCTGTGTTACTGGGTATCAGTCTGTGTCTTTGTGACTTGGTGTCAGTGTATGTCTTTGTTACTTGGTGTAAGTGTATGTCTTTGTTACTTGGTGTCAGTGTATGTCTGTGTTACTTGGTGTAAGTGTGTGTCTTTGTTACTTGGTGTAATTGTATGTCTTTGTTACTTGGTGTCAGTGTGTGTCTATGTTACTTGGTATCAGTGTATGTCTTTGTGACTTGGTATCAGTGTATGTCTTTGTTACTGGGTGTCAGTGTATGTCTTTGTTACTTGGTGTAAGTGTGTGTCTTTGTTACTGGGTGTCAGTGTATGTCTTTGTTACTTGGTGTCAGTGTGTGTCTGTGTTACTGGGTGTCAGTGTATGTCTTTGTTACTGGGTGTCAGTGTGTGTCTGTGTTACTGGGTGTCAGTATGTTTGTTTGTGTTACCGGGTGTCAGTGTGTGTCTGTGTTACATGGTGTTCGTGTGTGTCTGTGTTACTGGGTGTCAGTGTATGTCTTTGTTACTGGGTGTCAGTGTATGTCTTTGTTACTTGGTGTAAGTGTGTGTCTTTTTTCCTGGGTGTCAGTGTATGTCTTTGTTGCTTGGTGTAAGTGTGTGTCTGTGTTACTGGTTGTCAGTGTGTGTCTGTGTTACTTGGTGTAAGTATGTGTCTGTGTTACTGCGTGTCAGTGTCTGTCTTTGTTACTGGGTGTCAGTGTATGTCTTTGTTACTTGGTGTCAGTGTATGTCAAAATACTTGGTGTAAGTGTATGTCTTTGTTACTTGGTGCAATTGTCTGTCTTTGTTACTTGGTGTCAGTGTATGTCTGTGTTACTTGGTGTCAGTGTGTGTCTTTGCTACTTGGCGTAAGTGTGTGTCTTTGTTACTTGGTGTCAGTGTGTGTCTTTGTTCCTGGGTGTCAGAGTATGTCTTTGTTACTGTGTGTCAGTGTGTGTTACTGGGTGTCAGTGTGTGTCTCTGTTACTTGGTGTAAGTGTGTGTCTTTGTTACTTGCTGTCCGTGTGTGTCTGTGTTACCCGGTGTCAGTGTATGTCTTTGTTACTGGGTGTCAGTGTATGTCTTTGTTACTTGGTGTAAGTGCTTATCTGTGTTACTGGGTATCAGTGTCGGTCTTTGTTACTTGGTGTAAGTGTGAGTCTGTGTTACTGGGTATCAGTGTATGTCTTTGTGACTTGGTGTAAGTGTGTGTCTTTTTTACTGGGTGTCAGTGTATGTCTTTGTTGCTTGGTGTAAGTGTGTTTCTGTGTTACTGGTTCTCAGTGTGTGTCTGTGTTACTTGATGTAAGTGTGTGTCTGTGTTACTGCGTGTCAGTGTCTGTCTTTGTTACTGGGTTTCAGTGTATGTCTTTGTTACTTGGTGTCAGTGTATGTCAAAATACTTGGTGTAAGTGTATGTCTTTGTTACTGGGTGTCAGTGTATGTCTTTGTTTTTTGGTGTAAGTGTGTGTCTGTGTGACTGGGTGTCAGTGTATGTCTGTGTTACTTGGTGTAAGTTTGTGTCTTTGTTACTGGGTGTCATTGTATGTCTTTGTTTCTTGGTGTAAGTGTGTGTCTCTGTTACTGGGTGTCAGTGTATGTCTGTGTTACTTGGTGTAAGTTTGTGTCTGTGTTACTGGATATCAGTGTATGTCTTTATGACTTGGTGTCAGTAAAAAACAAAGGTGACCGCGGTGACTGCAACAACTACCGTGGAATCTCCCTGCTCAGCATAGTGGGGAAAGTCTTTGCTCGAGTCGCTCTGAACAGGCTCCAGAAGCTGGCCGAGCGCGTCTACCCTGAGGCACAGTGTGGCTTTCGTGCAGAGAGATCGACTATTGACATGCTGTTCTCCCTTCGTCAGATACAGGAGAAATGCCGTGAACAACAGATGCCCCTCTACATTGCTTTCATTGATCTCACCAAAGCCTTTGACCTCGTCAGCAGACGTGGTCTCTTCAGACTACTAGAAAAGATCGGATGTCCACCAAAGCTACTAAGTATCATCACCTCATTCCATGACAATATGAAAGGCACAATTCAACATGGTGGCTCCTCATCAGAGCCCTTTCCTATCCTGAGTGGTGTGAAACAGGGCTGTGTTCTCGCACCCACACTTTTTGGGATTTTCTTCTCCCTGCTGCTTTCACATGCGTTCAAATCCTCTGAAGAAGGAATTTTCCTCCACACAAGATCAGGGGGCAGGTTGTTCAACCTTGCCCGTCTGAGAGCGAAGTCCAAAGTACGGAAAGTCCTCATCAGAGAACTCCTCTTTGCTGACGATGCTGCTTTAACATCTCACACTGAAGAATGCCTGCAGAGTCTCATCGACAGGTTTGCGTCTGCCTGCAATGAATTTGGCCTAACCATCAGCCTCAAGAAAACGAACATCATGGGGCAGGATGTCAGAAATGCTCCATCCATCAATATTGGCGACCACGCTCTGGAAGAGGTTCAAGAGTTCACCTACCTAGGCTCAACTATCACCAGTAACCTGTCTCTAGATGCAGAAATCAACAAGCGCATGGGTAAGGCTTCCACTGCTATGTCCAGACTGGCAAAGAGAGTGTGGGAAAATGGCGCACTGACACGGAACACAAAAGTCCGAGTGTATCAGGCCTGTGTCCTCAGTACCTTGCTCTACGGCAGCGAGGCCTGGACAACGTATGCCAGCCAAGAGCGACGTCTCAATTCATTCCATCTTCGCTGCCTTCGGAGAATACTTGGCATCAGGTGGCAGGACTATATCTCCAACACAGAAGTCCTTGAAGCGGCCAACATCCCCAGCTTATACACACTACTGAGTCAGCGGCGCTTGAGATGGCTTGGCCATGTGAGCCGCATGGAAGATGGCAGGATCCCCAAAGACACATTGTACAGCGAGCTCGCCACTGGTATCAGACCCACCGGCCGTCCATGTCTCCGTTATAAAGACGTCTGCAAACGCGACATGAAATCGTGTGACATTGATCACAAGTCGTGGGAGTCAGTTGCCAGCATTCGCCAGAGCTGGCGGGCAGCCATAAAGACAGGGCTAAATTGCGGCGAGTCGAAGAGACTTAGTAGTTGGCAGGAAAAAAGACAGAGGCGCAAGGGGAGAGCCAACTGTGCAACAGCCCCAACAAACAAATTTCTCTGCAGCACCTGTGGAAGAGCCTGTCACTCCAGAATTGGCCTTTATAGCCACTCCAGGCGCTGCTTCACAAACCACTGACCACCTCCAGGCGCGTATCCATTGTCTCTCGAGATAAGGAGGCCCAAAAGAAGTGTATGTCTTTGTTACTTGGTGCAATTGTCTGTCTTTGTTACTTGGTGTCAGTGTATGTCTGTGTTACTTGGTGTCAGTGTGTGTCTTTGTTACTTGGTGTAAGTGTGTGTCTTTGTTACTTGGTGTCAGTGTGTGTCTTTGTTCCTGGGTGTCAGAGTATGTCTTTGTTACTGTGTGTCAGTGTGTGTTACTGGGTGTCAGTGTGTGTCTGTGTTACTTGGTGTAAGTGTGTGTCTTTGTTACTTGGTGTCCGTGTGTGTCTGTGTTACTGGGTGTCAGTGTATGTCTTTGTTACTTGGTGTAAGTGCTTATCTGTGTTACTGGGTATAAGTGTCTGTCTTTGTTACTTGGTGTAAGTGTGAGTCTGTGTTACTGGGTATCAGTGTATGTCTTTGTGACTTGGTGTAAGTGTGTGTCTTTTTTACTGGGTGTCAGTGTATGTCTTTGTTGCTTGGTGTAAGTGTGTGTCTGTGTTACTGGTTCTCAGTGTGTGTCTGTGTTACTTGATGTAAGTGTGTGTCTGTGTTACTGCGTGTCAGTGTCTGTCTTTGTTACTGGGTTTCAGTGTATGTCTTTGTTACTTGGTGTCAGTGTATGTCAAAATACTTGGTGTAAGTGTATGTCTTTGTTACTGGGTGTCAGTGTATGTCTTTGTTTCTTGGTGTAAGTGTGTGTCTGTGTGACTGGGTGTTAGTGTATGTCTGTGTTACTTGGTGGAAGTTTGTGTCTTTGTTACTGGGTGTCAGTGTATGTCTTTGTTTCTTGGTGTAAGTGTGTGTCTGTGTTACTGGGTGTCAGTGTATGTCTGTGTTACTTGGTGTAAGTTTGTGTCTGTGTTACTGGATATCAGTGTATGTCTTTGTGACTTGGTGTCAGTGTATGTCTTTGTTACTGGGTGTCAGTGTGTGTCTTTGTGACTTGGTGCCAGTGTATGTCTGTGTTACTTGGTGTAAGTGTGTGTCTTTGTTACTTGGTGGAAGTGTGTGTCTGTGTTACTGGGTATCAGTGCATGTCTTTGTGACTTGGTGTCAGTGTGTGTCTGTGTTCCTGGGTGTCAGTGTATGTCTTTGTTACTGTGAATCAGTGTGTGTTACTGGGTATCAGTGTGTGTCTTTGTTACTAGGTGTAAGTGTGTGTCTGTGTTACTCGGTATCAGTGTATGTCTTTGTTACTGGGTATCAGTGTAGGTCTTTGTGACTTGGTGTCAGTGTATGTCTTTGTTACTGGGTGTCAGTGTGTGTCTTTGTGACTTGGTGTCAGTGTATGTCTTTGTTACCTGGTGTAAGTGTGTGTCTTTGTTACTTGGTGTCCGTGTGTGTCTGTGTTACTGGGTGTCAGTGTATGTCTTTGTTACTGGGTGTCCGTGTATGTCTTTGTTACTTGGTGTAAGTGTGTGTCTGTGTTGCTGGGTGTCAGTATGTTTGTTTGTGTTACCGGGTGTCAGTGTGTGTCTGTGTTACATGGTGTCGGTGTGTGTCTGTGTTACTGGGTGTCAGTGTATGTCTTTGTTACTGGGTGTCAGTGTATGTCTTTGTTACTTGGTGTAAGTGTGTGTCTTTTTTACTGGGTGTCAGTGTATGTCTTTGTTGCTTGGTGTGTGTGTCTGTGTTACTGGGTGTCAGTGTCTGTCTTTGTTACTGGGTGTCAGTGTATGTCTTTGTTACTTGGTGTCAGTGTATGTCAAAATACTTGGTGTAAGTGTATGTCTTTGTTACTGGGTGTCAGTGTATGTCTTTGTTTCTTGGTGTAAGTGTGTGTCTGTGTTACTGGGTGTCAGTGTATGTCTGTGTTACTTGGTGGAAGTTTGTGTCTGTGTTACTGGGTATCAGTGTATGTCTTTGTGACTTGGTGTCAGTGTATGTCTTTGTTACTGGGTGTCAGTGTGTGTCTTTGTGACTTGGTGTAAGTTTGTGTCTTTGTTACTGGGTGTCAGTGTATGTCTTTGTTTCTTGGTGTAAGTGTGTGTCTGAGTTACTGGGTGTCAGTGTATTTCTGTGTTACTTGGTGTAAGTTTGTGTCTGTGTTACTGGGTATCAGTGTATGTCTTTGTGACTTGGTGTCAGTGTATGTCTTTGTTACTGGGTGTCAGTGTGTGTCTTTGTGACTTGGTGTCAGTGTATGTCTGTGTTACTTGGTGTAAGTGTGTGTTTTTGTTACTTGGTGGAAGTGTGTGTCTGTGTTACTGGGTATCAGTGCATGTCTTTGTGACTTGGTGTCAGTGTGTGTCTGTGTTCCTGGGTGTCTGTGTCTGTCTTTGTTACTGTGAATCAGTTTGTGTTACTGGGTGTCAGTGTATGTCTTTGTTACTTGGTGTAAGTGTGTGTCTGTGTTGCTGGGTGTCAGTATGTTTGTTTGTGTTACCGGGTGTCAGTGTGTGTCTGTGTTACATGGTGTCGGTGTGTGTCTGTGTTACTGGGTGTCAGTGTATGTCTTTGTTACTGGGTGTCAGTGTATGTCTTTGTTACTTGGTGTAAGTGTGTGTATTTTTTACTGGGTGTCAGTGTATGTCTTTGTTGCTTGGTGTGTGTGTCTGTGTTACTGGGTGTCAGTGTCTGTCTTTGTTACTGGGTGTCAGTGTATGTCTTTGTTACTTGGTGTCAGTGTATGTCAAAATACTTGGTGTAAGTGTATGTCTTTGTTACTGGGTGACAGTGTATGTCTTTGTTTCTTGTTGTAAGTGTGTGTCTGTGTTACTGGGTGTCAGTGTATGTCTGTGTTACTTGCTGTAAGTTTGTGTCTGTGTTACTGGGTATCAGTGTACGTCTTTGTGACTTGGTGTCAGTGTATGTCTTTGTTACTGGGTGTCAGTGTGTGTCTTTGTGACTTGGTGTAAGTTTGTGTCTTTGTTACTGGGTGTCAGTGTATGTCTTTGTTTCTTGGTGTAAGTGTGTGTCTGTGTTACTGGGTGTCAGTGTATTTCTGTGTTACTTGGTGTAAGTTAGTGTCTGTGTTACTGGGTATCAGTGTATGTCTTTGTGACTTGGTGTCAGTGTATGTCTTTGTTACTGGGTGTCAGTGTGTGTCTTTGTGACTTGGTGTCAGTGTATGTCTGTGTTACTTGGTGTAAGTGTGTGTTTTTGTTACTTGGTGGAAGTGTGTGTCTGTGTTACTGGGTATCAGTGCATGTCTTTGTGACTTGGTGTCAGTGTGTGTCTGTGTTCCTGGGTGTCTGTGTCTGTCTTTGTTACTGTGAATCAGTTTGTGTTACTGGGTGTCAGTGTATGTCTTTGTTACTTGGTGTAAGTGTGTGTCTGTGTTACTGGGTATCAGTGTCTGTCTTTGTTACTTGGTGTAAGTGTATGTCTTTGTTACTGGGTGTCACTGTATGTCTTTTTTACTTGTTGTAAGTGTGTGTCTTTTTTACTGGGTGTCAGTGTATGTCTTTTTTGCTTGGTGTCAGTGTATGTCTGTGTTACTTGGTGTAAGTGTGTGTTTTTGTTACTTGGTGGAAGTGTGTGTCTGTGTTACTGGGTATCAGTGCATGTCTTTGTGACTTGGTGTCAGTGTGTGTCTGTGTTCCTGGGTGTCTGTGTCTGTCTTTGTTACTGTGAATCAGTTTGTGTTACTGGGTGTCAGTGTATGTCTTTGTTACTTGGTGTAAGTGTTTGTCTGTGTTGCTGGGTGTCAGTATGTTTGTTTGTGTTACCGGGTGTCAGTGTGTGTCTGTGTTACATGGTGTCGGTGTGTGTCTGTGTTACTGGGTGTCAGTGTATGTCTTTGTTACTGGGTGTCAGTGTATGTCTTTGTTACTTGGTGTAAGTGTGTGTCTTTTTTACTGGGTGTCAGTGTATGTCTTTGTTGCTTGGTGTGTGTGTCTGTGTTACTGGGTGTCAGTGTCTGTCTTGGTTACTGGGTGTCAGTGTATGTCTTTGTTACTTGGTGTCAGTGTATGTCAAAATACTTGGTGTAAGTGTATGTCTTTGTTACTGGGTGTCAGTGTATGTCTTTGTTTCTTGGTGTAAGTGTGTGTCTGTGTTACTGGGTGTCAGTGTATGTCTGTGTTACTTGCTGTAAGTTTGTGTCTGTGTTACTGGGTATCAGTGTATGTCTTTGTGACTTGGTGTCAGTGTATGTCTTTGTTACTGGGTGTCAGTGTGTGTCTTTGTGACTTGGTGTAAGTTTGTGTCTTTGTTACTGGGTGTCAGTGTATGTCTTTGTTTCTTGGTGTAAGTGTGTGTCTGTGTTACTGGGTGTCAGTGTATTTCTGTGTTACTTGGTGTAAGTTAGTGTCTGTGTTACTGGGTATCAGTGTATGTCTTTGTGACTTGGTGTCAGTGTATGTCTTTGTTACTGGGTGTCAGTGTGTGTCTTTGTGACTTGGTGTCAGTGTATGTCTGTGTTACTTGGTGTAAGAGTGTGTTTTTGTTACTTGGTGGAAGTGTGTGTCTGTGTTACTGGGTATCGGTGCATGTCTTTGTGACTTGGTGTCAGTGTGTGTCTGTGTTACTTGGTGTAAGAGTGTGTTTTTGTTACTTGGTGGAAGTGTGTGTCTGTGTTACTGGGTATCAGTGCATGTCTTTGTGACTTGGTGTCAGTGTGTGTCTGTGTTCCTGGGTGTCTGTGTCTGTCTTTGTTACTGTGAATCAGTTTGTGTTACTGGGTGTCAGTGTATGTCTTTGTTACTTGGTGTAAGTGTGTGTCTGTGTTACTGGGTATCAGTGTCTGTCTTTGTTACTTGGTGTAAGTGTATGTCTTTGTTACTGGGTGTCAGTGTATGTCTTTTTTACTTGGTGTAAGTGTGTGTCTTTTTTACTGGGTGTCAGTGTATGTCTTTGTTGCTTGGTGTAATTGTGTGTCTGTGTTACTGGTTGTCAGTGTGTGTCTGTGATATTTGGTGTAAGTGTGTGTCTGTGTTACTGCGTGTCAGTGTCTGTCTATGTTACTGGGTGTCAGTGTATGTCTTTGTTACTTGGTGTCAGTGTATGTCTTTGTTACTGGGTGTCCGTGTATGTCTTTGTTACTTGGTGTAAGTGTGTGTCTGTGTTGCTGGGTGTCAGTATGTTTGTTTGTGTTACCGGGTGTCAGTGTGTGTCTGTGTTACATGGTGTCGGTGTGTGTCTGTGTTACTGGGTGTCAGTGTATGTCTTTGTTACTGGGTGTCAGTGTATGTCTTTGTTACTTGGTGTAAGTGTGTGTCTTTTTTACTGGGTGTCAGTGTATGTCTTTGTTGCTTGGTGTGTGTGTCTGTGTTACTGGGTGTCAGTGTCTGTCTTTGTTACTGGGTGTCAGTGTATGTCTTTGTTACTTGGTGTCAGTGTATGTCAAAATACTTGGTGTAAGTGTATGTCTTTGTTACTGGGTGTCAGTGTATGTCTTTGTTTCTTGGTGTAAGTGTGTGTCTGTGTTACTGGGTGTCAGTGTATGTCTGTGTTACTTGGTGGAAGTTTGTGTCTGTGTTACTGGGTATCAGTGTATGTCTTTGTGACTTGGTGTCAGTGTATGTCTTTGTTACTGGGTGTCAGTGTGTGTCTTTGTGACTTGGTGTAAGTTTGTGTCTTTGTTACTGGGTGTCAGTGTATGTCTTTGTTTCTTGGTGTAAGTGTGTGTCTGAGTTACTGGGTGTCAGTGTATTTCTGTGTTACTTGGTGTAAGTTTGTGTCTGTGTTACTGGGTATCAGTGTATGTCTTTGTGACTTGGTGTCAGTGTATGTCTTTGTTACTGGGTGTCAGTGTGTGTCTTTGTGACTTGGTGTCAGTGTATGTCTGTGTTACTTGGTGTAAGTGTGTGTTTTTGTTACTTGGTGGAAGTGTGTGTCTGTGTTACTGGGTATCAGTGCATGTCTTTGTTACTTGGTGTAAGTGTGTGTCTGTGTTGCTGGGTGTCAGTATGTTTGTTTGTGTTACCGGGTGTCAGTGTGTGTCTGTGTTACTGGGTGTCAGTGTATGTCTTTGTTACTGGGTGTCAGTGTATGTCTTTGTTACTTGGTGTAAGTGTGTGTATTTTTTACTGGGTGTCAGTGTATGTCTTTGTTGCTTGGTGTGTGTGTCTGTGTTACTGGGTGTCAGTGTCTGTCTTTGTTACTGGGTGTCAGTGTATGTCTTTGTTACTTGGTGTCAGTGTATGTCAAAATACTTGGTGTAAGTGTATGTCTTTGTTACTGGGTGACAGTGTATGTCTTTGTTTCTTGGTGTAAGTGTGTGTCTGTGTTACTGGGTGTCAGTGTATGTCTGTGTTACTTGCTGTAAGTTTGTGTCTGTGTTACTGGGTATCAGTGTACGTCTTTGTGACTTGGTGTCAGTGTATGTCTTTGTTACTGGGTGTCAGTGTGTGTCTTTGTGACTTGGTGTAAGTTTGTGTCTTTGTTACTGGGTGTCAGTGTATGTCTTTGTTTCTTGGTGTAAGTGTGTGTCTGTGTTACTGGGTGTCAGTGTATTTCTGTGTTACTTGGTGTAAGTTAGTGTCTGTGTTACTGGGTATCAGTGTATGTCTTTGTGACTTGGTGTCAGTGTATGTCTTTGTTACTGGGTGTCAGTGTGTGTCTTTGTGACTTGGTGTCAGTGTATGTCTGTGTTACTTGGTGTAAGTGTGTGTTTTTGTTACTTGGTGGAAGTGTGTGTCTGTGTTACTGGGTATCAGTGCATGTCTTTGTGACTTGGTGTCAGTGTGTGTCTGTGTTCCTGGGTGTCTGTGTCTGTCTTTGTTACTGTGAATCAGTTTGTGTTACTGGGTGTCAGTGTATGTCTTTGTTACTTGGTGTAAGTGTGTGTCTGTGTTACTGGGTATCAGTGTCTGTCTTTGTTACTTGGTGTAAGTGTATGTCTTTGTTACTGGGTGTCACTGTATGTCTTTTTTACTTGTTGTAAGTGTGTGTCTTTTTTACTGGGTGTCAGTGTATGTCTTTTTTGCTTGGTGTCAGTGTATGTCTGTGTTACTTGGTGTAAGTGTGTGTTTTTGTTACTTGGTGGAAGTGTGTGTCTGTGTTACTGGGTATCAGTGCATGTCTTTGTGACTTGAGTCAGTGTGTGTCTGTGTTCCTGGGTGTCTGTGTCTGTCTTTGTTACTGTGAATCAGTTTGTGTTACTGGGTGTCAGTGTATGTCTTTGTTACTTGGTGTAAGTGTTTGTCTGTGTTGCTGGGTGTCAGTATGTTTGTTTGTGTTACCGGGTGTCAGTGTGTGTCTGTGTTACATGGTGTCGGTGTGTGTCTGTGTTACTGGGTGTCAGTGTATGTCTTTGTTACTGGGTGTCAGTGTATGTCTTTGTTACTTGGTGTAAGTGTGTGTCTTTTTTACTGGGTGTCAGTGTATGTCTTTGTTGCTTGGTGTGTGTGTCTGTGTTACTGGGTGTCAGTGTCTGTCTTGGTTACTGGGTGTCAGTGTATGTCTTTTTTACTTGTTGTAAGTGTGTGTCTTTTTTACTGGGTGTCAGTGTATGTCTTTTTTGCTTGGTGTCAGTGTATGTCTGTGTTACTTGGTGTAAGTGTGTGTTTTTGTTACTTGGTGGAAGTGTGTGTCTGTGTTACTGGGTATCAGTGCATGTCTTTGTGACTTGGTGTCAGTGTGTGTCTGTGTTCCTGGGTGTCTGTGTCTGTCTTTGTTACTGTGAATCAGTTTGTGTTACTGGGTGTCAGTGTATGTCTTTGTTACTTGGTGTAAGTGTTTGTCTGTGTTGCTGGGTGTCAGTATGTTTGTTTGTGTTACCGGGTGTCAGTGTGTGTCTGTGTTACATGGTGTCGGTGTGTGTCTGTGTTACTGGGTGTCAGTGTCTGTCTTGGTTACTGGGTGTAAGTGTATGTCTTTGTTACTGGGTGTCAGTGTATGTCTTTGTTTCTTGGTGTAAGTGTGTGTCTGTGTTACTGGGTGTCAGTGTATGTCTGTGTTACTTGCTGTAAGTTTGTGTCTGTGTTACTGGGTATCAGTGTATGTCTTTGTGACTTGGTGTCAGTGTATGTCTTTGTTACTGGGTGTCAGTGTGTGTCTTTGTGACTTGGTGTAAGTTTGTGTCTTTGTTACTGGGTGTCAGTGTATGTCTTTGTTTCTTGGTGTAAGTGTGTGTCTGTGTTACTGGGTGTCAGTGTATTTCTGTGTTACTTGGTGTAAGTTAGTGTCTGTGTTACTGGGTATCAGTGTTTGTCTTTGTGACTTGGTGTCAGTGTATGTCTTTGTTACTGGGTGTCAGTGTGTGTCTTTGTGACTTGGTGTCAGTGTATGTCTGTGTTACTTGGTGTAAGAGTGTGTTTTTGTTACTTGGTGGAAGTGTGTGTCTGTGTTACTGGGTATCAGTGCATGTCTTTGTGACTTGGTGTCAGTGTGTGTCTGTGTTACTTGGTGTAAGAGTGTGTTTTTGTTACTTGGTGGAAGTGTGTGTCTGTGTTACTGGGTATCAGTGCATGTCTTTGTGACTTGGTGTCAGTGTGTGTCTGTGTTCCTGGGTGTCTGTGTCTGTCTTTGTTACTGTGAATCAGTTTGTGTTACTGGGTGTCAGTGTATGTCTTTGTTACTTGGTGTAAGTGTGTGTCTGTGTTACTGGGTATCAGTGTCTGTCTTTGTTACTTGGTGTAAGTGTATGTCTTTGTTACTGGGTGTCAGTGTATGTCTTTTTTACTTGGTGTAAGTGTGTGTCTTTTTTACTGGGTGTCAGTGTATGTCTTTGTTGCTTGGTGTAATTGTGTGTCTGTGTTACTGGTTGTCAGTGTGTGTCTGTGATATTTGGTGTAAGTGTGTGTCTGTGTTACTGCGTGTCAGTGTCTGTCTTTGTTACTGGGTGTCAGTGTATGTCTTTGTTACTTGGTGTCAGTGTATGTCAAAATAATTGGTGTAAGTGTATGTCTTTGTTACTTGGTGCAATTGTCTGTCTTTGTTACTTGGTGTCAGTGTATGTCTGTGTTACTTGGTGTCAGTGTGTGTCTTTGTTACTTGGTGTAAGTGTGTGTCTTTGTTACTTGGTGTCAGTGTGTGTCTTTGTTCCTGGGTGTCAGAGTATGTCTTTGTTACTGTGTATCAGTGTGTGTTACTGGGTGTCAGTGTGTGTCTGTGTTACTTGGTGTAAGTGTGTGTCTTTGTTACTTGGTGTCCGTGTGTGTCTGTGTTACTGGGTGTCAGTGTATGTCTTTGTTACTGGGTGTCAGTGTATGTCTTTGTTACTTGGTGTAAGTGCTTATCTGTGTTACTGGGTATCAGTGTCTGTCTTTTTTACTTGGTGTAAGTGTGTGTCTGTGTTACTGGGTATCAAACAAACAAAGAACAAAGATAATTACAGCACAGGAACAGGCCCTTCGGCCCTCCAAGCCTGCGCCGATCCAGAGCCTCTCTCTAAACATGTCACCTATTTTCTCAGCTTCTGTATCTCTTTTCTTCCTGCCCATTCATGTATCTGTCTAGATACATCTTAAAAGACTCCATCGTGCCCGCATCTACCACCTCCGCTGGCAATGCGTTCTAGGTGCCCACCACCCTCTGCGTAAAGAACTTTCCACGCATATCCCCCCTAAACTTTTCCCCTTTCACTTTGAACTCGTGTCCTCTAGTAATTGAAACCCCCACTCTGGGAAAAAGCTTCTTGCTATCCACCCTGTCTATACCTCTCATGATTTTGTACACCTCAATCAGGTCCCCCCTCAACCTCCGTCTTTCTAATGAAAATAATCCTAATCTACTCAACCTCTCTTCATAGCTAGCGCCCTCCATACCAGGCAACATCTTGGTGAACCTCCTCTGCACCCTCTCCAAAGCATCCACATCCTTTTGATAATGTGGCGACCAGAACTGTACGCAGCATTCCAAATGTGGCCGAACCAAAGTCCTATACAACTGTAACATGACCTGCCAACTCTTGTACTCAATGCCCCGTCCGATGAAGGAAAGCATGCCGTATGCCTTTATGACCACTCTATTTACCTGCGTTGCCACCTTCAGGGAACAGTGGACCTGAACACCCAAATCTCTCTGGACATCAATTTTCCCCAGGACTTTTCCATTTACTGTATAGTTCACTCTTGAATTGGATCTTCCAAAATGCATCACCTCGCATTTGCCCTGATTGAACTCCATCTGCCATTTCTCTGCCCAACTCTCCAATCTATCTATATTCTGCTGTATTCTCTGACAGTCCCCTTCACTATCTGCTACTCCACCAATCTTAGTGTCGTCTGCAAATTTGCTAATCAGTCCACCTATACTTTCCTCCAAATCATTAATGTATATCACAAACAACAGTGGTCCCAGCACGGATCCCTGTGGAACACCACTGGTCACACGTCTCCATTTTGAGAAACTCCCTTCTACTGCTACTCTCTGTCTCCTGTTGCACAGCCAGTTCTATATCCATCTAGCTAGTACACCTTGGACCCCAAGCGCCTTCACTTTCTCCATCAGCCTGCCATGGGGAACCTTATCAAACGCCTTTGTGACTTGGTGTAAGTGTGTGTCTTTTTTACTGGGTGTCAGTGTATGTCTTTGTTGCTTGGTGTAAGTGTGTGTCTGTGTTACTGGTTGTCAGTGTGTGTCTGTGTTACTTGATGTAAGTGTGTGTCTGTGTTACTGGGTGTCAGTGTCTGTCTTTGTTACTGGGTGTCATTGTATGTCTTTGTTACTTGGTGTCAGTGTATGTCAAAATACTTGGTGTAAGTGTATGTCTTTGTTACTGGGTGTCAGTGTACGTCTTTGTTTCTTGGTGTAAGTGTGTGTCTGTTTTACTGGGTGTCAGTGTATGTCTGTGTTACTTGGTGTAAGTTTGTGTCTGTGTTACTGGGTATCAGTGTATGTCGTTGTGACTTGGTGTCAGTGTATGTCTTTGTTACTGGGTGTCAGTGTGTGCCTTTGTGACATGGTGTCAGTGTATGTCTGTGTTACTTGGTGCAAGTGTGTGTCTTTGTTACTTGGTGGAAGTGTGTGTCTGTGTTACTGGGTATCAGTGCATGTCTTTGTGACTTGGTGTCAGTGTGTGTCTGTGTTCCTGGGTGTCAGTGTATGTCTTTGTTACTGTGAATCAGTGTGTGTTACTGGGTATCAGTGTGTGTCTTTGTTACTAGGTGTAAGTGTGTGTCTGTGTTACTGGGTATCAGTGTATGTCTTTGTTACTGGGTATCAGTGTATGTCTTTGTGACTTGGTGTCAGTGTATGTCTTTGTTACTTGGTGTCAGTGTGTGTCTTTGTGACTTGGTGTCAGTGTACGTCTTTGTTACTTGGTGTAAGTGTGTGTCTTTGTTACTTGGTCTCCGTGTGTGTCTGTGTTACTGGGTGTCAGTGTATGTCTTTGTTACTGGGTGTCCGTGTATGTCTTTGTTACTTGGTGTAAGTGTGTGTCTGCGTTGCTGGGTGTCAGTATGTTTGTTTGTGTTACCGGGTGTCAGTGTGTGTCTGTGTTACATGGTGTCCGTGTGTGTCTGTGTTACTGGGTGTCAGTGTATGTCTTTGTTGCTGGGTGTCAGTGTATGTCTTTGTTACTTGGTGTAAGTGTGTGTCTTTTTTACTGGGTGTCAGTGTATGTCTTTGTTGCTTGGTGTAAGTGTGTGTCTGTGTTACTGGTTGTCAGTGTGTGTCTGTGTTACTTGATGTAAGTGTGTGTCTGTGTTTCTGGGTGTCAGTGTCTGTCTTTGTTACTGGGTGTCAGTGTATGCCTTTGTTACTTGGTGTCAGTGTATGTCAAAATACTTGGTGTAAGTGTATGTCTTTGTTACTGGGTGTCAGTGTATGTCTTTGTTTCTTGGTGTAAGTGTGTGTCTTTTTTACTGGGTGTAAGTGTGTGTCTGTGTTACTGGGTATCAGTGTATGTCTTTGTTACTGGGTATCAGTGTGTGTCTTTGTTACTAGGTGTAAGTGTGTGTCTGTGTTACTGGGTATCAGTGTATGTCTTTGTTACTGGGTATCAGTGTGTGTCTGTGTTACATGGTGTCCGTGTGTGTCTGTGTTACTGGGTGTCAGTGTATGTCTTTGTTGCTGGGTGTCAGTGTATGTCTTTGTTACTTGGTGTAAGTGTGTGTGTTTTTTACTGGGTGTCAGTGTATGTCTTTGTTGCTTGGTGTAAGTGTGTGTCTGTGTTACTGGTTGTCAGTGTGTGTCTGTGTTACTTGATGTAAGTGTGTGTCTGTGTTTCTGGGTGTCAGTGTCTGTCTTTGTTACTGGGTGTCAGTGTATGTCTTTGTTACTTGGTGTCAGTGTATGTCAAAATACTTGGTGTAAGTGTATGTCTTTGTTACTGGGTGTCAGTGTATGTCTTTGTTTCTTGGTGTAAGTGTGTGTCTGTGTTACTGGGTGTCAGTGTATGTCTGTGTTACTTGGTGTAAGTTTGTGTCTTTGTTACTGGGTGTCAGTGTATGACTTTGTTTCTTGGGGTAAGTGTGTGTCTGTGTTACTGGGTGTCAGTGTATGTCTGTGTTACTTGGTGTAAGTTTGTGTCTGTGTTACTGGGTATCAGTGTATGTCTTTGTGACTTGGTGTCAGTGTATGTCTTTGTTACTGGGTGTCAGTGTGTGTCTTTGTGACTTGGTGTCAGTGTATGTCTGTGTTACTTGGTGTAAGTGTGTGTTTTTGTTACTTGGTGGAAGTGTGTGTCTGTGTTACTGGGTATCAGTGCATGTCTTTGTGACTTGGTGTCAGTGTGTGGCTGTGTTCCTGGGTGTCAGTGTCTGCATTTGTTACTGTGAATCAGTGTGTGTTACTGGGTGTCAGTGTATGTCTTTGTTACTTGGTGTAAGTGTGTGTCTTTGTTACTTGGTGTAAGTGTATGTCTGTGTTACTTGGTGTAAGTGTGTGTCTGTGTTACTGGGTATCAGTCTATGTCTTTGTGACTTGGTGTCAGTGTATGTCTTTGTTACTTGATGTAAGTGTATGTCTTTGTTACTTGGTGTCAGTGTATGTCTGTGTTACTTGGTGTAAGTGTGTGTCTTTGTTACTTGGTGTAATTGTATGTCTTTGTTACTTGGTGTAAGTGTGTGTCTGTGTTACTGGGTATCAGTGTATGTCTTTGTTACTGGGTGTAATTGTCTGTCTTTGTTACTTGGTGTATGTGTATGTCTTTGTTACTTGGTGTAATTGTCTGTCTTTGTTACTGGGTGTCAGTGTATGTCTTTGTTACTTGGTGTCAGTGTGTGTCTGTGTTACTGGGTGTCAGTGTATGTCTTTGTTACTGGGTGTCAGTGTGTGTCTGTGTTACTGGGTGTCAGTATGTTTGTTTGTGTTACCGGGTGTCAGTGAGTGTCTGTGTTACATGGTGTCCGTGTGTGTCTGTGTTACTGGGTGTCAGTGTATGTCTTTGTTACTGGGTGTCAGTATATGTCTTTGTTACTTGGTGTAAGTGTGTGTCTTTTTTACTGGGTGTCAGTGTATGTCTTTGTTGCTTGGTGTAAGTGTGTGTCGGTGTAACTGGTTGTCAGTGTTTGTCTGTGTTACTTGGTGTAAGTGTGTCTCTGTGTTACTGGGTGTCAGTGTCTGTCTTTGTTACTGGGTGTCAGTGTATGTCTTTGTTACTTGGTGTCAGTGTATGTCAAAATACTTGGTGTAAGTGTATGTCTTTGTTAATTGGTGCAATTGTCTGTCTTTGTTACTTGGTGTCAGTGTATGTCTGTGTTACTTGGTGTCAGTGTGTGTCTTTGTTACTTGGTGTAAGTGTGTGTCTTTGTTACTTGGTGTCAGTGTGCGTCTTTGTTCCTGGGTGTCAGAGTATGTCTTTGTTACTGTGTATCAGTGTGTGTTACTGGGTGTCAGTGTGTGTCTGTGTTACTTGGTGTAAGTGTGAGTCTTTGTTACTTGGTGTCCGTGTGTGTCTGTGTTACTGGGTGTCAGTGTATGTCTCTGTTACTGGGTGTCAGTGTATGTCTTTGTTATTGGTGTCAGTGCTTATCTGTGTTACTGGGTATCAGTGTCTGTCTTTGTTACTTGGTGTCAGTGTGTGTCTTTGTGACTTGGTGTCAGTGTATGTCTGTGTTACTTGGTGTAAGTGTGTGTCTTTGTTATTTGGTAAAAGTGT
Source organism: Heterodontus francisci (assembly GCF_036365525.1). Taxonomy (NCBI): domain Eukaryota; kingdom Metazoa; phylum Chordata; class Chondrichthyes; order Heterodontiformes; family Heterodontidae; genus Heterodontus; species Heterodontus francisci. The sequence continues at coordinate 5,334,356 of NW_027141655.1, read as the reverse complement.
GTGTCTGTGTTACTGGGTATCAGTGCATGTCTTTGTGACTTGGTGTCAGTGTGTGTCTGTGTTACTGGGTGTCAGTGTATGTCTTTGTTACTGGGTGTCAGTGTGTGTCTGTGTTACTGGGTGTCAGTGTATGTCTTGGTTACCGGGTGTCAGTGAGTGTCTGTGTTACATGGTGTCCGTGTGTGTCTGTGTTACTGGGTGTCAGTGTATGTCTTTGTTACTGGGTGTCAGTGTATGTCTTTGTTACTTGGTGTAAGTGTGTGTCTTTTTTACTGCGTGTTAGTGTATGTCTTTGTTGCTTGGTGTAAGTGTGTGTCTGTGTAACTGGTTGTCAGTGTTTGTCTGTGTTACTTGGTGTAAGTGTGTCTCTGTGTTACTGGGTGTCAGTGTCTGTCTTTGTTACTGGGTGTCAGTGTATGTCTTTGTTACTTGGTGTCAGTGTATGTCAACATACTTGGTGTAAGTGTATGTCTTTGTTAATTGGTGCAATTGTCTGTCTTTGTTACTTGGTGTCAGTGTATGTCTGTGTTACTTGGTGTCAGTGTGTGTCTTTGTTACTTGGTGTAAGTGTGTGTCTTTGTTACTTGGTGTCAGTGTGCGTCTTTGTTCCTGGGTGTCAGAGTATGTCTTTGTTACTGTGTATCAGTGTGTGTTACTGGGTGTCAGTGTGTGTCTGTGTTACTTGGTGTAAGTGTGAGTCTTTGTTACTTGGTGTCCGTGTGTGTCTGTGTTACTGGGTGTCAGTGTATGTTTTTGTTACTGTGTGTCAGTGTATGTCTTTGTTACTTGGTTTCAGTGCTTATCTGTGTTACTGGGTATCAGTGTCTGTCTTTGTTACTTGGTGTCAGTGTGTATCTTTGTGACTTGGTGTCAGTGTATGTCTGTGTTACTTGGTGTAAGTGTGTGTCTTTGTTACTTGGTAAAAGTGTGTGTCTGTGTTACTGGGTATCAGTGCATGTCTTTGTGACTTGGTGTCAGTGTGTGCCTGTGTTCCTGGGTGTCAGTGTATGTCTTTGTTACTGTGAATCAGTGTGTGTTACTGGGTATCAGTGTGTGTCTTTGTTACTAGGTGTAAGTGTGTCTGTGTTACTGGGTATCAGTGTATGTCTTTGTTACTGGGTATCAGTGTATGTCTTTGTGACTTGGTGTCAGTGTATGTCTTTGTTACTTGGTGTCAGTGTGTGTCTTTGTGACTTGGTGTCAGTGCATGTCTTTGTTACTTGGTGTAAGTGTGTGTCTTTGTTACTTGGTCACCGTGTGTGTCTGTGTTACTGGGTGTCACTGTATGTCTTTGTTACTGGGTGTCCGTGTATGTCTTTGCTACTTGGTGTAAGTGTGCGTCTGTGTTGCTGGGTGTCAGTATGTTTGTTTGTGTTACCGGGTGTCAGTGTGTGTCTGTGTTACATGGTGTCCGTGTGTGTCTTTGTGACTTGGTGTCAGTGTATGTCTGTGTTACTTGGTGTAAGTGTGTGTCTTTGTTACTTGGTAAAAGTGTGTGTCTGTGTTACTGGGTATCCGTGCATGTCTTTGTGACTTGGTGTCAGTGTGTGTCTGTGTTACTGGGTGTCAGTGTATGTCTTTGTTACTGGGTGTCAGTGTGTGTCTGTGTTACTGGGTGTCAGTATGTTTGTTTGTGTTACCGGGTGTCAGTGAGTGTCTGTGTTACATGGTGTCCGTGTGTGTCTGTGTTACTGGGTGTCAGTGTATGTCTTTGTTTCTGGTTGTCAGTGTATGTCTTTGTTACTTGGTGTAAGTGTGTGTCTTTTTTACTGCGTGTTAGTGTATGTCTTTGTTGCTTGGTGTAAGTGTGTGTCTGTGTAACTGGTTGTCAGTGTTTGTCTGTGTTACTTGGTGTAAGTGTGTCTCTGTGTTACTGGGTGTCAGTGTCTGTCTTTGTTACTGGGTGTCAGTGTATGTCTTTGTTACTTGGTGTCAGTGTATGTCAAAATACTTGGTGTAAGTGTATGTCTTTGTTAATTGGTGCAATTGTCTGTCTTTGTTACTTGGTGTCAGTGTATGTCTGTGTTACTTGGTGTCAGTGTGTGTCTTTGTTACTTGGTGTAATTGTGTGTCTTTGTTACTTGGTGTCAGTGTGCGTCTTTGTTCCTGGGTGTCAGAGTATGTCTTTGTTACTGTGTATCAGTGTGTGTTACTGGGTGTCAGTGTGTGTCTGTGTTACATGGTGTAAGTGTGAGTCTTTGTTACTTGGTGTCCGTGTGTGTCTGTGTTACTGGGTGTCAGTGTATGTCTTTGTTACTGGGTGTCAGTGTATGTCTTTGTTACTTGGTGTCAGTGCTTATCTGTGTTACTGGGTATCAGTGTCTGTCTTTGTTACTTGGTGTCAGTGTGTGTCTTTGTGACTTGGTGTCAGTGTATGTCTGTGTTACTTGGTGTAAGTGTGTGTCTTTGTTACTTGGTAAAAGTGTGTGTCTGTGTTACTGGGTATCAGTGCATGTCTTTGTGACTTGGTGTCAGTGTGTGCCTGTGTTCCTGGGTGTCAGTGTATGTATTTGTTACTGTGAATCAGTGTGTGTTACTGGGTATCAGTGTGTGTCTTTGTTACTAGGTGTAAGTGTGTCTGTGTTACTGGGTATCAGTGTATGTCTTTGTTACTGGGTATCAGTGTATGTCTTTGTGACTTGGTGTCAGTGTATGTCTTTGTTACTTGGTGTCAGTGTGTGTCTTTGTGACTTGGTGTCAGTGCATGTCTTTGTTACTTGGTGTAAGTGTGTGTCTTTGTTACTTGGTCACCGTGTGTGTCTGTGTTACTGGGTGTCACTGTATGTCTTTGTTACTGGGTGTCCGTGTATGTCTTTGCTACTTGGTGTAAGTGTGCGTCTGTGTTGCTGGGTGTCAGCATGTTTGTTTGTGTTACCGGGTGTCAGTGTGTGTCTGTGTTACATGGTGTCCGTGTGTGTCTGTGTTACTGGGTGTCAGTGTATGTCTTTGTTACTGGGTGTCAGTGTATGTCTTTGTTACTTGGTGTAAGTGTGTGTCTTTTTTACTGGGTGTCAGTGTATGTCTTTGTTGCTTGGTGTAAGTGTGTGTCTGTGTTACTGGTTGTCAGTGTATTTCTGTGTTACTTGGTGTAAGTTTGTGTCTGTGTTACTGGGTATCAGTGTATGTCTTTGTGACTTGGTGTCAGTGTATGTCTTTGTTACTGGGTGTCAGTGTGTGTCTTTGTGACTTGGTGTCAGTGTATGTCTGTGTTACTTGGTGTAAGTGTGTGTTTTTGTTACTTGGTGGAAGTGTGTGTCTGTGTTACTGGGTATCAGTGCATGTCTTTGTTACTTGGTGTAAGTGTGTGTCTGTGTTGCTGGGTGTCAGTATGTTTGTTTGTGTTACCGGGTGTCAGTGTGTGTCTGTGTTACATGGTGTCGGTGTGTGTCTGTGTTACTGGGTGTCAGTGTATGTCTTTGTTACTGGGTGTCAGTGTATGTCTTTGTTACTTGGTGTAAGTGTGTGTATTTTTTACTGGGTGTCAGTGTATGTCTTTGTTGCTTGGTGTGTGTGTCTGTGTTACTGGGTGTCAGTGTCTGTCTTTGTTACTGGGTGTCAGTGTATGTCTTTGTTACTTGGTGTCAGTGTATGTCAAAATACTTGGTGTAAGTGTATGTCTTTGTTACTGGGTGACAGTGTATGTCTTTGTTTCTTGGTGTAAGTGTGTGTCTGTGTTACTGGGTGTCAGTGTATGTCTGTGTTACTTGCTGTAAGTTTGTGTCTGTGTTACTGGGTATCAGTGTACGTCTTTGTGACTTGGTGTCAGTGTATGTCTTTGTTACTGGGTGTCAGTGTGTGTCTTTGTGACTTGGTGTAAGTTTGTGTCTTTGTTACTGGGTGTCAGTGTATGTCTTTGTTTCTTGGTGTAAGTGTGTGTCTGTGTTACTGGGTGTCAGTGTATTTCTGTGTTACTTGGTGTAAGTTAGTGTCTGTGTTACTGGGTATCAGTGTATGTCTTTGTGACTTGGTGTCAGTGTATGTCTTTGTTACTGGGTGTCAGTGTGTGTCTTTGTGACTTGGTGTCAGTGTATGTCTGTGTTACTTGGTGTAAGTGTGTGTTTTTGTTACTTGGTGGAAGTGTGTGTCTGTGTTACTGGGTATCAGTGCATGTCTTTGTGACTTGGTGTCAGTGTGTGTCTGTGTTCCTGGGTGTCTGTGTCTGTCTTTGTTACTGTGAATCAGTTTGTGTTACTGGGTGTCAGTGTATGTCTTTGTTACTTGGTGTAAGTGTGTGTCTGTGTTACTGGGTATCAGTGTCTGTCTTTGTTACTTGGTGTAAGTGTATGTCTTTGTTACTGGGTGTCACTGTATGTCTTTTTTACTTGTTGTAAGTGTGTGTCTTTTTTACTGGGTGTCAGTGTATGTCTTTTTTGCTTGGTGTCAGTGTATGTCTGTGTTACTTGGTGTAAGTGTGTGTTTTTGTTACTTGGTGGAAGTGTGTGTCTGTGTTACTGGGTATCAGTGCATGTCTTTGTGACTTGGTGTCAGTGTGTGTCTGTGTTCCTGGGTGTCTGTGTCTGTCTTTGTTACTGTGAATCAGTTTGTGTTACTGGGTGTCAGTGTATGTCTTTGTTACTTGGTGTAAGTGTTTGTCTGTGTTGCTGGGTGTCAGTATGTTTGTTTGTGTTACCGGGTGTCAGTGTGTGTCTGTGTTACATGGTGTCGGTGTGTGTCTGTGTTACTGGGTGTCAGTGTATGTCTTTGTTACTGGGTGTCAGTGTATGTCTTTGTTACTTGGTGTAAGTGTGTGTCTTTTTTACTGGGTGTCAGTGTATGTCTTTGTTGCTTGGTGTGTGTGTCTGTGTTACTGGGTGTCAGTGTCTGTCTTGGTTACTGGGTGTCAGTGTATGTCTTTTTTACTTGTTGTAAGTGTGTGTCTTTTTTACTGGGTGTCAGTGTATGTCTTTTTTGCTTGGTGTCAGTGTATGTCTGTGTTACTTGGTGTAAGTGTGTGTTTTTGTTACTTGGTGGAACTGTGTGTCTGTGTTACTGGGTATCAGTGCATGTCTTTGTGACTTGGTGTCAGTGTGTGTCTGTGTTCCTGGGTGTCTGTGTCTGTCTTTGTTACTGTGAATCAGTTTGTGTTACTGGGTGTCAGTGTATGTCTTTGTTACTTGGTGTAAGTGTTTGTCTGTGTTGCTGGGTGTCAGTATGTTTGTTTGTGTTACCGGGTGTCAGTGTGTGTCTGTGTTACATGGTGTCGGTGTGTGTCTGTGTTACTGGGTGTCAGTGTATGTCTTTGTTACTGGGTGTCAGTGTATGTCTTTGTTACTTGGTGTAAGTGTGTGTCTTTTTTACTGGGTGTCAGTGTATGTCTTTGTTGCTTGGTGTGTGTGTCTGTGTTACTGGGTGTCAGTGTCTGTCTTGGTTACTGGGTGTAAGTGTATGTCTTTGTTACTGGGTGTCAGTGTATGTCTTTGTTTCTTGGTGTAAGTGTGTGTCTGTGTTACTGGGTGTCAGTGTATGTCTGTGTTACTTGCTGTAAGTTTGTGTCTGTGTTACTGGGTATCAGTGTATGTCTTTGTGACTTGGTGTCAGTGTATGTCTTTGTTACTGGGTGTCAGTGTGTGTCTTTGTGACTTGGTGTAAGTTTGTGTCTTTGTTACTGGGTGTCAGTGTATGTCTTTGTTTCTTGGTGTAAGTGTGTGTCTGTGTTACTGGGTGTCAGTGTATTTCTGTGTTACTTGGTGTAAGTTAGTGTCTGTGTTACTGGGTATCAGTGTTTGTCTTTGTGACTTGGTGTCAGTGTATGTCTTTGTTACTGGGTGTCAGTGTGTGTCTTTGTGACTTGGTGTCAGTGTATGTCTGTGTTACTTGGTGTAAGAGTGTGTTTTTGTTACTTGGTGGAAGTGTGTGTCTGTGTTACTGGGTATCAGTGCATGTCTTTGTGACTTGGTGTCAGTGTGTGTCTGTGTTACTTGGTGTAAGAGTGTGTTTTTGTTACTTGGTGGAAGTGTGTGTCTGTGTTACTGGGTATCAGTGCATGTCTTTGTGACTTGGTGTCAGTGTGTGTCTGTGTTCCTGGGTGTCTGTGTCTGTCTTTGTTACTGTGAATCAGTTTGTGTTACTGGGTGTCAGTGTATGTCTTTGTTACTTGGTGTAAGTGTGTGTCTGTGTTACTGGGTATCAGTGTCTGTCTTTGTTACTTGGTGTAAGTGTATGTCTTTGTTACTGGGTGTCAGTGTATGTCTTTTTTACTTGGTGTAAGTGTGTGTCTTTTTTACTGGGTGTCAGTGTATGTCTTTGTTGCTTGGTGTAATTGTGTGTCTGTGTTACTGGTTGTCAGTGTGTGTCTGTGATATTTGGTGTAAGTGTGTGTCTGTGTTACTGCGTGTCAGTGTCTGTCTTTGTTACTGGGTGTCAGTGTATGTCTTTGTTACTTGGTGTCAGTGTATGTCAAAATAATTGGTGTAAGTGTATGTCTTTGTTACTTGGTGCAATTGTCTGTCTTTGTTACTTGGTGTCAGTGTATGTCTGTGTTACTTGGTGTCAGTGTGTGTCTTTGTTACTTGGTGTAAGTGTGTGTCTTTGTTACTTGGTGTCAGTGTGTGTCTTTGTTCCTGGGTGTCAGAGTATGTCTTTGTTACTGTGTATCAGTGTGTGTTACTGGGTGTCAGTGTGTGTCTGTGTTACTTGGTGTAAGTGTGTGTCTTTGTTACTTGGTGTCCGTGTGTGTCTGTGTTACTGGGTGTCAGTGTATGTCTTTGTTACTGGGTGTCAGTGTATGTCTTTGTTACTTGGTGTAAGTGCTTATCTGTGTTACTGGGTATCAGTGTCTGTCTTTTTTACTTGGTGTAAGTGTGTGTCTGTGTTACTGGGTATCAAACAAACAAAGAACAAAGATAATTACAGCACAGGAACAGGCCCTTCGGCCCTCCAAGCCTGCGCCGATCCAGAGCCTCTCTCTAAACATGTCACCTATTTTCTCAGCTTCTGTATCTCTTTTCTTCCTGCCCATTCATGTATCTGTCTAGATACATCTTAAAAGACTCCATCGTGCCCGCATCTACCACCTCCGCTGGCAATGCGTTCTAGGTGCCCACCACCCTCTGCGTAAAGAACTTTCCACGCATATCCCCCCTAAACTTTTCCCCTTTCACTTTGAACTCGTGTCCTCTAGTAATTGAAACCCCCACTCTGGGAAAAAGCTTCTTGCTATCCACCCTGTCTATACCTCTCATGATTTTGTACACCTCAATCAGGTCCCCCCTCAACCTCCGTCTTTCTAATGAAAATAATCCTAATCTACTCAACCTCTCTTCATAGCTAGCGCCCTCCATACCAGGCAACATCTTGGTGAACCTCCTCTGCACCCTCTCCAAAGCATCCACATCCTTTTGATAATGTGGCGACCAGAACTGTACGCAGCATTCCAAATGTGGCCGAACCAAAGTCCTATACAACTGTAACATGACCTGCCAACTCTTGTACTCAATGCCCCGTCCGATGAAGGAAAGCATGCCGTATGCCTTCTTGACCACTCTATTTACCTGCGTTGCCACCTTCAGGGAACAGTGGACCTGAACACCCAAATCTCTCTGGACATCAATTTTCCCCAGGACTTTTCCATTTACTGTATAGTTCACTCTTGAATTGGATCTTCCAAAATGCATCACCTCGCATTTGCCCTGATTGAACTCCATCTGCCATTTCTCTGCCCAACTCTCCAATCTATCTATATTCTGCTGTATTCTCTGACAGTCCCCTTCACTATCTGCTACTCCACCAATCTTAGTGTCGTCTGCAAATTTGCTAATCAGTCCACCTATACTTTCCTCCAAATCATTAATGTATATCACAAACAACAGTGGTCCCAGCACGGATCCCTGTGGAACACCACTGGTCACACGTCTCCATTTTGAGAAACTCCCTTCTACTGCTACTCTCTGTCTCCTGTTGCACAGCCAGTTCTATATCCATCTAGCTAGTACACCTTGGACCCCAAGCGCCTTCACTTTCTCCATCAGCCTGCCATGGGGAACCTTATCAAACGCCTTTGTGACTTGGTGTAAGTGTGTGTCTTTTTTACTGGGTGTCAGTGTATGTCTTTGTTGCTTGGTGTAAGTGTGTGTCTGTGTTACTGGTTGTCAGTGTGTGTCTGTGTTACTTGATGTAAGTGTGTGTCTGTGTTACTGGGTGTCAGTGTCTGTCTTTGTTACTGGGTGTCATTGTATGTCTTTGTTACTTGGTGTCAGTGTATGTCAAAATACTTGGTGTAAGTGTATGTCTTTGTTACTGGGTGTCAGTGTACGTCTTTGTTTCTTGGTGTAAGTGTGTGTCTGTTTTACTGGGTGTCAGTGTATGTCTGTGTTACTTGGTGTAAGTTTGTGTCTGTGTTACTGGGTATCAGTGTATGTCGTTGTGACTTGGTGTCAGTGTATGTCTTTGTTACTGGGTGTCAGTGTGTGCCTTTGTGACATGGTGTCAGTGTATGTCTGTGTTACTTGGTGCAAGTGTGTGTCTTTGTTACTTGGTGGAAGTGTGTGTCTGTGTTACTGGGTATCAGTGCATGTCTTTGTGACTTGGTGTCAGTGTGTGTCTGTGTTCCTGGGTGTCAGTGTATGTCTTTGTTACTGTGAATCAGTGTGTGTTACTGGGTATCAGTGTGTGTCTTTGTTACTAGGTGTAAGTGTGTGTCTGTGTTACTGGGTATCAGTGTATGTCTTTGTTACTGGGTATCAGTGTATGTCTTTGTGACTTGGTGTCAGTGTATGTCTTTGTTACTTGGTGTCAGTGTGTGTCTTTGTGACTTGGTGTCAGTGTACGTCTTTGTTACTTGGTGTAAGTGTGTGTCTTTGTTACTTGGTCTCCGTGTGTGTCTGTGTTACTGGGTGTCAGTGTATGTCTTTGTTACTGGGTGTCCGTGTATGTCTTTGTTACTTGGTGTAAGTGTGTGTCTGCGTTGCTGGGTGTCAGTATGTTTGTTTGTGTTACCGGGTGTCAGTGTGTGTCTGTGTTACATGGTGTCCGTGTGTGTCTGTGTTACTGGGTGTCAGTGTATGTCTTTGTTGCTGGGTGTCAGTGTATGTCTTTGTTACTTGGTGTAAGTGTGTGTCTTTTTTACTGGGTGTCAGTGTATGTCTTTGTTGCTTGGTGTAAGTGTGTGTCTGTGTTACTGGTTGTCAGTGTGTGTCTGTGTTACTTGATGTAAGTGTGTGTCTGTGTTTCTGGGTGTCAGTGTCTGTCTTTGTTACTGGGTGTCAGTGTATGCCTTTGTTACTTGGTGTCAGTGTATGTCAAAATACTTGGTGTAAGTGTATGTCTTTGTTACTGGGTGTCAGTGTATGTCTTTGTTTCTTGGTGTAAGTGTGTGTCTTTTTTACTGGGTGTAAGTGTGTGTCTGTGTTACTGGGTATCAGTGTATGTCTTTGTTACTGGGTATCAGTGTGTGTCTTTGTTACTAGGTGTAAGTGTGTGTCTGTGTTACTGGGTATCAGTGTATGTCTTTGTTACTGGGTATCAGTGTGTGTCTGTGTTACATGGTGTCCGTGTGTGTCTGTGTTACTGGGTGTCAGTGTATGTCTTTGTTGCTGGGTGTCAGTGTATGTCTTTGTTACTTGGTGTAAGTGTGTGTGTTTTTTACTGGGTGTCAGTGTATGTCTTTGTTGCTTGGTGTAAGTGTGTGTCTGTGTTACTGGTTGTCAGTGTGTGTCTGTGTTACTTGATGTAAGTGTGTGTCTGTGTTTCTGGGTGTCAGTGTCTGTCTTTGTTACTGGGTGTCAGTGTATGTCTTTGTTACTTGGTGTCAGTGTATGTCAAAATACTTGGTGTAAGTGTATGTCTTTGTTACTGGGTGTCAGTGTATGTCTTTGTTTCTTGGTGTAAGTGTGTGTCTGTGTTACTGGGTGTCAGTGTATGTCTGTGTTACTTGGTGTAAGTTTGTGTCTTTGTTACTGGGTGTCAGTGTATGACTTTGTTTCTTGGGGTAAGTGTGTGTCTGTGTTACTGGGTGTCAGTGTATGTCTGTGTTACTTGGTGTAAGTTTGTGTCTGTGTTACTGGGTATCAGTGTATGTCTTTGTGACTTGGTGTCAGTGTATGTCTTTGTTACTGGGTGTCAGTGTGTGTCTTTGTGACTTGGTGTCAGTGTATGTCTGTGTTACTTGGTGTAAGTGTGTGTTTTTGTTACTTGGTGGAAGTGTGTGTCTGTGTTACTGGGTATCAGTGCATGTCTTTGTGACTTGGTGTCAGTGTGTGTCTGTGTTCCTGGGTGTCAGTGTCTGCATTTGTTACTGTGAATCAGTGTGTGTTACTGGGTGTCAGTGTATGTCTTTGTTACTTGGTGTAAGTGTGTGTCTTTGTTACTTGGTGTAAGTGTATGTCTGTGTTACTTGGTGTAAGTGTGTGTCTGTGTTACTGGGTATCAGTCTATGTCTTTGTGACTTGGTGTCAGTGTATGTCTTTGTTACTTGATGTAAGTGTATGTCTTTGTTACTTGGTGTCAGTGTATGTCTGTGTTACTTGGTGTAAGTGTGTGTCTTTGTTACTTGGTGTAATTGTATGTCTTTGTTACTTGGTGTAAGTGTGTGTCTGTGTTACTGGGTATCAGTGTATGTCTTTGTTACTGGGTGTAATTGTCTGTCTTTGTTACTTGGTGTATGTGTATGTCTTTGTTACTTGGTGTAATTGTCTGTCTTTGTTACTGGGTGTCAGTGTATGTCTTTGTTACTTGGTGTCAGTGTGTGTCTGTGTTACTGGGTGTCAGTGTATGTCTTTGTTACTGGGTGTCAGTGTGTGTCTGTGTTACTGGGTGTCAGTATGTTTGTTTGTGTTACCGGGTGTCAGTGAGTGTCTGTGTTACATGGTGTCCGTGTGTGTCTGTGTTACTGGGTGTCAGTGTATGTCTTTGTTACTGGGTGTCAGTATATGTCTTTGTTACTTGGTGTAAGTGTGTGTCTTTTTTACTGGGTGTCAGTGTATGTCTTTGTTGCTTGGTGTAAGTGTGTGTCTGTGTAACTGGTTGTCAGTGTTTGTCTGTGTTACTTGGTGTAAGTGTGTCTCTGTGTTACTGGGTGTCAGTGTCTGTCTTTGTTACTGGGTGTCAGTGTATGTCTTTGTTACTTGGTGTCAGTGTATGTCAAAATACTTGGTGTAAGTGTATGTCTTTGTTAATTGGTGCAATTGTCTGTCTTTGTTACTTGGTGTCAGTGTATGTCTGTGTTACTTGGTGTCAGTGTGTGTCTTTGTTACTTGGTGTAAGTGTGTGTCTTTGTTACTTGGTGTCAGTGTGCGTCTTTGTTCCTGGGTGTCAGAGTATGTCTTTGTTACTGTGTATCAGTGTGTGTTACTGGGTGTCAGTGTGTGTCTGTGTTACTTGGTGTAAGTGTGAGTCTTTGTTACTTGGTGTCCGTGTGTGTCTGTGTTACTGGGTGTCAGTGTATGTCTCTGTTACTGGGTGTCAGTGTATGTCTTTGTTATTGGTGTCAGTGCTTATCTGTGTTACTGGGTATCAGTGTCTGTCTTTGTTACTTGGTGTCAGTGTGTGTCTTTGTGACTTGGTGTCAGTGTATGTCTGTGTTACTTGGTGTAAGTGTGTGTCTTTGTTATTTGGTAAAAGTGTGTGTCTGTGTTACTGGGTATCAGTGCATGTCTTTGTGACTTGGTGTCAGTGTGTGTCTGTGTTACTGGGTGTCAGTGTATGTCTTTGTTACTGGGTGTCAGTGTGTGTCTGTGTTACTGGGTGTCAGTGTATGTCTTGGTTACCGGGTGTCAGTGAGTGTCTGTGTTACATGGTGTCCGTGTGTGTCTGTGTTACTGGGTGTCAGTGTATGTCTTTGTTACTGGGTGTCAGTGTATGTCTTTGTTACTTGGTGTAAGTGTGTGTCTTTTTTACTGCGTGTTAGTGTATGTCTTTGTTGCTTGGTGTAAGTGTGTGTCTGTGTAACTGGTTGTCAGTGTTTGTCTGTGTTACTTGGTGTAAGTGTGTCTCTGTGTTACTGGGTGTCAGTGTCTGTCTTTGTTACTGGGTGTCAGTGTATGTCTTTGTTACTTGGTGTCAGTGTATGTCAACATACTTGGTGTAAGTGTATGTCTTTGTTAATTGGTGCAATTGTCTGTCTTTGTTACTTGGTGTCAGTGTATGTCTGTGTTACTTGGTGTCAGTGTGTGTCTTTGTTACTTGGTGTAAGTGTGTGTCTTTGTTACTTGGTGTCAGTGTGCGTCTTTGTTCCTGGGTGTCAGAGTATGTCTTTGTTACTGTGTATCAGTGTGTGTTACTGGGTGTCAGTGTGTGTCTGTGTTACTTGGTGTAAGTGTGAGTCTTTGTTACTTGGTGTCCGTGTGTGTCTGTGTTACTGGGTGTCAGTGTATGTTTTTGTTACTGTGTGTCAGTGTATGTCTTTGTTACTTGGTTTCAGTGCTTATCTGTGTTACTGGGTATCAGTGTCTGTCTTTGTTACTTGGTGTCAGTGTGTATCTTTGTGACTTGGTGTCAGTGTATGTCTGTGTTACTTGGTGTAAGTGTGTGTCTTTGTTACTTGGTAAAAGTGTGTGTCTGTGTTACTGGGTATCAGTGCATGTCTTTGTGACTTGGTGTCAGTGTGTGCCTGTGTTCCTGGGTGTCAGTGTATGTCTTTGTTACTGTGAATCAGTGTGTGTTACTGGGTATCAGTGTGTGTCTTTGTTACTAGGTGTAAGTGTGTCTGTGTTACTGGGTATCAGTGTATGTCTTTGTTACTGGGTATCAGTGTATGTCTTTGTGACTTGGTGTCAGTGTATGTCTTTGTTACTTGGTGTCAGTGTGTGTCTTTGTGACTTGGTGTCAGTGCATGTCTTTGTTACTTGGTGTAAGTGTGTGTCTTTGTTACTTGGTCACCGTGTGTGTCTGTGTTACTGGGTGTCACTGTATGTCTTTGTTACTGGGTGTCCGTGTATGTCTTTGCTACTTGGTGTAAGTGTGCGTCTGTGTTGCTGGGTGTCAGTATGTTTGTTTGTGTTACCGGGTGTCAGTGTGTGTCTGTGTTACATGGTGTCCGTGTGTGTCTTTGTGACTTGGTGTCAGTGTATGTCTGTGTTACTTGGTGTAAGTGTGTGTCTTTGTTACTTGGTAAAAGTGTGTGTCTGTGTTACTGGGTATCCGTGCATGTCTTTGTGACTTGGTGTCAGTGTGTGTCTGTGTTACTGGGTGTCAGTGTATGTCTTTGTTACTGGGTGTCAGTGTGTGTCTGTGTTACTGGGTGTCAGTATGTTTGTTTGTGTTACCGGGTGTCAGTGAGTGTCTGTGTTACATGGTGTCCGTGTGTGTCTGTGTTACTGGGTGTCAGTGTATGTCTTTGTTTCTGGTTGTCAGTGTATGTCTTTGTTACTTGGTGTAAGTGTGTGTCTTTTTTACTGCGTGTTAGTGTATGTCTTTGTTGCTTGGTGTAAGTGTGTGTCTGTGTAACTGGTTGTCAGTGTTTGTCTGTGTTACTTGGTGTAAGTGTGTCTCTGTGTTACTGGGTGTCAGTGTCTGTCTTTGTTACTGGGTGTCAGTGTATGTCTTTGTTACTTGGTGTCAGTGTATGTCAAAATACTTGGTGTAAGTGTATGTCTTTGTTAATTGGTGCAATTGTCTGTCTTTGTTACTTGGTGTCAGTGTATGTCTGTGTTACTTGGTGTCAGTGTGTGTCTTTGTTACTTGGTGTAATTGTGTGTCTTTGTTACTTGGTGTCAGTGTGCGTCTTTGTTCCTGGGTGTCAGAGTATGTCTTTGTTACTGTGTATCAGTGTGTGTTACTGGGTGTCAGTGTGTGTCTGTGTTACATGGTGTAAGTGTGAGTCTTTGTTACTTGGTGTCCGTGTGTGTCTGTGTTACTGGGTGTCAGTGTATGTCTTTGTTACTGGGTGTCAGTGTATGTCTTTGTTACTTGGTGTCAGTGCTTATCTGTGTTACTGGGTATCAGTGTCTGTCTTTGTTACTTGGTGTCAGTGTGTGTCTTTGTGACTTGGTGTCAGTGTATGTCTGTGTTACTTGGTGTAAGTGTGTGTCTTTGTTACTTGGTAAAAGTGTGTGTCTGTGTTACTGGGTATCAGTGCATGTCTTTGTGACTTGGTGTCAGTGTGTGCCTGTGTTCCTGGGTGTCAGTGTATGTATTTGTTACTGTGAATCAGTGTGTGTTACTGGGTATCAGTGTGTGTCTTTGTTACTAGGTGTAAGTGTGTCTGTGTTACTGGGTATCAGTGTATGTCTTTGTTACTGGGTATCAGTGTATGTCTTTGTGACTTGGTGTCAGTGTATGTCTTTGTTACTTGGTGTCAGTGTGTGTCTTTGTGACTTGGTGTCAGTGCATGTCTTTGTTACTTGGTGTAAGTGTGTGTCTTTGTTACTTGGTCACCGTGTGTGTCTGTGTTACTGGGTGTCACTGTATGTCTTTGTTACTGGGTGTCCGTGTATGTCTTTGCTACTTGGTGTAAGTGTGCGTCTGTGTTGCTGGGTGTCAGCATGTTTGTTTGTGTTACCGGGTGTCAGTGTGTGTCTGTGTTACATGGTGTCCGTGTGTGTCTGTGTTACTGGGTGTCAGTGTATGTCTTTGTTACTGGGTGTCAGTGTATGTCTTTGTTACTTGGTGTAAGTGTGTGTCTTTTTTACTGGGTGTCAGTGTATGTCTTTGTTGCTTGGTGTAAGTGTGTGTCTGTGTTACTGGTTGTCAGTGTGTGTCTGTGTTACTTGATGTAAGTGTGAGTCTGTGTTACTGGGTGTCAGTGTCTGTCTTTGTTACTGGGTGTCAGTGTATGTCTTTGTTATTTGGTGTCAGTGTATGTCAAAATACTTGGTGTAAGTGTATGTCTTTGTTACTGGGTGTCAGTGTATGTCTTTGTTTCTTGGTGTAAGTGTGTGTCTGTGTTACTGGGTGTCAGTGTATGTCTGTGTTACTTGGTGTAAGTTTGTGTCTTTGTTACTGGGTGTCAGTGTATGTCTTTGTTTCTTGGTGTAAGTGTGTGTCTGTGTTACTGGGTGTCAGTGTATGTCTGTGTTACTTGGTGTAAGTTTGTGTCTGTGTTACTGGGTATCAGTGTATGTCTTTGTGACTTGGTGTCAGTGTATGTCTGTGTTACATGGTGTAAGTGTGTGTTTTTGTTACTTGGTGGAAGTGTGTGTCTGTGTTACTGGGTATCAGTGCATGTCTTTGTGACTTGGTGTCAGTGTGTGTCTGTGTTCCTGGGTGTCAGTGTCTGTCTATGTTACTGTGAATCAGTGTGTGTTACTGGGTGTCAGTGTATGTCTTTGTTACTTGGTGTAAGTGTGTGTCTTTGTTACTTGGTGTAAGTGTATGTCTGTGTTACTTGGTGTAAGTGTGTGTCTGTGTTACTGGGTATCAGTCTATGTCTTTGTGACTTGGTGTCAGTGTATGTCTTTGTAACTTGATGTAAGTGTATGTCTTTGTTACTTGGTGTCAGTGTATGTCTGTGTTACTTGGTGTAAGTGTATGTCTTTGTTACTTGGTGTAATTGTATGTCTTTGTTACTTGGTGTAAGTGTGTGTCTGTGTTACTGGGTATCAGTGTATGTCTTTGTTACTGGGTGTAATTGTCTGTCTTTGTTACTTGGTGTAAGTGTATGTCTTTGTTACTTGGTGTAATTGTCTGTCTTTGTTACTGGGTGTCAGTGTATGTCTTTGTTATTTGGTGTCAGTGTGTGTCTGTGTTACTGGGTGTTAGTGTATGTCTTTGTTACTGGGTGTCAGTGTGTGTCTGTGTTACTGGGTGTCAGTATGTTTGTTTGTGTTACCGGGTGTCAGTGAGTGTCTGTGTTACATGGTGTCCGTGTGTGTCTGTGTTACTGGGTGTCAGTGTATGCCTTTGTTACTGGGTGTCAGTGTATGTCTTTGTTACTTGGTGTAAGTGTGTGTCTTTTTTACTGGGTGTCAGTGTATGTCTTTGTTGCTTGGTGTAAGTGTGTGTCTGTGTAACTGGTTGTCAGTGTTTGTCTGTGTTCCTTGGTGTAAGTGTGTGTCTGTGTTGCTGGGTTTCAGTATGTTTGTTTGTGTTACCGGGTGTCAGTGTGTGTCTGTGTTACATGGTGTCCGTGTGTGTCTGTATTACTGGGTGTCAGTGTATGTCTTTGTTACTGGGTGTCAGTGTATGTCTTTGTTACTTGGTGTAAGTGTGTGTCTTTTTTACTGGGTGTCAGTGTATGTCTTTGTTGCTTGGTGTAAGTGTGTGTCTGTGTTTCTGGTTGTCAGTGTGTGTCTGTGTTACTTGATGTAAGTGTGTGTCTGTGTTACTGGGTGTCAGTGTCTGTCTTTGTTACTGGGTGTCAGTGTATGTCTTTGTTACTTGGTGTCAGTGTATGTCAAAATACTTGGTGTAAGTGTATGTCTTTGTTACTGGGTGTCAGTGTATGTCTTTGTTTCTTGGTGTAAGTGTGTGTCTGTGTTACTGGGTATCAGTGTATGTCTTTGTTACTTTGTGTCAGTGTAAGTCAAAATACTTGGTGTAAGTTTATGTCTTTGTTACTTGGTGTAATTGTCTGCCTTTGTTACTTGGTGTCAGTGTATGTCTTTGTTACTTGGTGTAAGTGTGTGTCTGTGTTACTGGGTGTCAGTGTGTTTGTTTGTCTTACTGGCTGTCAGTGTGTGTCTGTGTTACTTGGTGTAATTGTGTGTCTTTGTTACTTGGTGTCCGTGTGTGTCTGTGTTACTGTGTATCAGTGTGTGTCTTTGTTATTGGTGTAAGTGTGTGTCTGTGTTACTGGGTATCAGTGAATGTCTTTGTTACTGGGTATCAGTGTATGTCTTTGTGACTTGGTGTCAGTGTATGTCTTTGTTACTGGGTATCAGTGTATGTCTTTGTTACTTGGTGTCAGTGTATGTCTGTGTTACTTCGTGTAAGTGTGTGTCTTTGTTACTTGGTGTAAGTGTATGTCATTGTTACTTGGTGTCAGTGTATGTCTGTGTTACTTGGTGGAAGTGTATGTCTTTGTTACTTGGTGTCAGTGTTTGTCTTTGTTACTTGGTGGAAGTGTGTGTCTGTGTTACTGGGTATCAGTGTAAGTCTTTGTTACTTTGTGTCAGTGTATGTCAAAATACTTGGTGTCAGTGTTTGTCTTTGTTACTTGGTGGAAGTGTATGTCTTTGTTACTTGGTGTCAGTGTATGTCTGTGTTACTTGGTGTAAGTGTGTGTCTTTGTTACTTGGTGTAATTGTATGTCTTTGTTACTTGGTGTAAGTGTGTGTCTGTGTTACTGGGTATCAGTGTATGTCTTTGTTACTGGGTGTAATTGTCTGTCTTTGTTACTTGGTGTAAGTGTATGTCTTTGTTACTTGGTGTAATTGTCTGTCTTTGTTACTGGGTGTCAGTGTATGTCTTTGTTATTTGGTGTCAGTGTGTGTCTGTGTTACTGGGTGTTAGTGTATGTCTTTGTTACTGGGTGTCAGTGTGTGTCTGTGTTACTGGGTGTCAGTATGTTTGTTTGTGTTACCGGGTGTCAGTGAGTGTCTGTGTTACATGGTGTCCGTGTGTGTCTGTGTTACTGGGTGTCAGTGTATGCCTTTGTTACTGGGTGTCAGTGTATGTCTTTGTTACTTGGTGTAAGTGTGTGTCTTTTTTACTGGGTGTCAGTGTATGTCTTTGTTGCTTGGTGTAAGTGTGTGTCTGTGTAACTGGTTGTCAGTGTTTGTCTGTGTTCCTTGGTGTAAGTGTGTGTCTGTGTTGCTGGGTGTCAGTATGTTTGTTTGTGTTACCGGGTGTCAGTGTGTGTCTGTGTTACATGGTGTCCGTGTGTGTCTGTGTTACTGGGTGTCAGTGTATGTCTTTGTTACTGGGTGTCAGTGTATGTCTTTGTTACTTGGTGTAAGTGTGTGTCTTTTTTACTGGGTGTCAGTGTATGTCTTTGTTGCTTGGTGTAAGTGTGTGTCTGTGTTTCTGGTTGACAGTGTGTGTCTGTGTTACTTGATGTAGGTGTGTGTCTGTGTTACTGGGTGTCAGTGTCTGTCTTTGTTACTGGGTGTCAGTGTATGTCTTTGTTACTTGGTGTCAGTGTATGTCAAAATACTTGGTGTAAGTGTATGTCTTTGTTACTGGGTGTCAGTGTATGTCTTTGTTTCTTGGTGTAAGTGTGTGTCTGTGTTACTGGGTATCAGTGTATGTCTTTGTTACTTTGTGTCAGTGTAAGTCAAAATACTTGGTGTAAGTTTATGTCTTTGTTACTTGGTGTAATTGTCTGCCTTTGTTACTTGGTGTCAGTGTATGTCTTTGTTACTTGGTGTAAGTGTGTGGCTGTGTTACTGGGTGTCAGTGTGTTTGTTTGTCTTACTGGCTGTCAGTGTGTGTCTGTGTTACTTGGTGTAATTGTGTGTCTTTGTTACTTGGTGTCCGTGTGTGTCTGTGTTACTGTGTATCAGTGTGTGTCTTTGTTATTGGTGTAAGTGTGTGTCTGTGTTACTGGGTATCAGTGAATGTCTTTGTTACTGGGTATCAGTGTATGTCTTTGTGACTTGGTGTCAGTGTATGTCTTTGTTACTGGGTATCAGTGTATGTCTTTGTTACTTGGTGTCAGTGTATGTCTGTGTTACTTCGTGTAAGTGTGTGTCTTTGTTACTTGGTGTAAGTGTATGTCATTGTTACTTGGTGTCAGTGTATGTCTGTGTTACTTGGTGGAAGTGTATGTCTTTGTTACTTGGTGTCAGTGTTTGTCTTTGTTACTTGGTGGAAGTGTGTGTCTGTGTTACTGGGTATCAGTGTAAGTCTTTGTTACTTTGTGTCAGTGTATGTCAAAATACTTGGTGTCAGTGTTTGTCTTTGTTACTTGGTGGAAGTGTGTGTCTGTGTTACTGGGTATCAGTGTAAGTCTTTGTTACTTTGTGTCAGTGTATGTCAAAATACTTGGTGTCAGTGTATGTCTTTGTTACTTGGTGTAAGTGTGTGTCTGTGTTACTGGGTATCAGTGTATGTCTTTGTTACTGGGTGTCAGTGTATGTCTGTGTTACTTCGTGTAAGTGTGTGTCTTTGTTACTTGGTGTAAGTGCATGTCATTGTTACTTGGTGTCAAAGTATGTCTGTGTTACTTGGTGGAAGTGTATGTCTTTGTTACTTGGTGTCAGTGTATGTCTTTGTTACTTTGTGTCAGTGTATGTCAAAATACTTGGTGTCAGTGTATGTCTTTGTTACTTGGTGTAAGTGTGTGTCTGTGTTACTGGGTATAAGTGTATGTCTTTGTTACTGGGTGTAATTGTCTGTCTTTGTTACTTGGTGTAAGTGTATGTCTTTGTTACTTGGTGTAATTGTCTGTCTTTGTTACTTGGTGTAACTGTGTGTCTGTGTTACTGGGTATCAGTGTATGTCTTTGTTACTTGGTGTCAGTGTATGTCAAAAGACTTGGTGTAAGTGTATGTCTTTCTTACTTGGTGTAATTGTCTGTCTTTGTTACTTGGTGTAAGTGTATGTCTTTGTTACTTGGTGTCAGTCTATGTCTTTGTTACTGTTTATCAGTGTTTCTCTGTGTTACTGGGTGTCAGTGTGTGTTTCTGGGTGTCAGTGTGTATATGTGACACTCGGTGTCAGTATTTAATTTAGTTTAGAGATATAGCACTTCAACAGGCCCTTCGGCCCACGGAGGCTGTGCCGACCATCAACCACCCATTTATACTAATCCTACACTAATCCCGTATTCCTATCACATCCCCACCTGTCCCTATATATTTCCCCACCACCTACCTATACTAGGGGGAATTTATGATGGCCAATTAACCTATCAACCTGCAAGTCTTTGGCATGTGGGAGGAAACCGGAGCACCCGGAGGAAACCCACGCAGACACAGGGAAAACTTGCAAACTCCGCACAGGCAGTACCCGGAATCGAACCCGGGTCCCTGGAGCTGTGAGGCTACGGTGCTAACCACTGCGCCACTGTGCCGCCCTATTGTCTGTCTTTGTTACTTGGTGTCAGTGTGTGTCTTTGTTACTTGGTGTCAGTGTGTGTCTGTGTTAATGCTCATCAGTGTATGTCTTTGTGACTTGGTATCAGTGTATGTCTTTGTGACTTGGTGTCAGTGTATGTCTTTTTTACTGGGTGTAAGTGTGTGTCTGCGTTTCTGGGTATCAGTGTATGTCTTTGTTACTTGGTGTCAGTGTATGTCAAAATACTTGGTGGAAGTTTATGTCTTTGTTACTTGGTATAATTGTCTGCCTTTGTTACTTGGTGTAAGTGTATGTCTTTGTTACTTGGTGTCAGTGTATGTCTTTGTTACTTGGTGTCAGTGTGTGTCTGTGATACTTGGAGTAAGCGTGTCTGTTTTACTGGGTGTCAGTGTATGTCTTTGTGACTTGGTGTCAGTGTATGTCTTTGTTACTGGGTGTCAGTGTGTGTCTTTGTGACTTGGTGTCAGTGTATGTCTTTGTTACTTGGTGGAAGTGTGTGTCTGTGTTACTGGGTACAAGTGTATGTCTTTGTTACTGGGTGTAATTGTCTGTCTTTGTTACTTGGTGTAAGTGTATGTCTTTGTTACTTGGTGTAATTGTCTGTCTTTGTGACTTGGTGTCAGAGTATGTCTTTGTTACTGGGTGTCAGTGTGTGTCTTTGTGACTTGGTGTCAGTGTATGTCTTTTTTACTGGGTGTAAGTGTGTGTCTGCGTTACTGGGTATCAGTGTATGTCTTTGTTACTTGGTGTCAGTGTCTGTCAAAATACTTGGTGTAAGTGTATGTCTTTGTTACTTGGTGTAATTGTCTGTCTTTGTTACTTGGCGTAAGTGTATGACTTTGTCACTGGGTATCAGTGTATGTCTTTGTGACTTGGTATCAGTGTATGTCTTTGTGACTTGGTGTCAGTGTATGTCTTTGTTACTGGGTGTCAGTGTGTGTCTTTGTTACTTGGTGTCAGTGTATGTCTTTGTTACTGTTTATCAGTGTTTCTCTGTGTTACTGGGTGTCAGTGTGTGCTTGTGTGTGTTACTGGGTGTCAGTGTGTATCTGTGACACTAGGTGTTAGTATTTAGTTTATTTCAGAGACACAGCACTTTAACAGGCCCTTCGGCCCACCGAGTCTGTGCCGACCATCATCCATCCATTTATACCAATCCTACATTACTCCCATATTCCTATCACATACCCACCTGTCCCTCTATACTTCCCTACCACCTACCTGTACTGGGGGCAATTTATGATGGCCAATTAACCCATCAACCTGCAAGTCTTTGGCATGTGGGAGGAAACCGGAGCACCCGGAGGAAACCCACGCAGACACAGGGAAAACTTGCAAACTCCGCATAGACAGTACCCAGAATCGAACCCGGGTCCCTGGAGCTGTGAGGCTGCAGTGCTAACCACTGCGCCACTGTGCCGACCAGTGTGTGGTCTGGGTTACTGGGTGTCAGTGCATGTCTTTGTTACTTGGTGTCAGTGTGTGTCTGTGTTACTGGGTGTCAGTGTGTTTGTTTGTCTTACTGGCTGTCAGTGTGTGTCTGTGTTACTTGGTGTAATTGTGTGTCTTTGTTACTTGGTGTCCGTGTGTGTCTGTGTTACTGTGTATCAGTGTGTGTCTTTGTTATTGGTGTAAGTGTGTGTCTGTGTTACTGGGTATCAGTGAATGTCTTTGTTACTGGGTATCAGTGTATGTCTTTGTGACTTGGTGTCAGTGTATGTCTTTGTTACTGGGTATCAGTGTATGTCTTTGTTACTTGGTGTCAGTGTATGTCTGTGTTACTTCGTGTAAGTGTGTGTCTTTGTTACTTGGTGTAAGTGTATGTCATTGTTACTTGGTGTCAGTGTATGTCTTTGTTACTTGGTGACAGTGGGTGTCTGTGTTTGTCTTTGTTACTTGGTGTCAGTGTGAGTCTGTGTATGTCTTTGTTACTGTGTGTCTGTGTTTCTCTATGTTACTGGGTGTCAGTGTGTGTTTGTTTGTGTTACTGGGTGTCAGTGTGTGTCTGTGTTACTTGGTGTAAGTGTATGTCTTTGTTTCTTGGTGTCAGTGTATGTCTTTGTTACTTGGTGTCAGTGTTTGTCTTTTTACATGGTGTAAGTGTGTGTGTGTGTTACTGGGTATCAGTGTATGTCTTTGTGACTTGGTGTCAGTGTATGTTTTTATTACTTGGTGTAAGTCTGTGCCTGTGTTACTGGGTATCAGTGTATGTCTTTGTTTGTTGGTGACAGTGTCTGTCTTTGTTACTTGGTGTCAGTGTATGTCTGTGCGACTGGGTATCAGTGCATGTCTTTGTTACATGGTGTCAGTGTATGTCTGTGTTACTGGGTAATCACTGCATGTCTTGTTACATGGTGTCAGTGTATGTCTGTGTTACTAGGTGTAAGTGTATGTCTTTGTTACTGGGTGTCAGTGTCTGTCTTCGTTACTTGTTGTCAGTGTTTGTCTTTGTTACTGGGTGTCAGTGTCTGTCTTTGTTACTTGTTGTCAGTGTGTGTCTTTGTTACTTGGTGTAAGTGTGTGGTCTGTGTTACTGGGTGTCAGTGTATGTCTTTGTTACTTGGTGTCAGTGTGTGTCTGTGTTACTGGGTGTCAGTGTGTTTGTTTGTCTTACTGGCTGTCAGTGTGTGTCTGTGTTACTTGGTGTAAGTGTGTGTCTTTGTTACTTGGTGTCCGTGTGTGTCTGTGTTACTGTGTATCAGTGTGTGTCTTTGTTACTTGGTGTAAGTGTGTCTCTGTGTTACTGGGTATCAGTGAATGTCTTTGTTACTGGGTATCAGTGTATGTCTTTGTGACTTGGTGTCAGTGTATGTCTTTGTTACTGGGTATCAGTGTATGTCTTTGTTACTTGGTGTCAGTGTATGTCTGTGTTACTTCGTGTAAGTGTTTGTCTTTGTTACTTGGTGTAAGTGTATGTCTTTGTTACTTGGTGTCAGTGTATGTCTGTGTTACTTCGTGTAAGTGTTTGTCTTTGTTACTTGGTGTAAGTGTATGTCTTTGTTACTTGGTGTCAGTGTATGTCTGTGTCACTTGGTGGAAGTGTATGTCTTTGTTACTGGGTGTCAGTATTTGTCTTTGTTACTTGGTGGAAGTGTGTGTCTGTGTTACTGGGTGTCAGTGTATGTTTTTGTGACTTGGTGTCAGTGTATGTCTTTGTTACTTGGTGTAAGTCTGTGCCTGTGTTACTGGGTATCAGTGTATGTCTTTGTTTGTTGGTGACAGTGTATGTCTTTGTTACTTGGTGTCAGTGTATGTCTGTGTTACTGGGTATCAGTGCATGTCTTTGTTACATGGTGTCAGTGTATGTCGGTTTTACTTGGTGTACGTGTGTGTCTTTGTTACATGGTGTCAGTGTATGTCTGTGTTACTGGGTATCACTGCATGTCTTGTTACATGGTGTCAGTGTATGTCTGTGTTACTAGGTGTAAGTGTATGTCTTTGTTACTGGGTGTCAGTGTCTGTCTTCGTTACTTGGTGTCACTGTTTGTCTTTGTTACTGGGTGTCAGTGTCTGTCTTTGTTACTTGGTGTCAGTGTATGTCTTTGTTACTTGGTGTCAGTGTGTGGCTGTTTTACTGGGTATCAGTGTATATCTTTGTTACTTGGTGTAAGTGTGTGGTCTGTGTTACTTGGTGTCAGTGTGTGTCTGTGTTACTGGGTGTCAGTGTGTTTGTTTGTCTTACTGGCTGTCAGTGTGTGTCTGTGTTACTTGGTGTAAGTGTGTGTCTTTGTTACTTGGTGTCCGTGTGTGTCTGTGTTACTGTGTTTAAGTGTGTGTCTTTGTTACTTGGTGTAAGTGTGTGTCTGTGTTACTGGGTATCAGTGAATGTCTTTGTTCGTGGGTATCAGTGTATGTCTTTGTGACTTGGTGTCAGTGTATGTCTTTGTTACTGGGTATCAGTGTATGTCTTTGTTACTTGGTGTCAGTGTATGTCTGTGTTACTTCGTGTAAGTGTGTGTCTTTGTTACTTGGTGTAAGTTTATGTCTTTGTTACTTGGTGCCAGTGTATGTCTGTGTCACTTGGTGGAAGTGTATGTCTTTGTTACTTGGTGTCAGTGTTTGTCTTTGTTACTTGGTGGAAGTGTGTGTCTGTGTTACTGGGTATCAGTGTATGTCTTTGTGACTTCGTGTCAGTCTATGTCTTTGTTACTGGGTGTCAGTGTCTGTCTTTGTTACTTGGTGACAGTGGGTGTCTGTGTTTGTCTTTGTTACTTGGTGACAGTGTGAGTCTGTGTATGTCTTTGTTACTGTGTGTCTGTGTTTCTCTATGTTACTGGGTGTCAGTGTGTGTTTGTTTGTGTTACTGGGTGTCAATGTGTGTCTGTGTTACTTGGTGTAAGTGTATGTCTTTGTTTCTTGGTGTCAGTGTATGTCTTTGTTACTTGGTGTCAGTGTTTGTCTTTGTTACATGGTGTAAGTGTGTGTCTGTGTTACTGGGTATCAGTGTATGTCTTTGTGACTTGGTGTCAGTGTATGTCTTTGTTACTTGGTGTAAGTCTGTGCCTGTGTTACTGAGTATCAGTGTATGTCTTTGTTTGTTGGTGACAGCGTATGTCTTTGTTACTTGGTGTCAGTGTATGTCTGTGTTACTGGCTATCAGTGCATGTCTTTGTTACATGATGTCAGTGTATGTCGGTTTTACTTGGTGTAAGTGTGTGTCTTTGTTACATGGTGTCAGTGTATGTCTGTGTTACTGGGTAACACTGCATGTCTTGTTACATGGTGTCAGTGTATGTCGGTGTTACTAGGTGTAAGTGTATGTCTTTGTTACTGGGTGTCAGTGCCTGTCTTCGTTACTTGGTGTCAGTGTTTGTCTTTGTTACTGGGTGCAGTGTCTGTCTTTGTTACTTTGTGTCAGTGTATGTCTTTGTTACTTGGTGTAAGTGTGTGGCTGTTTTACTGGGTATCAGTGTATATCTTTGTTACTTGGTGTAAGTGTGTGGTCTGTGTTACTGCGTGTCAGTGTATGTCTTTGTTACTTGGTGTCAGTGTGTGTCTGTGTTACTGGGTGTCAGTGTGTTTGTTTGTCTTACTGGCTGTCAGTGTGTGTCTGTGTTACTTGGTGCAAGTGTGTGTCTTTGTTACTTGGTGTCCGTGTGTGTCTGTGTTACTGTCTGTCAGTGTGTGTCTTTGTTTGTTGGTGACAGTGTATGTCTTGTTACTTGGTGTCAGTGTATGTCTGTGTTACTGGGTATCAGTGCATGTCTTTGTTACATGGTGTCAGTGTATGTCTGCGTTACTTGGTGTAAGTGTGTGTCTTTGTTACTTGGTGTCAGTGTATGTCTGTGTTACTGGTTATCACTGCCTGTCTTTGTTACATTGTGTCAGTGTATGTATGTGTTACTTGGTATAAGTGTGTGTCTGTGTTACTGGGTAACAGTGTATGTCTTTGTTTCTGGGTGTCAGTGTATGTCTGTGTTACTTGGTGTAAGTGTGTGTCTTTGTTACTTGGTGTAATTGTATGTCTTTGTTACATGGTGTAATTGTATGTATTTGTTACTTGGTGTCAGTGTATGTCTGTGTTACTTGGTGTAAGTGTATGTCTTTGTTACTTGGTGTCAGTGTATGTCTTGGTTACTTGGTGTAAGTGTGTGTCTGTGCTACTGGGTATCAGTGGATGTCTTTGTTACTTGGTGTCAGTGTATGTCTTTGTGACTTGTTGTCAGTGTATGTCTGTGTTACTTGGTGTAGGTGTATGTCTTTGTTACTTGGTGTCAGTGTTTGTCTTTGTTACTTGGTGTAAGTCTGTGCCTGTGTTACTGGGTATCAGTGTATGTCTTTGTGACTTGGTGTCAGTGTATGTCTTTGTTACTTGGTGTAAGTATGTGCCTGTGTTACTGGGTATCAGTGTATGTCTTTGTTTGTTGGTGACAGTGTATGTCTTTGTTACTTGGTGTCAATGTATGTCTGTGTTACTGGGTATCAGTGCATGTCTTTGTTACATGGTGTCAGTGTATGTCGGTTTTACTTGGTGTAAGTGTGTGTCTTTGTTACATGGTGTCAGTGTATGTCTGTGTTGCTGGGTATCACTGCATGTCTTGTTACATGGTGTCAGTGTATGTCTGTGTTACTAGGTGTAAGTGTATGTCTTTGTTACTGGGTGTCAGTGTCTGTCTTCGTTACTTGGTGTCAGTGTTTGTCTTTGTTACTGGGTGTCAGTGTCTGTCTTTGTTACTTGGTGTCAGTGTATGTCTTTGTTACTTGGTGTAAGTGTGTGGCTGTTTTACTGGGTATCAGTGTATATCTTTGTTACTTGGTGTAAGTGTGTGGTCTGTGTTACTGGGTGTCAGTGTATGTCTTTGTTACTTGGTCTCAGTGTGTGTCTGTGTTACTGGGTGTCAGTGTGTTTGTTTGTCTTACTGGCTGTCAGTGTGTGTCTGTGTTACTTGGTGTAAGTGTGTGTCTTTGTTACTTGGTGTCCGTGTGTGTCTGTGTTACTGTGTATAAGTGTGTGTCTTTGTTACTTGGTCTAAGTGTGTGTCTGTGTTACTGGGTATCAGTGAATGTCTTTGTTACTGGGTATCAGTGTATATATTTGTGACTTGGTGTCAGTGTATGTCTTTGTTATTGGGTATCAGTGTATGTTTTTGTTACTTGGTGTCAGTGTATGTCTGTGTTACTTCGTGTAAGTGTGTGTCTTTGTTACTTGGTGTAAGTGTATGTCTTTGTTACTTGGTGTCAGTGTATGTCTGTGTCACTTGGTGGAAGTGTATGTCTTTGTTACTTGGTGTAAGTGTTTGTCTTTGTTACTTGGTGGAAGTGTGTGTCTGTGTTACTGGGTATCAGTGTATGTCTTTGTGACTTGGTGTCAGTCTATGTCTTTGTTACTGGGTGTCAGTGTATGTCTTTGTTACTTGGTGACAGTGGGTGTCTTTGTTTGTCTTTGTTACTTGGTGTCAGTGTGAGTCTGTGTATGTCTTTGTTACTGTGTGTCTGTGTTTCTCTATTTTACTGGGTGTCAGTGTGTGTTTGTTTGTGTTACTGGGTGTCAGTGTGTGTCTGTGTTACTTGGTGTAAGTGTATGACTTTGTTTCTTGGTGTCAGTGTATGTCTTTGTTACTTGGTGTCAGTGTTTGTCTTTGTTACATGGTATAAGTGTGTGTCTGTGTTACTGGGTATCAGTGTATGTCTTTGTGACTTGGTGTCAGTGTATGTCTTTGTTACTTGGTGTAAGTCTGTGCCTGTGTTACTGGGTATCAGTGTATGTCTTTGATTGTTGGTGACAGTGTATGACTTTGTTACTTGGTGTCAGTGTATGTCTGTGTTACTGGGTATCAGTGCATGTCTTTGTTACATGGTGTCAGTGTATGTCGGTTTTACTTGGTGTAAGTGTGTGTCTTTGTTACATGGTGTCAGTGTATGTCTGTGTTACTGGGTATCACTGCATGTCTTGTTACATGGTGTCAGTGTATGTCGGTGTTACTAGGTGTAAGTGTATGTCTTTGTTACTGGGTGTCAGTGTCTGTCTTCGTTACTTGGTGTCAGTGTTTGTCTTTGTTACTGGGTGTCAGTGTCTGTCTTTGTTACTTGGTGTCAGTGTATTTCTTTGTTACTTGGTGTAAGTGTGCGGCTGTTTTACTGGGTATCAGTGTATATCTTTGTTACTTGGTGTAAGTGTGTGGTCTGTGTTACTGGGTGTCAGTGTATGTCTTTGTTACTTGGTGTCAGTGTGTGTCTGTGTTACTGTCTATCAGTGTGTGTCTTTGTTTGTTGGTGACAGTGTATGTCTTTGTTACTTGGTGTCAGTGTATGTCTGTGTTACTGGGTATCAGTGCATGTCTTTGTTACATGGTGTCAGTGTATGTCGGTTTTACTTGGTGTACGTGTGTGTCTTTGTTACATGGTGTCAGTGTATGTCTGTGTTACTGGGTATCACTGCATGTCTTGTTACATGGTGTCAGTGTATGTCTGTGTTACTAGGTGTAAGTGTATGTCTTTGTTACTGGGTGTCAGTGTCTGTCTTTGTTACTTGGTGTCAGTGTATGTCTGTGTTACTTCGTGTAAGTGTTTGTCTTTGTTACTTGGTGTAAGTGTATGTCTTTGTTACTTGGTGTCAGTGTATGTCTGTGTCACTTGGTGGAAGTGTATGTCTTTGTTACTGGGTGTCAGTATTTGTCTTTGTTACTTGGTGGAAGTGTGTGTCTGTGTTACTGGGTGTCAGTGTATGTTTTTGTGACTTGGTGTCAGTGTATGTCTTTGTTACTTGGTGTAAGTCTGTGCCTGTGTTACTGGGTATCAGTGTATGTCTTTGTTTGTTGGTGACAGTGTATGTCTTTGTTACTTTGTGTCAGTGTATGTCTGTGTTACTGGGTATCAGTGCATGTCTTTGTTACATGGTGTCAGTGTATGTCGGTTTTACTTGGTGTACGTGTGTGTCTTTGTTACATGGTGTCAGTGTATGTCTGTGTTACTGGGTATCACTGCATGTCTTGTTACATGGTGTCAGTGTATGTCTGTGTTACTAGGTGTAAGTGTATGTCTTTGTTACTGGGTGTCAGTGTCTGTCTTCGTTACTTGGTGTCACTGTTTGTCTTTGTTACTGGGTGTCAGTGTCTGTCTTTGTTACTTGGTGTCAGTGTATGTCTTTGTTACTTGGTGTAAGTGTGTGGCTGTTTTACTGGGTATCAGTGTATATCTTTGTTACTTGGTGTAAGTGTGTGGTCTGTGTTACTTGGTGTCAGTGTGTGTCTGTGTTACTGGGTGTCAGTGTATTTGTTTGTCTTACTGGCTGTCAGTGTGTGTCTGTGTTACTTGGTGTAAGTGTGTGTCTTTGTTACTTGGTGTCCGTGTGTGTCTGTGTTACTGTGTTTAAGTGTGTGTCTTTGTTACTTGGTGTAAGTGTGTGTCTGTGTTACTGGGTATCAGTGAATGTCTTTGTTCCTGGGTATCAGTGTATGTCTTTGTGACTTGGTGTCAGTGTATGTCTTTGTTACTGGGTATCAGTGTATGTCTTTGTTACTTGGTGTCAGTGTATGTCTGTGTTACTTCGTGTAAGTGTGTGTCTTTGTTACTTGGTGTAAGTTTATGTCTTTATTACTTGGTGCCAGTGTATGTCTGTGTCACTTGGTGGAAGTGTATGTCTTTGTTACTTGGTGTCAGTGTTTGTCTTTGTTACTTGGTGGAAGTGTGTGTCTGTGTTACTGGGTATCAGTGTATGTCTTTGTGACTTCGTGTCAGTCTATGTCTTTGTTACTGGGTGTCAGTGTCTGTCTTTGTTACTTGGTGACAGTGGGTGTCTGTGTTTGTCTTTGTTACTTGGTGACAGTGTGAGTCTGTGTATGTCTTTGTTACTGTGTGTCTGTGTTTCTCTATGTTACTGGGTGTCAGTGTGTGTTTGTTTGTGTTACTGGGTGTCAATGTGTGTCTGTGTTACTTGGTGTAAGTGTATGTCTTTGTTTCTTGGTGTCAGTGTATGTCTTTGTTACTTGGTGTCAGTGTTTGTCTTTGTTACATGGTGTAAGTGTGTGTCTGTGTTACTGGGTATCAGTGTATGTCTTTGTGACTTGGTGTCAGTGTATGTCTTTGTTACTTGGTGTAAGTCTGTGCCTGTGTTACTGAGTATCAGTGTATGTCTTTGTTTGTTGGTGACAGCGTATGTCTTTGTTACTTGGTGTCAGTGTATGTCTGTGTTACTGGCTATCAGTGCATGTCTTTGTTACATGATGTCAGTGTATGTCGGTTTTACTTGGTGTAAGTGTGTGTCTTTGTTACATGGTGTCAGTGTATGTCTGTGTTACTGGGTAACACTGCATGTCTTGTTACATGGTGTCAGTGGATGTCGGTGTTACTAGGTGTAAGTGTATGTCTTTGTTACTGGGTGTCAGTGCCTGTCTTCGTTACTTGGTGTCAGTGTTTGTCTTTGTTACTGGGTGCAGTGTCTGTCTTTGTTACTTTGTGTCAGTGTATGTCTTTGTTACTTGGTGTAAGTGTGTGGCTGTTTTACTGGGTATCAGTGTATATCTTTGTTACTTGGTGTAAGTGTGTGGTCTGTGTTACTGCGTGTCAGTGTATGTCTTTGTTACTTGGTGTCAGTGTGTGTCTGTGTTACTGGGTGTCAGTGTGTTTGTTTGTCTTACTGGCTGTCAGTGTGTGTCTGTGTTACTTGGTGTAAGTGTGTGTCTTTGTTACTTGGTGTCCGTGTGTGTCTGTGTTACTGTCTGTCAGTGTGTGTCTTTGTTTGTTGGTGACAGTGTATGTCTTTGTTACTTGGTGTCAGTGTATGTCTGTGTTACTGGGTATCAGTGCATGTCTTTGTTACATGGTGTCAGTGTATGTCTGCGTTACTTGGTGTAAGTGTGTGTCTTTGTTACTTGGTGTCAGTGTATGTCTGTGTTACTGGGTATCACTGCCTGTCTTTGTTACATTGTGTCAGTGTATGTATGTGTTACTTGGTATAAGTGTGTGTCTGTGTTACTGGGTAACAGTGTATGTCTTTGTTTCTGGGTGTCAGTGTATGTCTGTGTTACTTGGTGTAAGTGTGTGTCTTTGTTACTTGGTGTAATTGTATGTCTTTGTTACATGGTGTAATTGTATGTATTTGTTACTTGGTGTCAGTGTATGTCTGTGTTACTTGGTGTAAGTGTATGTCTTTGTTACTTGGTGTCAGTGTATGTCTTGGTTACTTGGTGTAAGTGTGTGTCTGTGCTACTGGGTATCAGTGGATGTCTTTGTTACTTGGTGTCAGTGTATGTCTTTGTGACTTGTTGTCAGTGTATGTCTGTGTTACTTGGTGTAAGTGTATGTCTTTGTTACTTGGTGTCAGTGTTTGTCTTTGTTACTTGGTGTAAGTCTGTGCCTGTGTTACTGGGTATCAGTGTATGTCTTTGTGACTTGGTGTCAGTGTATGTCTTTGTTACTTGGTGTAAGTATGTGCCTGTGTTACTGGGTATCAGTGTATGTCTTTGTTTGTTGGTGACAGTGTATGTCTTTGTTACTTGGTGTCAATGTATGTCTGTGTTACTGGGTATCAGTGCATGTCTTTGTTACATGGTGTCAGTGTATGTCGGTTTTACTTGCTGTAAGTGTGTGTCTTTGTTACATGGTGTCAGTGTATGTCTGTGTTGCTGGGTATCACTGCATGTCTTGTTACATGGTGTCAGTGTATGTCTGTGTTACTAGGTGTAAGTGTATGTCTTTGTTACTGGGTGTCAGTGTCTGTCTTCGTTACTTGGTGTCAGTGTTTGTCTTTGTTACTGGGTGTCAGTGTCTGTCTTTGTTACTTGGTGTCAGTGTATGTCTTTGTTACTTGGTGTAAGTGTGTGGCTGTTTTACTGGGTATCAGTGTATATCTTTGTTACTTGGTGTAAGTGTGTGGTCTGTGTTACTGGGTGTCAGTGTATGTCTTTGTTACTTGGTCTCAGTGTGTGTCTGTGTTACTGGGTGTCAGTGTGTTTGTTTGTCTTACTGGCTGTCAGTGTGTGTCTGTGTTACTTGGTGTAAGTGTGTGTCTTTGTTACTTGGTGTCCGTGTGTGTCTGTGTTACTGTGTATAAGTGTGTGTCTTTGTTACTTGGTGTAAGTGTGTGTCTGTGTTACTGGGTATCAGTGAATGTCTTTGTTACTGGGTATCAGTGTATATCTTTGTGACTTGGTGTCAGTGTATGTCTTTGTTATTGGGTATCAGTGTATGTTTTTGTTACTTGGTGTCAGTGTATGTCTGTGTTACTTCGTGTAAGTGTGTGTCTTTGTTACTTGGTGTAAGTGTATGTCTTTGTTACTTGGTGTCAGTGTATGTCTGTGTCACTTGGTGGAAGTGTATGTCTTTGTTACTTGGTGTAAGTGTTTGTCTTTGTTACTTGGTGGAAGTGTGTGTCTGTGTTACTGGGTATCAGTGTATGTCTTTGTGACTTGGTGTCAGTCTATGTCTTTGTTACTGGGTGTCAGTGTATGTCTTTGTTACTTGGTGACAGTGGGTGTCTTTGTTTGTCTTTGTTACTTGGTGTCAGTGTGAGTCTGTGTATGTCTTTGTTACTGTGTGTCTGTGTTTCTCTATTTTACTGGGTGTCAGTGTGTGTTTGTTTGTGTTACTGGGTGTCAGTGTGTGTCTGTGTTACTTGGTGTAAGTGTATGACTTTGTTTCTTGGTGTCAGTGTATGTCTTTGTTACTTGGTGTCAGTGTTTGTCTTTGTTACATGGTATAAGTGTGTGTCTGTGTTACTGGGTATCAGTGTATGTCTTTGTGACTTGGTGTCAGTGTATGTCTTTGTTACTTGGTGTAAGTCTGTGCCTGTGTTACTGGGTATCAGTGTATGTCTTTGATTGTTGGTGACAGTGTATGTCTTTGTTACTTGGTGTCAGTGTATGTCTGTGTTACTGGGTATCAGTGCATGTCTTTGTTACATGGTGTCAGTGTATGTCGGTTTTACTTGGTGTAAGTGTGTGTCTTTGTTACATGGTGTCAGTGTATGTCTGTGTTACTGGGTATCACTGCATGTCTTGTTACATGGTGTCAGTGTATGTCGGTGTTACTAGGTGTAAGTGTATGTCTTTGTTACTGGGTGTCAGTGTCTGTCTTCGTTACTTGGTGTCAGTGTTCGTCATTGTTACTGGGTGTCAGTGGCTGTCTTTGTTACTTGGTGTCAGTGTATTTCTTTGTTACTTGGTGTAAGTGTGCGGCTGTTTTACTGGGTATCAGTGTATATCTTTGTTACTTGGTGTAAGTGTGTGGTCTGTGTTACTGGGTGTCAGTGTATGTCTTTGTTACTTGGTGTCAGTGTGTGTCTGTGTTACTGTCTATCAGTGTGTGTCTTTGTTTGTTGGTGACAGTGTATGTCTTTGTTACTTGGTGTCAGTGTATGTCTGTGTTACTGGGTATCAGTGCATGTCTTTGTTACATGGTGTCAGTGTATGTCTGTGTTACTTGGTGTAAGTGTGTGTCTTTGCTACTTGGTGTCAGTGTATGTCTGTGTCACTGGGTATCATTGCATGTCTTTGTTACATTGTGTCATTGTATGTATGTGTTACTTGGTATAAGTGTGTGTCTGTGTTACTGGGTAACAGTGTATGTCTTTGTTTCTGGGTGTCAGTGTATGTCTGTGTTACTTGGTGGAAGTGTGTGTCTTTGTTACTTGGTGTAATTGTATGTCTTTGTTACTTGGTGTAATTGTATGTCTTTGTTACTTGGTGTCAGTGTATGTCTGTGTTACTTGGTGTAAGTGTATGTCTTTGTTACTTGGTGTCAGTGTATGTCTTGGTTACTTGGTGTAAGTGTGTGTCTGTGCTACTGGGTATCAGTGGATGTCTTTGTTACTTGTTGTCAGTGTTTGTCTTTGTGACTTGGTGTCAGTGTATGTCTTTGTTACTGTTTATCAGTGTTTCTCTGTGTTTCTGGGTGTCAGTGTGTATATGTGACACTAGGTGTCAGTATTTAGTTTAGTTTAGAGATACAGCACTTAAACAGGCCCTTCGGCCCACCGAGTCTGTGCCGACCATCAACCACCCATTTATACTAATCCGACACTGATCCCGTATTCCTATCACATCCCCACCTGTCCCTATATATTTCCCCACCACCTACCTATACTAGGGGCAATTTATGATGGCCAATTAACCTATCAACCTGCAATTCTTTGGCATGTGGGAGGAAACCGGAGCACCCGGAGGAAACCCACGCAGACACAGGGAAAACTTGCAAACTCCGCATAGACAGTACCCAGAATCGAACCCGGGTCCCTGGAGCTGTGAGGCTGCAGTGCTAACCACTGCGCCACTGTGCCGCCCAGTGTGTGGTCTGTGTTACTGGGTGTCAGTGTATGTCTTTGTTACTTGGTGTCAGTGTGTGTCTGTGTTACTGGGTGTCAGTGTGTTTGTTTGTCTTACTGGCTGTCAGTGTGTGTCTGTGTTACTTGGTGTAAGTGTGAGTCTTTGTTACTTGGTGTCCGTGTGTGTCTGTGTTACTGTGTATCAGTGTGTGTCTTTGTTACTTGGTGTAAGTGTGTGCCTGTGTTACTGGGTATCAGTGAATGTCTTTGTTACTGGGTGTCAGTGTATGTCTTTGTGACTTGGTGTCAGTGTATGTCTTTGTTACTGGGCATCAGTGTATGTCTTTGTTACTTGGTGTCAGTGTATGTCTGTGTTACTTCGTGTAAATATTTGTCTTTGTTACTTGGTGTAAGTGTATGTCTTTGTTACTTGGTGTAAGTGTGTGTCTGTGTTACTGGATAACAGTGTCTGTCTTCGTTACTTGGTGTCAGTGTTTGTCTTTGTTACTGGGTGTCAGTGTCTGTCTTTGTTACTTGGTGTCAGTGTTTGTCTTTGTTACTTGGTGGAAGTGTGTGTCTGTGTTACTGGGTATCAGTGTATGTCTTTGTGACTTGGTGTCAGTCTATGTCTTTGTTACTGGGTGTCATTGTATGTCTTTGTTACTTGGTGACAGTGGGTGTCTGTGTTTGTCTTTGTTACTTGGTGTCAATGTGAGTCTGTGTATGTCTTTGTTGCTGTGTGTCTGTGTTTCTCTATGTTACTGGGTGTCAGTGTGTGTTTGTTTGTGTTACTGGGTGTCAGTGTGTGTCTGTGTTACTTGGTGTAAGTGTATGTCTTTGTTTCTTGGTGTCAGTGTATGTCTTTGTTACTTGGTGTCAGTGTTTGTCTTTGTTACATGGTGTAAGTGTGTGTCTGTGTTACTGGGTATCAGTGTATGTCTTTGTGACTTGGTGTCAGTGTATGTCTTTGTTACTTGGTGTAAGTCTGTTTTTGTGTTACTGGGTATCAGTGTATGTCTTTGTTTGTTGGTGACAGTGTATGTCTTTGTTACTTGGTGTCAGTGTATGTCTGTGTTACTTGGTATAAGTGTATGTCTTTGTTACTTGGTGTCAGTGTTTGTCTTTGTTACTTGGTGTAAGTCTGTGCCTGTGTTACTGGGTATCAGTGTATGTCTTTGTGACTTGGTGTCAGTGTATGTCTTTGTTACTTGGTGTAAGTCTGTGCCTGTGTTACTGGGTATCAGTGTATGTCTTTGTTTGTTGGTGACAGTGTATGTCTTTGTTACTTGGTGTCAATGTATGTCTGTGTTACTGGGTATCAGTGCATGTCTTTGTTACATGGTGTCAGTGTATGTCGGTTTTACTTGGTGTAAGTGTGTGTCTTTGTTACATGGTGTCAGTGTATGTCTGTGTTACTGGGTATCACTGCATGTCTTGTTACATGGTGTCAGTGTATGTCTGTGTTACTAGGTGTAAGTGTATGTCTTTGTTACTGGGTGTCAGTGTCTGTCTTCGTTACTTGGTGTCAGTGTTTGTCTTTGTTACTGGGTGTCAGTGTCTGTCTTTGTTACTTGGTGTCAGTGTATGTCTTTGTTACTTGGTGTAAGTGTGTGGCTGTTTTACTGGGTATCAGTGTATATCCTTGTTACTTGGTGTAAGTGTGTGGTCTGTGTTACTGGGTGTCAGTGTATGTCTTTGTTACTTGGTGTCAGTGTGTGTCTGTGTTACTGGGTGTCAGTGTGTTTGTTTGACTTACTGGCTGTCAGTGTGTGTCTGTGTTACTTGGTGTACGTGTGTGTCTTTGTTACTTGGTGTCCGTGTGTGTCTGTGTTACTGTGTATAAGTGTGTGTCTTTGTTACTTGGTGTAAGTGTGTGTCTGTGTTACTGGGTATCAGTGAATGTCTTTGTTACTGGGTATCAGTGTATATCTTTGTGACTTGGTGTCAGTGTATGTCTTTGTTATTGGGTATCAGTGTATGTTTTTGTTACTTGGTGTCAGTGTATGTCTGTGTTACTTCGTGTAAGTGTGTGTGTTTGTTACTTGGTGTAAGTGTATGTCTTTGTTACTTGGTGTCAGTGTATGTCTGTGTCACTTGGTGGAAGTGTATGTCTTCGTTACTTGGTGTAAGTGTTTGTCTTTGTTACTTGGTGGAAGTGTAGGTCTGTGTTACTGGGTATCAGTGTATGTCTTTGTGACTTGGTGTCAGTCTATGTCTTTGTTACTGGGTGTCAGTGTATGTCTTTGTTACTTGGTGACAGTGGGTGTCTGTGTTTGTCTTTGTTACTTGGTGTCAGTGTGAGTCTGTGTATGTCTTTGTTACTGTGTGTCTGTGTTTCTCTATTTTACTGGGTGTCAGTGTGTGTTTGTTTGTGTTACTGGGTGTCAGTGTGTGTCTGTGTTACTTGGTGTAAGTGTATGACTTTGTTTCTTGGTGTCAGTGTATGTCTTTGTTACTTGCTGTCAGTGTTTGTCTTTGTTACATGGTATAAGTGTGTGTCTGTGTTACTGGGTATCAGTGTATGTCTTTGTGACTTGGTGTCAGTGTATGTCTTTGTTACTTGGTGTATGTCTGTGCCTGTGTTACTGGGTATCAGTGTATGTCTTTGATTGTTGGTGACAGTGTATGTCTTTGTTACTTGGTGTCAGTGTATGTCTGTGTTACTGGGTATCAGTGCATGTCTTTGTTACATGGTGTCAGTGTATGTCGGTTTTACTTGGTGTAAGTGTGTGTCTTTGTTACATGGTGTCAGTGTATGTCTGTGTTACTGGGTATCACAGCATGTCTTGTTACATGGTGTTAGTGTATGTCGGTGTTACTAGGTGTAAGTGTATGTCTTTGTTACTGGGTGTCAGTGTCTGCCTTCGTTACTTGGTGTCAGTGTTTGTCTTTGTTACTGGGTGTCAGTGTCTGTCTTTGTTACTTGGTGTCAGTGTATGTCTTTGTTACTTGGTGTAAGTGTGTGGCTGTTTTACTGGGTATCAGTGTATATCTTTGTTACTAGGTGTAAGTGTGTGGTCTGTGTAACTGGGTGTCAGTGTATGTCTTTGTTACTTGGTGTCAGTGTGTGTCTGTGTTACTGTCTATCAGTGTGTGTCTTTGTTTGTTGGTGACAGTGTATGTCTTTGTTACTTGGTGTCAGTGTATGTCTGTGTTACTGGGTATCAGTGCATGTCTTTGTTACATGGTGTCAGTGTATGTCTGTGTTACTTGGTGTAAGTGTGTGTCTTTGCTACTTGGTGTCAGTGTATGTCTGTGTCACTGGGTATCATTGCATGTCTTTGTTACATTGTGTCAGTGTATGTATGTGTTACTTGGTATAAGTGTGTGTCTGTGTTACTGGGTAACAGTGTATGTCTTTGTTTCTGGGTGTCAGTGTATGTCTGTGTTACTTGGTGGAAGTGTGTGTCTTTGTTACTTGGTGTAATTGTATGTCTTTGTTACTTGGTGTAATTATATGTCTTTGTTACTTGGTGTCAGTGTATGTCTGTGTTACTTGGTGTAAGTGTATGTCTTTGTTACTTGGTGTCAGTGTATGTCTTGGTTACTTGGTGTAAGTGTGTGTCTGTGCTACTGGGTATCAGTGGATGTCTTTGTTACTTGTTGTCAGTGTTTGTCTTTGTGACTTGGTGTCAGTGTATGTCTTTGTTACTGTTTATCAGTGTTTCTCTGTGTTTCCGGGTGTCAGTGTGTATATGTGACACTCGGTGTCAGTATTTAGTTTAGTTTAGAGATACAGCACTTAAACAGGCCCTTCGGCCCACCGAGTCTGTGCCGACCATCAACCACCCATTTATACTAATCCGACACTAATCCCGTATTCCTATCACATCCCCACCTATCCCTATATATTTCCCCACCACCTACCTATACTAGGGGCAATTTATGATGGCCAATTAACCTATCAACCTGCAATTCTTTGGCATGTGGGAGGAAACCGGAGCACCCGGAGGAAACCCACGCAGACACAGGGAAAACTTGCAAACTCCGCATAGACAGTACCCAGAATCGAACCCGGGTCCCTGGAGCTGTGAGGCTGCAGTGCTAACCACTGCGCCACTGTGCCGCCCAGTGTGTGGTCTGTGTTACTGGGTGTCAGTGTATGTCTTTGTTACTTGGTGTCAGTGTGTGTCTGTGTTACTGGGTGTCAGTGTGTTTGTTTGTCTTACTGGCTGTCAGTGTGTGTCTGTGTTACTTGGTGTAAGTGTGAGTCTTTGTTACTTGGTGTCCGTGTGTGTCTGTGTTACTGTGTATCAGTGTGTGTCTTTGTTACTTGGTGTAAGTGTGTGTCTGTGTTACTGGGTATCAGTGAATGTCTTTGTTACTGGGTATCAGTGTATGTCTTTGTGACTTGGTGTCAGTGTATGTCTTTGTTACTGGGCATCAGTGTATGTCTTTGTTACTTGGTGTCAGTGTATGTCTGTGTTACTTCGTGTAAGTGTTTGTCTTTGTTACTTGGTGTAAGTGTATGTCTTTGTTACTTGGTATCAGTGTATGTCTTTGTTACTTGGTGTAAGTGTGTGTCTGTGTTACTGGATAACAGTGTCTGTCTTCGTTACTTGGTGTCAGTGTTTGTCTTTGTTACTGGGTGTCAGTGTCTGTCTTTGTTACTTGGTGTCAGTGTTTGTCTTTGTTACTTGGTGGAAGTGTGTGTCTGTGTTACTGGGTATCAGTGTATGTCTTTGTGACTTGGTGTCAGTCTATGTCTTTGTTACTGGGTGTCATTGTATGTCTTTGTTACTTGGTGACAGTGGGTGTCTGTGTTTGTCTTTGTTACCTGTTGTCAGTGTGAGTCTGTGTATGTCTTTGTTACTGTGTGTCTGTGTTTCTCTATGTTACTGGGTGTCAGTGTGTGTTTGTTTGTGTTACTGGGTGTCAGTGTGTGTCTGTGTTACTTGGTGTAAGTGTATGTCTTTGTTTCTTGGTGTCAGTGTATGTCTTTGTTACTTGGTGTCAGTGTTTGTCTTTGTTACATGGTGTAAGTGTGTGTCTGTGTTACTGGGTATCAGTGTATGTCTTTGTGACTTGGTGTCAGTGTATGTCTTTGTTACTTGGTGTAAGTCTGTTTTTGTGTTACTGGGTATCAGTGTATGTCTTTGTTTGTTGGTGACAGTGTATGTCTTTGTTACTTGGTGTCAGTGTATGTCTGTGTTACTGGGTATCAGTGCATGTCTATGTTACATGGTGTCAGTGTATGTCGGTTTTACTTGGTGTAAGTGTGTGTCTTTGTTACATGGTGTCAGTGTATGTCTGTGTTACTGGGTATCACTGCATGTCTTGTTACATGGTGTCAGTGTATGTCTGTGTTACTAGGTGTAAGTGTATGTCTTTGTTACTGGGTGTCAGTGTCTGTCTTCGTTACTTGGTGTCAGTGTTTGTCTTTGTTACTGGGTGTCAGTGTCTGTCTTTGTTACTTGGTGTCAGTGTACGTCTTTGTTACTTGGTGTAAGTGTGTGGCTGTTTTACTGGGTATCAGTGTATATCTTTGTTACTTGGTGTAAGTGTGTGTCTGTGTTACTGGGTATCAGTGCATGTCTTTGTTACATGGTGTCAGTGGATGTCTGTGTTACTTGGTGTAAGTGTGTGTCTTTGTTACTTGGCGTAATTGTATGTCTTTGTTACTTGGTATCAGTGTATGTCCGTGTTACTTGGTGTAAGTGTATGACTTTGTTACTTGGTGTCAGTGTATGTCTTTGTTACTTGGTGTAAGTTAGTGTCTGTGTTACTTGGTGTAAGTGTGTGTCTGTGTTATTTGGTATCAGTGTATGTCTTTGTTACTTGGTGTACGTGTGTGTCTGTGATACTGGGTAACAGTGTATGTCTTTGTTACTTGGTGTCAGTGTATGTCTGTGTTACTTGGTGTCAGTGTATGTCTTTGTTACTTGGTGTAAGTGTGTGTTTTTGATACTTGTTGTAATTGTGTGTCTGTGTTACATTGTATCAGTGTATGTCTTTGTTACTTGGTGTAAGTGTGTGTCTGTGTTACTGGATAACAGTGTATGTCTTTGTTACTTGGTGTCTGTGTATGTCTGTGTTACTTGGTGTAAGTGTGTGTCATTGTTACTTGGTGTAATTGTATGTCTTTGTTACATGGTGTCAGTGTCTGTCTGTGTTACTTGGTGTAATTGTATGTCTTTGTTACTTGGTGTCAGTGTGTTTCTTTGTTACTTGGTGTAACTGTGTGTCTGTGCTACTGGGTATCAGTGTATGTCTTTGTTACTTGGTGTCACTGTATGTCTTTGTGACCTGGTGTCAGTGTATGTCTTTTTTACTGGGTGTCAGTGTGTGTCTTTGTGACTTGGTGTCAGTGTATGTCTTTGTTACTTGGTGTCAGTGTATGTCTGTGTTACTTGGTGAAAGTGTGTGTTTTTGATACTTGTTGTAATTGTGTGTCTGTGTTACTTTGTATCAGTGTATGTCTTTGTTACTTGGTGTAAGTGTGTGTCTGTGTTACTGGATAACAGTGTATGTCTTTGTTACTTGGTGTCTGTGTATGTCTGTGTTACTTGGTGTAAGTGTGTGTCATTGTTACTTGGTGTAATTGTATGTCTTTGTTACATGGTGTCAGTGTCTGTCTGTGTTACTTGGTGTAATTGTATGTCTTTGTTACTTGGTGTCAGTGTATTTCTTTGTTACTTGGTGTAACTGTATGTCTGTGCTACTGGGTATCAGTGTATGTCTTTGTTACTTGGTGTCACTGTATGTCTTTGTGACTTGGTGTCAGTGTATGTCTTTTTTACTGGGTGTCAGTGTGTGTCTTTGTGACTTGGTGTCAGTGTATGTCTTTGCTACTGTGTGTCAGTTTATGTCTTTGTTACTTGGTGTCAGTGTATGTCTTTGTTACTTGGTGTCAGTGCATGTCTGTGTTACTTGGTGAAAGTGTGTGTCTTTTTTACTTGGTGTAAGTGTGTGTCTGTGTTACTGGGTATCAGTGTATGTCTTTGTTACTTGGTGTCAGTTTATGTCCTTGTTACTTGGTGTAAGTGTGTGTCTGTGTTACTGGGTGTCAGTGTATGTCTTTGTTACTTGGTGTCAGTGTATGTCTGTGTTACATGGTGTCAGTGTGTGTCTTTGTTACTGGGTGTCAGTGTATGTCTTTGTTACTTGGTGTAAGTGTGTGTCTGTGTTACTGGGTATCAGTGCATGTCTTTGTTACTTGGTGTCATTGTATGTCTGTGTTACTTCGTGTAAGAGTGTGTCTTTGTTACTTGGTGTAAGTGTATGACTTTGTTACTTGGTGTCAGTGTATGTCATTGTTACTTGTTGTAAGTTTGCGTCTGTGTTACTTGGTGTAAGTGTGTGTCTCTGTTACTTGCCATCATTGTATGTCTTTGTTACTTGGTGTAAGTGTGTGTCTGTGTTACTGGGTAACAGTTCATGTCTTTGTTACTTGGTGTCAGTGTATGTCTGTGTTACTTGGTGTAGGTGTGTGTCTTTGTTACTTGGTGTAATTGTATGTCTTTGTTACTTGGTGTCAGTGTATCTCTTTGTTACTTGGTGTAAGTGTTTGTTTGTGTTACTTGGTGTAAGTGTGTGTCTTTGTTACTTGGTGTAATTGTATGTCTTTGTTACTTGGTGTCAGTGTATGTCTGTGTTACTTGGTGTAATTGTATGTCTCTGTTACTTGGTGTCAGTGTATGTCTTTGTTACTTGGTGTAAGTGTATGTCTTTGCGACTTGGTGTCAGTGTATGTCTGTGTTGCTTGGTGTAAGTGTATGTCTTTGTTACTTGGTGTCAGTGTTGCCCTTTGTTACTTGATGGAAGTGTGTTTCTGTGTTTCTGGGTGTCAGTGTAAGTCTGTGTTACTTGGTGTAAGTGTGTGTCTTTGTTACCGGGTGTAATTGTATGTCTTTGTTACTTGGTGTCAGTGTATGTCTGTGTTACTTGGTGTCAGTGTATGTCTTGGTTACTTGGTGTAAGTGTGTGTCTGTGCTACTGGGTATCAGTGTATGTCTTTGTTACTTGGTGTCAGTGTATGTCTTTGTGACTTGGTGTCAGTGTATGTCTTTGTTACTGGGTGTCAGTGTATGTCTTTGTGACTTGGTGTCAGTGTATGTCTTTGTTCCTGTGTGTCAAATGATGTCTTTCTTACTTGGTATCATTGTGTGTCTTTGTTACTTGGTGTAAGTGTTTGTCTGTGTTACTGGTTATCAGTGTATGTCTTTGTTACTTGGTGTCTGTGTATGTCTTTGTTACTTGGTGTAAGTGTGTGTCTGTGTTACAGGGTGTCAGTGTATGTCTTTGTTACTTGGTGTCAGTGTATGTCTGTGTTACATGGTGTCAGTGTGTGTCTTTGTTATTGGGTGTTAGTGTATGTCTTTGTTACTTGGTGTAAGTGTGTGTCTCTGTTACTGGGTATCAGTGTATGTCTTTGTTACTTGGTGTCAGTGTATGTCTGTGTTACTTCGTGTAATTGTGTGTCTTTGTTACTTGGTGTAAGTGTATGTCTTTGTTACTTGGTGTCAGTGTATGTCTGTGTTACTTGGTGTAAGTGTATTTCTTTGTTACTTTTTGTCAGTGTTTGTCTTTGTTACTTGGTGGACGTGTGTGGCTGTGTTACAGGGTATCAGTGTATGTATTTGTGACTTGGTGTCAGTCTATGTCTTTGTTACTGGGTGTCAGTGTATGTCTTTGTTACTTGGTGACACTGTGTGTCTGTGTTAGTCTTTGTTACTTGGTGTCAGTGTGAGTCTGTGTATGTCTTTGTTACTGCGTGTCTGTGTTTCTCTATGTTACTGGGTGTCAGTGTGTATTTGTTTGTGTTACTGGGTGTCAGTGTGTGTCTGTGTTACTTGTTGTAAGTGTATGTCTTTGTTTCTTGGTGTCAGTGTATGTCTTTGTTACTTGGTGTCAGTGTTTGTCTTTGTTACTTGGTGTAAGTGTGTGTCTGTGTTACTGGGTATCAGTGTATGTCTTCGTGACTTGGTGTCAGGGTATGTCTTTGTTACTTGGTGTAAGTCTGTGTCTGTGTTACTGGGTATCAGTGTGTGTCTTTGTTTGTTGGTGTAATTGTGTGTCTGTGTTACTTGGTATCAGTGTATGTCTTTGTTGCTGGTGTAAGTGTGTGTCTGTGTTACTGGGTAACAGTGTATGTCTTTGTTACTTGGTGTCAGTGTATGTCTGTGTTAATTGGTGTCAGTGTCTGTCATTGTTACTTGGTGTCAGTGTATGTATTTGTTACTTGGTGTCAGTGTATGTCTGTGTTACTTGGTATAATTGTATGTCTCTGTTACTTGGTGTCAGTGTATGTCTTTGTTACTTGGTCTAAGTGTGTTTTTGTGCTACTGGGTATCAGTGTATGTCTTTGTTACTTGGTGTCAGTGTATGTCTTTGTTACTTGGTGTCAGTGTTTCTCTTTGTTACTTGGTGGAAGTGTGTGTCTGTGTTACTGGGTATCAGTGTATGTCTTTGTGACTTGGTGTCAGTCTATGTCTTTGTTACTGGGTGTCAGTGTATGTCTTTGTTACTTGGTGACAGTGTTTGTCTGTGTTAGTCTTTTTTACTTGGTGTCAGTGTGAGTCTGT
This sequence comes from Heterodontus francisci, assembly GCF_036365525.1. NCBI lineage: Eukaryota > Metazoa > Chordata > Chondrichthyes > Heterodontiformes > Heterodontidae > Heterodontus > Heterodontus francisci. The sequence goes on along the minus strand of NW_027141655.1, from coordinate 5,291,300 downwards.
GTATGTCTTTGTTACTGTGTGTCTGTGTTTCTCTATGTTACTGGGTGTCAGTGTGTGTTTGTTTGTGTTACTGGGTGTCAGTGTGTGTCTGTGTTACTTGGTGTAAGTGTATGTCTTTGTTTCTTGGTGTCAGTGTATGTCTTTGTTACTTGGTGTCAGTGTTTGTCTTTGTTACTTGGTGTAAGTGTGTGTCTGTGTTACTGGGTATCAGTGTATGTCTTTGTGACTTAGTGTCAGTGTATGTCTTTGTTACTGGGTGTCAGTGTATGTCTTTGTTACTTGGTTTAAGTCTGTGTCTGTGTTACTGGGTATCAGTGTGTGTCTTTGTTTGTTGGTGACAGTGTATGTCTTCGTTACTTGGTGTCAGTGTATGTCTCTGTTGCTGGGTATCAGTGCATGTCTTTGTTACATGGTGTCAGTGTATGTCTGTGTTACTTGGTGTAAGTGTGTGTCTTTGTTACTTGGTGTCAGTGTATGTCTGTGTTCCTGGGTATCAATGCATGTCTTTGTTATATGGTGTAAGTCTGTGTCTGTGTTACTGGGTATCAATGTGTGTCTTTGTTTGTTGGTGTAATTGTGTGTCTGTGTTACTTGGTATCAGTGTATGTCTTTGTTGCTTGGTGTAAGTGTGTGTCTGTGTTACTGGGTAACAGTGTATGTCTTTGTTACTTGGTGTCAGTGTATGTCTGTGTTAATTGGTGTCAGTGTATGTCTCTGTTACTGGGTATCAGTGCATGTCTTTGTTACATGGTGTCAGTGTATGTCTGTGTTACTTGGTGTCAGTGTATGTCTTTGTTACTTGGTGTAAGTCTGTGTCTGTGTTACTGGGTATCAGTGTATGTCTTTGTTTGTTGGTGTCAGTGTATGGCTGTGTTACTGGGTTTCAGTGCATGTCTTTGTTACATGGTGTCAGTGTATGTCTGTTTTACTTGGTGTAAGTGTGTGTCTTTGTTACTTGGTGTCAGTGTATATCTGTGTTACTGGGTATCACTGTATGTCTTTGTGACATGGTGTCAGTGTATGTCTGTGTTACTTGGTGTAAGTGTATGTCTTTGTTACTGGGTGTCAGTGTCTGTCTTCGTTACTTGGTGTCAGTGTTTGTCTTTGTTACTGGGTGTCAGTGTCTGTCTTTGTTACTTGGTGTAAGTGTGTGTCTGTTTTACTGTGTATCAGTGCATGTCTTTGTTACATGGTGTCAGTTTATGTCTGTGTTACTTGGGGTAATTGTATGTCTTTGTTACTTGGTGTCAATGTATGTCTGTGTTACTTGGTGTAAGTGTATGACTTTGTTACTTGGTGTCAGTGTATGTCTTTGTTACTTGGTGTAAGTTTGTGTCTGTGTTACTTGGTGTAAGTTTGTGTCTGTGTTACTTGGTATCAGTGTATGTCTTTGTTACTTGGTGTAAGTGTATGTCTGTGTTACTGGGTATCACTGTATGTCTTTGTGACATGGTGTCAGTGTATGTCTGTGTTACTTGGTGTAAGTGTATGTCTCTGTTACTTGGTGTCAGTGTATGTCTTTGTTACTTGGTCTAAGTGTGTTTTTGTGCTACTGGGTATCAGTGTATGTCTTTGTTACTTGGTGTCAGTGTATGTCTTTGTTACTTGGTGTCAGTGTTTCTCTTTGTTACTTGGTGGAAGTGTGTGTCTGTGTTACTGGGTATCAGTGTATGTCTTTGTGACTTGGTGTCAGTCTATGTCTTTGTTACTGGGTGTCAGTGTATGTCTTTGTTACTTGGTGACAGTGTGTGTCTGTGTTAGTCTTTTTTACTTGGTGTCAGTGTGAGTCTGTGTATGTCTTTGTTACTGTGTGTCTGTGTTTCTCTATGTTACTGGGTGTCAGTGTGTGTTTGTTTGTGTTACTGGGTGTCAGTGTGTGTCTGTGTTACTTGGTGTAAGTGTATGTCTTTGTTTCTTGGTGTCAGTGTATGTCTTTGTTACTTGGTGTCAGTGTTTGTCTTTGTTACTTGGTGTAAGTGTGTGTCTGTGTTACTGGGTATCAGTGTATGTCTTTGTGACTTAGTGTCAGTGTATGTCTTTGTTACTGGGTGTCAGTGTATGTCTTTGTTACTTGGTTTAAGTCTGTGTCTGTGTTACTGGGTATCAGTGTGTGTCTTTGTTTGTTGGTGACAGTGTATGTCTTCGTTACTTGGTGTCAGTGTATGTCTCTGTTGCTGGGTATCAGTGCATGTCTTTGTTACATGGTGTCAGTGTATGTCTGTGTTACTTGGTGTAAGTGTGTGTCTTTGTTACTTGGTGTCAGTGTATGTCTGTGTTCCTGGGTATCAATGCATGTCTTTGTTATATGGTGTAAGTCTGTGTCTGTGTTACTGGGTATCAATGTGTGTCTTTGTTTGTTGGTGTAATTGTGTGTCTGTGTTACTTGGTATCAGTGTATGTCTTTGTTGCTTGGTGTAAGTGTGTGTCTGTGTTACTGGGTAACAGTGTATGTCTTTGTTACTTGGTGTCAGTGTATGTCTGTGTTAATTGGTGTCAGTGTATGTCTCTGTTACTGGGTATCAGTGCATGTCTTTGTTACATGGTGTCAGTGTATGTCTGTGTTACTTGGTGTCAGTGTATGTCTTTGTTACTTGGTGTAAGTCTGTGTCTGTGTTACTGGGTATCAGTGTATGTCTTTGTTTGTTGGTGTCAGTGTATGGCTGTGTTACTGGGTTTCAGTGCATGTCTTTGTTACATGGTGTCAGTGTATGTCTGTTTTACTTGGTGTAAGTGTGTGTCTTTGTTACTTGGTGTCAGTGTATATCTGTGTTACTGGGTATCACTGTATGTCTTTGTGACATGGTGTCAGTGTATGTCTGTGTTACTTGGTGTAAGTGTATGTCTTTGTTACTGGGTGTCAGTGTCTGTCTTCGTTACTTGGTGTCAGTGTTTGTCTTTGTTACTGGGTGTCAGTGTCTGTCTTTGTGACTTGGTGTCAGTGTATGTTTTTGTTACTTGGTGTCAGTGTATGTCTTTGTTACTTGGTGTAAGTGTGTGTCTGTTTTACTGTGTATCAGTGCATGTCTTTGTTACATGGTGTCAGTTTATGTCTGTGTTACTTGGGGTAATTGTATGTCTTTGTTACTTGGTGTCAATGTATGTCTGTGTTACTTGGTGTAAGTGTATGACTTTGTTACTTGGTGTCAGTGTATGTCTTTGTTACTTGGTGTAAGTTTGTGTCTGTGTTACTTGGTGTAAGTTTGTGTCTGTGTTACTTGGTATCAGTGTATGTCTTTGTTACTTGGTGTAAGTATGTGTCTGTGTTACTGTTTAACAGTGTATGTCTTTGTTACTTCGTGTCAGTGTATGTCAGTGTTACTTGGTGTAAGTGTATGTCTTTGTTACTTGGTGTAATTGTATGTCTTTGTTACTTGGTGTCAGTGTATGTCTTTGTTACTTGGTGTAAGTGTTTGTTTTTGTTACTTGTTGTAATTGTGTGTCTGTGTTACTTGGTATCAGTGTATGTCTTTGTTACTTGGTGGAAGTGTGTGTCTGTGTTACTGGGTAACAGTGTATGTCTTTGTTACTTGGTGTCAGTGTATGTCTGTGTTACTTGGTGTAAGTGTATGTCTTTGTTACTTGGTGTCAGTGTTTCTCTTTGTTACTTGGTGGAAGTGTGTGTCTGTGTTACTGGGTATCAGTGTATGTCTTTGTGACTTGGTGTCAGTCTATGTCTTTGTTACTGGGTGTCAGTGTATGTCTTTGTTACTTGGTGACAGTGTGTGTCTGTCTTAGTCTTTGTTACTTGGTGTCAGTGTGAGTCTGTGAATGTCTTTGTTACTGTGTGTCTGTGTTTCTCTATGTTACTGGGTGTCAGTGTGTGTTTGTTTGTGTTACTGGGTGTCAGTGTATGTCTTTGTTACTTGTTGTCAGTGTATGTCTTTGTGACTTGGTGTCAGTGTATGTTTTTGTTACTGGGTGTCAGTGTATGTCTTTGTGACTTGGTGTCAGTGTATGTCTTTGTTACTGTGTGTCAGTTTATGTCTTTGTTACTTGGTATCAGTGTGTGTCTTTGTTACTTGGTGTAAGTGTGTGTCTGTGTTACTGGTTATCAGTGTATGTCTTTGTTACTTGGTGTCAGTGATTGTCTTTGTTACTTGGTGTAAGTGTGTGTCTGTGTTACTGGGTGTCAGTGTATGTCTTTGTTACTTGGTGTCAGTCTATGTCTGTGTTACATGGTGTCAGTGTGTGTCTTTGTTACTGGGTGTCAGTGTATGTCTTTGTTACTTGGTGTAAGTGTGTGTCTCTGTTACTGTGTATCAGTGTATGTCTTCTTACTTGGTGTCAGTATATTTCTGTGTTACTTCGTGTAAGTGTGTGTCTTTGTTACTTGGTGTAAGTGTATATCTTTGTTACTTGGTGTCAGTGTGTGTCTGCGTTACTTGGTGTAAGTGTATTTCTTTGTTACTTGGTGTCAGTGTTTGTCTTTGTTACTTGGTGGAAGTGTGTGTCTGTGTTACTGGGTATCAGTGTCTGTCTTTGTGACTTGGTGTCAGTGTGTGTCTGTGTTAGTCTTTGTTACTTGGTGTCAGTGTGAGTCTGTGTATGTCTTTGTTACTTTGTGTCTGTGTTTGTCTATGTTACTGGGTGTCATTGTGTTTTTGTTTGTGTTACTGGGTGTCAGTGTGTGTCTGTGTTACTTGGTTTAATTGTATGTCTTTGTTTCTTGGTGTCAGTGTATGTCTTTGTTACTTGGTGTCAGTGTTTGTCTTTGTTACTTGGTGTAAGTCTGTGTCTGTGTTACTGGGTATCAGTGTATGTCTTTGTTTGTTGGTGTCATTCTATGTCTGTGTTACTGGGTTTCAGTGCATGTCTTTGTTACATGGCGTCAGTGTATGTCTGTTTTACTTGGTGTAAGTGTGTGTCTTTGTTGCTTGGTGTCAGTGAATGTCTGTGTTACTGGGTATCACTGTATGTCTTTGTTACATGGTTTCAGTGCATGTCTTTGTTACATGGCGTCAGTGTATGTCTGTTTTACTTGGTGTAAGTGTATGTCTTTGTTACTGGGTGTCAGTGTCTGTCTTCGTTACTTGGTGTCAGTGTTTGTCTTTGTTACTGGGTTTCAGTGTCTGTCTTTGTGACTTGGTGTCAGTGTATGTTTTTGTTACTTGGTGTCAGTGCATGTCTTTGTTACATGGTGTCAGTGTATGTCTGTGTTACTTGGTGTAAGTGTGTGTCTTTGTTACTTGGTGTTATTGTATGTCTTTGTTACTTGGTGTCAGTGTATGTCTGTGTTACTTGGTGTAAGTGTATGACTTTGTTACTTGGTGTCAGTGTATGTCTTTGTTACTTGGTGTAGGTTTGTGCCTGTGTTACTTGGTGTAAGTGTGTGTCTGTGTTACTTGGTATCAGTGTATGTCTTTGTTACTTGGTGTAAGTATGTGTCTGTGTTACTGGGTAACAGTGTATGTATTTGTTACTTCGTGTCAGTGTATGTCTGTGTTATTTGGTGTAAGTGTGTGTCTTTGTTAATTGGTGTAATTTTATGTCTTTTTTACTTGGTGTCAGTGTATGTCGTTGTTACTTGGTGTCAGTGTATGTCTGTGTTACTTGGTGTAAGTGTGTGTCTTTGTTACCTGGTGTAATTGTATGTCTTTGTTACTTGGTGTCAGTGCATTTCTGTGTTACTTGGTGTAATTATATGTCTTTGTTACTTGGTGTCAGTGTATGTCTTTGTTACTTGGTGTAAGTGTTTGTTTTTGTTACTTGTTGTAATTGTGTGTCTGTGTTACTTGGTATCAGTGTATGTCTTTGTTACTTGGTGTAAGTGTGTGTCTGTGTTACTGGGTAACAGTGTATGTCTTTGTTACTTGGTGTCAGTGTATGTCTTTGTTGCTTGGTGTCATTGTATGTCTGTGTATTTTGGTGTAAGTGTGTGTCTTTGTTACTTGGTGTAATTGTATGTCTTTGTTACTTGGTGTCAGTGCATGTCTGTGTTACTTGGTGTAATTGTATGTCTTTGTTACTTGGTGTCAGTGTATGTCTTTGTGACTTGGTGTCAGTGTATGTCTTTTTTACTGGGTGTCAGTGTGTATCTTTGTGACTTCGTGTCAGTGTATGTCTTTGCTACTGTGTGTCAGTTTATGTCTTCGTTACTTGGTGTCAGTGTATGTCTTTGTTACTTGCTGTCAGTGTATGTCTGTGTTACTTGGTGCAAGTGTGTGTCTTTTTTACTTGGTGTAATTGTGTGTCTGTGTTACTGGGTATCAGTGTATGTCTTTGTTACTTGGTGTCAGTGTCTGTCTTTGTTACTTGGTGTAAGTGTGTGTCTGTGTTACTGGGTGTCAGTGTATGTCTTTGTTACTTGGTGTCAGTGTATGTCTGTGTTACATGGTGTCAGTGTGTGTCTTTGTTACTGGGTGTCAGTGTATGTCTTTGTTACTTGGTGTAAGTGTGTGTCTGTGTTACTTGGTGTCAGTGTATGTCTTTGTTACTTGGTGTAAGTGTATGTCTTTGTTACTTGGTGTCAGTGCATGTCTTTGTTACTTGGTGTAAGTGTATGTCTTTGTTACTTGGTGTCAGTGTATGTCTCTGTTACTTGGTGTCATTGTCTGTCTTTGTTAGTTGGTGTAAGTGTGTGTCTGTGTTACTTGGTATCAGTGTATGTCTTTGTTACTTGGTGTAAGTTTGTGTCTGTGTTACTGGGTAACAGTGTATGTCTTTGTTACTTGGTGTCAGTGTATGTCTGTGTTACTTGGTGTAGGTGTGTGTCTTTGTTACTTGGTGTAATTGTATGTCTTTGTTACTTGGTGTAAGTGTGTGTTTGTGTTACTTGTTGTAATTGTGTTTTTGTGTTACTTGGTATCAGTGTATGTCTTTGTTACTTGGTGTAAGTGTGTGTCTGTGTTACTGGGTAACAGTGTATGTCTTTGTTACTTGCTGTCAGTGTATGTCTGTGTTAATTGGTGTATTTGTGTGTCTTTGTTACTTGGTATAATTGTATAACTTTGTTACTTGGTGTCAGTGTATGCCTGTGTTACTTGGTGTAATTGTATGTCTTTGTTACTTGGTGTCAGTGTATGTCTTTGTTACTTGGTGGAAGTGTGTGTCTGTGCTACTGGGTATCAGTGTATGTCTTTGTTACTTGGTGTCAATGTATCTCTGTGTTACTTGGTGTAAGTGTGTGTCTGTGTTACTGGGTATCACTGTATGTCTTTGTTACTTGGTGTGAGTGTTTGTCTGTGTTACTGGGTATCAGTGTATGTCTTTGTTACTTGGTGTCAGTGTATGTCAAAATACTTGGTGTAAGTGTATGTCTTTGTTACTTGGTGTAATTGTCTGTCTTTGTTACTTGGTGTCAGTGTATGTCTGTGTTACTTGGTGTAGGTGTGTGTCTTTGTTACTTGGTGTGAGTGTTTGTCTGTGTTACTGGGTATCAGTGTATGTCTTTGTTACTTGGTGTCAGTGTATGTCAAAATACTTGGTGTAAGTGTATGTCTTTGTTACTTGGTGTCATTGTGTGTCTTTGTTACTGGGCATCAGTGTATGTCTTTGTGACTTGGTGTCAGTGTATGTCTTTTTTACTGGGTGTCAGTGTGTGTCTGTGTTACTGGATGTCAGTGTGTGTTTGTTTGTGTTACTGGGTGTCAGTGTGTGTCTGTGACACTAGGTGTCAGTATTTAGTTTAGTTTAGAGATACAGCACTTAAACAGGCCCTTCGGCCCAACGAGTCTGTGCGGACCATCAACAACCCATTTATTCTAATCCTACACTAATCCCGTAATCCTATCACATCCCCACCTGTCACGATATATTTCCCTACCACCTACTAGGGTCAATTTATGATGGCCAATTCACCAATCAACCTGCAAGTCTTTGGCATGTGGGAGGAAACCGGAGCACCCCGAGGAAACTCACGCAGACACAGGGAGAACTTGCAAACTCCGCACAGGCAGTACCCAGAATCGAACCCGGGTCCCTGGAGCTGTGAGGCTGCGGTGCTAAACACTGCGCCAATGTACCCCCCGCCCCCCCCCCCCGCACCAGTGTGTGCCTGTTATATTGGGTATCAGTGTATGTCTTTGTTACTTGGTGTCAGTGTATGTCTTTGTTACTTGGTGTGAGTGTGTGTCTTTGTTACTTGGTGACAGTGTATGTCTTTGTGACTTGGTGTTAGTGTGTGTCTGTGTTACTGGGTATCAGTGTATGTCTTTGTTACTTGGTGTCAGTGTATGCCTTTGTTACTTGGTGTAAGTGTATGTCTTTGCTACTTGGTGACAGTGTATGTCTTTGTGACTTGGTGTCAGTGCATGTCAAAATACTTGGTGTAAGTGTATGTCTTTGTTACTTGGTGTAAGTGAGTGTCTGTGATACTGGGTATCAGTGTCTGTCTTTGTTACTTGGTGTAAGTGTGTGTCTGTGTTACTGGGTATTAGTGTATGTCTTTGTTACTTGGTGTCAGTGTATGTCTGTGTTACTTGGTGTAAGTGTATGTCTTTGTTACTTGGTGACAGTGTATGTCTTTGTGACTTGGTGTAAGTGTGTGTCTGTGTTACTGGGTATCAGTGTATGTCTTTGTGACTTGGCATCAATGTATGTCAGTGTTGCTTGGTGTAAGTGTGTGTCTGTGTTGCAGGGTATCACTGTATGTCTTTGTTAATTGGTGTGAGTGTTTGTCTGTGTTACTGGGTATCAGTGTATGTCTTTGTTACTTTGTGTCAGTGCATGTCAAAATACTTGGTGTAAGTGTATGTCTTTGTTACTTGGTGTAAGTGTGTGTCTGTGTTGCTGGGTATCAGTGTCTGGCTTTGTTACTTGGTGTAAGTGTGTGTCTGTGTTACTGGGTATTAGTGTAGGTCTTTGTTACTTGGTGTCAGTGTATGTCTGTGTTACTTGGTGCAAGTGTGTGTCTGTGTTACTGGGTGTAAGTGTATGTCTTTGTGACTTGGTGTCAGTGTATGTCAAAATACTTGGTGTAAGTGTATGTCTTTGTTACTTGGTGTAATTGTCTGTCTTTGTTACTTGGTGTCAGTGTATGTCTGTGTTACTTGGTGTAAGTGTGTGTCTTTGTTACTGGGCATCAGTGTATGTCTTTGTGACTTGGTGTGAGTGTGTGCCTGTGTTACTGGGTATCAGTGTATGTCTTTGTTACTTGGTGTCAGTGTATGTCTGTGTTACTTGGTGTAAGTGTGTGTCTTTGTTACTTGGTGTAATTGTCTGTCTTTGTTACTTGGTGTCAGTGTATGTCTGTGTTACTTGGTGTAAGTGTATGTCTTTGTTACTTGGTGTAAGTGTATGTCTTTGTTACTTGGTGTCAGTGTATGTCTGTGTTACTTGGTGTAAGTGTGTGCCTGTGTTACTGGGTATCAGTGTATGTCTGTGTTACTTGGTGTAAGTGTGTGTCTGTGTTACTGGGTGTCAGTGAGAGTCTGTGTTACTGGATGTCAGTGTGTGTTTGTTTGTGTTATTGGGTGTCAGTGTGTGTCTGTGACACTAGGTGTCAGTATTTAGTTTAGTTTCGAGATACAGCATTTAAACAGGCCCTTCGGCCCACCGAGTCTGTGCCGACCATCAACAACCCATTTATACTGATCCTACACTAATCCCGTAATCCTATCACATCCCCACCTGTCACGATATATTACCCTACCACCTACTAGGGTCAATTTATGATGGCCAATTAACCTATCAACCTGCAAGTCTTTGGCATGTGGGAGGAAACCGGAGCACCCGGAGGAAACTCACGCAGACACAGGGAGAACTTGCAAACTCTGCACAGGCAGTACCCAGAATCGAACCCGGGTCCCTGGAGCTGTGAGGCTGCGGTGCTAAACACTGCGCCAATGTACCCCCCGCCCCCCCCCCCCACCAGTGTGTGCCTGTTATATTGGGTATCAGTGTATGTCTTTGTTACTTGGTGTCAGTGTATGTCTTTGTTACATGGTGTGAGTGTGTGTCTGTGTTACTGTGTATCAGAGTATGTCGTTGTTACTTGGTGTCAGTGTATGTCTTTGTTACTTGGTGTAAGTGTATGTCTTTGTTACTTGGTGACAGTGTATGTCTTTGTGACTTGGTGTAAGTGTGTGTCTGTGTTACTGGGTATCAGTGTATGTCTTTGTGACTTGGCATCAATGTATGTCTGTGTTACTTGGTGTAAGTCTGTGTCTGTGTTGCAGGGTATCACTGTATGTCTGTTAATTGGTGTGAGTGTTTGTCTGTGTTACTGGGTATCAGTGTATGTCTTTGTTACTTGGTGTCAGTGCATGTCAAAATACTTGGTGTAAGTGCATGTCTTTGTTACTTGTTGTAAGTGTATGTCTGTGTTACTGGGTATTAGTGTATGACTTTGTTACTTGGTGTCAGTGTATGTCTGTGTTACTTGGTGTAAGTGTGTGTCTGTGTTACTGGGTGTCAGTGTATGTCTTTGTGACTTGGTGTCAGTGTATGTCTTTGTTACTGGGTGTCAGTGTGTGTCTTTGTGACTTGGTGTCAGTGTATGTCTTTGTTACTTGGTGTAAGTGTGTGTCTGTGTTACTGGGTATCAGTGTATGTCTTTGTGACTTGGTATCAATGTATGTCTGTGTTACTTGGTGTAAGTGTGTGTCTGTGTTACTGGGTATCACTGTCTGTCTTTGTTACTTGGTGTGAGTGTTTGTCTCTGTTACTGGGTATCAGTGTATGTCTTTGTTACTTTGTGTCAGTGTATGTCAAAATACTTGGTGTAAGTGTATGTCTTTGTTACTTGGTGTAATTGTCTGTCTTTGTTACTTGGTGTCAGTGTATGTCTTTGTTACTTGGTGTAAGTGTGTGTCTGTGTTACTGGGTATCAGTGTATGTCTTTGTTACTTGGTGTCATTGTGTGTCTGTGTTACTGGGTATCAGTGTATGTCTTTGTGACTTGGTATCAATGTATGTCTTTGTGACTTGGTGTCAGTGTATGTCTTTGTTACTGGGTGTCAGTGTGTGTCTGTGTTACTTGGTGTCAGTGTATGTCTTTGTTACTGTGTTTCAGTGGTTCTCTGTGTTACTGGTTGTCAGTGTGTGTTTGTTTGTAGTGACTGGGTGTCAGTGCTTGTCTGTGACACTAGGTGTCAGTATTTAGTTTAGTTTAGAGATACAGCACTTAAACAGGCCCTTCGGCCCACCTAGTCTGTGCCGACCATCAACCACCCATTTATGCTAATCCTACACTAATTCCGTATTCCGATCACATCCCCACCTGTCCCTATATATTTCCCGACCACCGACTAGGGGCAATTTATGATGGCCAATTAACCTATCAACCTGCAAGTCTTTGGCATGTGGGAGGAAACCGGAGCACCCGGAGGAAACTCACGACGACACAGGGAGAACTTGCAAACTCCGCACAGGCAGTACCCAGAATCGAACCCGGGTCCCTGGAGCTGTGAGGCTGCGGTGCTAAACACTGCGCCAATGTACCCCCCGCCCCCCCCCCCGCACCAGTGTGTGCCTGTTATATTGGGTATCAGTGTATGTCTTTGTTACTTGGTGTCAGTGTATGTCTTTGTTACTTGGTGTGAGTGTGTGTCTTTGTTACTTGGTGACAGTGTATGTCTTTGTGACTTGGTGTTAGTGTGTGTCTGTGTTACTGGGTATCAGTGTATGTCTTTGTTACTTGGTGTCAGTGTATGCCTTTGTTACTTGGTGTAAGTGTATGTCTTTGCTACTTGGTGACAGTGTATGTCTTTGTGACTTGGTGTCAGTGCATGTCAAAATACTTGGTGTAAGTGTATGTCTTTGTTACTTGGTGTAAGTGAGTGTCTGTGATACTGGGTATCAGTGTCTGTCTTTGTTACTTGGTGTAAGTGTGTGTCTGTGTTACTGGGTATTAGTGTATGTCTTTGTTACTTGGTGTCAGTGTATGTCTGTGTTACTTGGTGTAAGTGTGTGTCTGTGTTACTGGGTGTCAGTGTATGTCTTTGTGACTTGGTGTCAGTGTATGTCTTTGTTACTGGGTGTCAGTGTGTGTCTTTGTGACTTGGTGTCAGTGTATGTCTTTGTTACTTGGTGTAAGTGTGTGTCTGTGTTACTGCGTATCAGTGTATGTCTTTGTGACTTGGTATCAATGTATGTCTGTGTTACTTGGTGTAAGTGTGTGTCTGTGTTACTGGGTATCAATGGATGTCTTTGTTACTTGGTGTGAGTGTTTGTCTGTGTTCCTGGGTATCAGTGTATGTCTTTGTTACTTTGTGTCAGTGTATGTCAAAATACTTGGAGTACGTGTATGTCTTTGTTACTTGGTGTAATTGTCTGTCTTTGTTACTTGGTGTCAGTGTATGTCTTTGTTACTTGGTGTCAGTGTGTGTCTGTCTTACTTGGTGTAAGTGTGTGTCTGTGTTACTGGGTATCAGTGTCTGTCTTTGTGACTTGGTGTCAGTTTATGTCTTTGTTACTGGGTGTCAGTGCGTGTCTTTGTGACTTGGTGTCAGTGTATGTCTTTGTTACTTGGTGTAAGTGTGTGTCTGTGTTACTGGGTATCAGTGTATGTCTTTGTTACTTGGTGTCAGTGTATGTCAAAATATTTGGTGTAAGTGTATGTCTTTGTTACTTGGTGTAATTGTCTGTCTTTGTTACTGGGTGTCAGTGTATGTCTGTGTTACTTGGTGTAAGTGTGTGTCTTTGTTACTTGGTGTAAGTGTATGTCTTTGCTACCTGGTGTCAGTGTATGTCTGTGTTACTTGGTGTAAGTGTGTGCCTGTGTTACTGGGTATCAGTGTATGTCTTTGTTACTTGGTGTCAGTGTATGTCTGTGTTACTTGGTGTAAGTGTGTGTCTGTGTTACTGGGTGTCAGTGAGAGTCTGTGTTACTTGGTGTAAGTGTGTGTCTTTGTAAGTTGGTGTCCTTGTGTGTCTGTGTTACTGGGTGTCAGTGTATGTCTTTGTTACTGGGTCTCAGTGTATGTCTTTGTTAATTGGTGTAAGTGTGTGTTTGTGTTACTGGGTATCAGTGTCTGTCTTTGTTACTTGGTGTAAGTGTTTGTCTGTGTTACTGGGTATCAGTGTATGTCTTTGTTACTTGGTGTCAGTGTATGTCTGTGTTACTTGGTGGAAGTGTGTGTCTGTGTTACTGGGTGTCAGTGTGAGTCTGCGTTACTTGGTGTAAGTGTGTGCCTTTGTTACTTGGTGTCCGGGTGTGTCTGTGTTACTGGGTGTCAGTGTATGGCTTTGTTACTGGGTCTCAGTGTATGTCTCTGTTAATTGGTGTATGTGTGTGTCTGTGTTACTGGGTATCAGTGTCTGTCTTTGTTACTTGGTGTAAGTGTGTGTCTGTGTTACTGGCTATCTGTGTATGTCTTTGTTACTTGGTGTCAGTGTATGTCTGTGTTACTTGGTGTAAGTGTGTGTCTGTGTTACTGGGTAACAGTGTATGTCTTTGTGACTTGGTGTCAGTGTGTGTCTTTGTGACTTGGTGTCAGTGTATGTCTTTGTTACTTGGTGTAAGTGTATGTCTGTGTTACTGGGTATCAGTGTATGTCTTTGTTACTTGGTGTCAGTGTATGTCAAAATACTTTGTGTAAGTGTATGTCTTTGTTACTTGGTGTAAGTGTGTGTCTGTGTTACTGGGTATCAGTGTATGTCTTTGTTACTTGGTGTGAGTGTGTGTCTGTGTTGTTGGGTATCAGTGTATGTCTTTGTTACTTGGTGTCAGTGTATGTCAAAATAATTGGTGTAAGTGTATGTTTTGTTACTTGGTGTAATTGTCTGTCTTTGTTACTTGGTGTCAGTGTATGTCTTTGTTACTTGGTGGAAGTGTATGCCTTTGTTACTTGGTGTCAGTGTATGTCTTTGTTACTTGGTGTCATTGTGTGTCTGTGTTACTGGGTATCAGTGTATTTCTTTGTGACTTGGTATCAATGTATCTCTTTGTGACTTGGTGTCAGTGTATGTCTTTGTTACTGGGTGTCAGTGTGTGTCTGTGTTACTTGGTGTCAGTGTATGTCTTTGTTACTGTGCATCAGTGTTTCTCTGTGTTACTGGTTGTCATTGTGTGTTTGTTTGTGTGACTGGGTGTCCGTGTGTGTCTGTGACACTAGGTGTCAGTATTTAGTTTAGTTTAGAGATACAGCACTTCAACAGTCCCTTCGGCCCACCGAGTCTGTGCCGACCATCAACCACACATTTATACTAATCCTACACTAATCCCGTATTTCTATCACATCCCCACCTTTCCCTATATATTTCACTGCCACCTACCTATACTAGGGGCAATTTATGATGGCCAATTTACCTATCAAGCTGCAGGTCTTTGGCATGTGGGAGGAAACCGGAGCACCCGGAGGAAACTCACGCAGAGACAGGGAGAACTTGCAAACTCCGCACAGGCAGTACCCAGAATCGAACCCGGGTCCCTGGACCTGTGAGGCTGCGGTGCGAAACACTGCGCCAATGTGCCCCCCCCCCCCCACCCCCAGTGTGTGCCTGTGTTACTGGGTATCAGTGTATGTCTTTGTTACTTGGTGTCAGTGTATGTCTGTGTTACTTGGTGTCAGTATGTTTGTTTGTGTTACTGGGTGTCAGTGTGTGTCTGTGTTACTTGGTGTAAGTGTGTGTCTTTGTTACTTGGTGTCCGTGTGTGTCTGTGTTACTGGGTGTCAATGTATGTCTTTGTTACTGGGTGTCAGTGTATATCTTTGTTACTTGGTGTAAGTGTGTGTCTGTGTTACTGGGTATCAGTGTCTGTCTTTGTTACTTGGTGTAAGTGTGTGTCTGTATTACTGGGTATCAGTGTTTGTCTTTGTTACTTGGTGTGAGTGTTTGTCTGTGTTACTGGGTATCAGTGTATGTCTTTGTTACTTTGCGTCAGTGTATGTCAAAATACTTGGTGTAAGTGTATGTCTTTGTTACTTGGTGTAATTGTCTGTCTTTGTTACTTGGTGTCAGTGTAAGTCTTTGTTACTTGGTGTAAGTATTTGTCTGTGTTACTGGGTATCAGTGTATGTCTTTGTTACTTGGTGTCATTGTGTGTCTGTGTTACTGGGTATCAGTGTATGTCTTTGTGACTTGGTATCAATGTATGTCTTTGTGACTTGGTGTCAGTGTATGTCTTTGTTACTGGGTGTCAGTGTGTGTCTGTGTTACTTGGTGTCAGTGTACGTCTTTGTTACTGTGTATCAGTGGTTCTCTGTGTTACTGGTTGTCAGTGTGTGTTTGTTTGTAGTGACTGGGTGTCAGTGCTTGTCTGTGACACCAGGTGTCAGTATTTAGTTTAGTTTAGAGATACAGCACTTAAACAGGCCCTTCGGCCCACCTAGTCTGTGCCGACAATCAACCACCCATTTATGCTAATCCTACACTAATTCCGTATTCCGATCACATCCCCACCTGTCCCTATATATTTCCCGACCACCGACTAGGGGCAATTTATGATTGCCAATTAACCTATCAACCTGCAAGTCTTTGGCATGTGGGAGGAAACCGGAGCACCCGGAGGAAACTCACGCAGACACAGGGAGAACTTCCAAACTCCGCACAGGCAGTACCCAGAATCGAACCCGGGTCCCTGGAGCTGTGAGGCTGCGGTGCTAAACACTGCGCCAATGTCCCCCCACCACCTCCCAGTGTGTGCCTGTGTTACTTGGTGTCAGTGTATGTCTTTGTTACATTGTGTCAGTGTGTTTGTTTGTGTTACTGGGTGTCAGTGTGTGTCTGTGTTACTTGGTGTAAGTGTGTGTCTTTGTTACTGGGTGTCAGTGTGTGTCTTTGTGACTTGGTGTCAGTGTATGTCTTTTTTACTGGGTGCAAGTGTGTGTCTGCGTTACTGGGTATCAGTGTGTGTCTTTGTTACTTGGTGTAAGTGTATGTCTTTGTTACTTGGTGTCAGTGTATGTCTTTGTTACTTGGTGTCAGTGTGTGTCTGTGTTACTGGGTGTAAGTGGGTGTCTCCGTTACTGGGTATCAGTGTATGTCTTTGTTACGTGGTGTCAGTGTATGTCAAAATACTTGGTGTAAGTGTATGTCTTTGTTACTTGGTGTAATTGTCTGTCTTTGTTACTTGGTATCAGCGTATGTCTGTGTTACTTGGTGTCAGTGTATGTCTTTGTTACTGTGTATCAGTGTTTCTCTGTGTTACTGGGTGTCAGTGTGTGTTTGTTTGTGTTACTGGGTGTCAGTGTGTGTCTGTGACACTAGGTGTCAGTATTTAGTTTAGTTTAGAGATAGAGCACTTAAACAGGCCCTTCGGCCCACCGAGTCTGTGCCAACCATCAACAACCCATTTATACTAATCCTACACTAATCCCGTATTCCTATCGCATCCCCACCGGTCCCTATATATTTCCCTACCACCTACCTATACTAGGGGCAATTTATAATGGCCCATTAACCTATCAACCTGCAAGTCTTTGGCATGTGGGAGGAAACCGGAGCACCCGGAGGAAAGCCACGCAGACACAGGGAGAACTTGCAAACTCCGCACAGGCAGTACCCAGAATCGAACCCGGGTCCCTGGAGCTGTGAGGCTGCGGTGCTAACCACTGCGCCAATCTCCCCCCACCACCTCCCAGTGTGTGCCTGTGTTACTTGGTGTCAGTGTATGTCTTTGTTACTTGGTGTCAGTGGATGTCAAAATACTTGATGTAAGTGTATGTCTTTGTTACTTGGTGTAATTGTCTGTCTTTGTTACTTTGTGTCAGTGTATGTCTGTGTTACTTGGTGTAAGTGTGTGTCTTTTTTACTTGGTGTAAGTGTATGTCATTGTTACTTGGTGTCAGTGTATGTCTTTGTTACTTGGTGTCAGTGTGTGTCTGTGTAACTGGGCATCAGTGTGTGTCTTTGTTGCTGGGCGTCGGTGTGTGTCTTTGTGACTTGGTGTCAGTGTATGTCTTTGTTACTTGGTGTAAGTGTGTGTCTGTGTTAACGGGTATCAGTGTACGTCTTTGTTACTTGGTGTCAGTGTATGTCAAAATAATTGGCGTAAGTGTATGTCTTTGTTACTTGGTGTAATTGTCTGTCTTTGTTACTTGGTGTAAGTGCATGTCTTTGTTACTTGGTGTCAGTGTATGTCTTTGTTACTTGGTGTCAGTGTATGTCTGTGTTACTTGATGTATGTGTGTGTCTGTGTTACTGGGTGTCAGTGTGTGTCTGTGTTACTAGGTGTAAGTGTATGTCTTTGTTAGTGGGTGTCAGTGGATGTCTTTGTTACTTGGTGTAAGTATGTGTCTGTGTTACTGGGTGTCAGTGTATGTCTTAGTTACTTGGTGTAAGTGTGTGTCTGTGTTACTGGGTATCAGAGCATGTCTTTGTTACTTGGTGTCAGTGTATGTCTGTGTTGCTTGGTGTAAGTGTGTGTCTGTGTTACTTGGTGTCAGTGTGTGTCTTTGTTACTGGGTGTCAGTGTGTGTATTTGTGACTTGGTGTAATTGTCTGTCTTTGTTACTTGGTATCAGCGTATGTCTGTGTTACTTGGTGTCAGTGTATGTCTTTGTTACTGTGTATCAGTGTTTCTCTGTGTTACTGGGTGTCAGTGTGTGTTTGTTTGTGTTACTGGGTGTCAGTGTGTGTCTGTGACACTAGGTGTCAGTATTTAGTTTAGTTTAGAGATAGAGCACTTAAACAGGCCCTTCGGCCCACCGAGTCTGTGCCAACCATCAACAACCCATTTATACTAATCCTACACTAATCCCGTATTCCTATCGCATCCCCACCGGTCCCTATATATTTCCCTACCACCTACCTATACTAGGGGCAATTTATAATGGCCCATTAACCTATCAACCTGCAAGTCTTTGGCATGTGGGAGGAAACCGGAGCACCCGGAGGAAAGCCACGCAGACACAGGGAGAACTTGCAAACTCCGCACAGGCAGTACCCAGAATCGAACCCGGGTCCCTGGAGCTGTGAGGCTGCGGTGCTAACCACTGCGCCAATCTCCCCCCACCACCTCCCAGTGTGTGCCTGTGTTACTTGGTGTCAGTGTATGTCTTTGTTACTTGGTGTCAGTGGATGTCAAAATACTTGATGTAAGTGTATGTCTTTGTTACTTGGTGTAATTGTCTGTCTTTGTTACTTTGTGTCAGTGTATGTCTGTGTTACTTGGTGTAAGTGTGTGTCTTTTTTACTTGGTGTAAGTGTATGTCTTTGTTACTTGGTGTCAGTGTATGTCTTTGTTACTTGGTGTCAGTGTGTGTCTGTGTAACTGGGCATCAGTGTGTGTCTTTGTTGCTGGGCGTCGGTGTGTGTCTTTGTGACTTGGTGTCAGTGTATGTCTTTGTTACTTGGTGTAAGTGAGTGTCTGTGTTAACGGGTATCAGTGTACGTCTTTGTTACTTGGTGACAGTGTATGTCAAAATAATTGGCGTAAGTGTATGTCTTTGTTACTTGGTGTAATTGTCTGTCTTTGTTACTTGGTGTAAGTGCATTTCTTTGTTACTTGGTGTCAGTGTATGTCTTTGTTACTTGGTGTCAGTGTATGTCTGTGTTACTTGATGTATGTGTGTGTCTGTGTTACTGGGTGTCAGTGTGTGTCTGTGTTACTAGGTGTAAGTGTATGTCTTTGTTAGTGGGTGTCAGTGGATGTCTTTGTTACTTGGTGTAAGTATGTGTCTGTGTTACTGGGTGTCAGTGTATGTCTTAGTTACTTGGTGTAAGTGTGTGTCTGTGTTACTGGGTATCAGAGCATGTCTTTGTTACTTGGTGTCAGTGTATGTCTGTGTTGCTTGGTGTAAGTGTGTGTCTGTGTTACTTGGTGTCAGTGTGTGTCTTTGTTACTGGGTGTCAGTGTGTGTATTTGTGACTTGGTGTCAGTGTATGTCTTTGTTACCTGGTGTCAGTGCGTGTCTGTGTTACTTGGTGTCAGTGTATGTCTTTGTTACTGTGTCTCAGTGTTTCTCTGTGTTACTGGGTGTCAGTGTGTGTTTGTTTGTGTTACTGGGTGTCAGTGTGTGTCTGTGACACTAGGTGTCAGTATTTTGTTTAGTTTGGAGATACAGCACTTAAACAGCCCCTTCGGCCCGCCGAGTCTGTGCCGACCATCAACAACCCATTTATACTAATCCTACACTAATCCCGTATTCCTATCACATCCCCACCGGTCCCTATGTATTTTGCTACCACCTACCTGTACTAGGGGCAACATATAATGGCCAATTAACCTATCAACCTGCAAGTCTTTGGCATGTGGGAGGAAACCGGAGCACCCGGAGGAAAGCCACGCAGAAACAGGGAGAACTTGCAAACTCCGCACAGGCAGTACCCAGAATCGAACCCGGGTCCCTGGAGCTGTGAGGCAGCGGTGCTAACCACTGCGCCAATGTCCCCCCACCACCTCCCAGTGTGTGCCTGTGTTACTTGGTGTCAGTGTATGTCTTTGTTACTTGGTGTCAGTGTGTTTGTTTGTGTTACTGGGTGTCAGTGTGTGTCTGTGTTACTTGGTGTAAGTGTGTGTCTTTGTTACTGGGTGTCAGTGTGTGTCTTTGTGACTTGGTGTCAGTGTATGTCTTTTTTACTGGGTGCAAGTGTGTGTCTGCGTTACTGGGTATCAGTGTGTGTCTTTGTTACTTGGTGTAAGTGTATGTCTTTGTTACTTGGTGTCAGTGTATGTCTTAGTTACTTGGTGTAAGTGTGTGTCTGTGTTACTGGGTATCAGAGCATGTCTTTGTTACTTGGTGTCAGTGACTGTCTGTGTTGCTTGGTGTAAGTGTGTGTCTGTGTTACTGGGTATCAGTGTATGTCTTTGTGACTTGGTGTCAGTGTATGTCTTCGTCACTGGGTGTCAGTGTGTGTCTTTGTGACTTGGTGTCAGTGTGTGTCTGTGTTACTTGGTGTATGTGTGTGTCTGTGTTACTGGGTATCAGTGTATGTCTTTGTTACTTTGTGTCAGTGTATCTCAAAATACTTGGTGTAAGTGTGTGTCTTTGCGACTTGGAGTAATTGTCTGTCTTTGTTACTTGGTGTCAGTGTATGTCTTTGTTACTTGGTGTCAGTGTGTGTCTGTGTTACTGGTCATCAGTGTATGTCTTTGTGACTTGGCATCAGTGTATGTCATTGTGACTTGGTGTCAGTGTTTGTCTTTTTTACTGGGTGTAAGTGTGTGTCTGCGTTACTGGGTATCAGTGTATGTCTTTGCTACTTGCTGTCAGTGTATGTCAAAATACTTGGTGTAAGTGTATGTCTTTGTTACTTGGTGTAATTGTCTGTCTTTGTTACTTGGTGCCAGTGTATGTCTGAGTTACTTGGTGTAAGTGTGTGTCTTTGTCACTGGGCATCAGTGTTTCTCTGTGTTACTGGGTGTCAGTGTGTGTTTGTTTGTGTTACTATGTGTCAGTCTGTGTCTGTGACACTTGGTGTGAGTATTTAGTTTAGTTTAGAGATACAGAACTTAAACAGGCCCTTCGGCCCTCCGAGTCTGTGCCGAACATCAACAACCCATTTATACTAATCCTACACTAATCCCGTATTCCTATTACATCCCCACCGGTCTCTATATATTTCCCTACCACCTACCTATACCAGGGGCAATTTATAATGGCCCATTAACCTATCAACCTGCAAGTCTTTGGCATGTGGGAGGAAACCGGAGCACCCGGAGGAAAGCCACGCAGACACAGGGAGAACTTGCAAACACCGCACAGGCAGTACCCAGAATCGAACCCGGGTCCCTGGAATGTGAGGCTGCGGTGCTAACCACTGCGCCAATGTCCCCCCACCACCTCCCAGTGAGTGCCTGTGTTACTTGGTGTAAGTGGATGTCTTTGTTACTTGGTGTCAGTGTGTTTGTTTGTGTTACTGGGTGTCAGTGTGTGTCTGTGTTACTTGGTGTCAGTGTGTGTCTTTGTTACTGGGCGTCAGTGTGTGTCTTTGTGACTTGGTGTCAGTGTATGTCTTTGTTACTTGGTGTAAGTGTGTGTTTGTGTTACTTGGTGTCAGTGTATGTCAAAATAATTGGTGTAAGTGCATGTCTTTGTTACTTGGTGTAATTGTCTGTCTTTGTTACTTGGTGTAAGTGTATGTCTTTGTTACTTGGTGTCAGTGTATGTCTTTGTTACTTGGTGTCAGTGTATGTCTGTGTTACTTGATGTATGTGTGTGTCTGTGTTACTGGGTGTCAGTGTGTGTCTGTGCTACCAGGTGTAAGTGCATGTCTTTGTTAGAGGGTGTCAGTGGATGTCAAAATAATTGGTGTAAGTGTATGTCTTTGTTACTTGGTGTAATTGTCTGTCTTTGTTACTTGGTGTAAGTGTATGTCTTTGTTACTTGGTGTCAGTGTATGTCTTTGTTACTTGGTGTCAGTGCATGTCTGTGTTACTTGATGTATGTGTGTGTCTGTGTTACTGGGTGTCAGTGTGTGTCTGTGCTACCAGGTGTAAGTGTATGTCTTTGTTAGAGGGTGTCAGTGGATGTCTTTGTTACTTGGTGTAAGTGTGTGTCTGTGTTACTGGGTGTCAGTGTATGTCTTAGTTACTTGGTGTAAGTGTGTGTCTGTGTTACTGGGTATCAGAGCCTGTCTTTGTTACTTGGTGTCATTTTATGTCTGTGTTGCTTGGTGTAAGTGTGTGTCTGTGTTACTGGGAATCAGTGTATGTCTTTGTGACTTGGTGTCAGTGTATGTCTTCGTTACTGGGTGTCAGTTTGTGTCTTTGTGACTTGGTGTCAGTGTGTGTCTGTGTTACTGGGTGTAAGTGTATGTCTTTGTGACTTGGTGTCAGTGTATGTCAAAATACTTGGTGTAAGTGTATGTCTTTGTTACTTGGTGTAATTGTCTGTCTTTGTTACTTGGTGTCAGTGTATGTCTGTGTTACTTGGTGTAAGTGTGTGTCTTTGTTACTTGGTGTAATTGTCTGTCTTTGTTACTTGGTGTCAGTGTATGTCTTTGTTACTTGGTGTCAGTGTGTGTCTGTGTTACTGGTCATCAGTGTATGTCTTTCTGACTTGGTATCAGTGTATGTCTTTGTGACTTGGTGTCAGTGTATGTCTTTTTTACTGGGTGTAAGTGTGTGTCTGCGTTACTGGGTATCAGTGTATGTCTTTGTTACTTGGTGTCAGTGTATCTCAAAATACTTGATGTAAGTGTATGGCTTTGTTACTTGGTGTAATTTTCTGTCTTTGTTACTTGGTGTCAGTGTATGTCTGTGTTACTTGGTGTAAGTGTGTGTCTTTGTCACTGGGCATCAGTGTATGTCTTTGTGACTTGGTATCAGTGTATGTCTTTGTGAATTGGTGTAAGTGTGTGTCTTTGTTACTTGGTGTCAGTGTATGTCTTTGTTACTTGGTGTCAGTGTATGTCTGTGTTACTTGGTGTAAGTGTATGCCTTTGTTACTTGGTGTCAGTGTATGTCTTTGCTACTTCGTGTCATTGTGTGTCTGTGTTACTGGGTATCAGTGTACGTATTTGCGACTTGGTGTCAGTGTATGTCTTTGTTACTTGGTGTAAGTGTATGTCTTTGTTACTTGGTGTCAGTGCATGTCTGTGTTACTTGGTGTAAGTGTGTGCCTGTGTTACTGGGTATAAGTGTATGTCTTTGTTACTTGGTGTCAGTGTATGTCTGTGTTACTTGGTGTAAGCGTGTGTCTGTGTTACTGGGTGTCAGTGTGAGTCTGTGTTACTTGCTGTAAGTGTGTATCTTTGTTACTTGGTGTCAGTGTATGTCTGTGTTACTGGGTGTCAGTGTATGTCTTTGTTAAGGGTCTTTGTGTATGTCGTTGTTAATTGGTGTCAGTGTATGTCTTTGTTACTTGGTGTCAGTGTATGTCTGTGTTACTGGGTGTCAGTGTATGTCTTTGTTACTGGGTCTCAGTGTATGTATTTGTTAATTGGTGTAAGTGTGTGTCTGTGTTACTGGGTGTCAGTGTATGTCTTTGTTAATTGGTGGAAGTGTGTGTCTGTGTTACTGGGTATCAGTGTATGTCTGTGTTAATTGGTGTAAGTGTATGTCTGTGTTACCTGGTGTCAGTGTATGTCTCTCTTACTTGGTGTAAGTGTGTGTCTGTGCTACTGGGTATCAGTGTATGTCTTTGTGACTTGGTGTCAGTGTATGTATTTGTTACTGGGTGTCAGTGCGTGTCTTTGTGACTTGGTGTCAGTGTATGTCTTTGTTACTTGCTGTAAGTGTATATCTGTCTTACTTGGTGTAAGTGTGTGTCTGTGTTACTGGGTGTCAGTGTGTGTCTGTGTTACTTGGTGTCAGTGTATGTCTGTGTTACTTGGTGTATGTGTGTGTCTGTGTTACTGGGTGTCAGTGTGTGTCTGTGTTACTTGGTGTAAGTGTGTGTCATTGTTAGTGGGTGTCAGTGGATGTCTTTGTTACTTGGTGTAAGTGTGTGTCTGTGTTACTGGGTGTCAGTGTATGTCTTAGTTACTTGGTGTAAGTGTGTGTCTGTGTTACTGGGTGTCAGTGTATGTCTGTGTTACTTGGTGTAAGTGTGTGTCTGTGTTACTGGTATCAGTGTATGTCTTTGTGACTTGGTGTCAGTGTATGCCTTCGTTACTGATTGTCAGTGTGTGTCTTTGTGACTTGGTGTCAGTGTGTGTCTTTTTTACTTGGTGTAAGTCTGTTTCTTTGTTACTGGGTATCAGTGTATGTCTTTGTTACTTGGTGTCAGTGTATCTCAAAATACTTGGTGTAAGTGTATGTCTTTGTTACTTGGTGTAAGTGTATGTCTTTGTTACTTGGTGTCAGTGTATGTCTTTGTTACTTGGTGTAAGTGTACGTCTTTGTTAGTGGGTGTCAGTGGATGTCTTAGTTACTTGGTGTAAGTGTGTGTCTGTGTTACTGGGTATCAGTGCATGTCTTTGTTACTTGATGTCAGTGTATGTCTGTGTTACTTGGTGCAAGTGTGTGTCTGTGTTACTGGCTATCAGTGTATGTCTTTGTGACTTGGTGTCAGTGTAAGTCTTCGTTACTGGGTGTCAGTGTGTGTCTTTGTGACTTGGTGTCAGTGTGTGTCTGTGTTACTTAGAGTAAGTGTGCGTCTGTGTTACTGGGTATCAGTGTATGTCTTTGTTACTTGGTGTCAGTGTATCTCAAAATACTTGGTGTAAGTGTATGTCTTTGTTACTGGGTGTCAGTGTGTGTCTGTGTTACTTGGTGTCAGTGTATGTCTTTGTTACTGTGTATCAGTGTTTCTCTGTGTTACTGGGTGTCAGTGTGTGTTTGTTTGTGTTACTGGGTGTCAGTGTGTGTCTGTGACACTAGGTGTCAGTATTTAGTTTAGTTCAGAGATACAGCACTTAAACAGGACCTTCGGCCCACCGAGTCTGTGCCGACCATCAACAACCCATTTATACTAATCCTACACTAATCCCGTATTCCTATCACATCCCCACCTATCCCTATATATTTCCCTATCACTTACTTATACTAGGGGCAAATTATGATGGCCAATTAACCTGTCAACCTGCAAGTCTTTGGCATGTGGGAGGAAACCGGAGCACCCGGAGGAAACCCACGCAGACACAGGGAGAACTTGCAAACTCCGCACAGGCAGTACCCAGAAACGAACCCGGGTCCCTGGAGTTGTGAGGCTGCGGTGCTAACCACTGCGCCAATGTCCACCCACCACCTCCCAGTCTGTGCCTGTGTTACTTGGTGTCAGTGTATGTCTTTGTTACTTGGTGTCAGTCTGTTTGTTTGTGTTACTGGGTGTCAGTGTGTGTCTGTGTTACTTGGTGTCAGTGTGTCTCTTTGTGACTGGGTGTCAGTGTGTGTCTTTGTGACATGGTGTCAGTGTATGTCTTTGTTACTTGGTGTAAGTGTGTGTCTGTGTTACCGGGTATCAGTGTATGTCTTTGTTACTTGATGTCAGTGTATGTCAAAATAATTGGTGTAAGTGTATGTCTTTGTTACTTGGTGTAATTGTCTGTCTTTGTTACTTGGTGTAAGTGTATGTCTTTGTTACTTGGTGTCAGTGTATGTCTTTGCTACTTGGTGTCAGTGTATCTCTGTGTTACTTGGTGTATGTGTGTGTCTGTGTTACTGGGTGTCAGTGTGTGTCTGTGTTACTAGGTGTAAGTGTATGTCTTTGTTACTTGGTGTAAGTGTGTGTCTGTGTTACTGGGTGTCAGTGTATGTCTTAGTTACTTGGTGTAAGTGTGTGTCTGTGTTACTGGGTATCAGAGCATGTCTTTGTTACTTGGTGTCAGTGTATGTCTGTGTTGCTTGGTGTATGTGTGTGTCTGTGTTACTGGGTGTCAGTGGATGTCTTTGTGACTTGGTGTCAGTGTATGTCTTCGTTACTGGGTGTCAGGGTGTCTCTTTGTGACTTGGTGTCAGTGTATGTCTGTGTTACTTGGTGTCAGTGTGTGTCTGTGTTACTGGGTATCTGTGTATGTCTTTGTTACTTGGTGTCAGTGTATCTCAAAATACTTGGTGTAAGTGTATGTCTTTGTTACTTGGTGTAATTGACTGTCTTTGTTACTTGGTGTCAGTGTATGTCTGTGTTACCTGGTGTAAGTGTGTGTCTTTGTTACTTGGTGTAATTGTCTGTCTTTGTTACTTGGTGTCAGTGTATGTCTTTGTTCCTTGGTGTAAGTGTGTGTCTGCGTTACTGGGTATCAGTGTATGTCTTTGTTACTTGGTGTCAGTGTCTGTCTGTGTTACTTGGTGTAAGTGTGTGTCTTTGTCACTGGGCATCAGTGTATGTCTTTGTGACTTGGTATCATTGTATGTCTTTGTGACTTGGTGTCAGTGCATGTCTTTGTTACTGTGTATCAGTGTTTCTCTGTGTTACTGGGTCTCAGTGTGTGTTTGTTTGTGTTACTATGTGTCAGTCTGTGTCTGTGACACTTGGTGTCAGTATTTAGTTTAGTTTAGAGATACAGCACTTAAACAGGCCCTTCGGCCCACCGAGTCTGTGCCGAACATCAACAACCCATTTATACTAATCCTACACTAATCCCGTATTCCTATCACATCCCCACCGGTCCCTATATATTTCCCTACCACCTACCTATACTAGGGGCAATTTATAATGGCCCATTAACCTATCAACCTGCAAGTCTTTGGCATGTGGGAGGAAACCGGAGCACCCGGAGGAAAGCCACGCAGACACAGGGAGAACTTGCAAACTCCGCACAGGCAGTACCCAGAATCGAACCCGGGTCCCTGGAGCTGTGAGGCTGCGGTGTGAACCACTGCGCCAATGTCCCCCCACCACCTCCCAGTGTGTGCCTGTGTTACTTGGTGTCAGTGTATGTCTTTGTTACTTGGTGTCAGTGTGTTTGTTTGTGTTACTGGGTGTCAGTGTGTGTCTGTGTTACTTGGTGTCAGTGTGTGTCTTTGTTACTGGGCGTCAGTGTGTGTCTTTGTGACTTGGTGTCAGTGTATGTCTTTGTTACTTGGTGTAAGTGTGTGTCTGTGTTACCGGGTATCAGTGTATGTCTTTGTTCCTTGGTGTCAGTGTATGTCAAAATAATTGGTGTAAGTGTATGTCTTTGTTACTTGGTGTAATTGTCTGTCTTTGTTACTTGGTGTAAGTGTATGTCTTTGTTACTTGGTGTCAGTGTATGTCTGTGTTACTTGATGTATGTGTGTGTCTGTGTTACTGGGTGTCAGTGTGTGTCTGTGTTACTAGGTGTAAGTGTATGTCTTTGTTAGTGGGTGTCAGTGGATGACTTTGTTACTTGGTGTAAGTGTGTGTCTGTGTTACTGGGTGTCAGTGTATGTCTTAGTTACTTGGTGTAAGTGTGTGTCTGTGTTACTGGGTATCAGAGCCTGTCTTTGTTACTTGGTGTCAGTGTATGTCTGTGTTGCTTGGTGTAAGTGTGTGTCTGTGTTACTGGGTATCAGTGTATGTCTTTGTGACTTGGTGTCAGTGCATGTCTTCGTTACTGGGAGTCAGTTTGTGTCTTTGTGACTTGGTGTCAGTGTGTGTCTGTGTAACTTTTTGTATGTGTGTGTTTGTGTTACTGGGTATCAGAGCCTGTCTTTGTTACTTGGTGTCAGTGTATGTCTTTGTTACTTGGTGTCAGTGTGTTTGTTTGTGTTACTGGGTGTCAGTGTGTGTCTTTGTTACTGGGCGTCAGTGTGTGTCTTTGTGACTTGGTGTCAGTGTATGTCTTTGTTACTTGGTGTAAGTGTGTGTCTGTGTTCCGGGTATCAGTGTATGTCTTTGTTACTTGGTGTCAGTGTTTGTCAAAATAATTGGTGTAAGTGTATGTCTTTGTTACTTGGTGTAATTGTCTGTCTTTGTTACTTGGTGTAAGTGTATGTCTTTGTTACTTGGTGTCAGTGTATGTCTTTGTTACTTGGTGTCAGTGTATGTCTGTGTTACTTGATGTATGTGTGCGTCTGTGTTACTGGGTGTCAGTGTGTGTCTGTGTTAAAAGGTGTAAGTGTATGTCTTTGTTAGTGGGTGTCAGTGGATGTCTTTGTTACTTGGTGTAAGTGTGTGTCTGTGTTACTGGGTGTCAGTGTATGTCTCAGTTACTTGGTGTAAGTGTGTGTCTGTGTTACTGGGTATCAGAGCCTGTCTTTGTTACTTGGTGTCAGTGTATGTCTGTGTTGCTTGGTGTAAGTGTGTGTCTGTGTTACTGGGTATCAGTGTATGTCTTTGTGACTTGGTGTCAGTGTATGTCTTCGTTACTGGGTGTCAGTTTGTGTCTTTGTGACTTGGAGTCAGTGTGTGTCTGTGTAACTTGGTGTATGTGTGTGTCTGTGTTACTGGGTATCAGTGTATGTCTTTGTTACTTGGTGTCAGTGTATCTCAAAATACTTGGTGTAAGTGTATGTCTTTGTTACTTGGTGTAATTGACTGTCTTTGTTACTTGGTGTCAGTGTGTGTCTGTGTTACTTGGTGTAAGTGTGTGTCTTTGTTACTTGGTGTAATTGTCTGTCTTTGTTACTTGGTGTCAGTGTATGTCTTTGTTACTTGGTGTCAGTGTATGTCAAAATACTTGGTGTAAGTGTATGTCTTTGTTACTTGGTGTAATTGTCTGTCTTTGTTACTTGGTGTCAGTGTATGTCTGTGTTACTTGGTGTAAGTGTGTGCCTGTGTTACTTGGTGTCAGTGCATGTCTTTGTTACTTGGTGTCAGTCTGTTTGTTTGTGTTACTGGGTGTCAGTGTGTGTCTGTGTTACTTGGTGTCAGTGTGTGTCTTTGTTACTGGGTGTCAGTGTGTGTCTTTGTGACTTGGTGTCAGTGTATGTCTTTGTTACTTGCTGTAAGTGTGTGTCTGTGTTACCGGGTATCAGTGTATGTCTTTGTTACTTGGTGTCAGTGTATGTCAAAATAATTGGTGTAAGTGTATGTCTTTGTTACTTGGTGTAATTGTCTGTCTTTGTTACTTGGTGTAAGTGTATGTCTTTGTTACTTGGTGTCAGTGTATGTCTTTGTTACTTGGTGTCAGTGTATGTCTTTGTTAAGTGGTGTAAGTGTGTGTCTGTGTTACTGGGTGTCAGTGTGTGTCTGTGTTACTAGGTGTAAGTGTATGTCTTTGTTACTTGGTGTAAGTGTGTGTCTGTGTTACTGGGTGTCAGTGTATGTCTTTGTGACTTGGTGTCAGTGTATGTCTTCGTTACTGGGTGTCAGGGTGTCTCTTTGTGACTTGGTGTCAGTGTATGTCTGTGTTACTTGGTGTAAGTGTGTGTCTGTGTTACTGGGTATCAGTGTATGTCTTTGTTACTTGGTGTCAGTGTATCTCAAAATACTTGGTGGAAGTGTATGTCTTTGTTACTTGGTGTAATTGACTGTCTTTGTTACTTGGTGTCAGTGTATGTCTGTGTTACTTGGAGTAAGTGTGTGTCTTTGTTACTTGGTGTAATTGTCTGTCTTTGTTACTTGGTGTTAGTGTATGTCTTTGTTCCTTGGTGTCAGTGTGTGTCTGTGTTACTGGTCATCAGTATATGTCTTTGTGACTTGGCATCAGTGTATGTCTTTGTGACTTGTTGTCAGTGTATGTCTTTTTTACTTGATGTAAGTGTGTGTCTTTGTCACTGGGCATCAGTGTATTTCTTTGTGACTTGGTATCAGTGTATGTCTTTGTGACTTGGTGTCCGTGCATGTCCTTGTGACTTGGTGTCAGTGTATGTCTTTTTTACTGGGTGTAAGTGTGTGTCTGCGTTACTGGGTATCAGTGTATCTCTTTGTGACTTGGTGTCAGTGTATGTCAAAATACTTGGTGTAAGTGTATGTCTTTGTGACTTGGTGTCCGTGCATGTCCTTGTGACTTGGTGTCAGTGTATGTCTGTGTTACCTGGTGTAAGTGTGTGTCTTTGTTACTTGGTGTAATTGTCTGTCTTTGTTACTTGGTGTCAGTGTATGTCTTTGTTCCTTGGTGTAAGTGTGTGTCTGCGTTACTGGGTATCAGTGTATGTCTTTGTTACTTGGTGTAATTGTCTGTCTTTGTTACTTGGTGTCAGTGTATGTCTGTGTTACTTGGTGTAAGTGTGTGTCTTTGTCACTGGGCATCAGTGTATGTCTTTGTGACTTGGTATCATTGTATGTCTTTGTGACTTGGTGTCAGTGCATGTCTTTGTTACTGTGTATCAGTGTTTCTCTGTGTTACTGGGTCTCAGTGTGTGTTTGTTTGTGTTACTATGTGTCAGTCTGTGTCTGTGACACTTGGTGTCAGTATTTAGTTTAGTTTAGAGATACAGCACTTAAACAGGCCCTTCGGCCCACCGAGTCTGTGCCGAACATCAACAACCCATTTATACTAATCCTACACTAATCCCGTATTCCTATCACATCCCCACCGGTCCCTATATATTTCCCTACCACCTACCTATACTAGGGGCAATTTATAATGGCCCATTAACCTATCAACCTGCAAGTCTTTGGCATGTGGGAGGAAACCGGAGCACCCGGAGGAAAGCCACGCAGACACAGGGAGAACTTGCAAACTCCGCACAGGCAGTACCCAGAACCGAACCCGGGTCCCTGGAGCTGTGAGGCTGCGGTGTGAACCACTGCGCCAATGTCCCCCCACCACCTCCCAGTGTGTGCCTGTGTTACTTGGTGTCAGTGTATGTCTTTGTTACTTGGTGTCAGTGTGTTTGTTTGTGTTACTGGGTGTCAGTGTGTGTCTGTGTTACTTGGTGTCAGTGTGTGTCTTTGTTACTGGGCGTCAGTGTGTGTCTTTGTGACTTGGTGTCAGTGTATGTCTTTGTTACTTGGTGTAAGTGTGTGTCTGTGTTACCGGGTATCAGTGTATGTCTTTGTTCCTTGGTGTCAGTGTATGTCAAAATAATTGGTGTAAGTGTATGTCTTTGTTACTTGGTGTAATTGTCTGTCTTTGTTACTTGGTGTAAGTGTATGTCTTTGTTACTTGGTGTCAGTGTATGTCTGTGTTACTTGATGTATGTGTGTGTCTGTGTTACTGGGTGTCAGTGTGTGTCTGTGTTACTAGGTGTAAGTGTATGTCTTTGTTAGTGGGTGTCAGTGGATGACTTTGTTACTTGGTGTAAGTGTGTGTCTGTGTTACTGGGTGTCAGTGTATGTCTTAGTTACTTGGTGTAAGTGTGTGTCTGTGTTACTGGGTATCAGAGCCTGTCTTTGTTACTTGGTGTCAGTGTATGTCTGTGTTGCTTGGTGTAAGTGTGTGTCTGTGTTACTGGGTATCAGTGTATGTCTTTGTGACTTGGTGTCAGTGCATGTCTTCGTTACTGGGAGTCAGTTTGTGTCTTTGTGACTTGGTGTCAGTGTGTGTCTGTGTAACTTTTTGTATGTGTGTGTCTGTGTTACTGGGTATCAGAGCCTGTCTTTGTTACTTGGTGTCAGTGTATGTCTTTGTTACTTGGTGTCAGTGTGTTTGTTTGTGTTACTGGGTGTCAGTGTGTGTCTTTGTTACTGGGCGTCAGTGTGTGTCTTTGTGACTTGGTGTCAGTGTATGTCTTTGTTACTTGGTGTAAGTGTGAGTCTGTGTTCCGGGTATCAGTGTATTTCTTTGTTACTTGGTGTCAGTGTATGTCAAAATAATTGGTGTAAGTGTATGTCTTTGTTACTTGGTGTAATTGTCTGTCTTTGTTACTTGGTGTAAGTGTATGTCTTTGTTACTTGGTGTCAGTGTATGTCTTTGTTACTTGGTGTCAGTGTATGTCTGTGTTACTTGATGTATGTGTGCGTCTGTGTTACTGGGTGTCAGTGTGTGTCTGTGTTAAAAGGTGTAAGTGTATGTCTTTGTTAGTGGGTGTCAGTGGATGTCTTTGTTACTTGGTGTAAGTGTGTGTCTGTGTTACTGGGTGTCAGTGTATGTCTCAGTTACTTGGTGTAAGTGTGTGTCTGTGTTACTGGGTATCAGAGCCTGTCTTTGTTACTTGGTGTCAGTGTATGTCTGTGTTGCTTGGTGTAAGTGTGTGTCTGTGTTACTGGGTATCAGTGTATGTCTTTGTGACTTGGTGTCAGTGTATGTCTTCGTTACTGGGTGTCAGTTTGTGTCTTTGTGACTTGGAGTCAGTGTGTGTCTGTGTAACTTGGTGTATGTGTGTGTCTGTGTTACTGGGTATCAGTGTATGTCTTTGTTACTTGGTGTCAGTGTATCTCAAAATACTTGGTGTAAGTGTATGTCTTTGTTACTTGGTGTAATTGACTGTCTTTGTTACTTGGTGTCAGTGTGTGTCTGTGTTACTTGGTGTAAGTGTGTGTCTTTGTTACTTGGTGTAATTGTCTGTCTTTGTTACTTGGTGTCAGTGTATGTCTTTGTTACTTGGTGTCAGTGTATGTCTGTGTTACTTGGTGTAAGTGTGTGCCTGTGTTACTTGGTGTCAGTGCATGTCTTTGTTACTTGGTGTCAGTCTGTTTGTTTGTGTTACTGGGTGTCAGTGTGTGTCTGTGTTACTTGGTGTCAGTGTGTGTCTTTGTTACTGGGTGTCAGTGTGTGTCTTTGTGACTTGGTGTCAGTGTATGTCTTTGTTACTTGCTGTAAGTGTGTGTCTGTGTTACCGGGTATCAGTGTATGTCTTTGTTACTTGGTGTCAGTGTATGTCAAAATAATTGGTGTAAGTGTATGTCTTTGTTACTTGGTGTAATTGTCTGTCTTTGTTACTTGGTGTAAGTGTATGTCTTTGTTACTTGGTGTCAGTGTATGTCTTTGTTACTTGGTGTCAGTGTATGTCTTTGTTAAGTGGTGTAAGTGTGTGTCTGTGTTACTGGGTGTCAGTGTGTGTCTGTGTTACTAGGTGTAAGTGTATGTCTTTGTTACTTGGTGTAAGTGTGTGTCTGTGTTACTGGGTGTCAGTGTATGTCTTTGTGACTTGGTGTCAGTGTATGTCTTCGTTACTGGGTGTCAGGGTGTCTCTTTGTGACTTGGTGTCAGTGTATGTCTGTGTTACTTGGTGTAAGTGTGTGTCTGTGTTACTGGGTATCAGTGTATGTCTTTGTTACTTGGTGTCAGTGTATCTCAAAATACTTGGTGGAAGTGTATGTCTTTGTTACTTGGTGTAATTGACTGTCTTTGTTACTTGGTGTCAGTGTATGTCTGTGTTACTTGGTGTAAGTGTGTGTCTTTGTTACTTGGTGTAATTGTCTGTCTTTGTTACTTGGTGTTAGTGTATGTCTTTGTTCCTTGGTGTCAGTGTGTGTCTGTGTTACTGGTCATCAGTATATGTCTTTG
This sequence comes from Heterodontus francisci, assembly GCF_036365525.1. NCBI lineage: Eukaryota > Metazoa > Chordata > Chondrichthyes > Heterodontiformes > Heterodontidae > Heterodontus > Heterodontus francisci. The sequence goes on along the minus strand of NW_027141655.1, from coordinate 5,258,858 downwards.
TGACTTGGCATCAGTGTATGTCTTTGTGACTTGTTGTCAGTGTATGTCTTTTTTACTTGATGTAAGTGTGTGTCTTTGTCACTGGGCATCAGTGTATTTCTTTGTGACTTGGTATCAGTGTATGTCTTTGTGACTTGGTGTCCGTGCATGTCCTTGTGACTTGGTGTCAGTGTATGTCTTTTTTACTGGGTGTAAGTGTGTGTCTGCGTTACTGGGTATCAGTGTATCTCTTTGTGACTTGGTGTCAGTGTATGTCAAAATACTTGGTGTAAGTGTATGTCTTTGTTACTTGGTGTAATTGTCTGTCTTTGTTACTTGGTGTCAGTGTATGTCTGTGTTACTTGGTGTAAGTGTGTGTCTTTGTCACTGGGCATCAGTGTCTGTCATTGTGACTTGGTATCAGTGTATGTCTTTGTGACTTGGTGTCAGTGCATGTCTTTGTTACTGTGTATCAGTGTTTCTCTGTGTTACTGGGTGTCAGTGTGTGTTTGTTTGTGTTACTATGTGTCAGTCTGTGTCTGTGACACTTGGTGTCAGTATTTAGTTTAGTTTAGAGATACAGCACTTAAATAGGCCCTTCGGCCCACCGAGTCTGTGCCGAACATCAACAACCCATTTATACTAATCCTACACTAATCCCGTATTCCTATCACATCCCCACCGATCTCCCTATATATTTCCCTACCACCTACCTCTACTTGGGGCAATTTATAATGGCCCATTAACCTATCAACCTGCAAGTCTTTGGCATGTGGGAGGAAACCGGAGCACCCGGAGGAAACCCACGCAGACAAAGGGAGAACTTGCAAACTCCGCACAGGCAGTACCCAGAATCTAACCCGGGTCCCTGGAGCTGTGAGGCTGCGGTGCTAACCACTGCGCCAATGTCCCCCCACCACCTCCCAGTGTGTGCCTGTGTTATTTGGTGTCAGTGTATGTCTTTGTTACTTGGTGTCAGTGTGTTTGTTTGTGTTACTGGGTGTCAGTGTGTGTCTGTGTTACTTGGTGTCAGTGTGTGTCTTTGTTACTGGGCGTCATTGTGTGTCTTTGTTACTTGGTGTCAGTGTATGTCTTTGTTACTTGGTGTAAGTGAGTGTCTGTGTTACCGGGTATCAGTGTATGTCTTTGTTACTTGGTGTCAGTGTATGTCAAAATAATTGGTGCAAGTGTATGTCTTTGTTACTTGGTGTAATTGTCTGTCTTTGTTACTTGGTGTAAGTGTATGTCTTTGTTACTTGGTGTCAGTGTATGTCTTTGTTACCTGGTGTCAGTGTATGTCTGTGTTACTTGATGTATGTGTGTGTCTGTGTTACTGGGTGTCAGTGTGTGTCTGTGTTACTGGGTATCAGTGTATGTCTTTGTGACTTGGTGTCAGTGTATGTCTTCGTTACTGGGTGTCAGTTTGTGTCTTTGTGACTTGGTGTCAGTGTGTGTCCGTGTAACTTGGTGTATGTGTGTGTCTGTGTTACTGGGTATCAGTGCATGTCTTTGTTACTTGGTGTCAGTGTATCTCAAAATACTTGGTGTAAGTGTATGTCTTTGTTACTTGGTGTAATTGACTGTCTTTGTTACTTGGTGTCAGTGTATGTCTGTGTTACTTGGTGTATGTGTGTGTCTTTGTTACTTGGTGTAATTGTCCGTCTTTGTTACTTGGTGTCAGTGTATGTCTTTGTTACTTGGTGTCAGTCTGTTTGTATTGTGTTACTGGGTGTCAGTGTGTGTCTGTGTTACTTGGTGTCAGTGTGTGTCTTTGTGACTGGGTGTCAGTGTGTGTCTTTGTGACTTGGTGTCAGTGTATGTCTTTGTTACTTGGTGTAAGTGTGTGTCTGTGTTACCGGGTATCAGTGTATGTCTTTGTTACTTGATGTCAGTGTATGTCAAAATAATTGGTGTAAGTGTATGTCTTTGTTACTTGGTGTAATTGTCTGTCTTTGTTACTTGGTGTAAGTGTATGTCTTTGTTACTTGGTGTCAGTGTATGTCTTTGCTACTTGGTGTCAGTTTATCTCTGTGTTACTTGGTGTATGTGTGTGTCTGTGTTACTGGGTGTCTTTGTGTGTCTGTGTTACTAGGTGTAAGTGTATGTCTTTGTTACTTGGTGTAAGTGTGTGTCTGTGTTATTGGGTGTCAGTGTATGTCTTAGTTACTTGGTGTAAGTGTGTGTCTGTGTTACTGGGTATCAGAGCATGTCTTTGTTACTTGGTGTCAGTGTATGTCTGTGTTGCTTGGTGTATGTGTGTGTCTGTGTTACTGGGTGTCAGTGGATGTCTTTGTGACTTGGTGTCAGTGTATGTCTTCGTTACTGGGTGTCAGGGTGTCTCTTTGTGACTTGGTGTCAGTGTATGTCTGTGTTACTTGGTGTCAGTGTGTGTCTGTGTTACTGGGCATCAGTGTATGTCTTTGTTACTTGGTGTCAGTGTATCTCAAAATACTTGGTGTAAGTGTATGTCTTTGTTACTTGGTGTAATTGACTGTCTTTGTTACTTGGTGTCAGTGTATGTCTTTGTTCCTTGGTGTCAGTGTGTGTCTGTGTTACTGGTCATCAGTATATGTCTTTGTGACTTGGTATCAGTGTATGTCTTTGTGACTTGGTGTCAGTGTATGTCTTTTTTTCTTGATGTAAGTGTGTGTCTTTGTCACTGGGCATCAGTGTATGTCTTTGTGACTTGGTATCAGTGTATGCTTTGTGACTTGGTGTCAGTGCATGTCCTTGTGACTTGGTGTCAGTGTATGTCTTTTTTACTGGGTGTAAGTGTGTGTCTGCGTTACTGGGTATCAGTGTATGTCTTTGTTACTTGGTGTCAGTGTCTGTCTGTGTTACTTGGTGTAAGTGTATGTCTTTTTTTCTTGATGTAAGTGTGTGTCTTTGTCACTGGGCATCAGTGTATGTCTTTGTCACTGGGCATCAGTGTATGTCTTTGTGACTTGGTATCATTGTATGTCTTTCTGACTTGGTGTCAGTGCATGTCTTTGTTACTGTGTATCAGTGTTTCTCTGTGTTACTGGGTCTCAGTGTGTGTTTGTTTGTGTTACTATGTGTCAGTCTGTGTCTGTGACACTTGGTGTCAGTATTTAGTTTAGTTTAGAGATACAGCACTTAAACAGGCCCTTCGGCCCACCGAGTCTGTGCCGAACATCAACAACCCATTTATACTAATCCTACACTAATCCCGTATTCCTATCACATCCCCACCGGTCCCTATATATTTCCCTACCACCTACCTATACTAGGGGCAATTTATAATGGCCCATTAACCTATCAACCTGCAAGTCTTTGGCATGTGGGAGGAAACCGGAGCACCCGGAGGAAAGCCACGCAGACACAGGGAGAACTTGCAAACTCCGCACAGGCAGTACCCAGAATCGAACCCGGGTCCCTGGAGCTGTGAGGCTGCGGTGTGAACCACTGCGCCAATGTCCCCCCACCACCTCCCAGTGTGTGCCTGTGTTACTTGGTGTCAGTGTATGTCTTTGTTACTTGGTGTCAGTGTGTTTGTTTGTGTTACTGGGTGTCAGTGTGTGTCTGTGTTACTTGGTGTCAGTGTGTGTCTTTGTTACTGGGCGTCAGTGTGTGTCTTTGTGACTTGGTGTCAGTGTATGTCTTTGTTACTTGGTGTAAGTGTGTGTCTGTGTTACCGGGTATCAGTGTATGTCTTTGTTACTTGGTGTCAGTGTATGTCAAAATAATTGGTGTAAGTGTATGTCTTTGTTACTTGGTGTAATTGTCTGTCTTTGTTACTTGGTGTATGTGTATGTCTGTGTTACTGGGTGTCAGTGTGTGTCTGTGTTACTAGGTGTAAGTGTATGTCTTTGTTAGTGGGTGTCAGTGGATGACTTTGTTACTTGGTGTAAGTGTGTGTCTGTGTTACTGGGTGTCAGTGTATGTCTTAGTTACTTGGTGTAAGTGTGTGTCTGTGTTACTGGGTATCAGAGCCTGTCGTTGTTACTTGGTGTCAGTGTATGTCTGTGTTGCTTGGTGTAAGTGTGTGTCTGTGTTACTGGGTATCAGTGTATGTCTTTGTGACTTGGTGTCAGTGTATGTCTTCGTTACTGGGAGTCAGTTTGTGTCTTTGTGACTTGGTGTCAGTGTGTGTCTGTGTAACTTTTTGTATGTGTGTGTCTGTGTTACTGGGTATCAGAGCCTGTCTTTGTTACTTGGTGTCAGTGTATGTCTTTGTTACTTGGTGTCAGTGTGTTTGTTTGTGTTACTGGGTGTCAGTGTGTGTCTTTGTTACTGGGCGTCAGTGTGTGTCTTTGTGACTTGGTGTCAGTGTATTTCTTTGTTACTTGGTGTAAGTGTGTGTCTGTGTTACCGGGTATCAGTGTATGTCTTTGTTACTTGGTGTCAGTGTATGTCAAAATAATTGGTGTAAGTGTATGTCTTTGTTACTTGGTGTAATTGTCTGTCTTTGTTACTTGGTGTAAGTGTATGTCTTTGTTACTTGGTGTCAGTGTATGTCTTTGTTACTTGGTGTCAGTGTATGTCTGTGTTACTTGATGTATGTGTGCGTCTGTGTTACTGGGTGTCAGTGTGTGTCTGTGTTAAAAGGTGTAAGTGTATGTCTTTGTTAGTGGGTGTCAGTGGATGTCTTTGTTACTTGGTGTAAGTGTGTGTCTGTGTTACTGGGTGTCAGTGTATGTCTTAGTTACTTGGTGTAAGTGTGTGTCTGTGTTACTGGGTATCAGAGCCTGTCTTTGTTACTTGGTGTCAGTGTATGTCTGTGTTGCTTGGTGTAAGTGTGTGTCTGTGTTACTGGGTATCAGTGTATGTCTTTGTGACTTGGTGTCAGTGTATGTCTTCGCTTGGGTGTCAATTTGTGTCTTTGTGACTTGGAGTCAGTGTGTGTCTGTGTAACTTGGTGTATGTGTGTGTCTGTGTTACTGGGTATCAGTGTATGTCTTTGTTACTTGGTGTCAGTGTATCTCAAAATACTTGGTGTAAGTGTATGTCTTTGTTACTTGGTGTAATTGACTGTCTTTGTTACTTGGTGTCAGTGTGTGTCTGTGTTACTTGGTGTAAGTGTGTGTCTTTGTTACTTGGTGTAATTGTCTGTCTTTGTTACTTGGTGTCAGTGTATGTCTTTGTTACTTGGTGTCAGTGTATGTCAAAATACTTGGTGTAAGTGTATGTCTTTGTTACTTGGTGTAATTGTCTGTCTTTGTTACTTGGTGTCAGTGTATGTCTGTGTTACTTGGTGTAAGTGTGTGTCTTTGTCACTGGGCATCAGTGTACGTCTTTGTGACTTGGTATCAGTGTATGTCTTTGTGACTTGGTGTCAGTGCATGTCTTTGTTACTGTGTATCAGTGTTTCTCTGTGTTACTGGGTGTCAGTGTGTGTTTGTTTGTGTTACTATGTGTCAGTCTGTGTCTGTGACACTTGGTGTCAGTATTTAGTTTAGTTTAGAGATACAGCACTTAAACAGGCCCTTCGCCCACCGAGTCTGTGCCGACCATCAACAACCCATTTATACTAATCCTACACTAATCCCGTATTCCTATCACATCCCCACCTATCCCTATATATTTCCCTATCACTTAGCTATACTAGGGGCAAATTATGATGGCCAATTTACCTATCAACCTGCAAGTCTTTGGCATGTGGGTGGAAACCGGAGCACCCGGAGGAAAACCACGCAGACACAGGGAGAACTTGCAAACTCCGCACAGACAGTACCCTGAATCGAACCCGGGTCCCTGGAGTTGTGAGGCTGCGGTGCTAACCACTGCGCCAATGTCCCCCCACCACCTCCCAGTGTGTGCCTGTGTTACTTGGTGTCAGTGTATGTCTTTGTTACTTGGTGTCAGTCTGTTTGTTTGTGTTACTGGGTGTCAGTGTGTGTCTGTGTTACTTGGTGTCAGTGTGTGTCTTTGTTACTGGGTGTCAGTGTTTATCTTTGTGACTTGGTGTCAGTGTATGTCTTTGTTACTTGGTGTAAGTGTGTGTCTGTGTTACCGGGTATCAGTGTATGTCTTTGTTACTTGGTGTCAGTGTATGTCAAAATAATTGGTGTAAGTGTATGTCTTTGTTACTTGGTGTAATTGTCTGTCTTTGTTACTTGGTGTAAGTGTATGTCTTTGTTACTTGGTGTCAGTGTATGTCTTTGTTACTTGGTGTCAGTGTATGTCTTTGTTACTTGGTGTAACTGTGTGTCTGTGTTACTGGGTGTCAGTGTGTGTCTGTGTTACTAGGTGTAAGTGTATGTCTTTGTTACTTGGTGTAAGTGTGTGTCTGTGTTACTGGGTGTCAGTGTATGTCTTTGTGACTTGGTGTCAGTGTATGTCTTCGTTACTGGGTGTCAGGGTGTCTCTTTGTGACTTGGTGTCAGTGTATGTCTGTGTTACTTGGTGTAAGTGTGTGTCTGTGTTACTGGGTATCAGTGTATGTCTTTGTTACTTGGTGTCAGTGTATCTCAAAATACTTGGTGGAAGTGTATGTCTTTGTTACTTGGTGTAATTGACTGTCTTTGTTACTTGGTGTCAGTGTATGTCTGTGTTACTTGGTGTAAGTGTGTGTCTTTGTTACTTGGTGTAATTGTCTGTCTTTGTTACTTGGTGTTAGTGTATGTCTTTGTTCCTTGGTGTCAGTGTGTGTCTGTGTTACTGGTCATCAGTATATGTCTTTGTGACTTGGCATCAGTGTATGTCTTTGTGACTTGTTGTCAGTGTATGTCTTTTTTACTTGATGTAAGTGTGTGTCTTTGTCACTGGGCATCAGTGTATTTCTTTGTGACTTGGTGTCAGTGTATGTCTTTTTTACTGGGTGTAAGGGTGTGTCTGCGTTACTGGGTATCAGTGTATCTCTTTGTGACTTGGTGTCAGTGTATGTCAAAATACTTGGTGTAAGTGTATGTCTTTGTTACTTGGTGTAATTGTCTGTCTTTGTCACTTGGTGTCAGTGTATATCTGTGTTACTTGGTGTAAGTGTGTGTCTTTGTCACTGGGCATCAGTGTATGTCTTTGTGACTTGGTATAAGTGTATGTCTTTGTGACTTGGTGTCAGTGCATGTCTTTGTTACTGTGTATCAGTGTTTCTCTGTGTTACTGGGTGTCAGTGTGTGTTTGTTTGTGTTACTTTGTGTCAGTCTGTGTCTGTGACACTTGGTGTCAGTATTTAGTTTAGTTTAGAGATACAGCACTTAAATAGGCCCTTCGGCCCACCGAGTCTGTGCCGAACATCAACAACCCATTTATACTAACCCTACACTAATCCCGTATTCCTATCACATCCCCACCGGTCCCTATATATTTCCCTACCACCTACCTATACTTGGGGCAATTTATAATGGCCCATTAACCTATCAACCTGCAAGTCTTTGGCATGTGGGAGGAAACCGGAGCACCCGGAGGAAACCCACGCAGACAAAGGGAGAACTTGCAAACTCCGCACAGGCAGTACCCAGAATCGAACCCGGGTCCCTGGAGCTGTGAGGCTGCGGTGCTAACCACTGCGCCAATGTCCCCCCACCACCTCCCAGTGTTTGCCTGTGTTATTTGGTGTCAGTGTATGTCTTTGTTACTTGGTGTCAGTGTGTTTGTTTGTGTTACTGGGTGTCAGTGTGTGTCTGTGTTACTTGGTGTCAGTGTGTGTCTTTGTTACTGGGCGTCAGTGTGTGTCTTTGTGACTTGGTGTCAGTGTATGTCTTTGTTACTTGGTGTAAGTGAGTGTCTGTGTTACCGGGTATCAGTGTATGTCTTTGTTACTTGGTGTCAGTGCATGTCAAAATAATTGGTGCAAGTGTATGTCTTTGTTACTTGGTGTAATTGTCTGTCTTTGTTACTTGGTGTAAGTGTATGTCTTTGTTACTTGGTGTCAGTGTATGTCTTTGTTACCTGGTGTCAGTGTATGTCTGTGCTACTTGATGTATGTGTGTGTCTGTGTTACTGGGTGTCAGTGTGTGTCTGTGTTACTGGGTATCAGTGTATGTCTTAGTGACTTGGTGTCAGTGTATGTCTTCGTTACTGGGTGTCAGTTTGTGTCTTTGTGACTTGGTGTCAGTGTGTGACCGTGTAACTTGGTGTATGTGTGTGTCTGTGTTACTGGGTATCAGTGCATTTCTTTGTTACTTGGTGTCAGTGTATCTCAAAATACTTGGTGTAAGTGTATGTCTTTGTTACTTGGTGTAATTGACTGTCTTTGTTACTTGGTGTCAGTGTATGTCTGTGTTACTTGGTGTATGTGTGTGTCTTTGTTACTTGGTGTAATTGTCTGTCTTTGTTACTTGGTGTCAGTGTATGTCTTTGTTACTTGGTGTCAGTGTGTGTCTGTGTTACTGGTCATCAGTGTATGTCTTTGTGACTTGGTATCAGTGTATGTCTTTGTGACTTGGTGTCAGTGTATGTCTTTTTTACTGGGTGTAAGTGTGTGTCTGCGTTACTGGGTATCAGTGTATGTCTTTGTTACTTGGTGTCAGTGTATGTCAAAATACGTGGTGTAAGTGTATGTATTTGTTACTTGGTGTAATTGTCTTACTTTGTTACTTGGTGTCAGTGTATGTCTGTGTTACTTGGTGTAAGTGTGTGTCTTTTTCACTGGGCATCAGTGTATGTCTTTGTGACTTGGTGTCAGTGTATGTCTTTGTGACGTGGTGTCAGTGCATGTCTTTGTTACTGTGTATCAGTGTTTCTCTGTGTTACTGGGTGTCAGTGTGTGTTTGTTTGTGTTACTATGTGTCAGTCTGTGTCTGTGACACTTGGTGTCAGTATTTAGTTTAGTTTAGAGATACAGCACTTAAATAGGCCCTTCGGCCCACCGAGTCTGTGCCGAACATCAACAACCCATTTATACTAATCCTACACTAATCCCGTATTCTTATCACATCCCCACCGGTCCCTATATATTTCCCTACCACCTACCTATACTTGGGGCAATTTATAATGGCCCATTAACCTATCAACCTGCAAGTCTTTGGCATGTGGGAGGAAACCGGAGCACCCGGAGGAAAGCCACGCAGACACAGGGAGAACTTGCAAACGCCGCACAGGCAGTACCCAGAATCGAACCCGGGTCCCTGGAGCTGTGAGGCTGCGGTGCTAACCACAGCGCCAATGTCCCCCCACCACCTCCCAGTATGTGCCTGTGTTATTTGGTGTCAGTGTATGTCTTTGTTACCTGGTGTCAGTGTGTTTGTTTGTGTTACTGGGTGTCAGTGTGTGACTGTGTTACTTGGTGTCAGTGTGTGTCTTTGTTACTGGGCGTCAGTGTGTGTCTTTGTGACTTGGTGTCAGTGTATGTCTGTTACTTGGTATAAGTGAGTGTCTGTGTTACCGGGTATCAGTGTATGTCTTTGTTACTTGGTGTCAGTGTATGTCAAAATAATTGGTGCAAGTGTATGTCTTTGTTACTTGGTGTAATTGTCTGTCTTTGTTAATTGGTGTAAGTGTATGCCTTTGTTACTTGGTGTCAGTGTATGTCTTTGTTACCTGGTGTCAGTGTATGTCTGTGTTACTTGATGTATGTGTGTGTCTGTGTTACTGGGTGTCAGTGTGTGTCTGTGTTACTAGGTGTAAGTGTATGTCTTTGTTAGTGGGTGTCAGTGGATGTCTTTGTTACTTGGTGTAAGTGTGTGTCTGTGTTACTGGGTGTCAGTGTATGTCTTAGTTACTTGGTGTAAGTGTGTGTCTGTGTTACCGGGTATCAGAGCATGTCTTTGTTACTTGGTGTCAGTGTATGTCTGTGTTGCTTGGTGTAAGTGTGTGTCTGTGTTACTGTGTATCAGTGTATGTCTTTGTGACTTGGTGTCAGTGTATGTCTTCGTTACTGGGTGTCAGTTTGTGTCTTTGTGACTTGGTGTCAGTGTGTGTCTGTGTAACGTGGTGTATGTGAGTGTCTGTGTTACTGGGTATCAGTGTATGTCTTTGTTACTTGGTGTCAGTGTATCTCAAAATACTTGGTGTAAGTGTATGTCTTTGTTACTTGGTGTAATTGACTGTCTTTGTTACTTGGTGTCAGTGTATGTCTGTGTTACTGAGTGTATGTGTGTGTCTTTGTTACTTGGTGTAATTGTCTGTCTTTGTTACTTGGTGTCAGTGTATGTCTTTGTTACTTGGTGTCAGTGTCTTTCTGTGTTACTGGTCATCAGTGTATGTCTTTGTGACTTGGTATCAGTGTATGTCTTTGTGACTTGGTGTCAGTGTATGTCTTTTTTACTGGGTGTAAGAGTGTGTCTGCGTTACTGGGTATCAGTGTATGTCTTTGTTACTTGGTGTCAGTGTATGTCAAAATACTTGGTGTAAGTGTATGTCTTTGTTACTTGGTGTAATTGTCTGTCTTTGTTACTTGGTGTCAGTGTATGTCTTTGTTACTGGGTGTCAGTGTGTGTTTGTTTGTGTTACTATGTGTCAGTCTGTGTCTGTGACACTTGGTGTCAGTATTTAGTTTAGTTTAGAGATACAGCACTTAAACAGGCCCTTCGGCCCACCGAGTCTGTGCCGACCATCAACAACCCATTTATACTAATCCTACACTAATCCCGTATTCCTATCACATCCCCACCTATCCCTATATATTTCCCTATCACTTAGCTATACGAGGGGCAAATTATGATGGCCAATTAACCTACCAACCTGCAAGTCTTTGGCATGTGGGAGGAAACCGGAGCACCCGGAGGAAAACCACGCAGACACAGGGAGAACTTGCAAACTCCGCACAGGCAGTACCCAGAATCGAACCCGGTTCCCTGGAGCTGTGAGGCTGCGGTGCTAACCACTGCGCCAATGTCCCCCCACCACCTCCCAGTGTGTGCCTGTGTTACTTGGTGTCAGTGTATGTCTTTGTTACTTGGTGTCAGTCTGTTTGTTTGTGTTACTGGGTGTCAGTGTGTGTCTGTGTTGCTTGGTGTAAGTGTGTCTGTGTTACTGGGTGTCAGTGTATGTCTTTGTTACTGGGTGTCAGTGTATGTCTTTGTTACTTGGTGCAAGTGTGTGCCTGTGTTACTGGGTATCAGTGCATGTCTTTGTTACTTGGTGTCATTGTATGTCTGTGTTACTTGGTGAAAGTGTGTGTCTGTGTTACTTGGTATCAGTGTATGTCTTTGTTACTTGGTGTAATTGTCTTTCTTTGTTACTTGGTGTCAATGTATGTCTGTGTTACTTGGTGTAAGTATGTGTCTTTGTTACTTGGTGTAAGTGCATGTCTTTGTTACTTGGTGTCAGTGTATGTCTTTGCTACTTGGTGTCAATGTGTGTCTGTGTTAATGGGCATCAGCGTATGTCTTTGTGACTTGGTCTCAGAGTATGTCTTTGTGACTTGGTGTCAGTGTATGTCTTTTTTACTGGGTGTCAGTGTGTGTCTGTGTTACTTGGTGTCAGTGTATGTCTTTGTTACTTGGTGTCAGTGTATGTCTTTGTTTCTTGGTGTCAGTGTGTGTCTGTGTTACTGGGTGTAAGTGTGTGTCTGCGTTACTGGGTATCAGTGTATGTCTTTGTTACTTGGTGTCAGTGTATGTCAAAATACCTGGTGTAAGTGTATGTCTTTGTTACCTGGTGTAATTGTCTGTCTTTGTTACTTGATGTCAGTGTATGTCTGTGTTACTTGGTGTAAGTGTGTGTCTTTGTTACTGGGCATCAGTGTATGTCTTTGTGACTTGGTATCAGTGTATGTCTTTGTGAACTGGTGTCAGTGTTTGTCTTTTTTACTGGGTGTCAGTGTGTGTCTGTGTTACTTGGTATCAGTGTATGTCTTTGTTACTGTGTATCAGTGTTTCTCTGTGTTACTGGGTGTCAGAGTATGTCTTTGTTACTGGGTGTCAGTGTATGTCTGTGTTACTGGGTATCTGTGCATGTCTTTGTTACTTGGTGTCATTGTATGTCTGTGTTACTTGGTGTAAGTGTGTGCCTGTGTTACTGGGTATCAGTGTATGTCTTTGTTACTTCGTGTCAGTGGATGTCAAAATACTTGGTGTAAGTGTATGTCTTTGTTACTTGGTGTCAGTGTATGTCTGTGTTACTGGGTGTCAGTGTGTGTCTGTGTTACTAGGTGTAAGTGTATGTCTTTGTTAGTGGGTGTCAGTGGATGTCTTTGTTACTTGGTGTAAGTGTGTGTCTGTGTTACTGGGTGTCAGTGTATGTCTTAGTTACTTTGTGTAAGTGTGTGTCTGTGTTACTGGGTATCAGAGCATGTCTTTGTTACTTGGTGTCAGTGTATGTCTGTGTTGCTTGGTGTAAGTGTGTGCCTGTGCTACTGGGTATCAGTGTATGTCTTTGTTACTTGGTGTCAGTGGATGTCAAAATACTTGGTCTAAGTGTATATCTTTGTTACTTGGTGTAATTGTCTGTCTTTGTTACTTGGTGTCAGTGTATGTCTGTGTTACTTGGTGTAAGTGTGGGTCTTTGTTACTTGGTGTAAGTGTATGTCTTTGTTACTTGGTGTCAGTGTATATCTTTGTTACTTGGTGTCAGTGTGTGTCTGTGTTACTGGGCATCAGTGTATGTCTTTGTGACTTGGTATCAGTGTATGTATTTGTGACTTGGTGTCATTGTCTGTCTTTTTTACTGGGTGTAAGTGTTTGTCTGCGTTACTGGGTATCAGTGTGTGTCTTTGTTACTTGGTGTAAGTGTATGTCTTTGTTACTTGGTGTCAGTGTATGTCTTTGTTACTTGGTGTCAGTGTGTGTCTGTGTTACTGGGTGTAAGTGTGTGTCTGCGTTACTGGGTATCAGTGTATGTCTTTGTTACTTGGTGTCAGTGTATGTCAAAATACTTGGTGTAAGTGTATGTCTTTGTTACTTGGTGTAATTGTCTGTCTTTGTTACTTGGTGTCAGTGTATGTCTGTGTTACTTGGTGTCAGTGTATGTCTTTGTTACTGTGTCTCAGTGTTTCTCTGTGTTACTGGGTGTCAGTGTGTGTTTGTTTGTGTTACTGGGTGTCAGTGTGTGTCTGTGACACTAGGTGTCAGTATTTAGTTTAGGTTAGAGAAAGAGAGCTCAAACAAAATAATTGGTGTTAGTGTATGTATTTGTTACTTGGTGTAATTGTCTGTCTTTGTTACTTGGTGTATGTGTGTGTCTTTGTTACTTGGTGTCAGTGAATGTCTGTGTTACTTGATGTATGTGTGTGTCTGTGTTACTGGGTGTCAGTGTGTGTCTGTGTTACTAGGTGTAAGTGTATGCCTTTGTTAGTGGGTGTCAGTGGATGTCTTTGTTACTTGGTGTAAGTGTGTGTCTGTGTTACATGGTGTCAGTGTATGTCTTAGTTACTTGGTGTAAGTGTGTGTCTGTGTTACTGGGTATCAAAGCATGTCTTTGTTACTTGGTGTCAGTGTATGTCTGTGTTGCTTGGTGTAAGTGTGTGTCTGTGTTACTGGGTATCAGTGTATGTCTTTGTGACTTGGTGTCAGTGTATGTCTTCGTTACTGGGTGTCAGTGTGTGTCTTTGTGACATGGTGTCAGTGTGTGTCTGTGTTACTTGGTGTATGTGTGTGTCTGTGTTACTGGGTATCAGTGTATGTCTTTGTTACTTGGTGTCCGTGTATCTCAAAATACTTGGTGTCAGTGTATGTCTTTGTTACTTGGTGTAATTGACTGTCTTTGTTACTTGGTGTCAGTGTATGTCTGTGTTACTTGGTGTAAGTGTGTGCTTTGCTACTTGGTGTAATTGTATGTCTTTGTTACTTGGTGTCAGTGTGTGTCTGTGTTACTGGTCATCAGTGTATGTCTTTGTGACTTGGTGTCAGTGTATGTCTTTTTTACTGGGTGTAAGTGTGTGTCTGCGTTACTGGGTATCAGTGTATGTCTTTGTTACTTGGTGTCAGTATATGTCAAAATACTTGGTGTAACTGTATGTCTTTGTTACTTGGTGTAATTGTCTGTCTTTGTTACTTGGTGTCAGAGTATGTCTGTGTTACTTGTTGTAAGTGTGTGTCTTTGTCACTGGGCATCAGTGTATGTCTTTGTGACTTGGTATCAGTGTATGTCTTTGTGACTTGGTGTCAGTGCATGTCTTTGTTACTGTGTATCAGTGTTTCTCTGTGTTCCTGGGTGTCAGTGTGTGTTTGTTTGTGTTACTATGTGTCAGTCTGTGTCTGTGACACTTGGTGTCAGTATTTAGTTTAGTTTAGAGACACAGCACTTAAACAGGCACTTCGGCCCACCGAGTGTGTGCCGACCATCAACCACCCATTGATACTCATCCTACACTAATCCCGTATTCCTATCACATCCGCACCAATCCCTATATATTTCCCTACCTCCTACCTATACTGGGGGCAATTTATGAAGGCCAATTAACCTATCAACCTGCAAGTCTTTGGCATGTGGGAGGTAACCGGAGCACCGGGAGGAAACGCACGCAGACACAGGGAGAACTTGCAAACTCCGCACAGGCAGTACCCAGAATCGAACCCGGGTCCCTGGAGCTGTGAGGCTGCGGTGCTAACCACTGCGCCAATGTCCCCCCACCACCTCCCAGTGTGTGCCTGTGTTACTTGGTGTCAGTGTATGTCTTTGTTACTTGGTGTCAGTCTGTTTGTTTGTGTTACTGGGTGTCAGTGTGTGTCTGTGTTGCTTGGTGTAAGTGTGTCTGTGTTACTGGGTGTCAGTGTATGTCTTTGTTACTGGGTGTCAGTGTATGTCTTTGTTACTTGGTGCAAGTGTGTGCCTGTGTTACTGGGTATCAGTGCATGTCTTTGTTACTTGGTGTAAGTGTATGTCTTTGTTACTTGGTGTCAGTGTATGTCTTTGTTACTTGGTGTCAGTGTGTGTCTGTGTTACTGGGTGTAAGTGTGTGTCTGCGTTACTGGGTATCAGTGTATGTCTTTGTTACTTGGTGTCAGTGTATGTCAAAATACTTGGTGTAAGTGTATGTCTTTGTTACTTGGTGTAATTGTCTGTCTTTGTTACTTGGTGTCAGTGTATGTCTGTGTTACTTGGTGTCAGTGTATGTCTTTGTTACTGTGTCTCAGTGTTTCTCTGTGTTACTGGGTGTCAGTGTGTGTTTGTTTGTGTTACTGGGTGTCAGTGTGTGTCTGTGACACTAGGTGTCAGTATTTAGTTTAGGTTAGAGAAAGAGAGCTCAAACAAAATAATTGGTGTTAGTGTATGTATTTGTTACTTGGTGTAATTGTCTGTCTTTGTTACTTGGTGTATGTGTGTGTCTTTGTTACTTGGTGTCAGTGAATGTCTGTGTTACTTGATGTATGTGTGTGTCTGTGTTACTGGGTGTCAGTGTGTGTCTGTGTTACTAGGTGTAAGTGTATGTCTTTGTTAGTGGGTGTCAGTGGATGTCTTTGTTACTTGGTGTAAGTGTGTGTCTGTGTTACATGGTGTCAGTGTATGTCTTAGTTACTTGGTGTAAGTGTGTGTCTGTGTTACTGGGTATCAAAGCATGTCTTTGTTACTTGGTGTCAGTGTATGTCTGTGTTGCTTGGTGTAAGTGTGTGTCTGTGTTACTGGGTATCAGTGTATGTCTTTGTGACTTGGTGTCAGTGTATGTCTTCGTTACTGGGTGTCAGTGTGTGTCTTTGTGACATGGTGTCAGTGTGTGTCTGTGTTACTTGGTGTATGTGTGTGTCTGTGTTACTGGGTATCAGTGTATGTCTTTGTTACTTGGTGTCCGTGTATCTCAAAATACTTGGTGTCAGTGTATGTCTTTGTTACTTGGTGTAATTGACTGTCTTTGTTACTTGGTGTCAGTGTATGTCTGTGTTACTTGGTGTAAGTGTGTGCTTTGCTACTTGGTGTAATTGTATGTCTTTGTTACTTGGTGTCAGTGTGTGTCTGTGTTACTGGTCATCAGTGTATGTCTTTGTGACTTGGTGTCAGTGTATGTCTTTTTTACTGGGTGTAAGTGTGTGTCTGCGTTACTGGGTATCAGTGTATGTCTTTGTTACTTGGTGTCAGTATATGTCAAAATACTTGGTGTAACTGTATGTCTTTGTTACTTGGTGTAATTGTCTGTCTTTGTTACTTGGTGTCAGAGTATGTCTGTGTTACTTGTTGTAAGTGTGTGTCTTTGTCACTGGGCATCAGTGTATGTCTTTGTGACTTGGTATCAGTGTATGTCTTTGTGACTTGGTGTCAGTGCATGTCTTTGTTACTGTGTATCAGTGTTTCTCTGTGTTCCTGGGTGTCAGTGTGTGTTTGTTTGTGTTACTATGTGTCAGTCTGTGTCTGTGACACTTGGTGTCAGTATTTAGTTTAGTTTAGAGACACAGCACTTAAACAGGCACTTCGGCCCACCGAGTGTGTGCCGACCATCAACCACCCATTGATACTCATCCTACACTAATCCCGTATTCCTATCACATCCGCACCAATCCCTATATATTTCCCTACCTCCTACCTATACTGGGGGCAATTTATGAAGGCCAATTAACCTATCAACCTGCAAGTCTTTGGCATGTGGGAGGTAACCGGAGCACCGGGAGGAAACGCACGCAGACACAGGGAGAACTTGCAAACTCCGCACAGGCAGTACCCAGAATCGAACCCGGGTCCCTGGAGCTGTGAGGCTGCGGTGCTAACCACTGCGCCAATGTCCCCCCACCACCTCCCAGTGTGTGCCTGTGTTACTTGGTGTCAGTGTATGTCTTTGTTACTTGGTGTCAGTGTGTTTGTTTGTGTTACTGGGTGTCAGTGTGTGTCTGTGTTACTTGGTGTCAGTGTGTGTCTTTGTTACTGGGCGTCAGTGTGTGTCTTTGTGACTTGGTGTCAGTGTATGTCTTTGTTACTTGGTGTAAGTGTGTGTCTGTGTTACCGGGTATCAGTGTATGTCTTTGTTACTTGGTGTCAGTGTATGTCAAAATAATTGGTGTAAGTGTATGTCTTTGTTACTTGGTGTAATTGTCTGTCTTTGTTACTTGGTGTAAGTGTATGTCTTTGTTACTTGGTGTCAGTGTATGTCTTTGTTACTTGGTGTCAGTGCATGTCTGTGTTACTTGCTGTATGTGTGTGTCTGTGTTTCTGGGTGTCAGTGTGTGTCTGTGTTACTAGGTGTAAGTGTATGTCTTTGTTAGTGGGTGTCAGTGGATGTCTTTGTTACTTGGTGTAAGTGTGTGTCTGTGTTACTGGGTGTCAGTGTATGTCTTAGTTACTTGGTGTAAGTGTGTGTCTGTGTTACTGGGTATCAGAGCATGTCTTTGTTACTTGGTGTCAGTGTTTGTCGGTGTTGCTTGGTGTAAGTGTGTGCCTGTGCTACTGGGTATCAGTGTATGTCTTTGTTACTTGGTGTCAGTGGATGTCAAAATACTTGGTGTAAGTGTATGTCTTTGTTACTTGGTGTAATTGTCTGTCTTTGTTACTTGGTGTCAGTGTATGTCTGTGTTACTTGGTGTAAGTGTGTGTCTTTGTTACTTGGTGTAAGTGTATGTCTTTGTTACTTGGTGTCAGTGTATATCTTTGTTACTTGGTGTCAGTGTGTGTCTGTGTTACTGGGCATCAGTGCATGTCTTTGTGACTTGGTATCAGTGTATGTCTTTGTGACTTGGTGTCAGTGTATGTCTTTTTTACTGGGTGTAAGTGTGTGTCTGCGTTACTGGGTATCAGTGTGTGTCTTTGTTACTTGGTGTAAGTGTATGTCTTTGTTACTTGGTATCAGTGTATGTCTTTGTTACTTGGTGTCAGTGTGTGTCTGTGTTACTGGGTGTAAGTGTGTGTCTGCGTTACTGGGTATCAGAGTATGTCTTTGTTACTTGGTGTCAGTGTATGTCAAAATACTTGGTGTAAGTGTATGTCTTTGTTACTTGTTGTAATTGTCTGTCTTTGTTACTTGGTGTCAGTGTATGTCTGTGTTACTTGGTGTCAGTGTATGTCTTTGTTACTGTGTCTCAGTGTTTCTCTGTGTTACTGGGTGTCATTGTGTGTTTGTTTGTGTTACTGGGTGTCAGTGTGTGTCTGTGTTACTAGGTGTAAGTGTATGTCTTTGTTAGTGGGTGTCAGTGGATGTCTTTGTTACTTGGTGTAAGTGTGTGTCTGTGTTACTGGGTGTCAGTGTATGTCTTAGTTACTTGGTGTAAGTGTGTGTCTGTGTTACTGGGTATCAGAGCATGTCTTTGTTACTTGGTGTCAGTGTATGTCTGTGTTGCTTGGTGTAAGTGTCTGTCTGTGTTACTGGGTATCAGTGTATGTCTTTGTGACTTGGTGTCAGTGTATGTCTTCGTTACTGGGTGTCAGTGTGTGTCTTTGTGACTTCGTGTCAGTGTGTGTCTGTTTTTCTTGGTGTATGTGTGTGTCTGTGTTACTGGGTATCAGTGTATGTCTTTGTTACTTGGTGTCAGTGTATCTCAAAATACTTGGTGTAAGTGTATGTCTTTGTTACTTGGTGTAATTGACTGTCTTTGTTACTTGGTGTCAGTGTGTGTCTGTGTTACTTGGTGTAAGTGTGTGATTTTGCTACTTGGTGTCATTGTCTGTCTTTGTTACTTGGTGTCAGTGTATGTCTTTGTTACTTGGTGCCATTGTGTGTCTGTGTTACTGGTCATCAGTGTATGTCTTTGTGACTTGGCATCAGTGTATGTCTTTGTGACTTTGTGTCAGTGTATGTCTTTTTTACTGGGTGTAAGTGTGTGTCTGCGTTACTGGGTATCAGTGTGTGTCTTTGTTACTTGGTGTAAGTGTATGTCTTTGTTACTTGGTATCAGTGTATGTCTTTGTTACTTGGTGTCAGTGTGTGTCTGTGTTACTGGGTGTAAGTGTGTGTCTGCGTTACTGGGTATCAGAGTATGTCTTTGTTACTTGGTGTCAGTGTATGTCAAAATACTTGGTGTAAGTGTATGTCTTTGTTACTTGTTGTAATTGTCTGTCTTTGTTACTTGGTGTCAGTGTATGTCTGTGTTACTTGGTGTCAGTGTATGTCTTTGTTACTGTGTCTCAGTGTTTCTCTGTGTTACTGGGTGTCATTGTGTGTTTGTTTGTGTTACTGGGTGTCAGTGTGTGTCTGTGTTACTAGGTGTAAGTGTATGTCTTTGTTAGTGGGTGTCAGTGGATGTCTTTGTTACTTGGTGTAAGTGTGTGTCTGTGTTACTGGGTGTCAGTGTATGTCTTAGTTACTTGGTGTAAGTGTGTGTCTGTGTTACTGGGTATCAGAGCATGTCTTTGTTACTTGGTGTCAGTGTATGTCTGTGTTGCTTGGTGTAAGTGTCTGTCTGTGTTACTGGGTATCAGTGTATGTCTTTGTGACTTGGTGTCAGTGTATGTCTTCGTTACTGGGTGTCAGTGTGTGTCTTTGTGACTTCGTGTCAGTGTGTGTCTGTTTTTCTTGGTGTATGTGTGTGTCTGTGTTACTGGGTATCAGTGTATGTCTTTGTTACTTGGTGTCAGTGTATCTCAAAATACTTGGTGTAAGTGTATGTCTTTGTTACTTGGTGTAATTGACTGTCTTTGTTACTTGGTGTCAGTGTGTGTCTGTGTTACTTGGTGTAAGTGTGTGATTTTGCTACTTGGTGTCATTGTCTGTCTTTGTTACTTGGTGTCAGTGTATGTCTTTGTTACTTGGTGCCATTGTGTGTCTGTGTTACTGGTCATCAGTGTATGTCTTTGTGACTTGGCATCAGTGTATGTCTTTGTGACTTTGTGTCAGTGTATGTCTTTTTTACTGGGTGCAAGTGTGTGTCTGCGTTACTGGGTATCAGTGTATGTCTTTGTTACTTGATGTCAGTGTATGTCAAAATACTTGGTGTAAGTGTATGTCTTTGTTACTTGGTGTAATTGTCTGTCTTTGTTACTTGGTGTCAGTGTATGTCTGTGTTACTTGGTGTAAGTGTGTGTCTTTGTCACTGGGCATCAGTGTATGTCTTTGTGACTTGGTGTCAGTGCATGTCTTTGTTACTGTGTATCAGTGTTTCTCTGTGTTACTGGGTGTCAGTGTGTGTTTGTTTGTGTTACTATGTGTCAGTCTGTGTCTGTGTTACTTGGTGTCAGTATTTAGTTTAGTTTGGAGATACAGCACTTAAACAGGCCCTTCGGCCCACCGAGTCTGTGACGAACATCAACAACCCATTTATACTAATCCTACACAAATCCCGTATTCCTATCACATCCCCACCGGTCCCTATATATTTCCCTACCACCTACCTATACTAGGGGCAATTTATAATGGCCCATTAACCTATCAACCTGCAAGTCTTTGGCATGTGGGAGGAAACCGGAGCACCCGGAGGAAAGCCACGCAGAC
Source organism: Heterodontus francisci (assembly GCF_036365525.1). Taxonomy (NCBI): domain Eukaryota; kingdom Metazoa; phylum Chordata; class Chondrichthyes; order Heterodontiformes; family Heterodontidae; genus Heterodontus; species Heterodontus francisci. The sequence goes on along the minus strand of NW_027141655.1, from coordinate 5,238,754 downwards.
ACAGGGAGTACTTGCAAACTCCGCACAGGCAGTACCCAGAATCGAACCCGGGTCCCTGGAGCTGTGAGGCTGCGGTGCTAACCACTGCGCCAATGTCCCCCCACCACCTCCCAGTGTGTACCTGTGTTACTTGGTGTCAGTGTATGTCTTTGTTACTTGGTGTCAGTGTGTTTGTTTGTGTTACTGGGTGTCAGTGTGTGTCTGTGTTACTTGGTGTCAGTGTGTGTCTTTGTTACTGGGCGTCAGTGTGTGTCTTTGTGACTTGGTGTCAGTGTATGTCTTTGTTACTTGGTGTAAGTGTGTGTCTGTGTTACCGGGTATCAGTGTATGTCTGTGTTACTTGGTGTCAGTGTATGTCAAAATAATTGGTGTAAGTGTATGTCTTTGTTACTTGGTGTAAGTGTATGTCTTTGTTACTTGGTGTCAGTGTATGTCTGTGTTACTTGATGTATGTGTGTGTCTGTGTTACTGGGTGTCAGTGTGTGTCTGTGTTACTAGGTGTAAGTGTGTGTCTGTGTTACTGGGTGTCAGTGTATGTCTGTGTTACTTGGTGTAAGTGTGTGTCTTTGTCACTGGGCATCAGTGTATGTCTTTGTGACTTGGTATCAGTGTATGTCTTTGTGACTTGGTGTCAGTGCATGTCTTTGTTACTGTGTATCAGTGTTTCTCTGTGTTACTGGGTGTCAGTGTGTATGTGTTTGTGTTACTATGTGTCAGTCTGTGTCTGTGACACTTGGTGTCAGTATTTAGTTTAGTTTAGAGATACAGCACTTAAACAGGCCCTTCGGCCCACCGAGTCTGTGCCGACCATCAACAACCCATTTATACTAATCCTACACTAATCCCGTATTCCTGTCACATCCCCATCTATCCCTATATATTTCCCTATCACTTACCTATACTAGGGGCAAAATTATGATGGCCAATGAGCCTATCAACCTGCAAGTCTTTGGCATGTGGGAGGAAACCGGAGCACCCGGAGGAAAACCACGCAGACACAGGGAGAACTTGCAAACTCCGCACAGGCAGTACCCAGAATCGAACCCGGGTCCCTGGAGCTGTGAGGCTGCGGTGCTAACCACTGCGCCAATGTCCCCCCACCACCTCCCAGTGTGTGCCTGTGTTACTTGGTGTCAGTGTATGTCTTTGTTACTTGGTGTCAGTCTGTTTGTTTGTGTTACTGGGTGTCAGTGTGTGTCTGTGTTACTTGGTGTCAGTGTGTGTCTTTGTTACTGGGTGTCAGTTTGTGTCTTTGTGACTTGGTGTCAGTGTATGTCTTTGTTACTTGGTTTAAGTGTGTGTCTGTGTTACCGGGTATCAGTGTATGTCTTTGTTACTTGGTGTCAGTGTATGTCAAAATAATTGGTGTAAGTGTGTGTCTTTGTTACTTGGTGTAATTGTCTGTCTTTGTTACTTGGTGTAAGTGTATGTCTTTGTTACTTGGTGTCAGTGTATGTCTTTGTTACTTGGTGTCAGTGTATGTCTGTGTTACTTGCTGTATGTGTGTGTCTGTGTTACTGGGTGTCAGTGTGTGTCTGTGTTACTAGGTGTAAGTGTATGTCTTTGTTAGTGGGTGTCAGTGGATGTCTTTGTTACTTGGTGTAAGTGTGTGTCTGTGTTACTGGGTGTCAGTGTATGTCTTAGTTAATTGGTGTAAGTGTGTGTCTGTGTTACTGGGTATCAGAGCATGTCTTTGTTACTTGGTGTCAGTGTATGTCTGTGTTGCTTGGTGTAAGTGTGTGTCTGTGTTACTTGGTATCAGTGTCTGTCTTTGTTACTTGGTGTCAATGTATGTCAAAATACTTGGTGTAATTGTATGTCTTTGTTACTTGGTGTAATTGTCTGTCTTTGTTACTTTCTGTCAATGTATGTCTGTGTTACTTGGTGTAAGTATGTGTCTTTGTTACTTGGTGTAAGTGCATGTCAAAATACCTGGTGTAAGTGTATGTCTTTGTTACTTGGTGTAATTGTCGGTCTTTGTTACTTGATGTCAGTGTATGTCTGTGTTACTTGGTGTAAGTGTGTGTCTTTGTTACTGGGCATCAGTGTATGTCTTTGTGACTTGGTATCAGTGTCTGTCTTTGTGACCTGGTGTCAGTGTTTGTCTTTTTTACTGGGTGTCAGTGTGTGTCTGTGTTACTTGGTATCAGTGTATGTCTTTGTTACTGTGTATCAGTGTTTCTCTGTGTTACTGGGTGTCAGAGTATGTCTTTGTTACTGGGTGTCAGTGTATGTCTGTGTTACTGGGTATCTGTGCATGTCTTTGTTACTTGGTGTCATTGTATGTCTGTCTTACTTGGTGTAAGTGTGTGTCTGTGTTACTTGGTATCAGTGTCTTTCTTTGTTACTTGGTGTCAGTGTATGTCAAAATACTTGGTGTAATTGTATGTCTTTGTTACTTGGTGTAATTGTCTGTCTTTGTTACTTTCTGTCAATGTATGTCTGTGTTACTTGGTGTAAGTATGTGTCTTTGTTACTTGGTGTAAGTGCATGTCAAAATACCTGGTGTAAGTGTATGTCTTTGTTACTTGGTGTAATTGTCTGTCTTTGTTACTTGATGTCAGTGTATGTCTGTGTTACTTGGTGTAAGTGTGTGTCTTTGTTACTGGGCATCAGTGTATGTCTTTGTGACTTGGTATCAGTGTCTGTCTTTGTGACCTGGTGTCAGTGTTTGTCTTTTTTACTGGGTGTCAGTGTGTGTCTGTGTTACTTGATATCAGTGTATGTCTTTGTTACTGTGTATCAGTGTTTCTCTGTGTTACTGGGTGTCAGAGTATGTCTTTGTTACTGGGTGTCAGTGTATGTCTGTGTTACTGGGTATCTGTGCATGTCTTTGTTACTTGGTGTCATTGTATGTCTGTCTTACTTGGTGTAAGTGTGTGCCTGTGTTACTGGGTATCAGTGTATGTCTTTGTTACTTCGTGTCAGTGGATGTCAAAATACTTGGTGTAAGTGTATGTCTTTGTTACTTGGTGACAGTGTATGTCTGTGTTACTTGGTGTAAGTGTGCGTCTGTGTTACTGGGTATCAGTGTATGTCTTTGTTACTTGGTATCAGTGTATGTCTTTGTGACTGGGTGTCAGTTTATGTCTGTGTTACTGGGTATCTGTGCATGTCTTTGTTACTTGGTGTCATTGTATGTCTGTGTTACTTGGTGTAAGTGTATGCCTGTGTTACTGGATATCAGTGTATGTCTTTGTTACTTGGTGTCAGTGGATGTCAAAATACTTGGTGTCAGTGTATGTCTTTGTTACTTGGTGTCAGTGTATGTCTGTGTTACATGGTGTAAGTGTGTGTCTGTGTTACTGGGTATCAGTGTATGTCTTTGTTACTTGGTATCAGTGTATGTCTTTGTGACTGGGTGTCAGTGTATGTCTGCGTTACTGGGTATCAGTGCATGTCTTTGTTACTTGGTGTCATTGTATGTCTGTGTTACTTGGTGTAAGTGTGTGCCTGTGTTACTTGGTATCAGTGTATGTCTTTGTTACTTGGTGTCAGTGGATGTCAAAATACTTGGTGTAAGTGTATGTCTTTTTTACTTGGTGTCAGTGTATGTCTGTGTTACTTGGTGTAAATGTGTGACTGTGTTACTGGGTATCAGTGTATGTCTTTGTTACTTGGTGTCAGTGTATGTCTTTTTTACTGGGTGTCAGTGTGTGTCTGTGTTACATGGTGTCAGTGTATGTCTTTTTTTACTGTGTATCAGTGTTTCTCAGTGTTACTGGGTGTCAGTGTGTGTTTGTTTGTGTTACTGGGTGTCAGTGTGTGTCTGTGACACCAGGTGTCAGTATTTAGTTTAGTTTAGAGATACAGCACTTAAACAGGCCCTTCGGCCCACCGAGTCTGTGCCGACCATCAACAACCCATTTATACTAATCCTACACTAATCCCGTATTCCTATCACATCCCCACCGGTCCCTATATATTTCGCTACCACCTACCTGTACGAGGAGAAATATATAATGGTCAACTAACCTATCAATCTGCAAGTCTTTGGCATGTGGGAGGAAACCGGAGCACCGGGAGGAAACCCACGCAGACAGAGGGAGAACTTGCAAAATCCGCACAGGCAGTACCCTGAAACGGACCCGGGTCCCTGGATCTGTGAGGCTGCGGTGCTAACCACTGCGCCAATGTGCCCCCCCCCCCCCGCCCCCGTGTGTGCCTGTGTTACTGGGTATCAGTGTATGTCTTTGTTATTTGGTGTCAGTGTATGTCTGTGTTACTTGGTGTCAGTGTATGTGTTTGTGTTACTGGGTGTCAGTGTGTGTCTTTGTTACTTGGTGTAAGTGTGTGTCTTTGTTACTTGGTGTCCGTGTGTGTCTGTGTTACTGGGTGTCAGTGTATGGCTTTGTTACTGGGTGTCAGTGTATGTCTTTGTTACTTGGTGCAAGTGTGTGTCTGTGTTACTGGGTATCAGTGTCTGTCTTTGTTACTTGATGTAAGTGTGTGTCTGTGTTACTGGGTATCAGTGCATGTCTTTGTTACTTGGTGTCATTGTATGTCTGTGTTACTTGGTGAAAGTGTGTGTCTGTGTTACTTGGTATCAGTGCATGTCTTTGTTACTGTGTGTCAGTGTTTCTCTGTGTTACTGGGTGTCAGTGTATGTCTGTGTTACTGGGTATCTGTGCATGTCTTTGTTACTTGGTGTCATTGTATGTCTGTGTTATTTCGTGTAAGTGTGTGCCTGTGTTACTGGGTATCAGTGTATGTCTTTGTTACTTCGTGTCAGTGGATGTCAAAATACTTGGTGTAAGTGTATGTCTTTGTTACTTGGTGTCAGTGAATGTCTGTGTTAATTGATGTATGTGTGTGTCTGTGTTACTCGGTGTAAGTGTGTGTCTGTGTTACTAGGTGTAAGTGTGTGTCTTTGTTAGTGGGTGTCAGTGGATGCCTTTGTTACTTGGTGTAAGTGTGTGTCTGTGTTACTGGGTGTCAGTGTATGTCTTAGTTACTTGGTGTAAGTGTGTGTCTGTGTTACTGGGTATCAGAGCATGTCTTTGTTACTTGGTGTCAGTGTATGTCTGTCTTGCTTGGTGTAAGTGTCTGTCTGTGTTACTGGGTATCAGTGTATGTCTTTGTGACTTGGTGTCAGTGTATGTCTTCGTTACTGGGTGTCAGTGTGTGTCTTTGTGACTTGGTGTCAGTGTGTGTCTGTGTTACTTGGTGTATGTGTGTGTCTGTGTTACTGGGTATCAGTGTATGTCTTTGTTACTTGGTGTCAGTGTATCTCAAAATACTTGGTGTAAGTGTATGTCTTTGTTACTTGGTGTAATTGACTGTCTTTGTTACTTGGTGTCAGTGTGTGTCTGTGTTACTTGGTGTAAGTGTGTGTCTTTGCTACTTGGTGTCATTGTCTGTCTTTGTTACTTGGTGTCAGTGTATGCCTTTGTTACTTGGTGTCATTGTGTGTCTGTGTTACTGGTCATCAGTGTATGTCTTTGTGACTTGGCATCAGTGTATGTCTTTGTGACTTTGTGTCAGTGTATGTCTTTTTTACTGGGTGCAAGTGTGTGTCTGCGTTACTGGGTATCAGTGTATGTCTTTGTTACTTGGTGTCAGTGTATGTCAAAATACTTGGTGTAAGTGTATGTCTTTGTTACTTGGTGTAATTGTCTGTCTTTGTTACTTGGTGTCAGTGTATGTCTGTGTTACTTGGTGTAAGTGTGTGTCTTTGTCACTGGGCATCAGTGTATGTCTTTGTGACTTGGTATCAGTGTATGTCTTTGTGACTTGGTGTCAGTGCATGTCTTTGTTACTGTATATCAGTGTTTCTCTGTGTTACTGGGTGTCAGTGTGTGTTTGTTTGTGTTACTATGTGTCAGTCTGTGTCTGTGACACTTGGTGTCAGTATTTTGTTTAGTTTGGAGATACAGCACTTAAACAGGCCCTTCGGCCCACCGAGTCTGTGACGAACATCAACAACCCATTTATACTAATCCTACACTAATCCCGTATTCCTATCACATCCCCACCGGTCCCTATATATTTCCCTACCACCTACCTATACTAGGGGCAATTTATAATGGCCCATTAACCTATCAACCTGCAAGTCTTTGGCATGTGGGAGGAAACCGGAGCACCCGGAGGAAAGCCACGCAGACACAGGGAGAAATGCAAACTCCGCACAGGCAGTGCCCAGAATCGAACCCGGGTCCCTGGAGCTGTGAGGCTGCGGTGCTAACCACTGCGCCAATGTCCCCCCACCACCTCCCAGTGTGTGCCTGTGTTACTTGGTGTCAGTGTATGTCTTTGTTACTTGGTGTCAGTGTGTTTGTTTGTGTTACTGGGTGTCAGTGTGTGTCTGTGTTACTTGGTGTCAGTGTGTGTCTTTGTTACTGGGCGTCAGTGTGTGTCTTTGTGACTTGGTGTCAGTGTATGTCTTTATTACTTGGTGTAAGTGTGTGTCTGTGTTACCGGGTATCAGTGTATGTCTTTGTTACTTGGTGTCAGTGTATGTCAAAATAATTGGTGTAAGTGTATGTCTTTGTTACTTGGTGTAATTGTCTGTCTTTGTTACTTGGTGTAAGTGTATGTCTTTGTTACTTGGTGTCAGCGTATGTCTTTGTTACTTGGTGTCAGTGTATGTCTGTGTTACTTGGTGTATGTGTGTGTCTGTGTTAATGGGTGTCAGTGTGTGTCTGTGTTACTTGGTGTAAGTGTATGTCTTTGTTAGTGGGTGTCAGTGGATGCCTTTGTTACTTGGTGTAAGTGTGTGTCTTTGTCACTGGGCATCAGTGTATGTCTTTGTGACTTGGTATCAGTGTATGTCTTTGTGACTTGGTGTCGGTGTATGTCCTTTTTACTGTGTGTCAGTGTGTGTCTGTTTTACTTGGTGTCAGTGCATGTCTTTGTTACTGTGTATCAGTGTTTCTCTGTGTTACTGGGTGTCAGTGTGTATTTGTTTGTGTTACTATGTGTCAGTCTGTGTCTGTGACACTTGGTGTCAGTATTTAGTTTAGTTTAGAGATACAGCACTTAAACAGGCCTTTCGTCCCACCGAGTCTGTGCCGACCATCAACTACCCATTTATACTAATCCTACACTAATCCCGTATTCCTGTCACATCCCCACCTATCCCTGTATATTTCCCTATCACGTACCTATACTAGGGGCAAAATTATGATGGCCAATGAACCTATCAACCTGCAAGTTTTTGGCATGTGGGAGGAAACCGGAGCACCCGGAGGAAAACCACGCAGACACAGGGAGAACTTGCAAACTCCGCACAGGCAGTACCCAGAATCGAACCCGGGTCCCTGGAGCTGTGAGGCTGCGGTGCTAACCACTGCGCCAATGTCCCCCCACCACCTCCCAGTGTGTGCCTGTGTTACTTGGTGTCAGTGTATGTCTTTGTGACTTGGTGTCAGTATGTTTGTTTGTGTTACTGGGTGTCAGTGTGTGTCTGTGTTACTTGGTGTCAGTGTGTGTCTTTGTTACTGGGTGTCAGTGTGTGTCTTTGTGACTTGGTGTCAGTGTATGTCTTTGTTACTTGGTGTAAGTGTGTGTCTGTGTTACCGGGTATCAGTGTATGTCTTTGTTACTTGGTGTCAGTGTATGTCAAAATAATTGGTGTAAGTGTATGTCTTTGTTACTTGGTGTAATTGTCTGTCTTTGTTACTTGGTGTAAGTGTATGTCTTTGTTACTTGGTGTCAGTGTATGTCTGTGTTACTTGGTGTATGTGTGTGTCTGTGTTACTGGGTATCAGTGTATGTCTTTGTTACTTGGTGTCAGTGTATCTCAAAATACTTGGTGTAAGTGTATGTCTTTGTTACTTGGTGCAATTGACTGTCTTTGTTACTTGGTGTCAGTGTATGTCTGTGTTACTTGGTGTAAGTGTGTGTCTTTGTTACTTGGTGTAATTGTCTGTCTTTGCTACTTGGTGTCAGTGTATGTCTGTGTTCCTTGGTGTCAGTGTGTGTCTGTGTTACTGGTCATCAGTATATGTCTTTGTGACTTGGTATCAGTGCATGTCTTTGTGACTTGGTGTCAGTGTATGTCTTTTTTACTTGGTGTATGTGTGTGTCTTTGTCACTGGGCATCAGTGTCTGTCTTTGTGACTTGGTATCAGTGTATGTCTTTGTGACTTGGTGTCAGTGCATGTCCTTGTGACTTGGTGTCAGTCTATGTCTTTTTTACTGGGAGTAAGTGTGTGTCTGCGTTACTGGGTATCAGTGTATGTCTTTGTTACTTGGTGTCAGTGTATGTCAAAATATTTGGTGTAAGTGTATGTCTTTGTTACTTGGTGTAATTGTCTGTCTTTGTTACTTGGTGTCAGTGTATGTCTGTGTTACTTGGTGTAAGTGTGTGTCTTTGTCACTGGGCATCAGTGTATGTCTTTGTGACTTGGTATCAGTGTATGTCTTTGTGACTTGGTGTCAGTGTATGTCCTTTTTACTGTGTGTCAGTGTGTGTCTGTTTTACTTGGTGTCAGTGCATGTCTTTGTTTCTGTGTATCAGTGTTTCTCTGTGTTACTGGGTGTCAGTGTGTGTTTGTTTGTGTTACTGGGTGTCAGTGTGTGTCTGTGACACTAGGTGTTATTATTTAGTTTAGTTTAGAGATACAGCAGTTAAACAGGCCTTTTCGGCCCACCGAGTCTGTGCCGACCATCAACAACCCATTTATACTAATCCTACACCATTCCCGTATTCCTATCACATCCCCACCTATCCCTATATATTTCCCTATCACTTACCTATACTAGGGGCAAATTATGATGGCCAACTAACCTATCAACCTGCAAGTCTTTGGAATGTGGGAGGAAACCGGAGCACCGGGAGGAAACCCACGCAGACAGAGGGAGAACTTGCAAACTCCGCACAGGCAGTACCCTGAAACGAACCCGGGTCCCTGGATCTGTGAGGCTGCTGTGCTAACCACTGCGCCAATGTGCCCCCCCCCGCCCCGTGTGTGCCTGTGTTACTGGTATCAGTGTATGTCTTTGTTACTTGGTGTCAGTGTATGTCTGTGTTACTTGGTGTCAGTGTATGTGTTTGTGTTACTGGGTGTCAGTGTGTGTCTTTGTTACTTGGTGTAAGTGTGTGTCTTTGTTACTTGGTGTCCGTGTGTGTCTGTGTTACTGGGTGTCAGTGTATTTCTTTGTTACTGGGTGTCAGTGTATGTCTTTGTTACTTGGTGCAAGTGTGTGTCTGTGTTACTGGGTATCAGTGTCTGTCTTTGTTACTTGGTGTAAGTGTGTGTCTGTGTTACTGGGTATCAGTGCATGTCTTTGTTACTTGGTGTCATTGTATGTCTGTGTTACTTGGTGAAAGTGTGTGTCTGTGTGACTTGGTATCAGTGTCTGTCTTTGTTACTTGGTGTCAGTGTATGTCAAAATACTTGGTGTAATTGTATGTCTTTGTTACTTGGTGTAATTGTCTGTCTTTGTTACTTTGTGTCAATGTATGTCTGTGTTACTTGGTGTAAGTATGTGTCTTTGTTACTTGGTGTAAGTGCATGTCAAAATACCTGGTGTAAGTGTATGTCTTTGTTACTTGGTGTAATTGTCTGTCTTTGTTACTTGATGTCAGTGTATGTCTGTGTTACTTCGTGTAAGTGTGTGTCTGAGTTACTTGGTATCAGTGTATGTCTTTGTTACTGTGTATCAGTGTTTCTCTGTGTTACTGGGTGTCAGAGTATGTCTTTGTTACTGGGTGTCAGTGTATGTCTGTGTTACTGGGTATCTGTGCATGTCTTTGTTACTTGGTGTCATTGTATGTCTGTGTTACTTGGTGTAAGTGTGTGCCTGTGTTACTGGGTATCAGTGTATGTCTTTGTTACTTCGTGTCAGTGGATGTCAAAATACTTGGTGTAAGTGTATGTCTTTGTTACTTGGTGACAGTGTATGTCTGTGTTACGTGGTGTAAGTGTGCGTCTGTTTTACTGGGTATCAGTGTTTGTCTTTGTTACTTGGTATCAGTGTATGTCTTTGTGACTGGGTGTCAGTTTATGTCTGTGTTACTGGGTATCTGTTCATGTCTTTGTTACTTGGTGTCATTGTATGTCTGTGTTACTTGGTGTAAGTGTATGCCTGTGTTACTGGATATCAGTGTATGTCTTTGTTACTTGGTGTCAGTGGATGTCAAAATACTTGGTGTAATTGTATGTCTTTGTTACTTGCTGTCAGTGTATGTCTGTGTTACATGGTGTAAGTGTGTGTCTGTGTTACTGGGTATCAGTGCATGTCTTTGTTACTTGGTGTCATTGTATGTCTGTGTTACTTGGTGTAAGTGTGTGCCTGTGTTACTTGGTATCAGTGTATGTCTTTGTTACTTGGTGTCAGTGGATGTCAAAATACTTGGTGTAAGTGTATGTCTTTTTTACTTGGTGTCAGTGTATGTCTGTGTTACTTGTTGTAAATGTGTGACTGTGTTACTGGGTATCAGTGTATGTCTTTGTTACTTGGTGTCAGTGTATGTCTTTTTTACTGGGTGTCAGTGTGTGTCTGTGTTACTTGGTGTCAGTGTATGTCTTTTTTACTGTGTATCAGTGTTTCTCTGTGTTACTGGGTGTCAGTGTGTGTTTGTTTGTGTTACTGGGTGTCAGTGTGTGTCTGTGACACCAGGTGTCAGTATTTAGTTTAGTTTCGAGATACAGCACTTAAACAGGCCCTTCGGCCCACCGAGTCTTTGCCGACCATCAACAACCCATTTATACTAATCCTACACTAATCCCGTATTCCTATCACATCCCCACCGGTCCCTATATATTTCGCTACCACCTACCTGTACGAGGAGAAATATATAATGGTCAACTAACCTATCAATCTGCAAGTCTTTGGCATGTGGGAGGAAACCGGAGCACCGGGAGGAAACCCACGCAGACAGAGGGAGAACTTGCAAAATCCGCACAGGCAGTACCCTGAAACGGACCCGGGTCCCTGGATCTGTGAGGCTGCGGTGCTAACCACTGCGCCAATGTGCCCCCCCCCCCCCGCCCCCGTGTGTGCCTGTGTTACTGGGTATCAGTGTATGTCTTTGTTACTTGGTGTCAGTGTATGTCTGTGTTACTTGGTGTCAGTGTATGTGTTTGTGTTACTGGGTGTCAGTGTGTGTCTTTGTTACTTGGTGTAAGTGTGTGTCTTTGTTACTTGGTGTCCGTGTGTGTCTGTGTTACTGGGTGTCAGTGTATGGCTTTGTTACTGGGTGTCAGTGTATGTCTTTGTTACTTGGTGCAAGTGTGAGTCTGTGTTACTGGGTATCAGTGTCTGTCTTTGTTACTTGGTGTAAGTGTGTGTCTGTGTTACTGGGTATCAGTGCATGTCTTTGTTACTTGGTGTCATTGTATGTCTGTGTTACTTGGTGAAAGTGTGTGTCTGTGTTACTTGGTATCAGTGCATGTCTTTGTTACTGTGTATCAGTGTTTCTCTGTGTTACTTGGTGTCATTGTATGTCTGTGTTATTTCGTGTAAGTGTGTGCCTGTGTTACTGGGTATCAGTGTATGTCTTTGTTACTTCGTGTCAGTGGATGTCAAAATACTTGTTGTAAGTGTATGTCTTTGTTACTTGGTGTCAGTGAATGTCTGTGTTAATTGATGTATGTGTGTGTCTGTGTTACTCGGTGTAAGTGTGTGTCTGTGTTACTAGGTGTAAGTGTATGTCTTTGTTAGTGGGTGTCAGTGGATGCCTTTGTTACTTGGTGTAAGTGTGTGTCTGTGTTACTGGGTGTCAGTGTATGTCTTAGTTACTTGGTGTAAGTGTGTGTCTGTGTTACTGGGTATCAGAGCATGCCTTTGTTACTTGGTGTCAGTGTATGTCTGTGTTGCTTAGTGTAAGTGTCTGTCTGTGTTACTGGGTATCAGTGTATGTCTTTGTGACTTGGTGTCAGTGTATGTCTTCGTTACTGGGTGTCAGTGTGTGTCTTTGTGACTTGGTGTCAGTGTATCTCAAAATACTTGGTGTAAGTGTATGTCTTTGTTACTTGGTGTAATTGACTGTCTTTGTTACTTGGTGTCAGTGTGTGTCTGTGTTACTTGGTGTAAGTGTGTGTCTTTGCTACTTGGTGTCATTGTCTGTCTTTGTTACTTGGTGTCAGTGTATGTCTTTGTTACTTGGTGTCAGTGTGTGTCTGTGTTACTTGGTGTAAGTGTGTGTCTTTGCTACTTGGTGTCATTGTCTGTCTTTGTTACTTGGCATCAGTGTATGTCTTTGTGACTTTGTGTCAGTGTATGTCTTTTTTACTGGGTGCAAGTGTGTGTCTGCGTTACTGGGTATCAGTGTATGTCTTTGTTACTTGGTGTCAGTGTATGTCAAAATACTTGGTGTAAGTGTATGTCTTTGTTACTTGGTGTAATTGTCTGTCTTTGTTACTTGGTGTCAGTGTATGTCTGTGTTACTTGGTGTAAGTGTGTGTCTTTGTCACTGGGCATCAGTGTATGTCTTTGTGACTTGGTATCAGTGTATGTCTTTGTGACTTGGTGTCAGTGCATGTCTTTGTTACTGTGCATCAGTGTTTCTCTGTGTTACTGGGTGTCAGTGTGTGTTTGTTTGTGTTACTATGTGTCAGTCTGTGTCTGTGACACTTGGTGTCAGTATTTAGTTTATTTTGGAGATACAGCACTTAAACAGGCCCTTCGGCCCACCGAGTCTGAGACGAACATCAACAACCCATTTATACTAATCCTACACTAATCCCGTATTCCTATCACATCCCCACCGGTCCCTATATATTTCCCTACCACCTACCTATACTAGGGGCAATTTATAATGGCCCATTAACCTATCAACCTGCAAGTCTTTGGCATGTGGGAGGAAACCGGAGCACCCGGAGGAAAGCCACGCAGACACAGGGAGAACTTGCAAACTCCGCACAGGCAGTACCCAGAATCGAACCCGGGTCCCTGGAGCTGTGAGGCTGCGGTGCTAACCACTGCGCCAATGTGCCCCCACCACCTCCCAGTGTGTGCCTGTGTTACTTGGTGTCAGTGTATGTCTTTGTTACTTGGTGTCAGTCTGTTTGTTTGTGTTACTGGGTGTCAGTGTGTGTCTGTGTTGCTTGGTGCAAGTGTGTGCCTGTGTTACCGGGTATCAGTGTATGTCTTTGTTACTTGGTGTCAGTCTGTTTGTTTGTGTTACTGGGTGTCAGTGTGTGTCTGTGTTGCTTGGTGTAAGTGTGTCTGTGTTACTGGGTGTCAGTGTATGTCTTTGTTACTTGGTGTCAGTGTATGTCTTTGTTACTTGGTGTCAGTGTATGTCTGTGTTACTTGATGTATGTGTGTGTCTGTGTTACTGGGTGTCAGTGTGTGTCTGTGTTACTAGGTGTAAGTGTATGTCTTTGTTAGTGGGTGTCAGTGGATGTCTTTGTTACTTGGTGTAAGTGTGTGTCTGTGTTACTGGGTGTCAGTGTATGTCTTAGTTACTTGGTGTAAGTGTGTGTCTGTGTTACTGGGTATCAGAGCATGCCTTTGTTACTTGGTGTCAGTGTATGTCTGTGTTGCTTGGTGTAAGTGTGTGTCTGTGTTACCGGGTATCAGTGTATGTCTTTGTTACTTGGTGTCAGTGTATGTCAAAATAATTGGTGTAAGTGTATGTCTTTGTTACTTGGTGTAATTGCCTGTCTTTGTTACTTGGTGTAAGTGTATGTCTTTGTTACTTGGTGTCAGTGTATGTCTGTGTTACTTGGTGTATGTGTGTGTCTGTGTTACTGGGTGTCAGTGTGTGTCTGTGTTACTAGGTGTAAGTGTATGTCTTTGTTAGTGGGTGTCAGTGGATGCCTTTGTTACTTGGTGTAAGTGTGTGTCTGTGTTACTGGGTGTCAGTGTATGTCTTAGTTACTTGGTGTAAGTGTGTGTCTGTGTTACTGGGTATCAGAGCATGTCTTTGTTACTTGGTGTCAGTATATGTCTGTGTTGCTTGGTGTAAGTGTGTGTCTGTGTTACTGGGTATCAGTGTATGTCTTTGTGACTTGGTGTCAGTGTATGTCTTTGTTACTTGGTGTCAGTGTGTTTGTTTGTGTTACTGGGTGTCAGTGTGTGTCTGTGTTACTTGGTGTCAGTGTGTGTCTTTGTTAATGGGCGTCAGTGTGTGTCTTTGTGACTTGGTGTCAGTGTATGTCTTTGTTACTTGGTGTAAGTGTGTGTCTGTGTTACCGGGTATCAGTGTATGTCTTTGTTACTTGGTGTCAGTGTATGTCAAAATAATTGGTGTAAGTGTATGTCTTTGTTACTTGGTGTAATTGTCTGTCTTTGTTACTTGGTGTAAGTGTATGTCTTTGTTACTTGGTGTCAGTGTATGTCTTTGTTACTTGGTGTCAGTGTATGTCTGTGTTACTTGATGTATGTGTGTGTCAGTGTTACTGGGTGTCAGTGTGTGTCTGTGTTACTAGGTGTAAGTGTATGTCTTTGTTAGTGGGTGTCAGTGGATGTCTTTGTTACTTGGTGTAAGTGTGTGTCTGTGTTACTGGGTGTCAGTGTATGTCTTAGTTACTTGGTGTAAGTGTGTGTCTGTGTTACTGGGTATCAGAGCATGTCTTTGTTACTTAGTGTCAGTGTATGTCTTCGTTACTGGGTGTCAGTTTGTGTCTTTGTGACTTGGTGTATGTGTGTGTCTGTGTTACTGGGTATCAGTGTATGTCTTTGTTACTTGGTGTCAGTGTATCTCAAAACACTTGGTGTAAGTGTATGTCTTTGTTACTTGGTGTAATTGACTGTCTTTGTTACTTGGTGTCAGTGTATGTCTGTGTTACTTGGTGTAAGTGTGTGTCTTTGTTACTTGGTGTCATTGTCTGTCTTTGTTACTTGGTGTCAGTGTATGTCTTTGTTACTTGGTGTCAGTGTGTGTCTGTGTTAATGGTCATCAGTGTATGTCTTTGTGACTTGGTATCAGTGTATGTCTTTGTGACTTGGTGTCAGTTTATGTCTTTTTTACTGGGTGTAAGTGTGTGTCTGCGTTACTGGGTATCAGTGTATGTCTTTGTTACTTGGTGTCAGTGTATGTCAAAATACTTGGTGTAAGTGTATGTCTTTGTTACTTGGTGTAATTGTCTGTCTTTGTTACTTGATGTCAGTGTATGTCTGTGTTACTTGGTGTCAGTGTATGTCTTTGTTACTTGGTGTCAGTGTATGTCTTTGTTACTTGGTGTCAGTGTGTTTGTTTGTGTTACTGGTGTCAGTGTGTGTCTGTGTTACTTGGTGTCAGTGTGTGTCTTTGTTACTGGGCGTCAGTGTGTGTCTTTGTGACATGGTGTCAGTGTATGTCTTTGTTACTTGGTGTAAGTGTGTGTCTGTGTTACCGGGTATCAGTGTATGTCTTTGTTACTTGGTGTCAGTGTATGTCAAAATAATTGGTGTAAGTGTATGTTTTTGTTACTTGGTGTAATTGTCTGTCTTTGTTACTTGGTGTAAGTGTATGTCTTTGTTACTTGGTGTCAGTGTATGTCTGTGTTACTTGATGTATGTGTTTGTCTGTGTTACTGGGTGTCAGTGTGTGTCTGTGTTACTAGGTGTAAGTGTATGTCTTTGTTAGTGGGTGTCAGTGGATGTCTTTGTTACTTGGTGTAAGTGTGTGTCTGTGTTACTGGGTGTCAGTGTATGTCTTAGTTACTTGGTGTAAGTGTGTGTCTGTGTTACTGGGTATCAGAGCATGTCTTTGTTACTTGGTGTCAGTGTATGTCTGCGTTGCTTGGTGTAAGTGTGTGTCTGTGTTACTGGGTATCAGTGTATGTCTTTGTGACTTGGTGTCAGTGTATGTCTTCGTTACTGGGTGTCAGTTTGTGTCTTTGTGACTTGTTGTCAGTGTGTGTCTGTGTAACTTGGTGTATGTGTGTGTCTGTGTCACTGGGTATCAGTGTATGTCTTTGTTACTTGGTGTCAGTGTATCTCAAAATACTTGGTGTAAGTGTATGTCTTTGTTACTTGGTGTAATTGACTGTCTTTGTTACTTGGTGTCAGTGTATGTCTGTGTCACTTGGTGTAAGTGTGTGTCTTTGTTACTTGGTGTCAGTGTATGTCTTTGTGACTTGGTATCAGTGTATGTCTTTGTGACTTGGTGTCAGTGTATGTCTTTTTTACTGGGTGTAAGTGTGTGTCTGCGTTACTGGGTATCAGTGTATGACTTTGTTACTTGGTGTCAGTGTATGTCAAAATACTTGGTGTAAGTGTATGTCTTTGTTACTTGGTGTAATTGTCTGTCTTTGTTACTTGGTGTCAGTGTATGCCTGTGTTACTTGGTGTAAGAGTGTGTCTTTGTCACTGGGCAACAGTGTATGTCTTTGTGACTTGTTATCAGTGTATGTCTTTGTGACTTGGTGTCAGTGCATGTCTTTGTTACTGTGTATCAGTGTTTCTCTGTGTTACTGGGTGTCAGTGTGTATTTGTTTGTGTTACTATGTGTCAGTCTGTGTCTGTGACACTTGGTGTCAGTATTTAGTTTAGTTTAGAGATACAGCACTTAAACAGGCCCTTCGGCCCACCGAGTCTGTGCCGACCATCAACAACCCATTTATACTAATCCTACACTAATCCCGTATTCCTATCACATCCCCACCTATCCCTATATATTTCCCTATCACTTACCTATACTAGGGGCAAATTATGATGGCCAATGAACCTATCAACCTGCAAGTCTTTGGCATGTGGGAGGAAACCGGAGCACCCGGAGGAAAACCACGCAGACACAGGGAGAACTTCCAAACTCCGCACAGGCAGTACCCAGAATCGAACCCGGGTCCCTGGAGCTGTGAGGCTGCGGTGCTAACCACTGAGCCAATGTCCCCCCACCAACTCCCAGTGTGTGCCTGTGTTACTTGGTGTCAGTGTATGTCTTTGTTACTTGGTGTCAGTCTGTTTGTTTGTGTTACTGGGTGTCAGTGTGTGTCTGTGTTACTTGGTGTCAGTGTGTGTCTTTGTTACTGGGTGTCAGTGTGTGTCTTTGTGACTTGGTGTCAGTGTATGTCTTTGTTACTTGGTGTAAGTGTGTGTCTGTGTTACCGGGTATCAGTGTATGTCTTTGTTACTTGGTGTCAGTGTATGTCAAAATAATTGGTGTACGTGTATGTCTTTGTTACTTGGTGTAATTGTCTGTCTTTGGTACTTGGTGTAAGTGTATGTCTTTGTTACTTGGTGTCAGTGTATGTCTTTGTTACTTGGTGTCAGTGTATGTCTGTGTTACTTGGTGTATGTGTGTGTCTGTGTTACTGGGAGTCAGTGTGTGTCTGTGTTACTAGGTGTAAGTGTATGTCTTTGTTAGTGGGTGTCAGTGGATGCCTTTGTTACTTGGTGTCAGTGTATGTCAAAATAATTGGTGTAAGTCTATGTCTTTGTTACTTGGTGTAATTGTCTGTCTTTGTTACTTGGTGTAAGTGTATGTCTTTGTTACTTGGTGTCAGTGTATGTCTGTGTTACTTGGTGTATGTGTGTGTCTGTGTTACTGGGTGTCAGTGTGTGTCTGTGTTACTAGGTGTAAGTGTATGTCTTTGTTAGTGGGTGTCAGTGGATGCCTTTGTTACTTGGTGTAAGTGTGTGTCTGTGTTACTGGGTGTCAGTGTATGTCTTAGTTACTTGGTGTAAGTGTGTGTCTGTGTTACTGGGTATCAGAGCATGTCTTTGTTTCTTGGTGTCAGTGTATGTCTGTGTTGCTTGGTGTAAGTGTGTGTCTGTGTTACTGGGAATCAATGTATGTCTTTGTGACTTGGTGTCAGTGTATGTCTTTGTTACTTGGTGTCAGTGTGTTTGTTTGTGTTACTGGGTGTCAGTGTGTGTCTGTGTTACTTGGTGTCAGTGTGTGTCTTTGTTACTGGGCGTCAGTGTGTGTCTTTGTGTCTTGGTGTCAGTGTATGTCTTTGTTACTTGGTGTAAGTGTGTGTCTGTGTTACCGGGTATCAGTGTATGTCTTTGTTACTTGGTGTCAGTGTATGTCAAAATAATTGGTGTAAGTGTATGTCTTTGTTACTTGGTGTAATTGTCTGTCTTTGTTACTTGGTGTAAGTGTATGTCTTTGTTACTTGGTGTCAGTGTATGTCTTTGTTACTTGGTGTCAGTGTATGTCTGTGTTACTTGATGTATGTGTGTGTCTGTGTTACTGGGTGTCAGTGTGTGTCTGTGTTACTAGGTGTAAGTGTATGTCTTTGTTAGTGGGTGTGAGTGGATGTCATTGTTACTTGGTGTAAGTGTGTGTCTGTGTTACTGGGTGTCAGTGTATGTCTTAGTTACTTGGTGTAAGTGTGTGTCTGTGTTACTGGGTATCAGAGCATGTCTTTGTTACTTGGTGTCAGTGTATGTCTGTGTTGCTTGGTGTAAGTGTGTGTCTGTGTTACCGGGTATCAGTGTATGTCTTTGTTACTTGGTGTCAGTGTATGTCAAAATAATTGGTGTAAGTGTATGTCTTTGTTACTTGGTGTAATTTTCTGTCTTTGTTACTTGGTGTAAGTGTATGTCTTTGTTACTTGGTGTCAGTGTATGTCTGTGTTACTTGGTGTATGTGTGTGTCAGTGTTACTGGGTGTCAGTGTGTGTCTGTGTTACTAGGTGTAAGTGTATGTCTTTGTTAGTGGGTGTCAGTGGATGCCTTTGTTACTTGGTGTCAGTGTATGTCAAAATAATTGGTGTAAGTGTATGTCTTTGTTGCTTGGTGTAATTGTCTGTCTTTGTTACTTGGTGTAAGTGTATGTCTTTGTTACTTGGTGTCAGTGTATGTCTGTGTTACTTGGTGTATGTGTGTGTCTGTGTTACTGGGTGTCAGTGTGTGTCTGTGTTACTAGGTGTAAGTGTATGTCTTTGTTAGTGGGTGTCAGTGGATGCCTTTGTTACTTGGTGTCAGTGTATGTCAAAATAATTGGTGTAAGTGTATGTCTTTGTTACTTGGTGTAATTGTCTGTCTTTGTTACTTGGCGTAAGTGTATGTCTTTGTTACTTGGTGTCAGTGTATGTCTGTGTTACTTGGTGTATGTGTGTGTCTGTGTTACTGGGTGTCAGTGTGTGTCTGTGTTACTAGGTGTAAGTGTATGTCTTTGTTAGTGGGTGTCAGTGGATGCCTTTGTTACTTGGTGTAAGTGTGTGTCTGTGTTACTGGGTGTCAGTGTATGTCTTAGTTACTTGGTGTAAGTGTGTGTCTGTGTTACTGGGTATCAGAGCATGTCTTCGTTACTTGGTGTCAGTGTATGTCTGTGTTGCTTGGTGTAAGTGTGTGTCTGTGTTACTGGGTATCAGTGTATGTCTTTGTGACTTGGTGTCAGTGTATGTCTTTGTTACTTGGTGTCAGTGTGTTTGTTTGTGTTACTGGGTGTCAGTGTGTGTCTGTGTTACTTGGTGTCAGTGTGTGTCTTTGTTACTGGGCGTCAGTGTGTGTCTTCGTGACTTGGTGTCAGTGTATGTCTTTGTTACTTGGTGTAAGTGTGTGTCTGTGTTACCGGGTATCAGTGTATGTCTTTGTTACTTGGTGTCAGTGTATGTCAAAATAATTGGTGTAAGTGTATGTCTTTGTTACTTGGTGTAATTGTCTGTCTTTGTTACTTGGTGTAAGTGTATGTCTTTGTTACTTGGTGTCAGTGTATGTCTTTGTTACTTGGTGTCAGTGTATGTCTGTGTTACTTGATGTATGTGTGTGTCTGTGTTACTGGGTGTCAGTGTGAGTCTGTGTTACTAGGTGTAAGTGTATGTCTTTGTTAGTGGGTGTCAGTGGATGTCTTTGTTACTTGGTGTAAGTGTGTGTCTTTGTTACTTGGTGTCAGTGTATGTCTTAGTTACTTGGTGTCAGTGTATGTCTGTGTTACTTGATGTATGTGTGTGTCTGTGTTACTGGGTGTCAGTGTGTGTCTGTGTTACTGGGTGTCAGTGTATGTCTTAGTTACTTGGTGTAAGTGTGTGTCTGTGTTACTGGGTATCAGAGCATGTCTTTGTTACTTGGTGTCAGTGTATGTCTGTGTTGCTTGGTGTAAGTGTGTGTCTGTGTTACCGGGTATAAGTGTATGACTTTGTTACTTGGTGTCAGTGTATGTCAAAATAATTGGTGTAAGTGTATGTCTTTGTTACTTGGTGTAATTGTCTGTCTTTGTTACTTGGTGTAAGTGTATGTCTTTGTTACTTGGTGTCAGTGTATGTCTGTGTTACTTGGTGTATGTGTGTGTCTCTTTTACTGGGTGTCAGTGTGTGTCTGTGTTACAAGGTGTAAATGTATGTCTTTGTTAGTGGGTGTCAGTGGATGCCTTTGTTACTTGGTGTAAGTGTGTGTCTGTGTTACTGGGTGTCAGTGTATGTCTTAGTTACTTGGTGTAAGTGTGTGTCTGTGTTACTGGGTATCAGAGCATGTCTTTGTTACTTGGTGTCAGTGTATGTCTGTGTTGCTTGGTGTAAGTGTGTGCCTGTGTTACTGGGTATCAGTGTATGTCTTTGTGACTTGGTGTCAGTGTATGTCTTTGTTACTTGGTGTCAGTGTGTTTGTTTGTGTTACTGGGTGTCAGTGTGTGTCTGTGTTACTTGGTGTCAGTGTGTGTCTTTGTTACTGGGCGTCAGTGTGTGTCTTTGTGACTTGGTGTCAGTGTATGTCTGTGTTACTAGGTGTCAGTGTGTTTGTTTGTGTTACTGGGTGTCAGTGTGTGTCTTTGTGACTTGGTGTCAGTGTATGTCTGTGTTACTAGGTGTCAGTGTGTTTGTTTGTGTTACTGGGTATCAGTGTATGTCTTTGAGACTTGGTGTCAGTGTATGTCTTTGTTACTTGGTGTCAGTGTGTTTGTTTGTGTTACTGGGTGTCAGTGTGTGTCTGTGTTACTTGGTGTAAGTGTGTGTCTGTGTTACCGGGTATCAGTGTATGTCTTTGTTACTTGGTGTCAGTGTATGTCAAAATAATTGGTGTAAGTGTATGTCTTTGTTACTTGGTGTCAGTGTATGTCTTTGTTACTTGGTGTCAGTGTATGTCTGTGTTACTTGAAGTATGTGTGTGTCTGTGTCACTGGGTGTCAGTGTGTGTCTGTGTTACTAGGTGTAAGTGTATGTCTTTGTTAGTGGGTGTCAGTGGATGCCTTTGTTACCTGGTGTCAGTGTATGTCAAAATAATTGGTGTAAGTGTATGTCTTTGTTGCTTGGTGTAATTGTCTGTCTTTGTTACTTGGTGTAAGTGTATGTCTTTGTTACTTGGTGTCAGTGTATGTCTGTGTTACTTGGTGTATGTGTGTGTCTGTGTTACTGGGTGTCAGTGTGTGTCTGTGTTACTAGGTGTAAGTGTATGTCTTTGTTAGTGGGTGTCAGTGGATGCCTTTGTTACTTGGTGTCAGTGTATGTCAAAATAATTGGTGTAAGTGTATGTCTTTGTTACTTGGTGTAATTGTCTGTCTTTGTTACTTGGTGTAAGTGTATGTCTTTGTTACTTGGTGTCAGTGTATGTCTGTGTTACTTGGTGTATGTGTGTGTCTGTGTTACTGGGTGTCAGTGTGTGTCTGTGTTACTAGGTGTAAGTGTATGTCTTTGTTAGTGGGTGTCAGTGGATGCCTTTGTTACTTGGTGTCAGTGTATGTCAAAATAATTGGTGTAAGTGTATGTCTTTGTTACTTGGTGTAATTGTCTGTCTTTGTTACTTGGCGTAAGTGTATGTCTTTGTTACTTGGTGTCAGTGTATGTCTGTGTTACTTGGTGTATGTGTGTGTCTGTGTTACTGGGTGTCAGTGTGTGTCTGTGTTACTAGGTGTAAGTGTATGTCTTTGTTAGTGGGTGTCAGTGGATGCCTTTGTTACTTGGTGTAAGTGTGTGTCTGTGTTACTGGGTGTCAGTGTATGTCTTAGTTACTTGGTGTAAGTGTGTGTCTGTGTTACTGGGTATCAGAGCATGTCTTCGTTACTTGGTGTCAGTGTATGTCTGTGTTGCTTGGTGTAAGTGTGTGTCTGTGTTACTGGGTATCAGTGTATGTCTTTGTGACTTGGTGTCAGTGTATGTCTTTGTTACTTGGTGTCAGTGTGTTTGTTTGTGTTACTGGGTGTCAGTGTGTGTCTGTGTTACTTGGTGTCAGTGTGTGTCTTTGTTACTGGGCGTCAGTGTGTGTCTTCGTGACTTGGTGTCAGTGTATGTCTGTGTTACTTGGTGTAAGTGTGTGTCTGTGTTACCGGGTATCAGTGTATGTCTTTGTTACTTGGTGTCAGTGTATGTCAAAATAATTGGTGTAAGTGTATGTCTTTGTTACTTGGTGTAATTGTCTGTCTTTGTTACTTGGTGTAAGTGTATGTCTTTGTTACTTGGAGTCAGTGTATGTCTTTGTTACTTGGTGTCAGTGTATGTCTTTGTTACTTGATGTATGTGTGTGTCTGTGTTAGTGGGTGTCAGTGTGTGTCTGTGTTACTAGGTGTAAGTGTATGTCTTTGTTAGTGGGTGTCAGTGGATGTCTTTGTTACTTGGTGTAAGTGTGTGTCTGTGTTACTGGGTGTCAGTGTATGTCTTAGTTACTTGGTGTAAGTGTGTGTCTGTGTTACTGGGTATCAGAGCATGTCTTTGTTACTTGGTGTCAGTGTATGTCTGTGTTGCTTGGTGTAAGTGTGTGTCTGTGTTACCGGGTATCAGTGTATGACTTTGTTACTTGGTGTCAATGTATGTCAAAATAATTGGTGTAAGTGTATGTCTTTGTTACTTGGTGTAATTGTCTGTCTTTGTTACTTGGTGTAAGTGTATGTCTTTGTTACTTGGTGTCAGTGTATGTCTGTGTTACTTGGTGTATGTGTGTGTCTCTTTTACTGGGTGTCAGTGTGTGTCTGTGTTACAAGGTGTAAATGTATGTCTTTGTTAGTGGGTGTCAGTGGATGCCTTTGTTACTTGGTGTAAGTGTGTGTCTGTGTTACTGGGTGTCAGTGTATGTCTTAGTTACTTGGTGTAAGTGTGTGTCTGTGTTACTGGGTATCAGAGCATGTCTTTGTTACTTGGTGTCAGTGTATGTCTGTGTTGCTTGGTGTAAGTGTGTGTCTGTGTTACTGGGTATCAGTGTATGTCTTTGTGACTTGGTGTCAGTGTATGTCTTTGTTACTTGGTGTCAGTTTGTTTGTTTGTGTTACTGGGTGTCAGTGTGTGTCTGTGTTACTTGGTGTCAGTGTGTGTCTTTGTTACTGGGCGTCAGTGTGTGTCTTTGTGACTTGGTGTCAGTGTATGTCTGTGTTACTAGGTGTCAGTGTGTTTGTTTGTGTTACTGGGTGTCAGTGTGTGTCTTTGTGACTTGGTGTCAGTGTATGTCTGTGTTACTAGGTGTCAGTGTGTTTGTTTGTGTTACTGGGTATCAGTGTATGTCTTTGAGACTTGGTGTCAGTGTATGTCTTTGTTACTTGGTGTCAGTGTGTTTGTTTGTGTTACTGGGTGTCAGTGTGTGTCTGTGTTACTTGGTGTAAGTGTGTGTCTGTGTTACCGGGTATCAGTGTATGTCTTTGTTACTTGGTGTCAGTGTATGTCAAAATAATTGGTGTAAGTGTATGTCTTTGTTACTTGGTGTAATTGACTGTCTTTGTTACTTGGTGTAAGTGTATGTCTTTGTTACTTGGTGTCAGTGTATGTCTTTGTTACTTGGTGTCAGTGTATGTCTGTGTTACTTGAAGTATGTGTGTGTCTGTGTTACTGGGTGTCAGTGTGTGTCTGTGTTACTAGGTGTAAGTGTATGTCTTTGTTAGTGGGTGTCAGTGGATGTCTTTGTTACTTGGAGTAAGTGTGTGTCTGTGTTACTGGGTGTCAGTGTATGTCTTAGTTACTTGGTGTAAGTGTGTGTCTGTGTTACTGGGTATCAGAGCATGTCTTTGTTACTTAGTGTCAGTGTATGTCTGTGTGGCTTGGTGTAAGTGTGTGTCTGTGTTACTGGGTATCAGTGTATGTCTTTGTGACTTGGTGTCAGTGTATGTCTTCGTTACTTGGTGTCAGTGTGTGTCTGTGTTAATGGTCATCAGTGTATGTCTTTGTGACTTGGTATCAGTGTATGTCTTTGTGACTTGGTGTCAGTGTATGTCTTTTTTACTGGGTGTAAGTGTGTGTCTGCGTTACTGGGTATCAGTGTATGTCTTTGTTACTTGGTGTCAGTGTGTTTGTTTGTGTTACTGGGTGTCAGTGTGTGTCTGTGTTACTTGGTGTCAGTGTGTGTCTTTGTTACTGGGCGTCAGTGTGTGTCTTTGTGACTTGGTGTCAGTGTATGTCTTTTTTACTGGGTGTAAGTGTGTGTCTGCGTTACTGGGTATCAGTGTATGTCTTTGTTACTTGGTGTCAGTGTCTGTCAAAATACTTGGTGTAAGTGTATGTCTTTGTTACTTGGTGTAATTGTCGGTCTTTGTTACTTGGTGTCAGTGTCTGTCTGTGTTACTTGGTGTAAGTGTGTGTCTTTGTCACTGTGCATCAGTGTATGTCTTTGTGACTTGGTATCAGTGTGTGTCTTTGTGACATGGTGTCAGTGTATGTCTTTGTAACTTGGTGTAAGTGTGTGTCTGTGTTACCGGGTATCAGTGTATGTCTTTGTTACTTGGTGTCAGTGTATGTCAAAATAATTGGTGTAAGTGTATGTCTTTGTTACTTGGTGTAATTGTCTGTCTTTGTTACTTGGTGTAAGTGTATGTCTTTGTTACTTGGTGTCAGTGTATGTCTTTGTTACTTGGTGTCAGTGTATGTCTGTGTTACTTGATGTATGTGTGTGTCTGTGTTACTAGGTGTCAGTGTGTGTCTGTGTTACTAGGTGTAAGTGTATGTCTTTGTTAGTGGGTGTCAGTGGATGTATTTGTTACTTGGTGTAAGTGTGTGTCTGTGTTACTGGGTGTCAGTGTATGTCTTAGTTACTTGGTGTAAGTGTGTGTCTGTGTTACTGGGTATCAGAGCATGTCTTTGTTACTTGGTGTCAGTTTATGTCTGTGTTGCTTGGTGTAAGTGTGTGTCTGTGTTACTGGGTATCAGTGTATGTCTCTGTGACTTGGTGTCAGTGTATGTCTTCGTTACTGAGTGTCAGTTTGTGTCTTTGTGACTTGTTGTCAGTGTGTGTCTGTGTAACTTGGTGTATGTGTGTGTCTGTGTCACTGGGTATCAGTGTATGTCATTGTTACTT
The DNA here is from genome assembly GCF_036365525.1 of Heterodontus francisci. Lineage (NCBI taxonomy): Eukaryota > Metazoa > Chordata > Chondrichthyes > Heterodontiformes > Heterodontidae > Heterodontus > Heterodontus francisci. The sequence continues at coordinate 5,213,785 of NW_027141655.1, read as the reverse complement.
GGTGTCAGTGTATCTCAAAATACTTGGTGTAAGTGTATGTCTTTGTTACTTGGTGTAATTGACTGTCTTTGTTACTTGGTGTCAGTGTATGTCTGTGTTACTTGGTGTATGTGTGTGTCTTTGTTACTTGGTGTCAGTGTATGTCTTTGTGACTTGGTATCCTTGTATGTCTTTGTGACTTGGTGTCAGTGTATGTCTTTTTTACTGGGTGTAAGTGTGTGTCTGCGTTACTGGGTATCAGTGTATGTCTTTGTTACTTGGTGTCAGTGTATGTCAAAATACTTGGTGTAAGTGTATGTCTTTGTTACTTGGTTTAATTGTCTGTCTTTGTTACTTGGTGTCAGTGTATGTCTGTGTTACTTGGTGTAAGTGTGTGTCTTTGTCACTGGGCATCAGTGCATGTCTTTGTGACTTGGTGTCAGTGCATGTCTTTGTTACTGTGTATCAGTGTTTCTCTGTGTTACTGGGTGTCAGTGTGTATTTGTTTGTGTTACTATGTGTCAGTCTGTGTCTGTGACACTTGGTGTCAGTATTTAGTTTAGTTTAGAGATACAGCACCTAAACAGGCCCTTCGGTCCACCGAGTCTGTGCCGACCATCAACAACCCATTTATACTAATCCTACACTAATCCCGTATTCCTATCACATCCCCACCTATCCCTATATATTTCCCTATCACTTACCTATACGAGGGGCAAATTATGATGGCCAATGAACCTATCAACCTGCAAGTCTTTGGCATGTGGGTGGAAACCGGAGCACCCGGAGGAAAACCACGCAGACACAGGGAGAACTTGCAAACTCCGCACAGGCAGTACCCAGAATCGAACCCGGGTCCCTGGAGCTATGAGGCTGCGGTGCTAACCACTGCGCCAATGTCCCCCCACCACCTCCCAGTGTGTGCCTGTGTTACTTGGTGTCAGTGTATGTCTTTGTCACTTGGTGTCAGTCTGTTTGTTTGTGTTACTGGGTGTCAGTGTGTGTCTTTGTGACTTGGTGTCAGTGTATGTCTTTGTTACTTGGTGTAAGTGTGTGTCTGTGTTACCGGGTATCAGTGTATGTCTTTGTTACTTGGTGTCAGTGTATGTCAAAATAATTGGTGTAAGTGTATGTCTTTGTTACTTGGTGTAATTGTCTGTCTTTGTTACTTGGTGTAAGTGTATGTCTTTGTTACTTGGTGTCAGTGTATGTCTTTGTTACTTGGTGTCAGTGTATGTCTGTGTTACTTGGTGTATGTGTGTGTCTGTGTTACTGGGTGTCAGTGTGTGTCTGTGTTACTAGGTGTAAGTGTATGTCTTTGTTAGTGGGTGTCAGTGGATGCCTTTGTTACTTGGTGTAAGTGTGTGTCTGTGTTACTGGGTGTCAGTGTATGTCTTAGTTACTTGGTGTAAGTGTGTGTCTGTGTTACTGGGTATCAGAGCATGTCTTTGTTACTTGGTGTCAGTGTATGTCTGTGTTGCTTGGTGTAAGTGTGTGTCTGTGTTACTGGGTATCAGTGTATGTCTTTGTGAATTGGTGTCAGTGTATGTCTTTGTTACTTGGTGTCAGTGTGTTTGTTTGTGTTACTGGGTGTCAGTGTGTGTCTGTGTTACTTGGTGTCAGTGTGTGTCTTTGTTACTGGGCGTCTGTGTGTGTCTTTGTGACTTGGTGTCAGTGTATGTCTTTGTTACTTGGTGTATGTGTGTGTCTGTGTTACCGGGTATCAGTGTATGTCTTTGTTACTTGGTGTCAGTGTATGTCAAAATAATTGGTGAAAGTGTATGTCTTTGTTACTTGGTGTAATTGTCTGTCTTTGTTACTTGGTGTAAGTGTATGTCTTTGTTACTTGGTGTCAGTGTATGTCTTTGTTACTTGGTGTCAGTGTGTTTGTTTGTGTTACTGGGTGTCAGTGTGTGTCTGTGTTACTTGGTGTCAGTGTGTGTCTTTGTTACTGGGCGTCTGTGTGTGTCTTTGTGACTTGGTGTCAGTGTATGTCTTTGTTACTTGGTGTGTGTGTGTGTCTGTGTTACCGGGTATCAGTGTATGTCTTTGTTACTTGGTGTCAGTGTATGTCAAAATAATTGGTGAAAGTGTATGTCTTTGTTACTTGGTGTAATTGTCTGTCTTTGTTACTTGGTGTAAGTGTATGACTTTGTTACTTGGTGTCAGTGGATGTCTTTGTTACTTGGTGTAAGTGTGTGTCTGTGTTACTGGGTGTCAGTGTATGTCTTAGTTACTTGGTGTAAGTGTGTGTCTGTGTTACTGGGTATCAGAGCATGTCTTTGTTACTTGGTGTCAGTGTATGTCTGTGTTGCTTGGTGTAAGTGTGTGTCTGTGTTACTGGGTATCAGTGTATGTCTTTGTGACTTGGTGTCAGTGTATGTCTTAGTTACTTGGTGTAAGTGTGTGTCTGTGTTACTGGGTATCAGAGCATGTCTTTGTTACTTGTTGACAGTGTGTGTCTGTGTAACTTGGTGTAAGTGTGTGTCTGTGTTACTGGGTATCAGTGTATGTCTTTGTTACTTGGTGTCAGTGTATCTCAAAATACTTGGTGTAAGTGTATGTCTTTGTTACTTGGTGTAATTGACTGTCTTTGTTACTTGGTGTCAGTGTATGTCTTTGTTACTTGGAGTAAGTGTGTGTCTTTGTTACTTGGTGTAATTAGATTAGATTAGATTAGAGATACAGCACTGAAACAGGCCCTTCGGCCCACCGAGTCTGTGCCGAACATCAACCACCCATTTATACTAATCCTACACTAATCCCATATTCCTACCAAACATCCCCACCTGTCTCTATATTTCCCTACCACCTAACTATACTAGTGACAATTTATAATGGCCAATATACCTATCAACCTGCAAGTCTTTTGGCTTGTGGGAGGAAACCGGAGCACCCGGAGGAAAGCCACGCAGACACAGGCAGAACTTGCAAACTCCGCACAGGCATTACCCAGAATCGAGCCCGGTTCACTGGAGCTTGAGGCTGCTAACGACTGTGCCAATGTGCCGCCCAGTGTGTCTTTGTTACCTGGTGTAATTGTATGTCTTTGTTACTTGGTGTCTGTGTATGTCTTTGTTACTTGATGTAAGTGTGTGTTTGTGTTACTTGGAGTAAGTGTGTGTCTCTGTTACTTGGTATCAGTGTATGTCTTTGTTACTTGGTGTCAGTGTATGTCTTTTTTACTTGGTGCAATTGTATGTCTTTGTTACTGGGTATCAGTGTCTGTCTTTGTTTCTTGGTATCAGTGTTTGTCTTTGTTACTGGATGTCAGTGCATGTCTTTGTTACTGGGTGTCAGTGTATGTCTGTGCTACTTGGTGTAAGTGTGTGTCTTTGTTACTTGGTGTCAGTGTATGTCTGTGTCACTAGGTGTAAGTGTATGTCTTTGTTACTTGGTGTTAGCTTATGTCTTGGTTACTTGGTGTAAGTGTGTGTCTGTGCTACTGGGTATCAGTGTATGTCTTTGTTTCTTGGTGTAAGTGTGTGTCTGTTTTACTGTGTATCAGTGCATGTCTTTGTTACATGGTGTCAGTGTATGTCTGTGTTACTTGGTGTAAGTGTGTGTCTTTGTTACTTGGTGTAATTGTATGTCTTTGTTACTTGGTGTCAGTGTATGTCTGTGTCACTAGGTGTAAGTGTATGTCTTTGTTACTTGGTGTTAGCTTATGTCTTGGTTACTTGGTGTAAGTGTGTGTCTGTGCTACTGGGTATCAGTGTATGTCCTTGTTACTTGGTGTCAGTGTATGTCTTTGTGACTTGGTGTCAGTGTATGTCTTTGTTACTGGGTGTCAGTGTATGTCTTAGTGACTTGGTGTCAGTGTATGTCTTTGTTACTTGGTGTCAGTGTATGGCTGTGTTAATTGGTGTAAGTGTGTGTCTTTGTTACTTGGTGTAATTGTATGCCTTAGTGACTTGGTGTCAGTGTATGTCTTTGTTACTTGGTGTCAGTGTATGGCTGTGTTAATTGGTGTAAGTGTGTGTTTGTGTTACTTGGTGTAAGTGTATGTCTTTGTTACGTGGTGTAAGTGTGTGTCTGTGTTACTGGGTATCAGTGTATGTCTTTGTTACTTGGTGTCAGTGTATGTCTGTGTATCTTGGTGTAAGTGTGCGTCTGTGTTACTGTGTATCAGTGTATGTCTTTGTGACTAGGTGTCAGTGTATGTCTTTGCTATTGGGTGTCAGTGTGTGTCTTTGTGACTTGGTGTCAGTGTATGTCTTTGTTACTTGGTGTAATTGTCTGTCTGTGTTACTGGGTATCAATGTATGTCTTTGTTACTTGGTGTCCGTGTATGTCAAAATACTTGGTGTAAGTGTATGTCTTTGTTACTTGGTGTAATTGTCTGTCTGTGTTACTTGGTGTAAGTGTGTGTCTTTGTTACTTGGTGTCTGTGTATGTCTTTGTTACTTGGTGTCAGTGTATGCCTTTGTTACTTGGTGTCTGTGTATGTCTTTGTTACTTGGTGTCAGTGTATGTCTGTGTTGCTTGGTGTAAGTGTGTGTCTGTGTTACTGGATATCAGTGTATGTCTTTGTTACTTGGTGTAAGTGTGTGTCTGTGTTCCTGGGTAACAGTGCATGTCTTTGTTACTGGGTGTCAGTGTATGTCTTTGTGACTTGGTGTCAGTGTATGTCTTTGTTACTTGGTGTCAGTGTGTGGCTGTGTTAATTGGTGTACGTGTGTGTCTTTGTTACTTGGTGTAATTGTATGTCTTTGTTACTTGGTGTCAGTTTCCGTCTTTGTAACTTGGTGTACTTGTGTGTTTGTGTTACTTGGTGTAAGTGTATGTCTTTTTACTTGGTGTAAGTGTGTGTCTGTGTTACTGGGTATCAGTGTCTGTCGTTGTTACTTGGTGTCAGTGTCTGTCTTTGTTACTTGGTGTAAGTGTTTTTCTGTGTTACTTGGTGTAAGTGTGTGTCTGTGTTACTTGTTATCAGTGTATGTATTTGTTACTTGGTGTCAGTGTATGTCTGTGTTACTTGGTGTAAGTGTGTGTCTTTGTTACTTGGTGTAATTGCATGTCTTTGTTACTTGGTACCAGTGTATGTCTTTGTGACTTGGTGTCAGTGTATGTCTTTGTTACTGGGTGTCAGTGTGTGTCTTTGTGACTTGGTGTCAGTGTATGTCTTTGTTACTTGGTGTAAGTGTGAGTCTGTTTTACTGTGTATCAGTGCATGTCTTTGTTACATGGTGTCAGTGTATGTCTGTGTTACTTGATGTAAGTGTGTGTCTTTGTTACTTGGTGTAATTCTATGTCTTTGTTACTTGGTATCAGTGTATGTCTTTGTGACTTGGTGTCAGTGTATGTCTTTGTGACCTGGTGTCAGTGTGTGTCTTTGTTACTTGGTGTCAGTGTATGTCTGTGTTACTTGGTGTAAGTGTATGTCTTTGTTACTTGGTGTCAGTGTATGTCTTTGTTACTTGGTGTAATTGTATGTCTTTGTTACTTGGTGCCAGTGTATGTCTTTGTAACTTGGTGTAAGCGTGTGTTTGTGTTACTTGGTGTAAGTGTATGTCTTTGTTACTTGGTGTAAGTGTATGTCTGTGTTACTGGGTATCAGTGTATGTCTTTGTTACTTGGTGTCAGTGTATGTCTGTGTAACTTGGTGTAAGTGTGCGTCTGTGTTACTGGGTAGCAGTGTATGTCTTTGTGACTTGGTGTCAGTGTATGTCTTTGTTATTGGGTGTCAGTGTGTGACTTTGTGACTTGGTGTCAGTGTATGTCTTTGTTACTGGGTATCAGTGTATGTCTTTGTGACTTGGTGTCAGTGTATGTCTTTGTTATTGGGTGTCAGTGTGTGTCTTTGTGACTTGGTGTCAGTGTATGTCTTTGTTACTTGGTGTAATTGTGTGTCTGTGTTACTGGGTATCAGTGTATGTCTTTGTTACTTGGTGTCAGTGTATGTCAAAATACTTGGTGTAAGTGTATGTCTTTGTTACTTGGTGTAATTGTCTGTCTGTGTTACTTGGTGTAAGTGTGTGTCTTTGCTACTTGGTGTCTGTGTATGTCTTTGTTACTTGGTGTCAGTGTATGCCTTTGTTACTTGGTGTCTGTGTATGTCTTTGTTACTTGGTGTCAGTGTATGTCTGTGTTGCTTGGTGTAAGTGTGTGTCTGTGTTACTGGATATCAGTGTATGTCTTTGTTACTTGGTGTAAGTGTGTGTCAGTGTTACTGGGTAACAGTGCATGTCTTTGTTACTGGGTGTCAGTGTAAGTCTTTGTGACTTGGTGTCAGTGTATGTCTTTGTTACTTGGTGTAATTGTGTGTCTGTGTTACTGGGTATCAGTGTATGTCTTTGTTACTTGGTGTCCGTGTATGTCAAAATACTTGGTGTAAGTGTATGTCTTTGTTACTTGGTGTAATTGTCTGTCTGTGTTACTTGGTGTAAGTGTGTGTCTTTGTTACTTGGTGTCTGTGTATGTCTTTGTTACTTGGTGTCAGTGTATGCCTTTGTTACTTGGTGTCTGTGTATGTCTTTGTTACTTGGTGTCAGTGTATGTCTGTGTTGCTTGGTGTAAGTGTGTATCTGTGTTACTGGATATCAGTGTATGTCTTTGTTACTTGGTGTAAGTGTGTGTCTGTGTTACTGGGTAACAGTGCATGTCTTTGTTACTGGGTGTCAGTGTATGTCTTTGTGACTTGGTGTCAGTGTATGTCTTTGTTACTTGGTGTCAGTGTGTGGCTGTGTTAATTGGTGTACGTGTGTGTCTTTGTTACTTGGTGTAATTGTATGTCTTTGTTACTTGGTGTCAGTTTCCGTCTTTGTAACTTGGTGTACTTGTGTGTTTGTGTTACTTGGTGTAAGTGTATGTCTTTTTACTTGGTGTAAGTGTGTGTCTGTGTTACTGGGTATCAGTGTCTGTCGTTGTTACTTGGTGTCAGTGTCTGTCTTTGTTATTGGTGTAAGTGTTTTTCTGTGTTACTTGGTGTAAGTGTGTGTCTGTGTTACTTGTTATCAGTGTATGTATTTGTTACTTGGTGTCAGTGTATGTCTGTGTTACTTGGTGTAAGTGTGTGTCTTTGTTACTTGGTGTAATTGCATGTCTTTGTTACTTGGTATCAGTGTATGTCTTTGTGACTTGGTGTCAGTGTATGTCTTTGTTACTGGGTGTCAGTGTGTGTCTTTGTGACTTGGTGTCAGTGTATGTCTTTGTTACTTGGTGTAAGTGTGTGTCTGTTTTACTGTGTATCAGTGCATGTCTTTGTTACATGGTGTCAGTGTATGTCTGTGTTACTTGATGTAAGTGTGTGTCTTTGTTACTTGGTGTAATTCTATGTCTTTGTTACTTGGTATCAGTGTATGTCTTTGTGACTTGGTGTCAGTGTATGTCTTTGTGACCTGGTGTCAGTGTGTGTCTTTGTTACTTGGTGTCAGTGTATGTCTGTGTTACTTGGTGTAAGTGTATGTCTTTGTTACTTGGCGTCAGTGTATGTCTTTGTTACTTGGTGTAATTGTATGTCTTTGTTACTTGGTGCCAGTGTATGTCTTTGTAACTTGGTGTAAGTGTGTGTTTGTGTTACTTGGTGTAAGTGTATGTCTTTGTTACTTGGTGTAAGTGTATGTCTGTGTTACTGAGTATCAGTGTATGTCTTTGTTACTTGGTGTCAGTGTATGTCTGTGTAACTTGGTGTAAGTGTGCGTCTGTGTTACTGGGTAGCAGTGTATGTCTTTGTGACTTGGTGTCAGTGTATGTCTTTGTTATTGGGTGTCAGTGTGTGTCTTTGTGACTTGGTGTCAGTGTATGTCTTTGTTACTGGGTATCAGTGTATGTCTTTGTTATTGGGTGTCAGTGTGTGTCTTTGTGACTTGGTGTCAGTGTATGTCTTTGTTACTTGGTGTAATTGTGTGTCTGTGTTACTGGGTATCAGTGTATGTCTTTGTTACTTGGTGTCAGTGTATGTCAAAATACTTGGTGTAAGTGTATGTCTTTGTTACTTGGTGTAATTGTCTGTCTGTGTTACTTGGTGTAAGTGTGTGTCTTTGCTACTTGGTGTCTGTGTATGTCTTTGTTACTTGGTGTCAGTGTATGCCTTTGTTACTTGGTGTCTGTGTATGTCTTTGTTACTTGGTGTCAGTGTATGTCTGTGTTGCTTGGTGTAAGTGTGTGTCTGTGTTACTGGATATCAGTGTATGTCTTTGTTACTTGGTGTAAGTGTGTGTCTGTGTTACTGGGTAACAGTGCATGTCTTTGTTACTGGGTGTCAGTGTAAGTCTTTGTGACTTGGTGTCAGTGTATGTCTTTGTTACTTGGTGTAATTGTGTGTCTGTGTTACTGGGTATCAGTGTCTGTCTTTGTTACTTGGTGTCCGTGTATGTCAAAATACTTGGTGTAAGTGTATGTCTTTGTTACTTGGTGTAATTGTCTGTCTGTGTTACTTGGTGTAAGTGTGTGTCTTTGTTACTTGGTGTCTGTGTATGTCTTTGTTACTTGGTGTCAGTGTATGCCTTTGTTACTTGGTGTCTGTGTATGTCTTTGTTACTTGGTGTCAGTGTATGTCTGTGTTGCTTGGTGTAAGTGTGTATCTGTGTTACTGGATATCAGTGTATGTCTTTGTTACTTGGTGTAAGTGTGTGTCTGTGTTACTGGGTAACAGTGCATGTCTTTGTTACTGGGTGTCAGTGTATGTCTTTGTGACTTGGTGTCAGTGTATGTCTTTGTTACTTGGTGTCAGTGTGTGGCTGTGTTAATTGGTGTACGTGTGTGTCTTTGTTACTTGGTGTAATTGTATGTCTTTGTTACTTGGTGTCAGTTTCCGTCTTTGTAACTTGGTGTACTTGTGTGTTTGTGTTACTTGGTGTAAGTGTATGTCTTTTTACTTGGTGTAAGTGTGTGTCTGTATTACTGGGTATCAGTGTCTGTCGTTGTTACTTGGTGTCAGTGTCTGTCTTTGTTACTTGGTGTAAGTGTTTTTCTGTGTTACTTGGTGTAAGTGTGTGTCTGTGTTACTTGTTATCAGTGTATGTATTTGTTACTTGGTGTCAGTGTATGTCTGTGTTACTTGGTGTAAGTGTGTGTCTTTGTTACTTGGTGTAATTGCATGTCTTTGTTACTTGGTATCAGTGTATGTCTTTGTGACTTGGTGTCAGTGTATGTCTTTGTTACTGGGTGTCAGTGTGTGTCTTTGTGACTTGGTGTCAGTGTATGTCTTTGTTACTTGGTGTAAGTGTGTGTCTGTTTTACTGTGTATCAGTGCATGTCTTTGTTACATGGTGTCAGTGTATGTCTGTGTTACTTGATGTAAGTGTGTGTCTTTGTTACTTGGTGTAATTCTATGTCTTTGTTACTTGGTATCAGTGTATGTCTTTGTGACTTGGTGTCAGTGTATGTCTTTGTGACCTGGTGTCAGTGTGTGTCTTTGTTACTTGGTGTCAGTGTATGTCTGTGTTACTTGGTGTAAGTGTATGTCTTTGTTACTTGGTGTAAGTGTATGTCTTTGTTACTTGGTGTAAGTGTATGTCTTTGTTACTGGGTATCAGTGTATGTCTTTGTTACTTGGTGTCAGTGTATGTCTGTGTAACTTGGTGTAAGTGTGCGTCTGTGTTACTGGGTAGCAGTGTATGTCTTTGTGACTTGGTGTCAGTGTATGTCTTTGTTATTGGGTGTCAGTGTGTGTCTTTGTGACTTGGTGTCAGTGTATGTCTTTGTTACTGGGTATCAGTGTATGTCTTTGTGACTTGGTGTCAGTGTATGTCTTTGTTATTGGGTGTCAGTGTGTGTCTTTGTGACTTGGTGTCAGTGTATGTCTTTGTTACTTGGTGTAATTGTGTGTCTGTGTTACTGGGTATCAGTGTATGTCTTTGTTACTTGGTGTCAGTGTATGTCAAAATACTTGGTGTAAGTGTATGTCTTTGTTACTTGGTGTAATTGTCTGTCTGTGTTACTTGGTGTAAGTGTGTGTCTTTGCTACTTGGTGTCAGTGTATGTCTTTGTTACTTGGTGTCAGTGTATGCCTTTGTTACTTGGTGTCTGTGTATGTCTTTGTTACTTGGTGTCAGTGTATGTCTGTGTTGCTTGGTGTAAGTGTGTGTCTGTGTTACTGGATATCAGTGTATGTCTTTGTTACTTGGTGTAAGTGTGTGTCTGTGTTACTGGGTAACAGTGCATGTCTTTGTTACTGGGTGTCAGTGTAAGTCTTTGTGACTTGGTGTCAGTGTATGTCTTTGTTACTTGGTGTCAGTGTGCGGCTGTGTTAATTGGTGTAAGTGTGTGTCTTTGTTACTTGGTGTAATTGTATGTCTTTGTTACTTGGTGTCAGTTTCCGTCTTTGTAACTTGGTGTACTTGTGTGTTTGTGTTACTTGGTGTAAGTGTATGTCTTTTTACTTGGTGTAAGTGTGTGTCTGTGTTACTGGGTATCAGTGTCTGTCTTTGTTACTTGGTGTCAGTGTCTGTCTTTGTTACTTGGTGTCAGTGTTTTTCTGTGTTATTGGTGTAAGTGTGTGTCTGTGTTACTTGGTATCAGTGTATGTCTTTGTTACTTGGTGTAAGTGTGTGTCTGCGTTACTGGGTAACAGTGTATGTCCTTGTTACTTGGTGTCAGTGTATGTCTGTGTTACTTGGTGTAAGTGTGTGTCTTTGTTACTTGGTGTAATTGCATGTCTTTGTTACTGGGTGTCAGTGTGTGTCTTTGTGACTTGGTGTCAGTGTATGTCTTTGTTACTTGGTGTAAGTGTGTCTCTGTGTTACTGGGTATCAGTGTATGTCTTTGTTACTTGGTGTAAGTGTGTGTCTGTTTTACTGTGTATCAGTGCATGTCTTTGTTACATGGTGTCAGTGTATGTCTGTGTTACTTGGTGTAAGTGTGTGTCTTTGTTACTTGGTGTAATTGTATGTCTTTGTTACTTGGTATCTGTGTATGTCTTTGTGACTTGGTATCAGTGTATGTCTTTGTGACTTGGTGTCAGTGTATGTCTTTTTTACTGGGTGTAAGTGTGTGTCTGCGTTACTGGGTATCAGTGTATGTCTTTGTTACTTGGTGTCAGTGTATGTCAAAATACTTGGTGTAAGTGTATGTCTTTGTTACTTGGTGTAATTGTCGGTCTTTGTTACTTGGTGTCAGTGTATGTCTGTGTTACTTGGTGTAAGTGTGTGTCTTTGTCACTTGGCATCAGTGTATATCTTTGTGACTTGGTGTCAGTGCATGTCTTTGTTACTGTGTATCAGTGTTTCTCTGTGTTACTGGGTGTCAGTGTGTATTTGTTTGTGTTACTATGTGTCAGTCTGTGTCTGTGACACTTGGTGTCAGTATTTAGTTTAGTTTAGAGATACAGCACTTAAACAGGCCCTTCGGCCCACCGAGTCTGTGCCGACCATCAACAACCCATTTATACTAGTCCTACACTAATCCCGTATTCCTATCACATCCCCAACTATCCCTATATATTTCCCTATCACTTACCTATACTAGGGGCAAATTATGAAGGCCAATTAACCTATCAACCTGCAAGTCTTTGGCATGTGGGTGGAAACCGGAGCACCCGGAGGAAAACCACGCAGACACAGGGAGAACTTGCAAACTCCGCACAGGCAGTACCCAGAATCGAACCCGGGTCCCTGGAGCTGTGAGGCTGCGGTGCTAACCACTGCGCCAATGTCCCCCCACCACCTCCCAGTGTGTGCCTGTGATACTTGGTGTCAGTGCATGTCTTTGTTACTTGGTGTCAGTCTGTTTGTTTGTGTTACTGGGTGTCAGTGTGTGTCTGTGTTACTTGGTGTCAGTGTGTGTCTTTGTTACTGGGTGTCAGTGTGTGTCTTTGTGACTTGGTGTCAGTGTATGTCTTTGTTACTTGGTGTAAGTGTGTGTCTGTGTTACCGGGTATCAGTGTATGTCTTTGTTACTTGGTGTCACTGTATGTCAAAATAATTGGTGTAAGTGTATGTCTTTGTTACTTGGTGTAATTGTCTGTCTTTGTTACTTGGTGTAAGTGTATGTCTTTGTTACTTGGTGTCAGTGTATGTCTTTGTTACTTGGTGTCAGTGTATGTCTGTGTTACTTGGTGTATGTGTGTGTCTGTGTTACTGGGTGTCAGTGTGTGTCTGTGTTACTAGGTGCAAGTGTATGTCTTTGTTAGTGGGTGTCAGTGGATGTCTTTGTTACTTGGTGTAAGTGTGTGTCTGTGTTACTGGGTATCAGAGCATGTCTTTGTTACTTGGTGTCAGTGTATGTCTGTGTTGCTTGGTGTAAGTGTGTGTCTGTGTTACTGGGTATCAGTGTATGTCTTTGTGACTTGGTGTCAGTGTATGTCTTCGTTACTGGGTGTCAGGGTGTCTCTTTGTGACTTGGTGTCAGTGTTTGTCTGTGCTACTTGGTGTAAGTGTGTGTCTGTGTTACTGGGTATCAGTGTATGTCTTTGTAACTTGGTGTCAGTTTATCTCAAAATACTTCGTGTAAGTGTATGTCTTTGTTACTTGGTGTAATTGACTGTCTTTGTTACTTGGTGTCAGTGTATGTCTGTGTTACTTGGTGTAAGTGTGTGTCTTTGTTACTTGGTGTAATTGTCTGTCTTTGTTACTTGGTGTCAGTGTATGTCTTTGTTCCTTGGTGTCAGTGTGTGTCTGTGTTACTGGTCATCAGTATATGTCTTTGTGACTTGGTATCAGTGTATGTCTTTGTGACTTGGTGTCAGTGTATGTCTTTTGTACTTGGTGTAAGTGTGTGTCTTTGTCACTGGGCATCAGTGTATGTCTTTGTGACTTGGTATCAGTGTATGTCTTTGTGACTTGGTGTCAGTGCATGTCCTTGTGACTTGGTGTCAGTGTATGTCTTTTTTACTGGGAGTAAGTGTGTGTCTGCGTTACTGGGTATCAGTGTATGTCTTTGTTACTTGGTGTCAGTGTATGTCAAAATACTTGGTGTAAGTGTATGTCTTTGTTACTTGGTGTAATTGTCTGTCTTTGTTACTTGGTGTCAGTGTATGTCTGTGTTACTTGGTGTAAGTGTGTGTCTTTGTCACTGGGCATCAGTGTATGTCTTTGTGACTTGGTATCAGTGTATGTCTTTGTGACTTGGTGTCAGTGCATGTCCTTTTTACTGTGTGTCAGTGTATGTCTGTGTTACTTGGTGTCAGTGCATGTCTTTGTTACTGTGTATCAGTGTTTCTCTGTGTTACTGGGTGTCAGTGTGTGTTTGTTTGTGTTACTGGGTGTCAGTGTGTGTCTGTGACACTAGGTGTCATTATTTACTTTAGTTTAGAGATGCAGCACTTAAACAGGCCCTTCGGCCCACCGAGTCTGTGCCGACCATCAACAACCCAATTATACTAATCCGACACCATTCCCGTATTCCTATCACATCCCCACCTATCCCTATATATTTCCCTATCACTTACCTATACTAGGGGCAAATTATGATGGCCAACTAACCTATCAACCTGCAAGTCTTTGGCATGTGGGAGGAAACCGGAGCACCGGGAGGAAACCCACGCAGACAGAGGGAGAACTTGCAAACTCCGCACAGGCAGTACCCTGAAACGAACCCGGGTCCCTGGATCTGTGAGGCTGCGGTGCTAACCACTGCGCCAATGTGCACCCCCCCCCACCCCCCGTGTGTGCCTGTGTTACTGGGTATCAGTGTATGTCTTTGTTACTTGGTGTCAGTGTATGTCTGTGTTACTTGGTGTCAGTGTATGTGTTTGTGTTACTGGGTGTCAGTGTGTGTCTTTGTTACTTGGTGTAAGTGTGTGCCTTTGTTACTTGGTGTCCGTGTGTGTCTGTGTTACTGGGTGTCAGTGTATGCCTTTGTTACTGGGTGTCAGTGTATGTCTTTGTTACTTGGTGCAAGTGTGTATCTGTGTTACTGGGTATCAGTGTCTGTCTTTGTTACTTGGTGTAAGTGTGTGTCTGTGTTACTGGGTATCAGTGCATGTCTTTGTTACTTGGTGTCATTGTATGTCTGTGTTACTTGGTGAAAGTGTGTCTGTGTTACTTGGTATCAGTGTATGTCTTTGTTACTTGGTGTCAGTGTATGTCAAAATACTTGGTGGAATTGTATGTCTTTGTTACTTGGTGTAATAGTCTGTCTTTGTTACTTTGTGTCAATGTATGTCTGTGTTACTTGGTGTAAGTATGTGTCTTTGTTACTTGGTGTAAGTGCATGTCAAAATACCTGGTGTAAGTGTATGTCTTTGTGACTTGGTATCAGTGTATGTCTTTGTGACCTGGTGTCAGTGTTTGTCTTTTTTACTGGGTGTCAGTGTGTGGCTGCGTTACTTGGTATCAGTGTCTGTCTTTGTTACTGTGTATCAGTGTTTCTCTGTGTTACTGGGTGTCAGTGTATGTCTGTGTTACTGGGTATCTGTGCATGTCTTTGTAACTTGGTGTCATTGTATGTCTGTGTTATTTCGTGTAAGTGTGTGCCTGTGTTACTGGGGATCAGTGTATGTCTTTGTTACTTCGTGTCAGTGGATGTCAAAATACTTGGTGTAAGTGTATGTCTTTGTTACTTGGTGTCAGTGTATGTCTGTGTTACTTGGTGTAAGTGTGCGTCTGTGTTACTGCGTATCGGTGTATGCCTTTGTTACTTGGTATCAGTGTATGTCTTTGTGACTGGGTGTCAGTTTATGTCTGTGATACTGGGTATCTGTGCATGTCTTTGTTACTTGGTGTCATTGTCTGGCTGTGTTACTTGGTGTAAGTGTGTGCCTGTGTTACTGGATATCAGTGTATGTCTTTGTTACTTGGTGTCAGTGGATGTCAAAATACTTGGTGTAAGTGTATGTCTTTGTTACTTGGTGTCAGTTTATGTCTGTGATACTGGGTATCTGTGCATGTCTTTGTTACTTGGTGTCATTGTATGTCTGTGTTACTTGGTGTAAGTGTGTGCCTGTGTTACTGGATATCAGTGTATGTCTTTGTTACTTGGTGTCAGTGGATGTCAAAATACTTGGTGTAAGTGTATGTCTTTGTTACTTGGTGTCAGTGTATGTCTGTGTTACATGGTGTAAGTGTGTGTCTGTGTTACTGGGTATCAGTGTATGTCTTTGTTACTTGGTATCAGTGTATGTCTTTGTGACTGGTTCTCAGTGTATGTCTGCGTTACTGGGTATCAGTGCATGTCTTTGTTACTTGGTGTCATAGTATGTCTGTGTTACTTGGTGTAAGTGTGTGCCTGTGTTACTGGGTATCAGTGTATGTCTTTGTTACTTGGTGTCAGTGGATGTCAAAATACTTGGTGTAAGTGTATGGCTTTTTTACTTGGTGTCAGTGTATGTCTGTGTTACTTGGTGTAAATGTGTGACTGTGTTACTGGGTATCAGTGTATGTCTTTGTTACTTGGTATCAGTGTATGTCTGTGTTACTTGGTGTCAGTGTATGTGTTTGTGTTACTGGGTGTCAGTGTATGTCTTTGTTACTTGGTGTCAGTGCATGTCTTTGTTACTTGGTGTCAATGTGTGTCTGTGTTACTGGGCATCAGTGTATGTCTTTGTGACTTGGTATCAGTGTATGTCTTTGTGACTTGGTGTCAGTGTATGTCTTTGTGACTTGGTGTCAGTGTATGTCTGCGTTACTGGGTATCAGTGCATGTCTTTGTTACTTGGTGTCATTGTATGTCTGTGTTACTTGGTGTAAGTGTGTGCCTGTGTTACTGGGTATCAGTGTATGTCTTTGTTACTTGGTGTCAGTGGATGTCAAAATACTTGGTGTAAGTGTATGTCTTTGTTACTTGGTGTAATTGTCTGTCTTTTTTACTTGGTGTCAGTGTATGTCTGTGTTACTTGGTGTAAGTGTGTGTTTGTGTTTCTGGGTATCAGTGTATGTCTTTGTTACTTGGTATCAGTGTATGTCTTGGTGACTTAGTGTCAGTGTATGTCTTTTTTACTGGGTGTCAGTGTGTGTCTGTGTTACTTGGTGTCAGTGTATTTCTTTTTTACTGTGTATCAGTGTTTCTCTGTGCTACTGGGTGTCAGTGTATGTTTGTTTGTGTGACTGGGTGTCAGTGTGTGTATGTGACACTAGGTGTCAGTATTTAGTTTAGTTTGGAGATACAGCACTTCAACAGGCCCTTCGGCCCACCGAGTCTGTGCCGACCATCAACAACCCATTTATACTAATCCTACACTAATCCCGTATTCCTATCACATCCCCACCGGTCCCTATATATTTCGCGACCACCTACCTGTACGAGGGGCAATATATAATGGTCAATTAACCTATCAACCTGCAAGTCTTTGGCATGTGATAGGAAACCGGAGCACCCGGAGGAAACCCACGCAGACACAGGGAGAACTTGCAAACTCCGCACAGGCAGTACCCAGAATCGAACCCGGGTCCCTGGAGCTGAGAGGCTGCGGTGCTAACCACTGGGTGTCTTTGTTACTTGGTGTAAGTGTGTGCCTTTGTTACTTGGTGTCCGTGTGTGTCTGTGTTACTGGGTGTCAGTGTATGTCTTTGTTACTGGGTGTCAGTGTATGTCTTTGTTACTTGGTGCAAGTGTGTATCTGTGTTACTGGGTATCAGTGTCTGTCTTGTTACTTGGTGTAAGTGTGTGTCTGTGTTACTGGGTATCAGTGCATGTCTTTGTTACTTGGTGTCATTGTATGTCTGTGTTACTTGGTGAAAGTGTGTCTGTGTTACTTGGTATCAGTGTATGTCTTTGTTACTTGGTGTCAGTGTATGTCAAAATACTTGGTGGAATTGTATGTCTTTGTTACTTGGTGTAATAGTCTGTCTTTGTTACTTTGTGTCAATGTATGTCTGTGTTACTTGGTGTAAGTGTGTGTCTTTGTTACTTGATGTCAGTGCATGTCTGTGTTACTGGGTGTCAGAGTATGTCTGTGTTACTTGGTGTAGGTGTGTGAATGTGTTACTGGATATCAGTGTATGTCTTTGTTACTTGGTGTCAGTGGATGTCAAAATACTTGGTGTAAGTGTATGTCTTTGTTACTTGGTGTCAGTGTATGTCTGTGTTACATGGTGTAAGTGTGTGTCTGTGTTACTGGGTATCAGTGTATGTCTTTGTTACTTGGTATCAGTGTATGTCTTTGTGACTGGGTGTCAGTGTATGTCTGCGTTACTGGATATCAGTGCATGTCTTTGTTACTTGGTGTCGTTGTATGTCTGTGTTACTTGGTGTAAGTGTGTGCTTGTGTTACTTGGTATCAGTGTATGTCTTTGTTACTTGGTGTCAGTGGATGTCAAAATACTTGGTGTAAGTGTATGTCTTTTTTACTTGGTGTCAGTGCATGTCTGTGTTACTTGGTGTAAATGTGTGACTGTGTTAATGGGTATCAGTATGTCTTTGTTACTTGGTGTCAGTGTATGTCTTTTTTACTCCGTGTCAGTGTGTGTCTGTGTTACTTGGTGTCAGTGTATGTCTTTTTTACTGTGTATCAGTGTTTCTCTGTGTTACTGGGTGTCAGTGTGTGTTTGTTTGTGTTACTGGGTGTCAGTGTGTGTCTCTGACACCAGGTGTCAGTATTTAGTTTAGTTCAGAGATACAGCACTTAAACAGGCCCTTCGGCCCACCGAGTCTGTGCCGACCATCAACAAACCATTTATACTAATCCTACACTAATCCCGTATTCCTATCACATCCCCACCGGTCCCTATACATTTCGCTACCACCTACCTGTACGAGGAGAAATATATAATGGTCAACTAACCTATCAATCTGCAAGTCTTTGGCATGTGGGAGGAAACCGGAGCACCGGGAGGAAACCCACGCAGACAGAGGGAGAACTTGCAAACTCCACACAGGCTGTACCCTGAAACGAACCCGGGTCCCTGAATCTGTGAGGCTGCGGTGCTAACCAATGCGCCAATGTGCCCCCCCCCCTCCGTGTGTGCATGTGTTACTGGGTGTCAGTGTATGTCTTTATTACTTGGAGTCAGTGTATGTCTGTGTTACTTGGTGTCAGTGTATGTGTTTGTGTTACTGGGTGTCAGTGTGTGTCTTTGTTACTTGGTGTAAGTGTGTGTCTTTGTTACTTGGTGTCCGTGTGTGTCTGTGTTACTGGGTGTCAGTGTATGTCTTTGTTACTGGGTGTCAGTGTATGTCTTTGTTACTTGGTGCAAGTGTGTGTCTGTGTTACTGGGTATCAGTGTCTGTCTTTGTTACTTGGTGTAAGTGTGTGTCTGTGTTACTGGGTATCAGTGCATGTCTTTGTTACTTGGTGTCATTGTATGTCTGTGTTACTTGGTGAAAGTGTGTGTCTGTGTTACTTGGTATCGGTGTATGTCTTTGTTACTTGGTGTCAGTGTATGTCAAAATACTTGGTGTAATTGTATGTCTTTGTTACTTGGTGTAATTGTCTGTCTTTGTTACTTGGTGTCAATGTATGTCTGTGTTACTTGGTGTAAGTATGTGTCTTTGTTACTTGGTGTAAGTGCATGCCTTTGTTACTTGGTGTCAGTGTATGTCTTTGTTACTTGGTGTCAATGTGTGTCTGTGTTACTGGGCATCAGTGTATGTCTTTGTGACTTGGTATCAGAGTATGTCTTTGTGACTTGGTGTCAGTGTATGTCTTTTTTGTTGGGTGTCAGTGTGTGTCTGTGCTACTTGGTGTCAGTGTATTTCTTTGTTACTTGGAGTCAGTGTATGTCTGTGTTACTTGTTGTCAGTGTATGTGTTTATGTTACTGGGTGTCAGTGTGTGTCTTTGTTACTTGGTGTAAGTGTGTGTCTTTGTTACTTGGTGTCCGTGTGTGTCTGTGTTACTGGGTGTCAGTGTATGTCTTTGTTACTGGGTGTCAGTGTATGTCTTTGTTACTTGGTGCAAGTGTGTGTCTGTGTTACTGGGTATCAGTGTCTGTCTTTGTTACTTGGTGTAAGTGTGTGTCTGTGTTACTGGGTATCAGTGCATGTCTTTGTTACTTGGTGTCATTGTATGTCTGTGTTAAATGGTGAAAGTTTGTGTCTGTGTTACTTGGTATCAGTCTATGTCTTTGTTACTTGGTGTCAGTGTATGTCAAAATACTTGGTGTAATTGTATGTCTTTGTTACTTGGTGTAATTGTCTGTCTTTGTTACTTGGTGTCAATGTATGTCTGTGTTACTTGGTGTAAGTATGTGTCTTTGTTACTTGGTGTAAGTGCATGTCTTTGTTACTTGGTGTCAGTGTATGTCTTTGTTACTTGGTGTCAATGTGTGTCTGTGTTACTGGGCATCAGTGTATGTCTTTGTGACTTGGTATCAGAGTATGTCTTTGTGACTTGGTGTCAGTGTATGTCTTTTTTGTTGGGTGTCAGTGTGTGTCTGTGTTAACTTGGTGTCAGTGTATGTCTTTGTTACTTGGTGTCAGTGTATGTCTTTGTTTCTTGGTGTCAGTGTGTGTCTGTGTTACTGGGTGTAAGTGTGTGTCTGCGTTACTGGGTATCAGTGTATGTCTTTGTTACTTGGTGTCAGTGTATGTCAAAATACCTGGTGTAAGTGTATGTCTTTGTTACTTGGTGTAATTGTCTGTCTTTGTTACTTGATGTCAGTGTACGTCTGTGTTACTTGGTGTAAGTGTGTGTCTTTGTTACTGGGCATCAGTGTATGTCTTTGTGACTTGGTATCAGTGTATGTCTTTGTTACTGTGTATCAGTGTTTCTCTGTGTTACTGGGTGTCAGTGTATGTCTGTGTTACTGGGTATCTGTGCATGTCTTTGTTACTTGGTGTCATTGTATGTCTGTGTTATTTCGTGTAAGTGTGTGCCTGTGTTACTGGGTATCAGTGTATGTCTTTGTTACTTCGTGTCAGTGGATGTCAAAATACTTGGTGTAAGTGTATGTCTTTGTTACTTGGTGTCAGTGTATGTCTGTGTTACTTGGTGTAAGTGTGCGTCTGTGTTACTGCGTATCAGTGTATGCCTTTGTTACTTGGTATCAGTGTATGTCTTTGTGACTTTGTGTCAGTTTATGTCTGTGATACTGGGTATCTGTGCATGTCTTTGTTACTTGGTGTCTTTGTATGGCTGTGTTACTTGGTGTAAGTGTGTGCCTGTGTTACTGGATATCAGTGTATGTCTTTGTTACTTGGTGTCAGTGGATGTCAAAATACTTGGTGTAAGTGTATGTCTTTGTTACTTGGTGTCAGTTTATGTCTGTGATACTGGGTATCTGTGCATGTCTTTGTTACTTGGTGTCATTGTATGTCTGTGTTACTTGGTGTAAGTGTGTGCCTGTGTTACTGGATATCAGTGTATGTCTTTGTTACTTGGTGTCAGTGGATGTCAAAATACTTGGTGTAAGTGTATGTCTTTGTTACTTGGTGTCAGTGTATGTCTGTGTTACATGGTGTAAGTGTGTGTCTGTGTTACTGGGTATCAGTGTATGTCTTTGTTACTTGGTATCAGTGTATGTCTTTGTGACTGTTTCTCAGTGTATGTCTGCGTTACTGGGTATCAGTGCATGTCTTTGTTACTTGGTGTCATAGTATGTCTGAGTTACTTGGTGTAAGTGTGTGCCTGTGTTACTGGGTATCAGTGTATGTCTTTGTTACTTGGTGTCAGTGGATGTCAAAATACTTGGTGTAAGTGTATGTCTTTTTTACTTGGTGTCAGTGTATGTCTGTGTTACTTGGTGTAAATGTGTGACTGTGTTACTGGGTATCAGTGTATGTCTTTGTTACTTGGTATCAGTGTATGTCTGTGTTACTTGGTGTCAGTGTATGTGTTTGTGTTACTGGGTGTCAGTGTATGTCTTTGTTACTTGGTGTCAGTGCATGTCTTTGTTACTTGGTGTCAATGTGTGTCTGTGTTACTGGGCATCAGTGTATGTCTTTGTGACTTGGTATCAGTGTATGTCTTTGTGACTTGGTGTCAGTGTATGTCTTTGTGACTTGGTGTCAGTGTAGGTCTGCGTTACTGGGTATCAGTGCATGTCTTTGTTACTTGGTGTCATTGTATGTCTGTGTTACTTGGTGTAAGTTTGTGCCTGTGTGACTGGGTATCAGTGTATGTCTTTGTTACTTGGTGTCAGTGGATGTCAAAATACTTGGTGTAAGTGTATGTCTTTGTTACTTGGTGTAATTGTCTGTCTTTTTTACTTGGTGTCAGTGTATGTCTGTGTTACTTGGTGTAAGTGTGTTTTTGTGTTTCTGGGTATCAGTGTATGTCTTTGTTACTTGGTATCAGTGTATGTCTTGGTGACTTAGTGTCAGTGTATGTCTTTTTTTACTGAGTGTCAGTGTGTGTCTGTGTTACTTGGTGTCAGTGTATTTCTTTGTTACTGTGTATCAGTGTTTCTCTGTGCTACTGGGTGTCAGTGTCTGCTTGTTTGTGTGACTGGGTGTCAGTGTGTGTATGTGACACTAGGTGTCAGTATTTAGTTTAGTTTGGAGATACAGCACTTCAACAGGCCCTTCGGCCCACCGAGTCTGTGCCGACCATCAACAACCCATTTATACTAATCCTACACTAATCCCGTATTCCTATCACATCCCCACCGGTCCCTATATATTTCGCTACCACCTACCTGTACGAGGGGCAATATATAATGGTCAATTAACCTATCAACCTGCAAGTCTTTGGCATGTGATAGGAAACCGGAGCACCCGGAGGAAACCCACGCAGACACAGGGAGAACTTGCAAACTCCGCACAGGCAGTACCCAGAATCGAACCCGGGTCCCTGGAGCTGAGAGGCTGCGGTGCTAACCACTGCGCCAATGTGCCCCCCCCCCCCCCCCCCACCCCAGTGTGTGCCTGTTTTACTGGGTATTAGTGCATGTCTTTGTTACTTGGTGTCAGTGTATGTCAAAATACTTGGTGTAAGTGTATGTCTTTGTTACTTGGTGTAATTGTCTGTCTATGTTACTTGGAGTCAGTGTATGTCTGTGTTACCTGGTGTAAGTGTGTGTCTTTGTTACTTGGTATAATTGTCTGTCTTTGTTACTTGATGTCAGTGTATGTCTGTGTTACTTGGTGTAAGTGTGTGTCTTTGTTACTGGGCATCAGTGTATGTATTTGTGACTTGGCATCAGTGTATGTCTTTGTGACTTGGTGTCAGTGTATGTCTTTTTTACTGGGTATCAGTGTATGTCTTTGTTACTTGCTGTCAGTGTATGTCTGTGTTACTTGGTGTAAGTGTGTGTCTTTGTTACTTGATGTCAGTGCATGTCTGTGTTACTGGGTGTCAGAGTATGTCTGTGTTACTTGGTGTAAGTGTGTGAATGTGTTACTGGATATCAGTGTATGTCTTTGTTACTTGGTGTCAGTGGATGTCAAAATACTTGGTGTAAGTGTATGTCTTTGTTAATTGGTGTCAGTGTATGTCTGTGTTACATGGTGTAAGTGTGTGTCTGTGTTACTGGGTATCAGTGTATGTCTTTGTTACTTGGTATCAGTGTATGTCTTTGTGACTGGGTGTCAGTGTATGTCTGCGTTACTGGGTATCAGTGCATGTCTTTGTTACTTGGTGTCATTGTATGTCTGTGTTACTTGGTGTAAGTGTGTGCCTGTGTTACTTGGTATCAGTGTATGTCTTTGTTACTTGGTGTCAGTGGATGTCAAAATACTTGGTGTAAGTGTATGTCTTTTTTACTTGGTGTCAGTGCATGTCTGTGTTACTTGATGTAAATGTGTGACTGTGTTAATGGGTATCAGTATGTGTTTGTTACTTGGTGTCAGTGTATGTCTTTTTTACTGGGTGTCAGTGTGTGTCTGTGTTACTTGGTGTCAGTGTATGTCTTTTTTTACTGTGTATCAGTGTTTCTCTGTGTTACTGGGTGTCAGTGTGTGTTTGTTTGTGTTACTGGGTGTCAGTGTGTGTCTGTGACACCAGGTGTCAGTATTTAGTTTAGTTCAGAGATACTGCACTTAAACAGGCCCTTCGGCCCACCGAGTCTGTGCCGACCATCAACAACCCATTTATACTAATCCTACACTAATCCCGTATTCCTATCACATCCCCACCGGTCCCAATACATTTCGCTACCACCTACCTGTACGAGGAGAAATATATAACGGTCAACTAACCTATCAATCTGCAAGTCTTTGGCATGTGGGAGGAAACCGGAGCACCGGGAGGAAACCCACGCAGACAGAGGGAGAACTTGCAAACTCCACACAGGCTGTACCCTGAAACGAACCCGGGTCCCTGAATCTGTGAGGCTGCGGTGCTAACCACTGCGCCAATGTGCCCCCCCCCCCCCCCCCCTCCGTGTGTGCCTGTGTTACTGGGTGTCAGTGTATGTCTTTGTTACTTGGAGTCAGTGTATGTCTGTGTTACTTGGTGTCAGTGTATGTGTTTGTGTTACTGGGTGTCAGTGTGTGTCTTTGTTACTTGGTGTAAGTGTGTGTCTTTGTTACTTGGTGTGTGTGTGTCTGTGTTACTGGGTGTCAGTGTATGTCTTTGTTACTGGGTGTCAGTGTATGTCTTTGTTACTTGGTGCAAGTGTGTGTCTGTGTTACTGGGTATCAGTGTCTGTCTTTGTTACTTGGTGTAAGTGTGTGTCTGTGTTACTGGGTATCAGTGCATGTCTTTGTTACTTGGTGTCATTGTATGTCTGTGTTACTTGGTGAAAGTGTGTGTCTGTGTTACTTGGTATCAGTGTATGTCTTTGTTACTTGATGTCAGTGTATGTCAAAATACTTGGTGTAATTGTATGTCTTTGTTACTTGGTGTAATTGTCTGTCTTTGTTACTTGGTGTCAATGTATGTCTGTGTTACTTGGTGTAAGTATGTGTCTTTGTTACTTGGTGTAAGTGCATGCCTTTGTTACTTGGTGTCAGTGTATGTCTTTGTTACTTGGTGTCAATGTGTGTCTGTGTTACTGGGTATCAGTGCATGTCTTTGTGACTTGGTATCAGAGTATGCCTTTGTGACTTGGTGTCAGTGTATGTCTTTTTTGTTGGGTGTCAGTGTGTGTCTGTGCTACTTGGTGTCAGTGTATGTCTTTGTTACTTGGAGTCAGTGTATGTCTGTGTTACTTGTTGTCAGTGTATGTGTTTGTGTTACTGGGTGTCAGTGTGTGTCTTTGTTACTTGGTGTAAGTGTGTGTCTTTGTTACTTGGTGTCCGTGTGTGTCTGTGTTACTGGGTGTCAGTGTATGTCTTTGTTACTGGGTGTCAGTGTATGTCTATGTTACTTGGTGCAAGTGTGTGTCTGTGTTACTGGGTATCAGTGTCTGTCTTTGTTACTTGGTGTAAGTGTGTGTCTGTGTTACTGGGTATCAGTGCATGTCTTTGTTACTTGGTCTCATTGTATGTCTGTGTTACTTGGTGAAAGTGTGTGTCTGTGTTACTTGGTATCAGTGTATGTCTTTGTTACTTGGTGTCAGTGTATTTCAAAATACTTGGTGTAATTGTATGTCTTTGTTACTTGGTGTAATTGTCTGTCTTTGTTACTTGGTGTCAATGTATGTCTGTGTTACTTGGTGTAAGTATGTGTCTTTGTTACTTGGTGTAAGTGCATGTCTTTGTTACTTGGTGTCAGTGTATGTCTTTGTTACTTGGTGTCAATGTGTGTCTGTGTTACTGGGCATCAGTGTATGTCTTTGTGACTTGGTATCAGAGTATGTCTTTGTGACTTGGTGTCAGTGTATGTCTTTTTTGTTGGGTGTCAGTGTGTGTCTGTGTTACTTGGTGTCAGTGTATGTCTTTGTTACTTGGTGTCAGTGTATGTCTTTGTTTCTTGGTGTCAGTGTGTGTCTGTGTTACTGGGTGTAAGTGTGTGTCTGCGTTACTGGGTATCAGTGTATGTCTTTGTTACTTGGTGTCAGTGTATGTCAAAATACCTGGTGTAAGTGTATGTCTTTGTTACTTGGTGTAATTGTCTGTCTTTGTTACTTGATGTCAGTGTACGTCTGTGTTACTTGGTGTAAGTGTGTGTCTTTGTTACTGGGCATCAGTGTATGTCTTTGTGACTTGGTATCAGTGTATGTCTTTGTGACCTGGTGTCAGTGTTTGTCTTTTTTACTGGGTGTCAGTGTGTGTCTGCGTTACTTGGTATCAGTGTCTGTCTTTGTTACTGTGTATCAGTGTTTCTCTGTGTTACTGGGTGTCAGTGTATGTCTGTGTTACTGGGTATCTGTGCATGTCTTTGTTACTTGGTGTCATTGTATGTCTGTGTTATTTCGTGTATGTGTGTGCCTGTGTTACTGGGTATCAGTGTATGTCTTTGTTACTTCGTGTCAGTGGATGTCAAAATACTTGGTGTAAGTGTATGTCTTTGTTAATTGGTGTCAGTGTATGTCTGTGTTACTTGGTGTAAGTGTGCGTCTGTGTTACTGCGTATCAGTGTATGTCTTTGTTACTTGGTATCAGTGTATGTCTTTGTGACTGGGTGTCAGTTTATGTCTGTGATACTGGGTATCTGTGCATGTCTTTGTTACTTGGTGTCATTGTATGGCTGTGTTACTTGGTGTAAGTGTGTGCCTGTGTTACTGGATATCAGTGTATGTCTTTGTTACTTGGTGTCAGTGGATGTCAAAATACTTGGTGTAAGTGTATGTCTTTGTTACTTGGTGTCAGTTTATGTCTGTGATACTGGGTATCTGTGCATGTCTTTGTTACTTGGTGTCATTGTATGTCTGTGTTACTTGGTGTAAGTGTGTGCCTGTGTTACTGGATATCAGTGTATGTCTTTGTTACTTGGTGTCAGTGGATGTCAAAATACTTGGTGTAAGTGTATGTCTTTGTTACTTGGTGTCAGTGTATGTCTGTGTTACATGGTGTAAGTGTGTGTCTTTGTTACTGGGTATCAGTGTATGTCTTTGTTACTTGGTATCAGTGTATGTCTTTGTGACTGGTTGTCAGTGTATGTCTGCGTTACTGGGTATCAGTGCATGTTTTTGTTACTTGGTGTCATAGTATGTCTGTGTTACTTGGTGTAAGTGTGTGCCTGTGTTACTGGGTATCAGTGTATGTCTTTGTTACTTGGTGTCAGTGGATGTCAAAATACTTGGTGTAAGTGTATGTCTTTTTTACTTGGTGTCAGTGTATGTCTGTGTTACTTGGTGTAAATGTGTGACTGTGTTACTGGGTATCAGTGTATGTCTTTGTTACTTGGTATCAGTGTATGTCTGTGTTACTTGGTGTCAGTGTATGTGTTTGTGTTACTGGGTGTCAGTGTATGTCTTTGTTACTTGGTGTCAGTGCATGTCTTTTTTTACTTGTTGTCAATGTGTGTCTGTGTTACTGGGCATCAGTGTATGTCTTTGTGACTTGGTATCAGTGTATGTCTTTGTGACTTGGTGTCAGTGTATGTCTTTGTGACTTGGTGTCAGTGTAGGTCTGCGTTACTGGGTATCAGTGTATGTCTTTGTGACTTGGTGTCAGTGTAGGTCTGCGTTACTGGGTATCAGTGCATGTCTTTGTTACTTGGTGTCATTGTATGTCTTTGTTACTTGGTGTCAGTGGATGTCAAAATACTTGGTGTAAGTGTATGTCTTTGTTACTTGGTGTAATTGTCTGTCTTTTTTACTTGGTGTCAGTGTATGTCTGTGTTACTTGGTGTAAGTGTGTGTTTGTGTTTCTGGGTATCAGTGTATGTCTTTGTTACTTGGTATCAGTGTATGTCTTGGTGACTTAGTGTCAGTGTATGTCTTTTTTACTGGGTGTCAGTGTGTGTCTGTGTTACTTGGTGTCAGTGTATTTCTTTGTTACTGTGTATCAGTGTTTCTCTGTGCTACTGGGTGTCAGTGTATGTTTGTTTGTGTGACTGGGTGTCAGTGTGTGTATGTGACACTAGGTGTCAGTATTTAGTTTAGTTTGGAGATACAGCACTTCAACAGGCCCTTCGGCCCACCGAGTCTTTGCCGACCATCAACAACCCATTTATACTAATCCTACACTAATCCCGTATTCCTATCACATCCCCACCGGTCCCTATATATTTCGCTACCACCTACCTGTACGAGGGGCAATATATAATGGTCAATTAACCTATCAACCTGCAAGTCTTTGGCATGTGATAGGAGACCGGAGCACCCGGAGGAAACCCGCGCAGACACAGGGAGAACTTGCAAACTCCGCACAGGCAGTACCCAGAATCGAACCCGGGTCCCTGGAGCTGAGAGGCTGCGGTGCTAACCACTGCGCCAATGTGCCCCCCCCCCCCACCCCAGTGTGTGCCTGTGTTACTGGGTATTAGTGCATGTCTTTGTTACTTGGTGTCAGTGTATGTCAAAATACTTGGTGTAAGTGTATGTCTTTGTTACTTGGTG
Source organism: Heterodontus francisci (assembly GCF_036365525.1). NCBI lineage: Eukaryota > Metazoa > Chordata > Chondrichthyes > Heterodontiformes > Heterodontidae > Heterodontus > Heterodontus francisci. The sequence goes on along the minus strand of NW_027141655.1, from coordinate 5,186,721 downwards.
TAATTGTCTGTCTATGTTACTTGGAGTCAGTGTATGTCTGTGTTACCTGGTGTAAGTGTGTGTCTTTGTTACTTGGTGTAATTGTCTGTCTTTGTTACTTGATGTCAGTGTATGTCTGTGTTACTTGGTGTAAGTGTGTGTCTTTGTTACTGGGCATCAGTGTATGTCTTTGTGACTTGGCATCAGTGTATGTCTTTGTGATTTGGTGTCAGTGTATGTCTTTTTTACTGGGTATCAGTGTATGTCTTTGTTACTTGCTGTCAGTGTATGTCTGTGTTACTTGGTGTAAGTGTGTGTCTTTGTTACTTGATGTCAGTGCATGTCTGTGTTACTGGGTGTCAGAGTATGTCTTTGTTACTGGGTGTCAGTGTATGTCTGCGTTACTGGGTATCAGTGCATGTCTTTGTTACTTGGTGTCATTGTATGTCTGTGTTACTTGGTGTAAGTGTGTGCCTGTGTTACTGGGTATCAGTGTATGTCTTTGTTACTTGGTGTCAGTGGATGTCAAAATACTTGGTGTAAGTGTATGTCTTTGTTACTTGGTGTAATTGTCTGTCTTTGTTACTTGATGTCAGTGTATGTCTGTGTTACTTGGTGTAAGTGTGTGTCTTTGTTACTGGGTATCAGTGTATGTCTTTGTGACTTGGTATCAGTGTATGTCTTTGTGACTTTGTGTCAGTGCATGTCTTTTTTACTGGGTGTCAGTGAGTGTCTGTGTTACTTGGTGTCAGTGTATGTCTTTGTTACTGTGTATCAGTGTTTCTCTGTGTTACTGGGTGTCAGTGTGTGTCTGTGACACTAGGTGTCAGTATTTAGTTTAGTTTAGAGATACAGCACTTAAACAGGCCCTTCGGCCCACCGGGTCTGTGTCGACCATCAACAACCCATTTATACAAATCCTACACTAATCCCGTATTCCTATCACATCCCCACCTATCCCTATATATTTCCCTACCATCTACCTATAGTAGGGGCAATTTATAATGGCCAATTAACCTATCAACCTGCAAGTCTTTGGCATGTGGGAGGAAACCGGAGCACCCGGAGGAAACCCACGCAGACACAGGGAGAACTTGCAAACTCCGCACAGGCAGTACCCAGAATCGAACCCGAGTCCCTGGAGCTGTGAGGCCGCGGTGCCAACCACTGCGCCAATGTGCCCCACCCCCCCCCCCACCCCCACCCCAGTGTGTGCCTGTGTTACTGGGTATCAGTGTATGTCTTTGTTACTTGGTGTCAGAGAATGTCAAAATACTTGGTGTCCGTGTGTGTCTTTGTTATTTGGTGTAATTGTCTGTCTTTGTTACTTGGTGTCAGTGTATGTCTGTGTCACTTGGTGTCAGTGTGTGTCTTTGTTACTTGGTGTCCGTGTGTGTCTGTGTTACTGGGTGTCAGAGTATGTCTTTGTTACTGGGTGTCAGTGTATGTCTTTGTTACTTGGTGTAAGTGTGTGTCTTTGTTACTTGGTGTCAATGTGTGTATGTGTTACTGGGCATCAGTGTATGTCTTTGTGACTTGGTATCAGAGTATGTCTTTGTGACTTGGTGTCAGTGTATGTCTTTTTTACTGGGTGGCAGTGTGTGTCTGTGTTACTTGGTGTCAGTGTATGTCTTTGTTACTTGGTGTCAGTGCATGTCTTTGTTACTTGGTGTCAGTGTGTGTCTGTGTTACTGGGTGTAAGTGTGTGTCTGCGTTACTGGGTATCATTGTATGTCTTTGTACTTGGTGTCAGTTTATGTCAAAATACTTGGTGTCAGTGTATGTCTTTGTTACTTGGTCTAATTGTCTGTCTTTTTTACTTGGTGTCAGTGTATGTCTGTGTTACTTGGTGTAAGTGGGTGTCTTTGTTCCTGGGCATCAGTGTATGTCTTTGTGACTTGGAATCAGTGTATGCCTTTGAGACTTGGTGTCAGTGTATGTCTTCTTTACTGGGTGTCAGTGTGTGTCTGTCTTACTCGGTTTCAGTGTATGTCTTTGTTACTGTGTATCAGTGTTTTCTGTGTTACTGGGTGTCAGTGTGTGTTTGTTTGTGTTACTGGGTGTCAGTGTGTGTCTGTGACACTCGGTGTCAGTATTTAGTTTAGTTTAGAGATACAGCACTTAAACAGGCCCTTCGGCCCACCGGGTCTGTGTCGACCATCAACAACCCATTTATACAAATCCTACACGAATCCCGTATTCCGATCACATCCCCACCTATCCCTATATATTTCCCTACCACCTACCTATAGTAGGGGCAATTTATAATGGCCAATTAACCTATCAACCTGCAAGTCTTTGGCATGTGGGAGGAAACCGGAGCACCCGGAGGAAACCCACGCAGACACAGGGAGAACTTGCAAACTCCGCACAGGCAGTACCCAGAATCGAACCCGGGTCCCTGGAGCTGTGAGGCCGCGGTGCCAACCACTGCGCCAATGTGCCCCCCCCCCAACCCAACCCCAGTGTGTGCCTGTGTTTCTGGGTATCAGTGTATGTCTTTGTTACTTGGTGTCAGAGAATGTCAAAATACTTGGTGTCAGTGTGTGTCTTTGTTATTTGGTGTAATTGTCTGTCTTTGTTACTTGGTGTCAGTGTATGTCTGTGTCACTTGGTGTCAGTGTGTGTCTTTGTTACTTGGTGTCCGTGTGTGTCTGTGTTACTGGGTGTCAGAGTATGTCTTTGTTACTGGGTGTCAGTGTATGTCTTTGTTACTTGGTGTAAGTGTGTGTCTTTGTTACTTGGTGTCAATTTTTGTCTGTGTTACTGGGCATCAGTGTATGTCTTTGTGACTTGGTATCAGAGTATGTCTTTGTGACTTGGTGTCAGTGTATGTCTTTTTTACTGGGTGGCAGTGTGTGTCTGTGTTACTTGGTGTCAGTGTATGTCTTTGTTACTTGGTGTCAGTGTATGTCTTTGTTACTTGGTGTCAGTGTGTGTCTGTGTTACTGGGTGTAAGTGTGTGTCTGCGTGACTGGGTATCATTGTATGTCTTTGTTACTTGGTGTCAGTTTATGTCAAAATACTTGGTGTAAGTGTATGTCTTTGTTACTTGGTCTAATTGTCTGTCTTTGTTACTTGGTGTCAGTGTATGTCTGTGTTACTTGGTGTAACTGGGTGTCTTTGTACCTGGGCATCAGTGTATGTCTTTGTGACCTGGTATCAGTGTATGCCTTTGTGACTTGGTGTCAGTTTATGTCTTTTTTACTGGGTGTAAGTGTGTGTCTGCGTTACTGTGTATCAGTGTTTGTCTTTGTTACTGGGTGTCAGTGTATGTCTTTGTTACTGGGTGTCAGTGTGAGTCTGTGTTACTTGGTGTCAGTGTATGTCTGTGTTACTTGGTGTAAGTGTGTGTCTGTGATACTGTGTGTCAGTGTATGTCTTTGTTAGTGGGTGTCAGTGTATGTCTTTGTTACTGGGTGTAAGTGTGTGTCTGTGTTACTGGGTATCAATGCCTTTCTTTTTTACTTGGTGTCAGAGTGTGTCTGTGCTACTGGGTATCAGTGCATGTCTTTGATACTTGGTGTCATTGTATGTCTGTGTTACTTGGTGTAAGTGTGTGTCTGTGTTACTGTGTATCATTGTATGTCTTTGTTACTTGGTGTCAGTGTATGTCAAAATATTTGGTGTAAGTGTATGTCTTTGTTACTTGATGTAATTGTCTGTCTTTGGCACTTGGCGTCAGTGTATGTCTTTGTGACTTGGTGTCAGTGTATGTCTTTTTTCCTGGGTGTCAGTGTGTGTCTGTGTTACTTCGTGTCAGTGTATGTCTTTGTTACAGTGCATCAGTGTTTCTCTGTGTTACTGGGTTTCAGTGTGTGTTTGCTTGTGGTATTGGGTGTCTGTGTCTGTCTGTGACACAAGGTGTCAGTATTTAGTTTAGTTTGGAGATGCAGCACTTCAACAGGCCCTTCGGCCCACCGAGTCTGTGCCGACCATCAAACACCCATTTATACTAATCCTACACTAATCCCGTATTCCTATCACATCCCCACCTATCCCTATATATTTCCCTACCACCTACCTGTACTAGGGGCAATTTATGACGACCAATTAACCTATCAACCTGCAAGTCTTTGGCATGTGGGAGGAAACCGGAGCACCGGGAGGCAACCCACGCAGACACAGGGAGAACTTGCAAACTCCGCACAGGCAGTACCCAGAATCGAACCCGAGTCCCTGGAGCTGTGAGGCTGCGGTGCTAACCACTGCGCCAATGTGCACCCCACCCCCAGTGTCTGCCTGTGTTACTGGGTTTCTGTGTATGTCTTTGTTACTTGGTGTCAGTGTATGTCTGTGTTACTTGGTGTCAGTGTGTTTGTCTGTGTTCCTGGGTGTCAGTGCGTTTGTCTGTGTTACTAGGTGTCAGTGTGTGAATGTGTTACTTGGTGTAAGTGAGTGTCTTTGTTACTTGGTGTCGTTGTATGTCTGTGTTACTTGGTGTAAGTGTGTATCTGTGTTACTGGGTATCAGTGCATTTCTTTGTTACTTTGTGTCAGTGTATGTCAAAATACTTGGTGCAAATGTATGTCTTTGTTACATGGTGTAATTGTCTGTCTTTGTTACTTGGTGTAAGTGTGTGTCTTTGTTACTTGGTGTAAGTGCATGTCTTTGTTACTTGGTGTCAGTGTATGTCTTTGTTACTTGGTGTCAGTGTGTGTCTGTGTTACTGGGCATCAGTGTATGTCTGTGTTACTTGGTGTCAGTGCATGTCTTTGTTACTGTGTCTCATTGTTTCTCTGTGTCACTGGGTGTCAGTGTGTGTTTGTTTGTGTTACTGGGTGTCAGTGTGTGTCTGTGACACTAGGTGTCAGTATTTAGTTTAGTTTGGAGATACAGCACTGAAACAGGCACTTCGGCCCACCGAGTGTGTGCCGACCATCAACCACCCATTTATACTCATCCTACACTAATCCCGTATTCCTATCACATCCGCACCTATCCCTATATATTTCCCTTCCTCCTACCTATACTAGGGGCAATTTATGATGGCCAATTAACCTATCAACCTGCAAGTCTTTGGCATGTGGGAGGTAACCGGAGCACCGGGAGGAAACGCACGCAGACACAGGGAGAACTTGCAAACTCCGCACAGGCAGTACCCAGAATCGAACCCGGGTTCCTGGAGCTGTGAGGCTGCGGTGCGAACCACTGCGCCAATGTGCCGCCCACCCCCAGTGTGTGCCTGTGTTACTGGGTATCAGTGTATGTCTTTGTTACTTGGTATCAGTGTATGTCTTTGTTACTTGGTGTAATTGTCTGTCTTTGTTACTTGGTGTCAGTGTATGTCTGTGTTACATGGTGTAAGTGTATGCCTTTGTTACTTGGTGTCAGTGTATGTCTTTGTTACTTGGTGTCACTGTGTGTCTGTGTTACTGGGCATCAGTGTATGTCTTTGTGATTTGGTATCAGTGTATGTCTTTGTGACTTGGTAACAGTGTATGTTTTTTTTACTGGGTGTAAGTGTGTGTCTGCGTTACTGGCTATCAGTGTATGTCTTTGTTACTTGGTGTAAGTGTATGTCTTTGTTACTTGGTGAAATTGTCTGTCTTTGTTACTTGGTGTCCGTGGATGTCTGTGTTACTTGGTGTAAGTGGATGTCTTTTTTACTGGGTGTCAATGTGTGTCTGTGTTCCTGGGTGTCAGTGTGTGTTTGTTTGTGTTACTGGGTGTCAGTGTGTGTCTGTGACACTAGGTGTCAGTATTTAGTTTAGTTTAGAGATACAGCACTTAAACAGGCCCTTCGGCCCACAGAGTCTGTGCCGACCATCAACAACCCATTTATACTAATCCTACACTAATCCCGTATTCCTATCACATCCCCACCTATCGCTATATATTTCCCTACCACCTACCTGTACTAGGGGCAATTTATGACGGCCAATTAACCTATCAACCTGCAAGTCTTTGGCATGTGGGAGGAAACCGGAGCACCGGGAGGCAACCCACGCAGACACAGGGAGAACTTGCAAACTCCGCACAGGCAGTACCCAGAATCGAACCCGGGTCCCTGGAGCTGTGATGCTGCGGTGCTAACCACTGCGCCAATGTGCCCCCCAACCCCAGTGTGTGCCTGTGTTACTGGGTTTCAGTGTATGTCTTTGTTACTTGGTGTCAGTGTATGTCTGTGTTACTTGGTGTCAGTGTGTTTGTCTGTGTTACTGGGTGTCATTGTGTTTGTCTGTGTTACTGGGTGTCAGTGTGTGTCTGTGTTACTGGCTATCAGTGTATGTCTGTGTTACTTGGTGTAAGTGTGTATCTGTGTTACTGGGTATCAGTGCATGTCTTTGTTACTTTGTGTCAGTGTATGTCAAAATACTTGGTGCAAGTGTATGTCTTTGTTACATGGTGTAATTGTCTGTCTTTGTTACTTGGTGTAAGTGTGTGTCTTTGTTACTTGGTGTAAGTGCATGTCTTTGTTACTTGGTGTCAGTGTATGTCTTTGTTACTTGGTGTCAGTGTGTGTCTGTGTTACTGGGCATCAGTGTATGTCTGTGTTACTTGGTGTCAGTGCATGTCTTTGTTACTGTGTCTCATTGTTTCTCTGTGTCACTGGGTGTCAGTGTGTGTTTGTTTGTGTTACTGGGTGTCAGTGTGTGTCTGTGACACTAGGTGTCAGTATTTAGTTTAGTTTGGAGATACAGCACTGAAACAGGCACTTCGGCCCACCGAGTGTGTGCCGACCATCAACCACCCATTTATACTCATCCTACACTAATCCCGTATTCCTATCACATCCGCACCTATCCCTATATATTTCCCTTCCTCCTACCTATACTAGGGGCAATTTATGATGGCCAATTAACGTATCAACCTGCAAGTCTTTGGCATGTGGGAGGAAACCGGTTCACCGGGAAGAAACGCACGCAGACACAGGGAGAACTTGCAAACTCCGCAAAGGCAGTACCCAGAATCAAACCCGGGTCCCTGGAACTGCGAGACTGCGGTGCTAACCACTGCGCCAATGTGCCCCCCACCCCCCCAAGTGTGTGCCTGTATTACTGGGTATCAGTGTATGTCTTTGTTACTTGGTGTCAGTGTATGTCAAAATACTTCGTGTAAGTGTATGTCTTTGTTACTTGGTGCAATTGTCTGTCTTTGGTACTTGGTGTCAGTGTATGTCTGTGTTACTTGGTGTAAGTGTGTGTCTGTGTTACTGGATATCAGTGTCTGTCTTTGTTGCTGGGTGTCAGTGTGTGCCTTTGTGACCTGGTGTAAGTGTGTGTCTGTGTTACTGGGTATCAGTGTCAGTCTTTGTTACTTGCTGGAAGTGCATGTCTTTGTTACTTGGTGTAAGTGTATGTCTTTGATACTTGGTGTCAGTGTATGTCTGTGTTACTTGGTGTACGTTTGTGTCTTTGTTACTTGGTATCAGTGTCTGTCTTTGTTACTTGGTGTCAGTGTATGTCTCTGTTACTTGGTGTCAGTGTATGTCTTTGTTACTTGGTGTCAGTGTATGTCTTTGTTACTGGGTATCAGTGTATGTCTTTGTTACATGGTTTCAGTGTATGTCTTTGTTACTTGGTGTAAGTCTATGTCTTTGTTACTTGGTGTCAGTGTATGTCAAAATACTTGGTGTAAGTGTATGTCTTTGTTACTTGGGGTAATTGTCTGTCTTTGTTACTTGGTGTCAGTGTATGTCTGTGTTACTTGGTGTAAGTGTGTGTCTGTGTTACTGGATATCAGTGTCTGTCTTTGTTACTAGGTGTCAGTGTGTGTCTTTGTGACCTGGTGTAAGTGTGTGTCTGTGTTACTGGGTATCAGTGTCTGTCTTTGTTACTTGGTGTAAGTGCATGTCTTTGTTACTTGGTGTAAGTGTATGTCTTTGATACTTGGTGTAAGAGTATGTCTGTGTTACTTGGTGTAAGTTTGTGACCTGGTGTAAGTGTGTGTCTGTGTTACTGGGTATCAGTGTCTGTCTTTGTTACTTGGTGTAAGTGCATGTCTTTGTTACTTGGTGTAAGTGTATGTCTTTGATACTTGGTGTCAGTGTATGTCTGTGTTACTTGGTGTAAGTTTGTGTCTTTGTTACTTGGTATCAGTGTCTGTCTTTGTTACTTGGTGTCAGTGTATGTCTCTGTTACTTGGTGTCAGTGTATGTCTTTGTTACTTGGTGTCAGTGTATGTCTTTGTTACTGGGTATCAGTGTATGTCTTTGTTACATGGTGTCAGTGTATGTCTTTGTTACTTGGTGTAAGTGTATGTCTTTGTTACTTTGTGTCAGTGTATGTCTTTGTTACTTGGTGTAAGTGTATGTCTTTGTGACTTGGTGTCAGTGTATGTATTTTTTACTGGGTGTAAGTGTGTGTCTGCGTTACTGGGTATCAGTGTATGTCTTTGTTACTTGGTGTCAGTGTATGTCTGTGTTACTTGGTGTAAGTGTGTGTCTTTGTTACTTGGTGTAAGTCTTTGTCTTTGTTACTTGGTGTCAGTGTATTTCTGTGTTACTTGGTGTAAGTGTGTGTCTTTGTTACTTGGTGTAAGTGTATGTCTTTGTTACTTGGTGTCAGAGTATGTCTTTTTTACTTGGTGTCAGTGTGTGTCTTTGTTACTGGGCATCAGTGTATGTCTTTGTGACTTGGTATCAGTGTATGCCTTTGTGACTTGGTTTCAGTGTATGTCTTTTTTACTGGGTGTAAGTGTGTGTCTGCGTTACTGGGTATCAGTGTTTGTCTTTGTTACTTGGTGTCAGTGTATGTCAAAATACTTGGTGTAAGTGTGTTTGTCTGTGTTATTCGGTGTCAGTGTGTGTCTGTGTTACTTGGTGCAAGTGTGTGTCTTTGTTACTTGGTGTCCTTGTTTGTCTGTGTTACTGGGTATCAGTGCATGTCATTGTTACTTGGTGTCATTGTATGTCTGTGTTACTTGGTGTAAGTGTGTGTCTTTGTTACTTGGTGTAAGTGTATGTCTTTGTTACTTGGTGTCAGTGTATGTCTGTGTTACTTGGTGTAAGTGTGTGTCTTTGTTACTTGGTGTAAGTGTATGTCTTTGTTACTTGGTGTCAGAGTATGTCTTTGTTACTTGGTGTCAGTGTGTGTCTTTGTTACTGGGCATCAGTGTATGTCTTTGTGACTTGGTTTCAGTGTATGTCTTTTTTACTGGGTGTAAGTGTGTGTCTGCGTTACTGGGTATCAGTGTATGTCTTTGTTACTTGGTGTCAGTGTATGTCAAAATACTTGGTGTAAGTGTGTTTGTCTGTGTTACTGGGTGTCAGTGTGTGTCTGTGTTACTTGGTGTAAGTGTGTGTCTTTGTTACTTGGTGTCCTTGTGTTTCTGTGTTACTGGGTGTCAGTGTATGTCTTTGTCACTGGGTGTCAGTGTATGTCTTTGTTACTTGGTGTAAGTGTTTGTCTGTGTTACTGCGTATCAGTGTCTGTCTTTTTTACTTGGTGTAAGTGTGTGTCTTTGTTACTGGGTATCAGTGCATGTCTTTGTTACTTGGTGTCATTGTATGTCAAAATACTTGGTGTAAGTGTATGTCTGTGTTACTTGGTGCAAGTGTGTGTCTGTGTTACTGGGTATCAGTGTATGTCTTTGTTACTTGGTGTCATTGTATGTCACAATACTTGTTGTAAGTGTATGTCTTTGTTACTTGGTGTAATTGTCTGTCTTTGTTACTTGGTGTCAGTGTCTGTCTGTGTTACTTGGTGTAAGTGTGTGTCTTTGTAACTTGGTGTCAGTGTATGTCTTTTTACTTGGTGTCAGTGTGTTTCTGTGCATCAGTGTATGTCTTTGTGACTTGGTGTCCCGGTATGTCTTTTTTACTGGGTGTCAGTGTGTGTCTTTGTTACTTTGTATCAGTGTTTCTCTGTGTTACTGGGTGTCAGTGTGTGTCTGTGATACTAGGTGTCAGTATTTAGTTTAGTTTCGAGATACAGCACTTAAAACAGGCCCTTCGGGCACCGAGTCTGTGCCGACCATCATCCACCCAATTATAATAATCCTACACTAATCCCGTATTCCTATCACATCCCCACCTATTCCTGTATATTTCCCTACCACCTACCTATACCAGGGGCAATTTATGATGGCCAATTAACCTATCAACCTGCAAGTCTTTGGCATGTGGGAGGAAACCGGAGCACCTGGAGGAAACCCACGCAGACACAAGAAGAACTTGCAAACTCCGCACAGGCAGTACCCAGAATCGAACCCGGGTCCCTGGAGCTGTGAGGCTGCGGAGCTAACCACTGCGCCAATGTGTTACTGGGTATCAGTGTATTTCTTTGTTACTTGGTGTAAGTGTATGTCTTTGTGACTTGGTGTCAGTGTATGTCTTTTTTACTGGGTGTAAGTGTGTGTCTGCGTTACTGGGTATCAGTGTATGTCTTTGTTACTTGGTGTCAGTGTATGTCAAAATACAAAGAACAAACAAAGAACAAAGATAATTACAGCACAGGAACAGGCCCTTCGGCCCTTCAAGCCTGCGCCGATCCAGATCCTCTCTCTAAACATGTCGCCTGTTTTCTAAGGTTCTGTATCTCTTTTCTTCCTGCCCATTCATGTATCTGTCTAGATACATCTTAAAAGACTCCATCGTGCCCGCATCTACCACCTCCGCTGGCAATGCGTTCCAGGTGCCCACCACCCTCTGCGTGAAGAACTTTCCACGCATATCCCCCCTAAACTTTTCCCCTTTCACTTTGAACTCGTGTCCTCTAGTAATTGAAACCCCCACTCTGGGAAAAAGCCTCTTGCTATCCACCCTGTCTATACCTCTCATGATTTTGTACACCTCAATCAGGTCCCCCCTCAACCTCCGTCTTTCTATTGTAAATAATCCTAATCTGCTCAACCTCTCTTCATAGCTAGCGCCCTCCATACCAGGCAACATCCTGGTGAACCTCCTCTGCACCCTTTCCAAAGCATCCACATCCTTTTGATAATGTGGCGACCAGAACTGTACGCAATATTCCAAATGTGGCCGAACCAAAGTCCTTTACAACTGTAACATGACCTGCCAACTCTTGTACTCAATGCCCCGTCCGATGAAGGAAAGCATGCCGTATGCCTTCTTGACCACTCTATTTACCTGCGTTGCCACCTTCAGGGAACAGTGGACCTGAACACCCAAATCTCTCTGGACATCAATTTTCCCCAGGACTTTTCCATTTACTGTATAGTTCACTCTTGAATTGGATCTTCCAAAATCCATCACCTCGCATTTGCCCTGATTGAACTCCATCTGCCATTTCTCTGCCCAACTCTCCAATCTATCTATATTCTGCTGTATTCTCTGACAGTCCCCTTCACTATCTGCTACTCCACCAATCTTAGTGTCGTCTGCAAATTTGCTAATCAGTCCACCTATACTTTCCTCCAAATCATTAATGTATATCACAAACAACAGTGGTCCCAGCACGGATCCCTGTGGAACACCACTGGTCACACGTCTCCATTTTGAGAAACTCCCTTCTACTGCTACTCTCTGTCTCCTGTTGCCCAGCCAGTTCTTTATCCATCTAGCTAGTACACCTTGGACCCCAAGCGCCTTCACTTTCTCCATCAGCCTGCCATGGGGAACCTTATCAAACGCCTTACTGAAGTCCATGTATATGACATCGACAGCCCTTCCCTCATCAATCAACTTTGTCACTTCCTCAAAGAATTCTATTAAGTTGGTAAGACATGACCTTCCCTGCACAAAACCATGTTGCCTACACTGATGAGCCCATTTTCTTCCAAATGGGAATAGATCCTATCCCTCAGTATCTTCTCCAGCAGCTTCCCTACCACTGACGTCAGGCTCACCGGTCTATAATTACCTGGATTATCCCTGCTACCCTTCTTAAACAAGGGGACAACATTAGCAATTCTCCAGTCCTCCGGGACCTCACCCGTGTTTAAGGATGCTGCAAAGATATCTGTTAAGGCCCCAGCTATTTCCTCTCTCGCTTCCCTCTGTAACCTGGGATAGATCCCATCCGGACCTGGGGACTTGTCCACCTTAATGCCCTTTAGAATACCCAACACTTCCTCCCTCCTTATGCCGACTTGACCTAGAGTAATCAAACATCTGTTCCTAACCTCAATATCCGTCATGTCCCTCTCCTCGGTGAATACCGATGCAAAGTACTCGTTTAGAATCTCACCCATTTTCTCTGAGTCCAAGCATAACATTCCTCCTTTGTCCTTTAGTGGGCCAATCCTTTCTCTAGTTACCCTATTTCTCCTTATATATGAATAAAAGGCTTTGGGATTTTCCTTAACCCTGTTTGCTAAAGATATTTCATGACCCCTTTTAGCCCTCTTAATTCCTCGTTTCAGATTGGTCCTACATTCCCGATATTCTTTCAAAGCTTCGTCTTTCATCAGCCGCCTAGACCTTATGTATGCTTCCTTTTTCCTCTTAGCTAGTCTCACAATTTCACCTGTCATCCATGGTTCCCTAATCTTGCCATTTCTATCCCTCATTTTCACAGGAACATGTCTCTCCTGCACGCTAATCAACCTCTCTTTAAAAGCCTCCCACATATCACATGTGGATTTACCTTCAAACAGCTGCTCCCAATCTACATTTCCCAGCTCCTGCCGAATTTTGGTGTAGTTGGCCTTCCCCCAATTTAGCACTCTCCCTTTTGGACCACTCTCGTCTTTGTCCATGAGTATTTTAAAGCTTACGGAATTGTGATCACTATTCCCAAAGTAGTCCCCTACTGAAACTTCAACAACCTGGTCGGGCTCATTCCCCAACACCAGGTCCAGTATGGCCCCTTCCCGAGTTGGACTATTTACATACTGCTCTAGAAAACCCTCCTGGATGCTCCTTACAAATTCTGCTCCATCTGGACCTCTAACATTAAGCGAATCCCAGTCAATGTTGGGAAAATTAAAATCTCCTATCACCACCACCCTGTTGCTCCTACATCTTTCCATAATCTGTTTACATATTTGTACCTCTATCTCACGCTCGCTGTTGGGAGGCCTGTAGTACAGCCCCAACATTGTTACCGCACCCTTCCTATTTCTGAGTTCTGTCCATATTGCCTCACTGCTCGAGTCCTCCATAGTGCCCTCCTTCAGCACAGCTGTGATATCCTCTTTGACCAGTAATGCAACTCCTCCACCCCTTTTACCTCCCTCTCTATCCCGCCTGAAGCATCGATATCCTGGGATATTTAGTTGCCAATCATGCCCTTCCCTCAACCAAGTCTCAGTAATAGCAATAACATCATACTCCCAGGTACTAATCCAAGCCCTAAGTTCATCTGCCTTACCTATTACACTTCTTGCATTAAAACAAATGCACCTCAGACCACCAGTCCCTTTATATTCATCATCTGCTCCCTGCCTGCTCTTCCCCTTAGTCACACTGACTTCATTATCTAGTTCCTTACAGGCTTTTGTTACTACCTCCTTACTGTCAACTGACCTCAATTGGTTCCCATCCCCCTGCCACATTAGTTTAAACCCTCCCCAACAGCGTTAGCAAAAGCACCTCCAAGGACATTGGTTCCAGTGCGGCCCAGGTGTAGACCGTCCAATTTGTAATAGTCCCACCTCCCCCAGAACCGGTCCCAATGTCCCAAAAATCTGAACCCCTCCTTCCTGCACCATCTCTCAAGCCACGCATTCATCCTGACTATTCTTTCATTTTTACTCTGACTATCACGTGGCACTGGTAGTAATCCTGAGATTACTACCTTTGAGGTCCTACTTTTTAACTTGGCTCCTAACTCCCTAAACTCTGCATGTAGGACCTCATCCCGTTTTTTACCTATATCATTAGTGCCTATGTGCACAATGACAACTGGCTGTTCACCCTCCCCCTTTAGAATGTTCTGCAGCCGATCTGAGACGTCCCTGACCCGTGCACCTGGGAGGCAACATACCATTCGGGAGCCTCGTTTTCGACCACAGAACCGCCTATCTACTCCCCTTACAATCGAATCCCCTACGACAATAGCCCTTCCACTCTTTTTCCCGCCCTTCGGAACAGCAGAGCCAGCCACGGTGCCATGGACCGCCCAAATATATAGTGTTTTACTTACCCAGCAGGCCCCTGGCCTCCGCCGAAAAACAAAAGGAAAATAAATTTACTTTCAAACGGACTTTCCCCGCTGCTCACTCGCTCACACGCTGCTCCCGAAAAAGCTGCTGCACTGAATGTCTTTGTTACTTGGTGTCAGTGTATGTCAAAATACTTGGTGTAAGTGTATGTCTTTGTTACTTGGTGTAATTGTCTGTCTTTGTTACTTGGTGTCAGTGTATGTCTGTGTTACTTGGTGTACGTGTGTTTGTCTGTGTTACTGGGTGTCAGTGTGTGTCTGTGTTACTTGGTGTAAGTGTGTGTCTTTGTTATTTGGTGTCCTTGTGTGTCTGTGTTACTGGGTGTCAGTGTATGTCTTTTTTACTTGGTGTAAGTGTGTGTCTTTGTTACTGGGTATCAGTGCATGTCTTTGTTACTTGGTGTCATTGTATGTCTGTGTTACTTGGTGCAAGTGTGTTACTTGGTGTCAGTGTATGTCTGTGTTACTTGGTGTCAGTGTATGTCTTTGTTACTGGGTATCAGTGTATGTCTTTGTTACATGGTGTCAGTGTATGTCTTTGTTACTTGGTGTAAGTGTATGTCTTTGTTACTTTGTGTCAGTGTATGTCTTTGTTACTTGGTGTAAGTGTATGTCTTTGTGACTTGGTGTCAGTGTATGTATTTTTTACTGGGTGTAAGAGTGTGCCTGCGTTACTGGGTATCAGTGTATGTCTTTGTTACTTGGTGTCAGTGTATGTCAAAATACTTGGTGTAAGTGTATGTCTTTGTTACTTGGTGTAATTGTCTGTCTTTGTTACTTGGTGTAAGTGTGTGTCTTTGTTACTTGGTGTAAGTGTATGTCTTTATTACTTGGTGTCAGTGTATGTCTGTGTTACTTGGTGCAAGTGTGTGTCTTTGTTACTTGGTGTAATTGTATGTCTTTGTTACTTGGTGTCAGAGTATGTCTTTTTTACTTGGTGTCAGTGTGTGTCTTTGTTACTGGGCATCAGTGTATGACTTTGTGACTTGGTATCAGTGTATGTCTTTGTGACTTGGTTTCAGTGTATGTCTTTTTTACTGGGTGTAAGTGTGTGTCTGCGTTACTGGGTATCAGTGTATGACTTTGTTACTTGGTGTCAGTGTATGTCAAAATACTTGGTGTAAGTGTGTTTGTCTGTGTTACTGGGTGTCCGTGTGTATCTGTGTTACTTGGTGTAAGTGTGTGTCTTTGTTACTTGGTGTCCTTGTTTGTCTGTGTTACTGGGTATCAGTGTATGTCATTGTTACTTGGTGTCATTGTATGTCTGTGTTACTTGGTGTAAGTGTGTGTCTTTGTTACTTGGTGTAAGTGTATGTCTTTGTTACTTGGTGTCAGTGTATGTCTGTGTTACTTGGTGCAAGTGTGTGTCTTTGTTACTTGGTGTAATTGTATGTCTTTGTTACTTGGTGTCAGAGTATGTCTTTTTTACTTGGTGTCAGTGTGTGTCTTTGTTACTGGGCATCAGTGTATGACTTTGTGACTTGGTATCAGTGTATGTCTTTGTGACTTGGTTTCAGTGTATGTCTTTTTTACTGGGTGTAAGTGTGTGTCTGCGTTACTGGGTATCAGTGTATGACTTTGTTACTTGGTGTCAGTGTATGGCAAAATACTTGGTGTAAGTGTGTTTGTCTGTGTTACTGGGTGTCCGTGTGTATCTGTGTTACTTGGTGTAAGTGTGTGTCTTTGTTACTTGGTGTCCTTGTTTGTCTGTGTTACTGGGTATCAGTGTATGTCATTGTTACTTGGTGTCATTGTATGTCTGTGTTACTTGGTGTAAGTGTGTGTCTTTGTTACTTGGTGTAAGTGTATGTCTTTGTTACTTGGTGTCAGTGTATGTCAGTGTTACTTGGTGTAAGTGTGTGTCTTTGTTACTTGGTGTAAGTGTATGTCTTTGTTACTTGGTGTCAGAGTATGTCTTTGTTACTTGGTGTCAGTATGTGTCTTTGTTACTGGGCATCAGTGTATGTCTTTGTGACTTGGTTTCAGTGGATGTCTTTTTTACTGGGTGTAAGTGTGTGTCTGCGTTACTGGGTCTCAGTGTATGTCTTTGTTACTTGGTGTCAGTGTATGTCAAAATACTTGGTGCAAGTGTGTTTGTCTGTGTTACTGGGTGTCAGTGTGTGTCTGTGTTACTTGGTGTAAGTGTGTGTCTTTGTTACTTGGTGTCCTTGTGTGTCTGTGTTACTGGGTGTCAGTGTATGTCTTTGTCACTGGGTGTCAGTGTATGTCTTTGTTACTTGGTGTATGTGTGTGTCTGTGTTACTGCGTATCAGTGTCTGTCTTTTTGACTTGGTGTAAGTGTGTGTCTTTGTTACTGGGTATCAGTGCATGTCTTTGTTACTTGGTGTCATTGTATGTCTGTGTTACTTGGTGCAAGTGTGTGTCTGTGTTACTGGGTATCAGTGTATGTCTTTGTTACTTGGTGTCAGTGTATGTCAAAATACTTGGTGTAAGTGTATGTCTTTGTTACTTGGTGTAATTGTCTGTCTTTGTTACTTGGTGTCAGTGTATGTCTGTGTTACTTGGTGTAAGTGTGTGTCTTTGTAACTTGGTGTCAGTGTATGTCTTTTTACTTGGTGTCAGTGTATGTCTGTGTTACTTGGTGTAAGTTTGTGTCTTTGTTACTTCGTATCAGTGTCTGTCTTTGTTACTTGGTGTCAGTGTATGTCTCTGTTACTTGGTGTAAGTGTATGTCTTTGTTACTTGGTGTCAGTGTATGTCTTTGTCACTTGGTGTCAGTGTATGTCTTTGTTACTTGGTGTAAGTGTGTGTCTGTGTTACTGCGTATCAGTGTCTGTCCTTTTTACTTGGTGTAAGTGTGTGTCTTTGTTACTGGGTATCAGTGCATGTCTTTGTTACTTGGTGTCATTGTATGTCTGTGTTACTTGGTGCAAGTGTTTGTCTGTGTTACTGGGTGTCAGTGTGTGTCTGTGTTACTCGGTTTAAGTGTGTGTCTTTGTTACTTGGTGTCCTTGTTTGTCTGTGTTACTGGGTATCAGTGTATGTCATTGTTACTTGGTGTCATTGTATGTCTGTGTTACTGTGTATAAGTGTGTGTATTTGTTACTTGGTGTAAGTGTATGTCTTTGTTACTTGGTGTCAGTGTATGTCAGTGTTACTTGGTGTAAGTGTGTGTCTTTGTTACTTGGTGCAAGTGTATGTCTTTGTTACTTGGTGTCAGTGTGTGTCTTTGTTACTGGGCATCAGTGTATGTCTTTGTGACTTGGTTTCAGTGGATGTCTTTTTTACTGGGTGTAAGTGTGTGTCTGCGTTACTGCGTCTCAGTGTATGTCTTTGTTACTTGGTGTCAGTGTCTGTCAAAATACTTGGTGCAAGTGTGTTTGTCTGTGTTACTGGGTGTCAGTGTGTGTCTGTGTTACTTGGTGTCAGTGTGTGTCTTTGTTACTTTGTATCAGTGTTTCTCTGTGTTACTGGGTGTCAGTGTGTGTTTGTTTGTGGTACTGGGTGTCAGTGTGTGTCTGTGATACTAGCTGTCAATATTTCGTTTAGTTTAGAGATACAGCACTTAAAACAGGCCCTTCGGGCCACCGAGTCTGTGCCGACCATCATCCACCCAATTATAATAATCCGACACTAATCCCGTATTCCTATCACATCCCCACCTATCCCTATATATTTCCCTACCACCTACCTATACCAGGGGCAATTTATGATGGCCAATTAACCTATCAACCTGCAAGTCTTTGGCATCTGGGAGGAAACCGGAGCACCGGGAGGAAACCCACGCAGACACAAGAAGAACTTGCAAACTCCGCACAGGCTGTTCCCAGAATCGAACCCGGATCCCTGGAGCTGTGAGGCTGCGGTGCTAACCACTGCGCCAATGTGTTACTGGGTATCAGATTATGTCTTTGTTACTTGGTGTAAGTGTGTGTCTGTGTTACTGGGTATCAGTGTATGTATTTTTGACTTGCTGTAAGTGTGTGTCTGTGTTACTGGATATCGGTGTGTGTCTTTGTTACTGGGTGTCAGTGCGTGTCTTTGTGACCTGTTGCAAGTGTGTGTCTGTGTTACTGGGTATCAGTGTATGTCTGTGTTACTTGGTGTAAGTGTGTGTCTGTGATACTGTGTGTCAGTGTATGTCTTTGTTACTGGGTGTCAGTGTATGTCTTTGTTACTGGGTGTCAGTGTATGTCTTTGTTACTTGGTGTAAGTGTGTTTCTGTGTTACTGGGTATCAGTGTATGTATTTTTGACTTGGTGTAAGTGTGTGTCTGTGTTACTGGATATCGGTGTGTGTCTTTGTTACTGGGTGTCAGTGCGTGTCTTTGTGACCTGTTGTAAGTGTGTGTCTGTGTTACTGGGTATCAGTGTATGTCTGTGTTACTTGGTGTAAGTGTGTTTCTGTGATACTGTGTGTCAGTGTATGTCTTTGTTACTGGGTGTCAGTGTATGTCTTTGTTACTGGGTGTCAGTGTATGTCTTTGTTACTTGGTGTAAGTGTGTGTCTGTGTTACTGGGTATCAGTGCCTTTCTTTTTTACTAGGTGTCAGAGTGTGTCTGTGCTACTGGGTATCAGTGCATGTCTTTGATACTTGGTGTCATTGTATGTCTGTGTTACTTGGTGTAAGTGTGTGTCTGTGTTACTGTGTATCATTGTATGTATTTGTTACTTGGTGTCAGAGTATGTCTTTTTTACTTGGTGTCAGTGTGTGTCTTTGTTACTGGGCATCAGTGTATGTCTTTGTGACTTGGTATCAGTGTATGTCTTTGTGACTTGGTTTCAGTGTATGTCTTTTTTACTTGGTGTCAGTGTATGTCTTTGATACTTGGTGTCAGTGTATGTCTGTGTTACATGGTGTAAGTTTGTGTCTTTGATACTTGGTGTCAGTGTCTGTCTTTGTTACTTGGTGTCAGTGTATGTCTGTGTTACTTGGTGTCATTCTATGTCTTTGTTACTGGGTATCAGTGTATGTCTTTGTTACATGGTGTCAGTGTATGTCTTTGTTACTTGGTGTAAGTGTATGTCTTTGTTACTTTGTGTCAGTGTATGTCTTTGTTACTTGGTGTAAGTGTATGTCTTTGTGACTTGGTGTCAGTGTATGTATTTTTTACTGGGTGTAAGTGTGTGCCTGCGTTACTGGGTATCAGTGTATGTCTTTGTTACATGGTGTCAGAGTATGTCAAAATACTTGGTGTAAGTGTATGTCTTTGTTACTTGGTGTAATTGTCTGTCTTTGATACTTGGTGTCAGTGTATCTCTGTGTTACTTGGTGTAAGTGTGTGTCTTTGTTACTTGGTGTAAGTGTATGTCTTTGTTACTTGGTGTCAGTGTATGTCTGTGTTACTTGGTGTAAGTGTGTGTCTTTGTTACTTGGTGTAAGTGTATGTCTTTGATAATTGGTGTCAGAGTATGTCTTTTTTACTTGGTGTCAGTGTGTTTCTTTGTTCCTGGGCATCAGTGTATGTCTTTGTGACTTGATATCAGTGTATGTCTTTGTGACTTGGTTTCAGTGTATGTCTTTTTTACTGGGTGTAAGTGTGTGTCTGCGTTACTGGGTATCAGTGTATGTCTTTGTTACTTGGTGTCAGTGTATGTCAAAATTCTTGGTGTAAGTGTGTTTGTCTGTGTTACTGGGTGTCAGTGTGTGTCTGTGTTACTTGGTGTAAATGTGTGTCTTTGTTACTTGGTGTCCCTGTTTGTCTGTGTTACTGGGTATCAGTGTATGTCATTGTTACTTGGTGTCATTGTATGTCTGTGTTACTTGGTGTAAGTGTGTGTCTTTGTTACTTGGTGTAAGTGTATGTCTTTGTTACTTGGTGTCAGTGTATGTCTGTGTTACTTGGTGTAAGTGTGTGTCTTTGTTACTTGGTGTAAGTGTATGTCTTTGTTACTTGGTGTCAGAGTATGTCTTTGTTACTTGGTGTCAGTGTGTGTCTTTGTTACTGGGCATCAGTATATGTCTTTGTGACTTGGTTTCAGTGGATGTCTTTTTTACTGGGTGTAAGTGTGTGTCTGCGTTACTGGGTCTCAGTGTCAGGGGCGGCACAGTGGCGCAGTGGTTAGCACCGCAGCCTCACAGCTCCAGGGACCCGGGTTCGATTCCGGGTACTGCCTGTGTGGAGTTTGCAAGTTCTCCCTGTGTCTGCGTGGGTTTTCTCCGGGTGCTCCGGTTTCCTCCCACAAGCCAAAAGACTTGCAGGTTGATAGGTAAATTGGCCATTATAAATTGTCACTAGTATAGGTAGGTGGTAGGGAAATATAGGGACAGGTGGGGATGTTTGTTGGGAATATGGGATTAGTGTAGGATTAGTATAAAATGGGTGGTTGATGGTCGGCACAGACTCGGTGGGCCGAAGGGCCTGTTTCAGTGCTGTATCTCTAATCTAATCTAATCTATGTCTTTGTTACTTGGTGTCAGTGTATGTCAAAATACTTGGTGCAAGTGTGTTTGTCTGTGTTACTGGGGGTCAGTGTGTGTCTGTGTTACTTGGTGTAAGTGTGTGTCTTTGTTACTTGGTGTCCTTGTGTGTCTGTGTTACTGGGTGTCAGTGTATGTCTTTGTCACTGGGTGTCAGTGTATGTCTTTGTTACTTGGTGTATGTGTGTGTCTGTGTTACTGCGTATCAGTGTCTGTCTTTTTGACTTGGTGTAAGTGTGTGTCTTTGTTACTGGGTATCAGTGGATGTCTTTGTTACTTGGTGTCATTGTATGTCTGTGTTACTTTGTGCAAGTGTGTGTCTGTGTTACTGGGTATCAGTGTATGTCTTTGTTACTTGGTGTCAGTGTATGTCAAAATCCTTGGTGTAAGTGTATGTCTTTGTTACTTGGTGTAATTGTCTGTCTTTGTTACTTGGTGTCAGTGTATGTCTGTGTTACTTGGTGTAAGTGTGTGTCTTTGTAACTTGGTGTCAGTGTATGTCTTTTTACTTGGTGTCAGTGTATGTCTGTGTTACTTGGTGTAAGTTTGTGTCTTTGTTACTTCGTATCAGTGTCTGTCTTTGTTACTTGGTGTCAGTGTATGTCTCTGTTACTTGGTGTAAGTGTATGTCTTTGTTACTTGGTGTCAGTGTATGTCTTTTTACTGGGTATCAGTGTATGTCTTTGTTACATGGTGTCAGTGTATGTCTTTTTTACTTGGTGTAAGTGTATGTCTTTGTTACTTTGTGTCAGTGTATGTCTTTGTTACTTGGTGTAAGTGTCTGTCTTTGTGACTTGGTGTCAGTGTATGTCTTTTTTACTGGGTGTAAGTGTGTGTCTGCGTTACTGGGTATCAGTGTATGTCTTTGTTACTTGGTGTCAGTGTATGTCAAAATACTTGGTGTAAGTGTATGTCTTTGTTACTTGGTGTAATTGTCTGTCTTTGTTACTTGGTGTCAGTGTATGTCTGTGTTACTTGGTGTACGTGTGTTTGTCTGTGTTACTGGGTATCAGAGTCTGTCTTTTTACTTGGTGTCAGTGTATGTCTGTGTTACTTGGTGTAAGTGCATGTCTTTGTTATTTGGTGTCAGTGTATGTCTGTGTTACTTGGTGTAATTGTCTGTCTTTGTTATTTGGTGTCAGTGTGTATCTTTGTGACCTGGTGTAAGTGTGTGTCTGTGTTACTGGGTATCTGTGTATGTCTTTGTTACTAGGTGTCAGTGCATGTCAAAATACTTGGTGTAGGTGTATGTCTTTGTTACTTGGTGTAATTGTCTGTCTTTGTTATTTGGTGTCAGTTTGTGTCTTTGTGACCTAGTGGAAGTGTGCGTCTGTGTTACTGGGTATCAGTGTCTGTCTTTGTTACTTGGTGTAAGTGCATGTCTTTGTTACTTGGTGTCAGTTTATGTCTTTGATACTTGGTGTCAGTGCATGTCTGTGTTACTTGGTGTAAGTTTGTGTTTTTGGTACTTGGTGTCAGTGTCTGTCTTTGTTACTTGGTGTCAGTGTATGTCTCTGTTACTTGGTGTAAGTGTATGTCTTTGTTACTGGATATCAGCGTATGTCTTTGCTACATGGTTTCAGTGTATGTCTTTGTTACTTGGTGTAAGTGTATGTCTTTGTTACTTTGTGTCAGTGTATGTCTTTGTGACTTGGTGTCAGTGTATGTCTTTTTTACTGGGTGTAAGTGTGTGTCTGCGTTACTGGGTATCAGTGTCTGTCTTTGTTACTTGGTGTAAGTGCTTGTCTTTGTTACTTGGTGTCAGTGTATGTCTTTGATACTTGGTGTCAGTGTATGTCTGTGTTACATGGTGTCAGTGTGTGTCTTTGTTACTGGGTGTCAGTGTATGTCTTTGTTACTGGGTGTAAGTGTATGTCTTTGTTACTTGGTGTCAGTGTATGTCTCTGTTACTTCGTGTAAGTGTATGTCTTTGTTACTTGGTGTCAGTGTATGTCTTTGTTACTGGGTATCAGTGTATGTCTTTGTTACATGGTGTCAGTGTCTGTCTTTGTTACTTGGTGTAAGTGTATGTCTTTGTTACTTTGTGTCAGTGTATGTCTTTGTTACTTGGTGTAAGTGTATGTCTTTGTGACTTGGTGTCAGTGTATGTCTTTTTTACTGGGTGTAAGTGTGTGTCTGCGTTACTGGGTATCAGTGTATGTCTTTGTTACTTGGTGTCAGTGTATGTCAAAATACTTGGTGTAAGTGTGTGTCTTTGTTACTTGGTGTAATTGTCTGTCTTTGTTACTTGGTGTCAGTGTACGTCTGTGTTACTTGGTGTAAGTGTATGTCTTTGTGCCTTGGTATCAGTGTATGTCTTTGTGACTTGGTGTCAGTGTATGTCTTTTTTACTGGGTGTCAGTGTGTGTCTCTGTTACTGGGTATCAGTGTGTGTTTGTTTGTGTTACTGGGTGTCGGTGTATGTCTGTGTTACTTGGTGTACGTGTGTGTCTTTGTTACTGGGCATCAGTGTATGTCTTTGTGACTTGGTATCAGTGTATGTCTTTGTGACTTGGTGTCAGTGTATGTCTTTTTTACTGGGTGTCAGTGTGTGTCTCTGTTACTGGGTATCAGTGTGTGTTTGTTTGTGTTACTGGGTGTCGGTGTATGTCTTTGTTACTTGGTTTAAGTGTGTGTCTGTGTTACTGGGTATCAGTGTCTGTCTTTTTTACTGGGTGTCAGTGTATGTCTTTGTTACTTGGTGTCATTGTATGTCTGTGTTACTTGGTGTAAGTTTGTGTCTGTGTTACTGGGTATCAGTGTATGTCTTTGTTACTTTGTGTCAGTGTATGTCAAAATACTTGGTGTAATTGTATGTCTTTGTTACTTGGTGTAATTGTCTGCCTTTGTTACTTGGTGTCAGTGTATGTCTGTGTTACTTGGTGTAAATGTGTGTCTTTGTTACTTGGTGTAAGTGTGTGGCTTTGTTACTTGGTGTCAGTGTATGTGTTTGGTACTTGGTTTAAGTGTGTGTCTGTGTTACTGGGTATCAGTGTCTGTCTTTTTTACTTGGTGTAAGTGTGTGTCTTTGTTACTGGGTATCAGTGCATGTCTTTGTTACTTGGTGTCATTGTATGTCTGTGTTCCTTGGTGTAAGTGTGTGTCTGTGTTACTGGGTATCAGTGTATGTCTTTGTTACTTTGTGTCAGTGTATGTCAAAATACTTGGTGTCATTGTATGTCTGTGTTACTTGGTGTCAGAGTGTTTGTCTGTGTTACTGGGTGTCAGTGTGTGTCTGAGTTACTTGGTGTAAGTGTGTGTCTTTGTTGCTTGGTGTCCTTGTGTGTCTGTGTTACTGGGTGCCAGTGTATGCCTTTGTTACGGGGTGTCAGTGTATGTCTTTGTTACTTGGTGTAAGTGTGTGTCTGTGTTACTGGGTATCAGTGTCTGTCTTTTTTACTTGGTGTAAGTGTGTGTCTTTGTTACTGGGTATCAGTGCATGTCTTTGTTACTTGGTGTCATTGTATGTCTGTGTTACTTGGTGTAAGTGTGTGTCTGTGTTACTGGGTATCAGTGTATGTCTTTGATACTTGGTGTCAGTGTATGTCTGTGTTACTTGGTGTAAGTTTGTATTTTTGGTACTTGGTGTCAGTGTCTGTCTTTGTTACTTGGTGTCAGTGTATGTCTCTGTTACTTGGTGTAAGTGTATGTCTTTGTGACTTGGTGTCAGTGTATGTCTTTGTTACTGGGTATCAGCGTATGTCTTTGTTACATGGTGTCAGTGTATGTCTTTGCTACTTGGTGTAAGTGTATGTCTTTGTTACTTTGTGTCAGTGTATGTCTTTGTTGCTTGGTGTAAGTGTATGTCTTTGTGACTTGGTGTCAGTGTATGTCTTTTTTACTGGGTGTAAGTGTGTGTCTGCGTTACTGGGTATCAGTGTATGTCTTTGTTACTTGGTGTCAGTGTATGTCTCTGTTACTTGGTTTAAGTGTATGTCTTTGTTACTTGGTGTCAGTGTATGCCTTTGTTACTGGGTATCAGTGTATGTCTTTGTTACATGGTGTCAGTGTATGTCTTTGTTACTTTGTGTCAGTGTATGTCTTTGTTACTTGGTTTAAGTGTATGTCTTTGTTACTTGGTGTCAGTGTATGCCTTTGTTACTGGGTATCAGTGTATGTCTTTGTTACATGGTGTCAGTGTATGTCTTTGTTACTTTGTGTCAGTGTATGTCTTTGTTACTTGGTGTAAGTGTATGTCTTTGTGACTTGGTGTCAGTGTATGTCTTTTTTACTGGGTGTAAGTGTGTGTCTGCGTTACTGGCTTTCAGTGTATGTCTTTGTTACTCGGTGTCAGTGTATGTCAAAATACCTGGTGTAAATGTATGTCTTTGTTACTTGGTGTAATTGTCTGTCTTTGTTATTTGTTGTCAGTGTATGTCTGTGTTACTTGGTGTAAGTGTGTGTCTGTGTTACTGGGTATCAGTGTCTGTCTTTGTTACTTGGTGTAAGTGCATGTCTTTGTTACTTGCTGTCAGTGTATGTCTTTGATACTTGGTGTCAGTGTATGTCTGTGTTACTTGGTGTAATTGTCTGTCTTTGTTATTTGGTGTCAGTGTGTATCTTTGTGACCTGGTGTAAGTGTGTGTCTGTGTTACTGGGTATCAGTGTATGTCTTTGTTACTAGGTGTCAGTGCATGTCAAAATACTTGGTGTAAGTGTATGTCTTTGTTACTTGGTGAAATTGTCTGTCTTTGTTATTTGGTGTCAGTGTGTGTCTTTGTGACCTGGTGTAAGTGTGTGTCTGTGTTACTTGGTGTAAGTGTGTGTCTTTGTTACTGGGCATCAGTGTATGTCTTTGTGACTTGGTATCAGTGTATGTCTTTGTTACTTGGTGTCAGTGTATGTCTGTGTTACTTGGTGTCAGTGTGTTTGTCTGTGTTACTGGGTGTCAGTGTGTGTCTGTGTTACTTGGTGTAAGTGTGTGTCTTTGTTACTTGGTGTCCTTGTGTGTCTGTGTTACTGGGTGTCATTGTATGTCTTTGTTACTGGGTGTCAGTGTATGTCTTTGTTACTTGGTGTAAGTGTGTGTCTGTGTTACTGGGTATCAGTGTCTGTCTTTTTTACTTGGTGTAAGTGTGTGTCTTTGTTACTGGGTATCAGTGCATGTCTTTGTGACTTGGTGTCATTGTATGTCTGTGTTACTTGGTGTAAGTGTGTATCTGTGTTACTGGGTATCAGTGTATGTCTTTGTTACTTTGTGTCAGTGTATGTCAAAATACTTGGTGTAAGTGTATGTCTTTGTTACTTGGTGTAATTGTCTGTCTTTGTTACTTGGTGTCAGTGTATGTCTTTGTTACTTGTTGTAAGTGTATGTCTTTGTGACTTGGTGTCAGTGTATGTCTTTTTTACTGGGTGTAAGTGTGTGTCTGCGTTACTGGGTATCAGTGTATGTCTTTGTTACTTGGTGTCAGTGTATGTCAAAATACTTGGTGTAAGTGTGTGTATTTGTTACTTGGTGTAATTGTCTGTCTTTGTTACTTAGTGTCAGTGTATGTCTGTGTTACTTGGTGTAAGTGTGTGTCTTTGTTACTAGGCATCAGTGTATGTCTTTGTGACAATCAGTGTATGTCTTTGTGACTTGGTGTCAGTGCATGTCTTTTTTACTGGGTGTCAGTGTGTGTTTGTTTGTGTTACTGGATGTCAGTGTGTGTCTGTGACACTAGGTGTCATTATTTAGTTTAGTTTAGAGATACAGCACTTAAACAGGCCCTTCGCCCCACCGAGTCTGTGCCGACCATCAACAACCCATTTATACTAATCCTACACTAATCCCGGATTCCTATCACATCCCCACCTATCCCAATATATTTCCCTACCACCTACCTATACTAGGGGCAATTTATGACGGCCAATTAACCTATCAACCTGCATGTCTTTGGCATGTGGGAGGAAACCGGTGCACCGGGAGGCAACCCACGCAGACACAGGGAGAACTTGCAAACTCCACACAGGCAGTACCCAGAATCGAACCCGGGTCCCTGGAGCTGTGAGGCTGCGGTGCTAACCACTGCGCCAATGTGCCCCCCACCCCTAGTGTGAGCCTGTGTTACTGGGTATCAGTGTATGTCTTTGTTACTTGGTGTCAGTGTATGTCTTTGTTACTGGGTATCAGCGTATGTCTTTGTTACATGGTGTCAGTGTATGTCTTTGTTACTTTGTGTCAGTGTATGTCTTTGTAACTTTGTGTAAGTGTATGTCTTTGTGACTTGGTGTCAGTGTATGTCTTTTTTACTGGGTGTAAGTGTGTGTCTGCGTTACTGGGTATCAGTGTATGTCTTTGTTACTTGGTGTCAGTGTATGTCTCTGTTACAAGGTGTAAGTGTATGTCTTTGTTACTTGGTGTCAGTGTATGTCTTTGTTATTGGGTATCAGTGTATGTCTTTGTTACATGGTGTCAGTGTATGTCTTTGTTACTTGGTGTAAGTGTATGTCTTTGTGACTTGGTGTCAGTGTATGTCTTTTTTACTGGGTGTAAGTGTGTGTCTGCGTTACTGGGTATCAGTGTATGTCTTTGTTACTAGGTGTCAGTGTATGTCAAAACACTTGGTGTAAGTGTATGTCTTTGTTACTTGGTGTAATTGTCTGTTTTTGTTATTTGGTGTCAGTGTATGTCTGTGTTGCTTGGTGTAAGTGTGTGTCTGTGTTACTGGATATCAGTGTCTGTCTTTGTTACTGGGTGTCAGTGTGTGTCTTTGTGACCTGGTGTAAGTGTGTGTCTTTGTTACTGGGTATCAGTGTATGTCTTTGTTACTTGGTGTAAGTGCATGTCTTTGTTACTTGGTGTCAGTGTATCTCTTTGATACTTGGTGTCAGTGTATGTCTGTGTTACTTGGTGTAAGTTTGTGTTTTTGGTACTTGGTGTCAGTGTCTGTCCTTGTTACTTCGTGTCAGTGTATGTCTCTGTTACTTGGTGTCAGTGTATGTCTTTGTGACTTGGTGTCAGTGTATGTCTTTGTTACTGGGTATCAGTGTATGTCTTTGTTACATGGTGTCAGTGTATGTCTTTGTTACTTGGTGTAAGTGTATGTCTTTGTTACTTTGTGTCAGTGTATGTCTTTTTTACTTGGTGTAAGTGCGTGTCTGCGTTACTGGGTATCAGTGTATGTCTTTGTAACTTGGTGTCAGTGTATGTCAAAATACTTGGTGTAAGTGTGTGTCTTTGTTACTTGGTGTAATTGTCTGTCTTTGTTACTTGGTGTCAGTGTATGTATGTGTTACTTGGTGTAAGTGTGTGTCTTTGTTACTGGGCATCAGTGTATGTCTTTGTGACAATCAGTGTATGTCTTTGTAACTTGGTGTCAGTGTATGTCTTTGTGACTGGGTGTCAGTGTCTGTCTGTGTTACTGGGTGTAAGTGTGTGTCTGCGTTACTGGGTATCAGTGTATGTCTTTGTTACTTGGTGTCAGTGTATGTCAAAATACTTGGTGTAAGTGTGTGTATTTGTTACTTGGTGTATTTGTCTGTCTTTGTTACTTAGTGTCAGTGTATGTCTGTGTTACTTGGTGTAAGTGTGTGTCTTTGTTACTGGGCATCAGTGTATGTCTTTGTGACAATCAGTGTATGTCTTTTTTACTGGGTGTCAGTGTGTGTCTGTGTTACTGGGTATCAGTGTGTGTTTGTTTGTGTTACTGGGTGTCAGTGTGTGTCTGTGACACTAGGTGACATTATTTAGTTTAGTTTAGAGATACAGCACTTAAACAGGCCCTTCGGCCCACCGAGTCTGTGCCGACCATCAACAACCCATTTATACTAATCCTACACTAATCCCGGATTCCTATCACATCCCCACCTATCCCAATATATTTCCCTACCACCTACCTATACTAGGGGCAATTTATGACGGCCAATTAACCTATCAACCTGCATGTCTTTGGCATGTAGGAGGAAACCGGAGCACCGGGAGGCAACTCACGCAGACACAGATAGAACTTGCAAACTCCACACAGGCAGTACTCAGAATCGAACCCGGGTCCCTGGAGCTGTGAGGCTGCGGTGCTAACCACTGCGCCAATGTGCCCCCCACCCCTAGTGTGAGCCTGTGTTACTGGGTATCAGTGTATGTCTTGGTTACTTGGTGTCAGTGTATGTCTTTGTTACTGGGTATCAGCGTATGTCTTTGTTACATGGTGTCAGTGTATGTCTTTGTTACTTGGTGTAAGTGTATGTCTTTGTTACTTTGTGTCAGTGTATGTCTTTGTAACTTGGTGTAAGTGTATGTCTTTGTGACTTGGTGTCAGTGTATGTCTTTTTTACTGGGTGTAAGTGTGTGTCTGCGTTACTGGGTATCAGTGTATGTCTTTGTTACTTGGTGTCAGTGTATGTCTCTGTTACAAGGTGTAAGTGTATGTCTTTGTTACTTGGTGTCAGTGTATGTCTTTGTTATTGGGTATCAGTGTATGTCTTTGTTACATGGTGTCAGTGTATGTCTTTGTTACTTGGTGTAAGTGTATGTCTTTGTGACTTGGTGTCAGTGTATGTCTTTTTTACTGGGTGTAAGTGTGTGTCTGCGTTACTGGGTATCAGTGTATGTCTTTGTTACTAGGTGTCAGTGTATGTCAAAACACTTGGTGTAAGTGTATGTCTTTGTTACTTGGTGTAATTGTCTGTTTTTGTTATTTGGTGTCAGTGTATGTCTGTGTTGCTTGGTGTAAGTGTGTGTCTGTGTTACTGGATATCAGTGTCTGTCTTTGTTACTGGGTGTCAGTGTGTGTCTTTGTGACCTGGTGTAAGTGTGTGTCTTTGTTACTGGGTATCAGTGTATGTCTTTGTTACTTGGTGTAAGTGCATGTCTTTGTTACTTGGTGTCAGTGTATCTCTTTGATACTTGGTGTCAGTGTATGTCTGTGTTACTTGGTGTAAGTTTGTGTTTTTGGTACTTGGTGTCAGTGTCTGTCTTTGTTACTTCGTGTCAGTGTATGTCTCTGTTACTTGGTGTCAGTGTATGTCTTTGTGACTTGGTGTCAGTGTATGTCTTTGTTACTGGGTATCAGTGTATGTCTTTGTTACATGGTGTCAGTGTATGTCTTTGTTACTTGGTGTAAGTGTATGTCTTTGTTACTTTGTGTCAGTGTATGTCTTTTTTACTTGGTGTAAGTGCGTGTCTGCGTTACTGGGTATCAGTGTATGTCTTTGTAACTTGGTGTCAGTGTATGTCAAAATACTTGGTGTAAGTGTGTGTCTTTGTTACTTGGTGTAATTGTCTGTCTTTGTTACTTGGTGTCAGTGTATGTATGTGTTACTTGGTGTAAGTGTGTGTCTTTGTTACTGGGCATCAGTGTATGTCTTTGTGACAATCAGTGTATGTCTTTGTAACTTGGTGTCAGTGTATGTCTTTGTGACTGGGTGTCAGTGTCTGTCTGTGTTACTGGGTGTAAGTGTGTGTCTGCGTTACTGGGTATCAGTGTATGTCTTTGTTACTTGGTGTCAGTGTATGTCAAAATACTTGGTGTAAGTGTGTGTATTTGTTACTTGGTGTAATTGTCTGTCTTTGTTACTTAGTGTCAGTGTATGTCTGTGTTACTTGGTGTAAGTGTGTGTCTTTGTTACTGGGCATCAGTGTATGTCTTTGTGACAATCAGTGTATGTCTTTTTTACTGGGTGTCAGTGTGTGTCTGTGTTACTGGGTATCAGTGTGTGTTTGTTTGTGTTACTGGGTGTCAGAGTGTGTCTGTGACACTAGGTGTCATTATTTAGTTTAGTTTAGAGATACAGCACTTAAACAGGCCCTTCGGCCCACCGAGTCTGTGCCGACCATCAACAACCCATTTATACTAATCCTACACTAATCCCGGATTCCTATCACATCCCCACCTATCCCAATATATTTCCCTACCACCTACCTATACTAGGGGCAATTTATGACGGCCAATTAACCTATCAACCTGCATGTCTTTGGCATGTGGGAGGAAACCGGAGCACCGGGAGGCAACTCACGCAGACACAGGTAGAACTTGCAAACTCCACACAGGCAGTACTCAGAATCGAACCCGGGTCCCTGGAGCTGTGAGGCTGCGGTGCTAACCACTGCGCCAATGTGCCCCCCACCCCTAGTGTGAGCCTGTGTTACTGGGTATCAGTGTATGTCTTGGTTACTTGGTGTCAGTGTATGTCTTTGTTACTGGGTATCAGCGTATGTCTTTGTTACATGGTGTCAGTGTATGTCTTTGTTACTTGGTGTAAGTGTATGTCTTTGTTACTTTGTGTCAGTGTATGTCTTTGTAACTTGGTGTAAGTGTATGTCTTTGTGACTTGGTGTCAGTGTATGTCTTTTTTACTGGGTGTAAGTGTGTGTCTGCGTTACTGGGTATCAGTGTATGTCTTTGTTACTTGGTGTCAGTGTATGTCTCTGTTACATGGTGTAAGTGTATGTCTTTGTTACTTGGTGTCAGTGTATGTCTTTGTTACTGGGTATCAGTGTATGTCTTTGTTACATGGTGTCAGTGTATGTCTTTGTTACTTGGTGTAAGTGTCTGTCTTTGTTACTTTGTGTCAGTGTATGTCTTTGTTACTTGGTGTAAGTGTATGTCTTTGTGACTTGGTGTCAGTGTATGTCTTTTTTACTGGGTGTAAGTGTGTGTCTGCGTTACTGGGTATCAGTGTATGTCATTGTTACTAGGTGTCAGTGTATGTCAAAACACTTGGTGTAAGTGTATGTCTTTGTTACTTGGTGTAATTGTCTGTTTTTGTTATTTGGTGTCAGTGTATGTCTGTGTTACTTGGTGTAAGTGTGTGTCTGTGTTACTGGATATCAGTGTCTGTCTTTGTTAATGGGTGTCAGTGTGTGTCTTTGTGACCTGGTGTAAGTGTATGTCTGTGTTACTGGGTATCAGTGTATGTCTGTGTTACTTGGTGTAAGTGTGTGTCTTTGTAACTTGGTGTCAGTGTATGTCTTTTTACTTGGTGTCAGTGTATGTCTGTGTTACTTGGTGTAAGTGTGTGTCTTTGTAACTTGGTGTCAGTGTATGTCTTTTTACTTGGTGTCAGTGTATGTCTTTATTACTTGGTGTAAGTGCATGTCTTTGTTACTTGGTGTCAGTGTATGTCTTTGATACTTGGTGTCAGTGTATGTCTGTGTTACTTGGTGTAAGTTTGTGTTTTTGGTACTTGGTGTCAGTGTCTGTCTTTGTTACTTCGTGTCAGTGTATGTCTCTGTTACTTGGTGTCAGTGTATGTCTTTGTGACTTGGTGTCAGTGTATGTCTTTGTTACTGGGTATCAGTGTATGTCTTTGTTACATGGTGTCAGTGTATGTCTTTGTTACTTGGTGTAATTGTCTGTCTTTGTTACTTAGTGTCAGTGTATGTCTGTGTTACTTGGTGTAAGTGTCTGTCTTTGTTACTGGGCATCAGTGTATGTCTTTGTGACAATCAGTGTATGTCTTTGTGACTTGGTGTCAGTGTATGTCTTTTTTACTGGGTGTCAGTGTGTGTCTGTGACACTAGGTGTCATTATTTAGTTTAGTTTAGAGACACAGCACTTAAACAGGCCCTTCGGCCCACCGTGTCTGTGCCGACCATCAACAACCCATTTATACTAATCCTACACTGATCCCGGATTCCTATCACATCCCCACCTATCCCAATATATTTCCCTACCACCTACCTATACTAGGGGCAATTTATGACGGCCAATTAACCTATCAACCTGCATGTCTTTGGCATGTGGGAGGAAACCGGAGCACCGGGAGGCAACCCACGCAGACACAGGGAGAACTTGCAAACTCCACACAGGCAGTACCCAGAATCGAACCCGGGTCCCTGGAGCTGTGAGGCTGCGGTGCTAACCACTGCGCCAATGTGCCCCCCCACCCCTAGTGTGAGCCTGTGTTACTGGGTATCAGTGTATGTCTTTGTTACTTGGTGTCAGTGTATGTCTTTGTTACTGGGTATCAGCGTATGTCTTTGTTACATGGTATCAGCGTATGTCTTTGTTACATGGTGTCAGTGTATGTCTGTGTTACTTGGTGTAAGTGTGTGTCTTTGTAACTTGGTGTCAGTGTATGTCTTTTTACTTGGTGTCAGTGTATGTCTGTGTTACTTGGTGTAAGTTTGTGTCTTTGTTACTTCGTATGAGTGTCTGTCTTTGTTACTTGGTGTCAGTGTAAGTCTCTGTTACTTTTTGTAAGTGTATGTCTTTGTTACTTGGTGTCAGTGTATGTCTTTGTCACTGGGTGTCAGTGTATGTCTTTGTTACTTGGTGTAAGTGTGTGTCTGTGTTACTGCGTATCAGTGTCTGTCCTTTTTACTTGGTGTAAGTGTGTGTCTTTGTTACTGGGTATCAGTGCATGTCTTTGTTACTTGGTGTCATTGTATGTCTGTGTTACTTGGTGCAAGTGTTTGTCTGTGTTACTGGGTGTCAGTGTGTGTCTGTGTTACTTGGTGTAAGTGTGTGTCTTTGTTACTTGGTGTCCTTGTTTGTCTGTGTTACTGGGTATCAGTGTATGTCATTGTTACTTGGTGTCATTGTATGTCTGTGTTACTTGGTGTAAGTGTGAGTCTTTGTTACTTGGTGTAAGTGTATGTCTTTGTTCCTTGGTGTCAGTGTATGTCAGTGTTACTTGGTGTAAGTGTGTGTCTTTGTTACTTGGTGTAAGTGTATGTCTTTGTTACTTGGTGTCAGTGTGTGTCTTTGTTACTGGGCATCAGTGTATGTCATTGTGACTTGGTTTCAGTGGATGTCTTTTTTACTGGGTGTAAGTGTGTGTCTGCGTTACTGGGTCTCAGTGTATGTCTTTGTTACTTGGTGTCAGTGTCTGTCAAAATACTTGGTGCAAGTGTGTTTGCCTGTGTTACTGGGTGTCAGTGTGTGTCTGTGTTACTTGGTGTCAGTGTGTGTCTTTGTTACTTTGTATCAGTGTTTCTCTGTGTTACTGGGTGTCAGTGATACTACCTGTCAATATTTAGTTTAGTTTAGAGATACAGCACTTATAACAGGCCCTTCGGGCCACCGAGTCTGTGCCGACCATCATCCACCCAATTATAATAATCCGACACTAATCCCGTATTCCTATCACATCCCCTCCTATTCCTATATATTTCCCTACCACCTACCTATACCAGGGGCAATTTATGATGACCAATTAACCTATCAACCTGCAAGTCTTTCGCATCTGGGAGGAAACCGGAGCACCGGGAGGAAACCCACGCAGACACAAGAAGAACTTGCAAACTGCGCACAGGCAGTACCCAGAATCGAACCCGGATCCCTGGAGCTGTGAGGCTGCGGTGCTAACCACTGCGCCAATGTGTTACTGGGTATCAGTGTATGTCTTTGTTACTTGGTGTAAGTGTGTGTCTGTGTTACTGGGTATCAGTGTATGTATTTTTGACTTGGTGTAAGTGTGTGTCTGTGTTACTGGATATCGGTGTGTGTCTTTGTTACTGGGTGTCAGTGCGTGTCTTTGTGACCTGTTGTAAGTGTGTGTCTGTGTTACTGGGTATCAGAGTCTGTCTTTGTTACTTGGTGTAAGTGCATGTCTTTGTTACTTGGTGTCAGTGTATGTCTTTGATAATTGGTGTCAGTGTATGTCTGTGTTACTTGGTGTAAGTTTGTGTCTTTGTTACTTGGTGTCAGTGTCTGTCTTTGTTACCTGGTGTCAGTGTATGTCTGTGTTACTTGGTGTCATTGTATGTCTTTGTTACTGGGTATCAGAGTATGTCTTTGTTACATGGTGTCAGTGTATGTCTTTGTTACTTGGTGTAAGTGCATGTCTTTGTTACTTTGTGTCAGTGTATGTCTTTGTTACTTGGTGTAAGTGTATGTCTTTGTGACTTGGTGTCAGTGTATGTATTTTTTACTGGGTGTAAGTGTGTGCCTGCGTTACTGGGTATCAGTGTATGTCTTTGTTACTTGGTGTCAGAGTATGTCAAAATACTTGGTGTAAGTGTATGTCTTTGTTACTTGGTGTAATTGTCTGTCTTTGATACTTGGTGTCAGTGTATCTCTGTGTTACTTGGTGTAAGTGTGTGTCTTTGTTACTTGGTGTAATTGTATGTCTTTGTTACTTGGTGTCAGTGTATGTCTTTGTTACTTGGTGTAAGTGTATGTCTTTGTGTCTTGGTTTCAGTGTATGTCTTTTTTACTGGGTGTAAGTGTGTGTCTGCGTTACTGGGTATCAGTGTATGTCTTTGTTACTTGGTGTCAGTGTATGTCAAAATACTTGGTGTAAGTGTGTTTGTCTGTGTTACTGGGTGTCAGTGTGTGTCTGTGTTACTTGGTGTAAGTGTGTGTCTTTGTTACTTGGTGTCCCTGTTTGTCTGTGTTACTGGGTATCAGTGTATGTCATTTTACTTGGTGTCATTGCTTGTCTGTGTTACTTGGTGTAAGTGTGTGTCTTTGTTACTTGGTGTAAGTGTATGTCTTTGTTACTTGGTGTCAGTGTATGTCTGTGTTACTTGGTGTAAGTGTGTGTCTTTGTTACTTGGTGTAAGTGTATGTCTTTGTTACTTGGTGTCAGAGTATGTCTTTGTTACTTGGTGTCAGTGTGTGTCTTTGTTACTGGGCATCAGTATATGTCTTTGTGACTTGGTTTCAGTGGATGTCTTTTTTACTGGGTGTAAGTGTGTGTCTGCGTTACTGGGTCTCAGTGTATGTCTTTGTTACTTGGTGTCAGTGTATGTCAAAATACTTGGTGCAAGTGTGTTTGTCTGTGTTCCTGGGGGTCAGTGTGTGTCTGTGTTACTTGGTGTAAGTGTGTGTCTTTGTTACTTGGTGTCCTTGTGTGTCTCTGTTACTGGGTGTCAGTGTATGTCTTTGTCACTGGGTGTCAGTGTATGTCTTTGTTACTTGGTGTATTTGTGTGTCTGTGTTACTGCGTATCAGTGTCTGTCTTTTTGACTTGGTGTAAGTGTGTGTCTTTGTTACTGGGTATCAGTGGATGTCTTTGTTACTTGGTGTCATTGTATGTCTGTGTTACTTGGTGCAAGTGTGTGTCTGTGTTACTGGGTATCAGTGTATGTCTTTGTTACTTGGTGTCAGTGTATGTCAAAATCCTTGGTGTAATTGTATGTCTTTGTTACTTGGTGTAATTGTCTGTCTTTGTTACTTGGTGTCAGTGTATGTCTGTGTTACTTGGTGTAAGTGTGTGTCTTTGTAACTTGGTGTCAGTGTATGTCTTCTAACTTGGTGTCAGTGTATGTCTGTGTTACTTGGTGTAAGTTTGTG
The DNA here is from genome assembly GCF_036365525.1 of Heterodontus francisci. NCBI lineage: Eukaryota > Metazoa > Chordata > Chondrichthyes > Heterodontiformes > Heterodontidae > Heterodontus > Heterodontus francisci. The sequence continues at coordinate 5,151,190 of NW_027141655.1, read as the reverse complement.
TATTTGTTACTTCGTATCAGTGTCTGTCTTTGTTACTTGGTGTCAGTGTATGTCTCTGTTACTTGGTGTAAGTGTATGTCTTTGTTACTTGGTGTCAGTGTATGTCTTTGTTACTGGGTATCAGTGTATGTCTTTGTTACATGGTGTCAGTGTATGTCTTTTTTACTTGGTGTAAGTGTATGTCTTTGTTACTTTGTGTCAGTGTATGTCTTTGTTACTTGGTGTAAGAGTCTGTCTTTGTGACTTGGTGTCAGTGTATGTCTTTTTTACTGGGTGTAAGTGTGTGTCTGCGTTACTGGGTATCAGTGTATGTCTTTGTTACTTGGTGTCAGTGTATGTCAAAATACTTGGTGTAAGTGTATGTCTTTGTTACTTGGTGTAATTGTCTGTCTTTGTTACTTGGTGTCAGTGGATTTCTGTGTTACTTGGTGTACGTGTGTTTGTCTGTGTTGCTGGGTATCAGAGTCTGTCTTTGTTACTTGGTGTAAGTGCATGTCTTTGTTACTTGGTGTCAGTGTAAGTCTGTGTTACTTGGTGTAAGTGCATGTCTTTGTTATTTGGTGTCAGTGTATGTCTGTGTTACTTGGTGTAATTGTCTGTCTTTGTTATTTGGTGTCAGTGTGTATCTTTGTGACCTGGTGTAAGTGTGTGTCTGTGTTACTGGGTATCAGTGTATGTCTTTGTTACTAGGTGTCAGTGCATGTCAAAATACTTGGAGTAAGTGTATGTCTTTGTTACTTGGTGTAATTGTCTGTCTTTGTTATTTCGTGTCAGTGTGTGTCTTTGTGACCTGGTGGAAGAGTGTGTCTGTGTTACTGGGTATCAGTGTCTGTCTTTGTTACTTGGTGTAAGTGCATGTCTTTGTTACTTGGTGTCAGTTTATGTCTTTGATACTTGGTGTCAGTGCATGTCTGTGTTACTTGGTGTAAGTTTGTGTTTTTGGTACTTGGTGTCAGTGTCTGTCTTTGTTACTTGGTGTCAGTGTATGTCTCTGTTACTTGGTGTAAGTGTATGTCTTTGTTACTGGATATCAGCGTATGTCTTTGCTACATGGTTTCAGTGTATGTCTTTGTTACTTGGTGTAAGTGTATGTCTTTGTTACTTTGTGTCAGTGTATGTCTTTGTGACTTGGTGTCAGTGTATGTCTTTTTTACTGGGTGTAAGTGTGTGTCTGCGTTACTGGGTATCAGTGTCTGTCTTTGTTACTTGGTGTAAGTGCATGTCTTTGTTACTTGGTGTCAGTGTATGTCTTTGATACTTGGTGTCAGTGTATGTCAGTGTTACATGGTGTCAGTGTGTGTCTTTGTTACTGGGTGTCAGTGTATGTCTTTGTTACTTGGTGTCAGTGTATGTCTCTGTTACTTCGTGTAAGTGTATGTCTTTGTTACTTGGTGTCAGTGTATGTCTTTGTTACTGGGTATCAGTGTATGTCTTTGTTACGTGGTGTCAGTGTATGTCTTTGTTACTTGGTGTAAGTGTATGTCTTTGTTACTTTGTGTCAGTGTATGTCTTTGTTACATGGTGTAAGTGTATGTCTTTGTGACTTGGTGTCAGTGTATGTCTTTTTTACTGGGTGTAAGTGTGTGTCTGCGTTACTGGGTATCAGTTTATGTCTTTGTTACTTGGTGTCAGTGTATGTCAAAATACTTGGTGTAAGTGTGTGTCTTTGTTACTTGGTGTAAGTGTGTGTCTTTGTGACTTGGTATCAGTGTATGTCTTTGTGACTTGGTGTCAGTGTATGTCTTTTTTACTGGGTGTCAGTGTGTGTCTCTGTTACTGGGTATCAGTGTGTGTTTGTTTGTGTTACTGGGTGTCGGTGTATGTCTGTGTTACTTGGTGTAAGTGTGTGGCTTTGTTACTGGGCATCAGTGTATGTCTTTGTGACTTGGTATCAGTGTATGTCTTTGTGACTTGGTGTCAGTGTATGTCTTTTTTACTGGGTGTCAGTGTGTGTCTGTGTTACTGGGTATCAGTGTGTGTTTGTTTGTGTTACTGGGTGTCAGTGTGTCTGTGACACTCGGTGTCATTATTTAGTTTAGTTTAGAGATACAGCACTTAAACAGGCCCTTCGGCCCTCCGAGTCTGTGCCGACCATCAACAACCCATTTATACTAATCCTACACTAATCCCGGATTCCTATCACATCCCCACCTATCCCTATATATTTCCCTACCACCTACCTATACTAGGGGCAATTTATGACGGCCAATTAACCTATCAACCTGCTAGTTTTTGGCATGTGGGATGAAACCGGAGCACCGGGAGGCAACCCACGCAGACACAGGGAGAACTTGCAAACTCCGCACAGGCAGTACCCAGAATCGAACCCGGGTCCCTGGAGCTGTGAGGCTGCGGTGCTAACCACTGCGCCAATGTGCCCCCCACCCCCAGTGTGTGCCTGTGTTACTGGGTATCAGTGTATGTCTTTGTTACTTGGTGTCAGTGCATGTCTGTGTTACTTGGTGTCAGTGTGTTTGTCTGTGTTACTGGGTGTCAGTGTGTGTCTGTGTTACTTGGTGTAAGTGTGTGTCTTTGTCACTTGGTGTCCTTGTGTGTCTGTGTTACTGGGTGTCAGTGTATGTCTTTGTTACTGGGTGTCAGTGTATGTCTTTGTTACTTGGTTTAAGTGTGTGTCTGTGTTACTGGGTATCAGTGTCTGTCTTTTTTACTTGGTGTAAGTGTGTGTCTTTGTTACTGGGTATCAGTGCATGTCTTTGTTACTTGGTGTCATTGTATGTCTGTGTTACTTGGTGTAAGTGTGTGTCTGTGTTACTGGGTATCAGTGTATGTCTTTGTTACTTTGTGTCAGTGTATGTCAAAATACTTGGTGTAAGTGTATGTCTTTGTTACTTGGTGTACTTGTCTGCCTTTGTTACTTGGTGTCAGTGTATGTCTGTGTTACTTGGTGTAAGTGCGTGTCTTTGTTACTTGGTGTAAGTGTGTGGCTTTGTTACTTGGTGTCACTGTATGTGTTTGGTACTTGGTTTAAGTGTGTGTCTGTGTTACTGGGTATCAGTGTCTGTCTTTTTTACTTGGTGTAAGTGTGTGTCTTTGTTACTGGGTATCAGTGCATGTCTTTGTTACTTGGTGTCATTGTATGTCTGTGTTCCTTGGTGTAAGTGTGTGTCTGTGTTACTGGGTATCAGTGTATGTCTTTGTTACTTTGTGTCAGTGTATGTCAAAATACTTGGTGTCATTGTATGTCTGTGTTACTTGGTGTCAGTGTGTTTGTCTGTGTTACTGGGTGTCAGTGTGTGTCTGAGTTACTTGGTGTAAGTGTGTGTCTTTGTTGCTTGGTGTCCTTGTGTGTCTGTGTTACTGGGTGCCAGTGTATGCCTTTGTTACGGGGTGTCAGTGTATGTCTTTGTTACTTGGTGTAAGTGTGTGTCTTTGTTACAGGGTATCAGTGCATGTCTTTGTTACTTGGTGTCATTGTATGTCTGTGTTACTTGGTGTAAGTGTGTGTCTGTGTTACTGGGTATCAGTGTATGTCTTTGATACTTGGTGTCAGTGTATGTCTTTGTTACTGGGTATCAGCGTATGTCTTTGTTACATGGTGTCAGTGTATGTCTTTGCTACTTGGTGTAAGTGTATGTCTTTGTTACTTGGTGTCAGTGTATGTCTCTGTTACTTGGTGTAAGTGTATGTCTTTGTTACTTGGTGTCAGTGTATGTCTTTGTTACTGGGTATCAGTGTATGTCTTTGTTACATGGTGTCAGTGTATGTCTTTGTTACTTGGTGTAAGTGCATGTCTTTGTTACTTTGTGTCAGTGTATGTCTTTGTTACTTGGTGTAAGTGTATGTCTTTGTGACTTGGTGTCAGTGTATGTCTTTTTTACTGGGTGAAAGTGTGTGTCTGCGTTACTGGCTTTCAGTGTATGTCTTTGTTACTCGGTGTCAGTGTATGTCAAAATACCTGGTGTAAGTGTATGTCTTTGTTACTTGGTGTAATTGTCTGTCTTTGTTATTTGGTGTCAGTGTATGTCTGTGTTACTTGGTGTAAGTGTGTGTCTGTGTTACTGGGTATCAGTGTCTGTCTTTGTTACTTGGTGTAAGTGCATGTCTTTGTTACTTGCTGTCAGTGTATGTCTTTGATACTTGGTGTCAGTGTATGTCTGTGTTACTTCGTGTAATTGTCTGTCTTTGTTATTTTGTGTCTGTGTGTATCTTTGTGACCTGGTGTAATTGTGTGTCTGTGTTACTGGGTATCAGTGTATGTCTTTGTTACGAGGTGTCAGTGCATGTCAAAATACTTGGTGTAAGTGTATGTCTTTGTTACTTGGTGTAATTGTCTGTCTTTGTTATTTGGTGTCAGTGTGTGTCTTTGTGACCTGGTGTAAGTGTGTGTCTGTGTTACTTGGTGTAAGTGTGTGTCTTTGTTACTGGGCATCAGTGTATGTCTTTGTGACTTGGTATCAGTGTATGTCTTTGTTACTTGGTGTCATTGTATGTCTGTGTTACTTGGTGTCAGTGTGTTTGTCTGTGTTACTGGGTGTCAGTGTGTGTCTGTGTTACTTGGTGTAAGTGTGTGTCTTTGTTACTTGGTGTCCTTGTGTGTCTGTGTTACTGGGTTTCAGTGTATGTCTTTGTTACTGGGTGTCAGTGTATGTCTTTTTTACTTGGTCTAAGTGTGTGTCTTTGTTACTGGGTATCAGTGCATGTCTTTGTTACTTGGTGTCATTGTATGTCTGTGTTACTTGGTGTAAGTGTGTGTCTGTGTTCCTGGGTATCAGTGTATGTCTTTGTTACTTTGTCTCAGTGTATGTCAAAATACTTGGTGTAAGTGTATGTCTTTGTTACTTGGTGTAATTGTCTGTCTTTGTTACTTGGTGTCAGTGTATGTCTGTGTTACTTGGTGTAAGTGTGTGTCTTTGTTACTTGGTGTAAGTGTGTGGCTTTGTTACTTGGTGTCAGTGTATGTGTTTGTTACTTGGTGTCAGTGTGTGTCTGTGTTACTGGGCATCAGTGTATGTCTTTGTTACTAGGTGTCAGTGTATGTCAAAATACTTGGTGTAAGTGTATGTCTTAGTTACTTGGTGTAATTGTCTGACTTTGTTACTTGGTGTCAGTGTATATCTGTGTTACTTGGTGTAAGTGTGTGTCTGTGTTACTGGATATCAGTGTCTGTCTTTGTTACTGGGTGTCAGTGTGTGTCTTTGTGACCTGGTGTAAGTGTGTGTCTGTGTTACTGGGTATCAGTGTCTGTATTTGTTACTTGGTGTAAGTGCATGTCTTTGTTACTTGGTGTCAGTGTATGTCTTTGATACTTGGTGTCAGTGTATGTCTGTGTTACTTGGTGTAAGTTTGTGTTTTTGGTACTTGGTGTCAGTGTCTGTCTTTGTTACTTGGTGTCAGTGTATGTCTCTGTTACTTGGTGTAAGTGTATGTCTTTGTTACTAGGTGTCAGTGTTTGTCTTTGTTACTGGGTATCAGCGTATGTCTTTGTTACATGGTGTCAGTGTATGTCTTTGTTACTTGGTGTAAGTGTATGTCTTTGTTACATTGTGTCAGTGAATGTCATTGTTACTTGGTGTAAGTGTATGTCTTTGTGACTTGGTGTCAGTGTATGTCTTTTTTACTGGGTGTAAGTGTGTGTCTGCGTTACTGGGTATCAGTGTATGTTTTTGTTACATGGTGTCAGTGTATGTCTGTGTTACTTGGTGTAACTGTGTGTCTGTGTTACTGGGTATCAGTGTATGTCTTTGTTACTTGGTGTAATTGTCTGTCTTTGTTACTTGGTGTCAGTGTATGTCTGTGTTACTTGGTGTAAGTGTGTGTCTTTGTTACTTGGTGTAAGTGTGTGGCTTTGTTACTTGGTGTCAGTTTGTGTCTGTGTTACTGGGCATCAGTGTATGTCTTTGTGACTTGGTATCAGTGTATGTCTTTGTGACTTGGTGTCAGTGCATGTCCTTTATACTGGGTGTCAGTGTGTGTCTGTGTTACTTGGTGTCAGTGTATGTCTTTTATACTGTGTATCAGTGTTTGTTTGTGTTACTGGGTGTCAGTGTGTGTCTGTGACACTAGGTGTCAGTATTTTGTTTAGTTTAGAGATACAGCACTTAAACAGGCCCTTCGGCCCACCGAATGTGTGCCGACCATCAACCACCCATTTATACTAATCCTACACTAATCCCGTATTCCTATCACATCTCCACCTGTACCTATACATTTCCCTTCCACCTTCCTATACTCGGGGCAATTTATGATGGCCAATTAACCTATCAACCTGTAAGTCTTTGGCATGTGGGAGGAAACCGGAGCACCGGGAGGAAACGCACGCAGACACAGGGAGAACTTGCAAACTCCGCACAGGCAGTACCCAGAATCGAACCCGGGTCCCTGGAGCTGTGAGGCTGCGGTGCTAACCACTGCGCCAATGTGCCCCCCACCCCCTCCCCCTCCAAGTGTGTGCCTGTGTTACTGGGTATCAGTGTCTGTCTTTGTTACTTGGTGTCAGTGTATGTCTGTGTTACTTGATGTAAGTTTGTGTCTTTGTTACTTGGTGTAAGTGTATGTCTTTGTTACTTGGTGCCAGTGTATGTCTTTGTTACTTGGTGTAAGTGTGTGTCTGTGTTACTGGGTGCCAGTGTGTGTCTGTGTTACTTTGTGTAAGTGTGTGTCTTTGTTACTTGGTGTCCGTGTGTGTCTGTGTTACTGGGTGTCTGTTTATGTCTTTGTTACTTGGTGTCAGTGTATGTCTTTGTTACTTGGTGTAAGTGTGTGCCTGTATTACTGGGTATCAGTGTCTGTCTATGTTACTTGGTGTAAGTGTGTGTCTGTGTTACTGGGTGTCAGTGTATGTCTTTGTTACTTGGTGTAAGTGTATGTCTTTGTTACTTGGTGTAAGTGTGTGTTTGTGTTACTTGGTGTAAGTGTGTGTCTGTGTTACTTGGTGTCAGTGTATGTCTTTGTTACTTGGTGTCAGTGTATGTCTGTGTCACTTGGTGTCAGTGTGTTTGTTTGTGTTACTGGGTGTCAGTGCGTGTCTGTGTTACTTGGTGTAAGTGTGTGTCTTTGTTACTTGGTGTCCGTGTGTGTCTGTGTTACTGGGTGTCAGTGTATGTCTTTGTTAATGGGTGTCAGTGTAAGTCTTTGTTACTTGGTGTAAGTGTGTGTCTGTGTTACTGGGTACCAGTGTCTGTCTTTTTTAATTGGTGTAAGTGTGTGTCTGTGTTACTGGGTATCAGTGTATGTCTTTGTTACTTGGTGTCAGTGTATGTCTCTGTTACTTGGTGTAAGTGTGTGTCTGTGTTACTGGGTATCAGTGTATTTCTTTGTGACTTGGTGTCAGTGTATGTCTTTGTTACTGGGTGTCAGTTTGTGTCTTTGTGACTTGGTGTCAGTGTATGTCTGTGTTACTTAGTGTAAGTGTATGTCTTTGTTACCTTGTGTCAGTCTGTGTCTGTGTTACTTGGTGTAAGTGTGTGTCTTTGTTACTTGGTGTCAGTGTATGTCTTTGTTACTTGGTGTAAGAGTGCGTTTGTGTTACTTGGTGTAAGTGTGTGTCCGTGTTACTTGGTGTCAGTGTATATCTTTGTTACTTGGTGTCAGTGTATGTCTGTGTCAGTTGGTGTCAGTGTGTTTGTTTGTGTTACTGGGTGTCAGTGTGTGTCTGTGTTACTTGGTGTAAGTGTGTGTCTTTGGTACTTGGTGTCCGTGTGTGTCTTTGTTACTGGGTGTCAGTGTAGGTCTTTGTTACTGGGTGTCAGTGTCTGTCTTTGTTACTTGGTGTAAGTGTGTGTCTGTGTTACTGGATATCAGTGTATGTCTTTGTTACTTGGTGTCAGTGTATGTCTGTGCTACTTGGTGTAAGTGTGTGTCTGTGTTACTGGGTATCAGTGTATGTCTTTGTTACTTGGTGTAACTGTGTGTCTGTGTTACTGGGTTTCAGTGTATGTCTTTGTTACTTGGTGTCAGTGTATGTCTTTGTTACTTGGTGTAAGTGTATGTCTTTGTTACTTGGTGTCAGTGTATGTCTTTGTTACTTTGTGTAAGTGTGTGTCTGTGTTACTGGGTGTCAGTGTGTGTCTGTGTTGCTTGGTGTAAGTGTGTGTCTTTGTTACTTGGTGTCCGTGTGTGTCTGTGTTACTGGGTGTCAGTTTATGTCTTTGTCACTTGAAGTCAGTGTATGTCTTTGTTACTTGGTGTAAGTGTGTGTCTGTGTTACTGGGTATCAGTGTCTGTCCTTGTTACTTGGTGTAAGTGTGTGCCTGTGTTACTGGATATCAGTGTATGTCTTTGTTACTTGGTGTCAGTGTATGTCTGTGTTACTTGGTGTAATTGTGTGTCTGTGTTACTGGGTATCAGTGTATGTCTTTGTGACTTGGTGTCAGTGTATGTCTTTGTTACTGGGTGTCAGTGTGTGTCTTTGTGACTTGGTGTAAGTGTATGTCTTTGTTACTTGGTGTAATTGTCTGTCTGTGTTACTGGGTATCAGTGTATGTCTTTGTTACTTTGTGTCAGTGCATGTCAAAATACTTGGTGTAAGTGTATGTCTTTGTTACTTGGTGTAATTGTCTGTCTTTGTTACTTGGTGTCAGTGTATGTCTGTGTTACTTGGTGTAAGTGTGTGTCTTTGTTACTTGGTGTAAGTGTGTGGCTTTGTTACTTGGTGTCAGTGTATGTGTTTGTTACGTGGTGTCAGTGTGTTTCTGTGTTACTGGGCATCAGTGTATGTCTTTGTCACTTGGTATCAGTGTATGTCTTTGTGACTTGGTGCCTGTGTATTTCTGTGTTACTTGGTGTAAGTGTATGTCTTTGTTTCTTGGTGTAAGTGTATGTCTTTGTTACTTGGTGTCAGTGTATGTCTGTGTTACTTGGTGTAACTGTGTCTCTTTGTTACTTGGTGTAAGTGTATGTCTTTGTTACTTGGTGTCAGAGTATGTCTTTGTTACTTGGTGTCAGTTTGTGTCTTTGTTACTGGGCATCAGTGTATGTCTTTGTGACTTGGTATCATTGTTTGCCTGTGTTACTGGGTGTCAGTGTGTGTCTGTGTTACTTGGTGTAAGTGTGAGTCTTTCTTACTTGGTGTCCTTGTGTGTCTGTCTTACTGGGTGTCAGTGTATATCTTTGTTACTGGGTGTCGGTGTATGTCTTTGTTACTTGGTGTAAGTGTGTGTCTGTGTTACTGGGTATCAGGGTCTGTCTTTTTTACTTGTTGTAAGTGTGTGTCTTTGTTACTGGGTATAAGTGCATTTCTTTGTTACTTGGGGTCATTGTATGTCTGTGTTACTTGGTGCAAGTGTGTGTCTATGTTACTGGGGATCAGTGTATGTCTTTGTTACTTTGTGTCAGTGTATGTCAAAATACTTGGTGTCAGTGTATGTCTGTGTTACTTGGTGCACGTGTGTGTCTTTGAAACTTGGTGTCAGTGTATGTCTTTGTTACATGGTGTCAGTGTGTGTCTTTGTTACTGGGTATCAGTGCATGTCTTTGTTACTTGCTGTCATTGTATGTCTGTGTTACTTGGTGTAAGTGTGTGTCTGTGTTACTTGGTGTAAGTGTGTGTCTTTGAAACTTGGTGTCAGTGTATGTCTTTGTTACTTGGTGTCAGTGTGTGTCTTTGTAACTGGGTATCAGTGCATGTCTTTGTTACTTGGTGTCAGTGTATGTCTGTGTTACTTGGTGAAACTGTGTGTCTTTGAAACTTGGTGTCAGTGTATGTCTTTGTTACTTGGTGTAAGTGTGTGTCTGTGTTACTGGGTATCAGGGTCTGTCTTTTTTACTTGTTGTAAGTGTGTGTCTTTGTTACTGGGTATAAGTGCTTGTCTTTGTTACTTGGTGTCATTGTATGTCTGTGTTACTTGGTGTAAGTGTGTGTCTGTGTTACTGGGTATCAGTGTATGTCTTTGTTACTTGGTGTCAGTGTATGTCAAAATACTTGATGTAAGTGTATGTCTTTGTTACTTGGTGTAATTGTCTGTCTTTGTTACTTGGTGTCCGTGTATGTCTGTGTTACTTGGTGTAAGTGTGTGTCTTTGTTACTTGGTGTAAGTGTGTGGCTTTGTTACTTGGTGTCAGTTTGTGTCTGTGTTACTGGGCATCAGTGTATGTCTTTGAGACTTGGTATCAGTGTATGTCTTTGTGACTTGGTGTCAGTGTATGTCTTTTATACTGGGTGTCAGTGTGTGTCTGTGTTACTTGGTGTCAGTGTATGTCTTTTATACTGTGTTTCAGTGTTTGTTTGTGTTACTGGGTGTCAGTGTGTGTCTGTGACACTAGGTGTCAGTATTTAGTTTAGTTTAGAGATACAGCACTTAAATAGGCCCTTCGGCCCACCGAATGTGTGCCGACCATCAACCACCCATTTATACTAATCCTACACTAATCCCGTATTCCTATCACATCTCCACCTGTACCTATATATTTCCCTTCCACCTACCTATACTAGGGGCAATTTATGATGGCCAATTAACCTATCAACCTGTAAGTCTTTGGCATGTGGGAGGAAACCGGAGCACCGGGAGGAAACGCACGCAGACACAGGGAGAACTTGCAAACTCCGCACAGGCAGTACCCAGAATCGAACCCGGGTCCCTGGAGCTGTGAGGCTGCGGTGCTAACCACTGCGCCAATGTGCCCCCCACCCCCCCCCCCCAAGTGTGTGCCTGTGTTACTGGGTATCAGTGTCTGTCTTTGTTACTTGGTGTCAGTGTATGTCTGTGTTACTTGATGTAAGTGTGTGTCTTTGTTACTTGGTGTAAGTGTATGTCTTTGTTACTTGGTGCCAGTGTATGTCTTTGTTACTTGGTGTAAGTGTGTGTCTGTGTTACTGGGTGCCAGTGTGTGTCTGTGTTACTTTGTGTAAGTGTGTGTCTTTGTTACTTGGTGTCCGTGTGTGTCTGTGTTACTGGGTGTCTGTTTATGTCTTTGTTACTTGGTGTCAGTGTATGTCTTTGTTACTTGGTGTAAGTGTGTGTCTGTATTACTGGGTATCAGTGTCTGTCTATGTTACTTGGTGTAAGTGTGTGTCTGTGTTACTGGGTGTCAGTGTATGTCTTTGTTACTTGGTGTAAGTGTATGTCTTTGTTACTTGGTGTAAGTGTGTGTTTGTGTTACTTGGTGTAAGTGTGTGTCTGTGTTACTTGGTGTCAGTGTATGTCTTTGTTACTTGGTGTCAGTGTATGTCTGTGTCACTTGGTGTCAGTGTGTTTGTTTGTGTTACTGGGTGTCAGTGCGTGTCTGTGTTACTTGGTGTAAGTGTGTGTCTTTGTTACTTGGTGTCCGTGTGTGTCTGTGTTACTGGGTGTCAGTGTATGTCTTTGTTACTGGGTGTCAGTGTAAGTCTTTGTTACTTGGTGTAAGTGTGTGACTGTGTTACTGGGTACCAGTGTCTGTCTTTTTTAATTGGTGTAAGTGTGTGTCTGTGTTACCTGGTATCAGTGTATGTCTTTGTTACTTGGTGTCAGTGTATGTCTCTGTTACTTGGTGTAAGTGTGTGTCTGTGTTACTGGGTATCAGTGTATTTCTTTGTGACTTGGTGTCAGTGTATGTCTTTGTTACTGGGTGTCAGTGTGTGTCTTTGTGACTTGGTGTCAGTGTATGTCTGTGTTACTTAGTGTAAGTGTATGTCTTTGTTACCTGGTGTCAGTCTGTGTCTGTGTTACTTGGTGTAAGTGTGTGTCTTTGTTACTTGGTGTCAGTGTATTTCTTTGTTACTTGGTGTAAGAGTGCGTTTGTGTTACTTGGTGTTAGTGTGTGTCCGTGTTACTTGGTGTCAGTGTATATCTTTGTTACTTGGTGTCAGTGTATGTCTGTGTCAGTTGGTATCAGTGTGTTTGTTTGTGTTACTGGGTGTCAGTGTGTGTCTGTGTTACTTGGTGTAAGTGTGTGTCTCTGGTACTTGGTGTCCGTGTGTGTCTTTGTTACTGGGTGTCAGTGTAGGTCTCTGTTACTGGGTGTCAGTGTCTGTCTTTGTTACTTGGTGTAAGTGTGTGTCTATGTTACTGGATATCAGTGTATGTCTTTGTTACTTGGTGTCAGTGTATGTCTGTGCTACTTGGTGTAAGTGTGTGTCTGTGTTACTGGGTATCAGTGTATGTCTTTGTTACTTGGTGTAACTGTGTGTCTGTGTTACTGGGTTTCATTGTATGTCTTTGTTACTTGGTGTCAGTGTATGTCTTTGTTACTTGGTGTAAGTGTATGTCTTTGTTACTTGGTGTCAGTGTATGTCTTTGTTACTTTGTGTAAGTGTGTGTCTGTGTTACTGGGTGTCAGTGTGTGTCTGTGTTGCTTGGTGTAAGTGTGTGTCTTTGTTACTTGGTGTCCGTGTGTGTCTGTGTTACTGGGTGTCAGTTTATGTCTTTGTCACTTGAAGTCAGTGTATGTCTTTGTTACTTGGTGTAAGTGTGTGTCTGTGTTTCTGGGTATCAGTGTCTGTCTTTGTTACTTGGTGTAAGTGTGTGCCTGTGTTACTGGATATCAGTGTATGTCTTTGTTACTTGGTGTCAGTGTATGTCTGTGTTACTTGGTGTAATTGTGTGTCTGTGTTACTGGGTATCAGTGTATGTCTTTTTGACTTGGTGTCAGTGTATGTCTTTGTTACTGGGTGTCAGTGTGTGTCTTTGTGACTTGGTGTCAGTGTATGTCTTTGTTACTTGGTGTAAGTGTGTGTCTGTGTTACTGGGTATCAGTGTATGTCATTGTTACTTGGTGTAAGTATGTGTCAAAATACTTGGTGTCAGTGAATGTCTTTGTTAATGGGTGTCAGTGTGTGTCTTCGTGACTTGGAGTCAGTGTATGTCTTTGTTACTTGGTGTAAGTGTGTGTCTGTGTTTCTGGGTATCAGTGTATGTCTTTGTTACTTAGTGTCAGTTTATGTATCTGTTACATGGTGTAAGTGTGTGTCTGTGTTACTGGGTATAAGTGTCTATTTTTTTCACTTGGTGTAAGTGTGTGTATGTGTTACTGGGTATCAGTGTAGGTCTTTGTTACTTGGTGTCAGGTGTATGTCTGTGTTACTTGGTGTAAGTGTGTGCCTGTGTTACTGGGTATCAGTGTATGTCTTTGTGACTTGGTGTCAGTGTATGTCTTTGTTACTGGGTGTCAGTGTGTGTCTTTGTGACTTGGTGTCACTATATGTCTGTGTTACTTGGTGTAAGTGTATGTCTTTGTTACTTGGTGTCAGTCTATGTCTGTGTTACTTGGTGTAAGTGTGTGTCTTTGTTACTTGGTGTCAGTGTATGTCTTTGTTACTTGGTGTAAGTGTGTGTTTGTGTTACTTGGTGTAAGTGTGTGTCTGTGTTACTTGGTAACAGTGTATGTCTTTGTTACTTGGTGTCAGTGTATGTCTGTGTCACTTGGTGTCAGTGTGTTTGTTTGTGTTACTGGGTGTCAGTGTGTGTCTGTGTTACTTGGTGTAAGTGTGGGACTTTGTTACTTGGTGTCAGTGTGTGTCTGTGTTACTGGGTGTCAGTGTCTGTCTTTGTTACTTAGTGTAAGTGTGTGTCTGTGTTACTGGGTATCAGTGTATGTCTTTGATACTTGGTGTCAGTGTATGTCTGTGCTACTTGGTGTAAGTGTGTGTCTGTGCTACTGGGTATCAGTGTATGTCTTTGTTACTTGTTGTAAGTGTGTGTCTGTGTTACTGGGAATCAGTGTATGTCTTTGTTACTTGGTGTAAGTGTATGTCTTTGTTACTTGGTGTCAGTGTATGTCTTTGTTACTTGGTGTAAGTGTGTGTCTGTGTTTCTGTGTTTCAGTGTGTGTCTGTGTTACTTGGTGTAAGTGTGTGTCTTTGTTACTTGGTGTCCGTGTGTGTCTGTGTTGCTGGGTGTCAGTTTATGTCTTTGTTACTTGATTTCAGTGCATGTCTTTGTTACTTGGTGTAAGTGTGTGTGTGTGTTACTGGGTATCAGTGTCTGTCTTTGTTACTTGGTGTAAGTGTGTGTCTGTGTTACTGGGTATCAGTGTATGTCTTTGTTACTTGGTGTCAGTGTATGTCTTTGTTACTTGGTGTAAGTGTATGTCTTTGTTACTTGGTGTCAGTGTATGTCTTTGTTACTTGGTGTAAGTGTGTGTCTGTGTTTCTGGGTGTCAGTGTGTGTCTGTGTTACTTGGTGTAAGTGTGTGTCTTTGTTACTTGGTGTCCATGTGTGTCTGTGTTGCTGGGTGTCAGTTTATGTCTTTGTTACTTGATTTCAGTGTATGTCTTTGTTACTTGGTGTAAGTGTGTGTGTGTGTTACTGGGTATCAGTGTCTGTCTTTGTTACTTGGTGCAAGTGTGTGTCTGTGTTACTGGGTATCAGTGTATCACTTTGTTACTTGGTGTCAGTGTATGTCTTTGTTACTTTGTGTAAGAGTATGTCTTTGTTACTTGGTGTCAGTGTATGTCTTTGTTACTTGGTGTAAGTGTGTGTCTGTGTTTCTGGGTGTCAGTGTGTGTCTGTGTTACTTGGTGTAAGTGTGTGTCTTTGTTACTTGGTGTCCATGTGTGTCTGTGTTGCTGGGTGTCAGTTTATGTCTTTGTTACTTGATTTCAGTGTCTGTCTTTGTTACTTGGTGTCCGTGTGTGTCTGTGTTACTGGGTGTAAGTGTATGTCTTTGTTACTTGCTGTCAGTGTATGTCTTTGTTACTTGGTGTAAGTGCGTGTCTGTGTTTCTTGGTGCCAGTGTGTGTCTGTGTTACTTGGTGTCAGTGTGTGTCTTTGTTACTTGGTGTACGTGTGTGTGTGTGTTACTGGGTATCAGTGTCTGTCTTTGATACTTGGTGTAAGTGTGTATCTGTGTTACTGGGTATCAGAGTATGTCTTTGTTACTTGGTGTCAGTGTATGTCTGTGTTACTTGGTGTAATTGTGTGTCTGTGTTACTGGGTATCAGTGTATGTCTTTGTGACTTGGTGTCAGTGTATGTCTTTGTTGCATGGTGTATGTGTGTGTCTGTGTTACTGGGTATCAGTTTATGTCTTTGTTACTTGGTGTAAGTGTGTGTCTGTGTTTCTGGGTATCAGTGTATGTCTTTGTTACTTGGTGTCAGTTTATGTCTCTGTTACTTGGTGTAAGTGTGTGTCTGTGTTACTGGGTATCAGTGTCTGTCTTTTTTACTTGGTGTAAGTGCGTGTCTGTGTTACTGGGTATCAGTGTATGTCTTTGTTACTTGGTGTCAGGTGTATGTCTGTGTTACTTGGTGTAAGTGTGTGTCTGTGTAACTGGGTATCAGTGTATGTCTTTGTGACTTGGTGTCAGTGTATGTCTTTGTTACTGGGTGTCAGTGTGTGTCTTTGTGACTTGGTGTCACTATATGTCTGTGTTACTTGGTGTAAGTGTATGTCTTTGTTACTTGGTGTCAGTCTATGTCTGTGTTACTTGGTGTAAGTGTGTGTCTTTGTTACTTGGTGTCAGTGTATGTCTTTGTTACTTGGTGTAAGTGTGTGTTTGTGTTACCTGGTGTAAGTGTGTGTCTGTGTTACTTGGTGTCAGTGTATGTCTTTGTTACTTGGTGTCAGTGTATGTCTGTGTCACTTGGTGTCATTGTGTTTGTTTGTGTTCCTGGGTGTCAGTGTGTGTCTGTGTTAATTGGTGTAAGTGTGGGACTTTGTTACTTGTTGTCTGTGTGTGTCTGTGTTACTGGGTGTCAGTGTATGTCTTTGTTACTTTGTCTCAGTGTATGTCTTTGTTACTTGGTGTAAGTGTGTGTCTGTGTTACTGGGTGTCAGTGTCTGTCTTTGTTACTTGGTGTAAGTGTGTGTCTGTGTTACTGGGTATCAGTGTATGTCTTTGTTACTTGGTGTCAGTGTATGTCTGTGCTACTTGGTGTAAATGTGTGTCTGTGTTACTGGGTATCAGTGTATGTCTTTGTTACTTGTTGTAAGTGTGTGTCTGTGTTACAGGGAATCAGTGTATGTCTTTGTTACTTGCTGTAAGTGTATGTCTTTGTTACTTGGTGTGTGTGTGTGTCTGTGTTACTGGGTGTCAGTGTATGTCTTTGTTACTGTGTCTCAGTGTATGTCTTTGTTACTTGGTGTTAGTGTGTGTCTGTGTTACTGGGTGTCAGTGTCTGTCTTTGTTACTTAGTGTAAGTGTGTGTCTGTGTTACTGGGTATCAGTGTGTGTCTGTGTTACTGGGTATCAGTGTATGTCTTTGTTACTTGTTGTAAGTGTGTGTCTGTGTTACTGGGAATCAGTGTATGTCTTTGTTACTTGGTGTAAGTGTATGTCTTTGTTACTTGGTGTCAGTGTATGTCTTTGTTACTTGGTGTAAGTGTGTGTCTGTGTTTCTGGGTTTCAGTGTGTGTCTGTGTTACTTGGTGTAAGTGTGTGTCTTTGTTACTTGGTGTCCGTGTTTGTCTGTGTTGCTGGGTGTCAGTTTATGTCTTTGTTACTTGATTTCAGTGCATGTCTTTGTTACTTGGTGTAAGTGTGTGTGTGTGTTACTGGGTATCAGTGTCTGTCTTTGTTACTTGGTGTAAGTGTGTCTGTGTTACTGGGTATCAGTGTATGTCTTTGTTAAATGGTGTCAGTGTATGACTTTGTTACTTGGTGTAAGTGTATGTCTTTGTTACTTGGTGTCAGTGTGTCTGTTTTACTGGGTATCAGTGTATGTCTTTGTTAAATGGTGTCAGTGTATGACTTTGTTACTTGGTGTAAGTGTATGTCTTTGTTACTTGGTGTCAGTGTATGTCTTTGTTACTTGGTGTAAGTGTGTGTCTGTTTTTCTGGGTGTCAGTGTGTGTCTGTGTTACTTGGTGTAAGTGTGTGTCTTTGTTACTTGGTGTCCATGTGTATCTGTGTTGCTGGGTGTCAGTTTATGTCTTTGTTACTTGATTTCAGTGTATGTCTTTGTTACTTGGTGTAAGTGTGTGTGTGTGTTACTGGGTATCAGTGTCTGTCTTTGTTACTTGGTGTAAGTGTGTCTGTGTTACTGGGTATCAGTGTATGTATTTGTTACTTGGTGTCAGTGTATGTCTGTGTTACTTGGTGTAATTGTGTGTCTGTGTTACTGGGTATCAGTGTATGTCTTTGTGACTTGGTGTCAGTGTATGTCTTTGTTACTTGGTGTATGTGTGTGTCTGTGTTACTGGGTATCAGTGTATGTCTTTGTTACTTGGTGTCCATGTGTGTCTGTGTTACTGGGTATCAGTGTAAGTCTTTGTTACTTGGTGTAAGTGTGTGTCTGTGTCACTGGGTTTCAGTGTATGTCTTTGTTACTTGGTGTCAGTGTATGTCTTTGTTACTTTGTGTAAGTGTGTGTCTGTGTTACTGGGTGTCAGTGTGCGCCTGTGTTACTTGGTGTAAATGTATGTCTTTGTTACTTGGTGTCAGTGTATGTCTTTGTTACTTGGTGTCAGTGTATAGCTTTGTTACTTGGTGTAAGTGTGTGTCTGTGTTACTGGGAATCAGTGTATGTCTTTGTTACTTGGTGTCAGTGTATGTCTTTGTTACTTGGTGTAAGTGTATGTCTTTGTTACTTGGTGTCAGTGTATGTCTTTGTTACTTGGTGTAAGTGTGTGTCTGTGTTTATGGGTGTCAGTGTGTGTCTGTGTGACTTGGTGTAAGTGTGTGTCTTTGTTACTTGGTGTCCGTGTTTGTCTGTGTTGCTGGGTTTCAGTTTATGTCTTTGTTACTTGATTTCAGTGTATGTCTTTGTTACTTGGTGTAAGCGTGTGTGTGTTTTACTGGGTATCAGTGTATGTCTTTGTTACTTGGTGTCAGTGTATGTCTTTGTTACTTGCTGTAAGTGTATGTCTTTGTTACTTGGTGTCAGTGTATGTCTTTGTTACTTGGTGTAAGTGTGTGTCTGTGTTTCTGGGTGTCAGTGTGTGTCTGTGTTACTTGGTGTAAGTGTGTGTCTTTGTTACTTGGTGTCCGTGTGTGTCTGTGTTGCTGGGTGTCAGTTTATGTCTTTGTTACTTGATTTCAGTGTATGTCTTTGTTACTTGGTGTACGTGTGTGTGTGTGTTACTGGGTATCAGTGTCTGTCTTTGTTACTTGGTGTAAGTGTGTGTCTGTGTTACTGGGTATCAGTGTATGTATTTGTTACTTGGTGTCAGTGTATGTCTGTGTTACTTGGTGTAATTGTGTGTCTGTGTTACTGGGTATCAGTGTATGTCTTTGTGACTTGGTGTCAGTGTATGTCTTTGTTGCATGGTGTATGTGTGTGTCTGTGTTACTGGGTATCAGTGTATGTCTTTGTTACTTGGTGTAAGTGTGTGTCTGTGTTTCTGGGTATCAGTGTATGTCTTTGTTACTTGGTGTCAGTTTATGTCTCTGTTACTTGGTGTAAGTGTGTGTCTGTGTTACTGGGTATCAGAGTATGTCTTTGTTACTTGGTGTCAGGTGTATGTCTGTGTTACTTGGTGTAAGTGTGTGTCTGTGTTACTGGGTATCAGTGTATGTCTTTGTGACTTGGTGTCAGTGTATGTCTTTGTTACTGGGTGTCAGTGTGTGTCTTTGTGACTTGGTGTCACTATATGTCTGTGTTACTTGGTGTAAGTGTATGTCTTTGTTACTTGGTGTCAGTCTATGTCTGTGTTACTTGGTGTAAGCGTGTGTCTTTGTTACTTGGTGTCAGTGTATGTCTTTGTTACTTGGTGTAAGTGTGTGTTTGTGTTACCTGGTGTAAGTGTGTGTCTGTGTTACTTGGTGTCAGTGTATGTCTTTGTTACTTGGTGTCAGTGTATGTCTGTGTCACTTGGTGTCAGTGTGTTTGTTTGTGTTACTGGGTGTCAGTGTGTGTCTGTGTTACTTGGTGTAAGTGTGGGACTTTGTTACTTGGTGTCTGTGTGTGTCTGTGTTACTGGGTGTCAGTGTATGTCTTTGTTACTGTGTCTCAGTGTATGTCTTTGTTACTTGGTGTAAGTGTGTGTCTGTGTTACTGGGTGTCAGTGTCTGTCTTTGTTACTTGGTGTAAGTGTGTGTCTGTGTTACTGGGTATCAGTGTATGTCTTTGTTACTTGGTGTCAGTGTATGTCTGTGCTACTTGGTGTAAGTTTGTGTCTGTGTTACTGGGTATCAGTGTATGTCTTTGTTACTTGTTGTAAGTGTGTGTCTGTCTTACAGAGAATCAGTGTATGTCTTTATTACTTGGTGTAAGTGTATGTCTTTGTTACTTGGTATCAGTGTATGTCATTGTAACTTGGTGTAAGTGTGAGTCTGTGTTTCTGGGTTTCAGTGTGTGTCTGTGTTACTTGGTGTAAGTGTGTGTCTTTGTTACTTGGTGTCCTTGATTTTCTGTGTTGCTGGGTGTCAGTTTATGTCGTTGTTACTTGATTTCAGTGTATGTCTTTGTTACTTGGTGTAAGTGTGTGTGTGTGTTACTGGGTATCAGTGTCTGTCTTTGTTATTTGGTGTAAGAGTGTGTCTGTGTTATTGGGTATCAGTGTATGTCTTTGTTACTTGGTGTCAGTGTATGTCTTTGTTACTTGGTGTAAGTGTATGTCTTTGTTACTTGGTGTAAGTGTGTGTCTGTGTTTCTGGGTGTCAGTGTGTGTCTGTGTTACTTGGTGTAAGTGTGTGTCTTTGTTACTTGGTGTCCGTGTGTGTCTGTGTTGCTCGGTGTCAGTTTATGTCTTTGTTACTTGATTTCAGTGTATGTATTTGTTACTTGGTGTAATTGTGTGTCTGTGTTACTGGGTATCAGTGTATGTCTTTGCGACTTGGTGTCAGTGTATGTCTTTGTTACTTGGTGTATGCGTGTGTCTGTGTTACTGGGTATCAATGTATGTCTTTGTTACTTGGTGTAATTGTGTGTCTGTGTTACTGGGTATCAGTGTATGTCTTTGTTACTTGATGTAAGTGTGTGTCTGTGTTACTGGGTTTCAGTGTATGTCTTTGTTACTTGGTGTCAGTGTATGTCTTTGTTTCTTGGTGTAAGTGTGTGTCTGTGTTACTGGGTGTCAGTGTGCGCCTGTGTTACTTGGTGTAAATGTATGTCTTTGTTACTTGGTGTCAGTGTATGTCTTTGTTACTTGGTGTCAGTGTATATCTTTGTAACTTGGTGTAAGTGTGTGTCTGTGTTACTTGGAATCAGTGTATGTCTTTGTTACTTGGTGTCAGTGTATGTCTTTGTTACTTGGTGTAAGTGTATGTCTTTGTTACTTGGTGTCAGTGTATGTCTTTGTTACTTGGTGTAAGTGTGTGTCTGTGTTTCTGGGTGTCAGTGTGTGTCTGTGTGACTTGGTGTAAGTGTGTGTCTTTGTTACTTGGTGTCCGTGTTTGTCTGTGTTGCTGGGTGTCAGTTTATGTCTTTGTTACTTGGTGTCAGTGTATGTCTTTGTTACTTGGTGTAAGTGTATGTCTTTGTTACTTGGTGTCAGTGTATGTCTTTGTTACTTGGTGTAAGTCTGTGTCTGTGTTTCTGGGTGTCAGTGTGTGTCTGTGTGACTTGGTGTAAGTGTGTGTCTTTGTTACTTGGTGTCCGTGTTTGTCTGTGTTGCTGGGTGTCAGTTTATGTCTTTGTTACTTGATTTCAGTGTATGTCTTTGTTACTTGGTGTAAGCGTGTGTGTGTGTTACTGGGTATCAGTGTATGTCTTTGTTACTTGGTGTCAGTGTATGTCTTTGTTACTTGGTGTAAGTGTATGTCTTTGTTACTTGGTGTCAGTGTATGTCTTTGTTACTTGGTGTAAGTGTGTGTCTGTGTTTCTGGGTGTCAGTGTGTGTCTGTGTTACTTGGTGTAATTGTGTGTCTGTGTTACTGGGTATCAGTGTATGTCTTTGTGACTTGGTGTCAGTGTATGTCTTTGTTGCATGGTGTATGTGTGTGTCTGTGTTACTGGGTATCAGTGTATGTCTTTGTTACTTGGTGTAAGTGTGTGTCTGTGTTTCTGGGTATCAGTGTATGTCTTTGTTACTTGGTGTCAGTTTATGTCTCTGTTACTTGGTGTAAGTGTGTGTCTGTGTTACTGGGTATCAGTGTATGTCTTTGTTACTTGGTGTCAGGTGTATGTCTGTGTTACTTGGTGTAAGTGTGTGTCTGTGTTACTGGGTATCAGTGTATGTCTTTGTGACTTGGTGTCAGTGTATGTCTTTGTTACTGGGTGTCAGTGTGTGTCTTTGTGACTTGGTGTCACTATATGTCTGTGTTACTTGGTGTAAGTGTATGTCTTTGTTACTTGGTGTCAGTCTATGTCTGTGTTACTTGGTGTAAGTGCGTGTCTTTGTTACTTGGTGTCAGTGTATGTCTTTGTTACTTGGTGTAAGTGTGTGTTTGTGTTACCTGGTGTAAGTGTGTTTCTGTGTTACTTGGTGTCAGTGTATGTCTTTGTTACTTGGTGTCAGTGTATGTCTGTGTCACTTGGTGTCAGTGTGTTTGTTTGTGTTACTGGGTGTCAGTGTGTGTCTGTGTTACTTGGTGTAAGTGTGGGACTTTGTTACTTGGTGTCTGTGTGTGTCTGTGTTACTGGGTGTCAGTGTATGTCTTTGTTACTTGGTGTAAGTGTGTGTCTGTGTTACTGGGTGTCAGTGTCTGTCTTTGTTACTTGGTGTAAGTGTGTGTCTGTGTTACTGGGTATCAGTGTATGTCTTTGTTACTTGGTGTCAGTGTATGTCTGTGCTACTTGGTGTAAGTGTGTGTCTGTGTTACTGGGTATCAGTGTATGTCTTTGTTACTTGTTGTAAGTGTGAGTCTGTGTTTCTGGGTTTCAGTGTGTGTCTGTGTTACTTGGTGTAAGTGTGTGTCTTTGTTACTTGGTGTCCTTGATTTTCTGTGTTGCTGGGTGTCAGTTTATGTCTTTGTTACTTGATTTCAGTGTATGTCTTTGTTACTTGGTGTAAGTGTGTGTGTTTGTTACTGGGTATCAGTGTCTGTCTTTGTTATTTGGTGTAAGAGTGTGTCTGTGTTACTGGGTATCAGTGTATGTCTTTGTTACTTGGTGTCAGTGTATGTCTTTGTTACTTGGTGTAAGTGTATGTCTTTGTTACTTGGTGTAAGTGTGTGTCTGTGTTTCTGGGTGTCAGTGTGTGTCTGTATTACTTGGTGTAAGTGTGTGTCTTTGTTACTTGGTGTCCGTGTGTGTCTGTGTTGCTCGGTGTCAGTTTATGTCTTTGTTACTTGATTTCAGTGTATGTATTTGTTACTTGGTGTAATTGTGTGTCTGTGTTACTGGGTATCAGTGTATGTCTTTGTGACTTGGTTTCAGTGTATGTCTTTGTTACTTGGTGTATGTGTGTGTCTGTGTTACTGGGTATCAGTGTATGTCTTTGTTACTTGGTGTAATTGTGTGTCTGTGTTACTGGGTATCAGTGTATGTCTTTGTTACTTGGTGTAAGTGTGTGTCTGTGTTACTGGGTTTCAGTGTATGTCTTTGTTACTTGGTGTCAGTGTATGTCTTTGTTTCTTGGTGTAAGTGTGTGTCTGTGTTACTGGGTGTCAGTGTGCGCCTGTGTTACTTGGTGTAAATGTATGTCTTTGTTACTTGGTGTCAGTGTATGTCTTTGTTACTTGGTGTCAGTGTATATCTTTGTTACTTGGTGTAAGTGTGTGTCTGTGTTACTGGGAATCAGTGTATGTCTTTGTTACTTGGTGTCAGTGTATGTCTTTGTTACTTGGTGTAAGTGTATGTCTTTGTTACTTGGTGTCAGTGTATGTCTTTGTTACTTGGTGTAAGTGTGTGTCTGTGTTTCTGGGTGTCAGTGTGTGTCTGTGTGACTTGGTGTAAGTGTGTGTCTTTGTTACTTGGTGTCCGTGTTTGTCTGTGTTGCTGGGTGTCAGTTTATGTCTTTGTTACTTGGTGTCAGTGTATGTCTTTGTTACTTGGTGTAAGTGTATGTCTTTGTTACTTGGTGTCAGTGTATGTCTTTGTTACTTGGTGTAAGTGTGTGTCTGTGTTTCTGGGTGTCAGTGTGTGTCTGTGTGACTTGGTGTAAGTGTGTGTCTTTGTTACTTGGTGTCCGTGTTTGTCTGTGTTGCTGGGTGTCAGTTTATGTCTTTGTTACTTGATTTCAGTGTATGTCTTTGTTACTTGGTGTAAGCGTGTGTGTGTGTTACTGGGTATCAGTGTATGTCTTTGTTACTTGGTGTCAGTGTATGTCTTTGTTACTTGGTGTAAGTGTATGTCTTTGTTACTTGGTGTCAGTGTATGTCTTTGTTACTTGGTGTAAGTGTGTGTCTGTGTTTCTGGGTGTCAGTGTGTGTCTGTGTTACTTGGTGTAAGTGTGTGTCTTTGTTACTTGGTGTCCGTGTGTGTCTGTGTTGCTGGGTGTCAGTTTATGTCTTTGTTACTTGATTTCAGTGTATGTCTTTGTTACTTGGTGTACGTGTGTGTGTGTGTTACTGGGTATCAGTGTCTGTCTTTGTTACTTGGTGTAAGTGTGTGTCTGTGTTACTGGGTATCAGTGTATGTATTTGTTACTTGGTGTCAGTGTATGTCTGTGTTACTTGGTGTAATTGTGTGTCTGTGTTACTGGGTATCAGTGTATGTCTTTGTGACTTGGTGTCAGTGTATGTCTTTGTTGCATGGTGTATGTGTGTGTCTGTGTTACTGGGTATCAGTGTATATCTTTGTTACTTGGTGTAAGTGTGTGTCTGTGTTTCTGGGTATCAGTGTATGTCTTTGTTACTTGGTGTCAGTTTATGTCTCTGTTACTTGGTGTAAGTGTGTGTCTGTGTTACTGGGTATCAGTGTATGTCTTTGTTACTTGGTGTCAGGTGTATGTCTGTGTTACTTGGTGTAAGTGTGTGTCTGTGTTACTGGGTATCAGTGTATGTCTTTGTGACTTGGTGTCAGTGTATGTCTTTGTTACTGGGTGTCAGTGTGTGTCTTTGTGACTTGGTGTCACTATATGTCTGTGTTACTTGGTGTAAGTGTATGTCTTTGTTACTTGGTGTCAGTCTATGTCTGTGTTACTTGGTGTAAGTGTGTGTCTTTGTTACTTGGTGTCGATGTATGTCTTTGTTACTTGGTGTAAGTGTGTGTTTGTGTTACCTGGTGTAAGTGTGTGTCTGTGTTACTTGTTGTCAGTGTATGTCTTTGTTACTTGGTGTCAGTGTATGTCTGTGTCACTTGGTGTCAGTGTGTTTGTTTGTGTTACTGGGTGTCAGTGTGTGTCTGTGTTACTTGGTGTAAGTGTGGGACTTTGTTACTTGGTGTCTGTGTGTGTCTGTGTTACTGGGTGTCAGTGTATGTCTCTGTTACTGTGTCTCAGTGTATGTCTTTGTTACTTGGTGTAAGTGTGTGTCTTTGTTACTGGGTGTCAGTGTCTGTCTTTGTTACTTGGTGTAAGTGTGTGTCTGTGTTACTGGGTATCAGTGTATGTCTTTGTTACTTGGTGTCATTGTATGTCTCTGCTACTTGGTGTAAGTGTGTGTCTGTGTTACTGGGTATCAGTGTATGTCTTTGTTACTTGTTGTAAGTGTGTGTCTGTGTTACAGGGAATCAGTGTATGTCTTTATTACTTGGTGTAAGTGTATGTCTTTGTTACTTGGTATCAGTGTATGTCATTGTTACTTGGTGTAAGTGTGAGTCTGTGTTTCTGGGTTTCAGTGTGTGTCTGTGTTACTTGGTGTAAGTGTGTGTCTTTGTTACTTGGTGTCCTTGATTTTCTGTGTTGCTGGGTGTCAGTTTATGTCTTTGTTGCTTGATTTCAGTGTATGTCTTTGTTACTTGGTGTAAGTGTGTGTGTGTGTTACTGGGTATCAGTGTCTGTCTTTGTTATTTGGTGTAAGAGTGTGTCTGTGTTACTGGGTATCAGTGTATGTCTTTGTTACTTGGTGTCAGTGTATGTCTTTGTTACTTGGTGTAAGTGTATGTCTTTGTTACTTGGTGTCAGTGTATGTCTTTGTTACTTGGTGTAAGTGTTTGTCTGTGTTTCTGGGTGTCAGTGTGTGTCTGTGTTACTTGGTGTAAGTGTCTGTCTTTGTTACTTGGTGTCCGTGTGTGTCTGTGTTGCTCGGTGTCAGTTTATGTCTTTGTTACTTGATTTCAGTGTATGTATTTGTTACTTGGTGTAATTGTGTGTCTGTGTTACTGGGTATCAGTGTATGTCTTTGTGACTTGGTGTCAGTGTATGTCTTTGTTACTTGGTGTATGTGTGTGTCTGTGTTACTGGGTATCAGTGTATGTCTTTGTTACTTGGTGTAATTGTGTGTCTGTGTTACTGGGTATCAGTGTATGTCTTTGTTACTTGGTGTAAGTGTGTGTCTGTGTTGCTGGGTTTCAGTGTATGTCTTTGTTACTTGGTGTCAGTGTATGTCTTTGTTTCTTGGTGTAAGTGTGTGTCTGTGTTACTGGGTGTCAGTGTGCGCCTGTGTTACTTGGTGTAAATGTATGTCTTTGTTACTTGGTGTCAGTGTATGTCTTTGTTACTTGGTGTCAGTGTATATCTTTGTAACTTGGTGTAAGTGTGTGTCTGTGTTACTGGGAATCAGT
Source organism: Heterodontus francisci (assembly GCF_036365525.1). Taxonomy (NCBI): domain Eukaryota; kingdom Metazoa; phylum Chordata; class Chondrichthyes; order Heterodontiformes; family Heterodontidae; genus Heterodontus; species Heterodontus francisci. The sequence continues at coordinate 5,125,887 of NW_027141655.1, read as the reverse complement.
GTATGTCTTTGTTACTTGGTGTCAGTGTATGTCTTTGTTACTTGGTGTAAGTGTATGTCTTTGTTACTTGGTGTCAGTGTATGTCTTTGTTACTTGGTGTAAGTGTGTGTCTGTGTTTCTGGGTGTCAGTGTGTGTCTGTGTGACTTGGTGTAAGTGTGTGTCTTTGTTACTTGGTGTCCGTGTTTGTCTGTGTTGCTGGGTGTCAGTTTATTTCTTTGTTACTTGGTGTCAGTGTATGTCTTTGTTACTTGGTGTAAGTGTATGTCTTTGTTACTTGGTGTCAGTGTATGTCTTTGTTACTTGGTGTAAGTGTGTGTCTGTGTTTCTGGGTGTCAGTGTGTGTCTGTGTTACTTGGTGTAAGAGTGTGTCTTTGTTACTTGGTGTCCGTGTGTGTCTGTGTTGCTGGGTGTCAGTTTATGTCTTTGTTACTTGATTTCAGTGTATGTCTTTGTTACTTGGTGTACATGTGTGTGTGTGTTACTGGGTATCAGTGTCTGTCTTTGTTACTTGGTGTAAGTGTGTGTCTGTGTTACTGGGTATCAGTGTATGTATTTGTTACTTGGTGTCAGTGTATGTCTGTGTTACTTGGTGTAATTGTGTGTCTGTGTTACTGGGTATCAGTGTATGTCTTTGTGACTTGGTGTCAGTGTATGTCTTTGTTGCATGGTGTATGTGTGTGTCTGTGTTACTGGGTATCAGTGTATGTCTTTGTTACTTGGTGTAAGTGTGTGTCTGTGTTTCTGGGTATCAGTGTATGTCTTTGTTACTTGGTGTCAGTTTATGTCTCTGTTACTTGGTGTAAGTGTGTGTCTGTGTTACTGGGTATCAGTGTATGTCTTTGTTACTTGGTGTCAGGTGTATGTCTGTGTTACTTGGTGTAAGTGTGTGTCTGTGTTACTGGGTATCAGTGTATGTCTTTGTGACTTGGTGTCAGTGTATGTCTTTGTTACTGGGTGTCAGTGTGTGTCTTTGTGACTTGGTGTCACTATATGTCTGTGTTACTTGGTGTAAGTGTATGTCTTTGTTACTTGGTGTCAGTCTATGTCTGTGTTACTTGGTGTAAGTGTGTGTCTTTGTTACTTGGTGTCAGTGTATGTCTTTGTTACTTGGTGTAAGTGTGTGTTTGTGTTACCTGGTGTAAGTGTGTGTCTGTGTTACTTGGTGTCAGTGTATGTCTGTGTCACTTGGTGTCAGTGTGTTTGTTTGTGTTACTGGGTGTCAGTGTGTGTCTGTGTTACTTGGTGTAAGTGTGGGACTTTGTTACTTGGTGTCTGTGTGTGTCTGTGTTACTGGGTGTCAGTGTATGTCTTTGTTACTGTGTCTCAGTGTATGTCTTTGTTACTTGGTGTAAGTGTGTGTCTGTGTTACTGGGTGTCAGTGTCTGTCTTTGTTACTTGGTGTAAGTGTGTGTCTGTGTTACTGGGTATCAGTGTATGTCTTTGTTACTTGGTGTCAGTGTTGGTCTGTGCTACTTGGTGGAAGTGTGTGTCTGTGTTACTGGGTATCAGTGTATGTCTTTGTTACTTGTTGTAAGTGTGTGTCTGTGTTACAGGGAATCAGTGTATGTCTTTGTTACTTTGTGTAAGTGTATGTCTTTGTTACTTGGTATCAGTGTATGTCTTTGTTACTTGGTGTAAGTGTGAGTCTGTGTTTCTGGGTTTCAGTGTGTGTCTGTGTTACTTGGTGTAAGTGTGTGTCTTTGTTACTTGGTGTCCGTGATTTTCTGTGTTGCTGGGTGTCAGTTTATGTCCTTGTTACTTGATTTCAGTGTATGTCTTTGTTACTTGGTGTAAGTGTGTGTGTGTGTTACTGGGTATCAGTGTCTGTCTTTGTTATTTGGTGTAAGAGTGTGTCTGTGTTACTGGGTATCAGTGTATGTCTTTGCTACTTGGTGTCAGTGTATGTCTTTGTTACTTGGTGTAAGTGTATGTCTTTGTTACTTCGTGTCAGTGTATGTCTTTGTTACTTGGTGTAAGTGTGTGTCTGTGTTTCTGGGTGTCAGTGTGTGTCTGTGTTACTTGGTGTAAGTGTGTGTCTTTGTTACTTGGTGTCCGTGTGTGTCTGTGTTGCTCGGTGTCAGTTTATGTCTTTGTTACTTGATTTCAGTGTATGTCTTTGTTACTTGGTGTAATTGTGTGTCTGTGTTACTGGGTATCAGTGTATGTCTTTGTGACTTGGTGTCAGTGTATGTCTTTGTTACTTGGTGTATGTGTGTGTCTGTGTTACTGGGTATCAGTGTATGTCTTTGTTACTTGGTGTAAGTGTGTGTCTGTGTTACTGGGTATCAGTGCATGTCTTTGTTACTTGGTGTAAGTGTGTGTCTGTGTTACTGGGTTTCAGTGTATGTCTTGGATACTTGGTGTCAGTGTATGTCTTTGTTACTTGGTGTAAGTGTATGTCTTTGTCACTTGGTGTCAGTGTGTGTCTGTGTTACTGGGTGTCAGTGTGTGCCTGTGTTACTTGGTGTAAATGTGTGTCTTTGTTACTTGGTGTCCGTGTGTGTCTGTGTTACTGGGTGTCAGTTTATGTCTTTGTTACTTGGTGTAAGTGTGTGTCTTTGTTACTTTGTGTCAGTGTATGTCTTTGTTACTTGGTGTAAGTGTGTGTTTGTGTTACTTGGTGTAGGTGTTTGTCTGTGTTACTTGGTGTCAGTGTATGTCTTTGTTACTTGGTGTCAGTGTATGTCTGTGTCACTTGGTGTCAGTGTGTTTGTTTGCGTTACTGGGTGTCAGTGTGTGTCTGTGTTACTTGGTGTAAGTGTGGGACTTTGTTACTTGGTGTCTGTGTGTGTCTGTGTTACTGGGTGTCAGTGTATGTCTTTGTTACTGTGTCTCAGTGTATGTCTTTGTTACTTGGTGTGAGTGTGTGTCTGTGTTACTGGGTGTCAGTGTCTGTCTTTGTTACTTGGTGTAAGTGTGTGTCTGTGTTATTGGGTATCAGTGTATGTCTTTGTTACTTGGTGTCAGTGTATGTCTGTGCTACTTGGTGTCAGTGTGTGTCTGTGTTACTGGGTATCAGTGTATGTCTTTGTTACTTGGTGTAAGTGTGTGTCTGTGTTACTGGGAATCAGTGTATGTCTTTGTTACTTGGTGTCAGTGTATGTCTTTGTTACTTGGTGTATGTGTATGTCTTTGTTACTTGGTGTCAGTGTATGTCTTTGTTACTTGGTGTAAGTGTGTGTCTGTGTTTCTGGGTGTCAGTGTGTGTCTGTGTTACTTGGTGTAAGTGTGTGTCTTTGTGACTTGGTGTCCGTGTTTGTCTGTGTTGCTGGGTGTCAGTTTATGTCTTTGTTACTTCATTTCAGTGTATGTCTTTGTTACTTTGTGTAAGTGTGTGTGTGTGTTACTGGGTATCAGTGTCTGTCTTTGTTACTTGGTGTAAGTGTGTGTCTGTGTTACTGGGTATCAGTGTATGTCTTTGTTACTTGGTGTCAGTGTATGTCTTTGTTACTTGGTGTAAGTGTATGTCTTTGTTACTTGGTGTCAGTGTATGTCTTTGTTACTTGGTGTAAGTGTGTGTCTGTGTTTCTGGGTTTCAGTGTGTGTCTGTGTTACTTGGTGTAAGTGTGTGTCTTTGTTACTTGGTGTCCGTGTGTGTCTGTGTTGCTGGGTGTCAGTTTATGTCTTTGTTACTTGATTTCAGTGTATGTCTTTGTTGCTTGGTGTAAGTGTGTGTGTGTGTTACTGGGTATCAGTGTATGTATTTGTTACTTGGTGTCAGTGTATGTCTGTGTTACCTGGTGTAATTGTATGTCTGTGTCACTGGGTATCAGTGTATGTCTTTGTGACTTGGTGTCAGTGTATGTCTTTGTTAATTGGTGCATGTGTGTGTCTGTGTTACTGGGTATCAGTGTATGTCTTTGTTACTTGGTGTAAGTGTGTGTCTGTGTTACTGGGTATCAGTGTATGTCTTTGTTACTTGGTGTCAGTGTATGTCTTTGTTACTTGGTGTAAGTTTATGTCTTTGTTACTTGAAGTCATTGTATGTCTTTGTTACTTGGTGTAAGTGTGTGTCTGTGTTACTGGGTATCAGTGTCTGTCTTTGTTACTTGGTGTAAGTGTGTGCCTGCGTTACTGGGTATCAGTGTATGTCTTTGTTACTTGGTGGCAGTGTATGTCTGTGTTACTTGGTGTAATTGTGTGTCTGTGTTACTGGGTATCAGTGTATGTCTTTGTGACTTGGTGTCAGTGTATGTTTTTGTTACTGGGTGTCAGTGTGTGTCTTTGTAACTTGGTGTCATTGTATGTCTTTGTTACTTGGTGTAAGTGTCTGTCTGTGTAACTGGGTATCAGTGTATGTCATTGTTACTTGGTGTAAGTGTGTGTCAAAATACTTGGTGTCAGTGTATGTCTTTGTTACTGGGTGTCAGTGTGTGTCTTGGTGACTTGGTGTCAGTGTATGTCTTTGTTACTTGGTGTAAGTGTGTGTCTGTGTTTTGGGTATCAGTGTATGTCTTTGATACTTGGTGTCAGTGTATGTCTGTGTTACTTGGTGTAAGTTTGTGTTTTTGGTACTTGGTGTCAGTGTCTGTCTTTGTTACTTGGTGTCAGTGTATGTCTCTGTTACTTGGTGTAAGTGTATATCTTTGTGACTTGGTGTCAGTGTCTGTCTTTGTTACTGGGTATCAGCGTATGTCTTTGTTACATGGTGTCAGTGTATGTCTTTGCTACTTGGTGTAAGTGTATGTCTTTGTTACTTTGTGTCAGTGTATGTCTTTGTTGCTTGGTGTAAGTGCATGTCTTTGTGACTTGGTGTCAGTGTATGTCTTTTTTACTGGGTGTAAGTGTGTGTCTGCGTTACTGGGTATCAGTGTATGTCTTTGTTACTTGGTGTCAGTGTATGTCTCTGTTACTTGGTTTAAGTGGATGTCTTTGTTTCTTGGTGTCAGTGTATGTCTTTGTTACTGGGTATCAGTGTATGTCTTTGTTACATGGTGTCAGTGTATGTCTTTGTTACTTGGTGTAAGTGCATGTCTTTGTTACTTTGTGTCAGTGTATGTCTTTGTTACTTGGTGTAAGTGTATGTCTTTGTGACTTGGTGTCAGTGTATGTCTTTTTTACTGGGTGTAAGTGTGTGTCTGCGTTACTGGCTTTTCAGTGTTTGTCTTTGTTACTCGGTGTCAGTGTATGTCAAAATACCTGGTGTAAGTGTATGTCTTTGTTACTTGGTGTAATTGTCTGTCTTTGTTATTTGGTGTCAGTGTATGTCTGTGTTACTTGGTGTAAGTGTGTGTCTGTGTTACTGGTTATCAGTGTCTGTCTTTGTTACTTGGTGTAAGTGCATGTCTTTGTTACTTGCTGTCAGTGTATGTCTTTGATACTTGGTGTCAGTGTATGTCTGTGTTACTTGGTGTAATTGTCTGTCTTTGTTATTTGGTGTCAGTGTGTATCTTTGTGACCTGGTGTAAGTGTGTGTCTGTGTTACTGGGTATCAGTGTATGTCTTTGTTTCTAGGTGTCAGTGCATGTCAAAATACTTGGTGTAAGTGTATGTCTTTGTTACTTGGTGTAATTGTCTGTCTTTGTTATTTGGTGTCAGTGTGTGTCTTTGTGACCTGGTGTAAGTGTGTGTCTGTGTTACTTGGTGTAATTGTGTGTCTTTGTTACTGGGCATCAGTGTATGTCTTTGTGACTTGGTATCAGTGTATGTCTTTGTTACTTGGTGTCAGTGTATGTCTGTGTTACTTGGTGTCAGTGTGTTTGTCTGTGTTACTGGGTGTCAGTGTGTGTCTGTGTTACTTGGTGTAAGTGTGTGTCTTTGTTACTTGGTGTCCTTGTGTGTCTGTGTTACTGGGTGTCAGTGTATGTCTTTGTTACTGGGTGTCAGTGTATGTCTTTGTTACTTGGTGTAAGTGTGTGTCTGTGTTACTGGGTATCAGTGTCTGTCTTTTTTACTTGGTGTAAGTGTGTGTCTTTGTTACTGGGTATCAGTGCATGTCTTTGTGACTTGGTGTCATTGTATGTCTGTGTTACTTGGTGTAAGTGTGTATCTGTGTTACTGGGTATCAGTGTATGTCTTTGTTACTTTGTGTCAGTGTATGTCAAAATACTTGGTGTAAGTGTATGTCTTTGTTACTTGGTGTAATTGTCTGTCTTTGTTACTTGGTGTCAGTGTATGTCTGTGTTACTTGGTGTAAGTGTGTGTCTTTGTTACTTGGTGTAAGTGTGTGGCTTTGTTACTTAGTGTCAGTGAATGTGTTTGTTACTTGGTGTCAGTGTGCGTCTGTGTTACTGGGCATCAGTGTATGTCTTAGTTATTAGGTGTCAGTGTATGTCAAAATACTTGGTGTAAGTGTATGTCTTTGTTACTTGGTGTAATTGTCTGTCTTTGTTACTTGATGTCAGTGTATTTCTGTGTTACTTGGTGTAAGTGTGTGTCTGTGTTACTGGATATCAGTGTCTGTCTTTGTTACTAGGTGTCAGTGTGTGTCTTTGTGACCTGGTGTAAGTGTGTGTCTGTGTTACTGGGTATCAGTGTCTGTCTTTGTTACTTGGTGTAAGTGCATGTCTTTGTTACTTGGTGTCAGTGTATGTCTTTGTTACTGGGTATCAGCGTATGTCTTTGTTACATGGTGTCAGTGTATGTCTTTGTTACTTGGTGTAAGTGTATGTCTTTGTTACTTTGTGTCAGTGTATGTCTTTGTAACTTGGTGTAAGTGAATGTCTTTGTGACTTGGTGTCAGTGTATGTCTTTTTTACTGGGTGTAAGTGTGTGTCTGCGTTACTGGTTATCAGTGTATGTCTTTGTTACTTGGTGTCAGTGTATGTCTCTGTTACATGGTGTAAGTGTATGTCTTTGTTACTTGGTGTCTGTGTATGTCTTTGTTACTGGGTATCAGTGTATGTCTTTGTTACATGGTGTCAGTGTATGTCTTTGTTACTTGGTGTAAGTGTCTGTCTTTGTTACTTTGTGTCAGTGTATGTCTTTGTTACTTGGTGTAAGTGTATGTCTTTGTGACTTGGTGTCAGTGTATGTCTTTTTTACTGGGTGTAAGTGTGTGTCTGCGTTACTGGGTATCAGTGTATGTCTTTGTTACTAGGTGTCAGTGTATGTCAAAACACTTGGTGTAAGTGTATGTCTTTGTTACTTGGTGTAATTGTCTGTTTTTGTTATTTGGTGTCAGTGTATGTCTGTGTTACTTGGTGTAAGTGTGTGTCTGTGTTACTGGATATCAGTGTCTGTCTTTGTTACTGGGTGTCAGTGTGTGTCTTTGTGACCTGGTGTAAGTGTGTGTCTGTGTTACTGGGTATCAGTGTCTGTCTTTATTACTTGGTGTAAGTGCATGTCTTTGTTACTTGGTGTCAGTGTATGTCTTTGATACTTGGTGTCAGTGTATGTCTGTGTTACTTGGTGTAAGTTTGTGTTTTTGGTACTTGGTGTCAGTGTCTGTCTTTGTTACTTCGTGTCAGTGTATGTCTCTGTTACTTGGTGTCAGTGTATGTCTTTGTGACTTGGTGTCAGTGTATGTCTTTGTTACTGGGTATCAGTGTATGTCTTTGTTACATGGTGTCAGTGTATGTCTTTGTTACTTGGTGTAAGTGTATGTCTTTGTTACTTTGTGTCAGTGTATGTCTTTTTTACTTGGTGTAAGTGCGTGTCTGCGTTACTGGGTATCAGTGTATGTCTTTGTTACTTGGTGTCAGTGTATGTCAAAATACTTGGTGTAAGTGTGTGTCTTTGTTACTTGGTGTAATTGTCTGTCTTTGTTTCTTGGTGTCAGTGTATGTATGTGTTACTTGGTGTAAGTGTGTGTCTTTGTTACTGGGCATCAGTGTATGTCTTTGTGACAATCAGTGTATGTCTTTGTAACTTGGTGTCAGTGTATGTCTTTGTGACTGGGTGTCAGTGTGTGTCTGTGTTAGTGGGTGTAAGTGTGTGTCTGCGTTACTGGGTATCAGTGTATGTCTTTGTTACTTGGTGTCAGTGTATGTCAAAATACTTGGTGTAAGTGTGTGTATTTGTTACTTGGTGTAATTGTCTGTCTTTGTTACTTAGTGTCAGTGTATGTCTGTGTTACTTGGTGTAAGTGTGTGTCTTCGTTACTCGGCATCAGTGTATGTCTTTGTGACAATCAGTGTATGTCTTTGTGACTTGGTGTCAGTGTATGTCTTTTTTACTGGGTGTCAGTGTATGTCTTTGTGACTGGGTGTCAGTGTGTGTTTGTTTGTTTTACTGGGTGTCAGTGTGTGTCTGTGACACTAGGTGTCATTATTTAGTTTAGTTTAGAGATACAACACTTAAACAGGCCCTTCGGCCCACCGAGTCTGTGCCGACCATCAACAACCCATTTATACTAATCCTGGATTCCTATCACATCCCCACCTATCACTATATATTTCCCTACCACCTACCAATACTAGGGGCAATTTATGACGGCCAATTAACCTATCAACCTGCATGTCTTTGGCATGTGGGAGGAAACCGGAGCACCGGGAGGCAACCCACGCAGACACAGGGAGAACTTGCAAACTCCGCACAGGCAGTACCCAGAATCGAACCCGGGTCCCTGGAGCTGTGAGGCTGCGGTGCTAACCACTGCGCCAATGTGCCCCCCACCCCCAGTGTGAGCCTGTGTTACTGGGTATCAGTGTATGTCTTTGTGACTTGGTGTCAGTGTATGTCTTTGTTACTGGGTATCAGCGTATGTCTTTGTTACATGGTGTCAGTGTATGTCTTTGTTACTTGGTGTAAGTGTATGTCTTTGTTACTTTGTGTCAGTGTATGTCTTTGTTACTTGGTGTCAGTGTATGTCTTTTTTACTGGGTGTAAGTGTGTGTCTGCGTTACTGGGTATCAGTGTATGTCTTTGTTACTTGGTGTCAGTGTATGTCTCTGTTACATGGTGTAAGTGTATGTCTTTGTTACTTGGTGTCAGTGTATGTCTTTGTTACTGGGTATCAGTGTATGTCTTTGTTACATGGTGTCAGTGTATGTCTTTGTTACTTGGTGTAAGTGTCTGTCTTAGTTACTTTGAGTCAGTGTATGTCTTTGTTACTTGGTGTAAGTGTATGTCTTTGTGACTTGGTGTCAGTGTATGTCTTTTTTACTGGGTTTAAGTGTGTGTCTGCGTTACTGGGTATCAGTGTATGTCATTGTTACTAGGTGTCAGTGTATGTCAAAACACTTGGTGTAAGTGTATGTCTTTGTTACTTTGTGTCAGTGTATGTCTTTGTTACTTGGTGTAAGTGTATGTCTTTGTGACTTGGTGTCAGTGTATGTCTTTGTTACTTGGTGTAATTGTCTGTCTTTGTTATTTGGTGTCAGTGTATGTCTGTGTTACTTGGTGTCAGTGTGTGTCTGTGTTACTGGATATCAGTGTCTGTCTTTGTTACTGGGTGTCAGTGTGTGTCTTTGTGACCTGGTGTAAGTGTGTGTCTGTGTAACTGGGTATCAGTGTCTGTCTTTGTTACTTGGTGTAAGTGCATGTCTTTGTTACTTGGTGTCAGTGTATGTCTTTGATACTTGGTGTCAGTGTATGTCTGTGTTACTTGGTGTAAGTTTGTGTTTTTGGTACTTGGTGTAAGTGTGTGACTGTGTTACTGGGTATCAGTGTCTGTCTTTGTTACTTGGTGTAAGTGTCTGTCTTTGTTACTTTGAGTCAGTGTATGTCTTTGTTACTTGGTGTAAGTGTATGTCTTTGTGACTTGGTGTCAGTGTATGTCTTTTTTACTGGGTGTAAGTGTGTGTCTGCGTTACTGGGTAACAGTGTATGTCTTTGTTACTTGGTGTCAGTGTATGTCAAAACACTTGGTGTAAGTGTATGTCTTTGTTACTTTGTGTCAGTGTATGTCTTTGTTACTTGGTGTAAGTGCATGTCTTTGTGACTTGGTGCCAGTGTATGTCTTTGTTACTTGGTGTAATTGTCTGTCTTTGTTATTTTGTGTCAGTGTATGTCTGTGTTACTTGGTGTAAGTGTGTGTCTGTGTTACTGGATATCAGTGTCTGTCTTTGTTACTGGGTGTCAGCGTGTGTCTTTGTGACCTGGTGTAAGTGTGTGTCTGTGTTACTGGGTATCAGTGTCTGTCTTTGTTACTTGGTGTAAGTGCATGTCTTTGTTACTTGGTGTCAGTGTATGTCTTTGATACTTGGTGTCAGTGTATGTCTGTGTTACTTGGTGTAAGTTTGTGTTTTTGGTACTTGGTGTAAGTGTGTGTCTGTGTTACTGGGTATCAGTGTCTGTCTTTGTTACTTGGTGTAAGTGCATGTCTTTGTTACTTGGTGTCAGTGTATGTCTTTGATACTTGGTGTCAGTGTATGTCTTTGTTACTTGGTGTAAGTTTGTGTTTTTGGTACTTGGTGTCAGTGTCTGTCTTTGTTACTTGGTGTCAGTGTATGTCTCTGTTACTTGGTGTAAGTGTATGTCTTTGTTACTAGGTGTCAGTGTTTGTCTTTGTTACTGGGTATCAGCGTATGTCTTTGTTACATGGTGTCAGTGTATGTCTTTGTTACTTGGTGTCAGTGTATGTCTTTGTTACTTGGTGTAAGTGTCTGTCTTAGTTACTTTGAGTCAGTGTATGTCTTTGTTACTTGGTGTAAGTGTATGTCTTTGTGACTTGGTGTCAGTGTATGTCTTTTTTACTGGGTGTAAGTGTGTGTCTGCGTTACTGGGTATCAGTGTATGTCATTGTTACTAGGTGTCAGTGTATGTCAAAACACTTGGTGTAAGTGTATGTCTTTGTTACTTTGTGTCAGTGTATGTCTTTGTTACTTGGTGTAAGTGTATGTCTTTGTGACTTGGTGTCAGTGTATGTCTTTGTTACTTGGTGTAATTGTCTGTCTTTGTTATTTGGTGTCAGTGTATGTCTGTGTTACTTGGTGTCAGTGTGTGTCTGTGTTACTGGATATCAGTGTCTGTCTTTGTTACTGGGTGTCAGTGTGTGTCTTTGTGACCTGGTGTAAGTGTGTGTCTGTGTAACTGGGTATCAGTGTCTGTCTTTGTTACTTGGTGTAAGTGCATGTCTTTGTTACTTGGAGTCAGTGTATGTCTTTGATACTTGGTGTCAGTGTATGTCTGTGTTACTTGGTGTAAGTTTGTGTTTTTGGTACTTGGTGTAAGTGTGTGACTGTGTTACTGGGTATCAGTGTCTGTCTTTGTTACTTGGTGTAAGTGCATGTCTTTGTTACTTGGTGTCAGCGTATGTCTTTGATACTTGGTGTCAGTGTATGTCTGTGTTACTTGGTGTAAGTTTGTGTTTTTGGTACTTGGTGTCAGTGTCTATCTTTTTTACTTGGTGTCAGTGTATGTCTCTGTTACTTGGTGTAAGTGTATGTCTTTGTGACTTGGTGTCAGTGTATGTCTTTGTTACTGGGTATCAGTGTATGTCTTTGTTACATGGTGTCAGTGTATGTCTTTGTTACTTGGTGTAAGTGTATGTCTTTGTTACTTTGTGTCAGTGTATGTCTTTGTTACTTGGTGTAAGTGTATGTCTTTGTGACTTGGTGTCAGTGTATGTCTTTTTTACTGGGTGTAAGTGTGTGTCTGCGTTACTGGGTATCAGTGTATGTCTTTGTTACTTGGTGTCAGTGTATGTCTTTGTTACTGGGTATCAGCGTATGTCTTTGTTACATGGTGTCAGTGTATGTCTTTGTTACTTGGTGTAAGTGTATGTCTTTGTTACTTTGTGTCAGTGTATGTCTTTGTTACTTGGTGTAAGTGTATGTCTTTGTGACTTGGTGTCAGTGTATGTCTTTTTTACTGGGTGTAAGTGTGTGTCTGCGTTACTGGGTATCAGTGTATGTCTTTGTTACTTGGTGTCGGTGTATGTCTCTGTTACATGGTGTAAGTGTATGTCTTTGTTACTTGGTGTCTGTGTATGTCTTTGTTACTGGGTATCAGTGTATGTCTTTGTTACATGGTGTAAGTGTCTGTCTTTGTTACTTTGAGTCAGTGTATGTCTTTGTTACTTGGTGTAAGTGTATGTCTTTGTGACTTGGTGTCAGTGTATGTCTTTTTTACTGGGTGTAAGTGTGTGTCTGCGTTACTGGGTAACAGTGTATGTCTTTGTTACTTGGTGTCAGTGTATGTCAAAACACTTGGTGTAAGTGTATGTCTTTGTTACTTTGTGTCAGTGTATGTCTTTGTTACTTGGTGTAAGTGCATGTCTTTGTGACTTGGTGCCAGTGCATGTCTTTGTTACTTGGTGTAATTGTCTGTCTTTGTTATTTGGTGTCAGTGTATGTCTGTGTTACTTGGTGTAAGTGTGTGTCTGTGTTACTGGATATCAGTGTCTGTCTTTGTTACTGGGTGTCAGCGTGTGTCTTTGTGACCTGGTGTAAGTGTGTGTCTGTGTTACTGGGTATCAGTGTCTGTCTTTGTTACTTGGTGTAAGTGCATGTCTTTGTTACTTGGTGTCAGTGTATGTCTTTGATACTTGGTGTCAGTGTATGTCTGTGTTACTTGGTGTAAGTTTGTGTTTTTGGTACTTGGTGTAAGTGTGTGTCTGTGTTACTGGGTATCAGTGTCTGTCTTTGTTACTTGGTGTAAGTGCATGTCTTTGTTACTTGGTGTCAGTGTATGTCTTTGATACTTGGTGTCAGTGTATGTCTTTGTTACTTGGTGTAAGTTTGTGTTTTTGGTACTTGGTGTCAGTGTCTGTCTTTGTTATTTGGTGTCAGTGTATGTCTCTGTTACTTGGTGTCAGTGTATGTCTTTGTGACTTGGTGTCAGTGTATGTCTTTGTTACTGGGTATCAGTGTATGTCTTTGTTACATGGTGTCAGTGTATGTCTTTGTTACTTGGTGTAAGTGTATGTCTTTGTTACTTTGTGTCAGTGTATGTCTTTGTTACTTGGTGTAAGTGTATGTCTTTGTGACTTGGTGTCAGTGTATGTCTTTTTTACATGGTGTAAGTGTGTGTCTGCGTTACTGGGTATCAGTGTATGTCTTTGTTACTTGGTGTAAGTGTCTGTCTTTGTTACTTTGAGTCAGTGTATGTCTTTGTTACTTGGTGTCAGTGTATGTCTTTGTGACTTGGTGTCAGTGTATGTCTTTTTTACTGGGTGTAAGTGTGTGTCTGCGTTACTGGGTAACAGTGTATGTCTTTGTTACTTGGTGTCAGTGTATGTCAAAACACTTGGTGTAAGTGTATGTCTTTGTTACTTTGTGTCAGTGTATGTCTTTGTTACTTGGTGTAAGTGCATGTCTTTGTGACTTGGTGCCAGTGTATGTCTTTGTTACTTGGTGTAATTGTCTGTCTTTGTTATTTGGTGTCAGTGTATGTCTGTGTTACTTGGTGTAAGTGTGTGTCTGTGTTACTGGATATCAGTGTCTGTCTTTGTTACTGGGTGTCAGCGTGTGTCTTTGTGACCTGGTGTAAGTGTGTGTCTGTGTTACTGGGTATCAGTGTCTGTCTTTGTTACTTGGTGTAAGTGCATGTCTTTGTTACTTGGTGTCAGTGTATGTCTTTGATACTTGGTGTCAGTGTATGTCTGTGTTACTTGGTGTAAGTTTGTGTTTTTGGTACTTGGTGTAAGTGTGTGTCTGTGTTACTGGGTATCAGTGTCTGTCTTTGTTACTTGGTGTAAGTGCATGTCTTTGTTACTTGGTGTCAGTGTATGTCTTTGATACTTGGTGTCAGTGTATGTCTTTGTTACTTGGTGTAAGTTTGTGTTTTTGGTACTTGGTGTCAGTGTCTGTCTTTGTTATTTGGTGTAAGTGTATGTCTTTGTGACTTGGTGTCAGTGTATGTCTTTGTTACTGGGTATCAGTGTATGTCTTTGTTACATGGTGTCAGTGTATGTCTTTGTTACTTGGTGTAAGTGTATGTCTTTGTTACTTTGTGTCAGTGTATGTCTTTGTTACTTGGTGTAAGTGTATGTCTTTGTGACTTGGTGTCAGTGTATGTCTTTTTTACTGGGTGTAAGTGTGTGTCTGCGTTACTGGGTATCAGTGTATGTCTTTGTTACTTGGTGTCAGTGTATGTCTTTGTTACTGGGTATCAGCGTATGTCTTTGTTACATGGTGTCAGTGTATGTCTTTGTTACTTGGTGTAAGTGTATGTCTTTGTTACTTTGTGTCAGTGTATGTCTTTGTTACTTGGTGTAAGTGTATGTCTTTGTGACTTGGTGTCAGTGTATGTCTTTTTTACTGGGTGTAAGTGTGTGTCTGCGTTACTGGGTATCAGTGTATGTCTTTGTTACTTGGTGTCGGTGTATGTCTCTGTTACATGGTGTAAGTGTATGTCTTTGTTACTTGGTGTCAGTGTATGTCTTTGTTACTGGGTACCAGTGTATGTCTTTGTTACATGGTGTAAGTGTCTGTCTTTGTTACTTTGAGTCAGTGTATGTCTTTGTTACTTGGTGTAAGTGTATGTCTTTGTGACTTGGTGTCAGTGTATGTCTTTTTTACTGGGTGTAAGTGTGTGTCTGCGTTACTGGGTAACAGTGTATGTCTTTGTTACTTGGTGTCAGTGTATGTCAAAACACTTGGTGTAAGTGTATGTCTTTGTTACTTTGTGTCAGTGTATGTCTTTGTTACTTGGTGTAAGTGCATGTCTTTGTGACTTGGTGCCAGTGTATGTCTTTGTTACTTGGTGTAATTGTCTGTCTTTGTTATTTGGTGTCAGTGTATGTCTGTGTTACTTGGTGTAAGTGTGTGTCTGTGTTACTGGATATCAGTGTCTGTCTTTGTTACTGGGTGTCAGCGTGTGTCTTTGTGACCTGGTGTAAGTGTGTGTCTGTGTTACTGGGTATCAGTGTCTGTCTTTGTTACTTGGTGTAAGTGCATGTCTTTGTTACTTGGTGTCAGTGTATGTCTTTGATACTTGGTGTCAGTGTATGTCTGTGTTACTTGGTGTAAGTTTGTGTTTTTGGTACTTGGTGTAAGTGTGTGTCTGTGTTACTGGGTATCAGTGTCTGTCTTTGTTACTTGGTGTAAGTGCATGCCTTTGTTACTTGGTGTCAGTGTATGTCTTTGATACTTGGTGTCAGTGTATGTCTTTGTTACTTGGTGTAAGTTTGTGTTTTTGGTACTTGGTGTCAGTGTCTGTCTTTGTTATTTGGTGTCAGTGTATGTCTCTGTTACTTGGTGTCAGTGTATGTCTTTGTGACTTGGTGTCAGTGTATGTCTTTGTTACTGGGTATCAGTGTATGTCTTTGTTACATGGTGTCAGTGTATGTCTTTGTTACTTGGTGTAGGTGTATGTCTTTGTTACTTTGTGTCAGTGTATGTCTTTGTTACTTGGTGTAAGTGTATGTCTTTGTGACTTGGTGTCAGTGTATGTCTTTTTTACATGGTGTAAGTGTGTGTCTGCGTTACTGGGTATCAGTGTATGTCTTTGTTACTTGGTGTAAGTGTCTGTCTTTGTTACTTTGAGTCAGTGTATGTCTTTGTTACTTGGTGTAAGTGTATGTCTTTGTGACTTGGTGTCAGTGTATGTCTTTTTTACTGGGTGTAAGTGTGTGTCTGCGTTACTGGGTAACAGTGTATGTCTTTGTTACTTGGTGTCAGTGTATGTCAAAACACTTGGTGTAAGTGTATGTCTTTGTTACTTTTTGTCAGTGTATGTCTTTGTTACTTGGTGTAAGTGCATGTCTTTGTGACTTGGTGCCAGTGTATGTCTTTGTTACTTGGTGTAATTGTCTGTCTTTGTTATTTGGTGTCAGTGTATGTCTGTGTTACTTGGTGTAAGTGTGTGTCTGTGTTACTGGATATCAGTGTCTGTCTTTGTTACTGGGTGTCAGCGTGTGTCTTTGTGACCTGGTGTAAGTGTGTGTCTGTGTTACTGGGTATCAGTGTCTGTCTTTGTTATTTGGTGTAAGTGCATGTCTTTGTTACTTGGTGTCAGTGTATGTCTTTGATACTTGGTGTCAGTGTATGTCTGTGTTACTTGGTGTAAGTTTGTGTTTTTGGTACTTGGTGTAAGTGTGTGTCTGTGTTACTGGGTATCAGTGTCTGTCTTTGTTACTTGGTGTAAGTGCATGTCTTTGTTACTTGGTGTCAGTGTATGTCTTTGATACTTGGTGTCAGTGTATGTCTTTGTTACTTGGTGTACGTTTGTGTTTTTGGTACTTGGTGTCAGTGTCTGTCTTTGTTATTTGGTGTCAGTGTATGTCTCTGTTACTTGGTGTCAGTGTATGTCTTTGTGACTTGGTGTCAGTGTATGTCTTTGTTACTGGGTATCAGTGTATGTCTTTGTTACATGGTGTCAGTGTATGTCTTTGTTACTTGGTGTAAGTGTATGTCTTTGTTACTTTGTGTCAGTGTATGTCTTTGTTACTTGGTGTAAGTGTATGTCTTTGTGACTTGGTGTCAGTGTATGTCTTTTTTACATGGTGTAAGTGTGTGTCTGCGTTACTGGGTATCAGTGTATGTCTTTGTTACTTGGTGTAATTGTCTGTCTTTGTTATTTGGTGTCAGTGTATGTCTGTGTTACTTGGTGTAAGTGTGTGTCTGTGTTACTGGATATCAGTGTCTGTCTTTGTTACTGGGTGTCAGCGTGTGTCTTTGTGACCTGGTGTAAGTGTGTGTCTGTGTTACTGGGTATCAGTGTCTGTCTTTGTTACTTGGTGTAAGTGCATGTCTTTGTTACTTGGTGTCAGTGTATGTCTTTGATACTTGGTGTCAGTGTATGTCTGTGTTACTTGGTGTAAGTTTGTGTTTTTGGTACTTGGTGTAAGTGTGTGTCTGTGTTACTGGGTATCAGTGTCTGTCTTTGTTACTTGGTGTAAGTGCATGTCTTTGTTACTTGGTGTCAGTGTATGTCTTTGATACTTGGTGTCAGTGTATGTCTTTGTTACTTGGTGTAAGTTTGTGTTTTTGGTACTTGGTGTCAGTGTCTGTCTTTGTTATTTGGTGTCAGTGTATGTCTCTGTTACTTGGTGTCAGTGTATGTCTTTGTGACTTGGTGTCAGTGTATGTCTTTGTTACTGGGTATCAGTGTATGTCTTTGTTACATGGTGTCAGTGTATGTCTTTGTTACTTGGTGTAAGTGTATGTCTTTGTTACTTTGTGTCAGTGTATGTCTTTGTTACTTGGTGTAAGTGTATGTTTTTGTGACTTGGTGTCAGTGTATGTCTTTTTTACATGGTGTAAGTGTGTGTCTGCGTTACTGGGTATCAGTGTATGTCTTTGTTACTTGGTGTCAGTGTATGTCTGTGTTACTTGGTGTAAGTGTGTGTCTTTGTTACTGGGCATCAGTGTTTGTCTTTGTGACTTGGTATCAGTGTACGTCTTTGTGACTTGGTGTCAGTGTATGTCTTTTTTACTGGGTGTCAGTGTGTGTTTGTTTGTGTTACTGGGTGTCAGTGTGTGTCTGTGACACTCGGTGTCATTATTTAGTTTAGTTTAGAGATACAGCACTTAAACAGGCCCTTCGGCCCACCGAGTCTGTGCCGACCATCAACAACCCATTTATACTAATCCTACACTAATCCCGGATTCCTATCACATCCCCACCTATCCCTATATATTTCCCTACCACCTACCTATACTAGGGGCAATTTATGACGGCCCATTAACCTATCAACCTGCAAGTCTTTGGCATGTGGGAGGAAACCGGAGCACCGGGAGGCAACCCACGCAGACACAGGGAGAACTTGCAAACTCCGCACAGGCAGTACCCAGAATCGAACCCGGGTCCCTGGAGCTGTGAGGCTGCGGTGCTAACCACTGCGCCAATGTGCCCCGCACCCCCCAGTGTGAGCCTGTGTTATTGGGTATCAGTGTATGTCTGTGTTACTTGGTGTCAGTGTGTGTCTGTGTTACTGGGTATCAGTGTATGTCTTTGTTACTTTGTCTCAGTGTATGTCAAAATACTTGGTGTAAGTGTATGTCTTTGTTAATTGGTGTCAGTGTATGTCTTTGTTACTTGGTGTAATTGGCTGTCTTTGTTACCTGGTGTCAGTGTATGTCTGTGTTACTGGGTGTAAGTGTGTGTCTTTGTTACTGGGCATCAGTGTATGTCTTTGTGACTTGGTGTCAGTGTATGTCTTTTTTACTGGGTGTCAGTGTGTGTCTGTGACAATAGTTGTCATTATTTAGTTTAGTTTAGAGACACAGCACTTAAACAGGCCCTTCGGCCCACCGAGTCTGTGCCGATCATCAACAATCCATTTATACTAATCCTACACTAATCCCGGATTCCTATCACATCCGCACCTATCCCTATATATTTCCCGACCACCTACCGATACTAGGGGCAATTTATGATGGCCAATTAACCTATGAACCTGCAAGTCTTTGGCATGTGGGAGGAAACCTGAGCACCGGGAGGCAACCCACGCAGACAAAGGGCGTACTTGCAAACTCCGCACAGGCAGTACCCAGAATCGAACCCGGGTCCCTGGAGCAGTGAGGCTGCGGTGCTAACAACTGCGCCAATCTGCCCGCCACCCCCCAGTGTGAGCCTGTGTTATTGGGTATCAGTGTATGTCTTTGTTACTTGGTGTCAGTGTATGTCTGTGTTACTTGGTGTCAGTGTGTTTGTCTGTGTTGCTGGGTGTCAGTGTGTGTCTGTGTTACTTGGTGTAAGTGTGTGTCTTTGTTACTTGGTGTCCTTGTGTGTCTGTGTTACTGGGTTTCAGTGTATGTCTTTGTTACTGGGTGTCAGTGTATGTCTTTTTTACTTGGTCTAAGTGTGTGTCTTTGTTACTGGGTATCAGTGCATGTCTTCGTTACTTGGTGGCATTGTATGTCTGTGTTACTTGGTGTAAGTGTGTGTCTGTGTTACTGGGTATCAGTGTATGTCTTTGTTACTTTGTCTCAGTGTATGTCAAAATACTTGGTGTAAGTGTATGTCTTTGTTACTTGGTGTAATTGTCTGTCTTTGTTACTTGGTGTCAGTGTGTGTCTGTGTTACTTGGTGTAAGTGTGTGTCTTTGTTACTTGGTGTAAGTGTGTGGCTTTGTTACTTGGTGTCAGTGTATGTGTTTGTTACTTGGTGTCAGTGTGTGTCTGTGTTACTGGGCATCAGTGTATGTCTTTGTTACTAGGTGTCAGTGTATGTCAAAATACTTGGTGTAAGTGTATGTCTTAGTTACTTGGTGTAAGTGTGTGTCTGTGTTACTGGATATCAGTGTCTGTCTTTGTTACTGGGTGTCAGTGTGTGTCTTTGTGACCTGGTGTAAGTGTGTGTCTGTGTTACTGGGTATCAGTGTCTGTATTTGTTACTTCGTGTAAGTGCATGTCTTTGTTACTTGGTGTCAGTGTATGTCTTTGATACTTGGTGTCAGTGTATGTCTTTGTTACTTGGTGTAAGTTTGTGTTTTTGGTACTTGGTGTCAGTGTCTGTCTTTGTTACTTGGTGTCAGTGTATGTCTCTGTTACTTGGTGTAAGTGTATGTCTTTGTTACTAGGTGTCAGTGTTTGTCCTTGTTACTGGGTATCAGCGTATGTCTTTGTTACATGGTGTCAGTGTATGTCTTTGTTACTGGGTATCAGTGTATGTTTTTGTTACATGGTGTCAGTGTATGTCTTTGTTACTTGGTGTAATTGGCTGTCTTTGTTACTTGGTGTCAGTGTATGTCCGTGTTACTGGGTGTAAGTGTGTGTCTTTGTTACTGGGCATCAGTGTATGTCTTTGTGAATTGGTGTCAGTGTATGTCTTTTTTACTGGGTGTCAGTGTGTGTCTGTGTTACTGGGTATCAGTGTATGTCTTTGTTACATGGTGTCAGTGCATGTCTTTGTTACTTGGTGTAATTGTCTGTCTTTGTTACTTGATTTCAGTGTATGTCTGTGTTACTGGGAGTAAGTGTGTGTCTTTGTTACTGGGCATCAGTGTATGTCTTTGTGACTTGGTATCAGTGTTTGTCTGTGTTACTGGGTATCAGTGTATGTGTGTGTTACTTGGTGTCAGTGTGTTTGTCTGTGTTACTGGGTGTCAGTGTGTGTCTGTGTTACTTGGTGTAAGTGTGTGTCTTTGTTACTTGGTGTCCTTGTGTGTCTGTGTTACTGGGTGTCAGTGTATGACTTTGTTACTGGGTGTCAGTGTATGTCTTTGTTTTTTGGTGTAAGTGTGTGTCTGTGTTAAAGGGTATCAGTGTCTGTCTTTTTTACTTGGTGTAAGTGTGTGTCTTTGTTACTGGGTATCAGTGCATGTCTTTGTTACTTTGTGTCAGTGCATGTCAAAATACTTGGTGTAAGTGTATGTCTTTGTTACTTGGTGTAATTGTCTGTCTGTGTTACTGGGTATCAGTGTATGTCTTTGTTACTTTGTGTCAGTGCATGTCAAAATACTTGGTGTAAGTGTATGTCTTTGCTACTTGGTGTAATTGTCTGTCTTTGTTACTTGGTGTCAGTGTATGTCTGTGTTACTTAGTGTAAGTGTGTGTCTTTGCTACTTGGTGTAAGTGTGTGGCTTTGTTATTTGGTGTCAGTGTATGTGTTTGTTACGTGGTGTCAGTGTGTGTCTGTGTTACTGGGCATCAGTGTATGTCTTTGTCACTTGGTACCAGTGTATGTCTTTGTGACTTGGTGCCTGTGTATTTCTGTGTTACTTGGTGTAAGTGTATGTCTTTGTTTCTTGGTGTAAGTGTATGTCTTTGTTACTTGGTGTCAGTGTATGTCTGTGTTACTTGGTCTAACTGTGTCTCTTTGTTACTTGGTGTAAGTGTATGTCTTTGTTACTTGGTGTCAGAGTATGTCTTTGTTACTTGGTGTCAGTTTGTGTCTTTGTTACTGGGCATCAGTGTATGTCTTTGTGACTTGGTATCATTGTTTGTCTGTGTTACTGGGTGTCAGTGTGTGTCTGTGTTACTTGGTGTAAGTGTGAGTCTTTCTTACTTGGTGTCCTTGTGTGTCTGTCTTACTGGGTGTCAGTGTATGTCTTTGTTACTGGGTGTCGGTGTATGTCTTTGTTACTTGGTGTAAGTGTGTGTCTGTGTTACTGGGTATCAGGGTCTGTCTTTTTTACTTGTTGTAAGTGTGTGTCTTTGTTACTGGGTATAAGTGCATTTCTTTGTTACTTGGGGTCATTGTATGTCTGTGTTACTTGGTGCAAGTATGTGTCTATGTTACTGGGTATCAGTGTATGTCTTTGTTACTTTGTGTCAGTGTATGTCAAAATACTTGGTGTCAGTGTATGTTTGTGTTACTTGGTGCACGTGTGTGTCTTTGAAACTTGGTGTCAGTGTATGTCTTTGTTACTTGGTGTCAGTGTGTGTCTTTGTTACTGGGTATCAGTGCATGTCTTTGTTACTTGCTGTCATTGTATGTCTGTGTTACTTGGTGTAAGTGTGTGTCTGTGTTACTTGGTGTAAGTGTGTGTCTTTGAAACTTGGTGTCAGAGTATGTCTTTGTTACTTGGTGTCAGTGTGTGTCTTTGTAACTGGGTATCAGTGCATGTCTTTGTTACTTGGTGTCAGTGTATGTCTGTGTTACTTGGTGTAACTGTGTGTCTTTGAAACTTGGTGTCAGTGTATGTCTTTGTTACTTGGTGTAAGTCTGTGTCTGTGTTACTTGGGTATCAGGGTCTGTCTTTTTTACTTGTTGTAAGTGTGTGTCTTTGTTACTGGGTATAAGTGCTTGTCTTTGTTACTTGGTGTCATTGTATGTCTGTGTTACTTGGTGTAAGTGTGTGTCTGTGTTACTGGGTATCAGTGTATGTCTTTGTTACTTGGTGTAATTGTCTGTCTTTGTTACTTGGTGTCAGTGTACGTCTGTGTTACTTGGTGTAAGTGTGTGTCTTTGTTACTTGGTGTAAGTGTGTGGCTTTGTTACTTGGTGTCAGTTTGTGTCTGTGTTACTGGGCATCAGTGTATGTCTTTGTGACTTGGTATCAGTGTATGTCTTTGTGACTTGGTGTCAGTGTATGTCTTTTATACTGGGTGTCAGTGTGTGTCTGTGTTACTTGGTGTCAGTGTATGTCTTTTATACTGTGTATCAGTGTTTGTTTGTGTTACTGGGTGTCAGTGTGTGTCTGTGACACTAGGTGTCAGTATTTAGTTTAGTTTAGAGATACAGCACTTAAACAGGCCCTTCGGCCCACCGAATGTGTGCCGACCATCAACCACCCATTTATACTAATCCTACACTAATCCCGTATTCCTATCACATCTCCACCTATACCTATATATTTCCCTTCCACCTACCTATACTCGGGGCAATTTATGATGGCCAATTAACCTATCAACCTGTAAGTCTTTGGCATGTGGGACGAAACCGGAGCACCGGGAGGAAACGCACGCAGACACAGGGAGAACTTGCAAACTCCGCACAGGCAGTACCCAGAATCGAACCCGGGTCACTGGAGCTGTGAGGCTGCGGTGCTAACCACTGCGCCAATGTGCCCCCCCCCCCCCCCCCTCCCAAGTGTGTGCCTGTGTTACTGGGTATCAGTGTCTCTCTTTGTTACTTGGTGTCAGTGTATGTCTGTGTTACTTGATGTAAGTGTGTGTCTTTGTTACTTGGTGTAAGTGTATGTCTTTGTTACTTGGTGCCAGTGTATGTCTTTGTTACTTGGTGTAAGTGTGTGTCTTTATTACTGGGTGCCAGTGTGTGTCTGTGTTACATTGTGTAAGTGTGTGTCTTTGTTACTTGGTGTCCGTGTGTGTCTGTGTTACTGGGTGTCTGTTTATGTCTTTGTTACTTGGTGTCAGTGTATGTCTTTGTTACTTGGTGTAAGAGTATGTCTTTGTTACTTGGTGTCAGTGTATGTCTTTGTTACCTGGTGTCAGTCTGTGTCTGTGTTACTTGGTGTAAGTGTGTGTCTTTGTTACTTGGTGTCAGTGTATGTCTTTGTTACTTGGTGTAAGAGTGCGTTTGTGTTACTTGGTGTAAGTGTGTGTCCGTGTTACTTGGTGTCAGTGTATATCTTTGTTACTTGGTGTCAGTGTATGTCTGTGTCAGTTGGTATCAGTGTGGTTGTTTGTGTTACAGGGTGTCAGTGTGTGTCTGTGTTACTTGGTGTAAGTGTGTGTCTTTGGTACTTGGTGTCCGTGTGTGTCTTTGTTACTGGGTGTCAGTGTAGGTCTTTGTTACTGGGTGTCAGTGTCTGTCTTTGTTACTTGGTGTAAGTGTGTGTCTGTGTTACTGGATATCAGTGTATGTCTTTGTTACTTGGTGTCAGTGTATGTCTGTGCTACTTGGTGTAAGTGTGTGTCTGTGTTACTGGGTATCAGTGTATGTCTTTGTTACTTGGTGTAACTGTGTGTCTGTGTTACTGGGTTTCAGTGTATGTCTTTGTTACTTGGTGTCAGTGTATGTCTTTGTTACTTGGTGTAAGTGCATGTCTTTGTTACTTGGTGTCAGTGTATGTCTTTGTTACTTTGTGTAAGTGTGTGTCTGTGTTACTGGGTGTCAGTGTGTGTCTGTGTTGCTTGGTGTAAGTGTGTGTCTTTGTTACTTGGTGTCCGTGTGTGTCTGTGTTACTGGGTGTCAGTTTATGTCTTTGTCACTTGAAGTCAGTGTATGTCTTTTTTACTTGGTGTAAGTGTGTGTCTGTGTTACTGGGTATCAGTGTCTGTCTTTGTTACTTGGTGTAAGTGTGTGCCTGTGTTACTGGATATCAGTGTATGTCTTTGTTACTTGGTGTCAGTGTATGTCTGTGTTACTTGGTGTAATTGTGTGTCTGTGTTACTGGGTATCAGTGTATGTCTTTGTGACTTGGTGTCAGTGTATGTCTTTGTTACTGGGTGTCAGTGTGTGTCTTTGTGACTTGGTGTAAGTGTATGTCTTTGTTACTTGGTGTAATTGTCTGTCTGTGTTACTGGGTATCAGTGTATGTCTTTGTTACTTTGTGTCAGTGCATGTCAAAATACTTGGTGTAAGTGTATGTCTTTGTTACTTGGTGTAATTGTCTGTCTTTGTTACTTGGTGTCAGTGTATGTCTGTGTTACTTGGTGTAATTGTGTTTCTTTGTTACTTGGTGTAAGTGTGTGGCTTTGTTACTTGGTGTCAGTGTATGTGTTTGTTACGTGGTGTCAGTGTGTTTCTGTGTTACTGGGCATCAGTGTATGTCTTTGTCACTTGGTATCAGTGTATGTCTTTGTGACTTGGTGCCTGTGTATTTCTGTGTTACTTGGTGTAAGTGTATGTCTTTGTTTCTTGGTGTAAGTGTATGTCTTTGTTACTTGGTGTCAGTGTATGTCTGTGTTACTTGGTGTAACTGTGTCTCTTTGTTACTTGGTGTAAGTGTATGTCTTTGTTACTTGGTGTCAGAGTATGTCTTTGTTAGTTGGTGTCAGTTTGTGTCTTTGTTACTGGGCATCAGTGTATGTCTTTGTGACTTGGTATCATTGTTTGTCTGTGTTACTGGGTGTCAGTGTGTGTCTGTGTTAATTGGTGTAAGTGTGAGTCTTTCTTACTTGGTGTCCTTGTGTGTCTGTCTTACTGGGTGTCAGTGTATGTCTTTGTTACTGGGTGTAAGTGTGTGTCTGTGTTACTGGGTATCAGGGTCTGTCTTTTTTACTTGTTGTAAGTGTGTGTCTTTGTTACTGGGTATAAGTGCATTTCTTTGTTACTTGGGGTCATTGTATGTCTGTGTTACTTGGTGTAAATGTTTGTTTGTGTTACTGGGTATCAGTGTATGTCTTTGTTACTTTGTGTCAGTGTATGTCAAAATATTTGGTGTCAGTGTATGTCTGTGTTACTTGGTGCACGTGTGTGTCTTTGAAACTTGGTGTCAGTGTATGTCTTTGTTACATGGTGTCAGTGTGTGTCTTTGTTACTGGGTATCAGTGCATGTCTTTGTTACTTGCTGTCATTGTATGTCTGTGTTACTTGGTGTAAGTGTGTGCCTGTGTTACTTGGTGTAATTGTGTGTCTTTGAAACTTGGTGTCAGTGTATGTCTTTGTTACTTGGTGTCAGTGTGTGTCTTTGTAACTGGGTATCAGTGCATGTCTTTGTTACTTGGTGTCAGTGTATGTCTGTGTTACTTGGTGTAACTGTGTGTCTTTGAAACTTGGTGTCAGTGTATGTCTTTGTTACTTGGTGTAAGTGTGTGTCTGTGTTACTGGGTATCAGGGTCTGTCTTTTTTACTTGTTGTAAGTGTGTGTCTTTGTTACTGGGTATAAGTGCTTGTCTTTGTTACTTGGTGTCATTGTATGTCTGTGTTACTTGGTGTAAGTGTGTGTCTGTGTTACTGGGTATCAGTGTATGTCTTTGTTACTTGGTGTCAGTGTATGTCAAAATACTTGGTGTAAGTGTATGTCTTTGTTACTTGGTGTAATTGTCTGGCTTTGTTACTTGGTGTCAGTGTATGTCTGTGTTACTTGGTGTAAGTGTGTGTCTTTGTTACTTGGTGTAAGTGTGTGGCTTTGTTACTTGGTGTCAGTTTGTGTCTGTGTTACTGGGCATCAGTGTATGTCTTTGTGACTTGGTATCAGTGTATGTCTTTGTGACTTGGTGTCAGTGTATGTCTTTTATACTGGGTTTCAGTGTGTGTCTGTGTTACTTGGTGTCAGTGCATGCCTTTTATACTGTGTTTCAGTGTTTGTTTGTGTTACTGGGTGTCAGTGTGTGTCTGTGACACTAGGTGTCAGTATTTAGTTTAGTTTAGAGATACAGCACTTAAACAGGCCCTTCGGCCCACCGAATGTGTGCCGACCATCAACCACCCATTTATACTAATCCTACACTAATCCCGTATTCCTATCACATCCCCACCTATCCCTATATATTTCCCTTCCACCTACCTATACTAGGGGCAATTTATGATGGCCAATTAACCTATCAACCTGTAAGTCTTTGGCATGTGGGAGGAAACCGGAGCACCGGGAGGAAACGCACGCAGACACAGGGAGAACTTGCAAACTCCGCACAGGCAGTACCCAGAATCGAACCCGGGTCCCTGGAGCTGTGAGGCTGCGGTGCTAACCACTGCGCCAATGTGCCCCCCACCCCCCCTAAGTGTGTGCCTGTGTTACGGGGTATCAGTGTCTGTCTTTGTTACTTGGTGTCAGTGTATGTCTGTGTTACTTGATGTAAGTGTGTGTCTTTGTTACTTGGTGTAAGTGTATGTCTTTGTTACTTGGTGCCAGTGTATGTCTTTGTTACTTGGTGTAAGTGTGTGTCTGTGTTACTGGGTGCCAGTGTGTGTCTGTTTTACTTTGTGTAAGTGTGTGTCTTTGTTACTTGGTGTCCGTGTGTGTCTGTGTTACTGGGTGTCTGTTTATGTCTTTGTTACTTGGTGTCAGTGTATGTCTTTGTTATTTGGTGTAAGTGTGTGTCTGTGTTACTGGGTATCAGTGTCTGTCTATGTTACTTGGTGTAAGTGTGTGTCTGTGTTACTGGGTGTCAGTGTATGTCTTTGTTACTTGGTGTAGGTGTATGACTTTGTTACTTGGTGTAAGTGTGTGTTTGTGTTACTTGGTGTAAGTGTGTGTCTGTGTTACTTGGTGTCAGTGTATGTCTTTGTTACTTCGTGTCAGTGTATGTCTGTGTCACTTGGTGTCAGTGTGTTTGTTTGTGTTACTGGGTGTCAGTGCGTGTCTGTGTTACTTGGTGTAAGTGTGTGCCTTTGTTACTTGGTGTCCGTGTGTGTCTGTGTTACTGGGTGTCAGTGTATGTCTTTGTTACTGGGTGTCAGTGTAAGTCTTTGTTACTTGGTGTAAGTGTGTGACTGTGTTACTGGGTACCAGTGTCTGTCTTTTTTAATTGGTGTAAGTGTGTGTCTGTGTTACTGGGTATCAGTGTATGTCTTTGTTACTTGGTGTCAGTGCATGTCTCTGTTACTTGGTGTAAGTGTGTGTCTGTGTTACTGGGTATCAGTGTATTTCTTTGTGACTTGGTGTCAGTGTATGTCTTTGTTACTGGGTGTCAGTGTGTGTCTTTGTGACTTGGTGTCAGTGTATGTCTGTGTTACTTAGTGGAAGTGTATGTCTTTGTTACCTGGTGTCAGTCTGTGTCTGTGTTACTTGGTGTAAGTGTGTGTCTTTGTTACTTGGTGTCAGTGTATGTCTTTGTTACTTGGTGTAAGAGTGCGTTTGTGTAACTTGGTGTTAGTGTGTGTCCGTGTTACTTGGTGTCAGTGTATATCTTTGTTACTTGGTGTCAGTGTATGTCTGTGTCAGTTGGTATCAGTGTGTTTGTTTGTGTTACTGGGTGTCACTGTGTGTCTGTGTTACTTGGTGTAAGTGTGTGTCTTTGGTACTTGGTGTCCGTGTGTGTCTTTGTTACTGGGTGTCAGTGTAGGTCTTTGTTACTGGGTGTCAGTGTCTGTCTTTGTTACTTGGTGTAAGTGTGTGTCTGTGTTACTGGATATCAGTGTATGTCTTTGTTACTTGGTGTCAGTGTATGTCTGTGCTACTTGGTGTAAGTGTGTGTCTGTGTTACTGGGTATCAGTGTATGTCTTTGTTACTTGGTGTAACAGTGTGTCTGTGTTACTGGGTTTCAGTGTATGTCTTTGATACTTGGTGTCAGTGTATGTCTTTGTTACTTGGTGTAAGTGTATGTCTTTGTTACTTGGTGTCAGTGTATGTCTTTGTTACTTTGTGTAAGTGTGTGTCTGTGTTACTGGGTGTCAGTGTGTGTCTGTGTTGCTTGGTGTAAGTGTGTGTCTTTGTTACTTGGTGTCCGTGTGTGTCTGTGTTACTGGGTGTCAGTTTATGTCTTTGTCACTTGAAGTCAGTGTATGTCTTTGTTACTTGGTGTAAGTGTGTGTCTGTGTTACTGGGTATCAGTGTCTGTCTTTGTTACTTGGTGTAAGTGTGTGCCTGTGTTACTGGATATCAGTGTATGTCTTTGTGACTTGCTGTCAGTGTATGTCTGTGTTACTTAGTGGAAGTGTATGTCTTTGTTACCTGGTGTCAGTCTGTGTCTGTGTTACTTGGTGTAAGTGTGTGTCTTTGTTACTTGGTGTCAGTGTATGTCTTTGTTACTTGGTGTAAGAGTGCGTTTGTGTAACTTGGTGTTAGTGTGTGTCCGTGTTACTTGGTGTCAGTGTATATCTTTGTTACTTGGTGTCAGTGTATGTCTGTGTCAGTTGGTATCAGTGTGTTTGTTTGTGTTACTGGGTGTCACTGTGTGTCTGTGTTACTTGGTGTAAGTGTGTGTCTTTGGTACTTGGTGTCCGTGTGTGTCTTTGTTACTGGGTGTCAGTGTAGGTCTTTGTTACTGGGTGTCAGTGTCTGTCTTTGTTACTTGGTGTAAGTGTGTGTCTGTGTTACTGGATATCAGTGTATGTCTTTGTTACTTGGTGTCAGTGTATGTCTGTGCTACTTGGTGTAAGTGTGTGTCTGTGTTACTGGGTATCAGTGTATGTCTTAGTTACTTGGTGTAACTGTGTGTCTGTGTTACTGGGTTTCAGTGTATGTCTTTGATACTTGGTGTCAGTGTATGTCTTTGTTACTTGGTGTAAGTGTATGTCTTTGTTACTTGGTGTCAGTGTATGTCTTTGTTACTTTGTGTAAGTGTGTGTCTGTGTTACTGGGTGCCAGTGTGTGTCTGTGTTGCTTGGTGTAAGTGTGTGTCTTTGTTACTTGGTGTCCGTGTGTGTCTCTGTTACTGGGTGTCAGTTTATGTCTTTGTCACTTGAAGTCAGTGTATGTCTTTGTTACTTGGTGTAAGTGTGTGTCTGTGTTACTGGGTATCAGTGTCTGTCTTTGTTACTTGGTGTAAGTGTGTGCCTGTGTTACTGGATATCAGTGTATGTCTTTGTTACTTGCTGTCAGTGTATGTCTGTGTTACTTGGTGTAATTGTGTGTCTGTGTTACTGGGTATCAGTGTATGTCTTTTTGACTTGGTGTCAGTGTATGTCTTTGTTACTGGGTGTCAGTGTGTGTCTTTGTGACTTGGTGTCAGTGTATGTCTGTGTTACTTGGTGTAAGTGTGTGTCTGTGTTACTGGGTATCAGTGTATGTCATTGTTACTTGGTGTAAGTATGTGTCAAAATACTTGGTGTCAGTGAATGTCTTTGTTAATGGGTGTCAGTGTGTGTCTTCGTGACTTGGTGTCAGTGTATGTCTTTGTTACTTGGTGTAAGTGTGTGTCTGTGTTTCTGGGTATCAGTGTATGTCTTTGTTACTTGGTGTCAGTTTATGTCTCTGTTACATGGTGTAAGTGTGTGTCTGTGTTACTGGGTATCAGTGTCTATTTTTTCACTTGGTGTAAGTGTGTGTCTGTGTTACTGGGTATCAGTGTAGGTCTTTGTTACTTGGTGTCAGGTGTATGTCTGTGTTACTTGGTGTAAGTGTGTGCCTGTGTTACTGGGTATCAGTGCATGTCTTTGTGACTTGGTGTCAGTGTATGTCTTTGTTACTGGGTGTCAGTGTGTGTCTTTGTGACTTGGTGTCACTATATGTCTGTGTTACTTGGTGTAAGTGTATGTCTTTGTTACTTGGTGTCAGTCTATGTCTGTGTTACTTGGTGTAAGTGTGTGTCTTTGTTACTTGGTGTCAGTGTATGTCTTTGTTACTTGGTGTAAGTGTGTGTTTGTGTTACTTGGTGTAAGTGTGTGTCTTTGTTACTTGGTATCAGTGTATGTCTTTGTTACTTGGTGTCAGTGTATGTCTGTGTCACTTGGTGTCAGTGTGTTTGTTTGTGTTACTGGGTGTCAGTGTGTGTCTGTGTTACTTGGTGTAAGTGTGGGACTTTGTTACTTGGTGTCAGTGTGTGTCTGTGTTACTGGGTGTCAGTGTCTGTCTTTGTTACTTAGTGTAAGTGTGTGTCTGTGTTACTGGGTATCAGTGTATGTCTTTGTTACTTGGTGTCAGTGTATGTCTGTGCTACTTGGTGTAAGTGTGTGTCTGTGCTACTGGGTATCAGTGTATGTCTTTGTTACTTGTTGTAAGTGTGTGTCTGTGTTACTGGGAATCAGTGTATGTCTTTGTTACTTGGTGTAAGTGTATGTCTTTGTTACTTGGTGTCAGTGTATGTCTTAGTTACTTGGTGTAAGTGTGTGTCTGTGTTTCTGGGTTTCAGTGTGTGTCTGTGTTACTTGGTGTAAGTGTGTGTCTTTGTTACTTGGTGTCCGTGTGTGTCTGTGTTGCTGGGTGTCAGTTTATGTCTTTGTTACTTGATTTCAGTGCATGTCTTTGTTACTTGGTGTAAGTGTGTGTGTGTGTTACTGGTTATCAGTGTCTGTCTTTGTTACTTGGTGTATGTGTGTGTCTGTGTTACTGGGTATCAGTGTATGTCTTTGTTACTTGGTGTCAGTGTATGTCTTTGTTACTTGGTGTAAGTGTATGTCTTTGTTACTTGGTGTCAGTGTATGTCTTTGTTACTTGGTGTAAGTGTGTGTCTGTGTTTCTGGTTGTCAGTGTGTGTCTGTGTTACTTGGTGTAAGTGTGTGTCTTTGTTACTTGGTGTCCATGTGTTTCTGTGTTGCTGGGTGTCAGTTTATGTCTTTGTTACTTGATTTCAGTGTATGTCTTTGTTACTTGGTGTAAGTGTGTGTGTGTGTTACTGGGTATCAGTGTCTGTCTTTGTTACTTGGTGTAAGTGTGTGTCTGTGTTACTGGGTATCAGTGTATCACTTTGTTACTTGGTGTCAGTGTATGTCTTTGTTACTTCGTGTAAGTGTATGTCTTTGTTACTTGGTGTCAGTGTATGTCTTTGTTACTTGGTGTAAGTGTGTGTCTGTGTTTCTGGGTGTCAGTGTGTGTCTGTGTTACTTGGTGTAAGTGTGTGTCTTTGTTACTTGGTGTCCATGTGTGTCTGTGTTGCTGGGTGTCAGTTTATGTCTTTGTTACTTGATTTCAGTGTCTGTCTTTGTTACTTGGTGGAAGTGTGTGTCTGTGTTACTGGGTATCAGTGTATCACTTTGTTACTTGGTGTCAGTGTATGTCTTTGTTACTTCGTGTAAGTGTATGTCTTTGTTACTTGGTGTCAGTGTATGTCTTTGTTACTTGTGTAAGTGTGTGTCTGTGTTTCTGGGTGTCAGTGTGTGTCTGTGTTACTTGGTGTAAGTGTGAGTCTTTCTTACTTGGTGTCCTTGTGTGTCTGTCTTACTGGGTGTCAGTGTATGTCTTTGTTACTGGGTGTCGGTGTATGTCTTTGTTACTTGGTGTAAGTGTGTGTCTGTGTTACTGGGTATCAGGGTCTGTCTTTTTTACTTGTTGTAAGTGTGTGTCTTTGTTACTGGGTATAAGTGCATTTCTTTGTTACTTGGGGTCATTGTATGTCTGTGTTACTTGGTGCAAGTGTGTGTCTATGTTACTGGGTATCAGTGTATGTCTTTGTTACTTTGTGTCAGTGTATGTCAAAATACTTGGTGTCAGTGTATGTCTGTGTTACTTGGTGCACGTGTGTGTCTTTGAAACTTGGTGTCAGTGTATGTCTTTGTTACTTGGTGTCAGTGTGTGTCTTTGTTACTGGGTATCAGTGCATGTCTTTGTTACTTGCTGTCATTGTATGTCTGTGTTACTTGGTGTAAGTGTGTGTCTGTGTTACTTGGTGTAAGTGTTTGTCTTTGAAACTTGGTGTCAGTGTATGTCTTTGTTACTTGGTGTCAGTGTGTGTCTTTGTAACTGGGTATCAGTGCATGTCTTTGTTACTTGGTGTCAGTGTATGTCTGTGTTACTTGGTGTAACTGTGTGTCTTTGAAACTTGGTGTCAGTGTATGTCTTTGTTACTTGGTGTAAGTGTGTGTCTGTGTTACTGGGTATCAGGGTCTGTCTTTTTTACTTGTTGTAAGTGTGTGTCTTTGTTACTGGGTATAAGTGCTTGTCTTTGTTACTTGGTGTCATTGTATGTCTGTGTTACTTGGTGTAAGTGTGTGTCTGTGTTACTGGGTATCAGTGTATGTCTTTGTTACTTGGTGTCAGTGTATGTCTGTGTTACTTGATGTAAGTGTGTGTCTTTGTTACTTGGTGTAAGTGTATGTCTTTGTTACTTGGTGCCAGTGTATGTCTTTGTTACTTGGTGCAAGTGTGTGTCTTTGTTACTGGGTGCCAGTGTGTGTCTGTGTTACTTTGTGTAAGTGTGTGTCTTTGTTACTTGGTGTCCGTGTGTGTCTGTGTTACTGGGTGTCTGTTTATGTCTTTGTTACTTGCTGTCAGTGTATGTCTTTGTTACTTGGTGTAAGTGTGTCTCTGTATTACTGGGTATCAGTGTCTGTCTATGTTACTTGGTGTAATTGTGTGTCTGTGTTACTGGGTGTCAGTGTATGTCTTTGTTACTTGGTGTAAGTGTATGTCTTTGTTACTTGGTGTAAGTGTGTGTTTGTGTTACTTGGTGTAAGTGTGTGTCTGTGTTACTTGGTGTCAGTGTATGTCTTTGTTACTTGGTGTCAGTGTATGTCTGTGTCACTTGGTGTCAGTGTGTTTGTTTGTGTTACTGGGTGTCAGTGCGTGTCTGTGTTACTTGGTGTAAGTGTGTGTCTTTGTTACTTGGTGTCCGTGTGTGTCTGTGTTACTGGGTGTCAGTGTATGTCTTTGTTACTGGGTGTCAGTGTAAGTCTTTGTTACTTGGTGTAAGTGTGTGTCTGTGTTACTGGGTACCAGTGTCTGTCTTTTTTAATTGGTGTAAGTGTGTGTCTGTGTTACTGGGTATCAGTGTATGTCTTTGTTACTTGGTGTCAGTGTATGTCTCTGTTACTTGGTGTAAGTGTGTGTCTGTGTTACTGGGTATCAGTGTATTTCTTTGTGACTTGGTGTCAGTGTATGTCTTTGTTACTGGGTGTCAGTTTGTGCCTTTGTGACTTGGTGTCAGTGTATGTCTGAGTTACTTAGTGTAAGTGTATGTCTTTGTTACCTGGTGTCAGTCTGTGTCTGTGTTACTTGGTGTAAGTGTG
The DNA here is from genome assembly GCF_036365525.1 of Heterodontus francisci. NCBI lineage: Eukaryota > Metazoa > Chordata > Chondrichthyes > Heterodontiformes > Heterodontidae > Heterodontus > Heterodontus francisci. Next base: position 5,093,278 of record NW_027141655.1, on the reverse strand, counting down.
TGTCTTTGTTACTTGGTGTCAGTGTATGTCTTTGTTACTTGGTGTAAGAGTGCGTTTGTGTTACTTGGTGTAAGTGTGTGTCCGTGTTACTTGGTGTCAGTGTATATCTTTGTTACTTGGTGTCAGTGTATGTCTGTGTCAGTTGGTATCAGTGTGTTTGTTTGTGTTACTGGGTCTCAGTGTGTGTCTGTGTTACTTGGTGTAAGTGTGTGTCTTTGGTACTTGGTGTCCGTGTGTGTCTTTGTTACTGGGTGTCAGTGTAGGTCTTTGTTACTGGGTGTCAGTGTCTGTCTTTGTTACTTGGTGTAAGTGTGTGTCTGTGTTACTGGATATCAGTGTATGTCTTTGTTACTTGGCGTCAGTGTATGTCTGTGCTACTTGGTGTAAGTGTGTGTCTGTGTTACTGGGTATCAGTGTATGTCTTTGTTACTTGGTGTAACTGTGTGTCTGTGTTACTGGGTTTCAGTGTATGTCTTTGTTACTTGGTGTCAGTGTATGTCTTTGTTACTTGGTGTAAGTGTATGTCTTTGTTACTTGGTGTCAGTGTATGTCTTTGTTACTTTGTGTAAGTGTGTGTCTGTGTTACTGGGTGTCAGTGTGTGTCTGTGTTGCTTGGTGTAAGTGTGTGTCTTTGTTACTTGGTGTCCGTGTGTGTCTGTGTTACTGGGTGTCAGTTTATGTCTTTGTCACTTGAAGTCAGTGTATGTCTTTGTTACTTGGTGTAAGTGTGTGTCTGTGTTACTGGGTATCAGTGTCTGTCTTTGTTACTTGGTGTAAGTGTGTGCCTGTGTTACTGGATATCAGTGTATGTCTTTGTTACTTGGTGTCAGTGTATGTCTGTGTTACTTGGTGTAATTGTGTGTCTGTGTTACTGGGTATCAGTGTATGTCTTTGTGACTTGGTGTCAGTGTATGTCTTTGTTACTGGGTGTCAGTGTGTGTCTTTGTGACTTGGTGTAAGTGTATGTCTTTGTTACTTGGTGTAATTGTCTGTCTGTGTTACTGGGTATCAGTGTATGTCTTTGTTACTTTGTGTCAATGCATGTCAAAATACTTGGTGTAAGTGTATGTCTTTGTTACTTGGTGTAATTGTCTGTCTTTGTTACTTGGTGTCAGTGTATGTCTGTGTTACTTGGTGTAATTGTGTTTCTTTGTTACTTGGTGTAAGTGTGTGGCTTTGTTACTTGGTGTCAGTGTATGTGTTTGTTACGTGGTGTCAGTGTGTTTCTGTGTTACTGGGCATCAGTGTATGTCTTTGTCACTTGGTATCAGTGTATGTCTTTGTGACTTGGTGCCTGTGTATTTCTGTGTTACTTGGTGTAAGTGTATGTCTTTGTTTCTTGGTGTAAGTGTATGTCTTTGTTACTTGGTGTCAGTGTATGTCTGTGTTACTTGGTGTAACTGTGTCTCTTTGTTACTTGGTGTAAGTGTATGTCTTTGTTACTTGGTGTCAGAGTATGTCTTTGTTAGTTGGTGTCAATTTGTGTCTTTGTTACTGGGCATCAGTGTATGTCTTTGTGACTTGGTATCATTGTTTGTCTGTGTTACTGGGTGTCAGTGTGTGTCTGTGTTAATTGGTGTAAGTGTGAGTCTTTCTTACTTGGTGTCCTTGTGTGTCTGTCTTACTGGGTGTCAGTGTATGTCTTTGTTACTGGGTGTAAGTGTGTGTCTGTGTTACTGGGTATCAGGGTCTGTCTTTTTTACTTGTTGTAAGTGTGTGTCTTTGTTACTGGGTATAAGTGCATTTCTTTGTTACTTGGGGTCATTGTATGTCTGTGTTACTTGGTGTAAATGTGTGTTTGTGTTACTGGGTATCAGTGTATGTCTTTGTTACTTTGTGTCAGTGTATGTCAAAATATTTGGTGTCAGTGTATGTCTGTGTTACTTGGTGCACGTGTGTGTCTTTGAAACTTGGTGTCAGTGTATGTCTTTGTTACATGGTGTCAGTGTGTGTCTTTGTTACTGGGTATCAGTGCATGTCTTTGTTACTTGCTGTCATTGTATGTCTGTGTTACTTGGTGTAAGTGTGTGCCTGTGTTACTTGGTGTAATTGTGTGTCTTTGAAACTTGGTGTCAGTGTATGTCTTTGTTACTTGGTGTCAGTGTGTGTCTTTGTAACTGGGTATCAGTGCATGTCTTTGTTACTTGGTGTCAGTGTATGTCTGTGTTACTTGGTGTAACTGTGTGTCTTTGAAACTTGGTGTCAGTGTATGTCTTTGTTACTTGGTGTAAGTGTGTGTCTGTGTTACTGGGTATCAGGGTCTGTCTTTTTTACTTGTTGTAAGTGTGTGTCTTTGTTACTGGGTATAAGTGCTTGTCTTTGTTACTTGGTGTCATTGTATGTCTGTGTTACTTGGTGTAAGTGTGTGTCTGTGTTACTGGGTATCAGTGTATGTCTTTGTTACTTGGTGTCAGTGTATGTCAAAATACTTGGTGTAAGTGTATGTCTTTGTTACTTGGTGTAATTGTCTGGCTTTGTTACTTGGTGTCAGTGTATGTCTGTGTTACTTGGTGTAAGTGTGTGTCTTTGTTACTTGGTGTAAGTGTGTGGCTTTGTTACTTGGTGTCAGTTTGTGTCTGTGTTACTGGGCATCAGTGTATGTCTTTGTGACTTGGTATCAGTGTATGTCTTTGTGACTTGGTGTCAGTGTATGTCTTTTATACTGGGTGTCAGTGTGTGTCTGTGTTACTTGGTGTCAGTGCATGCCTTTTATACTGTGTTTCAGTGTTTGTTTGTGTTACTGGGTGTCAGTGTGTGTCTGTGACACTAGGTGTCAGTATTTAGTTTAGTTTAGAGATACAGCACTTAAACAGGCCCTTCGGCCCACCGAATGTGTGCCGACCATCAACCACCCATTTATACTAATCCTACACTAATCCCGTATTCCTATCACATCCCCACCTATCCCTATATATTTCCCTTCCACCTACCTATACTAGGGGCAATTTATGATGGCCAATTAACCTATCAACCTGTAAGTCTTTGGCATGTGGGAGGAAACCGGAGCACCGGGAGGAAACGCACGCAGACACAGGGAGAACTTGCAAACTCCGCACAGGCAGTACCCAGAATCGAACCCGGGTCCCTGGAGCTGTGAGGCTGCGGTGCTAACCACTGCGCCAATGTGCCCCCCACCCCCCCTAAGTGTGTGCCTGTGTTACGGGGTATCAGTGTCTGTCTTTGTTACTTGGTGTCAGTGTATGTCTGTGTTACTTGATGTAAGTGTGTGTCTTTGTTACTTGGTGTAAGTGTATGTCTTTGTTACTTGGTGCCAGTGTATGTCTTTGTTACTTGGTGTAAGTGTGTGTCTGTGTTACTGGGTGCCAGTGTGTGTCTGTTTTACTTTGTGTAAGTGTGTGTCTTTGTTACTTGGTGTCCGTGTGTGTCTGTGTTACTGGGTGTCTGTTTATGTCTTTGTTACTTGGTGTCAGTGTATGTCTTTGTTATTTGGTGTAAGTGTGTGTCTGTGTTACTGGGTATCAGTGTCTGTCTATGTTACTTGGTGTAAGTGTGTGTCTGTGTTACTGGGTGTCAGTGTATGTCTTTGTTACTTGGTGTAGGTGTATGTCTTTGTTACTTGGTGTAAGTGTGTGTTTGTGTTACTTGGTGTAAGTGTGTGTCTGTGTTACTTGGTGTCAGTGTATGTCTTTGTTACTTCGTGTCAGTGTATGTCTGTGTCACTTGGTGTCAGTGTGTTTGTTTGTGTTACTGGGTGTCAGTGCGTGTCTGTGTTACTTGGTGTAAGTGTGTGCCTTTGTTACTTGGTGTCCGTGTGTGTCTGTGTTACTGGGTGTCAGTGTATGTCTTTGTTACTGGGTGTCAGTGTAAGTCTTTGTTACTTGGTGTAAGTGTGTGACTGTGTTACTGGGTACCAGTGTCTGTCTTTTTTAATTGGTGTAAGTGTGTGTCTGTGTTACTGGGTATCAGTGTATGTCTTTGTTACTTGGTGTCAGTGCATGTCTCTGTTACTTGGTGTAAGTGTGTGTCTGTGTTACTGGGTATCAGTGTATTTCTTTGTGACTTGGTGTCAGTGTATGTCTTTGTTACTGGGTGTCAGTGTGTGTCTTTGTGACTTGGTGTCAGTGTATGTCTGTGTTACTTAGTGGAAGTGTATGTCTTTGTTACCTGGTGTCAGTCTGTGTCTGTGTTACTTGGTGTAAGTGTGTGTCTTTGTTACTTGGTGTCAGTGTATGTCTTTGTTACTTGGTGTAAGAGTGCGTTTGTGTAACTTGGTGTTAGTGTGTGTCCGTGTTACTTGGTGTCAGTGTATATCTTTGTTACTTGGTGTCAGTGTATGTCTGTGTCAGTTGGTATCAGTGTGTTTGTTTGTGTTACTGGGTGTCACTGTGTGTCTGTGTTACTTGGTGTAAGTGTGTGTCTTTGGTACTTGGTGTCCGTGTGTGTCTTTGTTACTGGGTGTCAGTGTAGGTCTTTGTTACTGGGTGTCAGTGTCTGTCTTTGTTACTTGGTGTAAGTGTGTGTCTGTGTTACTGGATATCAGTGTATGTCTTTGTTACTTGGTGTCAGTGTATGTCTGTGCTACTTGGTGTAAGTGTGTGTCTGTGTTACTGGGTATCAGTGTATGTCTTTGTTACTTGGTGTAACAGTGTGTCTGTGTTACTGGGTTTCAGTGTATGTCTTTGATACTTGGTGTCAGTGTATGTCTTTGTTACTTGGTGTAAGTGTATGTCTTTGTTACTTGGTGTCAGTGTATGTCTTTGTTACTTTGTGTAAGTGTGTGTCTGTGTTACTGGGTGTCAGTGTGTGTCTGTGTTGCTTGGTGTAAGTGTGTGTCTTTGTTACTTGGTGTCCGTGTGTGTCTGTGTTACTGGGTGTCAGTTTATGTCTTTGTCACTTGAAGTCAGTGTATGTCTTTGTTACTTGGTGTAAGTGTGTGTCTGTGTTACTGGGTATCAGTGTCTGTCTTTGTTACTTGGTGTAAGTGTGTGCCTGTGTTACTGGATATCAGTGTATGTCTTTGTGACTTGCTGTCAGTGTATGTCTGTGTTACTTAGTGGAAGTGTATGTCTTTGTTACCTGGTGTCAGTCTGTGTCTGTGTTACTTGGTGTAAGTGTGTGTCTTTGTTACTTGGTGTCAGTGTATGTCTTTGTTACTTGGTGTAAGAGTGCGTTTGTGTAACTTGGTGTTAGTGTGTGTCCGTGTTACTTGGTGTCAGTGTATATCTTTGTTACTTGGTGTCAGTGTATGTCTGTGTCAGTTGGTATCAGTGTGTTTGTTTGTGTTACTGGGTGTCACTGTGTGTCTGTGTTACTTGGTGTAAGTGTGTGTCTTTGGTACTTGGTGTCCGTGTGTGTCTTTGTTACTGGGTGTCAGTGTAGGTCTTTGTTACTGGGTGTCAGTGTCTGTCTTTGTTACTTGGTGTAAGTGTGTGTCTGTGTTACTGGATATCAGTGTATGTCTTTGTTACTTGGTGTCAGTGTATGTCTGTGCTACTTGGTGTAAGTGTGTGTCTGTGTTACTGGGTATCAGTGTATGTCTTTGTTACTTGGTGTAACTGTGTGTCTGTGTTACTGGGTTTCAGTGTATGTCTTTGATACTTGGTGTCAGTGTATGTCTTTGTTACTTGGTGTAAGTGTATGTCTTTGTTACTTGGTGTCAGTGTATGTCTTTGTTACTTTGTGTAAGTGTGTGTCTGTGTTACTGGGTGTCAGTGTGTGTCTGTGTTGCTTGGTGTAAGTGTGTGTCTTTGTTACTTGGTGTCCGTGTGTGTCTGTGTTACTGGGTGTCAGTTTATGTCTTTGTCACTTGAAGTCAGTGTATGTCTTTGTTACTTGGTGTAAGTGTGTGTCTGTGTTACTGGGTATCAGTGTCTGTCTTTGTTACTTGGTGTAAGTGTGTGCCTGTGTTACTGGATATCAGTGTATGTCTTTGTTACTTGCTGTCAGTGTATGTCTGTGTTACTTGGTGTAATTGTGTGTCTGTGTTACTGGGTATCAGTGTATGTCTTTTTGACTTGGTGTCAGTGTATGTCTTTGTTACTGGGTGTCAGTGTGTGTCTTTGTGACTTGGTGTCAGTGTATGTCTGTGTTACTTGGTGTAAGTGTGTGTCTGTGTTACTGGGTATCAGTGTATGTCATTGTTACTTGGTGTAAGTATGTGTCAAAATACTTGGTGTCAGTGAATGTCTTTGTTAATGGGTGTCAGTGTGTGTCTTCGTGACTTGGTGTCAGTGTATGTCTTTGTTACTTGGTGTAAGTGTGTGTCTGTGTTTCTGGGTATCAGTGTATGTCTTTGTTACTTGGTGTCAGTTTATGTCTCTGTTACATGGTGTAAGTGTGTGTCTGTGTTACTGGGTATCAGTGTCTATTTTTTCACTTGGTGTAAGTGTGTGTCTGTGTTACTGGGTATCAGTGTAGGTCTTTGTTACTTGGTGTCAGGTGTATGTCTGTGTTACTTGGTGTAAGTGTGTGCCTGTGTTACTGGGTATCAGTGCATGTCTTTGTGACTTGGTGTCAGTGTATGTCTTTGTTACTGGGTGTCAGTGTGTGTCTTTGTGACTTGGTGTCACTATATGTCTGTGTTACTTGGTGTAAGTGTATGTCTTTGTTACTTGGTGTCAGTCTATGTCTGTGTTACTTGGTGTAAGTGTGTGTCTTTGTTACTTGGTGTCAGTGTATGTCTTTGTTACTTGGTGTAAGTGTGTGTTTGTGTTACTTGGTGTAAGTGTGTGTCTTTGTTACTTGGTATCAGTGTATGTCTTTGTTACTTGGTGTCAGTGTATGTCTGTGTCACTTGGTGTCAGTGTGTTTGTTTGTGTTACTGGGTGTCAGTGTGTGTCTGTGTTACTTGGTGTAAGTGTGGGACTTTGTTACTTGGTGTCAGTGTGTGTCTGTGTTACTGGGTGTCAGTGTCTGTCTTTGTTACTTAGTGTAAGTGTGTGTCTGTGTTACTGGGTATCAGTGTATGTCTTTGTTACTTGGTGTCAGTGTATGTCTGTGCTACTTGGTGTAAGTGTGTGTCTGTGCTACTGGGTATCAGTGTATGTCTTTGTTACTTGTTGTAAGTGTGTGTCTGTGTTACTGGGAATCAGTGTATGTCTTTGTTACTTGGTGTAAGTGTATGTCTTTGTTACTTGGTGTCAGTGTATGTCTTAGTTACTTGGTGTAAGTGTGTGTCTGTGTTTCTGGGTTTCAGTGTGTGTCTGTGTTACTTGGTGTAAGTGTGTGTCTTTGTTACTTGGTGTCCGTGTGTGTCTGTGTTGCTGGGTGTCAGTTTATGTCTTTGTTACTTGATTTCAGTGCATGTCTTTGTTACTTGGTGTAAGTGTGTGTGTGTGTTAATGGTTATCAGTGTCTGTCTTTGTTACTTGGTGTATGTGTGTGTCTGTGTTACTGGGTATCAGTGTATGTCTTTGTTACTTGGTGTCAGTGTATGTCTTTGTTACTTGGTGTAAGTGTATGTCTTTGTTACTTGGTGTCAGTGTATGTCTTTGTTACTTGGTGTAAGTGTGTGTCTGTGTTTCTGGTTGTCAGTGTGTGTCTGTGTTACTTGGTGTAAGTGTGTGTCTTTGTTACTTGGTGTCCATGTGTGTCTGTGTTGCTGGGTGTCAGTTTATGTCTTTGTTACTTGATTTCAGTGTATGTCTTTGTTACTTGGTGTAAGTGTGTGTGTGTGTTACTGGGTATCAGTGTCTGTCTTTGTTACTTGGTGTAAGTGTGTGTCTGTGTTACTGGGTATCAGTGTATCACTTTGTTACTTGGTGTCAGTGTATGTCTTTGTTACTTCGTGTAAGTGTATGTCTTTGTTACTTGGTGTCAGTGTATGTCTTTGTTACTTGGTGTAAGTGTGTGTCTGTGTTTCTGGGTGTCAGTGTGTGTCTGTGTTACTTGGTGTAAGTGTGTGTCTTTGTTACTTGGTGTCCATGTGTGTCTGTGTTGCTGGGTGTCAGTTTATGTCTTTGTTACTTGATTTCAGTGTCTGTCTTTGTTACTTGGTGGAAGTGTGTGTCTGTGTTACTGGGTATCAGTGTATCACTTTGTTACTTGGTGTCAGTGTATGTCTTTGTTACTTCGTGTAAGTGTATGTCTTTGTTACTTGGTGTCAGTGTATGTCTTTGTTACTTGTGTAAGTGTGTGTCTGTGTTTCTGGGTGTCAGTGTGCGTCTGTGTTACTTGGTGTAAGTGTGAGTCTTTCTTACTTGGTGTCCTTGTGTGTCTGTCTTACTGGGTGTCAGTGTATGTCTTTGTTACTGGGTGTCGGTGTATGTCTTTGTTACTTGGTGTAAGTGTGTGTCTGTGTTACTGGGTATCAGGGTCTGTCTTTTTTACTTGTTGTAAGTGTGTGTCTTTGTTACTGGGTATAAGTGCATTTCTTTGTTACTTGGGGTCATTGTATGTCTGTGTTACTTGGTGCAAGTGTGTGTCTATGTTACTGGGTATCAGTGTATGTCTTTGTTACTTTGTGTCAGTGTATGTCAAAATACTTGGTGTCAGTGTATGTCTGTGTTACTTGGTGCACGTGTGTGTCTTTGAAACTTGGTGTCAGTGTATGTCTTTGTTACTTGGTGTCAGTGTGTGTCTTTGTTACTGGGTATCAGTGCATGTCTTTGTTACTTGCTGTCATTGTATGTCTGTGTTACTTGGTGTAAGTGTGTGTCTGTGTTACTTGGTGTAAGTGTTTGTCTTTGAAACTTGGTGTCAGTGTATGTCTTTGTTACTTGGTGTCAGTGTGTGTCTTTGTAACTGGGTATCAGTGCATGTCTTTGTTACTTGGTGTCAGTGTATGTCTGTGTTACTTGGTGTAACTGTGTGTCTTTGAAACTTGGTGTCAGTGTATGTCTTTGTTACTTGGTGTAAGTGTGTGTCTGTGTTACTGGGTATCAGGGTCTGTCTTTTTTACTTGTTGTAAGTGTGTGTCTTTGTTACTGGGTATAAGTGCTTGTCTTTGTTACTTGGTGTCATTGTATGTCTGTGTTACTTGGTGTAAGTGTGTGTCTGTGTTACTGGGTATCAGTGTATGTCTTTGTTACTTGGTGTCAGTGTATGTCTGTGTTACTTGATGTAAGTGTGTGTCTTTGTTACTTGGTGTAAGTGTATGTCTTTGTTACTTGGTGCCAGTGTATGTCTTTGTTACTTGGTGCAAGTGTGTGTCTTTGTTACTGGGTGCCAGTGTGTGTCTGTGTTACTTTGTGTAAGTGTGTGTCTTTGTTACTTGGTGTCCGTGTGTGTCTGTGTTACTGGGTGTCTGTTTATGTCTTTGTTACTTGGTGTCAGTGTATGTCTTTGTTACTTGGTGTAATTGTGTCTCTGTATTACTGGGTATCAGTGTCTGTCTATGTTACTTGGTGTAATTGTGTGTCTGTGTTACTGGGTGTCAGTGTATGTCTTTGTTACTTGGTGTAAGTGTATGTCTTTGTTACTTGGTGTAAGTGTGTGTTTGTGTTACTTGGTGTAAGTGTGTGTCTGTGTTACTTGGTGTCAGTGTATGTCTTTGTTACTTGGTGTCAGTGTATGTCTGTGTCACTTGGTGTCAGTGTGTTTGTTTGTGTTACTGGGTGTCAGTGCGTGTCTGTGTTACTTGGTGTAAGTGTGTGTCTTTGTTACTTGGTGTCCGTGTGTGTCTGTGTTACTGGGTGTCAGTGTATGTCTTTGTTACTGGGTGTCAGTGTAAGTCTTTGTTACTTGGTGTAAGTGTGTGTCTGTGTTACTGGGTACCAGTGTCTGTCTTTTTTAATTGGTGTAAGTGTGTGTCTGTGTTACTGGGTATCAGTGTATGTCTTTGTTACTTGGTGTCAGTGTATGTCTCTGTTACTTGGTGTAAGTGTGTGTCTGTGTTACTGGGTATCAGTGTATTTCTTTGTGACTTGGTGTCAGTGTATGTCTTTGTTACTGGGTGTCAGTTTGTGCCTTTGTGACTTGGTGTCAGTGTATGTCTGAGTTACTTAGTGTAAGTGTATGTCTTTGTTACCTGGTGTCAGTCTGTGTCTGTGTTACTTGGTGTAAGTGTGTGTCTTTGTTACTTGGTGTCAGTGTATGTCTTTGTTACTTGGTGTAAGAGTGCGTTTGTGTTACTTGGTGTAAGTGTGTGTCCGTGTTACTTGGTGTCAGTGTATATCTTTGTTACTTGGTGTCAGTGTATGTCTGTGTCAGTTGGTATCAGTGTGTTTGTTTGTGTTACTGGGTGTCAGTGTGTGTCTGTGTTACTTGGTGTAAGTGTGTGTCTTTGGTACTTGGTGTCCGTGTGTGTCTTTGTTACTGGGTGTCAGTGTAGGTCTTTGTTACTGGGTGTCAGTGTCTGTCTTTGTTACTTGGTGTAAGTGTGTGTCTGTGTTACTGGATATCAGTGTATGTCTTTGTTACTTGGCGTCAGTGTATGTCTGTGCTACTTGGTGTAAGTGTGTGTCTGTGTTACTGGGTATCAGTGTATGTCTTTGTTACTTGGTGTAACTGTGTGTCTGTGTTACTGGGTTTCAGTGTATGTCTTTGTTACTTGGTGTCAGTGTATGTCTTTGTTACTTGGTGTAAGTGTATGTCTTTGTTACTTGGTGTCAGTGTATGTCTTTGTTACTTTGTGTAAGTGTGTGTCTGTGTTACTGGGTGTCAGTGTGTGTCTGTGTTGCTTGGTGTAAGTGTGTGTCTTTGTTACTTGGTGTCCGTGTGTGTCTGTGTTACTGGGTGTCAGTTTATGTCTTTGTCACTTGAAGTCAGTGTATGTCTTTGTTACTTGGTGTAAGTGTGTGTCTGTGTTACTGGGTATCAGTGTCTGTCTTTGTTACTTGGTGTAAGTGTGTGCCTGTGTTACTGGATATCAGTGTATGTCTTTGTTACTTGGTGTCAGTGTATGTCTGTGTTACTTGGTGTAATTGTGTGTCTGTGTTACTGGGTATCAGTGTATGTCTTTGTGACTTGGTGTCAGTGTATGTCTTTGTTACTGGGTGTCAGTGTGTGTCTTTGTGACTTGGTGTAAGTGTATGTCTTTGTTACTTGGTGTAATTGTCTGTCTGTGTTACTGGGTATCAGTGTATGTCTTTGTTACTTTGTGTCAGTGCATGTCAAAATACTTGGTGTAAGTGTATGTCTTTGTTACTTGGTGTAATTGTCTGTCTTTGTTACTTGCTGTCAGTGTATGTCTTTGTTACTTGGTGTAAGTGTGTGTCTTTGTTACTTGGTGTAAGTGTGTGGCTTTGTAACTTGGTGTCAGTGTATGTGTTTGTTACGTGGTGTCAGTGTGTTTCTGTGTTACTGGGCATCAGTGTATGTCTTTGTCACTTGGTATCAGTGTATGTCTTTGTGACTTGGTGCCTGTGTATTTCTGTGTTACTTGGTGTAAGTGTATGTCTTTGTTTCTTGGTGTAAGTGTATGTCTTTGTTACTTGGTGTCAGTGTATGTCTGTGTTACTTGGTGTAACTGTGTCTCTTTGTTACTTGGTGTAAGTGTATGTCTTTGTTACTTGGTGACAGAGTATGTCTTTGTTAGTTGGTGTCAGTTTGTGTCTTTGTTACTGGGCATCAGTGTATGTCTTTGTGACTTGGTATCATTGTTTGTCTGTGTTACTGGGTGTCAGTGTGTGTCTGTGTTACTTGGTGTAAGTGTGAGTCTTTCTTACTTGGTGTCCTTGTGTGTCTGTCTTACTGGGTGTCAGTGTATGTCTTTGTTACTGGGTGTCGGTGTATGTCTTTGTTACTTGGTGTAAGTGTGTCTGTGTTACTGGGTATCAGGGTCTGTCTTTTTTACTTGTTGTAAGTGTGTGTCTTTGTTACTGGGTATAAGTGCATTTCTTTGTTACTTGGGGTCATTGTATGTCTGTGTTACTTGGTGTAAGTGTGTGTCTGTGTTACTGGGTATCAGTGTATGTCTTTGTTACTTTGTGTCAGTGTATGTCAAAATACTTGGTGTCAGTGTATGTCGGTGTTACTTGGTGCACGTGTGTGTCTTTGAAACTTGGTGTCAGTGTATGTCTTTGTGACATGGTGTCAGTGTGTGTCTTTGTTACTGGGTATCAGTGCATGTCTTTGTTACTTGCTGTCATTGTATGTCTGTGTTACTAGGTGTCAGTGTGTGTCTGTGTTACTTGGTGTAAGTGTGTGTCTTTGAAACTTGGTGTCAGTGTATGTCTTTGTTACTTGGTGTCAGTGTGTGTCTTTGTAACTGGGTATCAGTGCATGTCTTTGTTACTTGGTGTCAGTGTATGTCTGTGTTACTTGGTGTAACTGTGTGTCTTTGAAACTTGGTGTCAGTGTATGTCTTTGTTACTTGGTGTCATTGTATGTCTGTGTTACTTGGTGTAAGTGTGTGTCCGTGTTACTTGGTGTCAGTGTATATCTTTGTTACTTGGTGTCAGTGTATGTCTGTGTCAGTTGGTATCAGTGTGTTTGTTTGTGTTACTGGGTGTCAGTGTGTGTCTGTGTTACTTGGTGTAAGTGTGTGTCTTTGGTACTTGGTGTCCGTGTGTGTCTTTGTTACTGGGTGTCAGTGTAGGTCTTTGTTACTGGGTGTCAGTGTCTGTCTTTGTTACTTGGTGTAAGTGTGTGTCTGTGTTACTGGATATCAGTGTATGTCTTTGTTACTTGGCGTCAGTGTATGTCTGTGCTACTTGGTGTAAGTGTGTGTCTGTGTTACTGGGTATCAGTGTATGTCTTTGTTACTTGGTGTAACTGTGTGTCTGTGTTACTGGGTTTCAGTGTATGTCTTTGTTACTTGGTGTCAGTGTATGTCTTTGTTACTTGGTGTAAGTGTATGTCTTTGTTACTTGGTGTCAGTGTATGTCTTTGTTACTTTGTGTAAGTGTGTGTCTGTGTTACTGGGTGTCAGTGTGTGTCTGTGTTGCTTGGTGTAAGTGTGTGTCTTTGTTACTTGGTGTCCGTGTGTGTCTGTGTTACTGGGTGTCAGTTTATGTCTTTGTCACTTGAAGTCAGTGTATGTCTTTGTTACTTGGTGTAAGTGTGTGTCTGTGTTACTGGGTATCAGTGTCTGTCTTTGTTACTTGGTGTAAGTGTGTGCCTGTGTTACTGGATATCAGTGTATGTCTTTGTTACTTGGTGTCAGTGTATGTCTGTGTTACTTGGTGTAATTGTGTGTCTGTGTTACTGGGTATCAGTGTATGTCTTTGTGACTTGGTGTCAGTGTATGTCTTTGTTACTGGGTGTCAGTGTGTGTCTTTGTGACTTGGTGTAAGTGTATGTCTTTGTTACTTGGTGTAATTGTCTGTCTGTGTTACTGGGTATCAGTGTATGTCTTTGTTACTTTGTGTCAGTGCATGTCAAAATACTTGGTGTAAGTGTATGTCTTTGTTACTTGGTGTAATTGTCTGTCTTTGTTACTTGCTGTCAGTGTATGTCTTTGTTACTTGGTGTAAGTGTGTGTCTTTGTTACTTGGTGTAAGTGTGTGGCTTTGTAACTTGGTGTCAGTGTATGTGTTTGTTACGTGGTGTCAGTGTGTTTCTGTGTTACTGGGCATCAGTGTATGTCTTTGTCACTTGGTATCAGTGTATGTCTTTGTGACTTGGTGCCTGTGTATTTCTGTGTTACTTGGTGTAAGTGTATGTCTTTGTTTCTTGGTGTAAGTGTATGTCTTTGTTACTTGGTGTCAGTGTATGTCTGTGTTACTTGGTGTAACTGTGTCTCTTTGTTACTTGGTGTAAGTGTATGTCTTTGTTACTTGGTGACAGAGTATGTCTTTGTTAGTTGGTGTCAGTTTGTGTCTTTGTTACTGGGCATCAGTGTATGTCTTTGTGACTTGGTATCATTGTTTGTCTGTGTTACTGGGTGTCAGTGTGTGTCTGTGTTACTTGGTGTAAGTGTGAGTCTTTCTTACTTGGTGTCCTTGTGTGTCTGTCTTACTGGGTGTCAGTGTATGTCTTTGTTACTGGGTGTCGGTGTATGTCTTTGTTACTTGGTGTAAGTGTGTCTGTGTTACTGGGTATCAGGGTCTGTCTTTTTTACTTGTTGTAAGTGTGTGTCTTTGTTACTGGGTATAAGTGCATTTCTTTGTTACTTGGGGTCATTGTATGTCTGTGTTACTTGGTGTAAGTGTGTGTCTGTGTTACTGGGTATCAGTGTATGTCTTTGTTACTTTGTGTCAGTGTATGTCAAAATACTTGGTGTCAGTGTATGTCGGTGTTACTTGGTGCACGTGTGTGTCTTTGAAACTTGGTGTCAGTGTATGTCTTTGTGACATGGTGTCAGTGTGTGTCTTTGTTACTGGGTATCAGTGCATGTCTTTGTTACTTGCTGTCATTGTATGTCTGTGTTACTAGGTGTCAGTGTGTGTCTGTGTTACTTGGTGTAAGTGTGTGTCTTTGAAACTTGGTGTCAGTGTATGTCTTTGTTACTTGGTGTCAGTGTGTGTCTTTGTAACTGGGTATCAGTGCATGTCTTTGTTACTTGGTGTCAGTGTATGTCTGTGTTACTTGGTGTAACTGTGTGTCTTTGAAACTTGGTGTCAGTGTATGTCTTTGTTACTTGGTGTCATTGTATGTCTGTGTTACTTGGTGTAAGTGTGTGTCTGTGTTACTGGGTATCAGTGTATGTCTTTGTTACTTGGTGTCAGTGTATGTCAAAATACTTGGTGTAAGTGTATGTCTTTGTTACTTGGTGTAAGTGTCTGTCTTTGTTACTTGGTGTCAGTGTATGTCTGTGTTACTTGGTGTAAGTGTGTGTCTTTGTTACTTGGTTTAAGTGTGTGGCTTTGTTACTTGGTGTCAGTTTGTGTATGTGTTACTGGGCATCAGTGTATGTCTTTGTGACTTGGTATCAGTGTATGTCTTTGTGACTTGGTGTCAGTGTATGTCTTTTATACTGGGTGTCAGTGTGTGTCTGTGTTACTTGGTGTCAGTGTATGTCTTTTATACTGCGTTTCAGTGTTTGTTTGTGTTACTGGGTGTCAGTGTGTGTCTGTGACACTAGGTGTCAGTATTTAGTTTAGTTTAGAGATACAGCACTTAAACAGGCCCTTCGGCCCACCGAATGTGTGCCGACCATCAACCACCCATTTATACTAATCCTACACTAATCCCGTATTCTTATCACATCTCCAACTGTACCTATATATTTCCCTTCCACCTACCTATACTAGGGGCAATTTATGATGGCCAATTAACCTATCAACCTGTAAGTCTTTGGCATGTGGGAGGAAACCGGAGCACCGGGAGGAAACGCACGCAGACACAGGGAGAACTTGCAAACTCCGCACAGGCAGTACCCAGAATCGAACCCGGGTCCCTGGAGCTGTGAGGCTGCGGTGCTAACCACTGCGCCAATGTGCCCCCACCCCCCCCAAGTGTGTGCCTGTGTTACTGGGTATCAGTGTCTGTCTTTGTTACTTGGTGTCAGTGTATGTCTGTGTTACTTGATGTAAGTGTGTGTCTTTGTTACTTGGTGTAAGTGTATGTCTTTGTTACTTGGTGCCAGTGTATGTCTTTGTTACTTGGTGTAAGTGTGTGTCTGTGTTACTGGGTGCCAGTGTGTGTCTGTGTTACTTTGTGTAAGTGTGTGTCTTTGTTACTTGGTGTCCGTGTGTGTCTGTGTTACTGGGTGTCTGTTTATGTCTTTGTTACTTGGTGTCAGTGTATGTCTTTGTTACTTGGTGTAAGTGTGTATCTGTATTACTGGGTATCAGTGTCTGTCTATGTTACTTGGTGTAAGTGTGTGTCTGTGTTACTGGGTGTCAGTGTATGTCTTTGTTACTTGGTGTAAGTGTATGTCTTTGTTACTTGGTGTAAGTGTGTGTTTGTGTTACTTGTTGTAAGTGTGTGTCTGTGTTACTTGGTGTCAGTGTATGTCTTTGTTACTTCGTGTCAGTGTATGTCTGTGTCACTTGGTGTCAGTGTGTTTGTTTGTGTTACTGGGTGTCAGTGCGTGTCTGTGTTACTTGGTGTAAGTGATTGCCTTTGTTACTTGGTGTCTGTGTGTGTCTGTGTTACTGGGTGTCAGTGTATGTCTTTGTTAATGGGTGTCAGTGTAAGTCTTTGTTACTTGGTGTAAGTGTGTGACTGTGTTACTGGGTACCAGTGTCTGTCTTTTTTAATTGGTGTAAGTGTGTGTCTGTGTTACTGGGTATCAGTGTATGTCTTTGTTACTTGGTGTCAGTGTATGTCTCTGTTACTTGGTGTAAGTGTGTGTCTGTGTTACTGGGTATCAGTGTATTTCTTTGTGACTTGGTGTCAGTGTATGTCTTTGTTACTGGGTGTCAGTGTGTGTCTTTGTGACTTGGTGTCAGTGTATGTCTGTGTTACTTAGTGTAAGTGTATGTCTTTGTTACCTGGTGTCAGTCTGTGTCTATGTTACTTGGTGTAAGTGTGTGTCTTTGTGACTTGGTGTCAGTGTATGTCTGTGTTACTTAGTGTAAGTGTATGTCTTTGTTACCTGGTGTCAGTCTGTGTCTGTGTTACTTGGTGTAAGTGTGTGTCTTTGTTACTTGGTGTCAGTGTATGTCTTTGTTACTTGGTGTAAGAGTGCGTTTGTGTTACTTGGTGTTAGTGTGTGTCCGTGTTACTTGGTGTCAGTGTATATCTTTGTTACTTGGTGTCAGTGTATGTCTGTGTCAGTTGGTATCAGTGTGTTTGTTTGTGTTACTGGGTGTCAGTGTGTGTCTGTGTTACTTGGTGTAAGTGTGTGTCTTTGGTACTTGGTGTCCGTGTGTGTCTTTGTTACTGGGTGTCAGTGTAGGTCTTTGTTACTGGGTGTCAGTGTCTGTCTTTGTTACTTGGTGTAAGTGTGTGTCTGTGTTACTGGATATCAGTGTATGTCTTTGTTACTTGGTGTCAGTGTATGTCTGTGCTACTTGGTGTAAGTGTGTGTCTGTGTTACTGGGTGTCAGTGTATGTCTTTGTTACTTGGTGTAACTGTATGTATTTGTTACTTTGTGTAAGTGTGTGTCTGTGTTACTGGGTGTCAGTGTGTGTCTGTGTTGCTTGGTGTAAGTGTGTGTCTTTGTTACTTGGTGTCCGTTGTGTCTGTGTTACTGGGTGTCAGTTTATGTCTTTGTCACTTGAAGTCAGTGCATGTCTTTGTTACTTTGTGTAAGTGTGTGTCTGTGTTACTGGGTATCAGTGTCTGTCTTTGTTACTTGGTGTAAGTGTGTGCCTGTGTTACTGGATATCAGTGTATGTCTTTGTTACTTGGTGTCAGTGTATGTCTGTGTTACTTGGTGTAATTGTGTGTCTGTGTTACTGGGTATCAGTGTATGTCTTTTTGACTTGCTGTCAGTGTATGTCTTTGTTACTGGGTGTCAGTGTGTGTCTTTGTGACTTGGTGTCCATGTATGTCTTTGTTACTTGGTGTAAGTGTGTGTCTGTGTTACTGGGTATCAGTGTATGTCATTGTTACTTGGTGTAAGTATGTGTCAAAATACTTGGTGTCAGTGAATGTCTTTGTTAATGGGTGTCAGTGTGTGTCTTCGTGACTTGGTGTCAGTGTATGTCTTTGTTACTTGGTGTAAGTGTGTGTCTGTGTTTCTGGGTATCAGTGTATGTCTTTGTTACTTGGTGTCAGTTTATGTCTCTGTTACATGGTGTAAGTGTGTGTCTGTGTTACTGGGTATCAGTGTCTATTTTTTCACTTGGTGTAAGTGTGTGTCTGTGCTACTGGGTATCAGTGTAGGTCTTTGTTACTTGGTGTCAGGTGTATATCTGTATTACTTGGTGTAAGTGTGTGCCTGTGTTACTGGGTATCAGTGTATGTCTTTGTGACTTGGTGTCAGTGTATGTCTTTGTTACTAGGTGTCAGTGTGTGTCTTTGTGACTTGGTGTCACTATATGTCTGTGTTACTTGGTGTAAGTGTAAGTCTTTGTTACTTGGTGTCAGTCTATGTCTGTGTTACTTGGTGTAAGTGTGTGTCTTTGTTACTTGGTGTCAGTGTATGTCTTTGTTACTTGGTGTAAGTGTGTGTTTGTGTTACTTGGTGTAAGTGTGTGTCTTTGTTACTTGGTATCAGTGTATGTCTTTGTTACTTGGTGTCAGTGTATGTCTGTGTCACTTGGTGTCAGTGTGTTTGTTTGTGTTACTGGGTGTCAGTGTGTGTCTGTGTTACTTGGTGTAAGTGTGGGACTTTGTTACTTGTTGTCAGTGTGTGTCTGTGTTACTGGGTGTCAGTGTCTGTCTTTGTTACTTAGTGTAAGTGTGTGTCTGTGTTACTGGGTATCAGTGTATGTCTTTGTTACTTGGTGTCAGTGTATGTCTGTGCTACTTGGTGTAAGTGTGTGTCTGTGCTACTGGGTATCAGTGTATGTCTTTGTTACTTGTTGTAAGTGTGTGTCTGTGTTACTGGGAATCAGTGTATGTCTTTGTTACTTGGTGTAAGTGTGAGTCTTTGTTACTTGGTGTCAGTGTATGTCTTTGTTACTTGGTGTAAGTGTGTGTCTGTGTTTCTGGGTTTCAGTGTGTGTCTGTGTTACTTGGTGTAATGGTGTGTCTTTGTTACTTGGTGTCCGTGTGTGTCTGTGTTGCTGGGTGTCAGTTTATGTCTTTGTTACTTGATTTCAGTGCATGTCTTTGTTACTTGGTGTAAGTGTGTGTGTGTGTTACTGGGTATCAGTGTCTGCCTTTGTTACTTGGTGTAAGTGTGTGTCTGTGTTACTGGGTATCAGTGTATGTCTTTGTTACTTGGTGTCAGTGTATGTCTTTGTTACTTGGTGTAAGTGTATGTCTTTGTTACTTGGTGTCAGTGTATGTCTTTGTTACTTGGTGTAAGTGTGTGTCTGTGTTTCTGGGTGTCAGTGTGTGTCTGTGTTACTTGGTGTAAGTGTGTGTCTTTGTTACTTGCTGTCCATGTGTGTCTGTGTTGCTGGGTGTCAGTTTATGTCTTTGTTACTTGATTTCAGTGTATGTCTTTGTTACTTGGTGTAAGTGTGTGTGTGTGTTACTGGGTATCAGTGTCTGTCTTTGTTACTTGGTGGAAGTGTGTCTCTGTGTTACTGGGTATCAGTGTATCACTTTGTTACTTGGTGTCAGTGTATGTCTTTGTTACTTCGTGTAAGTGTATGTCTTTGTTACTTGGTGTCAGTGTATGTCTTTGTTACTTGGTGTAAGTGTGTGTCTGTGTTTCTGGGTGTCAGTGTGTGTCTGTGTTACTTGGTGTAAGTGTGTGTCTTTGTTACTTGGTGTCCATGTGTGTCTGTGTTGCTGGGTGTCAGTTTATGTCTTTGTTACTTGATTTCAGTGTCTGTCTTTGTTACTTGGTGTCCGTGTGTGTCTGTGTTACTGGTTGTAAGTGTATGTCTTTGTTACTTGGTGTCAGTGTATGTCTTTGTTACTTGGTGTAAGTGCGTGTCTGTGTTTCTGGGTGCCAGTGTGTGTCTGTGTTACTTGGTGTAAGTGTGTGTCTTTGTTACTTGGTGTACGTGTGTGTGTGTGTGTTACTGGGTATCAGTGTCTGTCTTTGATACTTGGTGTAAGTGTGTGTCTGTGTTACTGGGTATCAGTGTATGTCTTTGTTACTTGGTGTCAGTGTATGTCTGTGTTACTTGGTGTAATTGTGTGTCTGTGTTACTGGGTATCAGTGTATGTCTTTGTGACTTGGTGTCAGTGTATGTCTTTGTTGCATGGTGTATGTGTGTGTCTGTGTTACTGGGTATCAGTTTATGTCTTTGTTACTTGGTGTAAGTGTGTGTCTGTGTTTCTGGGTATCAGTGTATGTCTTTGTTACTTTGTGTCAGTTTATGTCTCTGTTACTTGGTGTAAGTGTGTGTCTGTGTTACTGGGTATCAGTGTCTGTCTTTTTTACTTGGTGTAAGTGCATGTCTGTGTTACTGGGTATCAGTGTATGTCTTTGTTACTTGGTGTCAGGTGTATGTCTGTGTTACTTGGTGTAAGTGTGTGTCTGTGTAACTGGGTATCAGTGTATGTCTTTGTGACTTGGTGTCAGTGTATGTCTTTGTTACTGGGTGTCAGTGTGTGTCTTTGTGACTTGGTGTCAATATATGTCTGTGTTACTTGGTGTAAGTGTATGTCTTTGTTACTTGGTGTCAGTCTATGTCTGTGTTACTTGGTGTAAGTGTGTGTCTTTGTTACCTGGTGTCAGTGTATGTCTTTGTTACTTGTTGTAAGTGTGTGTTTGTGTTACCTGGTGTAAGTGTGTGTCTGTGTTACTTGGTGTCAGTGTATGTCTTTGTTACTGGGTATCAGTGTATGTCTTTGTTACTTGTTGTAAGTGTGTGTCTGTGTTACAGGGAATCAGTGTATGTCTTTGTTACTTGCTGTAAGTGTATGTCTTTGTTACTTGGTGTCTGTGTGTGTCTGTGTTACTGGGTGTCAGTGTATGTCTTTGTTACTGTGTCTCAGTGTATGTCTTTGTTACTTGGTGTAAGTGTGTGTCTGTGTTACTGGGTGTCAGTGTCTGTCTTTGTTACTTAGTGTAAGTGTGTGTCTGTGTTACTGGGTATCAGTGTGTGTCTGTGTTACTGGGTATCAGTGTATGTCTTTGTTACTTGTTGTAAGTGTGTGTCTGTGTTACTGGGAATCAGTGTATGTCTTTGTTACTTGGTGTAAGTGTATGTCTTTGTTACTTGGTGTCAGTGTATGTCTTTGTTACTTGGTGTAAGTGTGTGTCTGTGTTTCTGGGTTTCAGTGTGTGTCTGTGTTACTTGGTGTAAGTGTGTGTCTTTGTTACTTGGTGTCCGTGTGTGTCTGTGTTGCTGGGTGTCAGTTTATGTCTTTGTTACCTGATTTCAATGCATGTCTTTGTTACTTGGTGTAAGTGTGTGTGTGTGTTACTGGGTATCAGTGTATGTCTTTGTTACTTGGTGTAAGTGTGTGTCTGTTTTACTGGGTATCAGTGTATGTCTTTGTTACTTGGTGTCAGTGTATGACTTTGTTACTTGGTGTAAGTGTATGTCTTTGTTACTTGGTGTCAGTGTATGTCTTTGTTAATTGGTGTAAGTGTGTGTCTGTGTTTCTGGGTGTCAGTGTGTGTCTGTGTTACTTGGTGTAAGTGTGTGTCTTTGTTACTTGGTGTCCATGTGTGTCTGTGTTGCTGGGTGTCAGTTTATGTCTTTGTTACTTGATTTCAGTGTATGTCTTTGTTACTTGGTGTCAGGTGTATGTCTGTGTTACTTGGTGTAAGTGTGTGTCTGTGTAACTGGGTATCAGTGTATGTCTTTGTGACTTGGTGTCAGTGTATGTCTTTGTTACTGGGTGTCAGTGTGTGTCTTTGTGACTTGGTGTCACTATATGTCTGTGTTACTTGGTGTAAGTGTATGTCTTTGTTACTTGGTGTCAGTCTATGTCTGTGTTACTTGGTGTAAGTGTGTGTCTTTGTTACTTGGTGTCAGTGTATGTCTTTGTTACTTGGTGTAAGTGTGTGTTTGTGTTACCTGGTGTAAGTGTGTGTCTGTGTTACTTGGTGTCAGTGTATGTCTTTGTTACTTGGTGTCAGTGTATGTCTGTGTCACTTGGTGTCAGTGTGTTTGTTTGTGTTACTGGGTGTCAGTGTGTGTCTGTGTTACTTGGTGTAAGTGTGGGACTTTGTTACTTGTTGTCTGTGTGTGTCTGTGTTACTGGGTGTCAGTGTATGTCTTTGTTACTGTGTCTCAGTGTATGTCTTTGTTACTTGGTGTCAGTGTGTGTCTGTGTTACTGGGTGTCAGTGTCTGTCTTTGTTACTTGGTGTAAGTGTGTGTCTGTGTTACTGGGTATCAGTGTATGTCTTTGTTACTTGGTGTCAGTGTATGTCTGTGCTACTTGGTGTAAGTGTGTGTCTGTGTTACTGGGTATCAGTGTATGTCTTTGTTACTTGTTGTAAGTGTGTGTCTGTGTTACAGGGAATCAGTGTATGTCTTTGTTACTTGCTGTAAGTGTATGTCTTTGTTACTTGGTGTCTGTGTGTGTCTGTGTTACTGGGTGTCAGCGTATGTCTTTCTTACTGTGTCTCAGTGTATGTCTTTGTTACTTGGTGTAAGTGTGTGTCTGTGTTACTGGGTGTCAGTGTCTGTCTTTGTTACTTAGTGTAAGTGTGTGTCTGTGTTACTGGGTATCAGTGTGTGTCTGTGTTACTGGGTATCAGTGTGTGTCTGTGTTACTGGGTATCAGTGTATGTCTTTGTTACTTGTTGTAAGTGTGTGTCTGTGTTACTGGGAATCAGTGTATGTCTTTGTTACTTGGTGTAAGTGTATGTCTTTGTTACTTGGTGTCAGTGTATGTCTTTGTTACTTGGTGTAAGTGTGTGTCTGTGTTTCTGGGTTTCAGTGTGTGTCTGTGTTACTTGGTGTAAGTGTGTGTCTTTGTTACTTGGTGTCCGTGTGTGTCTGTGTTGCTGGGTGTCAGTTTATGTCTTTGTTACCTGATTTCAGTGCATGTCTTTGTTACTTGTTGTAAGTGTGTGTGTGTGTTACTGGGTATCAGTGTCTGTCTTTGTTACTTGGTGTAAGTGTGTGTCTGTTTTACTGGGTATCAGTGTATGTCTTTGTTACTTGGTGTCAGTGTATGACTTTGTTACTTGGTGTAAGTGTATGTCTTTGTTACTTGGTGTCAGTGTATGTCTTTGTTAATTGGTGTAAGTGTGTGTCTGTGTTTCTGGGTGTCAGTGTGTGTCTGTGTTACTTGGTGTAAGTGTGTGTCTTTGTTACTTGGTGTCCATGTGTGTCTGTGTTGCTGGGTGTCAGTTTATGTCTTTGTTACTTGATTTCAGTGTATGTCTTTGTTACTTGGTGTAAGTGTGTGTGTGTGTTACTGGGTATCAGTGTCTGTCTTTGTTACTTGGTGTAAGTGTGTCTGTGTTACTGGGTATCAGTGTATGTCTTTGTGACTTGGTGTCAGTGTATGTCTTTGTTACTTGGTGTATGTGTGTGTCTGTGTTACTGGGTATCAGTGTATGTCTTTGTTACTTGGTGTAAGTGTGTGTCTGTGTTACTGGGTATCAGTGTATGTCTTTGTTACTTGGTGTAAGTGTGTGTCTGTGTCACTGGGTTTCAGTGTATGTCTTTGTTACTTGGTGTCAGTGTATGTCTTTGTTACTTGGTGTAAGTGTGTGTCTGTGTTACTGGGTGTCAGTGTGCGCCTGTGTTACTTGGTGTAAATGTATGTCTTTGTTACTTGGTGTCAGTGTATGTCTTTGTTACTTGGTGTCAGTGTATATCTTTGTTAATTGGTGTAAGTGTGTGTCTGTGTTACTGGGAATCAGTGTATGTCTTTGTTACTTGGTGTCAGTGTATGTCTTTGTTACTTGGTGTAAGTGTATGTCTTTGTTACTTGGTGTCAGTGTATGTCTTTGTTACTTGGTGTAAGTGTGTGTCTGTGTTTCTGGGTGTCAGTGTGTGTCTGTGTGACTTGGTGTCAGTGTGTGTCTTTGTTACTTGGTGTCGATGTTTGTCTGTGTTGCTGGGTGTCAGTTTATGTCTTTGTTACTTGATTTCAGTGTATGTCTTTGTTACTTGGTGTAAGTGTGCGTGTGTGTTACTGGGTATCAGTGTATGTCTTTGTTACTTGGTGTAAGTGTGTGTCTGTGTTACTGGGTATCAGTGTATGTATTTGTTACTTGGTGTCAGTGTATGTCTGTGTTACATGGTGTAAGTGTGAGTCTGTGTTTCTGGGTGTCAGTGTGTGTCTGTGTTACTTGGTGTAAGTGTGTGTCTTTGTTACTTGGTGTCCGTGTGTGTCTGTGTTGCTGGGTGTCAGTTTATTTCTTTGTTACTTGATTTCAGTGTATGTCTTTGTTACTTGGTGTACGTGTGTGTGTGTGTTACTGGGTATCAGTGTCTGTCTTTGTTACTTGGTGTAAGTGTGTGTCTGTGTTACTGGGTATCAGTGTATGTATTTGTTACTTGGTGTCAGTTTATGTCTCTGTTACTTGGTGTAAGTGTGTGTCTGTGTTACTGGGTATCAGTGTATGTCTTTGTTACTTGGTGTCAGGTGTATGTCTGTGTTACTTGGTGTAAGTGTGTGTCTGTGTTACTGGGTAACAGTGTATGTCTTTGTTACTGGGTGTCAGTGTGTGTCTTTGTGACTTGGTGTCACTATATGTCTGTGTTACTTGGTGTAAGTGTATGTCTTTGTTACTTGGTGTCAGTCTATGTCTGTGTTACTTGGTGTAAGTGTGTGTCTTTGTTACTTGGTGTCAGTGTATGTCTTTGTTACTTGGTGTAAGTGTGTGTTTGTGTTACCTGGTGTAAGTGTGTGTCTGTGTTACTTGGTGTCAGTGTATGTCTTTGTTACTTGGTGTCAGTGTATGTCTGTGTCACTTGGTGTCAGTGTGTTTGTTTGTGTTACTGGGTGTCAGTGTGTGTCTGTGTTACTTGGTGTATGTGTGGGACTTTGTTACTTGGTGTCTGTGTGTGTCTGTGTTACTGGGTGTCAGTGTATGTCTTTGTTACTGTGTCTCAGTGTATATCTTTGTTACTTGGTGTAAGTGTGTGTCTGTGTTACTGGGTGTCAGTGTCTGTCTTTGTTACTTGGTGTAAGTGTGTGTCTGTGTTACTGGGTATCAGTGTATGTCTTTGTTACTTGGTGTCAGTGTATGTCTGTGCTACTTGGTGTAAGTGTGTGTCTGTGTTACTGGGTATCAGTGTATGTCTTTGTTACTTGTTGTAAGTGTGTGTCTGTGTTACAGGGAATCAGTGTATGTCTTTATTACTTGGTGTAAGTGTATGTCTTTGTTACTTGGTATCAGTGTATGTCATTGTTACTTGGTGTAAGTGTGAGTCTGTGTTTCTGGGTTTCAGTGTGTGTCTGTGTTACTTGGTATAAGTGTGTGTCTTTGTTACTTTGTGTCCTTGATTTTCTGTGTTGCTGGGTGTCAGTTTATGTCTTTGTTACTTGATTTCAGTGTATGTCTTTGTTACTTGGTGTAAGTGTGTGTGTGTGTTACTGGGTATCAGTGTCTGTCTTTGTTATTTGGTGTAAGAGTGTGTCTGTGTTACTGGGTATCAGTGTATGTCTTTGTTACTTGGTGTCAGTGTATGTCTTTGTTACTTGGTGTAAGTGTATGTCTTTGTTACTTGGTGTCAGTGTATGTCTTTGTTACTTGGTGTAAGTGTGTTTCTGTGTTTCTGGGTGTCAGTGTGTGTCTGTGTTACTTGGTGTAAGTGTGTGTCTTTGTTACTTGGTGTCCGTGTGTGTCTGTGTTGCTCGGTGTCAGTTTATGTCTTTGTTACTGTGTCTCAGTGTATATCTTTGTTACTTGGTGTAAGTGTGTGTCTGTGTTACTGGGTGTCAGTGTCTGTCTTTGTTACTTGGTGTAAGTGTGTGTCTGTGTTACTGGGTATCAGTGTATGTCTTTGTTACTTGGTGTCAGTGTATGTCTGTGCTACTTGGTGTAAGTGTGTTTCTGTGTTTCTGGGTGTCAGTGTGTGTCTGTGTTACTTGGTGTAAGTGTATGTCTTTGTTACTTGGTGTCCGTGTGTGTCTGTGTTACTGGGTGTCAGTTTATGTCTTTGTTACTTGGTGTAAGTGTGTGTCTTTGTTACTTGGTGTCAGTGTATGTCTTTGTTACTTGGTGTAAGTGTGTGTTTGTGTTACTTGGTGTAGGTGTGTGTCTGTGTTACTTGGTGTCAGTGTATGTCTTTGTTACTTGGTGTCAGTGTATGTCTGTGTCACTTGGTGTCAGTGTGTTTGTTTGTGTTACTGGGTGTCAGTGTGTGTCTGTGTTACTTGGTGTATGTGTGGGACTTTGTTACTTGGTGTCTGTGTGTGTCTGTGTTACTGGGTGTCAGTGTATGTCTTTGTTACTGTGTCTCAGTGTATATCTTTGTTACTTGGTGTAAGTGTGTGTCTGTGTTACTGGGTGTCAGTGTCTGTCTTTGTTACTTGGTGTAAGTGTGTGTCTGTGTTACTGGGTATCAGTGTATGTCTTTGTTACTTGGTGTCAGTGTATGTCTGTGCTACTTGGTGTAAGTGTGTGTCTGTGTTACTGGGTATCAGTGTATGTCTTTGTTACTTGTTGTAAGTGTGTGTCTGTGTTACAGGGAATCAGTGTATGTCTTTATTACTTGGTGTAAGTGTATGTCTTTGTTACTTGGTATCAGTGTATGTCATTGTTACTTGGTGTAAGTGTGAGTCTGTGTTTCTGGGTTTCAGTGTGTGTCTGTGTTACTTGGTATAAGTGTGTGTCTTTGTTACTTTGTGTCCTTGATTTTCTGTGTTGCTGGGTGTCAGTTTATGTCTTTGTTACTTGATTTCAGTGTATGTCTTTGTTACTTGGTGTAAGTGTGTGTGTGTGTTACTGGGTATCAGTGTCTGTCTTTGTTATTTGGTGTAAGAGTGTGTCTGTGTTACTGGGTATCAGTGTATGTCTTTGTTACTTGGTGTCAGTGTATGTCTTTGTTACTTGGTGTAAGTGTATGTCTTTGTTACTTGGTGTCAGTGTATGTCTTTGTTACTTGGTGTAAGTGTGTTTCTGTGTTTCTGGGTGTCAGTGTGTGTCTGTGTTACTTGGTGTAAGTGTGTGTCTTTGTTACTTGGTGTCCGTGTGTGTCTGTGTTGCTCGGTGTCAGTTTATGTCTTTGTTACTTGATTTCAGTGCATGTCTTTGTTACTTGGTGTAATTGTGTGTCTGTGTTACTGGGTATCAGTGTATGTCTTTGTGACTTGGTGTCAGTGTATGTCTTTGTTACTTGGTGTATGTGTGTGTCTGTGTTACTGGGTATCAGTGTATGTTTTTGTTACTTCGTGTAATTGTGTGTCTGTGTTACTGGGTATCAGTGTATGTCTTTGTTACTTGGTGTAAGTGTGTGTCTGTGTTACTGGGTTTCAGTGTATGTCTTTGTTACTTGGTGTCAGTGTATGTCTTTGTTTCTTGGTGTAAGTGTGTGTCTGTGTTACTGGGTGTCAGTGTGCGCCTGTGTTACTTGGTGTAAATGTATGTCTTTGTTACTTGGTGTCAGTGTATGTCTTTGTTACTTGCTGTCAGTGTATATCTTTGTTACTTGGTGTAAGTGTGTGCCTGTGTTACTGGGAATCAGTGTATGTCTTTGTTACTTGGTGTCAGTGTATGTCTTTTTTACTTGGTGTAAGTGTATGTCTTTGTTACTTGGTGTCAGTGTATGTCTTTGTTACTTGGTGTAAGTGTGTGTCTGTGTTTCTGGGTGTCAGTGTGTGTCTCTGTGACTTGGTGTAAGTGTGTGTCTTTGTTACTTGGTGTCCGTGTTTGTCTGTGTTGCTGGGTGTCAGTTTATGTCTTTGTTACTTGGTGTCAATGTATGTCTTTGTTACTTAGTGTAAGTGTATGTCTTTGTTACTTGGTGTCAGTGTATGTCTTTGTTACTTGGTGTAAGTGTGTGTCTGTGTTTCTGGGTGTCAGTGTGTGTCTGTGTTACTTGGTGTAAGTGTGTGTCTTTGTTACTTGGTGTCCGTGTGTGTCTGTGTTGCTGGGTGTCAGTTTATGTCTTTGTTACTTGATTTCAGTGTATGTCTTTGTTACTTGGTGTACTGGTGTGTGTGTGTTACTGGGTATCAGTGTCTGTCTTTGTTACTTGGTGTAAGTGTGTGTCTGTGTTACTGGGTATCAGTGTATGTATTTGTTACTTGGTGTCAGTGTATGTCTGTGTTACTTGGTGTAATTGTGTGTCTGTGTTACTGGGTATCAGTGTATGTCTTTGTGACTTGGTGTCAGTGTATGTCTTTGTTGCATGGTGTATGTGTGTGTCTGTGTTACTGGGTATCAGTGTATGTCTTTGTTACTTGGTGTAAGTGTGTGTCTGTGTTTCTGGGTATCAGTGTATGTCTTTGTTACTTGGTGTCAGTTTATGTCTCTGTTACTTGGTGTAAGTGTGTGTCTGTGTTACTGGGTATCAGTGTATGTCTTTGTTACTTGGTGTCAGGTGTATGTCTGTGTTACTTGGTGTAAGTGTGTGTCTGTGTTACTGGGTATCAGTGTATGTCTTTGTGACTTGGTGTCAGTGTATGTCTTTGTTACTGGGTGTCAGTGTGTGTCTTTGTGACTTGGTGTCACTATATGTCTGTGTTACTTGGTGTAAGTGTATGTCTTTGTTACTTGGTGTCAGTCTATGTCTGTGTTACTTGGTGTAAGTGTGTGTCTTTGTTACTTGGTGTCAGTGTATGTCTTTGTTACTTGGTGTAAGTGTGTGTTTGTGTTACCTGGTGTAAGTGTGTGTCTGTGTTTCTTGGTGTCAGTGTATGTCTTTGTTACTTGGTGTCAGTGTATGTCTGTGTCACTTGGTGTCAGTGTGTTTGTTTGTGTTACTGGGTGTCAGTGTGTGTCTGTGTTACTTGGTGTAAGTGTGGGACTTTGTTACTTGGTGTCTGTGTGTGTCTGTGTTACTGGGTGTCAGTGTATGTCTTTGTTACTGTGTCTCAGTGTATGTCTTTGTTACTTGGTGTAAGTGTGTGTCTGTGTTACTGGAGTGTCGGTGTCTGTCTTTGTTACTTGGTGTAAGTGTGTGTCTGTGTTACTGGGTATCAGTGTATGTCTTTGTTACTTGGTGTCAGTGTATGTCTGTGCTACTTGCTGTAAGTGTGTGTCTGTGCTACTGGGTATCAGTGTATGTCTTTGTTACTTGGTGTAAGTGTATGTCTTTGTTACTTGGTATCAGTGTATGTCTTTGTTACTTGGTGTAAGTGTGAGTCTGTGTTTCTGGGTTTCAGTGTGTGTCTGTGTTACTTGGTGTAAGTGTGTGTCTTTGTTACTTGGTGTCCGTGATTTTCTGTGTTGCTGGGTGTCAGTTTATGTCTTTGTTACTTGATTTCAGTGTATGTCTTTGTTACTTGGTGTAAGTGTGTGTGTGTGTTACTGGGTATCAGTGTCTGTCTTTGTTATTTGGTGTAAGAGTGTGTCTGTGTTACTGGGTATCAGTGTATGTCTTTGTTACTTGGTGTCAGTGTATGTCTTTGTTACTTGGTGTAAGTGTATGTCTTTGTTACTTGGTGTCAGTGTATGTCTTTGTGACTTGGTGTCAGTGTATGTCTTTGTTACTGGGTGTCAGTGTGTGTCTTTGTGACTTGGTGTCACTATATGTCTGTGTTACTTGGTGTAAGTGTATGTCTTTGTTACTTGGTGTCAGTCTATGTCTGTGTTACTTGGTGTAAGTGTGTGTCTTTGTTACTTGGTGTCAGTGTATGTCTTTGTTACTTGGTGTAAGTGTGTGTTTGTGTTACCTGGTGTAAGTGTGTGTCTGTGTTTCTTGGTGTCAGTGTATGTCTTTGTTACTTGGTGTCAGTGTATGTCTGTGTCACTTGGTGTCAGTGTGTTTGTTTGTGTTACTGGGTGTCAGTGTGCGTCTGTGTTACTTGGTGTAAGTGTGGGACTTTGTTACTTGGTGTCTGTGTGTGTCTGTGTTACTGGGTGTCAGTGTATGTCTTTGTTACTGTGTCTCAGTGTATGTCTTTGTTACTTGGTGTAAGTGTGTGTCTGTGTTACTGGAGTGTCGGTGTCTGTCTTTGTTACTTGGTGTAAGTGTGTGTCTGTGTTACTGGGTATCAGTGTATGTCTTTGTTACTTGGTGTCAGTGTATGTCTGTGCTACTTGCTGTAAGTGTGTGTCTGTGCTACTGGGTATCAGTGTATGTCTTTGTTACTTGGTGTAAGTGTATGTCTTTGTTACTTGGTATCAGTGTATGTCTTTGTTACTTGGTGTAAGTGTGAGTCTGTGTTTCTGGGTTTCAGTGTGTGTCTGTGTTACTTGGTGTAAGTGTGTGTCTTTGTTACTTGGTGTCCGTGATTTTCTGTGTTGCTGGGTGTCAGTTTATGTCTTTGTTACTTGATTTCAGTGTATGTCTTTGTTACTTGGTGTAAGTGTGTGTGTGTGTTACTGGGTATCAGTGTCTGTCTTTGTTATTTGGTGTAAGAGTGTGTCTGTGTTACTGGGTATCAGTGTATGTCTTTGTTACTTGGTGTCAGTGTATGTCTTTGTTACTTGGTGTAAGTGTATGTCTTTGTTACTTGGTGTCAGTGTATGTCTTTGTTACTTGGTGTCAGTGTATGTCTTTGTTACTTGGTGTAAGTGTGTGTTTGTGTTACCTGGTGTAAGTGTGTGTCTGTGTTTCTTGGTGTCAGTGTATGTCTTTGTTACTTGGTGTCAGTGTATGTCTGTGTCACTTGGTGTCAGTGTGTTTGTTTGTGTTACTGTGTGTCAGTGTGTGTCTGTGTTACTTGGTGTAAGTGTGGGACTTTGTTACTTGGTGTCTGTGTGTGTCTGTGTTACTGGGTGTCAGTGTATGTCTTTGTTACTGTGTCTCAGTGTATGTCTTTGTTACTTGGTGTAAGTGTGTGTCTGTGTTACTGGAGTGTCGGTGTCTGTCTTTGTTACTTGGTGTAAGTGTGTGTCTGTGTTACTGGGTATCAGTGTATGTCTTTGTTACTTGGTGTCAGTGTATGTCTGTGCTACTTGCTGTAAGTGTGTGTCTGTGCTACTGGGTATCAGTGTATGTCTTTGTTACTTGGTGTAAGTGTATGTCTTTGTTACTTGGTATCAGTGTATGTCTTTGTTACTTGGTGTAAGTGTGAGTCTGTGTTTCTGGGTTTCAGTGTGTGTCTGTGTTACTTGGTGTAAGTGTGTGTCTTTGTTACTTGGTGTCCGTGATTTTCTGTGTTGCTGGGTGTCAGTTTATGTCTTTGTTACTTGATTTCAGTGTATGTCTTTGTTACTTGGTGTAAGTGTGTGTGTCTGTTACTGGGTATCAGTGTCTGTCTTTGTTATTTGGTGTAAGAGTGTGTCTGTGTTACTGGGTATCAGTGTATGTCTTTGTTACTTGGTGTCAGTGTATGTCTTTGTTACTTGGTGTAAGTGTATGTCTTTGTTACTTGGTGTCAGTGTATGTCTTTGTTACTTGGTGTAAGTGTGTGTCTGTGTTACTTGGTGTAAGGGTGTGTCTTTGTTACTTGGTGTCCGTGTGTGTCTGTGTTGCTCGGTGTCAGTTTATGTCTTTGTTACTTGATTTCAGTGTATGTCTTTGTTACTTGGTGTAATTGTGTGTCTGTGTTACTGGGTATCAGAGTATGTCTTTGTGACTTGGTGTCAGTGTATGTCTTTGTTACTTGGTGTATGTGTGTGTCTGTGATACTGGGTATCAGTGTATGTCTTTGTTACTTGGTGTAAGTGTGTGTCTGTGTTACTGGGTATCAGTGCATGTCTTTGTTACTTGGTGTAAGTGTGTGTCTGTGTTACTGGGTTTCAGTGTATGTCTTTGATACTTGGTGTCAGTGTATGCCTTTGTTACTTGGTGTAAGTGTATGTCTTTGTTACTTGGTGTCCGTGTGTGTCTGTGTTACTGGGTGTCAGTTTATGTCTTTGTTACTTGGTGTAAGTGTGTGTCTTTGTTACTTGGTGTCAGTGTATGTCTTTGTTACTTGGTGTAAGTGTGTGTTTGTGTTACTTGGTGTAGGTGTGTGTCTGTGTTACTTGGTGTCAGTGTATGTCTTTGTTACTTGGTGTCAGTGTATGTCTGTGTCACTTGGTGTCAGTGTGTTTGTTTGAGTTACTGGGTGTCAGTGTGTGTCTGTGTTACTTGGTGTAAGTGTGGGACTTTGTTACTTGGTGTCTGTGTGTGTCTGTGTTACTGGGTGTCAGTGTATGTCTTTGTTACTGTGTCTCAGTGTATGTCTTTGTTACTTGGTGTAAGTGTGTGTCTGTGTTACTGGGTGTCAGTGTCTGTCTTTGTTACTTGGTGTAAGTGTGTGTCTGTGTTATTGGGTATCAGTGTATGTCTTTGTTACTTGGTGTCAGTGTATGTCTGTGCTACCTGGTGTCAGTGTGTGTCTGTGTTACTGGGTATCAGTGTATGTCTTTGTTACTTGGTGTAAGTGTGTGTCTGTGTTACTGGGAATCAGTGTATGTCTTTGTTACTTGGTGTCAGTGTATGTCTTTGTTACTTGGTGTAAGTGTATGTCTTTGTTACTGGGTGTCAGTGTGTGTCTTTGTGACTTGGTGTCAGTGTATGTCTGTGTTACTTAGTGTAAGTGTATGTCTTTGTTACCTGGTGTCAGTCTGTGTCTGTGTTACTTGGTGTAAGTGTGTGTCTTTGTGACTTGGTGTCAGTGTATGTCTGTGTTACTTAGTGTAAGTGTATGTCTTTGTTACCTGGTGTCAGTCTGTGTCTGTGTTACTTGGTGTAAGTGTGTGTCTTTGTTACTTGGTGTCAGTGTATGTCTTTGTTACTTGGTGTAAGAGTGCGTTTGTGTTACTTGGTGTTAGTGTGTGTCCGTGTTACTTGGTGTCAGTGTATATCTTTGTTACTTGGTGTCAGTGTATGTCTGTGTCAGTTGGTATCAGTGTGTTTGTTTGTGTTACTGGGTGTCAGTGTGTGTCTGTGTTACTTGGTGTAAGTGTGTGTCTTTGGTACTTGGTGTCCGTGTGTGTCTTTGTTACTGGGTGTCAGTGTAGGTCTTTGTTACTGGGTGTCAGTGTCTGTCTTTGTTACTTGGTGTAAGTGTGTGTCTGTGTTACTGGATATCAGTGTATGTCTTTGTTACTTGGTGTCAGTGTATGTCTGTGCTACTTGGTGTAAGTGTGTGTCTGTGTTACTGGGTATCAGTGTATGTCTTTGTTACTTGGTGTAACTGTGTGTCTGTGTTACTGGGTTTCAGTGTATGTCTTTGTTACTTGGTGTCAGTGTATGTCTTTGTTACTTGGTGTAAGTGTATGTCTTTGTTACTTGGTGTCAGTGTATGTATTTGTTACTTTGTGTAAGTGTGTGTCTGTGTTACTGGGTGTCAGTGTGTGTCTGTGTTGCTTGGTGTAAGTGTGTGTCTTTGTTACTTGGTGTCCGTGTGTGTCTGTGTTACTGGGTGTCAGTTTATGTCTTTGTCACTTGAAGTCAGTGCATGTCTTTGTTACTTTGTGTAAGTGTGTGTCTGTGTTACTGGGTATCAGTGTCTGTCTTTGTTACTTGGTGTAAGTGTGTGCCTGTGTTACTGGATATCAGTGTATGTCTTTGTTACTTGGTGTCAGTGTATGTCTGTGTTACTTGGTGTAATTGTGTGTCTGTGTTACTGGGTATCAGTGTATGTCTTTTTGACTTGGTGTCAGTGTATGTCTTTATTACTGGGTGTCAGTGTGTGTCTTTGTGACTTGGTGTCCATGTATGTCTTTGTTACTTGGTGTAAGTGTGTGTCTGTGTTACTGGGTATCAGTGTATGTCATTGTTACTTGGTGTAAGTATGTGTCAAAATACTTGGTGTCAGTGAATGTCTTTGTTAATGGGTGTCAGTGTGTGTCTTCGTGACTTGGTGTCAGTGTATGTCTTTGTTACTTGGTGTAAGTGTGTGTCTGTGTTTCTGGGTATCAGTGTATGTCTTTGTTACTTTGTGTCAGTTTATGTCTCTGTTACATGGTGTAAGTGTGTGTCTGTGTTACTGGGTATCAGTGTCTATTTTTTCACTTGGTGTAAGTGTGTGTCTGTGCTACTGGGTATCAGTGTAGGTCTTTGTTACTTGGTGTCAGGTGTATGTCTGTATTACTTGGTGTAAGTGTGTGCCTGTGTTACTGGGTATCAGTGTATGTCTTTGTGACTTGGTGTCAGTGTATGTCTTTGTTACTGGGTGTCAGTGTGTGTCTTTGTGACTTGGTGTCACTATATGTCTGTGTTACTTGGTGTAAGTGTAAGTCTTTGTTACTTGGTGTCAGTCTATGTCTGTGTTACTTGGTGTAAGTGTGTGTCTTTGTTACTTGGTGTCAGTGTATGTCTTTGTTACTTGGTGTAAGTGTGTGTTTGTGTTACTTGGTGTAAGTGTGTGTCTTTGTTACTTGGTATCAGTGTATGTCTTTGTTACTTGGTGTCAGTGTATGTCTGTGTCACTTGGTGTCAGTGTGTTTGTTTGTGTTACTGGGTGTCAGTGTGTGTCTGTGTTACTTGGTGTAAGTGTGGGACTTTGTTACTTGGTGTCAGTGTGTGTCTGTGTTACTGGGTGTCAGTGTCTGTCTTTGTTACTTAGTGTAAGTGTGTGTCTGTGTTACTGGGTATCAGTGTATGTCTTTGTTACTTGGTGTCAGTGTATGTCTGTGCTACTTGGTGTAAGTGTGTGTCTGTGCTACTGGGTATCAGTGTATGTCTTTGTTACTTGTTGTAAGTGTGTGTCTGTGTTACTGGGAATCAGTGTATGTCTTTGTTACTTGGTGTAAGTGTGAGTCTTTGTTACTTGGTGTCAGTGTATGTCTTTGTTACTTGGTGTAAGTGTGTGTCGGTGTTTCTGGGTTTCAGTGTGTGTCTGTGTTACTTGGTGTAAGTGTGTGTCTTTGTTACTTGGTGTCCGTGTGTGTCTGTGTTGCTGGGTGTCAGTTTATGTCTTTGTTACTTGATTTCAGTGCATGTCTTTGTTACTTGGTGTAAGTGTGTGTGTGTGTTACTGGGTATCAGTGTCTGTCTTTGTTACTTGGTGTAAGTGTGTGTCTGTGTTACTGGGTATCAGTGTATGTCTTTGTTACTTGGTGTCAGTGTATGTCTTTGTTACTTGGTGTAAGTGTATGTCTTTGTTACTTGGTGTCAGTGTATGTCTTTGTTACTTGGTGTAAGTGTGTGTCTGTGTTTCTGGGTGTCAGTGTGTGTCTGTGTTACTTGGTGTAAGTGTGTGTCTTTGTTACTTGCTGTCCATGTGCGTCTGTGTTGCTGGGTGTCAGTTTATGTCTTTGTTACTTGATTTCAGTGTATGTCTTTGTTACTTGGTGTAAGTGTGTGTGTGTGTTACTGGGTATCAGTGTCTGTCTTTGTTACTTGGTGGAAGTGTGTCTCTGTGTTACTGGGTATCAGTGTATCACTTTGTTACTTGGTGTCAGTGTATGTCTTTGTTACTTCGTGTAAGTGTATGTCTTTGTTACTTGGTGTCAGTGTATGTCTTTGTTACTTGGTGTAAGTGTGTGTCTGTGTTTCTGGGTGTCAGTGTGTGTCTGTGTTACTTGGTGTAAGTGTGTGTCTTTGTTACTTGGTGTCCATGTGTGTCTGTGTTGCTGGGTGTCAGTTTATGTCTTTGTTACTTGATTTCAGTGTCTGTCTTTGTTACTTGGTGTCCGTGTGTGTCTGTGTTACTGGTTGTAAGTGTATGTCTTTGTTACTTGGTGTCAGTGTATGTCTTTGTTACTTGGTGTAAGTGCGTGTCTGTGTTTCTGGGTGCCAGTGTGTGTCTGTGTTACTTGGTGTAAGTGTGTGTCTTTGTTACTTGGTGTACGTGTGTGTGTGTGTGTTACTGGGTATCAGTGTCTGTCTTTGATACTTGGTGTAAGTGTGTGTCTGTGTTACTGGGTATCAGTGTATGTCTTTGTTACTTGGTGTCAGTGTATGTCTGTGTTACTTGGTGTAATTGTGTGTCTGTGTTACTGGGTATCAGTGTATGTCTTTGTGACTTGGTGTCAGTGTATGTCTTTGTTGCATGGTGTATGTGTGTGTCTGTGTTACTGGGTATCAGTTTATGTCTTTGTTACTTGGGGTAAGTGTGCGTCTGTGTTTCTGGGTATCAGTGTATGTCTTTGTTACTTGGTGTCAGTTTATGTCTCTGTTACTTGGTGTAAGTGTGTGTCTGTGTTACTGGGTATCAGTGTCTGTCTTTTTTACTTGGTGTAAGTGCATGTCTGTGTTACTGGGTATCAGTGTATGTCTTTGTTACTTGGTGTCAGGTGTATGTCTGTGTTACTTGGTGTAAGTGTGTGTCTGTGTAACTGGGTATCAGTGTATGTCTTTGTGACTTGGTGTCAGTGTATGTCTTTGTTACTGGGTGTCAGTGTGTGTCTTTGTGACTTGGTGTCAATATATGTCTGTGTTAATTGGTGTAAGTGTGTGTCTTTGTTACTTGGTGTCAGTCTATGTCTGTGTTACTTGGTGTAAGTGTGTGTCTTTGTTACTTGGTGTCAGTGTATGTCTTTGTTACTTGGTGTAATTGTGTGTTTGTGTTACCTGGTGTAAGTGTGTGTCTGTGTTACTTGGTGTCAGTGTATGTCTTTGTTACTTGGTGTCAGTGTATGTCTGTGTCACTTGGTGTCTGTGTGTTTGTTTGTGTTACTGGGTGTCAGTGTGTGTCTGTGTTACTTGGTGTAAGTGTGGGACTTTGTTACTTGTTGTCTGTGTGTGTCTGTGTTACTGGGTGTCAGTGTATGTCTTTGTTACTGTGTCTCAGTGTATGTCTTTGTTACTTGGTGTAAGTGTGTGTCTGTGTTACTGGGTGTCAGTGTCTGTCTTTGTTACTTGGTGTAAGTGTGTGTCTGTGTTACTGGGTATCAGTGTATGTCTTTGTTACTTGCTGTCAGTGTATGTCTGTGCTACTTGGTGTAAGTGTTTGTCTGTGTTACTGGGTATCAGTGTATGTCTTTGTTACTTGTTGTAAGTGTGTGTCTGTGTTACAGGGAATCAGTGTATGTCTTTGTTACTTGCTGTAAGTGTATGTCTTTGTTACTTGGTGTCTGTGTGTGTCTGTGTTACTGGGTGTCAGTGTATGTCTTTGTTACTGTGTCTCAGTGTATGTCTTTGTTACTTGGTGTAAGTGTGTGTCTGTGTTACTGGGTGTCAGTGTCTGTCTTTGTTACTTAGTGTAAGTGTGTGTCTGTGTTACTGGGTATCAGTGTGTGTCTGTGTTACTGGGTATCAGTGTATGTCTTTGTTACTTGTTGTAAGTGTGTGTCTGTGTTACTGGGAATCAGTGTATGTCTTTGTTACTTGGTGTAAGTGTGTGTCTGTTTTACTGGGTATCAGTGTATGTCTTTGTTACTTGGTGTCAGTGTATGACTTTGTTACTTGGTGTAAGTGTATGTCTTTGTTACTTGGTGTCAGTGTATGTCTTTGTTAATTGGTGTAAGTGTGTGTCTGTGTTTCTGGGTGTCAGTGTGTGTCTGTGTTACCTGGTGTAAGTGTGTGTCTTTGTTACTTGGTGTCCATGTGTGTCTGTGTTGCTGGGTGTCAGTTTATGTCTTTGTTACTTGATTTCAGTGTATGTCTTTGTTACTTGGTGTCAGGTGTATGTCTGTGTTACTTGGTGTAAGTGTGAGTCTGTGTAACTGGGTATCAGTGTATGTCTTTGTGACTTGGTGTCAGTGTATGTCTTTGTTACTGGGTGTCAGTGTGTGTCTTTGTGACTTGGTGTCACTATATGTCTGTGTTACTTGGTGTAAGTGTATGTCTTTGTTACTTGGTGTCAGTCTATGTCTGTGTTACTTGGTGTAAGTGTGTGTCTTTGTTACTTGGTGTCAGTGTATGTCTTTGTTACTTGGTGTAAGTGTGTGTTTGTGTTACCTGGTGTAAGTGTGTGTCTGTGTTACTTGGTGTCAGTGTATGTCTTTGTTACTTGGTGTCAGTGTATGTCTGTGTCACTTGGTGTCAGTGTGTTTGTTTGTGTTACTGGGTGTCAGTGTGTGTCTGTGTTACTTGGTGTAAGTGTGGGACTTTGTTACTTGTTGTCTGTGTGTGTCTGTGTTACTGGGTGTCAGTGTATGTCTTTGTTACTGTGTCTCAGCGTATGTCTTTGTTACTTGGTGTCAGTGTGTGTCTGTGTTACTGGGTGTCAGTGTCTGTCTTTGTTACTTGGTGTAAGTGTGTGTCTGTGTTACTGGGTATAAGTGTATGTCTTTGTTACTTGGTGGCAGTGTATGTCTGTGCTACTTGGTGTAAGTGTGTGTCTGTGTTACTGGGTATCAGTGTATGTCTTTGTTACTTGTTGTAAGTGTGTGTCTGTGTTACAGGGAATCAGTGTATGTCTTTGTTACTTGCTGTAAGTGTATGTCTTTGTTACTTGGTGTCTGTGTGTGTCTGTGTTACTGGGTGTCAGCGTATGTCTTTGTTACTGTGTCTCAGTGTATGTCTTTGTTACTTGGTGTAAGTGTGTGTCTGTGTTACTGGGTGTCAGTGTCTGTCTTTGTTACTTAGTGTAAGTGTGTGTCTGTGTTACTGGGTATCAGTGTGTGTCTGTG
Source organism: Heterodontus francisci (assembly GCF_036365525.1). Lineage (NCBI taxonomy): Eukaryota > Metazoa > Chordata > Chondrichthyes > Heterodontiformes > Heterodontidae > Heterodontus > Heterodontus francisci. The sequence goes on along the minus strand of NW_027141655.1, from coordinate 5,055,552 downwards.
TTACTGGGTATCAGTGTATGTCTTTGTTACTTGTTGTAAGTGTGTGTCTGTGTTACTGGGAATCAGTGTATGTCTTTGTTACTTGGTGTAAGTGTATGTCTTTGTTACTTGGTGTCAGTGTATGTCTTTGTTACTTGGTGTAAGTGTGTGTCTGTGTTTCTGGGTTTCAGTGTGTGTCTGTGTTACTTGGTTTAAGTGTGTGTCTTTGTTACTTGGTGTCCGTGTGTGTCTGTGTTGCTGGGTGTCAGTTTATGTCTTTGTTACCTGATTTCAGTGCATGTCTTTGTTACTTGTTGTAAGTGTGTGTGTGTGTTACTGGGTATCAGTGTCTGTCTTTGTTACTTGGTGTAAGTGTGTGTCTGTTTTACTGGGTATCAGTGTATGTCTTTGTTACTTGGTGTCAGTGTATGACTTTGTTACTTGGTGTAAGTGTATGTCTTTGTTACTTGGTGTCAGTGTATGTCTTTGTTACTTGGTGTAAGTGTGTGTCTGTGTTTCTGGGTGTCAGTGTGTGTCTGTGTTACTTGGTGTAAGTGTGTGTCTTTGTTACTTGGTGTCCATGTGTGTCTGTGTTGCTGGGTGTCAGTTTATGTCTTTGTTACTTGATTTCAGTGTATGTCTTTGTTACTTGGTGTAAGTGTGTGTGTGTGTTACTGGGTATCAGTGTCTGTCTTTGTTACTTGGTGTAAGTGTGTCTGTGTTACTGGGTATCAGTGTATGTATTTGTTACTTGGTGTCAGTGTATGTCTGTGTTACTTGGTGTAATTGTGTGTCTGTGTTACTGGGTATCAGTGTATGTCTTTGTGACTTGGTGTCAGTGTATGTCTTTGTTACTTGGTGTATGTGTGTGTCTGTGTTACTGGGTATCAGTGTATGTCTTTGTTACTTGGTGTAAGTGTGTGTCTGTGTTACTGGGTATCAGTGTATGTCTTTGTTACTTGGTGTAAGTGTGTGTCTGTGTCACTGGGTTTCAGTGTATGTCTTTGTTACTTGGTGTCAGTGTATGTCTTTGTTACTTGGTGTAAGTGTGTGTCTGTGTTACTGGGTGTCAGTGTGCGCCTGTGTTACTTGGTGTAAATGTATGTCTTTGTTACTTGGTGTCAGTGTATGTCTTTGTTACTTGGTGTCAGTGTATATCTTTGTTACTTGGTGTAAGTGTGTGTCTGTGTTACTGGGAATCAGTGTATGTCTTTGTTACTTGGTGTCAGTGTATGTCTTTGTTACTTGGTGTAAGTGTATGTCTTTGTTACTTGGTGTCAGTGTATGTCTTTGTTACTTGGTGTAAGTGTGTGTCTGTGTTTCTGGGTGTCAGTGTGTGTCTGTGTGACTTGGTGTCAGTGTGTGTCTTTGTTACTTGGTGTCCGTGTTTGTCTGTGTTGCTGGGTGTCAGTTTATGTCTTTGTTACTTGATTTCAGTGTATGTCTTTGTTACTTGGTGTAAGTGTGTGTGTGTGTTACTGGGTATCAGTGTATGTCTTTGTTACTTGGTGTAAGTGTGTGTCTGTGTTACTGGGTATCAGTGTATGTATTTGTTACTTGGTGTCAGTGTATGTCTGTGTTACATGGTGTAAGTGTGTGTCTGTGTTTCTGGGTGTCAGTGTGTGTCTGTGTTACTTGGTGTAAGTGTGTGTCTTTGTTACTTGGTGTCCGTGTGTGTCTGTGTTGCTGGGTGTCAGTTTATTTCTTTGTTACTTGATTTCAGTGTATGTCTTTGTTACTTGGTGTACGTGTGTGTGTGTGTTACTGGGTATCAGTGTCTGTCTTTGTTACTTGGTGTAAGTGTGTGTCTGTGTTACTGGGTATCAGTGTATGTATTTGTTACTTGGTGTCAGTTTATGTCTCTGTTACTTGGTGTAAGTGTGTGTCTGTGTTACTGGGTATCAGTGTATGTCTTTGTTACTTGGTGTCAGGTGTATGTCTGTGTTACTTGGTGTAAGTGTGTGTCTGTGTTACTGGGTAACAGTGTATGTCTTTGTGACTTGGTGTCAGTGTATGTCTTTGTTACTGGGTGTCAGTGTGTGTCTTTGTGACTTGGTGTCACTATATGTCTGTGTTACTTGGTGTAAGTGTATGTCTTTGTTACTTGGTGTCAGTCTATGTCTGTGTTACTTGGTGTAAGTGTGTGTCTTTGTTACTTGGTGTCAGTGTATGTCTTTGTTACTTGGTGTAAGTGTGTGTTTGTGTTACCTGGTGTAAGTGTGTGTCTGTGTTACTTGGTGTCAGTGTATGTCTTTGTTACTTGGTGTCAGTGTATGTCTGTGTCACTTGGTGTCAGTGTGTTTGTTTGTGTTACTGGGTGTCAGTGTGTGTCTGTGTTACTTGGTGTAAGTGTGGGACTTTGTTACTTGGTGTCTGTGTGTGTCTGTGTTACAGGGTGTCAGTGTATGTCTTTGTTACTGTGTCTCAGTGTATATCTTAGTTACTTGATGTAAGTGTGTGTCTGTGTTACTGGGTGTCAGTGTCTGTCTTTGTTACTTGGTGTAAGTGTGTGTCTGTGTTACTGGGTATCAGTGTATGTCTTTGTTACTTGGTGTCAGTGTATGTCTGTGCTACTTGGTGTAAGTGTGTGTCTGTGTTACTGGGTATCAGTGTATGTCTTTGTTACTTGTTGTAAGTGTGTGTCTGTGTTACAGGGAATCAGTGTATGTCTTTATTACTTGGTGTAAGTGTATGTCTTTGTTACTTGGTATCAGTGTATGTCATTGTTACTTGGTGTAAGTGTGAGTCTGTGTTTCTGGGTTTCAGTGTGTGTCTCTGTTACTTGGTATAAGTGTGTGTCTTTGTTACTTTGTGTCCTTGATTTTCTGTGTTGCTGGGTGTCAGTTTATGTCTTTGTTACTTGATTTCAGTGTATGTCTTTGTTACTTGGTGTAAGTGTGTGTGTGTGTTACTGGGTATCAGTGTCTGTCTTTGTTATTTGGTGTAAGAGTGTGTCTGTGTTACTGGGTATCAGTGTATGTCTTTGTTACTTGGTGTCAGTGTATGTCTTTGTTACTTGGTGTAAGTGTATGTCTTTGTTACTTGGTGTCAGTGTATGTCTGTGTTACATGGTGTAAGTGTGTTTCTGTGTGTCTGGGTGTCAGTGTGTGTCTGTGTTACTTGGTGTAAGTGTGTGTCTTTGTTACTTGGTGTCCGTGTGTGTCTGTGTTGCTCGGTGTCAGTTTATGTCTTTGTTACTTGATTTCAGTGCATGTCTTTGTTACTTGGTGTAATTGTGTGTCTGTGTTACTGGGTATCAGTGTATGTCTTTGTGACTTGGTGTCAGTGTATGTCTTTGTTACTTGGTGTATGTGTGTGTCTGTGTTACTGGGTATCAGTGTATGTCTTTGTTACTTGGTGTAATTGTGTGTCTGTGTTACTGGGTATCAGTGTATGTCTTTGTTACTTTTTGTAAGTGTGTGTCTGTGTTACTGGGTTTCAGTGTATGTCTTTGTTACTTGGTGTCAGTGTATGTCTTTGTTTCTTGGTGTAAGTGTGTGTCTGTGTTACTGGGTGTCAGTGTGCGCCTGTGTTACTTGGTGTAAATGTATGTCTTTGTTACTTGGTGTCAGTGTATGTCTTTGTTACTTGGTGTAAGTGTGTGTCTGTGTTTCTGGGTGTCAGTGTGTGTCTGTGTGACTTGGTGTAAGTGTGTGTCTTTGTTACTTGGTGTCCGTGTTTGTCTGTGTTGCTGGGTGTCAGTTTATGTCTTTGTTACTTGGTGTCAGTGTATGTCTTTGTTACTTGGTGTAAGTGTATGTCTTTGTTACTTGGTGTCAGTGTATGTCTTTGTTACTTGGTGTAAGTGTGTGTCTGTGTTTCTGGGTGTCAGTGTGTGTCTGTGTTACTTGGTGTAAGTGTGTGTCTTTGTTACTTGGTGTCCGTGTGTGTCTGTGTTGCTGGGTGTCAGTTTATGTCTTTGTTACTTGATTTCAGTGTATGTCTTTGTTACTTGGTGTACGTGTGTGTGTGTGTTACTGGGTATCAGTGTCTGTCTTTGTTACTTGGTGTAAGTGTGTGTCTGTGTTACTGGGTATCAGTGTATGTATTTGTTACTTGGTGTCAGTGTATGTCTGTGTTACTTGGTGTAATTGTGTGTCTGTGTTACTGGGTATCAGTGTATGTCTTTGTGACTTGGTGTCAGTGTATGTCTTTGTTGCATGGTGTATGTGTGTGTCTGTGTTACTGGGTATCAGTGTATGTCTTTGTTACTTGGTGTAAGTGTGTGTCTGTGTTTCTGGGTATCTGTGTATGTCTTTGTTACTTGGTGTCAGTTTATGTCTCTGTTACTTGGTGTAAGTGTGTGTCTGTGTTACTGGGTATCAGTGTATGTCTTTGTTACTTGGTGTCAGGTGTATGTCTGTGTTACTTGGTGTAAGTGTGTGTCTGTGTTACTGGGTATCAGTGTATGTCTTTGTGACTTGTTGTCAGTGTATGTCTTTGTTACTGGGTGTCAGTGTGTGTCTTTGTGACTTGGTGTCACTATATGTCTGTGTTACTTGGTGTAAGTGTATGTCTTTGTTACTTGGTGTCAGTCTATGTCTGTGTTACTTGGTGTAAGTGTGTGTCTTTGTTACTTGGTGTCAGTGTATGTCTTTGTTACTTGGTGTAAGTGTGTGTTTTGTGTTACCTGGTGTAAGTGTGTGTCTGTGTTATTGGGTATCAGTGTATGTCTTTGTTACTTGGTGTCAGTGTATGTCTGTGCTACTTGGTCTCAGTGTGTGTCTGTGTTACTGGGTATCAGTGTATGTCTTTGTTACTTGGTGTAATTGTGTGTCTGTGTTACTGGGAATCAGTGTATGTCTTTGTTACTTGGTGTCAGTGTATGTCTTTGTTACTTGGTGTAAGTGTATGTCTTTGTTACTTGGTGTCAGTGTATGTCTTTGTTACTTGGTGTAAGTGTGTGTCTGTGTTTCTGGGTGTCAGTGTGTGTCTGTGTTACTTGGTGTAAGTGTGTGTCTTTGTTACTTGGTGTCCGTGTTTGTCTGTGTTGCTGGGTGTCAGTTTATGTCTTTGTTACTTCATTTCAGTGTATGTCTTTGTTACTTTGTGTAAGTGTGTGTGTGTGTTACTGGGTATCAGTGTCTGTCTTTGTTACTTGGTGTAAGTGTGTGTCTGTGTTCCTGGGTATCAGTGTATGTCTTTGTTACTTGGTGTCAGTGTATGTCTTTGTTACTTGGTGTAAGTGTATGTCTTTGTTACTTGGTGTCAGTGTATGTCTTTGTTACTTGGTGTAAGTGTGTGTCTGTGTTTCTGGGTTTCAGTGTGTGTCTGTGTTACTTGGTGTAAGTGTGTGTCTTTGTTACTTGGTGTCCGTGTGTGTCTGTGTTGCTGGGTGTCAGTTTATGTCTTTGTTACTTGATTTCAGTGTATGTCTTTGTTGCTTGGTGTCAGTGTATGTCTGTGTTACCTGGTGTAATTGTATGTCTGTGTCACTGGGTATCAGTGTATGTATTTGTGACTTGGTGTCAGTGTATGTCTTTGTTAATTGGTGTATGTGTGTGTCTGTGTTACCTGGTGTAATTGTATGTCTGTGTCACTGGGTATCATTGTATGTCTTTGTGACTTGGTGTCAGTGTATGTCTTTGTTAATTGGTGTATGTGTGTGTCTGTGTTACTCGGTATCAGTGTATGTCTTTGTTACTTGGTGTAAGTGTGTGTCTGTGTTACTGGGTATCAGTGTATGTCTTTGTTACTTGGTGTCAGTGTATGTCTTTGTTACTTGGTGTAAGTGTATGTCTTTGTTACTTGGTGTCAGTGTATGTCTTTGTTACTTGGTGTAAGTGTGTGTCTGTGTTACTGGGAGACAGTGTTTGCCTGTGTTACATGTTGTGAATGTGTGTCTTTGTTACTTGGTGTCCGTGTGTGTCTGTGTTACTGGGTGTCAGTTTATGTCTTTGTTACTTGAAGTCATTGTATGTCTTTGTTACTTGGTGTAAGTGTGTGTTTGTGTTACTGGGTATCAGTGTCTGTCTTTGTTACTTGGTGTAAGTGTGTGCCTGCGTTACTGGGTATCAGTGTATGTCTTTGTTACTTGGTGGCAGTGTATGTCTGTGTTACTTGGTGTAATTGTGTGTCTGTGTTACTGGGTATCAGTGTATGTCTTTGTGACTTGGTGTCAGTGTATGTCTTTGTTACTGGGTGTCAGTGTGTGTCTTTGTAACTTGGTGTCATTGTATGTCTTTGTTACTTGGTGTAAGTGTCTGTCTGTGTAACTGGGTATCAGTGTTTGTCATTGTTACTTGGTGTAAGTGTGTGTCAAAATACTTGGTGTCAGTGTATGTCTTTGTTACTGGGTGTCAGTGTGTGTCTTGGTGACTTGGTGTCAGTGTATGTCTTTGTTACTTGGTGTAAGTGTGTGTCTGTGTTTTGGGTATCAGTGTATGTCTTTGTAACTTGGTTTCAGTTTATGTCTCTGTTACTTGGTGTAAGTGTGTGTCTGTGTTACTGGGTATCAGTGTCTGTCTTTTTTACTTGGTGTAAGTGCGTGTCTGTGTTACTGGGTATCAGTGTATGTCTTTGTTACTTGGTGTCAGGTGTATGTCTGTTTTACTTGGTGTAAGTGTGTGTCTGTGTTAAAAGTATCAGTGTATGTCTTTGTGACTTGGTGTCAGTGTATGTCTTTGTTACTGGGGCTCAGTGTGTGTCTTTGTGACTTGGTGTCACTGTATGTCTGTGTTTCTTGGTGTAAGTGTATGTCTTTGTTCATTTGTGTCAGTCTATGTCTGTGTTACTTGGTGTAAGTGTGTGTCTGTGTTACTTGGTGTCAGTGTATGTCTTTGTTGCTTGGTGTCAGTGTATGTCTGTGTCACTTGGTGTCAGTGTGTTTGTTTGAGTTACTGGGTGTCAGTGAGAGTCTGTGTTACTTCGTGTAAGTGTGGGACTTTGTTACTTGGTGTCTGTGTGTGTCTGTGTTACTGGGTGTCAGTGTATGTCTTTGTTACTGGGTGTCAGTGTATGTCTTTGTTACTTGGTGTAAGAGTGTGTCTGTGTTACTGGGTGTCAGTGTCTGTCTTTGTTACTTGGTGTCAGTGTATGTCTGTGCTACTTGATGTAAGTGTGCGTCTGTGTTACTGGGTATCAGTGTATGTCTTTGTTACTTGGTGTAAGTGTGTGTCTGTGTTACTGGGTATCAGTGTATGTCTTTTTACTTGGTGTCAGTGTCTGTCTTTGTTACTTGGTTTAAGTGTATGTCTTTGTTACTTGGTGTCAGTGTATGTCTTTTTTACTTGGTGTAAGTGTGTGTCTGTGTTACTGGGTGTCAGTGTGTGTCTGTGTTACTTGGTGTATGTCTGTGTCTTTGTTACTTGGTGTCCGTGTGTGTCTGTGTTGCTGGGTGCCAGTTTATGTCTTGGTTACTTGATGTAAGTGTCTGTCTTTGTTACTTGGAGTAAGTGTGTGTCTGTGTTACTGGGTATCAGTGTATGTATTTGTTACTTGGTGTCAGTGTATGTCTGTGTTACTTGGTGTAATTGTGTGTCTGTGTTACTTGGTTTCATTGTATGTCTTTGTTAATTGGTGTAAGTGTGTGTCTGTGTTACTGGGTATCAGTGTATATCTTTGTTCCTTGGTGTCAGTGTATGTCTGTGTTACTTGGTGTAAGTGTATGTCTTTGTTACTTGGTGTAACTGTATGTCTTTGCTACTTGGTGTAAGTGTGTGTCTGTGTTAGTTGGTGTAAGTGTGTGTCTGTGTTACTTGGTATCATTGTATGGCTTTATTACTTTTTGTTAATGTGTGTCTGTGTTACTGGGTAACAGTGTATGGCTTTGTTACTTGGTGTCAGTGTATGTCTGTGTTACTTGGTGTGAGTGTGTATCTGTGTTACTGGGTAACAGTGTATGTCTTTGTTACTTGGTGTCAGTGTATGTCTGTGTTACTTGGTGTAAGTGTGTGTCTTTGTTACTTGGTGTAATTTTATGTCTTTGTTACTTGGTGTCAGTGTATGTCTTTGTTACTTGGTGTGAGTGTGTATCTGTGTTACTGGGTAACAGTGTATGTCTTTGTTACTTGATGTAATTGTATGTCTTTGTTACTTGGTGTCAGTGTATGTCTGTGTTTCTTGGTGTAAGTGTATGTCTTTGTTACTTGGTGTCAGTGTATGTCTTTGTTACTTGGTGTCATTGTATGTCTTTGTTACTTGGTGTAAGTGTGTGTCTGTGTTACTTGGTGTAAGTGCGTGTCTGTGTTACTTGGTATCGTTGTATGTCTTTGTTACTTGGTGTAAGTGTGTGTCTGTGTTACTGGGGAGCAGTGTATGTCTTTGTTTCTTGGTGTCAGTTTATGTCAGTGTTACTTGGTGTAAGTGTGTCTCTTTGTTGCTTGGTGTAATTGTATGTCTTTGTTACTTGGTGTCAGTGTATGTCTTTGTTACTTGGTGTAAGTGAGTGTCTGTGTTACTAGGTATCAGTGTATGTCTTTGTTACTTGGTGTCAGTGTATGTCAGTGTTACTTGGTGTAAGAGTATGTCTTTGTTACTTGGTGTCAGTGTATGTCTTTGTGACTTTGTGTCAGTGTATGCCTTTGTTACTTGGTGTCAGTTTATGTCTATGTTACTTGGTGTCAGTGTATGTCTTTGTTACTTGGTGTCAGTGTTTGTCTGTGTTACTTTGTGTAAGTGTGTGTCTTTGTTACTTGGTGTAAGTGTGTGTCTGTGTTACTGGCTATCAGTGTATGTCTTTGTTACTTGGTGTCATTGTATGTCGTTGTGACTTGGTGTAAGTGTGTGTCTGTGTTACTGGGTAACAGTGTATGTCTTTGTTACTTGGTGTCAGTGTATGTCTGTGTTACTTGGTGTAAGTGTGTGTCTTTGTTACTTGGTGTAACTGTATGTCTTTGTTACTTGGTGTCATTGTATGTCTTTGTTACTTGGTGTAACTGTATTTCTTTGTTACTTGGTGTCAGTGTAATTATTTGTGACTTGGTGTCAGTGTCTGTCTTTGTTACTGAGTGTCAGCGGCTGCCTTCGTTCCTTGGTGTCAGTGCTTGTCTTTGTTACCGTGTGTCAGTGTCTTTCTTTGTGAATTGGTGTTATTGTATGTCTTTGTTACTTGGTGTCAGTGTATGTCTGTGTTACTTTGTGTAAGTGTGTGTCTTTGTTGCTTGGTGTAATTGTATGTCTTTGTTACTTGGTGTCAGTGTATGTCTGTGTTACTTGGTGTCAGTGTATGTCTTTGTTACTTGGTGTAAGTGTGTGTCTGTGTTACTGGGTATCAGTGTAAGTCTTTGTTCCTTGGTGTCAGTGTATGCCTTTATTACTGGGTGACACTGTATGTCTTTGTGACTTTGTGTCAGTGTATGTCCTTGTTACTGGGTGTCAGTTTATGTCTTTGTTACTTGGTGTCAGTGTATGTCTGTGTTACTTGGTGTAAGTGTGTGTCTTTGTTACTTGGTGTAAGTGTGTGTCTGTGTTACTGGGTATCAGTGTATGTCTTTGTTACTTGGTATCAGTATATCTCTTTGCTGCCTGGTGTAAGTGTGTGTCTGTGTTACTGAGTAACTGTGTATGTCTTTGTTACTTGGTGTCAGTGTATGTCTGTGTTACTTGGTGTAAGTGTGTGTCTGTGTTACTTGGTGTAAGTGTATATCTTTGTTACTTGGTGTCAGTGTAATTGTTTGTGACTTGGTGTCAGTGTCTGTCTTTGTTTCTGAGTGTCAGTGTCTGTCTTCGTTACTTGGTGTCAGTGTTTGTCTTTGTTACCGTGTGTCAGTGTCTGTCTTTGTGACTTGGTGTCAGTGTATGTCTTTGTTACTTGGTGTCAGTGTATGTCTTTGTTACTTGGTGTAAGTGTGTGTCTGTGTTACTGGGTATCAGTGAATGTCTTTGCTACATGGTGACAGTGTATGTCTGTGTTACTTGGTGCAAGTGTGTGTCTTTGTTACTTGGTGTAATTGTATGTCTTTGTTACTTGGTGTAAGAGTGTGTCTGTGTTACTTGGTGTCAGTGTATGTCTGTGCTACTTGGTGTAAGTGTGCGTCTGTGTTACTGGGTATCAGTGTATGTCTTTGTTACTTGGTGTAAGTGTGTGCCTGTGTTACTGGGTATCAGTGTATGTCTTTGTTACTTGGTGTCAGTGTCTGTCTCTGTTACTTGGTTTAAGTGTATTTCTTTGTTACTTGGTGTCAGTGTATGTCTTTTTTACTTGGTGTAAGTGTGTGTCTGTGTTACTGGGTGTCAGTGTGTGTCTGTGTTACTTGGTGTAAGTCTGTGTCTTTGTTACTTGGTGTCCGTGTGTGTCTGTGTTGCTGGGTGTCAGTTTATGTCTTTGTTACTTGATGTCAGTGTATGTCTTTGTTACTTGGTGTAAGTGTGTGTGTTTGTTACTGGCTATCAGTGTCTGTCTTTGTTACTTGGTGTAAGTGTGTGTCTGTGTTACTGGGTATCAGTGTATGTCTTTGTTACTTGGTGTCAGTGTATTTCTGTGTTACTTGGTGTAATTGTGTGTCTGAGTTACTGGGTATCAGTGTATGTCTTTGTTACTTGGTGTCAGTGTATGTCTTTGTTACTGGGTGTCAGTGTGTGTCTTTGTGACTTGGTGTCAGTGTATGTCTTTGTTACCTGGTGTATGTGTGTGTCTGTGTTACGTGGTGTAAGTGCATGTCTTTGTTACTTGGTGTCAGTGTATGACTTTGTGACTTGGTGTCAGTGTATGACTTTGTTACTTGGTTTCAGTGTATGTCTTTGTTAATTGGTGTAAGTGTGTGTCTGTGTTACTGGGTATCAGTGTATATCTTTGTTCCTTGGTGTCAGTGTATGTCTGTGTTACTTGGTGTAAGTGTATGTCTTTGTTACTTGGTGTCAGTGTATGTCTTTGTTACTTGGTGTAAGTGTGTGTCTGTGTTAGTTGGTGTAAGTGTGTGTCTGTGTTACTTGGTATCACTGTATGTCTTTGTTACTTGGTGTTAATGTGTGTCTGTGTTACTGGGTAACAGTGTATGGCATTGTTACTTGGTGTCAGTGTATGTCTGTGTTACTTGGTGTAAGTGTGTGTCTTTGTTACTTGGTGTAATTGTATGTCTTTGTTCCTTGGTGTCAGTGTATGTCTTTGTTACTTGGTGTGAGTGAGTGTTTGTGTTACTTGGTGTAAGTGTGTGTCTGTGTTACTTGCTATAAGTGTATGTCTTTGTTACTTGATGTAAGTGTGTATCTGTGTTACTGGGTAACAGTGTATGTCTTTGTTACTTGGTGTCAGTGTATGTCTGTGTTACTTGTGGTAAGTGTGTGTCTTTGTTACTTGATGTAATTGTATGTCTTTGTTACTTGGTGTCAGTGTATGTCTGTGTTACTTGGTGTAAGTGTATGTCTTTGTTACTTGGTGTCAGTGTATGTCTTTGTTACTTGGTGTCATTGTATGTCTTTGTTACTTGGTGTAAGTGTGTGTCTGTGTTACTTGGTGTAAGTGCGTGTCTGTGTTACTTGGTATCATTGTATGTCTTTGTTACTTGGTGTAAGTGTGTGTCTGTGTTACTGGGTAACAGTGTATGTCTTTGTTTCTTGGTGTCAGTGTATGTCTGTGTTACTTGGTGTAAGTGTGTGTCTTTGTTGCTTGGTGTAATTGTATGTCTTTGTTACTGGGTGTCAGTTTATGTCTATGTTACTTGGTGTCAGTGTATGTCTTTGTTACTTGGTGTCAGTGTTTGTCTGTGTTACTTTGTGTAAGTGTGTGTCTTTGTTACTTGGTGTAAGTGTGTGTCTGTGTTTCTGGGTATCAGTGTATCTCTTTGTTACTTGGTGTCATTGTATGTCGTTGTTACTTGGTGTAAGTGTGTGTCTGTGTTACTGGGTAACAGTGTATGTCTTTGTTACTTGGTGTCAGTGTATGTCTGTGTTACTTGGTGTAAGTGTGTGTCTTTGTTACTTGGTGTAACTGTATGTCTTTGTTACTTGGTGTCATTGGTGTCATTGTATGTCTTTGTTACTTGGTGTAACTATATTTCTTTGTTACTTGGTGTCAGTGTAATTATTTGTGACTTAGTGTCAGTGTCTGTCTTTGTTACTGGGTGTCAGTGGCTGCCTTCGTTCCTTGGAGTCAGTGCTTGTCTTTGTTACGGTGTGTCAGTGTCTTTCTTTGTGACTTGGTGTCAGTGTATGTCTTTGTTACTTGGTGTCAGTGTATGTCTTTGTTACTTGGTGTAAGTGTGTGTCTGTGTTACTGGGTATCAGTGTATATCTTTGTTACTTGGTGTAAGTGTGTATCTGTGTTACTGGGTAACAGTGTATATCTTTGTTACTTGGTGTCAGTGTATGTCTGTGTTACTTGGTGTAAGTGTGTGTCTTTGTTACTTGGTGTAATTGTATGTCTTTGTTACTTGGTGTCAGTGTATGTCTGTGTTACTTGGTGTAAGTGTGTGTCTTTGTTGCTTGGTGTAATTGTATGTCTTTGTTACTTGGTGTCAGTGTATGTCTGTGTTACTTGGTGTCAGTGTATGTCTTTGTTACTTGGTGTCAGTGTTTGTCTGTGTTACTTTGTGTAAGTGTGTGTCTTTGTTACTTGGTGTAAGTGTGTGTCTGTGTTTCTGGGTATCAGTGTATCTCTTTGTTACTTGGTGTCATTGTATGTCGTTGTTACTTGGTGTAAGTGTGTGTCTGTGTTACTGGGTAACAGTGTATGTCTTTGTTACTTGGTGTCAGTGTATGTCTGTGTTACTTGGTGTAAGTGTGTGTCTTTGTTACTTGGTGTAACTGTATGTCTTTGTTACTTGGTGTCATTGTATGTCTTTGTTACTTGGTGTAACTGTATTTCTTTGTTACTTGGTGTCAGTGTAATTATTAGTGACTTGGTGTCAGTGTCTGTCTTTGTTACTGGGTGTCAGTGGCTGCCTTCGTTCCTTGGAGTCAGTGCTTGTCTTTGTTACCGTGTGTCAGTGTCTTTGTTACTTGGTGTAAGTGTGTGTCTGTGTTACTGGGTATCAGTGTAAGTCTTTGTTCCTTGGTGTCAGTGTATGTCTTTGTTACTGGGTGACACTGTATGTCTTTGTGACATTGTGTCAGTGTATGTCTTTGTTACTGGGTGTCAGTGTATGTCTTTGTTACTTGGTGTCAGTGTATGTCTTTGTTACTTGGTGTCAGTGTATGTCTGTGTTACTTGGTGTAAGTGTGTGTCTTTGTTACTTGGTGTAAGTGTGTGTCTGTGTTGCTGGGTATCAGTGTATGTCTTTGTTACTTGGTGTCAGTGTATGTCTTTGTTACTTGGTGTAATTGTGTGTCTGTGTTACTTGGTGTAAGTGTGTGTTTGTGTTACTTGGTATCAGTGTATGTCTTTGTTACTTGGTGTAAGAGTGTGTCTGTGTTACTGGGTAACAGTGTATGTCTTTGTTACTTGGTGTCAGTGTATGTCTGTGTTAATTGGTGTAAGTGTGTGTCTTTGTTACTTGGTGTAATTGTATGTCCTTGTTACTTGGTGTCAGTGTATGTCTTTGTTACTTAGTGTAAGTGAGTGATTGTGTTACTTGGTGTAAGTGTTTGTCTGTGTTACTTGATATCAGTGTATGTCTTTGTTACTTGGTGTAAGTGTGTGTCTGCGTTACTGGGTAACAGTGCATGTCTTTGTTACTTGGTGTCAGTGTATGTCTGTGGTACTTGGTGTAAGTGTGTGTCTTTGTTACTTGGTGTCAGTGTATGTCTTTGTTACTTGGTGTAAGTGTGTGTCTGTGTTACTGGGTATCAGTGTTTGTCTTTATTACCGTGTGTCAGTGTCTGTCTTTGTGACTTGGTGTCAGTGTATGTCTTTGTTACTTGGTGTCAGTGTATGTCTTTGTTACTTGGTGTAAGTGTGTGTCTGTGTTACTGGGTATCAGTGTATATCTTTGTTACTTGTTGTAAGTGTGTGTCTGTGTTACTGGGTATCAGTGAATGTCTTTGCTACATGGTGACAGTGTATGTCTGTGTTTCTTGGTGCAAGTGTGTGTTTTTGTTACTTGGTGTAATTGTATGTCTTTGTTACTTGGTGTCAGTGTATGTCTGTGTTACTTTGTGTAAGTGTATGTCTTTGTTACTTGGTTTCAGTGTATGTCTTTGTTACTTGGTGTAAGTGTGTGTCTGTGTTACTTGGTGTAAGTGTGTGTTTGTGTTACTTGGTATCAGTGTATGTCTTTGTTACTTGGTGTAAGTGTGTGTCTGTGTTACTGGGTAACAGTGTATGTCTTTGTTACTTGGTGTCAGTGTATGTCTTTGTTACTTAGTGTAAGTGTGTGTTTGTGTTACTTGGTGTAAGTGTTTGTCTGTGTTACTTGATATCAGTGTATGTCTTTGTTACTTGGTGTAAGTGTGTGTCTGCGTTACTGGGTAACAGTGCATGTCTTTGTTACTTGGTGTCAGTGTATGTCTGTGTTACTTGGTGTAAGTGTGTGTCTTTGTTACTTGGTGCAATTGTATGTCTTTGTTACTTGGTGTCAGTGTATGTCTGTGTTACTTGGTGTAAGTGTCTGTCTTTGTTACTTGGTGTCATTGTATGTCTTTGTTACTTGGTGTAAGTGTGTGTCTGTGTTACTGGGTATCAGTGTATGTTTTTGTTACTTCGTGTCAGTATATGTCTTTGTGACTTGGTGTCAGTGTATGTCTTTGTTACTGGGTGTCACTGTATGTCTTTGTGACTTTGTGTCAGTGTATGTCTTTGTTACTGGGTGTCAGTTTATGTCTTTGTTACTTGGTGTCAGTGTATGTCTTTGTTACTTGGTGTCAGTGTATGTCTGTGTTACTTCGTGTAAGTGTGTGTCCTTGTTACTTGGTGTTAGTGTGTGTCTGTGTTACTGGGTATCAGTGTATGTCTTTGTTACTTGGTGTCAGTGTATGTCGTTGTTTTTTGGTGTAAGTGTGTGTCTGTGTTACTGGGTGTCAGTGTATGTCTTTGTTACTTGGTGTCAGTGTATGTCTGTGTTGCTTGGTGTAAGTCTGTGTCTTTGTTACTTGGTGTAAGTGTATGTCTTTGATACTTGGTGTCAGTGTATGTCTGTGTTACTTTGTGTAAGTGTATGTCTTTTTCACTTGGTGTAAGTGTGTGTCTGTGTTACTGGGTATCAGTGCATGTCTTTGTTACATGGTGTCAGTGTATGTCTGTGTTACTTGGTGTAAGTGTGTGTCTGTGTTACTTGGTATCAGTGTATGTCTTTGTTACTTGGTGTAAGTGTGTGTCTGTGTTACTGGGTAACAGTGTATGTCTTTGTTACTTGGTGTCATTGTATGTCTGCGTTACTTGGTGTAAGTGTGTGTCTTTGTTACTTGGAGTAATTGTATGTCTTTGTTACTTGGTGTCAGTGTATGTATTTGTTACTTGGTGTAAGTGTGTGTCTGTGTTACTGGGTATCAGTGTATGTCTTTGTGACTTGGTGTCAGTGTATGTCTTTGTTACTGGGTGTCACTGTATGTCTTTGTGACTTTGTGTCAGTGTATGTCTTGGTTACTGGTTGTCAGTTTATGTCTTTGTTACTTGGTGTCAGTGTATGTCTTTGTGACTTGGTGTCAGTGTATGTCTTTGTTACTGGGTGTCACTGTATTTCTTTGTTACTGTGTGTCAGTGTTTCTCCATGTTACTGGGTGTCAGTGCGTGTTTGTTTGTGTTACTGGGTGTCAGTGTGTGTCTGTGTTACTTGGTGTAAGTTTATGTCTTTGTTTCTTTGTGTCAGTGGATGTCTTTGTTACTTGGTGCCAGTGTTTGTCTTTGTTACTTGGTGTAAGTGTGTGTCTGTGTTACTGGGTATCAGTGTATGTCTTTGTTACTTGGTGTAATTGTATGTCTTTGTTTCTTGGTGTCAGTGTATGTCTGTGTTACTTGGTGTAACTGTGTGTCTGTGTTACTTGGTATCAGTGTATGTCTTTGTTACTTGGTGTAAGGGTGTGTCTGTGTTACTGGGTAACAATGTATGTCTTTGTTACTTTGTGTCAGTGTATGTCTTTGTTACTTGGTGTAAGTGTATGTCTTTGTTACTTGGTGTCAGTGTTTGTCTTTGTTTCTTTGTGGAAGTGTGTGTCTGTATTCCTGGGTATCAGTGTATGTCTTTGTGACTTGGTGTCAGTGTATGTCTTTGTGACTTGGTGTCAGTGTGTGTCTCTGTTAGTCTTTGTTACTTGGTGTCAGTGTCTGTCTGTGTATGTCTTTGTTACTGTGCGTCAGTGTTTCTCCATGTTGCTGGGTGTCAGTGCGTGTTTGTTTGTGTTACTGGGTGTCAGTGTTTGTCTGTGTTACTTGGGGTAAGTTTATGTCTTTGTTTCTTTGTGTCAGTGGATGTCTTTGTTACTTGGTGTCAGTGTTTGTCTTTGTTACTTGGTGTAAGTGTGTGTCTGTGTTACTGGGTATCAGTGTATGTCTTTGTGACTTGGTGTCAGTGTATGTATTTGTTACTGGGTGTCAGTGTACGCCTTTGTTACTTGGTGTCAGTGTATGTCTGTGCTACTTGGTGTAAGTGTGTGTCTTTGTTACCTGGTGTAATTGTATGTCTTTGTTACTTGGTGTCAGTGTATGTCTGTGTTACGTGGTGTAAGTGTATGTCTTTGTGACTTGGTGTCAGTGTATGTCTTTGTTACTTGGTGTAAGTGTGTGTCTGTGTTACTTGGTGTAAGTGTGTGTCTGTGTTACTTGGAATTAGTGTATGTCTTTGTTACTTGGTGTAAGTGTGTGTCTGTGTTACTTGGTGCAAGTGTGTGTTTTTGATACTTGGTGTAATTGTATGTCTTTGTTACTTGGTGTCATTGTATGTCTGTGTTACTTGGTGTAAGTGCATGTCTTTGTTACTTGGTGTCAGTGTATGTCTTTGTTACTTGGTGTAAGTGTGTGTCTGTGTTACTGGGTATCAGTGTTTGTCTTTATTACCGTGTGTCAGTGTCTGTCTTTGTGACTTGGTGTCAGTGTATGTCTTTGTTACTTGGTGTCAGTGTATGTCTTTGTTACTTGGTGTAAGTGTGTGTCTGTGTTACTGGGTATCAGTGTATATCTTTGTTACTTGTTGTAAGTGTGTGTCTGTGTTACTGGGTATCAGTGAATGTCTTTGCTACATGGTGACAGTGTATGTCTGTGTTTCTTGGTGCAAGTGTGTGTTTTTGTTACTTGGTGTAATTGTATGTCTTTGTTACTTGGTGTCAGTGTATGTCTGTGTTACTTTGTGTAAGTGTATGTCTTTGTTACTTGGTTTCAGTGTATGTCTTTGTTACTTGGTGTAAGTGTGTGTCTGTGTTACTTGGTGTAAGTGTGTGTTTGTGTTACTTGGTATCAGTGTATGTCTTTGTTACTTGGTGTAAGTGTGTGTCTGTGTTACTGGGTAACAGTGTATGTCTTTGTTACTTGGTGTCAGTGTATGTCTTTGTTACTTAGTGTAAGTGTGTGTTTGTGTTACTTGGTGTAAGTGTTTGTCTGTGTTACTTGATATCAGTGTATGTCTTTGTTACTTGGTGTAAGTGTGTGTCTGCGTTACTGGGTAACAGTGCATGTCTTTGTTACTTGGTGTCAGTGTATGTCTGTGTTACTTGGTGTAAGTGTGTGTCTTTGTTACTTGGTGCAATTGTATGTCTTTGTTACTTGGTGTCAGTGTATGTCTGTGTTACTTGGTGTAAGTGTCTGTCTTTGTTACTTGGTGTCATTGTATGTCTTTGTTACTTGGTGTAAGTGTGTGTCTGTGTTACTGGGTATCAGTGTATGTTTTTGTTACTTCGTGTCAGTATATGTCTTTGTGACTTGGTGTCAGTGTATGTCTTTGTTACTGGGTGTCACTGTATGTCTTTGTGACTTTGTGTCAGTGTATGTCTTTGTTACTGGGTGTCAGTTTATGTCTTTGTTACTTGGTGTCAGTGTATGTCTTTGTTACTTGGTGTCAGTGTATGTCTGTGTTACTTCGTGTAAGTGTGTGTCCTTGTTACTTGGTGTTAGTGTGTGTCTGTGTTACTGGGTATCAGTGTATGTCTTTGTTACTTGGTGTCAGTGTATGTCGTTGTTTTTTGGTGTAAGTGTGTGTCTGTGTTACTGGGTGTCAGTGTATGTCTTTGTTACTTGGTGTCAGTGTATGTCTGTGTTGCTTGGTGTAAGTCTGTGTCTTTGTTACTTGGTGTAAGTGTATGTCTTTGATACTTGGTGTCAGTGTATGTCTGTGTTACTTTGTGTAAGTGTATGTCTTTTTCACTTGGTGTAAGTGTGTGTCTGTGTTACTGGGTATCAGTGCATGTCTTTGTTACATGGTGTCAGTGTATGTCTGTGTTACTTGGTGTAAGTGTGTGTCTGTGTTACCTGGTATCAGTGTATGTCTTTGTTACTTGGTGTAAGTGTGTGTCTGTGTTACTGGGTAACAGTGTATGTCTTTGTTACTTGGTGTCATTGTATGTCTGCGTTACTTGGTGTAAGTGTGTGTCTTTGTTACTTGGAGTAATTGTATGTCTTTGTTACTTGGTGTCAGTGTATGTATTTGTTACTTGGTGTAAGTGTGTGTCTGTGTTACTGGGTATCAGTGTATGTCTTTGTGACTTGGTGTCAGTGTATGTCTTTGTTACTGGGTGTCACTGTATGTCTTTGTGACTTTGTGTCAGTGTATGTCTTGGTTACTGGTTGTCAGTTTATGTCTTTGTTACTTGGTGTCAGTGTATGTCTTTGTGACTTGGTGTCAGTGTATGTCTTTGTTACTGGGTGTCACTGTATTTCTTTGTTACTGTGTGTCAGTGTTTCTCCATGTTACTGGGTGTCAGTGCGTGTTTGTTTGTGTTACTGGGTGTCAGTGTGTGTCTGTGTTACTTGGTGTAAGTTTATGTCTTTGTTTCTTTGTGTCAGTGGATGTCTTTGTTACTTGGTGCCAGTTTTTGTCTTTGTTACTTGGTGTAAGTGTGTGTCTGTGTTACTGGGTATCAGTGTATGTCTTTGTTACTTGGTGTAATTGTATGTCTTTGTTTCTTGGTGTCAGTGTATGTCTGTGTTACTTGGTGTAACTGTGTGTCTGTGTTACTTGGTATCAGTGTATGTCTTTGTTACTTGGTGTAAGGGTGTGTCTGTGTTACTGGGTAACAATGTATGTCTTTGTTACTTTGTGTCAGTGTATGTCTTTGTTACTTGGTGTAAGTGTATGTCTTTGTTACTTGGTGTCAGTGTTTGTCTTTGTTTCTTTGTGGAAGTGTGTGTCTGTATTCCTGGGTATCAGTGTATGTCTTTGTGACTTGGTGTCAGTGTATGTCTTTGTGACTTGGTGTCAGTGTGTGTCTCTGTTAGTCTTTGTTACTTGGTGTCAGTGTCTGTCTGTGTATGTCTTTGTTACTGTGCGTCAGTGTTTCTCCATGTTGCTGGGTGTCAGTGCGTGTTTGTTTGTGTTACTGGGTGTCAGTGTTTGTCTGTGTTACTTGGGGTAAGTTTATGTCTTTGTTTCTTTGTGTCAGTGGATGTCTTTGTTACTTGGTGTCAGTGTTTGTCTTTGTTACTTGGTGTAAGTGTGTGTCTGTGTTACTGGGTATCAGTGTATGTCTTTGTGACTTGGTGTCAGTGTATGTATTTGTTACTGGGTGTCAGTGTACGCCTTTGTTACTTGGTGTCAGTGTATGTCTGTGCTACTTGGTGTAAGTGTGTGTCTTTGTTACCTGGTGTAATTGTATGTCTTTGTTACTTGGTGTCAGTGTATGTCTGTGTTACGTGGTGTAAGTGTATGTCTTTGTTACTTGGTGTCAGTGTATGTCTTTGTTACTTGGTGTAAGTGTGTGTCTGTGTTACTTGGTGTAAGTGTGTGTCTGTGTTACTTGGAATTAGTGTATGTCTTTGTTACTTGGTGTAAGTGTGTGTCTGTGTTACTTGGTGCAAGTGTGTGTTTTTGATACTTGGTGTAATTGTATGTCTTTGTTACTTGGTGTCATTGTATGTCTGTGTTACTTGGTGTAAGTGCATGTCTTTGTTACTTGGTATCAGTGTATGTTTTGGTGACTTGGTGTCAGTGTATGTCTTTGATACTGGGTGTCAGTGTGTGTCTTTGTGACTTGGTGTCAGTGTATGTCTTTTTTACTTGGTGTAAGAGTGTGTCTGTGTTACTGGGTATCAGGGTATGTCTTTTTTACTTGGTGTAAGTGTGTGTCTGTGTTACTGGGTATCAGTGCATGTCTTTGTTACTTGGTGTCAGTGTATGTCTGCGTTACTTGGTGTAAGTGTGTGTCTTTGTTACTTGGAGTAAGTGTATGTCTTTGTTACTTGGTGTCAGTGTATGTCTGTGTGACTTGGTGTAAGTGTATGTCTTTGTTACTTGGTGTCATTGTATGTATTTGTTACTTGGTGTAAGTGTGTGTCTGTGTTACTGGGTATCAGTTTATGTCTTTGTTACTTGGTGTCATTGTATGTCTTTGTGACTTGGTGTCAGTGTATGTCTTTGTTACTGGGTGTCACTGTATGTCTTTGTGACTTTGTGTCAGTGTATGTCTTGGTTACTGGGTGCCAGCTTATGTCTTTGTTACTTAGTGTCAGTGTATGTCTTTGTGACTTGTTGTCAGTGCATGTCTCTGTTACTTGGTGTAAGTGTGTGTCTTTGTTACTTGGTGTAAGTGTGTGTCTGTGTTACTGGGTATCAGTGTATGTCTTTGCTACTTGGAGTCAGTGTATGTCGTCGTTACTTGGTGTAAGTGTGTGTCTGTGTTACTAGATGTCAGTGTGTGTCAGTGTTACTTGGTGTCAGTGTATGTCTGTGTTGCTTGGTGTAAGTGTGTGTCTTTGTTACTTGGTGTCAGTGGATGTCTTTGTTATTTTGTGTCAGAGTTTGTCTTTCTTACTTGGTGTAAGTGTGTGTCTGTGGTACTGGGAAGCAGTGTATGTCTTTGTGACTTGGTGTCAGTTTATGTCTTTGTTACTGGGTGTCAGTGTATGTCTTTGTTACTTGGTGTAAGTGTGTGTCTGTGTTGCTGGGTATCAGTGTATGTCTTTGATTCTTGGTGTCAGTGTATGTCTTTGTTACTTGGTGTCAGTGTATGTCTTTGTTACTGGGTATCAATGCATGTCTTTGTTACTTGGTGTAAGTGTGTGTCTGTGTTGCTAGGTATCAGTGTATGTCTTTGTTACTTGTTGTAAGTGTGTTTCTGTGTTACTGGGTATCACTGTATTTCTTTGTTACTGTGTGTCAGTGTTTCTCCATGTTACTGGGTGTCAGTGCGTGTTTGTTTGTGTTACTGGGTGTCAGTGTGTGTCTGTGTTACTTGGTGTAAGTTTATGTCTTTGTTTCTTTGTGTCAGTGGATGTCTTTGTTACTTGGTGCCAGTGTTTGTCTTTGTTACTTGGTGTAAGTGTGTGTCTGTGTTACTGGGTATCAGTGTATGTCTTTGTTACTTGGTGTAAGGGTGAGTCTGTGTTACTGGGTAACAATGTATGTCTTTGTTTCTTGGTGTCAGTGTATGTCTGTGTTACTTGGTGTAACTGTGTGTCTGTGTTACTTGGTATCAGTGTATGTCTTTGTTACTTGGTGTAAGGGTGAGTCTGTGTTACTGGGTAACAATGTATGTCTTTGTTACTTGGTGTCAGTGTATGTCTGCGTTACTTGGTGTAAGTGTGTGTCTTTGTTACTTGGAGTAATTGTATGTCTTTGTTACTTTGTGTCAGTGTATGTCTGTGTTACTTGGTGTAAGTGTATGTCTTTGTTACTTGGTGTCAGTGTTTGTCTTTGTTTCTTTGTGGAAGTGTGTGTCTGTGTTCCTGGGTATCAGTGTATGTCTTTGTGACTTGGTGTCAGTGTATGTCTTTGTGACTTGGTGTCAGTGTGTGTCTCTGTTAGTCTTTGTTACTTGGTGTCAGTGTCTGTCTGTGTATGTCTTTGTTACTGTGTGTCAGTGTTTCTCCATGTTACTGGGTGTCAGTGCGTGTTTGTTTGTGTTACTGGGTGTCAGTGTTTGTCTGTGTTACTTGGTGTAAGTTTATGTCTTTGTTTCTTTGTGTCAGTGGATTTCTTTGTTACTTGGTGTCAGTGTTTGTCTTTGTTACTTGGTGTAAGTGTGTGTCTGTGTTACTGGGTATCAGTGTATGTCTTTGTGACTTGGTGTCAGTGTATGTATTTGTTACTGGGTGTCAGTGTACGTCTTTGTTACTTGGTGTCAGTGTATGTCTGTGTTACTTGGTGTAAGTGTGTGTCTTTGTTACTTGGTGTAATTGTATGTCTTTGTTACTTGGTGTCAGTGTATGTCTGTGTTACGTGGTGTAAGTGTATGTCTTTGTTACTTGGTGTCAGTGTATGTCTTTGTTACTTGGTGTAAGTGTGTGTCTGTGTTACTTGGTGTAAGTGTGTGTCTGTGTTACTTGGAATCAGTGTATGTCTTTGTTACTTGTTGTAAGTGTGTGTCTGTGTTACTTGGTGCAAGTGTGTGTTTTTGATACTTGGTGTAATTGTATGTCTGTGTTACTTGGTGTAAGTGCATGTCTTTGTTACTTGGTATCAGTGTATGTTTTGGTGACTTGGTGTCAGTGTATGTCTTTGATACTGGGTGTCAGTGTGTGTCTTTGTGACTTGGTGTCAGTGTATGTCTTTGTTACTTGGTGTAAGTGTGTGTCTGTGTTACTGGGTATCAGGGTATGTCTTTTTTACTTGGTGGAAGTGTGTGTCTGTG
Source organism: Heterodontus francisci (assembly GCF_036365525.1). NCBI lineage: Eukaryota > Metazoa > Chordata > Chondrichthyes > Heterodontiformes > Heterodontidae > Heterodontus > Heterodontus francisci. The sequence continues at coordinate 5,033,049 of NW_027141655.1, read as the reverse complement.
TTACTGGGTATCAGTGCATGTCTTTGTTACTTGGTGTCAGTGTATGTCTGCGTTACTTGGTGTAAGTGTGTGTCTTTGTTACTTGGAGTAAGTGTATGTCTTTGTTACTTGGTGTCAGTGTATGTCTGTGTTACTTGGTGTAAGTGTATGTCTTTGTTACTTGGTGTCAGTGTATGTATTTGTTACTTGGTGTAAGTGTGTGTCTGTGTTACTGGGTATCAGTTTATGTCTTTGTTACTTGGTGTCAGTGTATGTCTTTGTGACTTGGTGTCAGTGTATGTCTTTGTTACTGGGTGTCACTGTATGTCTTTGTGACTTTGTGTCAGTGTATGTCTTGGTTACTGGGTGTCAGTTTATGTCTTTGTTACTTGGTGTCAGAGTATGTCTTTGTGACTTGGTGTCAGTGTATGTCTTTGTTACTGGGTGTCACTGTATGTCTTTGTGACTTTGTCTCAGTGTATGTCTTGGTTACTGGGTGTCAGCTTATGTCTTTGTTACTTGGTGTCAGTGTATGTCTTTGTGACTTGGTGTCAGTGCATGTCTGTGTTACTTGGTGTAAGTGTGTGTCTTTGTTACTTGGTGTAAGTGTGTGTCTGTGTTACTGGGTATCAGTGTATGTCTTTGTTACTTGGAGTCAGTGTATGTCGTCGTTACTTGGTGTATGTGTGTGTCTGTGTTACTAGATGTCAGTGTGTGTCAGTGTTACTTGGTGTCAGTGTATGTCTGTGCTGCTTGGTGTAAGTGTGTGTCTTTGTTACTTGGTGTCAGTGGATGTCTTTGTTACTTGGTGTCAGAGTTTGTCTTTCTTACTTTGTGTAAGTGTGTGTCTGTGTTACTGGGAAGCAGTGTATGTCTTTGTGACTTGGTGTCAGTTTATGTCTTTGATTCTTGGTGTCAGTGTATGTCTTTGTTACTTGGTGTCAGTGTATGTCTTTGTTACTGGGTATCAATGCATGTCTTTGTTACTTGGTGTAAGTGTGTGTCTGTGTTGCTAGGTATCAGTCTATGTCTTTGTTACTTGTTGTCAGTGTGTGTCTGTGTTACTGGGTATCATTGCATGTCTTTGTTACATGGTGTCAGTGTATGTCTGTGTTACTTGGTGTAAGTGTGTATCTTTGTTACTTGGTGTAATTGTATGTCTTTGTTACTTGTTGTCAGTGTATGTCTGTGTTACTTGGTGCAAGTGTATGTCTTTGTTACTTGGTGTCAGTGTATGTCTTTGTTACTTGGTGTAAGTGTGTGTCTGTGTTACTTGGTGTAAGTGTGTGCCTGTGTTACTTGTTATCTGTGTATGTCTTTGTTACGTGGTGTAAGTGTGTGTCTGTGTTACTGGGTAACAGTGTATGTCTTTGTTACTTGGTGTCAGTGTATGTCGTCGTTACTTGGTGTATGTGTGTGTCTGTGTTACTAGATGTCAGTGTGTGTCAGTGTTACTTGGTGTCAGTGTATGTCTGTGTTGCTTGGTGTAAGTGTGTGTCTTTGTTACTTGGTGTCAGTGGATGTCTTTGTTACTTGGTGTCAGAGTTTGTCTTTCTTACTTTGTGTAAGTGTGTGTCTGTGTTACTGGGAAGCAGTGTATGTCTTTGTGACTTGGTGTCAGTTTATGTCTTTGTTACTGGGTGTCAGTGTATGTCTTTGTTACTTGGTGTAAGTGTGTGTCTGTGTTGCTGGGTATCAGTGTATGTCTTTGATTCTTGGTGTCAGTGTATGTCTTTGTTACTTGGTGTCAGTGTATGTCTTTGTTACTGGGTATCAATGCATGTCTTTGTTACTTGGTGTAAGTGTGTGTCTGTGTTGCTAGGTATCAGTCTATGTCTTTGTTACTTGTTGTAAGTGTGTGTCTGTGTTACTGGGTATCATTGCATGTCTTTGTTACATGGTGTCAGTGTATGTCTGTGTTACTTGGTGTAAGTGTGTATCTTTGTTACTTGGTGTAATTGTATGTCTTTGTTACTTGTTGTCAGTGTATGTCTGTGTTACTTGGTGTAAGTGTATGTCTTTGTTACTTGGTGTCAGTGTATGTCTTTGTTACTTGGTGTAAGTGTGTGTCTGTGTTACTTGGTGTAAGTGTGTGTCTGTGTTACTGGGTAACAGTGTATGTCTTTGTTACTTGGTGTCAGTGTATGTCGTCGTTACTTGGTGTATGTGTGTGTCTGTGTTACTGGGTGTCAGTGTATGTCTTTGTTACTTGGTGTCAATGTATGTCTGTGTTGCTTGGTGTAAGTGTGTGTCTTTGCTACATGGTGTAAGTGTATGTCTTTGTTACTTGGTGTCAGTGTATGTCTGTGTTACTTTGTGTAAGTATATGTCTTTGTTACTTGGTGTCAGTGTATGTCTGTGTTACTTTGTGTAAGTATATGTCTTTGTTACTTGGTGTCAGTGTTTGTCTTTGTTACATTGTGGAAGTGTGTGTCTGCGTTACTGGGTATCAGTGTATGACTTTGTGACTTGGTGTCAGTGTATGTCTTGGTTACTGGCTGTCAGTGTATGTCTTTGTGACTTGGTGTCAGTGTGTGTCTCTGTTTGCCTTTGTTACTTGGTGTCAGTGTCTGTCTGTGTTTGTCTTTGTTACTGTGTGTCAGTGTTTCTCTAATGTTACTGGGAGTCAGTGTGTGTTTGTTTATGTTACTGGGTGTCAGTGTGTGTCTGTGTTACTTTTTGTAATTGTATGTCTTTGTTTCTTTGTGTTAGTGGATGTCTTTGTTACTTGGTGTCGGTGTATGTCTTTGTTACTTGGTGTAAGTGTGTGTCTGTGTTACTGGGTATCAGTGTATGTCTTTGTTTCTTGGTGTCAGTGTATGTCTTTGTTACTTGGTGTCAGTGTATGTCTTTGTTACTGGGTATCAGTGCATGTCTTTGTTACATGGTGTCAGTGTGTTTCTTTGTGACTTGGTGCCAGTGTATGTCTTTGTTACTTGGTGTAAGTGTGTGTCTGTTTTACTAGGTATCAGTGATTGTCTTTGTTACTTGGTGTCAGTGTATGTCTTTGTTACTGGGTGTCAGTGTATGTCTTTGTGACTTGGTGTCAGTGTGTGTCTCTGTTAGTATTTGTTACTTGGTGTCAGTGTCTGTCTGTGTATGACTTTGTTACTGTGTGTCAGTGTTTCCCTATGTTACTGGGTGTCAGTGCGTGTTTGTTTGTGTTACTGGGTGTCAGTGTGTGTCTGTGTTACTTTATGTAATTGTATGTCTTTGTTTCTTGGTGTCAGTGCATGTCTGTGTTTCTTGGTGTAAGTGTGTGTCTTTGTTACTTGGTATAAGTGTATGTCTTTGTTACTTTGTGTCAGTGTAGGTATTTGTTACTTGGTGCAAGTGTGTGTCTGTGTTACTGGGTATCAGTGTATGTCTTTGTGACTTGGTGTCAGTGTATGTCTTTGTTACTGGGTGTCACTGTATGTCTTTGTGACTTTGTGTCAGTGTATGTCTTGGTTACTGGGTGTCAGTTTATGTCTTTGTTACTTGGTGTCAGTGTCTGTCTTTGTGACTTGGTGTCAGTGTATGTCTTTGTTACTGGGTGTCACTGTATGTCTTTGTGACTGTGTGTCAGTGTTTCTCCATGTTACTGGGTGTCAGTGCGTGTTTGTTTGTGTTACTGGGTGTCAGTGTGTGTCTGTGTTACTTGGTGTAAGTTTATGTCTTTGTTTATTTGTGTCAGTGGATGTCTTTGTTACTTGGTGTCAGTGTTTGTCTTTGTTACTTGGTGTAATTTTATGTCTTTGTTTCTTGGTGTCAGTGTATGTCTGTGTTACTTGGTGTAACTGTGTGTCTGTGTTACTTGGTATCAGTGTATGTCTTTGTTACTTATTGTAAGTGTGTGTCTGTGATCCTGGGTAACAATGTATGTCTTTGTTACTTGGTGTCAGTGTATGTCTGCGTTACTTGGTGTAAGTGTGTGTCTTTGTTACTTGGAGTAATTGTATGTCTTTGTTACTTGGTGTCAGTGTATGTCTGTGTTACTTGGTGTAAGTGTATGTCTTTGTTACTTGGTGTAAGTGCGTGTCTGTGTTACTGGGTATCAGTGTATGTCTTTGTTTCTTGGTGTCAGTGTATGTCTTTGTTACTGGGTATCAGTGTATGTCTTTGTTACTGGGTATCAGTGCATGTCTTTGATACATGGTGTCAGTGTCTGTCTTTGTGACTTGGTGTCAGTGTATGTCTGCGTTACTTGGTGTAAGTGTGTGTCTGTTTTACTAGGTATCAGTGTATGTCTTTGTTACTTGGTGTCAGTGTATGTCTTTGTTACTGGGTGTCAGTGTATGTCTTTGTGACTTGGTGTCAGTGTGTGTCTCTGTTAGTCTTTGTTACTTGGTGTTAGTGTCTGTCTGTGTATGACTTTGTTACTGTGTGTCAGTGTTTCTCTATGTTACTGGGTGTCAGTGTGTGTTTGTTTGTGTTACTGGGTGTCAGTGTGTGTCTGTGTTACTTTATGTAATTGTATGTCTTTGTTTCTTGGTGTCAGTGTATGTCTTTGTTACTTGGTGTAAGTGTGTCTCTTTGTTACTTGGTGTAAGTGTATGTCTTTGTTACTTGGTGTCAGTGTATGTATTTGTTACTTGGTGTATGTGTGTGTCTGTGTTACTAGATGTCAGTGTGTGTCAGTGTTACTTGGTGTCAGAGTTTGTCTTTCTTACTTGGTGGAAGTGTGTGTCTGTGTTACTGGGAAGCAGTGTATGTCTTTGTGACTTGGTGTCAGTGTATGTCTTTGTTACTGGGTGTCAGTGTATGTCTTTGTTACTTGGTGTCAGTGTATGTCTTTGTTACTGGGTATCAATGCATGTCTTTGTTACTTGGTGTTAGTGTGTGTCTGTGTTGCTAGGTATCAGTGTATGTCTTTGTTACTTGGTGTAAGTGTGTGTCTGTGTTACTGGGTATCAGTGCATGTCTTTGTTACATGGTGTCAGTGTATGTCTGTGTTACTTGGTGTAAGTGTGTGTCTTTGTTACTTGGTGTAATTGTATGTCTTTGTTACTTGTTGTCAGTGTATGTCTGTGTTACTTGGTGTAAGTGTATGTCTTTGTTACTTGGTGTCAGTGTATGTCTTTGTTACTTGGTGTAAGTGTGTGTCTGTGTTACTTGGTGTAAGTGTGTGCCTGTGTTACTTGTTATCTGTGTATGTCTTTGTTACTTGGTGTAAGTGTGTGTCTGTGTTACTGGGTAACAGTGTATGTCTTTGTTACTTGGTGTCAGTGTATGTCGTCGTTACTTGGTGTATGTGTGTGTCTGTGTTACTGGGTGTCAGTGTATGTCTTTGTTTCTTGGTGACAGTGTATGTCTGTGTTGCTTGGCGTAAGTGTGTGTCTTTGTTACATGGTGTAAGTGTATGTCTTTGTTACTTGGTGTCAGTGTATGTCTGTGTTACTTTGTGTAAGTATATGTCTTTGTTACTTGGTGTCAGTGTTTGTCTTTGTTACATTGTGGAAGTGTGTGTCTGCGTTACTGGGTATCAGTGTATGGCTTTGTGACTTGGTGTCAGTGTATGTCTTGGATACTGGGTGCCAGTGTATGTCTTTGTGCCTTGGTGTCAGTGTGTGTCTCTGTTTGTCTTTGTTACTTGGTGTCAATGTCTGTCTGTGTATGTCTTTGTTACTGTGTGTCAGTGTTTCTCAATGTTACTGGGAGTCAGTGTGTGTTTCTTTGTGTTACTGGGTGTCAGTGTGTGTCTGTGTTACTTTTTGTAATTGTATGTCTTTGTTTCTTGGTGTCAGTGGATGTCTTTGTTACTTGGTGTCAGTGAATGTCTTTGTTACTGGGTATCAGTGCATGTCTTTGTTACATGGTGTCAGTGTGTGTCTTTGTGACTTGGTGCCAGTGTATGTCTTTGTTACTTGGTGTAAGTGTGTGTCTGTTTTACTAGGTATCAGTGTATGTCTTTGTTACTTGGTGTCAGTGTATGTCTTTGTTACTGGGTGTCAGTGTATGTCTTTGTGACTTGGTGTCAGAGTGTGTCTCTGTTAGTCTTTGTTACTTGGTGTCAGTGTCTGTCTGTGTATGACTTTGTTACTGTGTGTCAGTGTTTCCCTATGTTACTGGGTGTCAGTGTGTGTTTGTTTTTGTTACTGGGTGTCAGTGTGTGTCTGTGTTACTTTATGTAATTGTATGTCTTTGTTTCTTGGTGTCAGTGTATGTCTGTGTTACTTGGTGTAAGTGTGTGTCTTTGTTACTTGGTTTAAGTGTATGTCTTTGTTACTTGGTGTCAGTGTATGTATTTGTTACTTGGTGTAAGTGTGTGTCTGTGTTACTGGGTATCAGTGTATGTCTTTGTGACTTGGTATCAGTGTATGTCTTTGTTACTGGGTGTCACTGTATGTCTTTGTGACTTTGTGACAGTGTATGTCTTGGTTACTGGGTGTCAGTTTATGTCTTTGTTACTTGGTGTCAGTGTATGTCTTTGTGACTTGGTGTCAGTGTATGTCTTTGTTACTGGGTGTCACTGCATGTCTTTATTACTGTGTGTCAGTGTTTCTCCATGTTACTGGGTGTCAGTGCGTGTTTGTTTGTGTTACTGGGTGTCAGTGTGTGTCTGTGCTACTTGGTGTAAGTTTATGTCTTTGTTTCTTTGTGTCAGTGTATGTCTTTGTTACTTGGTGTCAGTGTTTGTCTTTGTTACTTATTGTAAGTGTGTGTCTGTGTTACTGGGTATCAGTGTATGTCTTTGTTACTTGGTGTAATTGTATGTCTTTGTTTCTTGGTGTCAGTGTATTTCTGTGTTACTTGGTGTAACTGTGTGTCTGTGTTACTTGGTATCAGTGTATGTCTTTGTTACTTATTGTAAGTGTGTGTCTGTGATCCTGGGTAACAATGTATGTCTTTGTTCCTTGGTGTCAGTGTATGTCTGCGTTACTTGGTGTAAGTGTGTGTCTTTGTTACTTGGAGAAATTGTATGTCTTTGTTACTTGGTGTCAGTGTATGTCTGTGTTACTTGGTGTAAGTGTATGTCTTTGTTACTTGGTGTAAGTGTGTGTCTGTGTTACTGGGTATCAGTGTATGTCTTTGTTTCTTGGTGTCAGTGTATGTCTTTGTTACTTGGTGTCAGTGTATGTCTTTGTTACTGGGTATCAGTGCATGTCTTTGTTACATGGTGTCAGTGTCTGTCTTTGTGACTTGGTGTCAGTGTATGTCTTTGTTACTTGGCGTAAGTGTGTGTCTGTTTTACTAGGTATCAGTGTATGTCTTTGTTACTTGGTGTCAGTGTATGTCTTTGTTACTGGGTGTCAGTGTATGTCTTTGTGACTTGGTGTCAGTGTGTGTCTCTGTTAGTCTTTGTTACTTGGTGTCAGTGTCTGTCTGTGTATGACTTTGTTACTGTGTGTCAGTGTTTCTCTATGTTACTGGGTGTCAGTGTGTGTTTGTTTGTGTTACTGGGTGTCAGTGTGTGTCTGTGTTACTTTATGTAATTGTATGTCTTTGTTTCTTGGTGTCAGTGTATGTCTTTGTTACTTGGTGTAAGTGTATGTCTTTGTTACTTGGTTTCAGTGTATGTATTAGTTACTTGGTGTAAGTGTGTGTCTGTGTTACTGGGTATCAGTTTATGTCTTTGTGACCTGGTGTCAGTGTATGTATTTGTTACTGGGTGTCACTGTATGTCTTTGTGACTTTGTGTCAGTGTATGTCTTGGTTACTGGGTGTCAGTTCATGTCTTTGTTACTTGGTGTCAGTGTATGTCTTTGTGACTTGGTGTCAGTGTATGTCTTTGTTACTGGGTGTCACTGTATGTCTTTGTTACTGTGTGTCAGTGTTTCTCCATGTTACTGGGTGTCAGTGCGTGTTTGTTTGAGTTACTGGGTGTCAGTGTCTGTCTGTGTTACTTGGTGTAAGTTTATGTCTTTGTTTCTTTGTGTCAGTGGATGTCTTTGTTACTTGGTGTCAGTGTTTGTCTTTGTTACTAGGTGTAAGTGTGTGTCTGTGTTACTGGGTATCAGTGTATGTCTTTGTTACTTGGTGTAATTGTATGTCTTTGTTTCTTGGTGTAACTGTGTGTCTGTGTTACTTGGTATCAATGTATGTCTTTGTTACTTGGTGTAAGTGTGTGTCTGTGTTACTGGGTATCAGTTTATGTCTTTGTTACTTGGTGTCAGTGTATGTCTTTGTGACTTGGTGTCAGTGTATGTCTTTGTTACTGGGTGTCACTGTATGTCTTTGTGACTTTGTGTCAGTGTATGTCTTGGTTACTGGGTGTCAGTTTATGTCTTTGTTACTTGGTGTCAGTGTATGTCTTTGTGACTTGGTGTCAGTGTATGTCTTTGTTACTGGGTGTCACTGTATGTCTTTGTGACTTTGTGTCAGTGTATGTCTTGGTTACTGGGTGTCAGCTTATGTCTTTGTTACTTGGTGTCAGTGTATGTCTTTGTGACTTGTTGTCACTGTATGTCTGTGTTACTTGGTGTAAGTGTGTGTCTTTGTTACTTGGTGTAAGTGTGTGTCTGTGTTACTGGGTATCAGTGTATGTCTTTGTTACTTGGAGTCAGTGTATGTCGTCGTTACCTGGTGTATGTGTGTGTCTGTGTTACTAGATGTCAGTGTGTGTCAGTGTTACTTGGTGTCAGTGTATGTCTGTGTTGCTTGGTGTAAGTGTGTGTCTTTGTTACTTGGTGTCAGTGGATGTCTTTGTTACTTCGTGTCAGAGTTTGTCTTTCTTACTTGGTGTAAGTGTGTGTCTGTGTTACTGGGAAGCAGTGTATGTCTTTGTGACTTGGTGTCAGTGTATGTCTTTGTTATTTGGTGTAAGTGTGTGTCTGTGTTGCTGGGTATCAGTGTATGTCTTTGTTTCTTGGTGTCAGTGTATGTCTTTGTTACTTGGTGTCAGTGTATGTCTTTGTTACTGGGTATCAATGCATGTCTTTGTTACTTGGTGTAAGTGTGTGTCTGTGTTACTAGGTATCAGTGTATGTCTTTGTTACTTTGTGTAAGTGTGTGTCTGTGTTACTGGGTATCATTGCATGTCTTTGTCACATGGTGTCAGTGTATGTCTGTGTTACTTGGTGTAAGTGTGTGTCTTTGATACTTGGTGTAATTGTATGTCTTTGTTACTTGTTGTCAGTGTATGTCTGTGTTACTTGGTGTAAGTGTATGTCTTTGTTACTTGGTTTCAGTGTATGTCTTTGTTACTTGGTGTAAGTGTGTGTCTTTGTTACATGATGTAAGTGTATGTCTTTGTTACTTGGTGTCAGTGTATGTCTGTGTTACATTGTATAAGTATATGTCTTTGTTACTTGGTGTCAGTGTGTGTCTGTGTTACTTGTTGTAATTGTATGTCTTTGTTTCTTGGTGTCAGTGGATGTCTTTGTTACTTGGTGTCAGTGTTTGTCTTTCTTACTTGGTGTAAGTGTGTGTCTGTGTTACTGGGTATCAGTGTATGTCTTTGTGACTTGGTGTCAGTGTATGTCTTTGTTACTGGGTGTCAGTGTATGTCTTTGTTACTTGGTGTAAGTGTGTGTCTGTGTTACTGGGTATCAGTGTATGTCTTTGTTTCTTGGTGTCAGTGTATGTCTTTGTTACTTGGTGTCAGTGTATGTCTTTGTTACTGGGTATCAGTGCATGTCTTTGTTACATGGTGTCAGTGTGTGTCTTTGTGACTTGGTGTCAGTGTATGTCTTTGTTACTTGGTGTAAGTGTGTGTCTGTTTTACTGGGTATCAGTGTATGTCTTTGTTAATTGGTGTCAGTGTATGTCTTTGTTACTGGGTGTCAGTGTATGTCTTTGTGACTTGGTGTCATTGTGTGTCTCTGTTAGTCTTTGTTACTTGGTGTCAGTGTCTGTCTGTGTATGACTTTGTTACTGTGTGTCAGTGTTTCTCTATGTTACTCGGTGTCAGTGTGTGTTCGTTTGTGTTACTGGGTGTCAGTGTGTGTCTGTGTTACTTTATGTAATTGTATGTCTTTGTTTCTTGGTGTCAGTGTATGTCTGTGTTACTTCGTGTAAGTGTGTGTCTTTGTTACTTGGTGTAATTGTATGTCTTTGTTACTTGCTGTCAGTGTATGTCTGTGTTACTTGGTGTAAGTGTATGTCTTTGTTACTTGGTGCAAGTGTGTGTCTGTGTTTCTTGGTGTAAGTGTGTCTCTGTGTTACTTGGTATCTGTGTATGTCTTTGTTACTTGGTGTAAGTGTGTGACTGTGTTACTGGGTATCAGTGTATGTCTTTGTGACTTGGTGTCAGTGTATGTCTTTGTTTCTGGCTGTCAGTGTATGTCTTTGTTGCTTGGTGTCAGTGTATGGCTGTGTTAATTGGTGTAAGTGTGTGTCTGTGTTACTGGGTATCAGTGTCTGACTTTGTTACTTGGTGTCTATGTCTGTCTTTGTTTCTTGGTGTAATTGTATGTCCTTGTTACTTGGTGTCAGTTTATGTCTTTGTAACTTGGTGTAAGTGTGTGTTTGTGTTACTTGGAGTAAATGTATGTCTTTGTTACTTGGTGTAAGTGTGTGTCTGTGTTACTGGGTATCAGTGTCTGTCTTTGTTACTTGGTGTCTATGTCTGTCTTTGTTACTTGGTGTAAGTGTGTGTCTGTGTAACTGGGTGACAGTGTATGTCTTTGTTACTTGGTGTCAGTGTATATTTGTGTTACTTGGTCTAAGTGTGTGTCTTTGTTACTTGGTGTAATTGTATGTCTTTGTTAGTTGGTATCAGTGCATGTCTTTGTGACTTGGTGTCAGTGTATGTCTTTGTTACTGGGTGTCAGTGTGTGTCTTTGTGACTTGGTGTCAGTATATGTCTTTGTTACTTGGTGTAAGTGTGTGTCTGTGTTACTGGGTATCAGTGTATGTCTTTGTTACTTGGTGTAGGTGTGCGTCTGTGTTACTGGGTATCAGTGCATGCCTTTGTTACATGGTGTCAGTGTATGTCTGTGTTACTTGGTGTAAGTGTGTGTCTTTGTTACTTGGTGTAATTGTATGTCTTTGTTACTTGGTATCAGTGTATGTCTTTGTGACTTGGTGTCAGTGTATTTCTTTGTTACTGGGTGTCAGTGTGTGTCTTTGTTACTTGGTGTCAGTGTATGTCTTTGTTACTTGGTGTAATTGTGTGTCTGTGTTACTGGGTATCAGTGTATGCCTTTGTTACTTGGTGTCAGTGTATGTCAAAATACTTGGTGTAAGTGTATGTCTTTGTTACTTGGTGTAATTGTCTGTATTTGTTACTTGGTGTCAGTGTATGTCTGTGTTACTTGGTGTAAGTGTGTGTCTTTGTTACTTGGTGTAAGTGTATGTCTTTGTTACTTGGTGTAAGTGTGTGTCTGTGTTACTTGGTGTAAGTGTGTGCCTGTGTTACTTGTTATCTGTGTATGTCTTTGTTACTTGGTGTAACTGTGTGTCTGTGTTACTGGGTAACAGTGTATGTCTTTGTTACTTGGTGTCAGTGTATGTCGTCGTTACTTGGTGTATGTGTGTGTCTGTGTTACTAGGTGCCAGTGTATGTCTTTGTTACTTGGTGTCAGTGTATGTCTGTGCTGCTTGGTGTAAGGGTGTGTCTTTGTTACATGGTGTAAGTGTATGTCTTTGTTACTTGGTGTCAGTGTATGTCTGTGTTACTTTGTGTAAGTATATGTCTTTGTTACTTGGTGTCAGTGTTTGTCTTTGTTACATTGTGGAAGTGTGTGTCTGCGTTACTGGGTATCAGTGTATGTCTTTGTGACTTGGTGTCAGTGTATGTCTTTGTTACTGGGTGTCAGTGTATGTCTTTGTGACTTGGTGTCAGTGTGTGTCTCTGTTAGTCTTTGTTACTTGGTGTCAGTGTCTGTCTGTGTTTGTCTTTGTTACTGTGTGTCAGTGTTTCTCTATGTTACTGGGAGTCAGTGTGTCTTTGTTTGTGTTACTGGGTGTCAGTGTGTGTCTGTGTTACTTTTTGTAATTGTATGTCTTTGTTACTTGGTGTCAGTGTATGTCTGTGTTACTTGGTGTAAGTGTGTGTCTTTGTTACTTGGTGTAATTGTATGTCTTTGTTACTTGGTATCAGTGCATGTCTTTGTGACTTGGTGTCAGTGTATGTCTTTGTTACTGGGTGTCAGTGTGTGTCTTTGTGACTTGGTGTCAGTGTATGTCTTTGTTACTTGGTGTAAGTGTGTGTCTGTGGTACTGGGTATCAGTGTATGTCTTTGTTACTTGGTGTAGGTGTGCGTCTGTGTTACTGGGTATCAGTGCATGTCTTTGTTACATGGTGTCAGTGTATGTCTGTGTTACCTGGTGTAAGTGTGTGTCTTTGTTACTTGGTGTAATTGTATGTCTTTGTTTCTTGGTATCAGTGTATGTCTTTGTGACTTGGTGTCAGTGTATGTCTTTGTTACTGTGTGTCAGTGTGTGTCTTTGTTTCTTGGTGTCAGTGTATTTCTTTGTTACTTGGTGTAATTGTGTGTCTGTGTTGCTGGGTATCAGTGTATGTCTTTGTTACTTGGTGTCAGTGTATGTCAAAATACTTGGTGTAAGTGTATGTCTTTGTTACTTGGTGTAATTGTCTGTCTTTGTTACTTGGTGTCAGTGTATGTCTGTGTTACTTGGTGTAAGTGTGTGTCTTTGTTACTTGGTGTAAGTGTATGTCTTTGTTACTTGGTGTAAGTGTGTGTCTGTGTTACTTGGTGTAAGTGCGTGCCTGTGTTACTTGTTATCTGTGTATGTCTTTGTTACTTGGTGTAACTGTGTGTCTGTGTTACTGGGTAACAGTGTATGTCTTTGTTACTTGGTGTCAGTGTATGTCGTCGTTACTTGGTGTATGTGTGTGTCTGTGTTACTGGGTGTCAGTGTATGTCTTTGTTACTTGGTGTCAGTGTATGTCTGTGTAGCTTGGTGTAAGTGTGTGTCTTTGTTACATGGTGTAAGTGTATGTCTTTGTTACTTGGTGTCAGTGTATGTCTGTGTTACTTTGTGTAAGTATATGTCTTTGTTACTTGGTGTCAGTGTTTGTATTTGTTACATTGTGGAAGTGTGTGTCTGCGTTACTGGGTATCAGTGTATGTCTTTGTGACTTGGTGTCAGTGTATGTCTTTGTTACTGGGTGTCAGTGTATGTCTTTGTGACTTGGTGTCAGTGTGTGTCTCTGTTAGTCTTTGTTACTTGGTGTCAGTGTCTGTCTGTGTATGTCTTTGTTACTGTGTGTCAGTGTTTCTCTATGTTACTGGGAGTCAGTGTGTGTTTGTTTGTGTTACTGGGTGTCAGTGTGTGTCTGTGTTACTTTTTGTAATTGTATGTCTTTGTTACTTGGTGTCAGTGTTTGTCTTTCTTACTTGGTGTAAGTGTGTGTCTGTGTTACTGGGTATCAGTGTATGTCTTTGTGACTTGGTGTCAGTGTATGTCTTTGTTACTGGGTGTCAGTGTATGTCTTTGTTACTTGGTGTAAGTGTGTGTCTGTGTTACTGGGTATCAGTGTATGTCTTTGTTTCTTGGTGTCAGTGTATGTCTTTGTTACTTGGTGTCAGTGTATGTCTTTGTTACTGGATATCAGTGCATGTCTTTGTTACATGGTGTCAGTGTGTGTCTTTGTGACTTGGTGTCAGTGTATGTCTTTGTTACTTGGTGTAAGTGTGTGTCTGTTTTACTAGGTATCAGTGTATGTCTTTGTTACTTGGTGTCAGTGTATGTCTTTGTTACTGGGTGTCAGTGTATGTCTTTGTGACTTGGTGTCAGTGTATGTCTCTGTTAGTCTTTGTTACTTGGTGTCAGTGTCTGTCTGTGTATGACTTTGTTACTGTGTGTCAGTGTTTCTCTATGTTACTGGGTGTCAGTGTGTGTTTGTTTGTGTTACTGGGTGTCAGTGTGTGTCTGTGTTACTTTATGTAATTGTATGTCTTTGTTTCTTGGTGTCAGTGTATGTCTGTGTTACTTGGTGTAAGTGTGTGTCTTTGTTACTTGGTGTAATTGTAGGTCTTTGTTACTTGCTGTCAGTGTATGTCTGTGATACTTGGTGTAAGTGTATGTCTTTGTTACTTGGTGTCAGTGTATGTCTTTGTTACTTGGTGTAAGTGTGTGTCTGTGTTTCTTGGTGTAAGTGTGTGTCTGTGTTACTTGGTATCTGTGTATGTCTTTGTTACTTGGTGTAAGTGTGTGACTTTGTTACTGGGTATCAGTGTATGTCTTTGTGACTTGGTGTCAGTGTATGTCTCTGTTGCTTGGTGTAACTGTGTGTCTTTGTTACATGGTGTAAGTGTATGTCTTTGTTACTTGGTGTCAGTGTATGTCTGTGTTACTTTGTGTAAGTATATGTCTTTGTTACTTGGTGTCAGTGTTTGTCTTTGTTACATTGTGGAAGTGTGTGTCTGCGTTACTGGGTATCAGTGTATGTCTTTGTGACTTGCTGTCAGTGTATGTCTTTGTTACTGGGTGTCAGTGTATGTCTTTGTGACTTGGTGTCAGTGTGTGTCTCTGTTAGTCTTTGTTACTTGGTGTCAGTGTCTGTCTGTGTATGTCTTTGTTACTGTGTGTCAGTGTTTCTCTATGTTACTGGGAGTCAGTGTGCGTTTGTTTGTGTTACTGGGTGTCAGTGTGTGTCTGTGTTACTTTTTGTAATTGTATGTCTTTGTTACTTGGTGTCAGTGTTTGTCTTTCTTACTTGGTGTAAGTGTGTGTCGGTGTTACTGGGTGTCAGTGTATGTCTTTGTTACTTGGTGTAAGTGTGTGTCTGTGTTACTGGGTATCAGTGTATGTCTTTGTTTCTTGGTGTCAGTGTATGTCTTTGTTACTTGGTGTCAGTGTATGTCTTTGTTACTGGGTATCAGTGCATGTCTTTGTTACATGGTGTCAGTGTGTGTCTTTGTGACTTGGTGTCAGTGTATGTCTTTGTCACTTGGTGTAAGTGTGTGTCTGTTTTACTAGGTATCAGTGTATGTCTTTGTTACTTGGTGTCAGTGTATGTCTTTGTTACTGGGTGTCAGTGTATGTCTTTGTGACTTGGTGTCAGTGTATGTCTCTGTTAGTCTTTGTTACTTGGTGTCAGTGTCTGTCTGTGTATGACTTTGTTACTGTGTGTCAGTGTTTCTCTATGTTACTGGGTGTCAGTGTGTGTTTGTTTGTGTTACTGGGTGTCAGTGTGTGTCTGTGTTACTTTATGTTATTGTATGTCTTTGTTTCTTGCTGTCAGTGTATGTCTTTGTTACTTGGTGTAAGTGTGTGTCTTTGTTACTTGGTGTAATTGTAGATCTTTGTTACTTGCTGTCAGTGTATGTCTGTGTTACTTGGTGTAAGTGTATGTCTTTGTTACTTGGTGTCAGTGTATGTCTTTGTTACTTGGTGTAAGTGTGTGTCTGTGTTTCTTGGTGTAAGTGTGTGTCTGTGTTACTTGGTATCTGTGTATGTCTTTGTTACTTGGTGTAAGTGTGTGACTTTGTTACTGGGTATCAGTGTATGTCTTTGTGACTTGGTGTCAGTGTATGTCTTTGTTTCTGGGTGTCACTGTATGTCTTTGTGACTTGGTATCAGTGTATGTCTTGGTTACTGGGTGTCAGTTTATGTCTTTGTTACTTGGTGTCAGTGTATGTCTTTGTGACTTGGTGTCAGTGTATGTCTTTGTTACTTGGTGTAAGTGTGTGTCTTTGTTACTTGGTGTATGTGTGTGTCTGTGTTACTAGGTGTCAGTGTGTGTCAGTGTTACTTGGTGTCAGTGTATGTCTGTGTTGCTTGGTGTAAGTGTGTGTCTTTGTTACTTGGTGTCATTGGATGTCTTTGCTACTTGGTGTCAGACTTTGTCTTTCTTACTTGGTGTAAGTGTGTGTCTGTGTTACTGGGAAGCAGTGTATGTCTTTGTGACTTGGTGTCAGTGTATGTCTTTGTTACTTGGTGTAAGTGTGTGTCTGTGTTGCTGGGTATCAGTGTATGTCTTTGTTTCTTGGTGTCAGTGTATGTCTTTGTTACTTGGTTTCAGTGTATGTCTTTGTTACTTGGTTTCAGTGTATGTCTTTGTTACTGGGTATCAATGCATGTCTTTGTTACTTGGTGTAAGTGTCTGTCTGTGTTACTAGGTATCAGTGTATGTCTTTGTTACATGGTGTAAGTGTGTGTCTGTGTTACTGGGTATCAGTGCATGTCTTTGTTACATGGTGTCAGTGTATGTCTGTGTTACATGGTATAAGTGTGTGTCTTTGTTACTTGGTGTAATTGTAGGTCTTTGTTACTTGCTGTCAGTGTATGTCTGTGTTACTTGGTGTAAGTGTATGTCTTTGTTACTTGGTGTCAGTGTATGTCTTTGTTACTTGGTGTAAGTGTGTGTCTGTGTTTCTTGGTGTAAGTGTGTGTCTGTGTTACTTGGTATCTGTGTATGTCTTTGTTACTTGGCGTAAGTGTGTGACTTTGTTACTGGGTATCAGTGTATGTCTTTGTGACTTGGTGTCAGTGTATGTCTTTGTGACTTGGTGTCAGTGTATGTCTTTGCTTGTGGGTGTCACTGTATGTCTTTGTGACTTGGTGTCAGTGTATGTCTTGGTTACTGGGTGTCAGTTTATGTCTTTGTTACTTGGTGTCAGTACATGTCTTTGTGACTTGGTGTCAGTGTATGTCTTTGTTACTGGGTGTCACTGTATGTCTTTGTGACTTTGTGTCAGTGTATGTCTTGGTTACTGGGTGTCAGCTTATGTCTTTGTTACTTGGTGTCAGTGTATGTCTTTGTGACTTGGTGTCAGTGTATGTCTGTGTTACTTGGTGTAAGTGTGTGTCTTTGTTACTTGGTGTAAGTGTGTGTCTGTGTTACTGGGTATCAGTGTATGTCGTCGTTACTTGGTGTATGTGTGTGTCTGTGTTACTAGGTGTCAGTGTGTGTCAGTGTTACTTGGTGTCAGTGTATGTCTGTGTTGCTTGGTGTAAGTGTGTGTCTTTGTTACTTGGTGTCAGTGGATGTCTTTGTTACTTGGTGTCAGACTTTGTCTTTCTTACTTGGTGTAAGTGTGTGTCTGTGTTACTGGGAAGCAGTGTATGTCTTTGTGACTTGGTGTCAGTGTATGTCTTTGTTACTTGGTGTAAGTGTGTGTCTGTGTTGCTGGGAATCAGTGTATGTCTTTGTTTCTTGGTGTCAGTGTATATCTTTGTTACTTGGTTTCAGTGTATGTCTTTGTTACTTGGTTTCAGTGTATGTCTTTGTTACTGGGTATCAATGCATGTCTTTGTTACTTGGTGTAAGTGTGTGTCTGTGTTACTAGGTATCAGTGTATGTCTTTGTTACTTGGTGTAAGTGTGTGTCTTTGTTACTTGTTGTCAGTGTATGTCTTTGTTACTTGGTGTAAGTGTGTGTCTGTGTTTCTTGGTGTAGGTGTGTGTCTGTGTTACTTGGTATCTGTGTATGTCTTTGTTACTTGGTGTAAGTGTGTGACTGTGTTACTGGGTATCAGTGTATGTCTTTGTTACTTGGTGTATGTGTGTGTCTGTGTTACTGGGTGTAAGTGTATGTCTTTGTTACTTGGTGTCAGTGTTATGCTGTGTTAATTGGTGTAAGTGTGTGTCTGTGTTACTGGGTATCAGTGTCTGACTTTGTTACTTGGTGTCTATGTCTGTCTTTGTTCCTTGGTGTAATTGTATGTCCTTGTTACCTGGTGTCAGTTTATGTCTTTGTAACTTGGTGTAAGTGTGTGTTTGTGTTACTTGGTGTAAGTGTATGTCTTTGTTACTTGGTGTAAGTGTGTGTCTGTGTTACTGGGTATCAGTGTCTGTCTTTGTTACTTGTTGTCCATGTCTGTCTTTGTTACTTGGTGTAAGTGTGTGTCTGTGTTACTGGGTGACAGTGTATGTCTTTGTTGCTTGGTGTAGGTGTGCGTCTGTGTTACTAGGTATCAGTGCATGTCTTTGTTACTTGGTGTAGGTGTGCATCTGTGTTACTGGGTATCAGTGCATGTCTTTGTTACTTGGTGTAGGTGTGCGTCTGTGTTACTGGGTATCAGTGCATGTCTTTGTTACATGGTGTCAGTGTATGTCTGTGTTACATGGTATAAGTGTGTGTCTTTGTTACTTGGTGTAATTGTATGTCTTTGTTACTTGGTATCAGTGCATGTCTTTGTGACTTGGTGTCAGTGCATGTCTTTGTTACTGGGTGTCAGTGTGTGTTTTTGTGACTTGGTGTCAGTGTATGTCTTTGTTACTTGGTGTAAGTGTGTGTCTGTGTTACTGGGTATCAGTGTATGTCTTTGTTACTTGGTGTAGGTGTGCGTCTGTGTTACTGGGTATCAGTGTATGTCTTTGTTACTTGGTGTAAGTGTGTGTCTTTGTTACTTGGTGTAATTGTATGTCTTTGTTACTTGGTATCAGTGTATGTCTCAGTGACTTGGTGTCAGTGTATGTCTTTGTTACTGGGTGTCAGTGTGTGTCTTTGTTACTTGGTGTCAGTGTATGTCTTTGTTACTTGGTGTAATTGTGTGTCTGTGTTACTGAGTGTCAGTGTATGTCTTTGTTACTTGGTGTCAGTGTATGTCAAAATACTTGGTGTAAGTGAATGTCTTTGTTACTGGGTGTCAGTGTATGTCTTTGTTACTTGGTGTCAGTGTATGTCTGTGTTGCTTGGTGTAAGTGTGTGTTTTGTTACATGGTGTAAGTGTATGTCTTTGTTACTTGGTGTCAGTGTATGTCTGTGTTACTTTGTGTAAGTATATGTCTTTGCTACTGGGTATCAGTGTCTGTCTTTGTTACTTGGTGTCTATGTCTGTCTTTGTGACTTGGTGTAATTGTATGTCCTTGTTACTTGTTGTCAGTTTATGTCTTTGTAACTTGGTGTAAGTGTTTGTTTGTGTTACTTGGTGTAAGTGTATGTCTTTGTTACTTGGTGTAAGTGTGTGTCTGTGTTACTGGGTATCAGTGTCTGTCTTTGTTACTTGGTGTCTATGTCTGTCTTTGTTACTTGGTGTAAGTGTGTGTCTGTGTTACTGGGTGACAGTGTATGTCGTTGTTACTTGGTGTCAGTGTATGTCTGTGTTACTTGGTGCAAGTGCGTGTCTTTGTTACTTGGTGTAATTGTATGTCTTTGTTACTTGGTATCAGTGCATGTCTTTGTGACTTGGTGTCAGTGTATGTCTTTGTTACTGGGTGTCAGTGTGTATTTTTGTGACTTGGTGTCAGTGTATGTCTTTGTTACTTGGTGTAGGTGTGCGTCTGTGTTACTGGGTATCAGTGCATGTCTTTGTTACATGGTGTCAGTATATGTCTGTGTTACTTGGTGTAAGTGTGTGTCTTTGTTACTTGGTGTAATTGTATGTCTTTGTTACTTGGTATCAGTGTATGTCTTTGTGACTTGGTGTCAGTGTATGTCTTTGTTACTGGGTGTCAGTGTGTGTCTTTGTTACTTGGTGTAATTGTGTGTCTGTGTTACTGGGTATCAGTGTATGTCTTTGTTACTTGGAGTCAGTGTATGTCAAAATACTTGGTGTAAGTGTATGTCTTTGTTACTTGGTGTAATTGTATGTCTTTGTTACTTGGTGTCAGTGTATGTCTGTGTTACTTGGTGTAAGTGTATGTCTTTGTTACTTGGTGTCAGTGTATGTCTTTGTTACTTGGTGTAAGTGTGTGTCTGTGTTACTTGGTGTAAGTGTGTGCCTGTGTTACCTGTTATCTGTGTATGTCTTTTTTACTTGGTGTAAGTGTGTGTCTGTGTTACTGGGTAACAGTGTATGTCTTTGTTACTTGGTGTCAGTGTATGTCGTCGTTACTTGGTGTCAGTGTATGTCTGTGATGCTTGGTGTAAGAGTGTGTCTTTGTTACATGGTGTAAGTGTATGTCTTTGTTACTTGGTGTCAGTGTATGTCTGTGTTACTTTGTGTAAGTATATGTCTTTGTTACTTGGTGTCAGTGTTTGGCTTTGTTACATTGTGGAAGTGTGTGTCTGCGTTACTGGGTATCAGTGTATGTCTTTGTGACTTGGTGTCAGTGTATGTCTTTGTTACTGGGTGTCAGTGTATGTCTTTGTGACTTGGTGTCAGTGTGTGTCTCTGTTTGTCTTTGTTACTTGGTGTCAGTGTCTGTCTGTGTATGTCTTTGTTACAGTGTGTCAGTGTTTCTCTATGTTACTGGGAGTCAGTGTGTGTTTGTTTGTGTTACTGGGTGTCAGTGTGTGTCTGTGTTACTTTTTGTAATTGTATGTCTTTGTTTCTTGGTGTCAGTGGATGTCTTTGTTACTTGGTGTCAGTGTTTGTCTTTCTTACTTGGTGCAAGTGTGTGTCTGTGTTACTGGGTATCAGTGTATGTCTTTGTGACTTGGTGTCAGTGTATGTCTTTGTTACTGGGTGTCAGTGTATGTCTTTGTTACTTGGTGTAAGTGTGTGTCTGTGTTACTGGTATCAGTGTATGTCTTTGTTTCTTGGTGTCAGTGTATGTCTTTGTTACTTGGTGTCAGTGTATGTCTTTGTTACTGGGTATCAGTGCATGTCTTTGTTACATGGTGTCAGTGTGTGTCTTTGTGACTTGGTGTCAGTGTCTGTCTTTGTTACTTGGTGTAAGTGTGTGTCTGTTTTACTAGGTATCAGTGTATGTCTTTGTTACTTGGTGTCAGTGTATGTCTTTGTTACTGGGTGTCAGTGTATGTCTTTGTGACTTGGTGTCAGTGTGTGTCTCTGTTAGTCTTTGTTACTTGGTGTAAGTGTGTGTCTGTTTTACTAGGTGTCAGTGTATGTCTTTGTTACTGGGTGTCAGTGTATGTCTTTGTGACTTGGTGTCAGTGTGTGTCTCTGTTAGTCTTTGTTACTTGGTGTAAGTGTGTGTCTGTTTTACTAGGTGTCAGTGTATGTCTTTGTTTCTTGGTGTCAGTGTGTGTCTCTGTTTGTCTTTGTTACTTGGTGTCAGTGTCTGTCTGTGTATGTCTTTGTTACTGTGTGTCAGTGTTTCTCTATGTTACTGGGAGTCAGTGTGTGTTTGTTTGTGTTACTGGGTGTCAGTGTGTGTCTGTGTTACTTTGTGTAATTGTAAGTCTTTGTTTCTTGGTGTCAGTGGATGTCTTTGTTACTTCGTGTCAGTGTTTGTCTTTCTTACTTGGTGCAAGTGTGTGTCTGTGTTACTGGGTATCAGTGCATGTCTTTGTGACTTGGTGTCAGTGTATGTCTTTGTTCCTGGGTGTCAGTGTATGTCTTTGTTACTTGGTGTAAGTGTGTGTCTGTGTTACTGGGTATCAGTGTATGTCTTTGTTTCTTGGTGTCAGTGTATGTCTTTGTTACTTGGTGTCAGTGTATGTCTTTGTTACTGGGTATCAGTGCATGTCTTTGTTACATGGTGTCAGTATGTGTCTTTGTGACTTGGTGTCATTGTATGTCTTTGTTACTGGGTGTCAGTGTATGTCTGTGTGACTTGGTGTCTGTGTGTGTCTCTGTTAGTCTTTGTTACTTGGTGTAAGTGTGTGTCTGTTTTACTAGGTATCAGTGTATGTCTTTGTTACTTGGTGTCAGTGTATGTCTTTGTTACTGGGTGTCAGTGTATGTCTTTGTTACTTGATGTAAGTGTGTGTCTGTGTTGCTGGGTATCAGTGTATGTCTTTGTTTCTTGGTGACAGTGTATGTCTTTGTTACTTGGTTTCAGTGTATGTCTTTGTTACTGGGTATCAATGCATGTCTTTGTTACTTGGTGTAAGTGTGTGTCTGTGTTACTAGGTATCAGTGTATGTCTTTGTTACTTGGTGTAAGTGTGTGTCTGTGTTACTGGGTATCAGTGCATGTCTTTGTTACATGGTGTCAGTGTATGTCTGTGTTACTTGGTGTAAGTGTGTGTCTTTGTTACTTGTTGTAATTGTATGTCTTTGTTACTTGGTGTCAGTGTCTGTCTGTGTATGTCTTTGTTACTGTGTGTCAGTGTTTCTCTATGTTACTGGGAGTCAGTGTGTGTTTGTTTGTGTTACTGGGTGTCAGTGTGTGTCTGTGTTACTTTTTGTAATTGTATGTCTTTGTTTCTTGGTGTCAGTGGATGTCTTTGTTACTTGGTGTCAGTGTTTGTCTTTCTTACTTGGTGCAAGTGTGTGTCTGTGTTACTGGGTATCAGTGCATGTCTTTGTGACTTGGTGTCAGTGTATGTCTTTGTTCCTGGGTGTCAGTGTATGTCTTTGTTACTTGGTGTAAGTGTGTGTCTGTGTTACTGGGTATCAGTGTATGTCTTTGTTTCTTGGTGTCAGTGTATGTCTTTGTTACTTGGTGTCAGTGTATGTCTTTGTTACTGGGTATCAGTGCATGTCTTTGTTACATGGTGTCAGTATGTGTCTTTGTGACTTTGTGTCATTGTATGTCTTTGTTACTGGGTGTCAGTGTATGTCTTTGTTACTTGGTGTCAGTGTGTGTCTCTGTTAGTCTTTGTGACTTGGTGTAAGTGTGTGTCTGTTTTACTAGGTATCAGTGTATGTCTTTGTTACTTGGTGTCAGTGTATGTCTTTGTTACTGGGTGTCAGTGTATGTCTTTGTTACTTGGTGTAAGTCTGTGCCTGTGTTGCTGGGTATCAGTGTATGTCTTTGTTACTTGGTGTCAGTGTATGTCTTTGTTACTTGGTTTCAGTGTATGTCTTTGTTACTGGGTATCAATGCATGTCTTTGTTACTTGGTGTAAGTGTGTGTCTGTGTTACTAGGTATCAGTGTATGTCTTTGTTACTTGGTGTAAGTGTGTCTGTGTTACTGGGTATCAGTGCATGTCTTTGTTACATGGTGTCAGTGCATGTCTGTGTTACTTGGTGTAAGTGTGTGTCTTTGTTACTTGTTGTAATTGTATGTCTTTGTTTCTTGTTGTCAGTGTATGTCTGTGTTACTTGGTGTAAGTGTATGTCTATGTTACTTGGTGTCAGTGTATGTCTTTGTTACTTGGTGTAAGTGTTTGTCTGTGTTACTTGGTGTAAGTGTGTGCCTGTGTTACTTGTTATCTGTGTATGTCTTTGTTACTTGGTGTAATTGTGTGTCTGTGTTACTGGGTAACAGTGTATGTCTTTGTTACTTGGTGTCAGTGTATGTCGTCGTTACTTGGTGTATGTGTGTGTCTGTGTTACTGGGTGTCAGTGTATGTCTTTGTTACTTGGTGTCAGTGTATGTCTGTGTTGCTTGGTGTAAGTGTGTGTCTTTGTTACATGGTGTAAGGGTATGACTTTGTTACTTGGTGTCAGTGTATGTCTGTGTTACTTTGTGTAAGTATATGTCTTTCTGACTTGGTGTCAGTGTATGTCTGTGTTACTTGGTGTAAGTGTATGTCTTTGTTACTTGGTGTCAGTATATGTCTTTGTTACTTGGTGTAAGTGTGTGTCTGTGTTTCTTGGTCTAAGTGTGTGTCTTTGTTACTTGGTATCTGTGTATGTCTTTGTTACTTGGTGTAAGTGTCTGACTGTGTTACTGGGTATCAGTGTATGTCTTTGTGACTTGGTGTCAGTGTATGTCTTTGTTACTGGGTGTCAGTGTATGTCTTTGTTACTTGGTGTCAGTGGATGTCTTTGTTACTTGGTGTCAGTGTTTGTCTTTCTTACTTGGTGTAAGTGTGTGTCTGTGTTACTGGGTATCAGTGTATGTCTTTGTGACTTGGTGTCAGTGTATGTCTTTGTTACTGGGTGTCAGTGTATGTCTTTGTTACTTGGTGTAAGTGTGTGTCTGTGTTACTGGGTATCAGTGCATGTCTTTGTTTCTTGGTGTCAGTGTATGTCTTTGTTACTTGGTGTCAGTGTATGTCTTTGTTACTGGGTATCAGTGCATGTCTTTGTTACATGTTGTCAGTGTGTGTCTTTGTTACTTGGTGTAAGTGTGCGACTGTTTTACTGGGTATCAGTGTATGTCTTTGTGACTTGGTGTCAGTGTATGTCTTTGTTACTGGGTGTCAGTGTATGTCTTTGTTACTTGGTGTCAGTGTATGGCTGTGTTAATTGGTTTAAGTGTGTGTCTGTGTTACTGGGTATCAGTGTCTGTCTTTGTTACTTGGTGTCTATGTCTGTCTTTGTTACTTGGTGTAATTGTATGTCCTTGTTATTGGTGTCAGTTTATGTCTTTGTAACTTGATGTAAGTGTGTGTTTGTGTTACTTGGTGTAAGTGTATGTCTTTGTTACTTGGTGTAAGTGTGTGTCTGTGTTACTGGGTATCAGTGTCTGTCTTTGTTACTTGGTGTCTATGTCTGTCTTTGTTACTTGGTGTAAGTGTGTGTCTGTGTTACTGGGTGACAGTGTATGTCTTTGTTACTTGGTGTCAGTGTATGTCTGTGTTACTTGGTGTAAGTGTGTGTCTGTGTTACTTGGTGTAATTGTATGTCTTTGTTACTTGGTATCAGTGCATGTCTTTGTGACTTGGTGTCAGTGTATGTCTTTGTTACTGGGTGTCAGTGTGTGTCTGTGTTACTGGGTATCAGTGTATGTCTTCGTTACTTGGTGTAGGTGTGCGTCTGTGTTGCTGGGTATCAGTGCATGTCTTTGTTACATGGTGTCAGTGTATGTCTGTGTTACTTGGTGTAAGTGTGTGTCTTTGTTACTTGGTGTAATTGTATGTCTTTGTTACTTGGTATTAGTGTATGTCTTTGTGACTTGGTGTCAGTGTATGTTTTTGTTACTGGGTGTCAGTGTGTGTCTATGTTACTGGGTATCAGTGTATGTCTTTGTTACTTGGTGTCAGTGTATGTCAAAATACTTGGTGTAAGTGTATGTCTTTGTTACTTGGTGTAATTGTCTGTCTTTGTTACTTGGTGTCAGTGTATGTCTGTGTTACTTGGTGTACGTGTGTGTCTTTGTTACTTGGTGTAAGTGTCTGTCTTTGTTACTTGGTGTAAGTGTGTGTCTGTGTTACTTGGTGTAAGTGTGTGCCTGTGTTACTTGTTATCTGTGTATGTCTTTGTTACTTGGTGTAAGTGTGTGTCTGTGTTACTGGGTAACAGTGTATGTCTTTGTTACTTGGTGTCAGTGTATGTCGTCGTTACTTGGTGTATGTGTGTGTCTGTGTTACTGGGTGTCAATGCATGTCTTTGTTACTTGGTGTCAGTGTATGTCTGTGTTGCTTGGTGTAAGTTTGTGTCTTTGTTACATGGTGTAATTGTATGTCTTTGTTACTTGGTGTCAGTGTATGTCTGTGTTACTTTGTGTAAGTATATGTCTTTGTTACTTGGTGTCAGTGTTTGTCTTTGTTACATTGTGGAAGTGTGTGTCTGCGTTACTGGGTATCAGTGTATGTCTTTGTGACTTGGTGTCAGTGTATGTCTTTGTTACTGGGTGTCAGTGTATGTCTTTGTGAATTGGTGTCAGTGTGTGTCTCTGTTAGTCTTTGTTACTTGGTGTCAGTGTCTGTCTGTGTATGTCTTTGTTACTGTGTGTCAGTGTTTCTCTATGTTACTGGGAGTCAGTGTGTGTTTGTTTGTGTTACTGGGTGTCAGTGTGTGTCTGTGTTACTTTTTGTAATTGTATGTCTTTGTTTCTTGGTGTCAGTGGATGTCTTTGTTACTTGGTGTCAGTGTTTGTCTTTCTTACTTGGTGTAAGTGTGTTTCTGTGTTACTGGGTATCAGTGTATGTCTTTGTGACTTGTTGTCAGTGTATGTCTTTGTTACTGGGTGTCAGTGTATGTCTTTGTTACTTGGTGTAAGTGTGTGTCTGTGTTACTGGGTATCAGAGTATGTCTTTGTTTCTTGGTGTCAGTGTATGTCTTTGTTACTTGGTGTCAGTGTATGTCTTTGTTACTGGGTATCAGTGCATGTCTTTGTTACATGGTGTCAGTCTGTGTCTTTGTGACTTGGTGTCAGTGTATGTCTTTGTTACTTGGTGTAAGTATGTGTCTGTTTTACTAGGTATCAGTGTATGTCTTTGTTACTTGGTGTCAGTGTATGTCTTTGTTACTGGGTGTCAGTGTATGTCTTTGTGACTTGGTGTCAGTGTGTGTCTCTGTTAGTCTTTGTTACTTGGTGTCAGTGTCTGTCTGTGTATGACTTTGTTACTGTGTGTCAGTGTTTCTCTATGTTACTGGGTGTCAGTGTGTGTTTGATTGTGTTACTGGGTGTCAGTGTGCGTCTGTGTTACTTTATGTAATTGTATGTCTTTGTTTCTTTGTGTCAGAGTATGTCTGTGTTACTTGGTGTAAGTGTGTGTCTTTGTTACTTGGTGTAATTGTATGTCTTTGTTACTTGCTGTCAGTGTATGTCTGTGTGACTTGGTGAAAGTGTGTGTCTTTGTTACTTGGTGTAATTGTATGTCTTTGTTACTTGGTATCAGTGCATGTCTTTGTGACTTGGTGTCAGTGTATGTCTTTGTTACTGGGTGTCAGTGTCTGTCTTTGTGACTTGGTGTCAGTGTATGTCTTTGTTACTTGGTGTAAGTGGGTGTCTGTGTTACTGGGTATCAGTGTATGTCTTTGTTACTTGGTGTAGGTGTGCGTCTGTGTTACTGGGTATCAGTGCATGTCTTTGTTACATGGTGTCAGTGTATGTCTGTGTTACTTGGTGTAAGCGTGTGTCTTTGTTACTTGGTGTAATTGTATGTCTTTGTTACTTGGTATCAGTGTATGTCTTTGTGACTTGGTGTCAGTGTATGTCTTTGTTACTGGGTGTCAGTGTGTGTCTTTGTTACTTGGTGTCAGTCTATGTCTTTGTTACTTGGTGTAAGTGTATGTCAAAATACTTTGTGTAAGTGTATGTCAAAATACTTGGTGTAAGTATGTCTGTGTTACTTGGTGTAATTGTATGTCTTTGTTTCTTGCGCGTAAGTGTGCGTCTGTGTTACTGGGTATCAGTGCATGTCTTTGTTACTTGGTGTCGGTGTATGTCTTTGTTACTTGGTGTCAGTGTCAGTCTTTGTTACTTGGTGTCAGTGTATGTCTGTGTTACTGGGGTTCAGTGTGTCTCTGTGTTACTGGGTATCAATGTATGTCTTTGTTACTGGGTATCAGTGTATGTCTTTGTTCCTTGGTGCAAGAGTTTGTCAAAATACTTGGTGTAAGTGTATGTCGTTGTTACTTGGTGTAATTGTCTGTCTTTGTTACTTGGTGAAAGTGTATGTCTATGTTACTTGGTGTCAGTGTATGTCTGTGTTACTTGGTGTCAGTTTGTGCCTGTATTACTTGGTGTCAGTCTGTTTGTTTGTGTTACCGGGTGGCAGTGTATGTCTTTGTGACTTGGTATCAGTGTGTGTCTGTTGCACTAGGTGTCAGTATTAAGTTTAGTTTAGAGATACAGCACTGAAACAGGCTCTTCGGCCCACCGAGTCTGCGCCGACCATCAGTGTATGTCTTTGTTACTTGGTGTTAGTGTGTGTCTGTGTTACTGGGTATCAGTGTATGTCTTTGTTACTTGGTGTAAGTGTATGTCTTTGCTACGTGGTGTCAGTGTATGACTTTGATAATTGGAGTAAGTGTATGTCTGTGTTACTGGGTATCAGTGTATGTCTTTGTTACTGGGTATCAGAGTCTGTCTTTGTGACTTGGTGTCAGTGTATGTCTTTGTTACTGGGTGTCAGTGTGTGTCTTTGTGACTTGGTGTCAGTGTATGTCTTTCTTACTTGGTGTAAGTGTGTGTCTGTGTTACTGGGTATCAGTGTATGTCTTTGTTACTTGGTGTCAGTGTATGTCTTTGTTACTGGGTGTCAGTGTGTGTCTTTGAGACTTTGTGTCAGTGTATGTCTTTGTTACTTGGTGGAAGTGTGTGTCTGTGTTACTGTGTATCAGTGTATGTCTTTGTTACTTGGTGGCAGTGTATGTCAAAATACTTGGTGTAAGTGTATGTCTTTTTTACTTGGTGTAAGTGTGTGTCTGTGTTCCTGGGTGTCAGTGTATGTCTTTGTTACTTGGTGTAAGTGTATGTCTTTTTGACTTGGTGTCATTGTATGTCTTTGTTACTTGGTGTAAGTGTGCGTCTGTGTTACTGGGTATCAGTGTATGTCTTTGTTACTGTGTATCAGTGTATGTCTTTGTTCCTTGGTGCAAGAGTTTGTCAAAATACTTGGTGTAAGTGTATGTCTTTGTTACTTTGTGTAATTGTCTGTCTTTGTTACTTGGTGAAAGTGTATGTCTTTGTTACTTGGTGTAATTGTCTGTCTTTGTTAGTTGGTGAAAGTGTATGTCTTTGTTACTTGGTGTCAGTTTATGTCTGTGTTACTTGGTGTCAGTATGTGTCTTTGTTACTGGGTATCAGTGTATGTCTGTGTTACTGTATATCAGTGCCTGTTACCGGGTGTCAGTGTGTGTCTGTGTTACTTGGTGCCAGTGTATGTCTTTGTGACTTGGTATCAGTGTGTGTCTGTGGCACGAGGTGTCAGTATTAAGTTTAGTTTAGAGATACAGTACTGAAACAGGCTCTTCGGCCCACCGAGTCTGTGCCGACCATCAACCACCCATTTATACTAATCCTACACGAATCCCATATTCCAAAAACATCCTCACCGGTCCCTATATATTTGCCTACCCCCGACCTATACTAGGGGCATTATAATGGCCAATTAACCTATCAACCTGCAAGTCTTTGGCATGTGGGAGGAAACCGGAGCACCCGGAGGAAACCCACGCAGATACAGGGAGAATTTGCAAACTCCGCACAGGCAGTACCCAGAATCGAACCCGTGGACCTGGAGCTGTGAGGCTGCAGTGCTATCCACTGCGCCACTGTGCCGCCCAGTGTGTGTCTGTGTTACTTGGTGTCAGTGTCTGCATTACTGGGAATCAGTGTATGACTTTGTGACTTGGTATCAGTGTCTGTCTTTGTTACTGTGTATCAGTGTGTGTTACTGGGTGTCAGTGTGTGTCTGTGTTACTTGGTGTCAGTGTGTGTCTGTGTTACTTGGTGTCAGTGTGTTTGTTTGTGTTACCGGGTGTCAGTGTGTGTCTGTGTTACTGGGTATCAGTGTATGTCTTTGTTACTTGGTGTCAGTGTATGTCTGTGTTACTTGGTGTAAGTCTGTGTCTGTGTTACTGGGTAGCAGTGTATGTCTTTGTTACTTGGTGTCTGTGTATGTCTGTGTTACTTGGTCTAAGTGTGTGTCTGTGTTGCTGGGTATCAGTGTATGTCTTTGTTACTTGGTGTCAGTGTAAGTCTTTGTTACTTGTTGTAAGTGTATGTCTTTGTTACTTGGTGTCAGTGTATGTCTGTGTACTTGGTGTAAGTGTGTGTCTTTGTTACTTGGTGTCAGTGTATGTCTGTGTTACTTGGTGTAAGTGTATGTCTTTGTTTCTTGGTGTCAGTGTATGTCTTTGTTACTTGGTTTAAGTTTCCGTCTTTGTTACTTGGTGTCAGTGCGTGTCTTTGTTACTTGGTGTAAGTGTATGCCTTTGTTACTTGGTGTCAGTGTATGTCTCTGTTACTTGGTGTAAGTGTGTGTCTGTGTTAATGGGTATCAGTGTATGTCTTTGTTACTTGGAGTCAGTGTATGTCTGTGTTACTTGGTGTAAGTGTGTGTCTGTGTTGCTGGGTATCAGTGTATGTCTTTGTTACTTGGTGTCAGTGTAAGTCTTTGTTACTTGGTGTAAGTGTATGTCTTTGTTACTTGGTGTCAGTGTATGACTCTGTTACTTGGTGTAAGTGTGTGTCTGTGTTAATGGGTATCAGTGTATGTCTTTGTTACTTGGAGTCAGTGTATGTCTGTGTTACTTGGTGTAAGTGTGTGTCTGTGTTGCTGGGTATCAGTGTATGTCTTTGTTACTTGGTGTCAGTGTATGTCTTTGTTACTTGGTGTATGTGTGTGTCTTTGCTACTTGGTGTCAGTGTATGTCTGTGTTACTGCGGTTCAGTGTGTGTCTGTCTTACTGGGGTTCAGTGCGTGTTTCTAACTGGGTGTCAGTGTGTGTCTGTGTTATTGGGTATCAGAGTCTGTCTTTGTTACTTGGGGTAAGTGTGTGTCTTTGTTACTTGTTTTAATTGTATGTCTTTGTTACTTGGTGTCAGTGTATGTCTGTGTTACTTGGTGTAAGTGTGTGTCTGTGTTACTGGGTATCAGTGTATGTCTTTGTTACTTGGTGTCAGTGTATGTCTGTGTTGCTTGGTGTAAGTGTGTGTCTGTGTTGCTGGGTATCAGTGTATGTCTTTGTTACTTGGTGTCAGTGTAAGTCTTTGTTACTTGGTGTAAGTGTATGTCTGTGTTACTTGGTGTAAGTGTGTGTCTTTGTTACTTGGTGTCAGTGTATGTCTGTGTTACTTGGTGTAAGTGTTTGTCAGTGTTACTTGCTGTCAGTGTATGTCTGTGTACTTGGTGTCAGTGCGTGTCTTTGTTACTTGGTGTCAGTGTATGTCTGCATTACTTGGTGTAAGTGTATGTCTTTGTTACTTGGTGTAAGTTTCCGTCTTTGTTACTTGGTGTCAGTGCGTGTCTTTGTTACTTGGTGTAAGTGTATGCCTTTGTTACTAGGTGTCAGTGTATGTCTCTGTTACTTGGTGTAAGTGTGTGTCTGTGCTAACGGGTATCAGGGTATGTCTTTGTTACTTGGAGTCAGTGTATGTCTGTGTTACTTGGTGTAAGTGTGTGTCTGTGTTGCAGGGTATCAGTGAACGTCTTTGTTACTTGGTGTCAGTGTAAGTCTTTGTTACTTGGTGTAAGTGTATGTCTTTGTTACTTGGTGTCAGTGTATGTCTCTGTTACTTGGTGTAAGTGTATGTCTTTGTTACTTGGTGTCAGTGTATGTCTTTGTTACTTGGTGTCAGTGTATGTCTTTGTTACTTGGTGTAAGTGTATGTCTTTGTTACTTGGTGTAAGTGTATGTCTTTGCTACTTGGTGTCAGTGTATGACTTTGTTACTTGGTGCCCTTGTGTGTCTGTGTTACTGGGTGTCAGTCTATGTCTTTGTTACTTGGTGTCAGTGTATGTCTTTGTTATTTGATGTAAGTGTGTGTCTGTGTTACTGGGTATCAGTGTCTGTCTTAGTTACTTGGTGTAAATGTGTGTCTGTGTTACTGGTTATCAGTGTATGTCTTTGTTACTTGGTGTCAGTGTAAGTCTTTGTTACTTGGTGTAAGTGTATGTCTTTGTTCCTTGGTGTCAGTGTATGTCTCTGTTACTTGGTGTAAGTGTATGTCTTTGTTACTTGGTGTAAGTGTCTGTCTTTGTTATTTGGTGTCAGTGTATGTCTTTGTACTTGGTGTAAGTGTGTGTCTGTGTTACTGGGTATCAGTGTATGTCTTTGTTACTTGGTGAAAGTGTCTGTCTTTGTTATTTGGTGTCAGTGTATGTCTTTGTTACTTGGTGTCAGTGTATGTCTGTGTTACTTGGTGTAAGTGTGTGTCTGTGTATCAGTGTATGTCTTTGTGACTAGGTGTCAGTGTATGTCTTTGTTACTGGGTGTCATTGTGTGTCTTTCTGACTTGGTGTCAGTGAATGTCTGTGTTACTGGGGTCAGTGTGTGTCCGTGTTACTGTGGTTCAGTGCATGTTTCTAACTGGGTGTCATTGTGTGTCTGTGTTATTGGGTATCAGAGTCCGTCTTTGTTACTTGGTGTAAGTGTGTGTCTTTGTTACTTGGTGTAATTGTCTGTCTTTGTTTCTTGGTGTCAGTGTATGTCTGTGTTACTTGGTGTAACCGTATGTCTTTGTTACTTGGTGTAAGTGTGTGTCTGTGTTACTTGGTGTAAGTGTGTGTCTGTGTTCCTGGGTATCATTGTCTGTCTTTGTTACTTGGTGTCAGTGTATGTCTGTGTTACTTGGTGTAAGTGTGTGTCTGTGTTACTGGGTATCAGTGTATGTCTTTGTTACTTGGTGTCAGTGTATGTCTGTGTTACTTGGTGTAAGTGTGTGTCTGTTTTAATGGGAGTCAGTGTGTGTCTGTGTTACTTGGTGTAAGTGTGTGTCTTTGTTACTGGGTGTCCGTGTGTGTCTTTGTTACTGGGTGTCAGTGCATGTCTTTGTTACTTGGTGTCAGTGTATATCTGTGTTACTTGGTGTAAGTGTGTGTCTTTGTTACTTGGTGTAAGTGTGTGTCTGTGTTACTGGGTATCAGTGTATGTCTTTGTTACTTGGTGTAAGTCTGTGTCTGTGTTACTTCGTGTCAGTGTATGTCTTTGTTACTTGGTGTCAGTGTATGTCTTTGTTACTGGGTGTCAGTGTATGTCTTTGTTACTTGTTGTCAGTGTATGTCGTTCTTATTTTGTGTAAGTGTATGTCTTTGTTACTTGGTGTAAGTGTATGTCTTTGTTACTGGGTGTCAGTGTATGACTTTGTTACTGGGTGTCAGTGTATGCCTTTGTTACTTGCTGTCAGTGTATGCCTTTGTTACTTGGTGTAAGTGTGTGTCTGTGCCACTGGGTATCAGTGTATTTCTTTGTTACTTGGTGTCAGTGTATGTCTTTGTTACTTGATGTAAGTGTGTGTCTCTGTTACTGGGTATCAGTGAATGGCTTTGTTACTTGGTGTCAGTGTATGTCTTTGTTACTTGGTGTAAGTGTATGTCTGTGTTACTGGGTATCAGTGTATGTCTTTGTTACTTGGTGTCAGTGTCTGCCTTTGTTACTTGGTGTCATTGTGTGTCTTTGTTACTGGGTGTGAGTGTATGTCTTTGTTACTGGGTGTCAGTTTATGTCTTCGTGACTTGGTGTAAGTGTGTGTCTGTGTTAATGGGTATCAGTGTATGTCTTTGTTACTTGCTGTCAGTGTATGTCTGTGTACATGGTGTAAGTGTGTGTCTTTGTTACTTGGTGTCAGTGTACGTTGTGTTACTTTGTGTAAGTGTATGTTTTTGTTACTTGGTGTCAGTGTATGTCTTTGCTACTTGGTGTAAGTGTACGTCTTTGTTACTTGGTGTCAGTGCATGTCTTTGTTACTTGGTGTCAGTCTCTGCCTTTGTTACTTGGTGTCAGTGTCTGTCTCTGTTACTTGGTGTAAGTGTGTGTCTGTGTTAATGGGTATCAGTGTATGTCTTTGTTACTTGGTGTCATTATCTGTCTTTGTTACTTGGTGTAAGTGTATGTCTTTGTTACTTGGTGTCAGTGTATGTCTGTGTTACTTGGTGGAAGTGTATGTCTTTGTTACTTGGTGTCAGTGTATGTCTTTGTTACTTGGTGTAAGTGTCTGTCTTTGTTATTTGGTGTCAGTGTATGTCTTTGTTACTTGGTGTCAGTGTATGTCTGTGTTACTTGGTGTAAGTGTGTGTCTGTGTTTCAGTGTATGTCTTTGTGACTAGGTGTCAGTGTATGTCTTTGTTACTGGGTGTCATTGTGTGTCTTTGTGACTTGGTGTCAGCGTATGTCTGCGTTACTTGGTCAAAGTGTGTGTATTTGTTACTTGGTGTCAGTGTATGTCTGTGTTACTTGGTGTAAGTGTATGTCTTTGTTACTTGGGGTCAGTGTATGTCTGTGATACTTGGTGTAAGTGTGTATCTGTGCGGCTGGGTATCAGTGTATGTCTTTGTTACATGATGTAATTGTGTGTCTGTGTTACTGGGTATCAGTGTATGTCTTTGTTACTTGGTGTCTGTGTATGTCTGTGATACTTGGTGTAAGTGTGTATCTGTGCGGCTGGGTATCAGTGTATGTCTTTGTTACTTGGTGTTAGTGTGTGTCTGTGTTACTGGGTATCAGTGTATGTCTTTGTTAATTTGTGTCCGTGGATGTCTTTGTTACTTGGTGCCAGTGTGTGTCTTTGTTACTTGGTGTCAGTGTATGTCTTTGTTGCTGGGTGTCAGTGTATGTCTTTGTGACTTGGTGTAAGTGAGTGTCTCTGTTACTGCGTTTCAGTGTCTGTCTTTGTTACTTGGTGTAAGTGTGTGTCTGTGTTACTGGGTATCATTGTATGTCTTTGTTACTTGGTGTAAGTGTATGTCTTTATAACTTGGTGTCAGTGTAAGTCTTCGATACTTGGTGTCAGTGTATGTCTTTGATACTTGGTGTCAGTGTATGTCTGTGTTACTTGGAGTAAGTTTGTGTCTTTGTTACTTGTTGTCTGTGTATGTCTTTGTTACTTGGTGTCTGTGTATGTCTTTGGATACTTGGTGTCAGTGTGTGTCTTCGTTACTTGGTGTCAGTGTGTTTCTTTGTTACTGGGTGTCAGTGTATGCCTTTGTGACTTGGTGTTAGTGTGTGTCTGTGTTACTGGGTATCAGTGTATGTCTTTGTTACTTGCTGTCAGTGTATGTCTGTGTACATGGTGTAAGTGTGTGTCTTTGTCACTTGGTGTCAGTGTGTGTCTTTGTTACTGTGTGTCAGTGTATGTCTTTGCTACTTGGTGTCAGTGTCTGTCTTTGATACTTGGAGTAAATGTATGTCTGTGTTACTGGGTATCAGGGTCTGTCTTTGTTACTTGGTGTCAGTGTGTGTCTTTGTTACTGTGTGTCAGTGTATGTCTTTGTTGCTGGGTGTCAGTGTATGTCTTTGTGACTTGGTGTAAGTGAGTGTCTCTGTTACTGGGTTTCAGTGACTGTCTTTGTTACTTGGTGTATGTGTGTGTCTGTGTTACTGGGTATCTGTGTATGTCTTTGTTACTTGGTGTCAGTGCATGTCTTTGTTACTTGGTGTAAGTGTATGTCTTTGTTACTTGGTTTCAGTGTATGTCTCTGTTACTTGGTGTAAGTGTGTGTCTGTGTTACTGGGTATCAGTGTATGTCTTTGTTACTTGGTGTCATTGTCTGTCTTTGTTTCTTGGTGTAAGTGTATGTCTTTGTTACTTGGTGTCAGTGTATGTCTTTGTTACTTGGTGTAAGTGTATGTCTTTGTTAATTGCTGTCAGTGTATGTCTTTGTTACTTGGTGTAAGTGTATGTCTTTGCTACTTGGTGTCAGTGTCTGTCTTTGATACTTGGAGTAAGTGTATGTCTGTGTTACTGGGTATCAGTGTGTGTCTTTGTTACTTGGTGTCAGTGTGTGTCTTTGTTACTGTGTGTCAGTGTATGTCTTTGTTTCTGGGTGTCAGTGTATGTCTTTGTGACTTGGTGTAAGTGAGTGTCTCTGTTACTGGGTTTCAGTGTCTGTCTTTGTTACTTGGTGGAAGTGTGTGTCTGTGTTACTGGGTATCAGTGTATGTCTTTGTTACTTGGTGTCAGTGCATGTCTTTGTTACTTGGTGTAAGTGTATGTCTTTGTTACTTGGTTTCAGTGTATGTCTCTGTTACTTGGTGTAAGTGTGTGTCTGTGTTACTGGGTATCAGTGTATGTCTTTGTTACTTGGTGTCTGTGTCTGTCTTTGTTACTTGGTGTAAGTGTGTGTCTGTGTTACTGGTTGTCAGTGTATGTCTTTGTTACTTGGTGTCAGTGTATGTCTTTGTTACTTCATGTCAGTGTATGTCTGTGTTACTTGGTGTAAGTGTGTGTCTGTGTTACTGGGTATCAGTGCATGTCTTTGCTACTTGTTGTCAGTGTATGTCTTTGTTACTTGGTGTAAGTGTGTGTCTTTGTTACTTGGTGTAATTGTATGTCTTTGTTACTTGGTGTAATTGTGTGTCTGTGTTCCTGGGTATCAGTGTATGTCTTTGTTACTTGGTGTCAGTGTATGTCTGTGTTACATGGTGTAAGTGTGTGTCTGTGCTACTGGGTTTCAGTGTATGTCTTTGTTACTTGGTGACAGTGTATGTCTTTGTTACTTGGTGTAAGTGTGTGTCTGTGTAACTGAGTATCAGTATATGCCTTTGTTACTTGGTGAAAGTGTGTGTCTGTGCTACTGGGTTTCAGTGTATGTCTTTGTTACTTGGTGACAGTGTATGTCTTTGTTACTTGGTGTAAGTGTGTGTCTGTGTTACTGGGTATCAGTGAATGGCTTTGTTAATTGGTGTCAGTGTATGTCTTTGTTACTTGGTGTAAGCGTGTGTCTGTGTTACTGGGTATCAGTGTATGTCCTTGTTACTTGGTGTCAGTGTGTGCCTTTGTTACTTGGTGTCATTGTGTATCTTTGTTACTGGGTGTCAGGTTATGTCTTTGTGACTTGGTGTAAGTGTGTGTCTGTGTTACTGGGAATCAGTGTCTGTCATTGTTACTTGGTGTAAGTGTGTGTCTGTGTTACTGGGTATCAGTGTATGTCTTTGTTACTTGGTGTCAGTGTATGTCTGTGTTACTTGGTGTCAGTGTATGTCTTTGTTACTTGGTGTCAGTGTATGTCTTTGTTCCATGGTGTAAGTGTGTGTCTGTGTTACTGGGTATCAATGTATGTCTTTGTTACTTGGTGTCAGTGTAAGTCTTTGTTACTTGGTGTAAGTGTGTGTCTGTGATCCTGGGTATCAGTGCATGTCTTTGTTACTTGGTGTCAGTGTGTGCCTTTGTTACTGGGTGTCATTGTGTGTCTTTGTTACTGGGTGTCAGTTTATGTCTTTGTGACTTGGTGCAAGTGTGTGTCTGTGTTACTGGGAATCAGTGTCTGTCATTGTTACTTGGTGTAAGTGTGTGTCTGTGATACGGGGTATCAGTGTATGTCTTTGTTACTTGGTGTCAGTGTATGTTTGTGTTACATGGTCTAAGTGTGTGTCTTTGTTACTTGGTGTCAGTGTATGTCTGTGTTACTTGGTGTAAGTGTATGTCTTTGTTACTTGTTGTCAGTGTATGTCTTTGTTACTTGGTGTCAGTGTATGTCTTTGTTACTTGGTGTCAGTGTATGTCTTTGTTCCATGGTGTAAGTGTGTGTCTGTGTTACTGGGTATCAATGTATGTCTTTGTTACTTGGTGTCAGTGTAAGTCTTTGTTACTTGGTGTAAGTGTGTGTCTGTGATCCTGGGTATCAGTGCATGTCTTTGTTACTTGGTGTCAGTGTGTGCCTTTGTTACTGGGTGTCATTGTGTGTCTTTGTTACTGGGTGTCAGTTTATGTCTTTGTGACTTGGTGCAAGTGTGTGTCTGTGTTACTGGGAATCAGTGTCTGTCATTGTTACTTGGTGTAAGTGTGTGTCTGTGATACGGGGTATCAGTGTATGTCTTTGTTACTTGGTGTCAGTGTATGTTTGTGTTACATGGTCTAAGTGTGTGTCTTTGTTACTTGGTGTCAGTGTATGTCTGTGTTACTTGGTGTAAGTGTATGTCTTTGTTACTTGTTGTCAGTGTATGTCTTTGTTACTTGGTGTCAGTGTATGTCTTTGTTACATGGTGTAAGTGTGTGTCTGTGTTACTGGGTATCAGTGTATGTCTTTGTTACTTGGTGTCTGTGTATGTCTGTGATACTTGGTGTAAGTGTGTGTCTGTGTGGCTGGGTATCAGTGTATGTCTTTGTTACTTGGTGTAAGTGTGTGTCTGTGTTACTGGGCATCAGTGTATGTCTTTGTTAATTTGTGTCCGTGGATGTCTTTGTTACTTGGTGTCAGTGTGTGTCTTTGTTACCTGGTGTCAGTGTGTGTCTTTGTTACTGGCTGTCAGTGTATGTCTTCGTTGCTGGGTGTCAGTGTATGTCTTTGTGACTTGGTGTAAGTGAGTGTCTCTGTTACTGGGTTTCAGTGTCTGTATTTGTTACTTGGTGTAAGTGTGTGTCTGTGTTCCTGGGTATCAGTGTATGTCTTTGTTACTTGGTGTAAGTGTATGTCTTTGTTACTTGGTGTAAGTGTGTGTCTGTGATACTGGGTATCAGTGTATGTCTTTGTTACTTGGTGTCAGTGTATGTCTGTGTTACTTGGTCTAAGTGTGTGTCTTTGTTACTTGGTGTCAGTGTGTGTCTTTGTTACTTGGTGTCAGTGTTTGTCTTTGTTACTGGCTGTCAGTGTATGTCTTCGTTGCTGGGTGTCAGTGTATGTCTTTGTGACTTGGTGTAAGTGAGTGTCTCTGTTACTGGGCTTCAGTGTCTGTGTTTGTTACTTGGTGTAAGTGTGTGTCTGTGTTACTGGGTATCAGTGTATGTCTTTGTTACTTGGTGTAAGTGTATGTCTTTGTTACTTGGTGTAAGAGTGCGTCTGTGATACTGGGTATCAGTGTATGTCTTTGTTACTTGGTGTCAGTGTATGTCTGTGTTACTTGGTCTAAGTGTGTGTCTTTGTTACTTGGTGTCTGTGTATGTCTGTGTTACTTGGTGTAAGTGTATGTCTTTGTTACTTGTTGTCAGTGTATGTCTTTGTTACTTGGTGTCAGTGTATGTCTTTGTTACATGGTCTCAGTGTGTGTCTGTGTTACTGGGTATCAGTGTATGTCTTTGTTACTTGGTGTCTGTGTACGTCTGTGATACTTGGTGTAAGTGTGTGTCTGTGTGGCTGGGTATCAGTGTATGTCTTTGTTACTTGGTGTAAGTGTGTGTCTGTGTTTCTGGGTATCAGTGAATGTCTTTGTTAATTTGTGTCAGTGGATGTCTTCGTTGCTGGGTGTCAGTGTATGTCTTTGTGACTTGGTGTAAGTGAGTGTCTCTGTTACTGGGTTTCAGTGTCTGTCTTTGTTACTTGGTGTAATTGTGTGTCTGTGTTACTGGGTATCAGTGTATGTCTTTGTTACTTGGTGTAAGTGTATTTCTTTGTTACTTTGTGTAAGTGTATGTCTTTGGTACTTGGTGCAAGTGTATGTCTTTGTTACTGGGTGTCAGTGTATGACTTTGTCACTTGGTGTCAGTGTATGCCTTTGTTACTTGGTGTCAGTGAATGTCGTTGTTACTTGGTGTAAGTGTGTGTCTGTGTAACTGAGTATCAGTGTATGCCTTTGTTACTTGGTGAAATTGTGTGTCTGTGCTACTGGGTTTCAGTGTATGTCTTTGTTACTTGGTGACAGTGTATGTCTTTGTTACTTGGTGTAAGTGTGTGTCTGTGTTCCTGGGTATCAGTGAATGGCTTTGTTACTTGGTGTCAGTGTATGTCTTTGTTACTTGGTGTAAGTGTGTGTCTGTGTTACTGGGTATCAGTGTATGTCCTTGTTACTTGGTGTCAGTGTGTGCCTTTGTTACTTGGTGTCATTGTGTGTCTTTGTTACTGAGTGTCAGGTTATGTCTTTGTGACTTGGTGTAAGTGTGTGTCTGTGTTACTGGGTATCAGTGTATGTCTTTGTTACTTGGTGTCAGTGTATGTCTGTGTTACTTGGTGTCAGTGTATGTCTTTGTTACTTGGTGTCAGTGTATGTCTTTGTTCCATGGTGTAAGTGTGTGTCTGTGTTACTGGGTATCAATGTATGTCTTTGTTACTTGGTGTCAGTGTAAGTCTTTGTTACTTGGTGTAAG
Source organism: Heterodontus francisci (assembly GCF_036365525.1). Taxonomy (NCBI): domain Eukaryota; kingdom Metazoa; phylum Chordata; class Chondrichthyes; order Heterodontiformes; family Heterodontidae; genus Heterodontus; species Heterodontus francisci. The sequence continues at coordinate 4,994,199 of NW_027141655.1, read as the reverse complement.
TGTGTGTCTGTGATCCTGGGTATCAGTGCATGTCTTTGTTACTTGGTGTCAGTGTGTGCCTTTGTTACTGGGTGTCATTGTGTGTCTTTGTTACTGGGTGTCAGTTTATGTCTTTGTGACTTGGTGCAAGTGTGTGTCTGTGTTACTGGGAATCAGTGTCTGTCATTGTTACTTGGTGTAAGTGTGTGTCTGTGATACGGGGTATCAGTGTATGTCTTTGTTACTTGGTGTCAGTGTATGTTTGTGTTACATGGTCTAAGTGTGTGTCTTTGTTACTTGGTGTCAGTGTATGTCTGTGTTACTTGGTGTAAGTGTATGTCTTTGTTACTTGTTGTCAGTGTATGTCTTTGTTACTTGGTGTCAGTGTATGTCTTTGTTACATGGTGTAAGTGTGTGTCTGTGTTACTGGGTATCAGTGTATGTCTTTGTTACTTGGTGTCTGTGTATGTCTGTGATACTTGGTGTAAGTGTGTGTCTGTGTGGCTGGGTATCAGTGTATGTCTTTGTTACTTGGTGTAAGTGTGTGTCTGTGTTACTGGGCATCAGTGTATGTCTTTGTTAATTTGTGTCCGTGGATGTCTTTGTTACTTGGTGTCAGTGTGTGTCTTTGTTACTTGGTGTCAGTGTGTGTCTTTGTTACTGGCTGTCAGTGTATGTCTTCGTTGCTGCGTGTCAGTGTATGTCTTTGTGACTTGGTGTAAGTGAGTGTCTCTGTTACTGGGTTTCAGTGTCTGTATTTGTTAATTGGTGTAAGTGTGTGTCTGTGTTACTGGGTATCAGTGTATGTCTTTGTTACTTGGTGTAAGTGTATGTCTTTGTTACTTGGTGTAAGTGTGTGTCTGTGATACTGGGTATCAGTGTATGTCTTTGTTACTTGGTGTCAGTGTATGTCTGTGTTACTTGGTCTCAGTGTGTGTCTTTGTTACTTGGTGTCAGTGTATGCCTGTGTTACTTGGTGTAAGTGTATGTCTTTGTTACTTGTTGTCAGTGTATGTCTTTGTTACTTGGTGTCAGTGTATGTCTTTGTTACATGGTCTCAGTGTGTGTCTGTGTTACTGGGTACCAGTGTATGTCTTTGTTACTTGGTGTCTGTGTACGTCTGTGATACTTGGTGTAAGTGTGTGTCTGTGTGGCTGGGTATCAGTGTATGTCTTTGTTACTTGGTGTAAGTGTGTGTCTGTGTTTCTGGGTATCAGTGAATGTCTTTGTTAATTTGTGTCAGTGGATGCCTTCGTTGCTTGGTGTCAGTGTATGTCTTTGTGACTTGGTGTAAGTGAGTGTCTCTGTTACTGGGTTTCAGTGTCTGTCTTTGTTACTTGGTGTAATTGTGTGTCTGTGTTACTGGGTATCAGTGTATGTCTTTGTTACTTGGTGTAAGTGTATGTCTTTGTTACTTGGTGTCAGTGTATGTCTTTGATACTTGGTGTCAGTGTATGTCTTTGATACTTGCTGTCAGTGTATGTCTGTGTTACTTGGTGTAAGTGTGTGTCTCTGTTACTGGGTGTCAGTGTGTTTCTTTGTTACTGGGTGTCAGTGTATGTCTTTGTGACTTGGTGTTAGTGTGTGTCTGTGTTACTGGGTATCAGTGTTTGTCTTTGTTACTGGGTGTCAGTGTCTGTCTTTGTTACTTGGTGTAAGTGTGTGTCTGTGTTACTTGCTGTCAGTGTATTTCTTTGTTACTTGCTGTCAGTGTATGTCTGTGTACTTGGCGTAAGTGTGTGTCTTTGTTACTTGGTGTAAGTGTGTGTCTGTGTTAATGTGTATCAGTGTATGTCTTTGTTACTTGGTGTCATTGTCTGTCTTTGTTACTTGGTGTAAGTGTGTGTCTGTGTTACTGGGTATCAGTGTATGTCTTTGTTACTTGGAGTCAGTGTATGTCTGTGTTACTTGGTGTAAGTGTGTGTCTGTGTTACTGGGTATCAGTGTATGTCTTTGTTACTTGGTGTCAGTGTAAGTCTTTGTTACTTGGTGTAAGTGTATGTCTTTGTTACTTGGTGTCAGTGTATGTCTGTGTTACTTGGTGTAAGTGTATGTCTTTGTTACTTGGTGTCAGTGTATGTCTTTGTTACTTGGTGTAAGTGTATGTCTTTGCTACTTGGTGTCAGTGTATGTCTTTGATACTTGGAGTAAGTGCATGTCTGTGTTACTGGGTATCAGTGTATGTCTTTGCTACTTGGTGTCAGTGTATGTCTTTGATACTTGGAGTAAGTGTATGTCTGTGTTACTGGGAATCAGTGTATGTCTTTGTTACTGGGTATCAGTGTCTGTCTTTGTTACTTGGTGTAAGTGTGTGTCTGTGTTACTTGCTGTCAGTGTATGTCTTCGTTACTTGCTGTCAGTGTCTGTCTGTGTACTTGGTGTAAGTGTGTGTCTTTGTTACTTGGTGTCAGTGTATGTCTGTGTTGCTTGGTGTAAGTGTATGTCTTTGTTACTTGGTGTCAGTGTATGTCTTTGTTACTTGGTGTAAGTGTCCGTCTTTGTTACTTGGTGTCAGTGCATGTCTTTGTTACTTGTTGTAAGTGTATGCCTTTGTTACTTGTTGTCAGTGTATGTCTCTGTTACTTGGTGTAAGTGTGTGTCTGTGTTAGTGGGTATCAGTGTATGTCTTTGTTACTTGGTGTCGTTGTCTGTCTTTGTTACTTGGTGTAAGTGTGTGTCTGTGTTACTGGGTATCAGTGTGTGTCTTTGTTACTTGGAATCAGTGTATGCCTGTGTTACTTTGTGTAAGTGTGTGTCTGTGTTACTGGCTATCAGTGTATGTCTTTGTTACTTGGTGTCAGTGCAAGTGTTTGTTACTTGGTGTAAGTGTATGTCTTTGTTACTTGGTGTCAGTGTATGTCTGTGTTACTTGGTGTAAGTGTATGTCTTTGTTACTTGGTGTCAGTGTATGTCTTTGTTACTTGGTGTAAGTGTATGTCTTTGCTACTTGGTGTCAGTGTATGTCTTTGATACTTGGAGTAAGTGTATGTCTGTGTTACTGGGTATCAGTGTATGTCTTTGTTACTGGGTATCAGTGTCTGTCTTTGTTACTTGGCGTAAGTGTGTGTCTGTGTTACTTGCTGTCAGTGTTTGTCTTTGTTACTTGCTGTCAGTGTATGTCTGTGTACTTGTTGTAAGTGTATGCCTTTGTTACTTGTTGTCAGTGTATGTCTCTGTTACTTGGTGTAAGTGTGTGTCTGTGTTAATGGGTATCAGTGTATGTCTTTGTTACTTGGTGTCATTGTCTGTCTTTGTTACTTGGTGTAAGTGTGTGTCTGTGTTACTGGGTATCAGTGTGTGTCTTTGTTACTTGGAGTCAGTGTATGCCTGTGTTACTTTGTGTAAGTGTGTGTCTGTGTTACTGGCTATCAGTGTATGTCTTTGTTACTTGGTGTCAGTGCAAGTGTTTGTTACTTGGTGTAAGTGTATGTCTTTGTTACTTGGTGTCAGTGTATGTCTGTGTTACTTGGTGTAAGTGTATGTCTTTGTTACTTGGTGTCAGTGTATGTCTTTGTTACTTGGTGTAAGTGTATGTCTTTGCTACTTGGTGTCAGTGTATGTCTTTGATACTTGGAGTAAGTGTATGTCTGTGTTACTGGGTATCAGTGTATGTCTTTGTTACTGGGTATCAGTGTCTGTCTTTGTTACTTGGCGTAAGTGTGTGTCTGTGTTACTTGTTGTCAGTGTTTGTCTTTGTTACTTGCTGTCAGTGTATGTCTGTGTACTTGGTGTAAGTGTGTGTCTTTGTTACTTGGTGTCAGTGTATGTCTGTGTTACTTGGTGCAAGTGTATGTCTTTGTTACTTGGTGTCAGTGCATGTCTTTGTTACTTGGTGTCAGTGTATGTCTTTGTTACTTGGTGTAAGTGTATGTCTTTGCTACTTGGTGTCAGTGTATGTCTTTGATACTTGGAGTAAGTGTATGTCTGTGTTGCTGGGTATCAGTGTATGTCTTTGTTACTTGGTGTCAGTGTATGTCCTTTTTACTTGGTGTAAGTGTATGTCTTTGTTACTTGGTGTAAGTGTGTGTCTGTGTTACTGGATATCAGTGTATGTCTTTCTTAATTGGTATCAGTGTATGTCTTTGTTACTTTTTGTAAGTGTGTGTCTGTGTGACAGGGTATCAGTGCATGTCTTTGTTACTTGGTGTCAGTGTGTGTCTTTGTTACTGGGTGTCTGTGTCTGTCTTTGTTACTGGGTGTCAGTGTATGTCTTTGTTACTTGGTGTAAGTGTATGCCTTTGTTACTTGGTGTCAGTGTGAGTCTTTGTTACTGGGTGTCAGTGCATGTCTTTGTTACTGGGTATCAGTGTCTGCCTTTGTTACTTGGTGTAAGAGTGTGTCTGTGTTGCTGGGAATCAGTATATGTCTTTGTTACTTGGTGTCAGCGCAGGTCTGTGTTACTTGGTGTAAGTGTGTGTCTTTCTTACTTGGTGTAAGTGCATGTCTTTGTTACTTGGTGTAAGTGTGTGTCTGTGTTACTGGGTATCAGTGTCTGTCTTTGTTACTTGGTGTCACTGTATGTCATTGTTACTGGGTGTCAGAGCGTGTCTGTGTTACTGGGTATAATTGTATGTCTTTGTTACTTGGTGTCAGTGTATGTCTTTGCACTTGGTGTAAGTGGATGTCTTTGTTACTTGGTGTCAGTGTATGTCTGTGCTACTTGGTGTCAGTGTGTGTCTTTGTTACTTGGTGTCAGTTTTTCTCTTTGTTACTGTGTGTCAGTGTGTATCTGTGTTCCTGGGTGTCAGTGTTTGTCATTGTTACTTGGTGTCAGTGTCTGTCTTTGTTACTTCGAGTAAGAGTCTGTCTTTGTTACTTTGTGTCAGTGTATGTCTTTGTTCCTTGGTGTCAGTGTATGTCTTTGTTGCTTGGTGTAAGTGTGTGTCTGTATTACTGGGTATCAGTGTATGTCTTGGTGAATTGGTGTCAGTGTCTGTCTTTGTTACTGGGTATCAGTGTATGTCTTTGTTACTGTGTGTCAGTGTGTTTCTTTCTCACTGGGTGCAGTGTATGTCTTTGTTACTGGGTGTCAGTGTGTGTCTTTGTGACTTGGTGTAAGTGTGTGCCTGTGTTGCTGGGTTTCATTCTCTGTCTTTGTTACTTGGTGTAAGTGTGTGTCTGTGTTACTGGGTTTCAGTGTCTGTCTTTGTTACTGGATGTCAGTGTGTGTCTTTGTGACCTGGTGTAAGTGTGTGTCTGTGTTACTGGGTATCAGTGTCTGTCTTTGTTACTTGGTGTAAGTGTGTGCCTGTGTTACTGGGTATCAGCTTTTGTCTTTGTTACTTGGTGTCAGTGTATGTCCGTGTTACTTGGTGTAACTGTGTGTCTTTGTTACTTGGTGTCAGTGTATGTCTTTGTTACTTGGTGTAAGTGTATGTCTTTGTTACTTGGTGTAAGTGTATGTCTTTGCTACTTGGTGTCAGTGCATGTGTTTGATACTTGGTGTAAGTGTGTGTCTGTGTTACTGGGTTTCAGTGTCTGTCTTTGTTACTGGATGTCAGTGTGTGTCTTTGTGACCTGGTGTAAGTGTGTGTCTGTGTTACTGGGTATCAGTGTCTGTCTTTGTTACTTGGTGTAAGTGTGTGTCTGTGTTACTGGGTATCAGTGTATGTCTTTGTTACTTGGTGTCAGTGTATGCCCGTGTTACTTGGTGTAACTGTGTGTCTTTGTTACTTGGTGTAACTGTGTGTCTTTGTTACTTGGTGTCAGTGTATGTCTTTGTTACTTGGTGTAAGTGTATGTCTTTGTCACTTGGTGTAAGTGTATGTCTTTGCTACTTGGTGTCAGTGCATGTGTTTGATACTTGGTGTACGTGTGTGCCTGTGTTACTGGGCATCAGTGTCTGACTTTGTTACTTGGTGTAAGAGTGTGTCTGTGTTGCTGGGTGTCAGTGTATGTCTTTGTGACTTAGTTTCAGTGTAGGTCTGTGTCATTGTTAGTTAGTGTAAGTGTATATCTTTGTTGCTTGGTGTCAGTTTATGTCTGTGTTATTTGGTGTCAGTGTATGACTTTGTTACGTGGTGTCAGGTGTCAGTGTTTGTCTGTGTTTCTGGGTATCAGTGTATGTCTTTGTTAGTTGGTGTCTGTGTATGTCTGAGATACTTGGTGTAAGTGTGTGTCTGTGTTACCGGGTATCAGTGTACGTCTTTGTTACTTCCTCTAAGTGTGTGTCTGTGTTACTGGGTAACAGTGTAAGTCTTTGGTACTTGGTGTCTGTGTGTGTCTGTGATACTTGGTGTAAGTGTGTGTCTGTGTTACTGGGTATCAGTGTATGTCTTCGTTACTTGGTATCAGTTTCTGTCTTTGTTACTTGGTGTAAGTGTGTGTCTGTGTTCCTGGCAGTCAGTGTATGCCTTTGTTACTTGGTGTCAGTGTATGTCTGTGTTTCTTGGTCTAAGTGTATGTCTTTGTTACTTGGTGTCAGTGTATGTCTTTGTTCCTTGGTGTAAGTGTATGTCTTTCTAACTTGGTGTCAGTGTATGTCTCTGTTACTTGGTGTAAGTGTGTGTCTGTGTTACTGGGTATCAGTGTATGTCTTAGTTACTTGGTGTCATTGTCTGTCTTTGTTACTTGGTGTAAGTGTGTGTCTGTGTTACTGGGTATCAGTGTATGACTTTGTTACTTGGTGTCAGTGTATGTCTTTGTTACTTGGTGTAAGTGTATGTCTTTGTCACTTGGTGTAAGTGTATGTCTTTGCTACTTGGTGTCAGTGCATGTGTTTGATACTTGGTGTAAGTGTGTGCCTGTGTTACTGGGTATCAGTGTCTGACTTTATTACTTGGTGTAAGAGTGTGTCTGTGTTGCTGGGTGTCAGTGTATGTCTGTGTTACTTGGTGTAAGTGTATGTCTGTGTTACTTGGTGTCAGTGCATGTCTTTGTTACTTGGTGTAAGTGTACGTCTTTGTTTCTTGGTGCCAGTGCACGTCATTGTTACTTGGTGTAAGTGTATGCCTTTGTTACTTGGTGTCAGTGCATGTCTTTGTTACTTGGTGTAAGTGTACGTCTTTGTTTCTTGGTGCCAGTGCACGTCATTGTTACTTGGTGTAAGTGTATGCCTTTGTTACTTGGTATCAGTGTCTGTCTTTGTTACTTGGTGTAAGTGTGTGTCTGTGTTACTGGGTATCTGTGTATGTCTTTGTTACTTGGTGTCAGTGTATGCCCGTGTTACTTGGTGTAACTGTGTGTCTTTGTTACTTGGTGTAACTGTGTGTCTTTGTTACTTGGTGTCAGTGTATGTCTTTGTTACTTGGTGTCAGTGTATGTCTTTGTCACTTGGTGTAAGTGTATGTCTTTGCTACTTGGTGTCAGTGCATGTGTTTGATACTTGGTGTAAGTGTGTGCCTGTGTTACTGTGTATCAGTGTCTGACTTTGTTACTTGGTGTAAGAGTGTGTCTGTGTTGCTGGGTGTCAGTGTATGACTTTGTTACTTAGTGTCAGTGTAGGTCTGTGTAACTTGGTGTAAGTGTGTGTCTTTGTTACTGGGTATCAGTGTATGTCTTTGTTACTTGGTGTCAGTGTATGTCCGTGTTACTTGGTGTAACTGTGTGTCTTTGTTACTTGGTGTCAGTGTATGACTTTGTTACTTGGTGTCAGTGTATGTCTTTGTTACTTGGTGTCTGTGTATGTCTGTGTTACTTGGTGTAAGTGTGTGTCTGTGTTACTGGGTATTAGTGTATGTCTTTGTTACTTGGTGTCAGTGTATGTCTTTGTCACATGGTGGAAGTGTATGTCTTTGTTACTTGGTGTCAGTGTATGTCTTTGTTACTTGGTGTCAGTGTATGTCTGTGTTACTTGGTGTAAGTGTATGTCTTTGTTACTTGGTGTCAGTGCATGTCTTTGTTACTTGGTGTAAGTGTACGTCTTTGTTTCTTGGTGCCAGTGCACGTCATTGTTACTTGGTGTAAGTGTATGCCTTTGTTACTTGGTGTCAGTGTATGTCTTTGTTACGTGGTGTAAGTGTTTGTCTGTGTTTCTGGGTATCAGTGTATGTCTTTGTTAGTTGGTGTCTGTGTATGTCTGTGATACTTGCTGTAAGTGTGTGTCTGTGTTACTGGGTGTCAGTGTATGTCTTTGTTACTTCGTGTAAGTGTGAGTCTGTGTTACTGGGTCTCAGTTTATGTCTTTGTTACTTGGTGTCAGTGTATGTCATTGTTACTTGGTGTAACTGTATGCCTTTGTTACTTGGTGTCAGTGTATGTCTTTGTTACTTGTTGTCAGCGTATGTCTTTGTTACTGGGTGTCAGTGTATGTCTTTGTGACTTGGTGTAAGTGTCTGTCTGTGTTACTGGGCATCAGTGTCTGTCTTTGTTACTTGGTGTAAGTGTGTGTCTGTGTTACTGGGTGTCAGTAAATGTCTTTGTTACTTGGTGTAAGTGTATGTCTTTGTTAATTGGTGTCAGTGTATGTCTTTGATACTTGGTGTCAGTGTTTGTCTTTGTTACTTGTTGTAAGTTTGTGTCTTTGTTGCTTGGTGTCAGTATATGCAGTTGTTACTTTGTGTCAGTGTATGTCTGTATGACTTGGTGTAAGTGTATGTCTTTGGTACTTGTTGTCAGTGTATGTCTTTGTTACTTGGTGTAAGTGTGTGACTTTGTTACTTGGCGTAAGTTTATGTCTTTGTTACTTGGTGTCAGTGTATGTCAGTGTTACTTGGTGTAAGTGTGTGCCTTTGTTAGTTGGTGTAAGTGTAAGTCTTTGTTACTTGGTGTCAGTGTCTGTCTTTGTTACTTGGTGTAAGTGTGTGTCTGTGTTACTGGGTATCAGTGCATATCTTTGTTACTTGGTGTCAGTGTATGTATTTGTTAAATGGTGTCAGTGTATGTCTGTGTTACTTGGTGTAAGTGTGTGTCTGTGTTACTGGGTATCAGTGTATGTCTTTGTTACTTGGTGTAAGTGTTTGTCTGTGTTACATGTTGTAAGTTTGTGTCTTTGTTGCTTGGTCTCAGTATATCTTTTGAGATAAGGAGGCCCAAAAGAAAGTGTATGCCTTTGTTACTTGGTTTCAGTGTATGTCTTTGTTACGTGGTGTAAGTGTTTGTCTGTGTTTCTGGGTATCAGTGTATGTCTTTGTTAGTTGGTGTCTGTGTATGTCTGTGATACTTGGTGTCAGTGTTTGTCTGTGTTACATGTTGTAAGTTTGTGTCTTTGTTGCTTGGTGTCAGTATATGTAGTTGTTACTTGGTGTCAGTGCATGTCTGTATGACTTGGTGTAAGTGTATGTCTTTGTTACTTGGTGTCAGTGTATATCTTTGTTACTTGGTGTAAGTGTGTGTCTTTGTTACTTGGCGTACGTGTATGTCTTTGTTACTTGTTGTCAGTGTATGTCTGTGTTACTTGGTGTAAGAGTGTGTCTTTGTTAGTTGGTGTTAGTGTCTGTCTTTGTTACTTGGTGTCAATGTATGTCTTTTTTACTTGGTGTAAGTGTATGTCTTTGTTACTTGGTGTAAGTGTATGTCTTTGTTACTTGGTGTCAGTGCATGTCTTTGTTACTTGGTGTAAGTGTGTGCCTGTGTCACTGGGTATCAGTGTATGTCTTTCTAAATTGGTATCAGTGTATGTCTTTGTTACTTTGTTTAAGTGTGTGTCTGTGTTACTGGGTATCAGTGCATGTCTTTGTTACTTGGTGTCAGTGTGCGTCTTTGTTACTGGGTGTCAGTGCGTGTCTTTGTTACTGGGTGTCAGTGTATGTCTTTGTTACTTGGTGTAGGTGTATGTCTTTGTTACTTGGTGTCAGTGTGAGTCTTTGTTACAGGGTGTCAGTGCATGTCTTTGTAACTGGGTATCAGTGTCTGTCTGTGTTACTTGGTGTAAGTATGTGTCTTTCTTACTTGGTGTAAGTGCATGACTTTGTTACTTGGTGTAAGTGTGTGTCTGTGTTACTGGGTAGCAGTGTCTGTCTTTGTTACTTGGTGTCAGTGTATGTCTTTGTTACTGGGTGTCAGAGCGTGTCTGTGTTACTGGGTACAATTGTATGTCTTTGTTACTTGGTGTCAGTGTATGTCTTTGTACTTGGTGTAAGTGGATGTCTTTGTTACTTGGTGTCAGTTTTTCTCATTGTTACTGGGTGTCAGTGTGTATCTGTGTTCCTGGGTGTCAAGTGTTTGTCATTGTTACTTGGTGTCAGTTTCTGCCTTTGTTACTTGGTGTCAGTGCATGTCTTTGTTACTTGGTGTCACTGTATGTCTTTGTTACTTGGTGTAAGTGTGTGTCTGTATTACTGGGTATCAGTGTGTGTCTTTGTTAATTGGTGTCAGTGTATGTCTTTGTTACTGGGTATCAGTGTATGTCTTTGTTACTGTGTGTCAGTGCGCTTCTTTCTCACTGGGTGCAGTGTATGTCTTTGTTACTGGGTGTCAGTGTGTGTCTGTGCTGCTGGGTTTCAGTCTCTGTCTTTGTTACTTGGTGTAAGTGTGTGTCTGTGTTACTGGGTTTCAGTGTCTGTCTTTGTTACTGGATGTCAGTGTGTGTCTTTGTGACCTGGTGTAAGTGTGTGTCTGTGTTACTGGGTCTCAGTGTCTGTCTTTGTTACTTGGTGTAAGTGTGTGTCTGTGTTACTGGGTATCAGTGTATGTCTTTGTTACTTGGTGTCAGTGTATGTCTGTGTTACTTGGTGTAACTGTGTGTCTTTGTTACTTGGTGTCAGTGTTTGTCTTTGATACTTGTTGTAAATGTATGTCTGTGTTACTGGGTATCAGTGTCTTTCTTTGTTACTTGGTGTAAGTTTGTGTCTGTGTTGCTGGGTATCAGTGTATGTCTTTGTTACTTGGTGTAAGTGTGTGTCTGTGTTACTGGGTATCAGTGTCTGTCTTTGTTACTTGGTGTAAGAGTGTGTCTGTGTTGCTGGGTGTCAGTGTATGTCTTTGTTACTTGGTGTCAGTGTATGCCTGTGTTACTTGGTGTAACTGTGTGTCTTTGTTACTTGGTGTCAGTGTATGTCTTTGTTACTTGGTGCAATTGTATGTCTTTGTTAAATGGTGTAAGTGTATGTCTTTGCTACTTGGTGTCAGTGCATGTCTTTGATACTTGGTGTAAGTGTGTGCCTGTGTTACTGGGTATCAGTGTCTGTCTTTGTTACTTGGTGTAAGAGTGTGTCTGTGTTGCTGGGTGTCAGTGTATGTCTTTGTTACTTGGTGTCAGTGTAGGTCTGTGTTACTTGGTGTAAGTGTGTGTCTTTCTTACTTGGTGTAAGTGCATGTCTTTAATTCTTAGTGTAAGTGTATGTCTGTGTAACATGGTGGAAGTGTGTGTCTTTGTTAGTTGGTGTAAGTGTATATCTCTGTTGCTTGGTGCCAGTGTATGTCTGTGTTATTTGGTGTAAGTGTATGTATTTGTTACTTGGTGTCAGTGTATGTCTTTGTTAGTTGGTGTCTGTGTATGTCTGTGTTACTTGGTGTAAGAGTGTGTCTTTGTTAGTTGGTGTTAGTGTCTGTCTTTGTTACTTGGTGTCAATGTATGTCTTTTTTACTTGGTGTAAGTGTATGTCTTTGTTACTTGGTGTAAGTGTATGTCTTTGTTACTTGGTGTCAGTGCATGTCTTTGTTACTTGGTGTAAGTGTGTGCCTGTGTCACTGGGTATCAGTGTATGTCTTTCTTAATTGGTATCAGTGTATGTCTTTGTTACTTTGTTTAAGTGTGTGTCTGTGTTACTGGGTATCAGTGCATGTCTTTGTTACTTGGTGTCAGTGTGCGTCTTTGTTACTGGGTGTCAGTGCGTGTCTTTGTTACTGGGTGTCAGTGTATGTCTTTGTTACTTGGTGTAGGTGTATGTCTTTGTTACTTGGTGTCAGTGTGAGTCTTTGTTACAGGGTGTCAGTGCATGTCTTTGTAACTGGGTATCAGTGTCTGTCTGTGTTACTTGGTGTAAGTATGTGTCTTTCTTACTTGGTGTAAGTGCATGACTTTGTTACTTGGTGTAAGTGTGTGTCTGTGTTACTGGGTAGCAGTGTCTGTCTTTGTTACTTGGTGTCAGTGTATGTCTTTGTTACTGGGTGTCAGAGCGTGTCTGTGTTACTGGGTACAATTGTATGTCTTTGTTACTTGGTGTCAGTGTATGTCTTTGTACTTGGTGTAAGTGGATGTCTTTGTTACTTGGTGTCAGTTTTTCTCATTGTTACTGGGTGTCAGTGTGTATCTGTGTTCCTGGGTGTCAAGTGTTTGTCATTGTTACTTGGTGTCAGTTTCTGCCTTTGTTACTTGGTGTCAGTGCATGTCTTTGTTACTTGGTGTCACTGTATGTCTTTGTTACTTGGTGTAAGTGTGTGTCTGTATTACTGGGTATCAGTGTGTGTCTTTGTTAATTGGTGTCAGTGTATGTCTTTGTTACTGGGTATCAGTGTATGTCTTTGTTACTGTGTGTCAGTGCGCTTCTTTCTCACTGGGTGCAGTGTATGTCTTTGTTACTGGGTGTCAGTGTGTGTCTGTGCTGCTGGGTTTCAGTCTCTGTCTTTGTTACTTGGTGTAAGTGTGTGTCTGTGTTACTGGGTTTCAGTGTCTGTCTTTGTTACTGGATGTCAGTGTGTGTCTTTGTGACCTGGTGTAAGTGTGTGTCTGTGTTACTGGGTCTCAGTGTCTGTCTTTGTTACTTGGTGTAAGTGTGTGTCTGTGTTACTGGGTATCAGTGTATGTCTTTGTTACTTGGTGTCAGTGTATGTCTGTGTTACTTGGTGTAACTGTGTGTCTTTGTTACTTGGTGTCAGTGTTTGTCTTTGATACTTGTTGTAAATGTATGTCTGTGTTACTGGGTATCAGTGTCTTTCTTTGTTACTTGGTGTAAGTTTGTGTCTGTGTTGCTGGGTATCAGTGTATGTCTTTGTTACTTGGTGTAAGTGTGTGTCTGTGTTACTGGGTATCAGTGTCTGTCTTTGTTACTTGGTGTAAGAGTGTGTCTGTGTTGCTGGGTGTCAGTGTATGTCTTTGTTACTTGGTGTCAGTGTATGCCTGTGTTACTTGGTGTAACTGTGTGTCTTTGTTACTTGGTGTCAGTGTATGTCTTTGTTACTTGGTGCAATTGTATGTCTTTGTTAAATGGTGTAAGTGTATGTCTTTGCTACTTGGTGTCAGTGCATGTCTTTGATACTTGGTGTAAGTGTGTGCCTGTGTTACTGGGTATCAGTGTCTGTCTTTGTTACTTGGTGTAAGAGTGTGTCTGTGTTGCTGGGTGTCAGTGTATGTCTTTGTTACTTGGTGTCAGTGTAGGTCTGTGTTACTTGGTGTAAGTGTGTGTCTTTCTTACTTGGTGTAAGTGCATGTCTTTAATTCTTAGTGTAAGTGTATGTCTGTGTAACATGGTGGAAGTGTGTGTCTTTGTTAGTTGGTGTAAGTGTATATCTCTGTTGCTTGGTGCCAGTGTATGTCTGTGTTATTTGGTGTAAGTGTATGTATTTGTTACTTGGTGTCAGTGTATGTCTTTGTTAGTTGGTGTCTGTGTATGTCTGTGATACTTGGTGTAAGTGTGTGTCTGTGTTCCTGGGTATCAGTGTGTGTCTTTGTTACTTCGTGTAAGAGTGTGTCTGTGTCACTGGGTATCAGTGTAGGTCTTTGTTACTTGGTGTCTGTGTATGTCTGTGATACTTGGTGTAAGTGTTTGTCTGTGTTACTGGGTATCAGTGTATGTCTTCGTTACTTGGTGTCTGTGTATGTCTTTGTTGGTGTCAGTGTGTGTCTTTGTTACTTTGTGTCAGTGTGTGTCTTTGTTACTGGGGGTCAGTGTTTGTCTTTGTTACTGGGTGTCAGTGTATGTCTTTGTGACTTAGTGTAAGTGTGTGTCTGTGTTACTGGGTATCAGTTTCTTTCTTTGTTACTTGGTGTAAGTGTGTGTCTGTGTCAATTGGTCTAAGTGTATGTCTTTGTTACTTGGTGTCAGTGTATGTCTTTGTCACTTGGTGTCAGTGTATGCCTTTGTTACTTGGTGTCAGTGTATGTCTGTGTCAATTGGTCTAAGTGTATGTCTTTGTTACTTGGTGTCAGTGTATGTCTTTGTCACTTGGTGTAAGTGTATGTCTTTGTTACTTGGTGTCAGTGTATGTCTCGGTTACTTGGTGTAAGTGTGTGTCTGTGTTACTGGGTATCAGTGTCTGTCTTTGTTACTTGGTGTAAGTGTGTGTCTGTGTTACTGGGTATCAGTGTATGTCTTTGTTACTTGGTGTCAGTGTATGTCTGTGTTACTTGGTGTAACTGTGTGTCTTTGTTACTTGGTGTCTGTTTGTCTTTGATACTTGGTGTAAATGTATGTCTGTGTTACTGGGTATCAGTGTCTTTCTTTGTTACTTGGTGTAAGTTTGTGTCTGTGTTGCTGGGTATCAGTGTATGTCTTTGTTACTTGGTGTAAGTTTTTGTCTGTGTTACTGGGTATCAGTGTCTGTTTTTGTTACTTGGTGTAAGAGTGTGTCTGTGTTGCTGGGTGTCAGTGTATGTCTTTGTTACTTGGTGTCAGTGTATGCCTGTGTTACTTGGTGTAACTGTGTGTCTTTGTTACTTGGTGTCAGTGTATGTCTTTGTTACTTGGTGCAAGTGTATGTCTTTGTTAAATGGTGTAAGTGTATGTCTTTGCTACTTGGTGTCAGTGCATGTCTTTGATACTTGGTGTAAGTGTGTGCCTGTGTTACTGGGTATCAGTGTCTGTCTTTATTACTTGGTGTAAGAGTGTGTCTGTGTTGCTGGGTGTCAGTGTATGTCTTTGTTACTTGGTGTCAGTGTAGGTTTGTGTTACTTGGTGTAAGTGTGTGTCTTTCTTAATTGGTGTAAGTGCATGTCTTTGTTTCTTAGTGTAAGTGTATGTCTGTGTAACATGGTGGAAGTGTGTGTCTTTGTTAGTTGGTGTTAGTGTATATCTCTGTTGCTTGGTGCCAGTGTATGTCTTCGTTACGTGGTGTAAGTGTTTGTCTGTGTTTCTGGGTATCAGTGTATGTCTTTGTTAGTTGGTGTCTGTGTATGTCTGTGATACTTGGTGTAAGTGTGTGTCTGTGTTCCTGGGTATCAGTGTGTGTCTTTGTTACTTCGTGTAAGAGTGTGTCTGTGTCACTGGGTATCAGTGTAGGTCTTTGTTACTTGGTGTCTGTGTATGTCTGTGATACTTGGTGTAAGTGTTTGTCTGTGTTACTGGTTATCAGTGTATGTCTTCGTTACTTTGTGTCAGTGTGTGTCTTTGTTACTGGGGGTCAGTGTTTGTCTTTGTTACTGGGTGTCAGTGTATGTCTTTGTGACTTAGTGTAAGTGTGTGTCTGTGTTACTGGGTATCAGTTTCTTTCTTTGTTACTTGGTGTAAGTGTGTGTCTGTGTTCCTGGGTGTCAGTGTATGCCTTTGTTACTTGGTGTCAGTGTATGTCTGTGTTAATTGGTCTAAGTGTATGTCTTTGTTACTTGGTGTCAGTGTATGTCTTTGTCACTTGGTGTAAGTGTATGTCTTTGTTACTTGGTGTCAGTGTATGTCTCTGTTACTTGGTGTAAGAGTGTGTCTGTGTTGCTGGGTGTCAGTGTATGTCTTTGTTACTTGGTGTCAGTGTATGCCTGTGTTACTTGGTGTAACTGTGTGTCTTTGTTACTTGGTGTCAGTGTATGTCTTTGTTACTTGGTGCAAGTGTATGTCTTTGTTAAATGGTGTAAGTGTATGTCGTTGCTACTTGGTGTCAGTGCATGTCTTTGATACTTGGTGTAAGTGTGTGCCTGTGTTACTGGGTATCAGTGTCTGTCTTTGTTACTTGGTGTAAGAGTGTGTCTGTGTTGCTGGGTGTCAGTGTATGTCTTTGTTACTTGGTGTCAGTGTAGGTCTGTGTTACTTGGTGTAAGTGTGTGTCTTTCTTACTTGGTGTAAGTGCATGTCTTTGTTTCTTAGTGTAAGTGTATGTCTGTGTAACATGGTGGAAGTGTGTGTCTTTGTTAGTTGGTGTAAGTGTATATCTCTGTTGCTTGGTGCCAGTGTATGTCTGTGTTATTTGGTGTAAGTGTATGTATTTGTTACTTGGTGTCAGTGTATGTCTTCGTTACGTGGTGTAAGTGTTTGTCTGTGTTTCTGGGTATCAGTGTATGTCTTTGTTAGTTGGTGTCTGTGTATGTCTGTGATACTTGGTGTAAGTGTGTGTCTGTGTTCCTGGGTATCAGTGTGTGTCTTTGTTACTTCGTGTAAGAGTGTGTCTGTGTCACTGGGTATCAGTGTAGGTCTTTGTTACTTGGTGTCTGTGTATGTCTGTGATACTTGGTGTAAGTGTTTGTTTGTGTTACTGGTTATCAGTGTATGTCTTCGTTACTTGGTGTCTGTGTATGTCTTTGTTGGTGTCAGTGTGTGTCTTTGTTACTTTGTGTCAGTGTGTGTCTTTGTTACTGGGGGTCAGTGTTTGTCTTTGTTACTGGGTGTCAGTGTATGTCTTTGTGACTTAGTGTAAGTGTGTGTCTGTGTTACTGGGTATCAGTTTCTCTCTTTGTTACTTGGTGTAAGTGCATGTCTGTGTTCCTGGGTGTCAGTGTATGCCTTTGTTACTTGGTGTCAGTGTATGTCTGTGTTAATTGGTCTAAGTGTATGTCTTTGTTACTTGGTGTCAGTGTATGTCTTTGTCACTTGGTGTAAGTGTATGTCTTTGTTACTTGGTGTCAGTGTATGTCTCGGTTACTTGGTGTAAGTGTGTGTCTGTGTTACTGGGTATCAGTGTCTGTCTTTGTTACTTGGTGTAAGTGTGTGTCTGTGTTACTGGGTATCAGTGTATGTCTTTGTTACTTGGTGTCAGTGTATGTCTGTGTTACTTGGTGTAACTGTGTGTCTTTGTTACTTGGTGTCTGTTTGTCTTTGATACTTGGTGTAAATGTATGTCTGTGTTACTGGGTATCAGTGTCTTTCTTTGTTACTTGGTGTAAGTTTGTGTCTGTGTTGCTGGGTATCAGTGTATGTCTTTGTTACTTGGTGTAAGTGTGTGTCTGTGTTACTGGGTATCAGTGTCTGTCTTTGTTACTTGGTGTAAGAGTGTGTCTGTGTTGCTGGGTGTCAGTGTATGTCTTTGTTACTTGGTGTCAGTGTATGCCTGTGTTACTTGGTGTAACTGTGTGTCTTTGTTACTTGGTGTCAGTGTATGTCTTTGTTACTTGGTGCAAGTGTATGTCTTTGTTAAATGGTGTAAGTGTATGTCTTTGCTACTTGGTGTCAGTTCATGTCTTTGATACTTGGTGTAAGTGTGTGCCTGTGTTACTGGGTATCAGTGTCTGTCTTTGTTACTTGGTGTAAGAGTGTGTCTGTGTTGCTGGGTGTCAGTGTATGTCTTTGTTACTTGGTGTCAGTTTAGGTTTGTGTTACTTGGTGTAAGTGTGTGTCTTTCTTACTTGGTGTAAGTGCATGTCTTTGTTTCTTAGTGTAAGTGTATGTCTGTGTAACATGGTGGAAGTGTGTGTCTTTGTTAGTTGGTGTTAGTGTATATCTCTGTTGCTTGGTGCCAGTGTATGTCTGTGTTATTTGGTGTAAGTGTATGTATTTGTTACTTGGTGTCAGTGTATGTCTTCGTTACGTGGTGTAAGTGTTTGCCTGTGTTTCTGGGTATCAGTGTATGTCTTTGTTAGTTGGTGTCTGTGTATGTCTGTGATACTTGGTGTAAGTGTGTGTCTGTGTTCCTGGGTATCAGTGTGTGTCTTTGTTACTTCGTGTAAGAGTGTGTCTGTGTCACTGGGTATCAGTGTAGGTCTTTGTTACTTGGTGTCTGTGTATGTCTGTGATACTTGGTGTAAGTGTTTGTCTGTGTTACTGGTTATCAGTGTATGTCTTCGTTACTTGGTGTCTGTGTATGTCTTTGTTGGTGTCAGTGTGTGTCTTTGTTACTTTGTGTCAGTGTGTGTCTTTGTTACTGGGGGTCAGTGTTTGTCTTTGTTACTGGGTGTCAGTGTATGTCTTTGTGACTTAGTGTAAGTGTGTGTCTGTGTTACTGGGTATCAGTTTCTTTCTTTGTTACTTGGTGTAAGTGTGTGTCTGTGTTCCTGGGTGTCAGTGTATGCCTTTGTTACTTGGTGTCAGTGTATGTCTGTGTTAATTGGTCTAAGTGTATGTCTTTGTTACTTGGTGTCAGTGTATGTCTTTGTCACTTGGTGTAAGTGTATGTCTTTGTTACTTGGTGTCAGTGTATGTCTCTGTTACTTGGTGTAAGTGTGTGTCTGTGTTACTGGGTATCAGTGTATGTCTTTGTCACTTGGTGTCATTGTCTGTCTTTGTTACTTGGTGTAAGTGTGTGTCTGTGTTACTGGGTGTCAGTGTGTGTCTTTGTTACTTGGTGCCAGTGTATGTCTTTGTTACTAGTTGTCAGTGTATGTCTGTGTTACTTGGTGTAAGTGTGTGTCTGTGTTACTGGGTATCAGTGTATGTCTTTGTTACTTGGTGTCAGTGTATGTCTTTGTTACTTGGCGTAAGTGTCTGTCTTTGTTACTTGGTGTAAGTGTACGTCTTTGTTACTTGGTGACAGTGCACGTCTTTGTTACTTGGTGTAAGTGTATGCCTTTGTTACTTGGTGTCAGTGTATGTCTTTGTTACGTGGTGTAAGTGTGTGTCTGTGTTACTTGGTATCAGTGTATGTCTTTGTTAGTTGGTGTCTGTGTATGTCTGTGCTACCTGGTGTAAGTGTGTGTCTGTGTTACTGGGTATCAGTGTATGTCTTTGTTACTTCGTGTAAGTGTATGTCTTTGTTAAATGGTGTAAGTGTATGTCTTTGCTACTTGGTGTCAGTGCATGTCTTTGATACTTGGTGTAAGTGTGTGCCTGTCTTACTGGGTATCAGTGTCTGTCTTTGTTACTTGGTGTAATAGTGTGTCTGTGTTGCTGGGTGTCAGTGTATGTCTTTGTTACTTGGTGTCAGTGTAGGTCTGTGTTACTTGGTGTAAGTGTGTGTCTTTCTTACTTGGTTTAAGTGCATGTCTTTGTTTCTTAGTGTAAGTGTATGTCTGTGTCACATGGTGGAAGTGTGTGTCTTTGTTAGTTTTTGTAAGTGTATATCTCTGTTGCTTGGTGCCAGTGTATGTCTGTGTTATTTGGTGTAAGTGTATGTATTTGTTACTTGGTGTCAGTGTATGTCTTCGTTACGTGGTGTAAGTGTTTGTCTGTGTTTCTGGGTATCAGTGTATGTCTTTGTTAGTTGGTGTCTGTGTATGTCTGTGATACTTGGTGTAAGTGTGTGTCTGTGTTCCTCGGTATCAGTGTGTGTCTTTGTTACTTCGTGTAAGAGTGTGTCTGTGTCACTGGGTATCAGTGTAGGTCTTTGTTACTTGGTGTCTGTGTATGTCTGTGATACTTGGTGTAAGTGTTTGTCTGTGTTACTGGTTATCAGTGTATGTCTTCGTTACTTGGTGTCTGTGTATGCCTTTGTTGGTGTCAGTGTGTGTCTTTGTTACTTTGTGTCAGTGTGTGTCTTTGTTACTGGGGGTCAGTGTTTGTCTTTGTTACTGGGTGTCAGTGTATGTCTTTGTGACTTAGTGTAAATGTGTGTCTGTGTTACTGGGTATCAGTTTCTGTCTGTGTTAATTGGTCTAAGTGTATGTCTTTGTTACTTGGTGTCAGTGTATGTCTTTGTTACTTGGTGTAAGTGTATGTTTTTGTTACTTGGTGTCAGTGTATGTCTCTGTTACTTGGTGTAAGTGTGTCTGTGTTACTGGGTATCAGTGTATGTCTTTGTC
Organism: Heterodontus francisci; assembly: GCF_036365525.1. Classification (NCBI taxonomy): domain Eukaryota; kingdom Metazoa; phylum Chordata; class Chondrichthyes; order Heterodontiformes; family Heterodontidae; genus Heterodontus; species Heterodontus francisci. The sequence goes on along the minus strand of NW_027141655.1, from coordinate 4,974,590 downwards.
ACTTGGTGTCATTGTCTGTCTTTGTTACTTGGTGTAAGTCTGTGTCTGTGTTACTGGGTGTCAGTGTATGTCTTTGTTACTTGGTGCCAGTGTATGTCTTTGTTACTCGTTGTCAGTGTATGTCTGTGTTACTTGGTGTAAGTGTGTGTCTGTGTTACTGGGTATCAGTGTATGTCTTTGTTACTTGGTGTCAGTGTATGTCTTTGTTACTTGGCGTAAGTGTCTGTCTTTGTTACTTGGTGTAAGTGTATGCCTTTGTTACTTGGTGTCAGTTTATGTCTTTGTTACGTGGTGCAAGTGTGTGTCTGTGTTACTGGGTATCAGTGTATGTCTTTGTTAGTTGGTGTCTGTGTATGTCTGTGATACTTGGTGTAAGTGTGTGTCTGTATTACTGGGTATCAGTGTATGTCTTTGTTACTTCGTGTAAGTGTGTGTCTGTGTTACTGGGTCTCAGTGTATGTCTTTGTTACTTGGTGTCAGTGTATGTCTTTGTTACTTGGTGTAAGTGTATTCCTTTGTTACTTGGTGTCAGTTTATGTTTTTGTTACTTGGTGTAAGTGTGTGTCTGTGTTACTGGGTATCAGTGTATGTCTTTGTTAATTGGTGTCAGTGTATGTCTTTGTTACTTGGTGTCAGTGTGTGTCTTTGTTACTTGGTGTCAGTGTGTGTCGTTGTTACTGGGTGTCACTGTATGTCTTTGTTACTGGGTGTCAGTGTATGTCTTTGTGACTTGGTGTAAGTGTGTGTCTGTGTTACTGGGTATCAGTGTCTGTCTTTGTTACTTGGTGTAAGTGTGTGTCTGTGTTACTGGGTGTCAGTGTATGTCTTTGTTACCTGGTGTAAGTGTATGTCTTTGTTACTTGGTGTCAGTGTATGTCTTTGATACTTGGTGTCAGTGTATGTCATTGTTACTTGTTGTAAGTTTGTGTCTTTGTTACTTGGTGTCAGTATATGTAGTTGTTACTTGGTGTCAGTGTATGTCTGTATGACTTGGTGTAAGTGTATGTCTTCGTTACTTGGTGTCAGTGTATGTCTTTGTTACTTGGTGTAAGTGTGTGTCTTTGTTACTTGGCGTAAGTGTATGTCTTTGTTACTTGGTGTCAGTGTATGTCTGTGTTACTTGGTGTAAGTGTGTGTCTTTGTTAGTTGGTGTAATTGTATGTCTTTCTTACTTGGTGTCAGTGTATGTCTGTGTGACTTGGTGTAAGTGTATGTCTTTGTTACTTGGTGTCTGTGTATGTCTGTGATACTTGGTGCAAGTGTGTGTCTGTGTTACTGGGCATCAGTGTATGTCTTCGTTACTTGGTGTCTGTGTATGTCTTTGTTACTTGGTGTCAGTGTGTGTCTTTGTTACTTGGTGTCAGTGTGTGTCTTTGTTACTGGGGGTCAGTGTTTGTCTTTGTTACTGGGTGTCAGTGTATGTCTTTGTGACTTGGTGTAAGTGTGTGTCTGTGTTACTGTGTCTCAGTTTCTGTCTTTGTTACTTGGTGCAAGTGTGTGTCTGTGTTCCTGGGTGTCAGTGTATGCCTTTGTTACTTTTTGTCAGTGTATGTCTGTGTTACTTGGTCTAAGTGTATGTCTTTGTTACTTGGTGTCAGTGTATGTCTTTGTTACTTGGTGTAAGTGTATGTCTTTGTTACTTGGTGTCAGTGCATGTCTTTGTTACTTGGTGTAAGTGCATGTCTTTGTTACTTGATGTCAGTGTATGTCGATGTTAATTGGTGTAAGTGTGTGTCTGTGTTACTGGGTATCAGTGTACGTCTTTGTTACTTGGTGTCAGTGTATGTCTTTGTTACTTGGTGTCAGTGTATGTCTGTGTTACTTGGTGTAAGTCTGTGTCTGTGTTACTGGGTATCAGTGTATGTCTTTGTTACTTGGTGTCAGTGTATGTCTTGGTTACTTGGTGTAAGTGTATGTGTTTGTTACTTGGTGTCAGTGTATTTCTTTGTTACTTGGTGTAAGTGTGTGTCTGTGTTACTGGGGATCAGTGAATGTATTTGTTACTTGTTCTAAGTGTATGTCTTTGTTACTTGGTGTCAGTGTATGTCTTTGTTACTTGGTGTAAGTGTATGTCTTTGTTACTTGGTGTAAGTGTACGTCTTTGTTACTTGGTTTCAGTGCATGTCTTTGTTGCTTGGTGTCAGTGCATGTTTTTGTTACTGGGTGTCAGTGTATGTTTTTGTTACTGGGTGTCAGTGTATGTCTTTGTTACTTGGTGTCCGTGTGTGTCTGTGCTACTGGGTATCAGTGTATGTCTTTGTTACTTGGTGGAAGTGTGTGTCTGTGTTACTGGGCATCAGTGAATGTCTTTGTTACTTTGTGTCAGAGTATGTCTTTGTTACTTGGTGTAAGTGTGTGTCTGTGTTTTTGGGTATCAGTGTATGCCTTTGTTACTTGGTGTCAGTGTGTGCCTTTGTTACTTGGTGTCATTGTTTGTCTTTGTTACTGGGTGTTAGTGTATGTCTTTGTTACTGGGTGTCAGTTTATGTCTTTGTGACTTGGTGTAAGTGTGTGTCTGTGTTACTGGGAATCAGTGTCTGTCATTGTTACTTGGTGTAAGTGTGTGTCTGTGTTACTGGGTGTCAGTGTATGTCTTTGTTACTTGGTGTAAGTGTGTGTCTGTGTTACTGGGTATCAGTGTATGTCTTTGTTACTTGGTGTCAGTGTATGTCTGTGTTACTTGTTGTAAGTTTGTGTCTTTGTTACTTGGTTTCAGTATATGTAGTTGTTACTTGGTGTCAGTGTATGTCTGTATGACTTGGTGTCAGTGTATGTCTTTGTTACTTGGTGTCAGTGTATGTCTTTGTTACTTGGTGTAAGTGTGTGTCTTTGTTAATTGGCGTAAGTGTATGTCTTTGTTACTTGGTGTCAGTGTATGTCTGTGTTACTTGGTGTAAGTGTGTGTCTTTGCTAGTTGGTGTAATTGTATGTCTTTGTTACTTGGTGTCAGTGTATGTCTGTGTGACTTGGTGTAAGTGTATGTCTTTGTTACTTGGTGTCAGTGTATGTCTTTGTCCCTTGGTGTAAGTGTGTGTCTGCGTTACTGTGTATCAGTGTAAGTCTTTGTTACTTGGTGTAAGAGTGTGCCTGTGTTACTGGGTATCAGTGTCTGACTTTGTTACTTGGTGTAAGAGTGTGTCTGTGTTGCTGGGTGTCAGTGTATGACTTTGTTACTTAGTGTCAGTGTAGGTCTGTGTAACTTGGTGTAAGTGTGTGTCTTTGTTACTGGGTATCAGTGTATGTCTTTGTTACTTGGTGTCAGTGTATGTCCGTGTTACTTGGTGTAACTGTGTGTCTTTGTTGCTTGGTGTCAGTGTATGACTTTGTTACTTGGTGTCAGTGTATGTCTTTGTTACTTGGTGTCTGTGTATGTCTGTGTTAAATGGTGTAAGTGTGTGTCTGTGTTACTGGGTATTAGTGTATGTCTTTGTTACTTGGTGTCAGTGTATGTCTTTGTCACATGGTGGAACTGTATGTCTTTGTTACTTGGTGTCAGTGTATGTCTTTGTTACTTGGTGTCAGTGTATGTCTGTGTTACTTGGTGTAAGTGTATGTCTTTGTTACTTGGTGTCAGTGCATGTCTTTGTTACTTGGTGTAAGTGTACGTCTTTGTTTCTTGGTGCCAGTGCACGTCATTGTTACTTGGTGTAAGTGTATGCCTTTGTTACTTGGTGTCAGTGTATGTCTTTGTTACGTGGTGAAAGTGTTTGTCTGTGTTTCTGGGTATCAGTGTATGTCTTTGTTAGTTGGTGTCTGTGTATGTCTGTGATACTTGCTGTAAGTGTGTGTCTGTGTTACTGGGTGTCAGTGTATGTCTTTGTTACTTCGTGTAAGTGTGAGTCTGTGTTACTGGGTCTCAGTTTATGTCTTTGTTACTTGGTGTCAGTGTATGTCATTGTTACTTGGTGTAACTGTATGCCTTTGTTACTTGGTGTCAGTGTATGTCTTTGTTACTTGTTGTCAGCGTATGTCTTTGTTACTGGGTGTCAGTGTATGTCTTTGTGACTTGGTGTAAGTGTCTGTCTGTGTTACGGGGTATCAGTGTCTGTCTTTGTTACTTGGTGTAAGTGTGTGTCTGTGTTACTGGGTGTCAGTAAATGTCTTTGTTACTTGGTGTAAGTGTATGTCTTTGTTAATTGGTGTCAGTGTATGTCTTTGATACTTGGTGTCAGTGTTTGTCTTTGTTACTTGTTGTAAGTTTGTGTCTTTGTTGCTTGGTGTCAGTATATGTAGTTGTTACTTTGTGTCAGTGTATGTCTGTATGACTTGGTGTAAGTGTATGTCTTTGGTACTTGTTGTCAGTGTATGTCTTTGTTACTTGGTGTAAGTGTGTGACTTTGTTACTTGGCGTAAGTTTATGTCTTTGTTACTGGGTGTCAGTGCATGTCAGTGTTACTTGGTGTAAGTGTGTGCCTTTGTTAGTTGGTGTAAGTGTAAGTCTTTGTTACTTGGTGTCAGTGTATGTCTTTTTTACTTGGTGTCATTGTCTGTCTTTGTTACTTGGTGTAAGTGTGTGTCTGTGTTACTGGGTATCAGTGCATATCTTTGTTACTTGGTGTCAGTGTATGTATTTGTTAAATGGTGTCAGTGTATGTCTGTGTTACTTGGTGTAAGTGTGTGTCTGTGTTACTGGGTATCAGTGTATGTCTTTGTTACTTGGTGTCAGTGCATGTCTTTGTCACATGGTGTAAGTGTATGTCTTTGTTACTTGGTGTCAGTGTATGTCTTTGTTACTTGGTGTCAGTGTATGTCTGTGTTACTTGGTGTAAGTGTATGTCTTTGTTACTTGGTCTCAGTGCATGTCTTTGTTACTTGGTGTAAGTGTACGTCTTTGTTACTTGGTGCCAGTGCACGTCATTTTTACTTGGTGTAAGTGTATGCCTTTGTTACTTGGTTTCAGTGTATGTCTTTGTTACGTGGTGTACGTTTTTGTCTGTGTTTCTGGGTATCAGTGTATGTCTTTGTTAGTTGGTGTCTGTGTATGTCTGTGATACTTGGTGTCAGTGTTTGTCTGTGTTACATGTTGTAAGTTTGTGTCTTTGTTGCTTGGTGTCAGTATATGTAGTTGTTACTTGGTGTCAGTGCATGTCTGTATGACTTGGTGTAAGTGTATGTCTTTGTTACTTGGTGTCAGTGTATATCTTTGTTACTTGGTGTAAGTGTGTGTCTTTGTTACTTGGCGTACGTGTATGTCTTTGTTACTTGTTGTCAGTGTATGTCTGTGTTACTTGGTGTAAGTGTGTGTCTTTGTTAGTTGGTGTTAGTGTATGTCTTTGTTACTTGGTGTCAATGTATGTCTTTTTTACTTGGTGTAAGTGTATGTCTTTGTTACTTGGTGTAAGTGTATGTCTTTGTTACTTGGTGTCAGTGCATGTCTTTGTTACTTGGTGTAAGTGTGTGCCTGTGTCACTGGGTATCAGTGTATGTCTTTCTTAATTGCTATCAGTGTATGTCTTTGTTACTTTGTTTAAGTGTGTGTCTGTGTTTTTGGGTATCAGTGTATGTCTTTGTTACTTGGTGTCAGTGTGTGCCTTTGTTACTTGGTGTCATAGTTTGTCTTTGTTACTGGGTGTTAGTGTATGTCTTTGTTACTGGGTGTCAGTTTATGTCTTTGTGACTTGGTGTAAGTGTGTGTCTGTGTTACTGGGAATCAGTGTCTGTCATTGTTACTTGGTGTAAGTGTGTGTCTGTGTTACTGGGTGTCAGTGTATGTCTTTTTACTTGGTGTAAGTGTGTGTCTGTGTTACTGGGTATCAGTGTATGTCTTTGTTACTTGGTGTAAGTGTATGTCTGTGTTACTTGTTGTAAGTTTGTGTCTTTGTTACTTGGTGTCAGTATATGTAGTTGTTACTTGGTGTCAGTGTATGTCTGTATGACTTGGTGTCAGTGTATGTCTTTGTTACTTGGTGTCAGTGTATGTCTTTGTTACTTGTTGTAAGTGTGTGTCTTTGTTAATTGGCGTAAGTGTATGTCTTTGTTACTTGGTGTCAGTGTATGTCTGTGTTACTTGGTGTAAGTGTGTGTCTTTGCTAGTTGGTGTAATTGTATGTCTTTGTTACTTGGTGTCAGTGTATGTCTGTGTGACTTGGTGTATGTGTATGTCTTTGTTACTTGGTGTCAGTGTATGTCTTTGTCCCTTGGTGTAAGTGTGTGTCTGCGTTACTGGGTATCAATGTAAGTCTTTGTTACTCGGTGTAAGAGTGTGCCTGTGTTACTGGGTATCAGTGTCTGACTTTGTTACTTGGTGTAAGAGTGTGTCTGTGTTGCTGGGTGTCAGTGTATGACTTTGTTACTTAGTGTCAGTGTAGGTCTGTGTAACTTGGTGTAAGTGTGTGTCTTTGTTACTGGGTATCAGTGTATGTCTTTGTTACTTGGTGTCAGTGTATGTCCGTGTTACTTGGTGTAACTGTGTGTCTTTGTTACTTGGTGTCAGTGTATGACTTTGTTACTTGGTGTCAGTGTATGTCTTTGTTACTTGGTGTCTGTGTATGTCTGTGTTACTTGGTGTAAGTGTGTGTCTGTGTTACTGGGTATTAGTGTTTGTCTTTGTTACTTGGTGTCAGTGTATGTCTTTGTCACATGGTGGAAGTGTATGTCTTTGTTACTTGGTGTCAGTGTATGTCTTTGTTACTTGGTGTCAGTGTATGTCTGTGTTACTTGGTGTAAGTGTATGTCTTTGTTACTTGGTGTCAGTGCATGTCTTTGTTACTTGGTGTAAGTGTACGTCTTTGTTTCTTGGTGCCAGTGCACGTCATTGTTACTTGGTGTAAGTGTATGCCTTTGTTACTTGGTGTCAGTGTATGTCTTTGTTACGTGGTGGAAGTGTTTGTCTGTGTTTCTGGGTATCAGTGTATGTCTTTGTTAGTTGGTGTCTGTGTATGTCTGTGATACTTGCTGTAAGTGTGTGTCTGTGTTACTGGGTGTCAGTGTATGTCTTTGTTACTTCGTGTAAGTGTGAGTCTGTGTTACTGGGTCTCAGTTTATGTCTTTGTTACTTGGTGTCAGTGTATGTCATTGTTACTTGGTGTAACTGTATGCCTTTGTTACTTGGTGTCAGTGTATGTCTTTGTGACTTGGTGTAAGTGTCTGTCTGTGTTACGGGGTATCAGTGTCTGTCTTTGTTACTTGGTGTAAGTGTGTGTCTGTGTTACTGGGTGTCACTAAATGTCTTTGTTACTTGGTGTAAGTGTATGTCTTTGTTAATTGGTGTCAGTGTATGTCTTTGTGACTTGGTGTAAGTGTCTGTCTGTGTTACGGGGTATCAGTGTCTGTCTTTGTTACTTGGTGTAAGTGTGTGTCTGTGTTACTGGGTGTCAGTAAATGTCTTTGTTACTTGGTGTAAGTGTATGTCTTTGTTAATTGGTGTCAGTGTATGTCTTTGATACTTGGTCTCATTGTTTGTCTTTGTTACTTGTTGTAAGTTTGTGTCTTTGTTGCTTGGTGTCAGTATATGTAGTTGTTACTTTGTGTCAGTGTATGTCTGTATGACTTGGTGTAAGTGTATGTCTTTGGTACTTGTTGTCAGTGTATGTCTTTGTTACTTGGTGTAATTGTGTGACTTTGTTACTTGGCGTAAGTTTATGTCTTTGTTACTTGGTGTCAGTGTATGTCAGTGTTACTTGGTGTAAGTGTGTGCCTTTGTTAGTTGGTGTAAGTGTAAGTCTTTGTTACTTGGTGTCAGTGTATGTCTTTTTTACTTGGTGTCATTGTCAGTCGTTGTTACTTGGTGTAAGTGTGTGTCTGTGTTACTGGGTATCAGTGCATATCTTTGTTACTTGGTGTCAGTGTATGTATTTGTTAAATGGTGTCAGTGTATGTCTGTGTTACTTGGTGTAAGTGTGTGTCTGTGTTACTGGGTATCAGTGTATGTCTTTGTTACTTGGTGTCAGTGCATGTCTTTGTCACATGGTGTAAGTGTATGTCTTTGTTACTTGGTGTCAGTGTATGTCTTTGTTACTTGGTGTCAGTGTATGTCTGTGTTACTTGGTGTAAGTGTATGTCTTTGTTACTTGGTCTCAGTGCATGTCTTTGTTACTTGGTGTAAGTGTACGTCTTTGTTACTTGGTGCCAGTGCACGTCATTTTTACTTGGTGTAAGTGTATGCCTTTGTTACTTGGTTTCAGTGTATGTCTTTGTTACGTGGTGTATGTGTTTGTCTGTGTTTCTGGGTATCAGTGTATGTCTTTGTTAGTTGGTGTCTGTGTATGTCTGTGATACTTGGTGTCAGTGTTTGTCTGTGTTACATGTTGTAAGTTTGTGTCTTTGTTGCTTGGTGTCAGTATATGTAGTTGTTACTTGGTGTCATTGCATGTCTGTATGACTTGGTGTAAGTGTATGTCTTTGTTACTTGGTGTCAGTGTATATCTTTGTTACTTGGTGTAAGTGTGTGTCTTTGTTACTTGGCGTACGTGTATGTCTTTGTTACTTGTTGTCAGTGTATGTCTGTGTTACTTGGTGTAAGTGTGTGTCTTTGTTAGTTGGTGTTAGTGTATGTCTTTGTTACTTGGTGTCAATGTATGACTTTTTTACTTGGTGTAAGTGTATGTCTTTGTTACTTGGTGGAATTGTATGTCTTTGTTACTTGGTGTCAGTGCATGTCTTTGTTACTTGGTGTAAGTGTGTGCCTGTGTCACTGGGTATCAGTGTATGTCTTTCTTAATTGGTATCAGTGTATGTCTTTGTTACTTTGTTTAAGTGTGTGTCTGTGTTACTGGGTATCAGTGCATGTCTTTGTTACTTGGTGTCAGTGTGTGTCTTTGTTACTGGGTGTCAGTGCGTGTCTTTGTTACTGGGTGTCAGTGTATGTCTTTGTTACTTTGTGTAGGTTTATGTCTTTGTTACTTGGTGTCAGTGTGAGTCTTTGTTACAGGGTGTCAGTGCATGTCTTTGTAACTGGGTATCAGTGTCTGTCTGTGTTACTTGGTGTAAGTATGTGTCCTTCTTACTTGGTGTAAGTGCATGACTTTGTTACTTGGTGTAAGTGTGTGTCTGTGTTACTGGGTAGCAGTGTCTGTCTTTGTTACTTGGTGTCAGTGTATGTCTTTGTTACTGGGTGTCAGAGCATGTCTGTGTTACTGGGTACAATTGCATGTCTTTGTTACTTGGTGTCAGTGTATGTCTTTGTACTTGTTGTAAGTGGATGTCTTTGTTACTTGCTGTCAGTGCATGTCTGTGTTACTTGGTGTCATTCTGTGTCTTTGTTACTTGGTGTCAGTTTTTCTCTTTGTTACTGGGTGTCAGTGTGTATCTGTGTTCCTGGGTGTCAAGTGTTTGTCATTGTTACTTGGTGTCAGTTTCTGCCTTTGTTACTTGGTGTCAGTGCATGTCTTTGTTACTTGGTGTCAGTGTATGTCTTTGTTACTTGGTGTAAGTGTGTGTCTGTATTACTGGGTATCAGTGTGTGTCTTTGTTAATTGGTGTCAGTGTATGTCTTTGTTACTGGGTATCAGTGTATGTCTTTGTTACTGTGTGTCAGTGTGCTTCTTTCTCACTGGGTGCAGTGTATGTCTTTGTTACTGGGTGTCAGTGTGTGTCTTTGTTACTTGGTGTAAGTGTGTGTCTGTGCTGCTGGGTTTCAGTCTCTGTCTTTGTTACTTGGTGTAAGTGTGTGTCTGTGTTACTGGGTTTCAGTGTCTGTCTTTGTTACTGGATGTCAGTGTGTGGCTTTGTGACCAGGTGTAAGTGTGTGTCTGTGTTACTGGGTCTCAGTGTCTGTCTTTGTTACTTGGTGTCAATGTATGTCTTTTTTACTTGGTGTAAGTGTATGTCTTTGTTACTTGGTGTAAGTGTATGTCTTTGTTACTTGGTGTCAGTGCATGTCTTTGTTACTTGGAGTAAGTGTGTGTCTGTGTCACTGGGTATCAGTGTATGTATTTCTTAATTGGTATCAGTGTATGTCTTTGTTACTTTGCTTAAGTGTGTGTCTGTGTTACTGGGTGTCACTGTATGTCTTTGTTACTTGGTGTCAGTGTGTGTCTTTGTTACTGGGTGTCAGTGCGTGTCTTTTTTACTGGGTGTCAGTGTATGTCTTTGTTACTTGGTGTAGGTGTATGTCTTTGTTACTTGGTGTCAGTGTGAGTCTTTGTTACAGGGTGTCAGTGCATGTCTTTGTTACTGGGTATCAGTGTCTGTCTTTGTTACTTGGTGTAAGAGTGTGTCTGTGTTGTTGGGAATCAGTATATGTCTTTGTTACTTGGTGTCAGCGTAGGTCTGTGTTACTTGGTGTAAGTATGTGTCTTTCTTACTTGGTGTAAGTGCATATCTTTGTTACTTGGTGTAAGTGTGTGTCTGTGTTACTGGGTATCAGTGTCTGTCTTTGTTCCTTGGTGTCAGTGTATGTCTTTGTTACTGGGTGTCAGAGCGTGTCTGTGTTACTGGGTACAATTGTATGTCTTTGTTACTTGGTGTCAGTGTATGTCTTTGCACTTGGTGTAAGTGGATGTCTTTGTTACTTGGTGTCATTGTGTGTCTTTGTTCCTTGGTGTCAGTGCGTGTCTTTTTTACTGGGTGTCAGTGTATGTCTTTGTTACTTGGTGTAGGTGTATGTCTGTGTTACTGGGTGTCAGTGTGTGTCTTTGTTACTTGGTGTCAGTGTGTGTCTTTGTTACTGGGTGTCAGTGCGTGTCTTTTTTACTGGGTGTCAGTGTATGTCTTTGTTACTTGGTGTAGGTGTATGTCTTTGTTACTTGGTGTCAGTGTGAGTCTTTGTTACAGGGTGTCAGTGCATGTCTTTGTTACTGGGTATCAGTGTCTGTCTTTGTTACTTGGTGTAAGAGTGTGTCTGTGTTGTTGGGAATCAGTATATGTCTTTGTTACTTGGTGTCAGCGTAGGTCTGTGTTACTTGGTGTAAGTATGTGTCTTTCTTACTTGGTGTAAGTGCATATCTTTGTTACTTGGTGTAAGTGTCTGTCTGTGTTACTGGGTATCAGTGTCTGTCTTTGTTCCTTGGTGTCAGTGTATGTCTTTGTTACTGGGTGTCAGAGCGTGTCTGTGTTTCTGGGTGCAATTGTATGTCTTTGTTACTTGGTGTCAGTGTATGTCTTTGTACTTGGTGTAAGTGGATGTCTTTGTTACTTGGTGTCATTGTGTGTCTTTGTTCCTTGGTGTCAGTTTTTCTCTTTGTTACTGGGTGTCAGTGTGTATCTGTGTTCCTGGGTGTCAAGTGTTTGTCATTGTTACTTGGTGTCAGTTTCTGCCTTTGTTACTTGGTGTCAGTGCATGTCTTTGTTACTTGGTGTCACTGTATGTCTTTGTTACTTGGTCTCAGTGCATGTCTTTGTTACTTGGTGTAAGTGTATGTCTTTGTTACTTGGTGCCAGTGCACGTCATTTTTACTTGGTGTAAGTGTATGCCTTTGTTACTTGGTTTCAGTCTATGTCTTTGTTACGTTGTGTAAGTGTTTGTCTGTGTTTCTGGGTATCAGTGTATGTCTTTGTTAGTTGGTGCAGTGTATGTCTTTGTTACTGGGTATCAGTGTATGTCTTTGTTACTGTGTGTCAGTGTGCTTCTTTCTCACTGGGTGCAGTGTATGTCTTTGTTACTGGGTGTCAGTGTGTGTCTGTGCTGCTGGGTTTCAGTCTCTGTCTTTGTTACTTGGTGTAAGTGTGTGTCTGTGTTACTGGGTTTCAGTGTCTGTCTTTGTTACTGGATGTCAGTCTGTGTCTTTGTGACCTGGTGTAAGTGTGTGTCTGTGTTACTGGGTCTCAGTGTCTGTCTTTGTTACTTGGTGTAAGTGTGTGTCTGTGTTACTGGGTATCAGTGTATGTCTTTGTTACTTGGTGTCAGTGTATGTCTGTGTTACTTGGTGTAACTGTGTGTCTTTGTTACTTGGTGTCAGTGTTTGTCTTTGATACTTGGTGTAAATGTATGTCTGTTTTACTGGGTATCAGTGTCTTTCTTTGTTACTTGGTGTAAGTTTGTGTCTGTGTTGCTGGGTATCAGTGTATGTCTTTGTTACTTGGTGTAAGTGTGTGTCTGTGTTACTGGGTATCAGTGTATGTCTTTGTTACTTGGTGTCAGTGTATGCCTGTGTTACTTGGTGTAACTGTGTGTCTTTGTTACTTGGTGTCAGTGTATGTCTTTGTTACTTGGTGCAAGTGTATGTCTTTGTTAAATGGTGTAAGTGTATGTCTTTGCTACTTGGTGTCAGTGCATGTCTTTGATACTTGGTGTAAGTGTGTGCCTGTGTTACTGGGTATCAGTGTCTGTCTTTGTTACTTGGTGTAAGAGTGTGTCTGTGTTGCTGGGTGTCAGTGTATGTCTTTGTTACTTGGTGTCAGTGTAGGTCTGTGTTACCTGGTGTAAGTGTGTGTCTTTCTTACTTGGTGTAAGTGCATGTCTTTGTTTCTTAGTGTAAGTGTATGTCTGTGTAACATGGTGGAAGTGTGTGTCTTTGTTAGTTGGTGTAAGTGTATATCTCTGTTGCTTGGTGCCAGTGTATGTCTGTGTTATTTGCTGTAAGTGTATGTATTTGTTACTTGGTGTCAGTGTATGTCTTCGTAACGTGGTGTAAGTGTTTGTCTGTGTTTCTGGGTATCAGTGTATGTCTCTGTTAGTTGGTGTCTGTGTATGTCTGTGATACTTGGTGTAAGTGTGTGTCTGTGTTCCTGGGTATCAGTGTGTGTCTTTGTTACTTCGTGTAAGAGTGTGTCTGTGTCACTGGGTATCAGTGTAGGTCTTTGTTACTTGGTGTCTGTGTATGTCTGTGATACTTGGTGTAAGTGTTTGTCTGTGTTACTGGTTATCAGTGTATGTCTTCGTTACTTGGTGTCTGTGTATGTCTTTGTTGGTGTCAGTGTGTGTCTTTGTTACTTTGTGTCAGTGTGTGTCTTTGTTACTGGGGGTCAGTGTGTGTCTGTGTTACTGGGTATCAGTTCCTTTCTTTGTTACTTGGTGTAAGTGTATGTCTGTGTACATGGTGTAAGTGTGTGTCTTTGTCACTTGGTGTCAGTGTGTGTCTTTGTTACTGTGTGTCAGTGTATGTCTTTGCTACTTGTTGTCAGTGTCTGACTTTGATACTTGGAGTAAGTGTATGTCTGTGTTACTGGGTATCAGTGTGTGTCTTTGTTACTTGGTGTCAGTGCATGTCTTTGTTACTTGGTGTAAGTGTATGTCTTTGTTACTTGGTTTCAGTGTATGTCTCTGTTACTTGGTGTAAGTGTGTGTCTGTGTTACTGGGTATCAGTGTATGTCTTTGTTACTTGGTGTCATTGTCTGTCTTTGTTACTTGGTGTAAGTGTATGTCTTTGTTACTTGGTGTCAGTGTATGTCTTTGTTACTTGGTGTAAGTGTATGTCTTTGTTACTTGCTGTCAGTGTATGTCTTTGTTACTTGGTGTAAGTGTATGTCTTTGCTACTTGGTGTCAGTGTCTGTCTTTGATACTTGGAGTAAGTGTATGTCTGTGTTACTGGGTATCAGTGTGTGTCTTTGTTACTTGGTGTCAGTGTGTGTCTTTGTTACTGTGTGTCAGTGTATGTCTTTGTTTCTGGGTGTCAGTGTATGTCTTTGTGACTTGATGTAAGTGAGTGTCTCTGTTACTGGGTTTCAGTGTCTGTCTTTGTTACTTGGTGGAAGTGTGTGTCTGTGTTACTGGGTATCAGTGTATGTCTTTGTTACTTGGTGTCAGTGCATGTCTTTGTTACTTGGTGTAAGTGTATGTCTTTGTTACTTGTTGTAAGTGTGTGTCTGTGTTACTGGGTATCAGTGTATGTCTTTGTTACTTGGTGTCTGTGTCTGTCTTTGTTACTTGGTGTAAGTGTGTGTCTGTGTTACTGGGTATCAGTGTATGTCTTTGTTACTTGGTGTCAGTGTATGTCTTTGTTACTTCGTGTCAGTGTATGTCTGTGTTACTTGGTGAAAGTGTGTGTCTGTGTTACTGGGTATCAGTGTATGTCTTTGCTACTTGTTGTCAGTGTATGTCTTTGTTACTTTGTGTAAGTGTATGTCTTTGGTACTTGGTGCAAGTGTATGTCTTTGTTACTGGGTGTCAGTGTATGACTTTGTCACTTGGTGTCAGTGTATGCCTTTGTTACTTGGTGTCAGTGAATGTCTTTGTTACTTGGTGTAAGTGTGTGTCTGTGTAACTGAGTATCAGTGTATGCCTTTGTTACTTGGTGAAAGTGTGTGTCTGTGCTACTGGGTTTCAGTGTATGTCTTTGTTACTTGGTGACAGTGTATGTCTTTGTTACTTGGTGTAAGTGTGTGTCTGTGTTACTGGGTATCAGTGAATGGCTTTGTTACTTGGTGTCAGTGTATGTCTTTGTTACTTGGTGTAAGTGTGTGTCTGTGTTACTGGGTATCAGTGTATGTCCTTGTTACTTGGTGTCAGTGTGTGCCTTTGTTACTTGGTGTCATTGTGTGTCTTTGTTACTGGGTGTCAGGTTATGTCTTTGTGACTTGGTGTAATTGTGTGTCTGTGTTACTGGGTATCAGTATATGTCTTTGTTACTTGGTGTCAGTGTATGTCTGTGTTACTTGGTGTCAGTGTATGTCTTTGTTACTTGCTGTCAGTGTATGTCTTTGTTACTTGGTGTAAGTGTATGTCTTTGCTACTTGGTGTCAGTGTCTGTCTTTGATACTTGGAGTAAGTGTATGTCTGTGTTACTGGGTATCAGTGTGTGTCTTTGTTACTTGGTGTCAGTGTGTGTCTTTGTTACTGTGTGTCAGTGTATGACTTTGTTGCTGGGTGTCAGTGTATGTCTTTGTGACTTGGTGTAAGTGAGTGTCTCTGTTACTGGGTTTCAGTGTCTGTCTTTGTTACTTGGTGGAAGTGTGTGTCTGTGTTACTGGGTATCAGTGTATGTCTTTGTTACTTGGTGTCAGTGCATGTCTTTGTTACTTGGTGTAAGTGTATGTCTTTGTTCCTTGGTTTCAGTGTATGTCTCTGTTACTTGGTGTAAATGTGTGTCTGTGTTACTGGGTATCAGTGTATGTCTTTGTTACTTGGTGTCTGTGTCTGTCTTTGTTACTTGGTGTAAGTGTGTGTCTGTGTTACTGGGTATCAGTGTATGTCTTTGTTACTTGGTGTCAGTGTATGTCTGTGTTACTTGGTGTCAGTGTATGTCTTTGTTACTTGCTGTCAGTGTATGTCTTTGTTACTTGGTGTAAGTGTATGTCTTTGCTACTTGGTGTCAGTGTCTGTCTTTGATACTTGGAGTAAGTGTATGTCTGTGTTACTGGGTATCAGTGTGTGTCTTTGTTACTTGGTGTCAGTGTGTGTCTTTGTTACTGTGTGTCAGTGTATGACTTTGTTGCTGGGTGTCAGTGTATGTCTTTGTGACTTGGTGTAAGTGAGTGTCTCTGTTACTGGGTTTCAGTGTCTGTCTTTGTTACTTGGTGGAAGTGTGTGTCTGTGTTACTGGGTATCAGTGTATGTCTTTGTTACTTGGTGTCAGTGCATGTCTTTGTTACTTGGTGTAAGTGTATGTCCTTGTTACTTGGTTTCAGTGTCTGTCTCTGTTACTTGGTGTAAATGTGTGTCTGTGTTACTGGGTATCAGTGTATGTCTTTGTAACTTGGTGTCTGTGTCTGTCTTTGTTACTTGGTGTAAGTGTGTGTCTGTGTTACTGGGTATCAGTGTATGTCTTTGTTACTTGGTGTCAGTGTATGTCTTTGTAACTTCGTGTCAGTGTATGTCTGTGTTACTTGGTGTAAGTGTGTGTCTGTGTTACTGGGTATCAGTGTATGTCTTTGCTACTTGTTGTCAGTGTATGTCTTTGTTACTTTGTGTAAGTGTATGTCTTTGGTACTTGGTGCAAGTGTATGTCTTTGTTACTGGGTGTCAGTGCATGACTTTGTCACTTGGTGTCAGTGTATGTCTTTGTTACTTGGTGTCAGTGAATGTCTTTGTTAATTGGTGTAAGTGTGTGTCTGTGTAACTGGGTTTCAGTGTATGTCTTTGTTACTTGGTGAAAGTGTATGTCTTTGTTACTTGGTGTAAGTGTGTGTCTGTGTTACTGGGTATCAGTGAATGGCTTTGTTACTTGGTGTCAGTGTATGTCTTTGTTACTTGGTGTAAGTGTGTGTCTGTGTTACTGGGTATCAGTGTATGTCCTTGTTACTTGGTGTCAGTGTGTGCCTTTGTTACTTGGTGTCATTGTGTGTCTTTGTTACTGGGTGTCAGGTTATGTCTTTGTGACTTGGTGTAAGTGTGTGTCTGTGTTACTGGGAATCAGTGTCTGTCATTGTTACTTAGTGTAAGTGTGTGTCTGTGTTACTGGCTATCAGTGTGTGTCTTTGTTACTTGGTGTCAGTGTTTGTCTGTGTTACTTGGTGTCAGTGTATGTCTTTGTTACTTGGTGTCAGTGTATGTCTTTGTTACATGGTGTAAGTGTGTGTCTGTGTTACTGGGTATCAGTGTATGTCTTTGTTACTTGGTGTCAGTGTAAGTCTTTGTTACTTGGTGGAAGTGTATGTCTTTGTTACTTGGTGCAAGGGTGTGTCTTTGTAACTGAGTATCAGTGTATGACTTTGTTACTTGGTGTAAGTGTATGTCTGTGCTACTGGGTATCAGTGTATGTCTTTGTTACTTGGTGTCAGTGTATGTCTTTGTTACTTGGTGTAACTGTGTGTCTGTGTTACTGGGTATCAGTTAATGGCTTTGTTACTTGGTGTCAGTGTATGTCTTTGTTACTTGGTGTAAGTGTGTGTCTGTGATCCTGGGTATCAGTGTATGTCTTTGTTACTTGGTGTCAGTGTGTGCCTTTGTTACTGGGTGTCATTGTCTGTCTTTGTTACTGTGTGTCAGTTTATGTCTTTGTGACTTTTTGCAAGTGTGTGTCTGTGTTACTGGGAATCAGTGTCTGTCATTGTTACTTGGTGTCAGTGTATGTCTGTGTTACTTGGTCTAAGTGTGTGTCTTTGTTACTTGGTGTCAGTGTATGCCTGTGTTACCTGGTGTAAGTGTATGTCTTTGTTACTTGTTGTCAGTGCATGTCTTTGTTAATTGGTGTCAGTGTATGTCTTTGTTACATGGTGTAAGTGTGTGTCTGTGTTACTGGGTATCAGTGTATGTCTTTGTTACTTGGTGACTGTGTATGTCTGTGATACTTGGTGTAAGTGTGTGTCTGTCTGACTGGGTATCAGTGTATGTCTTTGTTACTTGGTGTAAGTGTGTGTCTGTGTTACTGGGCATCAGTGTATGTCTTTGTAATTTGTGTCCGTGGATGTCTTTGTTACTTGGTGTCAGTGTGTGTCTTTGTTACTTGGTGTCAGTGTTTGTCTTTGTTACTGGCTGTCAGTGTATGTCTTCGTTGCTGGGTGTCAGTGTATGTCTTTGTGACTTGGTGTAAGTGAGTGTCTCTGTTACTGGGATTCTGTGTCTGTGTTTGTTACTTGGTGTAAGTGTGTGTCTGTGTTACTGGGTATCAGTGTATGTCTTTGTTACTTGGTGTAAGTGTATGTCTTTGTTACTTGGTGTAAGTGTGTGTCTGTGATACTGGGTATCAGTGTATGTCTTTGTTACTTGGTGTCAGTGTATGTCTGTGTTACTTAGTCTAAGTGTGTGTCTTTGTTACTTGGTGTCAGTGTATGTCTGTGTTACTTGGTGTAAGTGTATGTCTTTGTTACTTGTTGTCAGTGTATGTCTTTGTTACTTGGTGTCAGTGTATGTCTTTGTTACATGGTGTAAGTGTGTGTCTGTGTTGCTGGGCATCAGTGTATGTCTTTGTTACTTGGTGTCTGTGTATGTCTGTGATACTTGGTGTAAGTGTGTGTCTGTGTGGCTGGGTATCAGTGTATGTCTTTGTTACTTGTTGTAAGTGTGTGTCTGTGTTACTGGGCATCAGTGTATGTCTTTGTTAATTTGTGTCCGTGGATGTCTTTGTTACTTGGTGTCAGTGTGTGTCTTTGTTACTGGCTGTCAGTGTATGTCTTCGTTGCTGGGTGTCAGTGTATGTCTTTGTGACTTGGTGTAAGTGAGTGTCTCTGTTACTGGGTTTCAGTGTCTGTATTTGTTACTTGGTGTAAGTGTATGTCTGTGTTACTGGGTATCAGTGTATGTCTTTGTTACTTGGTGTAAGTGTATGTCTTTGTTACTTGGTGTAAGTGTGTGTCTGTGATACTGGGTATCAGTGGATGTCTTTGTTACTTGGTGTCAGTGTATGTCTGTGTTACTTGGTCTAAGTGTGTGTCTTTGTTACTTGGTGTCAGTGTATGTCTGTGTTACTTGGTGTAGGTGTATGTCTTTGTTACTTGTTGTCAGTGTATGTCTTTGTTACTTGGTGTCAGTGTATGTCTTTGTTACATGGTCTCAGTGTGTGTCTGTGTTACTGGGTACCAGTGTATGTCTTTGTTACTTGGTGTCTGTGTACGTCTGTGATACTTGGTGTAAGTGTGTGTCTGTGTGGCTGGGTATCAGTGTATGTCTTTGTTACTTGGTGTCAGTGTGTGTCTGTGTTTCTGGGTATCAGTGAATGTCTTTGTTAATTTGTGTCAGTGGATGTCTTCGTTGCTGGGTGTCAGTGTATGTCTTTGTGACTTGGTGTAAGTGAGTGTCTCTGTTACTGGGTTTCAGTGTCTGTCTTTGTTACTTGGTGCAATTGTGTGTCTGTGTTACTGGGTATCAGTGTATGTCTTTGTTACTTGGTGTAAGTGTATGTCTTTGTTACTTGGTGTCAGTGTATGTCTTTGATACTTGGTGTCAGTGTATGTCTTTGATACTTGCTGTCAGTGTATGTCTGTGTTACTTGGTGTAAGTGTGTGTCTCTGTTACTGGGTGTCAGTGTGTTTCTTTGTTACTGGGTGTCAGTGTATGTCTTTGTGACTTGGTGTTAGTGTGTGTCTGTGTTACTGGGTATCAGTGTTTGTCTTTGTTACTGGGTATCAGTGTCTGTCTTTGTTACTTGGTGTAAGTGTGTGTCTGTGTTACTTGCTGTCAGTGTATTTCTTTGTTACTTGCTGTCAGTGTATGTCTGTGTACTTGGCGTAAGTGTGTGTCTTTGTTACTTGGTGTAAGTGTCTGTCTGTGTTAATGTGTATCAGTGTATGTCTTTGTTACTTGGTGTCATTGTCTGTCTTTTTTACTTGGTGTAAGTGTGTGTCTGTGTTACTGGGTATCAGTGTATGTCTTTGTTACTTGGAGTCAGTGTATGTCTGTGTTACTTGGTGTAAATGTGTGTCTGTGTTACTGGGTATCAGTGTATGTCTTTGTTACTTGGTGTCGGTGTAAGTCTTTGTTACTTGGTGTAAGTGTATGTCTTTGTTACTTGGTGTCAGTGTATGTCTGTGTTACTTGGTGTAAGTGTATGTCTTTGTTACTTGGTGTAAGTGTATGTCTTTGCTACTTGGTGTCAGTGTATGTCTTTGATACTTGAAGTAAGTGTATGTCTGTGTTACTGGGTATCATTGTATGTCTTTGCTACTTGGTGTCAGTGTATGTCTTTGATACTTGGAGTAAGTGTATGTCTGTGTTACTGGGAATCAGTGTATGTCTTTGTTACTGGGTATCAGTGTCTGTCTTTGTTACTTGGTGTAAGTGTGTGTCTGTGATACTTGCTGTCAGTGTATGTCTTCGTTACTTGCTGTCAGTGTATGTCTGTGTACTTGGTGTAAGTGTGTGTCTTTGTTACTTGGTGTCAGTGTATGTCAGTGTTACTTGGTGTAAGTGTATGTCTTTGTTACTTGGTGTCAGTGTATGTCTTTGTTACTTGGTGTAAGTGCCCGTCTTTGTTACTTGGTGTCAGTGCATGTCTTTGTTACTTGTTGTAAGTGTATGCCTTTGTTACTTGTTGTCAGTATATGTCTCTGATACTTGGTGTAAGTGTGTGTCTGTGTTAATGGGTATCAGTGTATGTCTTTGTTACTTGGTGTCATTGTCTGTCTTTGTTACTTGGTGTAAGTGTGTGTCTGTGTTACTGGGTATCAGTGTGTGTCTTTGTTACTTGGAGTCAGTGTATGTCTGTGTTACTTTGTGTAAGTGTGTGTCTGTGTTACTGGCTATCAGTGTATGTCTTTGTTACTTGGTGTCAGTGCAAGTGTTTGTTACTTGGTGTAAGTGTATGTCTTTGTTACTTGGTGTCAGTGTATGTCTGTGTTACTTGGTGTAAGTGTATGTCTTTGTTACTTGGTGTCAGTGTATGTCTTTGTTACTTGGTGTAAGTGTATGTATTTTTTACTTGGTGTCAGTGTATGTCTTTGTTACTTGGTGTAAGTGTATGTCTTTGCTACTTGGTGTCAGTGTATGTCTTTGATACTTGGAGTAAGTGTATGTCTGTGTTACTGGGTATCAGTGTATGTCTTTGTTACTGGGTATCAGTGTCTGTCTTTGTTACTTGGCGTAAGTGTGTGTCTGTGTTACTTGCTGTCAGTGTTTGTCTTTGTTACTTGCTGTCAGTGTATGTCGGTGTACTTGGTGTAAGTGTGTGTCTTTGTTACTTGGTGTCAGTGTGTGTCTTTGTTACTTGGTGTCATTGTATGTCTGTGTTACTTGGTGTAAGAGTATGTCTTTGTTACTTGGTGTCAGTGTATGTCTTTGTTACTTGGTGTAAGTGCCCGTCTTTGTTACTTGGTGTCAGTGCATGTCTTTGTTACTTGGTGTAAGTGTATGCCTTTGTTACTTGTTGTCAGTGTATGTCTCTGTTACTTGGTGTAAGTGTGTGTCTGTGTTAATGGGTATCAGTGTATGTCTTTGTTACTTGGTGTCATTGTCTGTCTTTGTTACTTGGTGTAAGAGTGTGTCTGTGTTAATGGGTATCAGTGTGTGTCTTTGTTACTTAGAGTCAGTGTATGTCTGTGTTACTTTTTGTAAGTGTGTGTCTGTGTTACTGGGTATCAGTGTATGTCTTTGTTACTTGGTGTCAGTGTAAGTCATTGTTACTTGGTGTAAGTGTATGTCTTTGTTACTTGGTGTCAGTGTATGTCTGTGTTACTTGGTGTAAGTGTATGTCTTTGTTACTTGGTGTCAGTGTATGTCTTTGTTACTTGGTGTAAGTGTATGTCTTTGTTACTTGGTGTCAGTGTATGTCTTTGTTACTTGGTGTAAGTGTATGTCTTTGCTACTTGGCGTCAGTGTATGTCTTTGATACTTGGAGTAAGTGTATGTCTGTGTTGCTGGGTATCAGTGTATGTCTTTGTTTCTTGGTGTCAGTGTATGTCCTTTTTACTTGGTGTAAGTGTATGTCTTTGTTACTTGGTGTAAGTGTGTGTATGTGTTACTGGATATCAGTGTATGTCTTTCTGAAATGGTATCAGTGTATGTCTTTGTTACTTTGTGTAAGTGTGTTTCTGTGTGACAGGGTATCAGTGCATGTCTTTGTTACTTGGTGTCAGTGTGTGTCTTTGTTACTGGGTGTCAGTGCGTGTCTTTGTTACTGGGTGTCAGTGTATGTCTTTGTTACTTGGTGTAAGTGTATGTCTTTGTTACTTGGTGTCAGTGTGAGTCTTTGTTACTGGGTGTCAGTGCATGTCTTTGTTACAGGGTATCAGTGTCTGTCTTTGTTACTTGGTGTAAGAGTGTGTCTGTGTTGCTGGGAATCAGTATATGTCTTTGTTACTTGGTGTCAGCGTAGGTCTGTGTTGCTTGGTGTAAGTGTGTGTCTTTCTTACTTGGTGTAAGTGCATGTCTTTGTTACTTGGTGTAAGTGTGTGTCTGTGTTACTGGGTATCAGTGTCTGTCTTTGTTACTTGGTGTCTCTGTATGTCATTGTTACTGGGTGTCAGAGCGTGTCTGTGTTACTGGGTATAATTGTATGTCTTTGTTACTTGGTGTCAGTGTATGTCTTTGCACTTGGTGTAAGTGGATGTCTTTGTTACTTGGTGTCAGTGTATGTCTGTGCTACTTGGTGTCAGTGTGTGTCTTTGTTACTTGGTGTCAGTTTTTCTCTTTGTTACTGTGTGTCAGTGTGTATCTGTGTTCCTGGGTGTCAGTGTTTGTCATTGTTACTTGCTGTCAGTGTCTGTCTTTGTTACTTGGAGTAAGAGTCTGTCTTTGTTACTTGGTGTCAGTGTATGTCTTTGTTACTTGGTGTCAGTGTATGTCTTTGTTGCTTGGTGTAAGTGTGTGTCTGTATTACTGGGTATCAGTGTATGTCTTGGTGAATTGGTGTCAGTGTCTGTGTTTGTTACTGGGTATCAGTGTATGTCTTTGTTACTGTGTGTCAGTGTGTTTCTTTCTCACTGGGTGCAGTGTATGTCTTTGTTACTGGGTGTCAGTGTGTGTCTTTGTGACTTGGTGTAAGTGTGTGCCTGTGTTGCTGGGTTTCAGTCTCTGTCTTTGTTACTTGGTGCACGTGTGTGTCTGT
Organism: Heterodontus francisci; assembly: GCF_036365525.1. NCBI lineage: Eukaryota > Metazoa > Chordata > Chondrichthyes > Heterodontiformes > Heterodontidae > Heterodontus > Heterodontus francisci. The sequence goes on along the minus strand of NW_027141655.1, from coordinate 4,952,353 downwards.
GTTACTGGGTTTCAGTGTCTGTCTTTGTTACTGGATGTCAGTGTGTGTCTTTGTGACCTGGTGTAAGTGTGTGTCTGTGTTACTGGGTATCAGTGTCTGTCTTTGTTACTTGGTGTAAGTGTGTGTCTGTGTTACTGGGTATCAGTGTTTGTCTTTGTTACTTGGTGTCAGTGTACGTCCGTGTTACTTGGTGTAACTGTGTGTCTTTGTTACTTGGTGTCAGTGTATGTCTTTGTTACTTGGTGTAAGTGTATGTCTGTGTTACTTGGTGTAGGTGTATGTCTTTGTTACTTGTTGTCAGTGTGTGTCTGTGTTACTGGGTACCAGTGTATGTCTTTGTTACTTGGTGTCTGTGTACGTCTGTGATACTTGGTGTAAGTGTGTGTCTGTGTGGCTGGGTATCAGTGTATGTCTTTGTTACTTGGTGTCAGTGTGTGTCTGTGTTTCTGGGTATCAGTGAATGTCTTTGTTAATTTGTGTCAGTGGATGTCTTCGTTGCTGGGTGTCAGTGTATGTCTTTGTGACTTGGTGTAAGTGAGTGTCTCTGTTACTGGGTTTCAGTGTCTGTCTTTGTTACTTGGTGCAATTGTGTGTCTGTGTTACTGGGTATCAGTGTATGTCTTTGTTACTTGGTGTAAGTGTATGTCTTTGTTACTTGGTGTCAGTGTATGTCTTTGATACTTGGTGTCAGTGTATGTCTTTGATACTTGCTGTCAGTGTATGTCTGTGTTACTTGGTGTAAGTGTGTGTCTCTGTTACTGGGTGTCAGTGTGTTTCTTTGTTACTGGGTGTCAGTGTATGTCTTTGTGACTTGGTGTTAGTGTGTGTCTGTGTTACTGGGTATCAGTGTTTGTCTTTGTTACTGGGTATCAGTGTCTGTCTTTGTTACTTGGTGTAAGTGTGTGTCTGTGTTACTTGCTGTCAGTGTATTTCTTTGTTACTTGCTGTCAGTGTATGTCTGTGTACTTGGCGTAAGTGTGTGTCTTTGTTACTTGGTGTAAGTGTGAGTCTGTGTTAATGTGTATCAGTGTATGTCTTTGTTACTTGGTGTCATTGTCTGTCTTTTTTACTTGGTGTAAGTGTGTGTCTGTGTTACTGGGTATCAGTGTATGTCTTTGTTACTTGGAGTCAGTGTATGTCTGTGTTACTTGGTGTAAATGTGTGTCTGTGTTACTGGGTATCAGTGTATGTCTTTGTTACTTGGTGTCGGTGTAAGTCTTTGTTACTTGGTGTAAGTGTATGTCTTTGTTACTTGGTGTCAGTGTATGTCTGTGTTACTTGGTGTAAGTGTATGTCTTTGTTACTTGGTGTAAGTGTATGTCTTTGCTACTTGGTGTCAGTGTATGTCTTTGATACTTGAAGTAAGTGTATGTCTGTGTTACTGGGTATCATTGTATGTCTTTGCTACTTGGTGTCAGTGTATGTCTTTGATACTTGGAGTAAGTGTATGTCTGTGTTACTGGGAATCAGTGTATGTCTTTGTTACTGGGTATCAGTGTCTGTCTTTGTTACTTGGTGTAAGTGTGTGTCTGTGATACTTGCTGTCAGTGTATGTCTTCGTTACTTGCTGTCAGTGTATGTCTGTGTACTTGGTGTAAGTGTGTGTCTTTGTTACTTGGTGTCAGTGTATGTCAGTGTTACTTGGTGTAAGTGTATGTCTTTGTTACTTGGTGTCAGTGTATGTCTTTGTTACTTGGTGTAAGTGCCCGTCTTTGTTACTTGGTGTCAGTGCATGTCTTTGTTACTTGTTGTAAGTGTATGCCTTTGTTACTTGTTGTCAGTGTATGTCTCTGTTACTTGGTGTAAGTGTGTGTCTGTGTTAATGGGTATCAGTGTATGTCTTTGTTACTTGGTGTCATTGTCTGTCTTTGTTACTTGGTGTAAGTGTGTGTCTGTGTTACTGGGTATCAGTGTGTGTCTTTGTTACTTGGAGTCAGTGTATGTCTGTGTTACTTTGTGTAAGTGTGTGTCTGTGTTACTGGCTATCAGTGTATGTCTTTGTTACTTGGTGTCAGTGCAAGTGTTTGTTACTTGGTGTAAGTGTATGTCTTTGTTACTTGGTGTCAGTGTATGTCTGTGTTACTTGGTGTAAGTGTATGTCTTTGTTACTTGGTGTCAGTGTATGTCTTTGTTACTTGGTGTAAGTGTATGTATTTTTTACTTGGTGTCAGTGTATGTCTTTGTTACTTGGTGTAAGTGTATGTCTTTGCTACTTGGTGTCAGTGTATGTCTTTGATACTTGGAGTAAGTGTATGTCTGTGTTACTGGGTATCAGTGTATGTCTTTGTTACTGGGTATCAGTGTCTGTCTTTGTTACTTGGCGTAAGTGTGTGTCTGTGTTACTTGCTGTCAGTGTTTGTCTTTGTTACTTGCTGTCAGTGTATGTCGGTGTACTTGGTGTAAGTGTGTGTCTTTGTTACTTGGTGTCAGTGTGTGTCTTTGTTACTTGGTGTCATTGTATGTCTGTGTTACTTGGTGTAAGAGTATGTCTTTGTTACTTGGTGTCAGTGTATGTCTTTGTTACTTGGTGTAAGTGCCCGTCTTTGTTACTTGGTGTCAGTGCATGTCTTTGTTACTTGGTGTAAGTGTATGCCTTTGTTACTTGTTGTCAGTGTATGTCTCTGTTACTTGGTGTAAGTGTGTGTCTGTGTTAATGGGTATCAGTGTATGTCTTTGTTACTTGGTGTCATTGTCTGTCTTTGTTACTTGGTGTAAGAGTGTGTCTGTGTTAATGGGTATCAGTGTGTGTCTTTGTTACTTAGAGTCAGTGTATGTCTGTGTTACTTTTTGTAAGTGTGTGTCTGTGTTACTGGGTATCAGTGTATGTCTTTGTTACTTGGTGTCAGTGTAAGTCATTGTTACTTGGTGTAAGTGTATGTCTTTGTTACTTGGTGTCAGTGTATGTCTGTGTTACTTGGTGTAAGTGTATGTCTTTGTTACTTGGTGTCAGTGTATGTCTTTGTTACTTGGTGTAAGTGTATGTCTTTGTTACTTGGTGTCAGTGTATGTCTTTGTTACTTGGTGTAAGTGTATGTCTTTGCTACTTGGCGTCAGTGTATGTCTTTGATACTTGGAGTAAGTGTATGTCTGTGTTGCTGGGTATCAGTGTATGTCTTTGTTACTTGGTGTCAGTGTATGTCCTTTTTACTTGGTGTAAGTGTATGTCTTTGTTACTTGGTGTAAGTGTGTGTATGTGTTACTGGATATCAGTGTATGTCTTTCTGAAATGGTATCAGTGTATGTCTTTGTTACTTTGTGTAAGTGTGTTTCTGTGTGACAGGGTATCAGTGCATGTCTTTGTTACTTGGTGTCAGTGTGTGTCTTTGTTACTGGGTGTCAGTGTATGTCTTTGTTACTTGGTGTAAGTGTATGTCTTTGTTACTTGGTGTCAGTGTGAGTCTTTGTTACTGGGTGTCAGTGCATGTCTTTGTTACTGGGTATCAGTGTCTGTCTTTGTTACTTGGTGTAAGAGTGTGTCTGTGTTGCTGGGAATCAGTATATGTCTTTGTTACTTGGTGTCAGCGTAGGTCTGTGTTGCTTGGTGTAAGTGTGTGTCTTTCTTACTTGGTGTAAGTGCATGTCTTTGTTACTTGGTGTAAGTGTGTGTCTGTGTTACTGGGTATCAGTGTCTGTCTTTGTTACTTGGTGTCTCTGTATGTCATTGTTACTGGGTGTCAGAGCGTGTCTGTGTTACTGGGTATAATTGTATGTCTTTGTTACTTGGTGTCAGTGTATGTCTTTGCACTTGGTGTAAGTGGATGTCTTTGTTACTTGGTGTCAGTGTATGTCTGTGCTACTTGGTGTCAGTGTGTGTCTTTGTTACTTGGTGTCAGTTTTTCTCTTTGTTACTGTGTGTCAGTGTGTATCTGTGTTCCTGGGTGTCAGTGTTTGTCATTGTTACTTGCTGTCAGTGTCTGTCTTTGTTACTTGGAGTAAGAGTCTGTCTTTGTTACTTGGTGTCAGTGTATGTCTTTGTTACTTGGTGTCAGTGTATGTCTTTGTTGCTTGGTGTAAGTGTGTGTCTGTATTACTGGGTATCAGTGTATGTCTTGGTGAATTGGTGTCAGTGTCTGTGTTTGTTACTGGGTATCAGTGTATGTCTTTGTTACTGTGTGTCAGTGTGTTTCTTTCTCACTGGGTGCAGTGTATGTCTTTGTTACTGGGTGTCAGTGTGTGTCTTTGTGACTTGGTGTAAGTGTGTGCCTGTGTTGCTGGGTTTCAGTCTCTGTCTTTGTTACTTGGTGCAAGTGTGTGTCTGTGTTACTGGGTTTCAGTGTCTGTCTTTGTTACTGGATGTCAGTGTGTGTCTTTGTGACCTGGTGTAAGTGTGTGTCTGTGTTACTGGGTATCAGTGTCTGTCTTTGTTACTTGGTGTAAGTGTGTGTCTGTGTTACTGGGTATCAGTGTTTGTCTTTGTTACTTGGTGTCAGTGTACGTCCGTGTTACTTGGTGTAACTGTGTGTCTTTGTTACTTGGTGTCAGTGTATGTCTTTGTTACTTGGTGTAAGTGTATGTCTTTGTTACTTGGTGTAAGTGTATGTCTTTGCTACTTGGTGTCAGTGCATGTGTTTGATACTTGGTGTAAGTGTGTGTCTGTGTTACTGGGTTTCAGTGTGTGTCTTTGTTACTGGATGTCAGTGTGTGTCTTTGTGACCTGGTGTAAGTGTGTGTCTGTGTTACTGGGTATCAGTGTCTGTCTTTGTTACTTGGTGTAAGTGTGTGTCTGTGTTACTGGGTATCAGTGTATGTCTTTGTTACTTGGTGTCAGTGTATGCCCGTGTTACTTGGTGTAACTGTGTGTCTTTGCTACTTGGTGTAACTGTGTGTCTTTGTTACTTGGTGTCAGTGTATGCCTTTGTTACTTGGTGTAAGTGTATGTCTTTGTCACTTGGTGTAAGTGTATGTCTTTGCTACTTGGTGTCAGTGCATGTGTTTGATACTTGGTGTAAGTGTGTGCCTGTGTTACTGGGTATCAGTGTCTGACTTTGTTACTTGGTGTAAGAGTGTGTCTGTGTTGCTGGGTGTCAGTGTATGTCTTTGTTACTTAGTGTCAGTGTAGGTCTGTGTAACTTGGTGTAAGTGTGTGTCTTCGTTAGTTGGTGTAAGTGTATATCTTTGTTGCTTGGTGTCAGTTTATGTCTGTGTTATTTGGTGTCAGTGTATGACTTTGTTACGTGGTGTCAGTGTTTGTCTGTGTTTCTGGGTATCAGTGTATGTCTTTGTTAGTTGGTGTCTGTGTATGTCTGAGATACTTGGTGTAAGTGTGTGTCTGTGTTACCGGGTATCAGTGTACGTCTTTGTTACTTCGTGTAAGTGTGTGTCTGTGTTACTGGGTATCAGTGTAAGTCTTTGTTACTTGGTGTCTGTGTGTGTCTGTGATACTTGGTGTAAGTGTGAGTCTGTGTTACTGGGTATCAGTGTATGTCTTCGTTACTTGTTATCAGTTTCTGTCTTTGATACTTGGTGTAAGTGTGTGTCTGTGTTCCTGGCAGTCAGTGTATGCCTTTGTTACTTGGTGTCAGTGTATGTCTGTGTTTCTTGGTTTAAGTGTATGTCTTTGTTACTTGGTGTCTGTGTATGTCTTTGTTCCTTGGTGTAAGTGTATGTCTTTCTAACTTGGTGTCAGTGTATGTCTCTGTTACTTGGTGTAAGTGTGTGTCTGTGTTACTGGGTATCAGTGTATGTCTTTGTTACTTGGTGTCAATGTCTGTCTTTGTTACTTGGTGTAAGTGTGTGTCTGTGTTACTGGGTATCAGTGTATGACTTTGTTACTTGGTGTCAGTGTATGTCTTTGTTACTTGGTGTAAGTGTATGTCTTTGTCACTTGGTGTAAGTGTATGTCTTTGCTACTTGGTGTCAGTGCATGTGTTTGATACTTGGTGTAAGTGTGTGCCTGTGTTACTGGGTATCAGTGTCTGACTTTTTTACTTGGTGTAAGAGTGTGTCTGTGTTGCTGGGTGTCAGTGTATGTCTGTGTTACTTGGTGTAAGTGTATGTCTTTGTTACTTGGTGTCAGTGCATGTCTTTGTTACTTGGTATAAGTGTACGTCTTTGTTTCTTGGTGCCAGTGCACGTCATTGTTACTTGGTGTAAGTGTATGCCTTTGTTACTTGGTGTCAGTGCATGTCTTTGTTACTTGGTGTAAGTGTACGTCTTTGTTTCTTGGTGCCAGTGCACGTCATTGTTACTTGGTGTAAGTGTATGCCTTTGTTACTTGGTATCAGTGTCTGTCTTTGTTACTTGGTGTAAGTGTGTGTCTGTGTTACTGGGTATCAGTGTATGACTTTGTTACTGGGTATCAGTGTATGTCTTCTTTACTTGTTATCAGTTTCTGTCTTTGTTACTTGGTGTAAGTGTGTGTCTGTGTTCCTGGCAGTCAGTGTATGCCTTTGTTACTTGGTGTCAGTGTATGTCTGTGTTTCTTGGTTTAAGTGTATGTCTTTGTTACTTGGTGTCAGTGTATGTCTTTGTTCCTTGGTGTAAGTGTATGTCTTTCTAACTTGGTGTCAGTGTATGTCTCTGTTACTTGGTGTAAGTGTGTGTCTGTGTTACTGGGTATCAGTGTATGTCTTTGTTACTTGGTGTCATTGTCTGTCTTTGTTACTTGGTGTAAGTGTGTGTCTGTGTTACTGGGTATCAGTGTATGACTTTGTTACTTGGTGTCAGTGTATGTCTTTGTTAGTTGGTGTAAGTGTATGTCTTTGTCACTTGGTGTAAGTGTATGTCTTTGCTACTTGGTGTCAGTGCATGTGTTTGATACTTGGTATAAGTGTACGTCTTTGTTTCTTGGTGCCAGTGCACGTCATTGTTACTTGGTGTAAGTGTATGCCTTTGTTACTTGGTGTCAGTGCATGTCTTTGTTACTTGGTATAAGTGTACGTCTTTGTTTCTTGGTGCCAGTGCACGTCATTGTTACTTGGTGTAAGTGTATGCCTTTGTTACTTGGTGTCAGTGCATGTCTTTGTTACTTGGTGTAAGTGTACGTCTTTGTTTCTTGGTGCCAGTGCACGTCATTGTTACTTGGTGTAAGTGTATGCCTTTGTTACTTGGTGTCAGTGTCTGTCTTTGTTACTTGGTGTAAGTGTGTGTATGTGTTACTGGGTATCAGTGTATGACTTTGTTACTTGGTGTCAGTGTATGTCTTTGTTACTTGGTGTCAGTGTATGCCCGTGTTACTTGGTGTAACTGTGTGTCTTTGTTACTTGGTGTAACTGTGTGTCTTTGTTACTTGGTGTAAGTGTATGTCTTTGTCACTTGGTGTAAGTGTATGTCTTTGCTACTTGGTGTCAGTGCATGTGTTTGATACTTGGTGTAAGTGTGTGCCTGTGTTACTGGGTATCAGTGTCTGACTTTGTTACTTGGTGTAAGAGTGTGTCTGTGTTGCTGGGTGTCAGTGTCTGTCTTTGTTACTTAGTGTCAGTGTAGGTCTGTGTAACTTGGTGTAAGTGTGTGTCTTTGTTACTGGGTATCAGTGTATGTCTTTGTTACTTGGTGTCAGTGTATGTCCGTGTTACTTGGTGTCAGTGTATGTCTTTGTCACATGGTGGAAGTGTATGTCTTTGTTACTTGGTGTCAGTGTATGTCTTTGTTACTTGGTGTCAGTGTATGCCCGTGTTACTTGGTGTAACTGTGTGTCTTTGTTACTTGGTGTAACTATGTGTCTTTGTTACTTGGTGTAAGTGTATGTCTTTGTCACTTGGTGTAAGTGTATGTCTTTGCTACTTGGTGTCAGTGCATGTGTTTGATACTTGGTGTAAGTGTGTGCCTGTGTTACTGGGTATCAGTGTCTGACTTTGTTACTTGGTGTAAGAGTGTGTCTGTGTTGCTGGGTGTCAGTGTCTGTCTTTGTTACTTAGTGATAGTGTAGGTCTGTGTAACTTGGTGTAAGTGTGTGTCTTTGTGACTGGGTATCAGTGTATGTCTTTGTTACTTGGTGTCAGTGTATGTCCGTGTTACTTGGTGTAAGTGTATGTCTTTGTTACTTGGTGTCAGTGCATGTCTTTGTTACTTGGTGTAAGTGTACGTCTTTGTTTCTTGGTGCCAGTGCACGTCATTGTTACTTGGTGTAAGTGTATGCCTTTGTTACTTGGTGTCAGTGTATGTCTTTGTTACGTGGTGTAAGTGTTTGTCTGTGTTTCTGGGTATCAATGTATGTCTTTGTTAGTTGGTGTCTGTGTATGTCTGTGATACTTGCTGTAAGTGTGTGTCTGTGTTACTGGGTGTCAGTGTATGTCTTTGTTACTTCGTGTAAGTGTGAGTCTGTGTTACTGGGTCTCAGTTTATGTCTTGTTACTTGGTGTCAGTGTATGTCATTGTTACTTGGTGTAACTGTATGCCTTTGTTACTTGGTGTCAGTGTATGTCTTTGTTACTTGTTGTCAGTGTATGTCTTTGTTACTGGGTGTCAGTGTATGTCTTTGTGACTTGGTGTAAGTGTCTGTCTGTGTTACGGGGTATCAGTGTCTGTCTTTGTTACTTGGTGCAAGTGTGTGTCTGTGTTACTGGGTGTCAGTAAATGTCTTTGTTACTTGGTGTAAGTGTATGTCTTTGTTAATTGGTGTCAGTGTATGTCTTTGATACTTGGTGTCAGTGTTTGTCTTTGTTCCTTGTTGTAAGTTTGTGTCTTTGTTGCTTGGTGTCAGTATATGTAGTTGTTACTTTGTGTCAGTGTCTGTCTTTGTTACTTGGTGCAAGTGTGTGTCTGTGTTACTGGGTATCAGTGCATATCTTTGTTACTTGGTGTCAGTGTATGTATTTGTTAAATGGTGTCAGTGTATGTCAGTGTTACTTGGTGTAAGTGTGTGCCTTTGTTAGTTGGTGTAAGTGTAAGTCTTTGTTACTTGGTGTCAGTGTATGTCTTTTTTACTTGGTGTCATTGTCTGTCTTTGTTACTTGGTGCAAGTGTGTGTCTGTGTTACTGGGTATCAGTGCATATCTTTGTTACTTGGTGTCAGTGTATGTATTTGTTAAATGGTGTCAGTGTATGTCTGTGTTACTTGGTGTAAGTGTGTGTTTGTGTTACTGGGTATCAGTGTATGTCTTTGTTACTTGGTGCCAGTGCATGTCTTTGTCATATGGTGTAAGTGTATGTCTTTGTTACTTGGTGTCAGTGTATGTCTTTGTTACTTGGTGTCAGTGTATGTCTGTGTTACTTGGTGTAAGTGTATGTCTTTGTTACTTGGTCTCAGTGCATGTCTTTGTTACTTGGTGTAAGTGTACGTCTTTGTTACTTGGTGCCAGTGCACGTCATTTTTACTTGGTGTAAGTGTATGCCTTTGTTACTTGGTTTCAGTCTATGTCTTTGTTACGTGGTGTAAGTGTTTGTCTGTGTTTCTGGGTATCAGTGTATGTCTTTGTTAGTTGGTGTCTGTGTATGTCTGTGATACTTGGTGTCAGTGTTTGTCTGTGTTACATGTTGTAAGTTTGTGTCTTTGTTGCTTGGTGTCAGTATATGTAGTTGTTACTTGGTGTCAGTGCATGTCTGTATGACTTGGTGTAAGTGTATGTCTTTGTTACTTGGTGTCAGTGTATATCTTTGTTACTTGGTGTAAGTGTGTGTGTTTGTTACTTGGTGGCAGTGTATGTCTGTGTTACTTGGTGTAAGTGTGTGTCTTTTTACTTGGTGGCAGTGCATGTCTTTGTTACTTGTTGTCAGTGTATGTCTGTGTTACTTGGTGTAAGTGTGTGTCTTTGTTACTTGGTGGCAGTGCATGTCTTTGTTACTTGGTGTAAGTGTGTGTCTGTGTCACTGGGTATCAGTGCATGTCTTTCTTAATTGGTATCAGTGTATGACTTTGTTACTTTGTTTAAGTGTGTGTCTGTGTCACTGGGTATCAGTGCATGTCTTTGTTACTTGGTGTCAGTGTATGTCTTTGTTACTTGGTGGCAGTGCATGTCTTTGTTACTTGGTGTAAGTGTGTGTCTGTGTCACTGGGTATCAGTGTATGTCTTTCTTAATTGGTATCAGTGTATGTCTTTGTTACTTTGTTTAAGTGTGTGTCTGTGTCACTGGGTATCAGTGCATGTCTTTGTTACTTGGTGTCAGTGTGTGTCTTTGTTACTGGGTGTCAGTGCGTGTCTTTGTTACTGGGTGTCAGTGTATGTCTTTGTTACTTGGTGTAGGTGTATGTCTTTGTTACTTGGTGTCAGTGTGAGTCTTTGTTACAGGGTGTCAGTGCATGTCTTTGTTGCTGGGTATCAGTGTCTGTCTGTGTTACTTGGTGTAAGTATGTGTCTTTCTTACTTGGTGTAAGTGCATGACTTTGTTACTGGGTGTCAGTGTGTATCTGTGTTCCTGGGTGTCAAGTGTTTGTCATTGTTACTTGGTGTCAGTTTCTGCCTTTGTTACTTGGTGTCAGTGCATGTCTTTGTTACTTGGTGTCAGTGTATGTCTTTGTTACTTGGTGTAAGTGTGTGTCTGTATTACTGGGTATCAGTGTGTGTCTTTGTTAATTGGTGTCAGTGTATGTCTTTGTTACTGGGTATCAGTGTATGTCTTTGTTACTGTGTGTCAGTGTGCTTCTTTCTCACTGGGTGCAGTGTATTTCTTTGTTACTGGGTGTCAGTGTGTGTCTTTGTGACTTGGTGTAAGTGTGTGTCTGTGCTGCTGGGTTTCAGTCTCTGTCTTTGTTACTTGGTGTAAGTGTGTGTCTGTGTTACTGGGTTTCAGTGTCTGTCTTTGTTACTGGATGTCAGTGTGTGTCTTTGTGACCAGGTGTAAGTGTGTGTCTGTGTTACTGGGTCTCAGTGTCTGTCTTTGTTACTTGGTGTAAGTGTGTGTCTGTGTTACTGGGTATCAGTGTATGTCTTTGTTACTTGGTGTCAATGTATGTCTTTTTTACTTGGTGTAAGTGTATTTCTTTGTTACTTGGTGTCAGTGCATGTCTTTGTTACTTGGTGTAAGTGTGTGTCTGTGTCACTGGGTATCAGTGTATGTCTTTCTTAATTGGTATCAGTGTATGTCTTTGTTACTTTGTTTATGTGTGTGTCTGTGTTACTGGGTATCAGTGCATGTCTTTGTTAATTGGTGTCAGTGTGTGTCTTTGTTACTGGGTGTCAGTGCGTGTCTTTGTTACTGGGTGTCAGTGTGAGTCTTTGTTACAGGGTGTCAGTGCATGTCTTTGTTACTGGGTATCAGTGTCTGTCTTTGTTACTTGGTGTAAGAGTGTGTCTGTGTTGTTGGGAATCAGTATATGTCTTTGTTACTTGGTGTCAGCGTAGGTCTGTGTTACTTGGTGTAAGTATGTGTCTTTCTTACTTGGTGTAAGTGCATATCTTTGTTACTTGGTGTAAGTGTGTGTCTGTGTTACTGGGTATCAGTGTCTGTCTTTGTTCCTTGGTGTCAGTGTATGTCTTTGTTACTGGGTGTCAGAGCGTGTCTGTGTTACTGGGTACAATTGTATGTCTTTGTTACTTGGTGTCAGTGTATGTCTTTGTACTTGGTGTAAGTGGATGTCTTTGTTACTTGGTGTCATTGTGTGTCTTTGTTCCTTGGTGTCAGTTTTTCTCTTTGTTACTGGGTGTCAGTGTGTATCTGTGTTCCTGGGTGTCAAGTGTTTGTCATTGTTACTTGGTGTCAGTTTCTGCCTTTGTTACTTGGTGTCAGTGCATGTCTTTGTTACTTGGTGTCACTGTATGTCTTTGTTACTTGGTCTCAGTGCATGTCTTTGTTACTTGGTGTAAGTGTATGTCTTTGTTACTTGGTGCCAGTGCACGTCATTTTTACTTGGTGCAAGTGTATGCCTTTGTTACTTGGTTTCAGTCTATGTCTTTGTTACGTGGTGTAAGTGTTTGTCTGTGTTTCTGGGTATCAGTGTATGTCTTTGTTAGTTGGTGTCTGTGTATGTCTGTGATACTTGGTGTAAGTGTGTGTCTGTGTTCCTGGGTATCAGTGTGTGTCTTTGTTACTTCGTGTAAGAGTGTGTCTGTGTCACTGGGAATCAGTGTAGGTCTTTGTTACTTGGTGTCTGTGTATGTCTGTGATACTTGGTGTAAGTGTTTGTCTGTGTTACTGGTTATCAGTGTATGTCTTCGTTACTTGGTGTCTGTGTATGTCTTTGTTGGTGTCAGTGTGTGTCTTTGTTACTTTGTGTCAGTGTGTGTCTTTGTTACTGGGGGTCAGTGTTTGTCTTTGTTACTGGGTGTCAGTGTATGTCTTTGTGACTTAGTGTAAGTGTGTGTCTGTGTTACTGGGTATCAGTTTCTTTCTTTGTTACTTGGTGTAAGTGTGTGTCTGTGTTCCTGGGTGTCAGTGTATGCCTTTGTTACTTGGTGTCAGTGTATGTCTGTGTTAATTGGTCTAAGTGTATGTCTTTGTTACTTGGTGTCAGTGTATGTCTTTGTTACTTGGTGTAAGTGTATGTCTTTGTTACTTGGTGTCAGTGTATGTCTCTGTTACTTGGTGTAAGTCTGTGTCTGTGTTACTGGGTATCAGTGTATGTCTTTGTCACTTGGTGTCATTGTCTGTCTTTGTTACTTGGTGTAAGTGTGTGTCTGTGTTACTGTGTGTCAGTGTGTGTCTTTGTTACTTGGTGCCAGTGTATGTCTTTGTTACTTGGCGTAAGTGTACGTCTTTGTTACTTGGTGACAGTGCACGTCTTTGTTACTTGGTGTAAGTGTATGCCTTTGTTACTTGGTGTCAGTGTATGTCTTTGTTACGTGGTGTAAGTGTGTGTCTGTGTTACTGGGTATCAGTGTATGTCTTTGTTAGTTGGTGTCTGTGTATGTCTGTGATACCTGGTGTAATTGTGTGTCTGTGTTACTGGGTATCAGTGTATGTCTTTGTTACTTCGTGTAAGTGTATGTCTTTGTTAAATGGTGTAAGTGTATGTCTTTGCTACTTGGTGTCAGTGCATGTCGTTGATACTTGGTGTAAGTGTGTGCCTGTGTTACTGGGTATCATTGTCTGTCTTTGTTACTTGATGTAAGAGTGTGTCTGTGTTGCTGGGTGTCAGTGTATGTCTTTGTTACTTGGTGTCAGTGTAGGTCTGTGTTACTTGGTGTAAGTGTGTGTCTTTCTTACTTGGTTTAAGTGCATGTCTTTGTTTCTTAGTGTAAGTGTATGTCTGTGTAAAATGGTGGAATTGTGTGTCTTTGTTAGTTGGTGTAAGTGTATATCTCTGTTGCTTGGTGCCAGTGTATGTCTGTGTTATTTGGTGTAAGTGTATGTATTTGTTACTTGGTGTCAGTGTATGTCTTTGTTACTTCGTGTAAGAGTGTGTCTGTGTCACTGGGTATCAGTGTAGGTCTTTCTTACTTGGTGTCTGTGTATGTCTGTGATACTTGGTGTAAGTGTTTGTCTGTGTTACTGGTTATCAGTGTATGTCTTCGTTACTTGGTGTCTGTGTATGTCTTTGTTGGTGTCAGTGTGTGTCTTTGTTACTTTGTGTCAGTGTGTGTCTTTGTTACTGGGGGTCAGTGTTTGTCTTTGTTACTGGGTGTCAGTGTATGTCTTTGTGACTTAGTGTAAGTGTGTGTCTGTGTTACTGGGTATCAGTTTCTGTCTGTGTTAATTGGTCTAAGTGTATGTCTTTGTTACTTGGTGTCAGTGTATGTCTTTGTTACTTGGTGTAAGTGTATGTCTTTGTTACTTGGTGTCATTGTCTGTCTTTGTTACTTGGTGTAAGTGTGTGTCTGTGTTACTGGGTGTCAGTGTATGTCTTTGTTATTTGGTGCCAGTGTATGTCTTTGTTACTAGTTGTCAGTGTATGTCTGTGTTACTTGGTGTAAGTGTGTGTCTGTGTTACTGGGTATCAGTGCATGTCTTTGTTACTTGGTGTCAGTGTATGTCTTTGTTACTTGGCGTAAGTGTCTGTCTTTGTTACTTGGTGTAAGTGTATGCCTTTGTTACTTGGTGTCAGTGTATGTCTTTGTTACGTGGTGTAAGTGTGTGTCTGTGTTACTGGGTATCAGTGTATGTCTTTGTTAGTTGGTGTCTGTGTATGTCTGTGATACTTGGTGTAAGTGTTTGTCTGTATTACTGGGTATCAGTGTATGTCTTTGTTACTTCGTGTAAGTGTGTGTCTGTGTTACTGGGTCTCAGTGTATGTCTTTGTTACTTGATGTCAGTGTATGTCTTTGTTACTTGATGTAAGTGTATTCCTTTGTTACTTGGTGTCAGTTTATGTTTTTGTTACTTGGTGTAAGTGTGTGTCTGTGTTACTGGGTATCAGTGTATGTCTTTGATAATTGGTGTCAGTGTATGTCTTTGTTACTTGGTGTCAGTGTGTGTCTTTGTTACTTGGTGTCAGTGTGTGCCGTTGTTACTGGGTGTCACTGTATGTCTTTGTTACTGGGTGTCAGTGTATGTCTTTGTGACTTGGTGTAAGTGTGTGTCTGTGTTACTGGGTATCAGTGTCTGTCTTTGTTACTTGGTGTAAGTGTGTGTCTGTGTTACTGGGTGTCAGTGTATGTCTTTGTTACCTGGTGTAAGTGTATGTCTTTGTTACTTGGTGTCAGTGTATGTCTTTGATACTTGGTGACAGTGTATGTCATTGTTACTTGTTGCAAGTTTGTGTCTTTGTTACTTGGTGTCAGTATATGTAGTTGTTACTTGGTGTCAGTGTATGTCTGTAAGACTTGGTGTAAGTGTATGTCTTTGTTACTTGGTGTCAGTGTATGTCTTTGTTACTTGGTGTAAGTGTGTGTCTTTGTTACTTGGCGTAAGTGTATGTCTTTGTTACTTGGTGTCAGTGTATGTCTGTGTTACTTGGTGTAAGTGTGTGTCTTTGTTAGTTGGTGTAATTGTATGTCTTTCTTACTTGGTGTCAGTGTATGTCTGTGTGACTTGGTGTAAGTGTATGTCTTTGTTACTTGGTGTCTGTGTATGTCTGTGGTACTTGGTGCAAGTGTGTGTCTGTGTTACTGGGCATCAGTGTATGTCTTCGTTACTTGGTGCCTGTGTATGTCTTTGTTACTTGGTGTCTGTGTGTGTCTTTGTTACTTGGTGTCAGTGTGTGTCTTTGTTTCTGGGGGTCAGTGTTTGTCTTTGTTACTGGGTGTCAGTGTATGTCTTTGTGACTTGGTGAAAGTGTGTGTCTGTGTTACTGGGTCTCAGTTTCTGTCTTTGTTACTTGGTGCAAGTGTGTGTCTGTGTTCCTGGGTGTCAGTGTATGCCTTTGTTACTTTTTGTCAGTGTATGTCTGTGTTACTTGGTCTAAGTGTATGTCTTTGTTACTTGGTGTCAGTGTATGTCTTTGTTACTTGGTGTAAGTGTATGTCTTTGTTACTTGGTATCAGTGCATGTCTTTGTTACTTGGTGTAATTGCATGTCTTTGTTACTTGGTGTCAGTGTATGTCTCTGTTAATTGGTGTAAGTGTGTGTCTGTGTTACTGGGTATCAGTGTACGTCTTTGTTACTGGGTATTAGTGAATGTCTTTGTTACTTGGTGTAAGTGTGTGTCTGTGTTACTGGGTATCAGTGTACGTCTTTGTTACTTGGTGTCAGTGTATGTCTTTGTTACTTGGTGTCAGTGTATGTCTGTGTTACTTGGTGTAAGTCTGTGTCTGTGTTACTGGGTATCAGTGTATGTCTTTGTTACTTGGTGTCTGTGTATGTCTTTATTACTTGGTGTAAGTGTATGTGTTTGTTACTTGGTGTCAGCGTATTTCTTTGTTACTTGGTGTAAGTGTCTGTCTGTGTTACTGAGTATCAGTGTATGTCTTTGTTACTTGGTGTAAGTGTGTGTCTGTGTTACTGGGGATCAGTGAATGTATTTGTTACTTGTTCTAAGTGTATGTCTTTGTTACTTGGTGTCAGTGTATGTCTTTGTTACTTGGTGTAAGTGTATGTCTTTGTTACTTGGTGTAAGTGTATGTCTTTGTTACTTGGTGTAAGTGTACGTCTTTGTTACTTGGTTTCAGTGCAGGTCTTTGTTACTTGGTGTCAGTGCATGTTTTTGTTACTGGGTGTCAGTTTATGTTTTTGTTACTGGGTGTCAGTGTATGTCTTTGTTACTTGGTGTCCGTGTGTGTCTGTGCTACTGGGTATCAGTGTATGTCTTTGTTACTTTGTGTCAGAGTATGTCTTTGTTACTTGGTATAAGTGTGTGTCTGTGTTACTGGGTATCAGTGAATGTCTTTGTTACTTTGTGTCAGAGTATGTCTTTGTTACTCGGTGTAAGTGTGTGTCTGTGTTTTTGGGTTTCAGTGTATGTCTTTGTTACTTGGTGTCAGTGTGTGCCTTTGTTACTTGGTGTCATTGTTTGTCTTTGTTACTGGGTGTTAGTGTATGTCTTTGTTACTGGGTGTCAGTTTATGTCTTTGTGACTTGGTGTAAGTGTGTGTCTGTGTTACTGGGAATCAGTGTCTGTCAATGTTAATTGGTGTAAGTGTGTGTCTGTGTTACTGGGTGTCAGTGTATGTCTTTGTTACTTGGTGTAAGTGTGTGTCTGTGTTACTGGGTATCAGTGTATGTCTTTGTTACTTGGTGTAAGAGTATGTCTGTGTTACTTGTTGTAAGTTTGTGTCTTTGTTACTTGGTGTCAGTATATGTAGTTCTTACTTGGTGTCAGTGTATGTCTGTATGACTTGGTGTCAGTGTATGTCTTTGTTACTTGGTGTCAGTGTATGTCTTTGTTACTTGGTGTAAGTGTGTGTCTTTGTTAATTGGCGTAAGTGTATGTCTTTGTTACTTGGTGTCAGTGTATGTCTGTGTTACTTGGTGTAAGTGTGTGTCTTTGCTAGTTGGTGTAATTGTATGTCTTTGTTACTTGGTGTCAGTGTATGTCTGTGTGACTAGGTGTAAGTGTATGTCTGTGTTACTTGGTGTCAGTGTATGTCTTTGTCCCTTGGTGTAAGTGTGTGTCTGCGTTACTGGGTATCAGTGTAAGTCTTTGTTACTTGGTGTCTGTGTAGGTCTGTGATACTTGGTGCAAGTGTGTGTCAGTGTTACTGGGCATCAGTGTATGTCTTCGTTACTTGGTGTCTGTGTATGTCTTTGTTACTTTGTGTCAGCGTGTGTCTTTGTTACTTGGTGTCAGTGTGTGTCTTTGTTACTGGGGTCAGTGTTTGTCTTTGTTACTGGGTGTCAGTGTATGTCTTTGTGACTTGGTGTAATCGTGTGTCTGTGTTACTGGGTCTCAGTTTCTGTCTTTGTTACTTGCTGTAAGTGTGTGTCTGTGTTCCTGGGTGTCAGTGTATGCCTTTGTTACTTTTTGTCAGTGTATGTCTGTGTTACTTGGTCAAAGTGTATGTCTTTGTTACTTGGTGTCAGTGTATGTCTTTGTTACTTGGTGCAAGTGTATGTCTTTGTTACTTGGTGTCAGTGCATGTCTTTGTTACTTGGTGAAAGTGCATTTCTTTGTAACTTGGTGTCAGTGTATGTCTCTGTAACTTGCTGTAAGTGTGTGTCTGTGTTACTGGGTATCAGTGTATGTCTTTGTTACTTGGTGTCAGTGTATGTCTTTGTTACTTGGTGTCAGTGTATATCTGTGTTACTTTGTGTAAGTCTGTGTCTGTGTTACTGGGTATCAGTGTATGTCTTTGTTACTTGGTGTCAGTGTATGTCTGTGTTACTTGGTGTAAGTCTGTGTCTGTGTTACTGGGTATCAGTGGATGTCTTTGCTACTTGGTGTCAGTGTATGTCTTTGTTACTTGGTGTCAGTGTATGTCTGTGTTACTTGGTGTAAGTCTGTGTCTGTGTTACTGGGTATCAGTGGATGTCTTTGCTACTTGGTGTCAGTGTATGTCTTTGTTACTTGGTGTAAGTGTATGTCTTTGTTACTTGGTGTCAGTGTATTTCTTTGTTACTTGGTGTAAGTGTCTGTCTGTGTTACTGAGTATCAGTGTATGTCTTTGTTTCTTGGTGTAAGTGTGTGTCTGTGTTACTGGGGATCAGTGAATGTCTTTGTTACTTGGTGTCAGTGTATGCGTTTGTTACTGGGTGTCAGTGTATGTTTTTGTTACTGGGTGTCAGTGTATGTCTTTGTTACTTGGTGTCCGTGTGTGTCTGTGTTACTGGGTGTCAGTGTATGTCTTTGTTACCGGGTGTCAGTGTCTGCCTTTGTTACTTGGTGTCAGTGAATGTCTTTGTTACTTGGTGCAAGTGTGTGTCTGTGTAACTGAGTATCAGTGGATGTCTTTGTTACTTGGTGTAAGTGTGTGTCTGTGCTACTGGGTATCAGTGAATGTCTTTGTTACTTGGTGTCAGTGTATGTCTTTGTTACTTGGTGTAAGTGTGTGTCTGTGTTACTGGGTATCAGTGTATGTCTTTGTTACTTGTTCTAAGTGAATGTCTTTGTTACTTGGTGTCAGTGTATGTCTTTGTTACTTGGTGTAAGTGTATGTCTTTGTTACTTGGTGTAAGTGTACGTCTTTGTTACTTGGTTTCAGTGCATGTCTTTGTTACTTGGTGTCAGTGCATGTTTTTGTTACTGGGTGTCAGTGTATGTTTTTGTTACTGGGTGTCAGTGTATGTCTTTGTTACTTGGTGTCCGTGTGTGTCTGTGCTACTGGGTATCAGTGTATGTCTTTGTTACTTGGTGGAAGTGTGTGTCTGTGTTACTGGGTATCAGTGAATGTCTTTGTTACTTTGTGTCAGAGTATGTCTTTGTTACTTGGTGTAAGTGTGTGTCTGTGTTTTTGGGTATCAGTGTATGTCTTTGTTACTTGGTGTCAGTGTGTGCCTTTGTTACTTGGTGTCATTGTTTGTCTTTGTTACTGGGTGTTAGTGTATGTCTTTGTTACTGGGTGTCAGTTTATGTCTTTGTGACTTGGTGTAAGTGTGTGTCTGTGTTACTGGGAATCAGTGTCTGTCATTGTTACTTGGTGTAAGTGTGTGTCTGTGTTACTGGGTGTCAGTGTATGTCTTTGTTACTTGGTGTAAGTGTGTGTCTGTGTTACTGGGTATCAGTGTATGTCTTTGTTACTTGGTGTAAGTGTATGTCTCTGTTACTTGTTGTAAGTTTGTGTCTTTGTTACTTGGTGTCAGTATATGTAGTTGTTACTTGGTGTCAGTGTATGTCTGTATGACTTGGTGTCAGTGTATGTCTTTGTTACTTGGTGTCAGCGTATGTCTTTGTTACTTGGTGTAAGTGTGTGTCTTTGTTAATTGGCGTAAGTGTGTGTCTGTGTTACTGGGAATCAGTGTCTGTCATTGTTACTTGGTGTAAGTGTGTGTCTGTGTTACTGGGTGTCAGTGTATGTCTTTGTTACTTGGTGTAAGTGTGTGTCTGTGTTACTGGGTATCAGTGTATGTCTTTGTTACTTGGTGTAAGTGTATGTCTGTGTTACTTGTTGTAAGTTTGTGTCTTTGTTACTTGGTGTCAGTATATGTAGTTGTTACTTGGTGTCAGTGTATGTCTGTATGACTTGGTGTCAGTTTATGTCTTTGTTACTTGATGTCAGTGTATGTCTTTGTTACTTGGTGTAAGTGTGTGTCTTTGTTAATTGGCGTAAGTGTATGTCTTTGTTACTTGGTGTCAGTGTATGTCTGTGTTACTTGGTGTAAGTGTGTGTCTTTGCTAGTTGGTGTAATTGTATGTCTTTGTTACTTGGTGTCAGTGTATGTCTGTGTGACTTGGTGTAAGTGTATGTCTTTGTTACTTGGTGTCAGTGTATGTCTTTGTCCCTTGGTGTAAGTGTGTGTCTGCGTTACTGGGTATCAGTGTAAGTCTTTGTTACTTGGTGTCTGTGTAGTTCTGTGATACTTGGTGCAAGTGTGTGTCAGTGTTACTGGGCATCAGTGTATGTCTTCGTTACTTGGTGTCTGTGTATGTCTTTGTTACTTTGTGTCAGCGTGTGTCTTTGTTACTTGGTGTCAGTGTCGTCTTTGTTACTGGGGTCAGTGTTTGTCTTTGTTACTGGGTGTCAGTGTATGTCTTTGTTACTTGCTGTAAGTGTGTGTCTGTGTTCCTGGGTGTCAGTGTATGCCTTTGTTACTATTTGTCAGTGTATGTCTGTGTTACTTGGTCTAAGTGTATGTCTTTGTTACTTGGTGTCAGTGTATGTCTTTGTTACTTGGTGCAAGTGTATGTCTTTGTTACTTGGTGTCAGTGCATGTCTTTGTTACTTGGTGTCAGTGCATGTCTTTGTTACTTGTTGTAAGTGTAGGCCTTTGTTACTTGGTGTCAGTGTATGTGTCTGCTACTTGGTTTAAGTGTGTGTCTGTGTTAATGGGTATCAGTGCATGTCTTCGTTACTTAGTTTCATTGTCTGTCTTTGTTACTTTGTGTAATTGTGTGTCTGTGTTACTGGGTATCAGTGTATGTCTTTGTTACTTTGTGTCAGTATATGTCGGTGTTACTTGGTGAAAGAGTGTGTCTATGCTACTGGGTATCAGTGTATGTCTTTGTTACTTGGTGTCAGTGTATATCTTTGTTACTTGGTTTCAGTGTATGTCTGTGTTACTTGGTGTAAGTGTATGTCTTTGTTACTTGGTGTCACTGTATGTCTTTGTTACTTGGTGCAAGTGTATGTCTTTGTTACTTGGTGTCAGTGTATGTCTTTGTTACTTGGTGTAAGTGTATGTCTTTGCTACTTGGTGTCAGTGTATGTCTTTGATACTTGGTGTAAGTGTATGTCTGTGTTACTGGGTATCAGTGTCTGTCTTTGTTACTTGGTGTAGTGTATGTCTTTTTTACTTGGTGCAAGTGTATGTCTTTGTTACTTGGTGTCAGTGTATGTCTTTGTTACTTGGTGTAAGTGTGTGTCGGTGTTACTGGGTATCAGTGTATGTCTTTGTTACTTGGTGTCTGTGTGTGTCTGTGTTACTTGGTGTAAGTGTGTGTCTGTGTTACTGGGTATCAGTGTATGTCTTTGCTAATTGTTGTCAGTGTATTTCTTTGTTACTTGGTGTAAGTGTGTGTCTGTGTCACTGGGTATCAGTGTATGTCTTTGTTACTTGGTGTAAGTGTACGTCTTTGTTACTTGGTTTCAGTGCATGTCTCTGTTACTTGGTGTAGGTGTTGGCCTTTGTTACTTGGTGTCAGTGTATGTCTCTGTTACTTGGTGTAAGTGTGTGTCTGTGTTACTGGGTATCAGTGTATGTCTTTGTTACTTGGTTTCAGTGCATGTCTGTGTTACTTGGTGTAAGTGTGTGTCTGTGTTACTGGGTATCAGTGTATGTCTTTGTTACTTGGTGTCAGTCTATGCCTTTGTTACTTGGTGCAAGTGTATGGCTTTGTTACTTGGTGTCAGTGTATGTCTGTGTTACTTGGTTTAAGTGTATGTCTTTGTTACTTGGTGTCAGTGTATGTCTTTGTTACTTGGTGTAAGTGTATGTCAAAATACTTGGTGTCAGTGCGTGTCTTTGTCACTCGGTGTCAGTGTATGTCTTTGTTGCTGGGTGTCAGTGCATGTCTTTGTGACTTGGTGTAAGTGTGTGTCTGTGTTACTGGGTATCAGTGTATGGCTTTGTTACTTGGTGTAAGTGTATGTCTTTGTTACTTGCTGGCAGTGTATGTCTTTGATACTTGGTGTCAGTGTATGTCTGTGTTACTTGGTGTAAGTTTGTGTCTTTGTTACTTGGAGTCTGTGTATGTATTTGTTACTTGGTGTAAGTGTGTGTCTGTGTTACTGGGTATCAGTGTATGTCTTTGTTACTTGGTGTCTGTGTATGTCTTTGTATACTTTGTGTCAGTGTGTGTCTTTGTTACTTGGTGTGCCTGTGTTTCTTTGTTACTGGGTGTCAGTGTATGTCTTTGTGAAATGGTGTTAGTGTGTGTCTGTGTTACTGGGTATCAGTGTATGTCTTTGTTACTGGGTATCAGTGTCTGTCTTTGTTACTTGGTGTAAGTGTGTGCCTGTGTTACTTGCTGTCAGTGTATGTCTTTGTTACTTGGTGTCTGTGTGTGTCTGTGTTACTTGGTGTAAGTGTGTGTCTGTGTAACTGGGTATCAGTGTATGACTTTGCTAATTGTTGTCAGTGTATTTCTTTGTTACTTTGTGTAAGTGTGTGTCTGTGTGACTGGGTATCAGTGTATGTCTTTGTTACTTGGAGTAAGTGTACGTCTTTGTTACTTGGTTTCAGTGCATGTCTTTGTTACTTGGTGTAAGTGTTGGCCTTTGTTACTTGGTGTCAGTGTATGTCTCTGTTACTTGGTGTAAGTGTGTGTCTGTGCTACTGGGTAACAGTGTATGTCTTTGTTACTTGGTATCAGTGTATGTCTTTGTTACTTGGTGTAAGTGTATGTCTTTGTTACTTGGTGTCAGTGTGTGTCTTTGTCACTGGGTGTCAGTGTATGTCTTTGTTGCTGGGTGTCAGTGCATGTCTTTGTGACTTGGAGTAAGTGTGTGTCTCTGTTACCGGGTTTCAGTGTCTGTCTTTGTTACTTGGTGTAAGCGTGTGTCTGTGTTACTGGGTATCAGTGTATGGCTTTGTTACTTGGTGTAAGTGTATGTCTTTGTTACTTGGTGTAAGTGTATGTCTTTGTTACTTGGTGTCAGTGTATGTCTTTGATACTTGGTGTCAGTGTATGTCTGTCTTACTTGGTGTAAGTTTGTGTCTTTGTTACTTGGTGTCTGTGTATGTATTTGTTACTTGGTGTAAGTGTGTGTCTATGTTACTGGGTATCAGTGTATGTCTTTGTTACTTGGTGTCTGTGTATGTCTTTGTATACTTTGTGTCAGTGTGTGTCTTTGTTACTTGGTGTCCTTGTGTTTCTTTGTTACTTGGTGTCAGTGTATGTCTTTGTGAAATGGTGTTAGTGTGTGTCTGTGTTACTGGGTATCAGTGTATGTCTTTGTTACTGGGTATCAGTGTCTGTCTTTGTTACTTGGTGTAAGTGTGTACCTGTGTTACATGCTGTCAGTGTATGTCTTTGTTACTTGGTGTCTGTGTGTGTCTGTGTTACTTGGTGTAAGTGTGTGTCTGTGTAACTGGGTATCAGTGTATGTCTTTGCTAATTGTTGTCAGTGTATTTCTTTGTTACTTGGTGTAAGTGTGTGTCTGTGTTACTGGGTATCAGTGTATGTCTTTGTTACTTTGTGTAAGTGTACGTCTTTGTTACTTGGTTTCAGTGCATGTCCTTTTTACTTGGTGTAAGTGTTGGCCTTTGTTACTTGGTGTCAGTGTATGTCTCTGTTACTTGGTGTAAGTGTGTGTCTGTGTTACTGGGTATCAGTGTATGACTTTGTTACTTGGTTTCAGTGTATGTCTGTGTTACTTGGTGTAAGTGTGTGTCTGTGTTACTGGGTATCAGTGTATGTCTTTGTTACTTGGTGTCAGTCTATGTCTTTGTTACTTGGTGTAAGTGTATGGCTTTGTTACTTGGTGTCAGTGTATGTCTGTGTTACTTGGTGTAAGTGTATGTCTTTGTTGCTTGGTGTCAGTGTATGTCTTTGTTACTTGGTGTAAGTGTATGTCTTTGTTACTTGGTGTAAGTGTGTGTCTTTGTCACTGGGTGTCTGTGTATGTCTTTGTTGCTGGGTGTCAGTGCATGTCTTTGTGACTTAGTGTAAGTGTGTGTCTCTGTTACTGGGTTTCAGTGTCTGTCTTTGTTACTTGGTGTAAGCGTGTGTCTGTTTTACTGGGTATCAGTGTATGGCTTTGTTACTTGGTGCAAGTGTATGTCTTTGTTACTTGCTGGCAGTGTATGTCTTTGATACTTGGTGTCAGTGTTTGTCTGTGTTACTTGGTGTAAGTTTGTGTCTTTGTTACTTGGTGTCTGTGTATGTATTTGTTACTTGGTGTAAGTGTGTGTCTGTGTTACTGGGTATCAGTGTATGTCTTTGTTACTTGGTGTCTGTGTATGTCTTTGTATACTTTGTGTCAGTGTGTGTCTTTGTTACTTGGTGTCCTTGTGTTTCTTTGTGACTGGGTTTCAGTGTACGTCTTTGTGAAATGGTGTTAGTGTGTGTGTTACTGGGTATCAGTGTATGTCTTTGTTACTGGGTATCAGTGTCTGTCTTTGTTACTTGGTGTAAGTGTGTGCCTGTGTTACTTGCTGTCAGTGTATGTCTTTGTTACTTGCTGTCAGTGTATGTCTGAGTACTTGGTGTAAGTGTGTGTCTTTGTTACTTGGTGTCAGTATATGTCTGTGTTACTTGGTGTAAGTGTATGTCTTTGTTACTTGGTGTCAGTGTATGTCTTTGTTACTTGGTGTAATTGTACGTCTTTGTTACTTGGTGTCAGTGCATGTCTTTGTTACTTGGTGTAAGTGTCGCCCTTGTTACTTGGTGTCAGTGTATGTGTCTGCTACTTTGTTTAAGTGTGTGTCTGTGTTAATGGGTATCAGTGCATGTCTTCGTTCCTTGGTGTCATTGTCTGTCTTTGTTACTTTGTGTAATTGTGTGTCTGTGTTACTGGGTATCAGTGTGTGTCTGTGTTACTGGGTATCAGTGTATGTCTTTGTTACTTGCTGTCAGTGTATGTCTTTGTTACTTGGTGTAAGTGTATGTCTTTGTCACTTGGTGTCAGTGTATGTCTTTGTTACTTGGTGTAAGTGTATGTCTTTGCTACTTGGTGTCAGTGTATGTCTTTGATACTTGGTGTAAGTGTATGTCTGTGTTACTGGGTATCAGTGTATGCCTTTGTTACTTGGTGTCAATGTATGCCTTTTTTACTTGGTGCAAGTGTATGTCTTTGTTACTTGGTGTCAGTGTATGTCTTTGTTACTTGGTGTAAGTGTGTGTCTGTGTTACTGGGTATCAGTGTATGTCTTTGTTACTTGGTGTCTGTGTGTGTCTGTGTTACTTGGTGTAAGTGTGTGTCTGTGTAACTGGGTATCATTGTATGTCTTTGTTACTTGGTGTACGTGTGTGTCTGTGTTACTGGGTATCAGTGTATGTCTTTGCTAATTGTTGTCAGTGTATTTCTTTGTTACTTGCTGTAAGTGTGCGTCTATGTTACTGGGTATCAGTGTATGTCTTTGTTAATTGGTGTAAGTGTACGTCTTTGTTCCTTGGTTTCAGTGCATGTCTTTGTTACTTGGTGTAAGTGTATGCCTTTGTTACTGGGTATCAGTGTATGTCTTTGTTACTTGGTGTCAGTGTATGTCTGTGTTACTTGGTGTAAGTGTGTGTCTGTGTTACTGGGTATCTGTGTATGACTTTGTTACTTGGTGTCAGTCAATGTCTTTGTTACTTGGTGTAAGTGTATGGCTTTGTTACTTGGTGTCAGTGTATGTCTGTGTTACTTGGTGTAAGTGTATGTCTTTGTTACTTGGTGTCAGTGTATGTCTTTGTTACTTGGTGTAAGTGTATGTCTTTGTTAGCTGGTGTCAGTGTATGTCTGTGTTACTTGGTGTAAGCGTGTGTCTGTGTTACTGGGTATCAGTGTATGGCTTTGTTACTTGGTGTAAGTGTATGTCTTTGTTACTTGCTGGCAGTGTATGTCTTTGATACTTGGTGTCAGTGTATGTCTGTGTTACTTGGTGTAAGTTTGTGTCTTTGTTACTTGGTGTCTGGGTATGTATTTGTTACTTGGTGTAAGTGTGTGTCTGTGTTACTGGGTATTAGTGTATGTCTTTGTTACTTGGTGTCTGTGTATGTCTTTGTATACTTTGTGTCAGTGTGTGTCTTTGCTACTTGGTGTCAGTGTATGTCTTTGTTACTTGCTGTCAGTGTATGTCTGTGTACTTGGTGTAAGTGTGTGTCTTTGTTACTTGGTGTCAGTGTATGTCTGTGTTACTTGGTGTAAGTGCATGTCTTTGTTACTTGGTGTCAGTGTATGTCTTTGTTACTTTGAGTCAGTGTATGTCGGTGTTACTTGGTGTAAGAGTGTGTCTGTGTTACTGGGTATCAGTGTATGTCTTTGTTACTTTGTGTAATTGTGTGTCTGTGTTACTGGGTATCAGTGTATGTCTTTGTTACTTTGAGTCAGTGTATGTCGGTGTTACTTGGTGTAAGAGTGTGTCTGTGTTACTGGGTATCAGTGTATGTCTTTGTTACTTGGTGTCAGTGTATGTCTTTGTTACTTGGTGTAAGTGTATATCTTTGTTACTTGGTGTCAGTGTATGTCTGTGTGACTTGGTGTAAGTGTATGTCTTTGTTACTTGGTGTCAGTGCATGTCTTTGTTACTTGACGTAAGTGTATGTCTTTGTTACTTGGTGTCAGTGTATGTCTTTGTTGCTTGGTGTAAGTGTACGTCTTTGCTACTTGGTGTCAGTGTATGTCTGTGTTACTTGGTGTAAGTTTGTGTCTTTGTTACTTGGTGTCTGTGTATGTATTTGTTACTTGGTGTAATTCTGTGTCTGTGTTACTGGGTATCAGTGTATGTCTTTGTTACTTGGTGTCTGTGTATGTCTTTGTAGACTTTGTGTCAGTGTGTGTCTTTGTTACTTTGTGTCCTTGTGTTTCTTTGTTACTGGGTGTCAGTGTATGTCTTTGTGAAATGGTGTTAGTGTATGTCTGTGTTACTGGGTATCAGTGTATGTCTTTGTTACTGGGGATCAGTGTCTGTCTTTGTTACTTGGTGTAAGTGTGTGCCTGTGTTACTTGCTGTCAGTGTATGTCTTTGTTACTTGCTGTCAGTGTATGTCTGTGTACTTGGTGTAAGTGTGTGTCTTTGTTACTTGGTGTCAGTGTATGTCTGTGATACTTGGTGCAAGTGTATGTCTTTGTTACTTGGTGTCAGTGTATGTCTTTGTTACTTGGTGTAATTGTACGTCTTTGCTACTTGGTGTCAGTTCATGTCTTTGTTACTTGGTGTAAGTGTAGGCCTTTGTTACATGGTGTCAGTGTTTGTGTCTGCTACTTTGTTTAAGTGTGTGTCCGTGTTAATGGGTATCAGTGCATGTCTTCGTTACTTGGTGTCATTGTCTGTCTTTGTTACTTTGTGTAATTGTATGTCTGTGTTACTGGTTATCAGTGTATGTCTTTGTTACTTTGTGTAATTGTGTGTCTGTGTTACTGGGTACCAGTGTATGTCTTTGTTACTTTGAGTCAGTGTATGTCGGTGTTACTTGGTGTAAGAGTGTGTCTGTGTTACTGGGTATCAGTGTATGTCTTTGTTACTTGGTGTCAGTGTATGTCTTTGTTACTTGGTGTAAGTGTATATCATTGTTACTTGGTGTCAGTGTATGTCTGTGTGACTTGGTGTAAGTGTATGTCTTTGTTACTTGGTGTCCAGTGCATGCCTTTGTTACTTGGTGTAAGTGTATGTCTTTGTTACTTGGTGTCAGTGTATGTCTTTGTTACTTGGTGTAAGTGTACGTCTTTGCTACTTGGTGTCAGTGTATGTCTGTGTTACTTGGTGTAAGTTTGTGTCTTTGTTACTTGGTGTCTGTGTATGTTTTTGTTACTTGGTGTAAGTGTGTGACAGTGTTACTGGATATCAGTGTATGTCTTTGTTACTTGGTGTCTGTGTATGTCTTTGTAGACTTTGTGTCAGTGTGTGTCTTTGTTACTTGGTGTCCTTGTGTTTCTTTGTTACTGGGTGTCAGTGTATGTCTTTGTGAAATGGTGTTAGTGTATGTCTGTGTTACTGGGTATCAGTGTATGTCTTTGTTACTGGGTATCAGTGTCTGTCTTTGTTACTTGGTGTAAGTGTGTGCCTGTGTTACTTGCTGTCAGTGTATGTCTTTGTTACTTGCTGTCAGTGTATGTCTGTGTACTTGGTGTAAGTGTGTGTCTTTGTTACTTGGTGTCAGTGTATGTCTGTGTTACTTGGTGCAAGTGTATGTCTTTGCTACTTGGTGTCAGTGCATGTCTTTGTTACTTGGTGTAAGTGTAGGCCTTTGTTACTTGGTGTCAGTGTTTGTGTCATTTACTTTGTTTAAGTGTGTGTCTGTGTTAATGGGTATCAGTGCATGTCTTCGTTACTTGGTGTCATTGTCTGTCTTTGTTACTTTGTGTAATTGTATGTCTGTGTTACTGGGTATCAGTGTATGTCTTTGTTACTTTGAGTCAGTGTCCGTCGGTGTTACTTGGTGTAAGAGTGTGTCTGTGTTACTGGGTATCAGTGTATGTCTTTGTTACTTGGTGTCAGTGTATGTCTTTGTTACTTGGTGTAAGTGTATATCTTTGTTACTTGGTGTCAGTGTACGTCTGTGTGACTTGGTGTAAGTGTATGTCTTTGTTACTTGGTGTCAGTGTATGTCTTTGTTACTTGGTGTAAGTGTATGTCTTTGTTACATGGTGTCAGTCTATGTCTTTGTTACTTGGTGTAAGTGTATGTCTTTGCTACTTGGTGTCAGTGTATGTCTTTGATACTTGGTGTAAGTGTATGTCTGTGTTACTGGGTATCAGTGTATGTCTTTGTTACTTGGTGTCAGTGTATGTCTTTTTTACTTGGTGCAAGTGTATGTCTTTGTTACTTGGTGTCAGTGTATGTCTTTGTTACTTGGTGTAAGTGTGTGTCTGTGTTACTGGGTATCAGTGTATGTCTTTGTTACTTGGTGTCTGTGTGTGTGTGTGTTGCTTGGTGTAAGTGTGTCTCTGTGTAACTGGGTATCAGTGTATGTCTTTGTTACTTGGTGTACGTGTGTGTCTGTTTTACTGGGTATCAGTGTATGTCTTTGCTAATTGTTGTCAGTGTATTTCTTTGTTACTTGGTGTAAGTGTGTGTCTATGTTACTGGGTATCAGTGTATGTCTTTGTTACTTGGTGTAAGTGTACGTCTTTGTTACATGGTGTCAGTCTATGTCTTTGTTACTTGGTGTAAGTGTATATCTTTGTTACTTGGTGTCAGTGTACGTCTGTGAGACTTGGTGTAAGTGTATGTCTTTGTTACTTGGTGTCAGTGTATGTCTTTGTTACTTGGTGTAAGTGTATGTCTTTGTTACATGGTGTCAGTCTATGTCTTTGTTACTTGGTGTAAGTGTATGTCTTTGCTACTTGGTGTCAGTGTATGTCTTTGTTACTTGGTGTAAGTGTGTGTCTGTGTTACTGGGTATCAGTGTATGTCTTTGTTACTTGGTGTCTGTGTGTGTGTGTGTTGCTTGGTGTAAGTGTGTCTCTGTGTAACTGGGTATCAGTGTATGTCTTTGTTACTTGGTGTACGTGTGTGTCTGTTTTACTGGGTATCAGTGTATGTCTTTGCTAATTGTTGTCAGTGTATTTCTTTGTTACTTGGTGTCAGTGTGTGTCTATGTTACTGGGTATCAGTGTATGTCTTTGTTACTTGGTGTAAGAGTACGTCTTTGTTACATGGTGTCAGTCTATGTCTTTGTTACTTGGTGTAAGTGTATATCTTTGTTACTTGGTGTCAGTGTACGTCTGTGTGACTTGGTGTAAGTGTATGTCTTTGTTACTTGGTGTCTGTGTGTGTGTGTGTTGCTTGGTGTAAGTGTGTCTCTGTGTAACTGGGTATCAGTGTATGTCTTTGTTACTTGGTGTACGTGTGTGTCTGTTTTACTGGGTATCAGTGTATGTCTTTGCTAATTGTTGTCAGTGTATTTCTTTGTTACTTGGTGTAAGTGTGTGTCTATGTTACTGGGTATCAGTGTATGTCTTTGTTACTTGGTGTAAGTGTACGTCTTTGTTACTTGGTTTCAGTGCATGTCTTTGTTACTTGGCGTAAGTGTATGCCTTTGTTACTTGGTGTCAGAGTATGTCTCTGTTACTTGGTGTAAGTGTGTGTCTGTGTTACTGGGTATCAGTGTATGTCTTTGTTACTTGGTGTCAGTGTATGTCTGTGTTACTTGGTGTCAGTGTGTGTCTGTTTTACTGGGTATCTATGTATGTCTTTGTTAATTTGTGTCAGTGGATGTCTTTGTTACTTTATGTCAGTGTGTGTCTTTGTTACTTGGTGTCAGTATGTGTCTTTGTAACTGGGAGTCAGTGTGTGTCTTTGTCACTGGGTGTCAGTGTATGTCTTTGTTGCTGGGTGTCAGTGTATGTCTTTGTGACTTGGTGTAAGTGTGTGTCTGTGTTACTGGGTATCAGTGTATGGCTTTGTTACTTGGTGTAAGTGTATGTCTTTGTTACTTGGTGTCAGTGTATGTCTTTGATACTTGGTGTCAGTGTATGTCTGTGTTACTTGTTGTAAGTTTGTGTCTTTGTTACTTGGTGTCAGTCAATGTCTTTGTTACTTGGTGTAAGTGAATGGCTTTGTTACTTGGTGTCAGTGTATGTCTGTGTTACTTGGTGTCAGTGTATGTCTTTGTACTTGGTGTCAGTGTATGTCTTTGTTACTTGGTGTCAGTCAATGTCTTTGTTACTTGGTGTAAGTGAATGGCTTTGTTACTTGGTGTCAGTGTATGTCTGTGTTACTTGGTGTCAGTGTATGTCTTTGTTGCTGGGTGTCAGTGTATGTCTTTGTGACTTGGTGTAAGTGTGTGTCTCTGTTACTTGGTTTCAGTGTCTGTCTTTGTTCCTTGCTGTAAGCGTGTGTCTGTGTTACTGGGTATCAGTGTATGGCTTTGTTACTTGGTGTAAGTGTATGTCTTTGTTACTTGGTGTCAGTGTATGTCTTTGATACTTGGTGTCAGTGTATGTCTGTGTTACTTGGTGTAATTTTGTGTATTTGTTACTTGGTGTAAGTGTGTGTCTGTGTTACTGGGTATCAAGGTATGTCTTTGTTACTTGGTGTCTGTGTATGTCTTTGTATACTTTGTGTCAGTGTGTGTCTTTGTTACTTGGTTTCCTTGTGTTTCTTTGTTACTGGGTGTCAGTGTATGTCTTGGTGACTTGGTGTTAGTGTGTGTCTGTGTTACTGGGTATCAGTGTATGTCTTTGTTACTGGGTATCAGTGTATGTCTGTGTACTTGGTGTAAGTGTGTGTCTTTGTGACTTGGTGTCAGTGTATGTCTTTGTTACTTGGTGTAAGTGTATGCCTTTGTTACTTGGTTTCAGTGTATGTGTCTGCTACTTGGTTTAAGTGTGTGTCTGTGTTAAGGGGTATCAGTGCATGTCTTCGTTACTTGGTGTCATTGTCTGTCTTTGTTACTTTGTGTAATTGTGTGTCTGTGTTACTGGGTATCAGTGTATGTCTTTGTTACTTGGTGTCAGTGTATGTCTTTGTTACTTGGTGTAAGTGTATATCTTTGTTACTTGGTGTCAGTGTATGTCTGTGTTACTTGGTGTAAGTGTATGTCTTTGATACTTGGTGTCAGTGTATGTCTTTATTACTTGGTGTAAGTGTATGTCTTTGTTACTTGGTGTCAGTGTATGTCGGTGTTACTTGGTGTAAGAGTGTGTCTGTGTTACTGGGTATCAGTTTATGTCTTTGTTACTTGGTGTCAGTGTATGTCTTTGTTACTTGGTGTAAGTGTATATCTTTGTTACTTGGTGTCAGTGTATGTCTGTGTTACTTGGTGTAAGTGTATGTCTTTGATACTTGGTGTCAGTGTATGTCTTTATTACTTGGTGTAAGTGTATGTCTTTGTTACTTGGTGTCAGTGTATGTCTTTGATACTTGGTGTAAGTGTATGTCTTTGCTACTTGGTGTCAGTGTATGTCTTTGATACTTGGTGTAAGTGTATGTCTGTGTTACTGGGTATCAGTGTATGTCTTTGTTACTTGGTGTCAGTGCATATCTTTGTTACTTGGTGTCAGTGTATGTCTTTGTTACTTCGTGTAACTGTGTGTCTGTGTTACTGGTATCAGTGTATGTCTTTGTTACTTGGTGTCTGTGTGTGTCTGTGTTACTTGGTGTAAGTGTGTTTCTGTGTAACTGGGTATCAGTGTATGTCTTTGTTACTTGGTGTAAGTGTGTGTCTGTGTTACTGGGTATCAGTGTATGTCTTTGCTAATTGTTGTCAGTGTCTTTCTTTGTTACTTGGTGTAAGTGTGTGTCTGTGTTATTGGGTATCAGAGTATGTCTTTGTTACTTTGTGTAACTGTACGTCTTTGTTGCTTGGTTTCAGTGCGTGTCTTTGTTACTTGGTGTAAGTGTATGCCTTTGTTACTTGGTGTCATTGTATGTCTCTGTTACTTGGTGTAAGTGTGTGTCTGTGTTACTGGGTATCAGTGTATGTCTTTGTTACTTGGTGTCAGTGTATGTCTGTGTTACTTGGTGTAAGTGTGTGTCTGTGTTACTGGGTATCAGAGTATGTCTTTGTTACTTTGTGTAACTGTACGTCTTTGTTGCTTGGTTTCAGTGCGTGTCTTTGTTACTTGGTGTAAGTGTATGCCTTTGTTACTTGGTGTCATTGTATGTCTCTGTTACTTGGTGTAGGTGTGTGTCTGTGTTACTGGGTATCAGTGTATGTCTTTGTTACTTGGTGTCAGTGTATGTCTGTGTTACTTGGTGTAAGTGTGTGTCTGTGTTACTGGGTATCAGTGTATGTCTTGGTTACTTGGTGTCAGTCTATGTCTTTGTTACTTGGTGTAAGTGTATGGCTTTGTTACTTGGTGTCAGTGTATGTCTGTGTTACTTGGTGTAAATGTATGTATTTGTTACTTGGTGTCAGTGTATGTCTTTGTTACTTGGTGTAAATGTATGTCTTTGTTACTTGGTGTCAGTGTATGTCTTTGTTACTTGGTGTAATTGTACGTCTTTGTTACTTGGTGTCAGTGCATGTCTTTGTTACATGGTGTAAGTGTAGCCCTTGTTTCTTGGTGTCAGTGTATGTGTCTGCTACTTTGTTTAAGTGTGTGTCTGTGTTAATGGGTATCAGTGCATGTCTTCGTTACTTGGTGTCATTGTTTTTCTTTGTTACTTTGTGTAATTGTGTGCCTGTGTTATTGGGTATCAGTGCATGTCTTTGTTACTTTGAGTCAGTGTATGTCGGTGTTACTTGGTGTAAGAGTGTGTCTGTGTTACTGGGTATCAGTGTATGTCTTTGTTACTTGGTGTCAGTGTATGTCTTTGTTACTTGGTGTAAGTGTATATCTTTGTTACTTGGTGTCAGAGTATGTCTGTGTGACTTGGTGTAAGTGTATGTCTTTGTTACTTGGGGTAAGTGTATGTCTTTGTTACTTGGTGTCAGTGTATGTCTTTGATACTTGGTGTCAGTGTATGTCTGTGTTACTTGGTGTAATTTTGTGTCTTTGTTGCTTGGTGTCTGTTTATGTATTTGTTACTTGGTGTAAGTGTGTGTCTGTGTTACTGGGTATCAAGGTATGTCTTTGTTACTTGGTGTCTGTGTATGTTTTTGTATACTTTGTGTCAGTGTGTGTCTTTGTTACTTGGTTTCCTTGTGTTTCTTTGTTACTGGGTGTCAGTGTATGTCTTTGTGACTTGGTGTTAGTGTGTGTCTGTGTTACTGGGTATCAGTGTATGTCTTTGTTACTGGGTATCAGTGTATGTCTGTGTACTTGGTGTAAGTGTGTGTCTTTGTTACTTGGTGTCAGTGTATGTCTTTGTTACTTGGTGTAAGTGTATGCCTTTGTTACTTGGTTTCAGTGTATGTGTCTGCTACTTGGTTTAAGTGTGTGTCTGTGTTAAGGGGTATCAGTGCATGTCTTCGTTACTTGGTGTCATTGTCTGTCTTTGTTACTTTGTGTAATTGTGTGTCTGTGTTACTGGGTATCAGTGTATGTCTTTGTTACTTGGTGTCAGTGTATGTCTTTGTTACTTGGTGTAAGTGTATATCTTTGTTACTTGGTGTCAGTGTATGTCTGTGTTACTTGGTGTAAGTGTATGTCTTTGATACTTGGTGTCAGTGTATGTCTTTATTACTTGGTGTAAGTGTATGTCTTTGTTACTTGGTGTCAGTGTATGTCGGTGTTACTTGGTGTAAGAGTGTGTCTGTGTTACTGGGTATCAGTTTATGTCTTTGTTACTTGGAGTCAGTGTATGTCTTTGTTACTTGGTGTAAGTGTATATCTTTGTTACTTGGTGTCAGTGTATGTCTGTGTTACTTGGTGTAAGTGTATGTCTTTGATACTTGGTGTCAGTGTATGTCTTTATTACTTGGTGTAAGTGTATGTCTTTGTTACTTGGTGTCAGTGTATGTCTTTGTTACTTGGTGTAAGTGTATGTCTTTGCTACATGGTGTCAGTGTATGTCTTTGATACTTGGTGTAAGTGTATGTCTGTGTTACTGGGTATCAGTGTATGTCTTTGTTACTTGGTGTCAGTGCATGTCTTTGTTACTTGGTGTCAGTGTATGTCTTTGTTACTTGGTGTAACTGTGTGTCTGTGTTACTGGGTATCAGTGTATGTCTTTGTTACTTGGTGTCTGTGTGTGTCTGTGTTACTTGGTGTAAGTGTGTGTCTGTGTAACTGGGTATCAGTGTATGTCTTTGTTACTTGGTGTAAGTGTGTGTCTGTGTTACTGGGTATCAGTGTATGTCTTTGCTAAATGTTGTCAGTGTCTTTCTTTGTTACTTGGTGTAAGTGTGTGTCTGTGTTACTGGGTATCAGAGTATGTCTTTGTTACTTTGTGTAAGTGTACGTCTTTGTTGCTTGGTTTCAGTGCGTGTCTTTGTTACTTGGTGTAAGTGTATGCCTTTGTTACTTGGTGTCATTGTATGTCTCTGTTACTTGGTGTAAGTGTGTGTCTGTGTTACTGGGTATCAGTGTATGTCTTTGTTACTTGGTGTCAGTGTATGTCTGTGTTACTTGGTGTAAGTGTGTGTCAGTGTTACTGGGTATCAGTGTATGTCTTGGTTACTTGGTGTCAGTCTATGTCTTTGTTACTTGGTGTAAGTGTATGGCTTTGTTACTTGGTGTCAGTGTATGTCTGTGTTACTTGGTGTAAGTGTATGTCTTTGTTACTTGGTGTCAGTGTATGTCTTTGTTACTTGGTGTAAGTGTATGTCTTTGTTACTTGGTGTCAGTGTATGTCTTTGTTACTTGGTGTAATTGTACGTCTTTGTTACTTGGTGTCAGTGCATGTCTTTGTTACTTGGTGTAAGTGTAGCCCCTGTTACTTGGTGTCAGTGTATGTGTCTGCTACTTTGTTTAAGTGTGTGTCTGTGTTAATGGGTATCAGTGCATGTCTTCGTTACTTGGTGTCATTGTTTTTCTTTGTTACTTTGTGAAATTGTGTGTCTGTGTTACTGGGTATCAGTGCATGTCTTTGTTACTTTGAGTCAGTGTATGTCGGTGTTACTTGGTGTAAGAGTGTGTCTGTGTAACTGGGTATCAGTGTATGTCTTTGTTACTTGGTGTCAGTGTATGTCTTTGTTACTTGGTGTAAGTGTATATCTTTGTTACTTGGTGTCAGAGTATGTCTGTGTGACTTGGTGTAAGTGTATGTCTTTGTTACTTGGTGTCAAAGTATGTCTTTGTTACTTGGTGTAAGTGTATGTCTTTGTTACTTGGTGTCAGTGTATGTCTTTGTTACTTGGTGTAAGTGTATGTCTTTGCTACTTGGTGTCAGTGTATGTCTTTGATACTTGGTGTAAGTGTATGTCTGTGTTACTGGGTATCAGTGTATGTATTTGATACTTGGTGTCAGTGTATGTCTTTTTTACTTGGTGCAAGTGTATGTCTTTGTTACTTGGTGTAAGTGTGTGTCTGTGTTACTGGGTATCATTGTATGTCTCTGTTACTTGGTGTCTGTGATACTTGGTGTAAGTGTGTGTCTGTGTAACTGGGTATCAGTGTATGTCGTTGTTACTTGGTGTACGTGAGTGTCTTTGTTACTGTGTATCAGTGTATGTCTTTGTTACTTGGTGTCAGTGTATGTCTGTGTTACTTGGTGTAAGTGTGTGTCTGTGTTACTGGGTATCAGTGTATGTCTTGGTTACTTGGTGTCAGTCTATGTCTTTGTTACTTGGTGTAAGTGTATGGCTTTGTTACTTGGTGTCAGTGTATGTCTGTGTTACTTGGTGTAAGTGTATGTCTTTGTTACTTGGTGTCATTGTATGTCTCTGTTACTTGGTGTAAGTGTGTGTCTGTGTTACTGGGTATCAGTGTATGTCTTTGTTACTTGGTGTCAGTGTATGTCTGTGTTACTTGGTGTAAGTGTGTGTCTGTGTTACTGGGTATCAGTGTATGTCTTGGTTACTTGGTGTCAGTCTATGTCTTTGTTACTTGGTGTAAGTGTATGGCTTTGTTACTTGGTGTCAGTGTATGTCTGTGTTACTTGGTGTAAGTGTATGTCTTTGTTACTTGGTGTCAGTGTATGTCTTTGTTACTTGGTGTAAGTGTATGTCTTTGTTACTTGGTGTCAGTGTATGTCTTTGTTACTTGGTGTAATTGTACGTCTTTGTTACTTGGTGTCAGTGCATGTCTTTGTTACTTGGTGTAAGTGTAGCCCCTGTTACTTGGTGTCAGTGTATGTGTCTGCTACTTTGTTTAAGTGTGTGTCTGTGTTAATGGGTATCAGTGCATGTCTTCGTTACTTGGTGTCATTGTTTTTCTTTGTTACTTTGTGTAATTGTGTGTCTGTGTTACTGGGTATCAGTGCATGTCTTTGTTACTTTGAGTCAGTGTATGTCGGTGTTACTTGGTGTAAGAGTGTGTCTGTGTAACTGGGTATCAGTGTATGTCTTTGTTACTTGGTGTCAGTGTATGTCTTTGTTACTTGGTGTAAGTGTATATCTTTGTTACTTGGTGTCAGAGTATGTCTGTGTGTCTTGGTGTAAGTGTATGTCTTTGTTACTTGGTGTCAAAGTATGTCTTTGTTACTTGGTGTAAGTGTATGTCTTTGTTACTTCGTGTCAGTGTATGTCTTTGTTACTTGGTGTAAGTGTATGTCTTTGCTACTTGGTGTCAGTGTTTGTCTTTGATACTTGGTGTAAGTGTATGTCTCTGTTACTGGGTATCAGTGTATGTATTTGTTACTTGGTGTCAGTGTATGTCTTTTTTACTTGGTGCAAGTGTATGTCTTTGTTACTTGGTGTAAGTGTGTGTCTGTGTTACTGGGTATCAGTGTATGTCTTTGTTACTTGGTGTCTGTGTGTGTCTGTGTTACTTGGTGTAAGTGTGTGTCTGTGTAACTGGGTATCAGTGTATGTCTTTGTTACTTGGTGTACGTGAGTGTCTGTGTTACTGGGTATCAGTGTATGTCTTTGCTAATTGTTGTCAGTGTATTTCTTTGTTACTTGGTGTAAGTGTGCGTCCATGTTACTGGGTATCAGTGTATGTCTTTGTTAATTGGTGTAAGTGTACGTCTTTGTTACTTGGTTTCAGTGCATGTCTTTGTTACTTGGTGTAAGTGTATGCCTTTGTTACTGGGTATCAGTGTATGTCTTTGTTACTTGGTGTCAGTGTATGTCTGTGTTACTTGGTGGAAGTGTGTGTCTGTGTTACTGGGTATCTGTGTATGTCTTTGTTACTTGGTGTCAGTCAATGTCTTTGTTACTTGGTGTAAGTGTATGGCTTTGTTACTTGGTGTCAGTGCATGTCTGTGTTACTTGGTGTAAGTGTATGTCTTTGTTACTTGGTGTCAGTGTATGTCTTTGTTACTTGGTGCAAGTGTATGTCTTTGTTAGCTGGTGTCAGTGTGTGTCTGTGTTACTGGGTATCAGTGTATGTCTTTGTTAGTTTGTGTCAGTGGATGTCTTTGTTACTTTATGTCAGTGTGTGTCTTTGTTACTTGGTGTCAGTGTGTGTCTTTGTAACTGGGTGTCAGTGTGTTTCTTTGTCACTGGGTGTCAGTGTATGTCTTTGTTGCTGGGTGTCAGTGTATGTCTTTGTGACTTGGTGTAAGTGTGTGTCTCTGTTACTGGGTTTCAGTGTCTGTCTTTGTTACTTGCTGTCAGCGTGTGTCTGTGTTACTGGGTATCAGTGTATGGCTTCGTTACTTGGTGTAAGTTTGTGTCTTTGTTACTTGGTGTCTGTGTATGTATTTGTTACTTGGTGCAAGTGTGTGTCTGTGTTACTGGGTATCAATGTATGTCTTTGTTACTTGGTGTCAGTGTATGTCTGTGTTACTTGGTGTAAGTGTGTGTCTGTGTTACTGGGTATCTGTGTATGTCTTTGTTACTTGGTGTCAGTCAATGTCTTTGTTACTTGGTGTAAGTGTATGGCTTTGTTACTTGGTGTCAGTGTATGTCTGTGTTACTTGGTGTAAGTGTATGTCTTTGTTACTTGGTGTCAGTGTATGTCTTTGTTACTTGGTGTAAGTGTATGTCTTTGTTAGTTGGTGTCAGTGTGTGTCTGTGTTACTGGGTATCAGTGTATGTCTTTGTTACTTTGTGCCAGTGGATGTCTTTGTTACTTTATGTCAGTGTGTGTCTTTGTTACTTGGTGTCAGTGTGTGTCTTTGTAATGGGTGTCAGTGTGTGTCTTTGTCACTGGGTGTCAGTTTATGTCTTTGTTGCTGGGTGTCAGCGTATGTCTTTGTGACTTGGTGTAAGTGTGTGTCTCTGTTACTGGGTTTCTGTGTCTGTCTTTGTTACTTGCTGGAAGCGTGTGTCTGTGTTACTGGGTGTCAGTGTATGACTGTGTTACTTGGTGTAAGTTTGTGTCTTTGTTACTTGGTGTCTGTGTATGTATTTGTTACTTGGTGTAAGTGTGTGTCTGTGTTACTGGGTATCAAGGTATGTCTTTGTTACTTGGTGTCTGTGTATGTCTTTGTATACTTTGTGTCAGTGTGTGTCTTTGTTACTTGGTGTCCTTGTGTTTCTTTGTTACTGGGAGTCAGTGTATGTCTTTGTGACTTGGTGTTAGTGTGTGTCTGTGTTACTGGGTATCAGTGTATGTCTTTGTTACTGGGTATCAGTGTATGTCTGTGTACTTGATGTAAGTGTGTGTCTTTGTTACTTGGTGTCAGTGTATGTCTTTGTTACTCGGTGTAAGTGTACGTCTTTGTTACTTGGTGTCAGTGCATGTCTTTGTTACTTGGTGTAAGTGTAAGCCTTTGTTACTTGGTTTCAGTGTATGTGTCTGCTACTTGGTTTAAGTGTGTGTCTGTGTTAAGGGGTATCAGTGCATGTCTTCGTTACTAGGTGTCATTGTCTGTCTTTGTTACTTTGTGTAATTGTGTGTCTGTGTTACTGGGTATCAGTGTATGTCTTTGTTACTTTGAGTCAGTGTATGTCGGTGTTACTTGGTGTAAGTGTGTGTCTGTGTTACTGGGTATCAGTTTATGTCTTTGTTACTTGGTGTCAGTGTATGTCTTTGTTACTTGGTGTAAGTGTATATCTTTGTTATTTGGTGTCAGTGTATGTCTGTGTTACTTGGTGTAAGTGTATGTCTTTGATACTTGGTGTCAGTGTATGTCTTTGTTACTTGGTGTAAGTGTATGTCTTTGTTACTTGGTGTCAGTGTATGTCTTTGTTACTTGGTGTAAGTGTAGGCCTTTGTTACTTGGTGTCAGTGTATGTGTCTGCTACTTGGTTTAAGTGTGTGTCTGTGTTAATGGGTATCAGTGCATGTCTTCGTTACTTGGTGTCATCGTCTGACTTTGTTACTTTGTGTAATTGTGTGTCTGTGTTACTGGGTATCAGTGTATGTCTTTGTTACGTTGAGTCAGTGTATGTCGGTGTTACTTGTTGTAAGAGTGTGTCTGTGTTACTGGGTATCAGTGTATGTCTTTGTTACTTGGTGACAGTGAATGTCTTTGTTACTTGGTGTAAGTGTATATCTTTGTTACTTGGTGTCAGTGTATGTCTGTGTTACTTGGTGTAAGTGTATGTCTTTGTTACTTGGTGTCAGTGTATGTCTTTGTTACTTGGTGTAAGTGTATGTCTTTATTACTTGGTGTCAGTGTATGTCTTTGTTACTTGGTGCAAGTGTATGTCTTTGCTACTTGGTGTCAGTGTATGTCTGTGTTACTGGGTATCAGTGTCTGTCTTTGTTACTTGGTGTCAGTGTATGTCTTTTTTACTTGGTGCAAGTGTATGTCTTTGTTAGTTGGTGTCAGTGTATGTGTTTGTTACTTGGTGTAAGTGTCCGTCTGTGTTACTGGGTATCAGTGTATGTCTTTGTTACTTGGTGTCTGTGTGTGTCTGTGTTACTTGGTGTAAGTGTGTGTCTGTGTAACTGGGTATCAGTGTATGTCTTTGATAATTGTTGTCAGTGTATTTCTTTGTTACTTGGTGTAAGTGTGTGTCTGTGTTACTGGGTATCAGTGTATGTCTTTGTTACTTGGTGTAAGTGTACGTCTTTGTTACTTGGTTTCAGTGTTTGTCTGTGTTACTTGGTGTAAGTGTGTGTCTGTGTTACTGGGTGTCAGTGTATGTCTTTGTTACTTGTTGTCAGTCTATGTCTTTGTTACTTGGTGTAAGTGTATGGTTTTGTTACTTGGTGTCAGTGTATGTCTGTGTTACTTGGTTTAAGTGTATGTATTTGTTACTTGGTGTCAGTGTATGTCTTTGTTACTTGGTGTAAGTGTATATCTTTGTTACTTGGTGTCAGTGTGTGTCTTTGTCACTGGGTGTCAGTTTATGTCTTTGTTGCTGGGTGTCAGTGCATGTCTTTGTGACTTGGTGTAAGTGTGTGTCTCTGTTACTGGGTTTCAGTGTCTGTCTTTGTTTCTTGGTGGAAGCGTGTGTCTGTGTTACTGGGTATCAGTGTATGGCTTTGTTACTTGGTGTAAGTGTATGTCTTTGTTACTTGCTGGCAGTGTATGTCTTTGATACTTGGTGTCAGCGTATGTCTGTGTTACTTGGTGTAAGTTTGTGTCTTTGTTACTTGGTGTCTGGGTATGTATTTGTTACTTGGTGTAAGTGTGTGTCTGTGTTACTGGGTATCAGTGTATGTCTTTGTTACTTGGTGTCTGTGAATCTCTTTGTATACTTTGTGTCAGTGTGTGTCTTTGCTACTTGTTGTCCTTGTGTTTCTTTGTTACTGGGTGTCAGTGTATGTCTTTGTGAAATGGAGTTAGTGTGTGTCTGTGTTACTGGGTAT
The DNA here is from genome assembly GCF_036365525.1 of Heterodontus francisci. Taxonomy (NCBI): domain Eukaryota; kingdom Metazoa; phylum Chordata; class Chondrichthyes; order Heterodontiformes; family Heterodontidae; genus Heterodontus; species Heterodontus francisci. The sequence continues at coordinate 4,911,844 of NW_027141655.1, read as the reverse complement.
CAGTGTATGTCTTTGTTACTGGGTATCAGTGTCTGTCTTTGTTACTTGGTATAAGTGTGTGCCTGTGTTACTTGCTGTCAGTGTATGTCTTTGTTACTTGCTGTCAGTGTATGTCTGTGTACTTGGTGTAAGTGTGTGGCTTTGTGACTTGGTGTCAGTGTATGTCTGTGTTAGTTGGTGTAAGTGTATGTCTTTGTTACTTGGTGTCAGTGTATGTCTTTGTTACTTTGAGTCAGTGTATGTCGGTGTTACTTGTTGGAAGAGTGTGTCTGTGTTACTGGGTATCAGTGTATGTCTTTGTTACTTTGTGTAATTGTGTGTCTGTGTTACTGGGTATCAGTGTATGTCTTTGTTACTTTGAGTCAGTGTATGTCGGTGTTACTTGGTGTAAGAGTGTGTCTGTGTTACTGGGTATCAGTGTATGTCTTTGTTACTTGGTGTCAGTGTATGTCTTTGTTACTTGGTGTAAGTGTATATCTTTGTTACTTGGTGTCAGTGTATGTCTGTGTGACTTGGTGTAAGTGTATGTCTTTATTACTTGGTGTCAGTGCATGTCTTTGTTACTTGGTGTAAGTGTATGTCTTTGTTACTTGGTGTCAGTGTATGTCTTTGTTACTTGGTGTAAGTGTACGTCTTTGCTACTTGTTGTCAGTGTATGTCTGTGTTACTTGGTGTAAGTTAGTGTCTTTGTTACTTGGTGTCTGTGTATGTATTTGTTACTTGGTGTAAGTGTGTGTCTGTGTTACTGGGTATCAGTGTATGTCTTGGTTACTTGGTGTCAGTCTATGTCTTTGTTACTTGGTGTAAGTGTATGGCTTTGTTACTTGGTGTCAGTGTATGTCTGTGTTACTTGGTGTAAGTGTATGTCTTTGTTACTTGGTGTCAGTGTATGTCTTTGTTACTTGGTGTAAGTGTATGTCTTTGTTACTTGGTGTCAGTGTATGTCTTTGTTACTTGGTGTAATTGTACGTCTTTGTTACTTGGTGTCAGTGCATGTCTTTGTTACTTGGTGTAAGTGTAGCCCCTGTTACTTGGTGTCAGTGTATGTGTCTGCTACTTTGTTTAAGTGTGTGTCTGTGTTAATGGGTATCAGTGCATGTCTTCGTTACTTGGTGTCATTGTTTTTCTTTGTTACTTTGTGAAATTGTGTGTCTGTGTTACTGGGTATCAGTGCATGTCTTTGTTACTTTGAGTCAGTGTATGTCGGTGTTACTTGGTGTAAGAGTGTGTCTGTGTAACTGGGTATCAGTGTATGTCTTTGTTACTTGGTGTCAGTGTATGTCTTTGTTACTTGGTGTAAGTGTATATCTTTGTTACTTGGTGTCAGAGTATGTCTGTGTGACTTGGTGTAAGTGTATGTCTTTGTTACTTGGTGTCAAAGTATGTCTTTGTTACTTGGTGTAAGTGTATGTCTTTGTTACTTGGTGTCAGTGTATGTCTTTGTTACTTGGTGTAAGTGTATGTCTTTGCTACTTGGTGTCAGTGTATGTCTTTGATACTTGGTGTAAGTGTATGTCTGTGTTACTGGGTATCAGTGTATGTATTTGATACTTGGTGTCAGTGTATGTCTTTTTTAATTGGTGCAAGTGTATGTCTTTGTTACTTGGTGTAAGTGTGTGTCTGTGTTACTGGGTATCATTGTATGTCTCTGTTACTTGGTGTCTGTGATACTTGGTGTAAGTGTGTGTCTGTGTAACTGGGTATCAGTGTATGTCGTTGTTACTTGGTGTACGTGAGTGTCTTTGTTACTGGGTATCAGTGTATGTCTTTGTTACTTGGTGTCAGTGTATGTCTGTGTTACTTGGTGTAAGTGTGTGTCTGTGTTACTGGGTATCAGTGTATGTCTTGGTTACTTGGTGTCAGTCTATGTCTTTGTTACTTGGTGTAAGTGTATGGCTTTGTTACTTGGTGTCAGTGTATGTCTGTGTTACTTGGTGTAAGTGTATGTCTTTGTTACTTGGTGTCATTGTATGTCTCTGTTACTTGGTGTAAGTGTGTGTCTGTGTTACTGGGTATCAGTGTATGTCTTTGTTACTTGGTGTCAGTGTATGTCTGTGTTACTTGGTGTAAGTGTGTGTCTGTGTTACTGGGTATCAGTGTATGTCTTGGTTACTTGGTGTCAGTCTATGTCTTTGTTACTTGGTGTAAGTGTATGGCTTTGTTACTTGGTGTCAGTGTATGTCTGTGTTACTTGGTGTAAGTGTATGTCTTTGTTACTTGGTGTCAGTGTATGTCTTTGTTACTTGGTGTAAGTGTATGTCTTTGTTACTTGGTGTCAGTGTATGTCTTTGTTACTTGGTGTAATTGTACGTCTTTGTTACTTGGTGTCAGTGCATGTCTTTGTTACTTGGTGTAAGTGTAGCCCCTGTTACTTGGTGTCAGTGTATGTGTCTGCTACTTTGTTTAAGTGTGTGTCTGTGTTAATGGGTATCAGTGCATGTCTTCGTTACTTGGTGTCATTGTTTTTCTTTGTTACTTTGTGTAATTGTGTGTCTGTGTTACTGGGTATCAGTGCATGTCTTTGTTACTTTGAGTCAGTGTATGTCGGTGTTACTTGGTGTAAGAGTGTGTCTGTGTAACTGGGTATCAGTGTATGTCTTTGTTACTTGGTGTCAGTGTATGTCTTTGTTACTTGGTGTAAGTGTATATCTTTGTTACTTGGTGTCAGAGTATGTCTGTGTGACTTGGTGTAAGTGTATGTCTTTGTTACTTGGTGTCAAAGTATGTCTTTGTTACTTGGTGTAAGTGTATGTCTTTGTTACTTGGTGTCAGTGTATGTCTTTGTTACTTGGTGTAAGTGTATGTCTTTGCTACTTGGTGTCAGTGTTTGTCTTTGATACTTGGTGTAAGTGTATGTCTCTGTTACTGGGTATCAGTGTATGTATTTGTTACTTGGTGTCAGTGTATGTCTTTTTTACTTGGTGCAAGTGTATGTCTTTGTTACTTGGTGTAAGTGTGTGTCTGTGTTACTGGGTATCAGTGTATGTCTTTGTTACTTGGTGTCTGTGTGTGTCTGTGTTACTTGGTGTAAGTGTGTGTCTGTGTAACTGGGTATCAGTGTATGTCTTTGTTACTTGGTGTACGTGAGTGTCTGTGTTACTGGGTATCAGTGTATGTCTTTGCTAATTGTTGTCAGTGTATTTCTTTGTTACTTGGTGTAAGTGTGCGTCCATGTTACTGGGTATCAGTGGATGTCTTTGTTAATTGGTGTAAGTGTACGTCTTTGTTACTTGGTTTCAGTGCATGTCTTTGTTACTTGGTGTAAGTGTATGCCTTTGTTACTGGGTATCAGTGTATGTCTTTGTTACTTGGTGTCAGTGTATGTCTGTGTTACTTGGTGGAAGTGTGTGTCTGTGTTACTGGGTATCTGTGTATGTCTTTGTTACTTGGTGTCAGTCAATGTCTTTGTTACTTGGTGTAAGTGTATGGCTTTGTTACTTGGTGTCAGTGCATGTCTGTGTTACTTGGTGTAAGTGTATGTCTTTGTTACTTGGTGTCAGTGTATGTCTTTGTTACTTGGTGCAAGTGTATGTCTTTGTTAGCTGGTGTCAGTGTGTGTCTGTGTTACTGGGTATCAGTGTATGTCTTTGTTAGTTTGTGTCAGTGGATGTTTTTGTTACTTTATGTCAGTGTGTGTCTTTGTTACTTGGTGTCAGTGTGTGTCTTTGTAACTGGGTGTCAGTGTGTTTCTTTGTCACTGGGTGTCAGTGTATGTCTTTGTTGCTGGGTGTCAGTGTATGTCTTTGTGACTTGGTGTAAGTGTGTGTCTCTGTTACTGGGTTTCAGTGTCTGTCTTTGTTACTTGCTGTCAGCGTGTGTCTGTGTTACTGGGTATCAGTGTATGGCTTCGTTACTTGGTGTAAGTTTGTGTCTTTGTTACTTGGTGTCTGTGTATGTATTTGTTACTTGGTGCAAGTGTGTGTCTGTGTTACTGGGTATCAATGTATGTCTTTGTTACTTGGTGTCAGTGTATGTCTGTGTTACTTGGTGTAAGTGTGTGTCTGTGTTACTGGGTATCTGTGTATGTCTTTGTTACTTGGTGTCAGTCAATGTCTTTGTTACTTGGTGTAAGTGTATGGCTTTGTTACTTGGTGTCAGTGTATGTCTGTGTTACTTGGTGTAAGTGTATGTCTTTGTTACTTGGTGTCAGTGTATGTCTTTGTTACTTGGTGTAAGTGTATGTCTTTGTTAGTTGGTGTCAGTGTGTGTCTGTGTTACTGGGTATCAGTGTATGTCTTTGTTACTTTGTGCCAGTGGATGTCTTTGTTACTTTATGTCAGTGTGTGTCTTTGTTACTTGGTGTCAGTGTGTGTCTTTGTAATGGGTGTCAGTGTGTGTCTTTGTCACTGGGTGTCAGTGTATGTCTTTGTTGCTGGGTGTCAGCGTATGTCTTTGTGACTTGGTGTAAGTGTGTGTCTCTGTTACTGGGTTTCTGTGTCTGTCTTTGTTACTTGCTGGAAGCGTGTGTCTGTGTTACTGGGTGTCAGTGTATGACTGTGTTACTTGGTGTAAGTTTGTGTCTTTGTTACTTGGTGTCTGTGTATGTATTTGTTACTTGGTGTAAGTGTGTGTCTGTGTTACTGGGTATCAAGGTATGTCTTTGTTACTTGGTGTCTGTGTATGTCTTTGTATACTTTGTGTCAGTGTGTGTCTTTGTTACTTGGTGTCCTTGTGTTTCTTTGTTACTGGGAGTCAGTGTATGTCTTTGTGACTTGGTGTTAGTGTGTGTCTGTGTTACTGGGTATCAGTGTATGTCTTTGTTACTGGGTATCAGTGTATGTCTGTGTACTTGATGTAAGTGTGTGTCTTTGTTACTTGGTGTCAGTGTATGTCTTTGTTACTCGGTGTAAGTGTACGTCTTTGTTACTTGGTGTCAGTGCATGTCTTTGTTACTTGGTGTAAGTGTAAGCCTTTGTTACTTGGTTTCAGTGTATGTGTCTGCTACTTGGTTTAAGTGTGTGTCTGTGTTAAGGGGTATCAGTGCATGTCTTCGTTACTAGGTGTCATTGTCTGTCTTTGTTACTTTGTGTAATTGTGTGTCTGTGTTACTGGGTATCAGTGTATGTCTTTGTTACTTTGAGTCAGTGTATGTCGGTGTTACTTGGTGTAAGTGTGTGTCTGTGTTACTGGGTATCAGTTTATGTCTTTGTTACTTGGTGTCAGTGTATGTCTTTGTTACTTGGTGTAAGTGTATATCTTTGTTATTTGGTGTCAGTGTATGTCTGTGTTACTTGGTGTAAGTGTATGTCTTTGATACTTGGTGTCAGTGTATGTCTTTGTTACTTGGTGTAAGTGTATGTCTTTGTTACTTGGTGTCAGTGTATGTCTTTGTTACTTGGTGTAAGTGTAGGCCTTTGTTACTTGGTGTCAGTGTATGTGTCTGCTACTTGGTTTAAGTGTGTGTCTGTGTTAATGGGTATCAGTGCATGTCTTCGTTACTTGGTGTCATCGTCTGACTTTGTTACTTTGTGTAATTGTGTGTCTGTGTTACTGGGTATCAGTGTATGTCTTTGTTACGTTGAGTCAGTGTATGTCGGTGTTACTTGTTGTAAGAGTGTGTCTGTGTTACTGGGTATCAGTGTATGTCTTTGTTACTTGGTGACAGTGAATGTCTTTGTTACTTGGTGTAAGTGTATATCTTTGTTACTTGGTGTCAGTGTATGTCTGTGTTACTTGGTGTAAGTGTATGTCTTTGTTACTTGGTGTCAGTGTATGTCTTTGTTACTTGGTGTAAGTGTATGTCTTTATTACTTGGTGTCAGTGTATGTCTTTGTTACTTGGTGCAAGTGTATGTCTTTGCTACTTGGTGTCAGTGTATGTCTGTGTTACTGGGTATCAGTGTCTGTCTTTGTTACTTGGTGTCAGTGTATGTCTTTTTTACTTGGTGCAAGTGTATGTCTTTGTTAGTTGGTGTCAGTGTATGTGTTTGTTACTTGGTGTAAGTGTCCGTCTGTGTTACTGGGTATCAGTGTATGTCTTTGTTACTTGGTGTCTGTGTGTGTCTGTGTTACTTGGTGTAAGTGTATGTCTTTGTTACTTGGTGTCAGTGTATGTCTTTGTTACTTGGTGTAAGTGTACGTCTTTGCTACTTGTTGTCAGTGTATGTCTGTGTTACTTGGTGTAAGTTAGTGTCTTTGTTACTTGGTGTCTGTGTATGTATTTGTTACTTGGTGTAAGTGTGTGTCTGTGTTACTGGGTATCAGTGTATGTCTTTGTTACTTGGTGTCTGTGTATGTCTTTGTGGACTTTGTGTCAGTGTCTGTCTTTGTTACTTGGTGTCCTTGTGTTTCTTTGTTACTGGGTGTCAGTGTATGTCTTTGTGAAATGGTGTTGGTGTATGTCTGTGTTACTGGGTATCAGTGTATGTCTTTGTTACTGGGTATCAGTGTCTGTCTTTGTCACTTGGTGTAAGTGTGTGCCTGTGTTACTTGCTGTCAGTGTATGTCTTTGTTACTTGCTGTCAGTGTATGTCTGTGTACTTGGTGTAAGTGTGTGTCTTTGTTACTTGGTGTCAGTGTATGTCTGTGTTACTTGGTGTAAGTGTATGTCTTTGTTACTTGGTGTCAGTGTATGTCTTTGTTACTTGGTGTAATTGTACGTCTTTGTTACTTGGTGTCAGTGCATGTCTTTGTTACTTGGTGTAAGTGTACGTCTTTGTTACTTGGTGTCAGTGCATGTCTTTGTTACTTGGTGTAAGTGTAAGCCTTTGTTACTTGGTTTCAGTGTATGTGTCTGCTACTTGGTGTAAGTGTGTGTCTGTGTTAAGGGGTATCAGTGCATGTCTTCGTTACTTGGTGTCATTGTCTGTCTTTGTTACTTTGTGTAATTGTATGTCTGTGTTACTGGGTATCAGTGTATGTCTTTGTTACTTTGAGTCAGTGTCCGTCGGTGTTACTTGGTGTAAGTGTATATCTTTGTTACTTGGTGTCAGTGTATGTCTGTGTGACTTGGTGTAAGTGTATGTCTTTGTTACTTGGTGTCAGTGTATGTCTTTGTTACTTGGTGTAAGTGTATGTCTTTGTTACATGGTGTCAGTGTATGTCTTTGTTACTTGGTGTAAGTGTATGTCTTTGCTACTTGGTGTCAGTGTATGTCTTTGATACTTGGTGTAAGTGTATGTCTGTGTTACTGGGTATCAGTGTATGTCTTTGTTACTTGGTGTCAGTGTATGTCTTTTTTACTTGGTGCAAGTGTATGTCTTTGTTTCTTGGTGTCAGTGTATGTCTTTGTTACTTGTTGTATGTGTGTGTCTGTGTTACTGGGTATCAGTGTATGTCTTTGTTACTTGGTGTCTGTGTGTGTGTGTGTTGCTTGGTGTAAGTGTGTCTCTGTGTAACTGGGTATCAGTGTATGTCTTTGTTACTTGGTGTACGTGTGTGTCTGTGTCACTGGGTATCAGTGTATGTCTTTGCTAATTGTTGTCAGTGTATTTCTTTGTTACTTGGTGTAAGTGTGTGTCTATGTTACTGGGTATCAGTGTATGTCTTTGTTACTTGGTGTAAGTGTACGTCTTTGTTACTTGGTTACAGTGCATTTCTTTGTTACTTGGTGTAAGTGTATGCCTCTGTTACTTGGTGTCAGTATATGTCTCTGTTACTTGGTGTCAGTGTATGTCTGTGTTACTTGGTGTAAGTGTATGTCTGTGTTACTGGGTATCTGTGTGTGTCTTTGTTAATTTGTGTCAGTGGATTTCTTTGTTACTTGGTGTCAGTGTGTGTCTTTGTAACTGGGAGTCAGTGTGTGTCTTTGTCACTGGGTGTCAGTGTATGTCTTTGTTGCTGGGTGTCAGTGTATGTCTTTGTGACTTGGTGTAAGTGTGTGTCTCTGTTACTGGGTTTCAGTGTCTGTCTTTGTTACTTGCTGTAAGCGTGTGTCTGTGTTACTGGGTATCAGTGTATGGCTTTGTTACTTGGTGTAAGTGTATGTCTTTGTTACTTGGTGTCAGTGTATGTCTTTGATACTTGGTGTCAGTGTATGTCTGTGTTACTTGTTGTAAGTTTGTGTCTTTGTTACTTGGTGTCTGTGTATGTATTTGTTACTTGGTGTAAGTGTGTGTCGTTGTTACTGGGTATCAGTGTATGTCTTTGTTACTTGGTGTCAGTGTATGTCTGTGTTACTTGGTGTAAGTGTGTGTCGGTGTTACTGGGTATCTGTGTATGTCTTTGTTACTTGGTGTCAGTCAATGTCTTTGTTACTTGGTGTAAGTGATTGGCTTTGTTACTTGGTGTCAGTGTATGTCTGTGTTACTTGGTGTCAGTGTATGTCTTTGTTACTTGGTGTCTGTGTATGTCTTTGTTACTTGGTGTAAGTGTATGTCTTTGTTAGTTGGTGTCAGTGTCTGTCTGTGTTACTGGGTATCTGTGCATGTCTTTGTTACTTGGTGTCAGTCAATGTCTTTGTTACTTGGTGTAAGTGAATGGCTTTGTTACTTGGTGTCAGTGTATGTCTGTGTTACTTGGTGTCAGTGTATGTCTTTGTTGCTGGGTGTCAGTGTATGTCTTTGTGACTTGGTGTAAGTGTGTGTCTCTGTTACTGGGTTTCAGTGTCTGTCTTTGTTACTTGCTGTAAGCGTGTGTCTGTGTTACTGGGTCTCAGTGTCTGGCTTTGTTACTTGGTGTAAGTGTATGTCTTTGTTACTTGGTGTCATTGTATGTCTTTGATACTTGGTGTCAGTGTATGTCTGTGTTACTTGGTGTAAGTTTGTGTCTTTGTTACTTGGTGTCTGTTTATGTATTTGTTACTTGGTGTAAGTGTGTGTCTGTGTTACTGGGTATCAACGTATGTCTTTGTTACTTGGTGTCAGTGTATGTCTTTGTATACTTTGTGTCAGTGTGTGTCTTTGTTACTTGGTATCCTTGTGTTTCTTTGTTACTGGGTGTCAGTGTATGTCTTTGTGACTTGGTGTTAGTGTGTGTCTGTGTTACTGGGTATCAGTGTATGTCTTTGTTACTGGGTATCAGTGTATGTCTGTGTACTTGGTGTAAATGTGTGTCTTTGTTACTTGGTGTCAGTGTATGTCTTTGTTACTTGGTGTAAGTGTACGTCTTTGTTACTTGGTGTCAGTGCATGTCTTTGTTACTTGGTGTAAGTGTATGCCTTTGTTACTTGGTTTCAGTGTATGTGTCTGCTACTTGGTTTAAGTGTGTGTCTGTGTTAAGGGGTATCAGTGCATGTCTTCGTTACTTGGTGTCATTGTCTGTCTTTGTTACTTTGTGTAATTGTGTGTCTGTGTTACTGGGTATCAGTGTATGTCTTTGTTACTTTGAGTCAGTGTATGTCGGTGTTACTTGGTGTAAGAGTGTGTCTGTGTTACTGGGTATCAGTTTATGTCTTTGTTACTTGGTGTCAGTGTATGTCTTTGTTACTTGGTGTAAGTGTATATCTTTGTTACTTGGTGTCAGTGTATGTCTGTGTTACTTGGTGTAAGTGTATGTCTTTGATACTTGGTGTCAGTGTATGTCTTTATTACTTGGTGTAAGTGTATGTCTTTGTTACTTGGTGTCAGTGTGTGTCTTTGTTACTTGGTGTAAGTGTATGTCTTTGCTACTTGGTGTCAGTGCATGTCTTTGATACTTGGTGTAAGTTTATGTCTGTGTTACTGGGTATCAGTGTATGTCTTTGCTACTTGGTGTCAGTGCATGTCTTTGTTACTTGGTGTCAGTGTATGTCTTTGTTACTTGGTGTAACTGTGTGTCTGTGTTACTGGGTATCAGTGTATGTCTTTGTTACTTGGTGTCTGTGCGTGTCTGTGTTACTTGGTGTAAGTGTGTGTCTGTGTAACTGGGTATCAGTGTATGTCTTTCTTACTTGGTGTAAGTGTGTGTCTGTGTTACTGGGTATCAGTGTATGTCTTTGCTAATTGTTGTCAGTGTCTTTCTTTGTTACTTGGTGTAAGTGTGTGTCTGTGTTACTGTGTATCAGTGTATGTCTTTGTTACTTTGTGTAAGTGTCCGTCTTTGTTGCTTGGTTTCAGTGCGTGTCTTTGTTACTTGGTGTAAGTGTATGCCTTTGTTACTTGGTGTCATTGTATGTCTCTGTTACTTGGTGTAAGTGTGTGTCTGTGTTACTGGGTATCAGTGTATGTCTTTGTTACTTGGTGTCAGTGTATGTCTGTGTTACTTGGTGTAAGTGTGTGTCTGTGTTACTGGGTATCAGTGTATGTCTTTGTTACTTGGTGTCAGTCTATGTCTTTGTTACTTGGTGTAAGTGTATGGCTTTGTTACTTGGTGTCAGTGTATGTCTGTGTTACTTGGTGTAAGTGTATGTCTTTGTTACTTGGTGTCAGTGCATGTCTTTGTTACTTGGTGTAAGTGTATGTCTTTGTTACTTGGTGTCAGTGTATGTCTTTGTTACTTGGTGTAAGTGTATGTCTTTGCTACTTGGTGTCAGTGTATGTCTTTGATACTTGGTGTAAGTGTATGTCTGTGTCACTGGGTATCAGTGTCTGTCTTTGTTACTTGGTGTAAGTGTGTGTCTGTGTTACTGGGTATCAGTGTATGTCTTTGTTACTTGGTGACAGTGTGTGTCTGTGTTACTTGGTGTATGAGTGTGTCTGTGTAACTGGGTATCAGTGTATGTCTTTGTTAATTGGTGTAAGTGTGTGTCTGTGTTACAGGGTATCAGTGTATGTCTTTGTTACTTGTGTCAGTGCATGTCTTTGTTACTTGGTGTCAGGGTATGTCTTTGTTACTTGGTGTAACTGTGTGTCTGTGTTACTGGGTATCAGTGTATGTCTTTGTTACTTGGTGTCTGTGTGTGTCTGTGTTACTTGGTGTAAGTGTGTGTCTGTGTAACTGGGTATCAGTGTATGTCTTTGTTACTTGGTGTAAGTGTGTGTCTGTGTTACTGGGTATCAGTGTATGTCTTTGCTAATTGTTGTCAGTGTCCTTCTTTGTTACTTGGTGTAAGTGTGTGTCTGTGTTACTGGGTATCAGTGTATGTCTTTGTTACTTTGTGTAAGTGTCCGTCTTTGTTGCTTGGTTTCAGCGCGTGTCTTTGTTACTAGGTGTAAGTGTATGCCTTTGTTACTTGGTGTCATTGTATGTCTCTGTTACTTGGTGTAAGTGTGTGTCTGTGTTACTGGGTATCAGTGTATGTCGTTGTTACTTGGTGTCAGTGTATGTCTGTGTTACTTGGTGTAAGTGTATGGCTTTGTTACTTGGTGTCAGTTTATGCCTGTGTTACTTGGTGTAAGTGTATGTCTTTGTTACTTGGTGTCAGTGTGTGTCTTTGTTACTTGGTGTAAGTGTATGTCTTTGTTACTTGGTGTCAGTGTATGTCTTTGTTACTTGGTGTAAGTGTATGTCTTAGCTACTTGGTGTCAGTGTATGTATTTGATACTTGGTGTAAGTGTATTTCTGTGTCACTGGGTATCAGTGTCTGTCTTTGTTACTTGCTGTAAGTGTGTGTCTGTGTTACTGGGTATCAGTGTATGTCTTTGTTACTTGATGTCAGTGTATGTCTTTTTTACTTGGTGTAAGTGTATGTCTTTGTTACTTGGTGTAAGTGTGTGTCTGTGTTACTTGGTATCAGTGTATGTCTTTGTTACTTGGTGACAGTGTGTGTCTGTGTTACTTGGTGTATGAGTGTGTCTGTGTAACTGGGTATCAGTGTATGTCTTTGTTAATTGGTGTAAGTGTGTGTCTGTGTTCCAGGGTATCAGTGTATGTCTTTGTTACTAGGTGTCAGTGCATGTCTTTGTTACTTGGTGTAACTGTGTGTCTGTATTACTGGGTATCAGTGTATGTCTTTGTTACTTGGTGTCTGTGGGTGTCTGTGTTACTTGGTGTAAGTGTGTGTCTGTGTAACTGGGTATCAGTGTATGTCTTTGTTACTTAGTGTAAGTGTGTGTCTGTGTTACTGGGTATCAGTGTATGTCTTTGCTAATTGTTGTCAGTGTCTTTCTTTGTTACTTGGTGTAAGTGTGTGTCTGTGTTACTGGGTATCAGTGTATGTCTTTGTTACTTTGTGTAAGTGTCCGTCTTTGTTGCTTGGTTTCAGTGCGTGTCTTTGTTACTTGGTGTAAGTGTATGCCTTTGTTACTTGGTGTCATTGTATGTCTCTGTTACTTGGTGTAAGTGTGTGTCTGTGTTACTGGGTATCAGTGTATGTCTTTGTTACTTGGTGTCAGTGTATGTCTGTGTTACTTGGTGCAAGTGTATGTCTTTGTTACTTGGTGTCAGTGTATGTCTTTGTTACTTGATGTAAGTGTACGTCTTTGTGACTTGGTGTCAGTGCATGTCTTTGTTACTTGGTGTAAGTGTATGCCTTTGTTACTTGGTGTCAGTGTATGTGTCTGCTACTTGGTGCAAGTGTGTGTCTGTGTTAATGGGTATCAGTGTATGTCTTCGTTACTTGGTGTCATTGTCTGTCTTTATTACTTGGTGCAATTGTGTGTCTGTGTTACTGGGTATCAGTGTATGTCTTTGTTACTTTGAGTCATTGTATGTCTGTGTTACTTGGTGTAAGTGTGTGTCTGTGTTACTGGGTATCAGTGTATGTCTTTGTTACTTGGTGTAAGTGTATGTCTTTGTTACTTGGTGTCAGTGTATGTCTGTGTTACTTGGTGTAAGTGTATGTCTTTGTTACTTGGTGTCAGTGCATGTCTTTGTTACTTGGTGTAAGTGTATTACTTTGTTACTTGGTGTCAGTGTATGTCTGTGTTACTTGGTGTAAGTGTGTGTCTGTGTTACTGGTTATCAGTGTATGTCTTTGCTTCTTGGTGTCAGTGTATGTCTTTGTTACTTGGTGTCAGTGTATGTCTTTGTTACTTGGTGTAAGTGTATGTCTTTTCTACTTGGTGTCAGTGCATGTCTTTGATACTTGGTGTCAGGGTGTGTCTTTGTTACTTGGTGTCAGTGTGTGTCTTTGTTACTGGGTGTCAGTGTATGTCTTTGTTACTTGGTGTAAGTGTATGTCTTTTCTACTTGGTGTCAGTGTATGTCTTTGATACTTGGTGTCAGGGTATGTCTGTGTTACTGGGTATCAGTGTCTGTCTTTGTTACTATGTGTAAGTATGTGTCTGTGTTGCTGGGTATCAGTGTATGTGTTTGTTACTTGGTGTAAGTGTGTGTCTGTGTTCCTGGGTATCAGTGTCTGTCTCTGTTACTTGTTGTCTGTATATGTCTTTGTTACTTGGTGTCAGTGTGTGTCTTTGTTACTTGGTGTCAGTGTGTGTCTTTGTTACTGGGTGTCAGTGTTTGTGTTTGTTACTGTGTGTCAGTGTATGTCTTTGTGACTTGGTGTTAGTGTGTGTCTGTGTTACTGGGTAACAGTGTCTGTCTATGTTCCTTGGTGTAAGTGTGTGTCTGTGTTACTGGGTATCAGTGTATGTCTTTGTTACTTGGTGTCAGTGTATGTCTGTGTAATTGGTGTATGTGTGTGTCTTTGTTACTTGGTGTCAGTGTATGTCTGTGTTACTTGGTGTAAGTGTATGTCTTTGTTACTTTGTGTCAGTGCATGTCTTTGTTACTTGGTGTAAGTGTATTTCTTTGTTACTTGGTGTCAGTGTATGTCTGTGTTACTTGGTGTAAGTGTGTGTCTGTTACTGGTTATCAGTGTATGTCTTTGCTTCTTGGTGTCAGGGTGTGTCTTTGTTACTTGGTGTCAGTGTGTGTCTTTGTTACTGGGTGTCAGTGTATGTCTTTGTTACTTGGTGTAAGTGTATGTCTTTTCTACTTGGTGTAAGTGTATGTCTTTGATACTTGGTGTCAGGGTACGTCTGTGTTACTGGGTATCAGTGTCTGTCTTTGTTACTATGTGTAAGTGTGTGTCTGTGTTGCTGGGTATCAGTGTATGTGTTTGTTACTTGGTGTAATTGTGTGTCTGTGTTCCTGGGTATCAGTGTCTGTCTCTGTTACTTGTTGTCTGTATATGTCTTTGTTACTTGGTGTCAGTGTGTGTCTTTGTTACTTGGTGTCAGTGTGTGTCTTTGTTACTGGGTGTCAGTGTTTGTGTTTGTTACTGTGTGTCAGTGTATGTCTTTGTGACTTGGTGTTAGTGTGTGTCTGTGTTACTTGGTAACAGTGTCTGTCTTTATTACTTGGTGTAATTGTGTGTCTGTGTTACTGGGTATCAGTGTATGTCTTTGTTACTTTGAGTCATTGTACGTCTGTGTTACTTGGTGTAAGTGTGTGTCTGTGTTACTGGGTATCAGTGTATGTCTTTGTTACTTGGTGTAAGTGTATGTCTTTGTTACTTGGTGTCAGTGTATGTCTGTGTTACTTGGTGTAAGTGTATGTCTTTGTTACTTGGTGTCAGTGCATGTCTTTGTTACTTGGTGTAAGTGTGTGTCTGTGTTACTGGTTATCAGTGTATGTCTTTGCTTCTTGGTGTCAGTGTATGTCTTTGTTACTTGGTGTAAGTGTATGTCTTTTCTACTTGGTGTCAGTGTATGTCTTTGATACCTGGTGTCAGGGTGTGTCTTTGATACTTGGTGTCAGGGTGTGTCTTTGTTACTTGGTGTCAGTGTGTGTCTTTGTTACTGGGTGTCAGTGTATGTCTTTGTTACTTGGTGTCAGTGTATGTCTTTGTTACTTGGTGTAAGTGTATGTCTTTTCTACTTGGTGTCAGTGTATGTCTTTGATACTTGGTGTCAGGGTGTGTCTTTGTTACTTGGTGTCAGTGTGTGTCTTTGTTACTGGGTGTCAGTGTATGTCTTTGTTACTTGGTGTAAGTGTATGTCTTTTCTACTTGGTGTCAGTGTATGTCTTTGATACTTGGTGTCAGGGTATGTCTGTGTAACTGGGTATCAGTGTCTGTCTTTGTTACTATGTGTAAGTGTGTGTCTGTGTTGCTGGGAATCAGTGTATGTGTTTGTTACTTGGTGTAAGTGTGTGTCTGTGTTCCTGGGTATCAGTGTCTGTCTCTGTTACTTTTTGTCTGTATATGTTTTTGTTACTTGGTGTCAGTGTGTGTCTTTGTTACTTGGTGTCAGTGTGTGTCTTTGTTACTGGGTGTCATTGTTTGTGTTTGTTACTGTGTGTCAGTGTATGTCTTTGTGACTTGGTGTTAGTGTGTGTCTGTGTTACTGGGTAACAGTGTCTGTCTATGTTACTTGGTGTAAGTGTGTGGCTGTGTTACTGGGTATCAGTGTATGTCTTTGTTACTTGGTGTCAGTGTATGTCTGTGTAATTGGTGTATGTGTGTGTCTTTGTTACTTGGTGTCAGTGTATGTCTGTGTTACTTGGTGTAAGTGTATGTCTTTGTTACTTGGTGTCAGTGCATGTCTTTGTTACTTGGTGTAAGTGTATTTCTTTGTTACTTGGTGTCAGTGTATGTCTGTGTTACTTGGTGTAAGTGTGTGTCTGTTACTGGTTATCAGTGTATGTCTTTGCTTCTTGGTGTCAGGGTGTGTCTTTGTTACTTGGTGTCAGTGTGTGTCTTTGTTACTGGGTGTCAGTGTATGTCTTTGTTACTTGGTGTAAGTGTATGTCTTTTCTACTTGGTGTAAGTGTATGTCTTTGATACTTGGTGTCAGGGTATGTCTGTGTTACTGGGTATCAGTGTCTGTCTTTGTTACTATGTGTAAGTGTGTGTCTGTGTTGCTGGGTATCAGTGTATGTGTTTGTTACTTGGTGTAAGTGTGTGTCTGTGTTCCTGGGTATCAGTGTCTGTCTCTGTTACTTGTTGTCTGTATATGTCTTTGTTACTTGGTGTCAGTGCATGTCTTTGTTACTTGGTGTAAGTGTATTTCTTTGTTACCTGGTGTCAGTGTATGTCTGTGTTACTTGGTGTAAGTGTGTGTCTGTGTTACTGGTTATCAGTGTATGTCTTTGCTTCTTGGTGTCAGTGTATGTCTTTGTTACTTGGTGTCAGTGTATGTCTTTGTTACTTGGTGTAAGTGTATGTCTTTTCTACTTGGTGTCAGTGTATGTCTTTGATACTTGGTGTCAGGGTGTGTCTTTGTGACTTGGTGTCAGTGTGTGTCTTTGTTACTGGGTGTCAGTGTATGTCTTTGTTACTTGGTGTAAGTGTATGTCTTTTCTACTTGGTGTCAGTGTATGTCTTTGATACTTGGTGTCAGGGTATGTCTGTGTAACTGGGTATCAGTGTCTGTCTTTGTTACTATGTGTAAGTGTGTGTCTGTGTTGCTGGGTATCAGTGTATGTGTTTGTTACTTGGTGTAAGTGTGTGTCTGTGTTCCTGGGTATCAGTGTCTGTCTCTGTTACTTTTTGTCTGTATATGTTTTTGTTACTTGGTGTCAGTGTGTGTCTTTGTTACTTGGTGTCAGTGTGTGTCTTTGTTACTGGGTGTCATTGTTTGTGTTTGTTACTGTGTGTCAGTGTATGTCTTTGTGACTTGGTGTTAGTGTGTGTCTGTGTTACTGGGTAACAGTGTCTGTCTATGTTACTTGGTGTAAGTGTGTGTCTGTGTTACTGGGTATCAGTGTATGTCTTTGTTACTTGGTGTCAGTGTATGTCTGTGTAATTGGTGTATGTGTGTGTCTTTGTTACTTGGTGTCAGTGTATGTCTGTGTTACTTGGTGTAAGTGTATGTCTTTGTTACTTGGTGTCAGTGCATGTCTTTGTTACTTGGTGTAAGTGTATTTCTTTGTTACTTGGTGTCAGTGTATGTCTGTGTTACTTGGTGTAAGTGTGTGTCTGTTACTGGTTATCAGTGTATGTCTTTGCTTCTTGGTGTCAGGGTGTGTCTTTGTTACTTGGTGTCAGTGTGTGTCTTTGTTACTGGGTGTCAGTGTATGTCTTTGTTACTTGGTGTCAGTGTATGTCTTTTCTACTTGGTGTAAGTGTATGTCTTTGATACTTGGTGTCAGGGTATGTCTGTGTTACTGGGTATCAGTGTCTGTCTTTGTTACTTGGTGTAAGTGTGTGTCTGTGTTGCTGGGTATCAGTGTATGTGTTTGTTACTTGGTGTAAGTGTGTGTCTGTGTTCCTGGGTATCAGTGTCTGTCTCTGTTACTTGTTGTCTGTATATGTCTTTGTTACTTGGTGTCAGTGTGTGTCTTTGTTACTTGGTGTCAGTCTATGTCTTTGTTACTTGGTGTAAGTGTATGGCTTTGTTACTTGGTGTCAGTGTATGTCTTTGTTACTTGGTGTAAGTGTATGTCTTTGCTACTTTGTGTAATTGTGTGTCTGTGTTACTGGGTATCAGTGTATGTCTTTGTTACTTGGTGTCAGTGTATGTCTGTGTAATTGGTGTATGTGTGTGTCTTTGTTACTTGGTGTCAGTGTATGTCTGTGTTACTTGGTGTAAGTGTATGTCTTTGTTACTTGGTGTCAGTGCATGTCTTTGTTACTTGGTGTAAGTGTATTTCTTTGTTACTTGGTGTCAGTGTATGTCTGTGTTACTTGGTGTAAGTGTGTGTCTGTTACTGGTTATCAGTGTATGTCTTTGCTTCTTGGTGTCAGGGTGTGTCTTTGTTACTTGGTGTCAGTGTGTGTCTTTGTTACTGGGTGTCAGTGTATGTCTTTGTTACTTGGCGTAAGTGTATGTCTTTTCTACTTGGTGTAAGTGTATGTCTTTGATACTTGGTGTCAGGGTATGTCTGTGTTACTGGGTATCAGTGTCTGTCTTTGTTACTATGTGTAAGTGTGTGTCTGTGTTGCTGGGTATCAGTGTATGTGTTTGTTACTTGGTGTAAGTGTGTGTCTGTGTTCCTGGGTATCAGTGTCTGTCTCTGTTACTTGTTGTCTGTATATGTCTTTGTTACTTGGTGTCAGTGTGTGTCTTTGTTACTTGGTGTCAGTGTGTGTCTTTGTTACTGGGTGTCAGTGTTTGTGTTTGTTACTGTGTGTCAGTGTATGTCTTTGTGACTTGGTGTTAGTGTGTGTCTGTGTTACTGGGTAACAGTGTCTGTCTATGTTACTTGGTGTAAGTGTGTGTCTGTGTTACTTGGTTTCAGTGTATGTGTCTGCTACTTGGTTTAAGTGTGTGTCTGTGTTAAGGGGTATCAGTGCATGTCTTCGTTACTTGGTGTCATTGTCTGTCTTTGTTACTTTGTGTAATTGTGTGTCTGTGTTACTGGGTATCAGTGTATGTCTTTGTTACTTTGAGTCAGTGTATGTCGGTGTTACTTGGTGTAAGAGTGTGTCTGTGTTACTGGGTATCAGTTTATGTCTTTGTTACTTGGTGTCAGTGTATGTCTTTGTTACTTGGTGTAAGTGTATATCTTTGTTACTTGGTGTCAGTGTATGTCTGTGTTACTTGGTGTAAGTGTATGTCTTTGATACTTGGTGTCAGTGTATGTCTTTATTACTTGGTGTAAGTGTATGTCTTTGTTACTTGGTGTCAGTGTATGTCTTTGTTACTTGGTGTAAGTGTATGTCTTTGCTACTTGGTGTCAGTGTATGTCTTTGATACTTGGTGTAAGTGTATGTCTGTGTTACTGGGTATCAGTGTATGTCTTTGCTACTTGGTGTCAGTGCATGTCTTTGTTACTTGGTGTCAGTGTATGTCTTTGTTACTTGGTGTAAGTGTGTGTCTGTGTAACTGGGTATCAGTGTATGTCTTTGTTACTTGGTGTAAGTGTGTGTCTGTGTTACTGGGTATCAGTGTATGTCTTTGCTAATTGTTGTCAGTGTCTTTCTTTGTTACTTGGTGTAAGTGTGTGTCTGTGTTACTGTGTATCAGTGTATGTCTTTGTTACTTTGTGTAAGTGTCCGTCTTTGTTGCTTGGTTTCAGTGCGTGTCTGTGTTACTTGGTGTAAGTGTATGTCTTTGTTACTTGGTGTCAGTGTATGTCTTTGTTACTTGGTGTAAGTGTATGTCTTTGTTACTTGGTGTCAGTGTATGTCTTTGTTACTTGGTGTAAGTGTATGTCTTTGTTACTTGGTGTCAGTGTATGTCTTTGATACCTGGTGCAAGTGTATGTCTGTGTCACTGGGTATCAGTGTCTGTCTTTGTTACTTGGTGTAAGTGTGTGTCTGTGTTACTGGGTATCAGTGTATGTCTTTGTTACTTGGTGACAGTGTGTGTCTGTGTTACTTGGTGTATGAGTGTGTCTGTGTAACTGGGAATCAGTGTATGTCTTTGTTAATTGGTGTAAGTGTGTGTCTGTGTTACAGGGTATCAGTGTATGTCTGTGTTACTTGTGTCAGTGCATGTCTTTGTTACTTGGTGTCAGTGTATGTCTTTGTTACTTGGTGTAACTGTGTGTCTGTGTTACTGGGTATCAGTGTATGTCTTTGTTACTTGGTGTCTGTGTTTGTCTGTGTTACTTGGTGTAAGTGTGTGTCTGTGTAACTGGGTATCAGTGTATGTCTTTGTTACTTGGTGTAAGTGTGTGTCTGTGTTACTGGGTATCAGTGTATGTCTTTGCTAATTGTTGTCAGTGTCTTTCTTTGTTACTTGGTGTAATTGTGTGTCTGTGTTACTGGGTATCAGTGTATGTCTTTGTTACTTTGTGTAAGTGTCCGTCTTTGTTGCTTGGTTTCAGTGCGTGTCTTTGTTACTTGGTGTAAGTGTATGCCTTTGTTACTTGGTGTCATTGTATGTCTCTGTTACTTGGTGTAAGTGTGTGTCTGTGTTACTGGGTATCAGTGTATGTCTTTGTTACTTGGTGTCAGTCTATGTCTTTGTTACTTGGTGTAAGTGTATGGCTTTGTTACTTGGTGTCAGTGTATGTCTTTGTTACTTGGTGTAAGTGTATGTCTTTGCTACTTGGTGTAAGTGTGTGTCTGTGTTACTGGGTATCAGTGTATGTCTTTGTTACTTGGTGTCAGTCTATGTCTTTGTTACTTGGTGTAAGTGTATGGCTTTGTTACTTGGTGTCAGTGTATGTCTGTGTTACTTGGTGTAAGTGTATGTCTTTGTTACTTGGTGTCAGTGTGTGTCTTTGTTACTTGGTGTAAGTGTATGTCTTTGTTACTTGGTGTCAGTGTATGTCTTTGTTACTTGGTGTAAGTGTATGTCTTTGCTACTTGGTGTCAGTGTATGTCTTTGATACTTGGTGTAAGTGTATGTCTGTGTCACTGGGTATCAGTGTCTGTCTTTGTTACTTGGTGTAAGTGTGTGTCTGTGTTACTGGGTATCAGTGTATGTCTTTGTTACTTGATGTCAGTGTATGTCTTTTTTACTTGGTGTAAGTGTATGTCTTTGTTACTTGGTGTAAGTGTGTGTCTGTGTTACTGGGTATCAGTGTGTGTCTTTGTTACTTGGTGTAAGTGTGTGTCTGTGTTACTTGGTGTATGAGTGTGTCTGTGTAACTGGGTATCAGTGTATGTCTTTGTTAATTGGTGTAAGTGTGTGTCTGTGTTACAGGGTATCAGTGTATGTCTTTGTTACTTGGTGTCAGTGCATGTCTTTGTTACTTGGTGTCAGTGCATGTCTTTGTTACTTGGTGTAACTGTGTGTCTGTGTTACTGGGTATCAGTGTATGTCTTTGTTACTTGGTGTCTGTGGGTGTCTGTGTTACTTGGTGTAAGTGTGTGTCTGTGTAACTGGGTATCAGTGTATGTCTTTGTTACTTAGTGTAAGTGTGTGTCTGTGTTACTGGGTATCAGTGTATGACTTTGCTAATTGTTGTCAGTGTCTTTCTTTGTTACTTGGTGTAAGTGTGTGTCTGTGTTACTGGGTATCAGTGTATGTCTTTGTTACTTTGTGTAAGTGTCCGTCTTTGTTGCTTGGTTTCAGTGCGTGTCTTTGTTACTTGGTGTAAGTGTATGCGTTTGTTACTTGGTGTCATTGTATGTCTCTGTTACTTGGTGTAAGTGTGTGTCTGTGTTACTGGGTATCAGTGTATGTCTTTGTTACTTGGTGTCAGTGTATGTCTGTGTTACTTGGTGCAAGTGTATGTCTTTGTTACTTGGTGTCAGTGTACGTCTTTGTTACTTGATGTAAGTGTTAGTCTTTGAGACTTGGTGTCAGTGCATTTCTTTGTTACTTGGTGTAAGTGTATGCCTTCGTTACTTGGTGTCAGTGTATGTGTCTGCTACTTGGTGCAAGTGTGTGTCTGTGTTAATGGGTATCAGTGTATGTCTTCGTTACTTGGTGTCATTGTCTGTCTTTATTACTTGGTGTAAGTGTGTGTCTGTGTTACTGGGTATCAGTGTATGTCTTTGTTACTTGGTGTAAGTGTATGTCTTTGTTACTTGGTGTCAGTGTATGTCTGTGTTACTTGGTGTAAGTGTATGTCTTTGTTACTTGGTGTCAGTGCATGTCTTTGTTACTTGGTGTAAGTGTATTTCTTTGTTACTTGGTGTCATTGTATGTCTGTGTTACTTGGTGTAAGTGTGTGTCTGTGTTACTGGTTATCAGTGTATGTCTTTGCTTCTTGGTGTCAGTGTATGTCTTTGTTACTTGGTGTCAGTGTATGTCTTTGTTACTTGGTGTAAGTGTATGTCTTTTCTACTTGGTGTCAGTGTATGTCTTTGATACTTGGTGTCAGGGTGTGTCTTTGTTACTTGGTGTCAGTGTGTGTCTTTGTTACTGGGTGTCAGTGTATGTCTTTGTTACTTGGTGTAAGTGTATGTCTTTTCTACTTGGTGTCAGTGTATGTCTTTGATACTTGGTGTCAGGGTATGTCTGTGTAACTGGGTATCAGTGTCTGTCTTTGTTACTATGTGTAAGTGTGTGTCTGTGTTGCTGGGTATCAGTGTATGTGTTTGTTACCTGGTGTAAGTGTGTGTCTGTGTTCCTGGGTATCAGTGTCTGTCTCTGTTACTTGTTGTCTGTATATGTCTTTGTTACTTGGTGTCAGTGTGTGTCTTTGTTACTGGGTGTCAGTGTTTGTGTTTGTTACTGTGTGTCAGTGTATGTCTTTGTGACTTGGTGTTAGTGTGTGTCTGTGTTACTGGGTAACAGTGTCTGTCTATGTTACTTGGTGTAAGTGTGTGTCTGTTACTGGTTATCAGTGTATGTCTTTGCTTCTTGGTGTCAGGGTGTGTCTTTGTTACTTGGTGTCAGTGTGTGTCTTTGTTACTGGGTGTCAGTGTATGTCTTTGTTACTTGGTGTCAGTGTATGTCTTTTCTACTTGGTGTAAGTGTATGTCTTTGATACTTGGTGTCAGGGTATGTCTGTGTTACTGGGTATCAGTGTCTGTCTTTGTTACTTGGTGTAAGTGTGTGTCTGTGTTGCTGGGTATCAGTGTATGTGTTTGTTACTTGGTGTAAGTGTGTGTCTGTGTTCCTGGGTATCAGTGTCTGTCTCTGTTACTTGTTGTCTGTATATGTCTTTGTTACTTGGTGTCAGTGTGTGTCTTTGTTACTTGGTGTCAGTCTATGTCTTTGTTACTTGGTGTAAGTGTATGGCTTTGTTACTTGGTGTCAGTGTATGTCTTTGTTACTTGGTGTAAGTGTATGTCTTTGCTACTTTGTGTAATTGTGTGTCTGTGTTACTGGGTATCAGTGTATGTCTTTGTTACTTGGTGTCAGTGTATGTCTGTGTAATTGGTGTATGTGTGTGTCTTTGTTACTTGGTGTCAGTGTATGTCTGTGTTACTTGGTGTAAGTGTATGTCTTTGTTACTTGGTGTCAGTGCATGTCTTTGTTACTTGGTGTAAGTGTATTTCTTTGTTACTTGGTGTCAGTGTATGTCTGTGTTACTTGGTGTAAGTGTGTGTCTGTTACTGGTTATCAGTGTATGTCTTTGCTTCTTGGTGTCAGGGTGTGTCTTTGTTACTTGGTGTCAGTGTGTGTCTTTGTTACTGGGTGTCAGTGTATGTCTTTGTTACTTGGTGTAAGTGTATGTCTTTTCTACTTGGTGTAAGTGTATGTCTTTGATACTTGGTGTCAGGGTATGTCTGTGTTACTGGGTATCAGTGTCTGTCTTTGTTACTATGTGTAAGTGTGTGTCTGTGTTGCTGGGTATCAGTGTATGTGTTTGTTACTTGGTGTAAGTGTGTGTCTGTGTTCCTGGGTATCAGTGTCTGTCTCTGTTACTTGTTGTCTGTATATGTCTTTGTTACTTGGTGTCAGTGTGTGTCTTTGTTACTTGGTGTCAGTGTGTGTCTTTGTTACTGGGTGTCAGTGTTTGTGTTTGTTACTGTGTGTCAGTGTATGTCTTTGTGACTTGGTGTTAGTGTGTGTCTGTGTTACTGGGTAACAGTGTCTGTCTATGTTACTTGGTGTAAGTGTGTGTCTGTGTTACTTGGTTTCAGTGTATGTGTCTGCTACTTGGTTTAAGTGTGTGTCTGTGTTAAGGGGTATCAGTGCATGTCTTCGTTACTTGGTGTCATTGTCTGTCTTTGTTACTTTGTGTAATTGTGTGTCTGTGTTACTGGGTATCAGTGTATGTCTTTGTTACTTTGAGTCAGTGTATGTCGGTGTTACTTGGTGTAAGAGTGTGTCTGTGTTACTGGGTATCAGTTTATGTCTTTGTTACTTGGTGTCAGTGTATGTCTTTGTTACTTGGTGTAAGTGTATATCTTTGTTACTTGGTGTCAGTGTATGTCTGTGTTACTTGGTGTAAGTGTATGTCTTTGATACTTGGTGTCAGTGTATGTCTTTATTACTTGGTGTAAGTGTATGTCTTTGTTACTTGGTGTCAGTGTATGTCTTTGTTACTTGGTGTAAGTGTATGTCTTTGCTACTTGGTGTCAGTGTATGTCTTTGATACTTGGTGTAAGTGTATGTCTGTGTTACTGGGTATCAGTGTATGTCTTTGCTACTTGGTGTCAGTGCATGTCTTTGTTACTTGGTGTCAGTGTATGTCTTTGTTACTTGGTGTAAGTGTGTGTCTGTGTAACTGGGTATCAGTGTATGTCTTTGTTACTTGGTGTAAGTGTGTGTCTGTGTTACTGGGTATCAGTGTATGTCTTTGCTAATTGTTGTCAGTGTCTTTCTTTGTTACTTGGTGTAAGTGTGTGTCTGTGTTACTGTGTATCAGTGTATGTCTTTGTTACTTTGTGTAAGTGTCCGTCTTTGTTGCTTGGTTTCAGTGCGTGTCTGTGTTACTTGGTGTAAGTGTATGTCTTTGTTACTTGGTGTCAGTGTATGTCTTTGTTACTTGGTGTAAGTGTATGTCTTTGTTACTTGGTGTCAGTGTATGTCTTTGTTACTTGGTGTAAGTGTATGTCTTTGTTACTTGGTGTCAGTGTATGTCTTTGATACCTGGTGCAAGTGTATGTCTGTGTCACTGGGTATCAGTGTCTGTCTTTGTTACTTGGTGTAAGTGTGTGTCTGTGTTACTGGGTATCAGTGTATGTCTTTGTTACTTGGTGACAGTGTGTGTCTGTGTTACTTGGTGTATGAGTGTGTCTGTGTAACTGGGAATCAGTGTATGTCTTTGTTAATTGGTGTAAGTGTGTGTCTGTGTTACAGGGTATCAGTGTATGTCTGTGTTACTTGTGTCAGTGCATGTCTTTGTTACTTGGTGTCAGTGTATGTCTTTGTTACTTGGTGTAACTGTGTGTCTGTGTTACTGGGTATCAGTGTATGTCTTTGTTACTTGGTGTCTGTGTTTGTCTGTGTTACTTGGTGTAAGTGTGTGTCTGTGTAACTGGGTATCAGTGTATGTCTTTGTTACTTGGTGTAAGTGTGTGTCTGTGTTACTGGGTATCAGTGTATGTCTTTGCTAATTGTTGTCAGTGTCTTTCTTTGTTACTTGGTGTAATTGTGTGTCTGTGTTACTGGGTATCAGTGTATGTCTTTGTTACTTTGTGTAAGTGTCCGTCTTTGTTGCTTGGTTTCAGTGCGTGTCTTTGTTACTTGGTGTAAGTGTATGCCTTTGTTACTTGGTGTCATTGTATGTCTCTGTTACTTGGTGTAAGTGTGTGTCTGTGTTACTGGGTATCAGTGTATGTCTTTGTTACTTGGTGTCAGTCTATGTCTTTGTTACTTGGTGTAAGTGTATGGCTTTGTTACTTGGTGTCAGTGTATGTCTTTGTTACTTGGTGTAAGTGTATGTCTTTGCTACTTGGTGTAAGTGTGTGTCTGTGTTACTGGGTATCAGTGTATGTCTTTGTTACTTGGTGTCAGTCTATGTCTTTGTTACTTGGTGTAAGTGTATGGCTTTGTTACTTGGTGTCAGTGTATGTCTGTGTTACTTGGTGTAAGTGTATGTCTTTGTTACTTGGTGTCAGTGTGTGTCTTTGTTACTTGGTGTAAGTGTATGTCTTTGTTACTTGGTGTCAGTGTATGTCTTTGTTACTTGGTGTAAGTGTATGTCTTTGCTACTTGGTGTCAGTGTATGTCTTTGATACTTGGTGTAAGTGTATGTCTGTGTCACTGGGTATCAGTGTCTGTCTTTGTTACTTGGTGTAAGTGTGTGTCTGTGTTACTGGGTATCAGTGTATGTCTTTGTTACTTGATGTCAGTGTATGTCTTTTTTACTTGGTGTAAGTGTATGTCTTTGTTACTTGGTGTAAGTGTGTGTCTGTGTTACTGGGTATCAGTGTGTGTCTTTGTTACTTGGTGTAAGTGTGTGTCTGTGTTACTTGGTGTATGAGTGTGTCTGTGTAACTGGGTATCAGTGTATGTCTTTGTTAATTGGTGTAAGTGTGTGTCTGTGTTACAGGGTATCAGTGTATGTCTTTGTTACTTGGTGTCAGTGCATGTCTTTGTTACTTGGTGTCAGTGCATGTCTTTGTTACTTGGTGTAACTGTGTGTCTGTGTTACTGGGTATCAGTGTATGTCTTTGTTACTTGGTGTCTGTGGGTGTCTGTGTTACTTGGTGTAAGTGTGTGTCTGTGTAACTGGGTATCAGTGTATGTCTTTGTTACTTAGTGTAAGTGTGTGTCTGTGTTACTGGGTATCAGTGTATGACTTTGCTAATTGTTGTCAGTGTCTTTCTTTGTTACTTGGTGTAAGTGTGTGTCTGTGTTACTGGGTATCAGTGTATGTCTTTGTTACTTTGTGTAAGTGTCCGTCTTTGTTGCTTGGTTTCAGTGCGTGTCTTTGTTACTTGGTGTAAGTGTATGCGTTTGTTACTTGGTGTCATTGTATGTCTCTGTTACTTGGTGTAAGTGTGTGTCTGTGTTACTGGGTATCAGTGTATGTCTTTGTTACTTGGTGTCAGTGTATGTCTGTGTTACTTGGTGCAAGTGTATGTCTTTGTTACTTGGTGTCAGTGTACGTCTTTGTTACTTGATGTAAGTGTAAGTCTTTGAGACTTGGTGTCAGTGCATTTCTTTGTTACTTGGTGTAAGTGTATGCCTTCGTTACTTGGTGTCAGTGTATGTGTCTGCTACTTGGTGCAAGTGTGTGTCTGTGTTAATGGGTATCAGTGTATGTCTTCGTTACTTGGTGTCATTGTCTGTCTTTATTACTTGGTGTAAGTGTGTGTCTGTGTTACTGGGTATCAGTGTATGTCTTTGTTACTTGGTGTAAGTGTATGTCTTTGTTACTTGGTGTCAGTGTATGTCTGTGTTACTTGGTGTAAGTGTATGTCTTTGTTACTTGGTGTCAGTGCATGTCTTTGTTACTTGGTGTAAGTGTATTTCTTTGTTACTTGGTGTCATTGTATGTCTGTGTTACTTGGTGTAAGTGTGTGTCTGTGTTACTGGTTATCAGTGTATGTCTTTGCTTCTTGGTGTCAGTGTATGTCTTTGTTACTTGGTGTCAGTGTATGTCTTTGTTACTTGGTGTAAGTGTATGTCTTTTCTACTTGGTGTCAGTGTATGTCTTTGATACTTGGTGTCAGGGTGTGTCTTTGTTACTTGGTGTCAGTGTGTGTCTTTGTTACTGGGTGTCAGTGTATGTCTTTGTTACTTGGTGTAAGTGTATGTCTTTTCTACTTGGTGTCAGTGTATGTCTTTGATACTTGGTGTCAGGGTATGTCTGTGTAACTGGGTATCAGTGTCTGTCTTTGTTACTATGTGTAAGTGTGTGTCTGTGTTGCTGGGTATCAGTGTATGTGTTTGTTACCTGGTGTAAGTGTGTGTCTGTGTTCCTGGGTATCAGTGTCTGTCTCTGTTACTTGTTGTCTGTATATGTCTTTGTTACTTGGTGTCAGTGTGTGTCTTTGTTACTGGGTGTCAGTGTTTGTGTTTGTTACTGTGTGTCAGTGTATGTCTTTGTGACTTGGTGTTAGTGTGTGTCTGTGTTACTGGGTAACAGTGTCTGTCTATGTTACTTGGTGTAAGTGTGTGTCTGTGTTACTGGGTATCAGTGTATGTCTTTGTTACTTGGTGTCAGTGTATGTCTGTGTAATTGGTGTATGTGTGTGTCTTTGTTACTTGGTGTCAGTGTATGTCTGTGTTACTTGGTGTAAGTGTATGTCTTTGTTACTTGGTGTCAGTGCATGTCTTTGTTACTTGGTGTAAGTGTATTTCTTTGTTACTTGGTGTCAGTGTATGTCTGTGTTACTTGGTGTAAGTGTGTGTCTGTTACTGGTTATCAGTGTATGTCTTTGCTTCTTGGTGTCAGGGTGTGTCTTTGTTACTTGGTGTCAGTGTGTGTCTTTGTTACTGGGTGTCAGTGTATGTCTTTGTTACTTGGTGTAAGTGTATGTCTTTTCTACTTTGTGTAAGTGTATGTCTTTGATACTTGGTGTCAGGGCATGTCTGTGTTACTGGGTATCAGTGTCTGTCTTTGTTACTATGTGTAAGTGTGTGTCTGTGTTGCTGGGTATCAGTGTATGTGTTTGTTACTTGGTGTAAGTGTGTGTCTGTGTTCCTGGGTATCAGTGTCTGTCTCTGTTACTTGTTGTCTGTATATGTCTTTGTTACTTGGTGTCAGTGTGTGTCTTTGTTACTGGGTGTCAGTGTTTGTGTTTGCTACTGTGTGTCAGTGTATGTCTTTGTGACTTGGTGTTAGTGTGTGTCTGTGTTACTGGGTAACAGTGTCTGTCTATGTTACTTGGTGTAAGTGTGTATCTGTGTTACTGGGTATCAGTGTATGTCTTTGTTACTTGGTGTCAGTGTATGTCTGTGTAATTGGTGTATGTGTGTGTCTTTGTTACTTGGTGTCAGTGTTTGTCTGTGTTACTTGGTGTAAGTGTATGTCTTCGTTACTTGGTGCTTAGTATGTCTTTGTTACTGTTATTAGTGTTTCTCTGTGTCACTTGGTGTCAGTGTGTTTGTTTGTGTTACATGGTGTCAGTGTATGTCTTTGTTACTTGGTGTTAGTGTGTGTCTGTGTTACTGGGTAACAGTGTCTGTCTATGTTACTTGGTGTAAGTGTGTATCTGTGTTACTGGGTATCAGTGTATGTCTTTGTTACTTGGTGTCAGTGTATGTCTGTGTAATTGGTGGATGTGTGTGTCTTTGTTACTTGGTGTCAGTGTTTGTCTGTGTTACTTGGTGTAACTGTATGTCTTCGTTACTTGGTGCTTAGTATGTCTTTGTTACTGTTATTAGTGTTTCTCTGTGTCACTTGGTGTCAGTGTGTTTGTTTGTGTTACATGGTGTCAGTGTATGTCTTTGTTACTTGGTGTAAGTGTGTGTCTGTGTTACTGGGTATCAGTGTCTGTCTTAGTTACTTGGTGTCAGTGTGTGTCTTTGTTACTTGGTGGAATTGTATGTCTTTGTTACTTGGTGTCAGTGTATGTCTGTGTTACTTGGTGTAAGTGTATGTCTTTGTAACTTGGTGTCAGTGTATGTCTGAGTTACTTGGTGTAAGTGTGTGTCTGTGTTACTGGGTATCAGTGCATGTCTTTGTTACCTGGTGTCATTGTATGTCTGTGTTACTTGGTGTAAGTGTATGTCTTTGTAACTTGGTGTCAGTGTATGTCTGAGTTACTTGGTGTAAGTGTGTGTCTGTGTTACTGGGTATCAGTGTATGTCTTTGTTACTTGGTGTCATTGTCTGTCAAAATACTTGATGCAAGTGTATGCCTTTGTGACTTGGTGTAATTGTCTGTCTTTGTTACTTGGTGTCAGTGTATTTCTTTGTGACTTGGTGTCAGTGTATGTCTTTTTTCTGGGTGTCAGTGTGTGTCTGTGTTACTTGGTGTAAGTGTATGTCTTTGTGACTGTCTATCAGTGCTTTTCTGTGTTACTGGGTGTCAGTGTGTGTTTGTTTGTGGTACTGGGTGTCAGTGTGTGTCTGTGACACTTCGTGTCAGTATTTAGTTTAGTTTAGAGATACAGCACTTAAACAGGCCCTTCGTCCCAGCGAGTCTGTGCCGACCATCAACCACCCATTTATACTAATCCTACATTAATCCCGTATTCCTATCACATCCCCACCTATCCCAATATATCTCCCTACCACCAACCTAGACCAGGGGACATTTATGATGGCCAATTAACCTATCAACCTGCAAGTCTTTGGCATGTGGGAGGAAACCGGAGCACCGGGAGGAAACCCACGCAGACACAGGGAGAACTTGCAAAATCCGCACAGGCAGTACCCAGAATAGAACCCGGGTCCTGGTGCTGTGAGGCTGCGGTGCTAACCAATGCGCCAATGTGCTCCCACCCCAAGCCCCGCCCCCCCCCCCCCCCCCCCCCCCAGTGTGTGCCTGTGTTACTGGGTATCAGTGTATGTCTTTGTTACTTGGTGTCAGTGTATGTCTTTGTTACTGGGTGTCAGTGTGTGTCTTTGTGACTTGGTGTCAGTGTATGTCTTTGTTACTGGTGTCAGTGCATGTCTGTGTTACTTGGTGTAAGTGTGTGTCTGAGTTACTGGGTGTCAGTGTGTTTCTGTGTTACTTGGTGTAAGTGTGTGTCTTTGTTACTTGGTGTCTGTGTGTGTCTGTGTTACTGGGTGTCAGTGTATGTCTTTGTTACTGTGTGTCAATATATGTCTTTGTTACTTGGTGTAAGTGTGTGCCTGTGTTACTGGGTATCAGTGTCTGTCTTTGTTACTTGATGTCATTGTATGTCTGTGTGACTTGGTGTAAGACTGTGTCTGTGTGACTGGGTATCAGTGTATGTCTTTGTTACTTGGTGTCAGTGTATGTCAAAATACTTGGTGTAAGTGTATGTCTTTGTTACTTGGTGTAATTCTCTGTCTTTGTTGCTTGGTGTCAGTGTATGTCTGTGTTACTTGGTGTAAGTTTGTGTCTTTGTTACTTGGTGTAAGTGTAAGTCTTTGTTACTTGGTGTCAGTGTATGTCTTTGTTACTTGGTGTCAGTGTGTGTCTGTGTTACTGGGCATCAGTGTATGTCTTTGTGACTTGGTATCAGTGTATGCCTTTGTGACTTGATATCAGTGTATGTCTTTGTTACTTGGTGTAATTGTCTGTCTTTGTTACTTGGTGTCAGTGTATGTCTGTGTTACTTGGTGTAAGTGTGTGTCTTTGTTACTTGGTGTAAGTGTATGTATTTGTTACTTGGTGTCAGTGTATGTCTTTTTTACTGGGTGTCAGTGTGTGTCTCTCTTACTTGGTGTCAGTGTATGTCTTTGTGACTTGATGTCAGTGTATGTCTTTTTTACTGGGTGTCAGTGTGTATCTGTGTAACTTGGTGTCACTGTATGTCTTTGTGACTGTGTATCAGTGTTTCTCTGTGTTTACTGGGTGTCAGTGTGTGTTTGTTTGTGTTACTGGGGGTCAGTGTTTGTCTGTGACACGAGGTGTCAGTATTTAGTTTAGTTTAGAGATACAGCACTTAAACAGGCACTTCGGCCTACCGAGTCTGTGCCGACCATCAACAACCCATTTATACTTCTTTTCTTTCTTTTGGGCCTCCTTATCTCGAGAGACAATGGATACGCGCCTGGAGGTGGTCAGTGGTTTGTGAAGCAGCGCCTGGAGTGGCTATAAAGGCCAATTCTGGAGTGACAGGCTCTTCCACAGGTGCTGCAGAGAAATTTGTTTGTTGGGGCTGTTGCACAGTTGGCTCTCCCCTTGCGCCTCTGTCTTTTTTCCTGCCAACTACTAAGTCTCTTCGACTCGCCACAATTTAGCCCTGTCTTTATGGCTGCCCGCCAGCTCTGGCGAATGCTGGCAACTGACTCCCACGACTTGTGATCAATGTCACACGATTTCATGTCGCGTTTGCAGACGTCTTTATAACGGAGACATGGACGGCCGGTGGGTCTGATACCAGTGGCGAGCTCGCTGTACAATGTGTCTTTGGGGATCCTGCCATCTTCCATGCGGCTCACATGGCCAAGCCATCTCAAGCGCCGCTGACTCAGTAGTGTGTATAAGCTGGGGGTGTTGGCCGCTTCAAGGACTTCTGTGTTGGAGATATAGTCCTGCCACCTGATGCCAAGTATTCTCCGAAGGCAGCGAAGATGGAATGAATTGAGACGTCGCTCTTGGCTGGCATACGTTGTCCAGGCCTCGCTGCCGTAGAGCAAGGTACTGAGGACACAGGCCTGATACACTCGGACTTTTGTGTTCCGTGTCAGTGCGCCATTTTCCCACACTCTCTTGGCCAGTCTGGACATAGCAGTGGAAGCCTTACCCATGCGCTTGTTGATTTCTGCATCTAGAGACAGGTTACTGGTGATAGTTGAGCCGAGGTAGGTGAACTCTTGAACCAATTCCAGAGCGTGGTCGCCAATATTGATGGATGGAGCATTTCTGACATCCTGCCCCATGATGTTCGTTTTCTTGAGGCTGATGGTTAGGCCAAATTCATTGCAGGCAGACGCAAACCTGTCGATGAGACTCTGCAGGCATTCTTCAGTGTGAGATGTTAAAGCAGCATCGTCAGCAAAGAGGAGTTCTCTGATGAGGACTTTCCGTACTTTGGACTTCGCTCTTAGACGGGCAGGGTTGAACAACCTGCCCCCTGATCTTGTGTGGAGGAAAATTCCTTCTTCAGAGGATTTGAACGCATGTGAAAGCAGCAGGGAGAAGAAAATCCCAAAAAGTGTGGGTGCGAGAACACAGCCCTGTTTCACACCACTCAGGATAGGAAAGGGCTCTGATGAGGAGCCACCATGTTGAATTGTGCCTTTCATATTGTCATGGAATGAGGTGATGATACTTAGTAGCTTTGGTGGACATCCGATCTTTTCTAGTAGTCTGAAGAGACCACGTCTGCTGACGAGGTCAAAGGCTTTGGTGAGATCAATGAAAGCAATGTAGAGGGGCATCTGTTGTTCACGGCATTTCTCCTGTATCTGACGAAGGGAGAACAGCATGTCAATAGTCGATCTCTCTGCACGAAAGCCACACTGTGCCTCAGGGTAGACGCGCTCGGCCAGCTTCTGGAGCCTGTTCAGAGCGACTCGAGCAAAGACTTTCCCCACTATGCTGAGCAGGGAGATTCCACGGTAGTTGTTGCAGTCACCGCGGTCACCTTTGTTTTTATAGAGGGTGATGATGTTGGCATCGCGCATGTCCTGGGGTACTGCTCCCTCGTCCCAGCACAGGCATAGCAGTTCATGTAGTGCTGAGAGTATAGCAGGCTTGGCACTCTTGATTATTTCAGGGGTAATGCTGTCCTTCCCAGGGGCTTTTCCGCTGGCTAGGGAATCAATGGCATCACTGAGTTCCGATTTGGTTGGCTGTATGTCCAGCTCATCCATGACTGGTAGAGGCTGGGCTGCATTGAGGGCAGTCTCAGTGACAGCATTCTCCCTGGAGTACAGTTCTAGGTAGTGCTCAACCCAGCGGTCCATCTGTTTGCGTTGGTCAGTGATTATGTCCCCCGATTTAGATTTGAGGGGGGTGATCTTCTTGATGGTTGGCCCAAGAGCTCTCTTCATGCCATCATACATTCCTCTGATGTTTCCGGTGTCTGAGGCCAGCTGAATATGACTGCATAGGTGTTGCCAGTAGTCGTTTGCGCAACGCCTAGCTGTTCTTTGTGCAGTACTTCTGGCTGCTTTAAGTGCTGCGGATGTTAAATCGCTGGGGGCTTTCTTGTAGTTCAAAAGTGCAATGCGCTTAGCGGCTATGACAGGTTCCAGCTCTTCATTATGAGATTGAAACCAGTCTGCATTTCTCTTCGCACTTTTGCCGTAGGTGGTCATTTATACTAACCCCACACTAATCCCGTATTCCTATCACATCCCCACCTATCCCTATATATTTCCCCACCACCTACCTATACTAGGGGCAATTTATGATGGCCAATTAACCGATCAACCTGCAAGTCTTTGGCATGTGGGAGGAAACCGGAGCACCGGGAGGAAACCCACGCAGACACAGGGAGAACGTGCAAACTCCGCACAGGCAGTACCCAGAATAGAACCCAGGTCCCTGGAGCTGTGAGGCTGCGGTGCTAACCACTGCGCCAATGTGCCCCCCACCCTCCCCCAGAGTGTGCCTGTGTTACTGGGTATCAGTGTATGTCTTTGTTACTTGGTGTCAGTGTATGGCCCTGTCACTTGGTGTCAGTGTGTTTGTTTGTGTTACTGGGAGTCAGTGTGTGTCTGTGTTACTTGGTGTAAGTGTGTGTCTTTGGTACTTGGTGTCCGTGTGTGTCTGTGTTACTGGGTGTCAGAGTATGTCTTTTTTACTGGGTGTCAGTGTATGTCTTTGTTACTTGGTGTAAGTGTGTGTCTGTGTTACTGGGTATCAGTGTCTGTCTTTTTAACTTGGTGTATGTGTGTGTCTGTGTTACTGGGTATCAGTGCATGTCTTTGTTACTTGGTGTCATTGTATGTCTGTGTTACTTGGTGTAAGTGTGTGTCTGTGTTACTGGGTATCAGTGTATGTCTTTGTTACTTGGTGTCAGTGTATGTCTGTGTTACTTGGTGTAACTGTGTGTCTGCGTTACTGGGTGTCAGTGTGTGTCTGTGTGACTTGGTGGAAGTGTATGTCTTTGTTGCTTGGTGTCCGTGTGTGTCTGTGTTACTGGGTGTCAGTGTATGTCTTTGTTACTTGGTCTCAGTTTATGTCTGTGTTACTTGGTGTCAGTGTGCTTGTTTGTGTTACTGGGTGTCAGTGTGTGTCTGTGTTACTTGGTGTAAGTGTGTGTCTTTGTTACTTGGTGTCCGTGTCTGTCTGTGTTACTGGGTATCAGGGTCTGTCTTTTTTACTTGGTGTAAGTGTGTGTCTGTGTTACTGGGTGTCAGTGTGCGCCTGTGTTACTGGGTATCAGTGTATGTCTTTGACACTTTGTGTCAGTGTATGTCTGTGTTACTTGGTGTAAGTGTGTGTCTGTGTTACTGGGTGTCAGTGTGTGTCTGTGTTACTTGTTGTAAGTCTGTGTCTTTGTTACTTGGTGTCCGTGTGTGTCTGTGTTACTGGGTATCAGTGTATGTCTTTGCTAATTGGTGTCAGTGGATGTCAAAATACTGAGAGTAAGAGTATGTCTTTGTTACTTGGTGTCCGTGTGTGTCTGTGTTACTGGGTGTCAGTGTATGTCTTTGTTACTTGGCGTCAGTTTATGTCTGTGTTACTTGGTGTCAGTGTGTTTGTTTGTGTTGCTGGGTGTCAGTGTGTGTCTGTGTTACTTGGTGTAAGTGTTTGTCTTTGTTACTTGGTGTCCGTGTCTGTCTGTGTTACTGGGTATCAGGGTCTGTCTTTTTTACTTGGTGTAAGGGTGTGTCTGTGTTACTGGGTGTCAGTGTGCGCCTGTGTTACTGGGTATCAGTGTATGTCTTTGACACTTTGTGTCAGTGTATGTCTGTGTTACTTGGTGTCAGTGTGTGTCTGTGTTACTGGGTGTCAGTGTGTGTCTGTGTTACTTGGTGTAAGTCTGTGTCTTTGTTACTTGGTGTCCGTGTGTGTCTGTGTTACTGGGTATCAGTGTATGTCTTTGTTACTTGGTGTCAGTGGATGTCAAAATACTGAGTGTAAGAGTATGTCTTTGTTACTTGGTGTCCGTGTGTGTCTGTGTTACTGGGTGTCAGTGTATGTCTTTGTTACTTGGTGTCAGTTTATGTCTGTGTTACTTGGTGTCAGTGTGTTTGTTTGTGTTACTGGGTGTCAGTGTGTGTCTGTGTTACTTGGTGTAAGTGTTTGTCTTTGTTACTTGGTGTCCGTGTCTGTCTGTGTTACTGGGTATCAGGGTCTGTCTTTTTTATTTGGTGTAAGGGTGTGTCTGTGTTACTGGGTGTCAGTGTGCGCCTGTGTTACTGGGTATCAGTGTATGTCTTTGATACTTTGTGTCAGTGTATGTCTGTGTTACTTGGTGTAAGTGTGTGTCTGTGTTACTGGGTGTCAGTGTGTGTCTGTGTTACTTGGTGTAAGTCTGTGTCTTTGTTACTTGGTGTCAGTGGATGTCAAAATACTTAGTGTAAGAGTATGTCTTTGTTACTTGGTGCAATTGTCTGTCTTTTTTACTTGGTGTCAGTGTATGTCTGTGTTACTTGGTGTAAGTGTGTGTCTTTGTTACTTGGTGTAAGTGTATATATTTGTTACTTGGTGTCAGTGTATGTCTTTGTTACTTGGAGTCAGTGTGTGTCTGTGTTGCTTGGCATCAGTGTATGTCATTGTGACTTGGTATCAGTGTATGTCTGTGTCACTTGGTGTCAGTGTATGTCTGTGTTACTTGGTGTCAGTGTGTTTGTTTGTGTTGCAGTGTGTCAGTGTGTGTCTGTGTTACTTGGTGTAAGTGTGTGCCTTTGTTTCTTGGTGTCCGTGTGTGTCTGTGTTTCTGGGAGTCAGTGTATGTCTTTGTTACTTGGTGTAAGTGTGTGTATGCGTTACTGGGTATCAGTGTCTGTCTTTTTTACTTGGTGTAAGTATGTTTGTGTTACTTGGTATCAGTGCATGTCTTTGTTACTTGGTGTCAGTGAGTGTCTGTGTTACTTGGTGTAAGTGTGTGTCTGTGTTACTGGGTATCAGTGTATGTCTTTGTGACTTGGTGTCAGTGTATGTCAAAATACTTGGTGTAAGTGTATGTCTTTGTTACTTGTTGTAATTGTCTGTCTTTGTTACTTGGTGTCAGTGTATGTCTGTGTTACCTGGTGTCAGTGTGTGTCTGTGTTACTGGGCATCAGTGTATGTCTTTGTTACTGTGTAGCAGTGTTTCTCTGTGTTCCTGGGTGTCAGTGTGTGTTTGTTTGTGGTACTGGGTGTCAGTGTGTGTCTGTGACACTAGGTGTCAGTATTTTGTTTATTTTCGAGATGCAGCACTTAAACAGGCCCTTCGGCCCACCGAGTCTGTGCCGACCATCAACATCCCATTTATCCTCATCCTACACTAATCCCGTATTCCTATCACATCCCCACCGGTCCCTATATATTTCCCTACCACCTACCTATACTAGGGGCAATTTATAATGGCCAATTAACCTATCAACCTGCAAGTCTTTGGCATGTGGGAGGAAACCGGAGCACCCGGAGGAAACCCACGCAAACACAGGGAGAACGTGCAAACTCCGCACAGGCAGTACCCAGAATCGAACCCGGGTCCCTGGAGCTGTGAGGCTGCGGTGCGAAACACAGCGCCAAAGTGCCCCCCCCCCCCCCCACCCCCAGTGTGTGCCTGTGTTGCTGGGTATCAGTGTGTGTCTTTGTTACTAGGTGTCAGTGGATGTCAATATAGTAGGTGTAAGTGTATGTCTTTGTTACTTGGTGTAATTGTCTGTCTTTGTAACTTAGTGTCATTGTATGTCTGTGTTACTTGGTGTCAGTGTGTGCCTGTGTTACTGGGTATCAGTGTATGTCTTTGTTACTTGGCGTCAGTGTATGTCTGCGTTACTTCGTTTCAGTGTGTTTGTTTGTGTTACTGGGTGTCAGTGTGTGTCTGTGTTACTTGGTGTAAGTGTGTGTCTTTGTTACTTGGCGTCCGTGTGTGTCTGTGTTACTGGGTGTCAGTGCATGTCTTTGTTACTGGGTGTCAGTGTATGTCTTTGTTACTTGATGTAAGTGTGTGTCTCTGTTACTGGGTATCAGTGTCTGTCTTTTTTACTTGAAGTAAGTGTGTGTCTGTGTTACTGGGTATCAGTGCGTGTCTTTTTTGCTTTGTGTCATTGTATGCCTGTGTTACTTGGTGTAAGTGTGTGTCTGTGTTACTGGGTATCAGTGTATGTCTTTGTTACTTGGTGTCAGTGTATGTCAAAATACTTGGTGTAAGTGTATGTCTTTGTTACTTGGTGTAATTGTCTGTCTTTGTTAATTGGTGTCAGTGTATGTCTGTGTTACTTGGTGTAAGTGTGTGTCTTTGTTACTTGGTGTCAGTGTGTCTCTGTGTCACTGGGCATCAGTGCATGTCTTTGTGACTTGGTATCAGTGTATGTCTTTGTGACTTGGTGTCAGTGTATGTCTTTTTTACTGGGTGTCAATGTGTGTCTGTGTTACTGGGCATCAGTGCATGTCTTTGTGACTTGGTACCAGTGTATGTCTTTGTGACTTGGTGTCAGTGTATGTCTTTTTTCCTGGGTGTAAGTGTGTGAGTGCGTTACTGGGTATCAGTGTATGTCTTTGTTACTAGGTGTCAGTGCATGTCAAAATACTTGGTGTAAATTTACGTCTTTGTTACTTGGTGTAATTGTCTGTCTTTGTTACTTGGTGTCAGTGTATGTCTGCGTTACTTGGTGTAAGTGTGTGTCTTTGTTTCTGGGCATCAGTGTATGTCTTTGTGACTTGGTATCAGTGTATGTCTTTGTGACTTGGTGTAAGTGTGTGTCTTTGTTACTTGGTGTCAGTGTATGTCTTTGTTACTGGGTGTCAGTGTATGTCTGTGTTACTGGGGGTCAGTTTGTGTCTGTGTTACTGGGCGTCAGTGTATGCCTTTGCGACTTGGTATCAGTGTATGTCTTTGTGACTTGGTGTCAGTTTATGTCTGTGTTAGGTGGTGTCAGTTTGTTTGTTTGTGTTACTGGGTGTCAGTATTTGTCTGTGTTACTTGGTGTAAGTATGTGTCTTTGTTACTTGGTGTCCGTCTGTGTCTGTGTTACTGGGTGTCAGTGTATGTCTTTGTTACTGGGTGTCAGTGTATGTCTTTGTTACTTGGTGTAAGTGTGTGTCTGTGTTACTGGGTATCAGTGTCTGTCTTTTAACTGGGTGTAACTGTGTGTCTGTGTTACTGGGTATCAGTGTATGTCTTTGTTACTTGGTGTCAGTGTATGTCAAAATATTTGGTGTAAGTGTATGTCTTTGTTACTTGGTGTAAGTGTGTGTCTTTGTTACTGGGCATCAGTGTATGTCTTTGTGACTTGGTATCAGTGTACGTCTTTGTGACTTGGTGTCAGTGTATGTCTTTTTTACAGGGTGTCAGTGTGTGTCTGTGTTACTTGGTGTCAGTGTGTGTCTTTGTTACTGTGTATCAGTGTTTTTCTGTGTTACTGGGAGTCAGTGTGTGTTTGTTGGGGTACTGTGTATCAGTGTGTGTCTGTGACACTAGGTGTCAGTATTTAGTTTAGTTTGGAGACACAGCACTTAAACAGGCCCTTCGGCCCACCGAGTCTGTGCCGACCATCAACCACCCATTTACACTAATCCTACAATAATCCCGTATTCCTATCACATCCCCACCTATCCCTATATATTTCCATCCCACCTCCCTATACTTGGGGCAATTTATGATGGCCAATTAACCTATCAACCTGCAAGTCTTTGGCATGAGGGAGGAAACCGGAGCACCGGGAGGAAAACCACGCAGAAACAGGGAGAACTTGCAAACTCCGCACAGGCAGTACCCAGAATCGAACCCGGGTCCCTGGAGCTGTGAGGCTGCTGTGCTAGCCACTGCGCCAATGTGCTCCCCCCCCCCCCCCCGCCAGTGTGTGCCTGTGTTACTGGGTATCAGTGTGTGTCTTTGTTACTAGGTGTCAGTGGATGTCAAAATACTTGGTGTAAGTGTATGTCTTTGTTACTTGGTGTAATTGTCTGTCTTTGTCACTTGGTGTCAGTGTATGTCTGTGTTACTTGGTGTAAGTTTGTGTCTTTGTTACTTGGTGACAGTGGATGTCAAAATACTTGGTGTAAGTGTATGTCTTTGTTACTTGGTGTCATTGTCTGCCTTTGTCACTTGGTGTCAGTGTATGTCTGTGTTACTTGGTGTAAGTTTGTGTCTTTGTTACTTGGTGTCAGTGTATGTCTTTGTTACTTGGTGTCAGTGTGTGTCTGTGTTACTGGGCATCAGTGTATGTCTTTGTGACTTGGTATCAGTGTATGTTTTTGTGACTTTGTTTCAGTGTATGTCTTTTTTACTGGGTGTAAGTGTGTGTCTGCGTTACTGGGTATCAGTGTGTGTCTTTGTTCCTTGGTGTAATTGTATGTCTTTGTTACTTGGTGTCAGTGTATGTCTTTGTTACTTGGTGTCAGCGTGTGTCTGTGTTACAGGGTGCAAGTGTGTGTCTGTGTTACTGGGTGTCAGTGTGTGTCAGTGTTACTTGGTGTAATTGTATGTCTTTGTTACTTGGTGTCCGTGTGTGTCTTTGTTACTGGGTGTCAGTGTATGTCTTTGTTACTTGGTGTCAATTTATGTCTGTGTTACTTGGTATCAGTGTGTTTGTTTGTGTTACTGGGTGTCAGTGTGTGTCTGTGTTACTTGGTGTAAGTCTGTGTCTTTGTTACTTGGTGTCCGTGTGTGTCTGCGTTACTGGGTGTCAGAGTATGTGTTTGTTACTGGGTGTCAGTGTATGTCTTTGTTATGTGGTGTAAGTGTGTGTCTGTGTTACTGGGTGTCAGTGCATGTCTGTGTTACTTGGTGTAAGTGTGTGTCTGCGTTACTGGGTATCAGTGTATGTCTTTGGAACTTGGTGTCAGTGTATGTCTTTGTTACTGGGTGCCAGTGTGTGTCTTTGTGACTTGGTGTCATTGTATGTCTGTGTTGCTTGGTGTAAGTGTGTGTCTTTGTTACTTGGTGTAAGTGTATGTCTTTGTTACTTGGTGTCAGTATATGTCTGTGTTACTTTGTGTAAGTGTTTGTCTTTTTTACTTGGTGTCAGTGTTTGTCTTTGTTACTTTGTGGAAGTGTGTGTCTGTGTTACTGGGTATCAGTGTATGTCTTTGTGACTTGGAGTCAGTGTATGTCTTTGTTACTGGGTGTCAGTGTATGTCTTTGTGACTTGGTGTCAGTGTGTGTCTCTGTTAGTCTTTGTTACTTGGTGTCAGTGTCTGAATGTGTATGTCTTTGTTACTGTGTGTCAGTGTTTCTCTATGTGACTGGGTGTCAGTGTGTGTTTGTTTGTGTTACTGGGTGTCAGTGTGTGCCTGTGTTACTTGGTGTAAGTGTACGTCTTTGTTTCTTGGTGTCAGTGGATGTCTTTGTTCCTTGGTGTCTGTGTTTGTCTTTGTTACTTGGTGTAAGTGTGTGTCTGTGTTACTGGGTATCAGTGTATGTCTTTGTGACTTGGTGTCAGTGTATGTCTTTGTTACTGGGTGTCAGTGTATGTCTTTGTTACTTGTTGTAAGTGTGTGTCTGTGTTACTGGGTGTCAGTGTATGTCTTTGTTTCTTGGTGTCAGTGTATGTCTTTGTTACATGGTGTCAGGGTATGTCTGTGTTACTGGGTATCAGCGCATGTCTTTGTTACATGGTGTCTGCGTATGTCTGTGTTATTTGGTGTAAGTGTGTGTCTTTGTTACTTGGGGTGATTGTATGTCTTTGTTACTTGGTGTAAGTGAGTGTCTGTGTTACTGGGTATCAGTGTATGTCTTTGTGACTTGGTGTCAGTGCATGTCTTTGTTACTGGGTGTCAGTGTATGTCTTTGTTACTTGGTGTATGTGTGTGTCTGTGTTCCTGGGTATCAGTGTATGTCTTTGTGACTTGGTGTCAGTGTATGTCTTTGTTACTTGGTGTCAGTGTATGTCTTTGTGACTTGGTGTCAGTGTGTGTCTCTGTTATTCTTTGTTACTTGGTGTCAGTGACTGTCTGTGAATGTCTTTGTTACTGTGTGTCAGTGTTTCTCTATGTTACTGGGTGTCAGTGTGTGTCTGTTTGTGTTACTGGGTGTCAGTGTGTGTCTGTGTTACTTGGTGTAAGTGTATGTCTTTGTTTCTTGGTGTCAGTGGATGTCTTTGTTACTTGGTGACGTGTTAATCTTTGTTACTTGGTGTAATTGTATGTCTTTGTTTCTTGGTGTCAGTGTATGTCTGTGTTACGTGGTGTAAGTGTATGTCTTTGTTACTTGCTGTCAGTGTATGTCTTTGTTACTTCTTGGAAGTGTGCGTCTGTGTTACTTGGTGTAAGTGTGTGTCTGTGTTACTTGGTATCAGTGTATGTCTTTGTTACTTGGTGTAAGTGTGTGTCTGTGTTACTGGGTAACAGTGTATGTCTTTGTTACTTGGTGTCAGTGTATGTCTGTGTTACTTGGTGCAAGTGTGTGTCTTTATTACTTGGTGTAATTGTATGTCTTTGTTACTTGGTATCAGTGTATATATTTGTGACTAGGTGTCAGTGTATGTCTTTGTTACTTGGTGTCAGTGTGTGTCTTTGTGACTTGGTGTCAGTGTATGTCTTTGTTACTCGGTGTATGTGTGTGTCTGTGTTACTGGTTATCAGTGTATGTCTTTGTGACTTGGTGCCAGTGTATGTCTTTGTTACTGGGTGTCAGTGTGTGTCTTTGTGACTTGGTGTCAGTGTATGTCTTTGTTACTTGGTGTCAGTGTATGTCTATGTTACTGGGTATCAGTGTATATCTTTGTTACTTGGTGTCTGTGTATGTCAAAATAGTTGGTGTAAGTGTATGTCTTTGTTACTTGGTGTAATTGTCTGTCTTTGTTACTTGGTGTCAGTGTATGTCTGTGTTACTTGGTGTAAGTGTGTGTCTTTGTTACTTGGTGTAAGTGTATGTCTTTGTTACTTGGTGTCAGTGTATGTCTTTGTTACTTGGTGTCAGTGTGTGTCTGTGTTACTGGGCACCAGAGTATGTCTTTTTTACTTGGTGTCAGTGTGTGTCTGTGTTACTTGGTGTCAGTGTATGTCTTTGTTACTGTGTATCAGTGTTTCTCTGTTTTACTGGGTGTCAGTGTGTGTTTGTTTGTGTTACTGGGTGTCAGTGTGTGTCTTTGTGACTTGGTGTCAGTGTATGTCTTTGTTACTTGGTGTCTGTGTGTCTATGTTACTGGGTATCATTGTATGTCTTTGTTACTTGGTGTCACTGTATGTCAAAATACTTGGTGTAAGTGTATGTCTTTGTTACTTGGTGTAATTGTCTGTCTTTGTTACTTGGTGTCAGTGTATTTCTGTGTTACTTGGTGTAAGTGTGTGCCTTTGTTACTTGGTGTCAGTGTATGTCTGTGTTACCTGGTTTCAGTGTGTTTGTTTGTGTTATTGGGTGTCAGTGTGTGTCTGTGTTACTTGGTGTAAGTCTGTGTCTTTGTTACTTGGTGTCCGTGTGTGTCTGCGTAACTGCGTGTCAGTGCATGTCTTTGTTTCTGGGTGTCAGTGTATGTCTTTGTTACGAGGTGTAAGTGTGTGTCTGTGTTACATGGGTATCAGTGTATGTCTTTGTGACTTGGTGTCAGTGTATGTCTTTGTTACTGGGTGTCAGTGTGTGTCTTTGTGACTTGGTGTCAGTGTATGTCTTTGTTACTTGGTGTAAGTGTGTGTCTGCGTTACTGGGTATCAGTGTATGTCTTTGTTACTTGGTGTCAGTGTATGTCAAAATACTTGGTGTCAGTGTATGTAATTGTTACTTGGTGTAATTGTCTGTCTTTGTTACTTGGTATCAGTGTATATATTTGTGACTTGGGGTCAGTGTATGTCTTTGTTACTGGGTGTCTGTGTGTGTCTTTGTGACTTGGTGTCAGTGTATGTCTTTGTTACTTGGTGTAAGTGTGTGTCTGTGTTACTGGGTATCAGTGTATGTCTTTGTTACATGGTGTATGTGAGTGTCTGTGTTACTGGGTATCAGTGTATGTCTTTCTAACTTGGTGTCAGTGTATGTCTTTGTTACTGGGTGTCAGTGTGTGTCTTTGTGACTTGGTGTCAGTGTATGTCTTTGTTACTTCGTGTAAGTGTATGTCTAAGTTACTGGGTATCAGTGGATGTCTTTGTTACTTGGTGTCAGTGTATGTCAAAATAGTTGGTGTAAGTGTATGTCTTTGTTACTTGGTGTAATTGTCTGTCTTTGTTGCTTGGTGTCAGTGTATGTCTGTGTTACTTGGTGTAAGTGTGTGTCTTTGTTACTTGGTGTAAGTGCATGTCTTTGTTACTTGGTGTCAGTTTGTGTCTGTGTTACTGGGCATCAGAGTATGTCTTTTTTACTTGGTGTCATTGTGTGTCTGTGTTACTTGGTGTCAGTGTATGTACATGTTACTGTGTATCAGTGTTTCTCTGTTTTACTGGGTGTCAGTGTGTGTTTGTTTGTTTTACTGGGTGTCAGTGTGTGTCTTTGTGACTTGGTGTCAGTGTATGTCTTTGTTACTTGGTGTCTGTGTGTCTATGTTACTGGGTATCATTGTATGTCTTTGTTACTTGGTGTCACTGTATGTCAAAATACTTGGTGTAAGTGTATGTCTTTGTTACTTGGTGTAATTGTCTGTCTTTGTTACTTGGTGTCAGTGTATTTCTGTGTTACTTGGTGTAAGTGTGTGCCTTTGTTACTTGGTGTCAGTGTATGTCTGTGTTACCTGGTTTCAGTGTGTTTGTTTGTGTTATTGGGTGTCAGTGTGTGTCTGTGTTACTTGGTGTAAGTCTGTGTCTTTGTTACTTGGTGTCCGTGTGTGTCTGCCTTACTGGTTGTCAGTGTATGTCTTTGTTACTTGGTGTAAGTCTGTGTCTGTGTTACTGGGTGTCAGTGTATGTCTGTGTTACTTGGTGTAAGTGTGTGTCTATGTTACTGGGTATCAGTGTATGTCTTTGTGACTTGGTGTCAGTGTATGTCTTTTTTACTGGGTGTCAATGTGTGTCTTTGTGACTTGGTGTCAGTGTATGTCTTTGTTACTTGGTGTCAGTGCATGTCAAAATACTTGGTGTTAGTGTACGTCTTTGTTACTTGGTGTAATTGTCTGTCTTTGTTACTTGGTGTCAGTGTATGTCTGCGTTACTTGGTGTAAGTGTGTGTCTTTGTTTCTGGGCATCAGTGTATGTCTTTGTGACTTGGTATCAGTGTATGTCTTTGTGACTTGGTGTAAGTGTGTGTCTTTGTTACTTGGTGTCAGTGTATGTCTTTGTTACTGGGTGTCAGTGTATGTCTGT
This sequence comes from Heterodontus francisci, assembly GCF_036365525.1. Taxonomy (NCBI): domain Eukaryota; kingdom Metazoa; phylum Chordata; class Chondrichthyes; order Heterodontiformes; family Heterodontidae; genus Heterodontus; species Heterodontus francisci. The sequence continues at coordinate 4,868,117 of NW_027141655.1, read as the reverse complement.
GTTACTGGGGGTCAGTTTGTGTCTGTGTTACTGGGCGTCAGTGTATGCCTTTGCGACTTGGTATCAGTGTATGTCTTTGTGACTTGGTGTCAGTTTATGTCTGTGTTAGGTGGTGTCAGTTTGTTTGTTTGTGTTACTGGGTGTCAGTATTTGTCTGTGTTACTTGGTGTAAGTATGTGTCTTTGTTACTTGGTGTCCGTCTGTGTCTGTGTTACTGGGTGTCAGTGTATGTCTTTGTTACTGGGTGTCAGTGTATGTCTTTGTTACTTGGTGTAAGTGTGTGTCTGTGTTACTGGGTATCAGTGTCTGTCTTTTAACTGGGTGTAAGTGTGTGTCTGTGTTACTGGGTATCAGTGTATGTCTTTGTTACTTGGTGTCAGTGTATGTCAAAATATTTGGTGTAAGTGTATGTCTGTGTTACTTGGTGTAAGTGTGTGTCTTTGTTACTGGGCATCAGTGTATGTCTTTGTGACTTGGTATCAGTGTACGTCTTTGTGACTTGGTGTCAGTGTATGTCTTTTTTACAGGGTGTCAGTGTGTGTCTGTGTTACTTGGTGTCAGTGTGTGTCTTTGTTACTGTGTATCAGTGTTTTTCTGTGTTACTGGGAGTCAGTGTGTGTTTGTTGGGGTACTGTGTATCAGTGTGTGTCTGTGACACTAGGTGTCAGTGTTTAGTTTAGTTTGGAGACACAGCACTTAAACAGGCCCTTCGGTCCACCGAGTCTGTGCCGACCATCAACCACCCATTTACACTAATCCTACAATAATCCCGTATTCCTATCACATCCCCACCTATCCCTATATATTTCCATCCCACCTACCTATACTTGGGGCAATTTATGATGGCCAATTAACCTATCAACCTGCAAGTCTTTGGCATGTGGGAGGTAACCGGAGCACCGGGAGGAAAAACCACGCAGAAACAGGGAGAACTTGCAAACTCCGCACAGGCAGTACCCAGAATCGAACCCGGGTCCCTGGAGCTGTGAGGCTGCTGTGCTAGCCACTGCGCCAATGTGCTCCCCCCCCGCCAGTGTGTGCCTGTGTTACTGGGTATCAGTGTGTTTCTTTGTTACTAGGTGTCAGTGGATGTCAAAATACTTGGTGTAAGTGTATGTCTTTGTTACTTGGTGTAATTGTCTGTCTTTGTCACTTGGTGTCAGTGTATGTCTGTGTTACTTGGTGTAAGTTTGTGTCTTTGTTACTTGGTGACAGTGGATGTCAAAATACTTGGTGTAAGTGTATGTCTTTGTTACTTGGTGTAATTGTCTGCCTTTGTCACTTGGTGTCAGTGTATGTCTGTGTTACTTGGTGTAAGTTTGTGTCTTTGTTACTTGTTGTCAGTGTATGTCTTTGTTACTTGGTGTCAGTGTGTGTCTGTGTTACTGGGCATCAGTGTATGTCTTTGTGACTTGGTATCAGTGTATGTTTTTGTGACTTTGTTTCAGTGTATGTCTTTTTTACTGGGTGTAAGGGTGTGTCTGCGTTATTGGGTATCAGTGTGTGTCTTTGTTCCTTGGTGTAATTGTATGTCTTTGTTACTTGGTGTCAGTGTATGTCTTTGTTACTTGGTGTCAGCGTGTGTCTGTGTTACAGGGTGCAAGTGTGTGTCTGTGTTACTGGGTGTCAGTGTGTGTCTGTGTTACTTGGTGTAATTGTATGTCTTTGTTACTTGGTGTCCGTGTGTGTCTTTGTTACTGGGTGTCAGTGTATGTCTTTGTTACTTGGTGTCAATTTATGTCTGTGTTACTTGGTATCAGTGTGTTTGTTTGTGTTACTGGGTGTCAGTGTGTGTCTGTGTTACTTGGTGTAAGTCTGTGTCTTTGTTACTTGGTGTCCGTGTGTGTCTGCGTTACTGGGTGTCAGAGTATGTGTTTGTTACTGGGTGTCAGTGTATGTCTTTGTTATGTGGTGTAAGTGTGTGTCTGTGTTACTGGGTGTCAGTGCATGTCTGTGTTACTTGGTGTAAGTGTGTGTCTCCGTTACTGGGTATAAGTGTGTGTCTTTGTGACTTGGTGTCATTGTATGTCTGTGTTGCTTGGTGTAAGTGTGTGTCTTTGTTACTTGGTGTAAGTGTATGTCTTTGTTACTTGGTGTCAGTATATGTCTGTGTTACTTTGTGTAAGTGTTTGTCTTTTTTACTTGGTGTCAGTGTTTGTCTTTGTTACTTTGTGGAAGTGTGTGTCTGTGTTACTGGGTATCAGTGTATGTCTTTGTGACTTGGAGTCAGTGTATGTCTTTGTTACTGGGTGTCAGTGTATGTCTTTGTGACTTGGTGTCAGTGTGTGTCTCTGTTAGTCTTTGTTACTTGGTGTCAGTGTCTGAATGTGTATGTCTTTGTTACTGTGTGTCAGTGTTTCTCTATGTGACTGGGTGTCAGTGTGTGTTTGTTTGTGTTACTTGGTGTAAGTGCGTGTCTGTGTTACTGGGTATCAGTGTATGTCTTTGTGACTTGGTGTCAGTGTGTTTGTTTGTGTTATTGGGTGTCAGTGTGTGTCTGTGTTACTTGGTGTAAGTCTGTGTCTTTGTTACTTGGTGTCCGTGTGTGTCTGCGTTACTGGTTGTCAGTGTATGTCTTTGTTACTTGGTGTAAGTCTGTGTCTGTGTTACTGGGTGTCAGTGTATGTCTGTGTTACTTGGTGTAAGTGTGTGTCTATGTTACTGGGTATCAGTGTATGTCTTTGTGACTTGGTGTCAGTGTATGTCTTTTTTACTGGGTGTCAATGTGTGTCTTTGTGACTTGGTGTCAGTGTATGTCTTTGTTACTTGGTGTCAGTGCATGTCAAAATACTTGGTGTTAGTGTACGTCTTTGTTACTTGGTGTAATTGTCTGTCTTTGTTACTTGGTGTCAGTGTATGTCTGCGTTACTTGGTGTAAGTGTGTGTCTTTGTTTCTGGGCATCAGTGTATGTCTTTGTGACTTGGTATCAGTGTATGTCTTTGTGACTTGGTGTAAGTGTGTGTCTTTGTTACTTGGTGTCAGTGTATGTCTTTGTTACTGGGTGTCAGTGTATGTCTGTGTTACTGGGGGTCAGTTTGTGTCTGTGTTACTGGGCGTCAGTGTATGCCTTTGCGACTTGGTATCAGTGTATGTCTTTGTGACTTGGTGTCAGTTTATGTCTGTGTTAGGTGGTGTCAGTTTGTTTGTTTGTGTTACTGGGTGTCAGTATTTGTCTGTGTTACTTGGTGTAAGTATGTGTCTTTGTTACTTGGTGTCCGTCTGTGTCTGTGTTACTGGGTGTCAGTGTATGTCTTTGTTACTGGGTGTCAGTGTATGTCTTTGTTACTTGGTGTAAGTGTGTGTCTGTGTTACTGGGTATCAGTGTCTGTCTTTTAACTGGGTGTAAGTGTGTGTCTGTGTTACTGGGTATCAGTGTATGTCTTTGTTACTTGGTGTCAGTGTATGTCAAAATATTTGGTGTAAGTGTATGTCTGTGTTACTTGGTGTAAGTGTGTGTCTTTGTTACTGGGCATCAGTGTATGTCTTTGTGACTTGGTATCAGTGTACGTCTTTGTGACTTGGTGTCAGTGTATGTCTTTTTTACAGGGTGTCAGTGTGTGTCTGTGTTACTTGGTGTAAGTGTGTGTCTTTGTTACTGGGCATCAGTGTATGTCTTTGTGACGTGGTGTCAGTGTATGTCTTTGTTACTGGGTTTCTGTGTATGTCTTTGTTACTTGTTGTAAGTGTGTGTCTGTGTTACTGGGTATCAGTGTATGTCTTTGTTTCTTGGTGTCAGTGTATGTCTTTGTTACATGGTGTCAGGGTATGTCTGTGTTACTGGGTATCAGCGCATGTCTTTGTTACATGGTGTCTGCGTATGTCTGTGTTATTTGGTGTAAGTGTGTGTCTTTGTTACTTGGGGTGATTCTATGTCTTTGTTACTTGGTGTAAGTGAGTGTCTGTGTTACTGGGTATCAGTGTATGTCTTTGTGACTTGGTGTCAGTGCATGTCTTTGTTACTGGGTGTCAGTGTATGTCTTTGTTACTTGGTGTATGTGTGTGTCTGTGTTCCTGGGTATCAGTGTATGTCTTTGTGACTTGGTGTCAGTGTATGTCTTTGTTACTTGGTGTCAGTGTATATCTTTGTGACTTGGTGTCAGTGTGTGTCTCTGTTATTCTTTGTTACTTGGTGTCAGTGACTGTCTGTGAATGTCTTTGTTACTGTGTGTCAGTGTTTCTCTATGTTACTGGGTGTCAGTGTGTGTCTGTTTGTGTTACTGGGTGTCAGTGTGTGTCTGTGTTACTTGGTGTAAGTGTATGTCTTTGTTTCTTGGTGTCAGTGGATGTCTTTGTTACTTGGTGACAGTGTTTATCTTTGTTACTTGGTGTAATTGTATGTCTTTGTTTCTTGGTGTCAGTGTATGTCTGTGTTACGTGGTGTAAGTGTATGTCTTTGTTACTTGCTGTCAGTGTATGTCTTTGTTACTTCTTGGAAGTGTGCGTCTGTGTTACTTGGTGTAAGTGTGTGTCTGTGTTACTTGGTATCAGTGTATGTCTTTGTTACTTGGTGTAAGTGTGTGTCTGTGTTACTGGGTAACAGTGTATGTCTTTGTTACTTGGTGTCAGTGTATGTCTGTGTTACTTGGTGCAAGTGTGTGTCTTTATTACTTGGTGTAATTGTATGTCTTTGTTACTTGGTATCAGTGTATATATTTGTGACTAGGTGTCAGTGTATGTCTTTGTTACTTGGTGTCAGTGTGTGTCTTTGTGACTTGGTGTCAGTGTATGTCTTTGTTACTCGGTGTATGTGTGTGTCTGTGTTACTGGTTATCAGTGTATGTCTTTGTGACTTGGTGCCAGTGTATGTCTTTGTTACTGGGTGTCAGTGTGTGTCTTTGTGACTTGGTGTCAGTGTATGTCTTTGTTACTTGGTGTCAGTGTATGTCTATGTTACTGGGTATCAGTGTATATCTTTGTTACTTGGTGTCTGTGTATGTCAAAATAGTTGGTGTAAGTGTATGTCTTTGTTACTTGGTGCAATTGTCTGTCTTTGTTACTTGGTGTCAGTGTATGTCTGTGTTACTTGGTGTAAGTGTGTGTCTTTGTTACTTGGTGTAAGTGTATGTCTTTGTTACTTGGTGTCAGTGTATGTCTTTGTTACTTGGTGTCAGTGTGTGTCTGTGTTACTGGGCACCAGATTATGTCTTTTTTACTTGGTGTCAGTGTGTGTCTGTGTTACTTGGTGTCAGTGTATGTCTTTGTTACTGTGTATCAGTGTTTCTCTGTTTTACTGCGTGTCAGTGTGTGTTTGTTTGTGTTACTGGGTGTCAGTGTGTGTCTTTGTGACTTGGTGTCAGTGTATGTCTTTGTTACTTGGTGTCTGTGTGTCTATGTTACTGGGTATCAGTGTATGACTTTGTTACTTGGTGTCAGTGTATGTCAAAATACTTGGTGTAAGTGTATGTCTTTGTTACTTGGTGAAATTGTCTGTCTTTGTTACTTGGTGTCAGTGTATGTCTGTGTTACTTGGTGTAAGTGTGTGTCTTTGTTACTTGGTGTCAGTGTATGTCTGTGTTACCTGGTGTCAGTGTGTTTGTTTGTGTTACTGGGTGTCAGTGTGCGTCTGTGTTACTTGGTGTAAGTCTGTGTCTTTGTTACTTGGTGTCCGTGTGTGTCTGCGTAACTGCGTGTCAGTGCATGTCTTTGTTTCTGGGTGTCAGTGTATGTCTTTGTTACTAGGTGTAACTGTGTGTCTGTGTTACATGGGTATCAGTGTATGTCTTTGTGACTTGGTGTCAGTGTATGTCTTTGTTACTGGGTGTCAGTGTGTGTCTTTGTGACTTGGTGTCAGTGTATGTCTTTGTTACTTGGTGTAAGTGTGTGTCTGCGTTACTGGGTATCAGTGTATGTCTTTGTTACTTGGTGTCAGTGTATGTCAAAATACTTGGTGTCAGTGTATGTAATTGTTACTTGGTGTAATTGTCTGTCTTTGTTACTTGGTATCAGTGTATATATTTGTGACTTGGGGTCAGTGTATGTCTTTGTTACTGGGTGTCTGTGTGTGTCTTTGTGACTTGGTGTCAGTGTATGTCTTTGTTACTTGGTGTAAGTGTGTGTCTGTGTTACTGGGTATCAGTGTATGTCTTTGTTACATGGTGTATGTGAGTGTCTGTGTTACTGGGTATCAGTGTATGTCTTTCTAACTTGGTGTCAGTGTATGTCTTTGTTACTGGGTGTCAGTGTGTGTCTTTGTGACTTGGTGTCAGTGTATGTCTTTGTTACTTCGTGTAAGTGTATGTCTACGTTACTGGGTATCAGTGGATGTCTTTGTTACTTGGTGTCAGTGTATGTCAAAATAGTTGGTGTAAGTGTATGTCTTTGTTACTTGGTGAAATTGTCTGTCTTCGTTGCTTGGTGTCAGTATATGTCTGTGTTACTTGGTGTAAGTGTGTGTCTTTGTTACTTGGTGTAAGTGCATGTCTTTGTTACTTGGTCTCAGTTTGTGTCTGTGTTACTGGGCATCAGAGTATGTCTTTTTTACTTGGTGTCATTGTGTGTCTGTGTTACTTGGTGTCAGTGTATGTATTTGTTACTGTGTATCAGTGTTTCTCTGTTTTACTGGGTGTCAGTGTGTGTTTGTTTGTTTTACTGGGTGTCAGTGTGTGTCTTTGTGACTTGGTGTCAGTGTATGTCTTTGTTACTTGGTGTCTGTGTGTCTATGTTACTGGGTATCATTGTATGTCTTTGTTACTTGGTGTCACTGTATGTCAAAATACTTGGTGTAAGTGTATGTCTTTGTTACTTGGTGTAATTGTCTGTCTTTGTTACTTGGTGTCAGTGTATTTCTGTGTTACTTGGTGTAAGTGTGTGCCTTTGTTACTTGGTGTCAGTGTATGTCTGTGTTACCTGGTTTCAGTGTGTTTGTTTGTGTTATTGGGTGTCAGTGTGTGTCTGTGTTACTTGGTGTAAGTCTGTGTCTTTGTTACTTGGTGTCCGTGTGTGTCTGCGTTACTGGTTGTCAGTGTATGTCTTTGTTACTTGGTGTAAGTCTGTGTCTGTGTTACTGGGTGTCAGTGTATGTCTGTGTTACTTGGTGTAAGTGTGTGTCTATGTTACTGGGTATCAGTGTATGTCTTTGTGACTTGGTGTCAGTGTATGTCTTTGTTACTGGGTGTCAGTGTGTGTCTTTGTGACTTGGTGTCAGTGTATGTCTTTGTTACTTGGTGTCAGTGTATGTCAAAATACTTGGTGTTAGTGTATGTCTTTGTTACTTGGTGTAATTGTCTGTCTTTTTACTTGGTGTCAGTGTATGTCTTTGCTGCTTGCTGTCAGTGGATGTCTTTTTTACTTGGTGTCAGTGTGTGTCTGTGTTACTGGGTATCAGTGTATGTCTTTGTGACTTGGTATCAGTGTATGTCTTTGTGACTTGGTATCAGTGTATGTCTTTGTTACTGGGTGTCAGTGTGTGTCTGTGTTACTTGGTGTAAGTGTATATCTTTGTTACTTGGTGTCCGTGTGTGTCTATGTTACTGGGTGTCAGTGTATGTCTTTGTTACTTGGTGTCAGTGTATGTCTTTGTTACTTGGTGTAAGTGTGTGTCTGTGTTACTGGGTATCAGTGTCTGTCTTTGTTACTTGGTGTAAGTGTGTGCCTGTGTTACAGGGTATCAGTGCATGTCTTTGTTACTTGGTGTCGGTGTATGTCTGTGTTACTTGGTGTAAGTGTGTGTCTGTGTTAATGGGTATCATGTATGCCTTTGTTACTTGGTGTCAGTGTAAGTCAAAATACTTGGTGTAAGTGGGTGTCTTTGTTACTTGGTGTAATTGTCTGTCTTTGTTACTTGGTGTAAGTGTACGTCTTTGTTACTTGGTGTAATTGTATGTGTTTGTAACTTGGTGTCAGTGTGTGTCTGTGTTACTGGGTATCAGTATATGTCTTTCTGACTTGGTATCAGTGTATGTCTTTGTGACTTGGTGTCAGTGTATGTCTTAGTTACTGGGTGTCAGTGTTTGACTGTGTTAGTTGGTGGCAGTGTATGTCTTTGTTACTTGGTGTAAGTGTGTGTCTGTGTTACTGGGTATCAGTGTCTGTCTTTGTTACTTGGTGTAAGTGTGTGTCTTTGTTACTTGGTGTAATTGTATGTCTTTCTTACTTGGTGTCAGTGTATGTCTGTGTTACTTGGTGTTAGTGTATGACTTTGTTACTTGGTGTAAGTGTGTGTCTGTGTGACTTGTTGTTAGTGTGTGTCTGTGTTCCTGGGTATCAGTGTATGTCTTTGTTACTTGGTGTCATTGTATGTCTGTGTTACTTGGTGTAAGTTTGTGTCTGTGTTACTGGGTGACAGTGTGTGTCTGTGTTACTTGGTGTAAGTGTTTGTCTTTGTTACTTGGTGTCCGTGTGTGTATGTGTGACTTGGTGTAAGTGTGTGTCTTTGTTACTTGGTGTAATTGTATGTCTTTGTTACTTGGTGTCAGTGTATGTCTGTGTTACTTGGTGTAAATGTATGTCTTTGTTACTTGGTGTCAGTGTTTGTCTGTGTTACTTGGTGTAAGTGTGTGTCTGTTTTACTGGGTATCAGTGTATGTCTTTGATACTTGGTGTCAGTGTATGTCTGTGTTGCTTGGTGTATGTGTGTGTCTGTGTTACTGGGTATCAGTATCTGTCTTTGTTACTTTGTGTAAGTGTGTGTCTGTGTTCCTGGGTATCAGTGTATGTCTTTGTTGCTTGGTGTCAGTGTATGTCTGTGTTACTTGGTGTAACTGTGTGTCTGTGTTACTGGGTATCAGTGTATGTCTTTGTTACTTGGTGTCAGTGTATGTCTGTGTTGCTTGGTGTAAGTTTGTGTCTGTGTTACTGGGTATCAATGTCTGTCTTTGTTACTTGGTGCAAGTGTGTGTCTGTGTTACTGGGTATCAGTGCATGTCTGTGTTACTGGGTGTCATTGTGTGTCTGTGTTACTTGGTGTAAGTGTGTGTCTTTGTTACTTGGTGTCCGTGTGTGTCTGTGTTACTGGGTGTCAGTGTATGTCTTTGTTACTGGGTGTCAGTGTATGTCTTTGTTACTACGTGTAAGTGTGTGCCTGTGTTACTGGGTATCAGTGTCTGTCTTTGTTACTTGGTGTAAGTGTGTGTCTGTGTTACTGGGTATCAGTGTATGTCTTTCTTACTTGGTGTCAGTGTATGTCTGTGTTACTTGGTGTAAGTGTGTGTCTTTGTTACTTGGTGAAAGTGTATGTCTTTGTTACTTGGTGTAATTGTCTGTCTTTGATACTTGCTGTAACTGTATTTCTTTGTTACTTGGTGTCAGTGTATGTCTTTGTTACTTGGTGTAAGTGTATGTCTTTGTTACTTTGTGTCAGTGTATGTCTTTGTCACTTGTTGTCAGTGTGTGCCTGTGTTACTGGGTATCAGTGTATGTCTTTGTGACTTGTTATCAGTGTATGTCTTTGTTACTGGGTGTCAGTGTGTGTCTGTGTTACTGGGTATCAGTGTATGTCTTTGTGACTTTGTATCAGTGTATGTATTTGTTACTTGGTGTCAGTGTGTGCCTGTGTTACTGGGTATCAGTGTATGTCTTTGTTACTGGGTGTCAGTGTGTGTTTGTGTTACTGGGTGTCAGTGTGTGTCTTTGTGACTTGGTGTCAGTGTATGTCTTTGTTACTTGGTGTCAGTGTATGTCAAAATACTTGCTGGAAGTGTATGTCTTTGTTACTTGGTGTAATTGTCTGTCTTTGTTACTTGGTGTCAGTGTATGACTGTGTTACTTGATGTAAGTGTGTGTCTTTGTGACTTGGTGTCAGTGTATGTCTTTGTTACTTGGTGTAAGTGTGTGTCTGCGTTACTGGGTATCAGTGTATGTCTTTGTTACTTGGTGTCAGTGTATGTCAAAATACTTGTTGTAAGTCTATGTCTTTGTTACTTGTTGTAATTGTCTGCCTTTTTACTTGGTGTCAGTGTTTGTCTTTGTTACTTGGTGTTAGTGTATGTCTTTGTTACTTGGTGTCATTGTGTGTCTGTGTTACTGGGTATCAGTGTATGTCTTTGTGACTTGGTATCAGAGTATGTCTTTGTGACTTGGTGTCATTGTATGTCTTTTTTACTGGTTGTCAGTGTGTGTCTGTGTTACTTGGTGTCAGTGTATGTCATTGTTGCTGTGTATCAGTGTTTCTCTGTGCTACTGGGTGTCAGTTTGTGTTTGTTTGTGTTACTGGGTATCAGTGTATGTCTTTGTGACTTGGTATCAGTGTATGTCTTTGTTACTGGGTGTCAGTGTGTGTCTGTGTTACTTGGTGTCAGTGTATCAGTGTTTCTCTGTGTGACTGGGTGACAGTGTGTGTTTGTTTGTGTTACTGGGTGTCAGTGACACTAGCTGTCAGTATTTAGTTTAGTTTAGAGATACAGCACTGAAACAGTCCCTTCTGCCCACCGAGTCTGTGCCGACCATCAACCACCCATTTATAATAATCCTGCAGTGATCCCGTATTCCTATCACATCCCCACCTATCCCTATATATTTCCCTACCACCGACCTACACTAGGGGCAATTTATGATGGCCAATTATCATACCAAACTGCAAGTCTTTGGCATGTGGGAGGAAACCGGAGCACCCGGAGGAAACCCACGCAGACACAGGGAGAACTTGCAAACTCCGCACAGGCAGTACCCAGAATCGAACCCGGGTCCCTGGAGCTGTGAGGCTGCGGTGCGAACCAATGCGCCAATGTGCCCCCCCCCGCAGTGTGTGCCTTTGTTACTTGGTGTCAGTGTGTGTCTGTGTTGCTGGGCATCAGTGTATGTCTTTGTGACTTGGTGTCAGTGTATGTCTTTTTTACTGGGTGTCAGTGTGTCTCTGTGTTACTGGGTGTCAGTGTGTGTTTGTTTGTGCTACTGGGTATCAGTGTATGTCTTTGTGACTTGGTATCAGTGTATGTCTTTGTTACTGGGTATCAGTGTGTGCCTGTCTTACTTGGTGTAAGTGTATGTCTTTGTTACTTGCTGTCCGTGTGTGTCTGTGTTACTGGGTGTCAGTGTATGTCTTTCTTACTTGGTGTCAGTGTATGTCTTTGTTACTTGGTTTAAGTGTGTGTCTGTGTTACTGGGTATCAGTGTCTGTCTTTGTTACTTGGTGTAAGAGTGTGTCAGTGTTACAGGGTATCAGTGCATGTCTTTGTTACTTGGTGTCAGTGTATGTCTTTGTTACTTGGTGAAAGTGTGTGTCGGTGTTAATGGGTATCATGTATGTCTTTGTTACTTGGTGTAATTGTCTGTCTTTGTTACCTGGTTTTCAGTGTGTGAATGTGTTAGTTGGTGTCAGTGTATGTCTTTGTAACTGTTTATTACTGTTTCTCTGTGCTACTGGGTGGCAGTGTGTGTTTGTTTGTGTGACTGGGTATCAGTGTATGTCTTTGTGACTTGGTATCAGTGTATGTCTTTGTTAATTGGTGTCAGTGTGTGTCTGTGTTACTTGGTGTCAGTGTATCAGTGTTTCTCTGTGCGACTGGGTGTCAGTGTGTGTTTCTTTGTGTTACTGGGTGTCAGTGACACTCGGTGTCAGTATTTAGGTTAGTTTAGAGATACAGCACTTAAACAGGCCCTTCGGCCCACCGGATGTGTGCCGACCATCAACCACCCATTTATACTAATCCTACACTAATCCCGTATTCCTATCACATCCCCACCTATCGCTATATATTTCCCTACCACCTACCTGTACGAGGGGCAATATATAATGGTCAATTAACCTATCAACCTGCAAGTCTTTGGCATGTGATAGGAAACCGGAGCACCCGGAGGCAACCCACGCAGACACAGGGAGAACTTGCAAACTCCGCACAGGCAGTACCCAGAATCGAACCCGGGACCCTGGAGCTGTGAGGCTGCGGTGCTAACCAATGCGCCAATGCGCCCCCCACGGCAGTTTGTGACTTTGTTACTTGGTGTCAGTGTATGTCTGTGTTACTGGGCATCAGTGTATGTCTTTGTGACTTAGTGTCAGTGTATGTCTTTTTTTACTGGGTGTCAGTGTGTCTCTGTGTTACTGGGTGTCAGTGTGTGTTTGTTTGTGTTACTGGGTATCAGTGTATGTCTTTGTGACTTGGTATCAGTGTCTGTCTTTGTTACTGGGTGTCAGTGTATGTCTTTGTTACTTGGTGTAAGTGTGTGTCTGTGTTACTGGGTATCAGTGCATGTCTTTGTTACTTGGTGTCAGTGTATGTCTTTGTTACTTGGTGTCAGTATATGTCTGTGTTACTTGGTGTAAGTGTGTGTCTATGTTAATGGGTATCAGTGTATGTCTTTGTTACTGGGTGTCAGTGTGTGTCTGTGTTAATTGGTGTAAGTGTATGCCTTTGTTACTTGGTGTTCGTGTGTGTCTGTGTTACAGGGTGTCAGTGTATGTCTTTGTTACTTGGTGTCAGTGCATGTCTTTGTTACTTGGTGTAAGTGTGTGTCTCTGTTACTGGGTATCAGTGTCTGTCTTTGTTACTTGGTGTAAGTGTGTGTCTGTGTGACAGTGTATCAGTGCATGTCTTTGTTACCTGGTGTCAGTGTATGTCTGTGTTACTTGCTGTAAGTGTGTGTCTGTGTTAATGGGTATCAGTGTATGTCTTTGTGACTTGGTGTCAGTGTATGTCTTTGTTACATGGTGTAAGTGTGTGACTGCGTTACTGGGTATCAGTGTATGTCTTTGTTAATTGGTGTCAGTGTATGTCAAAATACTTGGTGTAAGTGTATGTCTTTGTTACTTGGTGTAATTGTCTGTCTTTTTACTTGGTGTCAGTGTATGTCTTTGTTACTTGGTGTAAGTGTGTGTCTGTGTTACTGGGTATCAGTGTATGTCTTTGTGACTTGGTATCAGTGTATGTCTTTGTGACTTGGTGTCAGTGTATGTCTTTTTTACTGGGTGTCAGTGCGTGTCTGTGTTACTTGATGTCAGTCTTTGTCATTGTTGCAGTGTATCAGTGTTTCTCTGTGCTGCTGGGTGTCAGTGTGTGTTTGTTTGTGTTACTGGGTATCAGTGTATGTCTTTGTGACCTGGTATCAGTGTATGTCTTTGTTACTGGGTGTCAGTGTGTGTCTGTGTTACTTGGTGTCAGTGTATCAGTGTTTCTCTGTGTGACTGGGTGTCAGTGTGTGTCTCTGTGACTTGGTATCAGTGTATGTCTTTGTTACTTGGTGTCAGTGTGTGTCTGTGTTACTGGGTATCTGTATGTCTTTGTGACTTGGTATCAGTGTATGTCTTTGTGACTTGTTGTCTGTGCATGTCTTTTTTACTGGGTGTCAGTGTGTGTCTGTGTTATTGATGTCAGTGTATGTCTTTGTTACTGGGTGTCAGTGTTTGTCTGTGTTACTTGGTGTCAGTGTATCAGTGTTTCTCTGTGTGTCAGTGTGTGTTTGTTTGTATTACTGGGTGTCAGTGACACTAGTTGTCAGTATTTAGTTTAGTTTAGAGATGCAGCACTTAAACAGGCCCTTCGGCCCACCGAGTCTGTGCCGACCATCAACCACCCATTTATACTAATCCTGCACTAATCCCGTATTCCTATCACATCCCCACCTATCCCTATATATTTCCCTACCAACTACAAATACTAGGGGCAATTTATGATGGCCAGTTAACATATCAACCTGCAAGTCTTTGGCATGTGGGAGGAAACCGGAGCACCCGGAGGAAACCCACGCAGACACAGGGAGAACTTGCAAACTCCGCACAGGCAGTACCCAGAATCGAACCCAGGACCCTGGAGCTGTGAGGCTGCTGTGCTAACCAATGCGCCAATGTGCATCCCCCCCCCCCCCCCCGCAGTTTGTGCCTTTGTTACTTGGTGTCAGTGTGTGTCTGTGTTACTGGGCATCAGTGTATGTCTTTGTGACTTAGTGTCAGTGTATGTCTTTTTTTACCGGGTGTCAGTGTGTCTCTGTGTTACTGGGTGTCAGTGTGTGTTTGTTTGTGTTACTGGGTATCAGTGTATGTCTTTGTGACTTGGTATCAGTGTCTGTCTTTGTTACTGGGTGTAAGTGTGTGTCTGTGTTAATGGGTATCATGTATGTCTTTGTTATTTGGTGTCAGTGCATGTCTTTGTTACTTGGTGTAAGTGTGTGTCTGTGTTACTGGGTATCAGTGCATGTCTTTGTTACTTGGTGTCAGTGTATGCCTCTGTTACTTGGTGTAAGTGTGTGTCTGTGTTAATGGGTATCATGTATGTCTTTGTTACTTGGTGTCAGTGTATGTCTTTGTTACTTGGTGTAAGTGTGTGTCTGTGTTACTGGGTATCAGTGTATGTCTTTGTGACTTGGTATCAGTGTATGTCTTTGTGACTTGGTGTCAGTGTATGTCTTTTTTACTGAGTGTCAGTGTGTGTCTGTGTTACTTGATGTCAGTGTATGTCATTGTTGCTGTGTATCAGTGTTTCTCTGTGCTGCTGGGTGTCAGTGTTTGTTTGTTTGTGTTACTGGGTATCAGTGTATGTCTTTGTGACCTGGTATCAGTGTATGTCTTTGTTACTGGGTGTCAGTGTGTGTCTGTGTTACTTGGTGTCAGTGTATCAGTGTTTCTCTGTGTGACTGGGTGTCAGTGTGTGTCTCTGTGACTTGGTATCAGTGTATGTCTTTGTTACTTGGTGTCAGTGTGTGTCTGTGTTACTGGGTATCTGTATGTCTTTGTGACTTGGTATCAGTGTATGTCTTTGTGACTTGTTGTCAGTGTATGTCTTTTTTACTGTGTGTCAGTGTGTGTCTGTGTTACTTGATGTCAGTGTATGTCTTTGTTACTGGGTGTCAGTGTTTGTCTGTGTTACTTGGTGTCAGTGTATCAGTGTTTCTCTGTGTGACTGGGTGTCAGTGTGTGTTTGTTTGTGTTACTGGGTGTCAGTGACACTAGTTGTCAGTATTTAGTTTAGTTTAGAGATGCAGCACTTAAACAGGCCCTTCGGCCCACCGAGTCTGTGCCGACCATCAACCACCCATTTATACTAATCCTGCACTAATCCCGTATTCCTATCACATCCCCACCTATCCCTATATATTTCCCTACCACCTACAAATACTAGGGGCAATTTATGATGGCCAGTTAACATATCAACCTGCAAGTCTTTGGCATGTGGGAGGAAACCGGAGCACCCGGAGGAAACCCACGCAGACACAGGGAGAACTTGCAAACTCCGCACAGGCAGTACCCAGAATCGAACCCAGGACCCTGGAGCTGTGAGGCTGCGGTGCTATCCAATGCGCCAATGTGCATCCCCCCCCCCCCCCCGCAGTTTGTGCCCTTGTTACTTGGTGTCAGTGTGTGTCTGTGTTACTGGGCATCAGTGTATGTCTTTGTGACTTAGTGTCAGTGTATGTCTTTTTTTACCGGGTGTCAGTGTGTCTCTGTGTTACTGGGTGTCAGTGTGTGTTTGTTTGTGTTACTGGGTATCAGTGTATGTCTTTGTGACTTGGTATCAGTGTATGTCTTTGTGACTTGTTGTCTGTGCATGTCTTTTTTACTGGGTGTCAGTGTGTGTCTGTGTTATTGATGTCAGT
Source organism: Heterodontus francisci (assembly GCF_036365525.1). NCBI lineage: Eukaryota > Metazoa > Chordata > Chondrichthyes > Heterodontiformes > Heterodontidae > Heterodontus > Heterodontus francisci. Next base: position 4,852,654 of record NW_027141655.1, on the reverse strand, counting down.
GTATGTCTTTGTTACTGGGTGTCAGTGTTTGTCTGTGTTACTTGGTGTCAGTGTATCAGTGTTTCTCTGTGTGTCAGTGTGTGTTTGTTTGTATTACTGGGTGTCAGTGACACTAGTTGTCAGTATTTAGTTTAGTTTAGAGATGCAGCACTTAAACAGGCCCTTCGGCCCACCGAGTCTGTGCCGACCATCAACCACCCATTTATACTAATCCTGCACTAATCCCGTATTCCTATCACATCCCCACCTATCCCTATATATTTCCCTACCAACTACAAATACTAGGGGCAATTTATGATGGCCAGTTAACATATCAACCTGCAAGTCTTTGGCATGTGGGAGGAAACCGGAGCACCCGGAGGAAACCCACGCAGACACAGGGAGAACTTGCAAACTCCGCACAGGCAGTACCCAGAATCGAACCCAGGACCCTGGAGCTGTGAGGCTGCTGTGCTAACCAATGCGCCAATGTGCATCCCCCCCCCCCCCCCCCCCCCCGCAGTTTGTGCCTTTGTTACTTGGTGTCAGTGTGTGTCTGTGTTACTGGGCATCAGTGTATGTCTTTGTGACTTAGTGTCAGTGTATGTCTTTTTTTACCGGGTGTCAGTGTGTCTCTGTGTTACTGGGTGTCAGTGTGTGTTTGTTTGTGTTACTGGGTATCAGTGTATGTCTTTGTGACTTGGTATCAGTGTCTGTCTTTGTTACTGGGTGTAAGTGTGTGTCTGTGTTAATGGGTATCATGTATGTCTTTGTTACTTGGTGTCAGTGCATGTCTTTGTTACTTGGTGTAAGTGTGTTTCTGTGTTACTGGGTATCAGTGCATGTCTTTGTTACTTGGTGTCAGTGTATGCCTCTGTTACTTGGTGTAAGTGTGTGTCTGTGTTAATGGGTATCATGTATGTCTTTGTTACTTGGTGTCAGTGTATGTCTTTGTAACTTGGTGTAAGTGTGTGTCTGTGTTACTGGGTATCAGTGTATGTCTTTGTGACTTGGTATCAGTGTATGTCTTTGTGACTTGGTGTCAGTGTATGTCTTTTTTACTGAGTGTCAGTGTGTGTCTGTGTTACTTGATGTCAGTGTATGTCATTGTTGCTGTGTATCAGTGTTTCTCTGTGCTGCTGGGTGTCAGTGTGTGTTTGTTTGTGTTACTGGGTATCAGTGTATGTCTTTGTGACCTGGTATCAGTGTATGTCTTTGTTACTGGGTGTCAGTGTGTGTCTGTGTTACTTGGTGTCAGTGTATCAGTGTTTCTCTGTGTGACTGGGTGTCAGTGTGTGTCTCTGTGACTTGGTATCAGTGTATGTCTTTGTTACTTGGTGTCAGTGTGTGTCTGTGTTACTGGGTATCTGTATGTCTTTGTGACTTGGTATCAGTGTATGTCTTTGTGACTTGTTGTCAGTGTATGTCTTTTTTACTGTGTGTCAGTGTGTGTCTGTGTTACTTGATGTCAGTGTATGTCTTTGTTACTGGGTGTCAGTGTTTGTCTGTGTTACTTGGTGTCAGTGTATCAGTGTTTCTCTGTGTGACTGGGTGTCAGTGTGTGTTTGTTTGTGTTACTGGGTGTCAGTGACACTAGTTGTCAGTATTTAGTTTAGTTTAGAGATGCAGCACTTAAACAGGCCCTTCGGCCCACCGAGTCTGTGCCGACCATCAACCACCCATTTATACTAATCCTGCACTAATCCCGTATTCCTATCACATCCCCACCTATCCCTATATATTTCCCTACCACCTACAAATACTAGGGGCAATTTATGATGGCCAGTTAACATATCAACCTGCAAGTCTTTGGCATGTGGGAGGAAACCGGAGCACCCGGAGGAAACCCACGCAGACACAGGGAGAACTTGCAAACTCCGCACAGGCAGTACCCAGAATCGAACCCAGGACCCTGGAGCTGTGAGGCTGCGGTGCTATCCAATGCGCCAATGTGCATCCCCCCCCCCCCCCCCCCCCCCCCGCAGTTTGTGCCCTTGTTACTTGGTGTCAGTGTGTGTCTGTGTTACTGGGCATCAGTGTATGTCTTTGTGACTTAGTGTCAGTGTATGTCTTTTTTTACCGGGTGTCAGTGTGTCTCTGTGTTACTGGGTGTCAGTGTGTGTTTGTTTGTGTTACTGGGTATCAGTGTATGTCTTTGTGACTTGGTATCAGTGTCTGTCTTTGTTACTGGGTGTCAGTGTATGTCTTTGTTACTTGGTGTAAGTGTGTGTCTGTGTTACTGGGTATCAGTGTATGTCTTTGTTACTTGGTGTCAGTGTATGTCTGTGTTACTTCGTGTCAGTGTGTGTCTGTGTTACTGGGTGTCAGTGTGTGTCTGTGTTACTGGGTGTAAGTGTGTGTCTGTGTTACTGGGTGTAAGTGTGTGTCTTTGTTACTTGGTGTCCGTGTGTGTCTGTGTTACTGGGTGTCAGTGCATGTCTTTGTTACTTGGTGTCAGTGTGTGTCTTTGTTACTAGGTGTAATTATGTGTCTTTGTTACTTGGTGTAAGTTTGTGTCTGTGTTCCTGGGAATCAGTGTATGTCTTTGTGACTTGGTATCAGTGTATGTCTTTGTTACTGGGTGTCAGTGTATGTCTTTGTTACTTGGTGTAAGTGTGTGTCTGTGTTACTGGGTATCAGTGCATGTCTTTGTTACTTGGTGTCAGTGGATGTCTCTGTTACTTGGTGTAAGTGTGTGTCTGTGTTAATGGGTATCATGTATGTCTTTGTTACTTGGTGTCAGTGTACGTCAAAATACTTGGTGTAAGTGGGTGTCTTTGTTACTTCGTGTAATTGTCTGTCTTTGTTACTTTGTGTAAGTGTATGTCTTTGTTACTTGGTGTCAGTGTCTGCCTTTGTTACTTGGTGTCAGTATGTGTCTGTGTTACTGGGTATCAGTGTATGTCTTTGTGACTTGGTGTCAGTATATGTCTTTGTTACTGGGTGTCAGTGTGTGAATGTGTTAGTTGGTGTCAGTGTATGTCTTTGTTACTGTTCATTAGTGTTTCTCTGTGTTACTGGTTGTCAGTGTGTGTTTGTTTGTGTTACTGGGTGTCAGTGTATCTCTTTGTTACTTGTTGTAAGTGTGTGTCTGTGTTACTGGGTATCTGTGTCTGTCTTTGTTACTTGGTGTAAGTGTGTGTCTTTGTTCTTGGGTATCAGTGTATGTCTTTGTTACTTGGTGTCAGTATATGTCTGTGTTACTTGGTGTAAGTGTGTGTCTATGTTAATGGGTATCAGTGTATGTCTTTGTTACTGGGTGTCAGTGTGTGTCTGTGTTACTTGGTGTCAGTGTATGCCTTTGTTACTTGGTGTCCGTGTGTGTCTGTGTTACTGGGTGTCAGTGTATGTCTTTGTTACTTGGTGTCAGTGTATGTCTTTGTTACTTGTTGTAAGTGTGTGTCTGTGTTACTGGGTATCAGTGCATGTCTTTGTTACTTGGTGTCAGTGTATGTCTCTGTTATTTGGTGTAAGTGTGTGTCTGTGTTAATGGGTATCATGTATGTCTTTGTTACTTGGTGTCAGTGTACGTCAAAATACTTGGTGTAAGTGGGTGGCTTTGTTACTTGGTGTAATTGTCTGTCTTTGTTACTTGGTGTAAGTGAGTGTCTTTGTTACTTGGTGTCAGTGTCTGTCTTTGTTACTTGGTGTCAGTGTGTGTCTGTGTTACTGGGTATCTGTGTATGTCTTTGTGACTTGGTGTCAGTGTATTTCTTTGTCACTGGGTGTCAGTGTGTGAATGTGTTAGTTGGTGTCAGTGTATGTCTTTGTTACTGTTTATTAGTGTTTCTCTGTGTTACTGGGTGTCAGCGTGTGTTTGTTTGTGTTACTGGGTGTCAGTGTCTGTCTTTGTTACTTGGTGTAAGTGTGTGTCTGTGTTCCTGGGTATCAGTGTATGTCTTTGTTACTTGGTGTCAATATATGTCTGTGTTAATTGGTGTAAGTGTGTGTCTGTGGTACTGGGTATCAGTGTATGTCTTTGTTACTTGGTGTCAGTGTATGTCTGTGTTACTTCGTGTCAGTGTGTGTCTGTGTTACTGGGTGTCAGTGTGTGTCTGTGTTACTTGGTGTAAGTGTGTGTCTTTGTTACTTGGTGTCCGTGTGTGTCTGTGTTACTGGGTGTCAGTGCATGTCTTTGTTACTTGGTGTCAGTGTGTGTCTTTGTTACTTGGTGTAATTGTGTGTCTTTGTTACTTGGTGTCAGTGCATGTCTGTGTTACTTGGTGTAAGTGTGTGTCTGTGTTACTTGGTGTAAGTGTGTGTCTATGTTACTTGGTGTAAGTTTGTGTCTGTGTTCCTGGGAATCAGTGTATGTCTTTGTGACTTGGTATCAGTGTATGTCTTTGTTACTGGGTGTCAGTGTGTGTCTGCGTTACTGGGTCTCAGTGGATGTCTTTGTGACTTGGTATCAGTGTATGTCTTTGTTACTTGGTGTAAGTGTGTGTCTGTGTTACTGGGTATCAGTGCATGTCTTTGTGACTTGGTATCAGTGTATGTCTGTGTTACTTGGTGTAAGTGTGTGTCTGTGTGACTGGGTATCAGTGTCTGTCTTTGTTACTTGGTGTCAGTGTGTGTCTGTGTTACTGGGCATCAGTGTATGTCTTTGTGACTTAGTGTCAGTGTATGTCTTTTTTTGCCGGGTGTCAGTGTGTCTCTGTGTTACTGGGTGTCAGTGTGTGTTTGTTTGTGTTACTGGGTATCAGTGTATGTTTTTGTGACTTGGTATCAGTGTCTGTCTTTGTTACTGGGTGTCAGTGTATGTCTTTGTTACTTGGTGTAAGTGTGTGTCTGTGTTACTGGGTATCAGTGCATGTCTTTGTTACTTGGTGTCAGTGGATGTCTCTGTTACTTGGTGTAAGTGTGTGTCTGTGTTAATGGGTATCATGTATGTCTTTGTTACTTGGTGTCAGTGTACGTCAAAATACTTTGTGTAAGTGTATGTCTTTGTTACTTGGTGTCAGTGTCTGCCTTTGTTACTTGGTGTCAGTATGTGTCTGTGTTACTGGGTATCAGTGTATGTCTTTGTGACTTGGTGTCAGTATATGTCTTTGTTACTGGGTGTCAGTGTGTGAATGTGTTAGTTGGTGTCAGTGTATGTCTTTGTTACTGTTCATTAGTGTTTCTCTGTGTTACTGGTTGTCAGTGTGTGTTTGTTTGTGTTACTGGGTGTCAGTGTATCTCTTTGTTACTTGTTGTAAGTGTGTGTCTGTGTTACTGGGTATCTGCGTCTGTCTTTGTTACTTGGTGTAGGTGTGTGTCTTTGTTCTTGGGTATCAGTGTATGTCTTTGTTACTTGGTGTCAGTATATGTCTGTGTTACTTGGTGTAAGTGTGTGTCTATGTTAATGGGTATCAGTGTATGTCTTTGTTACTGGGTGTCAGTGTGTGTCTGTGTTACTTGGTGTCAGTGTATGCCTTTGTTACTTGGTGTCCGTGTGTGTCTGTGTTACTGGGCGTCAGTGTATGTCTTTGTTACTTGGTGTCAGTGTATGTCTTTGTTACTTGTTGTAAGTGTGTGTCTGTGTTACTGGGTATCAGTGCATGTCTTTGTTACTTGGTGTCAGTGTATGTCTCTGTTATTTGGTGTAAGTGTGTGTCTGTGTTAATGGGTATCATGTATGTCTTTGTTACTTGGTGTCAGTGTACGTCAGAATACTTGGTGTAAGTGGGTGGCTTTGTTACTTGGTGTAATTGTCTGTCTTTGTTACTTGGTGTAAGTGTGTGTCTTTGTTACTTGGTGTCAGTTTCTGTCTTTGTTACTTGGTGTCAGTGTGTGTCTGTGTTACTGGGTATCAGTGTATGTCTTTGTGACTTGGTGTCAGTGTATGTCTTTGTCACTGGGTGTCAGTGTGTGAATGTGTTAGTTGGTGTCAGTGTATGTCTTTGTTACTGTTTATTAGTGTTTCTCTGTGTTACTGGGTGTCAGTGTGTGTTTGTTTGTGTTACTGGGTGTCAGTGTCTGTCTTTGTTACTTGGTGTAAGTGTGTGTCTGTGTTCCTGGGTATCAGTGTATGTCTTTGTTACTTGGTGTCAATATATGTCTGTGTTATTTGGTGTAAGTGTGTGTCTGTGTTACTGGGTGTCAGTGTGTGTCTGTGTTACTTGGTGTAAGTGTGTGTCTTTGTTACTTGGTGTCCGTGTGTGTCTGTGTTACTGGGTGTCAGTGCATGTCTTTGTTACTTGGTGTCAGTGTGTGTCTTTGTTACTTGGTGTAATTGTGTGTCTTTGTTACTTGGTGTCAGTGCATGTCTGTGTTACTTGGTGTAAGTGTGTGTCTGTGTTACTTGGTGTAAGTGTGTGTCTATGTTACTTGGTGTAAGTTTGTGTCTGTGTTCCTGGGAATCAGTGTAAGTCTTTGTGACTTGGTATCAGTGTATGTCTTTGTTACTGGGTGTCAGTGAGTGTCTGTGTTACTGGGTCTCAGTGGATGTCTTTGTGACTTGGTATCAGTGTATGTCTTTGTTGCTGGGTGTCAGCGTGTGTCTGTGTTACTGGGTATCAGTGTATGTCTTTGTGACTTGGTATCAGTGGATGTCTTTGTTACTGGGTGTCAGTGTGTGTCTGTGTTCCTGGGTATCAGTGTATGTCTTTGTGACTTGGTGTCAGTGTATGTCTTTGTTACTGGGTGTCAGTGTGTGTCTTTGTGACTTGGTGTCAGTGTATGTCTGTGTTACTGTTTATTAGTGCTTCTCTGTGTTACTGGGTGTCAGTATACGTCTTTGTTACTTGGTGTATGTGTGTGTCTGTGTTACTGGGTATCAGTGTCTGTCTTTGTTACTTGGTGTATGTGTGTGTCTTTGATACTTGGTGTTCTTGTATGTCTTTGTTACTTGGTGTCAGTGTGTGTCTGTGTTACTGGGAATCTGTATGTCTTTGTGACTTGGTATCAGTGTATGTCTTTGTGACTTGTTGTCAGTGTATGTCTTTTTTACTGGATGTCAGTGTGTGTCTGTGTTACTTGATGTCAGTGTATGTCTTTGTGACTGGGTGTCAGTGTTTGTCTGTGTTACTTGGTGTCAGTGTATCAGTGTTTCTCTGTGTGACTGTGTGTCAGTGTGTGTTTGTTTGTGTTACTGGGTGTCAGTGACACTAGTTGTCAGTATTTAGTTTAGTTTAGAGATGCAGCAGTTAAACAGGCCCTTCGGCCCACCGAGTCTGTGCCGACCATCAACCACCCATTTATACTAATCCTGCACTAATCCCGTATTCCTATCACATCCCCACCTATCCCTATATATTTCCCTACCACCTACAAATACTAGGGGCAATTTACGATGGCCAGTTAACATATCAACCTGCAAGTCTTTGGCATGTGGGAGGAAACCGGAGCACCCGGAGGAAACCCACGCAGACACAGGGAGAACTTGCAAACTCCGCACAGGCAGTACCCAGAATCGAACCCAGGACCCTGGAGCTGTGAGGCTGCGGTGCTAACCAATGCGCCAATGTGCATCCCCCCCCCCCCCCCCCCCCCGCAGTTTGTGTCTTTGTTACTTGGTGTCAGTGTGTGTCTGTGTTACTGGGCATCAGTGTATGTCTTTGTGACTTAGTGTCAGTGTATGTCTTTTTTTACCGGGTGTCAGTGTGTCTCTGTGTTACTGGGTGACAGTGTGTGTTTGTTTGTGTTACTGGGTATCAGTGTATGTCTTCGTGACTTGGTATCAGTGTCTGTCTTTGTTACTGGGTGTCAGTGTATGTCTTTGTTACTTGGTGTAAGTGTGTGTCTGTGTTATTGGGTATCAGTGTATGTCTTTGTGACTTGGTGTCAGTATATGTCTTTGTTACTGGGTGTCAGTGTGTGAATCTGTTAGTTGGTGTCAGTGTATGTCTTTGTTACTGTTCATTATTGTTTCTCTGTGTTACTGGTTGTCAGTGTGTGTTTGTTTGTGTTACTGGGTGTCAGTGTATCTCTTTGTTACTTGTTGTAAGTGTGTGTCTGTGTTACTGGGTATCTGTGTCTGTCTTTGTTACTTGGTGTAAGTGTGTGTTTTTGTTCTTGGGTATCAGTGTATGTCTTTGTTACTTGGTGTCAGTATATGTCTGTGTTACTTGGTGTAAGTGTGTGTCTATGTTAATGGGTATCAGTGTATGTCTTTGTTACTGGGTGTCAGTGTGTGTCTGTGTTACTTGGTGTCAGTGTATGCCTTTGTTACTTGGTGTCCGTGTGTGTCTGTGTTACTGGGTGTCAGTGTATGTCTTTGTTACTTGGTGTCAGTGTATGTCTTTGTTACTTGGTGTAAGTGTGTGTCTGTGTTACTGGGTATCAGTGCATGTCTTTGTTACTTGGTGTCAGTGTATGTCTCTGTTATTTGGTGTAAGTGTGTGTCTGTGTTAATGGGTATCATGTATGTCTTTGTTACTTGGTGTCAGTGTACGTCAAAATACTTGGTGTAAGTGGGTGTCTTTGTTACTTGGTGTAATTGTCTGTCTTTGTTACTTGGTGTAAGTGTGTGTCTTTGTTACTTGGTGTCAGTGTCTGTCTTTGTTTCTTGGTGTCAGTGTGTGTCTGTGTTACTGGGTATAAGTGTATGTCTTTGTGACTTGGTGTCAGTGTATGTCTTTGTCACTGGGTGTCAGTGTGTGAATGTGTTAGTTGGTGTCAGTGTATGTGTTTGTTACTGTTTATTAGTGTTTCTCTGTGTTACTGGGTGTCAGTGTGTGTTTGTTTGTGTTACTGTGTGTCAGTGTCTGTCTTTGTTACTTGGTGTAAGTGTGTGTCTGTGTTCCTGGGTATCAGTGTATGTCTTTGTTACTTGGTGTCAATATATGTCTGTGTTACTTGGTGTAAGTGTGTGTCTGTGTTACTGGGTATCAGTGTATGTCTTTGTTACTTGGTGTCAGTGTATGTCTGTGTTACTTCGTGTAAGTGTGTGTCTGTGTTACTGGGTGTCAGTGTGTGTCTGTGTTACTTGGTGTAAGTGTGTGTCTTTGTTACTTGGTGTCCGTGTGTGTCTGTGTTACTGGGTGTCAGAGCATGTCTTTGTTACTTGGTGTCAGTGTGTGTCTTTGTTACTTGGTGTAATTGTGTGTCTTTGTTACTTGGTGTCAGTGCATGTCTGTGTTACTTGGTGTAAGTGTGTGTCTGTGTTACTTGGTGTAAGTGTGTGTCTATGTTACTTGGTGTAAGTTTGTGTCTGTGTTCCTGGGAATCAGTGTATGTCTTTGTGACTTGGTATCAGTGTATGTCTTTGTTACTGGGTGTCAGTGTGTGTCTGTGTTACTGGGTCTCAGTGGATGTCTTTGTGACTTGGTATCAGTTTATGTCTTTGTTGCTGGGTGTCAGCGTGTGCCTGTGTTACTGGGTATCAGTGTATGACTTTTTGACTTGGTATCAGTGGATGTCTTTGTTACTGGGTGTCAGTGTGTGTCTGTGTTCCTGGGTATCAGTGTATGTCTTTGTGACTTGGTGTCAGTGTATGTCTTTGTTACTGGGTGTCAGTGTGTGTCTTTGTGACTTGGTGTCAGTGTATGTCTGTGTTACTGTTTATTAGTGCTTCTCTGTGTTACTGGGTGTCAGTATACGTCTTTGTTACTTGGTGTATGTGTGTGTCTGTGTTACTGGGTATCAGTGTCTGTGTTTGTTACTTGGTGTATGTGTGTGTCTTTGATACTTGGTGTTATTGTATGTCTTTGTTACTTGGTGTCAGTGTGTGTCTGTGTTACTGGGTATCTGTATGTCTTTGTGACTTGGTATCAGTGTATGTCTTTGTGACTTGTTGTCAGTGTATGTCTTTTTTACTGGGTGTCAGTGTGTGTCTGTGTTACTTGATGTCAGTGTATGTCTTTGTTACTGGGTGTCAGTGTTTTTCTGTGTTACTTGGTGTCAGTGTATCAGTGTTTCTCTGTGTGACTGGATGTCTGTGTGTGTTTGTTTGTGTTACTGGGTGTCAGTGACACTAGTTGTCAGTATTTAGTTTAGTTTAGAGATGCAGCACTTAAACAGGCCCTTCGGCCCACCGAGTCTGTGCCGATCATCAATCACCCATTTATACTAATCCTGCACTAATCCCGTATTCCTATCACATCCCCACCTATCCCTATATATTTCCCTACCACCTACAAATACTAGGGACAATTTATGATGGCCAGTTAACATATCAACCTGCAAGTCTTTGGCATGTGGGAGGAAACCGGAGCACCCGGAGGAAACCCACGCAGACACAGGGAGAACTTGCAAACTCCGCACAGGCAGTACCCAGAATCGAACCCAGGACAGTGGAGCTGTGAGGCTGCGGTGCTAACCAATGCGCCAATGTGCATCCCCCCCGCAGTTTGTGCCTTTGTTACCTGGTGTCAGTGTGTGTCTGTGTTACTGGGCATCAGTGTATGTATTTGTGACTTAGTGTCAGTGTATGTCTTTTTTTACCGGGTGTCAGTGTGTCTCTGTGTTACTGGGTGTCAGTGTGTGTTTGTTTGTGTTACTGGGTATCAGTGTATGTCTTTGTGACTTGGTATCAGTGTCTGTCTTTGTTACTGGGTGTCAGTGTATGTCTTTGTTACTTGGTGTAAGTGTGTGTCTGTGTTACTGGGTATCAGTGCATGTCTTTGTTACTTGGTGTCAGTGTATGTCTCTGTTACTTGGTGTAAGTGTGTTTCTGTGTTAATGGGTATCATGTATGTCTTTGTTACTTGGTGTCAGTGTACGTCAAAATACTTGGTGTAAGTGGGTGTCTTTGTTACTTGGTGTAATTGTCTGTCTTTGTTACTTGGAGTAAGTGCATGTCTTTGTTACTTGGTGTCAGTGTCTGTCTTTGTTACTTGGTGTCAGTATGTGTCTGTGTTACTGGGTATCAGTGTATGTCTTTGTGACTTGGTGTCAGTATATGTCTTTGTTACTGGGTGTCAGTGTGTGAATGTGTTAGTTGGTGTCAGTGTATGTCTTTGTTCCTGTTCATTAGTGTTTCTCTGTGTTACTGGTTATCAGTGTGTGTTTGTGTTACTGGGTGTCAGTGTATCTCTTTGTTACTTGTTGTAAGTGTGTGTCTGTGTTACTGGGTATCTGTGTCTGTCTTTGTTACTTGGTGTAAGTGTGTGTCTGTGTTCTTGGGTATCAGTGTATGTCTTTGTTACTTGGTGTCAGTATAGGTCTGTGTTACTTGGTGTAAGTGTGTGTCTATGTTAATGGGTATCAGTGTATGTCTTTGTTACTGGGTGTCAGTGTGTGTCTGTGTTACTTGGTGTAAGTGTATGCCTTTGTTACTTGGTGTCCGTGTGTGTCTGTGTTACTGGGTGTCAGTGTATGTCTTTGTTACTTGGTGTCAGTGTATGTCTTTGTTACTTGGTGTAAGTGTGTGTCTGTGTTACTGGGTATCAGTGCATGTCTTTGTTACTTGGTGTAAGTGTGTGTCTGTGTTACTGGGTATCAGTGTGTGTCTGTGTTAATGGGTATCATGTATGTCTTTGTTACTTGGTGTCAGTGTACGTCAAAATACTTGGTGTAAGTGGGTGTCTTTGTTACTTGGTGTAATTGTCTGTCTTTGTTACTTGGTGCAAGTGTGTGTCTTTGTTACTTGGTGTCAGTGTCTGTCTTTGTTACTTGGTGTCAGTGTGTGTCTGTGTTACTGGGTATCAGTGTATGTCTTTGTAACTTGGTGTCAGTGTATATCTTTGTCACTGGGTGTCAGTGTGTGAATGTGTTAGTTGGTGTCAGTTTATGTCTTTGTTACTGTTTATTAGTGTTTCTCTGTGTTACTGGGTGTCAGTGTGTGTTTGTTTGTGTTACTGGGTGTCAGTGTCTGTCTTTGTTACTTGGTGTAAGTGTGTGTCTGTGTTCCTGGGTATCAGTGTATGTCTTTGTTACTTGGTGTCAGTATATGTCTGTGTTACTTGGTGTAAGTGTGTGTCTGTGTTACTGGGTATCAGTGTATGTCTTTGTTACTTGGTGTCTGTGTATGTCTGTGCTACTTGGTGTAAGTGTGTGTCTATGTTACTGGGTGTCAGTGTGTGTCTGTGTTACTTGGTGTAAGTGTGTGTCTTTGTTACTTGGTGTCCGTGTGTGTCTGTGTTACTGGGTGTCAGTGCATGTCTTTGTTACTTGGTGTCAGTGTGTGTCTTTGTTACTTGGTGTAATTGTATGTCTTTGTTACTTGGTGTCAGTGCATGTCTGTGTTACTTGGTGTAAGTGTGTGTCTGTGTTACTTGGTGTAAGTGTGTGTCTATGTTACTTGGTGTAAGTGTGTGTCTGTGTTCCTGGAAATCAGTGTATGTCTTTGTGACTTGGTATCAGTGTATGTCTTTGTTACTTGGTGTCAGTGTGTGTCTGTGTTACTGGGTATCAGTGTATGTCTTTGTGACTTGGTGTCAGTGTATGTCTTTGTCACTGGGTGTCAGTGTGTGAAGTGTTAGTTGGTGTCAGTGTATGTGTTTGTTACTGTTTATTAGTGTTTCTCTGTGTTACTGGGTGTCAGTGTGTGTTTGTTTGTGTTACTGGGTGTCAGTGTCTGTCTTTGTTACTTGGTGTAAGTGTGTGTCTGTGTTCCTGGGTATCAGTGTATGTCTTTGTTACTTGGTGTCAGTATATGTCTGTGTTACTTGGTGTAAGTGTGTGTCTGTGTTACTGGGTATCAGTGTATGTCTTTGTTACTTGGTGTCAGTGTATGTCTGTGTTACTTGGTGTCAGTGTGTGTCTGTGTTACTGGGTGTCAGTGTGTGTCTGTGTTACTTGGTGTAAGTGTGTGTCTTTGTTACTTGGTGTCCGTGTGTGTCTGTGTTACTGGGTGTCAGTGCATGTCTTTGTTACTTGGTGTCAGTGTGTGTCTTTGTTACTTGGTGTAATTGTATGTCTTTGTTACTTGGTGTCAGTGCATGTCTGTGTTACTTGGTGTAAGTGTGTGTCTGTGCTACTTGGTGTAAGTGTGTCTATGTGACTTGGTGTCAGTGTATGTCTGTGTTACTGTTTATTAGTGCTTCTCTGTGTTACTGGGTGTCAGTGTATGACTTTGTTACTTGGTGTATGTGTGTGTCTGTGTTACTGGGTATCAGTGTCTGTCTTTGTTACTTGGTGTATGTGTGTGTCTTTGATACTTGGTGTTATTGTATGTCTTTGTTACTTGGTGTCAGTGTATGGCTGTGTTACGTGGTGTAAGTGTATGTCTTTGTTACTCGGTGTAAGTGTGTGTCTGTGTTACTTGGTGTAAGTGTGTGTCTGTGTTACTGGGTATCTGTGTATGTCTTTGTTACTTGGTGTCAGTGGATGTCTGTGTTACTTGGTGTCCGTGTGTGTCTCTGTTACTGGGTGTCAGTGCATGTCTTTGTTACTTTGTGTCAGTGTCTATCTGTGTTACTTGGTGTAAGTGTGTGTCTTTGTTACTTGGTGTAATTGTATGTCTTTGTTACTTGGTGTCAGTGTATTTCTGTGTTACTTGGTGTAAGTGTATGTCTTTGTTACTTGGTGTAAGTGTGTGTCTGTGTTACTTGGTGGAAGTGTGTGTCTGTGTTCCTGGGTATCAGTGTATGTCTTTGTTACTTGGTGTCAGTGTATGTCTGTGTTACTTGGTGTAAGTGTGTGTCTTTGTTACTTGGTGTAATTGTATGTCTTTGTTACTTGGTGTCAGTGTATTTCTGTGTTACTTGGTGTAAGTGTATGTCTTTGTTACTTGGTGTCAGTGTATGTCTGTGTTACTTGGTGTAAGTGTGTGTCTTTGTTACTTGGTGTAATTGTATGTCTTTGCTACTCGGTGTAAGTGTGTGTCTGTGTTACTTGGTTTAAGTGTGTGCCTGTGTTACTGGGTGTCAGTGCATGTCTTTGTTACTTTGTGTCAGTGTATATCTGTGTTACTTGGTGTAAGTGTGTGTCTTTGTTACTTGGTGTAATTGTATGTCTTTGTTACTTGGTGTCAGTGTATGTCTGTGTTACTTGGTGTCAGTGTATGTCTGTGTTACTTGGTGTAAGTGTATGTCTTTGTTACTTGGTGTAAGTGTGTGTCTGTGTTACTTGGTGTAAGTGTGTGTCTGTGTACCTGGGTATCAGTGTATGTCTTTGTTACTTGGTGTCAGTGTATGTCTGTGTTACTTGGTGTAAGTGTGTGCCTGTGTTACTGGGTATCAGTGTATGTCTTTGTGACTTGGTGTCAGTTTATGTCTGTGTTACTTGGTGTCAGTGTGTTTGTTTGTGTTGCTGGGTGTCAGTGTGTGTCTGTGTTACTGGGTGTATGTGTATGTCTGTGTTCCTGGGTATCAGTATATGTCTTTGTTACTTGGTGTCAGTGTATGTCTGTGTTACTTGATGTAAGTGTGTGCCTGTGTTACTGGGTATCAGTGTATGTCTTTGTGACTTGGTGTCAGTGTGTGTCTTTGTGACTTGGTGTCAGTGTATGTCTGTGTTACTGTTTATTAGTGCTTCTCTGTGTTACTGGGTGTCAGTGTATGTCTTTGTTACTTGGTGTATGTGTGTGTCTGTGTTACTGGGTATCAGTGTCTGTCTTTGTTACTTGGTGTATGTGTGTGTCTTTGATACTTGGTGTAATTGTATGTCTTTGTTACTTGGTGTCATTGTATGTCTGTGTTACGTGGTGTAAGTGTATGTCTTTGCTACTCGGTGTAAGTGTGTGCCTGTGTTACTTGGTTTAAGTGTGTGTCTGTGTTACTGGGTATCTGTGTATGTCTTTGTTATTTGGTGTCAGTGTATGTCTGTGTTACTTGGTGTAAGTGTGTGCCTGTGTTACTGGGTATCAGTGTATGTCTTTGTGACTTGGTGTCAGTTTATGTCTGTGTTACTTGGTGTCAGTGTGTTTGTTTGTGTTGCTGGGTGTCAGTGTGTGTCTGTGTTACTGGGTGTAAGTGTATGTCTGTGTTCCTGGGTATCAGTGTATGTCTTTGTTACTTGGTGTCAGTGTATGTCTGTGTTACTTGATGTAAGTGTGTGTCTGTGTTACTGGGTATCAGTGTATGTCTTTGTGACTTGGTGTCAGTGTGTGTCTTTGTGACTTGGTGTCAGTGTATGCCTGTGTTACTGTTTATTAGTGCTTCTCTGTGTTACTGGGTGTCAGTGTATGTCTTTGTTACTTGGTGTATGTGTGTGTCTGTGTTACTGGGTATCAGTGTCTGTCTTTGTTACTTGGTGTATGTGTGTGTCTTTGATACTTGGTGTAATTGTATGTCTTTGTTACTTGGTGTCATTGTATGTCTGTGTTACGTGGTGTAAGTGTATGTCTTTGCTACTCGGTGTAAGTGTGTGCCTGTGTTACTTGGTTTAAGTGTGTGTCTGTGTTACTGGGTATCTGTGTATGTCTTTGTTACTTGGTGTCAGTGTATGTCTGTGTTACTTGGTGTCCGTGTGTGTCTCTGTTACTGGGTGACAGTGCATGTCTTTGTTACTTTGTGTCAGTGTATATCTGTGTTACTTGGTGTAAGTGTGTGTCTTTGTTACTTGGTGTAATTGTATGTCTTTGTTACTTGGTGTCAGTGTATGTCTGTGTTACTTGGTGTAAGTGTATGTCTTTGTTACTTGGTGTAAGTGTGTGTCTGTGTTACATGGTGTAAGTGTGTGTCTGTGTTCCTGGGTATCAGTGTATGTCTTTGTTACTTGGTGTCAGTGTATGTCTGCGTTACTTGGTGTACGTGCATGTCTTTGTTACTTGGTGTCAGTGTATGTCTGTGTTACTTGGTGTAAGTGTGTGTCTGTGTTACTGGGTATCAGTGTGTGTCTTGGTTTCTTTGTGTCATTGTATGCCTGCGTTGCTTGGTGTAAGTATGCGTCTGTGTTACTGGGTGTCAGTGTGTGTCTCTGTTCCTTGGTGCTAGTGTGTGTCGTTGTTACTTGGTGTCCATGTGTGTCTGTGTTACTTGGTGTCTGTGTATGTCTTTGTTACTGGGTGTCAGTGCATGTTTTTATTACTTGGTGTAAGTGTGTGTCTGTGTTCCTGGGAATCAGTGTATGTTTTTGTGACTTGGTATCAGTGTATGTCTTTGTTACTGGGTGTCAGTGTGTGTCTGTGTTACTGGGTTTCAGTGTATGTCTTTGTGACTTGGTATCAGTGTATGTCTTTATTGCTGGGTGTCAGCGTGTGTCTGTGTTACTGGGTATCAGTGTATGTCTTTGTGACTTGGTATCAGTGGATGTCTTTGTTACTGGGTGTCAGTGTGTGTCTGTGTTCCTGGGTATCAGTGTATGTCTTTGTGACTTGGTGTCAGTGTATGTCTTTGTTACTGGGTGTCAGTGTGTGCCTTTGTGACTTGGTGTCAGTGTATGTCTGTGTTACTGTTTATTACTGCTTCTCTGTGTTACTGGGTGTCAGTGTATGTCTTTGTTACTTGGTGTATGTGTGTGTCTGTGTTACTGGGTATCAGTGTCTGTCTTTGTTACTTGGTGTATGTGTGTGTCTTTGATACTTGGTGTAATTGTATGTCTTTGTTACTTGGTGTCAGTGTATGTCTGTGTTACTAGGTGTAAGTGTATGTCTTTGTTACTCGGTGTAAGTGTGTGTCTGTGTTACTTGGTGTAAGTGTGTGTCTGTGTGACTGGGTATCTGTGTATGTCTTTGTTACTTGGTGTCAGTGTATGTCTGTGTTACTTGGTGTCCGTGTGAGTCTCTGTTACTGGGTGTCAGTGCATGTCTTTGTTACTTTGTGTCAGTGTATATCTGTGTTACTTGGTGTAAGTGTGTGTCTTTGTTACTTGGTGTAAGTGTGTGTCTTTGTTACTTGGTGTAATTGTATGTCTCATTTCCCGGCGGAGCAGCAGGAGAAGGTAGCGACTCTTCGGTGGGTGAGTGAAGGCATCAGGAGCTGTGTTTTAAAAGTAAGTACTTACTGTTTTACTTACTGTTTTCCTTGTCTTTGAGTTTCTTTTGGCGCCGGAGGAACCGGAAGCTGGTCGGCAGCGAGGACTCCTGGGTAGGTATTTTCCTTAAAGGTGCGGAGCTCCGTGGACTCGGCCTCATTTCCCGGAGGAGCAGCAGGAGAAGGTAGCGACTCTTCGGTGGGTGAGTGAAGGCATCAGGAGCTGTGTTTTAAAAGTAAGTACTTACTGTTTTACTTACTGTTTTCCTTGTCTTTGAGTTTCTTTTGGCGCCGGAGGAACCGGAAGCTGGTCGGCAGCGAGGACTCCTGGGTAGGTATTTTCCTTAAAGGTGCGGAGCTCCGTGGACTCGGCCTCATTTCCCGGCGGAGCAGCAGGAGAATGTAGCGACTCTTCGGTGGGTGAGTGAAGGCATCAGGAGCTGTGTTTTAAAAGTAAGTACTTACTGTTTTACTTACTGTTTTCCTTGTCTTTGAGTTTCTTTTGGCGCCGGAGGAACCGGAAGCTGGTCGGCAGCGAGGACTCCTGGGTAGGTATTTTCCTTAAAGGTGCGGAGCTCCGTGGACTCGGCCTCATTTCCCGGCGGAGCAGCAGGAGAAGGTAGCGACTCTTCGGTGGGTGAGTGAAGGCATCAGGAGCTGTGTTTTAAAAGTAAGTACTTACTGTTTTACTTACTGTTTTCCTTGTCTTTGAGTTTCTTTTGGCGCCGGAGGAACCGGAAGCTGGTCGGCAGCGAGGACTCCTGGGTAGGTATTTTCCTTAAAGGTGCGGAGCTGAGTAAACCCGAGACACTACACATGTAGTGTCTCCCACCCATCCTCCTCCTCTAAACTAATAATAAGACCCTTTTTACCCTCCTCCTCTAACCAAAAAGGACTGAGCAGGTAAGCTATTTACTGTTTTTGTTAATATCTATAGTTGTACTTAACTAAGGGGTAATTGAATAAAAGAAATGGCAGCCAGTGTAGTGTATTGCTCCTCCTGCAGAATGTTCGAGGTGAGGGAAACCTCCGGTGGCCCTGCCGACTTCACCTGCTGGAAGTGCATCCGTCTCCAGCTCCTATCAGACCGTGTTAGGGAATTGGAGCTGGAGCTGGATGAACTGAGGATCATTCGGGAAGCTGAGGGGTTGATAGATAGAAGCTACACGGAGGTCGTTACTCCACAAATCAAAAGCAGCTGGGTAACAGTTAGAGGTGGGAAGAGGTCAGTGCAGGGATCTCCTGTGGTCGTTCCCCTCAACAACAAGTATACAGTTTTAGATACTGTTGGGGGGGACGGCCTATCGGGGGCAGGCTGCAGTGACCGGGCCTCTGGCACGGGGTCCTGCACTGTGGCTCAGAAGGGAAGGAGGGAGAATGGGAGAGCACTAGTCATCGGGGACTCGATGGTGAGGAGTACGGACAGGCGGTTCTGTGGGCGCAGGCGAGACGCACGGATGGTTTGTTGCCTCCCTGGTGCCAGGGTCCGTGATGTTGGTGATCGCGTCTTCAGGATCCTTAAAGGGGAGGGGGAGCAGCCAGAGGTCGTGGTGCACATTGGCACCAACGACGTAGGAAGGAAGGGTGGCACAGATGTTAGAAGTGAGTTTAGGGAGTTAGGCTGGAAGCTGAAAGCTCGGACGGACAGAGTTGTTATCTCTGGTTTGTTGCCGGCGCCACGTGATAGTGAGGCTAGGAATAGGGAGAGAGCACAGCTGAACACGTGGCTGCAGGAATGGTGTAGGAGGGAGGGCTTCCAGTTCTTGGATAATTGGACTGCATTCTGGGGAAGATGGGACCTGTTCAAACAGGACGGGCTGCATCTGAACCAGAGGGGCACCAATATCCTGGGAGGGAGGTTTGCTAGTACTGTTCGGGAGGGTTTAAACTAGTTTGGGAGGGGGATGGGAACCGGACTTGTAATCCAGGGACCAGTGGGTCCACTCAGAAAGACAAAGAGTGTAGTGAGGTATTGGGGAAGGTAGCACTGTCACAGAGGACAGATGGGCACGGAGAAGGGTTAAAGTGCGTATACTTCAACGCAAGAAGCATCAGGAATAAGGTGAGTGAATTGAAGGCGTGGATGGGCACTTGGGACTACGATGTTGTGGCCATCACTGAAACGTGGATAGGTGAGGGGGAGGAATGGTTTTTGGAGGTACCTGGTTATAGATGTTTTCATAAGATTAGGAATGGTGGTAAAAGAGGTGGGGGGGTGGCATTGTTAGTTAGAAATAGTGTAACAACTGCTGAAAGAATTTTCGAGGAGGATCTGCCGACTGAGGCACTGTGGGTTGAGGTCAGGAACAGGAAAGGAGCAGTCACCTTGATGGGAGTTTTCTATAGGCCCCCCAATAGCAGCAGGGAGGTGGAAGAGCAGATTGGGAAACAGATTTTGGAAAGGAGCAGAAGTCACAGGGTAGTAATTATGGGGGATTTCAACTTCCCAAATATTGATTGGCAACTCTTTAGATCGAATAGTTTGGATGGGGTAGTGTTTGTGCAGTATGTCCAGGAAGCTTTTCTGACTCAGTATGTAGACTGCCCGACCAGAGGGGAGGCAATATTGGATTTGGTACTAGGTAATGAACCAGGGCAAGTGATAGAGCTGTTGGTGGGCGAGCACTTTGGAGATAGTGATCACAATTCTGTAGCATTCACTGTGGTAATGGAGAGGGATAGGTATGTGCAACAGGGCAAGGTTTACAATTGGGGGAAGGGTAGATATGATGCTGTCAGGCAGGAACTGAGGAGCATAAGTTGGGAGCGTATGCTGGCAGGGAAGGGCACGGTCGAAATGTGGAACTTTTTCAAGGAGCAGATAGTAGGGGCCATTGATAAGCATGTCCCTGTCAGACAGGGAAGGGATGGTCATGTGAGGGAACCGTGGTTGACAAGAGAGGTTGAGAGTCTTGTTAGGAAGAAGAAGGATGCGTATATAAAGTTGAGGAAAAAGGGCACAGGCATAGCTCTGGAGGGATACAAGATGGCCAGGAAGGATCTGAAGAAAGGGATTAGGAGAGCTAAGAGAGGGCATGAAAAATGCTTGGCGGGTAGGATAAAAGAAAACCCCAAGGCCTTTTACGCGTATGTCAGAAATATGAGGATGACTAGCGGGACCATAGGTCCGGTCAAGGACAATAGCGGGAGACTGTGTGTTGAGCCGGAAGAGATAAGTGAGGTTTTGAATGAGTACTTCTCTTCGGTATTTACGAATGAGAAGGGGTGTATTACTGAAGAGGACGGTGTGAAACAGACTGGTAAGCTCGAGGAAGTGCTCGTTAGGAGGGAAGATGTGTTGGGGTTTTTGAATAACTTGAAGATAGACAAGTCTCCCGGGCCTGACGGGGTATATCCAAGGATGTTATGGGAAGCAAGGGATGAAATTGCAGAGCCGCTGGCAATGATCTTTTCATCTTCTCTGCTGACGGGGGTGGTACCAGGTGATTGGAGGGTGGCAAATGCTGTGCCCCTGTTCAAGAAAGGGAATAGGAACAACCCTGGGAATTACAGGCCAGTTAGTCTTACTTCGGTGGTAGGCAAGTTGATGGAAAAGGTGCTGAGGGATAGGATTTCTGAGCATCTGGAAAGACACTGCTTGATTCGGGACAGTCAGCACGGTTTTGTGAGGGGTAGGTCTTGCCTCACAAGCCTGATTGAATTCTTTGAGCAGGTGACCAAGCAAGTGGATGAGGGTAAACCAGTGGATGTGGTGTACATGGATTTTAGTAAGGCATTTGATAAGGTCCCCCATGGTAGACTTATGGAGAAAGTCAGGAGGCATGGGATAGTGGGGAATGTGGCCAGTTGGATTAAGAATTGGCTAACTGATAGAAGGCAGAGAGTGGTCTTAGATGGTAAATACTCAGCCTGGAGCCCAGTTACCAGTGGCGTGCCGCAGGGATCAGTTCTGGGTCCTCCTGTTTGTGATTTTTATTAACGACTTGGATGAGGAAGTCGAAGGGTGGGTCAGTAAATTTGCAGATGATACAAAGGTTGGTGGAGTTGTGGATACTGAGGAGGGCTATTGTCGTCTGCAAAGGGACTTGGATAGGTTGCAGTGCTGGGCTGAAAAGTGGCAGATGGAGTTTAACCCTGAAAAGTGTGAGGTCGTCCATTTTGGAAGGACAAACATGAATGCAAAATACTGGGTTAACGGTAGGGTTCTTGGGCATGTGGAGGAGCAGAGAGACCTTGGGGTCTATGTGCATAGATCATTGAAAGTTGCAACTCAAGTGGATAGGGCTGTGAAGAAGGCATATGGGGTGTTAGCGTTCATTAGCAGAGGGATTGAATTTAAGAGCCGTGAGGTGATGATGCAGCTGTACAGGACCTTGGTAAGGCCTCATTTGGAGTACTGTGTGCAGTTCTGGTCGCCTCATTTTAGGAAGGATGTGGAAGCCTTGGAGAGGGTGCAGAGGAGATTTACCAGGATGTTGCCTGGAATGGAGAATAAGTCTTACGAGGAAAGGCTGAACATTCTAGGCCTCTTCTCATTAGAAAGGAGAAGGATGAGGGGTGACATGATAGAGGTTTATAAGATGATCAGGGGAATAGATAGGGTAGACAGTCAGAAACTTTTTCCCCGGGTGGAGCAAAGCGTTACAAGGGGTCATAAATTTAAGGTGAAGGGTGGGAGATATAAGGGGGATGTCAGGGGAAGGTTCTTTACCCAGAGAGTGGTCGAGGCATGGAATGCCTTGCCCGGGGAAGTTGTTGAGTCAGAAACTTTAGGGACTTTCAAAAGGCTTTTGGATAGGTATATGGATAAAGGAGAATGATGGGGTATAGATTAAATTGTCCTTGACAGAGGACAAAGGATCGGCACAACATTGTGGGCCGAAGGGCCTGTTCTGTGCTGTATGTTCTATGTTCTATGTTCTATGTCTTTGTTACTTGGTGTCAGTGTATGCCTGTGTTACTTGGTGTAAGTGTATGCCTGTGTTACTTGGTGTAAGTGTATGTCTTTGTTACTTGGTGTAAGTGTATGTCTTTGTTACTTGGTGTAAGTGTATGTCTTTGTTACTTGGTGTAAGTGTATGTCTTTGTTACTTGGTGTAAGTGTATGTCTTTGTTACTTGGTGTAAGTGTGTGTCTGTGTTACTTGGTGTAAGTGTGTGTCTGTGTTACTTGGTGTAAGTGTGTGTCTGTGTTACTTGGTGTAAGTGTGTGTCTGTGTTACTTGGTGTAAGTGTGTGTCTGTGTTACTTGGTGTAAGTGTGTGTCTGTGTTACTTGGTGTAAGTGTGTGTCTGTGTTCCTGGGTATCAGTGTATGTCTTTGTTACTTGGTGTCAGTGTATGTCTGTGTTACTTGGTGTAAGTATGCGTCTGTTACTGGGTGTCAGTGTGTGTCTGTGTTCCTTGGTGCTAGTGTGTGTCGTTGTTACTTGGTGTCCATGTGTGTCTGTTACTGGGTGTCTGTGTATGTCTTTGTTACTGGGTGTCTGTGTATGTCTTTGTTACTGGGTGTCTGTGTATGTCTTTGTTACTGGGTGTCTGTGTATGTCTTTGTTACTGGGTGTCTGTGTATGTCTTTGTTACTGGGTGTCTGAGTATGTCTTTGTTACTGGGTGTCTGAGTATGTCTTTGTTACTGGGTGTCTGTGTATGTCTTTGTTACTGGGTGTCAGTGCATGTTTTTGTTACCTGGTGTAAGACTGTGTCTTTGTTACACCTAATCACTGTGTGTCTTTGTTACTGGGTGTCTGAGTATGTCTTTGTTACTGGGTGTCTGAGTATGTCTTTGTTACTGGGTGTCAGTGTATGTCTTTGTTACTGGGTGTCAGTGTATGTCTTGGTTACTTGGTGTCATTGTATGTCTTTGTTGCTTGGTGTAAGTGTGTGTCTTTGTTACTTGGTGTAAGTGTGTGTCTGTGTTACTGGGTGTAAGTGTGTGTCTGTGTTACTGGGTGTAAGTGTGTGTCTGTGTTCCTGGGTATCAGTGTATGTCTTTGTTACTTTGTGTCAGTATATGTCTTTGTTACTCGGTGTAAGTGTGTGTCTGTGTTACTTGGTGTAAGTGTGTGTCTGTGTGACTGGGTATCTGTGTATGTCTTTGTTACTTGGTGTCAGTGTATGTCTGTGTTGGTGTCCGTGTGAGTCTCTGTTACTTGGTGTAATTGTATGTCTTTGTTACTTGGTGTAATTGTATGTCTTTGTTACTTGGTGTCAGTGTATGCCTGTGTTACTTGGTGTAAGTGTATGTCTGTGTTCCTGGGTATCAGTGTATGTCTTTGTTACTTGGTGTCAGTGTATGTCTGTGTTACTTGGTTTAAGTGTGTGTCTGTGTTACTGGGTATCAGTGTATGTCTTTGTGACTTGGTGTCAGTGTGTGTCATTGTGACTTGTTGTCAGTGTATGTCTGTGTTACTGTTTATTAGTGCTTCTCTGTGTTACTGGGTGTCAGTGTATGTCTTTGTTACTTGGTGCATGTGTGTGTTTGTGTTACTGGGTATCAGTGTAAGTCTTGGTTTCTTTGTGTCAGTGTGTGTCTGTGTTACTGGGTGTCAGTGTGTGTCTGTGTTACTGGGTGTCAGTGTGTGTCTGTGTTACTGGGTGTCAGTGTGTGTCTGTGTTACTGGGTGTCAGTGTGTGTCTGTGTTACTGGGTGTCAGTGTGTGTCTGTGTTCCTTGGTGCTAGTGTGTGTCGTTGTTACTTGGTGTCCGGGTGTGTCTCTGTTACTGGGTGTCTGTGTATGTCTTTGTTACTGGGTGTCAGTGTCTGTCTTTGTTACTTGGTGTAAGAATGTGTCTGTGTTACACGGTATCAGTGTGTGTCTGTGTTCCTGGTTGTCAGTGCATGTCTTTGTTACTGGATGTCAGTGTATGTCTTGGTTACTTGGTGTAAGTGTGTGTCTTTGTTAATGGGTATCATGTTTGTCAAAATACTTGGTGTCAGTGTATGTCAAAATACTTGGTGTAAGTGGGTGTCTTTGTAACTTGGTGTAATTGTCTGTCTTTGTAACTTGGTGTAAGTGTATGTCTTTGTTACTTGGTGTCAGTGTATGTCTTTGTTACTTGGTGTCAGTGTATGTCTTTGTTACTTGGTGTCAGTGTATGTCTTTGTTACTTGGTGTCAGTGTATGTCTTTGTTACTTGGTGTCAGTGTATGTCTTTGTTACTTGGTGTCAGTGTATGTCTTTGTTACTTGGTGTCAGCGTATGTCTTTTTTACTGGGTGTCAGTGTGTGTCTGTGTTACTTGGTGTCAGTGTTTGTCATTGTTACTTGGTATCATTGTGTGCCTTTGTTACTTGGTGTCAGTGTCTGTTTGTGTTACTGGGTATCAGTGCATGTCTTTGTGACTTGGTATCAGTATATGTCTTTGTTACTGGGTGTCAGTGTGTGTATGTGTTACTTGGTGCAAGTGTATGTCATTGTTACTTGGTGTCAGTGTGTGTCTGTGTTACTTGGTGTCAGTGTATGTCTTTGTTACTTGGTGTCAGTGTATGTCTTTGTTACTTGGTGTCAGTGTATGTCTTTGTTACTTGGTGTCAGTGTGTGTCTGTGTTAATGGGTATCATGTATGTCTTTGTTACTTGGTGTCAGTGTATGTCAAAATACTTGGTGTCATTGTCTGTCTTTGTTACTTGGTGTCATTGTCTGTCTTTGTTACTTGGTGTAAGTGTATGTCTTTGTTACTTGGTGTCAGTGTATGTCTTTGTTACTTGGTGTCAGTGTATGTCTTTGTTACTTGGTGTCAGTGTATGTCTTTGTTACTTGGTGTCAGTGTATGTCTTTGTTACTTGGTGTCAGTGTATGTCTTTGTTACTTGGTGTAAGTGTATGTCTTTGTTACTTGGTGTCAGTGTATGTCTTTGTTACTTGGTGTCAGTGTATGTCTTTGTGACTTGGTGTCAGTGTATGTCTTTGTGACTTGGTGTCAGTGTATGTCTTTGTGACTTGGTGTCAGTGTATGTCTTTGTGACTTGGTGTCAGTGTATGTCTTTGTTACTGTTTATTAGTGTTTCTCTGTGTTACCGGGAGTCATTGTATGTCTTTGTTACTGGGTGTCAGCGTATGTCTTTGTTACTGGGTGTCAGCGTATGTCTTTGTTACTGGGTGTCAGTGTGTGTCTTTGTGACTTGGTGTCATTGTCTGTCTTTGTTACTTGGTGTCATTGTCTGTCTTTGTTACTTGGTGTCATTGTCTGTCTTTGTTACTTGGTGTAAGTGTATGTCTGTGTTACTTGGTGTCAGTGTATGTCTGTGTTACTTGGTGTCAGTGTGTGTCTGTGTTACTGCGTATCAGTGTATGTCTTTGTGACTAGGTATCAGTGTATGTCTTTGTGACTAGGTATCAGTGTATGTCTTTGTGACTAGGTATCAGTGTAAGTCTTTGTTACTTGGTGTCAGTGTATATCTTTGTTACTGGGTATCAGTGTGTGAATGTGTTAGTTGGTGTCAGTGTATGTCTTTGTTACTGTTTATTAGTGTTTCTCTGTGTTACTGGGTGTCAGTGTGTGTTTGTGTTACTGGTTGTCAGTGTATGTCTTTGTTACTTGGTGTAAGTGTGTGTCTGTGTTACTGGGTATCTGTGTCTGTCTTTGATACTTTGTGTAAGTGTGTGTCTGTGTTACTTGGTGTAAGTGTGTGTCTGTGTTCCTGGGTATCAGTGTCTGTCTTTGTTACTTGGTGTAAGTTTGTGTCTTTGTTACTTGGTGTAAGTTTGTGTCTTTGTTACTTGGTGTCAGTGTATGTCTGTGTTACTTGGTGCAAGTGTATGTCTTTGTTACTTGGTGTAAGTGTGTGTCCGTGTTACTTGCTTTAAGTGTGTGTCTGTGTTCCTGGGTATCAGTGTAAGTCTTTGTTATTTGGTGTCAGTGTATATCTGTATTACTTGGTGTAAGTGTGTGTCTTTGTTACTTGGTGTAATTGCATGTCTTTGTTACTTGGTATCAGTGTATGTCTTTGTTACTTGGTGTCAGTGTATGTCTGTTACTTGGTGTAAGTGTGTGTCTGTGTTACTGGGTGTCAGTGTATGTCTGTGTTACTTGGTGTCAGTGTATGTCTGTGTTACTGGGTATCAGTGCATGTCTTTGTTACTTGGTGTCAGTGTATATCTGTATTACTTGGTGTAAGTGTGTGTCTTTGTTACTTGGTGTAATTGCATGTCTTTGTTACTTGGTGTCAGTGTATGTCTGTGTTACTTGGTGTCAGTGTATGTCTTTGTAGCTTGGTGCAAGGGTGTGTCTGTGCTACTTGGTGTAAGTGAGTGTCTGTGTTCCTGGATATCAGTTTATGTCTTTGTTACTGGGTGTCAGTATTTAGTTTAGAATCGAGATACAGCACTGAAACAGGCCCTTCGGCCCACCGAGTCTGTGCCGACCATCAACCACCCATTTATACTAATCCAACACGAATCACATATTCCAACAATATCCCCACCGTTCCCTAATTATTTCCCTACCACCTACCTGTACTAGGGGCAATTTGTAATGGCCAATTAACCTACACCCTGCAAGTCTTGGCATGTGGGAGAAAACCGGAGCACCCGGAGGAAACCCACGCAGACACAGGGAGAACTTGCAAACTCCGCACACGCAGTACCCAGAATCGAACCCGGGTCCCTGGAGCTGTGAGGCTGCGGTGCTAACCACTGCGCCAATTGTGCCCCCCCCCTCCACTCCCCCAGTGAGTGCCTGTAATACTGGGTATCAGTGTATGTCTTTGTTACTTGGTGTCAGTGTATGTCTTTGTTACTTGGTGTCAGTGTATGTCTTTGTTACTTGGTGTCAGTGTATGTGTTTGTGACTTGGTGTCGGTGCATGTCTTTGTTACTGGGTGTAAGTGTATGTCTTTGTTACTTGGTGTAAGTGTGTGTCATTGTTACTTGGTGTAAGTGTGTGTCTTTGTTAATGGGTATCATGTTTGTCAAAATACTTGGTGTCAGTGTATGTCAAAATACTTGGTGTAAGTGGGTGTCTTTGTAACTTGGTGTAATTGTCTGTCTTTGTAACTTGGTGTAAGTGTATGTCTTTGTTACTTGGTGTCAGTGTATGTCTTTGTTACTTGGTGTCAGTGTATGTCTTTGTTACTTGGTGTCAGTGTATGTCTTTGTTACTTGGTGTCAGTGTATGTCTTTGTTAAATGGTGTCAGCGTATGTCTTTTTTACTGGGTGTCAGTGTGTGTCTGTGTTACTTGGTGTCAGTGTTTGTCATTGTTACTTGGTATCATTGTGTGCCTTTGTTACTTGGTGTCAGTGTCTGTTTGTGTTACTGGGTATCAGTGCATGTCTTTGTGACTTGGTATCAGTATATGTCTTTGTTACTGGGTGTCAGTGTGTGTATGTGTTACTTGGTGCAAGTGTATGTCATTGTTACTTGGTGTCCGTGTGTGTCTGTTACTTGGTGTCAGTGTATGTCTTTGTTACTTGGTGTCAGTGTATGTCTTTGTTACTTGGTGTCATTGTCTGTCTTTGTTACTTGGTGTCATTGTCTGTCTTTGTTACTTGGTGTCAGTGTATGTCTTTGTTACTTGGTGTCAGTGTATGTCTTTGTTACTTGGTGTCAGTGTATGTCTTTGTTACTTGGTGTCAGTGTATGTCTTTGTTACTTGGTGTCAGTGTATGTCTTTGTTACTTGGTGTCAGTGTATGTCTTTGTGACTTGGTGTCAGTGTATGTCTTTGTGACTTGGTGTCAGTGTATGTCTTTGTGACTTGGTGTCAGTGTATGTCTTTGTTACTGTTTATTAGTGTTTCTCTGTGTTACCGGGTGTCAGTGTGTGTTTGTTTGTGTTAATGGGAGTCATTGTATGTCTTTGTTACTGGGTGTCAGCGTATGTCTTTGTTACTGGGTGTCAGTGTATGTCTTTGTTACTTGGTGTCAGTGTGTGCCTGTGTTACTGCGTATCAGTGTATGTCTTTGTGACTAGGTATCAGTGTATGTCTTTGTGACTAGGTATCAGTGTATGTCTTTGTGACTAGGTATCAGTGTAAGTCTTTGTTACTTGGTGTCAGTGTATATCTTTGTTACTGGGTATCAGTGTGTGAATGTGTTAGTTGGTGTCAGTGTATGTCTTTGTTACTGTTTATTAGTGTTTCTCTGTGTTACTGGGTGTCAGTGTGTGTTTGTGTTACTGGTTGTCAGTGTATGTCTTTGTTACTTGGTGTAAGTGTGTGTCTGTGTTACTGGGTATCTGTGTCTGTCTTTGATACTTTGTGTAAGTGTGTGTCTGTGTTACTTGGTGTAAGTGTGTGTCTGTGTTCCTGGGTATCAGTGTCTGTCTGTGTTACTTGGTGCAAGTGTATGTCTTTGTTACTTGGTGTAAGTGTGTGTCCGTGTTACTTGCTTTAAGTGTGTGTCTGTGTTCCTGGGTATCAGTGTAAGTCTTTGTTATTTGGTGTCAGTGTCTGTCTGTGTTAGTTGGTGTAAGTGTGTGTCTGTGTTACTGGGTATCAGTGCATGTCTTTGTTACTTGGTGTCAGTGTATATCTGTATTACTTGGTGTAAGTGTGTGTCTTTGTTACTTGGTGTAATTGCATGTCTTTGTTACTTGGTGTCAGTGTATGTCTGTGTTACTTGGTGTCAGTGTATGTCTTTGTAGCTTGGTGCAAGGGTGTGTCTGTGCTACTTGGTGTAAGTGAGTGTCTGTGTTCCTGGATATCAGTTTATGTCTTTGTTACTGGGTGTCAGTATTTAGTTTAGAATCGAGATACAGCACTGAAACAGGCCCTTCGGCCCACCGAGTCTGTGCCGACCATCAACCACCCATTTATACTAATCCAACACGAATCACATATTCCAACAATATCCCCACCGTTCCCTAATTATTTCCCTACCACCTACCTGTACTAGGGGCAATTTGTAATGGCCAATTAACCTACACCCTGCAAGTCTTGGCATGTGGGAGAAAACCGGAGCACCCGGAGGAAACCCACGCAGACACAGGGAGAACTTGCAAACTCCGCACACGCAGTACCCAGAATCGAACCCGGGTCCCTGGAGCTGTGAGGCTGCGGTGCTAACCACTGCGCCAATTGTGCCCCCCCCCTCCACTCCCCCAGTGAGTGCCTGTAATACTGGGTATCAGTGTATGTCTTTGTTACTTGGTGTAAGTGTATGTCTTTGTTACTTGGTGTCAGTGTATGTGTTTGTGACTTGGTGTCGGTGCATGTCTTTGTTACTGGGTGTCGGTGCATGTCTTTGTTACTGGGTGTCAGTGTATGTCTTTGTTACTTGGTGTAAGTGTATGTCTTTGTTACTTGGTGTAAGTGTATGTCTTTGTTACTTGGTGTAAGTGTATGTCTTTGTTACTTGGTGTAAGTGTGTGTCATTGTTACTTGGTGTAAGTGTGTGTCATTGTTACTTGGTGTAAGTGTGTGTCATTGTTACTTGGTGTAAGTGTGTGTCATTGTTACTTGGTGTAAGTGTGTGTCATTGTTACTTGGTGTAAGTGTGTGTCATTGTTACTTGGTGTAAGTGTGTGTCATTGTTACTTGGTGTAAGTGTGTGTCATTGTTACTTGGTGTAAGTGTGTGTCATTGTTACTTGGTGTAAGTGTGTGTCATTGTTACTTGGTGTAAGTGTGTGTCTGTGTTCCTGGGTGTCAGTGTATGTCTTTGTGACTGTGTATCAGTGTGTGTTACAGTGTGTCAGTCTGTGTCTGTGACACTAGGTGTCAGTATTTAGTTTAGTTTCGAGAGACAGCACTTAAACAGGCCCTTCGGCCCACCGAGTCTGTGCCGACCATTAACAACCCATTTATACTCATCCTGCACATATCCCGTATTCCTATCACACACCCACCGGTCCCTATATATTTCCCTACCACCTGCCTATACTAGGGGCAATTTATGATGGCCAATTAACCTATCAACCTGCAAGTGTTTGGCATTTGGGAGGAAACCGGAGCGCCCGGAGGAAACCCACGCAGACACAGGGAGAAATTGCAAACACCGCACAGGCAGTACAGAGATTCGAACCCGGGTCCCAGAATCGAAACCGGGTCCCTGGAGCTGTGAGGCTACGGTGCTAACCACTGCGCCAATGTGCTCCCACCCCCCCCACCTCCAGTGTGTGCCTGTGTTACTGGGTATCAGTGTGTTTGTTTGTGTTGCTGGGTGTCAGTGTGTGTCTGTGTTACTGGGTGTAAGTGTGTGTCTTTGCTACTTGGTGTCAGTGTATGTGTTTGTGACTTGGTGTCAGTGTATGTCTTTGTTACTTGGTGTAAGTGTGTGTCTTTGTTACTTGGTGTCAGTGTGTGGCTGTGTTCCTGGGTGTCAGTGTATGAGTATGTTACTTGGTGTAAGTGTATGTCTTTGTTACTTGTTGTCAGTGTATGTTTTTGTGACTTGTTGTCTGTGGATTTCTTTGTTACTGGGTTTCACTGAATGTCTTTGTGACTTGGTGTAATTGTATGTCAAAATAATTGGTGTAAGTGTATGTCTGTGTTACTTGGTGTAGGTGTATGTCTGTTACTTGGTGTAAGTGTATGTCTGTGTTACTTGGTGTAAGTGTATGTCTGTGTTACTTGGTGTAAGTGTATGTCTGTGTTACTTGGTGTAAGTGTATGTCTGTGTTACTTGGTGTAAGTGTATGTCTGTGTTACTTGGTGTAAGTGTATGTCTGTGTTACTTGGTGTAAGTGTATGTCTGTGTTACTTGGTGTAAGTGTATGTCTGTGTTACTTGGTGTAAGTGTATGTCTGTGTTACTTGGTGTAAGTGTATGTCTGTGTTACTTGGTGTAAGTGTATGTCTGTGTTACTTGGTGTAAGTGTATGTCTTTGTTACTTGGTGTAAGTGTATGTCTGTGTTACTTGGTGTAAGTGTATGTCTGTGTTACTTGGTGTAAGTGTATGTCTGTGTTACTTGGTGTAAGTGTATGTCTGTGTTACTTGGTGTAAGTGTATGTCTGTGTTACTTGGTGTAAGTGTATGTCTGTGTTACTTGGTGTAAGTGTATGTCTGTGTTACTTGGTGTAAGTGTATGTCTGTGTTACTTGGTGTAAGTGTATGTCTGTGTTACTTGGTGTAAGTGTATGTCTGTGTTACTTGGTGTAAGTGTATGTCTGTGTTACTTGGTGTAAGTGTATGTCTGTGTTACTTGGTGTAAGTGTATGTCTGTGTTACTTGGTGTAAGTGTATGTCTGTGTTACTTGGTGTAAGTGTATGTCTGTGTTACTTGGTGTAAGTGTATGTCTGTGTTACTTGGTGTAAGTGTATGTCTGTGTTACTTGGTGTAAGTGTATGTCTGTGTTACTTGGTGTAAGTGTATGTCTGTGTTACTTGGTGTAAGTGTATGTCTGTGTTACTTGGTGTAAGTGTATGTCTGTGTTACTTGGTGTAAGTGTATGTCTGTGTTACTTGGTGTAAGTGTATGTCTGTGTTACTTGGTGTAAGTGTATGTCTGTGTTACTTGGTGTAAGTGTATGTCTGTGTTACTTGGTGTAAGTGTATGTCTGTGTTACTTGGTGTAAGTGTGTGTCTTTGTTACTTGGTGTAAGTGTGTGTCTGTGTTCCTGGTTGTCAGTGTATGTCTTTGTTACTTGGTGTAAGTGTATGTCTTTGTTACTGTGTATCAGTGTGTGTTACTGGGAGTCAGTAGTTAGTTTTGATTCGACATACAGCACTGAAACAGGCCCTTCGGCCTGTTCCAGTCCTACTCAGGCCCCCTCCCCCAACTCTTTTTCCGGTACGTTGATGACTGTATCGGTGCCGTTTCCTGCTCCCGCCCCGAACTAGAAAACTTTATCAACTTTGCTTCCAATTTCCACCCTTCTCTCACCTTTACATGGTCCATCTCTGACACTTCCCTTCCCTTCCTCGACTTCTCTGTCTCCATCTCTGGGGATAGCCTGTCTACCAATATCCATTATAAGCCCACTGACTCCCACAGCTACCTCGACTACACTTCACACCCTACCACCTGTAAGAACTCCATTCCATTCTCCCAGTTTATCCGTCTCCGACGCATCTGCTCTGATGATGCTACCTTCCGTGACGGTGCGTCTGATATGACCTCCTTTTTCCTCAACCGAGGATTTCCCCCTACTGTGGTTGACAGGGCCCGCAACCGTGTCCGACCCATTCCCCGCACCTCTACCCTCACCCCTTCCCCTCCCTTCCAAAACCGTGACAGGGTTACCCTTGTCCACACTTTTCATCCCACCAGCCTCCATATCCAAAGGATCATCCTCCGCCATTTTCGCCACCTCCAGCGTGATGCCACTTCCAGTCGCATCTTCCCCTCCCTTCCCCTGTCAGCATTCCGAAGGGATCGTTCCGTCTGCGACACCCTGGTCCACTCCTCCATTACCCCCACCACCTCGTCCCCGTCCCAGGGCACCTTCCCTTGCAATCGCAGGAGGTGTAATACCTGCCCATTTACCTCCTCT
The DNA here is from genome assembly GCF_036365525.1 of Heterodontus francisci. NCBI lineage: Eukaryota > Metazoa > Chordata > Chondrichthyes > Heterodontiformes > Heterodontidae > Heterodontus > Heterodontus francisci. Next base: position 4,820,626 of record NW_027141655.1, on the reverse strand, counting down.
CTCCTCACTATCCCAGGCCCCAAACACTCCTTTCAGGTGAAGCAGCGATTTACTTGTACTTCTTTCAATGTAGTATACTGTATTCGCTGCTCACAGTGTGGTCTCCTCTACATTGGGGAGACCAAGCGCAGACTGGGCGACCGCTTTGCGGAACATCTCCGCTCAGTCCGCAAGCAGGACCCTGAGCTTCCGGTTGCTTGCCATTTCAACACTCCCCCCTGCTCTCATGCTCACATCTCTGTCCTGGGATTGCTGCAGTGTTCCAGTGAACATCAACGCAAGCTCGAGGAACAGCATCTCATCTACCGATTAGGCACACTACAGCCTGCCGGACTGAACATTGAGTTCAATAATTTCAGAGCATGACAGCCCCCCACTTTAGTTTCATTTTTAGTCATTTTTAGTTATTTTTTCTTTTTTTTTTGCATTCCTTTTTACATTCTTTACAATCTTTTTTTGCATTTATTTCATTTCATCTTAGTTTGTTCAGTTTGCTTACCCACTGTTTTTTTCAGGTTGTTCTTCAGGTTTGCACTTGCTGATGTTCAATATTCAGTATATTCACACCTAATCTGTACTAATGCTTTGTCTTTCAACACACCATTAACATATTGTTTGCCTTTGCTCCGTGATCTTTTGGTCTGCTATGTGGCCTGGTCCAATCTGCACCTTGTCCTTTGTTATCTCTTGCACAACCCTCACCTCACTTGTTTATAATCTGTGACTTTTCTAATATTTGTCAGTTCCGAAGAAGGGTCACTGACCCGAAACGTTAACTCTGCTTCTCTTTCCACAGATGCTGCCAGACCTGCTGAGTGAATCCGGCATTTCTTGATTTTGTTTCAGATTTCCAGCATCCGCAGTATTTTGCTTTTATTCCCGTATTCCTATCACATCCCCACATGTCCCTACATATTTTCCTACCACCTACCTATCCTAGGGGCAATTTATGTTGGCCAATTGGGTGGTTGATGGTCGGCACAGACTCGGTGGGCCGAAGGGCCTGTTTCAGTGCTGTATCTCTAATCTAAATCTAATCTAATTAACCTATCAACCTGCAAGTCTTTGGCATGTGGGAGGAAACCGGAGCACCCGGAGGAAACCCACGCAGACACAGGGAGAATTTGCAAACTCCGCACAGGCAGTACCCAGAATCGAACCCGGGTCCCTGGAGCTGTGAGGCTGCGGTGCTCACCACAGCGCCGATGTGCCCCCCCAACCTCCCAGGGTGTGCCTGTGTTACTAGGGATCAGTTTATGTATTTGTTACTTGGTGTAAGTGTGTCTCTGTGTTACTGGGTATCAGTGTCTGTCTTTGTTACTTGGTGTAAGTGTGTGTCTGTGTTACTGGGTATCAGTGTATGTCTTTGTTACTTGGTGTAAGTGTGTGTCTGTGTTACTGGGTATCACCATGTCTTTGTGATTTGGTGTCAGTGTATCTCTCTGTTACTGGGTGTCAGTGTGAGTCTTTGTGTCTTGGTGTCAGTGTTTGTCTTTGTTACTTGGTGTAAGTGTATGTCTGTGCTACTGGGTGTCAGTGTCTGTCTGTGTTACTTGGTGTCAGTGAGTGGTTGTTTGTGTTACTGGGTGTCAGTGACACTCGGTCTCAGTATTTAGTTTAGTTTAGAGATACAGCACTTAATCGGTCCCTTCGGCCCACCGAGTCTGTGCCGACCATCAACCACCCATTTATACTAATCCTCCACTAATCCCGTATTCCTATCACATCCCCACCTATCCCTATATATTTCCCTACCACCTACCTATACTCGGGGCAATTTATGATGGCCAATTAACTAATCAACCCGCTAGTCTTTGGCATGTGGGAGGAAACCTGAGCACCCGGAGGAAACCCACGCAGACATCGGGAGAACTTGCAAACTCCGCAGAGGCAGTACCCAGAATAGAACCCGGGTCCCTGGGGCTGTGAGGCTGCGTTGCTAACCACAGCGCCGATGTGTCCCCCCACCCCACCCTCCCAGTGTGTGCCTGTGTTACTGGGTATCAGTGTATGACTTTGTTTCTGGGTGTAAGTGTGTGTCTTTGTTACTGGGTATCAGTGTATGTCTTTGTTACTTGGTGTCAGTGTATGTCTTTGTTACTTGGTGTAAGTGTGTGTCTGTGTCAGTGGGTATCAGCATATGTCTTTGTGACTTGTTGTCAGTGTATGTCTTTGTTACTGGGTGTCAGCGTGTTTCTTTGTGTTTTGGTGTCAGCGTTTGTGTTTGTTACTTGGTGTAAGTGTGTGTCTGTGTTACTGGGTATCAGTGTATGTCTTTGTTACTTGGTGTCAGTGTATGTCTGTGCTACTTGGTGTACGTTTGTCTCTTTGTTACTTGGTGTCAGTGTATGTCTGTGTTACTTGGTGTAAGTGTGTGGCTTTGTGACTTGGTATCAGTGTATGTCTTTGTTACTGGGTGTCAGTGTGTGTCTGTGTTACTTGGTGTCAGTGTATGTCTTTGTTGCTGTGTATCAGTGTTTCTCTGTGTTACTGGGTGTCAGTGAGTGTTTGTTTGTGTTACTGGGTGTCAGTGACACTATGTCTCAGTATTTAGTTTAGTTTAGAGATACAGCAGTTAAACCGTCCCTTCGGCCCACCGAGTCTGTGCCGACCATCAACCACCCATTTTTACTAATCCTACACTAATCCCGTATTCCTATCACATCCCCACCTATCCCTATATATTTCCCTACCACCTACCTATACTCGGGGCAATTTATGATGGCCAATTAACTTATCAACCTGCAAGTCTTTGGCATGTGGGAGGAAAGCGGAGCAACCGGAGGAAACCCACGCAGACAAAGGGAGAACTTGCAAACTACGCACAGGCAGTACCCAGAATAGAACCCGGGTCCCTGGAGATGTGAGGCTGCGGTGCTAACCACTGCGCCAATGTGCCCACACCCCACAGTTTGTGCCTGTGTTACTGGGTGTCAGTGTATGTCTTTGTTACTGGGTGTCAGTGTATGTCTTTGTTACTTGGTGTCAGTGTATGTCTGTGTTACTTGGTGTCAGTGTGTGTCTGTTACTTGGTGTAAGTGTGTGTCTTTGTTACTTGGTGTCAGTGTGTTTGTTTGTGTTACTGGGTTTCAGTGTGTGTCTGTGTTACTTGGTGTAAATGTGTGTCTTTGCTGCTTGGTGTAAGTGTATGTCTTTGTTACTTGGTGTCAGTGTATGTCTGTGTTACTGGGCATCAGTGTGTGTATTTTTGACTTGGTGTCAGTGTATGTCTTTGTGACTTGGTGTCAGTGTATGTCCTTTTTACTGTGTATCAGTGTTTCTCTGTTACTGGGTGTCAGTGTGTGTTTGTTTGTGTTAATGGGTGTCAGTGTCTGTCTGTGTTACTTGGTGGAAGTGTGTGTCTTTGTTCCTTGGTTTCTGTGTGTGTCTGTGTTACTGGGTAGCAGTGTCTGCCTTGTTACTTGGTGAAAGTGTGTGTCTATGTCACTGGGTATCAGTGCATGTTTTTGTTACTTGGTGTCAGTGTATGTCTGTGTTACTTGGTGTAAGTGTGTCTGTGTTCCTGGGTATCAGTGTATGTCTTTGTGACTTGGTGTCAGTGTATGTCTTTGAAACTTGGTGTAAGTCTGTGTCTATGTTACTGGGTATCAGTGTATGTCAAAATACTTGCTGTAAGTGTATGTCTTTGTTACTTGGTGTAATTGTCTCTCTTTGTTACTTGGTGTCAGTGTATGTCTTTGTTACTTGGTGTCAGTGTGTGTCTGTGTTACTTGGTGTCAGTGGATGCCTTTGTTACTGTGTATCAGTGTTTCTGTGTCACTGGGTGTCAGTGTGTGTTTGTTTGTGTTACTGGGTGTCAGTCAGTGTCTGTGACACTAGGTGTCAGTATTTAGTTTAGTTTCGAGATGCAGCACAAAAACAGGCCCTTCGGCCCACCCAGTCTGTGCCGACCATCAACAACCCATATATACTAATGCGACACTAATCCCGTATTCCTATCACATCCCCACCTGTCCCGAAATATTTCCCTACCACCTACCTATACTCGGGGCAATTTATGATGGCCAATTAACCTATCAACCTGCAAGTCTTTGGCATGTGGGAGGAAACCGGAGCACCTGGAGGAAACCCACGCAGACACAGGGAGAACTTGCAAACTCCGCACAGGCAGTACCCAGAATCGTTCCCGGGTCCCTGGAGCTTTGAGGCTGCGGTGCTAACCACTGCGCCAATGTGCCCCCCACCCCCCCAGTGTGTGCCTGTGTTACTGGGTATCAGTGCATGTTTTTGTTACTTGGTGTCAGTGGATGTCTGTGTCACTTGGTGTCAGTGTGTTTGTTTGTGTCACTTGGTGTCAGTGTGTTTGTTTGTGTTACTGGGTGTCAGTGTGTGTCTTTGTTACTGGGTGTCATTGTATGTCTTTGTTACTGGGTGTCATTGTATGTCTTTGTTACTGGGTGTCATTGTATGTCTTTGTTACTTGGTGTAAGTGTGTGTCTGTGTTACTGGGTGTCAGTGTATGTCTGTGTTACTTGGTGTCAGTGTGTGTCTGTGTTCCTGGGTATCAGTGTCTGTCTTTGTTCCTGGGTATCAGTGTCTGTCTTTGTTACTTGGTGTCAGTGTATGTCTTTGTTACTTGGTGTCAGTGTGTGTCTTTGTGACTTGGTGTCAGTGTGTGTCTTTGTGACTTGGTGTCAGTGTGTGTCTTTGTGACTTGGTGTCAGTGTGTGTCTTTGTGACTTGGTGTCAGTGTGTGTCTTTGTGACTTGGTGTCAGTGTATGTCTTTGTGACTTGGTGTCAGTGTATGTCTTTGTGACTTGGTGTCAGTGTATGTCTTTGTGACTTGGTGTCAGTGTATGTCTTTGTGACTTGGTGTCAGTGTATGTCTTTGTGACTTGGTGTCAGTGTATGTCTTTTTTACTGGGTGTCAGTGTGTGTCTGTGTTACTTGTTGTCAGTGTATGTCATTGTTACTATGTATCAGTGTTTCTCTGTTACTGGGTGTCAGTGTGTGTTTGTTTGTGTTATTGGGTGTCAGTGTACGTCTTTGCGACTTGGTATCAGTGTATGTCTTTGTTATTTGGTGTAAGTGAGTGTTTGTCTTACTGGGTGTCAGTGTGTGTCTGTGTTACTTGGTGTCAGTGTATCAGTGTTTCTCTGTGTTACTGGGTGTCAGTGTTTGTTTGTTTGTGTTACTGGGTGTCAGTGACACTCGGTATCAGTATATAGTTTAGTTTAGAGATACAGCACTTTAACAGGCCCTTCGGCCCACCGGGTCTGTGCCGACCATCAACCACCCATTTATACTAATCCTGCACTAATCCCGTATTCCTATCACATCCCCACCTGTCCCTATATATTTCCCTACCACCTACCTATAGTAGGGGCAATTTATAATGGCCAATTAACCTATCAACCTGAAAGTCTTTGGCATGTGGGAGGAAACCGGAGCACCCGGAGGAAACCCACGCAGACACAGGGAGAACTTGCAAATTCCGCACAGGCTGTACCCAGAATCGAGCCCGGGTCCCTGGAGCTGTGAGGCTGCTAACCACTGTGCCAATGTGCCGCTAAGTGTATGTCTTTGTTACTTGGTGTCAGTGTATGTCTTTGTTACTTGGTGTCAGTGTATGTCCGTGTTACTTGGTGTAAGTGTGTGTCTGTGTTACTTGGTATCAGTGTATGTCTTTGTTACTTAGTGTAAGTGTCTGTCTGTGTTACTTGGTGTCAGTGTATGTCTGTATTACTTGGTGTCAGTGGATGTCTTTGTTACTTGGTTTCAGTGTATGTCTTTGTTACTTGGTGTCAGTGTATGTCTTTGAAACTTGGTGTAAGTCTGTGTCTATGTTACTGGGTATCAGTGTATGTCAAAATACTTGCTGTAAGTGTATGTCTTTGTTACTTGGTGTAATTGTCTCTCTTTGTTACTTGGTGTCAGTGTATGTCTTTGTTACTTGGTGTCAGTGTGTGTCTGTGTTACTTGGTGTCAGTGGATGCCTTTGTTACTGTGTATCAGTGTTTCTGTGTCACTGGGTGTCAGTGTGTGTTTGTTTGTGTTACTGGGTGTCAGTCAGTGTCTGTGACACTAGGTGTCAGTATTTAGTTTAGTTTCGAGATGCAGCACAAAAACAGGCCCTTCGGCCCACCCAGTCTGTGCCGACCATCAACAACCCATATATACTAATGCGACACTAATCCCGTATTCCTATCACATCCCCACCTGTCCCGAAATATTTCCCTACCACCTACCTATACTCGGGGCAATTTATGATGGCCAATTAACCTATCAACCTGCAAGTCTTTGGCATGTGGGAGGAAACCGGAGCACCTGGAGGAAACCCACGCAGACACAGGGAGAACTTGCAAACTCCGCACAGGCAGTACCCAGAATCGTTCCCGGGTCCCTGGAGCTTTGAGGCTGCGGTGCTAACCACTGCGCCAATGTGCCCCCCACCCCCCCAGTGTGTGCCTGTGTTAGTGGGTATCAGTGCATGTTTTTGTTACTTGGTGTCAGTGGATGTCTGTGTCACTTGGTGTCAGTGTGTTTGTTTGTGTTACTGGGTGTCAGTGTGTGTCTTTGTTACTGGGTGTCATTGTATGTCTTTGTTACTGGGTGTCATTGTATGTCTTTGTTACTGGGTGTCATTGTATGTCTTTGTTACTTGGAGTCAGTGTGTGTCTGTGTGACTGGGTATCTGTATATGTCTTTGTGACTTGGTGTCAGTGTGTGTCTGTGTTCCTGGGTATCAGTGTCTGTCTTTGTTACTTGGTGTCAGTGTCTGTCTTTGTTACTTGGTGTCAGTGTATGTCTTTGTTACTTGGTGTCAGTGTGTGTCTTTGTGACTTGGTGTCAGTGTGTGTCTTTGTGACTTGGTGTCAGTGTGTGTCTTTGTGACTTGGTGTCAGTGTGTGTCTTTGTGACTTGGTGTCAGTGTATGTCTTTGTGACTTGGTGTCAGTGTATGTCTCTGTTACTTGGTATCATTGTATGTCTTTGTTACTTGGTGTCAGTGTATGTCTTTGTTACTTGGTGTCAGTGTATGTCCGTGTTACTTGGTGTCAGTGTATGTCCGTGTTACTTGGTGTAAGTGTGTGTCTGTGTTACTTGGTATCAGTGTATGTCTTTGTTACTTAGTGTAAGTGTCTGTCTGTGTTACTTGGTGTCAGTGTATGTCTGTATTACTTGGTGTCAGTGGATGTCTTTGTTACTTGGTTTCAGTGTATGTCTTTGTTACTTGGTGTAAGTGTGTGTCTGTATTACTTGGTGTAAGTGTGTGTCTTTGTTACTTGGTGTAAGTGTGTGTCTCTGTTACTTGGTATCATTGTATGTCTTTGTTACTTGGTGTCAGTGTCTGTCTTTGTTACTTGGTGTAAGTGAGTGCTTGTGTTACTTGGTGTAAGTGAGTGCTTGTGTTACTTGGTGTAAGTGAGTGCTTGTGTTACTTGGTGTAAGTGAGTGTTTGTGTTACTTGGTGTAAGTGTGAGTCTGTGTTACTTGGTATCAGTGTATGTCTTTGTTACTTGGTGTAAGTGTGTATCTGTATTACTTGGTGTAAGTGTATGTCTTTGTTACTTGGTGTCAGTGTGTTTGTTTGTGTTACTGGGTGTCAGTGTGTGTCTGTGTTACTTTGTGTGAGTGTGTGTCTTTGTTACTTGGTGTCAGTGTATGTCTTTGTTACTTGGTGTCAGTGTGTGTCTGTGTTACTGGGCATCAGTGTATGTATTTTGACTTGGTGTAAGTGTGTGTCTTTGTTACTTGGTGTCAGTGTGTTTGTTTGTGTTACTGGGTGTCAGTGTCTGTCTGTGTTACTTGCTGTAAGTGTGTGTCTTTGTTACTTGGTGTCCGTGTGTATCTGTGTTACTGGGTATCAGTGTCTGTCTTTGTTACTTGGTGTAAGTGTGTGTCTGTTACTGGGTATCAGTGCATGTCTTTGTTACTTGGAGTCAGTGTATGTCTGTGTTACTTGGTGTAAGTCTGTATCTTTGTTACTTGGTGTAAGTGTATGTCTTTGTTACTTGGTTTCAGTGCGTGTCTGTGTGACTGGGCATCAGTTTATGTCTTTTTGACCTGGTGTCAGTGTATCTCTTTGTGACTTGGTGTCAGTGTATGTCTTTTTTAGTGTGTGTCAGTGTGTGTCTGTGTTACTTGGTGTCAGCGTATGCCTTTGTTACTGTGTATCAGTGTTTCTCTGTTTCTGGGTGTCAGTGTGTGTTTGCTTGTGTTACTGGGTGTCAGTGTGTGTCTGTGTTACTTGGTGTAAGTGTGTGTCTGTGTTACTTGGTGTCAGTGTATGTCTTTGTTCCTTGGTGTAAGTGTGTGCCTGTGTTACTTGGTATCATTGTATGTCTTTGTTACTTGGTGTCAGTGTCTGTCTTTGTTACTTGGTGTAAGTGAGTGTTTGTGTTACTTGGTGTAAGTGTGAGTCTGTGTTACTTGGTATCAGTGTATGTCTGTTACTTGGTGTAAGTGTGTATCTCTGTTACTGGGTAACAGTGTATGTCTTTGTTACTTGGTGTTCGTGTATGTATGTGTTACTTGGTGTCAGTGCATGTCTTTGTTACTTGGTGTCAGTGTATGTCTTTGTTACTTGTCAGTGTATGTCTTTGTTACTTGGTGTCAGTGTGTGTCTGTGTTACTTTGTGTCAGAGTATGTCTTTGTTACTTGGTGTCAGTGTGTGTCTGTGTTACTGGGCATCAGTGTATGTATTTTTGACTTGGTGTCAGTGTATGTCTTTGTGACTTGGTGTCAGTGCATTTCTTTTTTACTGGGTGTCAGTGTGTGTCTGTGTTACTTGGTGTAAGTGTATGTCTTTGTTACTGTGTATCAGTGTTTCTCTGTGTTACTGGGTGTCAGTGTTTGTTTGTGTTACTGGGTGTCAGTGTCTGTCTGTGTTACTTGCTGTAAGTGTGTGTCTTTGTTACTTGGTGTCCGTGTGTATCTGTGTTACTGGGTATCAGTGTCTGTCTTTGTTACTTGGTGTAAGTGTGTGTCTGTGTTACTGGGTATCAGTGCATGTCTTTGTTACTTGGAGTCAGTGTATGTCTTTGTTACTTGGTGTAATTGTCTCTCTTTGTTACTTGGTGTCAGTGTATGTCTGTGTTACTTGGTGTTAGTCTGTGTCTTTGTTACTTGGTGTCAGTGTATGTCTTTGTTACTTGGTGTCAGTGTATGTCTTTGTTACTTGGTTTCAGTGCGTGTCTGTGTGACTGGGCATCAGTATGTCTTTTTGACCTGGTGTCAGTGTATCTCTTTGTGACTTGGTGTCAGTGTATGTCTTTTTTACTGTGTGTCAGTGTGTGTCTGTGTTACTTGGTGTCAGCGTATGCCTTTGTTACTGTGTATCAGTGTTTCTCTGTGTTTCTGGGTGTCAGTGTGTGTTTGTTTGTGTTACTGGGTGTCAGTGTGTGTCTGTGTTACTTGGTATCAGTGCATATCTTTGTTACTTGGTGTAAGTGAGTGTTTGTGTTACTTGGTGTAAGTGTGTGTCTGTGTTACTTGGTGTCAGCGTATGCCTTTGTTACTGTGTATCAGTGTTTCTCTGTGTTTCTGGGTGTCAGTGTGTGTCTGTGTTACTTGGTGTAAGTGTGTGTCTGTGTTACTTGGTGTCAGTGTATGTCTTTGTTACTGGGTGTCAGTGTGTGTCTGTGTTACTTGGTGTAAGTGTGTGTCTGTTACTTGGTATCAGTGCATATCTTTGTTACTTGGTGTAAGTGAGTGTTTGTGTTACTTGGTGTAAGTGAGTGTTTGTGTTACTTGGTGTAAGTGTGTGTCTGTGTTACTGGGTAACAGTGTATGTCTGTGTTACTTGGTGTAAGTGTGTGTCTTTATTACTTGCTGTAATTGTATGTCTTTTTAACTTGGTGTCAGTGTATCGCTGTGTTACTTGGTGTAAGTGTATGTCTGTGTTACTGGGTGTAAGTGTGTGTCTGTGTTACTTGGTATCAGTGTAGGTCTTTGTTACTTGGTGTAAGTGTGTGTCTGTGTTACTGGGTAACAGTGTATGTCTGTGTTACTGGGTAACAGTGTATGTCTGTGTTACTTGGTGTCAGTGTATGTCTGTTACTTGGTGTCAGTGTATGTCTGTGTTACTTGGTGTCAGTGTATGTCTGTGTTACTTGGTGTAAGTGTGTGTCTGTGTTACTTGGTGTAAGTGTGTGTCTGTGTTACTTGGTGTTAGTGGATGTCTTTGTTACTTGGTGTTAGTGGATGTATGTGTTACTTGGTGTAAGTGTGTGTCTTTGTTACTTGGTGTAATTGTATGTCTTTGTTACTTGGTGTCAGTGTGTCACTGTTACTTGGTGTCAGTGCATGTTTTTGTTACTTGGTGTCAGTGTATTTCTTTGTTACTTGGTGTAAGTGTGTGTCTGTGTTACTGGGTATCAGTGTATATCTTTGTTACTTGGTGTAAGTGTGTGTCTGTGTTACTGGGTATCAGTGAATGTCTTTGATACATTGTGACAGTGCATGTCTGTGTTACTTGGTGTAAGTGTGTGTCTTTGTTACTTTGTGTAATTGTATGTCTTTGCTACATGGTGACAGTGTATGTCTGTGTTACTTGGTGTTAGTGTGTGTCTTTGTTACTTGCTGTCAGTGTATTTCTTTGTTACTTGGTGTAAGTGTGAGTCTGTGATACTGGGTGTCACTGATTGGCTTTGTGACTTTGTGTCAGTGTATGTCTTTGTTACAGGGTGTCAGTGTATGTCTTTGTTACAGGGTGTCAGTGTATGTCTTTGTTACAGGGTGTCAGTTTATGTCTTTGTTACTTGGTGTCAGTGTTTGTCTGTGTTACTGGGTATCAGTGTATGTCTTTGTTACTCGTTGTCAGTATATGTCGTTGTTACTTCGTGTATGTGTATGTCTTTGTTACTTGGTGTCAGTGTCTGTCTTGTTGCTTGGTGTAAGTGTATGTCTTTGTTACTTGGTGTAAGTTTATGTCTTTGTTACTAGGTGTCAGTGTATGTCTTTGTTACTAGGTGTCAGTGTATGTCTTTGTTACTAGGTGTCAGTGTATGTCTTTGTTACTAGGTGTCAGTGTATGTCTTTGTTACTTGGTGTCAGTGTTTGTCTTTGTTACTTGGTGTCAGTGTGTGTCTGTGTTCCTTGGTATCAGTGTATTTCTTTGTGACTTGGTGTCTGTGTATGTCTTTGTTAAGTGGTGTAAGTGTGTGTCTATGTTACTTGGTGTCTGTGTCTGTCAAAATACTTGGTGTAAGTGTATTTATTTGTTACTTGGTGTAATTGTCTCTCTTTATTACTTGGTGGCAGTGTATGTCTGTTTTACTTGGTGTAAGTGTGTGTCTTTGTTACTGGGCATCAGGGTATGTCTTTTTGAGCTGGTGTCAGTGGATGTCTTTGTTACTTGGTGTCAGCGTATGCCTTTGTTCCTGGGTGTCAGTGTGTTTGTTTGTGTTACTGGGTGTCAGTGTGTGTCTGCGACACTAGGTGTCAGTATTTAGTTTAGTTTAGAGATACAGCACGTAAACAGGCCCTTCGGCCCACCGAGTCTGTGCCGACCACCAACCACCCATTTATACTAATCCTACACTAATCCCGTATTCCTGTCACATCCGCACCTGTCCCAAAATATTTCCCTACCACCTACCTATACAAGGGCCAATTTATGATGGCCAATTAACCTATCAACCTGCAAGTCTTTGGCATGTGGGAGGAAACCGGAGCACCCGGAGGAAACCCACGCAGACACGGAGAACTTGCAAACTCCACACAGGCATTACCCTGAATCGTTCCCGGGTCCCTGGAGCTGTGAGGCTGCGGTGCTAACCACTGCGCCAATGTGCCCCCCCTCCCCCCCGCACCCAGTGTGTGCCTGTGTTACTGGGTATCAGTGTATGTCTTTGGTACTTGGTGTCAGTGTATGTCTGTGTTACTTGGTGTCAGTGTATGTCTGTGTTACTTGGTGTCAGTGTGTTTGTTTGTGTTACTGGGTGTCAGTGTGTGTCTGTGTTACTTGGTGTCAGTGTATGTCTTTGTTACTGGGTGTCATTGTGTGTCTTTGTTACTTGGTGTCAGTGTATGTCAAAATACTTGCTGTAAGTGTATGTCTTTGTTACTTGGTGTAATTGTCTCTCTTTGTTACTTGGTGTCAGTGTATGTCTTTGTTACGTGGTGTCAGTGTATGTCTTTGTTACTTGGTGTCAGTGTATGTCTTTGTTACTTGGTGTCAGTGTGTGTCTGTGTTACTTGGTGTCAGTGTATGCCTTTGTTACTGTGTATCAGTGTTTCTCTGTGTCACTGGGTGTCAGTGTGTGTTTGTTTGTGTTACTGGGTGTCAGTCTGTGTCTGTGACACTAGGTGTCAGTATTTAGTTTAGTTTCGAGATGCAGCACAAAAACAGGCCCTTCGGCCCACCCAGTCTGTGCCGACCATCAACAACCCATATATACTAATGCGACACTAATCCCGTATTCCTATCACATCCCCACCTGTCCCGAAATATTTCCCTACCACCTACCTATACTAGGGGCAATTTATGATGGCCAATTAACCTATCAACCTGCAAGTCTTTGGCATGTGGGAGGAAACCGGAGCACCTGGAGGAAAGCCACGCAGAAACAGGGAGAACTTGCAAACTCCGCACAGGCAGTACCCAGAATCGTTCCCGGGTCCCTGGAGCTTTGAGGCTGCGGTGCTAACCACTGCGCCAATGTGCCCCCCACCCCCCCAGTGTGTGCCTGTGTTACTGGGTATCAGTGCATGTTTTTGTTACTTGGTGTCAGTGGATGTCTGTGTTACTTGGAGTCAGTGTGTGTCTGTGTGACTGGGTATCTGTATATGTCTTTGTGACTTGGTGTCAGTGTGTGTCTGTGTTCCTGGGTATCAGTGCCTGTCTTTGCGACTTGGGATCAGTGTATGTCTTTGTTATTTGGTGTAAGTGAGTTTGTCTTACTGGGTGTCAGTGTGTGTCTGTGTTACTTGTTGTCAGTGTATGTCATTGTTACTGTGTATCAGTGTTTCTCTGTGTTATTGGGTGTCAGTGTACGTCTTTGCGACTTGGTATCAGTGTATGTCTTTGTTATTTGGTGTAAGTGAGTTTGTCTTACTGGGTGTCAGTGTGTGTCTGTGTTACTGGGTGTCAGTGTGTGTTTGTTTGTGTTACTGGGTGTCAGTGACACTAGGTGTCAGTATATAGTTTAGTTTTGAGATACAGCACTAACAGGCCCTTCGGCCCACCGGGTCTGTGCCGACCATCAACCACCCATTTATACTAATCCTGCACTAATCCCGTATTCCTATCACATCCCCACCTGTCCCGAAATATTTCCCTACCACCTACCTATACTCGGGTCAATTTATAATGGCCAATTAACCTATCAACCTGAAAGTCTTTGGCATGTGGGAGGAAACCGGAGCACCCGGAGGAAACCCACGCAGACACAGGGAGAACTTGCAAACTCCGCACAGGCTGTACCCAGAATCGAGCCCGGGTCCCTGGAGCTGTGAGGCTGCTAACCACTGTGCCAATGTGCCGCCCTGTGTGTGTCTGTGTTACTGAGTATCAGTTATTGTCTTTGTTACTTAGTGTAAGTGTGTGTCTGTGTTACTTGGTGTCAGTGTATGTCTGTATTACTTGGTGTCAGTGGATGTCTTTGTTACTTGGTTTCAGTGTATGTCTTTGTTACTTGGTGTAAGTGTGTGTCTGTGTTACTGGGTATCAGTGTATATCTTTGTTACTTGGTGTAAGTGAGTGTTTGTGTTACTTGGTGTAAGTGTGTGTCTGTGTTACTTGGTGTCAGCGTATGCCTTTTTACTGTGTATCAATGTTTCTCTGTGTTTCTGGGTGTCAGTGTGTGTTTTTTGTGTTACTGGGTGTCAGTGTGTTTCTGTGGTACTTGGTATCAGTGTATGTCTTTGTTACATGGTGTAAGTGTGTATCTGTGTTACTGGGTAACAGTGTATGTCTTTGTTACTTGGTGTAAGTGAGTGTTTGTGTTACTTGGTGTAATTGTGTGTCTGTGTTACTTGGTATCAGTGTATGTCTTTGTTACATGGTGTAAGTGTGTATCTGTGTTACTGGGTAACAGTGTATGTCTTTGTTACTTGGTGTTACTGTATGTATGTGTTACGTGGTGTCAGTATTTCTCTGTTACTTGGTGTAAGTGTATGTCTTTGTTACTGAGTGTCAGTGTATGTCTTTGTTACTTGGTGTAAGTGTGTGTCTGTGTTAATGGGTATCAGTGCATATCTTTGTTACTTTGTGTATGTGTGTGTCTGCATTGCTGGGTATCAGTGAATGTCTTTGCTACATGGTGTCAGTGTATGTCTTTGTTACTTGCTGTAAGTGTATGTCTTTGTTACTTGGTGTCAGTGTATGTCTTTGTTACTTGGTGTAAGTGTGTATCTGTTACTTGGTGTAAGTGTGTGTCTGTGTTACTTGGTATCAGTGTATGTCTTTGTTACTGGGTATCAGTGTATATCTTTGTTACTTGGTGTAAGTGTGTGTCTGTGTTACTGGGTATCAGTGAATGTCTTTGATACATTGTGACAGTGCATGTCTGTGTTACTTGGTGTAAGTGTGTGTCTTTGTTACTTTGTGTAATTGTATGTCTTTGTTACTTGGTGTCAGTGTATCTCTGTTACTTGGTGTCAGTGTATGTCTTTGTTACTTGGTGTCAGTGTATGTCTTTGTTACTTGGTGTCAGTGTATGTCTTTGTTACTTGGTGTAAGTGTGTGTCTGTTACTTGGTATCAGTGAATGTCTTTGTTACATGTTGTAAGTGTGTGTCTGTGTTACTGGGTAACAGTGCATGTCTTTGTTACTTGGTGTCAGTGAATGTCTTTGTTACTTGGTGTAAGTGTGTGTCTTTGTTACTTGGTGTAAGTGTGTGTCTTTGTTACTTGGTGTAAGTGTGTGTCTTTGTTACTTGGTGTAAGTGTGTGTCTTTGTTACTTGGTGTAAGTGTGTGTCTTTGTTACTTGGTGTAAGTGTGTGTCTTTGTTACTTGGTGTAATTGTATGTCTTTGTTACTTGGTGTCAGTGTATGTCTTTGTTACTTGGTGTAAGTGAGTGTTTGTGTTACTTGGTGTAAGTGTTTGTCTGTGTTACTGGGTATCAGTGTATGTCTTTGTTACTTGGTGTCAGTGTCTGTCTTGTTGCTTGGTGTAAGTGTATGTCTTTGTTACTTGGTGTCAGTGTTTGTCTTTGTTACTTGGTGTCAGTGTGTGTCTGTGTTCCTTGGTATCAGTGTATTTCTTTGTGACTTGGTTTCAGTGTGTGTCTTTGTTACTGGGTGTCAGTGTGTGTCTTTGTGACTTGGTGTCTGTGTATGTCTTTGTTAAATGGTGTAAGTGTGTGTCTATGTTACTGGGTATCAGTGTATGTCTTTGTTACTTGGTGTCTGTGTCTGTCAAAATACTTGGTGTAAGTGTATTTATTTGTTACTTGGTGTAAGTTTGTGTTTGTTAATTGGTGTCAGTGGATGTCTTTGCTACTTGGTGTCAGTGTGTTTGTTTGTGTTACTGGGTGCCAGTGTGTGTCTGTGTTACTTGGTGTAAGTCTGTGTCTTTGTTACTTGGTGTCCGTGTGTGTCTGCGTTACTGGGTGTCAGTGTATGTCTTCGTTACTGGGTGTCATTGTATGTGTTTGTTACTTGGTGTAAGTGTGTGTCTGTGTTACTTGGTGTCAGTGTCTGTCTTGTTACTTGGTGTCAGTGTCTGTCTTTGTTACTAGGTGTCAGTGTATGTCTTTGTTACTAGGTGTCAGTGTATGTCTTTGTTACTAGGTGTCAGTGTATGTCTTTGTTACTAGGTGTCAGTGTATGTCTTTGTTACTTGGTGTCAGTGTTTGTCTTTGTTACTTGGTGTCAGTGTATTTCTTTGTGACTTGGTTTCAGTGTGTGTCTTTGTTACTGGGTGTCAGTGTGTGTCAAAATACTTGGTGTAAGTGTATTTATTTGTTACTTGGTGTAATTGTCTCTCTTTGTTACTTGGAGTCAGTGTATGTCTTTGTTAATTGGTGTCAGTGGATGTCTTTGCTACTTGGTGTCAGTGTGTGTCCGTGTTACTGGGCATCAGTGTATGTCTTTTTGAGCTGGTGTCAGTGTATGTCTTTGTGACTTGGTGTCAGTGTATGTCTTTTTTACTGGGTGTCAGTGTGTGTTTGTTTGTGTTACTGGGTGTCAGTGTGTGACTGCGACACTTGGTGTCAGTATTTAGTTTAGTTTAGAGATACAGCACGGAAACAGGCCCTTCGGCCCACCGAGTCTGTGCCGACCATCAACCACCCATTTATACTAATCCTACACTAATCCCGTATTCCTGTCACATCCGCACCTGTCCCGAAATATTTCCCTACCACCTACCTATACAAGGGCCAATTTATGATGGCCAATTAACCTATCAACCTGTAAGTCTTTGGCATGTGGGAGGAAACCGGAGCACCCGGAGGAAACCCACGCAGACACAGGGAGAACTGGCAAACTCCACACAGGCATTACCCTGAATCGTTCCCGGGTCCCTGGAGCTGTGCGGCTGCGGTGCTAACCACTGCGCCAATGTGCCCCCCCCCCCTCCCCCAGTGTGTGCCTGTGTTACTGGGTATCAGTGTATGTCTTTGTTACTGGGTATCAGTGTATGTCTTTGTTACTTGGTGTCAGTGTATGTCTTTGTTACTTGGTGTCAGTGTATGTCTGTGTTACTTGGTGTCAGTGTGTTTGTTTGTGTTACTGGGTGTCAGTGTGTGTCTGTGTTACTTGGTGTAAGTCTGTGTCTTTGTTAGTTGGTGTCCGTGTGTGTCTGCGTTACTGGGTGTCAGTGTTTGTCTTTGTGACTTTGTGTCAGTGTTTGTCTTTGTTACTTTTTGTAAGTGTGTGTCTGTGTTACTGGGTATCAGTGTATGTCCTTGTTACTTGGTGTCTGTGTATGACTTTGTTACTTGGTGTAAGTTAGTGTCTTTGTTCGTTGGTGTCAGTGTATGTCTTTGTTACTTGGTGTAAGTGTATGTCTTTGTTACTTGGTGCAAGTTTGTTACTTTGTTAGTTGGTGTAGGTATATGTCTTTGTTACTGGGTGTCAGTGTATGTCTTTGTTACTGGGTTTCAGTGTATGTCTTTGTTACTTGTTGTAAGTGTGTTTCTGTGTTACTGGGTATCAGTGTCTGTCTTTGATACTTGGTGTAAGTGAGTGTCTGTGTTACTGGGTATCTGTGTATGTCTTTGTTACTTGGTGTCAGTGTATGTCTGTGTTACTTGGTGTAAGTGTGTGTCTGTGTGACTGGGTATCAGTGTATGTCTTTGTTACTTGGTGTCAGTGTATGTCTTTGTTACTTGGTGTCAGTGTATGTCTTTGTTACTTGGTGTCAGTGTATGTCTGTGTTACTTGGTGTAAGTGTGTGTCTGTGTTACTGGGTGTCAGTGTGTGTCTGTTACTTGGTGTAAGTGTGTGTCTTTGTTACTGGGTGTCAGTGTGTGTCTGTGTTACTTGGTGTCAGTTTATGGCTTTGTTACTGTTTATTAGTGTTTCTCTGTTACTGGGTGTCTGTGTGTGTTTGTTTGTGTTACTGGGTGTCAGTGCATGTCTTTGTTACTTGGAGTCAGTTTGTGTCTGTGTTACTTGGAGTCAGTTTGTGTCTTTGTTAATTGGTGTAAGTGTATGTCTTTGTTAATTGGTGTAAGTGTGTGTCTGTGTTACTTGGTGTAAGTGTGTGTCTGTGTTACTTGGTGTAAGTGTGTGTCTGTTACTTGGTGCCCGTGTGTGTCTTTGTTACTTGGTGCCCGTGTGTGTCTTTGTTACTGGGTGTCAGTGTGTGTCTTTGTTACTGGGTGTCAGTGTATGTCTTTGTTACTGGGTGTCAGTGTATGTCTTTGTTACTGGGTGTCAGTGTATGTCTTTGTTACTAGGTGTAAGAGTGTGTCTGTGTTACTGGGTATCAGTGTCTGTCTTTGTTACTTGGTGTAATTGCGTGTCTGTGTTACTGGGTATCAGTGTATGGCTTTGTGACTTGGTGTCAGTGTATGTCTTTGTTACTGGGTGTCAGTGTGTGTCTTTGTGACTTGGTGTCAGTGTATATCTTTGTTACTTGTTGTAAGTGTGTGTCTGTGTTACTGGGTATCAGTGTCTGTCTTTGTTACTTAATGTCAGCGTATGTCTGTGTTACTTGGTGTCCGTGTGTGTCTTTGTTACTTGGTGTCCGTGTGTGTCTTTGTTACTTGGTGTCCGTGTGTGTCTGCGTTACTGGGTGTTAGTGCATGTCTGTGTTACTTGGTGTAAGTGTATGTATTTGTTACTTGGTGTAGGTGTGTGTCTGTGTTACTTGGTGTAAATGTGTGTCTGTGTTCCTGGGTATCAGTGTATGTCTTTGTGACTTGGTGTCAGTGTATGTCTGTGTTACTTGGTGGAACTGTGTGTCTGTGTTCCTGGGTATCAGTGTATGTCTTTGTTACTTGGTGTCAGTGTGTGTCTGTGTTCCTGGGTATCAGTGTCTGTCTTTGTTACTTGGTGTAAGTGTGTGTCTGTGCTCCTTGGTGTAAGTGTGTGTCTTTGTTACTGGTTGTCAGTGCATGTCTTTGTTACTTGGTGCCAGTGTATATCTGTGTTACTTGGTGTAAGTGTGTGTCTTTGTTACTTGGTGTAGTTGTATGTCTTTGTTAGTTGGTGTCAGTGTATGTCTGTTTAACTTGGTGTAGGTGTATGTCTTTGTTACTTGGTGTCCGTGTGTATCTGTGTTACTTGGTGTCCGTGTGTGTCTGTGTTACTTGGTGTCCGTGTGTGTCTGTGTTACTTGGTGTCCGTGTGTGTCTGTGTTACTGGGTGTCAGTGTATGTCTTTGTTACTTGGTGTCAGTGTATGTCTTTGTTACTGGGTATCAGTGTATGTCTGTGTTACTGGGTATCAGTGTATGTCTGTGTTACTTGGTGTAAGTGTGTGTCTTTGTTACTTGGTGTCCGTGTGTGTCTGTGTTACTTGGTGTCAGTGCATGTCTTTGTTACTTGGTGCCAGTGTATATCTGTGTTACTTGGTGTAATTGTATGTCTTTGTTTCTTGGTGTCAGTGTATGTCTGTGTTACTTGGTGTAAGTGTGTGTCTGTGTTACTTGGTGTAAGTGTGTGTCTGTGTTACTTGGTGTAAGTGTGTGTCTGTGTTACTTGGTGTAAGTGTGTGTCTGTGTTACTTGGTGTAAGTGTGTGTCTGTGTTACTTGGTGTAAGTGTGTGTCTGTGTTACTTGGTGTAAGTGTGTGTCTGTGTTACTTGGTGTAAGTGTGTGTCTGTGTTACTTGGTGTAAGTGTGTGTCTGTGTTACTTGGTGTAAGTGTGTGTCTGTGTTACTTGGTGTAAGTGTGTGTCTGTGTTACTTGGTGTAAGTGTGTGTCTGTGTTACTTGGTGTAAGTGTGTGTCTGTGTTACTTGGTGTAAGTGTGTGTCTGTGTTACTTGGTGTAAGTGTGTGTCTGTGTTACTTGGTGTAAGTGTGTGTCTGTGTTACTTGGTGTAAGTGTGTGTCTGTGTTACTTGGTGTAAGTGTGTGTCTGTGTTACTTGGTGTAAGTGTGTGTCTGTGTTACTTGGTGTAAGTGTGTGTCTGTGTTACTTGGTGTAAGTGTGTGTCTGTGTTACTTGGTGTAAGTGTGTGTCTGTGTTACTTGGTGTAAGTGTGTGTCTGTGTTACTTGGTGTAAGTGTGTGTCTGTGTTACTTGGTGTAAGTGTGTGTCTGTGTTACTTGGTGTAAGTGTGTGTCTGTGTTACTTGGTGTAAGTGTGTGTCTGTGTTACTTGGTGTAAGTGTGTGTCTTTGTTACTTGGTGTAGGTGTATGTCTTTGTTACTTGGTGTAAGTGTGTGTCTGTGTTACTTGGTGCAAGTGTGTGTCTGTGTTACTTGTTGTAAGTGTATGTCTGTGTTACCGGGTATCAGTGTCTGTCTTTGTTACTTGGTGTAAGTGTGTGTCTTTGTTACTTGGTGTAATTGTATGTCTTTGTTCCTTGGTGTCAGTGTATGTCTTTGTTACTTGGTGTAAGTGTATGTCTTTGTTACTTGGTGTAAGTGTGTGTCTGTGTTACTTGGTGTAAATGTGTGTCTGTGTTCCTGGGTATCAGTGTATGTCATTGTGACTTGGTATCAGTGTATGTCTTTGTTACTTGGTGGAAGTGTGTGTCTGTGTTCCTGGGTATCAGTGTCTGTCTTTGTTACTTGGTGTAAGTGTGTGTCTGTGCTCATGGGTGTAAGTGTGTGTCTTTGTTACTTGGTGTCCGTGTGTGTCTGTGTTACTGGGTGTCAGTGCATGTCTTTGTTACTTGGTGCCAGTGTATGTTTGTGTTACTTGGTGTAAGTGTATGTCTTTGTTACTTGGTGTCACTGTAAGTCTATGTTACTTGGTGTAAATGTGTGTCTGTGTTCCTGGGTGTCATTGTATGTCTGTGTTACTGGGTGTCAGTGTGTCTCTATGTTACTTGGTGTAAGTGTGTGTCTTTGTTACTTGGTGTCCCTGTGTGTCTGTTACTGGGTGTCAGTTTATGTCTTTGTTACTTGGTGTAAGTGTGTGTCTGTGTTACTGGGTATCAGTGTCTGTCTGTGTTACTTGGTGTAAGTGTGTGTCTTTGTTACTTGGTGTAAGTGTGTGTCTTTGTTACTTGGTGTCCGTGTGTGTCTTTGTTACTTGGTGTCCGTGTGTGTCTTTGTTACTTGGTGCCAGTGTATATCTGTGTTACTTGGTGCCAGTGTATATCTGTGTTACTTGGTGTAAGTGTGTGTCTGTGTTACTTGGTGTAAATGTGTGTCTGTGTTCCTGGGTATCAGTGTATGTCTTTGTGACTTGGTGTCAGTGTATGTCTGTTACTTGGTGGAAGTGTGTGTCTGTGTTACTGGGTATCAGTGTCTTTCTTTGTTACTTGGTGTCAGTGTATGTCTGTGTAACTTGGTGTAGGTGTATGTCTTTGTTACTTGGTGTCAGTGTGTGTCTGTGTTACTGGGTATCAGTGTATGCCTTTGTTACTTGGCGTCAGTGCATGTCTGTGTTACTTGGTGTAGGTGTATGTCTTTGTTACTTGGTGTAAGTGTGTGTCTGTGCTCCTTGGTGTAAGTGTCTGTCTTTGTTACTTGGTGTCCGTGTGTGTCTTTGTTACTTGGTGTCCGTGTGTGTCTGTGTTACTGGGTGTCAGTGCATGTCTTTGTTACTTGGTGCCAGTGTATATCTGTGTTACTTGGTGTAAGTGTGTGTCTTTGTTACTTGGTGTAGTTGTATGTCTTTGTTAGTTGGTGTCAGTGTATGTCTGTGTAACTTGGTGTAGGTGTATGTCTTTGTTACTTGGTGTAACTGTATGTCTTTGTTACTTGGTGTAAGTGTGTGTCTTTGTTACTTGGTGTCAGTGTATGTCTGTGTTACATGGTGTAAGTGTGTGTCTGTGTTACTGGGTATCCGTGTGTATCTTTGTTACTTGGTGTCCGTGTGTATCTGTGTTACTTGGTGTCCGTGTGTGTCTGTGTTACTTGGTGTCCGTGTGTGTCTGTGTTACTGGGTGTCAGTGTATGTCTTTGTTACTTGGTGTCAGTGTATGTCTTTGTTACTGGGTATCAGTGTATGTCTGTGTTACTGGGTATCAGTGTATGTCTGTGTTACTTGGTGTAAGTGTGTGTCTTTGTTACTTGGTGTCCGTGTGTGTCTGTGTTACTTGGTGTCAGTGCATGTCTTTGTTACTTGGTGCCAGTGTATATCTGTGTTACTTGGTGTAATTGTATGTCTTTGTTTCTTGGTGTCAGTGTATGTCTGTGTTACTTGGTGTAAGTGTGTGTCTGTGTTACTTGGTGTAAGTGTGTGTCTGTGTTACTTGGTGTAAGTGTGTGTCTGTGTTACTTGGTGTAAGTGTGTGTCTGTGTTACTTGGTGTAAGTGTGTGTCTGTGTTACTTGGTGTAAGTGTGTGTCTGTGTTACTTGGTGTAAGTGTGTGTCTGTGTTACTTGGTGTAAGTGTGTGTCTGTGTTACTTGGTGTAAGTGTGTGTCTGTGTTACTTGGTGTAAGTGTGTGTCTGTGTTACTTGGTGTAAGTGTGTGTCTGTGTTACTTGGTGTAAGTGTGTGTCTGTGTTACTTGGTGTAAGTGTGTGTCTGTGTTACTTGGTGTAAGTGTGTGTCTGTGTTACTTGGTGTAAGTGTGTGTCTGTGTTACTTGGTGTAACTGTGTGTCTGTGTTACTTGGTGTAACTGTGTGTCTGTGTTACTTGGTGTAAGTGTGTGTCTTTGTTACTTGGTGTAGGTGTGTGTCTTTGTTACTTGGTGTAGGTGTATGTCTTTGTTACTTGGTGTAGGTGTGTGTCTTTGTTACTTGGTGTAAGTGTGTGTCTGTGTTACTCGGTGCAAGTGTGTGTCTGTGTTCCTCGGTATCAGTGTATGTCTTTGTTACTTGGTGTCATTGTATGTCTTTGTTACTTGTTGTAAGTGTATGTCTGTGTTACCGGGTATCAGTGTCTGTCTTTGTTACTTGGTGTAAGTGTCTGTCTTTGTTACTTGGTGTAATTGTGTGTCTTTGTTACTTGGTGTAATTGTATGTCTTTGTTCCTTGGTGTCAGTGTATGTCTTTGTTACTTGGTGTAAGTGTATGTCTTTGTTACTTGGTATCAGTGTATGTCTTTGTTACTTGGTGGAAGTGTGTGTCTGTGTTCCTGGGTATCAGTGTCTGTCTTTGTTACTTGGTGTAAGTGTGTGTCTGTGCTCATGGGTGTAAGTGTGTGTCTTTGTTACTTGGTGTAAATGTGTGTCTGTGTTCCTGGGTGTCATTGTATGTCTGTGTTACTGGGTGTCAGTGTGTCTCTATGTTACTTGGTGTCAGTGTGTGTCTTTGTTACTTGGTGTCCCTGTGTGTCTGTTACTGGGTGTCAGTTTATGTCTTTGTTACTTGGTGTAAGTGTGTGTCTGTGTTACTTGGTGTAAGTGTGTGTCTTTGTTACTTGGTGTCCGTGTGTGTCTTTGTTACTTGGTGTCCGTGTGTGTCTTTGTTACTTGGTGTCCGTGTGTGTCTTTGTTACTTGGTGCCAGTGTATATCTGTGTTACTTGGTGCCAGTGTATATCTGTGTTACTTGGTGTAAGTGTGTGTCTGTGTTACTTGGTGTAAATGTGTGTCTGTGTTCCTGGGTATCAGTGTATGTCTTTGTGACTTGGTGTCAGTGTATGTCTGTTACTTGGTGGAAGTGTGTGTCTGTGTTACTGGGTATCAGTGTCTTTCTTTGTTACTTGGTGTCAGTGTATGTCTGTGTAACTTGGTGTAGGTGTATGTCTTTGTTACTTGGTGTCAGTGTGTGTCTGTGTTACTGGGTATCAGTGTATGCCTTTGTTACTTGGCGTCAGTGCATGTCTGTGTTACTTGGTGTAGGTGTATGTCTTTGTTACTTGGTGTAAGTGTGTGTCTGTGCTCCTTGGTGTAAGTGTCTGTCTTTGTTACTTGGTGTCCGTGTGTGTCTTTGTTACTTGGTGTCCGTGTGTGTCTGTGTTACTGGGTGTCAGTGCATGTCTTTGTTACTTGGTGCCAGTGTATATCTGTGTTACTTGGTGTAAGTGTGTGTCTTTGTTACTTGGTGTAGTTGTATGTCTTTGTTAGTTGGTGTCAGTGTATGTCTGTGTTACATGGTGTAAGTGTGTGTCTGTGTTACTGGGTATCCGTGTCTTTCTTTGTTACTTGGTGTCAGTGTATGCCTGTGTTACTTGATGTAAGTATGTGTCTGCGTTGCTGGGTGTCAGTGTGTGTCTGTGTTACTTGGTGTACGTGTGTGTTTTTGTTACTTGGTGTCCGTGTGTGTCTGTTACTGGGTGTCAGTGTATGTCTTTGTTACTTGGTGTCAGTGTATGTCTTTGTTACATGGTGTAAGTGTGTGTCCTTGTGACTGGGTATCATTGTCTGTCTTTGTTACTTGGTGTAAGTGTGTGTCTGTGTTACTGGGTATCAGTGTATGTCTTTGTTACTTGGTGTAAGTGTGTGTCTTTGTTACTTGGTGTAAGTGTGTGTCTTTGTTACTTGGTGTAAGTGTGTGTCTGTGTTACTTGGTGTAAGTGCATGTCTTTGTTACTTGGTGCCAGTGTATATCTGTGTTACTTGGTGTAATTGTATGTCTTTGTTTCTTGGTGTCAGTGTATGTTTGTGTTACTTGTTGTAAGTGTATGTCTTTGTTACTTGGTGTAAGTGTGTGTCTGTGTTACTTGGTGGAAATGTGTGTCTGTGTTCCTGGGTATCAGTGTATGTCTTTGTGACTTGGTGTCAGTGTAAGTCTATGTTACTTGGTTGAAGTGTGTGTCAGTGTTACTGGGTATCAGTGTATGTCTTTGTTACTTGGTGTCTGTGTATGTCTGTGTTACTTGGTGTAAGTGTGTGTCTGTGTTACTGGGTGTCAGTGTGTCTGTGTTACTGGGTGTCAGTGTGTCTTTGTTACTTGGTGTAAGTGTATGTCTTTGTTACTTGGTGTCCGTGTGTGTCTGTTACTGGGTGTCAGTTCATGTCTCTGTTACTTGGTCCCAGTGTATATCTGTGTTACTTGGGGTAAGTGTGTGTCTTTGTTACTTGGTGTAGATGTATGTCTTTGTTACTTGGTGTCAGTGTGTGTCTGTGTTACTGGGTGTCAGTGCATGTCTTTGTTACTTGGTGCCAGTGTATATCTGTGTTACTTGGTGTAAGTGTGTGTCTTTGTTACTTGGTGTAGTTGTATGTCTTTGTTAGTTGGTGTCAGTGTATGTCTGTGTAACTTGGTGCACGTGTATGTCTTTGTTACATGGTGACAGTGTGTGTCTGTGTTAGTGGGTATCAGTATCTTTCTTTGTTACTTGGTGTACGTGTATGTCTTTGTTACTTGGTGTAAGTGTGTGTCTGTGTTACTGGGTATCAGTGTATGTCTTTGTTACTTGGCGTAAGTGTGTGTCTTTGTTACTTGGCGTAAGTGTGTGTCTGTGTTACTTGGTGTAAGTGTGTGTCTTTGTTACTTGGTGTCCGTGTGTGTCTTTGTTACTTGGTGCCAGTGTATATCTGTGTTACTTGGTGTAATTGTATGTCTTTCTTTCTTGGTGTCAGTGTATGTTTGTGTTACTTGGTGTAAGTGTATGTCTTTGTTACTTGGTGTAAGTGTGTGTCTGTGTTACTTGGTGTAAATGTGTGTCTGTGTTCCTGGGTATCAGTGTATGTCTTTGTGACTTGGTGTCAGTGTAAGTCTATGTTACTTGGTGGAAGTGTGTGTCAGTGTTACTGGGTACCAGTGTATATCTTTGTTACTTGGTGTCATTGTATGTCTGTGTTACTTGGTGTAAGTGTGTGTCTGTGTTACTGGGTGTCAGTGTGTCTCTATGTTACTTGGTGTAAGTGTGTGTCTTTGTTACTTGGTGTCCATGTGTGTCTGTGTTACTGGGTGTCAGTTTATGTCTTTGTTACTGGGTGTCAGTGTATGTCTTTGTTACTTGGTGTAAGTGTGTGTCTGTGTTACTGGGTATCAGTGTCTGTCTTTGTTACTTGGTGTCCGTGTGTGTCTTTGTTACTGGGTGTCAGTGCATGTTTTTGTTACTTGGTGCCAGTGTATATCTGTGTTACTTGGGGTAAGTGTGTGTCTTTGTTACTTGGTGTCAGTGTATGTCTGTGTTACTAGTGTAAGTGTGTGTCTGTGTTACTGGGTATCAGTGTCTTTCTTTGTTACTTGGTGTCAGTGTATGTCTGTGTTACTTGGTGTAAGTGTGTGTCTGCGTTACTGGGTGTCCGTGTGTGTCTGTGTTACTTGGTGTCAGTGTGTGTCTTTGTTACTTGGTGTAAGTGTGTCTGTGTGACTGTGTATCAGTGTCTGTCTTTGTGACTTGGTGGAAGTGTATATCTGTGTTACTTGGGGTAAGTGTGTGTCTGTGTTACTTGGTGTAAGTGTGTGTCTGCGTTACTGGGTGTCCGTGTGTGTCTGTGTTACTTGTTGTCATTGTATGTCTTTGTTACTTGTTGTCATTGTATGTCTTTGTTCCTTGGTGTCAGTGCATGTCTTTGTTACTTGGTGTAATTGTCTGTCTGTGTTACTTGGTGTAAGTGTGTGTCTGTGTTACTTGGTGTAAGTGTGTGTCTGTGTTACTTGGTGTAAATGTGTGTCTTTGTTACTTGGTGTCCGTGTGTGTCTGTTACTTGGTGGAAGTGTGTGTCAGTGTTACTGGGTATCAGTGTATGTCTTTGTTACTTGGTGTCAGTGTATGTCTGTGTTACTTGGTGTAAGTGTGTGTCTGTATTGCTGGGTGTCAGTGTGTTTCTGTGTTACTTGGTGTAAGTGTTTGTCTTTGATACTTGGTTTCAGTGTATGTCAGTGTTACTTGGTGTAACTGTATGTCTTTGTTACTTGGTGTAAGTGTGTGTCTGTGTTACTTGGTGTAGGTGTATGTCTTTGTTACTTGGTGTCAGTGTGTGTCTGTGTTCCTGGGTATCAGTGTATGTCTTTGTTACTGGGTATCAGTGTATTTCTTTGTTACTTGGTGTCAGTGTATGTCTGTGTAACTTGGTGCAGGTGTATGTCTTTGTTACTTGGTGTCAGTGTGTGTCTGTGTTACTGGGTATCAGTGTCTTTCTTTGTTACTTGGTGTCAGTGTATGTCTGCGTTACTGGGTGTCAGTGTGTGTCTGCGTTACTGGGTGTCAGTGTGTGTCTGCGTTACTGGGTGTCAGTGTGTGTCTGTGTTACTTGGTGTAAGTGTGTGTCTTTGTTACTTGGTGTCAGTGTATGTCTTTGTTACTTGGTGTAAGTGTGTCTGTGTGACTGGGTATCAGTGTCTGTCTTTGTTACTTGGTGTAAGTGTGTGTCTGTGTTACTGGGTATCAGTGTATGTCTTTGTTACTCGGTGTAAGTGTGTGTCTGTGTTACTTGGTGTAAGTGTGTGTCTTTGTTACTTGGTGTCCGTGTGTGTCTGTGTCACTGTGTCAGTGCATGTCTTTGTTACTTGGTGCCAGTGTATATCTGTGTTACTTGGGATAAGTGTGTGTCTTTGTTACTTGTTGTAATTGTATGTCTTTGTTCCTTGGTGTCAGTGCATGTCTGTGTTACTTGGTGTAAGTGTGTGTCTGTGTTGCTGGGTGTCAGTGTGTTGCTGTGTTACTTGGTGTAAGTGTTTGTCTTTGATCCTTGGTTTCAGTGTATGTCTGTGTTACTTGGTGTAACTGTATGTCTTTGTTACTTGGTGTAAGTGTGTGTCTGTGTTACTTGGTGTAAATGTGTGTCTGTGTTCCTGGGTATCAGTGTCTGTCTTTGTGAATTGGTGACAGTGTATGTCTGTGTTACTTGGTGGAAGTGTGTGTCAGTGTTACTGGGTATCAGTGTATGTCTTTGTTACATGGTGTCATTGCATGTCTGTGTTACTTGGTGTAAATGTGTGTCTGTGTTACTTGGTGTCCCTGTGTGTCTGTTACTGGGTGTCAGTTTATGTCTTTGTTACTGGGTGTCAGTGCATATCTTTGTTACTTGGTGTAAGTGTGTTTCTGTGTTACTGGGTATCAGTGTCTGTCTTTGTTACTTGGTGTAAGTGTGTGTCTGTGTTCCTTGGTGTAAGTGTGTGTCTTTGTTACTTCGTGTCCGTGTGTGTCTGTGTTACTGGGTGTCAGTGCATGTCTTTGTTACTTGGTGCCAGTGTATATCTGTGTTACTTGGTGTAAATGTGTGTCTTTGTTACTTGGTGTAGTTGTATGTCTTTGTTACTTGGTGTCAGTGCATGTCTGTGTCACTTGGTGTAAGTGTATGTCTTTGTTACTTGGTGTCAGTGTGTGTCTGTGTTCCTGGGTATCAGTGTCTGTCTTTGTTCCTTGGTGTAAGTGTGTGTCTGTGTTCCTTGGTGTAAGTGTGTGTCTTTGTTACTTGGTGTCCGTGTGTGTCTGTGTTACTGGGTGTCAGTGCATGTCTTTGTTACTTGGTGCCAGTGTATATCTGTGTTACTTGGTGTAAATGTGTGTCTTTGTTACTTGGTGTAGTTGTATGTCTTTGTTACTTGGTGTCAGTGCATGTCTGTGTCACTTGGTGTCAGTGTATGTCTTTGTTACTTGGTGTCAGTGTGTGTCTTTGTAACTTGGTGTAAGTATATGTCTTTGTTACTTGGTGTCAGTGCATGTCTTTGTTACTTGGTGTCAATGTGTCTTTGTTACTTGGTGTCCGTGTGTGTCTGTGTTACTGGGTGTCAGTGTATGTCTTTGTGACTTGTTGTCAGTGCATGTCTTTGTTACTGGGTGTCAGTGTGTGTCTGCGTTACTTGGTGTCAGTGTATGTCTTTATTACTGTTTATTAGTGTTTCTCTGTGTTACTGGGTGTCAGTGTATGTCTTTGTTACTTGGTGTCAGTTTGTGTCTGTGTTACTGGGTCTCAGTGTCTGTCTTTGTTACTTGGTGTAAGAGTGAGTCTTTGTGACTTGGTGTAATTGTATGTCTGTGTTACTTGGTGTAAATGTATGTCTTTGTTACCTGGTGTAAGTGTGTTTCTGTGTTACTTGGTGTAAGTGTGTCTGTGTTCCTGGGTATCAGTGGATGCCTGTGTTACTTGGTCTCAGTGCATGCCTGTGTTACTTGGTGTAAGTGTGTGTCTGTGTTACTGGGTGTAAGTGGTTGTCTTTGTTACTTGGTGCCCGTGTGTGTCTGTGTTACAGGGTGTCAGTGTATGTCTTTGTTACTGGGTGTCAGTGTATGTCTTTGTTACTTGGTGTAAGTGTGTGTCTGTGTTACTGGGTATCAGTGCATGTCTTTGTTGCTTGGTGTCAGTGTATGTCTGTGTTACTGGGTGTCAGTGTGTGTCTGTGTTACTGGGTGTCAGTGTGTGTCTGTTACTGGGTGTCAGTGTGTGTCTGTGTTACTTGGTGTCAGTGTGTGTCTTTGTTACTTGGTGTCAGTGTGTGTCTTTGTTACTTGGTGTCAGTGTGTGTCTTTGTAACTTGGTGTCAGTGTGTGTCTTTGTTACTTGGTGTCAGTGCATGTCTTTGTTACTTGGTGTCAATGCGTGTCTTTGTTACTTGGTGTCCGTGTGTGTCTGTGTTACTGGGTGTCAGTGTATGTCTGTGTTACTGGGTGTCAGTGTATGTCTGTGTTACTGGGTGTCAGTGTATGTCTTTGTGACTTGTTGTCAGTGTATGTCTTTGTGACTTGTTGTCAGTGCATGTCTTTGTTACTGGGTGTCAGTGTGTGTCTGCGTTACTTGGTGTCAGTGTATGTCTTTGTTACTGTTTATTAGTGTTTCTCTGTGTTACTGGGTGTCTGTGTGTTTGTTTGTGTTACTGGGTGTCAGTGTATGTCTTTGTTACTTGGTGTAAGTGCATGTCTGTGTTACAGGGTATCAGTGGATGTCTTTGTTACTTGCTGTCAGTGTATGCCTGTGTTACTTGGTGTAAGTGTGTGTCTGTGTTACTGGGTATCAGTGCATGTCTTTGTTGCTTGGTGTCAGTGTATGTCTGTGTTACTTGGTGTAAGTGCGTGTCTGTGTTACTGGCTATCAGTGTATGTCTTTGTGACTTGGTGTCAGAGTATGTCTTTGTTACTGGGTGTCAGTGTGTGTCTTTGTGACTTTGTGTCAGTGCATGTCTTTGTTACTTGGTGTCAGAGTATGTCAAAATACTTGGTGTCAGTGTATGTCTTTGTTACTTGGTGTCAGTGTATGTCTTTGTTACTTGGTGTCAGTGTATGTCAGTGTTACTTGGTGTAAGTGTGTGTCTTTGTTACTTGGTGTCAGTGCATGTCTTTGTTACTTGGTGTCAGTGTGTGTCTGTGTTACTGGGTATCAGATTGTGTCTTTGTGACTTGGTATCAGTGTATGTCTTTGTTATTGGGTGTCAGTGTGTGTCTGTGTTACTGGGTTTCAGTGTATGTCTGTGACTTGGTATCAGTGTATGTCTTTGTTACTGGGTGTCAGTGTGTGTCTGTGTTCCTGAGTATCAGTGTATGTCTTTGTGACTTGGTGTCAGTGTATGTCTTTGTTACTGGGTATCAGTGTATGTCTTTGTTACTAAGTATCAGTCTATGTCTTTGTGACTTGGTGTCAGTGTATGTCTTTATTACTGGGTGTCAGTGTGTGTCTTTGTGACTTGGGGTCAGTGTATGTCTTTGTTACTTGATGTAAGTGTGTGTCTGTGATACTGGGTATCAGTGTATGTCTATGTTACTTGGTGTCAGTGCATGTCTTTGTTACTTGGTGTCAGTGTGTGTCTGTGTTACTGGGTATCAGTGTATGTCTTTGTTACTGGGTGTCAGTGTATGTCTGTGTTACTTGGTGTCAGTGTGTGTCTGTGTTACTGGGTGTCAGTGTGTGTCTGTGTTACTGGGTGTCAGTGCGTGTCTTTGTTACTTGGTGCCAGTGTGTGTCTGTGTTACTTGGTGTAAGTGTGTGTCTTTGTTACTTGGTGTCCGTGTGTGTCTTTGTTACTGGGTGTCAGTGTATGTCTTTGTTACTGGGTGTCAGTGTGTGTCTGTGTTACTTGGTGTCAGTGTATGTCTTTGTTACTGTTTATTAGTGTTTCTCTGTTACTGGGTGTCTGTGTGTGTTGGTTTGTGTTGCTGGGTGTCAGTGTATGTCTTTGTTACTTGGTGTCAGTTTGTGTCTGTGTTACTGGGTCTCAGTGTCTGCCTTTGTTACTTGGTGTAAGAGTGAGTCTTTATTACTTGGTGTAATTGTATGTCTTTGTTACTTGGTGTCAGTGTATGTCTGTGTTACTTGGTGTAAGTGTGTGTCTGTGTTCCTGGGTATCATTGAATGTATTTGTTACTTGGTGTCAGTGCGTGTCTGTGTTACAGGGTATCAGTCTATGTCTTTGTTACTTGCTGTCAGTGTATGCCTGTGTTAATTGGTGTAAGTGTATGTCTTTGTTACTGGGTGTCAGTGTATGTCTTTGTTACTTGGTGTAAGTGTGTGTCTGTGTGACTGGGTATCAGTGTCTGTCTTTGTTACTTGGTGTAAGTGTGTGTCTGTGTTACTTGGTGTAACTGTATGTCTGTGTTACTTGGTGTCAGTGTATGTCTGTGTTACTTGGTGTAAGTGTGTGTCTTTGTTACTTGGTGTAAGTGTGTGTCTTTGTTACTTGGTGTAAGTGTATGTCTTTGTTACTGGGTGTCAGTGTGTGTCTGTGTTCCTGAGTATCAGTGTATGTCTTTGTGACTTGGTGTCAGTGTATGTCTTTGTTACTGGGTGTCAGTGTGTGTCATTGTGACTTGGGGTCAGTGTATGTCTTTGTTACTTGATGTAAGTGTGTGTCTGTGATACTGGGTAATCAGTGTATGTCTTTGTTACTTGGTGTCAGTGTATGTCTGTGTTAATTGGTGTAAGTGTGTGTCTGTTTATCAGTGTATGTCTTTGTTACTGGGTGTCAGTGTATATCTGTGTTACTGGGGGTCAGTGTGTGTCTGTGTTACTGGGGGTCAGTGTGTGTATCTAACTGTGTGTCAGTGTTTGTCTGTGTTACTGGGTATCAGTGTATGTCTTTGTTACTTGGTGTAAGTGTGTGTCTGTGTTACTGGGTATCAGTGTATGTCTTTGTTACTGGGGGTCACTGTGTGTCTATGTTGCTGGGGGTCAGTGTGTGTTTCTAACTGGGTGTCAGTGTGTGTCTGTGTTACTGGGTATCAGTGTATGTCTTTGTTACTTGGTGTAAGTGTGTGTCTTTGTTACTTGGTGTAAGTGTGTGTCTGTGTTACTTGGCATCAGTGTCTGTCTTTGTTACTTGGTGTCAGTGTATGTCTTTGTTACTGGGTGTCAGTGTGTGTCTTTGTGACTTGGTGCCAGTGTATGTCTTTGTTACTTGGTGTAAGTGTGTGTCTGTGTTACTGGGTATCAGTGTTTGTCTTTGTTACTTGGTGTCAGTGTGTGTCTTTGTGACTTGGTGTAAGTGTGTGTCTTTGTTACTGGATATCAGTGTATGACTTTGTTACTTGGTGTCAGTGTATGTCTTTGTTACTGGGTGTCAGTGTGTCTCTTTGTTAGTCGGTGTAAGTGTGTGCCTGTGTTACTGGGTGTCAGCGTGTGTCTTTGTTACTTGGTGTCAGTGTATGTCTGTGTTGGTGTAAGTGTGTGTCTGTGTTACTGGGTGTCAGTGTGTGTCTGTGTTACTTGGTGTAAGTCTGTGTCTTTGTTACTTGGTGTCCCTGTGTGTCTGTGTTACCTGGTATCAGTGTATGTCTTTGTTACTCGGTGTAAGTGTGTGCCTGTGTTACTTGGTGTCAGTGTGTGTCTTTGTTACTTGGTGTCAGTGTATGTCTGTGTTACTGGGTGTCAGTGTGTGTCTGTGTTACTGGGTGACAGTGTGTGTCTGTTACCTGGTATCAGTGTATGTCTTTGTTACTTGGTGTCAGTGTATGTCAAAATACTTGGTGTAAGTGTATGTCTTTGTTACTTGGTGTAATTGTCTGTCTTTGTTACTTGGTGTCAGTGTATGTCTGTTACTTGGTGTAAGTCTGTGTCTTTGTTACTGGGCATAAGTGCATGTCTTTGCGACTTGGTCTCAGTGTATTTTTTTGTGACTTGGTGTCAGTGTAAGTCTTTTTTACTGGGTGTCAGTGTGTGTCTTTGTTAATTGGTGTCAGTGCATGTCAAAATACTTGTTGTAATTGTCTGTCTTTGTTACTTGTTGTAATTGTCTGTCTTTGTTACTTGGTGTCAGTGTATGTCTTTTTTACTGGGTGTCAGTGTGTGTCTTTGTTACTTGGTGTCAGTGCATGTCAAAATACTTGGTGTAAGTGTATGTCTTTGTTACTTGTTGTAATTGTCTGTCTGTGTTACTTGGTGTCAGTCTGTGTCTTTGTTACTGGGCATCAGTGTATTTTTTTGTGACTTGGTATCAGTGTATTTTTTTGTGACTTGGTGTCAGTGTAAGTCTTTTTTACTTGGTGTCAGTGTATGTCTGTGTTACTTGGTGTAAGTGTGTGTCTGTCTTACTGGGTGTCAGTTTGTGTCTGTGTTACTTGGTGTAAGTCTGTGTCTTTGTTACTTGGTGTCCCTGTGTGTCTGTGTTACCTGGTATCAGTGTATGTCTTTGTTACTTGGTGTCAGTGGATGTCAAAATATTCGGTGTTAGTGTATGTCTCTGTTACTTGCTGTAAGTGTGTGTCTGTTACTGGGTGTCAGTGTATGTCTTTGTTACTTGGTGTCAGTGTGTGTCAAAATGCTTGGTGTAGGTGTATGTCTTTGTTACTTGGTGTAATTGTCTGTCTTTGTTACTTGGTGTCAGTGTATGTCTGTGTTACTTGGTGTAGGTGTATGTCTTTGTTACTTGGTGTCAGTGTGTGTCTTTGTTACTGGGTATCAGTGTATGACTTTGTTACTTGGTGTCAGTGTATGTCTTTGTTACTGGGTGTCAGTGTGTCTCTTTGTTACTCGGTGTAAGATTGTGTCTGTTTTACAGGGTATCAGTGTATGTCTGTGTTACTGGGGGTCAGAGTATGTCTGTGTTACTTGGTGTAAGTGTATGTCTTGGTTACTTGGTGTAAGTGTGTGTCTGTGTTAATGGGTATCAGTGTCTGTCTTTGTTACTTGGTGTAAGTGTGTGTCTGTGTTACTTGGTATCAGTGTCTGTCTTTGTTACTTGGTGTCAGTGCATGTCTTTGTTACTTGGTGTAAGTGTGTGTCTGTGTTACTGGGTATCAGTGTGTGTCTGTGTTACTTGGTGTCAGTGTGTGTCTGTGTTACTTGGTGTAAGTGTATGGCTTTGTTACTTGGTGTCAGTGTGTGTCTGTGTTACTGGGCATCCGTGTATGTCTTTGTGACTTGGTATCAGTGTATGTCTTTGTGACTTGGTGTCAGTGTATATCTTTTTTACTGTGTGTCAGTGTGTGTCTGTGACACGAGGTGTCAGTATTTAGTTTAGTTCAAAGATACAGCACTTAAACAGGCCCTTCGGCCCACCGAGTCTGTGCCGACCATTAACCACCCATTTACACTCATCCTACACGAATCCGGTATTCCTATCACATCCCCACCTATCCCTATATATTTCCCTACCACCTACCTATACTAGGGGCAATTTATGATGGCCAATTAACATATCAACCTGCAAGTCTTTGGCATGTGGGAGGAAACCGGAGCACCGGGAGGCAACCCACGCAGACACAGGGAGAATTTGCAAACTCCGCACAGGCAGTGCCCAGAATCGAACCCGGGTCCCTGGAGCTGTGAGGCTGCGGTGCTAACCACTGCGCCAATGTGCCCCCACACCCCAGTGTGTGCCTGTGTTACTGGGTATCAGTGTGTGCCTGTGTTACTGGGTATCAGTGTGTGCCTGTGTTACTGGGTATCAGTGTGTGTCTTTGTTACTTGGTGTCAGTGTATGTCTGTTACTTGGTGTAAGTGTGTGTCTGTGTTACTGGGTGTCAGTGTGTGTCTGTGTTACTTGGTGTAAGTCTGTGTCTTTGTTACTTGGTGTCCCTGTGTGTCTGTGTTACCTGGTATCAGTGTATGTCTTTGTTTCTTGGTGTCAGTGGATGTCAAAATATTTGGTGTTAGTGTATGTCTCTGTTACATGGTGTAATTGTCTGCCTTTGTTACTTGGTGTCAGTGTGTGTCTGTGTTACTTGGTGTAAGTGTAGGTCTTTGTTTCTTGGTGTCAGTGGATGTCTTTGTTACTTGGTGTCAGTGTTTGTCTTTGTTACTTGGTGTAAGTGTGTGTCTGTGTTACTGGGTCTCAGTGTATGTCTTTGTTTCTTGGTGTCAGTGTATGTCTTTGTTACTTGGTGTCAGTGTATGTCTGAGTTACTGGGTATCAGTGCATGTCTTTGTTACATGGTGTCAGTGTATGTCTATGTTACTTGGTGTAAGTGTGTGTATTTGTTACTTGGTGTGAGTGGATGTCTTTGTTACTTGGTGTGAGTGGATGTCTTTGTTACTTGGTGGCAGTGTGTGTCTGTGTTACTTGGTGTAAGTGTGTTTCTGTGTAACTTGGTATCAGTATATGTCTTTGTTACTTGGTGTAAGTGTGTGTCTGTGTTACTGGGTAACAGTGTATGTCTTTGTTACTTGGTGTCAGTGTATGTCTGTGTTGCATGGTGTAAGTGTGTGTCTTTGTTACTTGGTGTAAGTTTATGTCTTTGTTACTTAGTGTCAGTGTATGTCTGTGTTACATTGTGGAAGTGTGTGTCTGTGTTAGTGGGTATCAGTGTATGTCTTTGTGACATGGAGTCAGTGTTAGTCTTTGTTACTTTGTGTCAGTGTCTGTCTGTGTATGTCTTTGTTACTGTGTGTCAGTGTTTCTCTATGTTACTGGGTGTCAGTGTGTGTTTGTTTGTGTTACTGGGTGCCAGTGTGTGCCTTTGTTTCTTGGTGTAAGTGTACGTCTTTGTTTCTTGGTGTCAGTGGATGTCTTTGTTACTTGGTGTCAGTGTTTGTCTTTGTTTCTTGGTGTCAGTGTATGTCTGTGTTACTTGGTGTCAGTGTATGTCTTTGTTACTGGGTGTCAGTGTGTGTCTTTGTTACTTGTTGTAAGTGTGTGTCTGTGTTACTGGGTATCAGTGTATGTCTTTGTTTCTTGGTGTCAGTGTATGTCTTTGTTACTTGGTGTCAGTGTATGTCTGTGTTGCTGGGTATCAGCGCATGTCTTTGTTACATGGTGTCAGTGTATGTCTGTGTTACTTGGTGTAAGTGTGTGTCTTTGTTACTTGGTGTAAGTTTATGTCTTTGTTACTTGGTGTCAGTGTATGTCTGTGTTACTTGGTGTCAGTGTATGTCTTTGTTACTGGGTGTCAATGTATGTCTTTGTTACTTGTTGTAAGTGTGTGTCTGTGTTACTGGGTATCAGCGCATGTCTTTGTGACTTGGTGTCAGTGTATGGCTTTGTTACTGGGTGTCAGTGTCTGTCTTTGTGACTTGGTGTCTGTGTGTGTCTGTGTTACTGGGTATCAGTGTATGTGTTTGTGACTTGGTGTCAGTGCATGTCTTTGTTACTGAGTGTCAGTGTGTGTCTTTGTGACTTGGTGTCAGTGTATGTCTTTGTTACTGGGTGTCAGTGTGTGTCTTTGTGACTTGGTGTCAGTGTATGTCTTTGCTACTTGGTGTAAGTGTATGTCTATGTTACTTGGTATCAGTGCATGTCAAAATAGTTGGTGTAAGTTTATGTCATTGTTACTTGGTGAAATTGTCTGTCTTTTTTACTGGGTGTCAGTGTGTGTCTGTGTTACTTGGTGTCAGTGTATCTCTGTGTTACTTGGTGAAGTGTATGTCTGTGTTACTGGGTATCAGTGTATGTCTTTGTTGTTTGGTGTCAGTGTATGTCTTTGTGAATAGGTGTCAGTGTATGTCTTTGTTACTGGGTGTCACTGTATGTCTTTGTGACTTTGTGTCAGTGTATGTCTTTGTTACTGGTTGTCAGTTAATGTCTTTGTTACTGGTTGTCAGTGTATGTCTTTGTTACTTGGTGTCAGTGTATGTCTTTGTTACTTGGTGTCAGTGTATGTCTGTTACTTGGTGCAAGTGTGTGTCTTTGTTACTTGGTGTAAGTGTGTGTCTGCGCTACTTGGTATCAGTGTATGTTTTTGTTACTTGGTGTAAGTGTGTGTCTGTGTTACTTGGTAACAGTGTACGTCTTTGTTACTTGGTGTCAGTGTATGTCTGTGTTACTTGGTGTAAGTGTGTGTCTTTGTTACTTGGTGTAATTGTATGTCTTTGTTACCTGGTGTCATTGTATGTCTGTGTTACTTGGTGTAAGTGTATGTCTTTGCTACTTGGTGTCAGTGTATGTCTTTGTAACGTGTTGTCAGTGTATGTCTTTGTTACTTGGTGTCAGTGTATGTCTTTGTTACTTGGTGTCAGTGTCTGTCTTTGTTACTTGTTGTCAGTGTCTGTCTTTGTTACTTGGTGTAAGTGTGTGTTTGTGTTACTGGGTATCAGTGTATATCTTTGTTACTTGGTGTAAGTGTGTGTCTGTGTTACTGGGTATTATTGAATGTCTTTGCTACATGGTGACAGTGTATGTCTGTGTTACTTGGTGTAATTGTGTGTCTTTGTTACTTGGTGTAATTGTATGTCTTTGTTACTTGGTGTCAGTGTATGTCTTTGCTACTTGGTGTCAGTGTATGTCTTTGCTACTTGGTGTCAGTGTATGTCTTTGCTACTTGGTGTCAGTGTATGTCTTTGTTACTTGGTGTAAGTGTGTGTCTGTGTTACTTGGTGTAAGTGTGTGTCTGTGTTACTTGGTATCAGTGTATGTCTTTGATAATTTCTGCAAGTGTGTGTCTGTGTTACTGGGTAACAGTGTATGTCTTTGTTACTTGGTGTCAGTTTATGTCTGTGTTACTTGGTGTAATTGTGTGTCTTTGTTACTTGGTGTAATTGTATGTCTTTGTTACTTGGTGTCAGTGCATGTCTTTGTTACTTGGTGCAAGTGAGTGTTTGTGTTACTTGGTGTAAGTGTGTGTCTGTGTTACTTGGAATCAGTGTATGTCTGTGTTACTTGGTGTAAGTGTGTGTCTGTGTTACTTTGTAACAGTGCATGTCTTTGTTACTTGGTGTCAGTGTATGTCTGTGTTACTTGGTGTAAGTGTGTGTCTTTGTTACTTGGTGTAAGTGTATGTCTTTTTTACTGGGTGTCAGTGTGTGTCTGTGTTACTTGGTGTCAGTGTATGTCTTTGTTGTTTGGTGTCAGTGTATGTCTTTGTGAATTGGTGTCAGTGCATGTCTTTGTTACTGGGTGTCACTGTATGTCTTTGTGACTTTGTGTCAGTGTATGTCGTTGTTACTGGGTGTCAGTTTATGTCTTTGTTACTGGGTGTCAGTTTATGTCTTTGTTACTTGGTGTCAGTGTATGTCTTTGTTACTTGGTGTCAGTGTATGTCTTTGTTACTTGGTGTCAGTGTATGTCGTTGTTACTTGGTGTAAGTGTGTCTGCGCTACTTGGTATCAGTGTATGTTTTTGTTACTTGGTGTAAGTGTGTGTCTGTGTTACTGGGTAACAGTGTACGTCTTTGTTACTTGGTGTCAGTGTATGTCTTTGTTACTTGGTGTAAGTGTGTGTCTTTGTTACTTGGTGTCATTGTATGTCTGTGTTACTTGGTGTAAGTGTATGTCTTTGTTACTTGGTGTCAGTGTATGTCTTTGTAACTTGTTGTCAGTGTCTGTCTTTGTTACTGGGTGTCAGTGTCTGTCTTCGTTACTTGGAGTCAGTGTTTGTCTTTGTTACCGTTTGTCAGTGTCTGTCTTTGTTACTTGGTGTCAGTGTCTGTCTTTGTTACTTGGTGTCAGTGTCTGTCTTTGTTACTTGGTGTAAGTGTGTGTTTGTGTTACTGGGTATCAGTGTATATCTTTGTTAATTGGTGTAAGTGTGTGTCTGTGTTACTGGGTATTATTGAATGTCTTTGCTACATGGTGACAGTGTATGTCTTTGTTACTTGGTGTAATTGTGTGTCTTTGTTACTTGGTGTAATTGTATGTCTTTGTTACTTGGGGTTAGTGTATCTCTGTGTTACTTGGTGTAAGTGTATGTCTTTGCTACTTGGTGTCAGTGTATGTCTTTGTTACTTGGTGTAAGTGTATGTCTTTGTTACTTGGTGTAAGTGTATGTCTTTGTTACTTGGTGTAAGTGTGTGTCTGTGTTACTTGGTGTAAGTGTGTGTCTGTGTTACTTGGTATCAGTGTATGTCTTTGATAATTGCTGTAAGTGTGTGTCTGTGTTACTGGGTAACAGTGTATGTCTTTGTTACTTGGTGTCAGTTTATGTCTGTGTTCCTTGGTGTAAATGTGTGTCTTTGTTACTTGATGTAATTGTATGTCTTTGTTACTTGGTGTCAGTGTATGTCTTTGTTACTTGGTGCAAGTGAGTGTTTGTGTTACTTGGTGTACGTGTATGTCTGTGTTACTTGGAATCAGTGTATGTCTGTGTTACTTGGTGTAAGTGTGTGTCTGTGTTACTTTGTAACAGTGCATGTCTTTGTTACTTGGTGTCAGTGTATGTCTGTGTTACTTGGTGTAAGTGTGTGTCTTTGTTACTTGGTGTAAGTGTTTTCTTTGTTACTTGGTGTCAGTGGATGTCTTTGTTGCTTGGTGTAAGTGTGTGTCTGTGTTACTGGATGTCTTTGTTACATGGTGTCAGTGTATGTCTTTGTTACTGGGTGTCACTGTATGTCTTTGTAACTTTGTCTCAGTGTATGTTTTTGTTACTGGGTGTCAGTTTATGACTTTGTTACTTGGTGTCAGTGTATGTCTCTGTTACTTGGTGTCAGTGTATGTCTTTGTTACTTGGTGTCAGTGTATGTCGTTGTTACTTGGTGTATGTGTGTGTCTTTGTTACTGGGTGTCAGTGTATGTCTTTGTTACTTGGTGTCAGTGTATGTCTGTGTTGCATAGTGTAAGTGTGTGTCTTTGTTACTTGGTGTCAGTGTTTGTCTTTGTTACATTGTGGAAGTGTGTGTCTGTGTTACTGGGTATCAGTTTATGTCTTTGTGACATGGTGTCAGAGTGTGTCTCTGTTAGTCTTTGTTACTTTGTGTCAGTGTCTGTCTGTGTATGTCTTTGTTACTGTGTGTCAGTGTTTCTCTATGTTACTGGGTGTCAGTGTGTGTTTGTTTGTGTTACTGGGTGCCAGTGTGTGCCTGTGTTACTTGGTGTAAGTGTACGTCTTTGTTTCTTGGTGTCAGTGGATGTCTTTGTTACTTGGTGTCAGTGGATGTCTTTGTTACTTGGTGTCAGTGGATGTCTTTGTTACTTGGTGTCAGTGGATGTCTTTGTTACTTGGTGTCAGTGGATGTCTTTGTTTCTTGGTGTCAGTGTATGTCTTTGTTACTTGGTGTAAGTGTGTGTCTGTGTTACTGGGGGTCAGTGTGTGTCTGTGTTACTTGGTGTCCGTGTGTGTCTGTGTTGCTGGGTATCAGCGCATGTCTTTGTTACATGGTGTCAGTGTATGTCTTTGTTACTGGGTGTCAGTGTATGTGTCTGTGTTACTGGGTGTCAGTGTATGTGTTTGTGACTTGGTGTCAGTGTGTGTCTTTGTTACTTGGTGTAAGTGTGTGTCTGTGTTACTTGGTGTAAGTGTGTGTCTGTGTTACTGGGTAACAGTGTATGTCTGTGTTACTTGGTGTCAGTGTATGTCTGTGTTACTTGGTGTAAGTGTGTGTCTTTGTTATTTGGTGTAATTGTCTGTCTTTGTTACTTGGTGTCAGTGTATGCCTGTGTTACTTGGTGTCAGTGGATGTCTTTGTTACTTGGTGTCAGTGGATGTCTTTGTTGCTTGGTGTAAGTGTGTGTCTGTGTTACTGGTTACCAGTGTCTGCCTTTGTTACTTGGTGTCAGTGTATGTCTTTGTGACTTGGTGTCAGTGTATGTTTTTGTTACTGGGTGTCAGTTTATGACTTTGTTACTTGGTGTCAGTGTATGTCTCTGTTACTTGGTGTCAGTGTTTATCTGTGTTACTTGGTGTAAGTGGATGTCTTTGTTACTTGGTGTAAGAGTGTGTCTGTGTTCCTGGGTATCAGTGTATGTCTTTGTTACTTGGTGTAAGTGTATGTCGTTGTTACTTGGTGTATGTGTGTGTCTGTGTTCCTGGGTGTCAGTGTATGTCTTCGTTAATTGGTGTCAGTGTATGTCTGTGTTGCATAGTGTAAGTGTGTGTCTTTGTTACTTGGTGTAAGTGTGTGTCTTTGTTACTTGGTGTAAGTGTGTGTCTTTGTTACTTGGTGTAAGTTTGTGTCTTTGTTACTTGGTGTAAGTGTGTGTCTTTGTTACTTGGTGTAAGTGTGTGTCTTTGTTACTTGGTGTAAGTGTGTGTCTTTGTTACTTGGTGTAAGTGTGTGTCTTTGTTACTTGGTGTAAGTGTGTGTCTTTGTTACTTGGTGTAAGTGTGTGTCTTTGTTACTTGGTGTTATTGTATGTCTTTGTTACTTGGTGTAAGTGTGTGTCTGTGTTACTGGGGATCAGTGTATGTGTTTGTGACTTGGTCTCAGTGCATGTCTTTGTTACTATGTGTCAGTGCATGTCTTTGTTACTGGGTGTCAGTGTATGTCTTTGTGACTTGGTGTCAGAGTGTGTCTCTGTTAGTCTTTGTTACTTTGTGTCAGTGTCTGTCTGTGTATGTCTTTGTTACTGTGTGTCAGTGTTTCTCTATGTTACTGGGTGTCAGTGTGTGCCTGTGTTACTTGGTGTAAGTGTGTGCCTGTGTTACTTGGTGTAAGTGTACGTCTTTGTTTCTTGGTGTCAGTGGATGTCTTTGTTACTTGGTGTCAGTGTTTGTCTTTGTTACTGGGTGTCAATGTATGTCTTTGTTACTTGTTGTAAGTGTGTGTCTGTGTTACTGGGTATCAGTGTATGTCTTTGTTTCTTGGTGTCAGTGTATGTCTTTGTTACTTGGTGTCAGTGTATGTCTGTGTTGCTGGGTTTCAGCGCATGTCTTTGTTACATGGTGTCAGTGTGTGTCTTTGTTACTTGGTGTAAGTGTGTGTCTTTGTTACTTGGTGTTATTGTATGTCTTTGTTACTTGGTGTAAGTGTGTGTCTGTGTTACTGGGGATCAGTGTATGTGTTTGTGACTTGGTCTCAGTGCATGTCTTTGTTACTATGTGTCAGTGTATGTCTTTGTTACTTGGTGTAAGTGTGTGTCTGTGTTTCTGGGTATCAGTGTAAGTCTTTGTGACTTGGTGTCAGTGTATGTCTTTGTTACTGGGTGTCAATGTATGTCTTTGTTACTTGTTGTAAGTGTGTGTCTGTGTTACTGGGTATCAGTGTATGTCTTTGTTTCTTGGTGTCAGTGTATGTCTTTGTTTCTTGGTGTCAGTGTATGTCTTTGTTACTGGGTGTCAGTGGATGTCTTTGTGACTTGGTGTCAGTGTGTGTCTTTGTTACTTGGTGCAAGTGAGTGTTTGTGTTACTTGGTGTAAGTGTGTGTCTGTGTTACTTGGAATCAGTGTATGTCTGTGTTACTTGGTGTAAGTGTGTGTCTGTGTTACTGGGTAACAGTGCATGTCTTTGTTACTTGGTGTCAGTGTATGTCTGTGTTACTTGGTGTAAGTGGATGTCTTTGTTGCTTGGTGTAAGTGTGTGTCTGTGTTACTGGTTACCAGTGTCTGCCTTTGTTACTTGGTGTCAGTGTCTGCCTTTGTTACTTGGTGTCAGTGTATGTCTTTGTGACTTGGTGTCAGTGTATGTCTGTGTTACTGGGTGTCAGTGTGTGTCTGTGTTACTGGGTATCAGTGTCTGTCTTTGTTACTTGGTGTAAGTGTGTGTCTTTGTTACTTGGTGTAATTGTATGTCTTTGTTACTTGGTGTCAGTGTATGTCTGTGTTACTTGGTGTCAGTGTATGTCTTTGCTACTTGGTGTAAGTGTGTGTCTGTGTTACTTGTTGTCAGTGTGTGTCTGTGTTCCTGGGTATCAGTGTATGTCTTTGTTACTTGGTGTCAGTATATGTCTTTGTTACTTGGTGTAAGTGTGTGTCTGTGTTACTGGGTATCAGTGTATGTCTTTGTTACTTGGTGTCAGTGTCTGTCAAAATACTTGGTGTAAGTGGGTGTCTTTGTTACTTGGTGTAATTGTCCGTCTGTGTTACTTGGTGTAAGTGTACGTCTTTGTTACTTGGTGTAATTGTATGTCTTTGTTACTTGGTGTCAGTGTGTGTCTTTGTTACTGGGTATCAGTATATGTCTTTGTGACTTGGTATCAGTGTATGTCTTTGTGACTTGGTGTCAGTGTATGTCTTTGTTACTGGGTGTCAGTGTGTGACTGTTAGTAGGTGTCAGTGTATGTCTTTGTTACTTGGTGTAAGTGTGTGTCTGTGTTACTGGGTATCAGTGTCTGTCTTTGTTACTTGGTGTAAGTGTGTGTCTTTGTTACTTGGTGTAATTGTATATCTTTGTTACTTGGTGTCAGTGTATGTCTGTGTTACTTGGTGTTAGTGTATGTCTTTGCTACTTGGTGTAAGTGTGTGTCTGTGTTCCTGGGGATCAGTGTATGTCTTTGTTACTTGGTGTCAGTGTATGACTGTGTTACTTGGTGTAAGTGTGTGTCTGTGTTACTGGGTGACAGTGTGTGTCTATGTTACTGGGTATCAGTGTATGTCTTTGTTACTTGGTGTCAGTGTCTGTCAAAATACTTGGTGTAAGTGTATGTCTTTGTTACTTGGTGTAATTGTCTGTCTTTGTTACTTGGTGTCAGTGTACGTCTGTGTTACCTGGTGTCAGTGTGTTTGTTTGTGTTACTGGGTGTCATTGTGTGTCTGTGTTACTTGGTTTAAGTCTGTGTCTTTGTTACTTGGTGTCCGTATGTGTCTGCGTTACTGGGTGTCAGTGTATGTCTTTGTTTCTGGGTGTCAATGTATGACTGTGTTACTTGGAGTAAGTGTGTGTCTGTTACTGGGTATCAGTCTATGTCTTTGTGACTTGGTGTCAGTGTATGTCTTTGTTACTGGGTGTCAGTGTGTGTCTTTGTGATTTGGTGTCAGTGTGTGTCTGCGTTACTGGGTATCAGTGTATGTCTTTGTTACTTGGTGTCAGTGTCTGTCAAAATACTTGGTGTCAGTGTATGCCTTTGTTGCTTGGTGTCAGTGTGTGTCTGTGTTACTGGGCATCAGTGTATGTCTTTGTGACTTGGTGTCAGTGTCTGTCTTCTTTACTGGGTGTCAGTGTGTCTCTGTGTTAC
The DNA here is from genome assembly GCF_036365525.1 of Heterodontus francisci. NCBI lineage: Eukaryota > Metazoa > Chordata > Chondrichthyes > Heterodontiformes > Heterodontidae > Heterodontus > Heterodontus francisci. Next base: position 4,777,174 of record NW_027141655.1, on the reverse strand, counting down.
TGGGAGTCAGTGTGTGTTTGTTTGTGTTCGTGGGTATCAGTGTATGTCTTTGTGACTTGGTATCAGTGTATGTCTTTGTTACTGGGTGTCAGTGTGTGTCTGTGTTACTTGGTGTAAGTGTATGTCTTTGTTACTTGGTGTCCGTGTGTGTCTGTGTTACTTGGTGTCAGTGTATGTCTTCGTTACTTGGTGTCAGTGTATGTCTTTGATACTTGGTGCAAGTGTGTGCCTGTGTTACAGGGTATCAGTGCATGTCTTTGTTACTTGGTGTCAGTGTATGTCTGTTACTTGGTGTAAGTGTGCGTCTGTGTTAATGGGTATCATGTATGCCTTTGTTACTTGGTGTCAGTGTATGTCAAAATACTTGACGTAAGTGGGTGTCTTTGTTACTTGGTGTAATTGTCTGTCTTTGTTACTTGTTGTAAGTGTACGTCTTTGTTACCTGGTGTAATTGTATGTCTTTGTTACTTGGTGTCAGTGTGTGTCTGCGTTACTGGGTATCAGTGTATGTCTTTGTTACTTGGTGTCAGTGTGTGTCTGTGTTACTGGGTATCAGTGTATGTCTTTGTGACTTGGTGTCAGTGTATGTCTTTGTTACTGGGTGTCAGTGTGTGTCTGTGTTACTTGGTGTCAGTGTATCAGTGTTTCTCTGTGTGACTGGGTGTCAGTGTGTGTTTGTTTGTGTTACTGGGTGTCAGTGACACTAGGTGTCAGTATTTAGTTTAGTTTAGAGATACAGCACTTAAACAGGCCCTTCGGCCCGCCGTGTCTGTGCCGACCATCAACCACCCATTTATACTAATCCTACACGAATCCCGTATTCCTATCACATACCCACCTATCAACTATATATTTCCCTTCCACCTACCTATACTAGGGGCAATTTATGATGGCCAATTAACATATCAACCTGCAAGTCTTTAGCATGTGGGAGGAAACCGGAGCACCCGGAGCAAACCCACGCAGACACAGGGAGAACTTGCAAACTCCGCACAGGCAGTACCCAGAATCGAACCCGGGTCCCTGGAGCTGTGAGGCTGCGGTGCTAACCAATGCGCCAATGTCTCCCCCCCCCCCCCCCCCCCCCCGCAGTGTGTGCCTTTGTTACTTGGTGTCAGTGTGTGCCTGTGTTACTGGGCATCAGTATGTCTTTGTGTTACTGGGAGTCAGTGTGTGTTTGTTTGTCTTCGTGGGTATCAGTGTATGTCTTTGTGACTTGGTATCAGTGTATGTCTTTGTTACTGGGTGTCAGTGTGTGTCTGTTACTTGGTGTAAGTGTATGTCTTTGTTACTTGGTGTCCGTGTGTGTCTGTGTTACTTGGTGTCAGTGTATGTCTTTGTTACTTGGTGTAAGTGTGTGTCTGTGTTACTGGGTATCAGTGTCTGTCTTTGATACTTGGTGTAAGTGTGTGCCTGTGTTACAGGGTATCAGTGCATGTCTTTGTTACTTGGTGTCAGTGTATGTCTGTGTTACTTGGTGTAAGTGTGCGTCTGTGTTAATGGGTATCATGTATGCCTTTGTTACTTGGTGTCAGTGTAAGTCAAAATACTTGGCGTAAGTGGGTGTCTTTGTTACTTGGTGTAATTGTCTGTCTTTGTTACTTGGTGAAAGTGTACGTCTTTGTTACCTGGTGTAATTGTATGTCTTTGTTACTTGGTGTCAGTGTGTGACTGTGTTAGTTGGTGTCAGTGTATGTCTTTGTTACTTGGTGTAAGTGTGTGTCTGTGTTACTGGGTATCAGTGTATGTCTTTTTTACTTGGTGTCAGTGTATGTCTGTGTTACTTGGTATCAGTATATGTCTTTGTGACTTGGTATCAGTGTATGTCTGTGTTACTTGGTGTAATTGTGTGTCTGTTACTGGGTGTCAGTGTGTGTCTGTGTTACTTGGTGTAAGTTTGTGTCTTTGTTACTTGGTGTAATTGTATGTCTTTGTTACTTGGTGTCAGTGTGTGACTGTTAGTTGGTGTCAGTGTATGTCTTTGTTACTTGGTGTAAGTGTGTGTCTGTGTTACTGGTTATCAGTGTATGTCTTTTTTACTTGGTGTCAGTGTATGTCTTTTTTACTTGGTGTCAGTGTATGTCTTTGTTACTTGGTGTAAGTTTGTGTCTTTGTTACTTGGTGTAATTGTATGTCTTTGTTACTTGGTGTCAGTGTATGTCTGTGTTACTTGGTGTCAGTGTATGTCTGTGTTACTTGGTGTAAGTGTATGTCTTTGTTACTTGGTGTCAGTGTATGTCTGTGTTACTTGGTGTAAGTGTGCGTCTGTGTTACTGGGTATCAGTGTTTGTCTTTGTTACTTGGTGTCAGTGTATGTCTGTGTTGCTTGTGGTAAGTGTGTGTCTGTGTTACCGGGTGTCAGTGTCTGTCTTTGTTACTTGGTGTAAGTGTGTGTCTGTTACTGGGTATCAGTGTTTGTCTTTGTTACTTGGTGTCAGTGTATGTCTGTGTTACTTGGTGTAAGTGTGTGTCTTTGTTACTTGGTGTAATTTTATGTCTTTGTTACTTGGTGTCAGTGTATGTCTGTGTTACTTGGTGTAAATGTATGTCTTTGTTACTTGGTGTAAGTGTGTGTCTGTGTTACATGGTGTCAGTGTGTGTCTGTGTTCCTGGGTATCAGTGTATGTATGTGTTACTTGGTGTAAGTGTGTCTGTGTTACTGGGTATCAGTGTATGTCTTTGTTGCATGGTGTCTGTGTATGTCGGTGTTGCTTGTTGTAAGTGAGTGTCTGTGTTACTGGGTATCAGTGTATGTCTTTTTTACTTGGTGTCAGTGTTTGTCTGTGCTACTTGGTGTAATTGTGTGTCTGTGTTACTGGGTGTCAGTGTGTGTCTGTGTTACTTTGTGTAATTCTATGTCTTTGTTACTTGGTGTCAGTGTATGTCTGTGTTCCTTGGTGTAAGTGTGTGTCTTTGTTACTTGGTGTAATTTTATGTCTTTGTTACTTGGTGTAAGTGTGTGTCTGTGTTACATGGTGTCAGTGTGTGTCTGTGTTACTGGATATCAGTGTATGTCTTTGTTACTTGATATCAGTGTATGTCTTTGTTACTTGGTGTCAGTGTATGTCTGTGTTGCTTGGTGTAAGTGTGTGTCTGTGTTACTGGGTATCAGTGTCTGTCTTTGTTGCTTGGTGCAAGTGTGTGTCTGTGTTACTGGGTGTCTGTGTATGTCTTTGTTACTGGGTGTCAGTGCATGTTTTTGTAACTTGGTGTAAGTCTGTGTCTGTGTTACTGGGTATCAGTGTATGTCTTTGTGACTTGGTATCAGTGTATGTCATTGTTACTGGGTGTCAGTGTGTGTCTGTGTTACTTGGTGTAAGTGTATGTCTTTGTTACTTGTTGTAAGTGTGTGTCTGTGTTACTGGGTGTCAGTGTATGTCTTTGTTACTTGGTGTCAGTGTATGTCTTTGTTACTTGGTGTCAGTGTATGTCTTAGTTACTTGGTGTAAGTGTGAGCCTGTGTTACAGGGTATCAGTGCATGTCTTTGCTACTTGGTGTCAGTGTATGTCTGTGTTACTTGGTGTAAGTGTGTGTCTGTGTTAATGGGTATCATGTATGCCTTTGTTACTTGGTGTCAGTGTATGTTAAATTACTTGGTGTAACTGGGTGTCTTTGTTACTTGGTGTAATTGTCTGTCTTTGTTACTTGGTTTAAGTGTATGTTTTTGTTACTTGGTGTCAGTGTATGTCTTTGTTACTTGGTGTCAGTGTGTGTCTGTGTTACTGGGTATCAGTATATGTCTTTGTGACTTGGTATCAGTGTATGTCTTTGTGACTTGGTGTCAGTGTATGTCGTTGTTACTGGGTGTCAGTGTGTGACTGTGTTACTGGGTATCAGTGTCTGTCTTTGTTACTTGGTGTAAGTGTGTGTCTTTGTTACTTGGTGTAATTGTATGTCTGTGTTAATTGGTGTTAGTGTATGTCTCTGTTACTTGGTGCAAGTGTGTGTCTGTGTTACTTGGTGTAAGTGTGTGTCTGTGTTCCTTGGTATCAGTGTATGTCTTTGTTACTTGGTGTCAGTATATGTCTGTGTTACTTGGTGTAAGTGTGTGTCTGTGTTCCTGGGTATCAGTGTATGTCCTTGTTACTTGGTGTCAGTGTATGTCTTTGTTACTGGGTGTCAGTGTATGTCTTTGTTACTTGTTGTAAGTGTGTGTCTGTGTTACTGGGTATCTGTGTATGTCTTTGTTACTTGGTGTCAGTATATGTCTGTGTTACTTGGTGTAGGTGTGTGTCTGTGTTACTGGGTATCAGTGTATGTCCTTGTTACTTGGTGTAATTGTCTGTCTTTGTTACTTGGTGTCAGTGTATGTCTGTGTTACTTGGTGTAAATGTGTGTCTGTGTTCCTGGGTATCAGTGTATGTCTTTGTTACTTGGTGTCAGTATATGTCTGTGTTATTTGGTGTAAGTTTGTGTCTGTGTTACTGGGTATCAGTGTATGTCTCTGTTACTTGGTGTCAGTGTGTGTCTGTGTTACTTGGTGTAAGTGTGTGTCTTTGTTACTTGGTTTCCGTGTGTGTCTGTGTGACTTGGTGTAAGCGTGTGTCTGTGTGACTTGGTGTAAGCGTGTGTCTGTGTGACTTGGTGTAAGCGTGTGTCTGTGTTACTTGGTGTAAGTGTGTGTCTTTGTTACTTGGTGTAATTGTATCTCTTTGTTACTTGGTGTCAGTGTGTGTCTGTGTGACTTGGTGTAAGTGTGTGTCTGTGTTACTTGGTGTAATTGTATGTCTTTGTTACTTGGTGCAAGTGTGTGTCTGTGTTACTTGGTGTCAGTGTGTGTCTGTGTTCCTGGGTATCAGTGTATGTCTTTGTTACTTTGTGTCAGTGCATGTCTGTGTTACTTGGTGTAAGTGTGTGTCTGTGTTACTGGGTATCAGTGCATGTCTTTGTTATTTGGTGTCAGTGTATGTCTGTGTTGCTTGGTGTAAGTGTGTGTCTGTGTTACTGGGTATCAGTGTCTGTCTTTGTTACTTGGTGTAAGTGTGTGTCTTTGTTACTTGGTGTAAGTGTGTGTCTTTGTTACTTGGTGTAAGTGTGTGTCTTTGTTACTTGGTGTAAGTGTGTGTCTTTGTTACTTGGTGTAAGTGTGTGTCTTTGTTACTTGGTGTAAGTGTGTGTCTTTGTTACTTGGTGTAAGTGTGTGTCTTTGTTACTTGGTGTAAGTGTGTGTCTTTGTTACTTGGTGTAAGTGTGCGTCTGTGTTACAGGGTATCAGTGTATGTCTTTGTTACTTGGTGTCAGTGTATGTCTGTGCTGCTTGGTGTAAGTGTGTGTCTGTGTTACTGGGTATCAGTGTCTGTCTTTGTTACTTGGTGTAATTGTGTGTCTGTGTTACTGGGTATCAGTGTAGTCTTTGTTACTAGTTGTCAGTGTATGTCTGTGTTACTTGGTGTAAGTGTGTGTCTTTGTTACTTGGTGTCAGTGTGTGTCTGTGTGACTTGCTGTAAGTGTGTGTCTGTGTTACTTGGGGTAAGTGTGTCTGTGTTCCTGGGTATCAGTGTGTGTCTTTGTTACTTGGTGTCAGTGCATGTCTGTGTTACATGGTGTAAGTGTGTGTCTGTGTTACTGGGTATCAGTGTATGTCTTTGTTACTTGGTGTCAGTGTATGTCTGTGTTGCTTGGTGTAAGTGTGTGTCTGTGTTACTTGGTGTCTGTGTATGTCTGCGTTACCTGGTGTCAGTGTGTTTGTTTGTGTTACTTGGTGTAAGTGTGTGTCTGTGTTACTGGGTATCAGTGTATGTCTTTGTTACTTGGTGTCAGTGTATGTCTGTGTTGCTTGGTGTAAGTGTGTGTCTGTGTTACTTGGTGTCTGTGTATGTCTGCGTTACCTGGTGTCAGTGTGTTTGTTTGTGTTACTGGGTGTCAGTTTGTGTCTGTGTTCCTTGGTGTAAGTTTGTGTCTTTGTTACTTGGTGTCCGTGTGTGTCTGCGTTACTGGGTGTCAGTGTATGTCTTTGTTACTGGATGTCAGTGTATGTCTGTGTTACTTGGTGTAAGTGTATGTCTGTGTTACTGGGTATCAATGTATGTCTTTGTGACTTGGTGTCAGTGTATGTCTTTGTGACTTGGTGTCAGTGTGTGTCTTTGTGACTTGGTGTCAGTGTGTGTCTTTGTTACTTGGTGTAAGTGTGTGTCTGCGTTAATGGGTATCAGTGTATGTCTTTGTTATTTGGTGTCAGTGTATGTCAAAATACTTGGTGTAAGTGTATGTCTTTGTTACTTGGTGTCAGTGTATGTCTGTGTTGCTTGGTGTAAGTGTGTGTCTGTGTTACTGGGTATCAGTGTCTGCCTTGATACTTGGTCTAAGTGTGTGTCTGTGTTACTGGGTATCAGTGTATGTGTTTGTTACTGGGTGTCAGTGCATGTCTTTGTTACTTGGTGTAAGTGTGTGTCTGTGTTACTGGGTATCAGTGTATGTCTTTGTGACTTGGTATCTGTGTATGCCTTTGTTACTGGGTGTCAGTGTATGTCTTTGTTACTTGGTGTAAATGTGTGTCTGTGTTACTGGGTATCAGTGTATGTCTTTGTTACTTGGTGTCAGTGTATGTCAAAATACTTGGTGAAAGTGTATGTCTTTGTTACTTGGTGTAAGTATATGTCTTTGTTACTTGGTGTAAGTATATGTCTTTGTTACTTGGTGTAAGTATATGTCTTTGTTACTTGGTGTCAGTGTATGTCTTTGCTACTTGGTGTCAGTGTATGTCATTGTGACTTGGTGTCAGTGTATGTCTGTGTTACTGTTTATTAGTGCTTCTCTGTGTAACTGGATGTCAGTGTGTGTTTGTTTGTGTTACTTGGTGTCAGTGTATGTCTTTGTTACTTGGTGTATGTGTGTGTCTTTGTTACTCGGTGTAAGTGTATGTCTTTGTTACTCGGTGTAAGTGTATGTCTTTGTTACTCGGTGTAAGTGTATGTCTTTGTTACGTGGTGTCAGTGTATGTCTGTGTTACGTGGTGTCAGTGTATGTCTTTGTTACTCGGTGTAAGTGTATGTCTTTGTTACTCGGTGTAAGTGTATGTCTTTGTTACTCGGTGTAAGTGTATGTCTTTGTTACTCGGTGTAAGTGTATGTCTTTGTTACTCGGTGTAAGTGTATGTCTTTGTTACTCGGTGTAAGTGTATGTCTTTGTTACTCGGTGTAAGTGTATGTCTTTGTTACTCGGTGTAAGTGTATGTCTTTGTTACTCGGTGTAAGTGTATGTCTTTGTTACTCGGTGTAAGTGTATGTCTTTGTTACTCGGTGTAAGTGTGTGTCTGTGTTACTGGGTGTCAGTGTGTGTCTGTGTTACTGGGTGTCAGTGTGTGTCTGTGTTACTTGGTGTATTTGTACGTCTTTGTTACTTGGTGTCAGTGCATGTCTTTGTTACTTGGTGTAGGTGTGTGTCTGTGTTCCTTGGTGCTAGTGTGTGTCGTTGTTACTTGGTGTCATTGTATGTTTGCGTTGCTTGGTGTAAGTGTGTATCTATGTTACTTGGTGTAAGTATGTGTCTGTGTTCCTTGGTGCTAGTGTGTGTCGTTGTTACTTGGTGTCCGTGTGTGTCTGTGTTACTGGGTGTCTGTGTATGTCTTTGTTACTGGGTGTCAGTGTATGTTTTTGTTACTTGGTGTAAGTCTGTCTGTGTTACTGGGTATCAGTGTCTGTATTTGTGACTTGGTGTCAGTGTATGTCTTTGTTTCTGGGTGTCAGTGTGTGTCTTTGTGACTTGGTATCAGTGTATGTCTTTGTTACTTGTTGTAAGTGTGTGTCTGTGTTACTGGGTATCAGTGTATGTCTTTGTTACTGGGTGTCAGTGTTTGTCTTGGTTACTTGGTGTCATTGTATGTCTGTGTTGCTTGGTGTAAGTGTGTGTCTGTGTTACTGGGTGTCAGTGTGTGTCTGTGTCCCTTGGTGCTAGTGTGTGTCGTTGTTACTTGGTGTCCGTGTGTGTCTGTGTTACTGGTTGTCTGTGTACGTCTTTTTTTCTGTGTGTCAGTGTATGTTTTTGTTACTTGGTATAAGTCTGTGTCTGTGTTACTGGGTATCAGTGTATGTCTTTCTTACTGGGTGTCAGTGTGTGTCTTTGTTAATTGGTGTCAGTGTATGTCTTTGTTACTTGTTGTAAGTGTGTGTCTGTGTTACTGGGTATCAGTGTATGTCTGTGTTACTGGGTATCAGTGTATGTCTTTGTGACTTGGTGTCATTGCATGTCTGTGTTGCTTGGTGTAAATGTGTGTCTCTGTTACTGGGTATCAGTGTATGTCTTTGTTACTGGGTGTCAGTGTATGTCTTTGTTACTTGGTGTAAGTGTGTGTCTGTGTTACTGGGTATCAGTGTCTGTCTTTGTTACTTGGTGCAAGTGTGCGGCTGTGTTACTGGGTATCAGTGTATGTCTTTGTTACATGGTGTCAGTGTATGTCAATATACTTGGTGTAAGTGTGTGTCTTTGTGTCTTGGTGTAATTGACTGCCTTTGTTACTTGGAGTAAGTGTATCACTGTGTTCCTGGGTATCAGTGTATGTCTTTGTTACTTGGTGTCAGTGTGTGTCTGTGTTACTGGGTATCAGTGTATGTCTTTGTTACTGGTGTCAGTGTGTGTCTGTGTTACTGGGTGTCAGTGTGTGTCTTTGTGACTTGGTGTCAGTGTATGTCTTTGTGACTTGGTGTCAGTGTATGTCTTTGTGACTTGGTGTCAGTGTATGTCTTTGTGACTTGGTGTCAGTGTATGTCTTTGTTACTGGGTGTCAGTGTGTGTCTTTGTGACTTGGTGTCAGTGTCTGTCTTTGTCACTTGTTGTAAGTGTGTGTCTGTGCTACTGGGTATCAGTGTATGTCTTTGTTACTTGGTGTCAGGGTATGTCAAAATACTTGGTGTAAGTGTATGTCTTTGTTACTTGGTGTCAGTGTGTGTCTGTGTTACTGGGTATCAGTGTATGTCTTTGTGACTTGGTATCAGTGTATGTCTTTGTTACTGGGTGTCAGTGTATGTCTGTTACTGGGTATCAGTGTATGTCTTTGTGACTTGGTATCAGTGTATGTCTATGTTACTTGGTGTCAGTGTATGTCTTTGTTACTGTTTGTCAGTGTTTCTCTGTTGCTGGGTGTCAGTGTGTGTCTGACACTAGGTGTAATTAAATAGTTTTGTTTAGAGATGCAGCACTCTGTGCCGACCATCAACCACCCATTTATACTAATCCTACACTAATCCCGTATTCCTATCACATCCCCACCTATCCCTATATATTTCCCTACCACCTACCTATACTCGGGGCAATTTATGATGGCCAATTAACCTATCAACCTGCAAGTCTTTGGCATGTGGGAGGAAACCGGAGCAACTGGAGGAAACACACGCAGACACTGGGAGAACTTGCAAACTCCGCACAAGCAGTACCCTGAATCGAACCCGGGTCCCTGGAGCTGTGAGGCTGCGGTGCTAACCAATGCGCCAATGTGCCCCCCCCGCAGTGTGTGCCTTTGTTACATGGTGTCAGTGTGTGTCTGTCTTACTGGGCATCAGTGTATGTCTTTGTGACTTGGTATCAGTGTATGTCTTTGTTACTGGGTGTCAGTGTGCTTCTGTGTTACTTGGTGTAAATGTGTGTCTTTGTTACTTGCTGTCCGTGTGTGTCTGTTACTGGGTGTCAGTGTATGCCTTTGTTACTTGGTGTAACTGTATGTCTTTGTTACTTGGTGTAATTGAATGTCTTTGTTACTTGTTGTCAGTGTATGTCTGTGTTACTTGGTGTAAGTGTGTGTCTGTGTGGCTGGGTATCAGTGTCTGTCTTTGTTACTTGGTGTTAGTGTGAGTCTGTGTTACAGGGTATCAGTGCATGTCTTTGTTACTTGTTGTAAGTGTGTGTCTTTGTTACTTGGTGTAATTGAATGTCTTTGTTACTTGTTGTCAGTGTATGTCTGTGTTACTTGGTGTAAGTGTATGTCTTTGTTTCTTGGTGTAAGTGTGTATCTGTGTTACTGGGTGTCAGGGTATGGCTGTGTTACTTGGTGTCAGTGTATGTCTTTGTTACTGGGTGTCAGTGTGTGTCTTTGTGACTTGGTGTCAGTGGATGTCTTTGTTACTTGGTGTAATTGTCTGTCTTTGTTACTTGGTGTAAGTGTATGTCTTTGATACTTGGTGTCAGTGTATGTCTGTGTTACTTCTTGTCAGTGTATGTCTGTGTTACTTGTTGTAAGTGTGTGTCTGTGTTACTGGGTTTCAGTGTGTGTCTGTGTTACTTGGTGTAAGTGTGTGTCATTGTTACTTGCTGTCCGTGTGTGTCTGTGTTACTGGGTGTCAGTGTATGCCTTTGTTACTTGGTGTAAGTGTATGTCTTTGTTACTTGGTTTAAGTGTGTGTCTGTGTGGCTGGGTATCAGTGTCTGTCTTTGTTACTTGGTGTAAGTGTGTGTCTTTGTGACTTGGTGTCAGTGTATGACTTTGTTACTTGGTGTAAGTGTGTGTCTTTGTTACTGGGTATCAGTGTATGTCTTTGTTACTTGGTGTCAGTGTATCTCAAAATATTTGCTGCAAGTGGATGTCTTTGTTACTGGGTGTCAGTGTGTGTCTGTTACTGGGTGTCAGTGTATGTCTTTGTTACCTGGCGTAAGTGTGTGTCTGTGTTACTGGGTATCAGTTTGTGTCTGTGTTACTTGGTGTAAGTCGGTGTCCTTGTTACTTGGTGTCTCTGTGTGTCTGTGTTACTGGGTGTCAGTGTATGTCTGTGTTACTGGGTGTCAGTGTATGTCTTTGTTACTGGGTGTCAGTGTGTGTCTTTGTGAATTGGTGTCGGTGTATGTCTTTGTTACAAGGTGTAAGGGTGTATCTGTGTTACTGGGTATCAGTGTATGTCTTTTTTACTTGGTGTCAGTGTATGTCTTTGTTACTTCTTGTCAGTGTGTGTCTGCTACTGGATATTAGTGTATGTCTTTGTGACTTGGTATCAGTGTATGTCTTTGTGACTTGGTGTCAGTGTGTGTCTTTGTTACTGGGTGTCAGGGTGTGTTTGCGATATTTGGTGTCAGTGTATGTCTTTGTTACTGTTTATTAGTGTTTCTCTGTTTCCATAAGTGCCAGTGTGTGTTTGTTTGTGTTACTGGGTGTCCGTGTATGTCTTTGTTACTTGGTGTAAGTGTGTGTCTGTGTTACTGGGAATCAGTGTCTGTCTTTGTTACTTGGTGTAAGTGTGTGTCTTTGTTACTTGGTGGAAGTGTATGTCTTTGTTACTTGGTGTAAGTGTGTGTCTGTGTTACTTGGTGTAAGTGTGTGTCTGTGTTCCTGGGTATCAGTGTATGTCTTTGTTACTTGGTGTCAGTGTATGTCTGTGTTACTTGGTGTAAGTGTGGGTCTGTGTTACTGGGTATCAGTGTATGTCTGTGTTTATTGGTGTAAGTGCATGTCTTTTTTACTTGGTGTCAGTGTATTTCTTTGTTACTTCTTGTCAGTGTGTGTCTGCTACTGGATATTAGTGTATGTCTTTGTGACTTGGTATCAGTGTATGTCTTTGTGACTTGGTGTCAGTGTGTGTCTTTGTTACTGGGTGTCAGGGTGTGTTTGCGATATTTGGTGTCAGTGTATGTCTTTGTTACTGTTTATTAGTGTTTCTCTGTTTCCATAAGTGCCAGTGTGTGTTTGTTTGTGTTACTGGGTGTCCGTGTATGTCTTTGTTACTTGGTGTAAGTGTGTGTCTGTGTTACTGGGAATCAGTGTCTGACTTTGTTACTTGTTGCAAATGTGTGTCTTTGTTACTGGGTGTCAGTGTTTGTCTGTGTTTATTGGTGTAAGTGCATGTCTTTGTTACTGTTTATTAGTGTTTCTCTGTGTTACTGGGTGTCAGTGTATGTCAAAATACTTGGTGTCAGTGTATGTCTGTGTTACTTGGTGTAAGTGTGGGTCTGTGTTACTGGGTATCAGTGTATGTCTTTGTGACTTGGTATCATTGTATGTCTTTGTGACTTGGTGTCAGTGTATGTCTTTGTTACTGGGTGTCACTGTGTGTCTGCGATATTTGGTGTCAGTGCATGTCTTTGTTACTGTTTATTAGTGTTTCTCTGTGTTACTGGGTGTCAGTGTATGTCAAAATACTTGGTGTCAGTTTATGTCTGTGTTCCTTGGTGTAAATGTGTGTCTTTGTTACTTGGTGTAATTGTATGTCTTTGTTACTTGGTGTCAGTGTATGTCTTTGTTACTTGGTGCAAGTGAGTGTTTGTGTTACTTGGTGTAAGTGTGTGTCTGTGTTACTTTGTAACAGTGCATGTCTTTGTTACTTGGTGTCAGTGTATGTCTGTGTTACTTGGTGTAAGTGTGTGTCTTTGTTATTTGGTGTAATTGTCTGTCTGTTACTTGGTGTCAGTGTATGTCTGTGTTACTTGGTGTAAGTGGATGTCTTTGTTACTTGGTGTCAGTGTATGTCTGTGTTACTTGGTGTAAGTGTGTGTCTTTGTTATTTGGTGTAATTGTCTGTCTTTGTTACTGGGTATCAGTGTATGTCTTTGTTACTTGGTGTCAGTGTTGCTCTGTGTTACTTGGTGTAAGTGTGTGTCTTTGTTACTTGGTGTAAGAGTGTGTCTGTGTTACTGGTTATCAGTGTATGTCTTTGTTACTTGGTGTCAGTGTATGCCGTTGTTACTTGGTGTATGTGTGTGTCTGTGTTACTGGGTGTCAGTGTATGTCTTTGTTACTTGGTGTCAGTGTATGTCTGTGTTGCATAGTGTAAATGTGTGTCTTTGTTACTTGGTGTAAGTTTATGTCTTTGTGACATGGAGTCAGTGTATGTCTATGTTACTGGGTGTCACTGTATGTCTTTGTGACTTGGTGTCAGAGTGTGTCTCTGTTAGTCTTTGTTACTTTGTGTCAGTGTCTGTCTGTGTATGTCTTTGTTACTGTGTGTCAGTGTTTCTCTATGTTACTGGGTGTCAGTGTGTGTTTGTTTGTGTTACTGGGTGCCAGTGTGTGCCTGTGTTACTTGGTGTAAGTGTACGTCTTTGTTTCTTGGTGTCAGTGGATGTCTTTGTTACTTGGTGTCAGTGTTTGTCTTTGTTACATGGTGTCAGTGTATGTCTTTGTTACTGGGTGTCAATGTATGTCTTTGTTACTTGTTGTAAGTGTGTGTCTGTGTTACTGGGTATCAGTGTATGTCTTTGTTACATGGTGTCAGTGTATGTCTGTGTTACTTGGTGTAAGTGTGTGTCTTTGTTACTTGCTGTTATTGTATATCTTTGTTCCTTGGTGTAAGTGTGTGTCTGTGTGACTGGGGATCAGTGTATGTGTTTGTGACTTGGTTTCAGTGCATGTCTTTGTTACTGGGTGTCAGTGTATGTCATTGTTACTTGGTGTAAGTGTGTGTCTGTGTTTCTGGGTGTCAGTGTAGGTCTTTGTGACTTGGTGTCAGTGTATGTCTTTGTTACTGGGTGTCAGTGTATGTCTTTGTGACTTGGTGTCAGTGTGTGTCTTTGTTACTTGGTGCAAGTGAGTGTTTGTGTTACTTGGTGTAAGTGTGTGTCTGTGTTACTTGGAATCAGTGTATGTCTGTTACTTGGTGTAAGTGTGTGTCTGTGTTACTGGGTAACAGTGCATGTCTTTGTTACTTGGTGTCAGTGTATGTCTGTGTTACTTGGTGTAAGTGTGTGTCTTTGTTATTTGGTGTAATTGTCTGTCTTTGTTACTTGGTGTCAGTGTATGCCTGTGTTACTTGGTGTAAGTGGATGTCTTTGTTACTTGGTGTCAGTGGATGTCTTTGTTGCTTGGTGTAAGTGTGTGTCTGTGTTACTGGTTACCAGTGTCTGCCTTTGTTACTTGGTGTCAGTGTATGTCTTTGTGACTTGGTATCAGTGTATGTCTTTGTTACTGGGTGTCACTGTATGTCTTTGTAACTTTGTCTCAGTGTATGTTTTTGTTACTGGGTGTCAGTTTATGACTTTGTTACTTGGTGTCAGTGTATGTCTCTGTTAATTGGTGTCAGTGTTTATCTGTGTTACTTGGTGTAAGTGTATGTCGTTGTTACTTGGTGTATGTGTGTGTCTGTGTTACTGGGTGTCAGTGTATGTCTTTGTTACTTGGTGTCAGTTTATGTCTGTGTTGCATAGTGTAAGTGTGTGTCTTTGTTACTTGGTGTAAGTGTATGTCTTTGTTACTTGGTGTCAGTGTATGTCTGTGTTACTTTGTGTAAGTGTTTGTCTTTGTTACTTGGTGTCAGTGTTTGTCTTTGTTACATTGTGGAAGTGTGTGTCTGTGTTGCTGGGTATCAGTGTATGTCTTTGTGACATGGAGTCAGTGTATGACTATGTTACTGGGTGTCAGTGTATGTCTTTGTTACTTGGTGTAAGTGTATGTCGTTGTTACTTGGTGTATGTGTGTGTCTGTGTTACTGGGTGTCAGTGTATGTCTTTGTTACTTGGTGTCAGTGGATGTCTTTGTTGCTTGGTGTAAGTGTGTGTCTGTGTTACTGGTTACCAGTGTCTGCCTTTGTTACTTGGTGTCAGTGTATGTCTTTGTTACTGGGTGTCAGTGTGTGACTGTGTTAGTTGGTGTCAGTGTATGTCTTTGTTACTTGGTGTAAGTGTGTGTCTGTGTTACTGGGTATCAGTGTCTGTCTTTGTTACTTGGTGTAAGTGTGTGTCTTTGTTACTTGGTGTAATTGTATGTCTTTGTTACTTGGTGTCAGTGTATGTCTGTGTTACTTGGTGTTAGTGTATGTCTTTGCTACTTGGTGTAAGTGTGTGTCTGTGTTACTTGTTGTCAGTGTGTGTCTGTGTTACTTGTTGTCAGTGTGTGTCTGTGTTCCTGGGTATCAGTGTATGTCTTTGTTACTGGGTATCAGTGTATTTCTTTGTTACTTGGTGTCAGTGTATGTCTGTGTTACTGGGTATCAGTGTATGTCTTTGTTACTAGGTGTCAGTGTCTGTCAAAATACTTGGTGTAAGTGGGTGTCTTTGTTACTTGGTGTAATTGTCTGTCTGTGTTACTTGGTGTAAGTGTACGTCTTTGTTACTTGGTGTAATTGTATGTCTTTGTTACTTGGTGTCAGTGTGTGTCTTTGTTACTGGGTATCAGTATATGTCTTTGTGACTTGGTATCAGTGTATGTCTTTGTGACTTGGTGTCAGTGTATGTCTTTGTTACTGGGTGTCAGTGTGTGACTGTGTTAGTTGGTGTCAGTGTATGTCTTTGTTACTTGGTGTAAGTATCTGTCTGTGTTACTGGGTATCAGTGTCTGTCTTTGTTACTTGGTGTAAGTGTGTGTCTTTGTTACTTGGTGTAATTGTATATCTTTGTTACTTGGTGTCAGTGTATGTCTGTGTTACTTGGTGTCAGTGTGTGACTGTGTTAGTTGGTGTCAGTGTATGTCTTTGTTACTTGGTGTAAGTGTGTGTCTGTGTTACTTGGTGTCAGTATATGTCTTTGTTACTTGGTGTTAGTGTATGTCTTTGTTACTGGGTGTCAGTGTGTGACTGTGTTAGTTGGTGTCAGTGTATGTCTTTGTTACTTGGTGTAAGTGTGTGTCTGTGTTACTGGGGATCAGTGTATGTCTTTGTTACTTGGTGTCAGTGTATGACTGTGTTACTTGGTGTAAGTGTGTGTCTGTGTTAATGGGTGACAGTGTGTGTCTGTTACTGGGTATCAGTGTATGTCTTTGTTACTTGGTGTCAGTGTCTGTCAAAATACTTGGTGTAAGTGTATGTCTTTGTTACTTGGTGTAATTGTCTGTCTTTGTTACCTGGTGTCAGTGTGTTTGTTTGTGTTACTGGGTGTCATTGTGTGTCTGTGTTACTTGGTTTAAGTCTGTGTCTTTGTTACTTGGTGTCCGTATGTGTCTGCGTTACTGGGTGTCAGTGTATGTCTTTGTTTCTGGGTGTCAATGTATGACTGTTACTTGGAGTAAGTGTGTGTCTGTGTTACTGGGTATCAGTGTATGTCTTTGTGACTTGGTCTCTGTGTATGTCTGTGTTACTGGGTATCAGTGTATGTCTTTGTTACTTGGTGTCAGTGTGTGTCTGTGTTACTGGGTATCAGTGTATGTCTTTGTGACTTGGTGTCAGTGTATGTCTTTGTTACTGGGTGTCAGTGTTTGTGTTACTGGGTGTCAGTGACACTAGGTGTCAGTATTTAGTTTAGTTTAGAGATACAGCACTTAGGCCCTTCGGCCCGCCGAGTATGTGCCGACCATCAACCACCCATTTATACTAATCCTACACGAATCCCGTATTCCTATCACATCCCCACCTATCAACTATATATTTCCCTTCCACCTACCTATACTAGGGGCAATTTATGATGGCCAATTAACATATCAACCTGCAAGTCTTTAGCATGTGGGAGGAAACCGGAGCACCCGGAGGAAACCCACGCAGACACAGGGAGAACTTGCAAACTCCGCACAGGCAGTACCCAGAATCGAACGCGGGTCCCTGGAGCTGTGAGGCTGCGGTGCTAACCAATGCGCCAATGTTCCCCCCCCACCCCCCCCCCCCCGCCCCCCGCAGTGTGTGCCTTTGTTACTTGGTGTCAGTGTGTGCCTGTGTTACTGGGCATCAGTGTATGTCTTTGTGACTTGGTATCAGTGTATGTCTTTGTTACTTGGTGTCCGTGTGTGTCTGTGTTACTTGGTGTCAGTGTGTGTCTGTGTTACTTGGTGTCAGTGTGTGTCTGTGTTACTGGGTATCAGTGTATGTCTTTGTGACTTGGTATCAGTGTATGTCTTTGTTACTGGGTGTCAGTGTGTGTCTGTGTTACTTGGTGTAAGTGTATGTCTTCGTTACTTGGTGTCAGTGTATGTCTTTGTTACTTGGTGTAAGTGTGTGTCTGTGTTACTGGGTATCAGTGCATGTCTGTGTTACTTGGTGTCAGTGTATGTCTGTGTTACTTGGTGTAAGTGTGCGTCTGTGTTAATGGGTATCATGTATGCCTTTGTTACTTGGTGTCAGTGTATGTCAAAATACTTGGCGTAAGTGGGTGTCTTTGTTACTTGGTGTAATTGTCTGTCTTTGTTACTTGGTGTCAGTGTTTGTCTGTGTTACTGGGTATCAGTATATGTCTTTGTGACTTGGTATCAGTGTATGTCTTTGCGACTTGGTGTCAGTGTAAGTCTTTGTTACTGGGTGTCAGTGTGTGACTGTTAGTTGGTGTCAGTGTATGTCTTTGTTACTTGGTGTCAGTGTGTGTCTGTGTTACTGTGTATCAGTGTCTGTCTTCCTTACTTGGTGTAAGTGTGTGTCTGTGTTACTGGGTATCAGTGTATGTCTTTTTTACTTGGTGTCAGTGTATGTCTGTGTTACTTGGTGTAATTGTGTGTCTGTGTTACTGGGTGTCAGTGTGTGTCTGTGTTACTGGGTGTCAGTGTGTGTCTTTGTTACTTGGTGTAAGTGTGTGTCTTTGTTACTTGGTGTCCGTGTGTGTCTGTGTTACTTGGTGTAAGTTTGTGTCTTTGTTACTTGGTGTAAGTGTATGTCTTTGTTACTTGGTGTCAGTGTATGTCTGTGTTACTTGGTGTAAGTGTGCGTCTGTATTACTAGGTATCAGTGTTTGTCTTTGTTACTTGGTGTCAGTGTATGTCTGTGTTGCTTGTTGTAAGTGTGTGTCTGTGTTACCGGGTGTCAGTGTGTGTCTTTGTTACTTGGTGTAAGTGTGTGTCTTTGTTACTTGGTGTAAGTGTGTGTCTGTGTGACTTGGTGTAAGTGTGTGTCTGTGTTACTTGGTGTAAGTGTGTTTCTTTGTTACTTGGTGTAATTTTATGTCTTTGTGACTTGGTGTCAGTGTATGTCTGTGTTACTTGGTCTAAGTGTATGTCTTTGTTACTTGGTGTAAGTGTGTGTCTGTGTTACATGGTGTCAGTGTGTGTCTGTGTTCCTGGGTATCAGTGTATGTCTTTGTTGCTTGGTGTCAGTGTATGTATGTGTTACTTGGTGTAAGTGTGTGTCTGTGTTACTGGGTAGCAGTGTATGTCTTTGTTACTTGGTGTCTGTGTATGTCGGTGTTGCTTGTTGTACGTGTGTGTCTGTGTTACCGGGTGTCAGTATCTGTCTTTGTTAATTGGTGTAAGTGTGTGTCTGTTACTGGGAATCAGTGTATGTCTTTTTTACTTGGTGTCAGTGTGTGTCTGTTACTTGGTGTAATTGTGTGTCTGTGTTACTGGGTGTGAGTGTGTGATTTTGTTACTTGGTGTCCGTGTGTGTCTGTGTGACTTGGTGTAAGTGTGTGTCTGTTACTTTGTGTAATTCTATGTCTTTGTTACTTGGAGTCAGTGTATGTCTGTGTTCCTTGGTGTAAGTGTGTGTCTTTGTTACTTGGTGTAAGTGTGTGTCTGTTACATGGTGTCAGTGTATGTCTGTGTTACTGGATATCAGTGTATGTCTTTGTTACTTGGTGTCAGTGTATGTCTGTGTTGCTTGGTGCAAGTGTGTGTCTGTGTTACTGGGTATCAGTGTATGTCTTTGTTACTGGGTGTCAGTGCATGTTTTTGTAACTTGGTGTAAGTCTGTGTCTGTGTTACTGGGTATCAGTGCATGTCTTTGCTACTTGGTGTCAGTGTATGTCAAATTACTTGGTGTAATTGTCTGTCTTTGTTACTTGGTTTAAGTGTATGTTTTTGTTACTTGGTGTCAGTGTATGTCTTTGTTACTGGGTGTCAGTGTGTGTCTGTGTTACTGGGTATCAGTATATGTCTTTGTGACTTGGTATCAGTGTATGTCATTGTTACTGGGTGTCAGTGTGTGTCTGTGTTACTGGGTGTCAGTGTATGTCTTTGTTACTTGGTGTAAGTGTGTGTCTGTGTTACTGGGTATCAGTGTCTGTCTTTGTTACTTGGTGTAAGTGTGTGTCTGTGTTAATGGGTATCATGTATGCCTTTGTTACTTGGTGTAAGTGTGTGTCTGTGTTACTGGGTATCAGTGTCTGTCTTTGTTACTTGGTGTAAGTGTGTGTCTTTGTTACTTGGTGTAATTGTATGTCTTTGTTACTTGGTGGCAGTGTCTGTCTGTGTTAATTGGTGTTAGTGTATGTCTCTGTTACTTGGTGCAAGTGTGTGTCTGTGTTACCTGGTGTAAGTGTGTGTCTGTGTTCCTGGGTATCAGTGTATGTCTTTGTTACTTGGTGTCAGTATATGTCTGTGTTACTTGGTGTAAGTGTATGTCTTTGTTACTGGGTGTCAGTGTATGTCTTTGTTACTTGTTGTAAGTGTGTGTCTGTGTTACTGGGTATCTGTGTATGTCTTTGTTACTTGGTGTCAGTGTATGTCTTTGTTACTTGGTGGCAGTTTCTGTCTGTGTTACTTGGTGTAGGTGTATGTCTTTGTTACTTGGTGTAAGTGTGTGTCTGTGTTACTTGGTGTAAGTGTGTGTCTGTGTTCCTGGGTATCAGTGTATGTCTTTGTTACTTGGTGTCAGTATATGTCTGTGTTACTTGGTGTAAGTGTATGTCTTTGTTACTGGGTGTCAGTGTATGTCTTTGTTACTTGTTGTAAGTGTGTGTCTGTGTTACTGGGTATAAGTGTGTGTCTTTGTTACTTGGTGTAATTGTATGTCTTTGTTACTTGGTGGCAGTGTCTGTCTGTGTTACTTGGTGTAGGTGTATGTCTTTGTTACTTGGCGTAATTGTCTGTCTTTGTTACTTGGTGTCAGTATATGTCTGTGTTACTTGGTGTAAGTTTGTGTCTGTGTTACTGGGTATCAGTGTATGTCTCTGTTACTTGGTGTCAGTGTGTGTCTGTGTTACTTGGTGTAAGTGTGTGTCTTTGTTACTTGGTTTCCGTGTGTGTCTGTGTGATTTGGTGTAAGCGTGTGTCTGTGTTACTTGGTGTAATTGTATGTCTTTGTTTCTTGGTGTCAGTGTATGTCTGTGTTACTTGGTGTAAGTGTGTGTCTTTGTTACTTGGTGTAATTGTATCTCTTTGTTACTTGGTGTCAGTGTATGTCTGTGTTGCTTGCTGCAAGTGTGTGTCTCTGTTACTGGGTATCAGTGTCTGTCTTTGTTACTTGCTGTAAGTGTGTGTCTGTTTTACTGGGTGTCAGTGTATGTCTTTGTTACTTGGTGTCAGTGTATGTCTTTGTTACTTGGTGTCAGTGTATGTCTGTCTGTCTTGGTGTCAGTGTGTGTCTGTGTTACTGGGTGTCAGTGTGTGTCTGTGTTACTGGGTGTCAGTGTGTGTCTGTGTTACTGGGTGTCAGTGTGTGTCTGTGTGACTTGGTGTAAGTGTGTGTCTGTGTTACTTGGTGCAATTGTATGTCTTTGTTACTTGGTGCAAGTGTGTGTCTGTGTTACTTGGTGTCAGTGTGTGTCTGTGTTTCTGGGTATCAGTGTATGTCTTTGTTACTTGGTGTCAGTGCATGTCTGTGTTACTTGGTGTAAGTGTGTGTCTGTGTTACTGGGTATTAGTGCATGTCTTTGTTACTTGGTGTCAGTGTATGTCTGTGTTGATTGATGTAAGTGTGTGTCTGTGTTACTGGGTAACAGTGTCTGTCTTTGTTACTTGGTGTAAGTGTGTGTCTGTGTTACATGGTGTCAGTGTGTGTCCGTGTTACTGGATATCAGTGTATGTCTTTGTTACTTGGTGTAATTTTATGTCTTTGTTACTTGGTGTCAGTGTATGTCTGTGTTACTTGGTGTATGTGTATGTCTTTGTTACTTGGTGTAAGTGTGTGTCTGTGTTACATGGTGTCAGTGTGTGTCTGTGTTACTGGATATCAGTGTATGTCTTTGTTACTTGGTGTCAGTGTATGTCTGTGTTGCTTGGTGTAAGTGTGTGTCTGTGTTACTGGGTATCAGTGTCTGTCTTTGTTACTTGGTGCAAGTGTGTGTCTGTGTTACTGGGTATCAGTGTATGTCTGTGTTACTGGGTGTCGGTGTGTGTCTGTGTTTCTGGGTGTCTGTGTATGTCTTTGTTACTGGGTGTCAGTGCATGTTTTTGTAACTTGGTGCAAGTGTGTGTCTGTGTTACTTGGTATCAGTGTATGTCATTGTTACTGGGTGTCAGTGTGTGTCTGTGTTACTGGGTATCAGTGTCTGTCTTTGTTACTTGGTGTAAGTGTGTGCCTGTGTTACAGGGTATCAGTGCATGTCTTTGCTACTTGGTGTCAGTGTATGTCTGTGTTACTTGGTGTAAGTGTGTGTCTGTGTTAATGGGTATCATGTATGCCTTTGTTACTTGGTGTCAGTGTATGTCAAATTACTTGGTGTAACTGGGTGTCTTTGTTACTTGGTGTAATTGTCTGTGTTTGTTACTTGGTTTAAGTGTATGTTTTTGTTACTTGGTGTCAGTGTATGTCTTTGTTACTTGGTGTCAGTGTGTGTCTGTGTTACTGGGTATCAGTATATGTCTTTGTGACTTGGTATCAGTGTATGTCTTTGTGACTTGGTGTCAGTGTATGTCTTTGTTACTGGGTGTCAGTGTGTGACTGAGTTAGTTGGTGTCAGTGTATGTCTTTGTTACTTGGTGTAAGTGTGTGTCTGTGTTACTGGGTATCAGTGTCTGTCTTTGTTACTTGGTGTAAGTGTGTGTCTTTGTTACTTGGTGTAATTGTATGTCTTTGTTACTTGGTGGCAGTGTCTGTCTTTGTTACTTGGTGTCAGTATATGTCTGTGTTACTGGGTGTCAGTGTATGTCTTTGTTACTGGGTGTCAGTGTATGTCTTTGTTACTTGTTGTAAGTGTGTGTCTGTGCTACTGGGTATCTGTGTATGTCTTTGTTACTTGGTGTCAGTGTATGTCAAAATACTTGGTGTAGGTGTATGTCTTTGTTACTTGGCGTAATTGTCTGTCTTTGTTACTTGGTGTCAGTGTGTGTCTGTGTTACTTGGTGTAAATGTGTGTCTGTGTTCCTGGGTATCAGTGTATGTCTTTGTTACTTGGTGTCAGTATATGTCTGTGTTACTTGGTGTAAGTTTGTGTCTGTGTTACTGGGTATCAGTGTATGTCTCTGTTACTTGGTGTCAGTGTATGTCTCTGTTACTTGGTGTCAGTGTGTGTCTTTGTTACTTGGTTTCCGTGTGTGTCTGTGTGACTTGGTGTAAGCGTGTGTCTGTGTTACTTGGTGTATTTGTATGTCTTTGTTTCTTGGTGTCAGTGTATGTCTGTGTTACTTGGTGTAAGTGTGTGTCTTTGTTACTTGGTGTAATTGTATCTCTTTGTTACTTGGTGTCAGTGTATGTCTGTGTTACTTGCTGCAAGTGTGTGTCTCTGTTACTGGGTATCAGTGTCTGTCTTTGTTACTTGCTGTAAGTGTGTGTCTGTTTTACTGGGTGTCAGTGTATGTCTTTGTTACTTGGTGTCAGTGTGTGTCTGTGACTTGGTGTAAGTGTGTGTCTGTGTTACTTGGTGCAATTGTATGTCTTTGTTACTTGGTGCAAGTGTGTGTCTGTGTTACTTGCTGTAAGTGTGTGTCTGTGTTACAGGGTATCAGTGCATGTCTTTGTTACTTGGTGTCAGTGTATGTCTGTGTTGCTTGGTGTAAGTGTGTGTCTGTGTTAATGGGTATCAGTGTCTGTCTTTGTTACTTGGTGTAAGTGTGTGTCTTTGTTACTTGGTGTAAGTGTGTGTCTTTGTTACTTGGTTTAATTGTATGTCTTTGTTACTTGGTGTCAGTGTATGTCTGTGTTACTTGGTGTAAGTGTATGTTTTTGTTACTTGGTGTCAGTGTATGTCTGTGTTACTTGGTGTAAGTGTGTGTCTGTGTTACTGGGTATCAGTGTATGTCTTTGTTACTTGGTGTCAGTGTATGTCTGTGTTACTGGGTATCAGTGTATGTCTTTGTTACTTGTTGTCAGTGTATGTCTGTGTTACTTGGTGTAAGTGTGTGTCTGTGTTACTTGGTGTAAGTGTGTGTCTGTGTTACTTGGTGTAAGTGTGTGTCTTTGTTACTTGGTGTCAGTGTGTGTCTGTGTGACTTGCTGTAAGTGTGTGTCTGTGTTACTTGGTGAAATTGTATGTCTTTGTTACTTGGTGTAAGTGTGTGTCTGTGTTACTTGGGGTAAGAGTGTGTCTGTGTTCCTGGGTATCAGTGTGTGTCTTTGTTACTTGGTGTCAGTGCATGTCTGTGTTACTTGGTGTAAGTGTGTGTCTGTGTTACTGGGTATCAGTGTATGTCTTTGTTACTTGGTGTCAGTGTATGTCTGTGTTGCTTGGTGTAAGTGTGTGTCTGTGTTACTTGGTGTCTGTGTATGTCTGCGTTACCTGGTGTCAGTGTGTTTGTTTGTGTTACTGGGTGTCAGTTTGTGTCTGTGTTCCTTGGTGTAAGTTTGCGTCTTTGTTACTTGGTGTCCGTGTGTGTCTGCGTTACTGGGTGTCAGTGTATGTCTTTGTTACTGGATGTCAGTGTCTGTCTGTGTTACTTGGTGTAAGTGTATGTCTGTGTTACTGGGTATCAATGTATGTCTTTGTGACTTGGTGTCAGTGTATGTCTTTGTTACTGGGTGTCAGTGTGTGTCTTTGTGACTTGGTGTCAGTGTGTGTCTTTGTTACTTGGTGTAAGTGTGTGTCTGCGTTAATGGGTATCAGTGTATGTCTTTGTTATTTGGTGTTTGTGTATGTCAAAATACTTGGTGTAAGTGTATGTCTTTGTTACTTGGTGTAATTGTCTGTCTTTTTACTTGGTGTCAGTATGTGTCTTTGTTACTTGGTGTCAGTGTATGTCTTTGTTACTTGGTGTCAGTGTATGTCTTTGTTACTTGGTGTCAGTGTATGTCTGTGTTGCTTGGTGTAAGTGTGTGTCTGTGTTACTGGGTATCAGTGTCTGCCTTGTTACTTGGTCTAAGTGTGTGTCTGTGTTACTGGGTATCAGTGTATGTCTGCGTTACTGGGTGTAAGTGCGTGTCTTTGTTACTTTGTGTCCTTGTGTGTCTGTGTTACTTGGTATCAGTGTATGTCTTTGTGACTTGGTATCTGTATATGCCTTTGTTACTGGGTGTCAGTGTGTGTCTTTGTGACTTGGTGTCAGTGTATGTCTTTGTTACTTGGTGTAAGTGTGTGTCTGTGTTACTGGGTATCAGTGTATGTCTTTGTTACTTGGTGTCAGTGTATGTAAAATACTTGGTGAAAGTGTATGTCTTTGTTACTTGGTGTAATTGTCTGTCTTTGTTCGTTGGTGTAAGTATATGTCTTTGTTACTTGGTGTCAGTGTATGTCTTTGCTACTTGGTGTCAGTGTATGTCTTTGTGACTTGGTGTCTGTGCATGTCTGTGTTACTGTTTATTAGTGCTTCTCTGTGTTACTGGGTGTCAGTGTGTGTTTGTTTGTGTTACTTGGTGTCAGTGTATGTCTTTGTTACTTGGTGTATGTGTGTGTCTTTGATACTTGGTGTAATTGTATGTCTTTGTTACTTGGTGTCAGTGTATGTTTGTGTTGCTTGGTGTAAGTGTGTGTCTGTGTTACTGGGTGTCAGTGTGTGTCTGTGTCCCTTGGTGCTAATGTGTGTCGTTGTTACTTGGTTTCCGTGTGTGTCTGTTTTACTGGTTGTCTGTGTACGTCTTTGTTTCTGGGTGTCAGTGTATGTTTTTGTTACTTGGTGTAAGTCTGTGTCTGTGTTACTGGGTATCAGTGTCTGTCTTTTTTACTTGGTGTCAGTGTTTGTCTTTGTTACTTGGTTGAAGTGTGTGTCTGTGTTACTGGTTGTCAGTGTATGTCTTTGTGACTTGGTGTCAGTGTATGTCTTTCTTACTGGGTGTCAGTGTGTGTCTTTGTGAATTGGTGTCAGTGTATGTCTTTGTTACTTGTTGTAAGTGTGTGTCTGTGTTACTGGGTATCAGTGTATGTCTTTGTGACTTGGTGTCATTGCATGTCTGTGTTGCTTGGTGTAAATGTGTGTCTCTGTTACTGGGTGTCAGTGTGTGTCTGTGTTACACAGTGTAAGTGTGTGTCCTTGTTACTTGGTGTCCGTGTGTGTCTTTGTTACTGGGTGTCAGTGTATGTCTTTGTTACTGGGTGTCAGTGTATGTCTTTGTTACTTGGTGTAAGTGTGTGTCTGTGTTACTGGGTATCAGTGTCTGTCTTTGTTACTTGGTGTAAGTGTGTGTCTGTGTTACACGGTATCAATGTATGTCTTTGTGACTTGGTGTCAGTGTATGTCTTTGTTACTGGGTGACAGTGTGTGTCTTTGTGACTTGGTGTCAGTATATGTCTTTGTTACTTGATGTAAGTGTGCGGCTGTGTTACTGGGTATCAGTGTATGTCTTTGTTACATGGTGTCAGTGTATGTCAATATACTTGGTGTAAGTGTGTGTCTTTGTGTCTTGGTGTAATTGACTGCCTTTGTTACTTGGTGTAAGTGTATCACTGTGTTACTGGGTATCAGTGTATGTCTTTGTGACTTGGTGTCAGTGTGTGTCTGTGTTACTGGGTATCATTGTATGTCTTTGTGACTTGGTATCAGTGTATGTCTTTGTTACTGGTGTCAGTGTGTGTCTGTGTTACTTGGTGTAAGTGTATGTCTTTGTTACTTGGTGTCAGTGTGTGTCTGTGTTACTGGGTATCAGTGTATGTCTTTGTGACTTGGTATCAGTGTATGTCTTTGTTACTGGGTGTCAGTGTATGTCTGTTACTGGGTATCAGTGTATGTCTTTGTGACTTGGTATCAGTGTATGTCTTTGTTACTGGGTGTCAGTGTATGTCTATGTTACTTGGTGTCAGTGTATGTCTTTGTTACTGTTTGTCAGTGTTTCTCTGTGTTGCTGGGTGTCAGTGTGTGTCTGTGACACTAGGTGTCATTAAATAGTTTTGTTTAGAGATGCAGCACTCTGTGCCGACCATCAACCACCCATTTATACTAATCCTACACTAATCCCGTATTCCTACCACATCCCCACCTATCCCTATATATTTCCCTACCACCTACCTATACTCGGGGCAATTTATGATGGCCAATTAACCTATCAACCTGCAAGTCTTTGGCATGTGGGAGGAAACCGGAGCAACTGGAGGAAACACACGCAGACACTGGGAGAACTTGCAAACTCCGCACAAGCAGTACCCTGAATCGAACCCGGGTCCCTGGAGCTGTGAGGCTGCGGTGCCAACCAATGCGCCAATGTGCCCCCCCGCAGTGTGTGCCTTTGTTACTTGGTGTCAGTGTGTGTCTGTCTTACTGGGCATCAGTGTATGTCTTTGTGACTTGGTATCAGTGTATGTCTTTGTTACTGGGTGTCAGTGTGTTTCTGTGTTACTTGGTGTAAATGTGTGTCTTTGTTACTTGCTGTCCGTGTGTGTCTGTGTTACTGGGTGTCAGTGTATGCCTTTGTTACTTGGTGTAAGTGTATGTCTTTGTTACTTGGTTTAAGTGTGTGTCTGTGTGGCTGGGTATCAGTGTGTGTCTTTGTTACTTGGTGTAATTGAATGTCTTTGTTACTTGTTGTCAGTGTATGTCTGTGTTACTTGGTGTAAGTGTATGTCTTTGTTTCTTGGTGTAAGTGTGTATCTGTGTTACTGGGTGTCAGTGTATGTCTGTGTTACTTGGTGTCAGTGTATGTCTTTGTTACTGGGTGTCAGTGTGTGTCTTTGTGACTTGGTGTCAGTGTATGACTTTGTTACTTGGTGTAAGTGTGTGTCTTTGTTACTGGGTATCAGTGTATGTCTTTGTTACTTGGTGTCAGTGTATCTCAAAATATTTGCTGCAAGTGTATGTCTGTGTTACTTGGTGTAATTGTCTGTCTTTGTTACTTGGTGCAAGTGTGTGTCTGTGTAACTTGGTGTAAGTGTGTGTCTGTGTTCCTGGGTATCAGTCTATGTCTGTGTTACTGGGTGTCAGTGTATGTCTTTGTTACTTGGTGTCAGTGTATGTGTTTGTTACTTGGTGTAAGTGTGTGTCTGTGTTACTGGGTATCAGTGCATGACTTTGTTGCTTGGTGTAAATGTGTGTCTGTGTTACTGGGTATCAGTGTATGTCTTTGTGACTTGATGTCTGTGTATGTCATTGTTACTTGGTGTAAGTGTGTGTCTGTGTTACTGGGTATCAGTGTATGTCTTTGTTACTTGGTGTAAGTGTGTGTCTGTGTTACTGGGTGTCAGTTTGTGTCTGTGTTACTTGGTGTAAGTCTGTGTCTTTGTTACTTGGTGTCCGTGTGTGTCTGTTACTGGGTGTCAGTGTATGTCTTTGTTACTGGGTGTCAGTGTATGTCTTTGTTACCTGGCGTAAGTGTGTGTCTGTGTCACTGGGTATCAGTGTCTGTCTTTGTTACTTGGTGTAAGTGTGTGTCTGTGTTACTGGGTGTCAGTTTGTGTCTGTGTTACTTGGTGTAAGTCGGTGTCCTTGTTACTTGGTGTCTCTGTGTGTCTGTGTTACTGGGTGTCAGTGTATGTCTTTGTTACTGGGTGTCAGTGTGTGTCTTTGTGAATTGGTGTCGGTGTATGTCTTTGTTACAAGGTGTAAGGGTGTATCTGTGTTACTGGGTATCAGTGTATGTCTTTTTTACTTGGTGTCAGTGTATGTCTTTGTTACTTGGTGTCAGTGTGTGTCTGTGCTACTGGGTATTAGTGTATGTCTTTGTGACTTGGTATCAGTGTATGTCTTTGTTACTGGGTGTCAGGGTGTGTTTGCGATATTTGGTGTCAGTGTATGTCTTTGTTACTGTTTATTAGTGTTTCTCTGTGTTGCTGGGTGCCAGTGTGTGTTTGTTTGTGTATCTGGGTGTCAGTGTATGTCTTTGTTACTTGGTGTAAGTGTGTGTCTGTGTTACTGGGAATCAGTGTCTGTCTTTGTTACTTGGTGTAAGTGTGTGTCTTTGATACTTGGTGGAAGTGTATGTCTTTGTTACTTGGTGTAAGTGTGTGTCTGTGTTACTTGGTGTAAGTGTGTGCCTGTGTTCCTGGGTATCAGTGTATGTCTTTGTTACTTGGTTTCAGTGTATGTCTGTGTTACTTGGAGGAAGTGTGGGTCTGTGTTACTGGGTATCAGTGTATGTCTTAGTTCCTTGGTGTCAGTGTCTGACTTTGTTACTTGGTGCAAATGTGTGTCTTTGTTACTTGGTGTCCGTGTGTGTCTGTGTTACTGGGTGTCAGTGCATGTCTTTGTTACTTGGTGTCAGTGTATGTCAAAATACTTGGTGTCAGTGTATGTCTTTGTTACTTGGTGTCAGTGTGTGTCTGTGTTACTGGGTATCAGTCTCTGTCTTTGTTACTTGGTGTATGTGTGTGTCTTTGATACTTGGTGTAAGTGTATGTCTTTGTTACTCGGTGTCATTGTATGTCTGTGTTACTTGGTATAAGTGTGTGTCTGTGTTACTGGGTGTCAGTGTGTGTCTGTGTTACTTGGTGTAAGTGTGTGTCTTTGTTACTTGGTGTCCGTGTGTGTCTCTGTTACTGGGTGTCAGTGCATGTCTTTGTTACTTTGTGGCAGTGCATGTCTGTGTTACTTGGTGTCAGTGTATGTCTGTGTTACTTGGTGTAAGTGTGTGTCTGTGTTACTGGGTATCAGTGTATGTCTTGGTTACTTTGTGTCATTGTATGTTTGCGTTGCTTGGTGTAAGTGTGTGTCTGTGTTACTTGGTATAAGTATTTGTCTGTGTTACTGGGTGTCAGTGTGTGTCTTTGTTACTTGGTGTCAGTGTATGTGTTTGTTACTTGGTGATAGTGTGTGTCTGTGTTACTGGGTATCAGTGCATGTCTTTGTTGTTTGGTGTAAATGTGTGTCTGTGTTACTGGGTATCAGTGTATGTCTTTGTGACTTGATGTCAGTGTATGTCTTTGTTACTGGGTGTCAGTGTGTGTCTTTGTGACTTGGTGTCTGTGTATGTCATTGTTACTTGGTGTAAGTGTGTGTCTGTGTTACTGGGTATCAGTGTATGTCTTTGTTACTTGGTGTAAGTGTGTGTCTGTGTTACTGGGTGTCAGTTTGTGCCTGTGTTACTTGGTGTAAGTCTGTGTCTTTGTTACTTGGTGTCCGTGTGCGTCTGTGTTACTGGGTGTCAGTGTATGTCTTTGTTACTGGGTGTCAGTGTATGTCTTTGTTACCTGGCGTAAGTGTGTGTCTGTGTTACTGGGCATCAGTGTCTGTCTTTGTTACTTGGTGTAAGTGTGTGTCTGTGTTACTGGGTGTCAGTGTATGTCTTTGTTACTGGGTGTCAGTGTGTGTCTTTGTGAATTGGTGTCAGTGTATGTCTTTGTTACAAGGTGTAAGGGTGTATCTGTGTTACTGGGTATCAGTGTATGTCTTTTTTACTTGGTGTCAGTGTATGTCTTTGTTACTTGGTGTCAGTGTGTGTCTGTGCTACTGGGTATTAGTGTATGTCTTTGTGACTTGGTGTCAGTGTATGTCTTTGTGACTTGGTGTCAGTGTATGTCTTTGTGACTTGGTGTCAGTGTATGTCTTTGTTACTGGGTGTCAGGGTGTGTTTGCGATATTTGGTGTCAGTGTATGTCTTTGTTACTTGGAATCAGTGTCTGTCTTTGTGACTTGGTGTAAGTGTGTGTCTTTGTTACTTGGTGGAAGTGTATGTCTTTGTTACTTGGTGTAAGTGTGTGTCTGTGTTACTTGGTGTAAGTGTGTGTCTGTGTTCCTGGGTATCAGTGTATGTCTTTGTTATTTGGTGTCAGTGTATGTCTGTGTTACTTGGTGTAAGTGTGGGTCTGTGTTACTGGGTATCAGTGTATGTCTTTGTTCCTTGGTGTCAGTGTCTGACTTTGTTACTTGGTGCAAATGTGTGTCTTTGTTACTGGGTGTCATTGTTTGTCTGTGTTACTTGGTGTAAGTGTGTGTCTTTGTTACGTGTTGTCCGTGTGTGTCTGTGTTACTGGGTGTCAGTGTATGTCTTTGTGACTTGGTATCATTGTATGTCTTTGTTACTTGGTGTCAGTGTATGTCAAAATACTTGGTGTAAGTGTATGTCTTTGTTACTTGGTGTCAGTGTGTGTCTTTGTTACTGGGTATCAGTGTATGTCTTTGTGACTTGGTATCATTGTATGTCTTTGTGACTTGGTATCATTGTATGTCTTTGTGACTTGGTGTCAGTGTATGTCTTTGTTACTTGGTGTCAGTGTATGTCAAAATACTTGGTGTAAGTGTGTGTCTGTGTTACTGGGTATCAGTGTCTGTCTTTGTTACTTGGTGTATGTGTGTGTCTTTGATACTTGGTGTAATTGTATGTCTTTGTTACTTGGTGTCAGTGTATGTCTGTTACGTGGTGTAAATGTATGTCTTTGTTACTTGGTGTCATTGTATGTCTGTGTTACTTGGTATAAGTGTGTGTCTGTGTTACTGGGTGTCAGTGTGTGTCTGTGTTACTGGGTGTCAGTGTGTGTCTGTGTTACTTGGTGTAAGTGTGTGTCTGTGTTCCTGGGTATCAGTGTATGTCTTTGTTACTTGGTGTCAGTGTGTGTCTGTGTTACTTGGTGTAAGTGTGTGTCTGTGTTACTGGTTATCAGTGTATGTCTTGGTTACTTTGTGTCATTGTATGTTTGCGTTGCTTGGTGTCCGTGTGTGTCTGTGTTTCTGGGTGGCTGTGTATGTCTTTGTTATTGGGTATCAGTGCATGTTTTTGTTACTTGGTGTAAGTCTGTGTCTGTGTTACTGGGTATCAGTGTATGTCTTTGTTACTTGTTGTAAGTGTGTGTCTGTGTTACTGGGTATCAGTGTATGTCTTTGTTACTGGGTATCAGTGTATGTCTTTGTTACTGGGTGTCAGTGTTTGTCTTGGTTACTTGGTGCCATTGTATGTCTGAGTTGCTTGGTGTAAGTGTGTGTCTGTGTTACTGGGTGTCAGTGTGTGTCTGTGTCCCTTGGTGCTAGTGTGTGTCGTTGTTACTTGGTGTCCGTGTGTGTCTGTGTTACTAGGTGTCTGTGTACCTCTTTGTTTCTGGGTTTCAGTGTATGTTTTTGTTACTTGGTGTAAGTCTGTGTCTGTGTTACTGGGTATCAGTGTTTGTCTTTGTTACTGGTTGTCATTGTATGTCTTTGTGACTTGGTGTCAGTGTATGTCTTTGTTACTTGTTGCAAGTGTGTGTCTGTGTTACTGGGTATCAGTGTATGTCTTTGTTACTTGGTGTCAGTGCATGTCAAAATACTTGGTGTAAGTGTATGACTTTATTCGTTGGTGTAACTCCCTGTCTTTGTTACTTGGGGTAATTGTATCACTGTTACTGGGTATCAGTGTATGTCTGTGTTACTGGGTAGCAGTGTATATCTTTGTGACTTGGTGTCATTGCATGTCTGTGTTGCTTGGTGTAAATGTGTGTCTCTGTTACTGGGTGTCAGTGTGTGTCTGTGTTACTTGGTGTAAGTGTGTGTCCTTGTTACTTGGTGTCCGTGTGTGTCTGTGTTACTGGGTGTCAGTGTATGTCTTTGTTACTTGGTGTAAGTGTGTGTCTGTGTTATTGGGTATCAGTGTCTGTCTTTGTTACTTGGTGTAAGTGTGTGTCTGTCTTACACGGTATCAATGTATGTCTTTGTTACTTGGTGTCAGTGTGTGTCTGTGTTACTGGGTGTCAGTGTATGTCTTTGTGACTTGGTGTCAGTGTATGTCTTTGTTACTGGGTGACAGTGTGTGTCTTTGTGACTTGGTGTCAGTATATGTCTTTGTTACTTGTTGTAAGTGTGCGGCTGTGTTACTGGGTATCAGTGTATGTCTGTGTTTCTTGGTGTAAGTGTGTGTCTGTGTTACTGGGTATCAGTGTATGTCTTTGTGACTTGGTATCAGTGTATGTCTTTGTTACTGGGTATCAGTGTATGTCTTTGTTACTTGGTGGAAGTGTGTGTCTGTGTTACTGGGTATCAGTGTATGTCTTTGTTACTTGGTGTCAGTGTATGTCAAAATACTTGGTGAAAGTGTATGTCTTTGTTACTTGGTGTAATTGTCTGTCTTTGTTACTTGGTGTAATTGTCTGTCTTTGTTAGTTGGTGTAAGTATATGTCTTTGTTACTTGGTGTCAGTGTATGTCTTTGCTACTTGGTGTCAGTGTATGTCTTTGTGACTTGGTGTCAGTGTATGTCTGTGTTACTGTTTATTAGTGCTTCTCTGTGTAACTGGGTGTCAGTGTGTGTTTGTTTGTGTTACTGGGTGTCAGTGTATGTCTTTGTTACTTGGTGTAAGTGTGTGTCTGTGTTACTGGGTGTCAGTGACTGTCTTTGTGACTTGGTGTCTGTGCATGTCTCTGTTACTGTTTATTAGTGCTTCTCTGTGTTACTGGGTGTCAGTGTGTGTTTGTTTGTGTTACTTTGTGTCAGTGTATGTCTTTGTTACTTGGTGTATGTGTGTGTCTTTGATACTTGGTGTAATTGTATGTCTTTGTTACTTGGTGTCAGTGTATGTCTGTGTTACGTGGTGCAAGTGTATGTCTTTGTTACTCTGTGTAAGTGTGTGTCTGTGTTACTTGGTATAAGTGTGTGTCTGTGCTACTGGATATCTGTGTATGTCTTTGTTACTTTGTGTCAGTGCATATCTGTGTTACTTGGTGTAAGTGTGTGTCTTTGTTACTTGGTGTATTTGTATGTCTTTGTTACTTGGTGTAAGTGTGTGTCTGTGTTACTTGGTGTAAGTGTGTGTCTGTGTTCCTGGGTATCAGTGTATGTCTTTGTTACTTGGTGTCAGTGTATGTCTGTGTTACTTGGTGTAAGTGTGTGTCTGTGTCACTGGGTATCACTGTATGTCTTGGTTACTTTGTGTCATTGTATGTTTGCGTTGCTTGGTGTAAGTGTGTATCTGTGTTACTTGGTGTAAGTATGTGTCTGTGTTACTGGGTGTCAGTGTGTGTCTGTGTCCCTTGGTGATAGTGTGTGTCGTTGTTACTTGGTGTCCGTGTGTGTCTGTGTTACTGGTTGTCTGTGTACGTCTTTGTTTCTGGGTGTCAGTGTATGTTTTTGTTACTTGGTGTAAGTCTGTGTCTGTGTTACTGGGTATCAGTGTCTGTCTTTTTTACTTGGTGTCAGTGTATGTCTTTGTTACTTGTTGTAAGTGTGTGTCTGTGTTACTGGGTGTCAGTGTATGTCTTTCTTACTGGGTGTCAGTGTGTGTCTTTGTGAATTGGTGTCAGTGTATGTCTTTGTTACTTGTTGTAAGTGTGTGTCTGTGTTACTGGGTATCAGTGTATGTCTTTGTTACTTGGTGTCAGTGCATGTCAAAGTACTTGGTGTAAGTGTATGACTTTATTCGTTGGTGTAACTCCCTGTCTTTGTTACTTGGTGTAATTGTATCACTGTGTTACTGGGTATCAGTGTATGTCTGTGTTACTGGGTATCAGTGTATGTCTTTGTGACTTGGTGTCATTGCATGTCTGTGTTGCTTGGTGTAAATGTGTGTCTCTGTTACTGGGTGTCAGTGTGTGTCTGTGTTACTTGGTGTAAGTGTGTGTCTGTGTTACTGGGTGTCAGTGTCTGTCTTTGTGACTTGGTGTCTGTGCCTGTCTGTGTTACTGTTTATTAGTGCTTCTCTTTGTTACTGGGTGTCAGTGTGTGTTTGTTTGTGTTACTTGGTGTCAGTGTATGTCTTTGTTACTGGGTGTCAGTGTCTGTCTTTGTTAATTGTTGTAAGTGTGTGTCTGTGCTACTCGGTATCAGTGTATGACTTTGTTACTTGGTGTCAGGGTATGTCAAAATACTTGGTGTATTTGTATGTCTTTGTTACTTGGTGTAAGTGTGTGTCTGTGTTACACGGTATCAATGTTTGTCTTTGTTACTTGGTGTCAGTGTATGTCTTTGTTACTTGTTGCAAGTGTGTGTCTGTGTTACTGGGCGTCAGTGTATGTCTTTGTGACTTGGTGTCAGTATATGTCTTTGTTACTTGTTGTAAGTGTGCGGCTGTGTTACTGGGTATCAGTGTATGTCTTTGTTACATTGTTACATGGTGTCAGTGTATGTCAATATACTTGGTGTAAGTGTGTGTCTTTGTGTCTTGGAGTAATTGACTGCCTTTGTTACTTGGTGTAAGTGTATCACTGTTTTACTGGGTATCAGTGTATGTCTATGTGACTTGGTGTCAGTGTGTGTCTGTGTTACTGGGTTTCAGTGTATGTCTTTGTGACTTGGTATCAGTGTATGTCTTTGTTACTGGTGTCAGTGTGTGTCTGTGTTACTGGGTGTAAGTGTATGTCTTTGTGACTTGGTGTCAGTGTATGTCTTTGTTACTGGGTGTCAGTGTCTGTCTTTGTTAATTGTTGTAAGTGTGTGTCTGTGCTACTCGGTATCAGTGTATGTCTTTGTTACTTGGTGTCAGGGTATGTCAAAATACTTGGTGTAAGTGTATGTCTTTGTTACTTGGTGTCAGTGTGTGTCTGTGTTACTGGGTATCAGTGTATGTCTTTGTGACTTGGTATCAGTGTATGTCTTTGTGACTTGGTATCAGTGTATGTCTTTGTTACTGGGTGTCAGTGTATGTCTGTTACTGGGTATCAGTGTATGTCTTTGTGACTTGGTATCAGTGTATGTCTTTGTTACTGGGTGTCAGTGTATGTCTATGTTACTTGGTGTCAGTGTATGTCTTTGTGACTGTTTGTCAGTGTTTCTCTGTGTTGCTGGGTGTCAGTGTGTGTCTGTGACGCTAGGTGTCATTAAATAGTTTTGTTTAGAGATGCAGCACTCTGTGCCGACCATCAACCACCCATTTATACTAATCCTACACTAATCCCGTATTCCTATCACATCCCCACCTATCCCTATATATTTCCCTACCACCTACCTATACTCGGGGCAATTTATGATGGCCAATTAACCTATCAACCTGCAAGTCTTTGGCATGTGGGAGGAAACCGGAGCAACTGGAGGAAACACACGCAGACACTGGGAGAACTTGCAAACTCCGCACAAGCAGTACCCTGAATCGAACCCGGGTCCCTGGAGCTGTGAGGCTGCGGTGCTAACCAATGCGCCAATGTGCCCCCCCGCAGTGTGTGCCTTTGTTACTTGGTGTCAGTGTGTGTCTGTGTTACTTGGTGTAAATGTGTGTCTTTGTTACTTGCTGTCCGTGTGTGTCTGTGTTACTGGGTGTCAGTGTATGTCTTTGTGACTTGGTATCAGTGTATGTCTTTGTTACTGGGTGTCAGTGTGTTTCTGTGTTACTTGGTGTAAATGTGTGTCTTTGTTACTTGCTGTCCGTGTGTGTCTGTGTTACTGGGTGTCAGTGTATGACTTTGTTACTTGGTGTTAGTGTGAGTCTGTGTTGCAGGGTATCAGTGCATGTCTTTGTTACTTGGTGTAAGTGTGTGCCTGTGTTACTGGGTGTCAGTGCATGTCTTTGTTACTGGGTGTCAGTGCATGTCTTTGTTACTGGGTGTCAGTGCATGTCTTTGTTACTGGGTGTCAGTGTGTGTCTTTGTGACTTGGTGTCAGTGTGTGTCTTTGTGATTTGGTGTCAGTGTATGTCTTTGTTACTTGGTGTAATTGTCTGTCTTTGTTAGTTGGTGTAAGTATATGTCATTGTTACTTGGTGTAAGTGTATGACTTTGCTACTTGGTGTCAGTGTATGTCTTTGTGACTTGGTGTCAGTGTATGTCTGTGTTACTGTTTATTAGTGCTACTCTGTGTAACTGGGTGTCAGTGTGTGTTTGTTTGTGTTACTTGGTGTCAGTGTATGTCTTTGTTACTTGGTGTATGTGTGTGTCTTTGATACTTGGTGTAATTGTATGTCTTTGTTACTCTGTGTAAGTGTGTGTCTGTGTTACTTGGTGTAAGTGTGTGTCTGTGCTACTGGATATCTGTGTATGTCTTTGTTACTTGGTGTCAGTGTATGTCTGTGTTACTTGGTATAAGTGTGTGTCTGTGTTACTGGGTGTCAGTGTGTGTCTTTGTTACTTGGTGTAAGTGTGTGTCTTTGTTACTTGGTGTCCGTGTGTGTCTCTGTTACTGGGTGTCAGTGCATGTCTTTGTTACTTTGTGTCAGTGCATATCTGTGTTACTTGGTGTAAGTGTGTGTCTTTGTTACTTGGTGTATTTGTATGTCTTTGTTACTTGGTGTATTTGTATGTCTTTGTTACTTGGTGTAAGTGTGTGTCTGTGTTACTTGGTGTAAGTGTGTGTCTGTGTTCCTGGGTATCAGTGTATGTCTTTGTTACTTGGTGTCAGTGTATGTCTGTGTTACTTGGTGTAAGTGTGTGTCTGTGTCACTGGGTATCACTGTATGTCTTGGTTACTTTGTGTCATTGTATGTTTGCGTTGCTTGGTGTAAGTGTGTATCTGTGTTACTTGGTGTAAGTATGTGTCTGTGTTACTGGGTGTCAGTGTGTGTCTGTGTTCCTTGGTGCTAGTGTGTGTCGTTGTTGCTTGGTGTCCGTGTGTGTCTGTGTTTCTGGGTGTCTGTGTATGTCTTTGTTACTGGGTGTCAGTGCATGTTTTTGTAACTTGGTGTAAGTCTGTGTCTGTGTTACTGGGTATCAGTGTCTGTCTTTGTTACTTGGTGTAAGAGTGTGTCTGTGTTACACGGTATCAGTGTGTGTCTGTGTCCCTTGGTGCTAGTGTGTGTCGTTGTTACTTGGTGTCCGTGTGTGTCTGTGTTAGTGGGTGTCAGTGTGTGTCTTTGTGACTTGGTGTCAGTGTATGTCTTTGTTACTTGTTGTAAGTGTGTGTCTGTGTTACTGGGTATCAGTGTATGTCTTTGTTACTGGGTGTCAGTGTTTGTCTTGGTTACTTGGTGTCATTGTATGTCTGTGTTGCTTGGTGTAAGTGTGTGTCTGTGTTACTGGGTGTCAGTGTGTGTCTGTGTCCCTTGGTGCCAGTGTGTGTCGTTGTTACTTGGTGTCCGTGTGTGTCTGTGTTACTGGTTGTCTGTGTACGTCTTTGTTTCTGGGTGTCAGTGTATGTTTTTGTTACTTGGAGTAAGTCTGTGTCTGTGTAACTGGGTATCAGTGTCTGTCTTTTTTACTTGGTGTCAGTGTTTGTCTTTGTTACTTGGTTTAAGTGTGTGTCTGTGTTACTGGCTGTCAGTGTATGTCTTTGTGACTTGGTGTCAGTGTATGTCTTTCTTACTGGGTGTCAGTGTGTGTCTTTGTGAATTGGTGTCAGTGTATGTCTTTGTTACTTGTTGTAAGTGTGTGTATATGTTACTGGGTATCAGTGTATGTCTTTGTTACTTGGTGTCAGTGCATGTCAAAGTACTTGGTGTAAGTGTATGACTTTATTCGTTGGTGTAACTCCCTGTCTTTGTTAATTGGTGTAATTGTATCACTGTGTTACTGGGTATCAGTGTATGTCTTTGTGACTTGGTGTCATTGCATGTCTGTGTTGCTTGGTGTAAATGTGTGTCTCTGTTACTGGGTGTCAGTGTGTGTCTGTGTTACTTGGTGTAAGTGTGTGTCCTTGTTACTTGGTGTCCGTGTGTGTCTTTGTTACTGGGTGTCAGTGTATGTCTTTGTTACTTGGTGTAAGTGTGTGTCTGTGTTACTGGGTATCAGTGTCTGTCTTTGTTACTTGGTGTAAGTGTGTGTCTGTGTTACACGGTATCAATGTTTGTCTTTGTTACTTGGTGTCAGTGTATGTCTTTGTTACTTGGTGCAAGTGTGTGTCTGTGTTACTGGGCGTCAGTGTATGTCTTTGTGACTTGGTGTCAGTGTATGTCTTTGTTACTGGGTGACAGTGTGTGTCTTTGTGACTTGGTGTCATTATATGTCTTTGTTACTTGTTGTAAGTGTGCGGCTGTGTTACTGGGTATCAGTGTATGTCTTTGTTACATGGTGTCAGTGTATGTCAATATACTTGGTGTAAGTGTGTGTCTTTGTGTCTTGGGGTAATTGACTGCCTTTGTTACTTGGTGTAAGTGTATCACTGTTACTGGGTATCAGTGTATGTCTATGTGACTTGGTGTCAGTGTGTGTCTGTGTTACTGGGTATCAGTGTATGTCTTTGTGACTTGGTATCAGTGTATGTCTTTGTTACTGGTGTCAGTGTGTGTCTGTGTTACTGGGTGTAAGTGTATGTCTTTGTGACTTGGTGTCAGTGTATGTCTTTGTGACTTGGTGTCAGTGTATGTCTTTGTGACTTGGTGTCAGTGTATGTCTTTGTTACTGGGTGTCAGTGTGTGTCTTTGTGACTTGGTGTCAGTGTCTGTCTTTGTTAATTGTTGTAAGTGTGTGTCTGTGCTACTGGGCATCAGTGTATGTCTTTGTTACTTGGTGTCAGGGTATGTCAAAATACTTGGTGTAAGTGTATGTCTTTGTTACTTGGTGTCAGTGTGTGTCTGTGTTACTGGGTATCAGTGTATGTCTTTGTGACTTGGTATCAGTGTATGTCTTTGTTACTGGGTGTCAGTGTATGTCTGTTACTGGGTATCAGTGTATGTCTTTGTGACTTGGTATCAGTGTATGTCTTTGTGACTTGGTATCAGTGTATGTCTTTGTTACTGGGTGTCAGTGTATGTCTATGTTACTTGGTGTCAGTGTATGTCAGTGTATGTCTTTGTTACTGTTTGTCAGTGTTTCTCTGTGTTGCTGGGTGTCAGTGTGTGTCTGTGACACTAGGTGTCATTAAATAGTTTTGTTTAGAGATGCAGCACTCTGTGCCGACCATCAACCACCCATTTATACTAATCCTACACTAATCCCGTATTCCTATCACATCCCCACCTATCCCTATATATTTCCCTACCACCTACCTATACTCGGGGCAATTTATGATGGCCAATTAACCTATCAACCTGCAAGTCTTTGGCATGTGGGAGGAAACCGGAGCAACTGGAGGAAACACACGCAGACACTGGGAGAACTTGCAAACTCCGCACAAGCAGTACCCTGAATCGAACCCGGGTCCCTGGAGCTGTGAGGCTGCGGTGCTAACCAATGCGCCAATGTGCCCCCCCGCAGTGTGTGCCTTTGTTACTTGGTGTCAGTGTGTGTCTGTCTTACTGGGCATCAGTGTATGTCTTTGTGACTTGGTATCAGTGTCTGTCTTTGTTACTGGGTGTCAGTGTGTTTCTGTGTTACTTGGTGTAAATGTGTGTCTTTGTTACTTGCTGTCCGTGTGTGTCTGTGTTACTGGGTGTCAGTGTATGCCTTTGTTACTTGGTGTCAGTGTATGACTTTGTTACTTGGTGTTAGTGTGAGTCTGTGTTACAGGGTATCAGTGCATGTCTTTGTTACTTGGTGTAAGTGTGTGTCTGTGTTACTGGGTGTCAGTGCATGTCTTTGTTACTTGGTGTCAGTGTATATCTGTGTTACTTGTTGTAAGTGTGTGTCTGTGTTCCTGGGTATCAGTGTATGTCTTTGTTACTTGTTGTCAGTGTATGTCTGTGTTACTTGGTGTAAGTGTATGTCTTTGTTTCTTGGTGTAAGTGTGTATCTGTATTACTGGGTGTCAGTGTATGTCTGTGTTACTTGGTGTCAGTGTATGTCTTTGTTACTGGGTGTCAGTGTGTGTCTTTGTGACTTGGTGTCAGTGTATGACTTTGTTACTTGGTGTAAGTGTGTGTCTTTGTTACTGGGTATCAGTGTATGTCTTAGTTACTTGGTGTCAGTGTATCTCAAAATGTTTGCTGCAAGTGGATGTCTTTGTTACTTGGTGTAATTGTCTGTCTTTGTTACTTGGTGTAAGTGTATGTCTTTGTTACTTGGTGCAAGTGTGTGTCTGTGTTACTTGGTGTAAGTGTGTGTCTGTGTTCCTGGGTATCAGTGTATGTCTTTGTTACTTGGTGTCAGTGTATGTCTGTGCTACTTGGTGTAAGTGTGTGTCTGTGTTACTGGGTATCAGTGTATGTCTTTGTTACTTGGTGTCAGTGTATGTCTGTGCTACTTGGTGTAAGTGTGTGTCTGTGTTACTGGGTATCAGTGTATGTCTTTGTTACTTCTTGTCAGTGTATGTCTGTTACTGGGTGTCATTGTGTGTCTGTGTTACTGGGTGTCATTGTGTGTCTTTGTTACTTGGTGTAAGTGTGTGTCTTTGTTACTGGGTGTCAGTGTATGTCTTTGTTACTTGGTGTCAGTGTATGTGTTTGTTACTTGGTGTAAGTGTGTGTCTGTGTTACTGGGTATCAGTGCATGTCTTTGTTGCTTGGTGTAAATGTGTGTCTGTGTTACTGGGTATCAGTGTATGTCTTTGTGACTTGATGTCAGTGTATGTCTTTGTGACTGGGTGTCAGTGTGTGTCTTTGTGACTTGGTGTCTGTGTATGTCATTGTTACTTGGTGTAAGTGTGTGTCTGTGTTACTGGGTATCAGTGTAT
Organism: Heterodontus francisci; assembly: GCF_036365525.1. Lineage (NCBI taxonomy): Eukaryota > Metazoa > Chordata > Chondrichthyes > Heterodontiformes > Heterodontidae > Heterodontus > Heterodontus francisci. The sequence goes on along the minus strand of NW_027141655.1, from coordinate 4,737,158 downwards.
GTCTTTGTTACTTGGTGTAAGTGTGTGTCTGTGTTACTGGGTGTCAGTTTGTGTCTGTTACTTGGTGTAAGTCTGTGTCTTTGTTACTTGGTGTCCGTGTGTGTCTGTGTTACTGGGTGTCAGTGTATGTCTTTGTTACTGGGTGTCAGTGTATGTCTTTGTTATCTGGCGTAAGTGTGTGTCTGTGTTACTGGGTATCAGTGTCTGTCTTTGTTACTTGGTGTAAGTGTGTGTCTGTGTTACTTGGTGTAAGTCGGTGTCCTTGTTACTTGGTGTAAGTGTGTGTCTGTGTTCCTGGGTATCAGTGTATGTCTTTGTTACTTGGTGTCAGTGTATGTCTGTGTTACTTGGTGTAAGTGTGGGTCTGTGTTACTGGGTATCAGTGTATGTCTTTGTTCCTTGGTGTCAGTGTCTGACTTTGTTACTTGGTGCAAATGTGTGTCTTTGTTACTGGGTGTCAGTGTTTGTCTGTGTTACTTGGTGTAAGTGTGTGTCTTTGTTACTTGGTGTCCGTGTGTGTCTGTGTTACTGGGTGTCAGTGCATGTCTTTGTTACTTAGTGTCAGTGTGTGTCAAAATACTTGGTGTAAGTGTATGTCTTTGTTACTTGGTGTCATTGTGTGTCTGTGTTACTGGGTATCAGTGTATGTCTTTGTGACTTGGTATCATTGTATGTCTTTGTGACTTGGTGTCATTGTATGTCTTTGTGACTTGGTGTCAGTGTATGTCTTTGTTACTGGGTGTCACTGTGTGTCTGCGATATTTGGTGTCAGTGCATGTCTTTGTTACTGTTAGTGTTTCTCTGTGTTACTGGGTGTCAGTGTGTGTTTGTTTGTGTTACTGGGTGTCAGTGTATGTCTTTGTTACTTGGTGTAAGTGTGTGTCTGTTACTGGGTATCAGTGTCTGTCTTTGTTACTTGGTGTATGTGTGTGTCTTTGATTCTTGGTGTAATTGTATGTCTGTGTTACTGGGTGTCAGTGTGTGTCTGTGTTACTGGGTGTCAGTGTGTGTCTGTGTTACTGCGTGTCAGTGTGTGTCTGTGTTACTTGGTGTAAGTGTGTGTCTTTGTTACTTGGTGTCCGTGTGTGTCTGTGTTACTGGGTGTCAGTGCATGTCTTTGTTACTTTGTGTCAGTGCATATCTGTGTTACTTGGTGTAAGTGTGTGTCTTTGTTACTTGGTGTATTTGTATGTCTTTGTTACTTGGTGTAAGTGTGTGTCTGTGTTACTTGGTGTAAGTGTGTGTCTGTGTTCCTGGGTATCAGTGTATGTCTTTGTTACTTGGTGTCAGTGTATGTCTGTGTTACTTGGTGTAAGTGTGTGTCTGTGTTACTGGGTATCAGTGTATGTCTTGGTTACTTTGTGTCATTGTATGTTTGCGTTGCTTGGTGTAAGTGTGTGTCTGTGTTACTTGGTGTAAGTATGTGTCTGTGTTACTGGGTGTCAGTGTGTTTCTGTGTTACTTGGTGTAAATGTGTGTCTTTGTTACTTGCTGTCCGTGTGTGTCTGTGTTACTGGGTGTCAGTGCATGTCTTTGTTACTGGGTGTCAGTGTGTGTCTTTGTGACTTGGTGTCAGTGTATGTCTTTGTTACTTGGTGTCAGTGTATGTCAAAATACTTGGTGAAAGTGTATGTCTTTGTTACTTGGTGTAATTGTCTATCTTTGTTAGTTGGTGTAAGTATATGTCTTTGTTACTTGGTGTCAGTGTATGTCTTTGCTATTGGTGTCAGTGTATGTCTTTGTGACTTGGTGTCAGTGTATGTCTGTGTTACTGTTTATTAGTGCTTCTCTGTGTAACTGGGTGTCAGTGTGTGTTTGTTTGTGTTACTGGGTGTCAGTGTATGACTTTGTTACTTGGTGTAAGTGTGTGTCTGTGTTACTGGGTGTCAGTGTCTGTCTTTGTGACTTGGTGTCTGTGCATGTCTGTGTTACTGTTTATTAGTGCTTCTCTGTTACTGGGTGTCAGTGTGTGTTTGTTTGTGTTACTTGGTGTCAGTGTATGTCTTTGTTACTTGGTGTATGTGTGTGTCTTTGATACTTGGTGTAATTGTATGTCTTTGTTACTTGGTGTCAGTGTATGTCTGTGTTACGTGGTGTAAGTGTATGTCTTTGTTACTCTGTGTAAGTGTGTGTCTGTGTTACTGGGTGTCAGTGTGTGTCTGTGTTACTGGGTGTCAGTGTGTGTCTGTGTTACTGGGTGTCAGTGTGTGTCTGTGTTACTTGGTGTAAGTGTGTGTCTTTGTTACTTTGTGTCAGTGCATATCTGTGTTATTTGGTGTAAGTGTGTGTCTTTGTTACTTGGTGTATTTGTATGTCTTTGTTACTTGGTGTAAGTGTGTGTCTGTGTTACTTGGTGTAAGTGTGTGTCTGTGTTCCTGGGTATCAGTGTATGTCTTTGTTACTTGGTGTCAGTGTATGTCTTTGTTACTTGGTGTAAGTGTGTGTCTGTGTCACTGGGTATCACTGTATGTCTTGGTTACTTTGTGTCATTGTATGTTTGCGTTGCTTGGTGTAAGTGTGTATCTGTGTTACTTGGTGTAAGTATGTGACTGTGTTACTGGGTGTCAGTGTGTGTCTGTGTTCCTTGGTGCTAGTGTGTGTCGTTGTTGCTTGGTGTCCGTGTGTGTCTTTGTTACTGGGTGTCAGTGCATGTTTTTGTAACTTTGTGTAAGTCTGTGTCTGTGTTACTGGGTATCAGTGTCTGTCTTTGTTACTTGGTGTAAGAGTGTGTCTGTGTTACACGGTATCAGTGTGTGTCTGTGTCCCTTGGTGCTAGTGTGTGTCGTTGTTACTTGGTGTCCGTGTGTGTCTGTGTTACTGGGTGTCTGTGTATGTCTTTGTTACTGGGTGTCAGAGTATGTTTTTGTTACTTGTTGTAAGTGTGTGTCTGTGTTACTGGGTATCAGTGTATGTCTTTGTTACTGGGTGTCAGTGTTTGTCTTGGTTACTTGGTGTCATTGTATGTCTGTGTTGCATGGTGTAAGTGTGTGTCTGTGGTACTGGGTGTCAGTGTGTGTCTGTGTCCCTTGGTGCTAGTGTGTGTCGTTGTTACTTGGTGTCCGTGTGTGTCTGTGTTACTGGTTGTCTGTGTACGTCTTTGTGTCTGGGTGTCAGTGTATGTTTTTGTTACTTGGTGTAAGTCTGTGTCTGTTACTGGGTATCAGTGTCTGTCTTTTTTACTTGGTGTCAGTGTATGTCTTTCTTACTGGGTGTCAGTGTGTGTCTTTGTGAATTGGTGTCAGTGTATGTCTTTGTTACTTGTTGTAAGTGTGTGTCTGTGTTACTGGGTATCAGTGTATGTCTTTGTTACTTGGTGTCAGTGCATGTCAAAGTACTTGGTGTAAGTGTATGACTTTATTCGTTGGTGTAACACCCTGTCTTTGTTACTTGGTGTAATTGTATCACTGTGTTACTGGGTATCAGTGTATGTCTGTGTTACTGGGTATCAGTGTATGTCTTTGTGACTTGGTGTCATTGCATGTCTGTGTTGCTTGGTGTAAGTGTGTGTCCTTGTTACTTGGTGTAAGTGTGTGTCCTTGTTACTTGGTGTAAGTGTGTGTCCTTGTTACTTGGTGTAAGTGTGTGTCCTTGTTACTTGGTGTAAGTGTGTGTCCTTGTTACTTGGTGTCCGTGTGTGTCTGTGTTACTGGGTGTCAGTGTATGTCTTTGTTACTGGGTGTCAGTGTATGTCTTTGTTACTGGGTGTCAGTGTATGTCTTTGTTACTTGGTGTAAGTGTGTGTCTGTGTTACTTGGTGTATGTGTGTGTCTTTGATACTTGGTGTTATTGTATGTCTTTGTTACTCGGTGTCAGTGTATGTCTTTGTTACTCGGTGTAAGTGTATGTCTTTGTTACTCGGTGTAAGTGTATGTCTTTGTTACTCGGTGTAAGTGTATGTCTTTGTTACTCGGTGTAAGTGTATGTCTTTGTTACTCGGTGTAAGTGTATGTCTTTGTTACTTGGTGTCATTGTATGTCTGTGTTACTTGGTATAAGTGTGTGTCTGTGTTACTGGGTGTCAGTGTGTGTCTGTGTTACTTGGTGTAAGTGTGTGTCTGTGTTACTTGGTGTAAGTGTGTGTCTGTGTTCCTGGGTATCAGTGTATGTCTTTGTTACTTGGTGTCAGTGTATGTCTGTGTTACTTGGTGTAAGTGTGTGTCTGTGTTACTGGGTATCAGTGTATGTCTTGGTTACTTTGTGTCATTGTATGTTTGCGTTGCTTGGTGTAAGTGTGTGTCTGTGTTACTTGGTGTAAGTATGTGTCTGTGTTACTGGGTGTCAGTGTGTGTCTGTGTTCCTTGGTGCTAGTGTGTGTCGTTGTTGCTTGGTGTCCGTGTGTGTCTGTGTTTCTGGGTGGCTGTGTATGTCTTTGTTACTGGGTGTCAGTGCATGTTTTTGTGACTTGGTGTAAGTCTGTGTCTGTGTTACTGGGTATCAGTGTCTGTCTTTGTTACTTGGTGTAAGAGTGTGTCTGTGTTACACGGTATCAGTGTGTGTCTGTGTCCCTTGGTGCTAGTGTGTGTCGTTGTTACTTGGTGTCCGTGTGTGTCAGTGTTACTGGGTGTCTGTGTACGTCTTTGTTTCTGGGTGTCAGTGTATGTTTTTGTTACTTGGTGTAAGTCTGTGTCTGTGTTACTGGGTATCAGTGTCTGTCTTTGTTACTTGGTGTCAGTGTATGTCTTTGTTACTTGGTTTAAGTGTGTGTCTGTATTACTGGTTGTCAGTGTATGTCTTTGTGACTTGGTGTCAGTGTATGTCTTTCTTACTGGGTGTCAGTGTGTGTCTTTGTGAATTGGTGTCAGTGTATGTCTTTGTTACTTGTTGCAAGTGTGTGTCTGTGTTACTGGGTATCAGTGTATGTCTTTGTTACTTGGTGTCAGTGCATGTCAAAATACTTGGTGTAAGTGTATGACTTTATTCGTTGGTGTAACTCCCTGTCTTTGTTACTTGGGGTAATTGTATCACTGTGTTACTGGGAATCAGTGTATGTCTGTGTTACCGGGTAGCAGTGTATGTCTTTGTGACTTGGTGTCATTGCATGTCTGTGTTGCTTGGTGTAAATGTGTGTCTCTGTTACTGGGTGTCAGTGTGTGTCTGTGTTACTTTGTGTAAGTGTGTGTCCTTGTTACTTGGTGCAAGTGTGTGTCTGTGTTACTGGGTGTCAGTGTATGTCTTTGTGACTTGGTGTCAGTGTATGTCTTTGTTACTGGGTGACAGTGTGTGTCTTAGTGACTTGGTGTCAGTATATGTCTTTGTTACTTGTTGTAAGTGTGCGGCTGTGTTACTGGGTATCAGTGTATGTCTTTGTCACATGGTGTCAGTGTATGTCAATATACTTGGTGTAAGTGTGTGTCTTTGTGTCTTGGTGTAATTGACTGCCTTTGTTACTTGGTGTAAGTGTATCTCTGTGTTGCTGGGTATCAGTGTATGTCTTTGTGACTTGGTATCAGTGTATGTCTTTGTTACTGGTGTCAGTGTGTGTCTGTGTTACAGGGTGTCAGTGTATGTCTTTGTGACTTGGTATCAGTGTATGTCTTTGTTACTTGGTGTAAGTGTGTGTCTGTGTTACTGGGTGTAAGTGTATGTCTTTGTGACTTGGTGTCAGTGTGTGTCTTTGTTACTGGGTGTCAGTGTGTGTCTTTGTGACTTGGTGTCAGTGTCTGTCATGGTTACTTGTTGTAAGTGTGTGTCTGTGCTACTGGGTATCAGTGTATGTCTTTGTTACTTGGTGTCAGGGTATGTCAAAACACTTGGTGTAAGTGTATGTCTTTGTTACTTGGTGTCTGTGTGTGTCTGTGTTACTGGGTATCAGTGTATGTCTTTGTGACATGGTATCAGTGTATGTCTTTGTTACTGCGTGTCAGTGTATGTCTGTTACTGGGTATCAGTGTATGTCTTTGTGACTTGGTATCAGTGTATGTCTCTGTTACTGGGTGTCAGTGTTTGTCTATGTTACTTGGTGTCAGTGTATGTCTTTGTTACTGTTTGTCAGTGTTTCTCTGTGTTACTGGGTGTCAGTGTGTGTCTGTGACACTAGGTGTCATTATTTAGTTTTGTTTAGAGATGCAGCACTCTGTGCCGACCATCAACCACCCATTTATACTAATCCTACACTAATCCCGTATTCCTATCACATCCCCACCTATCCCTATATATTTCCCTACCACCTTCCTATACTAGGGGCAATTTATGATGGCCAATTAACCTATCAACCTGCAAGTCTTTGGCATGTGGGAGGAAACCGGAGCAACTGGAGGAAACACACGCAGACACAGGGAGAACTTGCAAACTCCGCACAAGCAGTACCCTGAATCGAACCCGGGTCCCTGGAGCTGTGAGGCTGCGGTGCTAACCAATGCGCCAATGTGCCCCCCCCCCCCCCCCCCGCAGTGTGTGCCTTTGTTACTTGGTGTCAGTGTGTGTCTGTCTTACTGGGCATCAGTGTATGTCTTTGTGACTTCGTGTCAGTGTATGTCTTTTTTACTGGGTGTCAGTGTGTCTCTGTGTTACTGGATGTCATTGTGTGTTTGTTTGTCTTACTGGGAATCAGTGTATGTCTTTGTGACTTGGTATCAGTGTATGTCTTTGTTCCTGGGTGTCAGTGTGTTTCTGTGTTACTTGGTGGAAATGTGTGTCTTTGTTACTTGCTGTCCGTGTGTGTCTGTGTTACTGGGTGTCAGTGTATGCCTTTGTTACTTGGTGTCAGTGTATGTCTTTGTTACTTGGTTTAAGTGTGTGTCTGTGTGACTGGGTATCAGTGCATGTCTTTGTTACTTGGTGTAAGTGTGTGTCTGTGTTACTGGGTGTCAGTGCATGTCTTTGTTACTTGGTGTCAGTGTATATCTGTGTTACTTGTTGTAAGTGTGTGTCTTTGTTACTTGGTGTAATTGAATGTCTTTGTTACTTTTTGTCAGTGTATGTCTGTGTTACTTGGTGTAAGTGTATGTCTTTGTTTCTTGGTGTAAGTGTGTATCTGTGTTACTGGGTGTCAGTGTATGTCTGTGTTACTTGGTGTTAGTGTATGTCTTTGTTACTTGGTGCAAGTGTTTGTCTGTGTTACTTGGTGTCAGTGTGTGTCTGTCTTACTGGGCATCAGTGTATGTCTTTGTGACTTCGTGTCAGTGTATGTCTTTGTTACTGGGTGTCAGTGTGTGTCTTTGTGACTTGGTGTCAGTGTATGACTTTGTTACTTGGTGTAAGTGTGTGTCTTTGTTACTGGGTATCAGTGTATGTCTTTGTTACTTGGTGTCAGTGTATCTCAAAATATTTGCTGCAAGTGGATGTCTTTGTTACTTGGTGTAATTGTCGGTCTTTGTTACTTGGTGTAAGTGTATGTCTTTGATACTTGGTGTCAGTGTATGTCTGTGTTACTTGGTGTTAGTGTATGTCTTTGTTACTTGGTGTTAGTGTATGTCTTTGTTACTAGGTGCAAGTGTGTGTCTGTGTTACTTGGTGCAAGTGTGTGTCTGTGTTCCTGGGTATCAGTGTATGTCTTTGTTACTTGGTGTCAGTGTATGTCTGTGCTACTTGGTGTAAGTGTGTGTCTGTGTTACTGGGTGTCAGTGTGTGTCTGTGTTACTGGGTGTCAGTGTGTGTCTGTGTTACTTGGTGTAAGTGTGTGTCTTTGTTACTTGCTGTCCGTGTGTGTCTGTGTTACTGGGTGTCAGTGTATGTATTTGTTAATTGGTGTCAGTGTATGTGTTTGTTACTTGGTGTAAGTGTGTGTTTGTGTTACTGGGTATCAGTGTCTGTCTTTGTTACTTGGTGTAAGTGTGTGTCTGTTACAGGGTATCAGTGCATGTCTTTGTTGCTTGGTGTAAATGTGTGTCTGTGTTACTGGGTATCAGTGTCTGTCTTTGTTACTTGGTGTAAGTGTGTGTCTGTTACAGGGTATCAGTGCATGTCTTTGTTGCTTGGTGTAAATGTGTGTCTGTGTTACTGGGTATCAGTGTATGTCTTTGTGACTTGATGTCAGTGTATGTCTTTGTTACTTCGTGTAAGTGTGTGTCTGTGTTACTGGGTGTCAGTTTGTGTCTGTGTTACTTGGTGTAAGTCTGTGTCTTTGTTACTTGGTGTCCGTGTGTGTCTGTGTTACTGGCTGTCAGTGTATGTCTTTGTTACTGGGTGTCAGTGTATGTCTTTGTTACCTGGCGTAAGTGTGTGTCTGTGTTGCTGGGTATCAGTGTATGTCTTTGTTACTTGGTGTAAGTGTGCGTCTGTATTACTGCGTGTCAGTTTGTGTCTGTGTTACGTGGTGTAAGTCGGTGTCTTTGTTTCTTGGTGTCTCTGTGTGTCTGTGTTACTGGGTGTCAGTGTATGTCTTTGTTACTGGGTGTCAGTGTATGTCTTTGTTACTGGGTGTCAGTGTGTGTCTTTGTGACTTGGTGTCAGTGTATGTCTTTGTTACAAGGTGTAAGGGTGTGTCTGTTACTGGGTATTAGTATATGTCTTTGTGACTTGGTATCAGTGTATGTCTTTGTTACTGGGCGTCAGGGTGTGTTTGCGATATTTGGTGTCAGTGTATGTCTTTGTTACTGTTTATTAGTGTTTCCCTGTGTTGCTGGGTGCCAGTGTGTGTTTGTTTGTGTTACTGGGTGTCAGTGTATGTCTTTGTTACTTGGTGTAAGTGTGTGTCTGTGTTACTGGGAATCAGTGTCTGTCTTTGTTACTTGGTGTAAGTGTGTGGCTGTGTTACTTGGTGTAAGTGTGTGTCTGTGTTCCTGGGTATCAGTGTATGTCTTTGTTACTTGGTGTCAGTGTATGTCTGTGTTACTTGGTGTAAGTGTGGGTCTGTGTTACTGGGTATCAGTGTATGTCTTTGTTCCTTGGTGTCAGTGTCTGACTTTGTTACTTGGTGCAAATGTGTGTCTTTGTTACTGGGTGTCAGTGCATGTCTTTGTTACTTGGTGTCAGTGCATGTCAAAATACTTGGTGTAAGTGTTTGTCTTTGTTACTTGGTGATAGTGTGTGTCTGTGTTACTGGGTATCGGTGTATGTCTTTGTGACTTGGTATCAGTGTATGTCTTTGTGACTTGGTGTCAGTGTATGTCTTTGTTACTGGGTGTCACTGTGTGTCTGCGATATTTGGTGTCAGTGCATGTCTTTGTTACTGTTTATTAGTGTTTCTCTGTTACTGGGTGTCAGTGTGTGTTTGTTTGTGTTACTGGGTGTCAGTGTATGTCTTTGTTACTTGGAGTAAGTGTGTTTCTGTGTTACTGGGTATCAGTGTCTGTCTTTGTTACTTGGTGTATGTGTGTGTCTTTGATACTTGGTGTAATTGTATGTCTTTGTTACTTGGTGTCAGTGTATGTCTGTTACGTGGTGTAAGTGTATGTCTTTGTTACTCGGTGTAAGTGTGTGTCTGTGTTACTTGGTGTAAGTGTGTGTCTGTGTTACTGGATATCTGTGTATGTCTTTGTTACTTGGTGTAAGTGTGCGTCTGTGTTACTGGGCATCAGTGTCTGTCTTTGTTACTTGGTGTATGTGTGTGTCTTTGTTACTTGGTGTAATTGTCTGTCTTTGTTACTTGGTGTAAGTGTGTGTCTGTGTTACTTGGTGTAAGTGTGTGTCTGTGTTCCTGGGTATCAGTGTATGTCTTTGTTACTTGGTGTCAGTGTATGTCTGTGTTACTTGGTGTAAGTGTGTGTCTTTGTTACTGGGTGTCAGTGTGTGTCTGTGTTACTTGGTGTAAGTGTGTGTCTTTGTTCCTTGGTGTCCGTGTGTGTCTGTGTTACTGGGTGTCAGTGCATGTCTTTGTTACTTGGTGTCAGTGTATATCTGTGTTACTTGTTGTAAGTGTGTGTCTTTGTTACTTGGTGTAATTGAATGTCTTTGTTACTTGTTGTCAGTGTATGTCTGTGTTACTTGGTGTAAGTGTATGTCTTTGTTTCTTGGTGCTAATGTGTGTCTGTGTTACTGGGTGTCAGTGTATGTCTGTGTTACTTGGTGTAAGTGTGTGTCTGTGCTACTTGGTATCAGTGTATGTCTTTGTGACTTGGTGTCAGTGTATGTCTTTGTTACTGGGTGTCAGTGTATGTCTTTGTTACTTGGTGTAAGTGTGTGTCGGTGTTACTGGGTATCAGTGTATGTCTTTGTTACTTGGTGTCAGTGTATGGCAAAATATTTGGTGCAAGTGGATGTCTTTGTTACTTGGTGTCAGTGTACGTCTTTGTTACTGGGTGTCAGTGTGTGTCTGTTTCTGGGTATCAGTGTATGTCTTTGTGACTTGGTATCAGTGTGTGACTGTGTTACTTGGTGTCAGTGTATGTCTTTGTTACTGTTTATTAGTGTTTCTCTGTGTTACTGGGTGTCTGTGTGTGTCTTTGTTTCTTGGTGTAAGTGTGTGTCTTTGTTACTTGGTGTAATTGTATGTCTTTGTTACTTGGTGTAATTGTATGTCTTTGATACTTGGTGCAAGTGTGTGTCTGTGTTACTTGCTGGAGGTGTGTGTCTGTGTTCCTGGGTATCAGTGTATTTCTTTGTTACTAGGTGTCAGTGTATGTCTGTGTTACTTGGTGTAAGTGTGTGTCTTTGTTACTGGGTGTCAGTGTGTGTCTTTGTTACTGGGTGTCAGTGTGTGTCTGTGTTACTTGGTGTAAGTGTGTGTCTTTGTTACTTGGTGCCCGTGTGTGTCTGTGTTACTGGGTGTCAGTGCATGTCTTTGTTACTTGGTGTCAGTGTATATCTGTGTTACTTGGTGTAAGTGAGTGTCTTTGTTACTTGGTGTAATTGAATGTCTTTGTTACTTGCTGTCAGTGTATGTCTGTGTTACTTGGTGTAAGTGTGTTTCTGTGTTACTGAGTATCAGTGTATGTCTTTGTTACTTGGTGTCAGTGTATGTCTGTGTTACTTGGTGCAAGTGTGTGTCTGTGTTACTTGGTGTAAGTGTGTGTCTGTGTTCCTGGGTATCAATGTATGTCTTTGTTACTTGGTTTAAGTGTGTGTCTGTGTTACGTGGTGTAAGTGTGTGTCTTTGTTACTTGGTGTCCGTGTGTGTCTGTGTTACTGGGTGTCAGTGTATATCTGTGTTACTTGTTGTAAGTGTGTGTCTTTGTTACTTGGTGTAATTGAATGTCTTTGTTACTTGTTGTCAGTGTTTAGTCTGTGTTACTTGATGTAAGTGTATGTCTTTGTTTCTTGGTGTAAGTGTGTGTCTGTGTTACTGGGTGTCAGTGTATGTCTGTTACTTGGTGTAAGTGTGTGTCTGTGCTACTGGGTATCAGTGTATGTCTTTGTGACTTGGTGTCAGTGTCTGTCTTTGTTACTGGGTGTCAGTGTGTGTCTTTGTGACTTGGTGTCAGTGTATGTCTTTGTTACTTGGTGTAAGTGTGTGTCTGTGTTACTGGGTATCAGTGTATGTCTTTGTTACTTGGTGTCAGTGTATGTCAAAATATTTGGTGCAAGTGGATGTCTTTGTTACTTGGTGTAATTGTCTGTCTTTGTTGGTGTAATTGTATGTCTTTGTTACTTGGTGTCAGTGTATGTCTGTTACTTGGTGTAAGTGTGTGTCTGTGCTACTGGGTATCAGTGTATGTCTTTGTGACTTGGTATCAGTGTATGTCTTTGTGACTTGGTGTCAGTGTATGTCTTTGTTACAGGGTGTCAGTGTGTGACTGTGTTACTTGGTGTCAGTGTATGTCTTTGTTACTGTTTATTAGTGTTTCTCTGTGTTACTGGGTGTCCGTGTGTGTTTTTTTGACTTGGTGTAAGTGTGTGTCTTTGTTACTTGGTGTAATTGAATGTCTTTGATACTTGGTGTCAGTGTATGTCTGTGTTACTTGGTGTTAGTGTATGTCTTTGTTACTTGGTGCAAGTGTGTGTCTGTGTTACTTGGTGCAAGTGTGTGTCTGTGTTCCTGGGTATCAGTGTATGTCTTTGTTACTTGGTGTCAGTGTATGTCTGTGTTACTTGGTGTAAGTGTGTGTCTGTGATCCTGGTTATCAGTGTATGTCTGTGTTACTTCTTGTCAGTGTATGTCTGTGTTACTTGTTGCAAGTGTGTGTCTGTGTTACTGGGTGTCAGTGTGTGTCTGTGTTACTTGGTGTAAGTGAGTGTCTTTGTTACTTGGTGTAATTGTATGTATTTGTTACTTGCTGTCAGTGTATGTCTTTGTTACTTGTTGTAAGTGTATGTCTTTGTTACTTGGTGTAAGTGTGTGTCTTTGTTACCGGGTGTCAGTGTATGTCTTTGTTACCGGGTGTCAGTGTATGTCTTTGTTGCTTGGTGTAAGTGTGTTTCTGTGTTACTGATTATCAGTGTATGTCTTTGTTACTTGGTGTCAGTGTATGTCTGTGTTACTTGGTGTAATTGTCTGTCTTTGTTACTTGGTGTAATTGTCTGTCTTTGTTACTTGGTGTAAGTGTATGTCTTTGTTACTTGGTGTCAGTGTATGTCTTTGTTACTTGGTTTCAGTGTGTGTCTGTGTTAATGGGTATCAGTGTATGTCTTTGTGACTTGGTATCAGTCTATGTCTTTGTGACTTGGTGTCAGTGTATGTCTTTGTTACTGTTTATTCGTGTTTCTCTGTATTACTGGGTGTCAGTGCATGTCTTTGTTACTTGGTGTCAGTGCATATCTGTGTTACTTGGTGTAAGTGTGTGTCTTTGTTCCTTGGTGTAATTGTATGTCTTTGTTACTTGGTGTCAGTGTATATCTGTGTTCCTGGGTATCAGTGTATCTCTTTGTTACTTGGTGTCAGTGTATGTCTTTGTGACTTGGTATCAGTGTATGTCATTGTTACCGGGTGTCAGTGTGTGACTGTGTTACTTGGTGTAAGTGTATGTCTTTGTTACTTGGTGTCGGTGTGTCTGTGTTACTGGGTATCAGTGTATGTCTTTGTTACTTGGTGTCAGTGTATGTCAAAATACTTGGTGTAATTGTCTGTCTTTGTTCCTTGGTGTAAGTGTATGTCTTTGTTACTTGGTGTCAGTGTGTGTCTTTGTTACTTGGTGTCAGTGTGTGTCTGTGTTACTGGGTATCAGTGTATGTCTTTGTGACTTGGTGTCAGTGTATGTCTTTGTGACTTGGTGTCAGTGTATGTCTTTGTTACAGGGTGTCAGTGTGTGAATGTGTTAGTTGGTGTCAGTGTATGTCTTTGTTACTGTTTATTAGTGTTTCTCGGTGTTACAGGGTGTCAGTGTGTGTTTGTTTGTGTTACTGGGTGTCAGTGTATGTCTTTGTGACTTGGTGTCAGTGCATGTCTTTGTTACTGGGTGTCAGTGTCTGTCTTTGTTACTTGGTGTCAGTGTATGTCATTGTTATTTGGTGTAAGTGTGTGTCTTTGTTACTTGGTGTAATTGTATGTCTTTGTTACTTGGTGTCAGTGTATGTCTGTGTTACTTGGTGTAAGTGTATGTCTTTGTTACTTGGTGTAAGTGTGTGTCTGTGTTCCTGGGTATCAGGGTATCTCTTTGTTACTTGGTGTCAGTGTATGTCTTTGTGACTTGGTATCAGTGTATGTCATTGTTACCGGGTGTCAGTGTGTGTCTGTGTTACTTGGTGTAAGTGTATGTCTTTGTTACTTGGTGTCCGTGTGTGTCTGTGTTACTGGGTGTCAGTGTATGTCTTTGTTACTTGGTGTCAGTGTATGTCTTTGTTACTTGGTGTAAGTGTGTGTCTGTGTTACTGGGTATCAGTGTCTGTCTTTGTTACTTGGTGTAAGTGTGTGTCAGTGTTACAGGGTATCAGTGCATGTCTTTGTTACTTGGTGTCAGTGTATGTCTGTGTTACTTGGTGTAAGTGTGTGTCTGTGTTAATGGGTATCATGTATGTCTTTGTTACTTGGTGTCAGTGTATGTCAACATACTTGGTGTAATTGTCAGTCTTTGTTACTTGGTGTAAGTATGTCTTTGTTACTTGGTGTCAGTGTCTGTCTTTGTTACTTGGTGTCAGTGTGTGTCTGTGTTACTGGGTATCAGTGTATGTCTTTGTGACTAGGTATCAGTGTATGTCTTTGTGACTTGGTGTCAGTGTATGTCTTTGTTACTGTTTATTACTGTTTCTCCGTGTTACAGGGTGTCAGTGTGTGTTTCTTTGTGTTACTGGGTGTCAGTGTATGTCTTTGTGACTTGGTGTCAAAGCATGTCTTTGTTACTGGATGTCAGTGTATGTCATTGTTATTTGGTGTCAGTGTGTGTCTGCGTTACTGGGTATCAGTGTATGTCTTTGTTACTTGGTGTCAGTGTATGGCTGTGTTACTTGGTGTAAGTGTATGTCTTTGTTACTTGGTGCAAGTGTGTGTCTGTGTTACTTGGTGTAACTGTGTGTCTGTGTTCCTGGGTATCAGTGTATGTCTTTGTTACTTGGTGTCAGTGCATGTCTGTGTTACTTTTTGTAAGTGTGTGTCTTTGTTACTTGTTGTCAGTGTATGTCTGTGTTACTTGGTGTAAGTGTATGTCTTTGTTACTTTGTGTAAGTGTGTGTCTGTGTTACTTGGTGTAAATGTTTGTCTGTGTTACTGGGTGTCAATGTATGTCTTTGTTACCGGGTGTCAGTGTATGTCTTTGTTACTTGGTGTAAGTGTGTGTCTGTGTTACTGGGTGTCAGTGTCTGTCTTTGTTACTTGGTGTAAGTGTGTTTCTGTGTTACTGAGTATCAGTGTATGTCTTTGTTACTTGGTGACAGTGTATGGCTGTGTTACTTGGTGTAAGTGTGTGTCTGTGTTACTGGGTCTCAGTGCATGTCTTTGTGACTTGGTATCAGTGTATGTCTTTGTTACTTGGTGTCAGTGTATGTCTTTGTTACTTGTTGTAAGTGTGTGTCTGTGTTACTGGGTATCATTGTATGTCTTTGTTACTTGGTGTCAGTGTATGTCAAAATACTTGGTGTAAGTGTATGTCTTTGTTACTTGGTGTAATTGTCTGTCTTTGTTACTTGGTGTAATTGTATGTCTTTGTGACTTGGTGTAAGTGTGTGTCTTTCTTACTTGGTGTCAGTGTATGTCTTTGTTACTTGGTGTCAGTGTGTGTCTTTGTTACTTGGTGTCAGTGTGTGTCTGTGTTACTGGGTATCAGTGTATGTCTTTGTGACTTGGTATCAGTGTATGTCTGTGTTACTGGTTGTCAGCGTGTGTCTGTGTGACTGGGTATCAGTGTATTTCTTTGTGACTTGGTATCAGCGTATGTCTTTGTTGCTGGGTGTCAGTGTGTGTCTGTGTTACTGGGTATCAGTGTATGTCTTTGTGACTTGGTATCAGAGTATGTCTTTGTTACTGGGTGTACAGTGTGTGTCTGTGTTCCTGGGTATCAGTGTATGTCTTTGTGACTTGGTATCAGAGTATGTCTTTGTTACTGGGTGTCAGTGTGTGTCTTTGTGACTTGGTGTCAGTGTATGTCTGTGTTAGTTGGTGTAAGTGTATGTCTTTGTTACTTGGTGTAAGTGTGTGTCTGTGTTACTGGGTGTCAGTGTGAGTTTGTTTGTTACTGGGTGTCAGTGTATGTCTTTGTTACTTGGTGTAAGTGTGTGTCTGTGTTTCTGGGTATCAGTGTCTGTCTTTGTTACTTGGTGTCAGTTTATGTCTGTGTTAGTTGGTGTAAGTGTATGTCTTTGTTACTTGGTGTAAGTGTATGTCTTTGTTACTTGGTGTAAGTGTGTGTCTGTGTTACTTGGTGTAAGTGTGTGCCTTTGTTACTTGGTGTAAGTGTGTGTCTGTGTTACTTGGTGTAAGTGTGTGTCTGTGTTACTTGGTGTAAGTGTGTGTCTGTGTTACTGGGTATCAGTGTCTGTCTTTGTTACTTGGTGTAAGTGTGTGTCAGTGTTATAGGGTATCAGTGCATGTCTTTGTTACTTGGTGTCAGTGTATGTCTGTGTTACTTGGTGTAAGTGTGTGTCTGTGTTAATGGGTATCATGTATGTCTTTGTTACTTGGTGTCAGTGTATGTCAACATACTTGGTGTAATTGTCAGTCTTTGTTACTTGGTGTAAGTGTATGTCTTTGTTACTTGGTGTCAGTGTCTGTCTTTGTTACTTGGTGTCAGTGTGTGTCTGTGTTACTGGGTATCAGTGTATGTCTTTGTGACTAGGTATCAGTGTATGTCTTTGTTACTGGTTGTCAGTGTGTGAATGTGTTAGTTGGTGTCAGTGTATGTCTTTGTTACTGTTTATTACTGTTTCTCCGTGTTACAGGGTGTCAGTGTGTGTTTCCTTGTGTTACTGGGTGTCAGTGTATGTCTTTGTGACTTGGTGTCAGTGCATGTCTTTGTTACTGGATGTCAGTGTATGTCATTGTTATTTGGTGTCAGTGTGTGTCTGCGTTACTGGATATCAGTGTATGTCTTTGTTACTTGGTGTCAGTGTATGTCAAAATACTTCGTGTAAGTGTATGTCTTTGTTACTTGGTGTAATTGTCTGTCTTTTTACTTGGTGTCAGTGTGTGTCTGTGTTACTGGGTATCAGTGTATGTCTTTGTGACTTGGTGTCAGTCTATGTCTTTTTTACTGGGTGTCAGTGTGTGTCTTTGTGACTTGGTGTCAGTCTATGTCTTTTTTACTGGGTGTCAGTGTGTGTCTGTGTTACTTGGTGTCAGTGTATGTCATTGTTACTGTGTATCAGTGTTTCTCTGTGCTACTGGGTGTCAGTGTATGTCTTTGTTACTTGGTGTCAGTGTATGTCTTTGTTACTTGGTGTAAGTGTGTGTCTGTGTTACTGGGTATCAGTGTCTGTCTTTGTTACTTGGTGTAAGTGTGTGTCAGTGTTACAGGGTATCAGTGCATGTCTTTGTTACTTGGTGTCAGTGTATGTCAACATACTTGGTGTAATTGTCTGTCTTTGTTACTTGGTGTAAGTGTATGTCTTTGTTACTTGGTGTCAGTGTATGTCTTTGTTACTTGGTGTCAGTGTGTGTCTGTTACTGGGTATCAGTGTATGTCTTTGTGACTTGGTATCAGTGTATGTCTTTGTGACTTGGTATCAGTGTATGTCTTTGTGACTTGGTATCAGTGTATGTCTTTGTGACTTGGTGTCAGTGTATGTCTTTTTTACTGGGTGTCAGTGTGTGTCTGTGTTACTTGGTGTCAGTGTATGTCATTGTTACTGTGTATCAGTGTTTCTCTATGCTACTGGTTGTCAGTGTGTGTTTGTTTGTGTTACTGGGTATCAGAGTATGTCTTTGTGACTTGGTATCAGTGTATGTCTTTGTTACTGGGTGTCAGTGTATCAATGTTTCTCTGTGCGACTGGGTGTCAGTGTGTGTTTGTTTGTGTCACTGGGTGTCAGTGACACTAGGTGTCGGTATTTAGTTTAGTTGAGAGATACAGCACTTAAACAGGCCCTTCGGCCCACCGAGTCTGTGCCGACCATCAACCACCCATTTATACTAATCCTACACTAATCCCGTATTCCTATCACATCCCCACCTATCCCTATATATTTCCGTACCACCTACCTATACTAGGGGCAATTTATGATGGCCAATTAACATATCAACCTGCAAGTCTTTGGCATGTGGGAGGAAACCGGAGCACCCTGTGTATGGGGTTTTCACAATGTATCAGGATCCTGCCAGGTGTATGGGGTTTTCACAATGTATCAGGATCCTGCCGGGTGTGTATGGTTTTTCCCAGTGGATCAGGATCCTGCCGGGTGTATGGGGTTTTCACAATGTATCAGGATCCTGCCGGGTGTGTATGGTTTTTCCCAGTGTATCAGGATCCTGCCGGGTGTGTATGGGGTTTTCACAGTGTCTCAGGATCCTGCCAGATGTGTATGGGGTTTTCACAGTGTCTCAGGATCCTGCCGGGTGTGTATGGGTTTTCACAGTGTAACAGGATCTGCCAGGTGTGTATGGGGGTTTCACAGTGCAACAGGATCTGCCAGGTGTGAATGGGGTTTTCACAGTTAATCAGTATCCTGCCAGGTGTGTCTGGGGTTTTCACAGTGTATCAGGATCCTGCCAGGTGTGTATGGGGGTTTCACAGTGTATCAGGATCAGCCAGGTGTGTATGGGGTTTCACAGTGGATCAGGATCCTGCCAGATGTGTTTGGGGGTTTAACAGTGTATCAGGATCCTGCCAGATGTGCATGGGGGTTTTACAGTGTATCAGGATCCTGCCAGGTGTTTGTGGGTGTTTCACAGTGTATCAGGATCCTGCCAGGTGTGTATGGGGGTTTCACAGTGCAACAGGATCTGCCAGGTTTGAATGGGGTTTTCACAGTGTATCAGTATCCTGCCAGGTGTGTATGGGTTTTTCACAGTGTATCAGGATCCTTCCAGGTGTGTCTGGGGTTTTCACAGTGTAACAGGATCCTGCCAGGTGTGTCGGGGGTTTTCACAGTGTAACAGGATCTTCCAGGTGTGTCTGGGGTTTTCACAGTGTATCAGGATCCTGCCAGGTGTTTATGGGGTTTCGCAGTGGATTATGATCCTGCCAGGTGTGTATGGGGGTTTAACAGTGTATCAGGATCTGCCAGGTGTGTATGGGGTTTCACAGTGGATCATGATCCTGCCAGGTGTGTATGGGGGTTTAACAGTGTATCAGGATCTGCCAGGTGTGTATGGGGTTTCACAGTGGATCATGATCCTGCCAGGTGTGTATGGGGGTTTAACAGTGTATCAGGATCTGCCAGGTGTATTTGAGGGTTTCACAGTGTATCAGGATCTGCCAGGTGTGTATGGGGTTTCACAGTGGATCAGGATCCTGCCAGGTGTGTATGGGGGTTTCACAGTGTATCAGCATCTGCCAGGTGTGTATGGGGTTTCACAGTGGATCAGGATCCTGCCAGGTGTGTATGGGGTTTCAGAGTGGATCTGAACATTGATCTTACTGACTGTTAGTTTCATCAACAGCCTCTTCCCTCTGGCACCAGCAACTCAACATCCCATTCAGGGCCTGCTCAGGGCAACAGAGGATATTTTCTGTTCCACCGAATACACAATATCTCACCTTGATCTTTCACCTATTCCTGTGCCTCACCTGTTTCTCATCCTGTCCAGCGTTGGGTGGCTTCCTGCTCTTTGCGGTCACACTTTTGCTCAGAAACATATTCTTCACTGAATGACTGTCTCTACCCAGTTTACAGTCCCCAGTACCAGATATCTATTGCTCTGTTCTGGTGCTCAGGGGTTCCCTCCAGCTGTGTGATGCCCCTCTTCCTATTAAACCCCTGTACTGTGTCCTCTGCTTGTATGAGCTGAAGATTCTTCAAGGAGCGTAGGACCATTTGTCAGGGCAGAGTTTGTATTTGAACAGATTTCTGAACTTACCTGTGCTCAATCTCATTCTTGAAGGTGTTAGATCTGCTCCTCCGCTTGGACCTTCGGCCATGGTGGTGACAGACGTTCCAAGATCCTGACGTTCTGTAATAAATACAATATTAATAAGAGGGTGGAACGGCAATATTAGAAGGAGACCGTTGCCTTGTTAAATATGGTATCAGTCCTTCGCCCTCCATCAGCACAGCAGCTGTTAGTTCTGAGGCCAAGCCTTTCCCAGGTGTTATGATCAACTCTCCACATCAGAGGCTGCTCAGTGAAATCTAGTGAACCTGCTGATCTCTGGAACCCATTTGCAGACAGGATCCCATTGGCCGAGACTCCGCACTGGGAGCATTCATTGATGAGATTTATTAACACAATGCAGCCTGAGGTAGAGAATATTCTGCAGGGAAATGTGGACCTGGTCATGATAAAGATTGAGACTGGGGAATAAGTAATGGGAAGAAGGAAATGGCAGAGACTTTGAACAAATACTTTGTATCTGTCTTCACAGTGGAACACACTAAAAGCATCCCCTAATAATAGAAAGCACATACCTTCCAGGAGAGCACGAGGAGGGAGCCGATAAATACAGCCTGAGGATCGTGGCCTCGAGCACTTACCTTCCGGGAGAGCAGCGGGCCTGCGGGAAGAGCACGGAATGGGGAGCCAATAAATAGAGTCTGAGGATTGCGGCCGAGAGAACTTACCTTCCGGGAGAGCAGTGGAGAGGAGTCCAGGCACATCAGAGTTTGAAAACAAAGTGAGCAGTGACGTTGCAGGAAAGCTGCAAGGTGAGCAACTGCTGTGGGAATAACTCGAACTAGTTGGGATAGGACACTACTGTTCAGGTGTGTGTGTGTAAATAACTTAATAATAAGGAACATGTGAGTAGCTGCTTCTTTTTTTGAGTTAGGTTTATTTTAACTAGTGAATTGCATTGATTTTTAGTAGGATTTATCAGTTCTCGTAAGGTTTATTAATAATTCTAAGCTGTTATAGTATTAGCAAGGTTTTTTTTTAAGCAATAGTAAAGGGTCAACTTATAAATAAAAGGTATGGCAGGGTTGCTACAACCTCAAGAGTGCACCTCCTGTGCTATGTGGGAGCTCCATGACGGTTCCCATATCCTGGAGAAACATTTGTGCAGGAAGTCTCGTCAATTGAAGCAGCTTGAGCTCCGGGTTTTGGAACATGAGCAGCAGCTAGCGACACCGCAGTGTATTCATGAGGATGAGATCTACGTGGATCGCACTTTTATAGATGTGGTCACCCCACAGCCATGAGTTTGCAGGGAGAGAGGGAATGGGTGACCACCAGACAGTCAAAAAGAATCAGGCAGGTAGTGCAGGAAACCCCTGAGTTCATCTCGCTCTCCAACAGGTATTCAGTTCTGAAAACTGAGGAAAGTGATGCTTCACCTGGGGAGTGCAGCCAGAATCAAGTCCATGGCACCATGGGTGGCTCAGCTGCACAGGGGGGTACAGGGAAGACTAGAAGAGCCATAGTGATAGATGATTCAATAGTCAGGGGAACAGACCAGCGTTTCTGTGGCCGCAAACATGAATCCAGGATGGTGTGTTGCTTCCCTGGTGCTAGGGTCACTGAGAATTCTGAAGGGGGAGGGTAAACAGCCAGCAGTCATGGCCCACATCGGAAGCAACGACACAGGTAGAAAGAGGGATGTGGTCCTGCAGTCAGAATTTAGGGAGCTTGGTAAGAAATTAGCAAGCAGGACCTCAAAAGTAGTAAACCCCAGATTACTCCCAGTGCCACGTGCTAGTGAGTATAGAAATAGAAGGATAAGACAGATGAATGCGTAGCTGGAAAGATGGTGCATAAGGGAGGGCTTCAGATTCCTGGGACAATAGGACCGGCTGTGGGGGGAGATCAGACCTGTACAGGCTGGACGGGTTGCACCTGAACAGAGCCGGGACTGAGTTCCTTACGGGACGTTTTGCCAGTGCTGTTGGGGAGGGTTTAAACTAGTTTGGCAGGGGGACGGGGACCTGAGGGTGGACTCAGTTGGGACAAAATCAGAAATGAAAATGGAAGGTGGAAAATTAATGGATGGGTCTGGAAGACAGAGGAAATGAGGGTTAGAAAATAAATAAATTTGGCAGTGCTCAGGGTATCTACTTCAATGCAAGAAGTATAGCAAATAAAGCAGATGAGCTGAGGGCAGAAATAGACAAGTGGCAGTATGATATCATAGCTATTACAGAAACATGGCTTAAGGAGGGACAGGAATGGCAGCTGATAGTTACAGGCTTTTCAGATGCGATAGGGAGGGGGATAAGAAAGGAGGAGGAGTGGCATTTTAGGTCAAAGAAACTATTGTGAGGAGGGATAATATGTTGGAAGGTTCATCAAATGAGACCATATGGATTGAGCGAAAGAACAAAAAAGGGGCAATGACACTGCTAGGAGTGTACTATAGACCCCCAGTCAGAGGGAGATAGAAGAGCAGATATGTAGGCAAATCTCTGAGAAGTTCAAGATCAATAGGGCAGTAATAGTAGGCGATTTTAACTCCCCCAATATTAACCGGGATAGTTTTAATGTGAAAGGAATTGAGGGAGCAGAATTCTTTCAGGAGAACTTTTTTGCCCAGTATGTAGTAAGTCCAACAAGAGAGGGCGCAGTTTGAGACTTAGTTTTAGGAAATGAAGATGGGCAGATGGCAGGATTGGCAGTGGGAGAGAGAGCATTTTGGTGATAGTGATCATAATTCAGTCAGTTTTAGAACATAGAACATAGAACATAGAAAATACAGCACAGAACAGGCCCTTCGGCCCACGATGTTGTGCCGATCCTTTGTCCTCTGTCAAGTACAATTTAATCTATACCCCATCATTCTCCTTTATCCATATACCTATCTAAAAGCCGTTTGAAAGTCCCTAAAGTTTCTGACTCAACAACTTCCCCAGGCAAGGCATTCCATGCCCCGACCACTCTCTGGGTAAAGAACCTTCCCCTGACATCCCCCTTATATCTCCCACCCTTCACCTTAAATTTATGACCCCTTGTAACGCTTTGCTCCACCCGGGGAAAAAGTTTCTGACTGTCTACCCTATCTATTCCCCTGATCATCTTATAAACCTCTATCATGTCACCCCTCATCCTTCTCCGTTCTAATGAGAAGAGGCCCAGAATGTTCAGCCTTTCCTCGTAAGACTTATTCTCCATTCCAGGCAACATCCTGGTAAATCTCCTCTGCACCCTCTCCAAGGCTTCCACATCCTTCCTAAAATGAGGCGACCAGAACTGCACACAGTACTCCAAATGAGGCCTTACCAAGGTCCTGTACAGCTGCATCATCACCTCACGGCTCTTAAATTCAATCCCTCTGCTAATGAACGCTAACACCCCATATGCCTTCTTCACAGCCCTATCCACTTGAGTTGCAACTTTCAACGATCTATGCACATAGACCCCAAGGTCTCTCTGCTCCTCCACATGCCCAAGAACCCTACCGTTAACCCAGTATTTTGCATTCGTGTTTGTCCTTCCAAAATGGACGACCTCACACTTTTCAGGGTTAAACTCCATCTGCCACTTTTCAGCCCAGCACTGCAACCTATCCAAGTCCCTTTGCAGACGACAATAGCCCTCCTCGGTATCCACAACTCCACCAACCTTTGTATCATCTGCAAAGTTACTGACCCACCCTTCGACTTCCTCATCCAAGTCGTTAATAAAAATCACAAACAGGAGAGGACCCAGAACTGATCCCTGTGGCACGCCACTGGTAACTGGGCTCCAGGCTGAGTATTTACCATCTAAGACCACTCTCTGCCTTCTATCAGTTAGCCAAATCTTAATCCAACTGGCCACATTCCCCACTATCCCATGCCTCCTGACTTTCTCCATAAGTCTACCATGGGGGACCTTATCAAATGCCTTACTAAAATCCATGTACACCACATCCACTGGTTTACCCTCATCCACTTGCTTGGTCACCTGCTCAAAGAATTCAATCAGGCTTGTGAGGCAAGACCTACCCCTCACAAAACCGTGCTGACTGTCCCGAATCAAGCAGTGTCTTTCCAGATGCTCAGAAATCCTATCCCTCAGCACCTTTTCCATCAACTTGCCTACCACCGAAGTAAGACTAACTGGCCTGTAATTCCCAGGGTTGTTCCTATTCCCTTTCTTGAACAGGGGCACAACATTTGCCACCCTCCAATCACCTGGTACCACCCCCGTCAACAGAGAAGATGAAAAGATCATTGCCAGCGGCTCTGCAATTTCATCCCTTGCTTCCCATAACATCCTTGGATATACCCCGTCAGGCCCGGGAGACTTGTCTATCTTCAAGTTATTCAAAAACCCCAACACATCTTCCCTCCTAACGAGCACTTCCTCGAGCTTACCAGTCTGTTTCACACCGTCCTCTTCAGTAATACACCCCTTCTCATTCGTAAATACCGAAGAGAAGTACTCATTCAAAACCTCACTTATCTCTTCCGGCTCAACACACAGTCTCCCGCTATTGTCCTTGACCGGACCTACGGTCCCCCTAGTCATCCTCATATTTCTGACATACGCGTAAAAGGCCTTGGGGTTTTCTTTTATCCTACCCGCCAAGCATTTTTCATGCCCTCTCTTAGCTCTCCTAATCCCTTTCTTCAGATCCTTCCTGGCCATCTTGTATCCCTCCAGAGCTATGCCTGTGCCCTTTTTCCTCAACCTTATATACGCATCCTTCTTCTTCCTAACAAGACTCTCAACCTCTCTTGTCAACCACGGTTCCCTCACATGACCATCCCTTCCCTGTCTGACAGGGACATGCTTATCAATGGCCCCTACTATCTGCTCCTTGAAAAAGTTCCACATTTCGACCGTGCCCTTCCCTGCCAGCATATGCTCCCAACTTATGCTCCTCAGTTCCTGCCTGACAGCATCATATCTACCCTTCCCCCAATTGTAAACCTTGCCCTGTTGCACATACCTATCCCTCTCCATTACCACAGTGAATGCTACAGAATTGTGATCACTATCTCCAAAGTGCTCGCCCACCAACAGCTCTATCACTTGCCCTGGTTCATTACCTAGTACCAAATCCAATATTGCCTCCCCTCTGGTCGGGCAGTCTACATACTGAGTCAGAAAAGCTTCCTGGACATACTGCACAAACACTACCCCATCCAAACTATTCGATCTAAAGAGTTGCCAATCAATATTTGGGAAGTTGAAATCCCCCATAATTACTACCCTGTGACTTCTGCTCCTTTCCAAAATCTGTTTCCCAATCTGCTCTTCCACCTCCCTGCTGCTATTGGGGGGCCGATAGAAAACTCCCATCAAGGTGACTGCTCCTTTCCTGTTCCTGACCTCAACCCACAGTGCCTCAGTCGGCAGATCCTCCTCGAAAATTCTTTCAGCAGTTGTTACACTATTTCTAACTAACAATGCCACCCCCCCACCTCTTTTACCACCATTCCTAATCTTATGAAAACATCTATAACCAGGTACCTCCAAGAACCATTCCTCCCCCTCACCTATCCACGTTTCAGTGATGGCCACAACATCGTAGTCCCAAGTGCCCATCCACGCCTTCAATTCACTCACCTTATTCCTGATGCTTCTTGCGTTGAAGTATACGCACTTTAACCCTTCTCCGTGCCCATCTGTCCTCTGCGACAGTGCTACCTTCCCCAATACCTCATTGTAACATAATTGTGGAAAAGGACATAGATAGAACAGGAGTTAGAGTTCTCAATTGGGCAAATCCAATTTGACTAAACTGAGGAGTGATTTAGTGAAAGTGGACCGAATCAGATACTTGAAGGTAAATCAGTGTCAGAACAGTGGGAGGCATTCAAAGGGGAGATTCAAGGGGTTCAGGGTAAACATGTCCCTACAAAGAAAAAGGGTGAGGCGGCCAAATCTAGAGCCCTATGGATGGCAAGGAGCCTACAGGGTAAGATAAGGCAGAAAAGAAAGCTTATGTCCAACACCGAGAACTCAATACTACAGAAAGCCGGCAGGAGGATAAAAAGTGGAGGGGTGAAATCAAAAAGGAAATTAGAAAAGCAAACAGAGGGCATGAAAGAATATTGGCAAGCAAAATCAAGATGAACCCAAAGATGTTTTATCAATACATTAAGAGTAACTAAGGAGAGATAGGGCCCATAAAAGACCAAAAAGGTAACCTATGTGTAGGAGTGGAAGATATTGGTATGGTTCAGAATGAATATTTTGCGTCTGTCTTCACAAAACAGGGGGGCGTTGCAGATATTATAGTTAAGGAGGAAGAGTGTGAAGCATTGGATGAGATAAACATAGGGAGAGGGGAAGTATTAATAGGAGTAGCATCCTTGAAAGTTGATAAACCACCAGAGCCAGATGAAATGTATCCTAGACTGTTAAAAGCAGCAAGAGAGGAAATAGCAGAGGGTCTGACCATCATTTTCCAGTCCTCACTGGACACAGGTATGGTGTCGGAGAATTGCTAACGTTGTACCTCTGTTTAAAAAGGGATCGAAGGATAGACCGAATAATTACAGGCCAGTCAGTCTAACCTCAGTAGTGGGCAAATTATTGGAATCTATTCTGAGAGACAGGGTAAACTGTCACTTAGAAAGGCACAGATGAATCATGGATAGTCAGCATGGATTTGTTAAGGGAAGATTTTGTTTGACCAACTTGATCAAATGTTTTGAAGAAGTAACAAGGAAGATAGATGGGGGTTATGCAGTTGATGTGGTATACACGGAATTTAGCAAGGCTTTTGACAAGGTCCCACATGGCAGACTGGTTAAAAAAATAAAATCCCATGGTATCTAGGGAAATGCAGCAAGGTGGATACAAAATTGGCTCAATGGCAGGAAACAAAAAGTAATTGTTGATGGGTTTGTTTGTAACTGGACGGCTGTTTCCAGTGACGTTCCACAGGGCTCAGTACTGGGTCCCCTGCTTTTTGTGGTATATATTATCGATTTGGACGTAAATGTTGGGGGCATGATTAAGAAGTTTGCAGATGACGCAAAGATTGGCTGTGTGGTAGATAGCGAGGAGGATAGCTGTAGGCTACAGGAAGATACTGATGGTGTGGTCAGATGTGCAGAAAAGTGGTAAATGGAATTCAACCTGGAGAAGTGTGAGGTGATGCATTTGGGGAGGTCAAACAAGGCAAAGGAATACACGATTAATGGGAAAATACTGAGAAGTGTAGAGGAGGTGAGGGACCTTGGAGTGAATGTCCACAGATCCCTGAAGGTAGCAGGACAGGTCGGTAAGGTGGTGAAGAAGGCATATAGAATCCTTTCCTTTATTAACTGAGGTCTCGAATACAAGAGCAGGGAGGTTCTGCTGGAACTGTATAACTCATTGGTTGGGCCACAACTTGAGTACTGTGTGTAGTTCTGGTCACCTCATTACAGAAATGATGGAATTGCACCAGAGAGGGTGCAGAGGATATTTACCAGGATGTTGTCTGGACTGGAAAATGCAGCTATGAGGAAAGATTGGATAAGCTGGGGTTGTTCTCCTTGGAACAGAGAAGGCTGAGGAGAGATCAGATTGAAATGTACAAAATTGTGAGGGACCTGGATAGAGTGGAGGTGAAGGGTCTATTCACCTTAGCAGAGAGGTCAGTGATGGGGGGAGGTGGGAGCATAGATTTAAAGTAATCGGAAGAAAGATTAGAGGTGAGATGAGGAAAAACCTTTTCACCCAGAGGATGGTGATGGTCTGAAAGTCACTGCCTGAAAAGGGGAGTTGACTGAACTGGGTCAGAATACAGGAACTGCTCCGGGATAGAAACCCCAGGGAATGGACTGAACTGGGTCAGAATACAGGGGATTGTCCGGGATAGAAACCCCAGGGAATGGACCAAACCGGGTCAGAATACAGGGGATGGTCCGGGATAGAAACCACAGGGAATGGACCAAACCGGGTCAGAATACAGGGGCTGCTCCAGGATAGTAACCCCAGGGAATGGACCGAACTGGGTCAGAATACAGGGGCTGCTCCAGGATAGTAACCCCAGGGAATGGACTGAACTGGGTCAGAATACAGGGGCTGGTCCAGGAAGGTAACCCCAGGGAATGGACCGAACTGGTTCAGAATACAGGGGCTGGTCCTGGATAGTAACCCCAGGGAATGGACCGAACTGGGTCAGTATACAGGGGCTGGTCCAGGATAGTAACCCCAGGGAATGGACTGAACTGGAACAGAAAACAGGGGCTGGTCCAGGATAGTAAACCCCAGGGAATGGACTGAACTGGATCAGAACACAGGGGCTGGTCCTGGATAGTAACACCAGGGAATGGACTGAACTGGGTCAGAATACAGGGGCTGGTCAGGATAGTAACCCCAGGGAATGGACTGACCTGGATCAGAACACAGGGGCTGGTCCAGGATAGTAACCCCAGGGAATGGACTGAACTGGTTCAGAACACAGGGGCTGGTCCAGGATAGTAACCCCAGGGAATGGACTGAACTGTGTCAGAATACAGGGGCTCGTCCAGGGTAGTAACACCAGGGAATGGACTGAACTGGATCAGAATACAGGGGCGGGACCAGGATAGTAACCCCAGGGAATGGACTGAACTGGGTCAGAATACAGGGGCGGGTCCAGGATAGTAACCCCAGGGAATGGACTGTACTGGTCCAGAATACAGGGGCTGGTCCAGGATAGTAACCCCAGGGAATGGACTGAACTGGGTCAGAATACAGGGACTGGTCCAGGATAGTAACGCCAGGGAATGGACCGAACTGGGACAGAATACAGGGGCTGCTCCAGGATAGTAACCCCAGGGAATGGACCGAACTGGGTCTGAATACAGGGGCTGGTCCAGGATAGTAACCCCAGGGAATGGACCGAACTGGGTCAGAATACAGGGGCTGGTCCTGGATAGTAACCCCAGGGAATGGACTGAACTGGGACAGAATACAGGGGCTGCTCCAGGATAGTAACCCCAGGGAATGGACCGAACTGGGTCAGAATACAGGGGCTGGTCCTGGATAGTAACCCCAGGGAATGGACCGAACTGGGTCAGAATACAGGGGCTGCTCCGGGAGAGTAACCCCAGGGAATGGACCGAACTGGATCAGAATACAGGGGCTGGTCCGGGATAGAAATCCCAGGGAATGGACCGAACTGGGTCAGAATACAGGGACTGGTCCAGGATAGTAACCCCAGGGAATGGACCGAACTGGGTCAGAATACAGGGGCTGGTCCAGGATAGTAACCCCAGGGAATGGAGTGAACTGGGTCAGAATACTGGGGCTGGTCCAGGATAGTAACCCCAGGGAATGGACTGAACTGGTTCAGAATACGGGGACTGGTCCAGGATAGTAACCCCAGGGAATGGACTGAACTGAACTGGGTCAGAATACAGGGGACGGTCCAGGATAGTAACCCCAGGGAATGGACTGAACTGGGTCAGAATACAGGGGCGGGACCAGGATAGTAACCCCAGGGAGTGGACTGTACTGGGTCAGAATACTGGGGCTGGTCCAGGATAGTAACCCCAGGGAATGGACCGAACTGGGTCAGAATACAGGGGCTGGTCCAGGATAGTAACCCCAGGGAATGGACCGAACTGGGTCAGAATACAGGGGCTGCTCCAGGATAGTAACCCCAGGGAATGGACCAAACTGGGTCAGAATACAGGGGCTGGTCCTGGATAGAAACCCCAGGGAATGGACCGAACAGGGTCAGAATACAGGGGCTGGTCCTGGATAGTAACCCCAGGGAATGGACCGAACTGGGTCAGAATACAGGGGCTGCTCCAGGATAGTAACACCAGGGAATGGACCGAACTGGGTCAGAATACAGGGGCTGGTCCTGGATAGTAACCCCAGGGAATGGACCGAACTGGATCAGAATACAGGGGCTGGTCCGGGTTAGTAATCACAGGGAATGGACCGAACTGGGTCAGAATACAGGGACTGGTCCAGGATAGTAACCCCAGGGAATGGACTGAACTGGGTCAGAATACTGGGGCTGGTCCAGGATAGTAACCCCAGGGAATGGACTGAACTGGTTCAGAATACGGGGACTGGTCCAGGATAGTAACCCCAGTGAATGGACTGAACTGAACTGCGTCAGAATACAGAGGCTGGTCCAGGATAGTAAACCCAGGGAATGGACTGAACTGAACTGGGTCAGAATACAGGGGATGATCCAGGATAGTAACCCCAGGGAATGGACTGAACTGAACTGTGTCAGAATACAGGGGCTGGTCCAGGATAGTAACCCCATGGAATGGACTGAACTTGATCAGAATACAGGGGCTGGTCCAGGTTAGTAAGCCCAGGGAATGGACTGAACTGAACTGGGTCATAATACAGGGGCTGGTCCAAGATAGTAACCCCAGGGAATGGACTGAACTGGGTCAGAAGACAGGGGCTGGTCCAGGATAGTAACCCAAGGGAATGGACAGAACTGGGTCAAAATACAGGGGCTGGTCCAGGATAGTAACCCCAGGGAATGGACAGAACTGGGTCAAAATACAGGGGCTGGTCCAGAATAGCAATCCTTTGCAATGGACCGAACCGTGTCAGAATACAGGGGCTGGTCCAGTCTAGAAACCCCAGGGAATGGACTGAACTGGGTCAGAATAGAGGAACTGCTCCGGGATAGAAACCCCAGGGAATGACTGAACTGGGTCAGAATACAGGGGATTGTCCGGGTTAGAAACCCCAGGGAATGGACCAAACTGGGTTAGAATGCAGGGGATGGTCCGGAATAGAAACCCCAGGGAATTGACCAAACCGGGTCAGAATACAGGAACTGCTCCGGGATAGAAACCCCAGGGAATGGACTGAACTGGATCAGAATACAGGGGATGGTCCGGGATAGAAACCCCAGGGAATAGACTGAACTGGGTCAGAATACAGGGGCTGGTACGGGATAGAAACCCCAGGGAATGGACTGAACCGGATCAGAATACAGGGGATGGTCCGGGATAGAAACCCCAGGGAATGGACTGAACCGGATCAGAATACAGGGGCTGGTACGGGATAGAAACCCCAGGGAATGGATTGAACTGGATGATAATACAGGGGATTGTCCGGGTTAGAAACCCCAGGGAATGGACCAAACTGGGTTAGAATGCAGGGGATGGTCCGGGATAGAAACCCCAGGGAATGGACCAAACCGGGTCAGAATACAGGAACTGCTCCGGGATAGAAACCCCAGGGAATGGACTGAACTGGATCAGAATACAGGGGATGGTCCGGGATAGAAACCCCAGGGAATGGACTGAACTGGATCAGAATACAGGGGATGGTCCGGGATAGAAACCCCAGGGAATAGACTGAACCGGGTCAGAATACAGGGGCTGGTACGGGATAGAAACCCCAGGGAATGGACTGAACCGGATCAGAATACAGGGGATGGTCCGGGATAGAAACCCCAGGGAATGGACTGAACCGGGTCAGAATACAGGGGCTGGTACGGGATAGAAACCCCAGGGAATGGATTGAACTGGATCAGAATACGAGGGATGGTCCGGGATAGAAACCCCAGGGAATGGTCTGAACCGGGTCAGAATACAGGGGCTGGTCCGGGATAGAAACCCCAGGGAATGGACCGAACCGGGTCAGAATACAGGGGCTGCACCAGGATAGAAACCCCAGGGAACGGACCGAACCGGGTAAGAATACAGTGGATGGTCCAGGATTGAAACTCCAGCCAATGGACTGAACTGGGTCAGAATACAGAGGCTGCACCAGGATATAAACCCCAGGGAATGGACCGAACCGGGTCAGAATACAGGGGCTGGTCTGGGATAGAAACTCCAGTGAACGGACCGAACTGGGTAAGAATACAGTCTGGGGTACTAATGGAAGCTGACACATGCCCTGGACCAGAGGGCCTGTCCCCTGCTGGATTCAAGGAGCTTGCTGCAGTGATCGTGGACACACAGGTTTTGATCTTCCAGACTTCCAACAACAACTTGTATTTTCCAGCGCCTTTAATTTCATAAAACATCCCAAGGTGTTTCACCGGAGCATTATAAAACAAAGGATAACACCAAGCCACAAAAGGAGGGTTAAATGACAAAAAGCTTGGTCAAGGAGGTAGGTTTTTTAAAAAGTGTCTTAAAAGAGCAAAGCAGAGAGTTGAAGAGATGCAGGGAGGCGCTTCCAGAGCTTGGGTCTGAGGCAACTGAAAACATAGCCAGCAATGGTGGAGCGATTAAAATCAGGGATGCATAAGAGGCCAGAATTTGGGCAGCACAGATATGTTGGAGGTTTCTGGAGCACTTGCCTTCCGGGAGAGGAGTCCAAGCACGCCAGAGTTGGAAAACAAAGTGAGCAGTGATGTAACAGGAAAGATGCAGGGTGATTGCTGAGTAAATGCTGTGGGAATAACTCCTAAATAGTCGGGTTCGTGCAGTAAAAAGTTTAATAATAAGGAACAAGTGAGTAACGTTTTTTGAGTGAGATTTATGTTAACTAGTGAACTATATTAATTTTTAGTAGGATTTATCAGCAACTTCAAAAGTAAAGGTAAGGACTTTAGATTGTAGTGGGTAATGTTTGGAGTAGAACAAGGCCCCTAGCGTGATTAGTATTTTTTAATTCAGGGATTAACTAATCAATCTGAGGGTAAGTCATGACAGGAGAGCTCAGCCCCGTGATCTGCTCCTCCTCCGCTATGTGGGAAATCAGGGACGCTTCCAGTGTCCCTGATGTCCGTGTGTGCAGGATGTGTATCCATCTGCAGCTACTGGCTACCAGCATTACGGAGCTGGAGCTCTGGGTGGTTTTACGGTGGAGCATCCGCGATGCTTAAAACGTCATGGATAGCACGTTTAGCGAGGTGGTCACTGCAGGAAAATGCTGCAAAAGCAGAAAGGAAGTGGGTGACCAGCAGCCGGAGTAGAGGAAGGCAGTTAGTGGAGGAGTCCCCTGTGGCCAACCTTTTCTCTCTAACAGATATACCGCTTTGAATACTGTTGGGGGAGAAGGCTCAGGGGATAGCAGCAACGGACAAGTTCATGGCACCATGTGTGGCTCTGTCGCACAAGAGGGAAGGAAGAAGAGTGGCAGGGATTTAGTGATTGGGGATTCAATCGTAAGGGGAACAGTCAGGCGTTTCTGTGATCACAAAAGAGACTCCAGGATGGTATGTTGTCTCCCTGGTGCTAGGGTCAAGGATGTCTCGACTGCAGGGAATGCTGAGGGGGGAGCGCAAGCAGCCAGTTGTCTTGGTACATATTGGTATCAACGACATAGGTTTTTTAAAAAAGGGAATGAGGTCCTACGAGCTGAATATAGGGAGTTCGGACATAAATTTAAGAAGTCGGACCTCGAAGGTAGTAATCTCAGGTTTACAGAGTGGAATGTGGGAAACCAGCCAGGAGTGTGTTGGAATAATCAAGTCGAGAGGGAACGAAGGCAAGAATGAGGGTTTCAGCAGCAGATGTGCTGAGACGGGGGCAAAGTTGGGTGATGCTCTCGAAATGGAAATAGGTGGTCTTAATGGTGGCGTGATGGGACACCAACGGTGTGAATAGACTGGCATAATCTTGGACTGTGACCAGGGGGAGGGTCAGTAGCTAATGAACAGAGTTTGCAACAACGGTTTCAGTGTTCCTGATATTTGATTGGAGGACATTTCTCTCATCCTGGATGTCTGAGAATGAGTTTGATAATTTCGCAACAGTGGCGGACTGGAGGGAACTGGCGAGGTAGAGCTCGGTGTCATCAGCATACGTTATGAAAACTAAAGCTATGCTTTTCGATGTCGCCGAGGGGCAGCATGCAGATTAGCATTAGGAGGGGGGCCAAGGATAGATCGGATAGACACCAGAGGTAACAGTGCAGGAGCAGGAAGAGAGCCATTATAAGTGATTCTCTGGTTGCAATGAGATAAATAAGAGTGAGAGCAGTCCCACCCAGCTGGACGACAGTGGAGAGGTGTTAGAGGAGGATGGGTGCAGTCAGATCGAGATGGAGGAGGAAGGAACGTGTACCACAGTCACAGTCACAGTGGATGTCATTGTGACTTGATAGGAAGTGTTTCAGTACTATGGCGGTTGTGGAAACCTGATTGTAGGGAATAGGATCGAGGGGACAGGAGTTGGGTCTTGTAGACAAGATGAGTTCAGACAGGGCATGAGGGGAGATGGGTGTGAGTTCAGGGCGAGGGAAGGAGGCAGCGTTATAGGAAGTTTGGCCATTGGGCTAATGAGAAGAAGGAAATGGCAGGGGCAGCTGATAGGCAGGTCTTGATCTTAGTGACAAAGAAGTCTGTGAGTTGCTCACATTTATTGTCAGAGGTGAGGTTAGAGGGGTTTAAGAAGACAGTTTGTAATAGAGAAAGGAAGCCAGGGGTTATCCTTGCAATCCAGGATGAACAGTTTTTGTCGATGAGAGCAGGACCTGATGGTGTTTTAGGTTGTCCAGCTGGATGGCTAAACCAGTTGTTTGCCATGTCCATTCACGTCTGCATCCCTTAGACATAAGGCAGTGGAGATTAGGGCTGTACCAGGGGGCAGGGCCAGGGTGAGAGATTGATCTGTTTACTGGGGACAAAGGTGGAGGTGAGTTGTGCAAATCAGTAGCTACCGAAAATGTCTGAGGGCCAAAGGGTAGATCGTTGAGAATTTGAAAGTGTAGTTGTAAGTAAATAGGGGGATTGTATTTATCCAGGGATGGATACGGAAGGAGGTGGAGTTGGAGTGTGGGAAAGGGATGTGGGTGCAGAGTGAGACAAGGAAGTGATCATGAGATGGCCTTTTCTGGAACTTGTGCAGTGGGAGTAGCAAGGTCACGTGAGTCGGCAAGGTCGAGGGGGTGGCCGTGAAAATGGCCGGGTTTGGCTATTTCCGTGAAGAGCGAGATTGAGTGAGGATAAGAGGGCCATGAACTCAGGAGAGAGTGAGAAAATGATGAGCTGAGATGGAGATTGAAATCACTGAGGATGAGAATTCTTTCAGCGCAGAGGCTGAGGGAGAAAAGCAGTGAAGGTATCTCCATGATAAAACTCTTTATTGGAATTGAAGGCAGTACAGAACAATGGTTTTGATCGAGAGGTGATGGGGTGGAACAAGGTGAGATGCTCAAAGGAGGAGAAAGGGCCAGAGGAGTGGGGTGGTGGTGGTGGTTGGGGGGGGGGGGCGGGGAGTGTCCTTCCAAGGTGTGATCTGGCGATGAGAGCGACACAGCCACTGCGATGGTCTTAGCGGGGCAGGTGATGGACGATGTAACCAGGCGGGGAGGCTTCATTAAGTGGCGTGGTGTCATCACCCCTCAGCCAGCTTTCCTTTAAGGCCGTGATGTCGACGCACAGTAAGGTCACGGATGACACGTGAACGGACATTCTGGAGGAAAATGTGTAGATGGAGTGGTGAGAACGGTCAGTCCACAGGGTCAGCAGTGAGTTGAACATGGTGAAAATTGGTATGATCAGTCCCTAGTGGTCACACTGGATGGGAAGGGAGAGGAGAGTGGGATGGACACTTGGGTTGCTGCTTCTAATGAGGAAGCACCCGATGCCTCAGTGAGGTCATCAGAGGATGCCAAGAGAAGTACTGTGCTGAGCTGCCGGCTTATCGGAATGGGACTCGAGCCTGGGACGACAGGAACGTTGAGTCCTGAAGGGTTGGGGTCGGGAGTGCAGTGTGTGTGAGAGTGGGGAAGTGAAAAGAGGGATGGCAATACAAGAGCTTTTGGAGGGGTAAAGAGAAAAGAAGTTTAAGGGAAAGAGCCAAAGTGGAAATAGATTGATCGGCTTGAATTTGGATGGCAACTAAAATGGACACCGGGAGAGCTCAAGTTAAATCAGTCTAGTTGCATGAAAACATGATAGTAACGGGGAATTAGATGGGGATATTAGGAAGGAGTTCAGAGTTAGTCTGAGAACCTGTGGTGGAATAATGATGACTTGGAATGGTTGGAATCAGCATGGAGCATCAATGAGCTGTTCTGTGAGTTTGGAGACAGATAAAGCAAGTTTGAAGATAGAGTATCAGGATGCATAGATACAGGTATTTCCTAGGAATGGAGATCCTCTGGAGGTTTACAGAGTCAGTTGCAGGATGAAAAGGTGATGGCAAAGTTGGAGGACTCCATTAAAACCCAGGTGAGTGATATTCCAGCCAACAATCCGACTGAAGCTGATAAACCAGTATAGCCAGCGACCAGCCACAGAGTCAGCAGGAGACAAGACGGACAAGAAGGAAGGACTGTGAAAGGATGGAGGGGGAGAGAGAGATTAAATGACAGATGTTATGGAACAGAATGCAAATTGAGTGCGACATAGTTGTACAAAAAGACAGCGCGAGTTCAGAGAGAGTGTTAATGGCAGAATAATGAACAGCTCTGTACAAAAGCAAAAACATGAAAAATAAGTTTGGCGAGCATATGGTTAAATATATTTATAGTTTGCATTATTTTGTTTATATATGTATATCTCAAAAAATAATGGGGCTCATGGTCTCAAATTATTGAACTCAATATTGAGTCCGGAAGGCTGTAGAGTGCCCAATCGGTAAATTAAATGCTGTTCCTCGAGCTTGCGTTGATGTCCACTGGAAAACTGCAGCAGGCTGGGGACTGAGGTCTCAATCACAGCAGTGGTGGGCGGAGGGCAGTAGACTGCGCAAAGTTACTTTAAATGTTGCAAAAGTGCGGCAAATCTGAGACAGAAGTTGGGTAAAAGTTAAAATGGTTTCCTCAGATTAGAAGGTAGCAATTGTAACTGTGCGGAGGGGGGAAAGAGAGAATCATATGATGAGGCAAAGTAAACATGGATATTTGGAACGTACGTTATGCTTGACTAAGTTTTTTTTTGAGGGTGTCACTGGTAGGGTGGATAAGGGAGATCAGTGGATGTAGTCTAATTGGATTTTCAGAAGGTATTTGACACGATATCACACAGGAGATTGTTGTACAATATTAGGGCTTCTGGGATTAGGGAGAATATATTAGCACGGATTGAATATTGCATAACAGGCTGAAGACCAAGTAAGAGTAAGTGAAACACTTCAGGGTTGGCTGTAACTCAGGGAGCACTGCAAGGATCAGTCTTTGGGCCTCAGCTACTTACAATCTATATCAATGACTTGGACAAGAGGACCAAGTTCTGCCGATAGAAAGCCAGGTGGGAATGTAAACTGAAGAGGACGCAAAGATGCGACAAAGGAATGTAGACCCCTTAAGTGTTTGGGCAAGCAATTGTTCACTATGGGCAGAAGAATTGAAAAGCAGTCTTTTTTTTAGAGGTGAAAGACTGGTAAACAGTGTAGTCTAAGGGATTGGGGGATCGAGATATACTAGCCTTAGGGGGTGGATTGAAGGTTCACTGGGTTGATTCCTGTGATGGGTGCACTGTCCTATGGGGAGTGATTGAGTAGAATAGGCCTATGCTCTTTGGTGTTTAGAAGAATGAAAGGTGATCTCGTAGAAATTTATAACATTCTCCGAGGGCTTGACAGGGTAGAAGTTGAGACTGTTTCCCCCAGCTGGAGAGTTCAGAACGAGTAGTCATAGTAGCAAGGTAAGGGGTAGTCCATTAGGACTGAGATGAGCAGAAACCTCTTCGATCCGAGTGTTGTAAATCTTTGGAACTCTCTAGCCCAGATTGCTGTGGACACTCAGTAGATGAGTTTATTCAAGACTGAGACTGTGCCACGTAATAGACTTTATCAGCAAATTTGAAGCCCATGGAATGAAAAGGACGTTGGCAGCATGGATACCAAGTTGGCTGAATGACAAACAATGAGTAATGGTGAACGATTATTTTTCAGACTGGATGAAGGTATACAGTGGTGTTCCCCAGGGGTCGGCATGAGCAGAAAGACCTGGGAGTGTATGTGAACAAATTGTTGAAGGTGACTGGGCAGGTTGAGAAAGTCATTGAATAAATATGTGGGGTTCTAGGCTTTATAAAGAGAGTCACAGAGTACAAAGCAAAGAAGTTATGATGAACCTTCTCTAAAACATTGGTTCATAAGAACTAGGAGCAGGAGTAGGCTGTCCGGCCCCTCGAGCCTACTCCGCCATTCAATAAGATCATGGCCGATCTTTTCGTGGACTCAGATCCACTTACCTGCGCTCCCACCACATCCCTTACTTCCTTTATTGTTCAAAAATATATCTACCTTAGCTTTAAAGACGTTTACTGAAGTAGCGTCAACTACTTCACTGGGCAAGGAATTCCATAGATTAACAACCCTCTGGGTGAAGAAGTTCCTTCTTAATTCAGTCCTAAATCTGCTCCCTCTAATCTGGAGGCTATGCCCTCTTGTCCTAGCTTCACCTGCCAGTGGAAACATCCTCTCTACTTGTGTCTTATCTATTCCCTTCATGATTTTATATGTTTCTATAAGATCCCCCCTCATTCTTCTGAATTCCATTGAATATAATCCCAATCTACTCAGTCTCTCCTCATAAGCCAACCCCCTCAACTCCGGAATCAACCTAGTGAACCTCCTCTGCACCCCCTCCAGTGCCAGTACATCCTTTCTCAAGTAAGGAGACCAAAACTGCACACAGTACTCCAGGTGCGGCCTCACCAGTACCTTATACAGCTGCAACATAACCTCTCTGCTTTTAAACTCAATCCCTTTAGCAATGAAGGACAAAATTCCATTTGCCTTCCTAATTACTTGCTGTACTGCAGACCAACCTTCTGCGATTCATGCACAAGGACACCGAGGTCCCTCTGCATAGCAGCATGCTGCAACTTTTTACCATTCCAGTAATAATCCTTTTTCATCTTACTCCTACCGAAATGAATGACTTCACATTTATTAACATTGCATTCCATCTGCCAGACCTTTGCCCACTCACTCAATGTATCTATGTTCCTCTGCAAAGTTTCACAGTCATCTGCACACTCATCTTAGTGTCATCTGAAAACTTTGACACCCTACACGTGGCCCCCAACTCCAAATCATCTATATAAATTGTAAATAATTGCGGTCCCAACACTGATCCCTGAGGCATACCACTAGTGACTGATTGCCAACCAGAATAGCACTCATTTATCCCCACTCTCTGCTTCCTGTTAGTCAACCAATCCTCTATCCATGCTAATAACTTTACACCTGACGCCATGCATCCTTATCTTATGCAGCAGCCTCTTGTGCAGCACCTTGTCGAAGGCCTTTTGGAAATCTAGTGTACACCACATCCACTGGGTCCCCATTGTCCACCTTGCTCGTAATGTCATCATAGAATTCCAAAAGATTTGTCAAGCATGACCTGCCCTTCATGAACCCGTGCTGCGTCTGCCAAACGGGACAATTTCTATCGAGATGCCCTGCTATTTCTTCCTTGATAATAGACTCAAGCATCTTCCCCACTACAGAAGTTAAGCTAACCGGTCTATAATTCCCAATCTTTTGTCTACCTCCCTTTTTAAACAGTGGTGTCACATCTGCTGTTTTCCAATCAGCTGGGACTACCCCAGAGTCCAGCAAATTTTGGAAAATTTCCGCCAGTGCACCTGCTATTTCTCCCACCATCTCTTTTAGTACCCTGGGATGCATTCCATCAGGGCCAGGAGACTTATCAATCCTTAGCTCCATTAGCTTGCCCAACACTACTTCTTCCATAATAATGATTGTTCCCAGGTCCTCACCTACGTTCGTCTCTTTGTCAATTACTGGCATGTTATTAATGTCCTCCACTGTGAAGACTGATACAAAATACCTGTTCAATGCCTCGGCCATTTCATCATATCCCATAACTAAATTCCTCTTCTCATCCTCTAAAGGACCAACGTTTACTTTAGCCACTCTTTTTTTCGTTTTATATATTTATAGAAACTTTTGCTATCTGTCTTTATATTCTATGCTAGATTTTTCTCATGTTCCATCTTACGTTTCTTTATAGCTCTTTTTGTAGCTTTCTGTTGACCTTTAAAGTTTTCCCAATCTTCTAGTTTCATGCTGCTTTTGGCCACTTTGTATGCCTTCTTTTTCAATTTGATAGCCTCCCTTATTTCCTTAGACACCCATGGCAGATTACCCCTTTTCTTCCAGTCCTTCCTTTTCACTGGAATATACTTTTGCTGAGCACTTTGAAAAATTGCTTTGAAAATCCTCCACTGCTCGTCAACTGTCCCACCATAAAATCTTTGTTTCCAGTCTACTTTAGCCAAGTCCTCCCTCATTCTATTGTAGTCCCCCTTGTTCAAGTGCAGGACCCTGGTATTGGATTTTACCTTCACACTCTCCATCTGTATTCTAAATTCAACCATACTGTGATCACTCCTTCCAAGAGGATCCCTAACTATGAGGTCATTAATTATTCATGTCTCATTACACAGGACTAGATCTAGGATAGCTTGCTCCCATTACATACTGTTCAAGAAATCTATCAGGGATACACTCAAAGAATTCCTTCTCAAGGCTACCCTGACTGAGCTGGTTCGACCAATCTACATGTAGATTAAAATCCCTCATGATAATTGCCATACCATTTTTACAGGCATTGGTTATTTCTTTGTTTGTTGCCCGCCCCAATGTGATATTATTTGGTGGCCTATAGACTACGCCTATCAATGCCTTTTTCTTTAGAGTTTCTATTTTCCACCCGAATGGATTCAACCTCATTCTCCATAGAACCTATATCATCTCTCAGCACCGCCCTGATGTCGTCCTTGAGTATCAGAACTACACCACCTCCCTTACCTTCCTGTCTGTCCTTCCGAATAGTCTGGTACCCCTGGATATTTAACTCCCAGTCGTGACCAACCTGTAACCATGTCTCCGTAATGGCTACCAAATCATATTCATTCACGATGATTTGTGCCGTTAACTCATCAACCTTGTTACGAATGCTACGAACATTCAGGAAAAGTGCCTTTATGCTAGCTTTCTTACCCTCATGATTCCCAACATCTCTAATAATAACTCCTGAGTTATCCTTCCTTTCTGCTTCTATCATAGTCTGCCTTGAACTTAAACCCTCCTGCACACGTTAGCCTGCTGCTTACCTTTTTATTTATCATCATACACCCTGTCGTTTTCCCTTTCCCTTTCCCTTCCCCCCGAGTCGCTAGTTTAAAGTCCTAGAGACCACCCTATTTATCCGCTTCGCTAGAACACTGGTTCCAGATCTGTTCAGGTGGAGACTGTCCCATCGGTACAGATCCCCCCGGTTCCAAAACTGATGCCAATGCCCCATGAAATGGAACCCCTCTTTCTCACACCACTCCCTTCAGCCCCAATTCAGGGCATCACACTCCCGCAAGGATGTGAAGGATTTACAGAAGGTGTTGCAAAAGATTTAAATGAATGATTCCAGGGATGGCAGACTTCAGCTGCGTGGATAGATTGGAGGAGCTGAAATTGTTCTCTTTGGTGAAGAGAAAGTTTGAGAGGAGATTTGATCGAGGTGTTCAAAATCATGAGGTGTCTGGACAATGTAGATAGAGAGAAACTGTTCCCATTGGTGGAAGATCCGAGAACTAGAGGACACATGGCCACATGAAAAACTTTTACACAGCGAGTGGTTATAATCTGGAATGCACTGTCTAAAAATGTGGAGATAGATTCAATCATAGCTTTCAAAAGAGAATTGGATAAGTACCTGAAATGGGGTTTGAGGAGGGGGGGGGGGAGTGAGGGAGGAATTGCAGGGGTACAGGGAACATGCAGGGGAGTGGGAGGAGCTAAATTGCTCTTGCAGAGAACTGGCACATAATGGACTGGCTGAATGGCCTCATTCTGTGCTGTCACCATTCAGTGATTCTGTGCAACAATAGATTTCCTGCTGCCAACTGCAGAGAACCATGGTGTGCCATAAACTGCTTGTTCAACAGGACAGTGTGTTAAGATAAACAGGAAATATATCACTGGGATGACTGGGTGGTGTCGCTGTGAATTCAGCTCCATCTAATAAACATCTGGCAGTTCCTGCACTGGACTTTGCAGTAAACTAACTGGTGATTTAGAGAACACAATGGGGTTTGCTGGGAACTGAGGTGCTGCTGTGGGGAGACAATGAGCACAGGACGGGCTTTGTCCTGGGGCAGAGGGAGGAAACAGCAATGTACAAATGAACAACAGGACTGTGGTGCTGTGGGACACCAGTTCACAATATTTGTCAATATGTCCCTCTTTTTTCACATGTCACCCTTTGTCCTTTCTTTCCTTCCCAATCTTTCCTCAATACCTTGTATCTAGGAATAGTTAGTGCCCAGTCTTGCCCTATTTTGAACCAGGTCTCCGTTATCATCTCAACGCCATATTCCCAAGTGACTGTCGACACCTGCAGCTCACTAATCATATTTACCACACTCTGTGCATTCACATCCATGCACTGTAAACCTAATTTAGATCTTACTGCATTCTCTCACACTCTGAACCCACCTAATGCCTTATTATTTCTTATGCTAGTGCTAGCTATCGCTCTCAATTCTTTGTGCACCTTGCTTTTCCTCTCTAATGTTACCTCCTGATTCCCACCACTCCCCCTCTTGTTAGTTTAAACCCTCCCGATAGCACTAGCAAACTGTCCCGCAAGGACATTGGTCCCAGCTCTGTTCTGGTGCCATTAATGTGGCCTGTACAGCTCCCATCTCCCCAAGAACCTGTCCCAATGTCCCAGGAATCTAAAGCCCTCCCTCCTCTCTCTCCAGCCACACATTCATCTGCTCTATCCTCCTATTCACCAGCGCTTGGCACTGTGAGTATTCTGGAAATTTATGCATCTGAAGTCCAGCTTGTTAATTTATTTCTGAGCTCTCTCAAATCTGCCTGCAGATTTTCCTTTTTTCTTCCTGTGTTATTAGTATTTGGTTACCCCAACCCTTCTCTTTTTTTCAAAATAAGAGAACTGACATATTAATCCTTTCCTGATAGCTACAACTTCTCATTTCTGGTATTATCTTTTGTAAATCTTTCTTGCACTCTCCCTGGTGCCTCTATATCACTTTCGTAATATGGTGACCAGAACTGTGCACAGTACTCCAAGTGTGGGCAAACCAAGGTTTGATACAAGCTTCACATGACTTCTCGACTTTTCAATGATGTCTCTCTAGAAATAAACACTGGTGCATGATTTGTCTTTTTTTATCTGGCCTTATTAACTTGCATCTCTACCTTTTTGTGTATTTGTACCCCATTTAGATTCTTATTTTACAAGTAATAAGTGACTTAATATTTCTTAGTGAATGTAATAACTCACTTTTATATGTGTTGAAATTGATTTGGCAATTGTATGCCCGTTCCGCAGGTTTTGGTGCCTCTTTTGCAATTTATTATAATCACAACATTACACGAGTGTTAATATTAGTGGAGCAGTGGGAAATATCCTCCGCTCCTGCAGTGTTCACTAGTCAGGTGCTGGTACAGTGAGAAATATAATAAATATATTCAAATAGATGCACTAACCAGGGCACATCTGCATGAAGATGAAGAACAGAGAAATCATACCTCTCTAGATATTGTGTTCATTGATAAAGTAGCAGAATTTTATATTAAAACTCAGCAAATCGAAATTATTTAGCGAAAGATCTGCTCATATTTTTAACGAATTTTCATGCTGAATAAAACCTGAGTGAAGAATCATTTAATTCACCAATGATTGCCCTGCTTCATGTTGCCAAACTGCATATTCTCTCTTTCAGGAGTAAGTCTGGATTTGCCCTGCACTGTTTGAATAACTCTTGCCAATGGGCACTGTCCGTGTAGAGACTCAGCCAATGGGAATGCGTCCAGAACTAGGTTGTCGAGATCAGCAGGACTTGTTGCATTGCCCTGGGCAGCTGTCTGTGTTAAACCTGATGTGGAGGGTTGATCGCAGCACTTGGGAATTGCTTGATCTCCGAGCCAACAACTGTTATACTGTTGAGGGAGATGGGACTGACCACGTGCCTTACAAAGCAATGCTCTCCTTATCATATTAATATTTCCATCTAATCCTCCTATTTATTACAGAGCATCAGAATCTGAGAATGCCTGTCACCACCACAACTGAAGGTTCAAACAGGGCAGAAGATGCAACATCTTGAATAAGAAAGTGAATGGACGCAGGGACGTTAACAAAATACTTCAACATTTAATTTCTGCTCTGATCAATGTCCAGCTCTCGGTCAAGGACCTGGAGCTCACACAGAAAGAAGGTGCAGGGACAGGGGCTTAGTGGAAAGAGGGAAGTGAGTGACCATCCAGAAAGGCATCACAGTCCGAAATGGAGAGTGTCCCTGAGTATTGCAACTGTCCAATATAATCATCTAGAGCACAGAAGCCGGCCATTCTGCCCGTCCAACCCATACTAGCTCCCTCCTGCAAGAGCTATCTATCTAGTCCCACTACCCTGCCCTTTCCACCGCAGTCCACATAGATGGCTAGTATTGGTGACAGTAAGGGGGATTGAGTGTGTCTGAGGAGGGTCACCTTGAGCAACAGTGTGGCGCTAGTAATCCAGAGGCCCAGACTCATCCCGAGACGCAGATGCCAACCCCACCACAGAAGCTGGGGAATTCAAATACAATTAATGAAATAAATCTGGAATTAACAGTTTCTCACAGTAATGGTGAATTTACCAAATTGTCCTTTTAAAAACCCATTTGCCTCAACTATCTCATCTGAGAGACTTCTACTTTGGGTCCCACGACCCCGCCCCCCGCAAGACTAGTTTAAACCCTCCCGAGTAGGACCAGCAAACCTCCCCACAAGGAAATTGGTCCCCTTCCAGTTTAGATGCAACCCGTCCCTCTTGTACAGGTCACCTCTGCACCAGAAGAGATCCCAATGATCAAAGCAGCTGAAGCCCTCCCGCCTACACCAGCTCTTCAGCCCCGCATTCATTTGCCTTATCCTGCTATTTCTACCCTCACTGGCACGTGGCACAGGGAGTAAATCCTGAGATTCCAACCCTAGAGGTCCTGCTTTTTAACCTTCTGCCTAACTCCCTATTTTCACTTTGAGGAACCTCATCTCTCTTCCTGACAGCAAATTCGGGCACATCAAGTTCCCAGAAACTGCAATGTGATAATGTGATCATGAGTTTACAGGTTACTGGTCGAGGGACAACTATTGATAAGGACACGGGGAAGAAACCTTCTACTGTTTGATGAAATAGTAAATCTGTTGCACAAGACCGCCAACTCCCCAACCCCCCTCCCCCCACACTCTCCCAGTTCTATGGTGCTGTCCTCTTCCACCCACAACTACCAGGGGGGTGTTCTGGCACTTTTTAACCACAGGCCCAAGTCATCTCATTGCCCCTTATCAGGATTGGTGTAGCGTTGCCAATTCTGCGGCAGTTTGACTAGGATGTGACTGCTTAACATCCCTGTCCCTTATTTCCGTCCCCCCTTGATCAGATCACCAGCCTCCTCCAGCAATACTATCAGCACAGTCCCGGCAGCTCGCTGGCATCTCCACCAAGCTTTTGTTTTTTTTTTGTTTGCTGCTCGATTCACAATCAAAGCCTTAAAACAAAATGTCTCTGACAGGTTTTCCAGCCTGGTCGTCCTGCGAGGGAGAGGGGGGCCGCTGCTGGGCTTGTCGCCCCTCACCGTCAGAGACACCCGCTAATGATCCCTGGGGCCAGCCGCTGGCTCCGCCGGGGTGTTCGGCCCAGTCCCTCCGCGGGGGGTGGCGAAGGCAGCTCCCTCCCGCTTCTCGCCGTCAGGGTCAGCGTGCGATGCGGGAGCGATCGGGAGAGGTGCAGGTCGGGGCAACATCCGTGTCCAGTCGAGCAGCTCCGCTCTTTCCCTTCACAGACAAAGTAAAACAGAGAATAGTGAAGGAACAACAC
Source organism: Heterodontus francisci (assembly GCF_036365525.1). Taxonomy (NCBI): domain Eukaryota; kingdom Metazoa; phylum Chordata; class Chondrichthyes; order Heterodontiformes; family Heterodontidae; genus Heterodontus; species Heterodontus francisci. The sequence goes on along the minus strand of NW_027141655.1, from coordinate 4,692,281 downwards.
AAATGGGGATAGTATCTTTGCTCAGAGGAAGGGCTGCCAGGGGTGGACGGGAGGCGACAGAGAAACAGGTTAGCTGCGAGGGAGCGGCTTTGTAAAGTAGACAAGCAGAAAGATTAGTACTTGGTGCTTTGTGAGTGAAATGGAGCCAGTTGAAAAGGAAGGATGTAAATCAGAGGGACTGAAGCAAAGGAAGCATCACAAGAACAGAGAAAACATCAACACTTTAAACTTCCCGCTGCGTTTGCTGACAACGCAACCACTAGGTGGCACAGTACTAGCACATGCGCAAATGCAGCTTCTTCCACTGAAACGTCACTGTCTGAGACGTTCCAGGCAGCTGCCAGGATGAAAGATGGCGCTGCTCAATTTATCACAGGAAATGTAGCTGCTCAATTTATTTACTTGGAGATGCAGCACTGAAACAGGCCCTTCGGCCCACCGAGTCTGTGCTGACTATTAAACCACTCATTTATACTAATCCGACATTAATCCCATATTCCATACCACATCCCCACCATTCTCCTACCACTTACCTACACTAGGGGCAATTAAGAATTAGAATTCTTTTGAATATTACAGCGCAGTACAGGCCCTTCGGCCCTCGATGTTGCGCCAATCATCTGACCTACACTATTCCATTTACATCCATATATCTATCCAATGACCACTTAAATGCCCTTAAAGTTGGCGAGTCTACTACTGTTGCACGCAGGGCGTTCCACGCCCCTACTACTCTCTGCGTAAAGAAACTACCTCTGACATCTGTCCTAAGTTAAAAAGTAAGTACTTACTGTTTTACTTACTGTTTTCCTTGTCTTTGAGTTTCTTTTGGCGCCGGAGGAACCGGAAGCTGGTCGGCAGCGAGGACTCCTGGGTAGGTATTTTCCTTAAAGGTGCGGACGCACGGATGGTTTGTTGCCTCCCTGGTGCCAGGGTCCGTGATGTTTGTGATCGCGTCTTCAGGATCCTTAAAGGGGAGGGGGAGCAGCCAGAGGTCGTGGTGCACATTGGCACCAACGACGTAGGAAGGAAGGGTGGCACAGATGTTAGAAGTGAGTTTAGGGAGTTAGGCTGGAAGCTGAAAGCTCGGACGGACAGAGTTGTTATCTCTGGTTTGTTGCCGGCGCCACGTGATAGTGAGGCTAGGAATAGGGAGAGAGCACAGCTGAACACGTGGCTGCAGGAATGGTGTAGGAGGGAGGGCTTCCAGTTCTTGGATAATTGGACTGCATTCTGGGGAAGATGGGACCTGTTCAAACAGGACGGGCTGCATCTGAACCAGAGGGGCACCAATATCCTGGGAGGGAGGTTTGCTAGTACTGTTCGGGAGGGTTTAAACTAGTTTGGGAGGGGGATGGGAACCGGACTTGTAATCCAGGGACCAGTGGGTCCACTCAGAAAGACAAAGAGTGTAGTGAGGTATTGGGGAAGGTAGCACTGTCACAGAGGACAGATGGGCACGGAGAAGGGTTAAAGTGCGTATACTTCAACGCAAGAAGCATCAGGAATAAGGTGAGTGAATTGAAGGCGTGGATGGGCACTTGGGACTACGATGTTGTGGCCATCACTGAAACGTGGATAGGTGAGGGGGAGGAATGGTTTTTGGAGGTACCTGGTTATAGATGTTTTCATAAGATTAGGAATGGTGGTAAAAGAGGTGGGGGGGTGGCATTGTTAGTTAGAAATAGTGTAACAACTGCTGAAAGAATTTTCGAGGAGGATCTGCCGACTGAGGCACTGTGGGTTGAGGTCAGGAACAGGAAAGGAGCAGTCACCTTGATGGGAGTTTTCTATAGGCCCCCCAATAGCAGCAGGGAGGTGGAAGAGCAGATTGGGAAACAGATTTTGGAAAGGAGCAGAAGTCACAGGGTAGTAATTATGGGGGATTTCAACTTCCCAAATATTGATTGGCAACTCTTTAGATCGAATAGTTTGGATGGGGTAGTGTTTGTGCAGTATGTCCAGGAAGCTTTTCTGACTCAGTATGTAGACTGCCCGACCAGAGGGGAGGCAATATTGGATTTGGTACTAGGTAATGAACCAGGGCAAGTGATAGAGCTGTTGGTGGGCGAGCACTTTGGAGATAGTGATCACAATTCTGTAGCATTCACTGTGGTAATGGAGAGGGATAGGTATGTGCAACAGGGCAAGGTTTACAATTGGGGGAAGGGTAGATATGATGCTGTCAGGCAGGAACTGAGGAGCATAAGTTGGGAGCATATGCTGGCAGGGAAGGGCACGGTCGAAATGTGGAACTTTTTCAAGGAGCAGATAGTAGGGGCCATTGATAAGCATGTCCCTGTCAGACAGGGAAGGGATGGTCATGTGAGGGAACCGTGGTTGACAAGAGAGGTTGAGAGTCTTGTTAGGAAGAAGAAGGATGCGTATATAAAGTTGAGGAAAAAGGGCACAGGCATAGCTCTGGAGGGATACAAGTTGGCCAGGAAGGATCTGAAGAAAGGGATTAGGAGAGCTAAGAGAGGGCATGAAAAATGCTTGGCGGGTAGGATAAAAGAAAACCCCAAGGCCTTTTACGCGTATGTCAGAAATATGAGGATGACTAGGGGGACCATAGGTCCGGTCAAGGACAATAGCGGGAGACTGTGTGTTGAGCCGGAAGAGATAAGTGAGGTTTTGAATGAGTACTTCTCTTCGGTATTTACGAATGAGAAGGGGTGTATTACTGAAGAGGACGGTGGGAAGCAGACTGGTAAGCTCGAGGAAGTGCTCGTTAGGAGGGAAGATGTGTTGGGGTTTTTGAATAACTTGAAGATAGACAAGTCTCCCGGGCCTGACGGGGTATATCCAAGGATGTTATGGGAAGCAAGGGATGAAATTGCAGAGCCGCTGGCAATGATCTTTTCATCTTCTCTGCTGACGGGGGTGGTACCAGGTGATTGGAGGGTGGCAAATGTTGTGCCCCTGTTCAAGAAAGGGAATAGGAACAACCCTGGGAATTACAGGCCAGTTAGTCTTACTTCGGTGGTAGGCAAGTTGATGGAAAAGGTGCTGAGGGATAGGATTTCTGAGCATCTGGAAAGACACTGCTTGATTCGGGACAGTCAGCACGGTTTTGTGAGGGGTAGGTCTTGCCTCACAAGCCTGATTGAATTCTTTGAGCAGGTGACCAAGCAAGTGGATGAGGGTAAACCAGTGGATGTGGTGTACATGGATTTTAGTAAGGCATTTGATAAGGTCCCCCATGGTAGACTTATGGAGAAAGTCAGGAGGCATGGGATAGTGGGGAATGTGGCCAGTTGGATTAAGAATTGGCTAACTGATAGAAGGCAGAGAGTGGTCTTAGATGGTAAATACTCAGCCTGGAGCCCAGTTACCAGTGGCGTGCCGCAGGGATCAGTTCTGGGTCCTCTCCTGTTTGTGATTTTTATTAACGACTTGGATGAGGAAGTCGAAGGGTGGGTCAGTAAATTTGCAGATGATACAAAGGTTGGTGGAGTTGTGGATACCGAGGAGGGCTATTGTCGTCTGCAAAGGGACTTGGATAGGTTGCAGTGCTGGGCTGAAAAGTGGCAGATGGAGTTTAACCCTGAAAAGTGTGAGGTCGTCCATTTTGGAAGGACAAACATGAATGCAAAATACTGGGTTAACGGTAGGGTTCTTGGGCATGTGGAGGAGCAGAGAGACCTTGGGGTCTATGTGCATAGATCATTGAAAGTTGCAACTCAAGTGGATAGGGCTGTGAAGAAGGCATATGGGGTGTTAGCGTTCATTAGCAGAGGGATTGAATTTAAGAGCCGTGAGGTGATGATGCAGCTGTACAGGACCTTGGTAAGGCCTCATTTGGAGTACTGTGTGCAGTTCTGGTCGCCTCATTTTAGGAAGGATGTGGAAGCCTTGGAGAGGGTGCAGAGGAGATTTACCAGGATGTTGCCTGGAATGGAGAATAAGTCTTACGAGGAAAGGCTGAACATTCTAGGCCTCTTCTCATTAGAAAGGAGAAGGATGAGGGGTGACATGATAGAGGTTTATAAGATGATCAGGGGAATAGATAGGGTAGACAGTCAGAAACTTTTTCCCCGGGTGGAGCAAAGCGTTACAAGGGGTCATAAATTTAAGGTGAAGGGTGGGAGATATAAGGGGGATGTCAGGGGAAGGTTCTTTACCCAGAGAGTGGTCGAGGCATGGAATGCCTTGCCCGGGGAAGTTGTTGAGTCAGAAACTTTAGGGACTTTCAAAAGGCTTTTGGATAGGTATATGGATAAAGGAGAATGATGGGGTATAGATTAAATTGTCCTTGACAGAGGACAAAGGATCGGCACAACATTGTGGGCCGAAGGGCCTGTTCTGTGCTGTATGTTCTATGTTCTATGTTCTATAAATCTTTCACCCCTCAACTTAAAGCTATGTCCACTCGTGTTTGCCATCCTCATCCGAGGAAAAAGACTATCACTATCCACCCTATCTAACCCTCTGATTATCTTGTATGTCTCTATTAAGTCACCTCTCCTCCTCCTTCTCTCGAACGAAAACAACCCCAAGTCCCTCAGCCTTTCCTCGTAAGACCTTCCCTCCATACCAGGCAACATCCCAGTAAATCTCCTCTGCACCCTTTCCAAAGCTTCCACATCCTTCCTATAATGCGGTCACCAGAACTGCACGCAATACTCAAGTTACGGTCTCACCAGAGTTTTGTACAGCTGCATCATGACCTCGTGGCTCCGAAACTCGATCCCCCTACTAATAAAAGCTAACACACCATATGCCTTCTTAACAGCCCTACTAACCTGGGTAGCAACTTTCAGGGATTTATGTACCTGGACACCAAGATCTCTCTGCTCATCTACACTACCAAGAATCTTCCCATTAGCCCAGTACTCTGCATTGCTGTTACTCCTTCTAAAGTGAATCACCTCACACTTCCCCGCATTAAACTCCATTTGCCATCTCTCAGCCCAGCTTTGCAGCCTATCTATGTCCCTCTGTTGCCTACAACACCCTTCGACACTATCCACTATTCCACCAACCTTCGTGTCATCCGCAAATTTACTAACCCACCCTTCTACACCCTCATCCAGGTCATTTATAAAAATGACAAACAGCAGTGGCCCCAAAACAGATCCTTGCGGTACACCACTAGTAACTAAACTCCAGGATGAACATTTGCCATCAACCACCACCCTCTGTCTTCTTTCAGCTAGCAATTTCTGATCCAAAGCTCTAAATCACCTTCAACCCCATACATCCGTATTTTCTGCAATAGCCTACCGTGGGGAACCTTATCAAACGCCTTACTGAAATCCATATACACCACATCCACGGCTTTACCCTCATCCACCTGTTTGGTCACCTTGTCAAAAAACTCAATAAGGTTTGTGAGGCACGACCTACCCTTCACAAAACCGTGCTGACTATCGCTAATGAAATTATTCTTTTCAAGATGATTATAAATCCTATCTCTTACAACCTTTTCCAACATTTTACCCACAACCGAAGTAAGGCTCACAGGTCTAAAATTACCATGGCTGTCTCTACTCCCCTTCTTGAACAAGGGAACAACATTTGCTATCATCCAGTCTTCTGGCACTATTCCTGTCGACAATGACGACAGAAAGATCAAGGACAAAGGCTCTGCAATCTCCTCCCTGGCTTCCCAGAGAATCCTAGGATAAATCCCATCTGGCCCAGGGGACTTATCTATTGTCACACTTACCAAAATTGATAACACCTCCTCCTTGTGAAACTCAATCCCATCTAGCCTAGTAGTCTGTATCTCAGTATTCTCCTCGACAACATTTTCTTTCTCTCTTGTAAATACTGACGAAAAATATTCATTTAACGCTTCCCCTATCTCCTCTGATTCCACACACAACTTCCCACTACTATCCTTGATTGGCCCTAATCTAACTCTAGTCATTCTTTTATTCCTGATATACCTATAGAAAGCCTTAGGTTTTTCCTTGATCCGATCCGCCAATGACTTCTCGTGTCCTCTCCTCACTCTTCTAAGCTCTCCCTTTCGATCATTCCTAGCTAGCTTGTAACTCTCAAGCGCCCTAACTGAGCCTTCACGTCTCATCCTAATATAAGCCTTCTTCTTCCTCTTGACAAGCGCTTCAACTTCTTTAGTAAACCACGGCTCCCTCGCTCGACAACTTCCTCCCTGCCTCACAGGTACATACTTATCAAGGACTCGCAGTAGCAGCTCCTTGAATAAGCTCCACATTTCGATTATGCGCATCCCCTGCAGTTTCCTTCCCCATCCTACGCATCCAAAATCTTGCCTAATCGCATCATAATTTCCTTTCCCCCAGCTATAATTCTTTCCCTGCGGTATATACCTGTCCCTGCCCATCGCTAAGGTAAACCTAACCGAATTGTGATCACTGTCACCAAAGTGCTCACCTACGTCTAAATATAAAACCTGGCCGGGTTCATTACCCAGTACCAAATCCAATGTGGCATCGCCCCTGGTTGGCTTGTCTACATACTGTGTCAGAAAACCCTCCTGCACACACTGGACAAAAACTGACCCATCTAAAGTACTCGAACTATAGTATTTCCAGTCAATATTTGGAAAGTTAAAGTCCCCCATAACAACTATCCTGTTACTCTCGCTCCTGTCGAGAATCATCTTCGCTATCCTTTCCTCTACATCTCTGGAACTATTCGGAGGTCTAGAAAACTCCCAACAGGGTGACCTCTCCTCTCCTGTTTCTAACCTCGGCCCATACTACCTCAGCAGATGAGTCCTCAAACGTCCTTTCTGCCACCGTAATACTCTCCTTGATGAACAATGCCACACCCTCACCCCACCCCCCCCCCTCTTTTACCATCTTCTCTGTTCTTACTGAAACATCTAAATCCCGGAACCTGCAACATCCATTCCTGTCCCTGCTCTACCCATGTCTCCGAAATGGCCACAACATCGAGATCCCAGGTGCCAACCCATGCTGCAACCTCACCCACCTTATTCTGGATGCTCCTGGCGTTGAAGCAGACACACTTTCAACCAAGTTCTTGCTTGCCAGTGCCCTCTTGCGTCCCTGTAACCTTATCCCCTACCTCACTACTCTCAACATCCTGTACACTGGAACTACAATTTAGGTTCCTAACCCCCTGCTGAATTTGTTTAAACCCCCGAAGAGCACTAGCAAATGTCCCCCTCAGGATATTGGTACCCCTCTGGTTCAGGTAAAGACCACCCCGTTTGTAGAGGTCCCACCTACCCCAGAAAGAGCCCCAATTATCCAGGAAACCAAAACCCTCCCTCCTACACCATCCCTGCAGCCACGTGTTCACCTCCTCTCTCTCCCTATTCCTCGCTTCGCTAGCACGTGGCACGGGCAACAACCCAGAGATAACAACTCTATGCTAACGGTATGCCGAAGCCTAAGTGCAACCATAATGTTGAACCTCAAATCAATGCTTAACCAAACTGTCAACCTGACCATAAATCTAACTGCAAGACTAACCCCAAACTAACCCGAATGCTAAATCTAGCCCTTACTCAAATTGTATTCCTAATCTAAACCTAACGCTATAACTAACCCAACACATACTGTAAAATGAACCAGTCGCAAACCAGAACCTTAACACAAATTGCTAAACTGAACCTAACCCTAAATCGAGCTCTCTGCAAACCGCAACACTAAATGTAACACTAACTATGAAACAAAGCACAACCTTAATCCGAACAGTCACCAAACCTGAGGCATAACCTTCTGCTGAAACAATCTCAGTGCTAACCTCTACCTGTTAGTTGATGGAGTAAAGTGCAGGCCCCATTGAGATTTGCGTAGGGTTGTGGTTCGTCCGCTCACAGCAACATCCACAGACTTTGCTTCTTCTTTGCCATCGCCATCTTGCAGGACTTGTTCACTTCCTCCCACCGCCGCCGCCCCGTCCCCCCAAAAATCAGCACTAAAGTATTTCTATTGAACCCAAGTTTCAGCAATAAACCACCATCATATTTAACACTAATGCACCTCTGCCACAGCAAATGCATCGTTTCAATTGCTTCAGCTGTTTCAGCCTGCTGCGACACTGAATAGAATGACACAGCCTGAAGAATGGGATTCGGCTGCACTAGCTGGTTTCCACTTTAAACAGTTACCACAGTCAGGAAGTGTACCAGACAGCGATGGGGGGAGGCGACAATGGCAGGTGCAAGGTGGCACTGGCAGATTCAGCTTCAATTCTGCATGCAAGTGGTTCAGCATGATGAGTTATTTGACTGTTGAGCTGAGACAACAACATCATCTGGCAACACTCTGAGTGACGAAGCAGTATTCTCTCGGAATAATACTGCTTGTTCCGAATGGGGATGGGCCTAAAAAGATGGCCCAGACAATCCTTGTCTCAACTCTCCTTGTTGGCGAACCGTAGCCAACGGGCATCTCGTATAGCAGTGCAAAAGAATGAAGTAACACATATAAATGCAAAAAAAAAAAGCAAATGAGAAATAAAAATCTTGAAGCTTGCGGGCTGGATTATTCACACAATGTCAGATTAAGATGATTACAGACTCCATGAAAGATCTTCCACATGAATAGCCAGTGAGCATGCCCATCTGGACATTGACATCACATCATTCTGTGAAGTTTACTTTACAGAGCAGGGATCAATAACAGAACATGGCGCAGGCTTTTCTGGGCAGAGAAAATTAAAGTTGAGTGATCCCACTTAAGGAATTTGTGACTAAAACATATATTGCTAGCATGTGTAAGAACCTCCCCATGGGCTTTTATAAACGCCTCATATCCTCACGATTATCAGTCCAGGACGATCAATTCGCTACCATTATCAGCATATATTCACCTACCCTACAAGCCGATATGGTGATGAAAGAAAGCTTCTACCGTGAGCTGCATAATCTTCTACTGACGTTTGACTCGAATGATAAGTTCACCAGATTTCGAGATTTCAATGCATGAGTTGGGCCTGACCAAGAGCATTGACAAACTGTCTGGGGAAGATATGGTATTGGCAAATGTAATGAAAATATGGTCGAATTATGCTGGAATTATGTAAGGAGTACGGACTCAGATTTACTAATTCTGATTCCATCAGAAAGCCGGATTTCAAATCAGCTGAAGGCATCCAGGCTCAAAGCACGAGCACTTATTGGGTTATATTCTGGTGCAGCAACGAAAAATATGGGACGTGCTACACAGTCGTGTGATGCCAAGTCCTGACTGCGATAGCAGCCACATACTGTTTCGACTCAATCTTCCCTTCACAATCAGACCATTGCCCAAAAGAAAAAAAGAGCCACAAACAAGGAAAATGCAAGTCCATGAATTCTAATTACAGGAGGAAAACCGTTCCCAGAGCAAGTTTGAACAGAGCCTCTGCAGTGAAGCGACTCAGGATAGTGATATTAATCCAGCAAAGCAGTGGGGACAGTTGAACTCCGTCCTTTAAGGTTGAAAAGAAACTGCAGAGCTGGTTGGCTTCTCAACCAGAAGAAGCCAAGATTAATTTCGAGAAAAATTATATTGAAATGCAAGAGCTTCTTCAGAAGAAACACATCTGTCTCAATTGATAACTTGCATGTACTGATGAGCAGGCTACAAAAGCTGCATATAGGGAAGCCTGCATCCCTCTGCAAACCAACCTCCATGCCAACCAAAGAAATTCACGAACAGTGGTCATTGAGAAGGCACAGATGTATGCAGCTACGGGAGATATGAAATTCCACTCAGAAGCCTTGAGATCTGTATAAGGACCTTCCACCATGTGCAGGCACCATTAAAGTCTTCGGATGGAACAACAATGCCCAAAGACACTGATGTTATCTTGGCAACAAGTAGTCAGATTACTATGAGAGCCTATTTGATGACGCTCAGATGGTGTAGGAGACGTCCATCGCAATGATCTCGAAGAGGGAAGTGAAATGCGAGCTGGATGGACCACCACACATGAAAAGATCAAGACCGCTGCAGCACAATTAAAATCACTAAAGCCCCTGGAATAGATGGGATTCCAGCCAAGGTTTATAAACAGGGAAGATATGTGAACCTTGATAGGCTTACAGATGGGCTTTCAGCATGCTGGAAGAAAAGTACATTGCTTCAGAACCTTCCAGGTGCAGTGACTGTCTACCTCAACAACAAAAACAGAAACAAGGGAGAGAGTTCTGACTATTCAAACTACGGAAGTTTACTACACAAAAACAAGAAATGCTGGATTCACTCAGCAGGTCTGGCAGCATCTGTGGAAAGAGAAGCAGAGTTAACGTTTCGGGTCAGTGACCCTTCTTCGGAACTGACAAATATTAGAAAAGTCACAGATTATAAAAAAGTGAGGTGGGGGTTGGGCAAGAGATAACAAAGGAGAAGGTGCAGATTGGACCAGGCCACATAGCTGACCAAAAGGTCACGGACCAAAGGCAAACAATATGTTAATGGTGTGTTGAAAGACAAAGCATCAGTACAGATTAGGTGTGAATATACTGAATATTGAACATCAGCAAGTGCAAACCTGAAGAAAAACAACCTGAAAAAAACAGTGGGTAAGCAAACTGAACAAACTAAGATGAAATGAAATAAATGCAAAAAAAATTGTAAAAAATGTAAAAAGGAATGCAAAAAAAAAGGAAGAAAAAATAACTAAAAATGACTAAAAATGAAAGTAAAGTGGGCGGCTGTCATGCTCTGAAATTATTGAACTCAATGTTCAGTCCGGCAGGCTGTAGTGTGCCTAATCGGTAGATGAGATGCTGTTCCTCGAGCTTGCGTTGATGTTCACTGGAACACTGCAGCAATCCCAGGACAGAGATGTGAGCATGAGAGCAGGGGGGAGTGTTGAAATGGCAAGCAACCGGAAGCTCAGGGTCCTGCTTGCGGACTGAGCGGAGATGTTCCGCAAAGCGGTCACCCAGTCTGCGCTTGGTCTCCCCAATGTAGAGGAGACCACACTGTGAGCAGCGAATACAGTATACTACATTGAAAGAAGTACAAGTAAATCGCTGCTTCACCTGAAAGGAGTGTTTGGAGCCTGGGATAGTGAGGAGAGAGGAGTTAAATGGACAGGTATTACACCTCCTGCGATTGCAAGGGAAGGTGCCCTGGGACGGGGACGAGGTGGTGGGGGTAATGGAGGAGTGGACCAGGGTGTCGCGGAGGGAACGATCCCTTCGGAATGCTGACAGGGGAAGGGAGGGGAAGATGCGACTGGTAGTGGCATCACGCTGGAGGTGGCGAAAATGGCGGAGGATGATCCTTTGGATATGGAGGCTGGTGGGATGAAAAGTGAGGACAAGGGGAACCCTGTCACGGTTCTGGGAGGGAGGGGAAGGGGTGAGGGTAGAGGTGCGGGGAATGGGTCGGACACGGTTGAGGGCCCTGTCAACCACAGTGAGGGGAAATCCTCGGTTGAGGAAAAAGGAGGTCATATCAGAAGCACCGTCATGGAAGGTAGCATCATCAGAACAGATGCGTCGGAGACGGAGAAACTGGGAGAATGGAATGGAGTCCTTACAAGAGGTAGGGTGTGAAGAAGTGTAGTCGAGGTAGCTGTGGGAGTCAGTGGGCTTATAATGGATATTGGTAGACAACCTATCCCCAGAGATGGAGACAGAGAAGTCGAGGAAGGGAAGGGAAGTGTCAGAGATGGACCATGTAAAGTTGAGAGAAGGGTGGAAATTGGAAGCAACGTTGATAAAGTTTTCTAGTTCGGGGCGGGAGCAGGAAACGGCACCGATACAGTCATCAATGTACCGGAAAAAGAGTTGGGGGAGGGGGCCTGAGTAGGACTGGAACAAAGAATGCTCGACATATCCCACAAAAAGACAGGCATAACTAGGACCCATGCGGGTACCCATAGCGACACCTTTTACTTGAAGGAAAACATGGAGTTGAAGGAGAAGTTGTTCAATGTGAGAACAAGTTCAGCCAGGCGGAGGAGGGTGTTGGTGGATGGGGACTGGTTGGGCCTCTGTTCCAGGAAGAAGCGGAGAGCCCTCAAACCATCCTGGTGGGGGATGGAGGTGTAGAGCGATTGGACGTCCATAGTGAAGAGGAGGCGGTTGGGACCAGGAAACTGGAAATTGTCAAAATGACGTAGGGCGTCAGAAGAGTCACGGATGTAGGTGGGAAGAGACTGGACCAGCGGAGAAAAGATAGAGTCTATATAGGAAGAAATAAGTTCAGTTGGGCAGGAGCAGGCTGACACAATGGGTCTGCCGGGACAGTCCCGTTTGTGGATTTTGGGAAGGAGGTAGAAGCGGGCTGGACAGGGGAAGGGAGGGGAAGATGCGACTGGTAGTGGCATCACGCTGGAGGTGGCGAAAATGGCGGAGGATGATCCTTTGGATATGGAGGCTGGTGGGATGAAAAGTGAGGACAAGGGGAACCCTGTCACGGTTCTGGGAGGGAGGGGAAGGGGTGAGGGTAGACGTGCGGGGAATGGGTCGGACAGGGTTGAGGGCCCTGTCAACCACAGTGAGGGGAAATCCTCGGTTGAGGAAAAAGGAGGTCATATCAGAAGCACCGTCATGGAAGGTAGTATCATCAGAGCAGATGCGTCGGAGACGGAGAAACTGGGAGAATGGAATGGAGTGCCTGTCTTTTTGTGGGATATGTCGAGCATTCTTTGTTCCAGTCCTACTCAGGCCCCCTCCCCCAACTCTTTTTCCGGTACATTGATGACTGTATCGGTGCCGTTTCCTGCTCCCGCCCCGAACTAGAAAACTTTATCAACTTTGCTTCCAATTTCCACCCTTCTCTCACCTTTACATGGTCCATCTCTGACACTTCCCTTCCCTTCCTCGACTTCTCTGTCTCCATCTCTGGGGATAGGCTGTCTACTAATATCCATTATAAGCCCACTGACTCCCACAGCTACCTCGACTACACTTCTTCACACCCTACCTCCTGTAAGGACACCATTCCATTCTCCCAGTTTCTCCGTCTCCGACGCATCTGCTCTGATGATGCTACCTTCCATGACGGTGCTTCTGATATGACCTCCTTTTTCCTCAACCGAGGATTTCCCCTCACTGTGGTTGACAGGGCCCTCAACCGTGTCCGACCCATTCCCCGCACGTCTACCCTCACCCCTTCCCCTCCCTCCCAGAACCGTGACAGGGTTCCCCTTGTCCTCACTTTTCATCCCACCAGCCTCCATATCCAAAGGATCATCCTCCGCCATTTTCGCCACCTCCAGCGTGATGCCACTACCAGTCGCATCTTCCCCTCCCTTCCCCTGTCAGCATTCCGAAGGGATCGTTCCCTCCGCGACACCCTGGTCCACTCCTCCATTACCCCCACCACCTCGTCCCCGTCCCAGGGCACCTTCCCTTGCAATCGCAGGAGGTGTAATACCTGCCCATTTACCTCCTCTCTACTCACTATCCCAGGCCCCAAACACTCCTTTCAGGTGAAGCAGCGATTTACTTGTACTTCTTTCAATGTAGTATACTGTATTCGCTGCTCACAGTGTGGTCTCCTCTACATTGGGGAGACCAAGCACAGACTGGGTGACCGCTTTGCGGAACATCTCCGCTCAGTCCGCAAGCAGGACCCTGAGCTTCCGGTTGCTTGCCATTTCAACACTCCCCCCTGCTCTCATTCTCACATCTCTGTCCTGGGATTGCTGCAGTGTTCCAGTGAACATCAACGCAAGCTCGAGGAACAGCATCTCATCTACCGATTAGGCACACTACAGCCTGCCGGACTGAACATTGAGTTCAATAATTTCAGAGCATGACAGCCCCCCACTTTACTTTCATTTTTAGTCATTTTTAGTTATTTTTTCTTCCTTTTTTTTGCATTCCTTTTTACATTTTTTACAATCTTTTTTTGCATTTATTTCATTTCATCTTAGTTTGTTCAGTTTGCTTACCCACTTTTTTTTTCAGGTTGTTTTTCTTCAGGTTTGCACTTGCTGATGTTCAATATTCAGTATATTCACACCTAATCTGTACTGATGCTTTGTCTTTCAACACACCATTAACATATTGTTTGCCTTTGCTCCGTGACCTTTTGGTCAGCTATGTGGCCTGGTCCAATCTGCACCTTCTCCTTTGTTATCTCTTGCCCAACCCCCACCTCACTTGTTTATGATCTGTGACATTTCTAATATTTGTCAGTTCCGAAGAAGGGTCACTGACCCGAAACGTTAACTCTGCTTCTCTTTCCACAGATGCTGCCAGACCTGCTGAGTGAATCCAGCATTTCTTGTTTTTTTCAGATTTCCAGCATCCGCAGTATTTTGCTTTTATTACGGAAGTTTACTGTCTGGTGCAGGCAAAATCTTGACCATTTTGATTCGAACTAAACGTTTTCCGACAATAGATGCAGAGAGGATCCGTGAGAGTCTGTGAAGATTCAGACCCAATAAGGAACTTTAGGTATGATTTTTGTGCTGAGACAGGTCCAGGAGAAAAGTGGAGAATACAACATAGGCATGTACTCTTCTTTTGTAGAACTCTCCGAGATGTTTGATACAGTCAACGGGGACAGACTAAGGTACAGTCAAAGAATAATAGAATGGTTACAGCATCGAAGGAGGCATTTGGCAAGCCGTGTCAGTGACCGTTTTCTTAAAGAGCAACTCACCTAGTCCCACTCCCCTGTTTTTTTTCTGTAGCCCTTCATTGTTTTTATTAATCTTCAGATAATTAGTCAGTACACTTCTGAAGGCCCCAATTGAACTTGTCTCGACCGCACTGCCAGTCACTGAATTCCAGATCCTAAGCACTTGTTCCATAAAACAAAGTTTTCCGCATGTCACTGCTTCATCTTTTGCACTTCACATTAAGTCGCCTTTCTTACGTTGTCGATCCTCTAGTCCTGTATCCTTGACCCAATCTTTGAATTTCTCCGTATCCCGTGTATATTCTGGCCAGACCCCTCATGATATCAAATCTCCTCGTTATTGTCTTGTCAGCCTATACCATCAGCCTGTTTATATCCTGTTGAAGATTATCACTATCCTCCTCATGGTTCACAATACTAGCAAGTCCTTTTTCATGCTCAACTTTTTTTGAAAAATTGTGCCCTGCACAACAAAGTCTAGGTCATTAATGCAGGTCATGAAAAGCAGGCATCCCAACACTGACCACTGGGGATCCTCACTAAATACCTTATGCAGTCTTAAAATAACTGTTCACACATAACATAACTGAGGAGGTTTGCGTAGAACTCCGAAAGGAGATAGATACATTGGTGGAATGAGAAGACAGGTGGCAGATGAAGTGAAATGCACAGAAATGGGATGTGATTCATGCTGGTAGGTAGAACATGGGGAGACAATATTAAATAAAATGTACAATTCTAAAGAGTGTGCAGGGGCAGAACGACCTAGGTGTATACGTGCATAAGTCATTGCAGGTGGCAGGGCAGGTTGAGAGAGCAGTTAATAAAGCATACAGTATCCTGGGCATGAATACGGGCATAGGGCACAAGAGGAAGGAAGTTATGCTGAACGTGGATAAGACACTCGTTCAGCCTCAGCTCGAATATTGCGTCCAGTTCTGGAAGCCGCACATTAGGAAAGACATGAGAGCATTGGAGCGAGGAAAGAAAAGATTCATGAGAATGATTCCAGTGATGAGGAATTTCAGTTATGAGGATAACTTGAAGAAAAACATACTTGACCTTTCCTCACCAATCTGCCTGCTGCAGATGTATCTGTCCATGACACTATTGGTAGGACTGACCATCGCACAGTCGTTGTGGAGACAAAAGCATGCCTTTACATTGAGGATAAACCCCATCGTGTTGTGTGGCACAAACACCGTCCGAAATGGGAAAGATTTGAAACAGATCTAGCAGTGCAAAACTGGGCATCCATGATGCGCTTTGGGCCATCAGTAGCAGCAGAATTGTACTCTACCACAATCTGTAACCTCATGGCTGGCTTATTCCCAATCGACAATTACCATCAAGCCAGCAGACCAACCCTGGTTCAATGAAGAGTGCAGGAGGGCGTGCCAGGAGCAGTACCAGGCATATCTCAAAATGGGGTGTCAATCTGGTGAAGCTGCAACAAAGGACGACTTGTGTGCGAAACTGTGTAAGCAGCATGCGATAGACAGAGCTAAGCGATCCCATGACCAATGGATCAGATGCAGTCCTGCCACATCCAGCTGTGAATGATGGTGGACAAATAAACAAAAAGCCCGAGGTGGTGGCTCCACAAATATCAGCATTCGTAATGATGGGCGAACCCAGCACATCAGTGCAAAGATAAGGCTGAAGCATTTGCAACCATCTCCAGCGAGAAGTGCCGAGTTGATAATCCATGTCGGCCTTCTAATGAAGTCCCCAGCATCACAGATGCCAGACTTGAGCCAATTTTATTCATTCTGCATGATATGGAGAAACGACAGAAGGCTATGGATACTGCAAAGGCTATAGGCCCTGACAATATACCGGCAATAGAACTGAAGACCTGTCCTCCATAACTTGCCACACCCCTAGCCAAGCTGTTCCAGTACTGCTGCAAATTGTCCTCTACCTATAAAAGTAGGAAATTGCCCAGGTACATCCTGTACACAAAAATCAGGACAAGTTCAAACAGCCAATTACTGCCCCATAAGTCTGTTCTCAATCATCAGTAAAGTGATGGAAGGTGTCATCAGCAAAGCTATCAAGCGGCATTTGCTTAGCAATAACCTGCTCAGTGACGCTCAGTTTGGGTTCTGCCAGGGCCACTCAGCTCCTAACCTCATTACACACTTGGTCCTAACATGGACAAAAGTGTTGAACTCAAGAGGTGAGGTAAATGTGACTACCCTTGACATCAAGGCAGCATTTGACCGAGTATGGCAGCAAGGAGCCCTAGCAAAAGTGAAGTCAATGTGAATCGGGGGAAAACTCTCCGCTGGTTGGAGTAACAACGAGCGCAAAGAAAAATGGTTGTGGTTGTTGGAGGTCAATCATCTCAGCTCCAGGAGTTCCTCAGGGTAGTGGCCTCGGCCCAACCACGTTCAGCTGCTTCATCAATGACCTTCCTTCAATCCTAAGGTCAGAAGTGGGGATGTTCGCTGATGATTGCACAATGTTCAGCACCATTCCTAACTCCTCAGATACTGAAGCGACCCGTGTAGAAACGCAGGAAGACATGGGCAATATACAGCCTTGTGGTTATCGGTGGCTAGTAACATAAACGCCACACAATTGCCAGGCAATGACCATCTCTAACAAGAGAGAATCTAACCATCTCCCCTTGACATTCAATGGTATTACGATCGCTTAATCCCCCACTGTCAACATCCTGGGGTTTGCCATTGACAATAAAGTAAAATAGAGTAGCCATATAAATACAATAGCTGCAAGAGCAGGTAGAGGCTAGGAATCAGGTGGCGAGTAACTCACCTGCAGACTCCCCAAATCCGTTCCACCATCTACAAGGCACACGTCAAGAGTTTGATGAAGTAATCTCCACTTGCTTTGATGGGTGCAGCTCCAACAACACTCAAGAAGCTCGCCACCATCCAGGAGAAAGCAGCCTGCTTGATTGGTATTCCAGCCACAGACATTCAATTCCTCCACCATTGACACACAGTGAGAGCAGTGTGTACCATCTACAAGATGCACCGCAACAATGCACCAAGGCTCCTTTGACAGTACCTGACAGACAGGCAATCTCGACCAACTAGAAGGCCGAGGTCAGCACATGCATGGGAACTTCCTCTCCAAGTCACAAACCATTCTGACGTAGAACTATATAGCCGTTCCGTCAATGCTGCGCGGTCAAAATTCTGGAAATCTCTTCCTAACAGCACTTTGGATGTACCTACCCCACATGGACTACAGCGATTCAAGAAGGCAGCTCACCACCACCTTCTCCAGGGCAATTAGGAATGGAAAATAAATGCTGGAAAAAGCCAATGACGCCCACAAGCCATGTATGCATAATATAAAAAAATAGATATTTGAAGTGAGGAAAGTGAGTCTGCATTAGATGGCAGTGGACTGAGAAGGACTACGAGGAATTCAAAGACGGGAGTACAATACATGTGTGAACACACAAAGTGTGGTGTTTAAGGTCGGTGAGCGAATGTTTAAATATGGGAATGCGAAGTAGTGGAAATAATGGAAACGAGGTCCGGGCCCTTAATATATAAGGATACAAAGATATAAAGGGGTGGCAGTACTAATTAAGGAAGACTTTTCATTGCTGGAAAGGGACGTGCTTCGACATGGCAAGTACAGAATCCATTATTCCAAGATGAGGAGCAGAATATGCATGATTGCTGTCCTCGGGGTATTCTCTAGGCCTCCAAATAGTACAAAAGAGGTAGAGGAGCAAATCTCAGGGAAATCACAGAGATGTGCAACAACTAAAGTTAGGTGATATTTGGGAACTTTAATGACCAAACAGTTGATTGATATGATTTTGGATTAAAGATTAAGGACTGGGAGGAATTTGTAAAATGTGTCAGGAGAAATTTCTTGATCGGCATGCTCTCAGCCAACGAGAAAAGAGGAATTGCGAACTCTGGTGTTGGGAAATGAGCTAACCCAAGTGGACCCGGCGTCTATGCAGAAATACTTGGGTAAGAGTGATCATCGTATCATAGGTTTTCGACTAGTAATGCGGAAAAGCAAAGAACAAAATAATGGAAAGTGTCTTGATTGGAAGGGGACTAATTTCAAAAAATGAGAAGGGATCCAGTTGGGAAGAATGGAACCAAAGATTCGCAGGAATATCTGCATCAGCACGATAGGTTATATTTAAGGAAGAGGTGCTTCAGTTCCATATTAGGAATATCCCACCAAGGGTGAAAGGTAGCGGAATGAAGAACATGTCACCTTGGTTGATGAAGGAGATATAGATGATGATGAAACAATCAAAAAACAAGGCACGTAATGCATGTCAGGTGAACTCAAGTGAGAGCCAGGCCAGTGGCAGTAAGTTGAGAGGAGAGGTGGGGAGGAAAATAAGACCAGTAAAGAGAGAATATGAGAATGCAATGACAGCCTATTAAATGAGTTGTGCAAGGAGGAATGTGGCCTATTAGGGACACATAGGGTAATACATACTTAGAGGTGCAGGGTAATGCTAATACACTTAATGACTACGTTTTATCAGTATTCACCAGAGGAATGGATGCTGACAAAATATCAGTGGAAGTGGAGTGAGTAGACATCGTGGAAGCGGATACAAAAAATGGTCTGGAAAGGTGCTAAAAAGGATGGCTTATAGTACATAAGGCACTTCGACTGGATGGCTTGCATCCCCAGTTATTAAAAATGATGGGGGCGGAAATAGCAGACGAGGTTGCTGTAATCTTCCAGTCTTTGCTGGATGCGAGTGTGATGCTGGAAGATTTTAAACTGCTAAATGTAAGACCTTCATTCAAGAAAGTGTGTGATGACAGTCCTAGAAAGTAAAAGTCAGTTAGTACAAACATCCGTGGTCGGTAAGGTTTTAGAAATAATAATCCGGGAAAATATCAACTGACATTCAGAGAAGTTTCAGTTAGTTAAGAATAGCCAGCATAGATTTCGTCAAGGCTGAACAAAACTCTGACAGTGCAGCGCACCCGCAATACTGACCCTCCGACAGTGCAGCATTCCCTCAGTACTGACCATCTGACACTGCAGTGCTCCCTCAGTATCGAACCCCCTGACAGTGCAGCAGTCCCACAGTACTGACCCTATAACACAGCAGTGCTCACTCAGTACTGACCCTCTGACAGTGCAGTGCTCCCTCAGTACTGACTTCCTGACAGTGCAGCACTCCCTCAGTACTGACCCTCTGGCAGTGCAGTGCTCCCTCAGTACTGACTTCCTGACAGTGCAGCGCTCCCTCAGTACTGACCCTATGACAGAGCAGCACTCCCTCAGTACTTACCCTCTGACAGTGCGTCACTCCCTCAGTGCTGAGCCTCCGGCAGTGTAGTGCTCCTTCTGTACTGACCCAATGACTCCGCAGTGCTCCCTCAGTAATAATCCTCCGACAGCGCGGCACTCCCTCAGTGCTGAGCCTCCGACAGTTCAGTGCTCCTTCTGTACTGACCTTATGACACCGCTGTAAACCCTCAGTACTGAACCTCCGACAGTACGGCATTCCGTCAGGAGTGACCCTACGAAAGTGCAGCAATCCCTCAGTACTGACCCTCCGACAGTGCGGCACTTCCTCAATGCAGAGCATCTGATGGTGCAATGCTCCTTCTGTACTTACCCGATAACACCGCTGTGCTCACTCAGTACTGACCCTCCGACAGTACGGCACTCCGACAGTAGTCAGCATAAGACAGTGCAGCACGCCCTCTGTACTGTCCATCTGACTGTGCAGTGCTCCGTCAGTACTGACCCTGTGACACTGCAAAGCTCCCTCAGAACTGACAGTGCAGCTCTCCCGCAGTACTGACCCTCTGCCACTGCAGTGCTCCCTCAGTACTGACCCTCTCACATTGCAGCACTCCCTCAGTACTGACCCTCTGACGGTGCAGTGCTCCTTGAGTATTGAACCACCGACAGAGCAGTGCACTCTCAGTACTGAACCTCCAACAGTGCAGTGCTCCCTCAGTAATGTCCTTCCGAAATTGCGGCACTCCCTCAGTACTGACCCTCCGAGGGTGCAGTGCTCCCTCAGTACTGAACGTCCGACAGTGCGGCACTCCCTCAGTACTGAGCCTCCGACAGTGCAGTGCTCATTCAGTACTGACCCTGTGCCATCGCAGTACTCCCTCAGTACTGAACCTCCAACAGTACGACATTCCATCAGTACTGACCCTCCGACAGTGCAGCACTCCCTCAGGACTGACCATCTGGCAGTGCAGTGCACCCTCAGTACTGAACCTCCGACAGTGCAGTGCTCCCTCAGTAATGTCCTTCTGACATTGCGGCACTCCCTCAGTACTGACCCTCCGAGGGTGCAGTGCTCCCTCAGTACTGACCGTCCGACAGTGCGGCACTCACTCAGTGCTGAGTCCCCGACAGTGCAGTACTCATTCTGTACTGATCCTGTGACATCGCAGTGCTCCCTCAGTACTGACCCTATGACAGTGCAGTGCTCCCTCATTACTGACACTCTGGCAGTGCAGTGCTACCTCAGTACTGACCTTACGACAGTGCAGTGCTCCCCCAGTAATGGCCATCTGACATTGTGGCACTCCCACAGTACTGACCCTCCGACAGTGCAGCACTACCTCTGTACTGACCCTCTGACACTGCAGTGCTCCCTCAGCACTGACCTTACGACAGTGCAGTGCTCCCCCAGTACTGGCCACCTGACATTGTGGCACTCCCACAGCACTGACCCACCGACAGTGCGGCACTACCTCAGTGCTGAGCCTCTGACAGTGCAGTGCTCCTTCTGTACTTACCATATCACACCGCTGTGCTCCATCAGTACTGACCCTCCGACAGTCCGGCACTCCGTCAGTGACCATCTCACAGTGCAGCACTCCTTCATTAATGACCCTATGACATTGCAGTGCCCACTCAGTACTGACATTCCGACAGAACAGTTTTCCCTCAGTACTGACCCTTAGACAGTGCAGTGGTCCCTCAGTCCTGACGATCCGAAAGTGCGGCACTCCCTCAGTACTCACCCTCTGACATTGCAGTGCTCCTTCTGTACTGACCCTCTGACAGTGCAGCACTTCTTCAGTACTGACCCAATGACACTGCAGTGCTCCCTCAGTACTGACCCTCTGACAGTGCAGTGCTCAGTCAGTACTGTCCCTCCGACAGTGAAGCACTCGCTCAGTACTGACCCTCTGACAATGGAGCACCATCTCAGTACTGACCCTATGACACTGCAGTGCTCCTTCAGCACTGACCCTATGACACGACTGTGCTCCCTCAGTACTGACCCTCGGACAGTACGGCATTCTGTCAGTAGTGACCTTACGACTGTGCAGCACTCCCTCTGTACTGACCCTCTGACACTGCAGTACTCCCTCAGTATTGACACTCTGACAATGCAGAAGTCCCTCAGTACTGGCCCGATGACACTGTAGTGCTCCCTTAGTACTGACCCTCTGACAGTGCAGCACTCCCTCAGTACGTTAACATTTACACTGCAGCACTCTCTCAGTACTGACCCTCTGACAGTGCAGTGGTTCCTCAGTGGTAACCCTGTGACAGTGCAGCACTCCCTCAGTACTGACCGTCTGACAGTGCAGTGCTTCCTCAGTATTGACCCTTTGACAGTGCAGCACTCCCTCAGTACGGACACATTTACACTCCAGCACTCCCTCATTACTGACCCTCCGAAAGTGCCGCACGCCCTCAGTGCTGAGCCTTCGACAGTGCAGTGCTCCTTCTGTACTGAACATATGACACCGCTGTGCTCGCTCAGTACTTACCGTCCGACAGTATGGCATTGCGTCAGTACTGATCTTATGACAGTGCAGCACTCCCTCAGCACTGACCCTAAGACAGTGCAGCATGCCCTCTGTACTGTCCCTCTGAGAGTGCAGTGCTCCATCAGTACTGACCCTATGACACTGCAATGTTCATTCAGTACTGACCCTCTGACAGTGCAGCACTCCCTCAGTACTGACCAGATGACACTGCCGTGCTCCCTCAGTACCTACCATCTGACAGTGCAGCACTCCCTCAGTACTGACTCTATGACATTGCAGTGCCCCCTCAGTACTGACCCTCCGACAGAGCAGTTTTCCCTCATTCCTGACCCTACGACGTTGAGGCACTCCCTCAGTATTGATCCCATGACAGTGCATTGCTCCTTCTGTGCTGACCCTATGGCACCGCTGCGCTCCCACTGTCCTGACCCTCCGACAGTATGGCACTCCGTCAGTACTGAACCTGCGACAGTGCAGCTCTCCCACTGTACTGACCCTCTGACAGTATAGTGCTGCCAGTACCGACCAGAAAACACTACAGTGCTCCCTCAATACTGACCCTCTGACAGTGCAGCAATCCCCAGTACATATCCTCCGACAGTGCAGTGCTCCCTCAGTCCTGACCCGACGACACTGCTGTGCCCCTTCAGTACTGACCCTACGAAAGTGCAGTCTTCCCTCAGTACTGGCCCTCTCACAGTGCAGTGCTCCTTCAGTTCTGACATTGTGACACCACTGTGTTCCCTCAGAATTGACACTCTGACAGGATGGCACTCCGTCAGTGGTAACCCTACGACAGTGCAGCACTCTCTCTGTACTGACCATCTGACACTGCAGTGCTCCTTCAGTAATGACCCTCTGACAGTGCAGCGCTCCCTATGTCCTGATCCTACGACACTGCTGTGCCCCTCAGTACTGACACTCTGACAGTGCAGTGCTCCATCAGTACTGACCCATCGACAGTGCAGCACTCCCTCAGTAGTGACTCTCTGACAGTGCAGCACTCCCTCAGTACTGACCCTCTGACAGTGCAGCACTCCCTCAGTACTGACCCAATGAAACTGCAGTGCTCCCTCAGTCCTGACCCACCGACAGTGCAGTGCTTCCTCGGTACTGAACCTCCGACAGGGCATTTCTCCCTCAGTACTGACCTTCCGACATTGCGGCACTCCCTCAGTTCTGACCCTCTGATAGTGTAGTGCTCCCTCAGTACTGACCCTCCGACACTGCAGTGCACCCTGAGCACTGACCTCCAACACTGCAGTGCTCCCTCAGTATTGACCCTCTGACAGTACGCCGCTCCCCCAGTTCTGACCCTCCGACAGTGCAGTGCTCCATCAGTATTGACCCATCGCTGGATGGATGCAGCTCCAACAACACTCAAGGAGGCAACATTTTGAGGAGTGAATACAGTATACTCCATTGAAAAAAGTACATGTAAATCACTGCTTCACCTGAAGGGAGAGTTTGAGGCCTGGGTTACTGAGGAGAGAGGAAGTAAATGGGCAGGTATTACACCTCCTGCGATTGCAGGGGAAGGTGCCGTGGGAAGAGGACGAGGCGGTGTGGGTAATGGAGCAGTGGACCATGGTTTCGTGAACGGAATGATCCCTTCGGAATGCTGACCAGGGAAGGGAGGGGAGGATGCTTTCGGCAGTGGCATCACGCTGGACGTGTCGGAAATGGTGGAGGATGATCCTTTGGATGTGGAAGCTCGTGAGGTGGAAAGTGAGGACAAGAGGGAACCCTGTCACTGTTCTGGGAGAGGGGGGAAGGGGTGAGGGTAGAGGTGCGGGAAATGGGCTGGACACAGTTGCGGGCTCCGTCAACCACATTTGCCAGTTCTGTTGAAATGTCACCGACCTGAAACATTAATTCTGCTTCTCTCTCCACAGATACTGCCAGACCTGCTGAGTATTCCCTGCATTTCCTGTTTTTATTTCAGATTTCCAACATCTGCAGTATTTTGCTTTTACTTAAATGGGAGATCCGTGCAATAGGAGAGCTGTCAATCAAAGCCGAACCCCGTGCAGCCTGCTGTCAGTCACAGAGTACTGGCGGCCGGATGGAAACCACGGAACTCAACATTTATTACGACTGAAACTGGTGTCTGTGCGCAGACATTTTGCTGACTCCTGGACCAGGAGGATAAGGAACCCCGCTTCAGTCATTTTGGTAAACGCTGGTTGCAGTTAACAGCGCACAGGCAATTAAATCCCCGCTGCCGTGTCCTCTGTCCCTTTTTCTATTCTCTGTTGTCAATTAAGAGCGGAGGGGATGGAAGGTTGGGCAGTTGCATGCTCCTCTTGCAGGATGTGGGAGGTAAGGGTCACCACCTGTGTCCCTGCTGACCTCACCTGCGAGAAGAGCACCCAACTCCAGCTCCTAATAGACAGTGTTCGGGAACTGGATGAACTTCGGATCATTCAGAAGGCTGAGGGGGTGATAGAGAGCAGTTATAGGGAAGTAGTGAAACCTAAGTTACAGGATAAAGGTAGCTGTGTGACCGTCAGGGTAGGGAAAGGGAATAGGCGCACAGTGCAGGGATCCCCTGTGGCCGTTCCCCTCAATAATACGTATGCCGTTTTGGATACTGTTGGGGGCGACGACCTACCAGGAGAAAGCCACTGCGGCCAGGTCTGTGGCACTGAGCCTGGCTCTGTGGCTCAGAAGGGAAGGGGGGAGAATAGGAGAACGATAATGAAAGGAGATTCAATGGTTAGAGGAAAAGACAGGAGATTCTGTGGTCGCGAACGAGACTCCCGGATGGTATGTTGCTTCCCGGGTGCCAGGGTCAGGGATGTCTCGGAACGAGTCTACGGGATTCTTAAGGGGGAGGGGGAGCAGCCAGCAGTCGTGGTACACATCGGTTCCAATGACATAGCTAGAAAAATGGTTGAGGACCTGAAAAGCGAATATAGGAGTTAGGTTGGAAGCTAAAAGGCAGGACGAGCAGAGTAGTAATCTTAGGATTGATACAGGTGGCACGTGCTTGTGAGGCTAGAAACAGAGAGCGAATGCAGCTGAACACGTGGCTACAGAGCTGGTGCAGGAGGGAGGGCTTCAGATATGTGGATCATTGGATTACCTTTTGGGAAAGGTGGGACATGTACAAGAAGGACGGGTTGCATCTGAACTGGAGGGGCACCAATATCCTCTGCGGGAGGTTTGCTAGAGATCTTCGGGAGGGTTTAAACTAGTTTGGCAGGGGGATGGGAACCGGAGCTACGGATCAGTGGATGGGGTAGCTGTTGGACAGGCAGATACAGAGAGCAGAGAGTCTGGAGGAAGGTTAGACAGTTAACAGGGCAAAGTTTCAGCCAGTATGATGGGTTGAAGTGTGTCTATTTTAACGCAAGAAGTGTCAGGAATAAGGGTGATGAACTTGGAGCATGGATCAGTACTTGGGGCTACGATGCAGTGGCCATTACGGAGACTTGGATGTCGCAGGGGCAGGAATGGATGTTGGATGTTCCGGGGTTTAGATGGTTCAAAAGGAATAGGGAGGGAGGTAAAAGAGGTGGGGGAGTGGCATTGTTAATCAGGGACAGTATCATAGCTGCAGAAAGGGAGGTCGTCGAGGAGAGTTCTTCGACTGAGTCAGTATGGGTGGAAGTCAGAAACAGGAAAGAAGCAGTCAATTTTTGGGAGTTTTCTATAGACCCCACAATAAGAACAGAGACACGGAGGAACAGATTGGGAGGCAGATTTTGGAAGGGTGCAGAAGTAACAGGGTTAACATAGAACATAGAACATAGAACAGTACAGCACAGTACAAGCCCTTCGGCCCACGATGTTGTGCCGAACCTTTAACCAACTCTAAGATCAAACGACCTACATACCCTTCATTCTACGATCATCCATGTACCTATCCAAGAGTCGCTTAAATGTCCCTAATGTATCTGCTTCTACTACCACCCCTGGCAGTGCATTCCACGCACCCACCACTCTCTGTGTAAAGAACATACCGCTGACATCTCCCCAAAACCTTCCTCTAATCACATTAAAACTATGCCACCTGGAGATATCCCTTTCCGCCCTGGGAAAAAGTCTCTGGCTATCCACTCTATCGATGCCTCTCATCATCTTGGACGCCTCTATCAAGTCACCTCTCATCCTTCTTCTCTCCAATGAGATAAGACCTAGCACCCTCAACATTTCTTCGCAAGACATGCCCTCCAGTCCAGGCAGCACCCTGGTAAAACTCCTCTGCACCCTCTCTAAAGCTTCCACATCCTTCCGATAATGAGGCGACCAGAACTGAACACAATATTACAAGTGTTGTCTAACCAGGGCTTTATAGAGCTGCAGCATAACCCCGCGGCTCTTAAACTCAATCCCCCTGTTAACGAAAGTCAACACACCATACGCCTTCTTAACAACAGTATCAACTTGGGTGGCAACTTTGAGCAATTTATGGCCATGGACCCCAAGATCCCTCTGTTCCTCCACACTACCAAGAATCCTGTCTTTAAGCCTGTATTCTGCATTCAAATTCGCCCTTCCAAAAGGAATCACTTCACACTTTTCCAGGTTGAACTCCATCTGCCACTTCTCAGCCCAGCTCTGCATCCTGTCAATGTCCCGTTGCAACCTACAACAGCCTTCCACACTATCCACAACTCCAGCAACATTCGTGTCAACGGTAAACTTGCTAACCCAGCCTTCCACTTCCTTATCCATGTCATTTATAAAGATCACAAAGAGCCGAGGTCCCAGAACAGATTCCTGCGGAACACCACTGGTCACCGAGCTCCAGGCTGAATACTTTCCATCTACTACCACCCTCTGTCTTCTATAGGCCAGCCAGTTCTGCATCCAGACAGCCAAATTTCACTGTATCCCATGCCTCCTTACTTTCTGAATGAGCCTACCATGGGGAACCTTATCAAAGGCCTTGCTAAAATCCGTCTCCGCCACATCCACCACTCTTCCTTTATCAATGTGTTTTGTCACATCTTCAAAGATTTCAATAGGGCTTGTGAGGCATGACCTGCCCCTCACAAAGCCATGCTGACTGTCTCTCATCAAACTATGCCTTTCCAAATAATCATACATCTTGTCTCTCAGAATCCTCTCCAATAATTTGCCCACTACCGACGTAAGACAGACTGGTCTATAATTCCCAGGGTTATCCCTATTCCCTTTCTTGAACAAGGGAATGACATTTGCCATCCTCCACCCCGTACTACTCCAGTGGACAGTGAGGACGCAACGATCATCGCCAAAGGCGCGGCAATCTCTTCCCTCGCTTCCCGTAAAAACCTTGGGTATATCCCATCTGGCACAGGGGATGTATCTATCCTCATGTCTTTCAAAATTGGCAGCACATCCTCCCTCTTAACATCAACCTGTTCGAGCAAATCAGCCTGTTTCACGCTGTCCTCACCAACGACCAGGTCCCTCTCGCCAGTGAATATTGAACCAAAGTATTCATTTAGGACGTCCCCTACCTCCACAGACTCCAGGCACAAGTTCCCTCCACTATCCCTGATCGACTCTACCCTCCCTTTGGTCTTCCTGTTGTTCCTCACATATGTGTAGAACGCCTTGGGACTTTCCTTAATCTTACCCACCAAGACTTTTTCATGTCCCCTTCTAGCTCTCCTAAGTCCATTCTTCTGTATGTTCCTGGCTACCTTGTAACCCTTTAGAGCCCTGTCTGATCCTTGCTTCCTCAACCTTAAGTAAGTTTCCTTCTTCCTCTTGACTCGCTGGTCCACATCTCTTGTCATCCAAGGTTCCTTCACCCTCCCATCCCTTCCTTGCCTCATCGGGACAAACCTATCCACAAGTCGCAGCAAGAGCTCCCTGAACAACCTCCACATTTCTGTCGTGCATTTCCCTGAGAAAATCTGTCACAATTTAACCTGCCCAGTTCCTGCCTAATCACATTGAAATTTCCCCTCCTCCAATTAAATATTTTCCCATCCCGTCTGCTCCTATCCTTCTCCACGGCTATCGTCAAGGTCAGGGAGTTCGGATCACTATCACCGAAATGCTCTCCCACCGAGATATCTGCCACCTGGCCTGGTTCGTTGCCAAGCACCAAATCCAACATAGCCTCCCCGCTAGTCGGCCTATCTGCATATTGTGTCAGGAAACCTTCCTGGACACACCTGACAAAAACTGCTCCATCCAAACTATTTGCACTAAGGAGGTTCCAATCAATTTTCGGGAAGTTGAAGTCACCCATGACAACAACCCTGTAACATCTACACCTTTCCAAAATCTGCCTCCAATTTGTTCCTCCGTGTCTCTGTTGCTATTAGGGGGTCTATAGAAAACGCCCAATAATGTGACTGCTCCTTTCCCGTTTCTGACTTCCACCCATACTGACTCGGTGGACAAACCCTCCTCGTTGTTGTCTTGGGTGACTTCAACTTACCTAATATTGATTGGAACCTCCTTAGTGCATATAATGTGCATGGAGCAGATTTTGTTAATGTGCCTGGGAAGGTTTCCTGACTCAATATGTAGATAGGCCGACCAGAGGGGCGACTATTTTGGATTTGGTGCTTGGCAACGAACCAGGCCAGGTGGCAGATCTCTCGGTGGGAGAGCATTTCGCTGATAGTGATCACAACTCCCTGACCTGTACTATAGTCATGGAGAGGGATATGAGCAGATGGGATGTGAAAATATTTAATTGGGGGAGGGGGAACAACAATGCTATTCGGCAGGAACTGAGGTGCTTAAATTAGGAACAGATGTTCTCAGGGAAATGAACGACAGAAATGTGGAGGTTGTTTAGGGAGCAGTTGCTGCGACTGCTGGATAGGTTTGTCCCGATAGGCAAGGAAGGGGTGGTACGGTAAAGGAAACATGGATGACAAGAACAGCTAGTCAAGAGGAAGAAGAAAGGGTGGCACAGTGGCGCAGTGGTTAGCACTGCAGTCTCACAACTCCAGCGACATGGGTTCAATTCCGGGTACTGCCTGTGTGGGGTTTGCAAGTTCTCCCAGTGTCTGCGTGGGTTTTCTCCGGGTGCTCCGTTTCCTGCCAAAAGACTTGCAGGTTGGTAGGTAAATTGGCCATTGTAAATTGCCCCTAGCATAGGTAGGTGGTAGGGAAATATACGGACAGGTGCGGATGTGGCAGGAATGTAGGATTAGTATAAATGGGTACAAATAGCTGATGGTTGGCACAGACTCGGTCTGCCAAAAGGTCTGTTTCAGTGCTGTATCTCTAAAACTAAAGCTTATTTAAGTTTGAGGAAGCAATAATCATACAGGGCTTTAGAGGGTTACAAGGCAGCCAGGAAGGAACTGAAGAATGGACTTAGGAGAGCTAGAAGGGGACATGAAAAAGTCTTGGTGGGTAGGATTAAGGAAAATCCCAAGGCGTTCTACACTTATGTGAGGAACAAGAGGATGGCCAGAGTGAGGGTCGGGCCGTTCAGGGATAGTGGAGGAACTTCTGCCTGGAGTCGCAGGAGGTCCATCCCCCTCTCTTATCCCCCTCTCCCCAGTCAGCGTCCACCCCCTCCCTCCCCCTGTGTCCCTCCCCTCTCCCCCAATTTACATCCCCGTCCCCCCTCATAGTCCATCACCCTTCTCCCGTCCCTCTGCGTCCATCCCCCTCTCCTATCCCCCTCTCTGGAGTCTGCGTCCACCCCGTCCTTCCCCTTATCTCCCTCCTCTATCCCCCAATGTCCAACCCCCTCCCCCTTCCGATGTGTCTATCACCTCTCTCCTGTCCCTCTGTGTCCATCCCCTCTCTCCCTCCTTGTCACCATCCCCCCCACTTTCCCCTTGTGTCCATCCCCTACTCTCCCCTCTTTGTCCATCCACCTCTCCCCCTCTGTGTCCATCCCTCTCTTCCCTTTCTTTGTCCATCCCTCTCTCCCCGTCTGTGTCCATCCATCTCTCCCCTTCTGTGTCCATTCATCTCTCCCCCTCTATGTCCATCTCCCTCTCCCCCGCTGTGCCCAAAACCTCTTTCCCACCTCTGTGTCCTCAGTACTGACCCTCCAACAGTATTGCACTCCCGAAGTACAGAGCCTCCGACAGTATTGCACTCCCTCAGTTCAGACCCTCCGACAGTATGGCGCTCCTTCAGTACTGACCCTCCGACAGTGCAGCATTCCTTCAGTGCTGACCCTCCAAAAGTGCAGCACTCCATCATTACTGACCCTTCACCAGTTTGGCACTCCCTCAGTACTGAACCTTCAAAAGTGCAGCACTCCCTCAATACTGACTATCCAACACTATGGCATTCCCTCAATACTGACCCTCCATCAGTTTGATATTCCCACAGTACTGATGCTCCGAGATATTGGCACTCCCTCAGTAATGACCCTCCGAAAGTGCAGCTCTCCCCCAGTATCGACTCTCTGACTGTGCAACGCTCTCTCAGTACTGACCCTGTAACAGTGCAGCACTCCATCAGTACTGAACCTCCACCAGTACGGCACTCCCTCAGTACTGACACGCTGGCAGTTAGCATCCCTCAATACTAACAATCTGAGAGTATAGCGCTCCCTCAGTACTGACTCAACAACAATGCAGCGCTCCCTCACTACTGACCCTACATCAGTATGGCACTCCCTCAGTCCTGACCCTCCAACAGTATGGCACTCCCTCATGACTGACCCTCCAACAGTATGGCACCCCGCAGTACAGATCATCTCACAGTCTTGCACTCCCTCAGTTCTGACCCTCCGACAGTATGGCACTCCCTCAGTACTGACCCCCAGAAAGTGCAGCATTTCCTCTGGAATGACCCTCTGTCAGTGCAGCACTCCATCATTACTGAGCCTTCACCAGTATGGCACTCCCTCAGTACTGACCCTCCAAAACTGCAGCACTCCCTCAATACTGACTATCCAACACTATGGCATTCCCTCAATACTGACCCTCCATCACTTTGATACTCCCTCAGTACTGATGCTCCGACAGTATGGCACTCCCTCAGTACTGACCCTCCAACAGTGCAGATCTACCTCAGTATCGACTCTCTGACTGTGCAACGCTCCCTCAGTACTGATCCTCTAACAGTGCAGCACTCCATCAGTACTGAACCTCCACCAGGACAGCACTCCCTCAGTACTGATCCACCAACGGCAGGCACTTCCTCGGTGCAGAGCAGCCGGCAGTATGGCACTCCCTCAGTACTGACCGTCCAACAGTGCAGCATTCCCTGAGTACTGAACCTCCGAAAGTATGACACTCCCACAGAACTGACACTCCAGCAGTGTTACAGTCCCTCCGTACTGACCATCTGACAGTGCAGCATTCCCAAAGTATTGACACTCTGAGAGTGCAGCATTCCCTCAGTACTGATTCAACAACAATGCAACACTCCCTCAGTACTGACCCGCTGGCAGTCAGCATCCCTCAATACTAACACTCTGAGAATGCAGCGCTCCCTCAGTACTGACCCTCCAACAGTGCATCATTCCCTCAATGCTGACTCTCCACCAGAACGGCACTCGCTCAGTACTGACCCGACAACAGCACGACACTCCCGCAGTACTGATCCTCCGACAGTGCAGCACTCACTCAATACTGACCCCTCGACAGGATGGCACTCCCTCAGTGCTGACCATCTGACAGGGCAGAGCTCCCTTAGTACTGGCCCTCCAAAAGAATGGCCCACCATCAGAACTGACCCTCTGACAGTACGGCACTCCCACAGTACTGATCCTCCGACAGTTTGGCACTCCCTCACTGCTGACGCTCCAACAGTACAGCAGTTCCTCAGTACTGACACACCAAAAGTACAGCACTCCCTCAATACTGATCCTGCGACAGTGCGGCGCTCCCTCAGTACCGACTCTCTAACAGTGCAGCACTCCCTCAGTACTGAATCTCTAACAGTGCAGCACTCCCTTAGTACTGATCCTTCGACAGTGTAACACTCCCTCAGTGCTGACCCTCTACCAGTATGGCTCTCCCTCAGTACTGACCCTCCAATAGTATGAGACTCCCTCAATACTGACCATCCAACTGTATAACACTCCCTCAGTACTTACACTCTGACAGTATGGCACTCCCTCAGTGTTGACCATCTGACAGGGCAGAAATCCCTCAGTACTGGCCCTCCAAAAGAAGGGCACACCATCAGAACAGACCCTCTGACAGTACGGCAGGCCCACAGTACTGGCCCTCCGACAGTCTGGCACTCCTTCAGTGCTGACTCTCCAACAGTGCAGCACTTCCTCAGTACTGACACTCTGAGAGTGCAGGGCCCCCTCAGTACCGACTCAACAATAATGCAGCGCTCCCTCAGTCCTGACACTGAGCGTGCAGCATTCCCTCAGTGCAGACTCAACAACAATGCAGCGCTCCCACTGTGCTGACCATCTGGCAGTGCAGCCCTCCCTCAGTTCTAAGCATCTGACAGTGCAGCACTCCCTCAGTACTGACACTCTGAGAGAGCAGCATTTCCTCAGTACTGATCCTCCGACAGTGCAGCACTCCCTCATCACAGACTTTCTGAGAGTGCAGCATTCCCTCAGTACTGATCTTCTGACAGTGCCGCACACCCTCTATTCTGACCCTCTGGCAGTGAAAGACTCCCTCAGCACTGACTCTCTAACAGTGCAGCACACCCTCAGGACTGATCCTCTGACATTGTAGCATTCCCTCAGTGCTGACCCTCCATCAGTGTGGCTGTCCCTCATTCCGGCCCCCAAATAGTATGATACTCCCTCAATACTGACCCACCATAAGTAGAGAACTCCCTCAGTACTGACCCTCCAATAGTCTGGCACACCCTCAGTACTGAAGCTCCATCAGTATGGCAGTCCCTCAGTACTGACCCACCCACAGTATGGCACTCCTTCATTATTGATCTTCTGACAGGATGGCTCTCCCTCAGTACTGACCCTCTAAATGTCTGGCACTTCCTCAGTACTGACCGTCCATCAGTGTGGCACTCCCTCAGTACTGATCTTCTGACAGGATGGCTCTCCCTCAGTACTGACCCTCTAAAAGTCTGGCTCTCCCTCAGTACTGACCCTCCGACAGTATGGCTGACCCTCAGTACTAACCCTCCAATTGTATGATACTCCCTCAGTACTGACATTCTGACAGTGCAGCAGTCCCTCAGGACTGAGAATGCAGCGCCCCCTCAGTACTGACTGAACAACAATTCAGCACTCCATCAGTTCTGACCATCTGATGCTGCAGAACTCCCTCAGGACTGATGCTCCAAAAGTGCACCACTACCTCAGTACTGACCCTCCGACAGTGCAGCGCTCCCTCAGTACCGACTTTCTGACAGTGCAACACTCCCTCAGTGCTGACCCTATAACATTGCAGAACTCCATCAGTACTGACCCTCCAACAGTATTGCACTCCCGCAGTACAGAGCCTCCGACAGTATTGCACTCCCTCAGTTCTGACCATCCGACAGTATGGCACTCCTTCAGTACTGACCTTCCGACAGTGCAGCATTCCTTCAGTGCTGACCCTCCAAAAGTGCAGCACTCCATCATTACTGACCCTTCACCAGAATGGCACTCCCTCAGTATTGACCCTTCAAAAGTGCAGCACTCCCTAAATACTGACTATCCAACACTATGGCATTCCCTCAATACTGACCCTCCATCAGTTTGATATTCCCACAGTACTGATGCT
This sequence comes from Heterodontus francisci, assembly GCF_036365525.1. Classification (NCBI taxonomy): domain Eukaryota; kingdom Metazoa; phylum Chordata; class Chondrichthyes; order Heterodontiformes; family Heterodontidae; genus Heterodontus; species Heterodontus francisci. The sequence continues at coordinate 4,658,462 of NW_027141655.1, read as the reverse complement.
CCGGGAGTATGGCTCTCCCTCAGTACTGACCCTCCGAAAGTGCAGCTCTCCCCCAGTATCGACTCTCTGACTGTGCAACGCTCTCTCAGTACTGACCCTGTAACAGTGCAGCACTCCATCAGTACTGAACCTCCACCAGTACGGCACTCCCTCAGTACTGACACGCTGGCAGTTAGCATCCCTCAATACTAACAATCTGAGAGTATAGCGCTCCCTCAGTACTGACTCAACAACAATGCAGCGCTCCCTCACTACTGACCCTACATCAGTATGGCACTCCCTCAGTCCTGACCCTCCAACAGTATGGCACTCCCTCATGACTGACCCTCCAACAGTATGGCACCCCGCAGTACAGATCATCTCACAGTCTTGCACTCCCTCAGTTCTGACCCTCCGACAGTATGGCACTCCCTCAGTACTGACCCCCAGAAAGTGCAGCATTTCCTCTGGACTGACCCTCTGTCAGTGCAGCACTCCATCATTACTGAGCCTTCACCAGTATGGCACTCCCTCAGTACTGACCCTCCAAAACTGCAGCACTCCCTCAATAATGACTATCCAACACTATGGCATTCCCTCAATACTGACCCTCCATCACTTTGATACTCCCTCAGTACTGATGCTCCGACAGTATGGCACTCCCTCAGTACTGACCCTCCAACAGTGCAGATCTACCTCAGTATCGACTCTCTGACTGTGCAACGCTCCCTCAGTACTGATCCTCTAACAGTGCAGCACTCCATCAGTACTGAACCTCCACCAGGACTGCACTCCCTCAGTACTGATCCACCAACGGCAGACACTTCCTCGGTGCAGAGCAGCCGGCAGTATGGCACTCCCTCAGTACTGACCGTCCAACAGTGCAGCATTCCCTGAGAACTGAACCTCCGAAAGTATGACACTCCCACAGAACTGACACTCCAGCAGTGTTACAGTCCCTCCGTACTGACCATCTGAGAGTGCAGCATTCCCTCAGTACTGATTCAACAACAATGCAACACTCCCTCAGTACTGACCCGCTGGCAGTCAGCATCCCTCAATACTAACACTCTGAGAATGCAGCGCTCCCTCAGTACTGACCCTCCAACAGTGCATCATTCCCTCAATGCTGACTCTCCACCAGAACGGCACTCGCTCAGTACTGACCCGACAACAGCACGACACTCCCGCAGTACTGATCCTCCGACAGTGCAGCACTCACTCAATACTGACCCCTCGACAGGATGGCACTCCCTCAGTGCTGACCATCTGACAGGGCAGAGCTCCCTTAGTACTGGCCCTCCAAAAGAATGGCCCACCATCAGAACTGACCCTCTGACAGTACGGCACTCCCACAGTACTGATCCTCCGACAGTTTGGCACTCCCTCACTGCTGACGCTCCAACAGTGCAGCAGTTCCTCAGTACTGACACACCAAAAGTACAGCACTCCCTCAATACTGATCCTCCGACAGTGCGGCGCTCCCTCAGTACCGACTCTCTAACAGTGCAGCACTCCCTCAGTACTGAATCTCTAACAGTGCAGCACTCCCTTAGTACTGATCCTTCGACAGTGTAACACTCCCTCAGTGCTGACCCTCTACCAGTATGGCTCTCCCTCAGTACTGACCCTCCAATAGTATGAGACTCCCTCAATACTGACCATCCAACTGTATAACACTCCCTCAGTACTTACACTCTGACAGTATGGCACTCCCTCAGTGTTGACCATCTGACAGGGCAGAAATCCCTCAGTACTGGCCCTCCAAAAGAAGGGCACACCATCAGAACAGACCCTCTGACAGTACGGCAGGCCCACAGTACTGGCCCTCCGACAGTCTGGCACTCCTTCAGTGCTGACTCTCCAACAGTGCAGCACTTCCTCAGTACTGACACTCTGAGAGTGCAGGGCCCCCTCAGTACCGACTCAACAATAATGCAGCGCTCCCTCAGTCCTGACACTGAGCGTGCAGCATTCCCTCAGTGCAGACTCAACAACAATGCAGCGCTCCCACTGTGCTGACCATCTGGCAGTGCAGCCCTCCCTCAGTTCTAAGCATCTGACAGTGCAGCACTCCCTCAGTACTGACACTCTGAGAGAGCAGCATTTCCTCAGTACTGATCCTCCGACAGTGCAGCACTCCCTCATCACAGACTTTCTGAGAGTGCAGCATTCCCTCAGTACTGATCTTCTGACAGTGCCGCACACCCTCTATTCTGACCCTCTGGCAGTGAAAGACTCCCTCAGCACTGACTCTCTAACAGTGCAGCACACCCTCAGGACTGATCCTCTGACATTGTAGCATTCCCTCAGTGCTGACCCTCCATCAGTGTGGCTGTCCCTCATTCCGGCCCCCAAATAGTATGATACTCCCTCAATACTGACCCACCATAAGTAGAGAACTCCCTCAGTACTGACCCTCCAATAGTCTGGCACACCCTCAGTACTGAAGCTTCATCAGTATGGCAGTCCCTCAGTACTGACCCACCCACAGTATGGCACTCCTTCATTATTGATCTTCTGACAGGATGGCTCTCCCTCAGTACTGACCCTCTAAATGTCTGGCACTTCCTCAGTACTGACCGTCCATCAGTGTGGCAATCCCTCAGTACTGATCTTCTGACAGGATGGCTCTCCCTCAGTACTGACCCTCTAAAAGTCTGGCTCTCCCTCAGTACTGACCCTCCGACAGTATGGCTGACCCTCAGTACTAACCCTCCAATTGTATGATACTCCCTCAGTACTGACATTCTGACAGTGCAGCAGTCCCTCAGGACTGAGAATGCAGCGCCCCCTCAGTACTGACTGAACAACAATTCAGCACTCCATCAGTTCTGACCATCTGATGCTGCAGAACTCCCTCAGGACTGATGCTCCAAAAGTGCACCACTACCTCAGTACTGACCCTCCGACAGTGCAGCGCTCCCTCAGTACCGACTTTCTGACAGTGCAACACTCCCTCAGTGCTGACCCTATAACATTGCAGAACTCCATCAGTACTGACCCTCCAACAGTATTGCACTCCCGCAGTACAGAGCCTCCGACAGTATTGCACTCCCTCAGTTCTGACCATCCGACAGTATGGTACTCCTTCAGTACTGACCTTCCGACAGTGCAGCATTCCTTCAGTGCTGACCCTCCAAAAGTGCAGCACTCCATCATTACTGACCCTTCACCAGAATGGCACTCCCTCAGTATTGACCCTTCAAAAGTGCAGCACTCCCTAAATACTGACTATCCAACACTATGGCATTCCCTCAATACTGACCCTCCATCAGTTTGATATTCCCACAGTACTGATGCTCCGGGAGTATGGCTCTCCCTCAGTACTGACCCTCCGAAAGTGCAGCTCTCCCTCAGTATCGACTCTCTGACTGTACAACGCTCTCTCAGTACTGACCCTGTAACAGTGCAGCACGCCATCAGTACTGAACCTCCACCAGTACGGCACTCCCTCAGTACTGACACGCTGGCAGTCAGCATCCCTCAATACTAACAATCTGAGAGTATAGCGCTCCCTCAGTACTGACTCAACAACAATGCAGCGCTCCCTCACTACTGACCCTACATCAGTATGGCACTCCCTCAGTACTGACCCTCCGACAGTATGGCACTCCCTCAGTACTGATCATCTGGCAGTATGGCTCTGCCTCAGTACTGACCCTCCGACAGTATGGCACTCCCTCAGTGCTGACCAACTGACAGGGCACAACTCCCTCAGTACTGGTCCTCCAAAAGAATGACACACCATCAGAACTAACCCTCTGACTGTACGGCACCACCAGTACTGACCCTCCGACAGTCCGGCACCCCCTCAGTGCTGACGCTCCAACAGTGCAGCACTTCCTCAGTACTGACGCGCCAAAACTGCAGCGCTCCCTCAATACTGATCCTCCAACAGTGCGGTGCTCCCTCAGTACCGGCCCTCCAAACGAATGGCACACCATCGGAACTGTCCCTCCAACAGTATGGCACTCCGTCCTAACTGATCCTCCAGCAGTATGGCACTCCCTCAGTACTGAGCCACCAACAGTATGGAAATCCCTCAGTTATGACCCTCCGACTGTATGGCACTCCTTCACTACTGACCCACTGGCAGTGCCGCACTCCCTCAGTACTGATCTTGCGAGTGTGTAGCACTCCCTCAGTGCTGACTCTCTACCAGTATGGCTCTCCCTCAGTACTGACCCTCCAATAGTATGAGACTCTTTCAATACTGACCATCCAACTGTATAACACTCCCTCAGTACTTACACTCTGACAGTATGGCACTCCCTCAGTGTTGACCATCTCACAGGGCAGAAATCCCTCAGTACTGGCCCTCCAAAAGAAGGGCACACCATCAGAACTGACCCTCTGACAGTACGGCAGGCCCACAGTACTGGCCCTCCGACAGTCTGGCACTCCTTCAGTGCTGACTCTCCAACAGTGAAGCACTTCCTCAGTACTGACACTCTGAGAGTGCAGGGCCCCCTCAGTACCGACTCAACAATAATGCAGCGCTCCCTCAGTCCTGACACTCTGAGCGTGCAGCATTCCCTCAGTGCAGACTCAACAACAATGCAGCGCTCCCACTGTGCTGACCATCTGGCAGTGCAGCCCTCCCTCAGTTCTAAGCATCTGACAGTGCAGCACTCCCTCAGTACTGACACTCTGAGAGAGCAGCATTTCCTCAGTACTGATCCTCCGACAGTGCAGCACTCCCTCATCACAGACTTTCTGAGAGTGCAGCATTCCCTCAGTACTGATCTTCTGACAGTGCCGCACACCCTCTATTCTAACCCTCTGGCAGTGAAAGTCTCCCTCAGCACTGACTCTCTAACAGTGCAGCACTCCCTCAGGACTGATCCTCCGACATTGTAGCATTCCCTCAGTGCTGACCCTCCATCAGTGTGGCTGCCCCTCAGTCCGGCCCCCAAATAGTATGATACTCCCTCAATACTGACCCACCATAAGCAGAGAGCTCCCTCAGTACTGACCCTCCAACAGTCTGGCACACCCTCAGTACTGAAGCTCCATCAGTATGGCAGTCCCTCAGTACTGACCCACCCACAGTATGGCACTCCCTCATTATTGATCTTCTGACAGGATGGCTCTCCCTCAGTACTGACCCTCTAAATGTCTGGCACTTCCTCAGTAATGACCGTCCATCAGTATGTCACTCCCTCATTACTGATCTTCTGACAGGATGGCTCTCCCTCATTACTGACCCTGTAATAGTCTGGCACTCCCTCAGTACTGACCCTCCGACAGTATGGCTGACCCTCAGTACTAACACTCCAATTGTATGATACTCCCTCAGTACTGACATTCTGACAGTGCAGCAGTCCCTCAGTACTGGGAATGCAGCGCCCCCTCAGTACTGACTCAACAACAATTCAGCACTCCATCAGTTCTGACCATCTGACGCTACAGAACTCCCTCAGGACTGATGCTCCAAAAGTGCACCACTACCTCAGTACTGACCCTCCGACAGTGCAGCACTCCCTCAGTACCGACTTTCTGACAGTGCAACAGTCCCTCAGTGCTGACCCTATAACATTGCAGAACTCCATCAGTACTGACCCTCCAACAGTATTGCACTCCCGCAGTACAGAGCCTCCGACAGTATTGCACTCCCTCAGTTCTGACCCTCCGACAGTATGGCACTCCTTCAGTGCTGAACCTCCGACAGTGCAGCATTCCCTCAGTACTGACTCAACAACAATGCTACACTCCCTCAGTACTACCCGCTGGCAGTCAGCATCCCTCAATACGAACAATCTGATAATGCAGCGCTCCCTCAGTAGTGACCCTGACCCTCTAACAGTGAGGTGCTCCCTTACTACTAACCATCCAAGAGTGCAGCACTCCCTCAATGCTGACTCTCCACCAGAACGGCACTCGCTCAGTACTGTACCGACAACAGTACGACATTCCCGCAGTACTGATCCTCCGACAGTGCAGCATTCACTCAATACTGACCCTCCGACAGGATGGCACTCCCTCAGTGCTGACCGTCTGACAGGGCAGTGCTCCCTCAGTACTGGCCCTCCTAAAGAATGGCTCACCATCAGAACTGACCCTCTGACAGTACAGCACTCCCATAGTACTGATCGTCCGACAGTCTGGCACTCCTTCAGTACCGATTTTCTGACAGTGCAACACTCCCTCAGTACTGACCCTCTGACAGTGCAGTATTCCCTCAGTGCTTATCCTCCGACAGTGCAGCATTCCCTCAGTACTGACCCTCCACCAGTATGGCACTCCATCAGTACTGACCGTCCAACAGTGCAGCATTCCCTGAGTACTGAACCTCCGAAAGTATGACACTCGCTTAGAACTGACACTCCGGCAGTGTGACAGTCCTTCCGTACAGACCATCTGACAGGGCAGCACTCCCTCAGTACTGACACTCTGAGAGTGCAGCATTCCCTCAGTACTGACTCAACAACAATGCAACACTCCCTCAGTACTGACCCGCTAGCAGTCAGCATCCCTCAACACTCTGAGAATGCAGCGTTCCCTCAGTAGTGACCCTGACCCTCTAACAGTGAGGCACTCCCTTAGTACTAACCATCCAAGAGTGCATCATTCCCTCAATGCTGACTCTCCACCAGAACGGCACTCGCTCAGTACTGACCCGACAACAGTACGACACTCCCGCAGTACTGATCCTCCGACTGTGCAGCACTCACTCAATACTGACCCTCCGACAGGATGGCACTCCCTCAGTGCTGACCATCTGACAGGGCAGAGCTCCCACAGTACTGGCCCTCCAAAAGAATGGCCCACCATCAGAACTGACCCTCTGACTGTATGGCACTCCCACAGTACTGATCCTCCGACAGTTTGGCACTCCCTCAGTGCTGATGCTCCAACAGTGCAGCACTTCCTCAGTACTGACACGCCAAAAGTGCAGCACTCCCTCAATACTGATTCTCCGACAGTGCGGCACTCCCTCTGTACCGACTCTCTAACAGTGCAGCACTCCCTCAGTACTGACTCCCTAACAGTGCAGCACTCCCTCAATACTGATCCTCCGACAGTGCAGCACTCCCTCAGTACTGTCAATCTGGCAGTGCAGCCCTCCCTTTGTACTGACCTTCTGACAGTGCAGCACTGCCTCTGTACTGACACTCTGAAAGAGCAGCATTCCCTCAGTACTGATCCTCCGACAGTGCAGCACTCCCTCAATCTCGAACCTCTGGCAGTGCAACACTCCCTCAGCACTGATCCTCCGACAGTACAGCACTCCCTCAGTACTGAACCTCCACTAGTATGTCTCTCCTTCAGTCCTGACCCTCCAATATTATGATAAACCCTCAGTACTGACCCTCCAACAGTATGGCACTCCCTCATTACTGACCATCCAGCAGTATGACACTCCATCAGTACTGATCCTCCGACAGTATGGCACTCCCTCAGTACTGATGCTCCGACAGTGTGGCACTCCCTCAGTACTGAACCTCTGACACTGCAGCACTCCCTCAGTACTGACACTCTGAGAGTGCAGCGCTCCCTCAGTGCTCACTTAACAAAAATGCAACACTCCCTCAGTACTGACCCGCTGGCAGTCAGCATCCCTCAATACTAACGCTCTGAGAATGCAGCGCTCCCTCAGTACATACTCAACAACAATGCCGTGCTTGCACAGTACTGACACTCTGAGAGTGCAGCAGTCCCTCAGTACAGACTGAACAAAAATGCAGCGCTCCTTTGCAACAGACCATCTGACAGTGCAGCACTCACTCAGTTCAGACTCAACATCAATGCAGAAATCCCTCAGTACTGACATTTTGAGGTTGCAGCACTCCCTCAGATCTGACCCTCTGACAGTGCAGCACTCCATCATTACTGACCCTCTACCAATATGGCACTCCATCAGTGCTGACCCTCCACCAGTAAGGCACTCCCTCATTACTGTCCCTCCAACAGTGCAACAGTCCCTCAGCACTCACTCTATAACAGTGCAGCACTCCCTCAGTACTGACCCTCCACCAGTCTGGCACTCCCTCAGCACTGACCATCCATCAGTATGTCACTCCCTCAGTACTTTTTCCTCCGACAGTGCATCACTCCTTCAATACTGACACTCTGAGAGATCAGCGCTCCCTCAGTACTGACACAACAACAATACAATATTCCCTCAGTACTGATCCGCTGGCAGTCAGCATCCCTCAATACTAACACTCTGAGAATACAGCACTCTCTCAGTACTGACTCAACAGCAATGCAACGCTCCCTCAGTACTGACAATCTGAGAGAGCAGCATTTCCTCAGTACTGAGCATCTGACAGTGCAGCATTCCCTCAGTACTGATCCTCCAACAGTGCATCACTCACTCATCACCAACTTTCTGAGAGTGCAACATTGCCTCAGTACTGATCCTTCGACAGTGCAGCACTCCATCAATACTGACCCTCTGGCAGTGCAGCGCTCCCTAAGTACCGACTTTCTGACAGTGCAACACTCCCTCAGCAATCACTCTCTAACAGTGCAGTGCTCCCTCATTACTGATTCTCTGACAGTGCAGCACTCCCTCAGTACTGACCCTCCACCAGTATGGCACTCCCTCAGCACTGACCCTCCAAAAGTATGATACTCCCTCAATACTGACACTCCAACAGTATTACACTCCCTCAGTACTGAAGCTCCAACGGTCTGGCACTCCCTCATTACTGACCCACCATCAGTCTGGCACTCCCTCAATACTGATACTCCTACAGTATAGCACTCCCTCAGTACTGACCCTCCACCAGTATGGCACTTCCTCAGCACTGACCCACCAATAGTATGATACTCCCTCAATACTGACACTCCAACAGTATTACACTCCCTCAGTACTGATGCTCCAACGGTCTGGCACTCCCTCATTACTGACCCACCATCAGTCTGGCACTCCCTCAATACTGACACTCCTGCAGTATAGCACTCCCTCATTACTGATCTTCTGACAGTATGGCACTCCCTCAGTACTGACCCTTCGAAAGAATAGCACCCCCTCTGTACTGATCCTCTCACAGTGCAGCACTCCCTCAGTACTGACCCTCAGCAGTATGGCACTCCATCATTACTGACCATCCAGCAGTATGGCACTCCCTCAGCAATGATCCTCCGACAGTATGGCACTCCCTCATCTCCAGCTTTCTGACAGTGCAGCACTCACTTAGTATTGACCCTCTAACAGTGCAGGACTCACTCAGTACTGACCCTCTAACAGTGCAGCACTCCCTCAGAACTGACCATCTGACAGTGCAGCACTCCCTCAGTTGTGAATCAAAAACAATGCAGCACTCCTTCAGGACTTACACTCGGAGGGTGCAGCGTTCACTCAGTGCTGACTCAACAACAATGCAGCATTCCCTCAGTACTGACGATCTGGCACTGCAGCACTCACCCAGTCCTGACACTCTGAGTGTGTAGCATTCCCTCAGTACTGACCCTCCAACAGTGCAGCGCTCACTCTATACTGACACTCTAACAGTGCAGCACTCCCTCAGTACTGATCATCTGACTGTGCAGCACTCCTTCAGTACTGGCCCTCCACCGGTATGGAAAACCATCCGTACTGACACTCCAACAGCATCGCATTCCCTCAGTACTGACCTTCCAACAGTATGTCACTCCCTCAGTACTGACCCTCCGACAGTATCGCACTCCCTCAATACTAACCATCTATTAGGGCAGCAACCTCTCAGTACTGAAACAGTGAGAGTGCAGCACTCAGTCAGAACTGACTCAACAACAACGCAGCGCTCCCTCAGCACTGAGACACCAACAGTAGGCAAGTCTTCATCACCAAATTGATGACAGTGCAGAACTCCCTCAGTACTGGTCCTCCAACAGTGCAGCACTCCCGTAGTACTGACTCAACAAAAATGCAGCGACCCTTCAGATCTGACCATCCGACAGTGCAGCACTCACTCAGTACTGACCCTCTGAGATTGCAGCGCTCCCACAGTACAGGCTCAACAACAATGCAGCACCCTCTCAGTACAGACAGTCTGTGATTGCAGCCTTCCCTCAGTACTGACTCAACAACAATGAGCCATTCCCTCAGTACTTACCATCTTACTGTGCAGCACTCCCTCATCACTGACCCTCTGACAGTGCAGCATTCCCTCAGTACTGACCAGCTGAAGTGCAGCATTTCCTCAGTACTGACCATCTGACACCGCAGCATTCACACAGTACTGGCACTCTGAGAGTGCAGCATTCCCTCATCACCAACTTTCTGACAGTGCAGCTCTCCCTCACTACTGATCCTCAGAAAGTGCAGCACTCCCTCAGTACGGATCCTCTGACAGTGCAGCACACTCTCAGTACTGACCCTCCACAAATATGGCACTCCCTCAGTACTGACCCTCCAACATTATGGAACACCCTCAGTACTGACCCTTCAACAATGCAGCTCTCCCTCAGTACTGACCACCCAAGTATCGCACTGCCTCAGAACTGACCCTCCGACAATACAGCACCACCTCAGTACCGACCATCCGGCAGTATGGCACTCCCTCAGTACTGACCCTCCGACAGAATGTCTGTCCCTCAGTACTGACCCTCCGACAGTGCGACACACCCTCATACTGACACTCGAACAGGGTCGCACTCCCTCACTACTGACTCTCCAAATATGCAGCACTCCCACAATACGTATCATCCGACAGTGCAGCACTGCCTCAGTACCGAATTTCTGACATTGCAGCACTGCCACAGCACTGACCCTCTAGCAGAGCAGCACTCCCTCAGTACGGATCCTCCGACAGTGCCGCACACCCTCAGTGCTGACCCTCCAACAGCACAGCACTCCCTCAGTACTGACCCTCCAACTATCGCACTCCCTCAGAACTGACCCTCCGACAATACGGCACCACCACAGTCCTGACCATCCGACGGTATGGCACTCCCACAATACTGACCGTCCGACAAAATGTCAGTCCCTCAGACCTGACCCTCCGACAGTGCGGCACACCCTCAGTACTGTTCCTCCCACTGTCCAGCAGTCCCTCAGTGCTGACCCTCCACCTGTATGGTCAACCAATAGTACTGACCCTCCAACAGTAAGGCACTCCCTCAGTACTGACCCTCCAACAGTATGGCACTCCCTCGGTGCTGACCATCTGATGGTGCAGCATCCGTCAATACTGAGTGCAGTGCTCCCTCAGTACTGACTCATCAACAATGCAGCGCTCCCTCAGAACTGATCCTCTAACGGAAGGCAATCCCGCATCACCAAGTTTCTGACAGTGCAGCACTCCTTCAATACAGACCCTCTGGCAGTGCAGCTTTCACTTAGTAACGACTTTCTGACAGTGCAACACTCCGTCAGCACTGACTCTCTAATAGTGCAGCAGTCCCTCAGTACTGATCATCCGACAGTGCAGCACTCCCTCAGTACTGACCCTCCAACAGTACGGCACGCCCTCATTTCTGACCCTCCAGCAGTATGGCTTTCCATCAGTACTGATCCTCCAACAGTATCGCTCTCCCTCAGTATTGACCATCCAACACTCCCTAAGTACTGACCCTACAATAGTGCAGCACTCCCTCAGTACTGACTCTCCAACAGTATGGTACTCCCTCAGTACTGTCAATCTGACAGTGCAGCAATCATCAACAGTTACACTCCAAGAGTGCAGCGCCTGCTCATTACTGACTCAAAAACCATGCAGCACTCTCTCACAACTGACACTCTGAGAGTGCAGCATTCCCTCAGTACTGACTCAACAACAATGCAGCTCTCCTTCAGAACTTACCATCCAACAGTGCAGCAATGCCTCAGTACTGACACTGAGAGTGCAGAGCTCCCTCAGAACTGACTCTGCAACAATGCAGCTTTCCCACAGTACTTACAGTCTGAGAATGCAGATTTCCCTCAGAACTGACACTCTGAGAGTTCAGCATTCCTCCCGTACTGACTCAAGAACAATGCAGCACACACTTTGTACTGACCCTCTGACAGTGCAGCACTCCCTCAGTACTGAATCAACAACAATGCAACAGTCCCTCAGTACTGACACTCTGAGGGTGCAGCACTCCCTCAGTACTGACCTTCTGACAGTGCAGCACTCCCACAGTAGTGACACTCTGAGAGTGCAGCGCTCCCTCATTACTGACTCAACAACAGTGCATCACTCCCTCAGTACTGACCGTCGCAGAGTGCTGCATTCCCTCAGTACTGATCTTCAGACAGTGCAGCACTCCATCAGCACCAACATCCTGTCAGTGCAGCATCCCTCAGTACTGATCCTCCGACAGGGCAGCGCTCGCTCAGTACTCAGTCTCCAACAATAGGGCACTCCCTCGGTAGTGAATCTGCATCAGTCTGGCACTCCACCAGTACTGACCATCCGACAGTATGTCACTCCCTCAGTACTGACCCTCCGACAGTATCGCACTCCCTCAATACTAACCATCTATTAGGGCAGCAACCTCTCAGTACTGAAACTGTGAGAGTGCAGCACTCCCTCAGAACTGACTCAACAACAACGCAGCGCTCCCTCAGTACTGAGACACCAACAGTCGGCAAGTCTTCATCACCAAATTGATGACAGTGCAGAACTCCCTCAGTACTGGTCCTCCAACAGTGCAGCACTCCCGTAGTACTGACTCAACAACAATGCAGCGACCCTTCAGATCTGACCATCCGACAGTGCAGCACTCACTCAGTACTGACCCTCTGAGATTGCAGCGCTCCCACAGTACAGACTCAACAACAATGCAGCACCCTCTCAGTACAGACAGTCTGTGAATGCAGCTTTCCCTCAGTACTGACTCAACAACAATGAGCCATTCCCTCAGTACTTACCATCTTACTGTGCAGCACTCCCTCATCACTGACACTCTGACAGTGCAGCGCTCCCACAGAACTGACACTCTGAGAGTGCAGCATTCCCTCAGTACTGACCAGCTGAAGTGCAGCATTTCCTCAGTACTGACCATCTGACACCGCAGCATTCACACAGTACTGGCACTCTGAGAGTGCAGCATTCCCTCATCACCAACTTTCTGACAGTGCAGCTCTCCCTCACTACTGATCCTCAGAAGGTGCAGCGTTCCCTCAGTAATAACTCAACAACAATGCAGCACTCCATCAGTACTGACACTCTGAGAGTGCAGCATTCCCTCAGTAATAACTCAACAACAATTCAGGACTCCATCAGTACTGATACTCTGAGAGTGCAGCATTCCCTCAGTACTGACCAGCTGAAGTGCAGCATTTCTTCAGTACTGACCATCTGACACCGCAGCATTCACACAGTACTGGCACTCTGAGAGTGCAGCATTCCCTCATCACCAACTTTCTGACAGTGCAGCTCTCCCTCACTACTGATCCTCAGAAAGTGCAGCACTCCCTCAGTACGGATCCTCTGACAGTGCAGCACACTCTCAGTACTGACCCTCCACAAATATGGCACTCCCTCAGTACTGACCCTCCAACAGTATGGAACACCCTCAGTACTGACCCTTCAACAATGCAGCTCTCCCTCAGTACTGACCACCCAAGTATCGCACTGCCTCAGAACTGACCCTCCGACAATACAGCACCACCTCAGTACCGACCATCCGGCAGTATGGCACTCCCTCAGTACTGACCCTCCGACAGAATGTCTGTCCCTCAGTACTGACCCTCCGACAGTGCGACACACCCTCATACTGACACTCGAACAGGGTCGCACTCCCTCACTACTGACTCTCCAAATATGCAGCACTCCCACAATACGTATCATCCGACAGTGCAGCACTGCCTCAGTACCGAATTTCTGACATTGCAGCACTGCCACAGCACTGACCCTCTAGCAGAGCAGCACTCCCTCAGTACGGAATGCTCCGACAGTGCCGCACACCCTCAGTGCTGACCCTCCAACAGCACAGCACTCCCTCAGTACTGACCCTCCAACTATCGCACTCCCTCAGAACTGACCCTCCGACAATACGGCACCACCACAGTCCTGACCATCCGACGGTATGGCACTCCCACAATACTGACCGTCCGACAAAATGTCAGTCCCTCAGACCTGACCCTCCGACAGTGCGGCACACCCTCAGTACTGTTCCTCCCACTGTCCAGCAGTCCCTCAGTGCTGACCCTCCACCTGTATGGCCAACCAATAGTACTGACCTTCCAACAGTAAGGCACTCCCTCAGTACTGACCCTCCAACAGTATGGCACTCCCTCGGTGCTGACTATCTGATGGTGCAGCATCCGTCAATACTGAGTGCAGTGCTCCCTCAGTACTGACTCATCAACAATGCAGCGCTCCCTCAGTACTGATCCTCTAACGGAAGGCAATCCCGCATCACCAAGTTTCTGACAGTGCAGCACTCCCTCAATACAGACCCTCTGGCAGTGCAGCTTTCACTTAGTAAGGATTTTCTGACAGTGCAACACTCCGTCAGCACTGACTCTCTAATAGTGCAGCAGTCCCTCAGTACTGATCATCCGACAGTGCAGCACTCCCTCAGTACTGACCCTCCAACAGTATCGCTTTCCATCAGTACTGATCCTCCAACAGTATCGCTCTCCCAGAGTATTGACCATCCAACACTCCCTAAGTACTGACCCTCCAATAGTGCAGCACTCCCTCAGTACTGACTCTCCAACAGTATGGTACTCCCTCAGTACTGTCAATCTGACAGTGCAGCAATCATCAACAGTTACACTCCAAGAGTGCAGCGCCTGCTCATTACTGACTCAAAAACCATGCAGCACTCTCTCACTACTGACACTCTGAGAGTGCAGCATTCCCTCAGTACTGACTCAACAACAATGCAGCTCTCCTTCAGAACTTACCATCCAACAGTGCAGCAATGCCTCAGTACTGACACTGAGAGTGCAGAGCTCCCTCAGAACTGACTCTGCAACAATGCAGCTTTCCCAAAGTACTGACAGTCTGAGAATGCAGATTTCCCTCAGAACTGACACTCTGAGAGTTCAGCATTTCTCCCGTACTGACTCAAGAACAATGCAGCACACACTTTGTACTGACCCTCTGACAGTGCAGCACTCCCTCAGTACTGAATCAACAACAATGCAACAGTCCCTCAGCTTTCAGTGCAGCAGCTTTTTCGGGAGCAGAGTGTGAGCGAGTGAGCAGCTGGGAAGGTCAGTTTGAAAGTAAATTTAATTTCCTTTTGTTTTTCGGCGGAGGCCAGGGGGCTGCTGGGTAAGTAAAACACTATATATTTGGGCGGTTTAAAATAACTTTCCTTTCAGTGCAGCAGCTTTTTCGGGAGCAGAGTGTGAGCGAGTGAGCAGCTGGGAAGGTCAGTTTGAAAGTAAATTTAATTTCCTTTTGTTTTTCGGCGGAGGCCAGGGGCTGCTGGGTAAGTAAAACACTATATATTTGGGCGGTTTCTGAACCCGAGACACCACACTTGTAGTGTCTCCCACCCGCCCTCCTCCTCTAACCAAAAAAAAAGGACTCGGTGGGCTGTTTATAAGGTAAGGCTTTTTCAATTTCTCTGGTTTTATTGTGATTGGTAAAAACTTTTCGTTCCTTTTTCATTTAACTAAGTTTAAACTTAAGATTAAAAATGGCAGGAGATCTCAGACCTGTATCATGCTCCTCTTGCTCAATGTGGGAGCTCAGGGACATGGCTGATGACCATGAC
Source organism: Heterodontus francisci (assembly GCF_036365525.1). Lineage (NCBI taxonomy): Eukaryota > Metazoa > Chordata > Chondrichthyes > Heterodontiformes > Heterodontidae > Heterodontus > Heterodontus francisci. The sequence continues at coordinate 4,642,886 of NW_027141655.1, read as the reverse complement.
TCCTTCACGTGCAGGAAGTGTGTCCAGCTGCATCTCTTGTTAGACCGCATGACGGCTCTCGAGCTGCGGATGGACTCACTTTGGAGCATGCGCGATGCTGAGGAGGTCGTGGATAGCACGTTTAGTGAATTGGTCACACCGCAGATTAGGATTGCTGAGGGAGAAAGGGAATGGGTGACCAAAAGGCAGAGACAGAGCAGGAAGGCAGCGCAGGAGTCCCCTGCGGTCATCTCCCTCCAAAACAAGTATACCGTTTTGGATACTGTTGAGGGAGATGGCTCACCAGGGGAAGGCAGCAGTAGCCAGGTCCATGGCACCATGGCTGGCTCTGCTGTTCAGAAGGGCGGGAAAAAGAGTGGAAGGGCTATAGTCGTAGGGGATTCGATTGTAAGGGGAGTAGATAGGCGGTTCTGTGGTCGAAAACGAGGCTCCCGAATGGTATGTTGCCTCCCAGGTGCACGGGTCAGGGACGTCTCAGATCGGCTGCAGAATATTCTAAAGGGGGAGGGTGAACAGCCAGTTGTCATTGTGCACATAGGCACTAATGATATAGGTAAAAAACGGGATGAGGTCCTACAAGCAGAGTTTAGGGAGTTAGGAGCCAAGTTAAAAAGTAGGACCTCAGAGGTAGTAATCTCAGGATTACTACCAGTGCCACGTGATAGTCAGAGTAAAAATGAAAGAATAGTCAGGATGAATGCGTGGCTTGAGAGATGGTGCAGGAAGGAGGGGTTCAGATTTTTGGGACATTGGGACCGGTTCTGGGGGAGGTGGGACTGTTACAAATTGGACGGTCGACACCTGGGCCGGACTGGAACCAATGTCCTTGGAGGTGCTTTTGCTAACGCTGTTGGGGAGGGTTTAAACTAATGTGGCAGGGGGATGAGAACCAATTGAGGTCAGTTGACAGTAAGGAGGTAGTAACAAAAGCCTGTAAGGAACTAGATAATGAAGTCAGTGTGACTAAGGGGAAGAGCAGGCAGGGAGCAGATGATGAATAAAAAGGGACTGGTGGTCTGAGGTGCATTTGTTTTAATGCAAGAAGTGTAGTAGGTAAGGCAGATGAACTTAGGGCTTGGATTAGTACCTGGGAGTATGATGTTATTGCTATTACTGAGACTTGGTTGAGGGAAGGGCATGATTGGCAACTAAATATCCCAGGATATCGATGCTTCAGGCGGGATAGAGAGGGAGGTAAAAGGGGTGGAGGAGTTGCATTACTGGTCAAAGAGGATATCACAGCTGTGCTGAAGGAGGGCACTATGGAGGACTCGAGCAGTGAGGCAATATGGACAGAACTCAGAAATAGGAAGGGTGCGGTAACAATGTTGGGGCTGTACTACAGGCCTCCCAACAGCGAGCGTGAGATAGAGGTACAAATATGTAAACAGATTATGGAAAGATGTAGGAGCAACAGGGTGGTGGTGATAGGAGATTTTAATTTTCCCAACATTGACTGGGATTCGCTTAGTGTTAGAGGTCCAGATGGAGCAGAATTTGTATGGAGCATCCAGGAGGGTTTTCTAGAACAGTATGTAAATAGTCCAACTCGGGAAGGGGCCATACTGGACCTGGTGTTGGGGAATGAGCCCGGCCAGGTTGTTGAAGTTTCAGTAGGGGACTACTTTGGGAATCGTGATCACAATTCCGTAAGCTTTAAAATACTCATGGACAAAGACGAGAGTGGTCCTAAAGGAACAGTGCTAAATTGGGGGAAGGCCAACTATACCAAAATTCGGCAGGAGCTGGGAAATGTAGATTGGGAGCAGCTGTTTGAAGGTAAATCCACATGTGATATGTGGGAGGCTTTTAAAGAGAGGTTGATTAGCGTGCAGGAGAGACATGTTCCTGTGAAAATGAGGGATAGAAATGGCAAGATTAGGGAACCATGGATGACAGGTGAAATTGTGAGACTAGCTAAGAGGAAAAAGGAAGCATACATAAGGTCTAGGCGGCTGATGAAAGACGAAGCTTTGAAAGAATATCGGGAATGTAGGACCAATTTCAAATGACAAATCAAGAGGGCTAAAAGGGGTCATGAAATATCTTTAGCAAACAGGGTTAAGGAAAATCCCAAAGCCTTTTATTCATATATAAGGAGAAAGAGGGTAACTAGAGAAAGGATTGGCCCACTAAAGGACAAAGGAGGAATGTTATGCTTGGACTCAGAGAAAATGGGTGAGATTCTAAACGAGTACTTTGCATCGGTATTCACCGAGGAGAGGGACATGACGGATGTTGAGGTTAGGAACAGATGTTTGATTACTCTAGGTCAAGTCGGCATAAGGAGGGAGGAAGTGTTGGGTATTCTAAAGGGCATTAAGGTGGACAAGTCCCCAGGTCCGGATGGGATCTATCCCAGGTTACTGAGGGAAGCGAGAGAGGAAATAGCTGGGGCCTTAACAGATATCTTTGCAGCATCCTTAAACACGGGTGAGGTCCCGGAGGACTGGAGAATTGCTAATGTTGTCCCCTTGTTTAAGAAGGGTAGCAGGGATAATCTAGGTAATTATAGACCGGTGAGCCTGACGTCAGTGGCAGGGAAGCTGCTGGAGAAGATACTGAGGGATAGGATCTATTCCCATTTGGAAGAAAATGGGCTCATCGGTGATAGGCAACATGGTTTTGTGCAGGGAAGGTCATGTCTTACCAACTTAATAGAATTCTTTGAGGAAGTGACAAAGTTGATTGATGAGGGAAGGGCTGTCGATGTCATATACATGGACTTCAGTAAGGCGTTTGATAAGGTTCCCCATGGCAGGCTGATGGAGAAAGTGAAGGCGCTTGGGGTCCAAGGTGTACTAGCTAGATGGATAAAGAACTGGCTGGGCAACAGGAGACAGAGAGCAGCAGTAGAAGGGAGTTTCTCAAAATGGAGACATGTGACCAGTGGTGTTCCACAGGGATCCGTGCTGGGACCACTGTTGTTTGTGATATACATTAATGATTTGGAGGAAAGTATAGGTGGACTGATTAGCAAATTTGCAGACGACACCAAGATTGGTGGAGAAGCAGACAGTGAAGGGGACTGTCAGAGAATACAGCAGAATATAGATAGATTGGAGAGTTGGGCAGAGAAATGGCAGATGGAGTTCAATCAGGGCAAATGCGAGGTGATGCATTTTGGAAGATCCAATTCAAGAGTGAACTATACAGTAAATGGAAAAGTCCTGGGGAAAATTGATGTCCAGAGAGATTTGGGTGTTCAGGTCCACTGTTCCCTGAAGGTGGCAACGCAGGTAAATAGAGTGGTCAAGAAGGCATACGGCATGCTTTCCTTCATCGGACGGGGCATTGAGTATAAGAGTTGGCAGGTCATGTTACAGTTGTATAGGACTTTGGTTCGGCCACATTTGGAATACTGCGTACAGTTCTGGTCGCCACATTATCAAAAGGATGTGGATGCTTTGGAGAGGGTGCAGAGGAGGTTCACCAGGATGTTGCCTGGTATGGAGGGCGCTAGCTATGAAGAGAGGTTGAGCAGATTAGGATTATTTTCATTAGAAAGACGGAGGTTGAGGGGGGACCTGATTGAGGTGTACAAAATCATGAGAGGTATAGACAGGGTGGATAGCAAGAGGCTTTTTCCCAGAGTGGGGGATTCAATTACCAGAGGACACGAGTTCAAACTGAAAGGGGAAAAGTTTAGGGGGGATATGCGTGGAAAGTTCTTTACGCAGAGGATGGTGGGCACCTGGAACGCATTGCCAGCGGAGGTGGTAGATGCGGGCACGATGGAGTCTTTTAAGATGTATCTAGACAGATACATGAATGGGCCGAAAGAAAAGAGATACAGAACCTTAGAAAATAGGCGACATGTTTAGAGAGAGGATCTGGATCGGCGCAGGCTTGGAGGGCCGAAGGGCCTGTTCCTGTGCTGTAATTATCTTTGTTCTTTGTTCTTTGTACTGACACTCTGAGGGTGCAGCACTCCCTCAGTACTGACCTTCTGACAGTGCAGCACTCCCACAGTAGTGACACTCTGAGAGTGCAGCGCTCCCTCATTACTGACTCAACAACAGTGCATCACTCCCTCAGTACTGACCGTCGCAGAGTGCTGCATTCCCTCAGTACTGATCTTCAGACAGTGCAGCACTCCATCAGCACCAACATCCTGTCACTGCAGCATCCTTCAGTACTGATCCTCCGACAGGGCAGCGCTCGCTCAGTACTGACTCTCCAACAATAGGGCACTCCCTCGGTACTGACCCTCCATCAGTCTGGCACTCCACCAGTACTGACCATCCGACAGTATGTCACTCCCTCAGTACTGACCCTCCGACAGTATCGCACTCCCTCAATACTGACCATCTATTAGGGTTTCGGTGACTGCAGCTTTGATATTAACGGAGGTGCGGGAGCGGGCTGACTGCTGCGAAGTCAATTTCAGTGTCAGTTTAAATGTGAATTATCTTTTGTTTTCGGAGGACCAGCGGACTGCTGGGTAAGTAAAAACTATACATTTGGGTTGTTTAAAATCTCTTTCTTTTAGTTTCGGTGGCTGCAGCTTTGATAGTAACGGAGGTGCGGGTGCGGGCTTACTGCTGCGAAGTCAATTTCAGTGTAAGTTTAAAAGTGAATTCCCTTTTGTTTTCGGAGGACCAGGGGACTGCTGGGTAAGTAAGAACTATATATTTGGGCTGTGGCTGTACCCGAGACACGACATGTGTAGTGTCTCCCACCCACCCTCCTCCTCTAACCAAAATGAATGACTCTGGTGTGTTGATAAGGTAAGCTTTTTATTAAAGAAGTTCTGTCCGTTGGATGGCTAACCTAACAAGTTTTGACTTTTTGTTTTTGGTTTTTCAGTAGATTTGTTGGGAATTTGGAATAGTGGGAATAGAAGTTAAGGCAGTTGTATGTACCTCCTGCAGAATGTAGGAGGTAAGGGTCGCCAAGAGTGTCCCTGCTGACTGCATCTGCGGGAAGTGCACCCAACTCCAGCTCCTCGAGAACCGCGTTAGGGAACTGGAGCTGGAGCTGGATGAACTTCAGATCATTCGGGAGGTGGAGGAGGTTATTGAGAGGAGTTATGGGGAGGTAGTATCACCTCAGGTAAAAGAAGTAGGTAGATGGGTTACCGTCAGGGGAAGGAGAGGGAACCAGCAGGCAGTGCAGGGATCCCCTGTGGCCGTTTCCCTCAACAACAGGTATACCGTTTTGGATACTGTTGCGGGGGACGACTTACCAGGGGTAAGCAATGGGGTACAGGTATCTGGCACAGAGTCTGTCCCTGTTGCTCAGAAGGGAAGGGGGAAGAGGAGCAGAACATTAGTCATTGGGGACTCTATATTTAGGGGAAAAGATAGGAGGTTCTGTGGGAACGGGAGAGACTCACGGTTGGTATGTTGCCTCCCAGGTGCCAGGGTTCGTGATGTCTCGGATCGTGTTTTTGGGATCCTTAATGGGGAGGGGGAGCAGCCCCAAGTCGTGGTCCGCATAGGCACCAACGACATAGGTTGGAAGAGAGATGGGGATTTAAGACATAAATTCACGGAGCTAGGGTGGAAGCGAAGAGTGAGAACAAACAGAGTTGTTATGTCTGGGTTGTTGCCCGTGCCACGTGATAGCGAAGCGATAGCGAGGGAGAGAGAGGAGTTGAACATGTGGCTGCAGGGAAGGTGCAGGAGGGAGGGTTTTGGTTTCCTGGATAATTGGGGATCTTTCTGGGGTAGGTGGGACCTCTACAAACAGGATGGTCTTCACCTGAACCAGAGGTGTACCAATATACTGGGCGGGAGATTTGTTAGTGCTCTTCGGGGGGGGGGGGGGGGGGGGGTTTAAACTAATTCAGCAGGGGAATGGGAACCTAAATTGTAGTGCCAGTGTGCAGAATGTTGAGAGTAGTGAGGTCAGGGATATGGTTACAAGGACGCAAGAGGGCACTGGCAAGCAAGAACCTGGTTTAAAGTGTGTCTAATTCAACGCCAGGAGCATCCGGAATAAGGTGGGTGAGCTTGCAGCTTGGGTTGGTACCTGGGATCTCGATGTAGTGGCCATTTCGTAGACATGGGCAGAGCAGGGGCAGGAATGGATGTTGCAGGTTCCGGGATTTAGATGTTTCAGTAAGAACAGAGAAGATGGTAAAAGAGGGGGAGGTGTGGCATTGTTAATCAAGGAGAGTATTACAGCGACAGAAAGGACGTTTGAGGACTCGTCTACTGAGGGAGTATGGGCCGAGTTTAGAAACAGGAGAGGTGAGGTTACCCTGTTGGGAGTCCTTTATAGACCTCCAAATAGTTCCAGAGATGTAGAGGAAAGGATAGCGAAGATGATTCTCGACAGGGGCGAGAGTAACAGGGTAGTTGTTATGGGGGACTTTAACTTTCCAAATATCGACTGGAAATACTATAGTTCGAGTACTTTCGATGGGTCAGTTTTAGTCCAGTGTGTGCAGGAGGGTTTTCTGACACAGTATGTAGACAGGCCAACCAGGGGAGATGCCACATTGGATTTGGTACCGGGAAATGAACCCCGCCAGGTGTGACATTTAGATGGAGGTGAGCACTTTGGTGATAGTGATCACAATTCGGTTAGGTTTACCTTAGCGATGGACAGGGACAGGTATATACCGCAGGGCAAGAATTATAGCTGGGGGAAAGGAAATTATGATGCGATTATGCAAGATTTAGGATGGGTAGCATGGGGAAGGAAATTGCAGGGGATGGGAACAATCGAAATGTGGAGCTTATTCAAGGAGCAGCTACTGCGTGTCCTTGATAAGTATGTACCTGTGAGGCAGGGAGGAAGTTGTCGAGCCAGGGAGCCGTGGTTTACTAAGGAAGTTGAAGCGCTTGTCAAGAGGAAGAAGAAGGCTTATGTTAGGATGAGACGTGAAGGCTCAGTTAGGGCGCTTGAGAGCTACAAGCTTACAAGGAAGTATCTAAAGGGAGAGCTAAGAAGAGCAAGAAGAAGACACGAGAAGTCATTGGCGGATAGGATCAGGGAAAACCCGAAGGCTTTCTCTAGGTATATCAGGAATAACAGAATGACGAGAGTTAGATTAGGGCCAATCAAGGATAGTAGTGGGAAGTTGTCTGTGGAATCAGAGGAGATAGGGGAAGTGTTAAATGAATATTTTGCGTCAGTATTTACAGTAGAGAAAGAAAATGTTGTTGAGGAGAATACTGAAATTCAGGCTACTAGGCTAGATGGGATTGAGGTTCACAAGGAGGAGGTGTTATCAATTTTGGAAAGTGTGAAAATAGATAAGTCCCCTGGGCCAGATGGGATTTACCCCAGGATTCTCTGGGAAGCCAGGGAGGAGATTGCAGAGCCTTTGTCCTTGATCTTTATGTCGTCATTGTCGACAGGAATAGTGTCGGAAGACTGGAGGATAGCAAATATTGTCCCATTGTTCAAGAAGGGGAGTAGAGACAGCCCTGGTAATTATAGACCTGTGAGCCTTACTTCGGTTGTGGGTAAAATGTTGGAAAAGGTTATAAGAGATAGGATTTATAATCATCTTGAAAATAATAAGTTCATTAGCGATGGTCAGCACGGTTTTGTGAAGGGTAGGTCGTGCCTCACAAACCTTAGTGAGTTTTACGAGAAGGTGACCAAACAGGTGGATGAGGGTAAAGCAGTGGATGTGGTGTATATGGATTTCAGTAACCCGTTTGATAAGGTTCCCCATGGTAGGCTATTGCAGAACATACGGAACTATGGGGTTGAAGGTGATTTAGAGCTTTGGATCAGAAATTGGCTAGCTGAAAGAAGACAGAGGGTGGTGGTTGATGGCAAGTGTTCACCTGGAGATTAGTTACTAGTGGTGTACCGCAAGGATCTGTTTTGGTGCCACTGCTGTTTGTCATTTCTATATATGACCTGGAAGAGGGTGTAGAAGGGTGGGTTAGTAGATTTGCGGATGACACGACGGTCGGTGGAGTTGTGGATAGTGCCAAAGGATGTTGTAGGGTACAGAGGGACATAGATAGGCTGCAGAGCTGGGTTGAGAGATGGCAAATGGAGTTTAATGCGGAAAAATGTGAGGTGATTCGCTTTGGAAGGAGCAACAGGAATGCAGAGTACTGGGCTAATGGGAAGATTCTTGGTAGTGTCGATGAACAGAGAGATCTTGGTGTCCAGGTGCATAAATCCCTGAAAGTTGCTACCCAGGTTAATAGGGCTGTGAAGAAGGCATATGGTGTATTCGCTTTTATTTGTAGGGGGATCGAGTTTCGGAGCCACGAGGTCATGCTGCAGCTGTACAAAACTCTGGTGAGACCGCACCTGGAGTATTGCGTGCAGTTCTGGTCACCGCATTATCGGAAGGATGTGGAAGCTTTGGAAAGGCTGCATAGGTGATTTAGTAGGATGTTGCCTGGTATGGAGGGAAGGTCTTACGAGGAAAGGCTGAGGGACTTGAGGTTGTTTTCGTTGAGAGATGGAGAAGGAGAGGTGACTTAATAGAGACATATAAGATAATCAGTGGGATCGATAGGGTGGATAGTGAGCGTCTTTTTCCTCGGATGGTGATGGCAAACACGAGGGGACATAGCTTTAAGTTGAGGGGTGATAGATATAGGACAGATGTTAGAGGTAGTTTCTTTACTCAGAGAGTAGTAGGGGCGAGGAACGCCCTGCCTGCAACAGTAGTAGACTCGCCAACTTTAAGAGCATTTAAGTGGTCATTGGATAGACATATGGATGAAAATGGAATAGTATAGGTCAGATGGTTTCACAGGTCGGCGCAACATCGAGGGCCGAAGGGCCTGTACTGCGCTGTAATTTTCTACCTGCTACCCCCAATACTGCCAGATCCCTGCTCCCCCTAATGCTACCAGATCTCTGTACTCCCCAAGGCTGCCAGATGCCTGCTCCCTCCAATACTGCCTGATCTCTGTACTCCCCAATACTGCCTGCTCCCTGCTCCCTCCTATAATGTCAAATGCGTGCTCCCTGCTCCCTCCTATAATGTCAAATGCGTGCTCCCTGCTCCCTCTAATACTGCGAGCTCCCTGATCCCTCCAATACTGCCATCTCCCTGCTCCCTCCAAAACTGCCAGGCCGCTGCTCCCTAAAATAATGCCAGCTCCATGCTCCCTCCAATACTGCCAACTCCCTGCTCCCTCTAATAATGCCTGATCATTTTACTCCCCAATACTGCCAGCTCCCTGCTCCCTCCAATAATGACAACTGCGTGCTCCCTGCTCCCACAAAAACTGCCAGCTCCGTGCTCCCTCCAATACTGCCAACTCCCTGCTCCCTCTAGCACTGCCTGTTCATTTTTCTCCCCAATACTGCCGGCTCCCTGCTCCTTCCAATAATGCCAACTGCGTGCTTCCTCCAATCCTGCCATCTCCCTGCTCCCTCCAAACATGCTATTTCCGTGCTCCCTCCAATACTGCCATCTCCCTGCTCCCTCCAATACTGCCAGCTCCCTGCTCCCACCGATACTGACAGGTCTCTGTACTCCCCAATACTGCCAGCTCCCGGCTCCCTCCAATACTGCCAGCTCCCTGCTCCCACCAATACTTCCATATCCCTGCTCCCTCCAATACTGCCAGCTCCGAGCTCCCTCCATGAATGCCAACTGCGTGCTCCCTGCTCCCTCCAATACTGCGAGCACCCTGCTCCCTCCAATACTGCCATCTCCCTGCTCCCTCCAAAACTGCCATTTCCGTGCTCCCTCCAATACTACCAGCTCCCTGCTCCCACCAATACTTCCATATCCCTGCTCCCTCCAATACTGCCAGCTCCGAGCTCCCTCCAATAATGCCATCTCCATGCCACCTCCAATATTGCCAGCTCCCTGCTCCCATCGATACTGACAGATCTCTGTACTCCCCAATGCTGCCAGCTCCCTGCTCCCTCCAATAATGCCTACTGCGTGCTCTCCGCTCCCTCCAATACTGCCAGCTCCCTGCTCCCTCCAGGACTGCCAGATCTCTGTCCTCCCTAATGCTGCCAGCTCCCTGCTCCCTTCAATACTGCCAGATCTCTGTACTCCCCAATGCAGGTAGCTCCCTGCACCCTCCAATAATGCCATATCTCAGCACTTCCCAAGGCTGCCAGATGCCTGCTTCCTCCAATACTGCCAGAACCCTACTCTCTCCAACACGGCCAGAGCTCTGTACTCCCCAATACTGCCAGCGACCTGCTCCCCACAATACTGCCAGATCTCTGAACTCCACAAGGCTGCCAGCTCCCTGCTTCCTCCAATACTGCCAGAGCCCTGCTACCTCCAACACTGCCAGAACTCTGTACACTCTAATATTGCCAGATCTCTGCACTCCACAAGGCTTCCAGATCCCAGCTCCCTTCTATACTGTCAGGTCGCTACACCCTCTTATACAGCCTGCTCCCTGCTCCCTCCATTACAGCCAGATCTCTGTACTCCCCAATACTGTCAGCTGCCTGCCCCCTCTAATAATGCCAACTGCGTGCTCCCTGCTCCCTCCAATACTGTTAGCTCCCTGCTCCATCCAATACTGCAAGATCTCTGTACTCTCCGATACTCGCCAGCTCCCTGCGCCCTCCAATACTGCCAGCTCCCTGCGCGCCCTCCAATACTGCCAAATCTCTGCACTACCCAATATTGCAAGCTCCCTGCTGACTCCAATACTGCCAGGTCTCAACACTCCCCAATACTGCCAGCTCCCTGCTCCCTCCAATACTGCCAGCTCCTTCCTCCCTCCAATACTGCCATATCAATGCTGCCTCCAATAATGCCAGCTCCCTGCTGCCTCCAATAATACCAGCTCCCTGCTCCCTCCAATACCGCCACCTCCCTCCTCCCTCCAATACTGCCATATCCCTGCTCCCTCCAATAATGCCAGCTCCGTGCTCCCTCCAATACTGCCAGATATCTGTGCTCCCCAATACTGCCAGCACCTTGCTCACTCCAAGACTGCCGGATCTCTGTACTCACCAATACTGCCAGCTCCCTGCTCCCTCCAATACTGACAGCTCCCTGCTCCCTCCAAAACTCCCAGATCTCTGAACTCCCCAAGGCTGCCAGCTCCCTGCTTCCTCCAATACTGCCAGAACCCTGCTACCTCCAACACTGCCAGAGCTCTGTACACTGCAATATTGCCAGATCTCTGCACTCCCCAAGGCTGCCAGATCCCTGCTCCCTCCTATACTGTCAGGTCGCTACATCCTCTTTACTGCCTGCTCCCTGCTCCCTCCAGTACAGCCAGATCTCTGTACTCCCCAATACTGTCAGCTGCCTGCCCCCTCTAATAATGCCAACTGCGTGCTCCCTGCTCCCTCCAATACTGTTAGCTCCCTGCTCCATCCAATCCTGCCAGATCTCTGTACTCTCCGATACTCGCCAGCTCCCTGCGCCCTCCAATACTGCCAGCTCCCTGCGCGCCCTCCAATACTGCCAAATCTCTGCACTACCCAATATTGCAAGCTCCCTGCTCACTCCAATACTGCCAGATCTCTATACTCCCCAATACTGCCAGCTCCCTGCTCCCTCCAATACTGCCAGCTCCCTCCTCCCTCCAATACTGCCATATCCCTGCTGCCTCCAATAATGCCAGCTCCCTGCTGCCTCCAATAATGCCGACTCCCTGCTCCCTCCAATACCGCCAGCTCCCTCCTCCCTCCAATACTGCCATATCCCTGCTCCCTCCAATAATGCCAGCTCCCTGCTCCCTCCAATACTGCAAGATATCTGTGCCCCCCAATACTGCCAGCACATTGCTCACTCCAATACTGCCGGATCTCTGTACTCACCAATACTGCCAGCTCCCTGCTCCCTCCAATACTGACAGCTCCCTGCTCCCACCAAAACTGCCTGCTCCCTGCTCCCTCCAATACTGCCGGATCTCTCCTCCCTCCAATACTGCCATATACCTGCTCCCTCCAATAAGGCCATCTCCCTGCTCGCTCCAATACTGCCAGAACTCGGTACTCCCCAATACTGCCAGATCTCTGTGCTCCCCAATACAGGGAGCTCCCTGCACCCTACAATACTGCCAGAACTCTGTACTCCCCAATCCAGGGAGCTCCCTGCTCCCTGCAAAACTGCCAGATCTCTGTACTCCCCAATTCTGCCAAGTCCCTGCTCCCGCCAATACTACGAGATACCTGTACTCTCCAATACTGCCAGCTCCCTGTTCCCTCCAATACTTCCTGGTCTCTGTACTGCCCAATACTGCCAGCTCCCTGCTCCCTCCAACAATGCCCACTGCGTGCTCCCTCCAATACTGCCAGATCTCTGTACTCCCCAATTCTGCCAGCTCCTTGCTCCCTCCAATACTACCAGATATCTGTACTCAAAAACTGCCAGCTCCCTGCTCCCTCCAATACTTCCTGGTCTCTGTACTGCCCAATACTGCCAGCTCCCTGCTCCCTCCAACAATGCCCACTGCGTGCTCCCTCCAATACTGCCGGATCTCTGTACTCACCAACACTGCCAGCTCCCTGCTCCCTCCAATACTGACAGCTCCCTGCTTCCTCCAAAACTGCCAGATCTCTGAACTCCCCAAGGCTGCCAGCTCCCTGCTTCCTCCAATACTGCCAGAACCCTGCTACCTCCAACACTGCCAGAGCTCTGTACACTCCAATATTGCCAGATCTCTGCACTCCCCAAGGCTGCCAGATCCCTGCTCCCTCCAATACCGACAGCTCCCTGCTCCCTCCAAAACTGCCAGATATCTGAACTCCCCAAGGCTGCCAGCTCCCTGCTTCCTCAAATACTGCCAGAACCCTGCTACCTCCAACACTGCCAGAGCTCTGTACACTCCAATATTGCCAGATCTCTGCACTCCCCAAGGCTGCCATATCCCTGCTCCCTCCTATACTGTCAGGTCGCTGCACCCTCTTATCCTGCCTGCTCCCTGCTCCCTCCAGTACAGCCAGATCTCTGTACTCCCCAATACTGTCAGCTGCCTGCCCCCTCTAATAATGCCAACTGCGTGCTCCCTGCTCCCTCCAATACTGTTAGCTCCCTGCTCCATCCAATACTGCCAGACCTCTGTACTCTCCGATACTCGCCAGCTCCCTGCGCCCTCCAATACTGCCAGCTCCCTGCGCGCCCTCCAATACTGCCAAATCTCTGCCCTACCCAATATTGCAAGCCTCCTGCTCACTCCAATACTGCCAGATCTCTATACTCCCCAATACTGCCAGCTCCCTGCTCCCTGCTCCCTCCAATACTGCCAGCTCCCTCCTCCCTCCAATACTGCCATATCCCTGCTGCCTCCAATAATGCCAGCTCGCTGCTGCCTCCAATAATGCCAGCTCCCTGCTCCCTCCAATACCGCCAGCTCCCTCTTCCCTCCAATACTGCCATATCCCTGCTCCCTCCAATAATGCCAGCTCCCTGCTCCCTCCAATACTGCCAGATATCTGTGCCCCCCAATACTGCCAGCACCTTGCTCACTCCAATACTGCCGGATCTCTGTACTCACCAATACTGCCAGCTCCCTGCTCCCTCCAATACTGACAGCTCCCTGCTCCCTCCAAAACTGCCTGCTCCCTGCTCACTCCAATACTGCCGGATCTCTCCTCCCTCCAATACTGCCATATCCCTGCTCCCTCCAATAAGGCCATCTCCCTGCTCACTCCAATACTGCCAGATCTCTGTGCTCCCCAATACTGCCAGCTCCCAGCTCCCTCCAATACTGCCAGAACTCGGTACTCCCCAATACTGCCAGATCTCTGTACTCCCCAATACAGGGAGCTCCCTGCACCCTACAATACTGCCAGAACTCTGTACTCCCCAATACAGGGAGCTCCCTGCTCCCTGCAAAACTGCCAGATCTCTGTACTCCCCAATTCTGCCAAGTCCCTGCTCCCGCCAATACTACCAGATACCTGTACTCTCCAATACTGCCAGCTCCCTGCTCCCTCCAATACTTCCTGGTCTCTGTACTGCCCAATACTGCCAGCTCCCTGCTCCCTCCAACAATGCCCACTGCGTGCTCCCTCCAATACTGCCAGATCTCTGTACTCCCCAATTCTGCCAGCTCCTTGCTCCCTCCAATACTACCAGATATCTGTACTCTCCAAAACTGCCAGCTCCCTGCTCCCTCTAATACTTCCTGGTCTCTGTGCTCCCCAATACTGCCAGCTCCCTGCTCCATCCAACAATGCCCACTGTGTGCTCCCTCCAATACTGCCAGATCTCTGAACTCCCCAATTCTGCCAGTTCTCTGCTCCCTACAATATTGCCAGATCTCTGTACTCCCCAAGGCTGCCAGCTCCCTGCTCCATCCAATAATGCCCACTGTGTGCTCCCTCCAATACTGCCAGAACTCTGTCCTCACCAATACTGCCAGCTACCTGCTCCCCACAATACTGCCAGATCTCTGTACTCCCCAAGGCTGCCAGCTCCCTGCTCCCTCCAATACTGCCAGATCTCTGTACACACCAATATTGCCAGCTCCCTGCTCACTTCAATACTGCCAGATCTCTGTACTCCCCAATATTGCCAGCTCCCTGCTCCCCCCAACACTGCCAGCCACCTGCTCCCTGCAATATTGCCGGATTTCTGTACTCACCAAAACTGCCAGTTCCCTGCTCACTGCAATACTGGAGCTCTCTGCTCCATCCAATACTGCCAGCTCACTGTTCCCTCCAATACTGCCAGATTACTGCTCCCTCCAATACTGCCAGATCCCTGCTCCCCCCAATACTGCCAGCTCCCTGCTCCCCGCATTACTGCCAGATCTCTGTACTCCCCAAAAGTGACAGCTCCCTGCTCCCACCAATACTGCCAGATCTCTGTACACCCCAATACTGCCAGCTCCCTGCACCCTCCAATACAGCAAGATCTCTGTACTCCCCAATAATGCCAGCTCCATGCTCCCCCCAACACTGCCAGCCACCTGCTCCCTGCAATATTGCCGGATCTCTGTACTCACCAAAACTGCCAGTTCCCTGCTCACTGCAATACTGGAGCTCTCTGCTCCATCCAATACTGCCAGCTCACTGCTCCCACCAATACTGCCAGATCCCTGCTCCCTCCAATGCTGCCAGATCCCTGCTCCCTCCAATACTGCCAGATCCCTTCTCCCTCCAATACAGCCAGATCTCTGGAATCTCCAATACTGCCAGCTCACTCCTCCCTCCAATACTGGAGCTCTCTGCTCCCTCCAATACTGCCAGCTCACTACTCCCTCCAATACTGCCAGATCCCTGCTCCCTCCAATACTGCCATCTCCCTTCTCCCTCCAATACAGCCAGATCTCTGTACTCTCCAATACTGCCAGCTCCCTCCTCCCTCCAATACTGGAGCTCTCTGCTCCCTCCAATACTACCAGTTCCCTGCTCCCTACCATACTGACATATCTCAGTTCTCCCAATACTGCCAGATCCCTGCTCCCTCCAATACTGCCAGATCCTTGCTCCCTCCAATACTGCCATATCTCTGTACTCCCTAATACTACCAGCTCACGGCTCCCTCCAATACTGCCAGATCCCTGCTGCCTCCAATACTGCCAGATCCCTGCTCCCCGCGAGACTGCCAGATTTATGTTCTCCCTGCAATACAGCCAGCTCACTGCTCCCTCCAATACTGCCAGATTTCTGTACTCCCGAATACTGCCAGCTCCCTGCTCCCTCCAATACTGCCAGATCTCTGCTCTCCCAATACAGCCAGCTCCCTGCTCCCTCCAATACTGCCAGATCTCTGTACTCCCCAATACTGCAGCTCCCTTCTCACTCCAATACTGCCAGCTCCATGCTCCCTCGTAAACTGCCAGCTCCCTGCTCCCACCAATACTGCCAGCTCACTTCTCCCTCCAATACTGCCTGATCTCCTTACTCCCCAATATTGCCTGCTCCCTGCTTGCTCCAATATTTCCAGATCTCTGTACTCCCCAATGCTGCCAGCTCCGTGCTCCCTCAAATACTGCCAGATCTCTGCACTCCCCAATAATGCCAGCTCCCTGGACACTCCAATAATGCCACATCTCTGTATTCTCCAGTACTGCCAGCTCGCTGCTCCCTCCAATACTGGAGCTCACTGCTCCCTCCAACACTGCCAGCTCCCTGCTCCCTCCAATATTGTCAGGTCTCTGTACTCCGCAATACTGCCAGCTCTCTGATCCCACCAATAATGCCAGGTCTCTGTACTCCCAAACGCTGCCAGCTCCCTGCTCCCTCCAATACTGCCAGCTCCCTGCTTCGTCCAATATTGCCAGGTCTCTGTACTCCGCAATGCTACCAGCTCCCTGCTCCATCAAATACTGCCAGCTCCCTGCTCCCTCCACTACTGTCAGCTCGCTGCTCGCTCCAATACTGCCAGGTCTCTGTGCTGCCCAATACTGCCAGCTCCCTGCTCCATCAAATACTGCCAGCTCCCTGCTCCCTCCAATACTGTCAGCGCACTCCTCCCTCCAATACTGTCAGCTCACTCCTCCCTCCAATACTGCCAGTTCCCTGCTCCTTCCAATACTGCCAGCTCCCTGCTCCCTCCAATACTGCCAGCTCCTTGCTCCCTCCAATACTGTCAGCTCACTTCTCCCTCAAATACTGCCAGATCACTGCTCCCTCCAATATTGCCAATCTCTGTACTCCGCTATAATGCCAGCTCCCTGCTGGCTCCAATATTGCCACATCTCTGCACTCCCCAATACTACCAGCTCCCTGCCCGCTCCAATGCTGCCAGCTCACGTCTCCCTCCAATACTGGAGGTCACTGCTCCCTCCAATACTGCCAGCTCACTTCTCCCTCCAATACTGCCAATCTCTGTACTCCCCAATACTGCCAGCTCCCTGCTTGCTCCAATACTGGAGCTCACTGCTCCCTCCAATACTGCCAGCTCACTTCTCCCTCCAATACTGGAGGTCACGTCTACCTCCAATACTGGCAGCTCACTTCTCCCTCTAATACTGCCAATCTCTGTACTCCCCAAAACTGCCAGCTCCCTGCTCCATCCAATACTGCCAGATCTCTTTTCTCCCAATACTGCCAGCTCCCTGCTCCCTCCAATAGTACCAGTTTTCTGCACCCTCCAGTACTGCCAGTTCCCTGCACCCTCCAATACTACCAGTTCCCTGCACCTTCCAATAATGCCAGCTCCCTCCCATACTGCCAGCCTCCTGCTCCCCCCAATGCTGCCAGCTCCCTGCTCCCCCCAATACTACCATCTCCATGTTCCATCCAATACTACTCGTTCCCTGCACCCTCCTATACTGCCGGTTCCCTGCTCCCTACAATACTGCCAGATCTCTTTACTCCCAATACTGCCAGCTCCCTGCTTCCTCCAATACTGCCAGATCTCTGTACTCCCCAATACTGCCAGCTCCCTGCTCCCTCCAATACTGCCAGATCTCTGTACTCCGGAATACTGCCATCTCCCTGCTCCCTCCAATAGTGTCAGTTCCCTGCCCCCTCCAATACTGCCAGCTCCCAGGTCCCTCCAAAACTGCCAGCTGCCCGCTCCCTCCAATACTGCCAACCTCCTGCGCCCTCCAGTACTACCAGCTCCCAGCACCCTCCAATGCTGCCATCTCCCTCCTCCTTCCAATAGTGACAACTCCCTGCTCCCTCCAATAATGCAAGATCTCTGTACTCCTCAATACTGCCAGTTCCCTGCTCCCTACCATACTGACATATCTCAGTTCTCCCAATACTGCCAGCTCCCTGCTCCCTCCAACACTACGACTCCATTCTCCCTCCAATACATCCAGATTTCTGGACTCCGCAACACTGCCAGCTCGCTGCTCCCTCCAGTAATGCCAGCTCCCTGCTCCCTCCAACACTACGACCCAATGCTCCATCCAATACTGCCAGCTCCCTGCTCCCTCCAATACAGCCAGATTTCTGGACTCCGCAATACTGCCAGCTCCCTGCTCCCTCCAATAATGCCAGCTCCCTGCTGCCCACAACACTACCTGCTCCCTGCTCCATCCAATACTGACAAATCCCAGCTCCGTCCAATACTGCCAGCTCCCTGCTCCCTCCAACACTGCCAGCTCCCTGCTCCCTTCAACACTACCTGCTCTCTGCTCCCTCCAATACTGACAGCTTCCTACTGCCTCCAATAATGAAAGATCCCTGCTCCATCAAATACTGCCATATCTCTCTACTCCCCAATACTGCCAGCTCCCTGCTCCCTCCAATACTGCCAGATCTCTGTACTCCCCAAACTGCCAACTCACTGCAGCCTCCAATACTGCCAGCTTCCTGTTCGCTCAAATACTGCCAACTCCCACCTCCCTCCAATACTGCCAGCGCATGCTACCTCGAATACTGCCAGATCTCTGTACACCCCGATACTGCCAGATTCCTGCGCCCGGCAATGCTGCCAGCTCCATGTTCCATCCAATACTGCACACTCGCTGCACCGTTCAATACTGCCTTCACAATGCACCTGCCAATACTACTCGTTCCCTGCTCCCTACAATACTGCCAGATCTCTTTACTACCAATACTGCCAGCTCCCTGCTCCCTCCCATCCTGTCAGATCTCTGTACTCCCCAATACTGCCAGCTCCCTGCTCCCTCCAATACTGCCAGATCTCTGTACTCCCCAATACTTCCAGCTCCATGCTCCCTCCAATACTGCCAGATCTCTGTTCTCCCAATACTTCCAGCTCCCTGCTTCCTCCAATACTACCAGTTCTCTGCACCCTCCAGTGCTGCCAGTTCCCTGCACCTTCCAATACTGCCAGCTCCCTCCCATACTGCCAGATTCCTGCGCCCCGCAATGCTGTCAGCTCCCTGCTCCCTCCAAAACTGCCAGATATCTGTACTCCCCAATACTGCCAGCTCCCTGCTCCCTCCAATACTACCAGTTCTCTGCACCCTCCAGTACTGCCAGTTCCCTGCACCCTCCAATACTACCAGTTCCCTGCACCTTCCAATACTGCCAGCTCCCTCCCATACTGCCAGCTTCCTGCTCCCCCCAATACTGCCATCTCCATGTTCCATCCAATAATGCAAACGCGCTGCACCGTTCAATACTGCCTTCTCCCTGCACCCTCCAATACTACTCGTTCCCTGCACCCTCCAATACTGCCAGTTCCCTGCTCCCTACAATACTGCCAGATCTCTTTACTCCCAATACTGCCAGCTCCCTGCTCCCTCCCATACTGCCAGAACTCTGTACTCCCCAATACTGCCAGCTCCCTGCCCCCTCTAATACTGTCATCTCCCTGCTCCCTCCAATAGTGTCAGCTCCCTGCCCCCTCCAATACTGCCAGCTCCCAGGTCCCTCCAAAACTGCCAGCTCCCCGCTCCCTCCAATACTGCCAACTTCCTGCACCCTCCAGTTCTACCTGCTTTCAGCAGCCTCCAATACTGCCATCTCCCTCCTCCTTCCAATAGTGACAACTCACTGCCCCCTCAAATAATGCAAGATCTCTGTGCAACCCAATACAGCCAGCTCCCTGCTTCCTCCAATAATTACAGATCTCTGTACTCCCCAACACTGCCAGCTCCCTGCTCACTCAAGTAATGCCAGCTCCCTGCTCCCTCCAACACTACGACTCCATTCCCCCTCCAATACAACCAGATTTCTGGACTCCGCAACACTGCCAGTACCCTGCTCCCTCCAGTAATGTCAGCTCCCTGCTCCCTCCAATACAGCCAGATTTCTGGACACCGCAATACTGCCAGCTCCCTGCTTCCTCCAATACTGCCAGCTCCCTGCTCCCCACAACATTACCTGCTCCTTGCTCCCTACAACACTACATACTCGCTGCGCCCTACAATACTCCCAGCTCCCTGCTCCCTCCAATACTGCCAGCCCTCTGCTCCTTCCAATACTGCCAGAACTCTGTACTCCGTAAAACTGACAGCTCCCTGCCGCCTCCAATAATGCCAGATCCCTGCTCCCTCCAATACTGATGGATCACTGTACTCCCCAATACTGCCAGCTCCCTGCTCCTTCCATTACCGCCACATCTCTGTACTTCCCAATACTTCCAGATCCCTGCTACCTCCAATACTGCCACATCTCTGGACTCCCCAATACTGCCAGCTCCCTGCTCCTTCCAATACTGCCAGATCTCTGTACTCCCCAACACTGCCAGCTCCCTGCTCCTTCCAATACTGCCAGATCTCTGTACTCCCCAATGCTGCCAAGTCCCTGCTCCATCAAATACTGCCAGATCTCTCTACTCCCCAATACTGCCAGCTCCCTGCTCCCTCCAATACTGCCAGATTTCTGTACTCCCCAATACTGCCAACTCACTGCATCCTCCAATACTGCCAGCTTCCTGTTCGCTCAAATACTGCCAACTCCCACCCCATTCCAATACTGCCAGCTCATGCTACCTCGAATACTGCCAGATCTCTGTACACCCCGATACTGCCAGCTTCCTGCACCCGGCAATGCTGACAGCTCCATGTTCCATCCAGTACTGCACACCCGCTGCACCGTTCAATACTGCCTTCACCCTGCATCTTCCAATACTACTCGTTCCCTGCCCCCTCCAATACTGCCAGCTCCCAGGTCCCTCCAAAACTGCCAGCTGCCCGCTCCCTCCAATACTGCCAACCTCCTGCGCCCTCCAGTACTACCAGCTCCCAGCACCCTCCAATGCTGCCATCTCCCTCCTCCTTCCAATAGTGACAACTCCCTGCTCCCTCCAATAATGCAAGATCTCTGTACTCCTCAATACTGCCAGTTCCCTGCTCCCTACCATACTGACATATCTCAGTTCTCCCAATACTGCCAGCTCCCTGCTCCCTCCAACACTACGACTCCATTCTCCCTCCAATACATCCAGATTTCTGGACTCCGCAACACTGCCAGCTCGCTGCTCCCTCCAGTAATGCCAGCTCCCTGCTCCCTCCAACACTACGACCCAATGCTCCATCCAATACTGCCAGCTCCCTGCTCCCTCCAATACAGCCAGATTTCTGGACTCCGCAATACTGCCAGCTCCCTGCTCCCTCCAATAATGCCAGCTCCCTGCTGCCCACAACACTACCTGCTCCCTGCTCCATCCAATACTGACAAATCCCAGCTCCGTCCAATACTGCCAGCTCCCTGCTCCCTCCAACACTGCCAGCTCCCTGCTCCCTTCAACACTACCTGCTCTCTGCTCCCTCCAATACTGACAGCTTCCTAC
The DNA here is from genome assembly GCF_036365525.1 of Heterodontus francisci. Lineage (NCBI taxonomy): Eukaryota > Metazoa > Chordata > Chondrichthyes > Heterodontiformes > Heterodontidae > Heterodontus > Heterodontus francisci. Next base: position 4,621,903 of record NW_027141655.1, on the reverse strand, counting down.
TGCCTCCAATAATGAAAGATCCCTGCTCCATCAAATACTGCCAGATCTCTCTACTCCCCAATACTGCCAGCTCCCTGCTCCCTCCAATACTGCCAGATCTCTGTACTCCCCAAACTGCCAACTCACTGCAGCCTCCAATACTGCCAGCTTCCTGTTCGCTCAAATACTGCCAACTCCCACCTCCCTCCAATACTGCCAGCGCATGCTACCTCGAATACTGCCAGATCTCTGTACACCCCGATACTGCCAGATTCCTGCGCCCGGCAATGCTGCCAGCTCCATGTTCCATCCAATACTGCACACTCGCTGCACCGTTCAATACTGCCTTCACAATGCACCTGCCAATACTACTCGTTCCCTGCTCCCTACAATACTGCCAGATCTCTTTACTACCAATACTGCCAGCTCCCTGCTCCCTCCCATCCTGTCAGATCTCTGTACTCCCCAATACTGCCAGCTCCCTGCTCCCTCCAATACTGCCAGATCTCTGTACTCCCCAATACTTCCAGCTCCATGCTCCCTCCAATACTGCCAGATCTCTGTTCTCCCAATACTTCCAGCTCCCTGCTTCCTCCAATACTACCAGTTCTCTGCACCCTCCAGTGCTGCCAGTTCCCTGCACCTTCCAATACTGCCAGCTCCCTCCCATACTGCCAGATTCCTGCGCCCCGCAATGCTGTCAGCTCCCTGCTCCCTCCAAAACTGCCAGATATCTGTACTCCCCAATACTGCCAGCTCCCTGCTCCCTCCAATACTACCAGTTCTCTGCACCCTCCAGTACTGCCAGTTCCCTGCACCCTCCAATACTACCAGTTCCCTGCACCTTCCAATACTGCCAGCTCCCTCCCATACTGCCAGCTTCCTGCTCCCCCCAATACTGCCATCTCCATGTTCCATCCAATAATGCAAACGCGCTGCACCGTTCAATACTGCCTTCTCCCTGCACCCTCCAATACTACTCGTTCCCTGCACCCTCCAATACTGCCAGTTCCCTGCTCCCTACAATACTGCCAGATCTCTTTACTCCCAATACTGCCAGCTCCCTGCTCCCTCCCATACTGCCAGAACTCTGTACTCCCCAATACTGCCAGCTCCCTGCCCCCTCTAATACTGTCATCTCCCTGCTCCCTCCAATAGTGTCAGCTCCCTGCCCCCTCCAATACTGCCAGCTCCCAGGTCCCTCCAAAACTGCCAGCTCCCCGCTCCCTCCAATACTGCCAACTTCCTGCACCCTCCAGTTCTACCTGCTTTCAGCAGCCTCCAATACTGCCATCTCCCTCCTCCTTCCAATAGTGACAACTCACTGCCCCCTCAAATAATGCAAGATCTCTGTGCAACCCAATACAGCCAGCTCCCTGCTTCCTCCAATAATTACAGATCTCTGTACTCCCCAACACTGCCAGCTCCCTGCTCACTCAAGTAATGCCAGCTCCCTGCTCCCTCCAACACTACGACTCCATTCCCCCTCCAATACAACCAGATTTCTGGACTCCGCAACACTGCCAGTACCCTGCTCCCTCCAGTAATGTCAGCTCCCTGCTCCCTCCAATACAGCCAGATTTCTGGACACCGCAATACTGCCAGCTCCCTGCTTCCTCCAATACTGCCAGCTCCCTGCTCCCCACAACATTACCTGCTCCTTGCTCCCTACAACACTACATACTCGCTGCGCCCTACAATACTCCCAGCTCCCTGCTCCCTCCAATACTGCCAGCCCTCTGCTCCTTCCAATACTGCCAGAACTCTGTACTCCGTAAAACTGACAGCTCCCTGCCGCCTCCAATAATGCCAGATCCCTGCTCCCTCCAATACTGATGGATCACTGTACTCCCCAATACTGCCAGCTCCCTGCTCCTTCCATTACCGCCACATCTCTGTACTTCCCAATACTTCCAGATCCCTGCTACCTCCAATACTGCCACATCTCTGGACTCCCCAATACTGCCAGCTCCCTGCTCCTTCCAATACTGCCAGATCTCTGTACTCCCCAACACTGCCAGCTCCCTGCTCCTTCCAATACTGCCAGATCTCTGTACTCCCCAATGCTGCCAAGTCCCTGCTCCATCAAATACTGCCAGATCTCTCTACTCCCCAATACTGCCAGCTCCCTGCTCCCTCCAATACTGCCAGATTTCTGTACTCCCCAATACTGCCAACTCACTGCATCCTCCAATACTGCCAGCTTCCTGTTCGCTCAAATACTGCCAACTCCCACCCCATTCCAATACTGCCAGCTCATGCTACCTCGAATACTGCCAGATCTCTGTACACCCCGATACTGCCAGCTTCCTGCACCCGGCAATGCTGACAGCTCCATGTTCCATCCAGTACTGCACACCCGCTGCACCGTTCAATACTGCCTTCACCCTGCATCTTCCAATACTACTCGTTCCCTGCACCCTGCAATACTGCCAGTTCATTGCTCCCTACAATACTGCCAGATCTCTTTACTACCAATACTGCCAGCTCCCTGCTCCCTCCCATACTGTCAGATCTCTGTACTCCCCAATACTGCCAGCTCCCTGCTCCCTCCAATACTGCCAGATCTCTGTACTCCCCAATACTGCCAGTTCCATGCTCCCTCCAATACTGCCAGATCTAATGCTGCCCCACAATCTAAGGCAGCCCCTCAAACTAAGTTAGCCCCTCAAACTAATGCAGCCACTCAATCAAAGGCAGACTCTCAAACTACTGCAGCCACTCAATCAAAGGCAGCCCCTCAAACTAAGCCCACCCCTCAAATTAATGCAGCCGCTCAAACTAAGGCAGCCCCTCAAACTCAAGCAGCCTCTCAAACTAAGGCAGCCTCTCACATTAAGGCAGCCTCTCAAAGTAAGGCAGACCCTCAAATTAAGGGAACGCCTCAACCAAAGGCAGCCCCTCAAACTAATGCAGCCGCTCAACTTGAGGCAGCCCCTCAAACCCAGGCAGCCTCTCAACCTAAGGCAGACACTCAAACTAAGGCAGCCTGTCAAACTGAGGCAGCCTCTAAAAGTAAGGCAGACCCTCAAACTAAGGCAGCCGCTCAAACTAAGGCAGCCGCTCAAACTAAGGCAGACTCTCAAATTAAGGCAGACCCTCAAACTAAGGCAGCCCCTCAAACTAAGGCAGCCCCTCAAACGAAGACAGCCCCCAAACTAAGGCAGCCTCTCAAACTAAGGCAGCCCCTCAAACTAAGGCAGCCTCTCAAGCTAAGGCACCCCCTCAAACTAATGCAGCCCCTCAATCTAAGGCAGCCCCTCAAACTAAGACAGCCCCTCTAACTAATGCAGCCCCTCAATCAAAGGCCACTCCTCAAACTAAGTCAGCCCCTCAAACTAAGGCAGCCGTTCAAACTAAGGCAGGCCCTTAAAGTAAGGCAGCCCCTCAAACTAAGGAAGGGCCTCAACCAAAGGCAGACCCTCAAACTAATGCAGCCGCTCAAACTCAGGCAGCCTCTCAAACTAAGGCAGCCTGTCAAACTAAGAAAGCCTCTCAAAGTAAAGCAGACCCTCAAACTAAGGCAGCCTCTCAAACTAAGGCTGTCTCTCAAACTCAGGCAGCCCCTCAAACTAAGGCAGCCCCTCAAACTAAGTTAGCCCCTCAAACTAATGCAGCCACTCTTTCAAAAGCAGACTCTCAAACTACTGCAGCCACTCAATCAAAGGCAGCACCTCAAACTAAGCCCACCCCTCAAATTAATGCAGCCGCTCAAACTAAGGCAGCCCCTCAAACTCAAGCTGCCTCTCAAACTAAGGCAGCCTCTCACATTAAGGCAGCCTCTCAAAGTAAGGCAGACCTTCAAATTAAGGGAGTGCCTCAACCAAAGTAAGCCCCTCAAACTAATGCAGCCGCTCAACCTGAGGCAGCCCCTCAAACCCAGGCAGCATCTCAAACTAAGGCAGACTCTCAAACTAAGGCAGTCTGTCAAACTGAGGCAGCCTCTAAAAGTAAGGCAGACCCTCAAACTAAGGCAGCCGCTCAAACTAAGGCAGCCGCTCAAACAAAGGCAGCCTCTCAAATTAAGGCAGTCCCTCAAACTAAGGCAGCCCCTCAAACTAAGGTAGCCACTCAAACGAAGACAGCCCCCAAACTAAGGCAGCCTCTCAAACTAAGGCAGCCCCTCAAACTAAGGCAGCCTCTCAAACTGAGGCACCCCCTCAAACTAATGCAGCCCCTCAATCTAAGGCAGCCCCTCAATCGAAGACAGCCCCTCAAACGAAGACAGCCCCTCAAACTAATGCAGCCCCTCAATCCAAGGCCAATCCAGAAACTAAGGCAGCCCCTCAAACTGAGGCAGCCTCTCAAACTAATGCTGCCCCTTAAAGTAAGGCAGCCCCTCAAACTAAGGAAGGGCCTCAACCAAAGGCAGCCCCTCAAACTAATGCAGCCGCTCAAACTCAGGCAGCCTCTCAAACTAAGGCAGCCTGTCAAACTAAGGCAGCCTCTCAAGGTATGGCAGACCCTCAAACTAAGGCAGCCTCTCAAACTAAGGCAGTCTCTCAAACTAAGGCAGCCCCTCAAACTAAGGCAGCCCCTCAAACTAAGGCAGCCCCTCAAACTAAGGCAGCCCCTCAAACTAAGGCAGCCCCTCAAACTAAGGCAGCCGCTCAAACTAATGCAGCCCCTCAAACTAAGGCAGCCGCTCAAACTAATGCAGCCCCTCAATCGAAGGCAGCCCCTCAACTAAGGCAGCCGCTCAAACTAAAGCAGCCCATCAAACTAATGCAACCCCTCAATCTAAGGCAGCCCCTCAAAATAAGGCAGCCCCACAAACAAATGCAGCCCCTCAATCTAAGGCAGCCCCTCAAACTAAGTCAGCCCCTCAAACTAATGCAGCCACTCAATCAAAGGCAGACTCTCAAACTAATGCAGCCACTCAATCAAAGGCTGAACCTCAAACTAAGCCTATCCCTCAAACTAATGCAGCCGCTCAAACTCAGGCAGCCCCTCAAACTCAGGCAGCCTCTCAAACTAAGACAGCCTCTCAAACTAAGGCAGCCTGTCAAACTAAGGCAGCCTCTCAAAGTAAGGCAGACCCTCAAATTAAGGGAGCGCCTCAACCAAAGGCAGCCCCTCAAACTAATGCAGCCGCTCAAATTTAGGCAGCCCCTCAAACTCAGGCAGCCTCTCAAACTAAGGCAGCCTCTCAAACTAAGGCAGCCTGTCAAACTGAGGCAGCCTCTAAAAGTAAGGCAGACCCTCAAACTAAGGCAGCCACTCAAACTAAGGCAGCCGCTCAAACTAAGGCAGATTCTCAAACTAAGGCAGCCGCTCAAACTAAAGCAGCCGCTCAAACTAAGGCAGTCTCTCAAATTAAGGCAGACCCTCAAACTAAGGTAGCACCTCAAACTAAGGAAGCCGCTCAAACTAAGGCAGCCGCTCAAACTAAGGCAGCCGCTCAAACTAAGGCAGCCTCTCAAATTAAGGCAGCCCCTCAAACTAAGGTAGCCCCTCAAAATAAGACTGCCGCTCAAACTAATGCAGCCCCTCAAACATATGCAGCCTCTCAAACTAAGGCAGCCCCTCAAACTAATGCAGAACTCAATCTAATGCAGCCCCTCAATCTAAGGCAGCCCCTCAAACTAAGGCAGCCCCTCAAACTAAGGCAGACGCTCAAACTAATGTAGCCACTCAACCAAAGGCAGCACCTCAAACTAATGCAGCCGCTCAAACTAAGGCAGCCTCTCAAACTGAGGCAGCCCCTCAAACTAAGACAGACTCTCAAACTGACGCTGCCACTTAAAGTAAGGCAGCCCAACAAACTAAGTGAGCGCCTCAACCAAAGGCAGCCCCTCAAACTAATGCAGCCGCTCAATCTAAACTGCGCCTCAAACTGAGAGAGCCGATCAAACTAATGCAGCCCAGTCTCAGGCAGCCCCTCAAACTAAAGCAGCCTCTCAAACAAAGGCAGCCCCTCAAACTAAGGCAGCCCCTCAAACTAAGGCAGACTCTCAAACTAATGCAGAACTCAATCCAAGGCAGACCCTCAAACTAGGGCAGCCCCTCAAACTAATGCAGCCCCTCAAACTAATGCAGCACCTCAAACTAATGCAGCCCCTCAATCTAATGCAGCCCCTCAATCTAATGCAGCCCCTCAAACTAATGCAGCCACTCAATCAAAGGCAGACTCTCAAACTAATGCAGCCACTCAATCAAAGGCAGCGCCTCAAACTAAGCCAACCCCTCAAACTATGGCAGCCCCTCAAACTAAGGCAGACTCTCAAACTCATGCAGCCCCTTAAAGTAAGGCAGCCCCTAAAACTAAGCCTACCCCTCAAACTAATGCAGCCGCTGAAACGAAGGCAGTCCTCAAACTCAGGCAGCCTCTCAAACTAAGGCAGCCCCTCAAACTAAGGCAGCCTGTCAAACTAAGGCAGCCTCTCATATTAAGGCAGACACTCAAACTAAGGGAGCGCCTCAACCAAAGGCAGCCCCTCAAACTAATGCAGCCGCTCAAATTAAAGCAGCCCCTCAAACTCAGGCAGCCTCTCAACCAAAGGCAGCCCATCAAACTAATGCAGCCGCTCAAACTAAGGCAGCCCCTCAAACTAAGGCAGCCACTCAAACTAATGCAGACACTCAAACTAAGGCATCCGCTCAAACTAAGGCAGCCCCTCAAACTAATGCAGACCCTCAATCTAAGGCACCCCCTCAAACGAATGCAGCCCCTCAATCTATGGCAGCCCCTCATTCCAAGGCAGCCCCTCAAACTAATGCAGCCCCTCAAACGAAGGCAGCCCCTTAAACTAAGCCAGCCCCTCAAACTAATGCAGCCACTCAATCAAAGGCAGCCCCTCTAACTAAGCCAACACCTCAAACTAAGGCATCCCCGCAAACGAAGGCAGACTCTCAAATTAATGCAGCCACTCAATCAAAGGCAGCCCATCAAACTAAGCCAACCACTCAAACTAAGGTAGCACCTCAAACTAAGGCAGCCACTCAAAGTACTGCAGCCCCTCAAACAAATGCAGCCCCTCAATCTAAGGCAGCCCCTTAAACTAAGGCAGCCCCTTAAACTAAGGCAGCCCCTCAAACTAATGCAGCCCCTCAAACCAAGGCAGCCCCTCAATCTAAGGCAGCCGCTCAAACTATGGCAGCCGCTCAAACTAAGGCATCCGCTCAAACCAAGGCAGCCCCTCAAACTTAGGCAGCCGCTCAAACTCAGGCAGGCCCTCAAACTGAGACAGGCGCTCAAACTAATGCAGCCCCTCAGTCTAAGGCAGCCCCTCAAACTCAGGCAGCTTCTCAAATTAAGGCAGCCGCTCAAACTAATGCAGCCCCTCAAACTAAGGCAGCCGCTCAAACTAATGCAGCCCCTCAATCTAAGGCAACCCCTCAACTAAGGCAGCCGCTCAAACTAAAGCAGCCCATCAAACTAATGCAGCCCCTCAATCTAAGGCAGCCCCTCAAACTAAGGCAGCCCCTCAAACAAATGCAGCCCCTCAATCTAAGGCAGCCCCTCAAACTAAGTCAGCCCCTCAAACTAATGCAGCCACTCTATCAAAGGCAGTCTCTCAAACTAATGCAGCCACTCAATCAAAGGCTGAACCTCAAATTAAGCCTATCCCTCAAACTAATGCAGCCGCTCAAACTCAGGCAGCCCCTCAAACTTAGGCAGCCTCTCAAACTAAGACAGCCTCTCAAACTAAGGCAGCATGTCAAACTAAGGCAGCCTCTCAAAGTAAGGCAGACCCTCAAATTAAGGGAGCGCCTCAACCAAAGGCAGCCCCTCAAACTAATGCAGCCGCTCAAATTAAGGCAGCCCCTCAAACTCAGGCAGCCTCTCAAACTAAGGCAGCCTCTCAAACTAAGGCAGCCTGTCAAACTGAGGCAGCCTCTAAAAGTAAGGCAGACCCTCAAACTAAGGCAGCCGCTCAAACTAAGGCAGCCGCTCAAACTAAGGCAGATTCTCAAACTCAGGCAGCCTCTCAAATTAAGGCAGCCGCTCAAACTAAGGCAGCCGCTCAAACTAAGGCAGTCTCTCAAATTAAGGCAGACCCTCAAACTAAGGTAGCACCTCAAACTAAGGAAGCCGCTCAAACTAAGGCAGACTCTCAAACTAAGGGAGACGCTCAAACTAAGGCAGCCGCTCAAACTAAGGCAGCCGCTAAAACTAAGGCAGCCTCTCAAATTAAGGCAGCCCCTCAAACTAAGGTAGCCCCTCAAAATAAGACTGCCGCTCAAACTAATGCAGCCCCTCAAACTAAGGCAGCCGCTTAAATTAAGGCAGCCCCTCAAACTATGGCAGACTCTCAAACTAAGGCAGCCCCTCAAACATAGGCAGCCTCTCAAACTAAGGCAGCCCCTCAAACTAATGCAGAACTCAATCTAATGCAGCCCCTCAAACTAAGGCATCCCCTCAAACTAATGCAGCCCCTCAAACTAATGCAGCCCCTCAAACTGATGCAGCCCCTCAATCTAAGGCAGCCCCTCAAACTAAGGCAGCCCCTCAAACTAAGGCAGACTCTCAAACTAATGTAGCCACTCAACCAAAGGCAGCACCTCAAACTAATGCAGCCGCTCAAACTAAGGCAGCCTCTCAAACTGAGGCAGCCCCTCAAACTAAGGCAGACTCTCAAACTGACGCTGCTCCTGAAAGTAAGGCAGCCCTACAAACTAAGTGAGCGCCTCAACCAAAGGCAGCCCCTCAAACTAATGCAGCCGCTCAAACTAAACTGCCCCTCAAACTGAGAGAGCCGATCAAACTAATGCAGCCCAGTCCAAGGCAGCCCCTCAAACTAAGGCAGCCTCTCAAACAAAGGCAGCCCCTCAAACTAAGGCAGCCCCTCAAACTAAGGCAGACTCTCAAACTAATGCAGATCTCAATCCAAGGCAGACCCTCAAACTAGGGCAGCCCCTCAAACTAATGCAGCCCCTCAAACTAATGCAGCACCTGAAACTAATGCAGCCCCTCAATCTAATGCAGCCCCTCAAACTAATGCAGCCACTCAATCAAAGGCAGACTCTCAAACTAATGCAGCCACTCAATCAAAGGCAGCGCCTCAAACTAAGCCAACCCCTCAAACTATGGCAGCCCCTCAAACTAAGGCAGACTCTCAAACTCATGCAGCCCCTAAAGTAAGGCAGCCCCTAAAACTAAGCCTACCCCTCAAACTAATGCAGCCGCTGAAACGAAGGCAGACCTCACACTCAGGCAGCCTCTCAAACTAAGGCAGCCCCTCAAACTAAGGCAGCCTGTCTAACTAGGCAGCCTCTCATAGTAAGGCAGACACTCAAACTAAGGGAGCCCCTCAAACTAATGCAGCCGCTCAAATTAAAGCAGCCCCTCAAACTCAGGCAGCCTCTCAACCAAAGGCAGCCCATCAAACTAATGCAGCCGCTCAAACTAAGGCAGCCCCTCAAACTAAGGCAGCCACTCAAACTAATGCAGACACTCAAACTAAGGCAGCCGCTCAAACTAAGGCAGCCGCTCAAACTAAGGCAGACTCTCAAACTAAGGCACCCCCTCAAACTAATGCAGACCCTCAATCTAAGGCACCCCCTCAAACGAATGCAGCCCCTCAATCTATGGCAGCCCCTCATTCCAAGGCAGCCACTCAAACTAATGCAGCCCCTCAAACGAAGGCAGCCCCTTAAACTAAGCCAGCCCCTCAAACTAATGCAGCCACTCAATCAAAGGCAGCCCCTCTAACTAAGCCAACACCTCAAACTAAGGCATCCTCGCAAACGAAGGCAGACTCTCAAACTAATGCAGCCACTCAATCAAAGGCAGCCCCTCAAACTAAGTCAACCACTCAAACTAAGGTAGCACCTCAAACTAAGGCAGCCCCTCAAAGTACTGCAGCCCCTCAAACAAATGCAGCCCCTCAATCTAAGGCAGCCCCTCAAACTAAGGCAGCCCCTCAAACTAATGCAGCCCCTCAAACCAAGGCAGCCGCTCAATCTAAGGCAGCCGCTCAAACTATGGCAGCCGCTCAAACTAAGGCATCCGCTCAAACGGACGCAACCCCTCAAACTCAGGCAGCCTCTCAAATTAAGGCAGCCGCTCAAAGTAAGGCAGCCCCTCAAACTAAGACAGCCGCTCAAACTAATGCAGCCCCTCAAACTTAGGCAGCCCCTCAAACTATGGCAGCACCTCAAACTAATGCAGCCCCTCAAACTAATGCAGCCCCTCAAACTAATGCAGCCCCTCAATCTAAGGCAGCCCCTCAAACTAATGCAGCCACTCAATCAAATGCAGCCCCTCAAACTAAGCGAACCCCTCAAACTAAGGCAGCCCATCAAACTAGTCAGACTCTCAAACTAATGCTGCCCTTTAAAGTAAAGCAGCCCCACAAACTAAGGGAGCGCCTCAACCAAAGGCAACCCCTCAAATTAATGCAGCCGCTCAAACTAAGGCAGTCCCTCAAACTCAGGCAGCCTCTCAAAGTAAGGCAGACCCTCAAACTAAGGCAGCCGCTCAAACTAAGGCAGACTCTCAAACTAAGGCAGACTCTCAAACTAAGGCAGCCGCTCAAATTAAGGCAGACCCTCAAACTAAGGCAGCCGCTCAAACTAAGGCAGACTCTCAAACTAAGGCAGCCGCTCAAATTAAGGTAGCCCCTCAAACTGAGGCATCCGCTCAAACTAATGCAGCCCCTCAATCTAAGGCAGTCCCTCAACTAAGGCAGCCGCTCAAACTAAAGAAGCCCATCAAACTAATGCAGCCCCTCAAATTAAGTCAGACCCTCAAACTGATGCAAACACTCAATCAAAGGCAGACTCTCAAACTAATGCAGCCACTCAGTCAAAGGCAGCCCGTCAAACTAAGCCTACCCCTCAAACTAATGCAGCCGCTCAAACTAAGGCAGCCCCTCAAACGCAGGCATACTCTCAAACTAAGGCAGCCCCAAAAACTAAGGCAGACTGTCAAACCACGGCAGCCTCTCAAAGTAAAGCAGACCCTCAAACTAAGGGAGCGCCTCAACCAAAGGCAGCCCCTCAAACTAATGCAGCCGCTCAAATTAAAGTAGCCCCTCAAACTCAGGCAGCCTCTCAACCAAAGGCAGCCCATCAAACTAATGCAGCCGCTCAAACTAAGGCAGCCACTCAAACTAATGCAGACACTCAAACTAAGGCAGCCGCTCAAACTAAGGCAGCCCCTCAAACTAAGGCAGACTCTCAAACTAAGGCACCCCCTCAAACTAATGCAGACCCTCAATCTAAGGCACCCCCTCAAACGAATGCAGCCCCTCAATCTATGGCAGCCCCTCATTCCAAGGCAGCCCCTCAAACTAATGCAGCCCCTCAAACGAAGGCAGCCCCTTAAACTAAGCCAGCCCCTCAAACTAATGCAGCCACTCAATCAAAGGCAGCCCCTCTAACTAAGCTAACACCTCAAACTAAGGCATCCCCGCAAACGAAGGCAGACTCTCAAACTAATGCAGCCACTCAATCAAAGGCAGCCCCTCAAACTAAGCCAACCACTCAAACTAAGGTAGCACCTCAAACTAAGGCAGCCCCTCAAAGTACTGCAGCCCCTCAAACAAATGCAGCCCCTCAATCTAAGGCAGCCCCTTAAACTAAGGCAGCCCGTCAAACTAATGCAGCCCCACAAACCAAGGCAGCCGCTCAATCTAAGGCAGCCGCTCAAACTATGGCAGCCGCTCAAACTAAGGCATCCGCTCAAACGAAGGCAGCCACTCAAACTTAGGCAGCCTCTCAAACTCAGGCAGGCCCTCAACCTGAGACAGGCGCTCAAATTAATGCAGCCCCTCAGTCTCAGGCAGCCCCTCAAACTCAGGCAGCCTCTCAAATTAAGGCAGCCGCTCAAACTAAGGCAGCCCCTCAAACTAAGACAACCACTCAAACTAATGCAGCCTCTCAAACTAAGGCAGCCGCTCAACTAAGGCAGCCGCTCAAACTAAAGCAGCCCATCAAACTAATGCAGCCCCTCAATGTAAGGCAGCCCCTCAAACTAAGTCAAGCATTCAAACTAAGGTAGCACCTCAAACTAAGGCAGCCCCTCAAAGTACTGCAGCCCCTCAAACAAATGCAGCCCCTCAATCTAAGGCAGCCCCTCAAACTAAGGCAGCCCCTCAAACTAATGCAGCCCCTCAAACCAAGGCAGCCGCTCAATCTAAGGCAGCCGCTCAAACGGACGCAGCCCCTCAAACTCAGGCAGCCTCTCAAATTAAGGCAGCCGCTCAAAGTAAGGCAGCCCCTCAAACTAAGACAGCCGCTCAAACTAATGCAGCCCCTCAAACTTAGGCAGCCTCTCAAACTAATGCAGTCCCTCAAACTAATGCAGCCCCTCAATCTAAGGCAGCCCCTCAAAATAATGCAGCCACTCAATCAAAGGCAGACTCTCAAACTAATGCAGCCACTCAATCAAATGCAGCCCCTCAAACTAAGCGAACCCCTCAAACTAAGGCAGCCCATCAAACTAGTCAGACTCTCAAACTAATGCTGCCCTTTAAAGTAAAGCAGCCCGACAAACTAAGGGAGCGCCTCAACCAAAGGCAACCCCTCAAATTAATGCAGCCGCTCAAACTAAGGCAGTCCCTCAAACTCAGGCAGACCCTCAAACTAAGGCAGCCGCTCAAACTAAGGCAGACTCTCAAACTAAGGCAGCAGCTCAAATTAAGGCAGCCCCTCAAACTAAGGCAGACTCTCAAACTAAGCCAACCTCTCAAACTAAGTCAGCCGCTCAATCTAAGGCTGCCCCTCAAACTAAGGTAGCCCCTCAAACTGAGGCATCCGCTCAAACTAATGAAGCCCATCAAACTAATGCAGCCCCTCAAATTAAGTCAGACCCTCAAACTGATGCAACCACTCAATCAAAGGCAGACTCTCAAACTAATGCAGCCACTCAGTCAAAGGCAGCCCGTCAAACTAAGCCTACCCCTCAAACTAATGCAGCCGCTCAAACTAAGGCAGCCCCTCAAACTCAGGCATACTCTCAAACTAAGGCAGCCCCTAAAACTAAGGCAGACTGTCAAACCACGGCAGCCTCTCAAAGAAAAGCAGACCCTCAAACTAAGGGAGCGCCTCAACCAAAGGCAGCCCCTCAAACTAATGCAGCCGCTCAAATTAAAGTAGCCCCTCAAACTAATGCAGCCGCTCAAACTAAGGCAGCCACTCAAACTCATGCAGACACTCAAACTAAGGCAGCCGCTCAAACTAAGGCAGCCCCTCAAACTAAGGCAGACTCTCAAACTAAGGCACCCCCTCAAACTAATGCAGACCCTCAATCTAAGGCACCCCCTCAAACGAATGCAGCCCCTCAATCTATGGCAGCCCCTCATTCCAAGGCAGCCCCTCAAACTAATTCAGCCCCTCAAACGAAGGCAGCCCCTTAAACTAAGCCAGCCCCTCAAACTAATGCAGCCACTCAATCAAAGGCAGCCCCTCTAACTAAGCTAACACCTCAAACTAAGGCATCCCCGCAAACGAAGGCAGACTCTCAAACTAATGCAGCCACTCAATCAAAGGCAGCCCCTCAAACTAAGCCAACCACTCAAACTAAGGTAGCACCTCAAACTAAGCCAGCCCCTCAAACTACTGCAGCCCCTCAAACAAATGCAGCCCCTCAATCTAAGGCAGCCCCTTAAACTAAGGCAGCCCGTCAAACTAATGCAGCCCCTCAAACCAAGGCAGCCGCTCAATCTAAGGCAGCCGCTCAAACTATGGCAGCCGCTCAAACTCAGGCATCCGCTCAAACGAAGGCAGCCCCTCAAACTTAGGCAGCCGCTCAAACTCAGGCAGGCCCTCAACCTGAGACAGCCGCTCAAACTAATGCAGCCCCTCAGTCTCAGGCAGCCCCTCAAACTCAGGCAGCCTCTCAAATTAAGGCAGCCGCTCAAACTAAGGCAGCCCCTCAAACTAAGACAGCCGCTCAAACTAATGCTGCCTCTCAAACTAAGGCAGCCGCTCAACTAAGGCAGCCGCTCAAACTAAAGCAGCCCATCAAACTAATGCAGCCCCTCAATCTCAGGCAGCCCCTCAAACTATGGCAGCACCTCAAACTAATGCAGCCCCTCAAACTAATGCAGTCCCTCAAACTAATGCAGCCCCTCAATCTAAGGCAGCCCCTCAAAATAATGCAGCCACTCAATCAAAGGCAGACTCTCAAACTAATGCAGCCACTCAATCAAATGCAGCCCCTCAAACTAAGCGAACCCCTCAAACTAAGGCAGCCCATCAAACTAAGGCAGACTCTCAAAATAATGCTGCCCTTTAAAGTAAAGCAGCCCCACAAACTAAGGGAGCGCCTCAACCAAAGTAAACCCCTCAAATTAATGCAGCCGCTCAAACTAAGGCAGTCCCTCAAACTCAGGCAGCCTCTCAAAGTAAGGCAGACCCTCAAACTAAGGCAGCCGCTCAAACTAAGGCAGACTCTCAAACTAAGGCACCGCTCAAATTAAGGCAGCCCCTCAAACTAAGGCAGACTCAAACTAAGCCAACCTCTCAAACTAAGTCAGCCGCTCAATCTAAGGCTGCCCCTCAAACTAAGGTAGCCCCTCAAACTGAGGCATCCGCTCAAACTAATGCAGCCCCTCAATCTAAGGCAGTCCCTCAACTAAGGCAGCCGCTCAAACTAAAGAAGCCCATCAAACTAATGCAGCCCCTCAAACTAAGTCAGCCCCTCAAAATGATGCAACCACTCAATCAGAGGCAGACGCTCAAACTAATGCAGCCACTCAATCAAAGGCAGCCCCTCAAACTAAGCCTACCCCTCAAACTAATGCAGCCGCTCAAACTAAGGCAGCCCCTCAAACTCAGGCATACTCTCAAACTAAGGCAGCCGCTCAAACTAAAGCAGCCTGTCAAACTAAGGCAGCCTCTCAAAGTAAGGCAGACCCTCAAACGATGGCAGCCGCCCAAACTAAGGCAGACTCTCAAACAAAGGCAGAACCTCAAACTAATGCAGCCCCTCAATCTAAGGAAGCCTCTCAAACTAAGGCAGCCCCTCAAACTAATGCAGCCCTTCAATCTAAGGCAGCCCCTCAAACAAATGCAGCCCCTCAAACTAAGTCAGCCCCTCAAACTAAGTCCGCCCCTCAAACTAATGCAGCCACTCAATCAAAGGCAGACTCTCAAACTAATGCAGCCGCTCAAACTAAGGGAGCGCCTCAACCAAAGTCAGCCCCTCAAACTAATGCAGCCGCTCAAATTAAGGCAGCCCCTCAAACTAAGGCAGCCTGTCAAGCTAAGGCAGCCTGTCAAACTAAGGCAGCCAGTCAAACTAAGGCAGCCTCAAAAAGTAAGGCAGACCCTCAAACTAAGGCAGCCGCTCAAAATAAGGCAGACTGTCAAACTAAGGCATCCCCTCAAACTAAGGCAGCCGCTCAAACTAAGGCAGACTCTCAAACTAAGGCAGCCGCTAAAACTAAGGCAGCCGCTCAAACTAAGGCAGCCGCTCAAACTAAGACAGCCTCTCAAATTAAGGCAGCCGCTCAAACTAAGGCAGCCCCTCAATCTAAGGCAGCCTCTCAAACTAAGGCACGCCCTCAAACTAATGCAGCCCTTCAATCTAAGGCACCCCCTCAAACTAATTGTGCCCCTGAATCTAAGGCAGCCCCTCAAACTAATGCAGCCCCTCAAACTAAGGCAGCCCCTCAAACTAAGGCAGCCCCTCAAACTAAGCCAACCCATCAAACTAAGGCATCCCATCAAACTAAGGCAGACTCTCAAACTAATGCAGCCACTCAATCTAAGGCAGCCCCTCAAACAAAGCCAAAACCTCAAACTTAAGGCATCCCCTCAAACTAAGGCAGACTCTCAAACTAATGCAGCCCCTCAATCTAAGGCAGCCCCTTAAACTGAGACAGCCCCTCAAACTAATGCAGCCCCTCAAACCAAGGCAGCCCCTCAAACTCAGGCTGCCACTCAATCTAAGGCAGCCGCTCAAACTAAGGCAGCCCCTCAAACTAAGACAGTCGCTCAAACTAATGCAGCCCCTCAAACTAAGGCAGCCGCTCAAATTAAGGCAGCCCCTCAAACTATGGCAGACTGTCAAACGAAGGCAGCCCCTCAAACTTAGGCAGCCTCTCAAACTAAGGCTGCCCCTTAAACTAATGCAGCCCCTCAAACTAATGCAGAACTCTATCTAAGGCAGCCCCTCAAAATAAGGCAGCCCCTCAAACTAATGCAGCCCCTCAAACTAATGCAGCCCCTCAACCTAATGCAGCCCCTCAATCTAAGGCAGCCCCTCAAACTAATGCACCCACTCAAACTAATGCACCCACTCAAACTAATGCAGCCCCTCAAACTAATGCAGCCTCTCAATCTAAGGCAGCCCCTCAAAATAATGCAGCCACTCAATCAAAGGCAGACTCTCAAACTAATGCAGCCACTCAATCAAAAGCAGCCCCTCAAACTAAGCCAACCCCTCAAACTAAGGCAGCCCCTCAAACTAAGGCAGACTCTCAAACTGACGCTGCCCCTTAAAGTAAGGCAGCCCTACAAACTAAGGGAGCGCCTCAACCAAAGGCAGCCCCTCAAACTAATGCAGCCGCTCAAACTAAGGCAGCCCCTCAAACTCAGGCAGCCTCTCAGACTAAGGCAGCCGCTGAAACTAAGGCAGCCTGTCAAACTAAGGCAGCCGCTCAAACTAAGGCAGACTCTCAAACTAAGGCAACCCCTCAAACTAAGGCAGCCACTCAAACTAAGGCAGACTCTCAAACTAAGGCAGCCTCTCAAACTAAGTCAGCCGCTCAATCTGAGGCACCCCCTCAAACTAATGCAGCCCCTCAATCTAAGGCAGCCCATCAAGCAAATGCAGCCCCTCAAACAAATGCAGCCCCTCAAACTACGTCAGCCCCTCAAACTAAGTCAGCACCTCAAACTAATGCAGCCACTCAATCAAAGGCAGACTCTCAAACTAATGCAGCCGCTCAAACTAATGCAGCCCCTCAAACTCAGGCAGCCTCTCAAACTAACGCAGCCGCTGAAACTAAGGCAGCCTGTCAAAGTAAGGCAGACCCTCAAACTAAGGGAGCGTCTCAACCAAAGGCAGACTCTCAAACTAAGGCAGACTCTCAAACTAAGGGAGCGCCTCAACCAAAGGCAGCCCCTCAAACTAATGCAGCCGCTCAAATTAAGGCATCCCCTCAAACTAAGGAAGCCTCTAAAAGTAAGGCAGACCCTCAAACTAAGGCAGCCGCTCAAACTAAGGAAGACTCTCAAACTAAGGCAGCCCCTCAAACTAAGGCAGCCGCTCAAACTAATGCACACTCTCAAACTGAGGCAGCCGCTCGAACTAATCCAGACGCTCAAACTAAGGCAGCCTCTCAAATTAAGGCAGCCCCTCAAACTAATGCAGCCACTCAATCAAAGGCAGACTCTCAAACTAATGCAGCCGCTCAAACTAAGGCAGCCCCTCAAACTAAGGCAGCCGCTCAAACTAATGCACACTCTCAAACTGAGGCAGCCGCTCAAACTAATCCAGACGCTCAAACTAAGGCAGCCTCTCAAATTAAGGCAGCCCCTCAAACTAATGCAGCCACTCAATCAAAGGCAGACTCTCAAACTAATGCAGTCGCTCAAACTAAGGCAGCCCCTCAAACTCAGGCAGCCTCTCAAACTAACGCAGCCGCTCAAACTAAGGCAGCCTGTCAAAGTAAGGCAGACCCTCAAACTAATGCAGCGCCTCAACCAAAGGCAGCCCCTCAAACTAATGCAGCCGCTCAAATTAAGGCAGCCCCTCAAGCTAAGGCAGCCTCAAAAAGTAAGGCAGACCCTCAAACTAAGGCAGCTGCTCAAACTAAGGCAGACTCTCAAGCTAAGGCAGACTCTCAAACTATGGGAGCGCCTCAACCAAAGGCAGCCCCTCAAACTAATGCAGCCGCTCAAATTAAGGCAGCCCCTCAAACTAAGGAAGCCTCTAAAAGTAAGGAAGACCCTCAAACTAAGGCAGCCGCTCAAACTAAGGAAGACTCTCAAACTAAGGCAGCCCTTCAAACTAAGGCAGCCGCTCAAACTAATGCAAACTCTCAAATTGAGGCAGCCGCTCAAACTAAGCCAGACGCTCAAACTAAGGCAGCCTCTCAAATTAAGGCAGCCGCTCAATCTAAGGCAGCCCCTCAAAGTAAGGCAGCCTCTCAAACTAAGGCACTCCCTCAAACTAATGCAGCCCCTCAATCTAAGGCAGCCCCTCATTCTAATGCAACCCCACAAACTAATGCAGCCCCTCAAACTAAGGCAGCCCCTCAAACTAAGGCAGCCCCTCTAACTAAGCCAACCCCTCAAACGAAGGCATCCAATCAAACTAAGGCAGACTCTCAAACTAATGCAGCCACTCAATCTAAGGCAGCCCCTCAAACTAAGCTAACCCCTCAAACTAAGGCAGCCCCTCAAACTGAGGCAACCCCTCAAAATAATGCAGCCCCTCAAAGTAATGCAGACCCACAATCTAATGAAGCCCCTCAAACTAATGCAGCCACTCAATCAAAGGCAGACTTTCAAACTAATGCATCGCCTCAACCAAAGGCAGCCCCTCAAACTAATGCAGCCTCTCAAATTAAGGCAGCCCCTCAAACTAAGGCAGCCTCTTAAAGTAAGGCAGACCCTCAAACTAAGGCAGCCGCTCAAACTAAGGCAGACTCTCAAACTAAGGCAGCCCCTCAAACTAAGGCAGCCGCTCAAACTAATGCAAACTCTCAAACTAAGGCAGCCGCTCAAACTAAGGCAGCCCCTCAAACTAAGTCAGCCCCTCAAACTAATGCAGCCACTCAATCAAATGCAGACTCTCAAACTAATGCAGCCGCTCAAACTAAGGCAGCCCCTCAAACTCAGGCAGCCTCTCAAACTAACGCAGCCGCTCAAACTAAGGCAGCCTGTCAAAGTAAGGAAGACCCTCAAACTAAGGGAGCGCCTCAACCAAAGGCAGCCCCTCAAACTAATTCAGCCGCTCAAATTAAGGCAGTCCCTCAAACTGAGGCAGCCTCAAAAAGTAAGGCAGACCCTCAAACTAAGGCAGCCGCTCAAACTAAGGCAGACTCTCAAACTAATGCAGCCGCTCAAACTAAGGCAGCCCCTCAAACTCAGGCAGCCTCTCAAACTAACGCAGCCGCTCAAATTAAGGCAGCCTGTCAAAGTAAGGAAGACCCTCAAACTAAGGGAGCGCCTCAACCAAAGGCAGCCCCTCAAACTAATGCAGCCGCTCAAATTGAGGCAGCCCCTCAAACTAAGGAAGCCTCTAAAAGTAAGGCAGACCCTCAAACTAAGGCAGCCGCTCAAACTAAGGAAGACTCTCAAACACAGGCAGCCCCTCAAACTAAGGCAGCCCCTCAAACTAAGGCAGCCGCTCAAACTAATGCACACTCTCAAACTGAGGCAGCCGCTCAAACTAAGCCAGACGCTCAAACTAAGGCAGCCCCTCAAACCAAGGCAGCCGCTCAAACTAAGGCAGCCCCTCAAACTAAGGCAGCCCCTCAAACTAAGGCAGCCCCTCAAACTCAGGCAGCCGCTCAAACTAAGGCAGCCCCTCAAACTAAGGAAGCCCCTCAAACTGAGACAGCCGCTCAAACTAATGCAGCCCCTCAGTCTAAAGCAGCCCCTCAAACTCAGGCTGCTTCTCAATCTAAGGCAGCCGCTCAAACTAAGACAGCCCCTCAAACTAAGACATCGCTCAAACTAATGCAGCCCCTCAAAGTAAGGCAGCCGCTCAAATTAAGGCAGCCCCTCAAACTATGGCAGACTGTCAAACGAAGGCAGCCCCTCAAACTTAGGCAGCCTCTCAAACTAAGGCTGCCCCTTAAACTAATGCAGCCCCTCAAACTAATGCAGAACTCTATCTAAGGCAGCCCCTCAAACTAAGGCAGCCGCTCAAACTAAGGCAGCCCCTCAACCTAATGCAGCCCCTCAACCTAATGCAGCCCCTCAATCTAAGGCAGCCCCTCAATCTAAGGCAGCCCCTCAAACTAATGCACCCACTCAAACTAATGCAGCCCCTCAAACTAATGCAGCCCCTCAATCGAAGGCAGCCCCTCAAACTAATGCAGCCACTCAATCAAAGGCAGACTCTCAAACTAATGCAGCCACTCAATCAAAAGCAGCCACTCAAACTAAGCCAACCCCTCAAACTAAGGCAGCCCCTCAAACTGAGGCAGACTCTCAAACTGACGCTGCCCCTTAAAGTAAGGGAGCCCTACAAACTAAGGGAGCGCCTCAACCAAAGGCAGCCCCTCAAACTAATGTGCCGCTCAAACTAAGGCAGCCCCTCAAATTCAGGCAGCCTCTCAAACTAAGGCAGCCTGTCAAACTAAGGCAGCCTGTCAAACTAAGGCAGCCGCTCAAACTAAGGCAGACTCTCAAACTAAGGCAACCCCTCAAACTAAGGCAGCCACTCAAACTAAGGCAGACTCTCAAACTAAGGCAGCCTCTCAAACTAAGTCAGCCGCTCAATCTGAGGCAGCCCCTCAAACTAAGGCAGCCCCTCAAACTAAGGCAGCCGCTCAAACTAATGCAGCCCCTCAATCTAAGGCAGCCCCTCAAACTAAGGCAGCCTCTCAAACTAATGCAGCCGCTCAAACTAAGGCAGCCACTCAAACTCAGGCAGCCTCTCAAACTAACGCAGCCGCTGAAACTAAGGCAGCCTGTCAAAGTAAGGCAGACCCTCAAACTAAGGGAGCGCCTCAACCAAAGGCAGCGCCTCAAACTAATGCAGCCGCTTAAATTAAGGCAGCCCCTCAAGCTAAGGCAGCCTCAAAAAGTAAGGCAGACCCTCAAACTAAGGCAGCCGCTCAAACTAAGGCAGACTCTCAAACTGAGGCAGACTCTCAAACTAAGGGAGCGCCTCAACCAAAGGCAGCCCCTCAAACTAATGCAGCCGCTCAAATTAAGGCAGACCCTCAAACTAAGGAAGCCTCTAAACGTAAGGCAGACCCTCAAACTAAGGCAGCCGCTCAAACTAAGGAAGACTCTCAAACTAAGGCAGCCCCTCAAACTAAGGCAGCCGCTCAAACTAATGCACACTCTCAAACTGAGGCAGCCGCTCAAACTAAGCCAGACGCTCAAACTAAGGCAGCCTCTCAAATTAAGGCAGCCGCTCAAACTAAGGCAGCCCCTCAAAGTAAGGCAGCCTCTCAAACTAAGGCACTCCCTCAAACTAATGCAGCCCCTCAATCTAAGGCAGCCCCTCATTCTAATGCAACCCCTCAAACTAATGCAGCCCCTCAAACTAAGGCAGCCCCTCTAACTAAGCCAACCCCTCAAACTAAGGCATCCCCTCAAACTAAGGCAGACTCTCAAAGTAATGCAGCCACTCAATCTAAGGCAGCCCCTCAAACTAAGCTAACCCCTCAAACTAAGGCAGCCCCTCAAACTGAGGCAGCCCCTCAAAATAATGCAGCCCCTCAAACTAATGCAGACCCTCAATCTAATGCAGCCCCTCAAACTAATGCAGCCACTCAATCAAAGGCAGACTCTCAAACTAATGCAGCGCCTCAACCAAAGGCAGCCCCTCAAACTAATGCAGCCGCTCAAATTAAGGCAGCCCCTCAAACTAAGGCAGCCTCTAAGAGTAAGGCAGACCCTCAAACTAAGGCAGCCGCTCAAACTAAGGCAGACTCTCAAACTAAGGCAGCCGCTCAAAATAAGGCAGCCGCTCAAACTAATGCAGACTCTGAAACTAAGGCAGCCGCTCAAACTCAGGCAACCTCTCAAATTAAGGCAGCCGCTCAAACTAAGGCAGCCGCTCAAACTAAGGCAGCCCCTCAATCTGAGGCAGCCCCTCAAACTAAGGCAGGCCCTCAAACTAAGGCAGCCCCTCAAACTAATGCAGCCCCTCAATCTAAGGCAGCCCATCATACAAATGCAGCCCCTCAAACTACGTCAGCCCCTCAAACTACGTCAGCCCCTCAAACTAATGCAGCCACTCAATCAAAGGCAGACTCTCAAACTAATGCAGCCGCTCAAACTAAGGCAGCCCCTCAAACTCAGGCAACCTCTCAAACTAACGCAGCCGCTCAAACTAAGGCAGCCGCTCAAACTAATGCAGACTCTCAAACTAAGGCAGCCGCTCAAACTAAGGCAGCCGCTCAAACTCAGGCAGCCTCTCAAATTAAGGCAGCCGCTCAAACTAAGACAGCCCCTCAAAGTAAGGCAGCCCCACAAACTAAGGCACTCCCTCAAACTAATGCAGCCCCTCAATCTAAGGCAGCCCCTCATTCTAATGCAACCCCTCAAACTAATGCAGCCCCACAAACTAAGGCAGCACTTCTAACTAAGCCAACCCCTCGAACTAAGGAATCCCCTCAAACTAAGGCAGACTCTCAAACTAATGCAGCCCCTCAATCTAAGGCAGCCCCTCATAATAATGCAGCCCCTCAAACAAATGCAGTCCCTCAATCTAATGCAGCCCCTCAAACTAATGCAGCCACTCAATCAAAGGCTAGCTCTCAAACTAATGCAGCCACTCAATCAAAGCCAGACCCTCAAACTCAGCCAACCACTCAAACTAAGGCAGCCCCTCAAACTAAGGCAGCCCCTCAAACTAGGGGAGCGCCTCAATCAAAGGCAGCCCCTCAAACTAAGGCAGCCCCTCTAACGAAGCCAACCCATCAAACTAAGGCAGCCCCTCAAACTAAGGCAGCCCCTCTAACTAAGCCAACCCCTCAAACGAAGGCATCCAATCAAACTAAGGCAGACTCTCAAACTAATGCAGCCACTCAACCTAAGGCAGCCCCTCAAACTAAGCTAACCCCTCAAACTAAGGCAGCCCCTCAAACTGAGGCAACCCCTCAAAATAATGCAGCCCCTCAAAGTAATGCAGACCCACAATCTAATGAAGCCCCTCAAACTAATGCAGCCACTCAATCAAAGGCAGACTTTCAAACTAATGCATCGCCTCAACCAAAGGCAGCCCCTCAAACTAATGCAGCCTCTCAAATTAAGGCAGCCCCTCAAACTAAGGCAGCCTCTTAAAGTAAGGCAGACCCTCAAACTAAGGCAGCCGCTCAAACTAAGGCAGACTCTCAAACTAAGGCAGCCCCTCAAACTAAGGCAGCCGCTCAAACTAATGCAAACTCTCAAACTAAGGCAGCCGCTCAAACTAAGGCAGCCCCTCAAACTAAGTCAGCCCCTCAAACTAATGCAGCCACTCAATCAAATGCAGACTCTCAAACTAAGGCAGCCCCTCAAACTCAGGCAGCCTCTCAAACTAACGCAGCCGCTCAAACTAAGGCAGCCTGTCAAAGTAAGGAAGACCCTCAAACTAAGGGAGCGCCTCAACCAAAGGCAGCCCCTCAAACTAATTCAGCCGCTCAAATTAAGGCAGTCCCTCAAACTGAGGCAGCCTCAAAAAGTAAGGCAGACCCTCAAACTAAGGCAGCCGCTCAAACTAAGGCAGACTCTCAAACTAATGCAGCCGCTCAAACTAAGGCAGCCCCTCAAACTCAGGCAGCCTCTCAAACTAACGCAGCCGCTCAAATTAAGGCAGCCTGTCAAAGTAAGGAAGACCCTCAAACTAAGGGAGCGCCTCAACCAAAGGCAGCCCCTCAAACTAATGCAGCCGCTCAAATTGAGGCAGCCCCTCAAACTAAGGAAGCCTCTAAAAGTAAGGCAGACCCTCAAACTAAGGCAGCCGCTCAAACTAAGGAAGACTCTCAAACACAGGCAGCCCCTCAAACTAAGGCAGCCCCTCAAACTAAGGCAGCCGCTCAAACTAATGCACACTCTCAAACTGAGGCAGCCGCTCAAACTAAGCCAGACGCTCAAACTAAGGCAGCCCCTCAAACCAAGGCAGCCGCTCAAACTAAGGCAGCCCCTCAAACTAAGGCAGCCCCTCAAACTAAGGCAGCCCCTCAAACTCAGGCAGCCGCTCAAACTAAGGCAGCCCCTCAAACTAAGGAAGCCCCTCAAACTGAGACAGCCGCTCAAACTAATGCAGCCCCTCAGTCTAAAGCAGCCCCTCAAACTCAGGCTGCTTCTCAATCTAAGGCAGCCGCTCAAACTAAGACAGCCCCTCAAACTAAGACATCGCTCAAACTAATGCAGCCCCTCAAAGTAAGGCAGCCGCTCAAATTAAGGCAGCCCCTCAAACTATGGCAGACTGTCAAACGAAGGCAGCCCCTCAAACTTAGGCAGCCTCTCAAACTAAGGCTGCCCCTTAAACTAATGCAGCCCCTCAAACTAATGCAGAACTCTATCTAAGGCAGCCCCTCAAACTAAGGCAGCCGCTCAAACTAAGGCAGCCCCTCAACCTAATGCAGCCCCTCAACCTAATGCAGCCCCTCAATCTAAGGCAGCCCCTCAATCTAAGGCAGCCCCTCAAACTAATGCACCCACTCAAACTAATGCAGCCCCTCAAACTAATGCAGCCCCTCAATCGAAGGCAGCCCCTCAAACTAATGCAGCCACTCAATCAAAGGCAGACTCTCAAACTAATGCAGCCACTCAATCAAAAGCAGCCACTCAAACTAAGCCAACCCCTCAAACTAAGGCAGCCCCTCAAACTGAGGCAGACTCTCAAACTGACGCTGCCCCTTAAAGTAAGGCAGCCCTACAAACTAAGGGAGCGCCTCAACCAAAGGCAGCCCCTCAAACTAATGTGCCGCTCAAACTAAGGCAGCCCCTCAAATTCAGGCAGCCTCTCAAACTAAGGCAGCCTGTCAAACTAAGGCAGCCTGTCAAACTAAGGCAGCCGCTCAAACTAAGGCAGACTCTCAAACTAAGGCAACCCCTCAAACTAAGGCAGCCACTCAAACTAAGGCAGACTCTCAAACTAAGGCAGCCTCTCAAACTAAGTCAGCCGCTCAATCTGAGGCAGCCCCTCAAACTAAGGCAGCCCCTCAAACTAAGGCAGCCGCTCAAACTAATGCAGCCCCTCAATCTAAGGCAGCCCCTCAAACTAAGGCAGCCTCTCAAACTAATGCAGCCGCTCAAACTAAGGCAGCCCCTCAAACTCAGGCAGCCTCTCAAACTAACGCAGCCGCTGAAACTAAGGCAGCCTGTCAAAGTAAGGCAGACCCTCAAACTAAGGGAGCGCCTCAACCAAAGGCAGCGCCTCAAACTAATGCAGCCGCTTAAATTAAGGCAGCCCCTCAAGCTAAGGCAGCCTCAAAAAGTAAGGCAGACCCTCAAACTAAGGCAGCCGCTCAAACTAAGGCAGACTCTCAAACTGAGGCAGACTCTCAAACTAAGGGAGCGCCTCAACCAAAGGCAGCCCCTCAAACTAATGCAGCCGCTCAAATTAAGGCAGCCCCTCAAACTAAGGAAGCCTCTAAACGTAAGGCAGACCCTCAAACTAAGGCAGCCGCTCAAACTAAGGAAGACTCTCAAACTAAGGCAGCCCCTCAAACTAAGGCAGCCGCTCAAACTAATGCACACTCTCAAACTGAGGCAGCCGCTCAAACTAAGCCAGACGCTCAAACTAAGGCAGCCTCTCAAATTAAGGCAGCCGCTCAAACTAAGGCAGCCCCTCAAAGTAAGGCAGCCTCTCAAACTAAGGCACTCCCTCAAACTAATGCAGCCCCTCAATCTAAGGCAGCCCCTCATTCTAATGCAACCCCTCAAACTAATGCAGCCCCTCAAACTAAGGCAGCCCCTCTAACTAAGCCAACCCCTCAAACTAAGGCATCCCCTCAAACTAAGGCAGACTCTCAAAGTAATGCAGCCACTCAATCTAAGGCAGCCCCTCAAACTAAGCTAACCCCTCAAACTAAGGCAGCCCCTCAAACTGAGGCAGCCCCTCAAAATAATGCAGCCCCTCAAACTAATGCAGACCCTCAATCTAATGCAGCCCCTCAAACTAATGCAGCCACTCAATCAAAGGCAGACTCTCAAACTAATGCAGCGCCTCAACCAAAGGCAGCCCCTCAAACTAATGCAGCCGCTCAAATTAAGGCAGCCCCTCAAACTAAGGCAGCCTCTAAGAGTAAGGCAGACCCTCAAACTAAGGCAGCCGCTCAAACTAAGGCAGACTCTCAAACTAAGGCAGCCGCTCAAAATAAGGCAGCCGCTCAAACTAATGCAGACTCTGAAACTAAGGCAGCCGCTCAAACTCAGGCAACCTCTCAAATTAAGGCAGCCGCTCAAACTAAGGCAGCCGCTCAAACTAAGGCAGCCCCTCAATCTGAGGCAGCCCCTCAAACTAAGGCAGGCCCTCAAACTAAGGCAGCCCCTCAAACTAATGCAGCCCCTCAATCTAAGGCAGCCCATCATACAAATGCAGCCCCTCAAACTACGTCAGCCCCTCAAACTACGTCAGCCCCTCAAACTACGTCAGCCCCTCAAACTAATGCAGCCACTCAATCAAAGGCAGACTCTCAAACTAATGCAGCCGCTCAAACTAAGGCAGCCCCTCAAACTCAGGCAACCTCTCAAACTAACGCAGCCGCTCAAACTAAGGCAGCCGCTCAAACTAATGCAGACTCTCAAACTAAGGCAGCCGCTCAAACTAAGGCAGCCGCTCAAACTCAGGCAGCCTCTCAAATTAAGGCAGCCGCTCAAACTAAGACAGCCCCTCAATGTAAGGCAGCCCCACAAACTAAGGCACTCCCTCAAACTAATGCAGCCCCTCAATCTAAGGCAGCCCCTCATTCTAATGCAACCCCTCAAACTAATGCAGCCCCACAAACTAAGGCAGCACTTCTAACTAAGCCAACCCCTCGAACTAAGGAATCCCCTCAAACTAAGGCAGACTCTCAAACTAATGCAGCCCCTCAATCTAAGGCAGCCCCTCATAATAATGCAGCCCCTCAAACAAATGCAGTCCCTCAATCTAATGCAGCCCCTCAAACTAATGCAGCCACTCAATCAAAGGCTAGCTCTCAAACTAATGCAGCCACTCAATCAAAGCCAGACCCTCAAACTCAGCCAACCACTCAAACTAAGGCAGCCCCTCAAACTAAGGCAGCCCCTCAAACTAGGGGAGCGCCTCAATCAAAGGCAGCCCCTCAAACTAAGGCAGCCCCTCTAACGAAGCCAACCCATCAAACTAAGGCATCCCCACAAACTAAGGCAGACTCTCAAACTAATGCAGCCCCTCAATCTAAGGCAGCCCCATAATCTAAGACAGCCCCTCAAACTAATGCAGCCCGTCAAACCAAGGCAGCCGCTCAAACTAAGGCAGCCTCTCAAACTAAGGCAGCCGCTCAAACTAAGGCAGCCCCTCAAACTCAGGCAGCCGCTCAAACTAAGGCAGCCCCTCAAACTGAGACAGCCGCTCAAACTAATGCAGCCCCTCAGTCTAAAGCAGCCCCTCAAACTCAGGCAGCCTCTCAATCTAAGGCAGCCGCTCAAACTAATGCAGCCCCTCAAACTAAGGCTGCCGCTCAAATTAGGGCAGCCCTTCAAACTAAGGCAGCCCCTCAAACTAATGCAGAACTCTATCTAAGGCAACCCCTCAAACTAATGCAGCCCCTCAATCTAATGCGGCCACTCAAACTAATGCAGCCCCTCAATCTAAGGCAGCCCCTCAAAATAATGCAGCCACTCAATGAAAGGCAGACTCTCAAACCAATGCAGCCACCTAATCTAAGGCAGCCCCTCAAACTAAGGCAGCCTCTCAAACTAAGGCAGACACTCAAACTGACACTGCCCCTTAAAGTAAGGCATCCCTACAAACTAAGGGACCGCCTCAACCAAAGGCAGCCCCTCAAACTAATGCAGCCGCTCAAACTAAGGCAGCCCCTCAATTTCAGGCAGCCCCTCAAACTCAGGAAGCCTCTCAAACTAAGGCAGCCGCTCAAACTAAGGCAGACTCTCAAACTGAGGCAGACTCTCAAACTAAGGGAGCGCCTCAACCAAAGGCAGCCCCTCAAACTAATGCAGCCGCTCAAATTAAGGCAACCCCTCAAACTAAGGAAGCCTCTAAACGTAAGGCAGACCCTCAAACTAAGGCAGCCGCTCAAACTAAGGAAGACTCTCAAACTAAGGCAGCCCCTCAAACTAAGGCAGCCGCTCAAACTAATGCACACTCTCAAACTGAGGCAGCCGCTCAAACTAAGCCAGACGCTCAAACTAAGGCAGCCTCTCAAATTAAGGCAGCCGCTCAAACTAAGGCAGCCCCTCAAAGTAAGGCAGCCTCTCAAACTAAGGCACTCCCTCAAACTAATGCAGCCCCTCAATCTAAGGCAGCCCCTCATTCTAATGCAACCCCTCAAACTAATGCAGCCCCTCAAACTAAGGAAGCCCCTCTAACTAAGCCAACCCCTCAAACTAAGGCATCCCCTCAAACTAAGGCAGACTCTCAAAGTAATGCAGCCACTCAATCTAAGGCAGCCCCTCAAACTAAGCTAACCCCTCAAACTAAGGCAGCCCCTCAAACTGAGGCAGCCCCTCAAAATAATGCAGCCCCTCAAACTAATGCAGACCCTCAATCTAATGCAGCCCCTCAAAGTAATGCAGCCACTCAATCAAAGGCAGACTCTCAAACTAATGCAGCGCCTCAACCAAAGGCAGTCCCTCAAACTAATGCAGCCGCTCAAATTAAGGCAGCCCCTCAAACTAAGGCAGCCTCTAAGAGTAAGGCAGACCCTCAAACTAAGGCAGCCGCTCAAACTAAGGCAGACTCTCAAACTAAGGCAGCCCCTCAAACTAAGGCAGCCGCTCAAACTAATGCAGACTCTGAAACTAAGGCAGCCGCTCAAAATCAGGCAGCCTCTCAAATTAAGGCAGCCGCTCAAACTAAGGCAGCCGCTCAAACTAATACAGCCCCTCAATATGAGGCAGCCCCTCAAACTAAGGCAGGCCCTCAAACTAAGGCAGCCCCTCAAACTAATGCAGCCCCTCAATCTAAGGCAGCCCATCATACAAATGCAGCCCCTCAAACTACGTCAGCCCCTCAAACTAAGTCAGCCACTCAAACTAATGCAGCCACTCAATCAAAGGCAGACTCTCAAACTAATGCAGCCCCTCAAACTCAGGCAGCCTCTCAAACTAACGCAGCCGCTCAAACTAAGGCAGCCGCTCAAACTAATGCAGACTCTCAAACTAAGGCAGCCGCTCAAACTAAGGCAGCCGCTCAAACTAAGACAGCCCCTCAAAGTAAGGCAGCCCCACAAACTAAGGCACTCCCTCAAACTAATGCAGCCCCTCAATCTAAGGCAGCCCCTCATTCTAATGCAACCCCTCAAACTAATGCAGCCCCACAAACTAAGGCAGCACTTCTAACTAAGCCAACCCCTCGAACTAAGGAATCCCCTCAAACTAAGGCAGACTCTCAAACTAATGCAGCCCCTCAATCTAAGGCAGCCCCTCATAATAATGCAGCCCCTCAAACAAATGCAGTCCCTCAATCTAATGCAGCCCCTCAAACTAATGCAGCCACTCAATCAAAGGCAAGCTCTCAAACTAATGCAGCCACTCAATCAAAGCCAGACCCTCAAACTCAGCCAACCACTCAAACTAAGGCAGCCCCTCAAACTAAGGCAGCCCCTCAAACTAGGGGAGCGCCTCAACCAAAGGCAGCCCCTCAAACTAAGGCAGCCCCTCTAACGAAGCCAACCCATCAAACTAAGGCATCCCCACAAACTAAGGCAGACTCTCAAACTAATGCAGCCCCTCAATCTAAGGCAGCCCCATAATCTAAGACAGCCCCTCAAACTAATGCAGCCCGTCAAACCAAGGCAGCCGCTCAAACTAAGGCAGCCTCTCAATCTAAGGCAGCCGCTCAAACTAAGGCAGCCCCTCAAACTCAGGCAGCCGCTCAAACTAAGGCAGCCCCTCAAACTGAGACAGCCGCTCAAACTAATGCAGCCCCTCAGTCTAAAGCAGCCCCTCAAACTCAGGCAGCCTCTCAATCTAAGGCAGCCGCTCAAACTAATGCAGCCCCTCAAACTAAGGCTGCCGCTCAAATTAGGGCAGCCCTTCAAACTAAGGCAGCCCCTCAAACTAATGCAGAACTTTATCTAAGGCAACCCCTCAAACTAATGCAGCCCCTCAAACTAATGCAGCCCCTCAAACTAATGCAGCCCCTCAATCTAATGCTGCCACTCAAACTAATGCAGCCCTTCAATCTAAGGCAGCCCCTCAAAATAATGCAGCCACTCAATGAAAGGCAGACTCTCAAACCAATGCAGCCACTCAATCTAAGGCAGCCCCTCAAACTAAGGCAGCACCTCAAACTAAGGCAGACACTCAAACTGACGCTGCCCCTTAAAGTAAGGCATCCCTACAAACTAAGGCAGCGCCTCAACCAAAGGCAGCCCCTCAAACTAATGCAGCCGCTCAAACTAAGGCAGCCCCTCAATTTCAGGCAGCCTCTCAAACTAAGGCAGCCGCTGAAACTGAGGCAGCCTGTCAAACGAAGGCAGCCGCTCAAACTAAGGCAGACTCTCAAACTAAGGCAACCCCTCAAACCAAGGCAGCCGCTCAAACTAAGGCAGATTCTCAAACTAAGGCAGCCTCTCAAACTAAGTCAGCCGCTCAATCTAAGGCAGCCCCTCAAACTAAGGCAGCCCCTCAAACTAAGGCAGACGCTCAAACTAATGCAGCCCCTCAATCTAAGGCAGCCCCTCAACTAAGGCAGCCGCTCAAAATAAAGCAGCCCATCAAACTAATGCAGCCCCTCAAACTAAGGCAGCCCCTCAAACTAAGGCAGCCCCTCAAACTAAGGCAGCCCCTCAATCTAAGGCAGCCCCTCAACTAAGGCAGCCGCTCAAAATAAAGCATCCCATCAAACTAATGCAGCCCCTCAAACTACGTCAGCCCCTCAAACTAAGTCAGCCCCTCAAACTAATGCAGCCACTCAATCAAAGCCAGACTCTCAAACTAATGCAGCCGCTCAAACTAAGGCAGCCCCTCAAACCCAGGCAGCCTCTCAAACTAACGCAGCCGCTCAAACTAAGGCAGCTTGTCAAAGTAAGGCAGACCCACAAACTAAGGGAGCGCCACAACCAAAGGCAGCCCCTCAAACTAATGCAGCCGCTCAAATTAAGGCAGCCCCTCAAACTAAGGCAGCCTCTAAAAGTAAGGCAGACCCTCAAACTAAGGCAGCCGCTCAAACTAAGGCAGACTCTCAAACTAAGGCAGCCGCTCAAACTAAGGCAGCCGCTCAAACGAAGGCAGCCGCTCAAACGAAGGCACCCTCTGAAATTAAGGCAGCCGCTCAAACTAAGGCAGCCCCTCAAAGTAAGGCAGCCCCTCAAACTCATGCATACTCTCAAACTAAGGCAGCCCCTAAAACTAAGGCAGACTGTCAAACCACGGCAGCCTCTCAAAGTAAAGCAGACCCTCAAACTAAGGGAGCGCCTCAACCAAAGGCAGCCACTCAAACTAATGCAGCTGCTCCAACTAAGGCAGCCCCTCAAACACAGGCAGCCTCTCAATCTAAGGCAGCCGCTCAAATTAAAGCAGCCTGTCAAACTAAGGCAGCCTCTCAAAGTAAGGCAGACCCTCAAACTAAGGCAGCCGCTCAAACTAAGGCAGCCGCTCAAATTAAAGCAGCCTGTCAAACTAAGGCAGCCTCTCAAACAAAGGCAGAACCTCAAACTAAGGCAGCCGCTCAAACTAAGGCAGACTCTCAAACTAAGGCAGCATCTTAAACTAAAGCAGCCCCTCAATTTAAGGAAGCCTCTCAAACTAAGGCAGCCCCTCAAACTAATGCAGGCCCTCAATCTAAGGCAGCCCCTCAAACAAATGCAGCCCCTCAAACTAAGTCAGCCCCTCAAACTAAGTCCGCCCCTCAAACTAATGCAGCCACTCAATCAAAGGCAGACTCTCAAACTAATGCAGCCACTCAATCAAAGGCAGCCCCTCAAACTAAGCCTACCCCTCAAACTAATGCAGCCGCTCAAACTAAGGGAGCGCCTCAACCAAAGTCAGCCCCTCAAACTAATGCAGCCGCTCAAATTATGGCAGCCCCTCAAACTAAGGCAGCCTGTCAAGCTAAGGCAGCCTGTCAATCGAAGGCAGCCTGTCAAACTAAGGCAGCCTCAAAAAGTAAGGCAGACCCTCAAACTTAGGCAGCCGCTCAAAATAAGGCAGACTGTCAAACTAAGGCATCCCCTCAAACTAAGGCAGTCGCTCAAACTAAGGCAGACTCTCAAACTAAGGCAGCCGCTCAAACTAAGGCAGCCGCTCAAACTAAGACAGCCTCTCAAATTAAGGCAGCCGCTCAAACTAAGGCAGCCCCTCAAACTAAGGCAGCCTCTCAAACTAAGGCACGCCCTCAAACTAATGCAGCCCTTCAATCTAAGGCACCCCCTCAAACTAATTGTGCCCCTCAATCTAAGGCAGCCCCTCAAACTAATGCAGCCCCTCAAACTAAGGCAGCCCCTCAAACTAAGGCAGCCCCTCAAACTAAGCCAACCCATCAAACTGAGGCATCCCATCAAACTAAGGCAGACTCTCAAACTAATGCAGCCACTCAATCTGAGGCAGCCCCTCAAACAAAGCCAACCCCTCAAACTGAGGCATCCCCTCAAACTAAGGCAGACTCTCAAACTAATGCAGCCCCTCAATCTAAGGCAGCCCCTTAAACTGAGACAGCCCCTCAAACTAATGCAGCCCCTCAAACCAAGGCAGCCGCTCAAACTAAGGCAGCCCCTCAAACTAAGGCAGCCGCTCAAACTAAGGCAGCCCCTCAAACTCAGGCAGCCGCTCAAACTAAGGCAGCCCCTCAAACTAAGACAGTCTCTCAAACTAATGCAGCCCCTCAAACTAAGGCAGCCGCTCAAATTAAGGCAGCCCCTCAAACTATGGCAGACTGTCAAACGAAGGCAGCCCCACAAACTTAGGCAGCCTCTCAAACTAAGGCTGCCCCTTAAACTAATGCAGCCCCTCAAACTAAGACAGTCTCTCAAACTAATGCAGACTCTGAAACTAAGGCAGCCGCTCAAACTCAGGCAGCCTCTCAAATTAAGGCAGCCGCTCAAACTAAGGCAGCCGCTCAAACTAATACAGCCCCTCAATCTGAGGCAGCCCCTCAAACTAAGGCAGGCCCTCAAACTAAGGCAGCCCCTCAAACAAATGCAGCCCCTCAATCTAAGGCAGCCCATCATACAAATGCAGCCCCTCAAACTACGTCAGCCCCTCAAACTAAGTCAGCCACTCAAACTAATGCAGCCACTCAATCAAAGGCAGACTCTCAAACTAATGCAGCCCCTCAAACTCAGGCAGACTCTCAAACTAACGCAGCCGCTCAAACTAAGGCAGCCGCTCAAACTAATGCAGACTCTCAAACTAAGGCAGCCGCTCAAACTAAGGCAGCCGCTCAAACTAAGACAGCCCCTCAAAGTAAGGCAGCCCCACAAACTAAGGCACTCCCTCAAACTAATGCAGCCCCTCAATCTAAGGCAGCCCCTCATTCTAATGCAACCCCTCAAACTAATGCAGCCCCACAAACTAAGGCAGCACTTCTAACTAAGCCAACCCCTCGAACTAAGGAATCCCCTCAAACTAAGGCAGACTCTCAAACTAATGCAGCCCCTCAATCTAAGGCAGCCCCTCATAATAATGCAGCCCCTCAAACAAATGCAGTCCCTCAATCTAATGCAGCCCCTCAAACTAATGCAGCCACTCAATCAAAGGCAAGCTCTCAAACTAATGCAGCCACTCAATCAAAGCCAGACCCTCAAACTCAGCCAACCACTCAAACTAAGGCAGCCCCTCAAACTAAGGCAGCCCCTCAAACTAGGGGAGCGCCTCAACCAAAGGCAGCCCCTCAAACTAAGGCAGCCCCTCTAACGAAGCCAACCCATCAAACTAAGGCATCCCCACAAACTAAGGCAGACTCTCAAACTAATGCAGCCCCTCAATCTAAGGCAGCCCCATAATCTAAGACAGCCCCTCAAACTAATGCAGCCCGTCAAACCAAGGCAGCCGCTCAAACTAAGGCAGCCTCTCAAACTAAGGCAGCCGCTCAAACTAAGGCAGCCCCTCAAACTCAGGCAGCCGCTCAAACTAAGGCAGCCCCTCAAACTGAGATAGCCGCTCAAACTAATGCAGCCCCTCAGTCTAAAGCAGCCCCTCAAACTCAGGCAGCCTCTCAATCTAAGGCAGCCGCTCAAACTAATGCAGCCCCTCAAACTAAGGCTGCCGCTCAAATTAGGGCAGCCCTTCAAACTAAGGCAGCCCCTCAAACTAATGCAGAACTCTATCTAAGGCAACCCCTCAAACTAATGCAGCCCCTCAAACTAATGCAGCCCCTCAAACTAATGCAGCCCCTCAATCTAATGCTGCCACTCAAACTAATGCAGCCCCTCAATCTAAGGCAGCCCCTCAAAATAATGCAGCCACTCAATGAAAGGCAGACTCTCAAACCAATGCAGCCACTCAATCTAAGGCAGCCCCTCAAACTAAGGCAGCACCTCAAACTAAGGCAGACACTCAAACTGACGCTGCCCCTTAAAGTAAGGCATCCCTACAAACTAAGGCAGCGCCTCAACCAAAGGCAGCCCCTCAAACTAATGCAGCCGCTCAAACTAAGGCAGCCCCTCAATTTCAGGCAGCCTCTCAAACTAAGGCAGCCGCTGAAACTGAGGCAGCCTGTCAAACGAAGGCAGCCGCTCAAACTAAGGCAGACTCTCAAACTAAGGCAACCCCTCAAACCAAGGCAGCCGCTCAAACTAAGGCAGATTCTCAAACTAAGGCAGCCTCTCAAACTAAGTCAGCCGCTCAATCTAAGGCAGCCCCTCAAACTAAGGCAGCCCCTCAAACTAAGGCAGACGCTCAAACTAATGCAGCCCCTCAATCTAAGGCAGCCCCTCAACTAAGGCAGCCGCTCAAAATAAAGCAGCCCATCAAACTAATGCAGCCCCTCAAACTAAGGCAGCCCTTCAAACTAAGGCAGCCCCTCAAACTAAGGCAGCCCCTCAAACTAAGGCAGCCCCTCAATCTAAGGCAGCCCCTCAACTAAGGCAGCCGCTCAAAATAAAGCATCCCATCAAACTAATGCAGCCCCTCAAACTACGTCAGCCCCTCAAACTAAGTCAGCCCCTCAAACTAATGCAGCCACTCAATCAAAGCCAGACTCTCAAACTAATGCAGCCGCTCAAACTAAGGCAGCCCCTCAAACCCAGGCAGCCTCTCAAACTAACGCAGCCGCTCAAACTAAGGCAGCTTGTCAAAGTAAGGCAGACCCACAAACTAAGGGAGCGCCACAACCAAAGGCAGCCCCTCAAACTAATGCAGCCGCTCAAATTAAGGCAGCCCCTCAAACTAAGGCAGCCTCTAAAAGTAAG
Organism: Heterodontus francisci; assembly: GCF_036365525.1. NCBI lineage: Eukaryota > Metazoa > Chordata > Chondrichthyes > Heterodontiformes > Heterodontidae > Heterodontus > Heterodontus francisci. Next base: position 4,586,852 of record NW_027141655.1, on the reverse strand, counting down.
GCAGACCCTCAAACTCAGGCAGCCGCTCAAACTAAGGCAGACTCTCAAACTAAGGCAGCCGCTCAAACTAAGGCAGCCGCTCAAACGAAGGCAGCCGCTCAAACGAAGGCACCCTCTGAAATTAAGGCAGCCGCTCAAACTAAGGCAGCCCCTCAAAGTAAGGCAGCCCCTCAAACTCAGGCATACTCTCAAACTAAGGCAGCCCCTAAAACTAAGGCAGACTGTCAAACCACGGCAGCCTCTCAAAGTAAAGCAGACCCTCAAACTAAGGGAGCGCCTCAACCAAAGGCAGCCACTCAAACTAATGCAGCTGCTCCAACTAAGGCAGCCCCTCAAACACAGGCAGCCTCTCAATCTAAGGCAGCCGCTCAAATTAAAGCAGCCTGTCAAACTAAGGCAGCCTCTCAAAGTAAGGCAGACCCTCAAACTAAGGCAGCCGCTCAAACTAAGGCAGCCTCTCAAACAAAGGCAGAACCTCAAACTAAGGCAGCCGCTCAAACTAAGGCAGACTCTCAAACTAAGGCAGCATCTTAAACTAAAGCAGCCCCTCAATTTAAGGAAGCCTCTCAAACTAAGGCAGCCCCTCAAACTAATGCAGGCCCTCAATCTAAGGCAGCCCCTCAAACAAATGCAGCCCCTCAAACTAAGTCAGCCCCTCAAACTAAGTCCGCCCCTCAAACTAATGCAGCCACTCAATCAAAGGCAGACTCTCAAACTAATGCAGCCACTCAATCAAAGGCAGCCCCTCAAACTAAGCCTACCCCTCAAACTAATGCAGCCGCTCAAACTAAGGGAGCGCCTCAACCAAAGTCAGCCCCTCAAACTAATGCAGCCGCTCAAATTATGGCAGCCCCTCAAACTAAGGCAGCCTGTCAAGCTAAGGCAGCCTGTCAAACGAAGGCAGCCTGTCAAACTAAGGCAGCCTCAAAAAGTAAGGCAGACCCTCAAACTTAGGCAGCCGCTCAAAATAAGGCAGACTGTCAAACTAAGGCATCCCCTCAAACTAAGGCAGTCGCTCAAACTAAGGCAGACTCTCAAACTAAGGCAGCCGCTCAAACTAAGGCAGCCGCTCAAACTAAGACAGCCTCTCAAATTAAGGCAGCCGCTCAAACTAAGGCAGCCCCTCAAACTAAGGCAGCCTCTCAAACTAAGGCACGCCCTCAAACTAATGCAGCCCTTCAATCTAAGGCACCCCCTCAAACTAATTGTGCCCCTCAATCTAAGGCAGCCCCTCAAACTAATGCAGCCCCTCAAACTAAGGCAGCCCCTCAAACTAAGGCAGCCCCTCAAACTAAGCCAACCCATCAAACTGAGGCATCCCATCAAACTAAGGCAGACTCTCAAACTAATGCAGCCACTCAATCTAAGGCAGCCCCTCAAACAAAGCCAACCCCTCAAACTGAGGCATCCCCTCAAACTAAGGCAGACTCTCAAACTAATGCAGCCCCTCAATCTAAGGCAGCCCCTTAAACTGAGACAGCCCCTCAAACTAATGCAGCCCCTCAAACCAAGGCAGCCGCTCAAACTAAGGCAGCCCCTCAAACTAAGGCAGCCGCTCAAACTAAGGCAGCCCCTCAAACTCAGGCAGCCGCTCAAACTAAGGCAGCCCCTCAAACAGAGACAGCCGCTCAAACTAATGCAGCCCCTCAGTCTAAAGCAGCCCCTCAAACTCAGGCTGCCTCTCAATCTAAGGCAGCCGCTCAAACTAAGGCAGCCCCTCAAACTAAGACAGTCTCTCAAACTAATGCAGCCCCTCAAACTAAGGCAGCCGCTCAAATTAAGGCAGCCCCTCAAACTATGGCAGACTGTCAAACGAAGGCAGCCCCTCAAACTTAGGCAGCCTCTCAAACTAAGGCTGCCCCTTAAACTAATGCAGCCCCTCAAACTAATGCAGAACTCTATCTAAGGCAGCCCCTCAAAATAAGGCAGCCCCTCAAACTAATGCAGCCCCTCAAACTAATGCAGCCCCTCAACCTAATGCAGCCCCTCAATCTAAGGCAGACCCTCAATCTAAGGCAGACCCTCAAATTAATGCACCCCCTCAAACTAATGCAGCCCCTCAAACTAATGCAGCCCCTCAATCTAAGGCAGCCCCTCAAACTAATGCAGCCACTCAATCAAAGGCAGACTCTCAAACTAATGCAGCCACTCAATCAAAAGCAGCACCTCAAACTAAGCCAACCCCTCAAACTAAGGCAGCCCCTCAAACTAAGGCAGACTCTCAAACTGACGCTGCCCCTTAAAGTCAGGCAGCCCTACAAACTAAGGGAGCGCCTCAACCAAAGGCAGCCCCTCAAACTCATGCAGCCGCTCAAACTAAGGCAGCCCCTCAAACTAAGGCAGCCTCTCAAACTAAGGCAGACACTCAAACTGACGCTGCCCCTTAAAGTAAGGCATCCCTACAAACTAAGGGAGCGCCTCAACCAAAGGCAGCCCCTCAAACTAATGCAGCCGCTCAAACTAAGGCAGCCCCTCAATTTCAGGCAGCCCCTCAAACTCAGGCAGCCTCTCAAACTAACGCAGCCGCTGAAACTAAGGCAGCCTGTCAAAGTAAGGCAGACACACAAACTAAGGGAGCGCCTCAACCAAAGGCAGCGCCTCAAACTAATGCAGCCGCTTAAATTAAGGCAGCCCCTCAAGCTAAGGCAGCCTCAAAAAGTAAGGCAGACCCTCAAACTAGCAGCCGCTCAAACTAAGGCAGACTCTCAAACTGAGGCAGACTCTCAAACTAAGGGAGCGCCTCAACCAAAGGCAGCCCCTCAAACTAATGCAGCCGCTCAAATTAAGGCAGCCCCTCAAACTAAGGAAGCCTCTAAACGTAAGGCAGACCCTCAAACTAAGGCAGCCGCTCAAACTAAGGAAGACTCTCAAACTAAGGCAGCCCCTCAAACTAAGGCAGCCGCTCAAACTAATGCACACTCTCAAACTGAGGCAGCCGCTCAAACTAAGCCAGACGCTCAAACTAAGGCAGCCTCTCAAATTAAGGCAGCCGCTCAAACTAAGGCAGCCCCTCAAAGTAAGGCAGCCTCTCAAACTAAGGCACTCCCTCAAACTAATGCAGCCCCTCAATCTAAGGCAGCCCCTCATTCTAATGCAACCCCTCAAACTAATGCAGCCCCTCAAACTAAGGAAGCCCCTCTAACTAAGCCAACCCCTCAAACTAAGGCATCCCCTCAAACTAAGGCAGACTCTCAAAGTAATGCAGCCACTCAATCTAAGGCAGCCCCTCAAACTAAGCTAACCCCTCAAACTAAGGCAGCCCCTCAAACTGAGGCAGCCCCTCAAAATAATGCAGCCCCTCAAACTAATGCAGACCCTCAATCTAATGCAGCCCCTCAAAGTAATGCAGCCACTCAATCAAAGGCAGACTCTCAAACTAATGCAGCGCCTCAACCAAAGGCAGCCCCTCAAACTAATGCAGCCGCTCAAATTAAGGCAGCCCCTCAAACTAAGGCAGCCTCTAAGAGTAAGGCAGACCCTCAAACTAAGGCAGCCGCTCAAACTAAGGCAGACTCTCAAACTAAGGCAGCCCCTCAAACTAAGGCAGCCGCTCAAACTAATGCAGACTCTGAAACTAAGGCAGCCGCTCAAACTCAGGCAGCCTCTCAAATTAAGGCAGCCGCTCAAACTAAGGCAGCCGCTCAAACTAATACAGCCCCTCAATCTGAGGCAGCCCCTCAAACTAAGGCAGGCCCTCAAACTAAGGCAGCCCCTCAAACAAATGCAGCCCCTCAATCTAAGGCAGCCCATCATACAAATGCAGCCCCTCAAACTACGTCAGCCCCTCAAACTAAGTCAGCCACTCAAACTAATGCAGCCACTCAATCAAAGGCAGACTCTCAAACTAATGCAGCCCCTCAAACTCAGGCAGCCTCTCAAACTAACGCAGCCGCTCAAACTAAGGCAGCCGCTCAAACTAATGCAGACTCTCAATCTAAGGCAGCCGCTCAAACTAAGGCAGCCGCTCAAACTAAGACAGCCCCTCAAAGTAAGGCAGCCCCACAAACTAAGGCACTCCCTCAAACTAATGCAGCCCCTCAATCTAAGGCAGCCCCTCATTCTAATGCAACCCCTCAAACTAATGCAGCCCCACAAACTAAGGCAGCACTTCTAACTAAGCCAACCCCTCGAACTAAGGAATCCCCTCAAACTAAGGCAGACTCTCAAACTAATGCAGCCCCTCAATCTAAGGCAGCCCCTCATAATAATGCAGCCCCTCAAACAAATGCAGTCCCTCAATCTAATGCAGCCCCTCAAACTAATGCAGCCACTCAATCAAAGGCAAGCTCTCAAACTAATGCAGCCACTCAATCAAAGCCAGACCCTCAAACTCAGCCAACCACTCAAACTAAGGCAGCCCCTCAAACTAAGGCAGCCCCTCAAACTAGGGGAGCGCCTCAACCAAAGGCAGCCCCTCAAACTAAGGCAGCCCCTCTAACGAAGCCAACCCATCAAACTAAGGCATCCCCACAAACTAAGGCAGACTCTCAAACTAATGCAGCCCCTCAATCTAAGGCAGCCCCATAATCTAAGACAGCCCCTCAAACTAATGCAGCCCGTCAAACCAAGGCAGCCGCTCAAACTAAGGCAGCCTCTCAAACTAAGGCAGCCGCTCAAACTAAGGCAGCCCCTCAAACTCAGGCAGCCGCTCAAACTAAGGCAGCCCCTCAAACTGAGACAGCCGCTCAAACTAATGCAGCCCCTCAGTCTAAAGCAGCCCCTCAAACTCAGGCAGCCTCTCAATCTAAGGCAGCCGCTCAAACTAATGCAGCCCCTCAAACTAAGGCTGCCGCTCAAATTAGGGCAGCCCTTCAAACTAAGGCAGCCCCTCAAACTAATGCAGAACTCTATCTAAGGCAACCCCTCAAACTAATGCAGCCCCTCAAACTAATGCAGCCCCTCAAACTAATGCTGCCACTCAAACTAATGCAGCCCCTCAATCTAAGGCAGCCCCTCAAAATAATGCAGCCACTCAATGAAAGGCAGACTCTCAAACCAATGCAGCCACTCAATCTAAGGCAGCCCCTCAAACTAAGGCAGCACCTCAAACTAAGGCAGACACTCAAACTGACGCTGCCCCTTAAAGTAAGGCATCCCTACAAACTAAGGCAGCGCCTCAACCAAAGGCAGCCCCTCAAACTAATGCAGCCGCTCAAACTAAGGCAGCCCCTCAATTTCAGGCAGCCTCTCAAACTAAGGCAGCCGCTGAAACTGAGGCAGCCTGTCAAACGAAGGCAGCCGCTCAAACTAAGGCAGACTCTCAAACTAAGGCAACCCCTCAAACCAAGGCAGCCGCTCAAACTAAGGCAGATTCTCAAACTAAGGCAGCCTCTCAAACTAAGTCAGCCGCTCAATCTAAGGCAGCCCCTCAAACTAAGGCAGCCCCTCAAACTAAGGCAGACGCTCAAACTAATGCAGCCCCTCAATCTAAGGCAGCCCCTCAACTAAGGCAGCCGCTCAAAATAAAGCAGCCCATCAAACTAATGCAGCCCCTCAAACTAAGGCAGCCCTTCAAACTAAGGCAGCCCCTCAAACTAAGGCAGCCCCTCAAACTAAGGCAGCCCCTAAATCTAAGGCAGCCCCTCAACTAAGGCAGCCGCTCAAAATAAAGCATCCCATCAAACTAATGCAGCCCCTCAAACTACGTCAGCCCCTCAAACTAAGTCAGACCCTCAAACTAATGCAGCCACTCAATCAAAGCCAGACTCTCAAACTAATGCAGCCGCTCAAACTAAGGCAGCCCCTCAAACCCAGGCAGCCTCTCAAACTAACGCAGCCGCTCAAACTAAGGCAGCTTGTCAAAGTAAGGCAGACCCACTAACTAAGGGAGCGCCACAACCAAAGGCATCCTCAAACTAATGCAGCCGCTCAAATTAAGGCAGCCCCTCAAACTAAGGCAGCCTCTAAAAGTAAGGCAGACCCTCAAACTAAGGCAGCCGCTCAAACTAAGGCAGACTCTCAAACTAAGGCAGCCGCTCAAACTAAGGCAGCCGCTCAAACGAAGGCAGCCGCTCAAACGAAGGCAGCCTCTGAAATTAAGGCAGCCGCTCAAACTAAGGCAGCCCCTCAAAGTAAGGCAGCCCCTCAAAGTAAGGCAGCCCCTCAAACTCAGGCATACTCTCAAACTAAGGCAGCCCCTAAAACTAAGGCAGACTGTCAAACCACGGCAGCCTCTCAAAGTAAAGCAGACCCTCAAACTAAGGGAGCGCCTCAACCAAAGGCAGCCACTCAAACTAATGCAGCTGCTCCAACTAAGGCAGCCCCTCAAACACAGGCAGAACCTCAAACTAAGGCAGCCACTCAAACACAGGCAGCCTCTCAATCTAAGGCAGCCGCTCAAATTAAAGCAGCCTGTCAAACTAAGGCAGCCTCTCAAAGTAAGGCAGACCCTCAAACTAAGGCAGCCGCTCAAACTAAGGCAGCCTCTCAAACAAAGGCAGAACCTCAAACTAAGGCAGCCGCTCAAACTAAGGCAGACTCTCAAACTAAGGCAGCATCTCAAACTAAAGCAGCCCCTCAATTTAAGGAAGCCTCTCAAACTAAGGCAGCCCCTCAAACTAATGCAGGCCCTCAATCTAAGGCAGCCCCTCAAACAAATGCAGCCCCTCAAACTAAGTCAGCCCCTCAAACTAAGTCCGCCCCTCAAACTAATGCAGCCACTCAATCAAAGGCAGACTCTCAAACTAATGCAGCCACTCAATCAAAGGCAGCCCCTCAAACTAAGCCTACCCCTCAAACTAATGCAGCCGCTCAAACTAAGGGAGCGCCTCAACCAAAGTCAGCCCCTCAAACTAATGCAGCCGCTCAAATTATGGCAGCCCCTCAAACTAAGGCAGCCTGTCAAGCTAAGGCAGCCTGTCAAACGAAGGCAGCCTGTCAAACTAAGGCAGCCTCAAAAAGTAAGGCAGACCCTCAAACTTAGGCAGCCGCTCAAAATAAGGCAGACTGTCAAACTAAGGCATCCCCTCAAACTAAGGCAGTCGCTCAAACTAAGGCAGACTCTCAAACTAAGGCAGCCGCTCAAACTAAGGCAGCCGCTCAAACTAAGACAGCCTCTCAAATTAAGGCAGCCGCTCAAACTAAGGCAGCCCCTCAAACTAAGGCAGCCTCTCAAACTAAGGCACGCCCTCAAACTAAGGCACGCCCTCAAACTAATGAAGCCCTTCAATCTAAGGCACCCCCTCAAACTAATTGTGCCCCTCAATCTAAGGCAGCCCCTCAAACTAATGCAGCCCCTCAAACTAAGGCAGCCCCTCAAACTAAGGCAGCCCCTCAAACTAAGCCAACCCATCAAACTGAGGCATCCCATCAAACTAAGGCAGACTCTCAAACTAATGCAGCCACTCAATCTAAGGCAGCCCCTCAAACAAATCCAACCCCTCAAACTGAGGCATCCCCTCAAACTAAGGCAGACTCTCAAACTAATGCAGCCCCTCAATCTAAGGCAGCCCCTTAAACTGAGACAGCCCCTCAAACTAATGCAGCCCCTCAAACCAAGGCAGCCGCTCAAACTAAGGCAGCCCCTCAAACTAAGGCAGCCGCTCAAACTAAGGCAGCCCCTCAAACTCAGGCAGCCGCTCAAACTAAGGCAGCCCCTCAAACAGAGACAGCCGCTCAAACTAATGCAGCCCCTCAGTCTAAAGCAGCCCCTCAAACTCAGGCTGCCTCTCAATCTAAGGCAGCCGCTCAAACTAAGGCAGCCCCTCAAACTAAGACAGTCGCTCAAACTAATGCAGCCCCTCAAACTAAGGCAGCCGCTCAAATTAAGGCAGCCCCTCAAACTATGGCAGACTGTCAAACGAAGGCAGCCCCTCAAACTTAGGCAGCCTCTCAAACTAAGGCTGCCCCTTAAACTAATGCAGCCCCTCAAACTAATGCAGAACTCTATCTAAGGCAGCCCCTCAAAATAAGGCAGCCCCTCAAACTAATGCAGCCCCTCAAACTAATGCAGCCCCTCAACCTAATGCAGCCCCTCAATCTAAGGCAGACCCTCAATCTAAGGCAGACCCTCAAATTAATGCACCCCCTCAAACTAATGCAGCCCCTCAAACTAATACAGCCCCTCAATCTAAGGCAGCCCCTCAAACTAATGCAGCCACTCAATCAAAGGCAGACTCTCAAACTAATGCAGCCACTCAATCAAAAGCAGCACCTCAAACTAAGCCAACCCCTCAAACTAAGGCAGCCCCTCAAACTAAGGCAGACTCTCAAACTGACGCTGCCCCTTAAAGTCAGGCAGCCCTGCAAACTAAGGGAGCGCCTCAACCAAAGGCAGCCCCTCAAACTCATGCAGCCGCTCAAACTAAGGCAGCCCCTCAAACTCAGGCAGCCTCTCAAACTAAGGCAGCCGCTGAAACTATGGCAGCCTGTCAAACTAAGGCAGCCGCTCAAACTAAGGCAGACTCTCAAACTGAGGCAAACCCTCAAACTAACGCAGACTCTCAAACTAAGGCAGACTCTCAAACTAAGGCAGCCTCTCAAACTAAGTCAGCCGCTCAATCTGAGGCAGCCCCTCAAACTAAGGCAGCCCCTCAAACTAAGGCAGCCGCTCAAACTAATGCAGCCCCTCAATCTAAGGCAGCCCCTCAAACTAAGGCAGCCCCTCAAACTAAGGCAGCCCCTCAAACTAATGCAGCCCCTCAATCTAAGGCAGCCCATCAAAGAAATGCAGCCCCTCAAACTACGTCAGCCCCTCAAACTAAGTCAGCCCCTCAAACTAATGCAGCCACTCATCAAAGGCAGACTCTCAAACTAATGCAGCCGCTCAAACTAAGGCAGCCCCTCAAACTCAGGCAGCCTCGCAAACTAACGCAGCCGCTGAAACTAAGGCAGCCTGTCAAAGTAAGGCAGACCCTCAAACTAAGGGAGCGCCTCAACCAAAGGCAGCACCTCAAACTAAGGCAGCCGCTCAAATTAAGGCAGCCCCTCAAGCTGAGGCAGCGTCAAAAGGTAAGGCAGACCCTCAAACTAAGGCAGCCGCTCAAACTAAGGCAGACTCTCAAACTAAGGCAGACTCTCAAACTAAGGGAGCGCCTCAACCAAAGGCAGCCCCTCAAACTAATGCATCCGCTCAAATTAAGGCAGCCCCTCAAACTAAGGAAGCCTCTAAAAGTAAGGCAGACAATCAAACTAAGGCAGCCTCTCAAACTAAGGCTGCCGCTGAAACTAAGGCAGCCGCTCAAATTCAGGCAGCCCCTCAAACTAAGGAAGCCTCTAAACGTAAGGCAGACCCTCAAACTAAGGCAGCCGCTCAAACTAAGGAAGACTCTCAAACTAAGGCAGCCCCTCAAACTAAGGCAGTCGCTCAAACTAATGCACACTCTCAAACTGAGGCAGCCGCTCAAACTAAGCCAGACGCTCAAACTAAGGCAGCCTCTCAAATTAAGGCAGCCGCTCAAACTAAGGCAGCCCCTCAAAGTAAGGCAGCCTCTCAAACTAAGGCACTCCCTCAAACTAATGCAGCCCCTCAATCTGAGGCAGCCCCTCATTCTAATGCAACCCCTCAAACTAATGCAGCCCCTCAAACTAAGGCAGCCCCTCTAACTAAACCAACCCCTCAAACTAAGGCATCCCCTCAAACTAAGGCAGACTCTCAAACTAATGCAGCCACTCAATCTAAGGCAGCCCCTCAAACTAAGCTAACCCCTCAAACTAAGGCAGCCCCTCAAACTGAGGCAGCCCCTCAAAATAATGCAGACCCTCAAACTAATGCAGACCCTCAATCTAATGCAGCCCCTCAAAGTAATGCAGCCACTCAATCAAAGGCAGACTCTCAAACTAAGGCAGCCTCTAAAAGTAAGGCAGACCCTCAAACTAAGGCAGCCGCTCAAACTAAGGCAGACTCTCAAACTAAGGCAGCCCCTCAAACTAAGCTAACCCCTCAAACTAAGGCAGCCCCTCAAACTGAGGCAGCCCCTCAAAATAATGCAGACCCTCAAACTAATGCAGACCCTCAATCTAATGCAGCCCCTCAAACTAATGCAGCCGCTCAAATTAAGGCAGCCCCTCAAACTAAGGCAGCCTCTAAAAGTAAGGCAGACCCTCAAACTAAGGCAGCCGCTCAAACTAAGGCAGACTCTCAAACTAAGGCAGCCCCTCAAACTAAGGCAGCCGCTCAAACTAATGCAGACTCTCAAACTAAGGCAGCCGCTCAAACTAAGGCAGCCGCTCAAACTCAGGCAGCCTCTCAAATTAAGGCAGCCGCTCAAACTAAGGCAGCCGCTCAAACTAATACAGCCCCTCAATCTGAGGCAGCCCCTCAAACTAAGGCAGGCCCTCAAACTAAGGCAGCCCCTCAAACTAATGCAGCCCCTCAATCTAAGGCAGCCCATCATACAAATGCAGCCCCTCAAACTACGTCAGCCCCTCAAACTAAGTCAGCCCCTCAAAGTAATGCAGCCACTCAATCAAAGGCAGACTCTCAAACTAATGCAGCCGCTCAAACTAAGGCAGCCCCTCAAACTCAGGCAGCCTCTCAAACTAACGCAGCCGCTCAAACTAAGGCAGCCTGTCAAAGTAAGGCAGACCCTCAAACTAAGGGAGCACCTCAACCAAAGGAAGCCCCTCAAACTAATGCAGCCGCTCAAATTAAGGCAGCCCCTCAAACTAAGGCAGCCTCAAAAAGTAAGGCAGACCCTCAAACTAAGGCAGCCGCTGAAACTAAGGCAGACTCTCAAACTAAGGCAGACTCTCAGACTAAGGGAGCGCCTCAACCAAAGGCAGCACCTCAAACTAATGAAGCCGCTCAAATTAAGGCAGCCCCTCAAACTAAGGAAGCCTCTAAAAGTAAGGCAGACCCTCAAACTAAGGCAGCCGCTCAAACTAAGGAAGACTCTCAAACTAAGGCAGCCCCTCTAACTAAGGCAGCCGCTCAAACTAATGCACACTCTCAAACTGAGGCAGCCACTCAAACTCAGCCAGCCGCTCAAACTAAGGCAGCCTCTCAAATTAAGGCAGCCGCTCAAACTAAGGCAGCCCCTCAAAGTAAGGCAGCCTCTCAAACTAAGGCACTCCCTCAAACTAATGCAGCCCCTCAATCTAAGGCAGCCCCTCATTCTTATGCAACCCCTCAAACTAATGCAACCCCTCAAACTAAGGCAGCCCCTCAAACTACGGCAGCCCCTCAAAAGAAGGCATCCCCTCAAACTAAGGCAGACTCTCAAACTAATGCAGCCACTCAATCTAAGGCAGCCCCTCAAACTAAGCTAACCCCTCAAACTAAGGCAGCCCCTCAAACTGAGGCAGCCCCTCAAAATAATGCAGCCCCTCAAACTAATGCAGACCCTCAATCTAATGCAGCCCCTCAAACTAATGCAGCCACTCAATCAAAGGCAGACTCTCAAACTAATGCAGCGCCTCCACCAAAGGCAGCCCCTCAAACTAATGCAGCCGCTCAAACAAAGGCAGACTCTCAAACTAAGGCAGCCCCTCAAACTAAGGCAGCTGCTCAAACTAATGCAGACTCTCAAACTAAGGCAGCCGCTCAAACTAAGGCAGCCGCTCAAACTCAGGCAGCCTCTCAAATTAAGGCAGCCTCTCAAATTAAGGCAGCCTCTCAAACTACGACAGCCCCTCAAAGTAAGGCAGCCACACAAACTAAGGCACTCCCTCAAACTAATGCAGCCCCTCAATCTAAGGCAGCCCCTCATTCTAATGCAACCCCTCAAACTAATGCAGCCCCTCAACCTAAGGCAGCACTTCTAACTAAGCCAACCCCTCGAACTAAGGAATCCCCTCAAACTAAGGCAGACTCTCAAACTAATGCAGCCCTTCAATCTAAGGCAGCCCCTCATAATAATGCAGCCCCTCAAACAAATGCAGTCCCTCAATCTGATGCAGCCCCTCAAACTAATGCAGCCACTCAATCAAAGGCAAGCTCTCATACTAATGCAGCCACTCAATCAAAGCCAGACCCTCAAACTCAGCCAACCACTCAAACTAAGGCAGCCCCTCAAACTAAGGCAGACTCTCAAACTAATACAGCCCCTTAAAGTAAGGCAGCCCCTCAAACTAAGGGAGCGCCTCAACCAAAGGCAGCCCCTCAAACTAAGGCAGCCCCTCTAACGAAGCCAACCCATCAAACTAAGGCATCCCCACAAACTAAGGCAGACTCTCAAACTAATGCAGCCCCTCAATCTAAGGCAGCCCCATAATCTAAGACAGCACCTCAAACTAATGCAGCCCGTCAAACCAAGGCAGCCGCTCAAACTAAGGCAGCCCCTCAAACTAAGGCAGCCGCTCAAACTAAGGCAGCCCCTCAAACTCAGGCAGCCGCTCAAACTAAGGCAGCCCCTCAAACTGAGACAGCCGCTCAAACTAATGCAGCCCCTCAGTCTAAAGCAGCCCCTCAAACTCAGGCAGCCTCTCAATCTAAGGCAGCCGCTCAAACTAAGGCAGCCCCTTAAACTAAGACAGTCGCTCAAACTAATGCAGCCCCTCAAACTAAGGCTGCCGCTCAAATTATGGCAGCCCCTCAAACTATGGCACACTCTCAAACGAAGGCAGCCACTCAAACTTAGGCAGCCTCTCAAACTAAGGCTGCCCCTTAAACTAATGCAGCCCCTCAAACTAAGGCTGCCGCTCAAATTAAGGCAGCCCCTCAAACTATGGCAGACTCTCAAACGAAGGCAGCCACTCAAACTTAGGCAGCCTCTCCAACTAAGGCTGCCCCTTAAACTAATGCAGCCCCTCAAACTAATGCAGAACTCTATCGAAGGCAACCCCTCAAACTAATGCAGCCCCTCAAACTAATGCAGCGCCTCAAACTAATGCAACCCCTCAATCGAATGCAGCCACTCAAACTAATGCAGCCCCTCAATCTAAGGCAGCCCCTCAAAATAATGCAGCCACTCAATGAAAGGCAGACTCTCAAACCAATGCAGCCACTCAATCAAAGGCAGCCCCTCAAACTAAGGCAGCCCCTCAAACTAAGGCAGACTCTCAAACTGACGCTGCCCCTTAAAGTAAGGCATCCCTACTAACTAAGGGAGCGCCTCAACCAAAGGCAGCCCCTCAAACTAATGCTGCCGCACAAACTAAGGCAGCCCCTCAATCTCAGGCAGCCTCTCAAACTAAGGCAGCCGCTGAAACTAAGGCAGCCTGTCAAACGAAGGCAGCCGCTTAAACTAAGGCAGATTCTCAAACTAAGGCAGCCTCTCAAACTAAGTCAGCCGCTCAATCTAAGGCAGCCCCTCAAACTAAGGCAGCCCCTCAAACTAAGGCAGCCCCTCAAACTAAGGCAGCCGCTCAAACTAATGCAGCCCCTCAATCTAAGGCAGCCCCTCAACTAAGGCAGCCGCTCAAAATAAAGCAGCCCATCAAACTAATGCAGCCCCTCAAACTAAGGCAGCCCTTCAAACTAAGGCAGCCCCTCAAACTAAGGCAGCCCCTCAAACTAACGCAGCCCCTCAATCTAAGGCAGCCCCTCAACTAAGGCAGCCGCTCAATATAAAGCATCCCATAAAACTAATGCAGCCCCTCAAACTACGTCAGCCCCTCAAACTAAGTCAGCCCCTCAAACTAATGCAGCCACTCAATCAAAGCCAGACTCTCAAACTAATGCAGCCGCTCAAACTAAGGCAGCCCCTCAAACCCAGGCAGCCTCTCAAACTAACGCAGCCGCTCAAACTAAGGCAGCTTGTCAAAGTAAGGCAGACCCACAAACTAAGGGAGCGCCTCAACCAAAGGCAGCCCCTCAAACTAATGCAGCCGCTCAAATTAAGGCAGCCCCTCAAACTAAGGCAGCCTCTAAAAGTAAGGCAGACCCTCAAACTAAGGCAGCCGCTTAAACTAAGGCAGACTCTCAAACTAAGGCAGCCGCTCAAACTAAGGCAGCCGCTCAAACGAAGGCAGCCTCTGAAATTAAGGCAGCCTCTGAAATTAAGGCAGCCGCTCAAACTAAGGCAGCCCCTCAAAGTAAGGCAGCCTCTCAAACTAAGGCACTCCCTCAAACTAATGCAGCCCCTCAATCTAAAGCAGCCCCTCATTCTAATGCAACCCCTCAAACTAATGCAGCCCCTCAAACTAAGGCAGCCCCTCAAACTAAGCCAACCCCTCAAACTAAGGCATCCCCTCAATCTAAGGCAGACTCTCAAACTAATGCAGCCACTCAATCAAAGGCAGACTCTCAAACTAATGCAGCCACTCAATCAAATGCAGCCCCTCAAACTAAGCGAACCCCTCAAACTAAGGCAGCCCATCAAACTAAGGCAGACTCTCAAAATAATGCTGCCCTTTAAAGTAAAGCAGCCCCACAAACTAAGGGAGCGCCTCAACCAAAGGCAACCCCTCCAATTAATGCAGCCGCTCAAACTAAGGCAGTCCCTCAATCTCAGGCAGCCTCTCAAAGTAAGGCAGACCCTCAAACTAAGGCAGCCCCTCAAACTAAGTCAGCCCCTCAAACTAATGCAGCCGCTCAAACTCAGGCAGCCTCTCAAACTAACGCAGCCGCTGAAACTAAGGCAGCCTGTCCAAGTAAGGCAGACCCTCAAACTAAGGGAGCGCCTCAACCAAAGGCAGCACCTCAAACTAATGCAGCCGCTCAAATTAAGGCAGCCCCTCAAGCTAAGGCAGCCTCAAAATGTAAGGCAGACCCTCAAACTAAGGCAGCCGCTCAAACTAAGGCAGACTCTCAAACTAAGGCAGACTCTCAAACTAATGCAGCCACTCAATCTAAGGCAGCCCCTCAAACTAAGCTAACCCCTCAAACTAAGGCAGCCCCTCAAACTGAGGCAGCCCCTCAAAATAATGCAGCCCCTCAAACTAATGCAGACCCTCAATCTAATGCAGCCCCTCAAACTAATGCAGCCACTCAATCAAAGGCAGACTCTCAAACTAATGCAGCGCCTCCACCAAAGGCAGCCCCTCAAACTAATGCAGCCGCTCAAACAAAGGCAGACTCTCAAACTAAGGCAGCCCCTCAAACTAAGGCAGCTGCTCAAACTAATGCAGACTCTCAAACTAAGGCAGCCGCTCAAACTAAGGCAGCCGCTCAAACTCAGGCAGCCTCTCAAATTAAGGCAGCCGCTCAAACTAAGACAGCCCCTCAAAGTAAGGCAGCCCCACAAACTAAGGCACTCCCTCAAACTAATGCAGCCCCTCAATCTAAGGCAGCCCCTCATTCTAATGCAACCCCTCAAACTAATGCAGCCCCTCAAACTAAGGCAGCACTTCTAACTAAGCCAACCCCTCGAACTAAGGAATCCCCTCAAACTAAGGCAGACTCTCAAACTAATGCAGCCCCTCAATCTAAGGCAGCCCCTCATAATAATGCAGCCCCTCAAACAAATGCAGTCCCTCAATCTAATGCAGCCCCTCAAACTAATGCAGCCACTCAATCAAAGGCAAGCTCTCAAACTAATGCAGCCACACAATCAAAGCCAGACCCTCAAACTCAGCCAACCACTCAAACTAAGGCAGCCCCTCAAACTAAGGCAGACTCTCAAACTAATACAGCCCCTTAAAGTAAGGCAGCCCCTCAAACTAAGGGAGCGCCTCAACCAAAGGCAGCCCCTCAAACTAAGGCAGCCCCTCTAACGAAGCCAACCCATCAAACTAAGGCATCCCCACAAACTAAGGCAGACTCTCAAACTAATGCAGCCCCTCAATCTAAGGCAGCCCCATAATCTAAGACAGCCCCTCAAACTAATGCAGCCCGTCAAACCAAGGCAGCCGCTCAAACTAAGGCAGCCCCTCAAACTAAGGCAGCCGCTCAAACTAAGGCAGCCCCTCAAACTCAGGCAGCCGCTCAAACTAAGGCAGCCCCTCAAACTGAGACAGCCGCTCAAACTAATGCAGCCCCTCAGTCTAAAGCAGCCCCTCAAACTCAGGCAGCCTCTCAATCTAAGGCAGCCGCTCAAACTAAGGCAGCCCCTTAAACTAAGACAGTCGCTCAAACTAATGCAGCCCCTCAAACTAAGGCTGCCGCTCAAATTATGGCAGCCCCTCAAACTATGGCACACTCTCAAACGAAGGCAGCCACTCAAACTTAGGCAGCCTCTCAAACTAAGGCTGCCCCTTAAACTAATGCAGCCCCTCAAACTAAGGCTGCCGCTCAAATTAAGGCAGCCCCTCAAACTATGGCAGACTCTCAAACGAAGGCAGCCACTCAAACTTAGGCAGCCTCTCAAACTAAGGCTGCCCCTTAAACTAATGCAGCCCCTCAAACTAATGCAGAACTCTATCTAAGGCAACCCCTCAAACTAATGCAGCCCCTCAAACTAATGCAGCCCCTCAAACTAATGCAGCCCCTCAATCTAATGCAGCCCCTCAAACTAATGCAGCCCCTCAATCTAAGGCAGCCCCTCAAAATAATGCAGCCACTCAATGAAAGGCAGACTCTCAAACCAATGCAGCCACTCAATCAAAGGCAGCCCCTCAAACTAAGGCAGCCCCTCAAACTAAGGCAGACTCTCAAACTGACGCTGCCCCTTAAAGTAAGGCATCCCTACAAACTAAGGGAGCGCATCAACCAAAGGCAGCCCCTCAAACTAATGCAGCCGCTCAAACTAAGGCAGCCCCTCAATCTCAGGCAGCCTCTCAAACTAAGGCAGCCGCTGAAACTAAGGCAGCCTGTCAAACGAAGGCAGCCGCTCAAACTAAGGAAGACTCTCAAACTAAGGCAACCCCTCAAACCAAGGCAGCCGCTCAAACTAAGGCAGATTCTCAAACTAAGGCAGCCTCTCAAACTAAGTCAGCCGCTCAATCTAAGGCAGCCCCTCAAACTAAGGCAGCCCCTCAAACTAAGGCAGCCGCTCAAACTAATGCAGCCCCTCAATCTAAGGCAGCCCCTCAACTAAGGCAGCCGCTCAAAATAAAGCAGCCCATCAAACTAATGCAGCCCCTCAAACTAAGGCAGCCCTTCAAACTAAGGCAGCCCCTCAAACTAAGGCAGCCCCTCAAACTGAGGCAGCCCCTCAAAATAATGCAGCCCCTCAAACTAATGCAGACCCTCAATCTAATGCAGCCCCTCAAACTAATGCAGCCACTCAATCAAAGGCAGACTCTCAAACTAATGCAGCGCCTCCACCAAAGGCAGCCCCTCAAACTAATGCAGCCGCACAAACAAAGGCAGACTCTCAAACTAAGGCAGCCCCTCAAACTAAGGCAGCTGCTCAAACTAATGCAGACTCTCAAACTAAGGGAGCCGCTCAAACTAAGGCAGCCGCTCAAAATAAAGCATCTCATCAAACTAATGCAGCCCCTCAAATACGTCAGCCCCTCAAACTAAGTCAGCCCCTCAAACTAATGCAGCCACTCAATCAAAGCCAGACTCTCAAACTAATGCAGCCGCTCAAACTAAGGCAGCCCCTCAAACCCAGGCAGCCTCTCAAACTAACGCAGCCGCTCAAACTAAGGCAGCTTGTCAAAGTAAGGCAGACCCACAAACTAAGGGAGCGCCTCAACCAAAGGCAGCCCCTCAAACTAATGCAGCCGCTCAAATTAAGGCAGCCCCTCAAACTAAGGCAGCCTCTAAAAGTAAGGCAGACCCTCAAACTAAGGCAGCCGCTTAAACTAAGGCAGACTCTCAAACAAAGGCAGCCTCTGAAATTAAGGCAGCCTCTGAAATTAAGGCAGCCGCTCAAACTAATGCAGCCCCTCAAAGTAAGGCAGCCTCTCAAACTAAGGCACACCCTCAAACTAATGCAGCCCCTCAATCTAAAGCAGCCCCTCATTCTAATGCAACCCCTCAAACTAATGCAGCCCCTCAAACTAAGGCAGCCCCTCAAACTAAGCCAACCCCTCAAACTAAGGCATCCCCTCAAACTAAGGCAGACTCTCAAACTAATGCAGCCACTCAATCAAAGGCAGACTCTCAAACTAATGCAGCCACTCAATCAAATGCAGCCCCTCAAACTAAGCGAACCCCTCAAACTAAGGCAGCCCATCAAACTAAGGCAGACTCTCACAATAATGCTGCCCTTTAAAGTAAAGCAGCCCCACAAACTAAGGGAGCGCCTCAACCAAAGGCAACCCCTCCAATTAATGCAGCCGCTCAAAATAAGGCAGTCCCTCAAACTCAGGCAGCCTCTCAAAGTAAGGCAGACCCTCAAACTAAGGCAGCCGCTCAAACTAAGGCAGCCCCTCAAACTCAGGCAGCCCCTCAAACTAATGCAGCCGCTCAAACTAAGGCAGCCCCTCAAACTCAGGCAGACTCTCAAACTAATGCAGCCACTCAATCAAAAGCAGCACCTCAAACTAAGCCAACCCCTCAAACTAAGGCAGCCCCTCAAACTAGGGCAGACTCTCAAACTGACGCTGCCCCTTAAAGTAAGGCAGCCCTCCAAACTAAGGGAGCGCCTCAACCAAAGGCAGCCCCTCAAACTAATGCAGCCGCTCAAACTAAGGCAGCACCTCAAACTCAGGCAGCCTCTCAAACTAAGGCTGCCGCTGAAACTAAGGCAGCCTGTCAAACTAAGGCAGCCGCTCAAACTAAGGCAGACGCTCAAACTGAGGCAAACTCTCAAACTAAGGCAGCCACTCAAACTAAGGCAGACTCTCAAACTAAGGCAGCCTCTCAAACTAAGTCAGCCGCTCAATCTGAGGCAGCCCCTCAAACTAAGGCAGCCCCTCAAACTAAGACAGCCGCTCAAACTAATGCAGCCCCTCAATCTAAGGCAGCCCCTCAAACTAAGGCAGCCCCTCAAACTAAGGCAGACCCTCAAACTAATGCAGCCCCTCAACCTAAGGCAGCCCATCAATCAAAGGCAGACTCTCAAACTAATGCAGCCGCTCAAACTAAGGCAGCCCCTCAAACTCAGGCAGCCTCTCAAACTAACGCAGCCGCTGAAACTAAGGCAGCCTGTCAAAGTAAGGCAGACCCTCAAACTAAGGGAGCGCCTCAACCAAAGGCAGCACCTCAAACTAATGCAGCCGCTCAAATTAAGGCAGCCCCTCAAGCGAAGGCAGCCTCAAAAAGTAAGGCAGACCCTCAAACTAAGGCAGCCGCTCAAACTAAGGGAGCGCCTCAGCCAAAGGCAGCCCCTCAAACTAATGCTGCCGCTCAAATTAAGGCAGCCCCTCAAACTAAGGAAGCCTCTAAAAGTAAGGCAGACCCTCAAACTAAGGCAGCCGCTCAAACTAAGGCAGCCCCTCAAACTAAGGCAGCCGCTCAAACTAATGCACACTCTCAAACTGAGGCAGCCGCTCAAACTAAGCCAGACGCTCAAACTAAGGCAGCCTCTCAAATTAAGTCAGCCGCTCAAACTAAGGCAGCCCCTCAAAGTAAGGCAGCCTCTCAAACTAAGGCACCCCCTCAAACTAATGCAGCCCCTCAATCTAAGGCAGCCCCTCATTCTAATGCAACCCCTCAAACTAATGCAGCCCCTTAAACTAAGGCAGCCCCTCTAACTAAGCCAACCCCTCAAACTAAGGCATCCCCTCAAACTAAGGCAGACTCTCAAACTAATGCAGCCACTCAATCTAAGGCAGCCCCTCAAACTAAGCTAACCCCTCAAACTAAGGCAGCCCCTCAAACTGAGGCAGCCCCTCAAAATAATGCAGCCCCTCAAACTAATGCAGACCCTCAATCTCATGCAGCCCCTCAAACTAATGCAGCCACTCAATCAAAGGCAGACTCTCAAACTAATGCAGCGCCTCAACCAAAGGCAGCCCCTCAAACTAATGCAGCCGCTCAAATTAAGGCAGCCCCTCAAACTAAGGCAGACTCTAAAAGTAAGGCAGACCCTCAAACTAAGGCAGCCGCTCAAACTAAGGCGGACTCTCAAACTAAGGCAGCCCCTCAAACTAAGGCAGCCGCTCAAATTAATGCAGACTCTCAAACTAAGGCAGCCGCTCAAACTAAGGCAGCCGCTCAAACTCAGGAAGCCTCTCAAATTAAGGCAGCCGCTCAAACTAAGGCAGCCGCTCAAACTAATGCAGCCCCTCAATCTGAGGCAGCCCCTCAATCTGAGGCAGCCCCTCAAACTAAGGCAGCCCCTCAAACTAAGGCAGCCCCTCAAACTAAGGCAGCCCATCAAACAAATGCAGCCCCTCAAACTACGTCAGCCCCTCAAACTAAGTCAGGCCCTCAAACTAATGCAGCCACTCAATCAAAGGCAGACTCTCAAACTAATGCAGCCGCTCAAACTAAGGCAGCCCCTCAAACTCAGGCAGCCTCTCAAACTAACGCAGCCGCTCAAACTAAGGCAGCCCCTCAAACTAAGGCAGCCGCTCAAACTAATGCACACTCTCAAACTGAGGCAGCCGCTCAAACTAAGCCAGACGCTCAAACTAAGGCAGCCTCTCAAATTAAGGCAGCCGCTCAAACTAAGGCAGCCCCTCAAAGTAAGGCAGCCTCTCAAACTAAGGCACTCCCTCAAACTAATGCAGCCCCTCAATCTAAGGCAGCCCCTCATTCTAATGCAACCCCTCAAACTAATGCAGCCCCTCAAACTAAGGCAGCCCCTCTAACTTAGCCAACCCCTCAAACTAAGGCATCACCTCAAACTAAAGCAGACACTCAAACTAATGCAGCCACTCACTCTAAGGCAGCCCCTCAAACTAAGCTAACCCCTCAAACTAAGGCAGCCCCTCAAACTGAGGCAGCCCCTCAAAATAATGCAGCCCCTCAAACTAATGCAGACCCTCAATCGAATGCAGCCCCTCAATCGAATGCAGCCCCTCAAACTAATGCAGCCCCTCAATCAAAGGCAGACACTCAAACTAATGCAGCGCCTCAACCAAAGGCAGCCCCTCAAACTAATGCAGCCGCTCAAATTAAGGCAGCCCCTCAAACTAAGGCAGCCTCTAAAAGATAGGCAGACCCTCAAACTAAGGCAACCGCTCAAACTAAGGCAGACTCTCAAACTAAGGCAGCCGCTCAAACTAAGGCAGCCGCTCAAACTAATGCAGACTCTCAAACTAAGGCAGCCGCTCAAACTAATGCAGCCCCTCAACCTAATGCAGCCCCTCAACCTAATGCAGCCACTCAATCTAAGGCAGCCCCTCAAACTAATGCACCCACTCAAACTAATGCAGCTCCTCAAACTAATGCAGCCCCTCAATCTAAGGCAGCCCCTCAAACTAATGCAGCCACTCAATCAAAGGCAGACTCTCAAACTAATGCAGCCACTCAATCAAAAGCAGCCACTCAAACTAAGCCAACGCCTCAAACTAAGGCAGCCCCTCAAACTAAGGCATACTCTCAGACTGACGCTGCCCCTTAAAGTAAGGCAGCCCTACAAACTAAGGGAGCGCCTCAACCAAAGGCAGCCCCTCAAACTAATGCAGCCGCTCAAACTAAGGCAGCCTCTCAAACTCAGGCAGCCTCTCAAACTAAGGCAGCCTGTCAAACTAAGGCAGCCGCTCAAACTAAGGCAGACTCTCAAACTAAGGCAACCCCTCAAACTAACGCAGCCACTCAAACTAAGGCAGACTCTCAAACTAAGGCAGCCTCTCAAACTAAGTCAGCCGCTCAATCTGAGGCAGCCCCTCAAACTAAGGCAGCCCCTCAAACTAAGGCAGCCGCTAAAACTAATGCAGCCCCTCAATCTAAGGCAGCCCCTCAATCTAAGGCAGCCCCTCAAACTAAGGCAGCCCCTCAAACTAAGGCAGCCCCTCAAACTAATGCAGCCCCTCAATCTAAGGCAGCCCATCAAACTAATGCAGCCGCTCAAACTAAGGCAGCCCCTCAAACTCAGGCAGCCTCTCAAACTAACGCAGCTGCTGAAACTAAGGCAGCCTGTCAAAGTAAGGCAGACCCTCAAACTAAGGGAGCGCCTCAAACAAAGGCAGCCCCTCAAACTAATGCAGCCGCTCAAATTAAGGCAGCCCCTCAAGCTAAGGCAGCCTCAAAAAGTAAGCCAGACCCTCAAACTAAGGCAGCCGCTCAAACTAAGGCAGACTCTCAAACTGAGGCAGACTCTCAAACTAAGGGAGTGCCTCAACCAAAGGCAGCCCCTCAAACTAATGCAGCCGCTCAAATTAAGGCAGCCCCTCAAACTAAGGAAGCCTCTATAAGTAAGGCAGACCCTCAAACTAAGGCAGCCGCTCAAACTAAGGAAGACTCTCAAACTAAGGCAGCCCCTCAAACTAAGGCAGCCGCTCAAACTAATGCACACTCTCAAACTGAGGCAGCCGCTCAAACTAAGCCAGACGCTCAAACTAAGGCAGCCTCTCAAATTAAGGCAGCCGCTCAAACTAAGGCAGCCCCTCAAAGTAAGGCAGCCTCTCAAACTAAGGCACTCGCTCAAACTAATGCAGCCCCTCAATCTAAGGCAGCCCCTCATTCTAATGCAACCCCTCAAACTAATGCAGCCCCTCAAACTAAGGCAGCCCCTCAAACTAAGCCAACCCTTCAAACTAAGGCATCCCCTCAAACTAAGGCATCCCCTCAAACTAAGGCAGACTCTCAAAGTAATGCAGCCACTCAATCTAAGGCAGCCCCTCAAACTAAGCTAACCCCTCAAACTGAGGCAGCCCCTCAAACTGAGGCAGCCCCTCAAAATAATGCAGACCCTCAAACTAATGCAGACCCTCAATCTAATGCAGCACCTCAAACTAATGCAGCCACTCAATCAAAGGCAGACTCTCAAACTAATGCAGCGCCTCAACCAAAGGCAGCCCCTCAAACTAATGCAGCCGCTCAAATTAAGGCAGCCCCTCAAACTAAGGCAGCCTCTAAAAGTAAGGCAGACCCTCAAACTAAGGCAGCCGCTCAAACTAAGGCAGACTCTCAAACTAAGGCAGCCCCTCAAACTAAGGCAGCCGCTCAAACTAATGCAGACTCTCAAACTAAGGCAGCCGCTCAAACTAAGGCAGCCGCTCAAACTAAGGCAGCCGCTCAAACTCAGGCAGCCTCTCAAATTAAGGAAGCCGCTCAAACTAAGGCAGCCGCTCAAACTAATGCAGCCCCTCAATCTGAGGCAGCCCTCAAACTAAGGCAGCCCCTCAAACTAAGGCAGCCCCTCAAACTAATGCAGCCCCTCAATGTAAGGCAGCCCATCAAACAACTGCAGCCCCTCAAACTACGTCAGCCCCTCAAACTAAGTCAGCCCCTCAAACTAATGCAGCCACTCAATCAAAGGCAGACTCTCAAACTAATGCAGCCGCTCAAACTAAGGCAGAATGTCAAACTAAGGCATCCCCTCAAACTAAGGCAGCCGCTCAAACTAAGGCAGTCGCTGAAACTAAGGCAGCCTGTCAAACTAAGGCAGCCGCTCAAACTAAGGCAGACTCTCAAACTGAGGCAAACCCTCAAACTAAGGCAGCCACTCAAACTAAGGCAGACTCTCAAACTAAGGCAGCCTCTCAAACTAAGTCAGCCGCTCAATCTGAGGCAGCCCGTCAAACTAAGGCAGCCCCTCAACTAAGGCAGCCGCTCAAACTAATGCAGCCCCTCAATCTAAGGCAGCCCCTCAAACTAAGGCAGCCCCTCAACCTAAGGCAGCCCCTCAAACTAATGCAGCCCCTCAATCCAAGGCAGCCCATCAAACAAATGCAGTCCCTCAAACTACGTCAGCCCCTCAAACTAAGTCAGCCCCTCAAACTAATGCAGCCACTCAATCAAAGGCAGACTCTCAAACTAATGCAGCCGCTCAAACTAAGGCAGCCCCTCAAACTCAGGCAGCCTCTCAAACTAACGCAGCCGCTGAAACTAAGGCAGCCTGTCAAAGTAAGGCAGACCCTCAAACTAAGGGAGCGCCTCAACCAAAGGCAGCACCTCAAACTAATGCAGCCGCTCAAATTAAGGCAGCCCCTCAAGCGAAGGCAGCCTCAAAAAGTAAGGCAGACCCTCAAACTAAGGCAGCCGCTCAAACTAAGGCAGACTCTCAAACTAAGGCAGACTCTCAAACTAAGGGAGCGCCTCAGCCAAAGGCAGCCCCACAAACTAATGCAGCCGCTCAAATTAAGGCAGCCCCTCAAACTAAGGAAGCCTCTAAAAGTAAGGCAGACCCTCAAACTAAGGCAGCCGCTCAAACTAAGGCAGCCCCTCAAACTAAGGCAGCCGCTCAAACTAATGCACACTCTCAAACTGAGGCAGCCGCTCAAACTAAGCCAGACGCTCAAACTAAGGCAGCCTCTCAAATTAAGACAGCCGCTCAAACTAAGGCAGCCCCTCAAAGTTAGGCAGCCTCTCAAACTAAGGCACCCCCTCAAACTAATGCAGCCCCTCAATCTAAGGCAGCCCCTCATTCTAATGCAACCCCTCAAACTAATGCAGCCCCTCAAACTAAGGCAGCCCCTCAAACTAAGGCAGCCCCTCTAACTAAGCCAACCCCTCAAACTAAGGCATCCCCTCAAACTAAGGCAGACTCTCAAACTAATGCAGCCACTCAATCTAAGGCAGCCCCTCAAACTAAGCTAACCCCTCAAACTAAGGCAGCCCCTCAAACTGAGGCAGCAGCTCAAAATAATGCAGCCCCTCAAACTAATGCAGACCCTCAATCTCATGCAGCCCCTCAAACTAATGCAGCCACTCAATCAAAGGCAGACTCTCAAACTAATGCAGCGCCTCAACCAAAGGCAGCCCCTCAAACTAATGCAGCCGCTCAAATTAAGGCAGCCCCTCAAACTAAGGCAGCCTCTAAAAGTAAGGCAGACCCTCAAACTAAGGCAGCCGCTCAAACTAAGGCGGACTCTCAAACTAAGGCAGCCCCTCAAACTAAGGCAGCCGCTCAAATTAATGCAGACTCTCAAACTAAGGCAGCCGCTCAAACTAAGGCAGCCGCTCAAACTCAGGAAGCCTCTCAAATTAAGGCAGCCGCTCAAACTAAGGCAGCCGCTCAAACTAATGCAGCCCCTCAATCTGAGGCAGCCCCTCAATCTGAGGCAGCCCCTCAAACTAAGGCAGCCCCTCAAACTAATGCAGCCCCTCAATCTAAGGCAGCCCATCAAACAAATGCAGCCCCTCAAACTAAGGCAGCCCCTCAAACTCAGGCAGCCTCTCAAACTAACGCAGCCGCTCAAACTAAGGCAGCCCCTCAAACTAAGGCAGCCGCTCAAACTAATGCACACTCTCAAACTGAGGCAGCCGCTCAAACTAAGCCAGACGCTCAAACTAAGGCAGCATCTCAAATTAAGGCAGCCGCTCAAACTAAGGCAGCCCCTCAAAGTAAGGCAGCCTCTCAAACTAAGGCACTCCCTCAAACTAATGCAGCCCCTCAATCTAAGGCAGCCCCTCATTCTAATGCAACCCCTCAAACTAATGCAGCCCCTCAAACTAAGGCAGCCCCTCAAACTAAGGCAGCCCCTCTAACTTAGCCAACCCCTCAAACTAAGGCAACCCCTCAAACTAAAGCAGACACTCAAACTAATGCAGCCACTCACTCTAAGGCAGCCCCTCAAACTAAGCTAACCCCTCAAACTAAGGCAGCCCCTCAAACTGAGGCAGCCCCTCAAAATAATGCAGCCCCTCAAACTAATGCAGACCCACAATCGAATGCAGCCCCTCAAACTAATGCAGCCCCTCAATCAAAGGCAGACTCTCAAACTAATGCAGCGCCTCAACCAAAGGCAGCCCCTCAAACTAATGCAGCCGCTCAAATTAAGGCAGCCCCTCAAACTAAGGCAGCCTCTAAAAGAAAGGCAGACCCTCAAACTAAGGCAACCGCTCAAACTAAGGCAGACTCTCAAACTAAGGCAGCCGCTCAAACTAAGGCAGCCGCTCAAACTAATGCAGACTCTCAAACTAAGGCAGCCGCTCAAACTAATGCAGCCCCTCAACCAAATGCAGCCCCTCAACCTAATGCAGCCACTCAATCTAAGGCAGCCCCTCAAACCAATGCACCCACTCAAACTAATGCAGCTCCTCAAACTAATGCAGCCCCTCAATCTAAGGCAGCCCCTCAAACTAATGCAGCCACTCAATCAAAGGCAGACTCTCAAACTAATGCAGCCACTCAATCAAAAGCAGCCACTCAAACTAAGCCAACCCCTCAAACTAAGGCAGCACCTCAAACTAAGGCATACTCTCAAACTGACGCTGCCCCTTAAAGTAAGGCAGCCCCACAAACTAAGGGAGCGCCTCAACCAAAGGCAGCCCCTCAAACTAATGCAGCCGCACAAACTAAGGCAGCCCCTCAAACTCAGGCAGCCTCTCAAACTAAGGCAGCCTGTCAAACTAAGGCAGCCGCTCAAACTAAGGCAGACTCTCAAACTAAGGCAACCCCTCAAACTAACGCAGCCACTCAAACTAAGGCAGACTCTCAAACTAAGGCAGCCTCTCAAACTAAGTCAGCCGCTCAATCTGAGGCAGCCCCTCAAACTAAGGCAGCCCCTCAAACTAAGACAGCCGCTCAAACTAATGCAGCCCCTCAATCTAAGGCAGCCCCTCAATCTAAGGCAGCCCCTCAAACTAAGGCAGCCCCTCAAACTAATGCAGCCCATCAATCTAAGGCAGCCCATCAAACTAATGCAGCAGCTCAAACTAAGGCAGCCCCTCAAACTCAGGCAGCCTCTCAAACTAACGCAGCCGCTGAAACTAAGGCAGCCTGTCAAAGTAAGGCAGACCCTCAAACTAAGGGAGCGCCTCAAACAAAGGCAGCCCCTCAAACTAATGCAGCCGCTCAAATTAAGGCAGCCCCTCAAGCTAAGGCAGCCTCAAAAAGTAAGGCAGACCCTCAAACTAAGGCAGCCTCTCAAACTAAGGCAGCCGCTCAAACTAAGGCAGCCGCTCAAACTCAGGCAGCCCCTCAAACTAAGGCAGCCTCTAAAAGTAAGGCAGACCCTCAAACTAAGGCAGCCGCTCAAACTAAGGCAGACTCTCAAACTAAGGCAGCCCCTCAAACTAAGGCAGCCGCTCAAACTAATGCAGACTCTCAAACTAAGGCAGCCGCTCAAACTAAGGCAGCCGCTCAAATTAAGGCAGCCGCTCAAACTCAGGCAGCCTCTCAAATTAAGGCAGCCGCTCAAACTAAGGCAGCCGCTCAAACTAATGCAGCCCCTCAATCTGAGGCAGCCCCTCAAACTAAGTCAGCCCCTCAAACTAATGCAGCCACTCAATCAAAGGCAGACTCTCAAACTAATGCAGCCGCTCAAACTAAGGCAGAATGTCAAACTAAGGCATCCCCTCAAACTAAGGCAGCCGCTCAAACTAAGGCAGTCGCTGAAACTAAGGCAGCCTGTCACACTAAGGCAGCCGCTCAAACTAAGGCAGACTCTCAAACTGAGGCAAACCCTCAAACTAAGGCAGCCACTCAAACTAAGGCAGACTCTCAAACTAAGGCAGCCTCTCAAACTAATGCAGCCCCTCAATCTAAGGCAGCCCATCAAACAAATGCAGCCCCTCAAACTACGTCAGCCCCTCAAACTAAGTCAGGCCCTCAAACTAATGCAGCCACTCAATCAAAGGCAGACTCTCAACCTAATGCAGCCGCTCAAACTAAGGCAGCCCCTCAAACTCAGGCAGCCTCTCAAACTAACGCAGCCGCTGAAACTAAGGCAGCCTGTCAAAGTAAGGCAGACCCTCAAACTAAGGGAGCGCCTCAACCAAAGGCAGCACCTCAAACTAATGCAGCCGCTCAAATTAAGGCAGCCCCTCAAGCGAAGGCAGCCTCAAAAAGTAAGGCAGACCCTCAAACTAAGGCAGCCGCTCAAACTAAGGCAGACTCTCAAACTAAGGCAGACTCTCAAACTAAGGGAGCGCCTCAGCCAAAGGCAGCCCCACAAACTAATGCAGCCGCTCAAATTAAGGCAGCCCCTCAAACTAAGGAAGCCTCTAAAAGTAAGGCAGACCCTCAAACTAAGGCAGCCGCTCAAACTAAGGCAGCCCCTCAAACTAAGGCAGCCGCTCAAACTAATGCACACTCTCAAACTGAGGCAGCCGCTCAAACTAAGCCAGACGCTCAAACTAAGGCAGCCTCTCAAATTAAGACAGCCGCTCAAACTAAGGCAGCCCCTCAAAGTTAGGCAGCCTCTCAAACTAAGGCACCCCCTCAAACTAATGCAGCCCCTCAATCTAAGGCAGCCCCTCATTCTAATGCAACCCCTCAAACTAATGCAGCCCCTCAAACTAAGGCAGCCCCTCAAACTAAGGCAGCCCCTCTAACTAAGCCAACCCCTCAAACTAAGGCATCCCCTCAAACTAAGGCAGACTCTCAAACTAATGCAGCCACTCAATCTAAGGCAGCCCCTCAAACTAAGCTAACCCCTCAAACTAAGGCAGCCCCTCAAACTGAGGCAGCCGCTCAAAATAATGCAGCCCCTCAAACTAATGCAGACCCTCAATCTCATGCAGCCCCTCAAACTAATGCAGCCACTCAATCAAAGGCAGACTCTCAAACTAATGCAGCGCCTCAACCAAAGGCAGCCCCTCAAACTAATGCAGCCGCTCAAATTAAGGCAGCCCCTCAAACTAAGGCAGCCTCTAAAAGTAAGGCAGACCCTCAAACTAAGGCAGCCGCTCAAACTAAGGCGGACTCTCAAACTAAGGCAGCCCCTCAAACTAAGGCAGCCGCTCAAATTAATGCAGACTCTCAAACTAAGGCAGCCGCTCAAACTAAGGCAGCCGCTCAAACTCAGGAAGCCTCTCAAATTAAGGCAGCCGCTCAAACTAAGGCAGCCGCTCAAACTAATGCAGCCCCTCAATCTGAGGCAGCCCCTCAATCTGAGGCAGCCCCTCAAACTAAGGCAGCCCCTCAAACTAATGCAGCCCCTCAATCTAAGGCAGCCCATCAAACAAATGCAGCCCCTCAAACTAAGGCAGCCCCTCAAACTCAGGCAGCCTCTCAAACTAACGCAGCCGCTCAAACTAAGGCAGCCCCTCAAACTAAGGCAGCCGCTCAAACTAATGCACACTCTCAAACTGAGGCAGCCGCTCAAACTAAGCCAGACGCTCAAACTAAGGCAGCCTCTCAAATTAAGGCAGCCGCTCAAACTAAGGCAGCCCCTCAAAGTAAGGCAGCCTCTCAAACTAAGGCACTCCCTCAAACTAATGCAGCCCCTCAATCTAAGGCAGCCCCTCATTCTAATGCAACCCCTCAAACTAATGCAGCCCCTCAAACTAAGGCAGCCCCTCAAACTAAGGCAGCCCCTCTAACTTAGCCAACCCCTCAAACTAAGGCAACCCCTCAAACTAAAGCAGACACTCAAACTAATGCAGCCACTCACTCTAAGGCAGCCCCTCAAACTAAGCTAACCCCTCAAACTAAGGCAGCCCCTCAAACTGAGGCAGCCCCTCAAAATAATGCAGCCCCTCAAACTAATGCAGACCCACAATCGAATGCAGCCCCTCAAACTAATGCAGCCCCTCAATCAAAGGCAGACTCTCAAACTAATGCAGCGCCTCAACCAAAGGCAGCCCCTCAAACTAATGCAGCCGCACAAATTAAGGCAGCCCCTCAAACTAAGGCAGCCTCTAAAAGAAAGGCAGACCCTCAAACTAAGGCAACCGCTCAAACTAAGGCAGACTCTCAAACTAAGGCAGCCGCTCAAACTAAGGCAGCCGCTCAAACTAATGCAGACTCTCAAACTAAGGCAGCCGCTCAAACTAATGCAGCCCCTCAACCAAATGCAGCCCCTCAACCTAATGCAGCCACTCAATCTAAGGCAGCCCCTCAAACCAATGCACCCACTCAAACTAATGCAGCTCCTCAAACTAATGCAGCCCCTCAATCTAAGGCAGCCCCTCAAACTAATGCAGCCACTCAATCAAAGGCAGACTCTCAAACTAATGCAGCCACTCAATCAAAAGCAGCCACTCAAACTAAGCCAACCCCTCAAACTAAGGCAGCCCCTCAAACTAAGGCATACTCTCAAACTGACGCTGCCCCTTAAAGTAAGGCAGCCCCACAAACTAAGGGAGCGCCTCAACCAAAGGCAGCCCCTCAAACTAATGCAGCCGCACAAACTAAGGCAGCCCCTCAAACTCAGGCAGCCTCTCAAACTAAGGCAGCCTGTCAAACTAAGGCAGCCGCTCAAACTAAGGCAGACTCTCAAACTAAGGCAACCCCTCAAACTAACGCAGCCACTCAAACTAAGGCAGACTCTCAAACTAAGGCAGCCTCTCAAACTAAGTCAGCCGCTCAATCTGAGGCAGCCCCTCAAACTAAGGCAGCCCCTCAAACTAAGACAGCCGCTCAAACTAATGCAGCCCCTCAATCTAAGGCAGCCCCTCAATCTAAGGCAGCCCCTCAAACTAAGGCAGCCCCTCAAACTAATGCAGCCCATCAATCTAAGGCAGCCCATCAAACTAATGCAGCAGCTCAAACTAAGGCAGCCCCTCAAACTCAGGCAGCCTCTCAAACTAACGCAGCCGCTGAAACTAAGGCAGCCTGTCAAAGTAAGGCAGACCCTCAAACTAAGGGAGCGCCTCAAACAAAGGCAGCCCCTCAAACTAATGCAGCCGCTCAAATTAAGGCAGCCCCTCAAGCTAAGGCAGCCTCAAAAAGTAAGGCAGACCCTCAAACTAAGGCAGCCTCTCAAACTAAGGCAGCCGCTCAAACTAAGGCAGCCGCTCAAACTCAGGCAGCCCCTCAAACTAAGGCAGCCTCTAAAAGTAAGGCAGACCCTCAAACTAAGGCAGCCGCTCAAACTAAGGCAGACTCTCAAACTAAGGCAGCCCCTCAAACTAAGGCAGCCGCTCAAACTAATGCAGACTCTCAAACTAAGGCAGCCGCTCAAACTAAGGCAGCCGCTCAAATTAAGGCAGCCGCTCAAACTCAGGCAGCCTCTCAAATTAAGGCAGCCGCTCAAACTAAGGCAGCCGCTCAAACTAATGCAGCCCCTCAATCTGAGGCAGCCCCTCAAACTAAGTCAGCCCCTCAAACTAATGCAGCCACTCAATCAAAGGCAGACTCTCAAACTAATGCAGCCGCTCAAACTAAGGCAGAATGTCAAACTAAGGCATCCCCTCAAACTAAGGCAGCCGCTCAAACTAAGGCAGTCGCTGAAACTAAGGCAGCCTGTCACACTAAGGCAGCCGCTCAAACTAAGGCAGACTCTCAAACTGAGGCAAACCCTCAAACTAAGGCAGCCACTCAAACTAAGGCAGACTCTCAAACTAAGGCAGCCTCTCAAACTAATGCAGCCCCTCAATCTAAGGCAGCCCATCAAACAAATGCAGCCCCTCAAACTACGTCAGCCCCTCAAACTAAGTCAGGCCCTCAAACTAATGCAGCCACTCAATCAAAGGCAGACTCTCAAACTAATGCAGCCGCTCAAACTAAGGCAGCCCCTCAAACTCAGGCAGCCTCTCAAACTAACGCAGCCGCTCAAACTAAGGCAGCCCCTCAAACTAAGGCAGCCGCTCAAACTAATGCACACTCTCAAACTGAGGCAGCCGCTCAAACTAAGCCAGACGCTCAAACTAAGGCAGCCTCTCAAATTAAGGCAGCCGCTCAAACTAAGGCAGCCCCTCAAAGTAAGGCAGCCTCTCAAACTAAGGCACTCCCTCAAACTAATGCAGCCCCTCAATCTAAGGCAGCCCCTCATTCTAATGCAACCCCTCAAACTAATGCAGCCCCTCAAACTAAGGCAGCCCCTCTAACTTAGCCAACCCCTCAAACTAAGGCATCCCCTCAAACTAAAGCAGACACTCAAACTAATGCAGCCACTCACTCTAAGGCAGCCCCTCAAACTAAGCTAACCCCTCAAACTAAGGCAGCCCCTCAAACTGAGGCAGCCCCTCAAAATAATGCAGCCCCTCAAACTAATGCAGACCCTCAATCGAATGCAGCCCCTCAAACTAATGCAGCCCCTCAATCAAAGGCAGACTCTCAAACTAATGCAGCGCCTCAACCAAAGGCAGCCCCTCAAACTAATGCAGCCGCTCAAATTAAGGCAGCCCCTCAAACTAAGGCAGCCTCTAAAAGAAAGGCAGACCCTCAAACTAAGGCAACCGCTCAAACTAAGGCAGACTCTCAAACTAAGGCAGCCGCTCAAACTAAGGCAGCCGCTCAAGCTAATGCAGACTCTCAAACTAAGGCAGCCGCTCAAACTAATGCAGCCCCTCAACCTAATGCAGCCCCTCAACCTAATGCAGCCCATCAACCTAATGCAGCCACTCAATCTAAGGCAGCCCCTCAAACTAATGCACCCACTCAAACTAATGCAGCTCCTCAAACTAATGCAGCCCCTCAATCTAAGGTAGCCCCTTTAAACTAATGCAGCCACTCAATCAAAGGCAGACTCTCAAACTAATGCAGCCTCTCAATCAAAAGCAGCCACTCAAACTAAGCCAACCCCTCAAACTAAGGCAGCCCCTCAAACTAAGGCATACTCTCAAACTGACGCTGCCCCTTAAAGTAAGGCAGCCCTACAAACTGAGGGAGCGCCTCAACCAAAGGCAGCCCCTCAAATTAATGCAGCCGCTCAAACTAAGGCAGCCCCTCAAACTCAGGCAGCCTCTCAAACTAAGGCAGCCTGTCAAACTAAGGCAACCCCTCAAACTAACGCAGCCACTCAAACTAAGGCAGACTCTCAAACTAAGGCAGCCTCTCAAACTAAGTCAGCCGCTCAATCTGAGGCAGCCCCTCAAACTAAGGCAGCCCCTCAAACTAAGGCAGCCGCTCAAACTAATGCAGCCCCTCAATCTAAGGCAGCCCCTCAATCTAAGGCAGCCCCTCAAACTAAGGCAGCCCCTCAAACTAATGCAGCCCCTCAATCTAAGGCAGCCCATCAAACTAATGCAGCCGCTCAAACTAAGGCAGCCCCTCAAACTCAGGCAGCCTCTCAAACTAACGCAGCCGCTCAAACTAAGGCAGCCTGTCAAAGTAAGGCAAACCCTCAAACTAAGGGAGCGCCTCAAACAAAGGCAGCCCCTCAAACTAATGCAGCCGCTCAAATTAAGGCAGCCCCTCAAGCTAAGGCAGCCTCAAAAAGTAAGGCAGACCCTCAAACTAAGGCAGCCGCTCAAACTAAGGCAGACTCTCAAACTGAGGCAGACTCTCAAACTAAGGGAGCGCCTCAACCAAAGGCAGCCCCTCAAACTAATGCAGCCGCTCAAATTAAGGCAGCCCCTCAAACTAAGGAAGCCTCTATAAGTAAGGCAGACCCTCAAACTAAGGCAGCAGCTCAAACTAAGGAAGACTCTCAAACTAAGGCAGCCCCTCAAACTAAGGCAGCCGCTCAAACTAATGCACACTCTCAAACTGAGGCAGCCGCTCAAACTAAGCCAGACGCTCAAACTAAGGCAGCCTCTCAAATTAAGGCAGCCGCTCAAACTAAGGCAGCCCCTCAAAGTAAGGCAGCCTCTCAAACTAAGGCACTCGCTCAAATTAATGCAGCCCCTCAATCTAAGGCAGCCCCTCATTCTAATGCAACCCCTCAAACTAATGCAGCCCCTCAAACTAAGGCAGCCCCTCAAACTAAGCCAACCCTTCAAACTAAGGCATCCCCTCAAACTAAGGCATCCCCTCAAACTAAGGCAGACTCTCAAAGTAATGCAGCCACTCAATCTAAGGCAGCCCCTCAAACTAAGCTAACCCCTCAAACTGAGGCAGCCCCTCAAACTGAGGCAGCCCCTCAAAATAATGCAGACCCTCAAACTAATGCAGACCCTCAATCTAATGCAGCACCTCAAACTAATGCAGCCACTCAATCAAAGGCAGACTCTCTAACTAATGCAGCGCCTCAACCAAAGGCAGCCCCTCAAACTAATGCAGCCGCTCAAATTAAGGCAGCCCCTCAAACTAAGGCAGCCTCTAAAAGTAAGGCAGACCCTCAAACTAAGGCAGCCGCTCAAACTAAGGCAGACTCTCAAACTAAGGCAGCCCCTCAAACTAAGGCAGCCGCTCAAACTAATGCAGACTCTCAAACTAAGGCAGCCGCTCAAACTAAGGCAGCCGCTCAAACTAAGGCAGCCGCTCAAACTCAGGCAGCCTCTCAAACTAAGGCAGCCGCTCAAACTAAGGCAGCCGCTCAAACTCAGGCAGCCCCTCAAACTAAGGCAGCCTCTAAAAGTAAGGCAGACCCTCAAACTAAGGCAGCCGCTCAAACTAAGGCAGACTCTCAAACTAAGGCAGCCCCTCAAACTAAGGCAGCCGCTCAAACTAATGCAGACTCTCAAACTAAGGCAGCCGCTCAAACTAAGGCAGCCGCTCATACTAAGGCAGCCGCTCAAACTCAGGCAGCCTCTCAAATTAAGGCAGCCGCTCAAACTAAGGCAGCCGCTCAAACTAATGCAGCCCCTCAATCTGAGGCAGCCCCTCAAACTAAGGCAGCCCCTCAAACTAAGGCAGCCCCTCAAACTAATGCAGCCCCTCAATCTAAGACAGCCCATCAAACAACTGCAGCCCCTCAAACTACGTCAGCCCCTCAAACTAAGTCAGCCCCTCAAACTAATGCAGCCACTCAATCAAAGGCAGACTCTCAAACTAATGCAGCCGCTCAAACTAAGGCAGAATGTCAAACTAAGGCATCCCCTCAAACTAAGGCAGCCGCTCAAACTAAGGCAGTCGCTGAAACTAAGGCAGCCTGTCAAACTAAGGCAGCCGCTCAAACTAAGGCAGACTCTCAAACTGAGGCAAACCCTCAAACTAAGGCAGCCACTCAAACTAAGGCAGACTCTCAAACTAAGGCAGCCTCTCAAACTAAGTCAGCCGCTCAATCTGAGGCAGCCCGTCAAACTAAGGCAGCCCCTCAAACTAAGGCAGCCGCTCAAACTAATGCAGCCCCTCAATCTAAGGCAGCCCCTCAAACTAAGGCAGCCCCTCAACCTAAGGCAGCCCCCCAAACTAATGCAGCCCCTCAATCCAAGGCAGCCCATCAAACAAATGCAGCCCCTCAAACTACGTCAGCCCCTCAAACTAAGTCAGCCCCTCAAACTAATGCAGCCACTCAATCAAAGGCAGACTCTCAAACTAATGCAGCCGCTCAAACTAAGGCAGCCCCTCAAACTCAGGCAGCCTCTCAAACTAACGCAGCCGCTGAAACTAAGGCAGCCTGTCAAAGTAAGGCAGACACACAAACTAAGGGAGCGCCTCAACCAAAGGCAGCCCCTCAAACTAATGCAGCCGCTCAAATTAAGGCAGCCCCTCAAGCTAAGGCAGTCTCAAAAAGTAAGGCAGACCCTCAAACTAAGGCAGCCGCTCAAACTAAGGCAGACTCTCAAACTAAGGCAGACTCTCAAACTAAGGGAGCGCCTCAACCAAAGGCAGCCCCTCAAACTAATGCAGCCGCTCAAATTAAGGCAGCCCCTCAAACTAAGGAAGCCTCTAAAAGTAAGGCAGACCCTCAAACTAAGGCAGCCGCTCAAACTAAGGAAGACTCTCAAACTAAGGCAGCCCCTCAAACTAAGGCAGCCGCTCAAACTAATGCACACTCTCAAACTGAGGCAGCCGCTCAAACTAAGCCAGACGCTCAAACTAAGGCAGCCTCTCAAATTAAGGCAGCCGCTCAAACTAAGGCAGCCCCTCAAAGTAAGGCAGCCTCTCAAACTAAGGCACTCCCTCAAACTAATGCAGCCCCTCAATCTAAGGCAGCCCCTCATTCTAATGCAACCCCTCAAACTAATGCAGCCCCTCAAACTAAGGCAGCCCCTCTAACTAAGCCAACCCCTCAATCTAAGGCATCCCCTCAAACTAAGGCAGACTCTCAAACTAATGCAGCCACTCAATCTAAGGCAGCCCCTCAAACTAAGCTAACCCCTCAAACTAAGGCAGCCCCTCAAACTGAGGCAGCCCCTCAAAATAATGCAGCCCCTCAAACTAATGCAGACCCTCAATCTAATGCAGCCCCTCAAACTAATGCAGCCACTCAATCAAAGGCAGACCCTCAAACTAATGCAGCGCCTCAACCAAAGGCAGCCCCTCAAACTAATGCAGCCGCTCAAATTAAGGCAGCCCCTCAAACTAAGGCAGCCTCTAAAAGTAAGGCAGACCCTCAGACTAAGGCATCCGCTCAAACTAAGGCAGACTCTCAAACTAAGGCAGCCCCTCAAACTAAGGCAGCCGATCAAACTAATGCAGACTCTCAAACTAAGGCAGCCGCTCAAACTAAGGCAGCCGCTCAAACTCAGGCAGCCTCTCAAATTAAGGCAGCCGCTCAAACTAAGGCAGCCCCTCAAACTAAGGCAGCCGCTCAAACTAAGGCAGCCTCTCAAATTCAGGCAGCCGCTCAAACTAAGGCAGCCCCTCAAAGTAAGGCAGCCTCTCAAACTATGGCACTCCCTCAAACTAATGCAGCCCCTCAATCTAAGGCAGCCCCTCATTCTAATGCAACCCCTCAAACTAATGCAGCCCCTCAAACTAATGCAGACCCTCAATCTAATGCAGCTCCTCAAACTAATGCAGCCACTCAATCAAAGGCAGACTCTCAAACGAATGCAGCGCCTCAACAAAAGGCAGCCGCTCAAACTAATGCAGACTCTCAAACTAAGGCAGACTCTCAAACTAAGGCAGCCCCTCAAACTAAGGCAGCCGCTCAAACTAAGGCAGCCGCTCAAACTCAGGCAGCCTCTCAAATTAAGGCAGCCGCTCAAACTAAGGCTGCCGCTCAAACTAATGCAGCCCCTCAATCTGAGGCAGCCCCTCAAACTAAGGCAGCCCCTCAAACTAAGGCAGCCCCTCAAACTAATGCAGCCCCTCAATCCAAGGCAGCCCATCAAACAAATGCAGCCCCACAAACTACGTCAGCACCTCAAACTAAGTCAGGCCCTCAAACTAATGCAGCCACTCAATCAAAGGCAGACTCTCAAACGAATGCAGCCGCTCAAACTAAGGCAGCCCCTCAAACTCAGGCAGCCTCTCAAACTAAGGCAGCCACTCAAACTAAGGCAGCCGCTCAAACTAATGCACACTCTCAAACTGAGGCAGCCGCTCAAACTAAGCCAGCCGCTCAAACTAAGGCAGCCTCTCAAATTCAGGCAGCCGCTCAAACTAAGGCAGCCCCTCAAAGTAAGGCAGCCTCTCAAACTAAGGCACTCCCTCAAACTAATGCAGCACCTCAATCTAAGGCAGCCCCTCATTCTAATGCAACCCCTCAAACTAATGCAGCCCCTCAAACTAAGGCAGCCCCTCTAACTGAGCCAACCCCTCAAACTAAGGCATCCCCTCAAACTAAAGCAGACTCTCAAACTAATGCAGCCACTCAATCTAAGGCAGCCCCTCAAAATAAGCTATCCCCTCAAACTAAGGCAGCCCCTCAAACTGAGGCAGCCCCTCAAAATAATGCAGCCCCTCAAACTAATGCAGACCCTCAATCGAATGCAGCCACTCAAACTAATGCAGCCCCTCAATCAAAGGCAGACTCTCAAACTAATGCAGCGCCTCAACCAAAGGCAACCCCTCAAACTAATGCAGCCGCTCAAATTAAGGCAGCCCCTCAAACTAAGGCAGCCTCTAAAAGTAAGGCAGACCCTCAAACTAAGGCAGCCGCTCAAACTAAGGCAGACTCTCAAACTAAGGCAGCCCCTCAAACTAAGGCAGCCGCTCAAACTAATGCAGACTCTCAAACTAAGGCAGCCGCTCAAACTAATGCAGCCCCTCAACCTAATGCAGCCCCTCAACCTAATGCAGCCCCTTAACCTAATGCAGCCCCTCAACCTAATGCAGCCACTCAATCTAAGGCAGCCCCTCAAACTAATGCACCCACTCAAACTAATGCAGCCCCTCAAACTAATGCAGCCCCTCAATCTAAGGCAGCCCCTCAAACTAATGCAGCCACTCAATCAAAGGCAGACTCTCAAACTAATGCAGCCACTCAATCAAAAGCAGCCCCTCAAACTAAGCCAACCCCTCAAACTAATGCAGCCCCTCAATCCAAGGCAGCCCATCAAACAAATGCAGCCCCTCAAACTACGTCAGCCCCTCAAACTAAGTCAGCCCCTCAAACTAAGTCAGCCCCTCAAACTAATGCAGCCACTCAATCAAAGGCAGACTCTCAAACTAATGCAGCCGCTCAAACTAAGGCAGCCCCTCAAACTCAGGCAGCCTCTCAATCAAAGGCAGACTCTCAAACTAATGCAGCCACTCAATCAAAGGCAGACTCTCAAACTAATGCAGCGCCTCAACCAAAGGCAGCCCCTCAAACTAATGCAGCCGCTCAAATTAAGGCAGCCCCTCAAACTAAGGCAGCCTCTAAAAGTAAGGCAGACCCTCAAACTAAGGCAGCCGCTCAAACTAAGGCACCCTGTCAAACTAAGGCAGCCGCTCAAACTAAGGCAGACTCTCAAACTAAGGCAACCCCTCAAACTAACGCAGCCACTCAAACTAAGGCAGACTCTCAAACTAAGGCAGCCTCTCAAACTAAGTCAGCCGCTCAATCTGAGGCAGCCCCTCAAAATAAGGCAGCCCCTCAAACTAAGGCAGACGCTCAAACTAATGCAGCCCCTCAATCTAAGGCAGCCCCTCAAACTAAGGCAGCCCCTCAAACTAAGGCAGCCCCTCAAACTAAGGCAGCCCCTCAATCTAAGGCAGCCCATCAAACTAATGAAGCCGCTCAAACTAAGGCAGCCCCACAAACTCAGGCAGCCTCTCAAACTAACGCAGCCGCTGAAACTAAGGCAGCCTGTCAAAGTAAGGCAGACCCTCAAACTAAGGGAGCGCCTCAACCAAAGGCAGCCCCTCAAACTAATGCAGCCGCTCAAATTAAGGCAGCCCCTCAAGCTAAGGCAGCCTCAAAAAGTAAGGCAGACCCTCAAACTAAGGCAGCCGCTCAAACTAAGGCAGACTCTCAAACTGAGGCAGACTCTCAAACTAAGGGAGCGCCTCAACCAAAGGCAGCCCCTCAAACTAATGCAGCCGCTCAAATTAAGGCGGCCCCTCAAACTAAGGAAGCCTCTATAAGTAAGGCAGACCCACAAACTAAGGCAGCCGCTCAAACTAAGGAAGACTCTCAAACTAAGGCAGCCCCTCAAACTAAGGCAGCCGCTCAAACTAATGCACACTCTCAAACTGAGGCAGCCGCTCAAACTAAGCCAGACGCTCAAACTAAGGCAGCCTCTCAAATTAAGGCAGCCCCTCATTCTAATGCAACCCCTCAAACTGATGCAACCCCTCAAACTAAGGCAGCCCCTCTAACTAAGCCAACCCCTCAAACTAAGGCATCCCCTCAAACTAAGGCATCCCCTCAAACTAAGGCAGACTCTCAAACTAATGCAGCCACTCAATCTAAGATAGCCCCTCAAACTAAGCTAACCCCTCAAACTAAGGCAGCCCCTCAAACTGAGGCAGCCCCTCAAAATAATGCAGACCCTCAAACTAATGCAGACCCTCAATCTAATGCAGCACCTCAAACTAATGCAGCCACTCAATCAAAGGCAGACTCTCAAACTAATGCAGCGCCTCAACCAAAGGCAGCCCCTCAAACTAATGCAGCCTCTAAAAGTAAGGCAGACCCTCAAACTAAGGCAGCCGCTCAAACTAAGGTAGACTCTCAAAGTAAGGCAGCCCCTCAAACTAAGGCAGCCGCTCAAACTCAGGCATCCTCTCAAATTCAGGCAGCCGCTCAAACTAAGGCAGCCGCTCAAACTAATGCAGCCCCTCAATCTGAGGCAGCCCCTCAAACTAAGGCAGCCCCTCAAACTAAGGCAGACCCTCAAACTAATGCAGCCCCTCAATCTAAGGCAGCCCATCAAACAAATACAGCCCCTCAAACTACGTCAGCCCCTCAAACTAAGTCAGCCCCTCAAACTAATGCAGCCACTCAATCAAAGGCAGACTCTCAAACTAATGCAGCCGCTCAAACTAAGGCAGCCCCTCAAACTCAGGCAGCCTCTCAATCAAAGGCAGACTCTCAAACTAATGCAGCCACTCAATCAAAGGCAGACTCTCAAACTAATGCAGCGCCTCAACCAAAGGCAGCCCCTCAAACTAATGCAGCCGCTCAAATTAAGGCAGCCCCTCAAACTAAGGCAGCCTCTAAAAGTAAGGCAGACCCTCAAACTAAGGCAGCCGCTCAAACTAAGGCAGACTCTCAAACTAAGGCAGCCCCTCAAACTAAGGCAGCCCCTCAAACTAATGCAGACTCTCAAACTAAGGCAGCCGCTCAAACTAATGCAGCCGCTCAAACTCAGGCAGCCTCTCAAATTAAGGCAGCCGCTCAAACTAAGGCAGCCGCTCAAACTAATGCAGCCCCTCAATCTGAGGCAGCCCCTCAAACTAAGGCAGCCCCTCAAACTAAGGCAGCCCCTCAAACTAATGCAGCCCCTCAATCTAAGGCAGCCCATCAAACAAATGCAGCCCCTCAAACTACGTCAGCACCTCAAACTAAGTCAGCCCCTCAAACTAAGTCAGCCCCTCAAACTAATGCAGCCACTCAATCAAAGGCAGACTCTCAAGCTAATGCAGCCTCTAAAAGTAAGGCAGACCCTCAAACTAAGGCAGCCGCTCAAACTAAGGCATACTCTCAAACTGACGCTGCCCCTTAAAGTAAGGCAGCCCTACAAACTAAGGGAGCGCCTCAACCAAAGGCAGCCCCTCAAACTAATGCAGTCGCTCAAACTAAGGCAGCCCCTCAAACTCAGGCAGCCTCTCAAACTAAGGCAGCCTGTCATACTAAGGCAGCCGCTCAAACTAAGGCAGACTCTCAAACTAAGGCAACCCCTCAAACTAACGCAGCCACTCAAATTAAGGCAGCCTCTCAAACTAAGGCAGCCTCTCAAACTAAGTCAGCCGCTCAATCTGAGGCAGCCCCTCAAACTAAGGCAGCCCCTCAAACTAAGGCAGACGCTCAAACTAATGCAGCCCCTCAATCTAAGGCAGCCCCTCAAACTAAGTCAGCCCCTCAAACTAAGGCAGCCCCTCAAACTAATGCAGCCCCTCAATCTAAGGCAGCCCATCAAACTAATGCAGCCGCTCAAACTAAGGCAGCCCCTCAAACTCAGGCAGCCTCTCAAACTAACGCAGCCACTGAAACTAAGGCAGCTTGTCAAAGTAAGGCAGACCCTCAAACCAAGGGAGCGCCTCAACCAAAGGCAGCCCCTCAAACTAATGCAGCCGCTCAAATTAAGGCAGCCCCTCAAGCTAAGGCAGCCTCAAAAAGTAAGGCAGACCCTCAAACTAAGGCAGCCGCTCAAACTAAGGCAGACACTCAAACTGAGGCAGACTCTCAAACTGAGGCAGACTCTCAAACTAAGGGAGCGCCTCAACCAAAGGCAGCCCCTCAAACTAATGCAGCCGCTCAAATTAAGGCGGCCCCTCAAACTAAGGAAGCCTCGATAAGTAAGGCAGACCCTCAAACTAAGGCAGCCGCTCAAACTAAGGAAGACTCTCAAACTAAGGCAGCCCCTGAAACTAAGGCAGCCGCTCAAACTAATGCACACTCTCAAACTGAGGCAGCCGCTCAAACTAAGCCAGACGCTCAAACTAAGGCAGCCTCTCAAATTAAGGCAGCCG
Source organism: Heterodontus francisci (assembly GCF_036365525.1). NCBI lineage: Eukaryota > Metazoa > Chordata > Chondrichthyes > Heterodontiformes > Heterodontidae > Heterodontus > Heterodontus francisci. The sequence continues at coordinate 4,545,642 of NW_027141655.1, read as the reverse complement.
CTCAAACTAAGGCAGCCCCTCAAAGTAAGGCAGCCTCTCAAACTAAGGCACTCCCTCAAACTAATGCAGCCCCTCAATCTAAGGCAGCCCCTCATTCTAATGCAACCCCTCAAACTAATGCAGCCCCTCAAACTAAGGCAGCCCCTCTAACTAAGCCAACCCCTCAAACTAAGGCATCCCCTCAAACTAAGGCATCCCCTCAAACTAAGGCAGACTCTCAAACTAATGCAGCCACTCAATCTAAGATAGCCCCTCAAACTAAGCTAACCCCTCAAACTAAGGCAGCCCCTCAAACTGAGGCAGCCCCTCAAAATAATGCAGACCCTCAAACTAATGTAGACCCTCAATCTAATGCAGCACCTCAAACTAATGCAGCCACTCAATCAAAGGCAGACTCTCAAACTAATGCAGCGCCTCAACCAAAGGCAGCCCCTCAAACTAATGCAGCCTCTAAAAGTAAGGCAGACCCTCAAACTAAGGCAGCCGCTCAAACTAAGGTAGACTCTCAAAGTAAGGCAGCCCCTCAAACTAAGGCAGCCGCTCAAACTAATGCAGACTCTCAAACTAAGGCAGCCGCTCAAACTAAGGCAGCCGCTCAAACTCAGGCAGCCTCTCAAATTAAGGCAGCCGCTCAAACTAAGGCAGCCGCTCAAACTAATGCAGGCCCTCAATCTGAGGCAGCCCCTCAAACTAAGGTAGCCCCTCAAACTAAGGCAGACTCTCAAACTAATGCAGCCCCTCAATCTAAGGCAGCCCATCAAACAAATGCAGCCCCTCAAACTACGTCAGCCCCTCAAACTAAGTCAGCCCCTCAAACTAATGCAGCCACTCAATCAAAGGCAGACTCTCAAACTAATGCAGCCGCTCAAACTAAAGCAGCCCCTCAAACTCAGGCAGCCTCTCAATCAAAGGCAGACTCTCAAACTAATGCAGCCACTCAATCAAAGGCAGACTCTCAAACTAATGCAGCGCCTCAACCAAAGGCAGCCCCTCAAACTAATGCAGCCGCTCAAATTAAGGCAGCCCCTCAAACTAAGGCAGCCTCTAAAAGTAAGGCAGACCCTCAAACTAAGGCAGCCGCTCAAACTAAGGCAGACTCTCAAACTAAGGCAGCCCCTCAAACTAAGGCAGCCCCTCAAACTAATGCAGACTCTCAAACTAAGGCAGCCGCTCAAACTAATGCAGCCCCTCAATCTGAGGCAGCCCCTCAAACTAAGGCAGCCCCTCAAACTAAGGCAGCTCCTCAAACTAAGGCAGCCCCTCAAACTAAGGCAGCCCCTCAATCTAAGGCAGCCCATCAAACAAATGCAGCCCCTCAAACTACGTCAGCCCCTCAAACTAAGTCAGCCCCTCAAACTAAGTCAGCCCCTCAAACTAATGCAGCCACTCAATCAAAGACAGACTCTCAAACTAATGCAGCCGCTCAAACTAAGGCAGCCCCTCAAACTCAGGCAGCCTCTCAAACTAACGCAGCCGCTCAAACTAAGGCAGCCTGTCAAGATAAGGCAGACCCTCAAACTAATGCAGCGCCTCAACCAAAGGCAGCCCCTCAAACTAATGCAGCCGCTCAAATTAAGGCGGTCCCTCAAACTAAGGCAGCCTCAAAAAGTAAGGCAGACCCTCAAACTAAGGCAGCCGCTCAAACTAAGGCAGACTCTCAAACTAAGGCAGACTCTCAAACTAAGGGAGCGCCTCAACCAAAGGCAGCCCCTCAAACTAATGCAGCCGCTCAAGTTAAGGCAGCCCCTCAAACTGAGGAAGCCTCTAAAAGTAAGGCAGACCCTCAAACTAAGGCAGCCGCTCAAACTAAGGCAGCCTCTCAAATTAAGGCAGCCGCTCAAACTAAGGCAGCCCCTCAAAGTAAGGCAGCCTCTCAAACTAAGGCACTCCCTCAAACTAATGCAGCCCCTCAATCTAAGGCAGCCCCTCATTCTAATGCAACCCCTCAAACTAATGCAGCCCTCAAACTAAGGCAGCCCCTCAAACTAAGGCAGCCCCTCAAACTAAGGCAGCCCCTCTAACTTAGCCAACCCCTCAAACTAAGGCATCCCCTCAAACTAAAGCAGACTCTCAAACTAATGCAGCCACTCAATCTAAGGCAGCCCCTCAAACTAAGCTAACCCCTCAAACTAAGGCAGCCCCTCAAACTGAGGCAGCCCCTCAAAATAATGCAGCCCCTCAAACTAATGCAGACCCTCAATCGAATGCAGCCCCTCAAACTAATGCAGCCTCTCAATCAAAGGCAGACTCTCAAACTAATGCAGCGCCTCAACCAAAGGCAGCCCCTCAAACTAATGCAGCCGCTCAAATTAAGGCAGCCCCTCAAACTAAGACAGCCTCTAAAAGTAGGGCAGACCCTCAAACTAAGGCAGACTCTCAAACTAAGGCAGCCCCTCAAACTAAGGCAGCCGCTTAAACTAAGGCAGCCGCTCAAACTAATGCAGACTCTCAAACTAAGGCAGCCGCTCAAACTAAGGCAGCCCCTCAACCTAAGGCAGCCCCTCAACCTAATGCAGCCACTCAATCTAAGGCAGCCCCTCAAACTAATGCACCCACTCAAACTAATGCAGCCCCTCAAACTAATGCAGCCCCTCAATCTAAGGCAGACCCTCAAACTAATGCAGCCACTCAATCAAAGGCAGACTCTCAAACTAATGCAGCCACTCAATCAAAAGCAGCCCCTCAAACTAAGCCAACCCCACAAACTAAGGCAGCCCCTCAAACTAAGGCAGACTCTCAAACTGACGCTGCCCCTTAAGGTAAGGCAGCCCTAGAAACTAAGGGAGCGCCTCAACCAAAGGCAGCCCCTCAAACTAATGCAGCCGCTCAAACTAAGGCAGCCCCTCAAACTCAGGCAGCCTCTCAAACTAAGGCAGCCTGTCAAACTAAGGCAGCCTGTCAAACTAAGGCAGCCGCTCAAACTAAGGCAGCCGCTCAAACTAAGGCAGACTCTCAAACTAAGGCAACCCCTCAAACTAAGGCAGCCACTCAAACTAAGGCAGACTCTCAAACTAAGGCAGCCTCTCAAACTAAGTCAGCCGCTCAATCTGAGGCAGCCCCTCAAACTAAGGCAGCCCCTCAAACTAAGGCAGCCGCTCAAACTAATGCAGCCCCTCAATCTAAGGCAGCCCCTCAAACTAAGGCAGCCCCTCAAACTAAGGCAGCCCCTCAAACAAATGCTGCCCCTCAATCTAAGGCAGCCCATCAAACTAATGCAGCCGCTCAAACTAAGGCAGCCCCTCAAACTCAGGCAGCCTCTCAAACTAACGCAGCCGCTGAAACTAAGGCAGCCTGTCAAAGTAAGGCAGACCCTCAAACTAAGGGAGCGCCTCAACCAAAGGCAGCCCCTCAAACTAATGCAGCCGCTCAAATTAAGGCAGCCCCTCAACTAAGGCAGCCTCAAACTAAGGCAGCCGCTCAAACTAAGGCAGACTCTCAAACTGAGGCAGACTCTCAAACTAAGGGAGCGCCTCAACCAAAGGCAGCCCCTCAAACTAATGCAGCCGCTCAAATTAAGGCAGCCCCGCAAACTAAGGAAGACTCTATAAGTAAGGCAGACCCTCAAACTAAGGCAGCCGCTCAAACTAAGGAAGACTCTCAAACTAAGGCAGCCCCTCAAACTAAGGCAGCCGCTCAAACTAATGCACACTCTCAAACTGAGGCAGCCGCTCAAACTAAGCCAGACGCTCAAACTAAGGCAGCCTCTCAAATTAAGGCAGCCGCTCAAATCAAGGCAGCCCCTCAAAGTAAGGCAGCCTCTCAAACTAAGGCACTCCCTCAAACTAATGCAGCCCCTCAATCTAAGGCAGCCCCTCATTCTAATGCAACCCCTCAAACTAATGCAGCCCCTCAAACTAAGGCAGCCCCTCTAACTAAGCCAACCCCTCAAACTAAGGCATCCCCTCAAACTAAGGCAGACTCTCAAACTAATGCAGCCACTCAATCTAAGGAAGCCCCTCAAACTAAGCTAACCCCTCAAACTAAGGCAGCCCCTCAAACTGAGGCAGCCCCTCAAAATAATGCAGACCCTCAAACTAATGCAGACCCTCAATCTAATGCAGCACCTCAAACTAATGCAGCCACTCAATCCAAGGCAGACTCTCAACCTAATGCAGCGCCTCAACCAAAGGCAGCCCCTCAAACTAATGCAGCCGCTCAAATTAAGGCAGCCCCTCAAACTAAGGCAGCCTCTAAAAGTAAGGCAGACCCTCAAACTAAGGCAGCCGCTCAAACTAAGGCAGACTCTCAAACTAAGGCAGCCCCTCAAACTAAGGCAGCCGCTCAAACTAATGCAGACTCTCAAACTAAGGCAGCCGCTCAAACTAAGGCAGCTGCTCAAACTCAGGCAGCCTCTCAAATTAAGGCAGCCGCTCAAACTAAGGCAGCCGCTCAAACTAATGCAGCCCCTCAATCTGAGGCAGCCCCTCAAACTAAGGCAGCCCCTCAAACTAATGCAGCCCCTCAATCTAAGGCAGCCCATCAAACAAATGCAGCCCCTCAAACTACGTCAGCCCCTCAAACTAAGTCAGCCCCTCAAACTAATGCAGCCACTCAATCAAAGGCAGACTCTCAAACTAATGCAGCCGCTCAAACTAAGGCAGCCCCTCAAACTCAGGCAGCCTCTCAAACTAACGCAGCCGCTCAAACTAAGGCAGCCTGTCTAAGTAAGGCAGACCCTCAAACTAAGGGAGCGACTCAACCAAAGGCAGCCCCTCAAACTAATGCAGCCGCTCAAATTAAGGCAGTCCCTCAAACTAAGGCAGCCTCAAAAAGTAAGGCAGCCGCTCAAACTAAGGCAGCCGCTCAAACTAAGGCAGACTCTCAAACTAAGGCAGACTCTCAAACTAAGGGAGCGCCTCAACCAAAGGCAGCCCCTCAAACTAATGCAGCCGCTCAAATTAAGGCAGCCCCTCAAACTAAGGAAGCCTCTAAAAGTAAGGCAGACCCTCAAACTAAGGCAGCCGCTCAAACGAAGGAAGACTCTCAAACTAAGGCAGCCCCTCAAACTAAGGCAGCCGCTCAAACCTATGCACACTCTCAAACTGAGGCAGCCGCTCAAACTAAGCCAGCCGCTCAAACTAAGGCAGCCTCTCAAATTAAGGCAGCCGCTCAAACTAAGGCAGCCCTTCAAAGTAAGGCAGCCTCTCAAACTAAGGCACTCCCTCAAACTAATGCAGCCCCTCAATCTAAGGCAGCCCCTCATTCTAATGCAACCCCTCAAACGAATGCAGCCCCTCAAACTAAGGCAGCCCCTCTAACTTAGCCAACCCCTCGAACTAAGGCATCCCCACAAACTAAGGCAGACTCTCAAACTAATGCAGCCACTCAATCTAAGGCAGCCCCTCAAACTAAGCTAACCCCTCAAACTAAGGCAGCCCCTCAAACTGAGGCAGCCCCTCAAAATAATGCAGCCCCTCAAACTAATGCAGACCCTCAATCTAATGCAGCCCCTCAAACTAATGCAGCCACACAATCAAAGGCAGACTCTCAAACTAATGCAGCGCCTCAACCAAAGGCAGCCCCTCAAACTAATGCAGACCCTCAAACTAAGGCAGCCGCTCAAACGAAGGAAGACTCTCAAACTAAGGCAGCCCCTCAAACTAAGGCAGCCGCTCAAACTAATGCACACTCTCAAACTGAGGCAGCCGCTCAAACTAAGCCAGCCGCTCAAACTAAGGCAGCCTCTCAAATTAAGGCAGCCGCTCAAACTAAGGCAGCCCTTCAAAGTAAGGCAGCCTCTCAAACTAAGGCACTCCCTCAAACTAATGCAGCCCCTCAATCTAAGGCAGCCCCTCATTCTAATGCAACCCCTCAAACGAATGCAGCCCCTCAAACTAAGGCAGCCCCTCTAACTTAGCCAACCCCTCGAACTAAGGCATCCCCACAAACTAAGGCAGACTCTCAAACTAATGCAGCCACTCAATCTAAGGCAGCCCCTCAAACTAAGCTAACCCCTCAAACTAAGGCAGCCCCTCAAACTGAGGCAGCCCCTCAAAATAATGCAGCCCCTCAAACTAATGCAGACCCTCAATCTAATGCAGCCCCTCAAACTAATGCAGCCACACAATCAAAGGCAGACTCTCAAACTAATGCAGCGCCTCAACCAAAGGCAGCCCCTCAAACTAATGCAGCCGCTCAAATTAAGGCAGCCCCTCAAACTAAGGCAGCCTCTAAAAGTAAGGCAGACCCTCAAACTAAGGCAGCCGCTCAAACAAAGGCAGACTCTCAAACTAAGGCAGCCCCTCAAACTAAGGCAGCCGCTCACACTAATGCAGACTCTCAAACTAAGGCAGCCGCTCAAACTAAGGCAGCCGCTCAAACTCAGGCAGCCTCTCAAATTAAGGCAGCCGCTCAAACTAAGACAGCCCCTCAAAGTAAGGCAGCCCCACAAACTAAGGCACTCCCTCAAACTAATGCAGCCCCTCAATCTAAGGCAGCCCCTCAATCTAAGGCAGCCCCTCATTCTAATGCAACCCCTCAAACTAATGCAGCCCCTCAAACTAATGCAGCCCCTCAAACTAAGGCAGCACTTCTAACTAAGCCAACCCCTCGAACTAAGGAATCCCCTCAAACTAAGGCAGACTCTCAAACTAATGCAGCCCCTCAATCTAAGGCAGCCCCTCATAATAATGCAGCCCCTCAAACAAATGCAGTCCCTCAATCTAATGAAGCCCCTCAAACTAATGCAGCCACTCAATCAAAGGCAAGCTCTCAAACTAATGCAGCCACTCAATCAAAGCCAGACCCTCAAACTCAGCCAACCACTCAAAGTAAGGCAGCCCCTCAAACTAAGGCAGACTCTCAAACTAATACAGCCCCTTAAAGTAAGGCAGCCCCTCAAACTAAGGCAGCCCCTCTAATGAAGCCAACCCATCAAACTAAGGCATACCCTCAAACTAAGGCAGACTCTCAAACTAATGCAGCCCCTCAATCTAAGGCAGCCTCTTAATCTAAGACAGCCCCTCAAACAAATGCAGCCCGTCAAACCAAGGCAGCCGCTCAAACTAAGGCAGCCCCTCAAACTAAGGCAGCCGCTCAAACTAAGGCAGCCCCTCAAACTAAGGCAGCCCCTCAAACTCAGGCAGCCGCTCAAACTAAGGCAGCCCCTCAAACTGAGACAGCCGCTCAAACTAATGCAGCCCCTCAGTCTAAAGCAGCCCCTCAAACTCAGGCAGCCTTTCAATCTAAGGTAGCCGCTCAAACTAAGGCAGCCCCTTAAACTAAGACAGTCGCTCAAACTAATGCAGCCCCTCAAACTAAGGCTGCCGCTCAAATTATGGCAGCCCCTCAAACTATGGCACACTCTCAAACGAAGGCAGCCACTCAAACTTAGGCAGCCTCTCAAACTAAGGCTGCCCCTTAAACTAATGCAGCCCCTCAAACTAATGCAGAACTCTATCTAAGGCAGCCCCTCAAACTAATGCAGCCCCTGAAACTAATGCAGCCCCTCAAACTAATGCAGCCCCTCAAACTAATGCAGCCCCTCAAACTAATGCAGCCCCTCAATCTAAGGCAGCCCCTCAAACTAATGCAGCCACTCAATGAAAGGCAGACTCTCAAACCAATGCAGCCACTCAATCAAAGGCAGCCCCTCAAACTAAGGCAGCCCCTCAAACTAAGGCAGACTCTCAAACTGACGCTGCCCCTTAAAGTAAGGCAGCCCTACAAACTAAGGGAGCGCCTCAACCAAAGGCAGCCCCTCAAACTAATGCAGCCGCTCAAACAAAGGCAGCCCCTCAAACTCAGGCAGCCTCTCAAACTAAGGCAGCCGCTGAAACTAAGGCAGCCTGTCAAACGAAGGCAGCCGCTCAAACTAAGGCAGACTCTCAAACTAAGGCAACCCCTCAAACTAAGGCAGCCGCTCAAACTAAGGCAGACTCTCAAACTAAGGCAGCCTCTCAAACTAAGTCAGCCGCTCAATCTAAGGCAGCCCCTCAAACTAAGGCAGCCCCTCAAACTAAGGCAGCCGCTCAAACTAATGCAGCCCCTCAATCTAAGGCAGCCCCTCAACTAAGGCAGCCGCTCAAAATAAAGCAGCCCATCAAACTAATGCAGCCCCTCAAACTAAGGCAGCCACTCAAACTAAGGCAGCCCCTCAAACTAAGGCAGCCCCTCAATCTAAGGCAGCCCCTGAACTAAGGCAGCCGCTCAAAATAAGGCATCCCATCAAACTAATGCAGCCCCTCAAATTACGTCAGCCCCTCAAACTAAGTCAGCCCCTCAAACTAATGCAAACACTCAATCAAAGCCAGACTCTCATACTAATGCAACCGCTCAAACTAAGGCAGCCCCTCAAACCCAGGCAGCCTCTCAAACTAACGCAGCCGCTCAAACTAAGGCAGCTTGTCAAAGTAAGGCAGACCCTCAAACTAAGGGAGCGCCTCAACCAAAGGCAGCCCCTCAAACTAATGCAGCCGCTCAAATTAAGGCAGCCCCTCAAACTAAGGCAGCCTCTAAAAGTAAGGCAGACCCTCAAACTAAGGAGGCCGCTCAAACTAAGGCAGACTCTCGAACTAAGGCAGACCCTCAAACTAAGGGAGCGCCTCAACTAAAAGCAGCCCCTCAAACTAATGCAGCCGCTCAAATTAAGGCAGCCCCTCAAACTAAGGCAGCCTCTAAAAGTAAGGCAGCCCCTCAAACTAAGGCAGCCGCTCAAACTAATGCAGACTCTCAAACTAAGGCAGCCGCTCAAACTAAGGCAGCCGCTCAAACGAAGGCAGCCTCTGAAATTAAGGCAGCCGCTCAAACTAAGGCAGCCCCTCAAAGTAAGGCAGCCTCTCAAACTAAGGCACTCCCTCAGACTAATGCAACCCCTCAAACTAATGCAGCCCCTCAAACTAAGGCAGCCCCTCTAACTAAGCCAACGCCTCAAACTAAGGCATCCCCTCAAACTGAGGCAGACTCTCAAACTAATGCAGCCACTCAATCTAAGGCAGCCCCTCAAACTAAGCCAACCCCTCAAACTAAAGCAGCCCCTCAAACTAAGGCAGCCCCTCAAACTAAGGCAGCCCCTCAAAATAATGCGGCCCCTCAAACTAATGCAGACCCTCAATCTAATGCAGCCCCTCAAACTAATGCAGCCACTCACTCAAAGGCAGACTCTCAAACTAATGCAGCCACTCAATCTAAGGCAGCCCCTCAAACTAAGCCAACCCCTCAAACTAAGGCAGCCCCTCAAACTAAGGCAGCCCCTCAAAATAATGCGGTCCCTCAAACTAATGCAGACCCTCAATCTAATGCAGCACCTCAAACTAATGCAGCCACTCACTCAAAGGCAGACTCTCAAACTAATGCAGCCCCTCAATCTAAGGCAGCTCCTCATTCTAATGCAACCCCTCAAACTAATGCAGCCCCTCAAACTAAGGCAGCCCCTCTAACTAAGCCAACCCCTCAAACTAAGGAATCCCCTCAAACTAAGGCAGACTCTCAAACTAATGCAGCCACTCAATCTAAGGCAGACCCTCAAACTAAGCCAACCCCTCAAAGTAAGGAAGCCCCTCAAAGTAATGCAGCCGCTCAAACAAATGCAACCCCTCAATATAATGCAGCCCCTCAAACTAATGCAGCCACTCAATCAAAGGCAAGCTCTCAAACTAATGCAGCCACTCAATCAAAGGCAGCCCCTCAAACTCAGCCAACCACTCAAACTAAGACAGCCCCTCAAACTAAGGCAGACTCTCAAACTAATGCAGCCCCTTAAAGTAAGGCAGCCCCTCAAACTAAGGGAGCGCCTCAACCAAAGGCAGCCCCTCAAACTAAGGCAGCCCCTCTAACTAAGCCAACCCATCAAACTAAGGCATCCCCTCATACTAAGGCAGCCTCTCAAACTAATGCAGCCACTCAATCTAAGGCAGCCCCTCGAACAAAGCCAACCCCTCAAACTAAGGCATCCCCTCAAACTAAGGCAGACTCTCAAACGAATGCAGCCCCTCATTCTAAGGCAGCCCCCTAATCTAAGACAGCCCCTCAAACTCATGCAGCCCCTCAAACCAAGGCAGCCGCTCAAACTAAGGCAGCCCCTCAAACTCAGGCAGCCGCTCAAACTAAGGCAGCCCCTCAAACTCAGGCAGCCGCTCAAACTAAGGCAGCCCCTCAAACTGAGACAGCCGCTCAAACTAATGCAGCCCCTCAGTCTAAAGCAGCCCCTCAAACACAGGCAGCCTCTCAATCTAAGGCAGCCGCTCAAACTAAGGCAGCCCCTCAAACTAAGACAGTCGCTCAAACTCAGGCATCCCCTCAAACTAAGGCAGACTCTCAAACTAATGCAGCCCCTCATTCTAAGGCAGCCCCTTAATCTAAGACAGCCCCTCAAACTCATGCAGCCCCTCAAACCAAGGCAGCCGCTCAAACTAAGGCAGCCCCTCAAACTCAGGCAGCCGCTCAAACTAAGGCAGCCCCTCAAACTCAGGCAGCCGCTCAAACTAAGGCAGCCCCTCAAACTGAGACAGCCGCTCAAACTAATGCAGCCCCTCAGTCTAAAGCAGCCCCTCAAACACAGGCAGCCTCTCAATCTAAGGCAGCCGCTCAAACTAAGGCAGCCCCTCAAACTAAGACAGTCGCTCAAACTAATGCAGCCCCTCAAACTATGGCAGCCCCTCAAACTTAGGCAGCCTATCAAACTTAGGCTGCCCCTTAAACTAATGCAGCCCCTCAAACTAATGCAGAACTCTATCTAAGGCAGCCCCTCAAACTAATGCAGCCCCTCAAACTAATGCAGCCCCTCAAACTAATGCAGCCCCACAATCCAGGGCAGCCCCTCAAACTAATGTAGCCACTCAAACTAATGCAGCCCCTCAAACTAATGCAGCCCCTCAATCAAAGGCAGCCCCTCAAACTAATGCACCCCCTCAAGCTAATGCAGCCCCTCAAACTAATGCAGCCCCTCAAACTAATGCAGCCCCTGAATCTAAGGCAGCCCCTCAAACTAATGCAGCCACTCAATCAAAGGCAGACTCTCAAACTAATGCAGTCACTCAATCAAAGGCAGCCCCTCAAACTAAGGCAGCCGCTCAAACTAAGGCAGACTCTCAAACTGACGCTGCCCCTTAAAGTAAGGCTGCCCTACAAAATAAGGGAGCGCCTCAACCAAAGGCAGCCCCTCAAACTAATGCAGCCGCTCAAACTAAGGCAGCCCCTCAAACTCAGGCAGCCTCTCAAACTAAGGCAGCCGCTGAAACTAAGGCAGCCTGTCAAACGAAGGCAGCCGCTCAAACTAAGGCAGACTCTCAAACTAAGGCAACCCCTCAAACTAAGGCAGCCGCTCAAACTAAGGCAGACTCTCAAACTAATGCAGCCCCTCAAACTAAGTCAGCCGCTCAATCTAAGGCAGCCCCTCATTCTAATGCAACCCCTCAAACTAATGCAGCCCCTCAAACTAAGGCAGCACTTCTAACTAAGCCAACCCCTCGAACTAAGGAATCCCCTCAAACTAAGGCAGACTCTCAAACTAATGCAGCCCCTCAATCTAAGGCAGCCCCTCATAATAATGCAGCCCCTCAAACAAATGCAGTCCCTCAATCTAATGAAGCCCCTCAAACTAATGCAGCCACTCAATCAAAGGCAAGCTCTCAAACCAATGCAGCCACTCAATCAAAGCCAGACCCTCAAACTCAGCCAACCACTCAAACTAAGGCAGCCCCTCAAACTAAGGCAGACTCTCAAACTAATACAGCCCCTTAAAGTAAGGCAGCCTCTCAAACTGAGGGAGCGCCTCAACCAAAGGCAGCCCCTCAAACTAAGGCAGCCCCTCTAATGAAACCAACCAATCAAACTAAGGCATACCCTCAAACTAAGGCAGACTCTCAAACTAATGCAGCCCCTCAATCTAAGGCAGCCTCATAATCTAAAACAGCCCCTCAAACAAATGCAGCCCGTCAAACCAAGGCAGCCGCTCAAACTAAGGCAGCCCCTCAAACTAAGGCAGCCGCTCAAACTAAGGCAGCCCCTCAAACTCAGGCAGCCGCTCAAACTAAGGCAGCCCCTCAAACTGAGACAGCCGCTCAAACTAATGCAGCCCCTCAGTCTAAAGCAGCCCCTCAAACTCAGGCAGACTCTCAATCTGAGGCAGCCGCTCAAACTAAGGCAGCCACTTAAACTAAGACAGTCGCTCAAACTAATGCAGCCCCTCAAACTAAGGCTGCCGCTCAAATTATGGCAGCCCCTCAAACTATGGCACACTCTCAAACGAAGGCAGCCACTCAAACTTAGGCAGCCTCTCAAACTAAGGCTGCCCCTTAAACTAATGCAGCCCCTCAAACTAATGCAGAACTCTATCTAAGGCAGCCCCTCAAACTAATGCAGCCCCTGAAACTAATGCAGCCCCTCAAACTAATGCAGCCCCTCAAACTGATGCAGCCCCTCAAACTAATGCAGCCCCTCAAACTAATGCAGCCCCTCAATCTAAGGCAGCCCCTCAAACTAATGCAGCCACTCAATGAAAGGCAGACTCTCAAACCAATGCAGCCACTCAATCAAAGGCAGCCCCTCAAACTAAGGCAGCCCCTCAAACTAAGGCAGACTATCAAACTGACGCTGCCCCTTAAAGTAAGGCAGCCCTACAAACTAAGGGAGCGCCTCAACCAAAGGCAGCCCCTCAAGCTAATGCAGCCGCTCAAACTAAGGCAGCCCCTCAAACTCTAGCAGCCTCTCAAACTAAGGAAGCCGCTGAAACTAAGGCAGCCTGTCAAACGAAGGCAGCCGCTCAAACTAAGGCAGACTCTCAAACAAAGGCAACCCCTCAAACTAAGGCAGCCGCTCAAACTAAGGCAGCCTCTCAAACTAAGTCAGCCGCTCAATCTAAGGCAGCCCCTCAAACTAAGGCAGCCCCTCAAACTAAGGCAGCCGCTCAAACTAATGCAGCCCCTCAATCTAAGGCAGCCCCTCAACTAAGGCAGCCGCTCAAAATAAAGCAGCCCATCAAACTAATGCAGCCCCTCAAAGTAAGGCAGCCCCTCAAACTAAGGCAGCCCCTCAAACTAAGGCAGCCCCTCAATCTAAGGCAGCCCCTCAACTAAGGCAGCCGCTCAAAATAAGGCATCCCATCAAACTAATGCAGCTCCTCAAATTACGTCAGCCCCTCAAACTAAGTCAGCCCCTCAAACTAATGCAGCCACTCAATCAAAGCCAGACTCTCAAACTAATGCAACCGCTCAAACTAAGGCAGCCCCTCAAGCCCAGGCAGCCTCTCAAACTAACGCAGCCGCTCAAACTAAGGCAGCTTGTCAAAGTAAGGCAGACCCTCAAACTAAGGGAGCGCCTCAACCAAAGGCAGCCCCTCAAACTAATGCAGCCGCTCAAATTAAGGCAGCCCCTCAAACTAAGGCAGCCTCTAAAAGTAAGGCAGACCCTCAAACTAAGGCAGCCGCTCAAACTAAGGCAGACTCTCGAACTAAGGCAGACCCTCAAACTAAGGGAGCGCCTCAACTAAAAGCAGCCCCTCAAACTAAGGCAGCCGCTCAAATTAAGGCAGCCCCTCAAACTAAGGCAGCCTCTAAAAGTAAGGCAGCCCCTCAAACTAAGGGAGCCGCTCAAACTAATGCAGACTCTCAAACTAAGGCAGCCGCTCAATTTAAGGCAGCCGCTCAAACGAAGGCAGCCTCTGAAATTAAGGCCGCCGCTCAAACTAAGGCAGCCCCTCAAAGTAAGGCAGCCTCTCAAACTAAGGCACTCCCTCAAACTAATGCAGCCCCTCAAACTAAGGCAGCCCCTCAAACTAAGGCAGCCCCTCTAACTAAGCCAACGCCTCAAACTAAGGCATCCCCTCAAACTGAGGCAGACTCTCAAACTAATGCAGCCACTCAATCTAAGGCAGCCCCTCAAACTAAGCCAACCCCTCAAACTAAGGCAGCCCCTCAAACTAAGGCAGCCCCTCAAACTAAGGCAGCCGCTCAAACTAATGCAGCCCCTCAATCTAAGGCAGCCCCTCAACTAAGGCAGCCGCTCAAAATAAAGCAGCCCATCAAACTAATGCAGCCCCTCAAACTAAGGCAGCCCCTCAAACTAAGGCAGCCGCTCAAACTAAGGCAGACTCTCAAACTAAGGCAGCCTCTCAAACTAAGTCAGCCGCTCAATCTAAGGCAGCCCCTCATTCTAATGCAACCCCTCAAACTAATGCAGCCCCTCAAACTAAGGCAGCACTTCTAACTAAGCCAACCCCTCGAACTAAGGAATCCCCTCAAACTAAGGCAGACTCTCAAACTAATGCAGCCCCTCAATCTAAGGCAGCCTCTCATAATAATGCAGCCCCTCAAACAAATGCAGTCCCTCAATCTAATGAAGCCCCTCAAACTAATGCAGCCACTCAATCAAAGGCAAGCTCTCAAACCAATGCAGCCACTCAATCAAAGCCAGACCCTCAAACTCAGCCAACCACTCAAACTAAGGGAGCCCCTCAAACTAAGGCAGACTCTCAAACTAATACAGCCCCTTAAAGTAAGGCAGACCCTCAAACTAAGGGAGCGCCTCAACCAAAGGCAGCCCCTCAAACGAATGCAGCCGCTCAAATTAAGGCAGCCTCTCAAACTAAGGCAGCCTCTAAAAGTAAGGCAGAACCTCAAACTAAGGCAGCCGCTCAAACTAAGGCAGACTCTCGAACTAAGGCAGACCCTCAAACTAAGGGAGCGCCTCAACTAAAAGCAGCCCCTCAAACTAATGCAGCCGCTCAAATTAAGGCAGCCCCTCAAACTAAGGCATCCTCTAAAAGTAAGGCAGCCCCTCTAACTAAGGCAGCCGCTCAAACTAATGCAGACTCTCAAACTAATGCAGTCACTCAATCTAAGGCAGCCCCTCAAACTAAGCTAACCCCTCAAACTAAGGCAGCCCCTCAAACTGAGGCAGCCCCTCAAAATAATGCAGACCCTCAAACTAATGCAGACCCTCAATCTAATGCAGCACCTCAAACTAATGCAGCCACTCAATCAAAGGCAGACTCTCAAACTAATGCAGCGCCTCAACCAAAGGCACCCCTCAAACTAACGCAGCCGCTCAAATTAAGGCAGCCCCTCAAACTAAGGCAGCCTCTAAAAGTAAGGCAGACCCTCAAACTAAGGCAGCCGGTCAAACTAAGGCAGACTCTCAAACTAAGGCAGCCCCTCAAACTAAGGCAGCCGCTCAAACTAATGCAGACTCTCAAACTAAGGCAGCCGCTCAAACTAAGGCAGCCGCTCAAACTCAGGCAGCCTCTCAAATTAAGGCAGCCGCTCAAACCAAGGCAGCCGCTAAAACTAATGCAGCCCCTCAATCTGAGGCAGCCCCTCAAACTAAGGCAGCCCCTCAAACTAAGGCAGCCCCTCAAACTAATGCAGCCCCTCAATCTAAGGCAGCCCATCAAACAAATGCAGCCCCTCAAACTACGTCAGCCCCTCAAACTAAGTCAGCCCCTCAAACTAATGCAGCCACTCAAAGGCAGACTCTCAAACTAATGCAGCCGCTCAAACTAAGGCAGCCCCTCAAACTCATGCAGCCTCTCAAACTAACGCAGCCCCTCAAACTACGTCAGCCCCTCAAACTAAGTCAGACCCTCAAACTAAGTCAGCCCCTCAAACTAATGCAGCCACTCAAAGGCAGACACTCAAACCAGTGCAGCCGCTCAAACTAAGGCAGCCCCTCAAACTCAGGCAGCCTCTCAAACTAACGCAGCCGCTCAAACTAAGGCAGCCTGTCAAAGTAAGGCAGACCCTCAAACTAAGGGAGCGCCTCAACCTAAGGCAGCCCCTCAAACTAAGGCAGCCCCTCTAACGAAGCCAACCCATAAGACTAAGGCATCCCCTCAAACTAAGGCAGACTCTCAAACTAATGCAGCCCCTCAATCTAAGGCAGCCCCTTAATCTAAGACAGCCCCTCAAACTAATGCAGCCCGTCAAATCAAGTCAGCCGCTCAAAATAAGGCAGCCCCTTAAACTAAGGCAGCCGCTCAAACTAAGGCAGCCCCTCAAACTAAGGCAGATTCTCAAACTGACGCTGCCCCTTAAAGTAAGGCAGCCCTGCAAACTAAGGGAGCGCCTCAACCAAAGGCAGCCCCTCAAACTAATGCAGCCGCTCAAACTAAGGCAGCCCCTCAAACTCAGGCAGCCTCTCAAACTAAGGCAGCCGCTGAAACGAAGGCAGCCTGTCAAACTAAGGCAGCCGCTCAATCCAAGGCAGCCCCTCAAACTAAGGCAGCCCCTCAAACTAAGGCAGCCGCTCAAACTAATGCAGCCCCTCAATCTGAGGCAGCCCCTCAACTAAGGCAGCTGCTCAAAATAAAGCATCCCATCAAACTAATGCACCCCTCAATCTAAGGCAGCCCATCAAACAAATGCAGCCCCTCAAACTACGTCAGCCCCTCAAACTAAGTCAGCCCCTCAAACTAATGCAGCCACTCAATCAAAGGCAGACTCTCAAACTAATGCAGCCGCTCAAAGTAAGGCAGCCCCTCAAACCCAGGCAGCCTCTCAAACTAACACAGCCGCTCAAAATAAGGCAGCCTGTCAAAGTAAGGCAGACCCTCAAACTAAGGGAGCGCCTCAACCAAAGGCAGCCCCTCAAACTAATGCAGCCGCTCAAATTAAGTCAGCCCCTCAAACTAAGGCAGCCTCTAAAAGTAAGGCAGACCCTCAAACTAAGGCAACCGCTCAAACTAAGGCAGACTCTCAAACTAAGGCAGACCCTCAAACTCAGGGAGCGCCTCAACTAAAAGCAGCCCCTCAAACTAATGCAGCCGCTCAAATTAAGGCAGCCCCTCAAACTAATGCAGCCTCTAAAAGTAAGGCAGACCCTCAAACTAAGGCAGCCGCTCAAACTAAGGCAGACTCTCAAACTAAGGCAGCCCCTCAAACTAAGGCAGCCGCTCAAACTAATGCAGACTCTCAAACTAAGGCAGCCGCTCAAACTAAGTCAGCCGCTCAAACTAAGGCAGCCTCTCAAATTAAGGCAGCCGCTCAAACTAAGGCAGCCACTCAAAGTAAGGCAGCCTCTCAAAATAAGGCACTCCCTCAAAGTAATGCAGCCCCTCAATCTAAGGCAGCCACTCATTCTAATGCAACCCCTCAAACTAATGCAGCCCCTCAAACTGAGGCAGCCCCTCAAACTAAGGCAGCCCCTCAAACTAAGCCAACCCCTCAAACGAAGGCATCCCCTCAAACTAAGGCAGACTCTCAAACTAATGCAGCCACTCAATCTAAGGCAGCCCCTCAAATTAAGCCAACCCCTCAAACTAAGGCAGCCCCTCAAAATAATGCAGCCCCTCAAACTAAAGCAGACCCTCAATCTAATGCAGCCCCTCAAACTAATGCAGCCACTCAATCAAAGGCAGACTCTCAAACTAATGCAGCCGCGCAATCACAGGCAGCCCCTCAAACTCAGCCAACCCCTCAAACTAAGGCAGCCCCTCAAACTAAGGCAGACTCTCAAACTAATGCAGCCCCTCAATCGAAGGCAGCCCCTCATTCTAATGCAACCCCTCAAACTAATGCAGCCCCTCAAACTAAGGCAGACTCTCAAACTAATACAGCCCCTTAAAGTAAGGCAGCCCCTCAAACTAAGGGAGCGCCTCAACCAAAGGCAGCCCCTCAAACTAAGGCAGCCCCTCTAACGAAGCCAACCCATAAAACTAAGGCATCCACTCAAACTAAGGCAGACTCTCAAACTAATGCAGCCCCTCAATCTAAGGCAGCCCCTTAATCTAAGACAGCCCCTCAAACTAATGCAGCCCGTCAAACCAAGGCAGCCGCTCAAAATAAGGCAGCCCCTTAAACTAAGGCAGCAGCTCAAACTAAGGCAGCCCCTCAAACTAAGGCAGATTCTCAAACTGACGCTGCCCCTTAAAGTAAGGCAGCCCTGCAAACTAAGGGAGCGCCTCAACCAAAGGCAGCCCCTCAAACTAATGCAGCCGCTCAAACTAAGGCAGCCCCTCAAACTCAGGCAGCCTCTCAAACTAAGGCAGCCTCTGAAACTAAGGCAGCCTGTCAAACTAAGGCAGCCGCTCAATCCAAGGCAGCCCCTCAAACTAAGGCAGCCCCTCAAACTAAGGCAGCCGCTCAAACTAATGCAGCCCCTCAATCTGAGGCAGCCCCTCAACTAAGGCAGCTGCTCAAAATAAAGCATCCCATCAAACTAATGCACCCCTCAATCTAAGGCAGCCCATCAAACAAATGCAGCCCCTCAAACTACGTCAGCCCCTCAAACTAAGTCAGCCCCTCAAACTAATGCAGCCACTCAATCAAAGGCAGACTCTCAAACTAATGCAGCCGCTCAAAGTAAGGCAGACCCTCAAACCCAGGCAGCCTCTCAAACTAACACAGCCGCTCAAAATAAGGCAGCCTGTCAAAGTAAGGCAGACCCTCAAACTAAGGGAGCGCCTCAACCAAAGGCAGCCCCTCAAACTAATGCAGCCGCTCAAATTAAGTCAGCCCCTCAAACTAAGGCAGCCTCTAAAAGTAAGGCAGACCCTCAAACTAAGGCAACCGCTCAAACTAAGGCAGACTCTCAAACTAAGGCAGACCCTCAAACTCAGGGAGCGCCTCAACTAAAAGCAGCCCCTCAAACTAATGCAGCCGCTCAAATTAAGGCAGCCCCTCAAACTAATGCAGCCTCTAAAAGTAAGGCAGACCCCCAAACTAAGGCAGCCGCTCAAACTAAGGCAGACTCTCAAACTAAGGCAGCCCCTCAAACTAAGGCAGCCGCTCAAACTAATGCAGATTCTCAAACTAAGGCAGCCGCTCAAACTAAGTCAGCCGCTCAAACTAAGGCAGCCTCTCAAATTAAGGCAGCCGCTCAAACTAAGGCAGCCCCTCAAAGTAAGGCAGCCTCTCAAAATAAGGCACTCCCTCAAAGTAATGCAGCCCCTCAATCTAAGGCAGCCACTCATTCTAATGCAACCCCTCAAACTAATGCAGCCCCTCAAACTGAGGCAGCCCCTCAAACTAAGGCCGCCCCTCTAACTAAGCCAACCCCTCAAACGAAGGCATCCCCTCAAACTAAGGCAGACTCTCAAACTAATGCAGCCACTCAATCTAAGGCAGCCCCTCAAATTAAGCCAACCCCTCAAACTAAGGAAGCCCCTCAAAATAATGCAGCCCCTCAAACTAATGCAGACCCTCAATCTAATGCAGCCCCTCAAACTAATGCAGCCACTCAATCAAAGGCAGACTCAAACTAATGCAGCCACGCAATCACAGGCAGCCCCTCAAACTCAGCCAACCCCTCAAACTAATGCAGCCCCTCAAACTAAGGCAGACTCTCAAACTAATACAGCCCCTTAAAGTAAGGCAGCCCCTCAAACTAAGGGAGCGCCTCAACCAAAGGCAGCCCCTCAAGCTAAGGCAGCCCCTCTAACGAAGCCAACCCATAAAACTAAGGCATCCCCTCAAACTAAGGCAGACTCTCAAACTAATGCAGCCCCTCAATCTAAGGCAGCCCCTTAATCTAAGACAGCCCCTCAAACTCATGCAGCCCGTCAAACCAAGGCAGCCGCTCAAAATAAGGCAGCCCCTTAAACTAAGGCAGCCGCTCAACCTAAGGCAGCCCCTCAAACTAAGGCAGATTCTCAAACTGACGCTGCCCCTTAAAGTAAGGCAGCCCTGCAAACTAAGGGAGCGCCTCAACCAAAGGCAGCCCCTCAAACTAATGCAGCCACTCAAACTAAGGCAGCCTCTCAAACTCAGGCAGCCTCTCAAACTAAGGCAGCCGCTGAAACTAAGTCAGCCTGTCAAACTAAGGCAGCCGCTCAATCCAAGGCAGCCGCTCGAACTAATGCAGACTCTCAAACTAAGGCAGCCGCTCAAACTAAGTCAGCCGCTCAAACTAAGGCAGCCTCTCAAATTAAGGCAGCCGCTCAAACTAAGGCAGCCCCTCAAAGTAAGGCAGCCTCTCAAAATAAGGCACTCCCTCAAAGTAATGCAGCCCCTATATCTAAGGCAGCCACTCATTCTAATGCAACCCCTCAAACTAATGCAGCCCCTCAAACTGAGGCAGCCCCTCAAACTAAGGCAGCCACTCAAACTAAGGCAGCCCCTCTAACTAAGCCAACCCCTCAAACGAAGGCATCCCCTCAAACTAAGGCAGACTCTCAAACTAATGCAGCCACTCAATCTAAGGCAGCCCCTCAAATTAAGCCAACCTCTCAAACTAAGGCAGCCCCTCAAAATAATGCAGCCCCTCAAACTAATGCAGACCCTCAATCTAATGCAGCCCCTCAAACTAATGCAGCCACTCAATCAAAGGCAGACTCTCAAACTAATGCAGCCACGCAATCACAGGCAGCCCCTCAAACTCAGCCAACCCCTCAAACTAAGGCAGCCCCTGCAACTAAGGCAGACTCTCAAACTAATGCAGCCCCTCAATCGAAGGCAGCCCCTCATTCTAATGCAACCCCTCAAACTAATGCAGCCCCTCAAACTAATGCAGCCACTCAATCAAAGGCAGCCCCAAAACTGAGGCAGCCCCTCAAACTAAGGCAGACTCTCAAACTAATGCAGCCCATCAATCGAAGGCAGCCCCTCAAACTAAGGGAGCGCCTCAACCAAAGGCAGCCCCTCAAACTAAGGCAGCCCCTCTAACTAAGCCAGCCCATCAAACTAAGGCATCCCCTCATATTCAGGCAGATTCTCAAACTAATGCAGACACTCAATCTCAGGCAGCCCCTCAAACAAAGCCAACCCCTCAAACTAAGGCATCCCCTCAAACTAATGCAGCCACTCAATCAAAGGCAGCCCCAAAACTGAGGCAGCCCCTCAAACTAAGGCAGACTCTCAAACTAATGCAGCCCATCAATCGAAGGCAGCCCCTCAAACTAAGGGAGCGCCACAACCAAAGGCAGCCCCTCAAACTAAGGCAGCCCCTCTAACTAAGCCAGCCCATCAAACTAAGGCATCCCCTCATATTCAGGCAGATTCTCAAACTAATGCAGCCACTCAATCTAAGGCAGCCCCTCAAACTAATGCAGCCACTCAATCAAAGGCAGACTCTCAAACTAATGCAGCCACTCAATCAAAAGCAGCCCCTCAAACTAAGCCAACCCCTCAAACTAAGGCAGCCCCTCAAACTAAGGCAGACTCTCAAACTGACGCTGCCCCTTAAAGTAAGGCAGCCCTACAAACTAAGGGAGCGCCTCAACCAAAGGCAGCCTCTCAAACTAAGGCAGCTTGTCAAACTAAGGCAGCCTGTCAAACTAAGGCAGCCGCTCAAACTAAGGCAGACTCTCAAACTAAGGCAACCCCTCAAACTAAGGCAGCCACTCAAACTAAGGCAGACTCTCAAACTAAGGAAGCCTCTCAAACTAAGGCATCCGCTCAATCTGAGGCAGCCCCTCAAACTAAGGCAGCCACTCAAACTAAGGCAGCCGCTCAAACTATTGCAGCCCCTCAATCTAAGGCAGCCCCTCAAACTAAGGCATAACCTCAAACTAAGGAAGCCCTCAAACTACGTCAGCCCCTCAAACTAAGGCAGCCGCTCAAACTAATGCACACTCTCAAACTGAGGCAGCCGCTCAAACTAAGCCAGACGCTCAAACTAAGGCAGCCTCTCAAATTAAGGCAGCCGCTCAAACTAAGGCAGCCCCTCAAACTAAGGCAGCCTCTCAAACTAAGGCACTCCCTCAAACTAATGCAGCCCCTCAATCTAAGGCAGCCCCTCATTCTAATGCAACCCCTCAAACTAATGCAGCCCCTCAAACTAAGGCAGCCCCTCTAACTAGCCAACCCCTCAAACTAAGGCATCCCCTCAATCTAAGGCAGACTCTCAAACTAATGCAGCCACTCAATCTAAGGCAGCCACTCAAACTAAGCTAACCCCTCAAACTAAGGCAGCCCCTCAAACTGAGGCAGACCCTCAAAATAATGCAGACCCTCAAACTAATGCAGACCCTCAATCTGATGCAGCACCTCAAACTAATGTAGCCACTCAATCAAAGGCAGACTCTCAAACTAATGCAGCGCCTCAACCAAAGGCAGCCCCTCAAACTAACGCAGCCGCTCAAATTAAGGCAGCCCCTCAAACTAAGGCAGCCTCTAAAAGTAAGGCAGACCCTCAAACTAAGGCAGCCGGTCAAACTAAGGCAGACTCTCAAACTAAGGCAGCCCCTCAAACTAAGGCAGCCGCTCAAACTAATGCAGACTCTCAAACTAAGGCAGCCGCTCAAACTAAGGCAGCCGCTCAAACTCAGGCAGCCTCTCAAATTAAGGCAGCCGCTCAAACTAAGGCAGCCGCTAAAACTAATGCAGCCCCTCAATCTGAGGCAGCCCCTCAAACTAAGGCAGCCCCTCAAACTAATGCAGCCCCTCAATCTAAGGCAGCCCATCAAACAAATGCAGCCACTCAAAGGCAGACTCTCAAACTAATGCTGCCGCTCAAACTAAGGCAGCCCCTCAAACTCAGGCAGCCTCTCACACTAACGCAGCCGCTCAAACTAAGGCAGCCTGTCAAAGTAAGGCAGACCCTCAAACTAAGGGAGCGCCTCAACCAAAGGCAGCCCCTCAAACTAATGCAGCCGCTCAAATTAAGGCAGTCCCTCAAACTAAGGCAGCCTCAAAAAGTAAGGCAGACCCTCAAACCAAGGCAGCCGCTCATACTAAGGCAGACTCTCAAACTAAGGCAGCCCCTCAAACTCAGGGAGCGCCTCAACCAAAGGCAGCCCCTCAAACTAATGCTGCCGCTCAAATTAAGGCAGCCCCTCAAACTAAGGAAGCCTCTAAAAGTAAGGCAGACCCTCAAACTAAGGCAGCCGCTCAAACTAAGGAAGAGTCTCAAACTAAGGCAGCCCCTCAAACTAAGGCAGCCGCTCAAACTAATGCACACTCTCAAACTGAGGCAGCCGCTCAAACTAAGCCAGCCGCTCAAACTAAGGCAGCCTCTCAAATTCAGGCAGCCGCTCAAACTAAGGCAGCCCCTCAAAGTAAGGCAGCCTCTCAAACTAAGGCACTCCCTCAAACTAATGCAGCCCCTCAATCTAAGGCAGCCCCTCAATCTAATGCAACCCCTCAAACTAATGCAGCCCCTCAAACTAAGGCAGCCCCTCAAACTAAGGCAGCCCCTCTAACTTAGCCAACCCCTCAAACTAAGGCATCCCCTCAAACTAAGGCAGACTCTCAAACGAATGCAGCCACTCAATCTAAGGCAGCCCCTCAAACTAAGCTAACCCCTCAAACTAAGGCAGCCCCTCAAACTGAGGCATCCCCTCAAAATAATGCAGCCCCTCAAACTAATGCAGATCCTCAATCTAATGCAGCCGCTCAAACTAATGCAGCCACTCAATCAAAGGCAGACTCTCAAACTAATGCAGCGCCTCAACCAAAGGCAGCCCCTCAAACTGATGCAGCCGCTCAAATTAAGGCAGCCCCTCAAACTAAGGCAGCCTCTAAAAGTAAGGCAGACCCTCAAACTAAGGCAGCCGCACAAACAAAGGCAGACTCTCAAAATAAAGCAGCCCGTCAAACTAAGGGAGCCGCTCAAACTAATGCAGACTCTCAAACTAAGGCAGCCGCTCAAACTAAGTCAGCCGCTCAAACTAAGGCAGCACTTCTAACTAAGCCAACCCCTCGAACTAAGGAATCCCCTCGAACTAAGGCAGACTCTCAAACTAATGCAGCCCCTCAAACTAATGCAGCCCCTCAATCTAAGGCAGCCCCTCATAATAATGCAGCCCCTCAAACAAATGCTGTCCCTCAATCTAATGAAGCCCCTCAAACTAATGCAGCCACTCAATCAAAGGCAAGCTCTCAAACTAATGCAGCCACTCAATCAAAGCCAGACCCTCAAACTCAGCCAACCACTCAAACTAAGGCAGCCCCTCAAACTAAGGCAGACTCTCAAACTAATACAGCCCCTTAAAGTAAGGCAGCCCCTTAAACTAAGGGAGCGCCTCAACCAAAGGCAGCCCCTCAAACTAAGGCAGCCCCTCAAACTAAGGCAGCCCCTCTAACGAAGCCAACCCATAAAACTAAGGCATCCCCTCAAACTAAGGCAGACTCTCAAACTAATGCAGCCCCTCAATCTAAGGCAGCCCCTTAATCTAAGACAGCCCCTCAAACTAATGCAGCCCGTCAAATCAAGGCATCCGCTCAAAATAAGGCAGCCCCTTAAACTAAGGCAGCCGCTCAAACTAAGGCAGCCCCTCAAACTCAGGCAGCCGCTCAAACTAAGGCAGCCCCTCAAACTGAGACAGCCGCTCAAACTAATGCAGCCCCTCAGTCTAAAGCAGTCCCTCAAAATCAGGCAGCCTCTCAATCTAAGGCAGCCGCTCAAACTAAGGCAGCCCCTCAAACTAAGACAGTCGCTCAAACTAATGCAGCCCCTCAAACTAAGGCTGCCGCTCAAATTAAGGCAGCCCCTCAAACTATGGCAGACTCTCAAACGAAGGCAGCCACTCAAACTTAGGCAGCCTCTCAAACTAAGGCTGCCCCTTAAACTAATGCAGCCCTTCAAACTAATGCAGAACTCTATCTAAGGCAGCCCCTCAAACAAATGCAGCCCCTCAAACTAATGCAGCCCCTCAAACTAGTGCAGCCCCTCAAACTAATGCAGCCCCTCAATCTAAGGCAGCCCCTTAATCTAAGAAAGCCCCTCAAACTAATGCAGCCCGTCAAATCAAGGCATCCGCTCAAAATAAGGCAGCCCCTTAAACTAAGGCAGCCGCTCAAACTAAGGCAGCCCCTCAAACTCAGGCAGCCGCTCAAACTAAGGCAGCCCCTCAAACTGAGACAGCCGCTCAAACTAATGCAGCCCCTCATTCTAATGCAACCCCTCAAACTAATGCAGCCCCTCAAACTAAGGCAGCACTTCTAACTAAGCCAACCCCTCGAACTAAGGAATCCCCTCAAACTAAGGCAGACTCTCAAACTAATGCAGCCCCTCAATCTAAGGCAGCCCCTCATAATAATGCAGCCCCTCAATCAAAGGCAAGCTCTCAAACTAATGCAGCCACTCAATCTAATGAAGCCCCTCAAACTAATGCAGCCACTCAATCAAAGGCAAGCTCTCAAACTAATGCAGCCACTCAATCAAAGCCAGACCCTCAAACTCAGCCAACCACTCAAACTAAGGCAGCCCCTCAAACTAAGGCAGACTCTCAAACTAATACAGCCCCTTAAAGTAAGGCAGCCCCTCAATCTAAGGGAGCGCCTCAACCAAAGGCAGCCCCTCAAACAAAGGCAGCCCCTCATTCTAATGCACCCCCTCAAACTAATGCAGCCCCTCAAACTAAGGCAACACTTCTAACTAAGCCAACCCCTCGAACTAAGGAATCCCCTCAAACTAAGGCAGACTCTCAAACTAATGCAGCCCCTCTATCTAAGGCAGACCCTCATAATAATGCAGCCCCTCAAACAAATGCAGTCCCTCAATCTAATGAAGCCCCTCAAACTAATGCAGCCACTCAATCAAAGGCAAGCTCTCAAACTAATGAAGCCACTCAATCAAAGCCAGACCCTCAAACTCAGCCAACCACTCAAACTAAGGCAGCCCCTCAAACTAAGGCAGACTCTCAAACTAATACAGCCCCTTAAAGTAAGGCAGCCCCTCAAACTAAGGGAGCGCCTCAACCAAAGGCAGCCCCTCAAACTAAGGCAGCCCCTCTAACGAAGCCAACCCATAAAACTAAGGCATCCCCTCAAACTAAGGCAGACTCTCAAACTAATGCAGCCCCTCAATCTAAGGCAGCCCCTTAATCTAAGACAGCCCCTCAAACTAATGCAGCCCGTCAAATCAAGGCAGCCGCTCAAAATAATGCAGCCCCTTAAACTAAGGCAGTCGCTCAAACTAAGGCAGCCCCTCAAACTCAGGCAGCCGCTCAAACTAAGGCAGCCCCTCAAACTGAGACAGCCGCTCAAACTAATGCAGCCCCTCAGTCTAAAGCAGTCCCTCAAAATCAGGCAGCCTCTCAATCTAAGGCAGCCGCTCAAACTAAGGCAGCCCCTCAAACTAAGACAGTCGCTCAAACTAATGCAGCCCCTCAAACTAAGGCTGCCCCTCAAATTAAGGCAGCCCCTCAAACTATGGCAGACTCTCAAACGAAGGCAGCCACTCAAACTTAGGCAGCCTCTCAAATTAAGGCTGCCCCTTAAACTAATGCAGCCCCTCAAACTAATGCAGAACTCTATCTAAGGCAGCCCCTCAAACTAATGCAGCCCCTCAAACTAATGCAGCCCCTCAAACTAGTGCAGCCCCTCAAACTAATGCAGCCACTCAATCTAATGCAGCCCCTCAATCTAAGGCAGCCCCTCAATCTAAGGCAGCCCCTCAAACTAATGCAGCCACTCAATGAAAGGCAGACTCTCAAAACAATGCAGCCACTCAATCAAAGGCAGCCCCTCAAACTAAGGCAGCCCCTCAAACTAAGGCAGACTCTCAAACTGACGCTGCCGCTTAAAGTAAGGCAGCCCTACAAACTAAGGGAGCGCCTCAACCAAAGGCAGCCCCTCAAAATAATGCAGCCGCTCAAACTAAG
This sequence comes from Heterodontus francisci, assembly GCF_036365525.1. Taxonomy (NCBI): domain Eukaryota; kingdom Metazoa; phylum Chordata; class Chondrichthyes; order Heterodontiformes; family Heterodontidae; genus Heterodontus; species Heterodontus francisci. Next base: position 4,519,226 of record NW_027141655.1, on the reverse strand, counting down.
GCAGCCCCTCAAACTCAGGCAGCCTCTCAAACTAAGGCAGCCGCTCAAACTAAGGCAGACTCTCAAACTCAGGCAACCCCTCAAACTAAGGCAGCCGCTCAAACTAAGGCAGACTCTCAAACTGAGGCAGCCTCTCAAACTAAGTCAGCCGCTCAATCTAAGGCAGCTCCTCAAACTAATGCAGCCCCTCAATCTAAGGCAGCCCCTCAACTAAGGCAGCCGCTCAAAATAAAGCAGCCCATCAAACTAATGCAGCCCCTCAAACTAAGGCAGCCCCTCAAACTAAGGCAGCCCCTCAAACTAAAGCAGCCCCTCAAACTAAGGCAGCCGCTCAAACTAATGCAGCCCCTCAATCTAAGGCAGCCCCTCAACTAAGGCAGCCGCTCAAAATAAAGCATCCCATCAAACTAATGCAGCCCCTCAAATTACGTCAGCCCCTCAAACTAAGTCAGCCCCTCAAACTAATGCAGCCACTCAATCAAAGCCAAGCTCTCAAACTAATGCAGCCGCTCAAACTAAGGCAGCCCCTCAAACCCAGGCAGCCTCTCAAACTAACGCAGCCGCTCAAAATAAGGCAGCTTGTCAAAGTAAGGCAGACCCTCAAACTAAGGGAGCGCCTCAACCAAAGGCAGCCCCTCAAACTAATGCAGCCGCTCAAATTAAGGCAGCCCCTCAAACTAAGGCAGCCTCTAAAAGTAAGGCAGACCCTCAAACTAAGGGAGCCGCTCAAACGAAGGCAGACTCTCGAACTAAGGCAGACCCTCAAACTAAGGGAGCGCCTCAACTAAAAGCAGCCCCTCAAACTAATGCAGCCGCTCAAATTAAGGCAGCCCCTCAAACTAAGGCAGCCTCTAAAAGTAAGGCAGCCCCTCAAACTAAGGCAGCCGCTCAAACTAATGCAGACTCTCAAACTAAGGCAGCCGCTCAAACGAAGGCAGCCTCTGAAATTAAGGCAGCCGCCAAACTAAGGCAGCCCCTCAAAGTAAGGCAGCCCCTCAAAGTAAGGCAGCCTCTCAAACTAAGGCACTCCCTCAAACTAATGCAGCCCCTCAATCTAAAGCAGCCCCTCAATCTAAAGCAGCCCCTCAAACTAATGCAGCCCCTCAAACTAAGGCAGCCCCTCTAACTAAGCCAACCCCTCAAACTAAGGCATCCCCTCAAACTAAGGCAGACTCTCAAACTAATGCAGCCGCTCAATCTAAGGCAGACCCTCAAACTAAGCCAACCCCTCAAACTAAGGCAGCCCCTCAATCTAAGGCAGCCCCTCAAAATAATGCGGTGCCTCAAACTAATGCAGACCCTCAATCTAATGCAGCCCCTCAAACTAATGCAGCCACTCACTCAAAGGCAGACTCTCAAACTAATGCAGCCACTCAATCTCAGGCAGCTCCTCAAACTAAGCCAACCACTCAAACTAAGGCAGCCCCTCAATCAAAGGCAGCCCCTCAAACTAATGCACCCCCTCAAACTAATGCAGCCCCTCAAACTAATGCAGCCCCACAATCTAAGGCAGCCCCTCAAACTAATGTAGCCACTCAAACTAATGCAGCCCCTCAAACTAATGCAGCCCCTCAATCAAAGGCAGCCCCTCAAACTAATGCACCCCCTCAAACTAATGCAGCCCCTCAAACTAATGCAGCCCCTGAATCTAAGGCAGACTCTCAAACTAATGCAGTCACTCAATCAAAGGCAGCCCCTCAAACTAAGGCAGCCCCTCAAACTAAGGCAGACTCTCAAACTGACGCTGCCCCTTAAAGTAAGGCAGCCCGACAAACTAAGGGAGCGCCTCAACCAAAGGCAGCCCCTCAAACTAATGCAGTCCCTCAATCTAAGGCAGCCCCTTAATCTGAGACAGCCCCTCAAACCAAGGCAGACGCTCAAACCAAGTCAGCCCCTCAAACTGAGACACCCGCTCAAACTAAAGCAGCCCCTCAAACTCAGGCAGCCCCTCAAACTCAGGCAGCCGCTCAAACTAAAGCAGCCCCTCAAACTAATACAGTCGCTCAAACTAATGCAGCCCCTCAAACTAAGGCAGCCCCTCAAACTCAGGCAGCCGCTCAAACTAAGGCAGCCCCTCAAACTAATACAGTCGCTCAAACTAATGCAGCCCCTCAAACTAAGGCAGCCCCTCAAACTAAGGCAGCCGCTCAAATTAATGCAGCCCCTCAAACTATGGCAGAATGTCAAACTAAGGCTGCCCCTTAAACTAATGCAGCCAATCAAACTAATGCAGCCCCACAATCTAAGGCAGCCCCTCAAACTAATGCAGAACTCTATCTAAGGCAGCCCCTCAAACTAATGCAGCCCCACAATCTAAGGCAGCCCCTCAAACTAATGTAGCCACTCAAACTAATGCAGCCCCTCAAACTAATGCAGCCCCTCAATCAAAGGCAGCCCCTCAAACTAATGCACCCCCTCAAACTAATGCAGCCCCTCAAACTAATGCTGCCCCTGAATCTAAGGCAGCCCCTCAAACTAATGCAGCCACTCAATCAAAGGCAGACTCTCAAACTAATGCAGTCACTCAATCAAAGGCAGCCCCTCAAACTAAGGCCGCCCCTCAAACGAATGCAGATTCTCAAACTGACGCTGCCCCTTAAAGTAAGGCAGCCCTACAAACTAAGGGAGCGCCTCAACCAAAGGCAGCCCCTCAAACTAATGCAGCAGCTCAAACTAAGGCAGCCCCTCAAACTCAGGCAGCCTCTCGAACTAAGGCAGCCGCTGAAACTAAGGCAGCCTCTCAAACTAAGGCAGCCGCTGAAACTAAGGCAGCCTGTCAAACTAAGGTAGCCGCTCAAACTAAGGCAGACTCTCAAACTAAGGCAACCCCTCAAACTAAGGCAGCCGCTTAAACTAAGGCAGACTCTCAAACTAAGGCAGCCTCTCAAACTAAGTCAGCCGCTCAATCCAAGGCAGCCCCTCAAACTAAGGCAGTCCCTCAAACTAAGGCAGCCGCTCAAACTAATGCAGCCCCTCAATCTGAGGCAGCCCCTCAAACTCAGGCAGCCTCTCAAACTAAGGCAGCCGCTGAAACTAAGGCAGCCTCTCAAACTAAGGCAGCCGCTGAAACTAAGGCAGCCTGTCAAACTAAGGTACCCGCTCAAACTAAGGCAGACTCTCAAACTAACGCAACCCCTCAAACTAAGGCAGCCGCTTAAACTAAGGCAGACTCTCAAACTAAGGCAGCCTCTCAAACTAAGTCAGCCGCTCAATCCAAGGCAGCCCCTCAAACTAAGGCAGTCCCTCAAACTAAGGCAGCCGCTCAAACTAATGCAGCCCCTCAATCTGAGGCAGCCCCTCAACTAAGCCAGCCGCTCAAAATAAAGCATCCCATCAAACTAATGCACCCCTCAATCTAAGGCAGCCCATCAAACAAATGCAGCCCCTCAAACTACGTCAGCCCCTCAAACTAAGTCAGCCCCTCAAACTAATGCAGCCACTCAATCAAAGGCAGACTCTCTAACTAATGCAGCCGCTCAAAGTAAGGCAGCCCCTCAAACCCAGGCAGCCTCTCAAACTAACGCAGCCGCTCAAAATAAGGCAGCCTGTCAAAGTAAGGCAGACCCTCAAACTAAGGGAGCGCCTCAACCAAAGGCAGCCCCTCAAACTAATGCAGCCGCTCAAATTAAGGCAGCCCCTCAAACTAAGGCAGCCTCTGAAAGTAAGGCAGACCCTCAAACTAAGGCAACCGCTCAAACTAAGGCAGACTCTCAAACTAAGGCAGTCCCTCAAACTAAGGGAGCGCCTCAACTAAAAGCAGCCCCTCAAACTAATGCAGCCGCTCAAATTAAGGCAGCCCCTCAAACTGATGCAGCCTCTAAAAGTAAGGCAGACCTTCAAACTAAGGCAGCCGCTCAAGCTAAGGCAGACTCTCAAACTAAGGCAGCGGCTCAAACTAAGCCAGCCGCTCAAACTAAGGCAGCCTCTCAAATTAAGGCAGCCGCTCAAACTAAGGCAGCCCCTCAAAGTAAGGCAGCCTCTCAAAATAAGGGACTCCCTCAAAGTAATGCAGCCCCTCAATCTAAGGCAGCCCCTCATTCTAATGCAACCCCTCAAACTAATGCAGCCCCTCAAACTGAGGCAGCCCCTCAAACTAAGGCAGCCCCTCTAACTAAGCCAACCCCTCAAACGAAGGCAGCCCCTCAAACTAAGGCAGACTCTCAAACTAATGTAGCCACTCAATATTGGGAGCCCCTCAAATTAAGCCAAACCCTCAAACTAAGGCAGCCCCTCAAAATAATGCAGCCCCTCAAACAAATGCAGACCCTCAATCTAATGCAGCCCCTCAAACTAATGCAGCCACTCAATCAAAGGCAGACTCTCAAACTAATGCAGCCACTCAATCACAGGCAGCCCCTCAAACTCAGCAAACACCTCAGACTAAGGCAGCCCCTCAAACTAAGGCAGACTCTCAAACTAATGCAGCCCCTCAATCGAAGGCAGCCCCTCATTCTAATGCAACCCCTCAAACTAATGCAGCCCCTCATACTAAGGCAGCCCCTCTAACGAAGCCAACCCCTCAAACTAAGGAATCCCCTCAAACTAAGGCAGACCCTCAAACTAATGCAGCCACTCAATCAAAGGCAGCCCCTCAAACTCAGCCATCCCCTCAAACTAAGGCAGCCCTTCAAACTAAGGCAGACTCTCAAACTAATGCAGCCCCTTAATCGAAGGCAGCCCCTCAAACTAAGTGAGAGCCTCAACCAAAGGCAGCCCCTCAAACTAAGGCAGACCCTCTAACTAAGCCAGCCCATCAAACTAAGGCACCCCTCATATTAAGGCAGATTCTCAAACTAATGCAGCCACTCAATCTCAGGCAGCCCCTCAAACAAAGCCAACCCCTCAAACTAAGGCATCCCCTCAAACTAAGGCAGACTCTCAAACTAATGCAGCCCCTCAAACCAAGGCAGCCCCTCAAACTAAGGCAGCCGCTCAAACTAAGGCAGCCTCTCAATCTAAGGCAGCCGCTCATACTAAGGCAGCCCCTCAAACTAAGACAGTCGCTCAAACTAATGCAGCCCCTCAAACTAAGGCAGCCGCTCAAATTAAGGCAGCCCCTCAAACTATAGCAGTCTCTCAAACGAAGGCAGCCCCTCAAACTTAGGCAGCCTCTCAAACTAAGGCTGCCCCTCAAAATAATGCAGCCCCTCAAACTAATACAGAACTCTACCTAAGGCAGCCCCTCAAACTAAGGCAGCCCCTCAAACAAATGCAGCCCCTCGAACTAATGCAGCCCCTCAAACTAATGCAGCCCCTCAAACGAATGCAGCCCCTCAATCTAAGGCAGCCCCTCAAACTAATGTACCCACTCCAACCAATGCAGCCCCTCAAACTAATGCAGCCCCTCAATCAAAGGCAGCCCCTCAAACTAATGCAGCCACTCAATCAAAGTCAGTCTCTCAAACTAATGCAGCCACTCAATCAAAGGCAGCCCCTCAAACTAAGCCAACCCCACACACTAAGGCAGCCCCTCAAACTAATGCAGCCGCTAAAACTAAGGCAGCCCCTCAAACTCAGGAAGCCTCTCAGACTAAGGCAGCCGCTCAAACTAAGGCAGACTCTCAAACTAATGCAGCCCCTCAATCTAAGGCAGCCCCTCAACAAAGGCAGCCGCTCAAAATAAAGCATCCCATCAAACTAATGCAGCCCCTCAAACTAAGGCAGCCCCTCAAACTAAGGCAGCCCCTCAAACTAATGCAGCCCTCAATCTAAGGCAGCCCATCAAACAAATGCAGCCCCTCAAACTACGTCAGCCCCTCAAACTAAGTCAGCCCCTCAAACTAATGCAGCCACTCAATCAAAGGCAGACTCTCTAACTAATGCAGCCGCACAAACGAAGGCAGCCCCTCAAACCCAGGCAGCTTCTCAAACTAACGCAGCCGCTCAAACTAAGGCAGCCTCTAAAAGTAAGGCAGACCCTCAAAGTAAGGCAGCCGCTCAAACTAAGGCAGACTCTCAAACTAAGGCAGACCCTCAAACTAAGGGAGCGCCTCAACTAAAAGCAGCCCCTCAAACTAATGCAGCCGCTCAAATTAAGGCAGCCCCTCAAACTAATGCAGCCTCTAAAAGTAAGGCAGACCCTCAAATTAAGGCAGCCGCTCAAACTAAGGCAGACTCTCAAACTAAGACAGCCCCTCAAACTAAGGCAGCCGCTCAAACTAATGCAGACTCTCAAACTAAGGCAGCCGTCAAACTAAGGCAGCCGCTCAAACTAAGGCAGCCTCTCAAATTAAGGGAGCCGCTCAAACAAAGGCAGCCCCTCAAAGTAAGGCAGCCTCTCAAACTAAGGCACTCCCTCAAAGTAATGCAGCCCCTCAATCTAAGGCAGCCCCTCATTCTAATGCAACCCCTCAAACTAATGCAGCCCCTCAAACGAAGGCAGCCCCTCAAACGAAGGCAGCCCCTCTAACGAAGGCATCACCTCAAACTAAAGCAGACTCTCAAACTAATGCAACCACTCAATCTAAGGCAGCACCACAAACTAAGCCAACCCCTCAAACTAAGGCAGCCCCTCAAAATAATGCACCCCTCAAACTAATGCAGACCCTCAATCTAATGCAGCCCCTCAAACTAATGCAGCCACTCAATCAAAGGCAGACTCTCAAACTAATGCAGACCCTCAATCAAAGGCAGCCCCTCAAACTCAGCCAACCCCTCAAAGTAAGGCAGCCCCTCAAACTAAGGCAGACTCTCAAACTAATGCAGCCCCTCAATCGAAGGCAGCCCCTCAATCTAATGCAACCCCTCAAACTAATGCAGCCCCTCAAACTAAGGCAGCCCCTCCAACTAAGCCAACCCCTCAAACTAAGGAATCCCCTCAAACTAAGGCAGACTCTCAAACTAATGCAGCCACTCAATGTAAGGCAGCCCCTCAAACTAAGCCAACCCCTCAAACTAAGACAGCCCCTCAAACTAAGGCAGCCCCTCAAAATAATGCAGCCGCTCAAACAAATGCAGACCCTCAATCTAATGCAGCCCCTCAAACTAATGCAGCCCTCAATCTAAGGCAGCCCATCAAACAAATGCAGCCCATCAAACTACGTCAGCCCCTCAAACTAAGTCAGCCACTCAAACTAATGCAGCCACTCAATCAAAGGCAGACTCTCCAACTAATGCAGCCGCACAAACGAAGGCAGACCCTCAAACCCAGGCAGCCTTTCAAACTAACGCAGCCGCTCAAACTAAGGCAGCCTCTAAAAGTAAGGCAGACCCTCAAACTAAGGCAGCCGCTCAAACTAAGGCAGACTCTCAAACTAAGGCAGACCCTCAAACTAAGGGAGCGCCTCAACTAAAAGCAGCCCCTCAAACTAATGCAGCCGCTCAAATTAAGGCAGCCCCTCAAACTAATGCAGCCTCTAAAAGTAAGGCAGACCCTCAAATTAAGGCAGCCGCTCAAACTAAGGCAGACTCTCAAACTAAGGCAGCCCCTCAAACTAAGGCAGCCCCTCAAACTAAGGCAGCTGCTCAAACTAATGCAGACGCTCAAACTAAGGCAGCCGTCAAACTAAGGCAGCCGATCAAACTAAGGCAGCCTCTCAAATTAAGGGAGCCGCTCAAACTAAGGCAGACTCTCAAACTAAGACAGCCCCTCAAACTAAGGCAGCCGCTCAAGCTAATGCAGACTCTCAAACTAAGGCAGCCGTCAAAGTAAGGCAGCCGCTCAAACTAAGGCAGCTCTCAAATTAAGGGAGCCGCTCAAACAAAGGCAGCCCCTCAAAGTAAGGCAGCCTCTCAAACTAAGGCACTCCCTCAAAGTAATGCAGCCCCTCAATCTAAGGCAGCCCCTCATTCTAATGCAACCCCTCAAACTAATGCAGCCCCTCAAACGAAGGCAGCCCCTCTAACTAAGCCAACCCCTCAAACGAAGGCATCCCCTCAAACTAAAGCAGACTCTCAAACTAATGCAACCACTCAATCTAAGGCAGCACCACAAACTAAGACAACCCCTCAAACTAAGGCAGCCCCTCAAAATAATGCACCCCTCAAACTAATGCAGACCCTCAATCTAATGCAGCCCCTCAAACTAATGCAGCCACTCAATCAAAGGCAGACTCTCAAACTAATGCAGCCCCTCAATCAAAGGCAGCCCCTCAAACTCAGCCAACCCCTCAAGTAAGGCAGCCCCTCAAACTAAGACAGACTCTCAAACTAATGCAGCCCCTCAATCGAAGGCAGCCCCTCAATCTAATGCAACCCCTCAAACTAACGCAGCCCCTCAAACTAAGGCAGCCCCTCCAACTAAGCCAACCCCTCAAACTAAGGAATCCCCTCAAACTAAGGCAGACTCTCAAACTAATGCAGCCACTCAATGTAAGGCAGCCCCTCAAACTAAGCCAACCCCTCAAACTAAGACAGCCCCTCAAACTAAGGCAGCCCCTCAAAATAATGCAGCCGCTCAAACAAATGCAGATCCTCAATCTAATGCAGCCCCTCAAACTAATGCAGCCCCTCAAACTAATGCAGCCCTCAATCTAAGGCAGCCCATCAAACAAATGCAGCCCATCAAACTACGTCAGCCCCTCAAACTAAGTCAGCCCCTCAAACTAATGCAGCCACTCAATCAAAGGCAGCCTCTAAAAGTAAGGCAGACACTCAAACTAAGGCAGCCGCTCAAACGAAGGCAGACTCTCAAACTAAGGCAGACCCTCAAACTAAGGGAGCGCCTCAACTAAAAGCAGCCCCTCAAACTAATGCAGCCGCTCAAATTAAGGCAGCCCCTCAAACTAATGCAGCCTCTAAAAGTAAGGCAGACCCTCAAATTAAGGCAGCCGCTCAAACTAAGGCAGACTCTCAAACTAAGGCAGCCCCTCAAACTAAGGCAGCCCCTCAAACTAAGGCAGCTGCTCAAACTAATGCAGACGCTCAAACTAAGGCAGCCGTCAAACTAAGGCAGCCGATCAAAGTAAGGCAGCCTCTCAAATTAAGGGAGCCGCTCAAACTAAGGCAGCCCCTCAAATTAAGGCAGCCTCTCAAACTAAGGCACTCCCTCAAAGTAATGCAGCCCCTCAATCTAAGGCAGCCCCTCATTCTAATGCAACCCCTCAAACTAATGCAGCCCCTCAAACTAAGGCAGCCCCTCTAACTAAGCCAACCCCTCAAACGAAGGCATCCCCTCAAACTAAAGCAGACTCTCAAACTAATGCAGCCACTCAATCTAAGGCAGCCCCACAAACTAAGCCAACCCCACAAACTAAGGCAGCCCCTCAAAATAATGCAGCCCCTCAAACTAATGCAGACCCTCAATCTAATGCAGCCCCTCAAACTAATGCAGCCACTCACTCAAAGGCAGACTCTCAAACTAATGCAGCCCCACAATCAAAGGCAGCCCCTCAAACTCAGCCAACCCCTCAAAGTAAGGCAGCCCCTCAAACTAAGGCAGACTCTCAAACTAATGCAGCCCCTCAATCGAAGGCAACCCTCATTCTAATACACCCCTCAAACTAAGGCAGCCCCTCTAACTAAGCCAACCCCTCAAACTAAGGAATCCCCTCAAACTAAGGCAGACTCTCAAACTAATGCAGCCACTCAATCTAAGGCAGCCCCTCAAACTAAGCCAACCCCTCAAACTAAGGCAGCCCCTCAAAATTATGCAGCCCCTCAAACTAATGCAGCCACTCAATCAAAGGCAAGCTCTCAAACTAATGCAGCCACTCAATCAAAGGCAGCCCCTCAAACTCAGCCAACTACTCAAACTAAGGCAGCCCCTCAAACTAAGGCAGACTCTCAAACTAATGCAGCCCCTTAAAGTAAGGCAGCCCCTCAAACTAAGGGAGCGCCTCAACCAAGGGCAGCCCCTCAAACTAAGGCAGCCCCTCTAACTAAGCCAACCCATTAAAATAAGGCATCCCCTCATATTAAGGCAGACTCTCAAACTAATGCAGCCACTCAAAGTAAGGCAGCCTCTCAAACTAAGGCACTCCCTCAAAGTAATGCAGCCCCTCAATCTAAGGCAGCCCCTCATTCTAATGCAACCCCTCAAACTAATGCAGCCCCTCAAACTAAGGCAGCCCCACTAACTAAGCCAACCCCTCAAACGAAGGCATCCCCACAAACTAAAGCAGACTCTCAAACTAATGCAGCCACTCAATCTAAGGCAGCCGCACAAACTAAGCCAACCCCTCAAACTAAGGCAGCCCCTCAAAATAATGCAGCCCCTCAAACTAATGCAGACCCTCAATCTAATGCAGCCCCTCAAACTAATGCAGCCACTCAAACAAAGGCAGCCGCTCAAATTAAGGCAACCCCTCAAACTATGGCAGACTCTCAAACGAAGGCAGCCCCTCAAACTTAGGCAGCCTCTCAAACTAAGGCTGCCCCTTAAACTAATGCAGCCCCTCAAACTAATGCAGAACTCTACCTAAGGCAGCCCCTCAAACTAAGGCAGCCCCTCAAACTAATGCAGCCCCTCAAACTAATGCAGCCCCTCAATCTAAGGCAGCCCCTCAAACTAATGTACCCACTCAAACCAATGCAGCCCCTCAAACTAATGCAGCCCCTCAATCTAAGGCAGCCCCTCAAACTAATGTACCCGCTCAAACCAATGCAGCCCCTCAAACTCATGCAGCCACTCAATCAAAGCCAGACTCTCAAACTAATGCAGCCGCTCAAACTAAGGCAGCCCCTCAAACCCAGGCAGCCTCTCAAACTAACGCAGCCGCTGAAACTAAGGCAGCTTGTCAAAGTAAGGCAGACCCTCATACTAAGGGAGCGCCTCAACCAAAGGCAGCCCCTCAAACTAATGCAGCCGCTCAAATTAAGGCAGCCCCTCAAACTAAGGCAGCCTCTAAAAGTAAGGGAGACCCTCAAACTAAGGCAGCCGCTCAAACTAAGGCAGACTCTCGAACTAAGGCAGACCCTCAAACTAAGGGAGCGCCTCAACTAAAAGCAGCCCCTCAAACGAATGCAGCCGCTCAAATTAAGGCAGCCCCTCAAACTAAGGCAGCCTCTAAAGTTAAGGCAGCCCCTCAAACTAAGGCAGCCGCTCAAACTAATGCAGACTCTCAAACTAAGGCAGCCGCTCAAACGAAGGCAGCCGCTCAAACGAAGGCAGCCTCTGAAATTAAGGCAGCCGCTCAAACTAAGGCAGCCCCTCAAAGTAAGGCAGCCTCTCAAACTAAGGCACTCCCTCAAACTAATGCAGCCCCTCAATCTAAAGCAGCCCCTCATTCTAATGCAACCCCTCAAACAAATGCAGCCCCTCAAACTAAGGCAGCCCCTCAATCTAAGCCAACCCCTCAAACTAAGGCATCCCCTCAAACTAAGGCAGACTCTCAAACTAATGCAGCCACTCAATCTAAGGCAGCCCCTCAAATTAAGCCAACCCCTCAAACTAAGGCAGCCCCTCAAACTAAGGCAGCCCCTCAAAATAATGCGGCCCCTCAAACTAATGCAGACCCTCAATCTAATGCAGCCCCTCAAACTAATGCAGCCACTCACTCAAAGGCAGACTCTCAAACTAATGCAGCCACTCTATCTAAGGCAGCCCCTCAAACTAAGCCAACCCCTCAAACTAAGGCAGCCCCTCAAACTAAGGCAGCCCCTCAAAATAATGCGGCCCCTCAAACGAATGCAGACCCTCAATCTAATGCAGCACCTCAAACTAATGCAGCCACTCATTCAAAGGCAGACTCTCAAACTAATGCAGCCCCTCAATCTAAGGCAGCTCCTCATTCTAATGCAACCCCTCAAACTAATGCAGCCCCTCAAACTAAGGCAGCCTCTCTAACTAAGCCAACCCCTGAAACTAAGGAATCCCCTCAAACTAAGGAATCCCCTCAAACTAATGCAGCCACTCAATCTAAGGCAGCCCCTCACTAAGCCAACCCCTCAAACTAAGGAAGCCGCTCAACGTAATGCAGCCCCTCAAACAAATGCAGCCCCTCAATCTAATGCAGCCCCTCAAACTAATGCAGCCACTCAATCAAAGGCAAGCCCTCAAACTAATGCAGCCCCTCAAACTAAGGCAGCCCCTCTAACTAAGCCAACCCCTGAAACTAAGGAATCCCCTCAAACTAAGGAATCCCCTCAAACTAATGCAGCCACTCATTCTAAGGCAGCCCCTCAAACTAAGCCAACCCCTCAAACTAAGGAAGCCGCTCAAAGTAATGCAGCCCCTCAAACAAATGCAGCCCCTCAATCTAATGCAGCCCCTCAAACTAATGCAGCCCCTCTAACTAAGCCAACCCATCAAACTAAGGCATCCCCTCATACCAAGGCAGACTCTCAAACTAATGCAGCCACTCAATCTAAGGCAGCCCCTCAAACAAAGCCAACCCCTCAAACTAAGGCATCCCCTCAAACTTAGGCAGACTCTCAAACTAATGCAGCCCCTCAATCTAAGGCAGCCCCTTAATCTAAGACAGCCCCTCAAACTAATGCAGCCCCTCAAACCAAGGCAGCCGCTCAAACTAAGGCAGTCCCTCAAACTAAGGCAGCCGCTAAAACTAAGGCAGCCCCTCAAACTCAGGCAGCCGCTCAAACTAAGGCAGCCCCTCAAACTGAGACAGCCGCTCAAACTAATGCAGCCCCTCAGTCTAAAGCAGCCCCTCAAACTCAGGCAGCCTCTCAGTCTAAGGCAGCCGCTCAAACTAAGGCAGCCCCTCAAACTAAGACAGTCGCTCAAACTAATGCAGCCCCTCAAACTAAGGCAGCCGCTCAAATTAATGCAGCCCCTCAAACTATGGCAGACTCTCAAACGAAGGCAGCCCCTCAAACTTAGGCAGCCTTTCAAACTAAGGCTGCCCCTTAAACTAATGCAGCCCCTCAAACTAATGCAGCCCCTCAAACTAATGCAGCACCACAATCTAAGGCAGCCCCTCAAACTAATGTAGCCACTCAAACTAATGCAGCCCCTCAAACTAATGCAGCCCCTCAATCAAAGGCAGCCCTTCAAACTAATGCACCCCCTCAAACTCATGCAGCCCCTCAAACTAATGCAGCCCCTGAATCTAAGGCAGCCCCTCAAACTAATACAGCCACTCAATCAAAGGCAGACTCTCAAACTAATGCAGTCACTCAATCAAATGCAGCCCCTCAAACTAAGGCAGCCCCTCAAACTAAGGCAGACTCTCAAACTGACGCTGCCCCTTAAAGTAAGGCAGCCCAACAAACTAAGGGAGCGCCTCAACCAAAGGCAGCCCCTCAAACGAATGCAGCCGCTCAAACTAAGGCAGCCCCTCAAACTCAGGCAGCCTCTCAAACTAAGGCAGCCGCTGAAACTAAGGCAGCCTGTCAAACTAAGGCAGCCGCTCAAACTAAGGCAGACTCTCAAACTAAGGCAACCCCTCAAACTAAGGCAGCCGCTTAAACTAAGGCAGACTCTCAAAATAAGGCATCCTCTCAAACTAAGGCAGCCTCTCAAACTCAGTCAGCCGCTCAATCCAAGGCAGCCCCTCAACTAAGGCAGCCGCTCAAAATAAAGCAGCCCATCAAACTAATGCACCCCTCAATCTAAGGCAGCCCATCAAACAAATGCAGCCCCTCAAACTACGTCAGCCCCTCAAACTAAGTCAGCCCCTCAAACTAATGCAGCCACTCAATCAAAGGCAGACTCTCAAACTAATGCAGCCGCTCAAAGTAAGGCAACCCCTCAAACCCAGGCAGCCTCTCAAACTAACGCAGCCGCTCAAAATAAGGCAGCCTGTCAAAGTAAGGCAGACCCTCAAACTAAGGGAGCGCCTCAACCAAAGGCAGCCCCTCAAACTAATGCAGCCGCTCAAATTAAGGCAGCCCCTCAAACTAAGGCAGCCTCTAAAAGTAAGGCAGACCCTCAAACTAAGGCAACCGCTCAAACTAAGGCAGACTCTCAAACTAAGGCAGACCCTCAAACTAAGGGAGCGCCTCAAATAAAAGCAGCCCCTCAAACTAATGCAGCCGCTCAAATTAAGGCAGCCCCTCAAACTAATGCAGCCTCTAAAAGTAAGGCAGACCCTCAAACTAAGGCAGCCGCTCAAACTAAGGCAGACTCTCAAACTAAGGCAGCCCCTCAAACTAAGGCAGCCGCTCAAACTAATGCAGACTCTCAAACTAAGGCAGCCGCTCAGACTAAGTCAGCCGCTCAGACTAAGTCAGCCGCTCAAATTAAGGCAGCCGCTCAAACTAAGGCAGCCCCTCAAAGTAAGGCAGCCTCTCAAAATAAGGCACTCCCTCAAAGTAATGCAGCCCCTCAATCTAAGGCAGCCCCTCATTCTAATGCAACCCCTCAAACTAATGCAGCCCCTCAAACTGAGGCAGCCCCTCAAACTAAGGCAGCCCCTCTAACTAAGCCAACCCCTCAAACGAAGGCATCCCCTCAAACTAAGGCAGACTCTCAAAATAATGTAGCCACTCAATCTAAGGCAGCCCCTCAAATTAAGCCAAACCCTCAAACTAAGGCAGCCCCTCAAAATAATGCAGCCCTTCAAACTAATGCAGCCCCTCAAACTCAGCCAACCCCTCAAACTAAGGCAGCCCCTCAAACTAAGGCAGACTCTCAAACTAATGCAGCCCCTCAATCGAAGGCAGTCCCTCATTCTAATGCAACCCCTCATACTAAGGCAGCCCCTCTAACTAAGCCAACCCCTCAAACTAAGGAATGCCCTCAAACTAAGGCAGACCCTCAAACTAATGCAGCCACTCAATCAAAGGCAGCCCCTCAAACTCAGCCAACCCCTCAAACTAAGGCAGCCCCTCAAACTAAGGCAGACTCTCAAACTAATGGAGCACCTCAATCGAAGGCAGCCCCTCAAACAAAGGGAGCGCCTCAACCAAAGGCAGCCCCTCAAACTAAGGCAGCCCCTCTAACTAAGCCAGCCCATCAAACTAAGGCATCCCCTCATATTAAGGCAGATTCTCAAACTAATGCAGCCACTCAATCTCAGGCAGCCCCTCAAACAAAGCCAACCCCGCAAACTAAGGCATCCCCTCAAACTAAGGCAGACTCTCAAACTAAGGCAGACTCTCAAACTATGTCTGCCCCTTAATCTAAGACAGCCCCTCAAACTAATGCAGCCCCTCAAACCAAGGCAGCCCCTCAAACTAAGGCAGCTGCTCAAACTAAGGCAGCCCCTCAAACTCAGGCAGCCGCTCAAACTAAGGCAGCCCCTCAAACTGAGACAGCCGCTCAAACTAATGCAGCCCCTCAGTCTATAGCAGCCACTCAAACTCAGGCAGCCTCTCAATCTAAGGCAGCCGCTCATACTAAGGCAGCCCCTCAAACTAAGACAGTCGCTCAAACTAATGCAGCCCCTCAAACTAAGGCAGCCGCTCAAACTGAGGCAGCCCCTCAAACTATGGCAGTCTCTCAACCGAAGGCAGCGCCTCAAACTTCGGCAGCCTCTCAAACTAAGGCTGCCCCTCAAAATAATGCAGCCCCTCAAACTAATGCAGAACTCTACCTAAGGCAGCCCCTCAAACTAAGGCAGCCCCTCAACCTAATGCAGCCCCTCAAACTAATGCAGCCCCTGAAACTAATGCAGCCGCTCAATATAAGGCAGCCCCTCAAACTAATGTACCCACTCCAACCAATGCAGCCCCTCAAACTAATGCAGCCCCTCAATCAAAGGCAGCCCCTCAAACTAATGCAGCCACTCAATCAAAGGCAGTCTCTCAAACTAATGCAGCCACTCAATCAAACGCAGCCCCTCAAACTAAGCCAACCCCACAAACTAAGGCAGCCCCTCAAACTAATGCAGACTCTCAAACTGACGCTGCCCCTGAAATTAAGGCAGCCCTGCAAATTAAGGGAGCGCCTCAACCAAAGGCAGCCCCTCAAACTAATGCAGCCGCTCAAACTAAGGCAGCCCCTCAAACTCAGGAAGCATCTCAAACTAAGGCAGCCGCTGAAACTGAGGCAGCCGCTGAAACTAAGGCAGCCTGTCAAAATAAGGCAGCCGCTCAAACTAAGGCAGACTCTCAAACTAAGGCAACCCCTCAAACTAAGGCAACCCCTCAAACTAAGGCTGACTCTCAAACTAAGGCAGCCTCTCAAACTAAGTCAGTCGCTCAAACTAATGCAGCCCCTCAATCTAAGGCAGCCCCTCAACTAAGGCAGCCGCTCAAAATAAAGCATCCCATCAAACTAATGCAGCCCCTCAAACTAAGGCAGCCCCTCAAACTAAGGCAGCCCCTCAAACTAATGCAGCCCCTCAAACTAATGCAGCCCCTCAAACTAAGGCAGCCCTCAATCTAAGGCAGCCCATCAAACAAATGCAGAACCTCAGACTCCGTCAGCCCCTCAAACTAAGTCAGCCCCTCAAACTAATGCAGCCACTCAATCAAAGGCAGACTCTCTAACTAATGCAGCCGCACAAACGAAGGCAGCCCCTCAAACCCTGGCAGGTTTTCAAACTAACGCAGCCGCTCAAACTAAGGCAGCCTCTAAAAGTAAGGCAGACCCTCAAACTAAGGCAGCCGCTCAATCTAAGGAAGACTCTCAAACTAAGGCAGACCCTCAAACTAAGGGAGCGCCTCAACTAAAAGCAGCCCCTCAAACTAATGCAGCCCCTCTAACTAAGCCAACCCCTCAAACGAAGGCATCCCCTCAAACTAAAGCAGACTCTCAAACTAAAGCAGACTCTCAAACTAATGCAGCCACTCAATCTAAGGCAGCCCCTCAAAATAATGCAGCCCCTCAAACTAATGCAGACCCTCAATCTAATGCAGCCCCTCAAACTAATGCAGCCACTCAATCAAAGGCAGACTCTCAAACTAATGCAGCCCCTCAATCAAAGGCAGCCCCTCAAACTCAGCCAACCCCTCAAAGTAAGGCAGCCCCTCAAACTAAGGCAGACTCTCAAACTAATGCAGCCCCTCAATCGAAGGCAGCCCCTCTAACTAAGCCAACCCCTCAAACTAAGGAATCCCCTCAAACTAAGGCAGACTCTCAAACTAAGGCAGCCACTCAATCTAAGGCAGCCCCTCAAACTAAGCCAACCCCTCAAACTAAGACAGCCCCTCAAACTAAGGCAGCCCCTCAAAATAATGCAGCCGCTCAAACAAATGCAGACCCTCAATCAAAGGCAAGCTCTCAAACTAATGCAGACACTCAATCAAAGACAGCCCCTCTAACTAAGCCAACCCCTCAAACGAAGGCATCCCCTCAAACTAAGGCAGACTCTCAAACGAATGCAGCCACTCAATCTAAGGCAGCCCCTCAAACTAAGCCAACCCCTCAAACTAAGGCAGCCCCTCAAAATACTGCAGCCCCTCAAACTAATGCAGACCCTCAATCTAATGCAGCCCCTCAAACTAATGCAGCCACTCAATCAAAGGCAGACTCTCAAACTAATGCAGCCACTCAATCAAAGGCAGCCCCTCAAACTGAGCCAACCCCTCAAACTAAGGCAGCCCCTCAAACTAAGGCAGACTCTCAAACTAATGCAGCCCCTCTATCTAAGGCAGCCCCTCTATCTAAGGCAGCCCCTCATTCTAATGCAACCCCTCAAACTAATGCAGCCCCTCAAACTAAGGCAGCCCCTCTAACTAAGCCAACCCCTCAAACTAAGGTATCCCCTCAAACTAAGGCAGACTCTCAAATTAATGCAGCCACTCAATCTAAGGCAGCCCCTCAAACTAAGCCAACCCCTCAAACTAAGACAGCCCCTCAAACTATGGCAGCCCCTCAAAATAATGCAGCCCCTCAAACAAATGCAGACCCTCAATCTAATGCAGCCCCTCAAACTAATGCAGCCACTCAATCAAAGGCAAGCTCTCAAACTAATGCAGCCACTCAATCAAAGGCAGACTCTCAAACTAATACAGCCCCTTAAAGTAAGGCAGCCCCTAAAACTAAGGGAGCGCCTCAACCAAAGGCAGCCCCTCAAACTAAGGCAGCCCCTCAAACTAAGCCAACCCATCAAGCTAAGGCACCCCTCATATTAAGGCAGACTGTCAAACTAATGCACCCACTCAATCTCAGGCAGCCCCTCAAACAAAGCCAACCCCTCAAACGAAGGCATCCCCTCAAACTAAGGCAGACTCTCAAACTAATGCAGCCCCTCAATCTAAGGCAGCCCCTTAATCTAATGCAGCCCCTCAAACTAATGCAGCCCCTCAAACCAAGGCAGCCGCTCAAACTAAGGCAGCCCCTCAAATTCAGGCAGCCCCTCAAACTCAGGCAGCCTCTCAATCTAAGGCAGCCGCTCAAACTAAGGCAGCCGCTCAAACTAAGGCAGCCCCTCAAACTAAGACATTCGCTCAAACTAATCCAGCCCCTCAAACTAAGGCAGCCGCTCAAATTAAGGCAGCCCCTCAAACTATGGCAGACTCTCAAACGAAGGCAGCCCCTCAAACTTAGGCAGCCTCTCAAACTAAGGCTGCCCCTTAAACTAATGCAGCCCCTCAAACTAATGCAGAACTCTACCTAAGGCAGCCCCTCAAACTAAGGCAGCCCCTCAAACTAATGCAGCCCCTCAAACTAATGCAGCCCCTCAATCTAAGGCAGCCCCTCAAACTAATGTACCCAATCAAACCAATGCAGCAACTCAAACTAATGCAGCCCCTCAATCAAAGGCAGCCCCTCAAACTAATGCAGCCACTCAATCAAAGGCAGCCCCTCAAACTAATGCAGCCACTCAATCAAAGGCAGACTCTCAAACTAATGCAGCCACTCAATCAAAGGCAGCCCCTCAAACTAAGCCAACCCCTCAAACTAAGGCAGCCCTTCAAACTAAGGCAGACTCTCAAACTGACGCTGCCCCTTCAAGTAAGGCAGCCCGACAAACTAAGGGAGCGCCTCAACCAAAGGCAGCCCCTCAAACTAATGCAGCCGCTCAAACTAAGGCAGCCCCTCAATCTCAGGCAGCCTCTCAAACTAAGGCAGCCGCTGAAACTGAGGCAGCCTGTCAAACTAAGGCAGCCGCTCAAACTAAGGCAGACTCTCAATCTAAGGCAGCCCGTCAAACTAAGGCAGCCCCTCAAACTAAGGCAGCCGCTCAAACTAATGCAGCCCCTCAATCTAAGGCAGCCCCTCAACTAAGGCAGCCGCTCAAAATAAAGCATCCCACCAAACTAATGCAGCCCCTCAAACTAAGGCAGACCCTCAAACTAAGGCAGCCCCTCAAACTAATGCAGCCCTCAATCTAAGGCAGCCCATCAAACAAATGCAGCCGCTCAAACTAAGGCAGCCTGTCAAAGTAAGGCAGACCCTCAAACTAAGGGAGCGCCTCAACCAAAGGCAGCCCATCAAACTAATGCAGCCGCTCAAATTAAGGCATCCCCTCAAACTAAGGCAGCCTCTAAAAGTAAGGCAGCCCCTCAAACTAAGGCAGCCGCTCAAACTATTGCAGACTCTCAAACTAAGGCAGACCCTCAAACTAAGGGAGCGCCTCAACTAACAGCAGCCCCTCAAACTAATGCAGCCGCTCAAATTAAGGCAGCCCCTCAAACTAAGGCAGCCTCTAAAAGTAAGGCAGACCCTCAAACTAAGGCAGACTCTCAAACTAAGGCAGCCGCTCCAACTAAGACAGCCTCACAAATTAAGGCAGCCGCTCAAACTAAGGCAGCCCCTCAAACTAACGCAGCCCCTCAAACTAGGGCAGCCTCTCAAACTAAGGCACTCCCTCAAACTAATGCAGCCCCTCAATCTAAGGCAGCCCCTCATTCTAATGCAACCCCTCAAACTAATGCAGCCCCTCTAACTAAGCCAACCCCTCAAACGAAGGCATCCCCTCAAACTAAGGCAGACTCTCAAACTAATGCAGCCACTCAATCTAAGGCAGCCCCTCAAACTAAGCCAACCCCTCAAACTAAGGCAGCCCCTCAAACTATGGCAGCCCCTCAAAATAATGCAGCCCCTCAAACTAATGCAGACCCTCAATCTAATGCAGCCCCTCAAACTAATGCAGCCACTCAATCAAAGGCAGACTCTCAAAGTAATGCAGCCACTCAATCAAAGGCAGCCCCTCAAACTCAGCCAACCCCTCAAACTAAGGCAGCCCCTCAAACTAAGGCAGACTCTCAAACTAATGCAGCCCCTTAAAGTAAGGCAACCCCTCAAACTAAGGGAGCGCCTCAACCAAATGCAGCCCCTCAAACTAATGCAGCCGCTCAAACTAAGGCAGCCTCTCAAACTCAGGCAGCCTCTCCAGCTAAGGCAGCCGCTCAAACTAAGGCAGCCTGTCAAACTAAGGCAGCCACTCAAAGTAAGGCAGACCCTCAAACTAAGGCAGCCGCTCAAACTAAGGCAGACTCTCAAACGAAGGCAGCCCCTCAAACTAAGGCAGCCGCTCAAACTAAGGCAGACTCTCAAACTAAGTCAGCCGGTCAATCTAAGGCAGCCTCTCAAACTCTGGGCAGCCGCTCAAACTAATGCAGCCCATCTAACTGAGGGAGCGCCTCAACCAACGGCAGCAACATCTCTAACTAAGGCAGCCTCTCAAAGTAAGGCAGACCCTCAAACTAAGGCAGCCGCTCAAACTAAGGCAGACTATCAAACTAAGGCAGCCCCTCAAACTAAGGCAGCCGCTCAAACTAAGGAAGACTCTCAAACTAAGTCAGCCGGTCAATCTAAGGCAGCCTCTCAAACTCTGGGCAGCCGCTCAAACTAATGCAACCCCTCAAACTAAGGGAGCGCCTCAACCAAATGCAGCCCCTCAAACTAATGCAGCCGCTCAAATTAAGGCATCCCCTCAAACTAAGGCAGCCTCTAAAAGTAAGGCAGCCCCTCAAACGAAGGCAGCCGCTCAAACTATTGCAGACTCTCAAACTAAGGCAGACCCTCAAACTAAGGGAGCGCCTCAACTAAAAGCAGCCCCTCAAACTAATGAAGCCGCTCAAATTAAGGCAGCCCCTCAAACTAAGGCAGCCTCGAAAAGTAAGGCAGACCCTCAAACTAAGGCAGCCGCTCAAACTAAGGCAGACTCTCAAACTAAGGCAGTCACTCCAACTAAGACAGCCTCACAAATTAAGGCAGCCGCTCAAACTAAGGCAGCCCCTCAAACTAAGGCAGCCTCTCAAACTAAGGCACTCCCTCAAACTAATGCAGCCCCTCAATCTAAGGCAGCCCCTCATTCTAATGCAACCCCTCAAACTAATGCAGCCCCTCTAACTAAGCCAACCCCTCAAACGAAGGCATCCCCTCAAACTAAGGCAGACTCTCAAACTAATGCAGCCACTCAATCTAAGGCAGCCCCTCAAACTAAGCCAACCCCTCAAACTAAGGAAGCCCCTCAAACTATGGCAGCCCCTCAAAATAATGCAGCCCCTCAAACTAATGCAGACCCTCAATCTAATGCAGCCCCTCAAACTAATGCAGCCACTCAATCAAAGGCAGACTCTCAAACTAATGCAGCCACTCAATCAAAGGCAGCCCCTCAAACTCAGCCAACCCCTCAAACTAAGGCAGCCCCTCAAACTAAGGCAGACTCTCAAACTAATGCAGCCCCTTAAAGTAAGGCAACCCCTCAAACTAAGGGAGCGCCTCAACCAAATACAGCCCCTCAAACTAATGCAGCCGCTCAAACTAAGGCAGCCCCTCAAACTCAGGCAGCCTCTCCAGCTAAGGCAGCCGCTCAAACTAAGGCAGCCTGTCAAACTAAGGCAGCCACTCAAAGTAAGGCAGACCCTCAAACTAAGGCAGCCGCTCAAACTAAGGCAGACTCTCAAACTAAGGCAGCCCCTCAAACTAAGGCAGCCGCTCAAACTAAGGCAGACTCTCAAACTAAGTCAGCCGGTCAATCTAAGGCAGCCTCTTAAACTCTGGGCAGCCGCTCAAACTAATGCAGCCCATCTAACTAAGGGAGCGCCTCAACCAAAGGCAGCAACATCTCTAACTAAGGCAGCCTCTCAAACTACGGCAGCCGCTCAAACTAAGGAAGCCCCTCAAACTAAGGGAGCGCCTCAACCAAATACAGCCCCTCAAACTAATGCAGCCGCTCAAACTAAGGCAGCCCCTCAAACTCAGGCAGCCTCTCCAGCTAAGGAAGCCTCTCAAACTAAGGCAGCCGCTCAAACTAAGGCAGCCGCTCAAACTAATGCAGCCACTCAATATGAGGCAGCCGCTCAAACTAAGGCAGCCGCTCAAACTAATGCAGCCCCTCAAACTAAGGCAGCCGCTCAAACTAAGGCAGCCCCTAAAACTAAGGCAGCCTCTCAAACTAATGCAGCCCCTTAAAGTAAGGCATCCCCTCAAACTAAGGGAGCGCCTCAACCAAAGGCAGCCCCTAAAACTAATGCAGCCACTCTAACTAAGGCAGCCCCTCAAACTCAGGCAGCCTCTCAAACTGAGGCAGCCGCTCAAACTAAGGCAGCCTGTCAAAGTAAGGCAGCCTCTCAAAGTAAGGCAGCCTTTCAAACTCAGGCAGCCTCTCAAACTAACTCAGCCGCTCAAACTAAGGCAGCCGCTCAAGCTAAGGCAGCCGCTGAAGCTAAGGCAGCCTCTCAAACTAACACGGCCACTCAAACTAAGACAGCCTCTCAAACTAAGGCAGCCCCTCAAACTAAGGCAGCCGCTCAAACTAAGGCAGCATCTCAAACTAAGGCAGCCTCTCAAACTATGTCAGCCGCTCAAACTAAGGCAGCCTCTCAAACTAAGGCAGCCCTTCAAACTCAGGCAGCCCCTCAAACGAAGGCAGCAGCTCAAACTAAGGCATCCTCTCAAATTAAGGCAGCATCTCAAACGAAGGCAGCCTCTCAAACTAAGGCAGCCGCTCATACTAAGTAAGCCCCTCAAACTAAGGCAGCCGCTCAAACTAAGGCATCCCCTCAAACTAAGGCAGCCCCTCAAATTAAGGCACCCCCTCAAACTAAAGCAGCCCCTCAGACTAAGGCAGCCGCTCAAACTAAGGCAGCCTCTCAATGTAAGGCACCCCCTCAAACTAATGCAGCCACTCAAACTAAGGCAGCCCCTCAAACTAATGAGCCACTCAATCAACGGCAGCCCCTCTAACTAAGCCAAACACTCAAACTAAGACAGCACCTCAAACTAAGGCAGCACCTCAAAGTAATGCAGCCCCTCAAACATATGCAGCCCCTCAATCTCAGGCAGCCCCTTAAACTAAGGCAACCCCTCAAACTAATGCAGCCCCTCAAACCAAGGCAGCCGCTCAAACTAATGCAGCCCCTCAAACTAAGTCATCCGCTCAAACTAAGGCAGCCCCTCAAACTAAGGCTGGCGCTCAAACTAAGGAAGCCCCTCAAACTCTGACAGCCGCTCAAACTAATGCAGCCCCTCAGTCTAAGGCAGCCCCTCAAACTCAGGCAGCCTCTCAAACTAAGGCAGCCCCTCAAACTAAGGCAGCCCCTCAAACTATGGCAGCCGCTCAAACTGAGGCAGCCGCTCAAACTAAGGCAGCCCCTCAAAGTAAGGCAGCCCCTCAAACTAAGGCAGCCGATCAAACTAAGGCAGCCGATCAAACTAAGGCAGCCCCTCAAACTGAGACAGGCGCTCAAACTAATGCAGCCCCTCAGTCTAAGGCAGCCCCTCAAACTCAGGCAGCCTCTCAAACTAAGGCAGCCGCACAAACTAAGGCAGCCCCTCAAACTAAGACAGCCGCTCAAACTAATGCAGCCCCTCAAACTAATGCAGCCCCTCAAACTAAGGCAGCCGCTCAAATTAAGGCAGCCCCTCAAACTATGGCAGCCCCTCAAACTAATGCAGCGCCTCAAACTAATGCAGCGCCTCAAACTAATGCAGAACTCTATCTAAGGCAGCCCCTCAAACTAAGGCATCCCCTCAAAGTAATGCAGCCCCTCAATCTAATGCAGCCCCTCAAACTAATGCAGCCCCTCAATCTAAGGCAGCCCCTCAAACTAATGCACCCCCTCAAACTAATGCATCCTCTCAAACTAATGCAGCCCCTCAATCTAAGGCAGCCCCTCAAAATAATGCAGCCGCTCAATCAAAGGCAGACTCTCAAACTAATGCAGCCACTCAATGAAAGGCAGCCACTCAATGAAAGGCAGCCGCTCAAACTAAGGAAGCCCCTCAAACTAAGGCAGCCCCTCAAACTAAGGCAGCCCCTCAAACTAAGGCAGCCGCTCAAACAAAGGCAGCCGCTCAAACTAATGCAGCCCCTCAATCTGAGGCAGCCACTCAAACTGAGGCAGCCGCTCAAACTAATGCAGCCCCTCAAACTAAGGCAGCCGCTCAAACTAAGGCAGCCCCTCAAACTAGGGCAGCCTCTCAAACTAATGCAGCCCCTTAAAGTAAGGCAGCCCCTCAAACTAAGGGAGCGCCTCAACCAAATGCAGCCCCTAAAACTAATGCAGCCGCTCAAACTAATGCAGCCCCTCAAACTCAGGCAGGCTCAAAAACTAAGGCAGCCGCTCTAGTAATTGAAACCCCTACTCTGAGAAAAAGCCTCTTGCTATCCACCCTGTCTATACCTCTCATGATTTTGTACACCTCAATCAGGTCCCCCCTCAACCTCCGTCTTTCTAATGAAAATAATCCGAATCTGCTCAACCTCTCTTCATAGCTAGCGCCCTCCATACCAGGCAACATCCTGGTGAACCTCCTCTGCACCCTCTCCAAAGCATCCACATCCTTTTGATAATGTGGCGACCAGAACTGTACGCAGTATTCCAAATGTGACCGAACCAAAGTCCTATACAACTGTAACATGACCTGCCAACTCTTGTACTCAATGCCCCGTCCGATGAAGGAAAGCATGCCGTATGCCTTCTTGACCACTCTATTTACCTGCGTTGCCACCTTCAGGGAACAGTGGACCTGAACACCCAAATCTCTCTGGACATCAATTTTCCCCAGGACTTTTCCATTTACTGTATAGTTCACTCTTGAATTGGATCTTCCAAAATGCATCACCTCGCATTTGCCCTGATTGAACCATCTGCCATTTCTCTGCCCAACTCTCCAATCTATCTATATTCTGCTGTATTCTCTGACAGTCCCCTTCACTATCTGCTACTCCACCAATCTTAGTGTCGTCTGCAAATTTGCTAATCAGTCCACCTATACTTTCCTCCAAATCATGAATGTATATCACCAACAACAGTGGTCCCAGCACGGATCCCTGTGGAACACCACTGGTCACACGTCTCCATTTTGAGAAACTCCCTTCTACTGCTACTCTCTGTCTCCTGTTGCCCAGCCAGTTCTTTATCCATCTAGCTAGTACACCTTGGACCCCAAGCGCCTTCACTTTCTCCATCAGCCTGCCATGGGGAACCTTATCAAACGCCTTACTGAAGTCCATGTATATGATTTCGACAGCCCTTCCCTCATCAATCAACTTTGTCACTTCCTCAAAGAATTCTATTAAGTTGGTAAGACATGACCTTCCCTGCACAAAACCATGTTGCCTATCACTGATGAGCCCATTTTCTTCCAAATGGGAATAGATCCTATCCCTCAGTATCTTCTCCAGCAGCTTCCCTACCACTGACGTCAGGCTCACCGGTCTATAATTACCTGGATTATCCCTGCTACCCTTCTTAAACAAGGGGACAACATTAGCAATTCTCCAGTCCTCCGGGACCTCACCCGTGTTTAAGGATGCTGCAAAGATATCTGTTAAGGCCCCAGCTATTTCCTGTCTCGCTTCCCTCAGTAACCTGGGATAGATCCCATCCGGACCTGGGGACTTGTCCACCTTAATGCCCTTTAGAATACCCAACACTTCCTCCCTCCTTATGCCGACTTGACCTAGAGTAATCAAACATCTGTTCCTAACCTCAACATCCGTCATGTCCCTCTCCTCGGTGAATACCGATGCAAAGTACTCGTTTAGAATCTCACCCATTTTCTCTGAGTCCAAGCATAACATTCCTCCTTTGTCCTTTAGTGGGCCAATCCTTTCTCTAGTTAGCCTCTTTCTCCTTATATATGAATAAAAGGCTTTGGGATTTTCCTTAACCCTGTAGGCTAAAGATATTTCATGACCCCTTTTCGCCCTCTTAATTCCTCGTTTCAGATTGGTCCTACATTCCCGATATTCTTTCAAAGCTTCGTCTTTCATCAGCCGCCTAGACCTTATGTATGCTTCCTTTTTCCTCTTAGCTAGTCTCACAATTTCACCTGTCATCCATGGTTCCCTAATCTTGCCATTTCTATCCCTCATTTTCACAGGAACATGTCTCTCCTGCACTCTAATCAACCTCTCTTTAAAAGCCTCCCACATATCACATGTGGATTTACCTTCAAACAGCTGCTCCCAATCTACATTTCCCAGCTCCTGCCGAATTTTGGTGTAGTTGGCCTTCCCCCAATTTGGCACTCTCCCTTTTGGACCACTCTCGTCTTTGTCCATGAGTATTTAAAGCTTACGGAATTGTGATCACTATTCCCAAAGTAGTCCCCTACTGAAACTTCAACAACCTGGCCGGGCTCATTCCCCAACACCAGGTCCAGTATGGCCCCTTCCCGAGTTGGACTATTTACATACTGCTCTAGAAAACCCTCCTGGATGCTCCTTACAAATTCTGCTCCATCTGGAACTCTAACACTAAGCGAATCCCAGTCAATGTTGGGAAAATTAAAATCTCCTATCACCACCACCCTGTTGCTCCTACATCTTTCCATAATCTGTTTACATATTTGTACCTCTATCTCACGCTCGCTGTTGGGAGGCCTGTAGTACAGCCCCAACATTGTTACCGCACCCTTCCTATTTCTGAGTTCTGTCCATATTGCCTCACTGCTCGAGTCCTCCATAGTGCCCTCCTTCAGCACAGCTGTGATATCCTCTTTGACCAGTAATGCAACTCCTCCACCCCTTTTACCTCCCTCTCTATCCCGCCTGAAGCATCGATATCCTGGGATATTTAGTTGCCAATCATGCCCTTCCCTCAACCAAGTCTCAGTAATAGCAATAACATCATACTCCCAGGTACTAATCCAAGCCCTAAGTTCATCTGCCTTACCTACTACACTTCTTGCATTAAAACAAATGCACCTCAGACCACCAGTCCCTTTATATTCATCATCTGCTCCCTGCCTGCTCTTCCCCTTAGTCACACTGACTTCATTATCTAGTTCCTTACAGGCTTTTGTTACTACCTCCTTACTGTCAACTGACCTCAATTGGTTCCCATCCCCCTGCCACATTAGTTTAAACCCTCCCCAACAGCGTTAGCAAAAGCACCTCCAAGGACATTGGTTCCAGTGCGGCCCAGGTGTAGACCGTCCAATTTGTAATAGTCCCACCTCCCCCAGAAACGGTCCCAATGTCCCAAAAATCTGAACCCCTCCTTCCTGCACCATCTCTCAAGCCACGCATTCATCCTGACTATTCTTTCATTTTTACTCTGACTATCACGTGGCACTGGTAGTAATCCTGAGATTACTACCTTTGAGGTCCTACTTTTTAACTTGGCTCCTAACTCCCTAAACTCTGCATGTAGGACCTCATCCCGTTTTTTACCTATATCATTAGTGCCTATGTGCACAATGACAACTGGCTGTTCACCCTCCCCCTTTAGAATGTTCTGCAGCCGATCTGAGACGTCCCTGACCCGTGCACCTGGGAGGCAACATACCATTCGGGAGCCTCGTTTTCGACCACAGAACCGCCTATCTACTCCCCTTACAATCCAATCCCCTACGACTATAGCCCTTCCACTCTTTTTCCCGCCCTTCGGAACAGCAGAGCCAGCCACGGTGCCATGGACCTGGCTACTGCTGCCTTCCCCTGGTGAGCCATCTCCCTCAACAGTATCCAAAACGGTATACTTGTTTTGGAGGGAGATGACCGCAGGGGACTCCTGCGCTGCCTTCCTGCTCTTTCTCTGCCTTTTGGTCACCCATTCCCTTTCTCCCTCAGCAATCATAATCTGCGGTGTGACCAATTCACTAAACGTGCTATCCACGACCTCCTCAGCATCGCGCATGCTCCAAAGTGAGTCCATCCGCAGCTCGAGAGCCGTCATGCAGTCTAACAAGAGCTGCAGCTGGACACACTTCCTGCACGTGAAGGAGTCAGGGTCATCAGCCATGTACCTGAGCTCCCACATTGAGCAAGAGGAGCATGATACGGGTCTGAGATCTCCTGCCATTTTTAATCTTAAGTTTAAACTTAGTTAAATGAAAAAGGAACGAAAAGTTTTTACCAATCACAATAAAACCAGAGAAATCGAAAAAGCCTTGCCTTATAAACACCCCACCGAGTCCTTTTTTTTGGTTAGAGGAGGAGGGCGGGTGGGAGACACTAAAAGTGTGGTGTCTCGGGTTCAGAAACCGCCCAAATATATAGTGTTTTACTTACCCAGCAGCCCCCTGGCCTCCGCCGAAAAACAAAAGGAAATTAAATTTACTTTCAAACGGACTTTCCCAGCTGCTCACTCGCTCACACGCTGCTCCCGAAAAAGCTGCTGCACTGAAAGGAAAGTTATTTTAAACCGCCCAAATATATAGTGTTTTACTTTCCCAGCAGCCCCCTGGCCTCCGCCGAAAAACAAAAGGATATTAAATTTACTTTCAAACTGACTTTCCCAGCTGCTCACTCGCTCACACGCTGCTCCCGAAAAAGCTGCTGCACTGAAAGGGGGATATGCGTGGAAAGTTCTTTACGCAGAGGGTGGTGGGAACCTGGAATGCATTGCCAGCGGAGGTGGTAGATGCGGGCACGATGGAGTCTTTTAAGATGTATCTAGACAGATACATGAATGGGCAGGAAGAAAAGAGATACAGAAGCTTAGAAAATAGGCGACATGTTTAGAGAGAGGATCTGGATCGGCGCAGGCTTGGAGGGCCGAAGGGCCTGTTCCTGTGCTGTAATTATCTTTGTTCTTGTTCTTTGTTAAGGCATCCCCACAAAGTAATGCATCCCCTCAAACTAATGCAGCCCCTCAAACTAATGCAGCCCCTCAATCTAAGGCAGCCCCTCAAACTAAGCCAACCCCTCAAACAAAGGCAGCCCCTCAAACTAAGGCAGCCCCTCAAAATAATGCAGCCCATCAACTAGTGCAGACCCTCAATCTAATGCAGCCCCTCAAACTATTGCAGCCACTCAATCAAAGGCAGTCTCTCAAACTAATGCAGCCACTCAATCAAAGGCAGCCCCTCAAACTAAGCCAACTCCTCAAACTAAGGCATACCCTCAAACTAAGGCAGCCTCTCAATCTAATGCAGCCCCTCAATCTTAGGCAGCCCCTCAAACTAAGGCAGCCCCTCAAACAAATGCAGCCCCTCAATCTAAGGCAGCCCCTCAAACTAAGGCAGCCTCTCAAAGTAAGGCAGACGCTCAAACTAAGGCAGCCGCTCAAACTAAGTCAGACTCTCAAACTAAGGCAGCCCCTCAAACTAAGGCAGCCTCTCAAACTAATGCAGCCACTCAATCAAAGGCAACCCCTCAAACTAAGCCAACTCCTCAAACTAAGGCAGCCCCTCAAACTATGGCAGCCCCTCAAACTAATGCAGCGCCTCAAACTAATGCAGAACTCTATCTAAGGCAGCCCCTCAAACTAAGGCATCCCCTCAAAGTAATGCAGCCCCTCAATCTAATGCAGCCCCTCAAACTAATGCAGCCCCTCAATCTCAGGCAGCCCCTCAAACTAATGCACCCCCTCAAACTAATGCAGCCTCTCAAACTAATGCAGCCCCTCAATCTAAGGCAGCCCCTCAAAATAATGCAGCCGCTCAATCAAAGGCAGACTCTCAAACTAATGCAGCCACTCAATGAAAGGCAGCCCCTCAAACTAAGCCAACCCCTCAAACTAAGGCAGCCCATCAAACTAAGGCAGACTCTCAAACTAATGCAGCCCCTGAAAGTAAAGCAGACACACAAACTAACGGAGCGCCTCAACCAAAGGCAGCCCCTCAAACTAATGCAGCCGCTCAAACTAAGGCAGCCTCTCAAACTCAGGCAGCCTCTCAAAGTAAGGCAGCCGCTCAAACTAAGGAAGCCCCTCAAACTAAGGCAGCCCCTCAAACTAAGGGAGCCCCTCAAACTAAGGCAGCCGCTCAAACAAAGGCAGCCGTTCAAACTAATGCAACCCCTCAATCTGAGGCAGCCGCTCAAACTGAGGCAGCTGCTCAAACTAATGCAGCCCCTCAAACTAAGGCAGCCTCTCAAACTAATGCAGCCCCTTAAAGTAAGGCAGCCCCTCAAACTAAGGGATCGCCTCAACCAAATGCAGCCCCTAAAACTAATGCAGCCGCTCAAACTAAGGCAGCCCCTCAAACTCAGGCAGCCTCAAAAACTAAGGCAGCCGCTCAAACTAAGGCAGCCTGTCAAACTAAGGCAGCCTCTCAAAGTAAGGCAGCCCCTCAAACTAAGGCAGGCTGTCAAACTCAGGCAGCCTCTCAAACTAAGGCGGCCTCTCAAACTAAGGCAGCCGCTCGAACTAAGGCAGACTCTCAAACTAAGGCAGCCCCTCAAACTAAGGCAGCCGCTCAAAGTAAGGCAGACTCTCAAACTAAGGCAGCCTCTCAAACTATGTCAGCCACTCAAACTGAGGCAGACTCTCAAACTGAGGCAGCCCCTAAATCTAAGGCAGCCATCAAACTGAGGCAGCAACTCAAACTAAGGCAGCCTCTCAAACTAAGGCAGCCTCTCAAACTAAGGCAGCCCCTCAAACTAAGGCAGCCGCTCAAACTAAGGAAGCCCCTCAAACTAAGGCAGCCGCTTAAACTAACGCAGCCACTCAAACTAATGCAGCCCCTCAAACTAATGCAGCCCCTCAATCAATGGCAGCCCTTCATTCTAAGGCAGCCCCTCAAACTAATGCATCCCCTCAAACGAAGGCAGCCGCTTAAACTAAGCCAGCCCCTCAAACTAATGTAGCCACTCAATCAAATGCAGCCACTCTAACTAAGCCAATACCTCAAACGAAGGCAGACACTCAAACCAATGCAGTTACTCAATCAAAGGCAGCCCCTCAAACTAAGCCATCCACTCAAACGAAGGCAGCCCCTCAAACTAATGAAGCCCCTCAAACCAAGGCAGCCCCTCAAACGAAGGCAGCCCCTCAAACTAAGGCATCCCGTCAAACTAAGGCAGCCGCTCAAATTAAGGCAGCCCCTCAAACTGAGACAGCCGCTCAAACTAATGCAGCCCCTCAAACGAAGGCAGCCCCTTACACTAAGCCAGCCCCTCAAACTAATGCAGCCACTCAATCAAAGGCAGCCCCTCTAACTAGCCAACACCTCAAACTGAGGCATCCCCTCAAACTAAGGCAGACTCTCAAACCAATGCAGCCACTCAATCAAAAGCAGCCACTCAAACTCAGCCAACCACTCAAACTAAGGCAGCACCTCAAACTAAGGCAGCCCCTCAAATTAATACAGCCCCTCAAACAAATGCAGCCCCTCAATCTAAGGCAGCCCGTTAAACTAAGGCAGCCCCTCAAACTAATGCAGCCCCTCAAACAAAGGCAGCCGCTCAAACTAAGGCAGCCCCTCAAACTATGGCAGCCGCTCAAACTAAGTCTTCCGCTCAAACTAAGGCAACCCCTCAAACTAAGATTGCCACTCAAACTAAGGCAGCCTCTAAAACTGAGACAGCCGCTCAAACGAATGCAGCCCATGAATCTAAGGCAGCCGCTCAAACTCAGGCAGCCTCTCAAACTAAGGCAGCCGCTCAAACTGAGGCAGCCCCTCAAACTAAGACAGCCGCTCAAACTAAAGCAGCCCCTCAAACTAAAGCAGCCGCTCAAATTAAGGCAGCCCCTCAAACTATGGCAGACTCTCAAACTAAAGCAGCCCCTCATACTTAGCCAGCCTCTCAAACTATGGCAGCCCCTCAAACTAATGCAGCCCCTCAAACTAATGCAGAACTCTATCCAAGGCAGCCCCTCAAACTAAGGCATCCCCTCAAAGTAATGCAGCCCCTCAAACTAATGCAGCCCCTCAAACTAATGCAGCCCCTCAATCTAAGGCAGCACCTCAAACTATTGCAACCCCTCAAACTAATGCAGCCCTCAAACTAATGCAGCCCCTCAATCTAAGGCAGCCCCTCAAAATAATGCAGCCACTCAATCAAAGGCAGACTCTCAAACTAATGCAGCAACTCAATCAAAGGCAGCCCCTCAAACTAAGCCAACCACTCAAACTAAGGCAGCCCCTCAAACTAAGGCAGCCCCTCAAACTATGGCACCCCCTCAAACTAATGCAGCCCCTCAAACTAAGGGAGCGCCTCAACCAAAGGCAGCCCCTCAAACTAAGCCTACCACTCAAACTAAGGCAGCCCCACAAACTAAGGGAGCGCCTCAACCAAAGGCAGCCCCTCAAACTAATGCAGCCGCTCAAACTAAGGCAGCCCCTCAAACTCAGGCAGCTTCTCAAAGTAAGGCAGACTCTCAAACTATTGCAGCCCCTTAAAGTAAAGCAGCCCCACAAACTAAGGGAGCACCTCAACCAAAGGCAGACAGTCAAACGAAGGCAGCCTCTCAAACTAAGGCAGGCCCTCAAACTAAGGCAGCCGCTCAAACTAAGGCGGACTCTCAAACTAAGCCAACCTCTCAAACTAAGTCAGCCGCTCAAACTAAAGCAGCTCATCAAACTAATGCAGCCCCTCAATCTAAGGCAGCCCCTCAATCTAAGGCAGCCCCTCAAACTAATGCAGCCACTCAATCAAAGGCAGACTCTCAAACTAATGCAGCCACTCAATCAAAGGCAGCCCCTCAAACTAAGCCTACCCCTCAAACTAATGCAGCCGCTCAAATTAAGGGAGCCCCTCAAACTCAGGCAGCCGCTCAAACTAAGGCAGCCCCTCAAACTCAGGCAGCCTCTCAAAGTAAGGCAGACCCTCAAACTAAGGCAGCCCCTCAAACTCAGGCAGCCTCTCAAACTAAGGCATCCCCTCAAACTAAGGCAGCCTGTCAAACTAAGGCAGCCTCTCAAAGTAAGGCAGACCCTCAATCTAAGGGAGCCCCTGAAACAAAGGCAGCACCTCAAACTAATGCAGCCGCTCAAACTAAGGCAGCCCCTCAAACTCAGGCAGCCTCTGAAGCTAAGACAGCCCCTCATCTAAGGCAGCCGCTCAAACTAAAGCAGCCCATCAAACTAATGCAGCCCCTCAAACGAAGCCTACCCCTCAAACTAATGCAGCCGCACAAACTAATGCAGCCCCTCAAACTCAGGCAGCCTCTCAAACTAAGGCAGCCGATCAAACTAAGTAAGCCTGTCAAACTCAGGCAGCTTCTCAAAGTAAGGCAGACACTCAAACTAGTGGAGCGCCTCAACCAAAGGCAGCCCCTCAAACTAATGCAGCCGCTCAAATTAAGGCGGCCCCTCAAACTAATACAGCCTCTCAAAATAAGGCTTCCTGTCAAACTAAGGCAGCCTCCAAAAGTAAGGCAGAACCTCAAACTAAGGCAGCCGCTCTAACTGAGGCAGACTCTCAAACTAAGGCAGCCCCTCAAAGTAAGGCAGCCGCTCAAACCAAGGCAGACTCTCAAAGTAAGGCAGCCGCACAAACTAAGTCAGCCGCTCAAACTAAGGCAGCCTCTCAAATTAAGGCAGCCGCTCAAACTAAGGCAGCCCCTCAAACTAAGGCAGCCTCTCAAACTAAGGAACCCCCTCAAACTAATGCAGCCCCTCAATCTAAGGCAGCCCCTCAAACTAAGCCAACCCCTCAAACAAAGGCAGCCCCTCAAACTAAGGCAGCCCCTCAAAATAATGCAGCCCATCAACTAATGCAGACTCTCAATCTAATGCAGCCCCTCAAACTAATGCAGCCACTCAATCAAAGGCAGCCCCTCAAACTAAGCCAACTCCTCAAACTAAGGCAGCCCCTCAATCTTAGGCAGCCTCTCAAACTAAGGCAGCCCCTCAAACTAAGGCAGCCTCTCAAAGTAAGGCAGACGCTCAAACTAAGGCAGCCGCTCAAACTAAGGCAGACTCTCAAACTAAGGCAGCCCCTCAAACTAAGGCAGCCTCTCAAACTCAGTCAGCCGCTCAATCTAAGGCAGCCCCTCAAACTAAGGCAGCCCCTCAAACTAAGGCAGCCGCCAAACTGATGCAGCCCCTCAATCTAAGGCAGCCACTCAACTAAGGCAGCCGCTCAAACTAAAGCAGCCCATCAAACTAATGCAGCCCCTCAATCTAAGGCAGCCCCTCAAACTAAGGCAGCCCCTCAAACTAAGGCAGCGCCTCAATCTCAGGCAGCACCTCAAATTAAGGCAGCCCCTCAAACTATGGCAGACTCTCAAACTAAAGCAGCCCCTCAAACTTAGGCAGCCTCTCAAACTATGGCAGCCCCTCAAACTAAAGCAGCCCCTCAAACTTAGGCAGCCTCTCAAACTATGGCAGCCCCTCAAACTAATGCAGCCCCTCAAACTAATGCAGAACTCTATCTAAGGCAGCCCCTCAAACTAAGGCATCCCCTCAAAGTAATGCAGCCCCTCAAACTAATGCAGCCCCTCAAACTAATGCAGCCCCTCAATCTAAGGCAGCCCCTCAAACTAATGCACCCCCTCAAACTAATGCAGCCCCTCAAACTAATGCAGCCCCTCAATCTAAGGCAGTCCCTCAAAATAATGCAGCCACTCAATCAAAGGCAGACTCTCAAACTAATGCAGCCACTCAATCAAAGGCAGCCCCTCAAACTAAGCCAACCCCTCAAACTAAGGCTGCCCTTCAAACTAAGGCAGACTCTCAAACTAATGCAGCTCCTTAAAGTAAGGCAGCCCCTCAAACTAAGGGAGCCCCTCAACCAAAGGCAGCCGTTCAAACTAATGCAGCCATTCAAACTAAGGCAGCCCTTCAAACACAGGCAGCCTCTCAAACTAAGGCAGCCCCTCAAACTAAGGCAGCCTGTCAAACTAAGGCAGCCTCTCAAAGTAAGGCAGATGCTCAAACTAAGGCAGCCGCTCAAACTGAGGCAGACTCTCAAACTAAGGCAGCCCCTCAAACTAAGGCAGCCTCTCAAACTCAGTCAGCCGCTCAATCTAAGGCAGCCCCTCAAACTAAGGCAGCCCCTCAAACTAAGGCAGCCGCTCAAACTGATGCAGCCCCTCAATCTAAGGCAGCCCCTCAACTCAGGCAGACGCTCAATCTAAAGCAGCCCATCAAACTAATGCAGCCCCTCAATCTAAGGCAGCACCTCAAACTAAAGCAGCCCCTCAAACTAAGGCAGCGCCTCAATCTCAGGCAGCACCTCAAATTAAGGCAGCCCCTCAAACTATGGAAGACTCTCAAACTAGAGCAGCCCCTCAAACTTAGGCAGCCTCTCAAACTATGGCAGCCCCTCAAACTAAGGCAGCCCCTCAAACTAATGCAGAACTCTATCGAAGGCAGCCCCTCAAACTCATGTCTTACCAACTTATTAGAATTCTTTGAGGAAGTGACAAAGTTGATTGATGACGGAAGGGCTGTCGATGTCATATACATGGACTTCAGTAAGGCGTTTGATAAGGTTCCCCATGGCAGACTGATGGAGAAAGTGAAGGCGCTTGGGGTCCAAGGTGTACTAGCTAGATGGATAAAGAACTGGCTGGGCAACAGGAGACAGAGAGTAGCAGTAGAATGGAGTTTCTCAAAATGGAGACGTGTGACCAGTGGTGTTCCACAGGGATCCGTGCTGGGACCACTGTTGTTTGTGATATACATTAATGATTTGGAGGAAAGTATAGGTGGACTGATTAGCAAGTTTGCAGACGACACTAAGATTGGTGGAGTAGCAGATAGTGAAGGGGACTGTCAGAGAATACAGCAGAATATAGATAGATTGGAGAGTTGGGCAGAGAAATGGCAGATGGAGTTCAATCAGGGCAAATGCGAGGTGATGCATTTTGGAAGATCCAATTCAAGAGTGAACTATACAGTAAATGGAAAAGTCCTGGGGAAAATTGATGTCCAGAGAGATTTGGGTGTTCAGGTCCACTGTTCCCTGAAGGTGGCAATGCAGGTAAATAGAGTGGTCAAGAAGGCATACGGCATGCTTTCCTTCATCGGTCGGGGCATTGAGTACAACAGTTGGCAGGTCATGTTACAGTTGTATAGGACTTTGGTTCGGCCACATTTGGAATACTGCGTACAGTTCTGGTCGCCACATTATCAAAAGGATGTGGATGCTTTGGAAAGGGTGCAGAGGAGGTTCACCAGGATGTTGCCTGGTATGGAGGGCGCTAGCTATGAAGAGAGGTTGAGTAGATTAGGATTATTATCATTAGAAAGACGGAGGTTGAGGGGGGACCTGATTGAGGTGTACAAAATCATGAGAGGTATAGACAGGGTGGATAGCAAGAAGCTTTTTCCCAGAGTGGGGGTTTCAATTACTAGAGGACACGAGTTCAAAGTGAAAGGGGAAAAGTTTAGGGGGGATATGCGTGGAAAGTTCTTTACGCAGAGGGTGGTGGGCACCTGGAAAGCATTGCCAGCGGAGGTGGTAGATGCGGGCACGATGGTGTCTTTTAAGATGTATCTAGACAGATACATGAATGGGCAGTAAGAAAAGAGATACAGAAGCTTAGAAAATAGGCGACATGTTTACAGAGAGGATCTGGATCGGCGCAGGCTTGGAGGGCCGAAGGGCCTGTTCCTGTGCTGTAATTATCTTTGTTCTAGTTCTTTGTTAAGGCATCCCCACAAAGTAATGCAGCCCCTCAAACTAATGCAGCCCCTCAAACTAATGCAGCCCCTCAATCTAAGGCAGCCCCTCAAACTAAGCCAACCCCTCAAACAAAGGCAGCCCCTCAAACTAAGGCAGCCCCTCAAAATAATGCAGCCCATCAACTAATGCAGACCCTCAATCTAATGCAGCCCCTCAAACTATTGCAGCCACTCAATCAAAGGCATTCTCTCAAACTAATGCAGCCACTCAATCAAAGGCAGCCCCTCAAACTAAGCCAACTCCTCAAACAAAGGCAGACCCTCAAACTAAGGCAGCCCCTCAAACTAATGCAGCCCCTCAATCTAAGGCAGCCCCTCAAACTAAGGCAGCCTCTCAAAGTAAGGCAGACGCTCAAACTAAGGAGCCGCTCAAACTAAGTCAGACTCTCAAACTAAGGCAGCCCCTCAAACTAAGGCAGCCTCTCAAACTAATGCAGCCACTCAATCAAAGGCAGCCCCTCAAACTAAGCCAACTCCTCAAACTAAGGCAGCCCCTCAAACTAAGGCAGCCTCTCAAACTAATGCAGCCCATCAATCTTAGGCAGCCCCTCAAACTAATGCACCCCCTCAATCTAAGGCAGCCCCTCAAACAAATGCAGCCCCTCAAACTAAGTCAGCCCCTCAAACTAAGTCAGCCCCTCAAACTAATGCAGTACTCAATCAAAGGCAGACTCTCAAACTAATGCAGCCACTCAATCAAAGGCAGCCCCTCAAACTAAGCCAACCCCTCAAACTAAGGCTGCCCTTCAAACTAATGCAGCCACTCAAACTAAGGCAGCCCTTCAAACACAGGCAGCCTCTCAAACTAAGGCAGCCGCTCAAACTAAGGCAGCCTGTCAAACTAAGGCAGCCTCTCAAAGTAAGGCAGACGCTCAAACTAAGGCAGCCGCTCAAACTGAGGCAGACTCTCAAACTAAGGCAGCCCCTCAAACTAAGGCAGCCTCTCAAACTCAGTCAGCCGCTCAATCTAAGGCAGCCCCTCAAACTAAGGCAGCCCCTCAAACTAAGGCAGCATCTCAAACTGATGCATCCCCTCAATCTAACGCAGCCCCTCAACTCAGGCAGCCGCTCAAACTAAAGCAGCCCATCAAACTAATGCAGCCCCTCAATCTAATGCACCCCCTCAAACTAAGCCAACCCCTCCAACTAAGGCAGCGCCTCAACCTCAGGCAGCACCTCAAATTAAGGCAGCCCCTCAAACTATGGCAGACTCTCAAACTAGAGCAGCCCCTCAAACTTAGGCAGCCTCTCAAACTATGGCAGCCCCTCAAACTAATGCAGCCCCTCAAACTAATGCAGAACTCAATCTAAGGCAGCCCCTCAAAATAATGCAGTCCCTCAAAATAATGCAGCCACTCAATCAAAGGCAGACTCTCAAACTAATGCAGCCACTCAATCATCGGCAGCCCCTCAAACTAAGCCAACCCCTCAAACTAAGGCAGACTCTCAAACTAAGGCAGCCCCTCAAAGTAAGGCAGCCGCTCAAACTAAGGCAGACTCTCAAACTAAGGCACCCGCTCAAACTAAGGCAGCCGCTCAAACTAAGGCAGACTCTCAAACTAAGGCAGACTCTCAAACTAAGGCAGCCCCTCAAAGTAAGGCAGCCGCTCAAACTAAGGCAGACTCTCAAACTAAGGCAGCCGCACAAACTAAGGCAGCCGCTCAAACTAAGGCAGCCTCTCAAATTAAGGCAGCCGCTCAAACTAAGGCAGCCCCTCAAACTAAGGCAGCCTCTCAAACTAAGGCACCCCCTCAAACTAATGCAGCCCCTCAATCTAAGGCAGCCCCTCAAACTAAGCCAACCCCTCAAACAAAGGCAGCCCCTCAAACTAAGGAAGCCCCTCAATCTAATGCAGCCCCTCAAACTATTGCAGCCACTCAATCAAAGGCGGTCTCTCAAACTAATGCAGCCCCTCAATCTAAGGCAGCCCCTCAAACTAAGCCAACTCCTCAAACTAAGGCAGCCCCTCAAACTAAGGCAGCCTCTCAAACTAATGCAGCCCCTCAATCTAAGGCAGCCCCTCAAACTAAGGCAGCCTCTCAAAGTAAGGCAGACGCTCATACTAAGGCAGCCGCTGAAACTAAGGCAGACTCTCAAACTAAGGCAGCCCCTCAAACTAAGGCAGCCTCTCAAACTCAGTCAGCCGCTCAATCTAAGGCAGCACCTCAAACTAAGGCAGCCCCTCAAACTAAGGCAGCCACTCAACTAAGGCAGCCGCTCAAACTAAAGCAGCCCATCAAACTAATGCAGCCCATCAATCTCAGGCAGCCCCTCTAACTAAGGCAGCCCCTCAAACTAAGGCAGCGCCTCAATCTCAGGCAGCCCCTCAAACTTAGGCAGCCTCTCAAACTATGGCAGCCCCTCAAACTAATGCAGCCCCTCAAAATAATGCAGAACTCTATCTAAGGCAGCCCCTCAAACTAAGGCATCCCCTCAAAGTAATGCAGCCCCTCAAACTAATGCAGCCCCTCAAACTAATGCAGCCCCTCAATCTAAGGCAGCCCCTCAAAGTAATGCACCCCCTCAAACTAATGCAGCCCCTCAAACTAATGTAGCCCCTCAATCTAAGGCAGCCCCTCAAAATAATGCAGCCCCTCAAAATAATGCAGCCACTCAATCAAAGGCAGACTCTCAAACTAATGCAGCCACTCAATCAAAGGCAGCCCCTCAAACTAAGCCAACCCCTCAAACTAAGGCAGACTCTCAAACTAAGGCAGCCCCTCAATCTAAGGCAGCCCCTCAAACTAAGCCAACCCCTCAAACAAAGGCAGCCCCTCAAACTAAGGCAGCCCCTCAAAATAATGCAGCCCATCAATTAATGCAGACCCTCAATCTAATGCAGCCCCTCGAACTATTGCAGCCACTCAATCAAAGGCAGTCTCTCAAACTAATGCAGCCACTCAATCAAAGGCAGACCCTCAAACTAAGCCAACTCCTCAAACTAAGGCAGCCCCTCAAACTAAGGCAGCCTCTCAAACTAATGCAGCCCCTCAATATTAGGCAGCCCCTCAAACTAAGGCAGCCCCTCAAACTAATGCAGCCCCTCAATCTAAGGCAGCCCCTCAAACAAATGCAGCCCCTCAAACTAAGTCAGCCCCTCCAACTAAGTCAGCCCCTCAAACTAATGCAGTACTCAATCAAAGGCAGCCTCTCAAACTAATGCAGCCCATCAATCTTAGGCAGCCCCTCAAACTAATGCACCCCCTCAATCTAAGGCAGCCCCTCAAACAAATGCAGCCCCTCAAACTAAGTCAGCCCCTCAAACTAAGTCAGCCCCTCAAACTAATGCAGTACTCAATCAAAGGCAGACTCTCAAACTAATGCAGCCACTCAATCAAAGGCAGCCCCTCAAACTAAGCCAACCCCTCAAACTAAGGCTGCCCTTCAAACTAATGCAGCCACTCAAACTAAGGCAGCCCTTCAAACACAGGCAGCCTCTCAAACTAAGGCAGCCGCTCAAACTAAGGCAGCCTGTCAAACTAAGGCAGCCTCTCAAAGTAAGGCAGACGCTCAAACTAAGGCAGCCGCTCAAACTGAGGCAGACTCTCAAACTAAGGCAGCCCCTCAAACTAAGGCAGCCTCTCAAACTCAGTCAGCCGCTCAATCTAAGGCAGCCCCTCAAACTAAGGCAGCCCCTCAAACTAAGGCAGCATCTCAAACTGATGCATCCCCTCAATCTAACGCAGCCCCTCAACTCAGGCAGCCGCTCAAACTAAAGCAGCCCATCAAACTAATGCAGCCCCTCAATCTAATGCACCCCCTCAAACTAAGCCAACCCCTCCAACTAAGGCAGCGCCTCAACCTCAGGCAGCACCTCAAATTAAGGCAGCCCCTCAAACTATGGCAGACTCTCAAACTAGAGCAGCCCCTCAAACTTAGGCAGCCTCTCAAACTATGGCAGCCCCTCAAACTAATGCAGCCCCTCAAACTAATGCAGCCACTCAATCTAAGGCAGCCCCTCAAAATAATGCAGTCCCTCAAAATAATGCAGCCACTCAATCAAAGGCAGACTCTCAAACTAATGCAGCCACTCAATCATCGGCAGCCCCTCAAACTAAGCCAACCCCTCAAACTAAGGCAGACTCTCAAACTAAGGCAGCCCCTCAAAGTAAGGCAGCCGCTCAAACTAAGGCAGACTCTCAAACTAAGGCACCCGCTCAAACTAAGGCAGCCGCTCAAACTAAGGCAGACTCTCAAACTAAGGCAGACTCTCAAACTAAGGCAGCCCCTCAAAGTAAGGCAGCCGCTCAAACTAAGGCAGACTCTCAAACTAAGGCAGCCGCACAAACTAAGGCAGCCGCTCAAACTAAGGCAGCCTCTCAAATTAAGGCAGCCGCTCAAACTAAGGCAGCCCCTCAAACTAAGGCAGCCTCTCAAACTAAGGCACCCCCTCAAACTAATGCAGCCCCTCAATCTAAGGCAGCCCCTCAAACTAAGCCAACCCCTCAAACAAAGGCAGCCCCTCAAACTAAGGAAGCCCCTCAATCTAATGCAGCCCCTCAAACTATTGCAGCCACTCAATCAAAGGCGGTCTCTCAAACTAATGCAGCCCCTCAATCTAAGGCAGCCCCTCAAACTAAGCCAACTCCTCAAACTAAGGCAGCCCCTCAAACTAAGGCAGCCTCTCAAACTAATGCAGCCCCTCAATCTAAGGCAGCCCCTCAAACTAAGGCAGCCTCTCAAAGTAAGGCAGACGCTCATACTAAGGCAGCCGCTGAAACTAAGGCAGACTCTCAAACTAAGGCAGCCCCTCAAACTAAGGCAGCCTCTCAAACTCAGTCAGCCGCTCAATCTAAGGCAGCACCTCAAACTAAGGCAGCCCCTCAAACTAAGGCAGCCACTCAACTAAGGCAGCCGCTCAAACTAAAGCAGCCCATCAAACTAATGCAGCCCATCAATCTCAGGCAGCCCCTCAAACTAAGGCAGCCCCTCAAACTAAGGCAGCGCCTCAATCTCAGGCAGCCCCTCAAACTTAGGCAGCCTCTCAAACTATGGCAGCCCCTCAAACTAATGCAGCCCCTCAAAATAATGCAGAACTCTATCTAAGGCAGCCCCTCAAACTAAGGCATCCCCTCAAAGTAATGCAGCCCCTCAAACTAATGCAGCCCCTCAAACTAATGCAGCCCCTCAATCTAAGGCAGCCCCTCAAAGTAATGCACCCCCTCAAACTAATGCAGCCCCTCAAACTAATGTAGCCCCTCAATCTAAGGCAGCCCCTCAAAATAATGCAGCCCCTCAAAATAATGCAGCCACTCAATCAAAGGCAGACTCTCAAACTAATGCAGCCACTCAATCAAAGGCAGCCCCTCAAACTAAGCCAACCCCTCAAACTAAGGCAGACTCTCAAACTAAGGCAGCCCCTCAATCTAAGGCAGCCCCTCAAACTAAGCCAACCCCTCAAACAAAGGCAGCCCCTCAAACTAAGGCAGCCCCTCAAAATAATGCAGCCCATCAATTAATGCAGACCCTCAATCTAATGCAGCCCCTCAATCTAATGCAGCCCCTCGAACTATTGCAGCCACTCAATCAAAGGCAGTCTCTCAAACTAATGCAGCCACTCAATCAAAGGCAGACCCTCAAACTAAGCCAACTCCTCAAACTAAGGCAGCCCCTCAAACTAAGGCAGCCTCTCAAACTAATGCAGCCCCTCAATATTAGGCAGCCCCTCAAACTAAGGCAGCCCCTCAAACTAATGCAGCCCCTCAATCTAAGGCAGCCCCTCAAACAAATGCAGCCCCTCAAACTAAGTCAGCCCCTCCAACTAAGTCAGCCCCTCAAACTAATGCAGTACTCAATCAAAGGCAGACTCTCAAACTAATGCAGCCACTCAATCAAAGGCGGTCTCTCAAACTAATGAAGCCCCTAAATCTAAGGCAGCCCCTCAAACTAAGCCAACTCCTCAAACTAAGGCAGCCCCTCAAACTAAGGCAGCCTCTCAAACTAATGCAGCCCCTCAATCTAAGGCAGCCCCTCAAACTAAGGCAGCCTCTCAAAGTAAGGCAGACGCTCATACTAAGGCAGCCGCTCAAACTAAGGCAGACTCTCAAACTAAGGCAGCCCCTCAAACTAAGGCAGCCTCTCAAACTCAGTCAGCCGCTCAATCTAAGGCAGCACCTCAAACTAAGGCAGCCCCTCAAACTAAGGCAGCCACTCAACTAAGGCAGCCGCTCAAACTAAAGCAGCCCATCAAACTAATGCAGCCCATCAATCTCAGGCAGCCCCTCAAACTAAGGCAGCCCCTCAAACTAAGGCAGCGCCTCAATCTCAGGCAGCCCCTCAAACTTAGGCAGCCTCTCAAACTATGGCAGCCCCTCAAACTAATGCAGCCCCTCAAAATAATGCAGAACTCTATCGATGGCAGCCCCTCAAACTAAGGCATCCCCTCAAAGTAATGCAGCCCCTCAAACTAATGCAGCCCCTCAAACTAATGCAGCCCCTCAATCTAAGGCAGCCCCTCAAAGTAATGCACCCCCTCAAACTAATGCAGCCCCTCAAACTAATGTAGCCCCTCAATCTAAGGCAGCCCCTCAAAATAATGCAGCCCCTCAAAATAATGCAGCCACTCAATCAAAGGCAGACTCTCAAACTAATGCAGCCACTCAATCAAAGGCAGCCCCTCAAACTAAGCCAACCCCTCAAACTAAGGCAGACTCTCAAACTAAGGCAGCCCCTCAATCTAAGGCAGCCCCTCAAACTAAGCCAACCCCTCAAACAAAGGCAGCCCCTCAAACTAAGGCAGCCCCTCAAAATAATGCAGCCCATCAATTAATGCAGACCCTCAATCTAATGCAGCCCCTCGAACTATTGCAGCCACTCAATCAAAGGCAGTCTCTCAAACTAATGCAGCCACTCAATCAAAGGCAGACCCTCAAACTAAGCCAACTCCTCAAACTAAGGCAGCCCCTCAAACTAAGGCAGCCTCTCAAACTAATGCAGCCCCTCAATATTAGCCAGCCCCTCAAACTAAGGCAGCCCCTCAAACTAATGCAGCCCCTCAATCTAAGGCAGCCCCTCAAACAAATGCAGCCCCTCAAACTAAGTCAGCCCCTCAAACTAAGTCAGCCCCTCAAACTAATGCAGTACTCAATCAAAGGCAGACTCTCAAACTAATGCAGCCACTCAATCAAAGGCAGCCCCTCAAACTAAGCCAACCCCTCAAACTAAGGCTGCCTTTCAAACTGAGGCAGACTCTCAAACTAATGCAGCCCCTTAAAGTAAGGCAGCCCCTCAAACTAAGGGAGACCCTCAACCAAAGGCAGTACGTTCAAACTAATGCAGCCACTCAAACTAAGGCAGCCCTTCAAACACAGGCAGCCTCTCAAACTAAGGCAGCCGCTCAAACTAAGGCAGCCTGTCAAACTAAGGCAGCCTCTGAAAGTAAGGCAGACGCTCAAACTAAGGCAGCCGCTCAAACTGAGGCAGACTCTCAAACTAAGGCAGCCCCTCAAACTAAGGCAGCCTCTCAAACTCAGTCAGCCGCTCAATCTCAGGCAGCCCCTCAAACTAAGGCAGCCCCTCAAACTAAGGCAGCATCTCAAACTGATGCATCCCCTCAATCTAACGCAGCCCCTCAACTCAGGCAGCCGCTCAAACTAAAGCAGCCCATCAAACAAATGCAGCCCCTCAATCTAATGCACCCCCTCAAACTAAGCCAACCCCTCCAACTAAGGCAGCGCCTCAACCTCAGGCAGCACCTCAAATTAAGGCAGCCCCTCAAACTATGGCAGACTCTCAAACTAGAGCAGCCCCTCAAACTTAGGCAGCCTCTCAAACTATGGCAGCCCCTCAAACTAATGCAGCCCCTCAAACTAATGCAGAACTCTATCGAAGGCAGCCCCTCAAACTAAGGCATCCCCACAAAGTAATGCAGCCCCTCAAACTAATGCAGCCCCTCAAACTAATGCAGCCCCTCAATCTAAGGCTGCCCCTTAAACTTATGCACCCCCTCAAACTAATGCAGCCCCTCAAACTAATGCAGCCCCTCAATCTAAGGCAGCCCCTCAAAATAATGCAGCCCCTCAAAATAATGCAGCCACTCAATCAAAGGCAGACTCTCAAACTAATGCAGCCACTCAATCATAGGCAGCCCCTCAAACTAAGCCAACCCCTCAAACTAAGGCAGACTCTCAAACTAAGGCAGCCCCTCAAAGTAAGGCAGCCGCTCAAACTAAGGCAGACTCTCAAACTAAGGCACCCGCTCAAACTAAGGCAGCCGCTCAAACTAAGGCAGCCTCTCAAATTAAGGCAGCCGCTCAAACTAAGGCAGCCCCTCAAACTAAGGTAGCCTCTCAAACTAAGGCACCTCCTCAAAATAATGCAGCCCCTCAATCTAAGGCAGCCCCTCAAACTAAACCAACTCCTCAAACAAAGGCAGCCCCTCAAACTAAGCCAACCCCTCAAACTAAGGAAGCCCCTCAAACTAAGGCAGCCTCTCACACTAATGCAGCCGCTCAATCTAAGGCAGCCCCTCAAACTAATGCAGCCCCTCAAACTAATGCAGCCCCT
Organism: Heterodontus francisci; assembly: GCF_036365525.1. Taxonomy (NCBI): domain Eukaryota; kingdom Metazoa; phylum Chordata; class Chondrichthyes; order Heterodontiformes; family Heterodontidae; genus Heterodontus; species Heterodontus francisci. Next base: position 4,474,290 of record NW_027141655.1, on the reverse strand, counting down.
CAATCTAAGGCAGCCCCTCAAACAAATGCAGCCCCTCAAACTAAGTCAGCCCCGCAAACTAAGTCAGCCCCTCAAACTAATGCAGCCACGCAATCAAAGGCAGACTCTCAAACTAATTCAGCCACTCGATCAAAGGCAGCCCCTCAAACTACGCCAACCCCTCAAACTAAGGCTGCCCTTCAAACTAAGGCAGACTCTCAAACTAATGCAGCCCCTTAAAGTAAGGCAGCCCCTCAAACTAAGGGAGCCCCTCAACCAAAGGCAGCCGTTCAAACTAATGCAGTCACTCAAACTAAGGCAGCCCTTCAAACACAGGCAGCCTCTCAAACTAAGGCAGCCGCTCAAACTAAGGCAGCCTGTCAAACTAAGGCAGCCTCTCAAAGTAAGGCAGACTCTCAAACTAAGGCAGCCGCTCAAACTAAGGCAGACTCTCAAACTAAGGCAGCCCCTCAAACTAAGGCAGCCTCTCAAACTCAGTCAGCCGCTCAATCGAAGTCAGCCCCTCTAACTAAGGCAGCCCCTCAAACTAAGGCAGCCGCTCAAACTAATGCAGCCCCTCAATCTAAGGCAGCCCCTCAACTAAGGCAGCCGCTCAAACTAAAGCAGCCCATCAAATTAATGCAGCACCTCAATCTAAGGCAGCCCCTCAAACTAAGCAGCCCCTCAAACTAAGGCAGCCCATTAAACTAATGCAGCCCCTCAATCTCAGGCAGCACCTCAGATTGAGGCAGCCCCTCAAACTATGGCAGACTCTCAAACTAAAGCAGCCCCTCAAACTTAGGCAGCCTCTCAAACTATGGCAGCCCCTCAAAGTAATGCAGCCCCTCAAACTAATGCAGAACTCTATCTAAGGCAGCCCCTCAAACTAAGGCAGCCCCTCAATCTAAGGCAGCCCCTCAAACTAAGCCAACCCTTCAAACAAAGGCAGCCCCTCAAACTAAGGCAGCCCCTCAAAATAATGCAGCCCATCAACTAATGCAGACCCTCAATCTAATGCAGCCCCTCAAACTAATGCAGCCACTCAATCAAAGGCAGTCTCTCAAACTAATGCAGCCACTCAATCAAAGGCAGCCCCTCAAACTACGCCAACCCCTCAAACTAAGGCAGCCCCTCAAACTAAGGCAGCCTCTCAAACTAATGCAGCCCCTCAATCTAAGGCAGCCCCTCAAATGAAGGCAGCCCCTCAAACTAAGGCAGCCCCTCAATCTAAGGCAGCCCCTCAAACAAATGCAGCCCCTCAAACTAAGTCAGCCGCTCAAACTAAGTCAGCCCCTCAAACTAATGCAGCCACTCAATCAAAGGCAGACTCTCAAACTAATGCAGCCACTCAATCAAAGGCAGCCCCTCAAACTAAGCCAACGCCTCAAACTAAGGCTGCCCTTCAAGCTAAGGCAGCCGCTCAAACTAAGGCAGCCTGTCAAACTAAGGCAGCCTCTCAAATTACGGCAGACGCTCAAACTAAGGCAGCCGCTCAAACTAAGGCAGACTCTCAAACTAAGGCAGCCCCTCAAACTAAGGCAGCCTCTCAAACTCAGTCAGCCGCTCAATCTAAGTCAGCCCCTCAAACTAAGCCAGTCCCTCAAACGAAGGCAGCCGCTCAAACTAATGCAGCCCCTCAATCTAAGGCAGCCCCTCAACTAAGGCAGCCGCTCAAACTAAAGCAGCCCATCAAAGTAATGCAGCCCCTCAATCTAAGGCAGCCCCTCAAACTAAGGCAGCCCCTCAAACTAAGGCAGCGCCTCAATCTCAGGCAGCACCTCAAATTAAGGCAGCCCCTCAAACTTAGGCAGCCACTCAAACTATGGCAGCCCCTCAAACTATGGCAGCCCCTCAAACTAATGCAGCCCCTCAATCTAAGGCAGCCCCTCAATTAAGCCAACCCCTCAAACAAAAGCAGCCACTCAAACTAAGGCAGCCCCTCAAAATAATGCAGCCCATCAACTAATGCAGACCCTCAATCTAATGCAGCCCCTCAAACTAATGCAGCCACTCAATCAAAGGCAGTCTCTCAAACTAATGCAGCCACTCAATCAAAGGCAGCCCCTCAAACTAAGCCAACCCCTCAAACTAAGGCAGCCCCTCAAACTAAGGCAGCCCCTCAAACTAATGCAGCCCCTCAAACTAATGCAGCCCCTCAATTTAAGGCAGCCCCTCAAACTAAGGCAGCCCCTCAAACTAATGCAGCCCCTCTATCTAAGGCAGCCCCACAAACAAATGCAGCCCCTCAAACTAAGTCAGCCCCTCAAACTAAGTCAGCCCCTCAAAATAATGCAGCCACTCAATCAAAGGCAGACTCTCAAACTAATGCAGCCACTCAATCAAAGGCAGCCCCTCAAACTAAGCCTGCCCCTCAAACTAAGGCAGCCCCTCAAACTAAGGCAGCGCCTCAATCTCAGGCAGCACCTCAAAATAAGGCAGCCTCTCAAACTATGGCAGACTCTCAAACTAAAGCAGCCCCTAAAACCTAGGCAGCCTCTCAAACTATGGCAGCCCCTCAAACTAATGCAGCCCCTCAAACTAATGCTGAACTCTATCTAAGGCAGACCCTCAAACTAATGAATCCCCTCAATGTAATGCAGCCCCTCAAACTAATGCAGCCCCTCAAACGAATGCAGCCCCTCAAACGAATGCTGCCCCTCAAACTAATGCAGCCCCTCAATCTAAGGCAGCCCCTCAACTAAGGCAGCCGCTCAAACTAAAGCAGCCCATCAAATTAATGCAGCACCTCAATCTAAGGCAGCCCCTCAAACTAAGCAGCCCCTCAAACTAAGGCAGCCCATTAAACTAATGCAGCCCCTCAATCTCAGGCAGCACCTCAGATTGAGGCAGCCCCTCAAACTATGGCAGACTCTCAAACTAAAGCAGCCCCTCAAACTTAGGCAGCCTCTCAAACTATGGCAGCCCCTCAAAGTAATGCAGCCCCTCAAACTAATGCAGAACTCTATCTAAGGCAGCCCCTCAAACTAAGGCAGCCCCTCAATCTAAGGCAGCCCCTCAAACTAAGCCAACCCTTCAAACAAAGGCAGCCCCTCAAACTAAGGCAGCCCCTCAAAATAATGCAGCCCATCAACTAATGCAGACCCTCAATCTAATGCAGCCCCTCAAACTAATGCAGCCACTCAATCAAAGGCAGTCTCTCAAACTAATGCAGCCACTCAATCAAAGGCAGCCCCTCAAACTACGCCAACCCCTCAAACTAAGGCAGCCCCTCAAACTAAGGCAGCCTCTCAAACTAATGCAGCCCCTCAATCTAAGGCAGCCCCTCAAATGAAGGCAGCCCCGTCAAACTAAGGCAGCCCCTCAATCTAAGGCAGCCCCTCAAACAAATGCAGCCCCTCAAACTAAGTCAGCCGCTCAAACTAAGTCAGCCCCTCAAACTAATGCAGCCACTCAATCAAAGGCAGACTCTCAAACTAATGCAGCCACTCAATCAAAGGCAGCCCCTCAAACTAAGCCAACGCCTCAAACTAAGGCTGCCCTTCAAGCTAAGGCAGCCGCTCAAACTAAGGCAGCCTGTCAAACTAAGGCAGCCTCTCAAATTACGGCAGACGCTCAAACTAAGGCAGCCGCTCAAACTAAGGCAGACTCTCAAACTAAGGCAGCCCCTCAAACTAAGGCAGCCTCTCAAACTCAGTCAGCCGCTCAATCTAAGTCAGCCCCTCAAACTAAGCCAGTCCCTCAAACGAAGGCAGCCGCTCAAACTAATGCAGCCCCTCAATCTAAGGCAGCCCCTCAACTAAGGCAGCCGCTCAAACTAAAGCAGCCCATCAAACTAATGCAGCCCCTCAATCTAAGGCAGCCCCTCAAACTAAGGCAGCCCCTCAAACTAAGGCAGCGCCTCAATCTCAGGCAGCACCTCAAATTAAGGCAGCCCCTCAAACTTAGGCAGCCACTCAAACTATGGCAGCCCCTCAAACTATGGCAGCCCCTCAAACTAATGCAGCCCCTCAATCTAAGGCAGCCCCTCAATTAAGCCAACCCCTCAAACAAAAGCAGCCACTCAAACTAAGGCAGCCCCTCAAAATAATGCAGCCCATCAACTAATGCAGACCCTCAATCTAATGCAGCCCCTCAAACTAATGCAGCCACTCAATCAAAGGCAGTCTCTCAAACTAATGCAGCCACTCAATCAAAGGCAGCCCCTCAAACTAAGCCAACCCCTCAAACTAAGGCAGCCCCTCAAACTAAGGCAGCCCCTCAAACTAATGCAGCCCCTCAAACTAATGCAGCCCCTCAATTTAAGGCAGCCCCTCAAACTAAGGCAGCCCCTCAAACTAATGCAGCCCCTCTATCTAAGGCAGCCCCACAAACAAATGCAGCCCCTCAAACTAAGTCAGCCCCTCAAACTAAGTCAGCCCCTCAAAATAATGCAGCCACTCAATCAAAGGCAGACTCTCAAACTAATGCAGCCACTCAATCAAAGGCAGCCCCTCAAACTAAGCCTGCCCCTCAAACTAAGGCAGCCCCTCAAACTAAGGCAGCGCCTCAATCTCAGGCAGCACCTCAAAATAAGGCAGCCTCTCAAACTATGGCAGACTCTCAAACTAAAGCAGCCCCTAAAACTTAGGCAGCCTCTCAAACTATGGCAGCCCCTCAAACTAATGCAGCCCCTCAAACTAATGCTGAACTCTATCTAAGGCAGACCCTCAAACTAATGAATCCCCTCAATGTAATGCAGCCCCTCAAACTAATGCAGCCCCTCAAACGAATGCAGCCCCTCAAACGAATGCTGCCCCTCAAACTAATGCAGCCCCTCAATCTAAGGCAGCCCCTCAAACTAATGCAGCCCCTCAAACTAAGTCAGCCCCTCAAACTAAGTCTGCCCCTCAAACTAATGCAGCCCCTCAATCTAAGGCAGCCCCTCAAACTAAGTCTGCCCCTCAAACTAATGCAGCCACTCAATCTAAGGCAGCCCCTCAAACTAAGGCAGCCCTTCAAACTAATGCAGCCGGTCAATCTAAGGCTGCCCCTCAAACAAATGCAGCCCCTCAAACTAAGTCAGCCCCTCAAACTAAGTCTGCCCCTCAAACTAATGCAGCCACTCAATCAAAGGCAGACTCTCAAACTAATGCAGCCACTCAATCAAAGGCAGCCCCTCAAACTAAGCCTACCCCTCAAACAAATGCAGCCGCTCAAACTAAGGCAGCCCCTCAAACTCAGGCAGCCTCTCAAACTAAGGCAGCCCCTCAAACTAAGGGAGCCTGTCAAACTAAGGCAGCCTCTCAAAGTAAGGCAGACCCTCAAACTAACGGAGCCCCTCAACCAAAGACAGCCCCTCAAACTAATGCAACCGCTCAAACTAAGTCAGCCCCTCAAACTCAGGCAGCCTCTCAAACTAAGGCAGCCGCTCAACCTAAGGCAGACCCTCAAACGAAGGCAGCCGCTCAAACTAAGGCAGACTCTCAAACTAAGGCAGCCCCTCAAACTAAGGCAGCCGCTCAAACTAAGGCAGACTCTCAAACTAAGGCAGCCTCTCAAACTAATGCAGCCCCTCAATGTAAGGCAGCCCCACAAACTAAGGCAACCCCTCAAACTAATGCAGCCCCTCAATCTAAGTCAGCCCCTCAAACAAATGCACCCCCTCATTCTAAGTCAGCCCCTCAAACTAATGCAGCCCCACAAACTAAGGCAGCCCCTCAATCTAAGGTAGCCCCTCAATCTAATGCACCCCCTCAAACTAATGCAGCCCCTCAAACTAATGCAGCCCCTCAATCTAAGGCAGCCCCTCAAAATAATGCAGCCGCTCAATCAAAGGCAGACTCTCAAACTAATGCAGCCACTCAATCAAAGGCAGCCCCTCAAACTAAGCCAACCCCTCAAACTAAGGCAGCCCCTCAAACTAAGGCAGACTCTCAAACTATTGCAGCCCCTTAAAGTAAAGCAGCCCCACAAACTAAGGGAGCGCCTCAACCAAAGGCAGCCCATCAAACTAATGCAGCCGCTCACACTAAGGCAGCCCCTCAAACTCAGGCAGCCTCTCAAAGTAAGGCAGGCCCTCAAGCTAAGGCAGCCGCTCAAACTAAGGCAGACTCTCAAATTAAGGCAGGCCCTCAAACTAAGGCAGCCGCTCAAACTAAGGCGGACTCTCAAACTAAGCCAACCTCTCAAACTAAGTCAGCGGCTCAATCTAAGGCAGCCCCTCAAACTAAGGCAGCCCCTCAAACTAAGGCAGCCGCTCAAACTAATGCAATCCCTCAATCTAAGGCAGCCCCTCAAACTTAGGCAGCCTCTCAAACTAAGGCAGCCCTTCAAACTAATGCAGCCCCTCAATCTAAGGCTGCCCCTCAAACAAATGCAGCCCCTCAAACTAAGTCAGCCCCTCAAACTAAGTCTGCCCCTCAAACTAATGCAGCCCCTCAATCTAAGGCAGCCCCTCAAACTGAGTCTGCCCCTCAAACTAATGCAGCCACTCAATCTAAGGCAGCCCCTCAAACTAAGGCAGCCCTTCAAACTAATGCAGCCGGTCAATCTAAGGCTGCCCCTCAGACAAATGCAGCCCCTCAAACTAAGTCAGCCCCTCAAACTAAGTCTGCCCCTCAAACTAATGCAGCCACTCAATCAAAGGCAGACTCTCAAACTAATGCAGCCACTCAATCAAAGGCAGCCCCTCAAACTAAGGCTACCCATCAAACTAATGCAGCCGCTCAAACTAAGGCAGCCCCTCAAACTCAGGCAGCCTCTCAAACTAAGGCAGCCCCTCAAACTAAGGGAGCCTGTCAAACTAAGGCAGCCTCTCAAAGTAAGGCAGACCCTCAAACTAACGGAGCCCCTCACCAAAGGCAGCCCCTCAAACTAATGCAGCCGCTCAAACTAAGTCAGCCCCTCAAACTCAGGCAGCCTCTCAAACTAAGGCAGCCGCTCAACCTAAGGCAGACCCTCAAACGAAGGCAGCCGCTCAAACTAAGGCAGACTCTCAATCCAAGGCAGCCCCACAAACTAAGGCAGCCCCTCAAACTAATGCAGCCCCTCAATCTAAGGCAGCCCCTCAAACAAATGCACCCCCTCATTCTAAGTCAGCCCCTCAAACTAATGCAGCCCCACAAACTAAGGCAGCCCATTAAACTAAGCCAGCCGCTCAAACTAATGCACCCACTCAATCAAAGGCAGCCCCTCTAACTAGGCCAACACCTCAAACTAAGGCATCCCCTCAAACTAAGGCAGACTCTCAAACTAATGCAGCCACTCAATCAAAGACAGCCCCTAAAAGTAAGCCAACCGCTCAAACTAAGGCAGCCTCTCAAAGTAAAGCAGCCCCTCAAACAAATGCAGCCCCTCAATCTAAGGCAGCCCCTTAAACTAAGGCAGCCCCTCAAACTAATGCAGCCCCTCAAACCAAGGCAGCCGCTCAAACTAAGGCAGCCCATCAAACTATGCGTGCCGCTCAAACTAAGTCATCCGCTCAAACTAAGGCAGCCCCTCAAACTAAGGCAGCCGCTCAAACTAAGGCAGCCCTTCAAACTGAGACAGCCGCTCAATCTAATGCAGCCCCTCAGTCCAAGGCGGCCCCTCAAACTCAGGCAGCCTCTCAAACTAAGGCAGCCACTCAAACTGAGGCAGCCCCTCAAACTAAGACAGCCGCTCAAACTAATGCAGCCCCTCAATGGACAAAGACGAGAGTGGTCCTAAAGGAAGAGTGCTAAATTGGGGGAAGGCCAACTATACCAAAATTCGGCAGGAGCTGGGGAATGTAGATTGAGAGCAGCTGTTTGAAGGTAAATCCACATGTGATATGTGGGAGGCTTTTAAAGAGAGGTTGATTAGCGTGCAGGAGAGACATGTTCCTGTGAAAATGAAGGAGAGAAATGGCAAGATTAGGGAACCATGGATGACAGGTGAAATTGTGAGACAAGCTAAGAATAAAAGGAAGCATACATAAGGTCTAGGCGGCTGATGAAAGACGAAGCTTTGAAAGAATATCGGGAAAGTAGGACCAATCTGAAACGACAAATCAAGAGGGCTAAAAGGGGTCATGAAATATCTTTAGCAAACAGGGTTAAAGAAAATCCCAAAGCCTTTTATTCATATATAAGGAGAAAGAGGGTAACTAGAGAAAGGATTGGCCCACTAAAGGACAAAGGAGGAATGTTATGCTTGGACTCAGAGAAAATGGGTGAGATTCTAAACGAGTACTTTGCATCGGTATTCACCGAGGAGAGGGACATGACGGATGTTGAGGTTAGGAACAGATGTTTGATTACACTCGGTCAAGTCGGCATAAGGAGGGAGGAAGTGTTGGGTATTCTAAAGGGCATTAAGGTGGACAAGTCCCCAGGTCCGGATGGGATCTATCCCAGGTTACTGAGGAAAGCGAGAGAGGAAATAGCTGGGGCCTTAACAGATATCTTTGCAGCATCCTTAAACACGGGTGAGGTCCCGGAGGACTGGAGAATTGCTAATGTTGTCCCCTTGTTTAAGAAGGGTAGCAGGGATAATCCAGGTAATTATAGACCGGTGAGCCTGACGTCAGTGGTAGGGAAGCTGCTGGAGAAGATACTGAGGGATAGGATCTATTCCCATTTGGAAGAAAATGGGCTTATCAGTGATAGGCAACATGGTTTTGTGCAGGGAAGGTCATGTCTTACCAACTTAATAGAATTCTTTGAGGAAGTGACAACGTTGATTGATGAGGGAAGGGCTGTCGATGTCATATACATGGACTTCAGTAAGGCGTTTGATAAGGTTTCCCATGGCAGGCTGATGGAGAAAGTGAAGGCGCTTGGGGTCCAAGGTGTACTAGCTAGATGGATAAAGAACTGGCTGGGCAACAGGAGACAGAGAGAAGCAGTAGAAGGGAGTTTCTCAAAATGGAGACGTGTGACCAGTGGTGTTCCACAGGGATCCGTGGTGGTACCACTGTTGTTTGTGATATACATTAATGATTTGGAGGAAAGTATAGGTGGACTGATTAGGAAGTTTGCAGACGACACAAAGATTGGTGGAGTAGCAGATAGTGAAGGGGACTGTCAGAGAATACAGCAGAATATAGATAGATTGGAGAGTTGGGCAGAGAAATGGCAGATGGAGTTCAATCAGGGCAAATGCGAGGTGATGCATTTTGGAAGATCCAATTCAAGAGTGAACTATACAGTAAATGGAAAAGTCCTGGGGAAAATTGATGTACAGAGAGATTTGGGTGTGCAGGTCCACTGTTCCCTGAAGGTGGCAACGCAGGTAAATAGAGTGGTCAAGAAGGCATACGGCATGCTTTCCTTCATCGGACGGGGTCTTGAGTACAAGAGTTGGCAGGTCATGTTACAGTTGTATAGGACTTTGGTTCGGCCACATTTGGAATACTGCGTGCAGTTCTGGTCGCCACATTACCAAAAGGATGTGGATGCTTTGGAGAGGGTGCAGAGGAGGTTCACCAGGATGTTGCCTGCTATGGAGGGCGCTAGCTATGAAGAGAGGTTGAGTAGATTCGGATTATTTTCATTAGAAAGACGGAGGTTGAGGGGGGACCTGACTGAGGTGTACAAAATCATGAGAGGTATAGACAGGGTGGATAGCAAGAGGCTTTTTTCCAGAGTGGGGGATTCAATTACTAGAGGACACGAGTTCAAAGTGAAAGGAGAAAAGTTTAGGGGGGATATGCGTGGAAAGTTCTTTACGCAGATGGTGGTGGGTGCCTGGAACGCGTTGCCAGCGGAGGTGGTAGATGCGGGCACGATGGCGTCTTTTAAGATGTATCTAGACAGATACATGAATGGGCAGGAAGAAAAGAGATACAGAACTTTAGAAAATAAGCGGCATGTTTAGAGAGAGGATCTGGATCGACGCAGGCTTGGAGGGCCGAAGGGCCTGTTCCTGTGCTGTAATTATCTTTGTTCTTTGTTCTTTGTTCAGCCCCTCAAACTGAGGCAGCCGCTCAAATTAAGGCAGCCCCTCAAACTATGGCAGACTCTCAAACTAAGGCAGCCCCTCAAACTTAGGCAGCCTCTCAAACTAAGGCAGCCCCTCAAACTAATGCAGCCCCTCAAACTAATGCAGAACTCTATCTAAGGCAGCCCCTCAAACTAAGGCAGCTCCGCAAAGTAATGCAGCCCCTCAAACTAATGCAGCCCCTCAAACTAATGCAGCCCCTCAATCTAAGGCTGCCCCTCAATCTAATGCACCCCCTCAAACTAATGCAGCCCCTCAAACTAATGCAGCCCCTCAATCTAAGGCAGCCACTCAAAATAATGCAGCCACTCAATCAAAGGCAACCCCTCATACTAAGCCATCCCCTCAAACTAAGGCAGCCCCTCAAACTCATGCAGACTCTAAAACTAATGCAGCCCCTTCAAGTAAGGCTGCCCCAAAAACTAAGGGAGCGCCTCAACCAAAGGCAGCCCCTCAAACTAATGCAGCCGCTCAAACTAAGGCAGCCCCACAAACTCAGGCAGCCTCTCAATCTAAGGCAGCCGCTCAAACTGAGGCAGACTCTCAGACGAAGGCAACCTCTCAAACTAAGTCAGCTGCTCAATCTCAGGCAGCCCCTCAAACTAAGGAAGCCGCTCAAACTGAGGCAGCTGTTCAAACTAATGCAGCCCCTCAATCTGAGGCAGTCGCTCAAACTAAAGCAGCCCATCAAACTGATGCAGAACCTAAATCTAAGGAAGCCCCTCAATCTAAGGCAGCCCCTCAAACTAATGCAGACCCTCAATCTAAGGCAGCCCCTCAAACAAATGCTGCCCCTCAAACGAAGTCAGCCCCTCAAACTAAAGCAGCCCATCAAACTGATGCAGAACCTAAATCTAAGGAAGACCCTCAATCTAAGGCAGCCCCTCAAACTAATGCAGACCCTCAATCTAAGGCAGCCCCTCAACTCAGGCAGCCGCTCAAACTAAAGCAGCCCATCAAACTAATGCAGCACCTCAATCTAAGGCAGCCCCTCAAACTAAGGCAGCCCCTCAAACGAAGTCAGACCCTCAAACTAAGTCAGCCCCTCAAACTAATGCCGCCACTCAATCAAAGGCAGTCTCTCAAACTAATGCAGCAATTCAATCAAAGGCAGCCCCTCAAACTAAGCCAACCCCTCAAACTAAGGCAGCCCCTCCAACTAAGGCAGACTCTTAAACTAATGCTGCCCCTCAAAGTAAGGCAGCCCCTCAAACTAAGGGAGCCCCTCAACCAAAGGCAGCCCCTCAAACAAATGCAGCCACTCAAACTAAGGCAGCCCCTCAAACTCAAGCAGCCTCACAAACTAAGGCAGCCGCTCAAACTAAGGCAGCCTGTCAAACGAAGGCAGCCTCTCAAAGTAAGGCAGACCCTCAAACTAAGGCAGCCACTCAAAGTAAGGCAGACTCTCAAACTAAGGCAGCCCCTCAAACTAAGGAAGCCGCTCAAACTAAGGCAGACTCTCAAACTAAGGCAGCCTCTCAAAATCAGTCAGCCGCTCAATCTAAGGCAGCCCCTCAAACTAAGGCAGCCCCTCAAACTAAGGAAGCCGCTCAAACTAATGAAGCCCCTCAATCTAAGGCAGCCCCTCAACTAAGGCAGCCGCTCAAACTAAAGCAGCCCATCAAATTAATGCAGCCCCTCAAACTAAGGCAGACTCTAAAACTAATGCAGCCCCTTCAAGTAAGGCAGCCCCACAAACTAAGGGATTTCCTCAACCAAAGTCAGCCCCTCAAACTAATGCAGCCGCTCAAACTAAGGCAGCCCCTCAAACTCAGGCAACCTCTCAATCTAAGGCAGCCGCTCAAACTAAGGCAGCCTGTCAAACTAAGGCAGCCTCTCAAAATAAGGCAGACCCTCAAACTAATGCAGCCGCTCAAACTAAGGCTGACTCTCAGACTAAGGCAACCTCTCAAACTAAGTCAGCCGCTCAATCGAAGGCAGCCGCTCAATCTAAGGCAGCCCCTCAAATAAAGGCAGCCGCTCAAACTAATGCAGCCCCTCAATCTAAGGCAGCCCCTCAACTCAGGCAGCCGCTCAAACTAAAGCAGCCCATCAAACTAATGCAGCACCTCAATCTAAGGCAGCCCCTCAAACTAAGGCAGCCCCTCAAACTAATGCAGACACTCAATCTAAGGCAGCCCCTCAAACAAATGCGGCCCCTCAAACTAAGTCAGCCCCTCAAACTAATGCAGCCACTCAATCAAAGGCAGTCTCTCAAACTAATGCAGCCACTCAATCAAAGGCAGCCCCTTAAACTAAGCCAACCCCTCAAACTAAAGCAGCCCCTCAAACTAAGGCAGACTCTCAAACTAATGCTGCCCCTTAAAGTAAGGCAGCCCCTCAAACTCAGGGAGCCCCTCAACCAAAGGCAGCCCCTCAAACAAATGCAGCCACTCAAACTAAGGCAGCCCCTCAAACTCAGGCAGCCTCTAAAACTAAGGCAGCCGCTCAAATTAAGGCAGCCTGTCAAACTAAGGCCGCCTCTCAAAGTAAGGCAGACCCTCAAACTAAGGCAGCCGCTCAAACTAAGGCAGACTCTCAAACTCAGGCAGCCCCTCAAACTAAGGAAGCCGCTCAAACTAAGGCAGACTCTCAAACTAAGGCAGCCTCTCAAACTCAGTCAGCCGCTCAATCTGAGGCAGCCCCTCAAACTAAGGCAGCCCATCAAACTAAGGCAGCCGCTCAAACTAATGCAGCCCCTCAATCTAAGGCAGCCCCTCAACTAAGGCAGCCGCTCAAACTAAAGCAGCCCATCAAATTAATGCAGCCCCTCAATCTAAGGCAGCCCCTCAAACTAAGGCAGCCCCTCAAAATAAGGCAGCCCCTCAATCTCAGGCAGCCCCTCAAACCAATGCAGCCCCTCTAACTAAGTCAGTCCCTCAAACTAATTTAGCCACTCAATCAAAGGCAGACTCTCAAACTAATGCAGCCTCTCAATCAAAGGCAGCCCCTCAAACTAAGCCTTCCCCTCAAACTAAGGCTGCCCCTCAAACTAAGGCAGACTCTCAAACTAAGGCAGCCTCTCAAACTAAGTCAGCCGCTCAAACTAAGGCAGCCTCTCAAACTGAGGCAGCCCCTCAAATAAAGGCAGCCCCTCAAACTAAGGCAGAACCTCAATCTAAGGCAGCCTCTCAAGCTAAGGCAGCATCTCAAACGAAGGCAGCCTGTCAAACTAAGGCAGCCCCTCAAACTAAGGCAGCCGCTCAAACTAAGGCAGCCACTCAAACTAATGCAGCCCCTCAATCTAAGGCAGCCACTCAAACTAAGGCAGCCGCTCAGACTAATGCAGCCCCTCAAACTAAGGCAGCCGCTCAAACTAAGGCAGCCCCTCAAACTAAGGCAGCCTCTCAAACTAAGGCACCCCCTCATTCTCAGTCAGCCCCTCAAACTAATGCAGCCCCTCAAACTAAGGCAGCCGCTCAAACTAAGGCAGCCACTCAAACTAATGCAGCCCCTCAATCTAAGGCAGCCACTCAAACTAAGGCAGCCGCTCAGACTAATGCAGCCCCTCAAACTAAGGCAGCCGCTCAAACTAAGGCAGCCCCTCAAACTAAGGCAGCCTCTCAAACTAAGGCACCCCCTCATTCTCAGTCAGCCCCTCAAACTAATGCAGCCCCTCAAACTAAGGCAGCACCTTAAACTAAGCCAGCCCCTCAAAATAATGCAGCCCCTCAATCTAAGGCAGACCCTCAAAATAATACAGCCACTCAATCAGAGGCAGACTCTCAAACTAATGCAGCCACTCAATCAAAGGCAGCCCCTCAAACTAAGCCATCCCCTCAAACTAAGGCAGCCCCTCAAACTAAGACAGACTCTCAAACTAATGCAGCCCCTTAAAGTAAGGCAGCCCCACAAACTAAGGGAGCGCCTCAACCAAAGGCAGCCCCTCAAACTCATGCAGCCGCTCAAACTAAGGATGCCCCTCAAACTCAGGCAGCCTCACAATCTAAGGCAGCCGCTCAAACTAAGGCAGCCTGTCAAACTAAGGCAGCCTCTCAAAGTAAGGCAGACCCTCAAACTAAGGCAGCCGCTCAAACTAAGGCAGACTCTCAAACCAAGGCAACCTCTCAAACTAAGTCAGCCGCTCAATCTAAGGCAGCCCCTCAAACTAAGGCAGCCCCTCAAACTAAGGCAGCCGCTCAAACTAATGCAGCCCCTCAATCTAAGGCAGCCCCTCAACTAAGGCAGTCGCTCAAACTAAAGCAGCCCATCAAGCTAATGCAGCACCTCAATCTAAGGCAGCCCCTCAAACTAAGGCAGCCCCTCAAACTAATGCAGCCCCTCAATCTAAGGCAGACCCTCAAACAAATGCAGCCCCTCAAACTAAGTCAGCCCCTCAAACCATGTCAGCCCTTCAAACTAATGCAGCCACTCAATCAAAGGCAGTCTCTCAAACTAATGCAGCCACTCAATCAAAGGCAGCCCCTCAAACTAAGCCAGCCCCTCAAACTAAGGCAGCCCCTCAAACTAAGGCAGCGTCTCAAATTAAGGCACCCCCTCATACTAATGCAGCCCCTCAGTCTAAGGCACGCCCTCATTCTAAGTCAGCCCCTCAAACTAAGTCACCCCCTCAAACTAAGTCAGCCCCTCTAACTAATGCAGCCACTCAATCAAAGGCAGACTCTCAAACTAATGCAGCCACTCAATCAAAGGCAGCCCCTCAAACTAAGCCATCCCCTCAAACTAAGGCAGCCCCTCAAACTTAGACAGACTCTCAAACTAATGCAGCCCCTTAATGTAAGGCAGCCCCACAAACTAAGGGAGCGCCTCAACCAAAGGCAGCTCCTCAAACTCATGCAGCCGCTCAAACTAAGGAAGCCCCTCAAACTCAGGCAGCCTCACAATCTAAGGCAGCCGCTCAAACTAAGGCAGCCTGTCAAACTAAGGCAGCCTCTCAAAGTAAGGCAGACCCTCAAACTAAGGCAGCCGCTCAAACTAAGGCAGACTCTCAAACTAAGGCAACCTCTCAAATTAAGTCAGCCGCTCAATCTAAGGCAGCCCCTCAAACTAAGGCAGCCCCTCAAACTAAGGCAGCCGCTCAAACTAATGCAGCCCCTCAATCTAAGGCAGCCCCTCAACTAGGGCAGCCGCACAAACTAAAGCAGCCCATCAAACTAATGCAGCACCTCAATCTAAGGCAGCCCCTCAAACTAAGGCAGCCCCTCAAACTAATGCAGCCCCTCAATCTAAGGCAGCCCCTCAAACAAATGCAGCCCCTCAAACTGAGTCAGCCCCTCAAACTAAGTCAGCCCCTCAAACTAAGTCAGCCCCTCTAACTAATGCAGCCACTCAATCAAAGGCAGTCTCCCAAACTAATGCAGCCACTAAATCAAAGGCAGCCCCTCAAACTAAGCCAACCGCTCAAACTGAGGCAGCCCCTCAAACTAAGGCAGCCTCTCAAACCTTGGCACCCCCTCAAACTAATGCAGCCCCTCAGTCTAAGGCACCCCCTCATTCTAAGTCAGCCCCTCAAACTAAGTCAGCCCCTCAAACTAAGTCAGCCCCTCAAACTAATGCAGCCACTCAATCAAAGGCAGTCTCCCAAACTAATGCAGCCCCTCAAACTAAGGCAGCCCTTTAAACTAAGCCAGCCCCTCAAACTAATGCAGCCCCTCAATCTAAGGCAGCCCCTCAAAATAATGCAGCCACTCAATCAGAGGCAGACTCTCAAACTAATGCAGCCACTCAATCAAAGGCAGCCCCTCAAACTAAGCCATCCCCTCAAACTAAGGCAGCCCCTCAAACTAAGGCAGACTCTCAAACTAATGCAGCCCCTTAAAGTAAGGCAGCCCCACAAACTAAGGGAGCGCCTCAACCAAAGGCAGCCCCTCAAACTAATGCAGCCGCTCAAACTAAGGCAGCCCCTCAAACTCAGGCAGCCTCTCAATCTAAGGCAGCAGCTCAAACTAAGGCAGCCTGTCAAACTAAGGCAACCTCTCATACTAAGGCAACCTCTCAAACTAATGCAGCCCCTCAATCTAAGGCAGCCCCTCAACTAAGGCAGCCGCTCAAACTAAAGCAGCCCATCAAACTAATGCAGCACCTCAATCTAAGGCAGCCCCTCAAAATAATGCAGCCACTCAATCTAAGGCAGCCCCTCAAACAAATGCAGCCCCTCAAACTAAGTCAGCCCCTCAAACTAAGTCAGCCCCTCAAACTAATGCAGCCACTCAATCAAAGGCAGTCTCTCAAACTAATGCAGCCACTCAATCAAAGGCAGCCCCTCAAACTAAGCCAACCCCTCAAACTAAGGCAGCCCCTCAAACTAATGCAGACTCTCAAACTAATGCTGCCCCTTAAAGTAAGGCAGACCCTCAAACTAAGGGAGCCTCTCAACCAAAGGCAGCCCCTCAAACTAAGCCAAACGCTCAAACTAAGGCAGCCTCTCAAAGTATAGCAGCCCCTCAAACAAATGCAGTCCCTCAATCTAAGGCAGCCCCTTAAAATAAGGCAGCCCCTCAAACTTATGCAGCCCCTCAAACCAAGGCAGCCGCTCAAACAAAGTCAGCCCCTCAAACTATGCGAGCCGCTCAAACTAAGTCATCTGCTCAAACTAAGGCAGCCCCTCAAACTAAGGCAGCCGCTCAAACTCAGGCAGCCCCTCAAACTAAGGCAGCCGCTCAAACTAAGGCAGCCCCTCAAACTGAGACAGCCGCTCAAACTAATGCAGCCCCTCAGTCCAAGGCAGCCCCTCAAACTAAGGCAGCCACTCAAACTAAGGCAGCCGCTCAAACTAAGACAGCCGCTAAAACTAATGCAGCCCCTCAATGGACAAAGACGAGAGTGGTCCTAAATGAAGAGTGCCAAATTGGGGGAAGGCCAACTATACCAAAATTCGGCAGGAGCTGGGGAATGTAGATTGGGAGCAGCTGTTTGAAGGTAAATCCACATGTGATATGTGGGAGGCTTTTAAAGAGAGGTTGATTAGCGTGCAGGAGAGACATGTTCCTGTGAAAATGAGGGATAGAAATGGCAAGATTAGGGAACCATGGATGACAGGTGAAATTGTGAGACTAGCTAAGAGGAAAAAGGAAGCATACATAAGGTCTAGGCGGCTGAAGAAAGACGAAGCTTTGAAAGAATATCGGGAATGCAGGACCAATCTGAAACGAGGAATTAAAAGGGCTAAAAGGGGTCATGACATATCTTTGGCAAACAGGGTGAAAGAAAATCCCAAAGCGTTTTATTCATATGGAAGGAGAAAGAGGGTAACTAGAGAAAGGATTGGCCCACTAAAGTACAAAGGCGGAATGTTATGCTTGGACTCAGAGAAAATGGGTGAGATTCGAAACGAGTACTTTGCATCGGTATTCACCGAGGAGAGGGACATGACGGATGTTGAGGTTAGGAACAGATGTTTGATTACACTAGGTCAAGTCGGCATAAGGAGGGAGGAAGTGTTGGGTATTCTAAAGGGCATTAAGGTGGACAAGTCCCCAGGTCCGGATTGGATCTATCCCAGGTTACTGAGGGAAGCGAGAGAGGAAATAGCTGGGGCCTCAACAGATATCTTTGCAGCATCCTTAAACACGGGTGAGGTCCCGGAGGACAGGAGAATTGATAATGTTGTCCCCTTGTTTAAGAAGGGTAGCAGGGATAATCCAGGTAATTATAGACCGGTGAGCCTGACGTCAGTGGTAGGGAAGCAGCTGGAGAAGATACTGAGGGATAGGATCTATTCCCATTTGGAAGAAAATGGGCTTATCAGTGATAGGCAAGATGGTTTTGTGCAGGGAAGGTCATGTCTTACCAACTTAATAGAATTATTTGAGGAAGTGACAAAGTTGATTGATGAGGGAAGGGCTGTCAATGTCACATACATGGACTTCAGTAAGGCGTTTGATAACGATCCCCATGGCAGGCTGATGGAGAAAGTGAAGGCGCATGGGGTCCAAGGGGTACTAGCTAGATGGATAAAGAACTGGCTGGGCAACAGGAGACAGAGAGTTGCAGTAGAAGGGAGTTTCTCAAAATGGAGACGTGTGACCAGTGGTGTTCCACAGGGATCCGTGCTGGGACCACTGTTGTTTGTGATATACATTAATGATTTGGAGGAAAGTATAGGTGGACTGATTAGCAAGACGACACTAAGATTGGTGGAGTAGCAGATAGTGAAGGGGACTGTCAGAGAATACAGCAGAATACAGATAGATTGGACAGTTGGGCAGAGAAATGGCAGATGGAGTTCAATCAGGGCAAATGCGAGGTGATGCATTTTGGAAGATCCAATTCAAGAGTGAACTATACAGTAAATGGAAAAGTCCTGGGGAAAATTGATGCACAGAGAGATTTGGGTGTGCAGGTCCACTGTTCCCTGAAGGTGGCAACGCAGGTAAATAGAGTGGTCAAGAAGGCATACGGCATGCTTTCCTTCATCGGACGGGGTATGGAGTACAAGACTTGGCAGGTCATGTTACAGTTGTATAGGACTTTGGTTCGGCCACATTTGGAATACTGCGTGCAGTTCTGGTCGCCACATTACCAAAAGGATGTGGATGCTTTGGAGAGGGTGCAGAGGAGGTTCACCAGGATGTTGCCTGCTATGGAGGGCGCTAGCTATGAAGAGAGGTTGAGTAGATTCGGATTAGTTTCATTAGAAAGACGGAGGTTGAGGGGGGACCTGACTGAGGTGTACAAAATCATGAGAGGTATAGACAGGGTGGATAGCAAGAGGCTTTTTCCCAGAGTGGGGGATTCAATTACTAGAGGACACGAGTTCAAAGTGAAAGGAGAAAAGTTTAGGGGGGATATGCGTGGAAAGTTCTTTACGCAGATGGTGGTGGGTGCCTGGAACGCGTTGCCAGCGGAGGTGGTAGATGCGGGCACGATGGCGTCTTTTAAGATGTATCTAGACAGATACGTGAATGGGCAGGAAGAAAAGAGATACAGAACCTTAGAAAATAGGCGACATGTTTAGAGAGAGGATCTGGAACGACGCAGGCTTGGAGGGCCGAAGGGCCTGTTCCTCTGCTGTAATTATCTTTGTTCTTTGCTCTTTGTTCAAACGCTCAAACTGAGGCAGCCGCTCAAATTAAGGCAGCCCCTCAAACTATGGCAGACTCTCAAACTAAGGCAGCCCCTCAAACTTCGGCAGCCTCTCAAACTAAGGCAGCCCCTCAAACTAATGCAGCCCCTCAAACTAATGCAGAACTCTATCTAAGGCAGCCCCTCAAACTAAGGCAGCTCCTCAAAGTAATGCAGCCCCTCAAACTAATGCAGCACCTCAAACTAATGCAGCCCCTCAATCTAAGGCTGCCCCTCAAACTAATGCACCCCCTCAAACTAATGCAGCCACTCAAACTAATGCAGCCCCTCAATCTGAGGCAGTCACTCAAAATAATGCAGCCACTCAATCAGAGGCAGACACTCAAACTAATGCAGCCACTCAATCAAAGGCAGCCCCTCAAACTAAGCCATCCCCTCAAACTAAGGCAGCCCCTCAAACTAATGCAGACTCTAAAACTAATGCAGCCCCTTAAAGTAAGGCAGCCCCACAAACTAAGGGAGCGCCTCAACCAAAGGCAGCCCCTCAAACTAATGCAGCCGCCCAAACTAAGGCAGCCCCTCAAACTCAGGCAGACTCTCAATCTAAGGCAGCAGCTCAAACTAAGGCAGCCTGTCAAACTAAGGCAGCCTCTCAAAGTAAGGCAGAACCTCAAACTAAGGCAGCCGCTCAGACTAATGTAGCCCCTCAAACTAAGGCAGCCCCTCAAACTGAGGCAGCCGCTCAAACTAAGGAAGCCCCTCAAACTAAGGCAGCCGCTCAAACTAAGGCAGCCGCTCAAACTAATGCAGCCCCTCAAACTAAGGAAGCCGCTCAAACTGAGGCACCCCCTCAAACTAATGCAGCCCCTCAATCTAAGGCACCCCCTCATTCTAAGTCAGCCCCTCAAAATAATGCAGCCCCTCAAACTAAGGCAGCCCCTTAAACTAAGCCAGCCCCTCAAACTAATGCAGCCCCTCAATCTAAGGCAGCCCCTCAAAATAATGCAGCCCCTCAATCTAAGGCACCCCTCATTCTAATTCAGCCCCTCAAACTAATGCAGCCCCTCAAACTAAGGCAGCCCCTTAAACTAGGCCAGCCCCTCAAACTAATGCAGCCCCTCAATCTAAGGCAGCCCCTCAAAATAATGCAGCCACTCAATCAGAGGCAGACTCTCAAACTAATGCAGCCACTCAATCAAAGGCAGCCCCTCAAACTAAGCCATCCCCTCAAACTAAGGCAGCCCCTCAAACTAAGACAGACTCTCAAACTAATGCAGCCCCTTAAAGTAAGGCAGCCCCACAAACTAAGGGAGCGCCTCAACCAAAGGCAGCCCCTCAAACTCATGCAGCCGCTCAAACTAAGGAAGCCCCTCAAACTCAGGCAGCCTCACAATCTAAGGCAGCCGCTCAAACTAAGGCAGCCTGTCAAACTAAGGCAGCCTCTCAAAGTAAGGCAGACCCTCAAACTAAGGCAGCCGCTCAAACTAAGGCAGACTGTCAAACTAAGCCAACCTCTCAAACTAAGTCAGCCGCTCAATCTAAGGCAGCCCCTCAAACTAAGGCAGCCCATCAAACTAAGGCAGCCGCTCAAACTAATGCAGCCCCTCAATCTAAGGCAGCCCCTCAACTAAGGCAGCCGCTCAAACTAAAGCAGCCCATCAAACTAATGCAGCACCTCAATCTAAGGCAGCCCCTCAAACTAAGGCAGCCCCTCAAACTAATGCAGCCCCTCAATCTAAGGCAGCCCCTCAATCAAAGACAGTCTCTCAAACTAATGCAGCTTCTCAATCAAAGGCAGCCCCTCAAACTAAGCCAACCCCTCAAACGAAGGCAGCCCCTCAAACTAAGGCAGACTCTCAAACTAATGCTGCCCCTTAAAGTAAGGCAGCCCCTCAAACTAAGGGAGCCCCTCAACCAAAGGCAGCCCCTCAAACAAATGCAGCCTCTCAAACTAAGGCAGCCCCTCAATCTAAAGCAGCCCATCAAATTAATGCAGCCCCTCAATCTAAGGCAGCCCCTCAAACTAAGGCAGCCCGTCAAACTAAGGCAGCCCCTCAATCTCAGGCAGCCCCTCAATCCCAGGCAGCCCCTCAAACTAAGTCAGCCACTCAAAATAATTCAGCCACTCAATCAAAGGCAGACTCTCAAACGAATGCAGCCTCTCAATCAAAGGCAGCCCCTCAAACTAAGCCTACCCCTCAATCTAAGGCAGCCCCTCAAACTAAGGCAGACTCTCAAACTAAGGCAGCCTCTCAAACTATATCAGCCGCTCAAACTAAGGCAGCCTCTCAAACTAAGGCAGCCCCTCAAACTAAGGCAGCCCCTCAAACTAAGGCAGCCCCTCAAACTCAGGCAGCCTCTCAATCTAAGGCAGCCGCTCAAACTAAGGCAGCCTGTCAAACTAAGGCAGCCTTTCAAACTAAGGCAGCCTCTCAAAGTAAGGCAGAACCTGATACTCAGGCAGCCGCTCAAACTAAGGCAGACTCTCAGACTAAGGCAACCTCTCAAACTAAGTCAGCTGCTCAATCTCAGGCAGCCCCTCAAACTAAGGCAGCCCCTCAAACTGAGGCAGCCGCTCAAACGAATGCAGCCCCTCAATCTTAGGCAGCCGCTCAAACTAAAGCAGCCGATCAAACTAATGCAGAACCTAAATCTAAGGAAGCCCCTCAAACTAAGGCAGCCCCTCAAACTAATGCAGACCCTCAATCTGAGGCAGCCCCTCATGCAAATGCAGCCCCTCAAACGAAGTCAGCCCCTCAAACTAAGTCAGCCCCTCAAACAAATGCAGCCACTCAATCAAAGGCAGTCTCTCAAACTAATGCAGCCACTCAATCAAAGGCAGCCCCTCAAACTAAGCCAACCACTCAAACTAAGGCAGCCCCTCCAACTAAGGCAGACTCTTAAACTAATGCTGCCCCTCAAAGTAAGGCAGCCCCTCAAACTAAGGGAGCCCCTCAACCAAAGGCAGCCCCTCAACCAAAGGCAGCCCCTCAACCAAAGGCAGCCCCTCAAACAAATGCAGCCACTCAAACTAAGGCAGCCCCTCAAACTCAGTCAGCCTCTCAAACTAAGGCAGCCGCTCAAACTAAGGCAGCCTGTCAAACTAAGGCAGCCTCTCAAAGTAAGGCAGACCCTCAAACTAAGGCAGCCGCTCAAACTAAGGCAGACTCTCAAACTCAGGCAGCTCCTCAAACTAAGGAAGCCACTCAAACTAAGGCAGACTCTCAAACTAAGGCAGCCTCTCAAACTCAGTCAGCCGCTCAAACTAAAGCAGCCCATCAAATTAATGCAGCCCCTCAATCTAAGGCAGCCACTCAAAATAATGCAGCCACTCAATCAGAGGCAGACTCTCAAACTAATGCAGCCACTCAATCAAAGGCAGCTCCTCAAACTAAGCCATCCCCTCAAACTATGGCAGCCCCTCAACCAAAGTCAGCCCCTCAAACTAATGCAGCCGCTCAAACTAAGGCAGCCCCTCAAACTCAGGCAGCCTCTCAATCTAAGGCAGCCGCTCAAACTAAGGCAGCCTGTCAAACTAATGCAGCCTCTCAAAATAAGGCAGCCCCTCAAACTAATGCAGCCACTCAATCAAAGGCAGTCTCTCAAACTAATGCAGCCACTCAATCAAAGGCAGCCCCTCAAACTAAGCCAACCACTCAAACTAAGGCAGCCCCTCCAACTAAGGCAGACTCTTAAACTAATGCTGCCCCTCAAAGTAAGGCAGCCCCTCAACCAAAGGCAGCCCCTCAAACAAATGCAGCCACTCAAACTAAAGCAGCCCCTCAAACTCAGTCAGCCTCTCAAACTAAGGCAGCCGCTCCAACTGAGGCAGCCTGTCAAACTAAGGCAGCCTCTCAAAGTAAGGCAGATCCTCAAAGTAAGGCAGCCGCTCAAACTAAGGCAGACTTTCAAACTAAGGCAGCCCCTCAAACTAAGGAAGCCGCTCAAACTAAGGCAGACTCTCAAACTAAGGCAGCCTCTCAAAATAAGGCAGACCCTCAAACTAATGCAGCCCCTCAATCTAAGGCAGCCACTCAAAATAATGCAGCCACTCAATCAGAGGCAGACTCTCAAACTAATGCAGCCACTCAATCAAAGGCACCCCCTCAAACTAAGCCATCCCCTCAAACTATGGCAGCCCCTCAAACTAAGGCAGACCCTAAAACTAAGGCAGCCCCTCAAATAAAGGCAGCCGCTCAAACTAATGCAGCCCCTCAATCTAAGGCAGCCGCTCAAACTAAAGCAGCCCATCAAACTAATGCAGCACCTCAATCTAAGGCAGCCCCTCAAACTAAGTGAGCCCCTCAAACTAAGTCAGGGCCTCAAACTAATGCAGCCACTCAATCAAAGGCAGTCTCTCAAACTAATGCAGCCACTCAATCAAAAGCAGCCCCTCAAACTAAGCCAACCCCTCAAACGAAGGCAGCCCCTCAAACTAAGGCAGACTCTCAAACTAATGCTGCCCCTTAAAGTAAGGCAGCCCCTCAAACTAAGGGAGCCCCTCAACCAAAGGCAGCCCCTCAAACAAATGCAGCCACTCAAACTAAGGCAGCCCCTCAATCTAAAGCAGCCCATCAAATTAATGCAGCCCCTCAATCTGAGGCAGCCCCTCAAACTAAGGCAGCCCGTCAAACTAAGGCAGCCCGTCAAACTAAGGCAGCCCCTCAATCTCAGGCAGCCCCTCAATCTCAGGCAGCCCCTCAAACTAAGTCAGCCACTCAAACTAATTCAGCCACTCAATCAAAGACAGACTCTCAAAGTAATGCAGCCTCTCAATCAAAGGCAGCCCCTCAAACTAAGCCGACCCCTCAAACTAAGGCTGCCCCTCAAAATAAGGCAGACTCTCAAACTAAGGCAGCCTCTCAAACTATATCAGCCGCTCAAACTAAGGCAGCCTCTCAAACTAAGGCAGCCCCTCAAAGTAAGGCAGCCCCTCAAACTAAGGCAGCACCTCAATCTAAGGCAGCCTCTCAAACTAAGGAAGCATCTCAAACGAAGGCAGCCTCTCAAACTAAGGCAGCCCCTCAAACTAAGGCAGCCGCTCAAACTAAGGAAGCCCCTCAAACTAATGCAGCCGCTCAAACTAAGGCAGCCGCTCAAACTAATGCAGCCCCTCAGTCTAAGGCAGCACCTCAAACTAAGGCAGCCGCTCAAACTAATGCAGCCCCTCAAACTAAGGCAGCCGCTCAAACTAAGGCAGCCCCTCAAACTAAGGCAGCCTCTCAAACTAAGGCACCCCCTCAAACTAATGCAGCCCCTCATTCTAAGGCACCCCCTCATTCTAAGTCAGCCCCTCAAACTAATGCAGCCCCTCAAGCTAAGGCAGCCCCTCAAACTAAGCCAGCCCCTCAAACTAATGCAGCCACTCAATCTAAGGCAGCCCCTCAAACTAAGGCAGCCCGTCAAACTAAGGCAGCCCGTCAAACTAAGGCAGCCCCTCAATCTCAGGCAGCCCCTCAATCTCAGGCAGCCCCTCAAACTAAGTCAGCCACTCAAACTAATTCAGCCACTCAATCAAAGACAGACTCTCAAACTAATGCAGCCTCTCAATCAAAGGCAGCCCCTCAAACTAAGCCGACCCCTCAAACTAAGGCTGCCCCTCAAAATAAGGCAGACTCTCAAACTAAGGCAGCCTCTCAAACTATATCAGCCGCTCAAACTAAGGCAGCCTCTCAAACTAAGGCAGCCCCTCAAAGTAAGGCAGCCCCTCAAACTAAGGCAGCACCTCAATCTAAGGCAGCCTCTCAAACTAAGGAAGCATCTCAAACGAAGGCAGCCTCTCAAACTAAGGCAGCCCCTCAAACTAAGGCAGCCGCTCAAACTAAGGAAGCCCCTCAAACTAATGCAGCCGCTCAAACCAAGGCAGCCGCTCAAACTAATGCAGCCCCTCAGTCTAAGGCAGCACCTCAAACTAAGGCAGCCGCTCAAACTAATGCAGCCCCTCAAACTAAGGCAGCCCCTCAAACTAAGGCAGCCTCTCAAACTAAGGCACCCCCTCAAACTAATGCAGCCCCTCAATCTAAGGCACCCCCTCATTCTAAGTCAGCCCCTCAAACTAATGCAGCCCCTCAAGCTAAGGCAGCCCCTCAAACTAAGCCAGCCCCTCAAACTAATGCAGCCACTCAATCTAAGGCAGCCCCTCAAAATAATGCAGCCACTCATTCAGAGGCAGACACTCAAACTAATGCAGCCACTCAAT
Source organism: Heterodontus francisci (assembly GCF_036365525.1). Lineage (NCBI taxonomy): Eukaryota > Metazoa > Chordata > Chondrichthyes > Heterodontiformes > Heterodontidae > Heterodontus > Heterodontus francisci. Next base: position 4,449,227 of record NW_027141655.1, on the reverse strand, counting down.
CAAAGGCAGCCCCTCAAACTAAGCCATCCCCTCAAACTAAGGCAGCCCCTCAAACTAAGACAGACTCTCAAACTAATGCAGCCCCTTAAAGTAAGGCAGCCCCACAAACTAAGGGAGCGCCTCAACCAAAGGCAGCCCCTCAAACTCATGCAGCCGCTCAAACTAAGGAAGCCCCTCAAACACAGGCAGCCTCACAATCTAAGGCAGCCGCTCAAACTAAGGCAGCCTGTCAAACTAGGCAGCCTCTCAAAGTAAGGCAGACCCTCAAACTAAGGCAGCCGCTCAAACTAAGGCAGACTCTCAAACTAAGGCAACCTCTCAAACGAAGTCAGCCGCTCAAACTAAGTCAGCCCCTCAAACTAAGGCAGCCGCTCAAACTAATGCAGCCCCTCACTCTAAGGCAGCCCCTCAAACTAATGCAGCCCCTCAAGCTAAGGCAGCCCCTCAAACTAAGCCAGCCCCTCAAACTAATGCAGCCACTCAATCTAAGGCAGCCCCTCAAAATAATGCAGCCACTCATTCAGAGGCAGACACTCAAACTAATGCAGCCACTCAATCAAAGGCAGCCCCTCAAACTAAGCCATCCCCTCAAACTAAGGCAGCCCCTCAAACTAAGACAGACTCTCAAACTAATGCAGCCCCTTAAAGTAAGGCAGCCCCACAAACTAAGGGAGCGCCTCAACCAAAGGCAGCCCCTCAAACTCATGCAGCCGCTCAAACTAAGGAAGCCCCTCAAACTCAAGCAGCCTCACAATCTAAGGCAGCCGCTCAAACTAAGGCAGCCTGTCAAACTAGGCAGCCTCTCAAAGTAAGGCAGACCCTCAAACTAAGGCAGCCGCTCAAACTAAGGCAGACTCTCAAACTAAGGCAACCTCTCAAACGAAGTCAGCCGCTCAAACTAAGTCAGCCCCTCAAACTAAGGCAGCCGCTCAAACTAATGCAGCCCCTCACTCTAAGGCAGCCCCTCAACTAAGGCAGCCGCTCAAACTAAAGCAGCCCATCAAACTAATGCAGCACCTCAATCTAAGGCAGCCCCTCAAACAAAGGCAGCCACTCAAACTAAGTCAGCCACTCAAACTAAGTCAGCCCTTCAAACTAATGCAGCCACTCAATCAAAGGCAGTCTCTCAAACTAATGCAGCCACTCAATCAAAGGCAGCCCCTCAAACTAAGCCAACCCCTCAAACTGAGGCAGCCCCTCAAACTAAGGCAGCCTCTCAAACGAAGGCACCCCCTCAAACTAATGCAGCCCCTCAGTCTAAGGCATCCCTCATTCTGAGTCAGCCCCTCAAACTAAGTCAGCCCCTCAAACTAAGTCAGCCCCTCAAACTAATGCAGCCACTCAATCAAAGGCAGTCTCCCAAACTAATGCAGCCACTCAATCAAAGGCTGCCCCTCAAACTAAGCCAACCGCTCAAACTAAGGAAGCCCCTCAAACTAAGGCAACCTCTCAAACTAAGTCAGCCGCTCAATCTAAGGCAGCCCGTCAAACTAAGGGAGCCCCTCAAACTAAGGCAGCCGCTCAAACTAATGCAGCCCCTCAATCTAAGGCAGCCCCTCAACTAAGGCAGCCGCTCAAACTAAAGCAGCCCAACAAACTAATGCAGCACCTCAATCTCAGGCAGCCCCTCAAACAAAGGCATCCCCTCAAACTAATGCAGCCCCTCAATCTAAGGCAGCCGCTCAAACGAAGTCAGCCGCTCAAACTAAGTCAGCCCCTCAAACTAAGGCAGCCGCTCAAACTAATGCAGCCCCTCACTCTAAGGCAGCCCCTCAAACTAATGCAGCCCCTCAAGCTAAGGCAGCCCCTCAAACTAAGCCAGCCCCTCAAACTAATGCAGCCACTCAATCTAAGGCAGCCCCTCAAAATAATGCAGCCACTCATTCAGAGGCAGACACTCAAACTAATGCAGCCACTCAATCAAAGGCAGCCCCTCAAACTCAGCCATCCCCTCAAACTAAGGCAGCCCCTCAAACTAAGACAGACTCTCAAACTAATGCAGCCCCTTAAAGTAAGGCAGCCCCACAAACTAAGGGAGCGCCTCAACCAAAGGCAGCCCCTCAAACTCATGCAGCCGCTCAAACTAAGGAAGCCCCTCAAACTCAGGCAGCCTCACAATCTAAGGCAGCCGCTCAAACTAAGGCAGCCTGTCAAACTAGGCAGCCTCTCAAAGTAAAGCAGACCCTCAAACTAAGGCAGCCGCTCAAACTAAGGCAGACTCTCAAACTAACGCAACCTCTCAAACGAAGTCAGCCGCTCAAACTAAGTCAGCCCCTCAAACTAAGGCAGCCGCTCAAACTAATGCAGCCCCTCACTCTAAGGCAGCCCCTCAACTAAGGCAGCCGCTCAAACTAAAGCAGCCCATCAAACTAATGCAGCACCTCAATCTAAGGCAGCCCCTCAAACAAAGGCAGCCACTCAAACTAAGTCAGCCACTCAAACTAAGTCAGCCCTTCAAACTAATGCAGCCACTCAATCAAAGGCAGTCTCTCAAACTAATGCAGCCACTCAATCAAAGGCAGCCCCTCAAACTAAGCCAACCCCTCAAACTGAGGCAGCCCCTCAAACTAAGGCAGCCTCTCAAACGAAGGCACCCCCTCAAACTAATGCAGCCCCTCAGTCTAAGGCATCCCTCATTCTGAGTCAGCCCCTCAAACTAAGTCAGCCCCTCAAACTAAGTCAGCCCCTCAAACTAATGCAGCCACTCAATCAAAGGCAGTCTCCCAAACTAATGCAGCCACTCAATCAAAGGCTGCCCCTCAAACTAAGCCAACCGCTCAAACTAAGGAAGCCCCTCAAACTAAGGCAACCTCTCAAACTAAGTCAGCCGCTCAATCTAAGGCAGCCCGTCAAACTAAGGGAGCCCCTCAAACTAAGGCAGCCGCTCAAACTAATGCAGCCCCTCAATCTAAGGCAGCCCCTCAACTAAGGCAGCCGCTCAAACTAAAGCAGCCCAACAAACTAATGCAGCACCTCAATCTCAGGCAGCCCCTCAAACAAAGGCATCCCCTCAAACTAATGCAGCCCCTCAATCTAAGGCAGCCGCTCAAGCAAATGCAGCACCTCCAAGTAAGTCAGCCCCTCAAACTAAGTCAGCCCTTCAAACTAATGCAACCACTCAATCAAAGGCAGTCTCTCAAACTAATGCAGCCACTCAATCAAAGGCAGCCCCTCAAACTAAGCCAACCCCTCAAACTAAGGCATCACCTCAAACTAAGGCAGCCTCTCAAACTAAGGCACCCCCTCAAACTAATGCAGCCCCTCAGTCAAAGGCACCCCCTCATTCTAAGTCAGCCCCTCAAACTAAGTCAGCCCCTCAAACTAAGTCAGCCCCTCTAACTAATGCAGCCACTCAATCAAAGGCAGTCTCCCAAACTAATGCAGCCACTCAATCAAAGGCAGCCCCTCAAACTAAGCCAACCCCTCAAACTAAGGCAGCCCCTCAAACTAAGGCAGCCTCTCAAACTAATGCTGCCCCTTAAAGTAAGGCAGACCCTCAAACTAAGGGAGCCTCTCAACCAAAGGCACCCCCTCAAACTAATGCAGCCCCTCAAACTAAGGCAGCTGCTTAAACTAAGCCAGCCCCTCAAACTAATGTAGCTACTGAATCAAAGGCAGCCCCTCTAACTAAGCCAACACCTCAAACTAAGGCATCCCCTCAAACTAAGCCAGACTCGCAAACTAATGCAGCCACTCAATCAAAGGCAGACCCTCAAACTAAGCCAACTGCTCAAACTAAGGCAGCCTCTCAAAGTGAAGCAGGCCCTCAAACAAATGCAGCCCCTCAATCTAAGGCAGCCCATTTATCTAAGGCTGCCCCTCAAACTAATGCAGCCCCTCAAACCAAGGCAGCCGCTCAAACTAAGGCAGCCCCTCAAACTATGCGAGCCGCACAAAATAAGTCATCCGCTCAAACTAAGGCAGCCCCTCAAACTAAGGCAGCCGCTCAAACTAAGGCAGCCCCTCAAACTAAGGCAGCTGGTCAAACTAAGACAGCCGCTCAAACTAATGCAGCCCCTCAGTCCAAGGCAGCCCCTCAATCTCAGGCAGCCTCTCAAACTGAGACAGCCGCTCAAACTAATGCAGCCCCTCAATGTACAAAGACGAGAGTGGTCCTCTAGGAAGAGTGCGAAATTGGGGGAAGGCCAACTATACCAAAATTCGGCAGGAGATGGGGAATGTTGATTGGGAGCAGCTGTTTGAAGGTAAATCCACATGTGATATGTGGGAGGCTTTTAAAGAGAGGTTGATTAGCGTGCAGGAGAGACATGTTCCTGTGAAAATGAAGGATAGAAATGGCAAGATTAGGGAACCATGGATGACAGGTGAAATTGTGAGACAAGCTAAGAGGAAAAAGGAAGCATACATAAGGTCTAGGCGGCTGATGAAAGACGAAGCTTTGAAAGAATATCGGGAATGTAGGACCAATCTGAAATGAGGAATTAAAAGGGCTAAAAGGGGTCATGAAATATCTTTAGCAAACAGGGTTAAAGAAAATCCCAAAGCCTTTTATTCATATATAAGGAGAAAGAGGGTAACTTGAGAAAGGATTGGCCCACTAAAGGACAAAGGAGGAATGTTATGCTTGGACTCAGAGAAAATGGGTGAGATTCTAAACGAGTACTTTGCATCGGTATTCACCGAGGAGAGGGACATGACGGATGTTGAGGTTCGGAACAGATGTTTGATTACACTAGGTCATGTCGGCATAAGGAGGGAGGAAGTGTTGGGTATTCTAAAGGGCATTAAGGTGGTCAAGTCCCCAGGTCCGGATTGGATCTATCCCAGGTTACTGAGGGAAGCGAGAGAGGAAATAGCTGGGGCCTTAACAGATATCTTTGCAGCATCCTTAAACACGGGTGAGGTCCCGGAGGACTGGAGAATTGCTAATGTTGTCCCCTTGTTTAAGAAGGGTAGCAGGGATAATCCAGGTAATTATAGACTGGTGAACCTGACGTCAGTGGTAGGGAAGCTGCTGGAGAAGATACTGAGGGATAGGATCTATTCCCATTTGGAAGAAAATGGGCTTATCAGTGATAGGCAAGATGGTTTTGTGCAGGGAAGGTCATGTCTTACCAACTTAATAGAATTCTTTGAGGAAGTGACAAAGTTGATTGATGAGGGAAGGGCTGTCGATGTCATATACATGGACTTCAGTAAGGCGTTTGATAAGGTTCCCCATGGCAGGCTGATGGAGAAAGTGAAGGTGCATGGGGTCCAAGGTGTACTAGCTGGATGGATAAAGAACTGGCGATGCCACAGAAGACAGAGAGTAGCAGTAGAAGGGAGTTTCTCAAAATGGAGACGTGTGACCATTGGTGTTCCACAGGGATCCGTGCTGGGACCACTGTTGTTTGTGATATACATTAATGATTTGGAGGAAGGTATAGTGGACTGATTAGCAAGTTTGCAGACGACACTAAGATTGGTGGAGTAGCAGATAGTGAAGGGGACTGTCAGAGAATACAGCAGAATATGGATAGATTGGACAGTTGGGCAGAGAAATGGCAGATGGAGTTCAATCAGGGCAAATGCGAGGAGATGCATTTTGGAAGATCCAATTCAAGAGTGAACTATACAGTAAATGGAAAAGTCCTGGGGAAAATTGATGTGCAGAGAGATTTGGGTGTGCAGGTCCACTGTTCCCTGAAGGTGGCAACGCAGGTAAATAGAGTGGTCAAGAAGGCATACGGCATGCTTTCCTTCATCGGACGGGTTCTTGAGTACAAGAGTTGGCAGGTCATGTTACAGTTGTATAGGACTTTGGTTCAGCCACATTTGGAATACTGCGTGCAGTTCTGGTCGCCACATTACCAAAAGGATGTGGATGCTTTGGCGAGGGTGCAGAGGAGGTTCACCAGGATGTTGCCTGCTATGGAGGGCGCTAGCTATGAAGAGAGGTTGAGTAGATTAGGATTATTTTCATTAGAAAGACGGAGGTTGAGAGGGGACCTGACTGAGGTGTACAAAATCATGAGAGGTATAGACAGGGTGGATAGCAAGAGGCTTTTTCCCAGAGTGGGGGATTCAATTACTAGAGGACACGAGTTCAAAGTGAAAGGACAAAAGTTTAGGGGGGATATGCGTGGAATGTTCTTCACGCAGAGGGTGGTGGGTGACTGGAATGCGTTGCCAGCGGAGGTGGTAGATGCGGGCACGATGGCGTCTTTTAAGATGTATCTAGACAGATACATGAATGGGCAGGAAGAAAAGAGATACAGAAACTCAGAAAATAGGCGACATGTTTAGAGAGAGGATCTGGTTCGGCGCAGGCTTGGAGGGCCGAAGGGCCTGTTCCTGTGCTGTAATTATCTTTGTTCTTTGTTCTTTGTTCTTTGTTCAGCCCCTCAAACTGAGGCAGCCGCTCAAATTAAGGCAGCCACTCAAACTTTGGCAGACTCTCAAACTAAGGCAGCCCCTCAAACTAATGCAGCCCTTCAAACAAATGCAGAACGCTATCTAAGGCATCCCCTCAAACTAAGGCAGCTCCTCAAAGTAATGCAGCCCCTCAAACTAATGCAGCTCCTCAAACTAATGCAGACCCTCATTCTAAGTCAGCCCCTCAAACGATTGCATCCCCTCAAACTAAGCCAGCCCCTCAAACTAATGCAGCCACTCAATCAAAGGCAGCCCCTCAAACTAAGCCAACCGCTCAAACTAATGCAGCCTCTCAAAGTAAAACAGCCCCTCAAACAAATGCAGCCCCTCAATCTAAGGCAGCCCCTTAAACTAAGGCAGCCCCTCAAACTAATGCTGCCCCTCAAACCAAGGCAGCCGCTCAAACTAAGGCAGTCCCTTAAACTATGCGAGCCGCTCAAACTAAGGCATCCGCTCAAACTGAGGCAGCCCCTCAAACTAAGGCAGCCGCTCAAACTAAGGCAGCCCCTCAAACTGAGACAGCCGCTCAAACTAATGCAAACCCCTCAGTCCAAGGCAGCCCCTCAAACTCAGGCAGCCCCTCAAACTCAGGCAGCCTCTCAAACTAAGACAGCCGCTCAAACTAATGCAGCCCCTCAATGGACAAAGACGAGAGTGGTCCTCTGGTAAGAGTGCGAAATTGGGGGAAGGCCAACTAGACCAAAATTCGGCAGGAGCTGGGGAATGTAGATTGAGAGCAGCTGTTTGAAGGTAAATCCACATGTGATATGTGGGAGGCTTTTAAAGAGAGGTTGATTAGCGTGCAGGAGAGACATGTTCCTGTGAAAATGAAGGAAAGAAATGGCAAGATTAGGGAACCATGGATGACAGGTGAAATTGTGAGACTCGCTAAGAGGAAAAAGGAAGCATACATACGGTCTAGGCGGCTGATGAAAGACGAAGCTTTGAAAGAATATCGGGAATGTAGGACCAATCTGAAACGAGGAATTAAGAGGGCTAAAAGGGGTCATGAAATATCTTTAGCAAACAGGGTTAAAGAAAACCCCTAAGCCTTTTATTCATATATAAGGAGAAAGAGGGTAACTAGAGATAGGATTGGCCCACTAAAGGACAAAGGAGGAATGTTATGCTTGGACTCAGAGAAAATGGGTGAGATTCTAAATGAGTACTTTGCATCGGTATTCATCGAGGAGAGGGACATGACGGATGTTGAGGTTCGGAACAGATGTTTGATTACACTAGGTCAAGTCGGCATAAGGAGGGAGGAAGTGTTGGGTATTCTAAAGGGCATTAAGGTGGACAAGTCCCCAGGTCCGGATGGGATCTATCCCAGGTTACTGAGGGAAGCGAGAGAGGAAATAGCTGGGGCCTTAACAGATATCTTTGCAGCATCCTTAAACACGGGTGAGGTCCCGGAGGACTGGAGAATTGCTAATGTTGTCCCCTTGTTTAAGAAGGGTAGCAGGGATAATCCAGGTAATCATAGACCGGTGAGCCTGACGTCAGTAGTAGGGAAGCTGCGGGAGAAGGTACTGAGGGGTAGGATCTATTCCCATTTGGAAGAAAATGGGCTTATCAGTGATAGGCAACTTGCTTTTGTGCAGGGAAGGTCATGTCTTACCAACTTAATAGAATTATTTTAGGAAGTGACAAAGTTGATTGATGAGGGAAGGGCTGTCGATGTCATATACATGGACTTTAGTAAGGCGTTTGATAAGGTTCCCCATGGCAGGCTAATGGAGAAAGTGAAGGCGCATGGGGTCCAAGGTGTACTAGCTGGATGGATAAAGAACTGGCTGGCAGCAGGAGACAGAGAGTAGCAGTAGAAGGGAGTGTCTCAAAATGGAGACGTGTGACCAGTGGTGTTCCACAGGGATCCGTGCTGGGACCACTGTTGTTTGTGATATACATTAATGATTTGGAGGAAAGTATAGCTGGACTGATTAGCAAGTTTGCAGACGACACTCTGATTGGTGGAGTAGCAGATAGTGAAGGGGACTGTCAGAGAATACAGCAGAATATAGATAGATTGGAGAGTTGGGCAGAGAAATGGCAGATGGAGTTCAATCAGGGCAAATGCGCGGTGTTGCATTTTGGAAGATCCAATTCAAGAGTGAACTATACAGTAAATGGAAAAGTCCTGGGGAAAATTGATGCACAGAGAGATTTGGGTGTTCAGGTCCACTGTTCCCTGAAGGTGGCAACGCAGGTAAATAGAGTGGTCAAGAAGGCATACGGCATGCTTTCCTTCATCGGACGGTGTATTGAGTACAAGAGTTGGCAGGTCATGTTACAGTTGTATAGGACTTTGGTTCGGCCACATTTGGAATACTGCGTGCAGTTCTGGTCGCCACATTACCAAAAGGATGTGGATGCTTTGGAGAGGGTGCAGAGGAGGTTCACCAGGATGTTGCCTGGTATGGAGGGCGCTAGCTATGAAGAGAGGTTGAGTAGATTAGGATTATTTTCATTAGAAAGATGGAGATTGAGAGGGGACCTGATTGAGGTGTACAAAATCATGAGAGGTATAGACAGGGTGGATAGCTAGAGGCTTTTTCCCAGAGTGGGGGATTCAATTACTAGAGGACACGAGTTCAAATTGAAAGGGGAAATGTTTAAGGGGGATATGCGTGGAAAGTTCTTTACGCAGAGGGTGGTGGGTGCCTGTAACGCGTTGCCAGCGGAGGTGGTAGATGCGGGCACGATGGCGTCTTTTAAGATGTATCTAGACAGATACATGAATGGGCAGGAAGAAAAGAAATACAGAACCTTAGAAAATAGGCGACATATTTAGAGAGAGGATCTGGATCGGCGCAGGCTTGGAGGCCGAAGGGCCTGTTCCTGTGCTGTAATTATCTTTGTTCTTTGTTCTTTGTATGGGGTTTTCACAGTGTATCAGGATCCTGCCAGGTATGTATGTGGGTTTCACAGTTTATCAGGATCCTGCCTGGTGTGTGTGGGGTTTCACAGTGGATCAGGATCCTGCCAGGTGTGCATGTGGGTTTCACAGTTTATCAGTATCCTGCCAGATGTGAATGGGTTTTCACAGTGGATCAGGATCCTGCCAGGTGTGTACGGGGTTTTCACAGTGTATCGGGATCCTGCCAGATGTGCATGGAGTTTTCACAGTGGATCAGGATCCTGCCAGTTGTGTATGGGGTTTTCACAGTGGATCAGGATCCTGCCAGGTGTGTCAGTGATTTCGCAGTGTATCAGGATCCTGCCAGGTGTGTATGGTGTGTTCACAGTTTATCAAGGTCCTGTCAGGTGTGTATGGAGTTTTCACAGTGGATCAGGATCCTGCCAGATGTGAATGGAGTTTTCACTGTGCATCAGGATCCTGCCAGATGTGAATGGGGTTTTCGCTGTGCATCAGGATCCTGCCAGATGTGTATGGGGTTTTCACAGTGCATCAGGATCCTTCCAGATGTGTCTGGGGGTTTCACAGTGTATCAGGATCCTGCCACGTGTGTATGGGATTTCACAGTTTATCAGGATCCTGCCAGGTGTGTATGTGGGTTTCACTGTTTATCACGATCCTGCTTGGTGTGTCTGGGGTTTTCACAGTGTATCAGGATCCTGCCAGGTGTGTTTGTGGGTTTCACAGTGTATCAGGCTCCTGCCAGGTGTGTATGTGGGTTTCACAGTGTATCAGGATCCTGCCTGGTGTGTATGGTGTTTCACAGTGGATCAGGATCCTGCCACGTGTGTATGGGGTTTTCACAGTGTATCAGGATCGTGCCAGGTGTGTATGGGGGTTTCACAGTTTATCAGGATCCTGCCAGCTGTGTATGTGGGTTTCACAGTTTATCAGGATCCTGCCAGGTGTGATTGGGGGTTTCACAGTTCATCAGGATCCTGCCAGGTGTGTATGGTGGTTTCACAGTTTATCAGGATCCTGCCTGGTGTGTCTGGGGGTTTCACAGTTCATCAGGATCCTGCCAGGTGTGTCTGTGGGTTTCACAGTTTATCAGGAATCTGCCAGATGTGAATGTTGTTTTCACAGTGATTCAGGATCCTGCCAGCTGTGTATGGTGTTTTCGCAGTGCATCAGGATCCTTCCAGATGTGTATGGGGGTTTCGCAGTGTATCAGGATCCTGCATCGTGTGGATGGGGTTTCACAGTTTATCAGGATCCTGCCAGGTGTGTATGGGGTTTTAACTGTGTATCAGGATCCTGCCAGTGGTGTATGGGGTTTTCACAGTTTATCAGGATCCTGCCAGGTGTGTATGTGGGTTTCACAGTTTATCAGAATACTGCCTGGTGTGTATGGGGTTTTCACAGTGCTTCAGGATCCTGCCAGGTGTGTATGTGGGTTTCACAGTTGATCAGGATCCTGCCCGGTGTGTATGGGGTTTCACAGTGGATCAGGATCCTGCCAGTTGTGTATGTGGGTTTCACAGTTTATCAGGATCCTGAAAGGTGTGTATGGGGGTTTCACAGTTTAACAGGATCCTGCCACAAGTGTATGGGTTTACAAAGTGGTTCAGGATCCTGCCAGGTGCGTTTGGGGTTTTCACTGTGCATCAGGATCCTGCCAGATGTGAATGGGGTTTTCACAGTGCATCAGGTTCCTACTAGATGTGTATGTGGATTTCACAGCTTATCAGGATGCTGCCAGGTGTGTATGGGGGTTTCACAGTGTATCAGGATCCTGCCAGACGTGTATGGGGTTTTCACAGTGCATCAGGAGCATTCCAGATGTGCCTGGGGGTTTTCACAGTTTATCAGGCACCTGCCAGGTGTGTATGTGGGTTTCACAGTTTATCAGGATCCTGCCTGGTGTGTCTGGGGTTTTCAGTTTGTCAGGATCCTGCCTGGTGTGTATGGGGTTTCACAGTGGATCAGGATCCTGCCACGTGTGTATGGGGATTTCACAGTGTATCCGGATCCTGACAGGTGTGTATGGGGGTTTCACAGTTTATCAGGATCCTGCCAGCAGTGTATGTGTGTTTCACAGTTTATCAGGATCCTGCCAGGGGTGTATGGGGGTTTCACATTTCATCAGGATCCTGCCTGATGTGTATGTGGGTTTCACAGTTTATCAGGAAACTGCCAGATTTGAATGTGGTTTTCACAGTGATTCAGTATCCTGCCAGATGTGTATGGGGTTTTCACAGTGCATCAGGATCCTTCCAGATGTGTATGGGGGTTTCACAGTGTATCAGGATCCTGCATCGTGTGTATGGGGTTTCACAGTTTATCAGGATCCTGCCAGGTGTGTATGGGGTTTTCACAGTGTATCAGGATCCTGCCAGGTGTGCATGGGGTTTTCAAAGTGTATCAGGATCCTGCCAGGTGTGTATGTGGGTTTCACAGTTTATCAGGATCCTGCCTGGTGTGTATGGGGTTTTCACAGTTTATCAGGATCCTGCCACGTGTGTATGGGGTTTTCACAGTGCATCAGGATCCTGCCAGATGTGTATGGGGGTTTCACAGTGTATCAGGATCCTGCATCGTGTGTATGGGGTTTCAAAGTCTATCAGGATCTTGCCAGGTGTGTATGGGGATTTCACAGTTTATCAGGATCCTGCCAGGTGTGTATGTGGGTTTCGCAGTTGATCAGGATCCTGCCTGGTGTGTATGGGGTTTCACAGTGGCTCAGGATCCTGGCAGGTGTGTATGTGGGTTTCACAGTTTATCAGGAACCTGCCAGATGTGAATGGGGTTTTCACAGTGCATCAGGATCCTGCCAGATGTGTATGGTGTTTTCACAGTGCATCAGGATCCTGCCAGATGTGTATGTGATTTTCACGGTGTATCAGGATCCTGCATCGATTGTATGGGGCTTCACAGTTCATCAGGATCCAGCCAGGTGTGTATGGGGTTTTCACAGTGTATCAGGATACTGCCAGGTGTGTGTGGGGTTTTCACAGTGTATCATTATCCTGCCAGGTGTGTATGTGATTTTCACTGTTTATCAGGATCCTGCCTGGTGTGTATGGGGTTTTCACAGTGCATCAGGATCCTGCCAGGTGTGTATGTGGGTTTCACAGTTTATCAGGATCCTGCCTGGTGTGTATGGGGTTTCACAGTGGATCAGGTTCCTGCCTCGTGTGTATGTGGGTTTCACAGTTTATCAGGATCTTGCCTGGTGTGTATGGTGTTTTCACAGTGTATCAGGACCCTGCAAGGTGTGTATGGGGGTTTCACAGTTTATCAGAATCCTGCCAGGTGTGTATGGGGGTTTCACAGTTCATCAGGATCCTGCCAGGTGTGTATGGTGGTTTCACAGTTCATCAGGATCCTGCCTGGTGTGTCTGGGTGTTTCACAGTGGATCAGGATCCTGCCTCGTGTGTATTTGGGTTTCACAGTTTATCAGGATCCTGCCAGGTGTGTATGGGGGTTTCACAGTTTATCAGGGTCCTGCCACATGTGTATGGTGTTTCACAGTGGTTCAGGATACTGCCAGGTGTGTTTGGGGTTTCCACTGTGCATCAGGATCCTGCCAGGTGTGTATGGGGTTTTCACAGTGTATCCGAATCCTGCCAGGTGTTTATGGTTTTTCAGAGTGTATCAGGATCCTGCCAGGTGTGTTTGGGTTGTTCTCAGTGTATCAGGATCTTGCCAGGTGTGTATGGGGTTTTCACAGTTTATCAGTATCCTGCATGGTGTGTATCGGGATTTCACAGTGCATCAGGATCCTGCCAGGTGTGTATGTGTGTTTCGCAGTTGATCAGGATCCTGCCTGGTGTGTATGGGGTTTCACAGTGGCTCAGGATCCTGGCAGGTGTGTATGTGGGTTTCACAGTTTATCAGTATCCTGCCAGGTGTGTATGGGGGTTTCACAGTTTATCAGGATCCTGCCACATGTGTATGGGTTTTCACAGTGGTTCAGGATCCTGCCAGGTGCGTTTGGGGTTTTCACTGTGCATCAGGATCCAGCCAGATGAGAATGGGGATTTCACAGTGAATCAGGATCCTGCCAGATGTGTATGTGGGTTTCACAGATTATCAGGATCCTGCCAGGTGTGTATGGAGGTTTCATAGAGTATCACGATCCTGCCAGATGTGTATGGGGTTTTCACAGTGCATCAGGATCCTTCCAGATGTGTCTGGAGGTTTCACAGTATATCAGGATGCTGCCACGTGTGTCTGGGGTTTTCACAGTTTGTCAGGATCCTGCCTGGTGTGTATGGGGTTTCACAGTGGATCAGGGTCTTGCCACGTGTGTATGGGGTTTTCACAGTGTATCAGGATCCTGCCAGGTGTGTATGGGGGTTTCTCAGTTTATCAGGATCCTGCCAGCAGTGTATGTGTGTTTCACAGTTTATCAGGATCCTGCCAGGGGTGTATGGGGGTTTCACATTTCATCAGGATCCTGCCTGATGTGTTTGGGGGTTTCACAGTTTATCAGAATCCTGCCTGGTGTGTCTGGGGGTTTCACAGTTCTTCAGGATCCTGCCAGGTGTGTATGTGGGTTTCACAGTTTATCAGGAACCTGCCAGATGTGAATGCGGTTTTCACAGTGATTCAGTATCCTGCCAGATGTGTATGGGGTTTTCACAGTGCATCAGGATCCTTCCAGATGTGTATGGGGGTTTCACAGTGTATCAGGATCCTGCATCGTGTGCATGGGGTTTCACAGTTTATCAGGATCCTGCCAGGTGTGTATGGGGTTTTCACAGTGTATCAGGATCCTGCCAGGTGTGCATGGGGTTTTCAAAGTGTATCAGGATCCTGCCAGGTGTGTATGTGGGTTTCACAGTTTATCAGGATCCTGCCTGGTGTGTATGGGGTTTTCACAGTGCATCAGGATCCTGCCACGTGTGTATGGGGTTTTCACAGTGCATCAGGATCCTTCCAGATGTGTATGGGGGTTTCACAGTGTATCAGGATCCTGCATCGTGTGTGTGGGGTTTCAAAGTTTATCAGGATCTTCCCAGGTGTGTATGGGGTTTTCACAGTGTATCAGGATCCTGCCAGGTGTGTATAGGGTTTTCACAGTGTTTCAGGATCCTGCCAGGTGTGTATTTGGGTTTCACAGTTTATCAGTATCCTGCCTGGTGTGTATCGGGATTTCACAGTGCATCAGGATTCTGCCAGGTGTGTATGTGGGTTTCGCAGTTGATCAGGATCCTGCCTGGTGTGTATGGGGTTTCACAGTGGATCAGGATCCTGCCAGGTGTCTATGTGGGTTTCACAGTTTATCAGGCACCTGCCACGTGTGTATGGGGGTTTCACAGTTTATCAGGATCCTGCCACATGTGTATGGGTTTTCACAGTGGTTCAGGATCCTGCCAGGTGCGGTTGGGGTTTTCACTGTGCATCAGGAACCAGCCAGATGTGAATGGAGATTTCACAGTGCATCAGGATCCTGCCAGATGTGTATGTGGGTTTCACAGTTTATCAGGATCCTGCCAGGTGTGTATGGAGGTTTCACAGAGTATCACGATCCTGCCAGATGTGTATGGGGTTTCACAGTTCATCAGGATCCTGCCAGGTGTGTATGTGGGTTCACAGTTTATCAGGATCCTGCCTGGTGTGTCTGGGGTTTTCACAGTTTGTCAGGATCCTGCCTGGTGTGTATGTGGTTTCACAGTGGTTCAGGGTCCTGCCACATGTGTATGGGGTTTTCACAGTGTATCAGGATCCTGCCAGGTGTGTCTGGGGGTTTCACAGTTTATCAGGATCCTGCCAGGTGTGTATGTGGTTTTCACAGTTTATCAGGATCCTGCCAGGTGTGTATGGGGGTTTCACAGTTCATCAGGTTCCTGCCTGGTGTGCATGGGGGTTTCACAGTTTATTAGGATCCTGCCTGGTGTGTCTTGGGGTTTCACAGTGTATCAGGATCCTGCCAGGTGTGTATATGGGTTTCACAGTTTATCAGGAACCTGCCAGATGTGAATGTGGTTTTCACAGTGTATCAGGATCCTGCCAGATGTTTATGGGGATTTCACAGTGCATCAGGATCCTTCCAGATGTGTATGGGGGTTTCACAATGTATCAGGATCCCACATCGTGTGTATGGGGTTTCACAGTTTATCAGGATTCTGCCAGGTGTGTCTGGGATTTTCACAGTGTATCAGGATCCTGCCAGGTGTGTTGTGGGGTTTTCACAGTGTATCAGGATCCTGCCAGGTGTGTATGTGGGTTTCACAGTTTATCAGGATCCTGTCTGGTGTGTATGGGGATTTCACAGTGCATCAGGATCCTGCCAGGTGTGTATGTGGGTTTCACAGTTGATCAGGATCCTGCCTGGCGCGTATGGGGTTTCACAGTGGATCAGGATCCTGCCAGGTGTGTATGTGGGTTTCACAGTTTATCAGGATCCTGCCAGGTTTGTATCGGGGTTTCACAGTTTATCAGGATCCTGCCACATGTGTATGGGTTTTCACAGTGGTTCAGGATCCTGCCAGGTGTGTTTGGGGTTTTCACTGTGCATCAGGATCCTTCCAGATCTGTATGGGGTTTTCACATTGCATCAGGATCCTTCCAGGTGTGTCTGGGTGTTTCACTGTGTATCAGGATCCTGCTACGTGTGTATGGAGTTTCACAGTTTATCAGGATCAGGCCAGGTGTGCATGTGGGTTTCACAGTTTATCAGGATACTGCCTGGAGTGTCTGGGGTTTTCACAGTGTATCAGGATCCTGCCAGGTGTGTATGTGGGTTTCACAGTTTATCAGGATCCTGATTGGTGTGTATGGGGGTTTCACAGTGGATCAGGATCCTGCCACGTGTGTATGGGGTTTTCACATTCTATCAGGATCCTGCCAGGTGTGTATGGGGGTTTCACAGTTAATCAGGAGCCTGCCAGGTGTGTATGTGGGTTTCACAGTTTATCAAGATCCTGCCTGGTGTGTATGGGGTTTTCACAGTTCATCAGGATCCTGCCAGGTGTGTATGGGGGTTTCACAGTTTATCAGGATCCTGCCTGGTGTGTCTGGGGGTTTTACCGTTCATCAGGATCCTGCCAGGTGTGTATGTGGGTTTCACAGTTTATCAGGAACCTGCCAGATGTGAATGGGGTTTTCACAGTGCATCAGGATCCTGCCAGATGTGTATGGTGTTTTCACAGTGCATCAGGATCCTGCCAGATGTGTATGTGATTTTCACAGTGTATCAGGATCCTGCATCGATTGCATGGGGCTTCACAGTTCATCAGGATCCAGCCAGGTGTGTATGGGGTTTTCACAGTGTATCAGGATACTGCCAGGTGTGTGTGGGGTTTTCACAGTGTATCAGGATCCTGCCAGGTGTGCATGTGATTTTCACTGTTTATCAGGATCCTGCCTGGTGTGTATGGGGTTTTCACAGTGCATCAGGATCCTGCCAGGTGTGTATGTGGGTTTTGCAGTTTATCAGGATCCTGCCTGGTGTGTATGGGGTTTCACAGTGGATCAGGTTCCTGCCTCGTGTGTATGTGGGTTTCACAGTTTATCAGGATCTTGCCTGGTGTGTATGGTGTTTTCACAGTGTATCAGGATCCTGCAAGGTGTGTATGGGGGTTTCACAGTTTATCAGGATCCTGCTAGCTGTGTATGTGGGTTTCACAGTTTATCAGGATCCTGCCAGGTGTGTATGGGGGTTTCACAGTTCATCAGGATCCTGCCAGGTGTGTATGGTGGTTTCACAGTTCATCAGGATCCTGCCTGGTGTGTCTGGGGGTTTCACAGTGGATCAGGATCCTGCCTCGTGTGTATGTGGGTTTCACAGTTTATCAGGATCCTGCCAGGTGTGTATGGGGGTTTCACAGTTTATCAGGGTCCTGCCACATGTGTATGGTGTTTCACAGTGGTTCAGGATACTGCCAGGTGTGTTTGGGGTTTTCACTGTGCATCAGGATCCTGCCAGGTGTGTATGGGGTTTTCACAGTTTATCCGAATCCTGCCAGGTGTTTATGGTTTTTCATAGTGTATCAGGATCCTGCCAGGTGTGTTTGGGTTGGTCTCAGTGTATCAGGATCCTGCCAGGTGTGTATGGGTTTTTCACAGTGGATCAGGAACTTACCAGGTGTGTATGGGGATTTCACAGTGTATCAGGATCCTGCCAGGTGTGTATGTTTGTTTCACATTTTATCAGGATCCTGCCACGAGTGTATGGGGTTTCACAGTGCTTCAGGATACTGCCAGGTGTGTTTGGGGTTTCAATGTGCATCAGGATACTGCCAGGTGTGTATGGGGTTTTCACAGTGTATCAGGATCCTGCCAGGTGTGTATGGGGTTTTCACAGTGTATCTGGATCCTGCCAGGTGTGTTTGAGGTTTTCACTGTGCATCAGGATCCTGCCAGTTGTGTATGGGTTTTTCACAGTGTATCAGTATCCTGCCAGGTGTGTATGGGGTTTTCACAGTTGATCAGGAACCTGCCAGGTGTGTATGGGGATTCCACAGCGTATCAGGATCCTGCCAGGTGTGTATGGGGGTTTCACAGTTTATCAGGATCCTGCCAGGTGTGCATTGGGTTTCGCAGTGTATCAGGATCATGCCAGGTGTGTATGGGGTTTTCACAGTGGATCAGGATGCTGCCAGGTGTGTATGGGTTTTTCACAGTGTATCAGGATCCTGCCAGGTGTGTGTGGGGTTTTTTCAGTGGATCAGGAACCTGCCAGGTGTTTATGGGGATTTCACAGTGTATCAGGATCCTGCCAGGTGTGTATGTGGGTTTCACAGTGTATCAGGATCCTGCCAGGTGTGTATGGGGTTTTCACAGTGTATCAGGATCCTGCCTGGTGTGCATGGGGGTTTCACAGTTTATCAGGATCCTGCCAGGTGTGTATGTGGGTTGCACGGTTTATCAGGATCCTGAAAGGTGTGTATGGGGGTTTCACAGTGTATCAGGATCCTGCCAGGTGTGTATGGGTTTTTCACAGTGTATCAGGATCCTGCCAGGTGTGTATGGGGGTTTCACAGTTTATCAGGATCCTGCCAGGTGTGTATGTGGGTTTCACAGTTTATCGGGATCTCGCCAGGTGTGTCTGGGGGTTTCACAGTTTATCAGGATCCTGCCAGGTGTGTATGGGGTTTTCACTGTGCATCAGGATCCTGCCAGATGTGTATGGTGTTTTCACAGTGCATCAGGATCCTTCCAGATGTGTATGGGTGTTTCACAGTTTATCAGGATCGTGCCACGTGTGTATGGGGTTTCACAGTTTATCAGGATACTGCCAGGTGTGTATGTGGGTTTCACAGTTTATCAGGATCCTGCCTGGTGTGTATGGGGTTTCAGAGTGGATCAGGATCCTGCCTGGTGTGTATGGTGTTTTCACAGTGTATCAGGATCCTGCAAGGTGTGTAGGGGGGTTTCACAGTTTATCAGGATCTTGCCTGGTGTGTATGGTGTTTTCACAGTGTATCAGGATCCTGCAAGGTGTGTATGGGTGTTTCACTGTTTAACAGGATCCTGCCAGCTGTGTATGTGGGTTTCACAGTTTATCAGGATCCTGCCAGGTGTGTATGGGGGTTTCACAGTTCATCAGGATCCTGCCAGGTGTGTATGGTGGTTTCACGGTTCATCAGGATCCTGCCTGGTGTGTCTGGGGATTTCACAGTGGATCAGGATCCTGCCTCGTGTGTATGTGGGTTTCACAGTTTATCAGGATCCTGCCAGGTGTGTATGGGGGTTTCACAGTTTATCAGGGTCCTGCCACATGTGTATGGTGTTTCACAGTGGTTCAGGATACTGCCAGGTGTGTTTGGGGTTTTCACTGTGCAACAGGATCCTGCCAGGAGTGTATGGGGTTTTCACAGTGTATCCGAATCCTGCCAGGTGTTTATGGTTTTTCATAGTGTATCAGGATCCTGCCAGGTGTGTTTGGGTTGTTCTCAGAGTATCAGGATCCTGCCAGGTGTGTATGGGGTTTTCACAGTTTATCAGGATCCTGCCAGGTGTGTATGGGGTTTTCACAGTGGATCAGGAACATACCAGGTGTGTATGGGGATTTCACAGTGTATCAGGATCCTGCCAGGTGTGTATGTTTGTTTCACATTTTATCAGGATCCTGCCACGAGTGTATGGGGTTTCACAGTGCTTCAGGATACTGCCAGGTGTGTTTGGGGTTTCAATGTGCATCAGGATACTGCCAGGTGTGTATGGGGTTTTCACAGTGTATCAGGATCCTGCCAGGTGTGTATGGGGTTTTCACAGTGTATCTGGATCCTGCCAGGTGTGTTTGAGGTTTTCACTGTGCATCAGGATCCTGCCAGTTGTGTATGGGTTTTTCACAGTGTATCAGGATCCTGCCAGGTGTGTATGGGGTTTTCACAGTTGATCAGGAACCTGCCAGGTGTGTATGGGGATTCCACAGCGTATCAGGATCCTGCCAGGTGTGTATGGGGGTTTCACAGTTTATCAGGATCCTGCCAGGTGTGCATTGGGTTTCGCAGTGTATCAGGATTCTGCCAGGTGTGTATGGGGTTTTCACAGTGGATCAGGATGCTGCCAGGTGTGTATGGGTTTTTCACAGTGTATCAGGATCCTGCCAGGTGTGTGTGGGGTTTTTTCAGTGGATCAGGAACCTGCCAGGTGTTTATGGGGATTTCACAGTGTATCAGGATCCTGCCAGGTGTGTATGTGGGTTTCACAGTGTATCAGGATCCTGCCAGGTGTGTATGGGGTTTTCACAGTGTATCAGGATCCTGCCAGGTGTGCATGGGGGTTTCACAGTTTATCAGGATCCTGCCAGGTGTGTATGTGGGTTGCACGGTTTATCAGGATCCTGAAAGGTGTGTATGGGGGTTTCACAGTGTATCAGGATCCTGCCAGGAGTGTATGGGTTTTTCACAGTGTATCAGGATCCTGCCAGGTGTGTATGGGGGTTTCACAGTTTATCAGGATCCTGCCAGGTGTGTATGTGGGTTTCACAGTTTATCGGGATCTCGCCAGGTGTGTCTGGGGGTTTCACAGTTTATCAGGATCCTGCCAGGTGTGTATGGGGTTTTCACTGTGCATCAGGATCCTGCCAGATGCGTATGGTGTTTTCACAGTGCATCAGGATCCTTCCAGATGTGTATGGGTGTTTCACAGTTTATCAGGATCCTGCCAGGTGTGTATGTGGGTTTCACAGTTTATCAGGATCCTGCCTGGTGTGTATGGGGTTTCAGAGTGGATCAGGATCCTGCCTGGTGTGTATGGTGTTTTCACAGTGTATCAGGATCCTGCAAGGTGTGTAGGGAGGTTTCACAGTTTATCAGGATCTTGCCTGGTGTGTATGGTGTTTTCACAGTGTATCAGGATCCTGCAAGGTGTGTATGGGGGTTTCACAGTTTAACAGGATCCTGCCAGCTGTGTATGTGGGTTTCACAGTTTATCAGGATCCTGACAGGTGTGTATGGGGGTTTCACAGTTCATCAGGATCCTGCCAGGTGTGTATGGTGGTTTCATGGTTCATCAGGATCCTGCCTGGTGTGTCTGGGGATTTCACAGTGGATCAGGATCCTGCCTCGTGTGTATGTGGGTTTCACAGTTTATCAGGATCCTGCCAGGTGTGTTTGGGGGTTTCACAGTTTATCAGGGTCCTGCCACATGTGTATGGTGTTTCACAGTGGTTCAGGATACTGCCAGGTGTGTTTGGGGTTTTCACTGTGCATCAGGATCCTGCCAGGAGTGTATGGGGTTTTCACAGTGTATCCGAATCCTGCCAGGTGTTTATGGTTTTTCATAGTGTATCAGGATCCTGCCAGGTGTGTTTGGGTTGTTCTCAGTGTATCAGGATCCTGCCAGGTGTGTATGGGGTTTTCACAGTTTATCAGGATCCTGCCAGGTGTGTATGGGGTTTTCACAGTGGATCAGGAACTTACCGTGTGTGTGGGGATTTCACAGTGTATCAGGATCCTGCCAGGTGTGTATGTTTGTTTCACATTTTATCAGGATCCTGCCATGAGTGTATGGGGTTTCACAGTGCTTCAGGATACTGCCAGGTGTGTTTGGGGTTTCAATGTGCATCAGGATACTGCCAGGTGTGTATGGGGTTTTTACAGTGTATCAGGATCCTGCCAGGTGTGTATGGGGTTTTCACAGTTTATCAGGATCCTGCCAGGTGTGTATGGGGTTTTCACTGTGCATCAGGATCCTGCCAGATGTGTATGGTGTTTTCACAGTGCATCAGGATCCTTCCAGATGTGTATGGGTGTTTCACAGTTTATCAGGATCCTGCCAGGTGTGTATGGGGTTTCACAGTTTATCAGGATCCTGCCACGTGTGTATGGGTGTTTCACAGTTTATCAGGATCCTGCCACATGTGTATGGTGTTTCACAGTTGTTCAGGATACTGCCAGGTGTGTTTGGAGTTTTCACTGTGCATCAGTATCCTGCCAGGTGTGTATGGGCTTTTCACAGTGTATCAGGATCCTGCCAGGTGTGTATGGTTTTTCACATTGTATCAGTATCCTGCCAGGTGTGTATGGGGATTTCACAGCGTATCAGGATCCTGCCAGGTGTGTATGGGTGTTTCACAGTGCTTCAGGATACTGCCAGGTGTGTATTGGTTTTCACAGTGTATCAGAATCCTGCCAGGTGTGTATGGGGTTTTCACAGTGGATCAGGATCCTGCCAGGTGTGTATGTGGGTTTGATCTGTGGATCAGGAACCTGCCAGGTGTTTACGGGGATTTCACAGTGTATCAGGATCCTCTCAGGTTAGTATGTGGGTTTCACAGTGTATCAGGATCCTGCCAGGTGTGTATGGGGTTTTCACAGTTTATCAGGATCCTGCCAGGTGTGTATGTGTGTTGCACAGTTTATCAGGATCCTGCCAGGTGTGTATGGGGGTTTCACAGTGCATCAGGATCCTTCCAGATGTGTATGGGTGTTTCACAGTTTATCAGGATCGTGCCACGTGTGTATGGGGATTCACAGTTTATCAGGATCCTGCCAGGTGTGTATGTGGGTTTCACAGTTTATCAGGATCCTGCCTGGTGTGTATGGGGTTTCAGAGTGGATCAGGATCCTGCCTGGTGTGTATGGTGTTTTCACAGTGTATCAGGATCCTGCAAGGTGTGTAGGGGGGTTTCACAGTTTATCAGGATCTTGCCTGGTGTGTATGGTGTTTTCACAGTGTATCAGGATCCTGCAAGGTGTGTATGGGGGTTTCACAGTTTAACAGGATCCTGCCAGCTGTGTATGTGGGTTTCACAGTTTATCAGGATCCTGCCAGCTGTGTATGTGGGTTTCACAGTTTATCAGGATCCTGCCAGCTGTGTATGTGGGTTTCACAGTTCATCAGGATCCTGCCAGGTGTGTATGGTGGTTTCATGGTTCATCAGGATCCTGCCTGGTGTGTCTGGGGATTTCACAGTGGATCAGGATCCTGCCTCGTGTGTATGTGGGTTTCACAGTTTATCAGGATCCTGCCAGGTGTGTATGGGGGTTTCACAGTTTATCAGTGTCCTGCCACATGTGTATGGTGTTTCACAGTGGTTCAGGATACTGCCAGCTGTGTTTGGGGTTTTCACTGTGCATCAGGATCCTGCCAGGAGTGTATGGGGTTTTCACAGTGTATCCGAATCCTGCCAGGTGTTTATGGTTTTTCATAGTGTATCAGGATCCTGCCAGGTGTGTTTGGGTTGTTCTCAGTGTATCAGGATCCTGCCAGGTGTGTATGGGGTTTTCACAGTTTATCAGGATCCTGCCAGGTGTGTATGGGGTTTTCACAGTGGATCAGGAACTTACCGTGTGTGTGGGGATTTCACAGTGTATCAGTATCCTGCCAGGTGTGTATGTTTGTTTCACATTTTATCAGGATCCTGCCATGAGTGTATGGGGTTTCACAGTGCTTCAGGATACTGCCAGGTGTGTTTGGGGTTTCAATGTGCATCAGGATACTGCCAGGTGTGTATGGGGTTTTTACAGTGTATCAGGATCCTGCCAGGTGTGTATGGGGTTTTCACAGTGTATCTGGATCCTGCCAGGTGTGTTTGGGGTGTTCACTGTGCATCAGGATCCTGCCAGTTGTGTATGGGTTTTTCGCAGTGTATCAGGATCCTGCCAGGTGTGTATGGGGTTTTCACAGTTGATCAGGAACCTGCCAGGTGTGTATGGGGATTCCACAGCGTATCAGGATCCTGCCAGGTGTGTAAGGGGGTTTCACAGTTTATCAGGATCCTGCCAGGTGTGCATGGGGTTTCACAGTGTATCAGGATCCTGCCAGGTGTGTATGGGGTTTTCACAGTGGATCAGGATCCTGCCAGGTGTGTATGGGTTTTTCACAGTGTATCAGGATCCTGCCAGGTGTGTGTGGGGTTTTTTCAGTGGATCAGGAACCTGCCAGGTGTTTATGGGGATTTCACAGTGTATCAGGATCCTGCCAGGTGTGTATGTGGGTTTCACAGTGTATCAGGATCCTGCCAGGTGTGTATGGGGTTTTCACAGTGTACCAGGATCCTGCCAGGTGTGTATGGGGGTTTCACAGTTTATCAGGATCCTGCCAGGTGTGGATGTGGGTTGCACGGTTTATCAGGATCCTGCCAGGTGTGTATGGGGGTTTCACAGTGTATCAGGATCCTGCCAGGTGTGTATGGGTTTTTCACAGTGTATCATGATCCTGCCAGGTGTGTATGGGGGTTTCACAGTTTATCAGGATCCTGCCAGGTGTGTATGTGGGTTTCACAGTTTATCGGGATCTCGCCAGGTGTGTCTGGGTGTTTCACAGTTTATCAGGATCCTGCCAGGTGTGTATGGGGTTTTCACTGTGCATCAGGATCCTGCCAGATGTGTATGGTGTTTTCACAGTGCATCAGGATCCTTCCAGATGTGTATGGGTGTTTCACAGTTTATCAGGATCCTGCCAGGTGTGTATGGGGTTTCACAGTTTATCAGGATCCTGCCACGTGTGTATGGGTGTTTCACAGTTTATCAGGATCCTGCCACATGTGTATGGTGCTTCACAGTTGTTCAGGATACTGCCAGGTGTGTTTGGAGTTTTCACTGTGCATCAGTATCCTGCCAGGTGTGTATGGGCTTTTCACAGTGTATCAGGATCCTGCCAGGTGTGTATGGCTTTTCACATTGTATCAGTATCCTGCCAGGTGTGTATGGGGATTTCACAGCGTATCAGGATCCTGCCAGGTGTGTATGGGTTTTTCACAGTTTATCAGGATCCTGCCAGGTGTGTATTGGTTTTCACAGTGTATCAGAATCCTGCCAGGTGTGTATGGGGTTTTCACAGTGGATCAGGATCCTGCCAGGTGTGTATGTGGGTTTGATCTGTGGATCAGGAACCTGCCAGGTGTTTACGGGGTTTTCACAGTGTATCCGAATCCTGCCAGGTGTTTATGGTTTTTCATAGTGTATCAGGATCCTGCCAGGTGTGTTTGGGTTGTTCTCAGTGTATCAGGATCCTGCCAGGTGTGTATGGGATTTTCACAGTGTATCAGGATCCTGCCAGGTGTGTATGGGGTTTTCACAGTGGATCAGGAACTTACCGTGTGTGTGGGGATTTCACAGTGTATCAGGATCCGGCCAGGTGTGTATGTTTGTTTCACATTTTATCAGGATCCTGCCACGAGTGTATGGGGTTTCACAGTGCTTCAGGATACTGCCAGGTGTGTTTGGGGATTTCACAGCGTATCAGGATCCTGCCAGGTGTGTATGGGGGTTTCACAGTTTATCAGGATCCTGCCAGGTGTGTATTGGTTTTCACAGTGTATCAGAATCCTGCCAGGTGTGTATGGGGTTTTCACAGTGGATCAGGATCCTGCCAGGTGTGTATGTGGGTTTGATCTGTGGATCAGGAACCTGCCAGGTGTTTACGGGGATTTCACAGTGTATCAGGATCCTCTCAGGTTAGTATGTGGGTTTCACAGTGTATCAGGATCCTGCCAGGTGTGTATGGGGTTTTCACAGTGTATCAGGATCCTGCCAGGTGTGTATGGGGGTTTCACAGTTTATCAGGATCCTGCCAGGTGTGTATGTGTGTTGCACAGTTTATCAGGATCCTGCCAGGTGTGTATGGGGGTTTCACAGTGTATCAGGATCCTGCCAGGTGTGTATGGGTTTTTCACAGTGTATCAGGATCCTGCCAGGTGTGTATGGAGGTTTCACAGTTTATCAGGATCCTGTCAGGTGTTTATGTGGGTTTCACAGTTCATCAGGATCCTGCTCGGTGTGTATGGGGTTTTCACAGTGTATCCGAAAGTGCCAGGTGTTTATGGTTTTTCATAGTGTATCAGGATCCTGCCAGGTGTGTTTGGGTTGTTCTCAGTGTATCAGGATCCTGCCAGGTGTGTATGGGGTTTTCACAGTGTATCAGGATCCTGCCAGGTGTGTATGGGGTTTTCACAGTGGATCAGGAACTTACCGTGTGTGTGGGGATTTCACAGTGTATCAGGATCCTGCCAGGTGTGTATGTTTGTTTCACATTTTATCAGGATCCTGCCACGAGTGTATGGGGTTTCACAGTGCTTCAGGATACTGCCAGGTGTGTTTGGGGTTTCAATGTGCATCAGGATACTGCCAGGTATGTATGGGGTTTTTACAGTGTATCAGGATCCTGCCAGGTGTGTATGGTGTTTTCACAGTGTATCTGGATACTGCCAGGTGTGTTTGGGGTGTTCACTGTGCATCAGGATCATGCCAGTTGTGTATGGGTTTTTCACAGTGTATCAGGATCCTGCCAGGTGTGTATGGGGTTTTCACAGTGTATCAGGATCCTGCCAGGTGTGTATTTGGGTTTTACAGTTTATCGGGATCTCGCCAGGTGTGTCTGGGGGTTTCACAGTTTATCAGGATCCTGCCAGGTGTGTATGGGGTTTTCACTGTGCATCAGGATCCTGCCAGATGTGTATGGTGTTTTCACAGTGCATCAGGATCCTTCCAGATGTGTATGGGTGTTTCACAGTTTATCAGGATCCTGCCACGTGTGTATGGGGTTTCACAGTTTATCAGGATCCTGCCAGGTGTGTATGTGGGTTTCACAGTTTATCAGGATCCTGCCTGGTGTGTATGGGGTTTCAGAGTGGATCAGGATCCTGCCTGGTGTGTATGGTGTTTTCACAGTGTATCAGGATCCTGCAAGGTGTGTATGGGGGTTTCACAGTTTATCAGGATCTTGCCTGGTGTGTATGGTGTTTTCACAGTGTATCAGGATCCTGCAAGGTGTGTATGGGGGTTTCACAGTTTAACAGGATCCTGCCAGCTGTGTATGTGGGTTTCACAGTTTATCAGGATCCTGCCAGGTATGTATGGTGGTTTCACGGTTCATCAGGATCCTGCCTGGTGTGTCTGGGGATTTCACAGTGGATCAGGATCCTGCCTCGTGTGTATGTGGGTTTCACAGTTTATCAGGATCCTGCCAGGTGTGTATGGGGGTTTCACAGTTTATCAGGGTCCTGCCACATGTGTATGGTGTTTCACAGTTTTTCAGGATACTGCCAGCTGTGTTTGGGGTTTTCACTGTGCATCAGGATCCTGCCAGGTGTGTATGGGGTTTTCACAGTGTATCCGAATCCTGCCAGGTGTTTATGGTTTTTCATAGTGTATCAGGATCCTGCCAGGTGTGTTTGGGTTGTTCTCAGTGTATCAGGATCCTGCCAGGTGTGTATGGGGTTTTCACAGTGTATCAGGATCCTGCCAGGTGTGTATGGGGTTTTCACAGTGGATCAGGAACTTACCGTGTGTGTGGGGATTTCACAGTGTATCAGGATCCTGCCAGGTGTGTATGTTTGTTTCACATTTTATCAGGATCCTGCCATGAGTGTATGGGGTTTCACAGTGCTTCAGGATACTGCCCGGTGTGTTTGGGTTTCAATGTGCATCAGGATACTGCCAGGTGTGTATGGGGTTTTTACAGTGTATCAGGATCCTGCCAGGTGTGTATGGGGTTTTCACAGTGTATCTGGATCCTGCCAGGTGTGTTTGGGGTGTTCACTGTGCATCAGGATCCTGCCAGTTGTGTATGGGTTTTTCACAGTGTATCAGGATCCTGCCAGGTGTGTATGGGGTTTTCACAGTTGATCAGGAACCTGCCAGGTGTGTATGGGGATTCCACAGCGTATCAGGATCCTGCCAGGTGTGTATGGGGGTTTCACAGTTTATCAGGATCCTGCCAGGTGTGCATGGGGATTCACAGTGTATCAGGATCCTGCCAGGTGTGTATGGGTTTTTCACAGTGTATCAGGATCCTGCCAGGTGTGTGTGGGGTTTTTTCAGTGGATCAGGAACCTGCCAGGTGTTTATGGGGATTTCACAGTGTATCAGGATCCTGCCAGGTGTGTATGTGGGTTTCACAGTGTATCAGGATCCTGCCAGGTGTGTATGGGGTTTTCACAGTGTATCAGGATCCTGCCAGGTGTGTATGGGGGTTTCACAGTTTATCAGGATCCTGCCAGGTGTGTATGTGGGTTGCACGGTTTATCAGGATCCTGCCAGGTGTGTATGGGGGTTTTACAGTGCATCAGGATCCTGCCAGGTGTGTATGGGTTTTTCACAGTGTATCAGGATCCTGCCAGGTGTGTATGGGGGTTTCACAGTTTATCAGGATCCTGCCAGGTGTGTATGTGGGTTTCACAGTTTATCGGGATCTCGCCAGGTGTGTCTGGGGGATTCACAGTTTATCAGGATCCTGCCAGGTGTGTATGAGGTTTTCACTGTGCATCAGGATCCTGCCAGATGTGTATGGTGTTTTCACAGTGCATCAGGATCCTTCCAGATGTGTATGGGTGTTTCACAGTTTATCAGGATCCTGCCAGGTGTGTATGGGGTTTCGCAGTTTATCAGGATCCTGCCACGTGTGTATGGGTGTTTCACAGTTTATCAGGATCCTGCCACATGTGTATGGGGTTTCACAGTTGTTCAGGATACTGCCAGGTGTGGTTGGGGTTTTCACTGTGCATCAGTATCCTGCCAGGTGTGTATGGGTTTTTCACAGTGTATCAGGATCCTGCCAGGTGTGTATGGTTTTTCACAGTGTATCAGGATCCTGCCAGGTGTGTATGGGGATTTCACAGTGTATCAGGATCCTGCCAGGTGTGTATGGGGGTTTCACAGTTTATCAGGATCCTGCCAGGTGTGTATTGGTTTTCACAGTGTATCAGAATCCTGCCAGGTGTGTATGGGGTTTCCACAGTGGATCAGGATCCTGCCAGGTGTGTATGTGGGTTTGATCTGTGGATCAGGAACCTGCCAGGTGTTTACGGGGATTTCACAGTGTATCAGGATCCTCTCAGGTTAGTATGTGGGTTTCACAGTGTATCAGGATCCTGCCAGGTGTGTATGGGGTTTGCACAGTGTATCAGGATCCTGCCAGGTGTGTATGGGGGTTTCACAGTTTATCAGGATCCTGCCAGGTGTGTATGTGTGTTGCACAGTTTATCAGGATCCTGCCAGGTGTGTATGGGGGTTTCACAGTGTATCAGGATCCTGCCAGGTGTGTATGGGTTTTTCACAGTGTATCAGGATCCTGCCAGGTGTGTATGGAGGTTTCACAGTTTATCAGGATCCTGTCAGGTGTTTATGTGGGTTTCACAGTTCATCAGGATCCTGCTCGGTGTGTATGGGGTTTTCACAGTGTATCCGAATCCTGCCAGGTGTTTATGGTTTTTCATAGTGTATCAGGATCCTGCCAGGTGTGTTTGGGTTGTTCTCAGTGTATCAGGATCCTGCCAGGTGTGTACGGGGTTTTCACAGTGTATCAGGATCCTGCCAGGTGTGTATGGGGTTTTCACAGTGGATCAGGAACTTACCGTGTGTGTGGGGATTTCACAGTGTATCAGGATCCTGCCAGGTGTGTATGTTTGTTTCACATTTTATCAGGATCCTGCCACGAGTGTAAGGGGTTTCACAGTGCTTCAGGATACTGCCAGGTGTGTTTGGGGATTTCACAGCGTATCAGGATCCTGCCAGGTGTGTATGGGGGTTTCACAGTTTATCAGGATCCTGCCAGGTGTGTATTGGTTTTCACAGTGTATCAGAATCCTGCCAGGTGTGTATGGGGTTTTCACAGTGGATCAGGATCCTGCCAGGTGTGTATGTGGGTTTGATCTGTGGATCAGGAACCTGCCAGGTGTTTACGGGGATTTCACAGTGTATCAGGATCCTCTCAGGTTAGTATGTGGGTTTCACAGTGTATCAGGATCCTGCCAGGTGTGTATGGGGTTTTCACAGTGTATCAGGATCCTGCCAGGTGTGTATGGGGGTTTCACAGTTTATCAGGATCCTGCCAGGTGTGTATGTGTGTTGCACAGTTTATCAGGATCCTGCCAGGTGTGTATGGGGGTTTCACAGTGTATCAGGATCCTGCCAGGTGTGTATGGGTTTTACACAGTGTATCAGGATCCTGCCAGGTGTGTATGGAGGTTTCACAGTTTATCAGGATCCTGTCAGGTGTTTATGTGGGTTTCACAGTTCATCAGGATCCTGCTCGGTGTGTATGGGGTTTTCACAGTGTATCCGAATCCTGCCAGGTGTTTATGGTTTTTCATAGTGTATCAGGATCCTACCAGGTGTGTTTGGGTTGTTCTCAGTGTATCAGGATCCTGCCAGGTGTGTATGGGGTTTTCACAGTGTATCAGGATCCTGCCAGGTGTGTATGGGGTTTTCATAGTGGATCAGGAAGTTACCGTGTGTGTGGGGATTTCACAGTGTATCAGGATCCTGCCAGGTGTGTATGTTTGTTTCTCATTTTATCAGGATCCTGCCACGAGTGTATGGGGTTTCACAGTGCTTCAGGATACTGCCAGGTGTGTTTGGGGTTTCAATGTGCATCAGGATACTGCCAGGTGTGCATGGGGTTTTCACAGTTTATCGGTATCCTTCCTGGTGTGTCTGGGGGTTTCACAGTTTATCAGGATTCTGCCAGGTGAGTTTGTGGGTTTTACAGTTTATCAGGATCCTGCCAGATGTGAGTGGGGTTTTCACAGTGCATCAGGAACCTGCCAGATGTGTATGGGGTTTTCACAGTGCATCAGGATCCTTCCAGATGTGTATGGGTGTTTCACAGTTCATCAGGATCCTGCCAGGTGTGTATGGGGTTTTCACAGTGTATCAGTATCCTGCCAGGTGTGCATGTGTGTTTCACAGTTTATCAGTAACCTGCCAGGTGTGTATGGGGGTTTCGCAGTTTATCAGGATCCTGCAAGGTGTGTATGGGTATTTCACAGTCTATCAGGATCCTGCCAGGTGTGTATGGGGTTTTCACAGTCTATCAGGATCCTGCCAGGTGTGTATGGGGTTTTCACTGTGTATCAGGATCCTGCCAGCTGTGTATGGGGTTTTCACAGTTTATCAGGATCCTGCCAGGTGTGTCTGGGAGTTTCACAGTTTATCAGGATCCTGCCAGGTGTGTATGGGGGTTTCACAGTTTATCAGGATCCTGCCAGGTGTGTATGTGAGTTGCACAGTTTATCAGTATCCTGCCAGGTGTGTATGGGGGTTTCACAGTGTATCAGGATCCTGCCAGGTGCGTATGGGGGTTTCACAGTTTATCAGGAACCTGCCAGATGTGTATGGGGGTTTCACAGTGTATCAGGATTCTGCCAGGTGTGTATTGGGTTTTCACAGTGTATCAGGATACTGCTAGGTGTGTATGGGGGTTTCACAGTTTATCAGTATGCTGCCAGGTGTGTCTGTGGGTTTCCGAGTTTATCAGGATCCCGCCAGGTGTGTATGGAGGTATCACAGTTTATCAGGATCCTTCCAGGTGTGTATGGGGTTTTCACTGTGCATCGGTATCCTGCCAGATGTGTATGGTGTTTTCACAGTGCATCAGTATCCTTCCAGATGTGAATGGGTGTTTCACAGTTTATCAGGATCCTGCCACGTGTGTATGGGGTTTCACACTTTATCAGGATCCTGACAGGTGTGTATGGGGGTCTCACAGTTTATCAGGATCCTGCCACATGTGTATGGGGTTTCACAGTTGTTCAGGATACTGCCAGATGTGTTTGGGGTTTTCACTGTGCATCAGTATCCTGCCAGGTGTGTATGGGGTTTTCAAAGTGTATCAGGATCCTGCCTGGTGTGGATGGTTTTTCACAGTGTATCTGGATACTGCCAGGTGTGTATGGGGTTTTCACAGTTAATCAGGAACTTGCCAGGTGTGTATGGGGATTTCACAGTGTATCAGGATCGTGCCAGGTGTGTATGTGTGTTTCACAGTGGTTCAGGATCCTGCCAG
Source organism: Heterodontus francisci (assembly GCF_036365525.1). Lineage (NCBI taxonomy): Eukaryota > Metazoa > Chordata > Chondrichthyes > Heterodontiformes > Heterodontidae > Heterodontus > Heterodontus francisci. Next base: position 4,417,800 of record NW_027141655.1, on the reverse strand, counting down.
GTGTGTTTGGGGTTTCAATGTGCATCAGGATACTGCCAGGTGTGTATGGGTTTTTCACAGTGTATCAGGATCCTGCCAGGTTTGTATGGGGTTTTCACAGTGTATCAGGATCCTGCCAGGTGTGTTTGGGGTTTTCACTGTGCATCAGGATCCCGCCAGTTGTGCATGGGGTTTTCACAGTGTATCAGTATCCTGCCAGGTGTGTTTGGAGTTTTTACAGTTGATCGGGAACCTGCCAGGTGTGTTTGGGGATTTCACAGCGTATCAGGATCCTGCCAGGTGTGTATGGGGGTTTCACAGTTTATCAGGATCCTGCCAGGTGTGTATTGGGTTTCACAGTGTATCAGGATCCTGCCAGGTGTGTATGGGGTTTTGACAGTGGATCAGGATCCTTCCTGGTGTGTATGGGGTTTTCACAGTGTATCAGGATCCTGCCAGGTGTGTATGTGGTTTTATCTGTGGATCAGGAACCTGCCAGGTGTTTATGGATATTTCACAGTGTATTAGGATCCTGCCAGGTGTGTATGTGGGTTTCACAGTGTATCAGGATCCTGCCAGGTGTGGATGGGGTTTTCACAGTGTATCCGGATTCTGCGAGGTGTGTCTGGGGTTTTCACAGTGTATCAGGATCCTGCCAGGTGTGTATGGGGGTTTCACAGTTTATCAGGATCCTGCCAGGTGTGTACGTGTGTTGCACAGTTGAGCAGGATCCTGCCAGGTGTGTATGGGATTTCACAGTGGTTCAGGATCCTGCCAGGTGTGTTTGGGGTTTCAATGAGCATCAGGATACTGCCAGGTGTGTATGGGGTTTTCACAGTGTATCAGGATCCTGCCAGGTGTGTATGGGGTTTTCACAGTGTATCAGTATCCTGCCAGGTGTGTTTGGGATTTTCACTGTGCATCAGGATCCTGCCAGTTGTGTATGGGGTTTTCACAGAGTATCAGAATCCTGCCAGGTGTGTTTGGGGTTTTCACAGTTGATCAGGAACCTGCCAGGTGTGTATGGGGATTTCACAGCGTATCAGGATCCTGCCAGGTGTGTATGGGGGTTTCACAGTTTATCAGGATCCTGCCAGGTGTGTATTGGGTATCACAGTGTATCAGGATCCTGCCCGGTGTGTATGGGGTTTTCACAGTGGATCAGGATCCTGCCAGGTGTGTATGGGGTTTTCACAGTGTATCAGTATCCTGCCAGGTGTGTATGGGGTTGTATCTGTGGATCAGGAACCTGCCATGTGTTTATGGAGATTTCACAGTTTATCAGGATCCTGCCAGGTGTGTATGTCGGTTTCACAGTGTATCAGTATCCTGCCAGGTGTGTATGGGGTTTTCACAGAGTATCAGGATCCTGCCAGGTGTGTATGTGTGTTGCACAGTTTTTCAGGCTCCTGCCAGGTGTGTGGGGGGGTTTCACAGTGTATCAGGATCCTGCCAGGTGTGTATGGGGTTTTCACAGAGTATCAGGATCCTGCCAGTTGTGTATGTGTGTTGCACAGTTTTTCAGGCTCCTGACAGGTGTGTGTGGGGGTTTCGCAGTGTATCAGGATCCTGCCAGGTGTGTATGTGTGTTTCACAGTTTATCAGTAACCTGCCAGGTGTGTATGTGGGTTTCACAGTTCATCAGGATCCTGCCAGGTGTGTATGGGGTTTTCACAGTGTATCAGTATCCTGCCAGGTGTGCATGTGTGTTTCACAGTTTATCAGTATCCTGCCAGGTGTGTATGGGGGTTTCACAGTTTATCAGGATCCTTCCAGGTGTGTGTGGGTGTTTCACAGTCTATCAGGATCCTGCCAGGTGTGCATGGGGTTTTCACGGTCAATCAGGATCCTGCCAGGTGTGTATGGGGTTTTCACTGTGTATCAGCATCCTGCCAGGTGTGTATGGGCTTTTCACAGTTTATCAGGATCCTGCCAGGTGTCTATGGGCGTTTCACAGTTTATCAGGATCCTGCCAGGTGTGTATGGGGGTTTCACAGTTTATCAGGATCCTGCCAGGTGTGTATGTGGGTTGCACAGTTTATCAGTATGCTGCCAGGTGTGTATTGGAGTTTCACAGTGTATCAGGATCCTGCCAGGTGTGTATGGTTTTTTCACAGTGTATCAGGATCCTGCCAGGTGTGTATGGGGGTTTCACAGTTTGTCAGGGTCATGTCAGGTGTTTATGTGGGTTTCACAGTTCATCGGGATCCTGCCAGGTGTGTATCGGTTTTTCACAGTGTCTCAGTATCCTGCCAGGTGTGCATGTGTGTTTAACAGTTTATCAGTATCCTGCCATGTGTGTATGGGGTTTTCACAGTTTATCAGGATCTTGCCAGGTGTGTATGGGGTTTTCACCGTGTATCAGGATCCTGCCAGGTGTGTATGTGGGTTTCACAGTTTATCAGGATCCCGGCAGGTGTGCATGGGGGTTTCACATTTTATCAGGATCCTGCCAGGTGAGTATGTGGGTTTCACAGTTTATCAGGATCCTGCCAGATGTGAGTGGGGCTTTCACAGTGCATCAGGATCCTGCCTGATATGCATGGGGTTTTCACAGTGCATCAGGATCCTTCCAGATGTGTATGGGTGTTTCACAGTGTATCAGGATCCTGCCACGTGTGTATGGGGTTTCACAGTATATCAGGGTCATGTCAGGTGTTTATGTGGGTTTCACAGTTCATCAGGATCCTGCCAGGTGTGTATCGGGTTTTCACAGTGTCTCAGTATCCTGCCAGGTGTGCATGTGTGTTTCACAGTTTATCAGTATCCTTCCTGGTATGTCTGGGGGTTTCACAGTTTATCAGGATCCTGCCAGGTGAGTATGTGGGTTTCACAGTTTATCAGGATCCTGCCAGATGTGAGTGGGGCTTTCACAGTGCATCAGGATCCTGCCTGATATGCATGGGGTTTTCACAGTGCATCAGGATCCATCCAGATGTGTATGGGTGTTTCACAGTGTATCAGGATCCTGCCACGTGTGTATGGGGTTTCACAGTATATCAGGGTCATGTCAGGTGTTTATGTGGGTTTCACAGTTCATCAGGATCCTGCCAGGTGTGCATGTGTGTTTCACAGTTTATCAGTATCCTGCCATGTGTGTATGGGGGTTTCACAGTTTATCAGGATCCTGCCAGATGTGAGTGGGGTTTTCACAGTGCATCAGGATCCTGCCTGATGTGTATGGGTTTTTCACAGTGCATCAGGATCCTTCCAGATGTGTATGGGTGTTTCACAGTGTATCAGGATCCTGCCGCGTGTGTATGGGGTTTCACAGTATATCAGGATCCTGCAGGTGTGTATGTGGGTTTCAGAGTTTATCAGGCTCCTGCCTGGTGTTTATGTGGGTTTCACAGTTTATCAGGATCCTGCCTGGTGTGCATGGGGTTTCACAGTGGATCAGGATCCTGCCACGTGTGTATGGGGTTTTCACAGAGTATCAGGATCCTGCCAGGTGTGTATGGGGGTTTCACAGTTATCAGGATCCTGCCAGGTGTGTATGTGGGTGTCACAGTTTATCAGGATCCTGCCAGGTGTGTATGGGTGTTTCACAGTTTATCAGGATCCTGCCAGGTGTGTATGGGGGTTTCACATTTTATCAGTATCCTGCCTGGTGTGTCCGGGTGTTTCACAGTTTATCAGGTTTCTGCCAGATTTGTATGGGGTTTTCACAATGCATCAGGATCCTTCCAGATGTGATTGAGGGTTTCACAGTGTATCAGGATCCTGCATCGAGTGTTTGGCGACCCACAGTTTATCTGGTTCCTGCCAGGTGTGTATGGGGGTTTCACAGTTTATCAGGATCCTGCCTGGTGTGTCTGGGGGTTTCACAGTTCATCAGGATCCTGCCAGGTGTGTATGTGGGTTTCACAGTTTATCAGTATCCTGCCAGGTGTGTATGGGGATTTCACAGTGTATCAGCATCCTGCCTGGTGTGTATGGGGGTTTCACAGTTTATCAGTATACTGCCAGGTGTTTATATGGGTTACACAGTGTATCACGATCCTGCCAGGTGTGTATGGGGGTTTCACAGTTTATCAGGATCCTGCCTGGTGTGTCTGGGGTTTTCACAGATTATAACGATCCTGCCAGGTGTGTATGGGGGTTTCACAGTGCATCAGTATCCTTCCAGATGTGTATGGGAGGTACACAGCGTATCAGGATCCTGTCAGATGTTTTTCGGGTTTTCACAGTGTATCAGGATCTTTCAAGGTGTGTATGGGGGTTTCACAGTGGATCAGGATCCTGCCAGGTGTGTATTGGTTTCACAGTGTATCAAGTTCCTCCCAGGTGTGTTTGAGGTTTTCACAGTGTATCATGATCCTTCCTGGTGTGTATGGGACTTTCACAGTGGATCAGGATCCTTCCAGGTGTGTATGGGTTTTCACAGTGTATCAGGATCATGCCAGGTGAGTTTGTGGGTTTCACAGTTTATCAGGATCCTGCCAGATGTGAGTGGGGTTTTCACAGTGCATCAGGATCCTGCTAGATGTGTATGGGGTTTTCACAGTGTATCAGTATCCTGCCAGGTGTGTTTGGGGTTTTTACAGTTGATCGAGAACCTGCCAGGTGTGTATGGGGTTTTCACAGCGCATCAGTATCCTGCCAGGTGTGCATGTGTGTTTCACAGTGCATCAGGATCCTGCCAGGTGTGCATGAGGGTTTCACAGTTTATCAGGATCCTGCCAGGTGTGTATAGGGTTTTCACAGTGTATCAGTATCCTGCCAGGTGTGCATGTGTGTTTCACAGTTTATCAGTATCCTGCCAGGTGTGTATGGGTGTTTTACAGTTTATCAGTATCCTGCCTGGTGTGTATGGGGTTTTCACAGTCTATCAGAATCCTGCCAGGTTTGTAAGGGGTTTTCACTGTGTATCAGGATCCTGCCAGGTGTGTATGGGGTTTTCACAGTTTATCATGATCCTGCCAGGTGTGTGTGGGGGTTTCACAGTTTATCAGGATCCTGCCAGGTGTGTATGTGGGTTTCACAGTTTATCAGGATCCCGCCAGGTGTGTATGGGGGTTTCACAGTTCATCAGGATCCTGCCAGGTGTGCACGGGGTTTTCACAGTTTATCGGTATCCTTCCTGGTGTGTCTGGGGGTTTCACAGTTTATCAGGATCCTGCCAGGTGAGTTTGTGGGTTTCACAGTTTATCAGGATCCTGCCAGATGTGAGTGGGGTTTTCACAGTGCATCAGGATCCTGCTAGATGTGTATGGGGATTTCACAGTGCATCAGGATCCTTCCAGATGTGTATGGGTGTTTCACAGTTCATCAGGATCCTGCCAGGTGTGTATGGGGTTTTCACAGTGCATCAGGATCCTGCCAGGTGTGCATGGGGGTTTCACAGTTTATCAGGATCCTGCCAGGTGTGTATGGGTATTTCACAGTCTATCAGGATCCTGCCAGGTATGTATGGGGTTTTCACAATCTATCAGGATCCTGCCAGGTGTGTAGCGGGTTTTCACTGTGTATCAGTATCCTGCCAGGTGTGTATGGGGTTTTGACAGTTTATCAGGATCCTGCCAGGTGTGTATGGGGGTTTCACAGTTTATCAGGATCCTGCCAGGTGTGTATGGGGGTTTCACAGTTTATCAGTATCCTGCCAGGTGTGCATGTGTGTTTCACAGTGCATCAGGATCCTGCCAGGTGTGCATGGGGGTTTCACAGTTTATCAGGATCCTGCCAGGTGTGTATGGGTATTTCACAGTCTATCAGGATGCTGCCAGGTATGTATGGGGTTTTCACAATCTATCAGGATCCTGCCAGGTGTGTAGCGGGTTTTCACTGTGTATCAGGATCCTGCCAGGTGTGTATGGGGTTTTCACAGTTTATCAGGATCCTGCCAGGTGTGTATGGGGGTTTCACAGTTTATCAGGATCCTGCCAGGTGTGTATGGGGGTTTCACAGTTTATCAGGATCCTGCCAGGTGTGTATGTGGGTTGCACAGTTTATCAGTATCCTGCCAGGTGTGTATGGGGTTTTCACAGTGTATCTGGATCCTGCCAGGTGTGTATGGGTTTTTCACAGTGTATCAGGATCCTGTCAGGTGTGTATGGGGGTTTCACAGTTTATCAGGGTCCTGTCAGGTGTTTGTGTGTGTTTCACAGTTCATCAGGATCCTGCCAGGTGTGTATCGGGTTTTCACAGTGTATCAGTATCCTGCCAGGTGTGCATGTGTGTTTCACAGTTTATCAGTATCCTGCCAGGTGTGTATGGGTTATTCACAGTTTATCAGTATCCTGCCTGGTGTGCATGGGGTTTTCACAGTCTATCAGGATCCTGCCAGGTGTGTAAGGGGTTTTCACTGTTTATCAGGATCCTGCCAGGTGTGTATGGGGTTTTCACAGTGTATCAGTATCCTGCCAGGTGTGCATGTGTGTTTCACAGTTTATCAGTATCCTGCCAGGTGTGTATGGGGTTTTCACTGTGCATCAGTATCCTGCCAGATGTGTATGGTGTTTTCACAGTGCATCAGTATCCTTCCAGATGTGAATGGGTGTTTCACAGTTTATCAGGATCCTGCCACGTGTGTATGGGGTTTCACAGTTTATCAGGATCCTGCCAGGTGTGTATGGGGGTCTCACAGTTTATCAGGATCCTGCCACATGTGTATGGGGTTTCACAGTAGTTCAGGATACTGCCAGATGTGTTTGGGGTTTTCACTGTGCATCAGTATCCTGCCAGGTGTGTATGGGGTTTTCAAAGTGTATCAGGATCCTGCCAGGTGTGTATGGTTTTTCACAGTGTATCTGGATACTGCCAGGTGTGTATGGGGTTTTCACAGTGTATCAGGATCCTGTCAGGTGTGTATGGGGGTTTCACAGTTTATCAGGGTCCTGTCAGGTGTTTGTGTGTGTTTCACAGTTCATCAGGATCCTGCCAGGTGTGTATCGGGTTTTCACAGTGTATCAGTACCCTGCCAGGTGTGCATGTGTGTTTCACAGTTTATCAGTATCCTGCCAGGTGTGTAAGGGGTTTTCACTGTTTATCAGGATCCTGCCAGGTGTGTATGGGGTTTTCACAGTTTATCATGATCCTGCCAGGTGTGTATGGGGGTTTCACAGTTTATCAGGATCCTGCCAGGTGTGTATGTGGGTTTCACAGTTTATCAGGATCCCGCCAGGTGTGTATGGGGGTTTCACAGTTTATCAGGATCCTGCCAGGTGTGCATGGGGTTTTCACAGTTTATCGGTATCCTTCCTGGTGTGTCTGGGGGTTTCACAGTTTATCAGGATCCTGCCAGGTGAGTTTGTGGGTTTCACAGTTTATCATGATCCTGCCAGATGTGAGTGGGGTTTTCACAGTGCATCAGGAACCTGCCAGATGTGGATGGGGTTTTCACAGTGCATCAGGATCCTTCCAGATGTGTTTGGGTGTTTCACAGTTCATCAGGATCCTGCCAGGTGTGTTTGGGGTTTTCACAGTGTATCAGTATCCTGCCAGGTGTGCATGTGTGTTTCACAGTTTATCAGTAACCTGCCAGGTGTGTATGGGGGTTTCACAGTTTATCAGGATCCTGCAAGGTGTGTATGGGTATTTCACAGTCTATCAGGATCCTGCCAGGTGTGTATGGGGTTTTCACAGTCTGTCAGGATCCTGCCAGGTGTGTATGGGGTTTTCACTGTGTATCAGGATCCTGTCAGATGTGTATGGGGTTTTCACAGTTTATCAGGATCCTGCCAGGTGTGTCTGGGAGTTTCACAGTTTATCAGGATCCTGCCAGGTGTGTATGGGGGTTTCACAGTTTATCAGGATCCTGACAGGTGTGTATGTGAGTTGCACAGTTTATCAGTATCCTGCCAGGTGTGTATGGGGGTTTCACAGTGTATCAGGATCCTGCCAGGTGCGTATGGGGGTTTCACAGTTTATCAGGAACCTTCCAGATGTGTATGGGGGTTTCACAGTGTATCAGGATTCTGCCAGGTGTGTATGGGTTTTTCACAGTGTATCAGGATACTGCTAGGTGTGTATGGGGGTTTCACAGTTTATCAGTATGCTGCCAGGTGTGTATGTGGGTTTCAGTGTTTATCAGGATCCCGCCAGTTGTGTATGGAGGTATCACAGTTTATCAGGATCCTGCCAGGTGTGTATGGGGTTTTCACTGTGCATCAGTATCCTGCCAGATGTGTATGGTGTTTTCACAGTGCATCAGTATCCTTCCAGATGTGAATGGGTGTTTCACAGTTTATCAGGATCCTGCCACGTGTGTATGGGGTTTCACAGTTTATCAGGATCCTGCCAGGTGTGTATGGGGGTCTCACAGTTTATCAGGATCCTGCCACATGTGTATGGGGTTTCACAGTAGTTCAGGATACTGCCAGATGTGTTTGGGGTTTTCACTGTGCATCAGTATCCTGCCAGGTGTGTATGGGGTTTTCAAAGTGTATCAGGATCCTGCCAGGTGTGTATGGTTTTTCACAGTGTATCTGGATACTGCCAGGTGTGTATGGGGTTTTCACAGTGTATCAGGATCCTGTCAGGTGTGTATGGGGGTTTCACAGTTTATCAGGGTCCTGTCAGGTGTTTGTGTGTGTTTCACAGTTCATCAGGATCCTGCCAGGTGTGTATCGGGTTTTCACAGTGTATCAGTATCCTGCCAGGTGTGCATGTGTGTTTCACAGTTTATCAGTATCCTGCCAGGTGTGTAAGGGGTTTTCACTGTTTATCAGGATCCTGCCAGGTGTGTATGGGGTTTTCACAGTTTATCATGATCCTGCCAGGTGTGTATGGGGGTTTCACAGTTTATCAGGATCCTGCCAGGTGTGTATGTGGGTTTCACAGTTTATCAGGATCCCGCCAGGTGTGTATGGGGGTTTCACAGTTTATCAGGATCCTGCCAGGTGTGCATGGGGTTTTCACAGTTTATCGGTATCCTTCCTGGTGTGTCTGGGGGTTTCACAGTTTATCAGGATCCTGCCAGGTGAGTTTGTGGGTTTCACAGTTTATCATGATCCTGCCAGATGTGAGTGGGGTTTTCACAGTGCATCAGGAACCTGCCAGATGTGGATGGGGTTTTCACAGTGCATCAGGATCCTTCCAGATGTGTTTGGGTGTTTCACAGTTCATCAGGATCCTGCCAGGTGTGTTTGGGGTTTTCACAGTGTATCAGTATCCTGCCAGGTGTGCATGTGTGTTTCACAGTTTATCAGTAACCTGCCAGGTGTGTATGGGGGTTTCACAGTTTATCAGGATCCTGCAAGGTGTGTATGGGTATTTCACAGTCTATCAGGATCCTGCCAGGTGTGTATGGGGTTTTCACAGTCTGTCAGGATCCTGCCAGGTGTGTATGGGGTTTTCACTGTGTATCAGGATCCTGTCAGATGTGTATGGGGTTTTCACAGTTTATCAGGATCCTGCCAGGTGTGTCTGGGAGTTTCACAGTTTATCAGGATCCTGCCAGGTGTGTATGGGGGTTTCACAGTTTATCAGGATCCTGACAGGTGTGTATGTGAGTTGCACAGTTTATCAGTATCCTGCCAGGTGTGTATGGGGGTTTCACAGTGTATCAGGATCCTGCCAGGTGCGTATGGGGGTTTCACAGTTTATCAGGAACCTTCCAGATGTGTATGGGGGTTTCACAGTGTATCAGGATTCTGCCAGGTGTGTATGGGTTTTTCACAGTGTATCAGGATACTGCTAGGTGTGTATGGGGGTTTCACAGTTTATCAGTATGCTGCCAGGTGTGTATGTGGGTTTCAGTGTTTATCAGGATCCCGCCAGTTGTGTATGGAGGTATCACAGTTTATCAGGATCCTGCCAGGTGTGTATGGGGTTTTCACTGTGCATCAGTATCCTGCCAGATGTGTATGGTGTTTTCACAGTGCATCAGTATCCTTCCAGATGTGAATGGGTGTTTCACAGTTTATCAGGATCCTGCCACGTGTGTATGGGGTTTCACAGTTTATCAGGATCCTGCCAGGTGTGTATGGGGGTCTCACAGTTTATCAGGATCCTGCCACATGTGTATGGGGTTTCACAGTAGTTCAGGATACTGCCAGATGTGTTTGGGGTTTTCACTGTGCATCAGTATCCTGCCAGGTGTGTATGGGGTTTTCAAAGTGTATCAGGATCCTGCCAGGTGTGTATGGTTTTTCACAGTGTATCTGGATACTGCCAGGTGTGTATGGGGTTTTCACAGTTAATCAGGAACTTGCCAGGTGTGTATGGGGATTTCACAGTGTATCAGGATCGTGCGAGGTGTGTATGTGTGTTTCACAGTGGTTCAGGATCCTGCCAGGTGTGTTTGGGGTTTCAATGTGCATCAGGATACTGCCAGGTGTGTATGGGTTTTTCACAGTGTATCAGGATCCTGCCAGGTTTGTATGGGGTTTTCACAGTGTATCAGGATCCTGCCAGGTGTGTTTGGGGTTTTCACTGTGCATCAGGATCCTGCCAGTTGTGCATGGGGTTTTCACAGTGTATCAGTATCCTGCCAGGTGTGTTTTGGGTTTTTACAGTTGATCAGGAACCTGCCAGGTGTGTTTGGGGATTTCACAGCGTATCAGGAACCTGCCAGGTGTGTATGGGGGTTTCACAGTTTATCAGGATCCTGCCAGGTGTGTATTGGGTTTCACAGTGTATCAGGATCCTGCCAGGTGTGTATGGGGTTGTCACAGTGGATCAGGATCCTTCCAGGTGTGTATGGGGTTTTCACAGTGTATCAGGATCCTGCCAGGTGTGTATGGGGTTTTATCTGTGGATCAGGAACCTGCCAGGTGTTTATGGATATTTCACAGTGTATTAGGATCCTGCCAGGTGTGTATGTGGGTTTCACAGTGTATCAGGATCCTGCCAGGTGTGTATGGGGTTTTCACAGTGTATCCGGATCCTGCGAGGTGTGTCTGGGGTTTTCACAGTGTATCAGGATCCTGCCAGGTGTGTATGGGGGTTTCACAGTTTATCAGGATCCTGCCAGGTGTGTACGTGTGTTGCACAGTTGATCAGGATCCTGCCAGGTGTGTATGGGATTTCACAGTGGTTCAGGATCTTGCCAGGTGTGTTTGGGGTTTCAATGAGCATCAGGATACTGCCAGGTGTGTATGGGGTTTTCACAGTGTATCAGGATCCTGCCAGGTGTGTATGGGGTTTTCATAGTGTATCAGGATCCTGCCAGGTGTGTTTGGGATTTTCACTGTGCATCAGGATCCTGCCAGTTGTGTATGGGGTTTTCACAGAGTATCAGAATCCTGCCAGGTGTGTTTGGGGTTTTCACAGTTGATCAGGAACCTGCCAGGTGTGTTTGGGGATTTCACAGCGTATCAGGATCCTGCCAGGTGTGTATGGGGGTTTCACAGTTTATCAGGATCCTGCCAGGTGTGTATTGGGTTTCACAGTGTATCAGGATCCTGCCAGGTGTGTATGGGGTTTTCACAGTGGATCAGGATCCTTCCAGGTGTGTATGGGGTTTTCACATTGTATCAGGATCCTGCCAGGTGTGTATGGGGTTTTATCTGTGGATCAGGAACCTGCCAGGTGTTTATGGATATTTCACAGTGTATTAGGATCCTGCCAGGTGTGTATGTGGGTTTCACAGTGTATCAGGATCCTGCCAGGTGTGTATGGGGTTTTCACAGTGTATCTGGATCCTGCGAGGTGTGTCTGGGGTTTTCACAGTGTATCAGGATCCTGCCAGGTGTGTATTGGGGTTTCACAGTTTATCAGGATCCTGCCAGGTGTGTACGTGTGTTGCACAGTTGAGCAGGATCCTGCCAGGTGTGTATGGGATTTCACAGTGGTTCAGGATCCTGCCAGGTGTGTTTGGGGTTTCAATGAGCTTCAGGATACTGCCAGGTGTGTATGGGGTTTTCACAGTGTATCAGGATCCTGCCAGGTGTGTATGGGGTTTTCACAGTGTATCAGGATCCTGCCAGGTGTGTTTGGGATTTTCACTGTGCATCAGGATCCTGCCAGTTGTGTATGGGGTTTTCACAGAGTATCAGAATCCTGCCAGGTGTGTTTGGGGTTTTCACAGTTGATCAGGAACCTGCCAGGTGTGTAAGGGGATTTCACAGCGTATCAGGATCCTGCCAGGTGTGTATGGGGGTTTCACAGTTTATCAGGATCCTGCCAGGTGTGTATTGGGTTTCACAGTGTATCAGGATCCTGCCCGGTGTGTATGGGGTTTTCACAGTGGATCAGGATCCTGCCAGGTGTGTATGGGGTTTTCACAGTGTATCAGGATCCTGCCAGGTGTGTATGGGGTTTTATCTGTGGATCAGGAACCTGCCAGGTGTTTATGGGGATTTCACAGTGTATCAGGATCCTGCCAGGTGTGTATGTCGGTTTCACAGTGTATCAGTATCCTGCCAGGTGTGTATGGGGTTTTCACAGTTTATCAGTATCCTGCCAGGTGTCTATGGGGTTTTCACAGAGTATCAGGATCCTGCCAGGTGTGTATGTGTGTTGCACAGTTTTTCAGGCTCCTGCCAGGTGTGTGGGGGGGTTTCACAGTGTATCAGGATCCTGCCAGGTGTGTATGGGGTTTTCACAGAGTATCAGGATCCTGCCAGTTCTGTATGTGTGTTGCACAGTTTTTCAGGCTCCTGCCAGGTGTGTGTGGGGGTTTCGCAGTGTATCAGGATCCTGCCAGGTGTGTATGGGGGTTTCACAGTTTATCAGGATCCTGTCAGGTGTTTCTGTGGGTTTCACAGTTCATCAGGATCCTGCCAGGTGTGGATGGGGTTTTCACAGTGTATCAGTATCCTGCCAGGTGTGCATGTGTGTTTCACAGTTTATCAGTATCCTGCCAGGTGTGTATGGGGGTTTCACAGTTTATCAGGATCCTTCCAGGTGTGTGTGGGTGTTTCACAGTCGATCAGGATCCTGCCAGGTGTGCATGGGGTTTTCACAGTCTATCAGGATCCTGCCAGGTGTGTATGGGGTTTTCACTGTGTATCAGGATCCTGCCAGTTGTGTATGGGCTTTTCACAGTTTGTCAGGATCCTGCCAGGTGTGTATGGGCATTTCACAGTTTATCAGGATCCTGCCAGGTGTGTATGGGGGTTTCACAGTTTATCAGGATCCTGCCAGGTGTGTATGTGGGTTGCACAGTTTATCAGTATGCTGCCAGGTGTGTATTGGAGTTTCACAGTGTATCAGGATCCTGCCAGGTGTGTATGGGTTTTTCACAGTGTATCAGGATCCTGCCAGGTGTGTATGGGGGTTTCACAGTTTATCAGGGTCATGTCAGGTGTTTATGTGGGTTTCACAGTTCATCAGGATCCTGCCAGGTGTGTATCGGGTTTTCACAGTGTCTCAGTATCCTGCCAGGTGTGCATGTGTGTTTCACAGTTTATCAGTATCCTGCCATGTGTGTATGGGGGTTTCACAGTTTATCAGGATCTTGCCAGGTGTGTATGGGGTTTTCACCGTGTATCAGGATCCTGCCAGGTGTGTATGTGGGTTTCACAGTTTATCAGAATCCCGGCATGTGTGCATGGGGGTTTCACATAATATCAGGATCCTGCCAGGTGTGTATGGGATTTTCACAGTTTATCGGTATCCTTCCTGGTATGTCTGGGGGTTTCACAGTTTATCAGGATCCTGCCAGGTGAGTATGTGGGTTTCACAGTTTATCAGGATCCTGCCAGATGTGAGTGGGGCTTTCACAGTGCATCAGGATCCTGCCTGATATGCATGGGGTTTTCACAGTGCATCAGGATCCTTCCAGATGTGTATGGGTGTTTCACAGTGTATCAGGATCCTGCCACGTGTGTATGGGGTTTCACAGTATATCAGGGTCATGTCAGGTATTTATGTGGGTTTCACAGTTCATCAGGATCCTGCCAGGTGTGTATCGGGTTTTCACAGTGTCTCAGTATCCTGCCAGGTGTGCATGTGTGTTTCACAGTTTATCAGTATCCTGCCATGTGTATATGGGGGTTTCACAGTTTATCAGGATCCTGCCAGATGTGAGTGGGGTTTTCACAGTGCATCAGGATCCTGCCTGATGTGTATGGGGTTTTCACAGTGCATCAGGATCCTTCCAGATGTGTATGGGTGTTTCACAGTGTATCAGGATCCTGCCGCGTGTGAATGGGGTTTCACAGTATATCAGGATCCTGCAGGTGTGTATGTGGGTTTCAGAGTTTATCAGGCTCCTGCCTGGTGTTTATGTGGGTTTCACAGTTTATCAGGATCCTGCCTGGTGTGCATGGGGTTTCACAGTGGATCAGGATCCTGCCACGTGTGTATGGGGTTTACACAGAGTATCAGGATCCTGCCAGGTGTGTATGGGGGTTTCACAGTTATCAGGATCCTGCCAGGTGTGTATGTGGGTGTCACAGTTTATCAGGATCCTGCCAGGTGTGTATGGGTGTTTCACAGTTTATCAGGATCCTGCCAGGTGTGTATGGGGGTTTCACATTTTATCAGTATCCTGCCTGGTGTGTCCGGGTGTTTCACAGTTTATCAGGTTTCTGCCAGATTTGTATGGGATTTTCACAATGCATCAGGATCCTTCCAGATGTGATTGAGGGTTTCACAGTGTATCAGGATCCTGCATCGAGTGTTTGGGGACCCACAGTTTATCTGGTTCCTGCCAGGTGTGTATGGGGGTTTCACAGTTTATCAGGATCCTGCCTGGTGTGTCTGGGGGTTTCACAGTTCATCAGGATCCTGCCAGGTGTGTATGTGGGTTTCACAGTTTATCAGTATCCTGCCAGGTGTGTATGGGGATTTCACAGTGTATCAGCATCCTGCCTGGTGTGTATGGGGGTTTCACAGTTTATCAGTATACTGCCAGGTGTTTATATGGGTTACACAGTGTATCACGATCCTGCCAGGTGTGTATGGGGGTTTCGCAGTTTATCAGGATCCTGCCTGGTGTGTCTGGGGTTTTCACAGATTATATCGATCCTGCCAGGTGTGTATGGGGGTTTCACAGTGGATCAGGATCCTGCCAGGTGTGTATTGAGTTTCACAGTGTATCAAGATCCTCCCAGGTGTGTTTGGGGTTTTCACAGTGTATCATGATCCTTCCTGGTGTGTATGGGGGTTTCACAGTGTATCAGGATCCTGCCAGATGTGTTTGGGTATTTCACAGTGTATCAGGATCCTTCCAGGTGTGTATGAGTGTTTCACAGTGGATCAGGATCCTGCCAGGTGTGTATGGGGTTTCAGTGTATCAGGATCCTCCCAGGTGTGTTTGGGGTTTTCACAGTGTGTGAGGATCCTGCCAAATGTGAACGGGGTTTCACAGTACATCAGGATCCTGCCAGGTGTGCTTGGGGTTTCACAGTGTATCAGTATCCTGCCAAATGTGAACGGGGTTTCACAGTGTATCAGGATCCTGCGAAATGTGAACGGGGTTTCACAGAGGATCAGGATCCTGCCAGGTGTTTATGGGGTTTCACAGTGGATCAGGATTTTGCCAGGTGTGTATGGGGGTTTTCACAGTGTATCAGGATCCTTCCAGGTGTGTATGGGGGTTTTTACAGTGTATCCGGATCCTTTCAGGTGTGTATGGGGTTTCACAGGGTATCAGGATCCTCCCAGGTGAGTTTGGGCTTTTCATAGTGTATCAGGAACTTGCCAAATGTGAACGGGGTTTCACAGTGGATCAGGATCCTGCCAGGTGTGTATGGGTTTCACTGTGAATCCGGATCCTGCGAAATGTGAACGGGGTTTCACAGTGTATCAGGATCCTGTCAAATGTGAACGGGGTTTCACAGTATAACAGGAACCTGCCAGGTGTGTATGGGGTTTTCACAGTGGATCAGGATCCTGCCAGGTGTGTATGGGGGTTTTCACAGTGTATCAGGATCCTTCCAGCTGTGTATGGGGTTTTCACAGTGGATCAGGATCCTGCCAGGTGTGTATGGGGGATTTCACAGTGTATCAGGATCCTTCCAGCTGTGTATGGGGGTTTTCTCAGTGTTTCCGGATCCTTCCAGGTGTGTGTGGGGATTTCACAGTGGATCAGGATCCTGGCAGGTGTGTATGGGGTTGCACAGTGTATCAGTAGCCTGCCAGATGTGAATGGGGTTTCGCTGCGTATCAGGATCTTGCCAGATGTGAATGGGGTTTCACAGTGGATCAGGATCCTGCCAGGTGTGTCCGGGGTTTTCACAGTGTATCAGGATCCTGCCAAGTGTGTATGGGGTTTTCACAGTGGATCAGGATCCTGCCAGGTGTGTGTGGGGTTTTCACAGTGTATCAGGATCCTGCCGGTTGTGTATGGGGTTTTCACAGTGTATCAGGATCCTGGCAGATGTGAATGGGGATTTCACAGTGCATCAGGATCCTGCCAGATGTGTATGGGGATTTCACAGTGCATCAGAATTCCTCCAGATGTGTATGGGCGTTTCACAGTGTATCAGGATCCTGCATCGTGTGTTTGGGGTTTCAAAGATTATCAGGATCCTGCCAGGTGTGTATGTGGGTGTCACAGTTTATCAGGATCCTGCCAGATGTGAATGGGGATTTCACAGTGCATCAGGATCCTGCCAGATGTGTATGGGGATTTCACAGTGCATCAGAATTCCTCCAGATGTGTATGGGCGTTTCACATTGTATCAGGATCCTGCATCGTGTGTTTGGGGTTTCAAAGATTATCAGGATCCTGCCAGGTGTGTATGGGGTTGCACAGTGTATCAGTAGCCTGCCAGATGTGAATGGGGTTTCGCTGCGTATCAGGATCTTGCCAGATGTGAATGGGGTTTCACAGTGGATCAGGATCCTGCCAGGTGTGTCCGGGGTTTTCACAGTGTATCAGGATCCTGCCAAGTGTGTATGGGGTTTTCACAGTGGATCAGGATCCTGCCAGGTGTGTGTGGGGTTTTCACAGTGTATCAGGATCCTGCCGGTTGTGTATGGGGTTTTCACAGTGTATCAGGATCCTGGCAGATGTGAATGGGGATTTCACAGTGCATCAGGATCCTGCCAGATGTGTATGGGGATTTCACAGTGCATCAGAATTCCTCCAGATGTGTATGGGCGTTTCACAGTGTATCAGGATCCTGCATCGTGTGTTTGGGGTTTCAAAGATTATCAGGATCCTGCCAGGTGTGTATGTGGGTGTCACAGTTTATCAGGATCCTGCCAGATGTGAATGGGGATTTCACAGTGCATCAGGATCCTGCCAGATGTGTATGGGGATTTCACAGTGCATCAGAATTCCTCCAGATGTGTATGGGCGTTTCACAGTGTATCAGGATCCTGCCAGGTGTGTTTGGGGTTTCAAAGATTATCAGGATCCTGCCAGGTGTTTATGTGGTTTTCACAGTGTATCAGGATCCTGCCAGGTGTGTATGTGGGTATCACAGTTTATCAGGATCCTGCCCGGTGTGCCTGGGGTTTTCACATTTTATCAAGTTCCTGCCAGGTGTGTATGGGGGTTTCACAGTTTATCAGGATCCTGCCAGGTGTGTATGTGACTTTCACAGTTTATCAGGATCCTGCCAGTTGTGAATGGGGTTTTCACAGTGCATCAGTATCCTGCCAGATGTGTATGGGGTTTTCACAGTCCATCAGGACCCTTCCAGATGTGTATGGGTGTTTCACAGTGTACCAGGATCCTGCATCGTGTGTATGGGGTTTCACAGTTTATCAGGATCCTGCCAGGTGTGTATGGGTTTTTCACAGTGTATCAGGTTCCTGCCAGGTGTGTATGGGGTTTTGACAGTGTATCAGGATCCTGCCAGATGTGTATGTGGGTTTCACAGTTTATCAGGATCCTGCCTGGTGTGTATGTGGTTTTCACAGTTTATCAGGATCATGCCTGGTGTGTATGGGGTTTCACAGTGGATCAGGATCCTGCCAGGTGTGCATGTGGGTTTCACAGTTTATCAGGATCCTGCCAGATGTGAATGGGTTTCACAGAGGATCAAGATCCTGCCAGGTGTGTACGGGGTTTTCACAGAGTATCAGGATCTTGCCAGATGTGTATGGAATTTTCACAGTGGATCAGGATCCTGCCAGGTGTGTATGGGGTTTTCACAGATTATCAGGATCCTGCCAGGTGTGTATGTGGGTTTCACAGTTTATCAGGATCCTGCCAGATGTGAATGGAGCTTTCACAGTGCATCAGGATCCTGCCAGATGTGCATGGGGTTTTCACAGTGCATCAGGATCCTTCCAGATGTGTAAGGGGGTTACACAGTGTATCAGGATCCTGCCAGGTGTGCATGAGCGTTTCAAATTGTATCAGGATCCTGCCAGGTGTGTATGGGTTTTTCACAGTGTATCAGGATCTGCCAGGTGTGTGGGGGGTTTCAAAGTATATCAGGATCCTGCCAGATGTGATTCGGGTTTTCACAGTCTATCAGGTCCTTGCAAGTGTGTATGGTGGTTTCACAGTGGATCAGGATTCTGCCAGGTGTGTATGGGGTTTCACAGTGTATCAGGATCCTGCCAGATGTGTTTGGGGATTTCACAGTTTATCAGGATCCTTCCAGGTGTGTATGAAGGTTTCACAGTGTATCTGGATCCTGCCAGGTGTGTATGGGGTTTCACAGTGTATCAGGATCCTCCCAGGTGTGTTTGGGGTTTTCACAGTGTATCAGGATCCTGCCAAATGTGAAGGGGGTTTCACAGTATAACAGGATCCTGCCAGGTGTGTATGATGTTTCACAGTGGATCAGGATCCTGCCAGGTGTGTATGGGGTTTCACAGTGTATCAGGATCCTGCCAGGTGTATATGGGGTTTCACAGTGTATCTGGATCCTGCCAGATGTGAATGGGGTTTCACTGCGTATCAGGATCCTGCCAGATGTGAATGGGGTTTCACAGTGGATCAGGATTCTGCCAGGTGTGTACAGGGTTTTCACAGTGTATCAGGATCCGGCCAAATGTGCATGGAGATTTCACAGTGGATCAGGATCCTGCTAGATGTGAATGAGATTTTCACAGTGCATCAGGATCCTGCCAGATGTGCATGGGGTTTTCACAGTGCATCAGGATCCTTCTAGATGTGTCTGGGTGTTTCACAGTGTATCAGGATCCTGCCAGGTGTGTATGGGGTTTCACAGTGTATCAGGATCCTGCCAGATGTGTTTCGGGTTTTCACAGTCTATCAGGTCCTTGCAGGTGTGTATGGTGGTTTCACAGTGGATCAGGATCCTGCCAGGTGTTTATGGGGTTTCACAGTGTATCAGGATCCTGCCAGATGTGTTTGGGGTTTTCACAGTGTATCAGGATCCTGCCGGTTGTGTATGGGGTTTTCACAGTGTATCAGGATCCTGGCAGATGTGAATGGGGATTTCACAGTGCATCAGGATCCTGCCAGATGTGTATGGGGATTTCACAGTGCATCAGAATTCCTCCAGATGTGTATGGGCGTTTCACAGTGTATCAGGATCCTGCATCGTGTGTTTGGGGTTTCAAAGATTATCAGGATCCTGCCAGGTGTGTCTGTGGGTGTCACAGTTTATCAGGATCCTGCCAGATGTGAATGGGGATTTCACAGTGCATCAGGATCCTGCCAATGTGTATGGGGATTTCACAGTGCATCAGAATTCCTCCAGATGTGTATGGGCGTTTCACAGTGTATCAGGATCCTGCATCGTGTGTTTGGGGTTTCAAAGATTATCAGGATCCTGCCAGGTGTGTATGGGGTTTTCACAGTGTATCAGGATCCTGCCAGGTGTTTATGGGGTTTTCACAGTGTATCAGGATACTGCCAGGTGTGTATGTGGGTATCACAGTTTATCAGGATCCTGCCCGGTGTGCCTGGGGTTTTCACATTTTATCAAGTTCCTGCCAGGTGTGTATGGGGGTTTCACAGTTTATCAGGATCCTGCCAGGTGTGTATGTGACTTTCACAGTTTATCAGGATCCTGCCAGTTGTAAATGGGGTTTTCACAGTGCATCAGTATCCTGCCAGATGTGTATGGGGTTTTCACAGTCCATCAGGACCCTTCCAGATGTGTATGGGTGTTTCACAGTGTACCAGGATCCTGCATCGTGTGTATGGGGTTTCACAGTTTATCAGGATCCTGCCAGGTGTGTATGGGTTTTTCACAGTGTATCAGGTTCCTGCCAGGTGTGTATGGGGTTTTGACAGTGTATCAGGATCCTGCCAGATGTGTATGTGGGTTTCACAGTTTATCAGGATCCTGCCTGGTGTGTATGTGGTTTTCACAGTTTATCAGGATCATGCCTGGTGTGTATGGGGTTTCACAGTGGATCAGGATCCTGCCAGGTGTGCATGTGGGTTTCACAGTTTATCAGGATCCTGCCAGATGTGAATGGGTTTCACAGAGGAACAAGATCCTGCCAGGTGTGTACGGGGTTTTCACAGAGTATCAGGATCTTGACAGATGTGTATGGAATTTTCACAGTGGATCAGGATCCTGCCAGGTGTGTATGGGGTTTTCACAGATTATCAGGATCCTGCCAGGTGTGTATGTGGGTTTCACAGTTTATCAGGATCCTGCCAGATGTGAATGGAGCTTTCACAGTGCATCAGGATCCTGCCAGATGTGCATGGGGTTTTCACAGTGCATCAGGATCCTTCCAGATGTGTAAGGGGGTTACACAGTGTATCAGGATCCTGCCAGGTGTGCATGAGCGTTTCAAATTGTATCAGGATCCTGCCAGGTGTGTATGGGTTTTTCACAGTGTATCAGGATCTGCCAGGTGTGTGGGGGGTTTCAAAGTATATCAGGATCCTGCCAGATGTGATTCGGGTTTTCACAGTCTATCAGGTCCTTGCAAGTGTGTATGGTGGTTTCACAGTGGATCAGGATTCTGCCAGGTGTGTATGGGGTTTCACAGTGTATCAGGATCCTGCCAGATGTGTTTGGGGATTTCACAGTTTATCAGGATCCTTCCAGGTGTGTATGAAGGTTTCACAGTGTATCTGGATCCTGCCA
Source organism: Heterodontus francisci (assembly GCF_036365525.1). NCBI lineage: Eukaryota > Metazoa > Chordata > Chondrichthyes > Heterodontiformes > Heterodontidae > Heterodontus > Heterodontus francisci. Next base: position 4,397,008 of record NW_027141655.1, on the reverse strand, counting down.
GGTGTGTATGGGGTTTCACAGTGTATCAGGATCCTCCCAGGTGTGTTTGGGGTTTTCACAGTGTATCAGGATCCTGCCAAATGTGAAGGGGGTTTCACAGTATAACAGGATCCTGCCAGGTGTGTATGGGGTTTCACAGTGGATCAGGATCCTGCCAGGTGTGTATGGGGTTTCACAGAGTATCAGGATCCTGCCAGGTGTATATGGGGTTTCACAGTGTATCTGGATCCTGCCAGATGTGAATGGGGTTTCACTGCGTACAGGATCCTGCCAGATGTGAATGGGGTTTCACAGTGGATCAGGATTCTGCCAGGTGTGTACAGGGTTTTCACAGTGTATCAGGATCCGGCCAAATGTGCATGGAGATTTCACAGTGGATCAGGATCCTGCTAGATGTGAATGAGATCTTCACAGTGCATCAGGATCCTGCCAGATGTGCATGGGGTTTTCACAGTGCATCAGGATCCTTCTAGATGTGTCTGGGTGTTTCACAGTGTATCAGGATCCTGCCAGGTGTGTATGGGGTTTCACAGTGTATCAGGATCCTGCCAGATGTGTTTCGGGTTTTCACAGTCTATCAGGTCCTTGCAGGTGTGTATGGTGGTTTCACAGTGGATCAGGATCCTGCCAGGTGTTTATGGGGTTTCACAGTGTATCAGGATCCTGCCAGATGTGTTTGGGGTTTTCACAGTGTATCCGGATCCTGCCGGTTGTGTATGGGGTTTTCACAGTGTATCAGGATCCTGGCAGATGTGAATGGGGATTTCACAGTGCATCAGGATCCTGCCAGATGTGTATGGGGATTTCACAGTGCATCAGAATTCCTCCAGATGTGTATGGGCGTTTCACAGTGTATCAGGATCCTGCATCGTGTGTTTGGGGTTTCAAAGATTATCAGGATCCTGCCAGGTGTGTCTGTGGGTGTCACAGTTTATCAGGATCCTGCCAGATGTGAATGGGGATTTCACAGTGCATCAGGATCCTGCCAATGTGTATGGGGATTTCACAGTGCATCAGAATTCCTCCAGATGTGTATGGGCGTTTCACAGTGTATCAGGATCCTGCATCGTGTGTTTGGGGTTTCAAAGATTATCAGGATCCTGCCAGGTGTGTATGGGGTTTTCACAGTGTATCAGGATCCTGCCAGGTGTTTATGGGGTTTTCACAGTGTATCAGGATCCTGCCAGGTGTGTATGTGGGTATCACAGTTTATCAGGATCCTGCCCGGTGTGCCTGGGGTTTTCACATTTTATCAAGTTCCTGCCAGGTGTGTATGGGGGTTTCACAGTTTATCAGGATCCTGCCAGGTGTGTATGTGACTTTCACAGTTTATCAGGATCCTGCCAGTTGTAAATGGGGTTTTCACAGTGCATCAGTATCCTGCCAGATGTGTATGGGGTTTTCACAGTCCATCAGGACCCTTCCAGATGTGTATGGGTGTTTCACAGTGTACCAGGATCCTGCATCGTGTGTATGGGGTTTCACAGTTTATCAGGATCCTGCCAGGTGTGTATGGGTTTTTCACAGTGTATCAGGTTCCTGCCAGGTGTGTATGGGGTTTTGACAGTGTATCAGGATCCTGCCAGATGTGTATGTGGGTTTCACAGTTTATCAGGATCCTGCCTGGTGTGTATGTGGTTTTCACAGTTTATCAGGATCATGCCTGGTGTGTATGGGGTTTCACAGTGGATCAGGATCCTGCCAGGTGTGCATGTGGGTTTCACAGTTTATCAGGATCCTGCCAGATGTGAATGGGTTTCACAGAGGATCAAGATCCTGCCAGGTGTGTACGGGGTTTTCACAGAGTATCAGGATCTTGACAGATGTGTATGGAATTTTCACAGTGGATCAGTATCCTGCCAGGTGTGTATGGGGTTTTCACAGATTATCAGGATCCTGCCAGGTGTGTATGTGGGTTTCACAGTTTATCAGGATCCTGCCAGATGTGAATGGAGCTTTCACAGTGCATCAGGATCCTGCCAGATGTGCATGGGGTTTTCACAGTGCATCAGGATCCTTCCAGATGTGTAAGGGGGTTACACAGTGTATCAGGATCCTGCCAGGTGTGCATGAGCGTTTCAAATTGTATCAGGATCCTGCCAGGTGTGTATGGGTTTTTCACAGTGTATCAGGATCTGCCAGGTGTGTGGGGGGTTTCAAAGTATATCAGGATCCTGCCAGATGTGATTCGGGTTTTCACAGTCTATCAGGTCCTTCCAAGTGTGTATGGTGGTTTCACAGTGGATCAGGATTCTGCCAGGTGTGTATGGGGTTTCACAGTGTATCAGGATCCTGCCAGATGTGTTTGGGGATTTCACAGTTTATCAGGATCCTTCCAGGTGTGTATGAAGGTTTCACAGTGTATCTGGATCCTGCCAGGTGTGTATGGGGTTTCACAGTGTATCAGGATCCTCCCAGGTGTGTTTGGGGTTTTCACAGTGTATCAGGATCCTGCCAAATGTGAAGGGGGTTTCACAGTATAACAGGATCCTGCCAGGTGTGTATGGGGTTTTCACAGTGCATCAGGATCCTTCCAGATGTGTAAGGGGGTTACACAGTGTATCAGGATCCTGCCAGGTGTGTATGGGGTTTCACAGTGTATCAGGATCCTGCCAGATGTGTTTCGGGTTTTCACAGTCTATCAGGTCCTTGCAGGTGTGTATGGTGGTTTCACAGTGGATCAGGATCCTGCCAGGTGTTTATGGGGTTTCACAGTGTATCAGGATCCTGCCAGATGTGTTTGGGGTTTTCACAGTGTATCAGGATCCTGCTGGTTGTGTATGGGGTTTTCACAGTGTATCAGGATCCTGGCAGATGTGAATGGGGATTTCACAGTGCATCAGGATCCTGCCAGATGTGTATGGGGATTTCACAGTGCATCAGAATTCCTCCAGATGTGTATGGGCGTTTCACAGTGTATCAGGATCCTGCATCGTGTGTTTGGGGTTTCAAAGATTATCAGGATCCTGCCAGGTGTGTATGTGGGTGTCACAGTTTATCAGGATCCTGCCAGATGTGAATGGGGATTTCACAGTGCATCAGGATCCTGCCAGATGTGTATGGGGATTTCACAGTGCATCAGAATTCCTCCAGATGTGTATGGGCGTTTCACAGTGTATCAGGATCCTGCATCGTGTGTTTGGGGTTTCAAAGATTATCAGGATCCTGCCAGGTGTGTATGGGGTTTTCACAGTGTATCAGGATCCTGCCAGGTGTTTATGGGGTTTTCACAGTGTATCAGGATCCTGCCAGGTGTGTATGTGGGTATCACAGTTTATCAGGATCCTGCCCGGTGTGCCTGGGGTTTTCACATTTTATCAAGTTCCTGCCAGGTGTGTATGGGGGTTTCACAGTTTATCAGGATCCTGCCAGGTGTGTATGTGACTTTCACAGTTTATCAGGATCCTGCCAGTTGTAAATGGGGTTTTCACAGTGCATCAGTATCCTGCCAGATGTGTATGGGGTTTTCACAGTCCATCAGGACCCTTCCAGATGTGTATGGGTGTTTCACAGTGTACCAGGATCCTGCATCGTGTGTATGGGGTTTCACAGTTTATCAGGATCCTGCCAGGTGTGTATGGGGTTTTCACAGTGTATCAGGTTCCTGCCAGGTGTGTATGGGGTTTTGACAGTGTATCAGGATCCTGCCAGATGTGTATGTGGGTTTCACAGTTTATCAGGATCCTGCCTGGTGTGTATGTGGTTTTCACAGTTTATCAGGATCATGCCTGGTGTGTATGGGGTTTCACAGTGGATCAGGATCCTGCCAGGTGTGCATGTGGGTTTCACAGTTTATGAGGATCCTGCAAGATGTGAATGGGTTTCACAGAGGATCAAGATCCTGCCAGGTGTGTACGGGGTTTTCACAGAGTATCAGGATCTTGCCAGATGTGTATGGAATTTTCACAGTGGATCAGGATCCTGCCAGGTGTGTATGGGGTTTTCACAGATTATCAGGATCCTGCCAGGTGTGTATGTGGGTTTCACAGTTTATCAGGATCCTGCCAGATGTGAATGGAGCTTTCACAGTGCATCAGGATCCTGCCAGATGTGCATGGGGTTTTCACAGTGCATCAGGATCCTTCCAGATGTGTAAGGGGGTTACACAGTGTATCAGGATCCTGCCAGGTGTGCATGAGCGTTTCAAATTGTATCAGGATCCTGCCAGGTGTGTATGGGTTTTTCACAGTGTATCAGGATCTGCCAGGTGTGTGGGGGGTTTCAAAGTATATCAGGATCCTGCCAGATGTGATTCGGGTTTTCACAGTCTATCAGGTCCTTCCAAGTGTGTATGGTGGTTTCACAGTGGATCAGGATTCTGCCAGGTGTGTATGGGGTTTCACAGTGTATCAGGATCCTGCCAGATGTGTTTGGGGATTTCACAGTTTATCAGGATCCTTCCAGGTGTGTATGAAGGTTTCACAGTGTATCTGGATCCTGCCAGGTGTGTATGGGGTTTCACAGTGTATCAGGATCCTCCCAGGTGTGTTTGGGGTTTTCACAGTGTATCAGGATCCTGCCAAATGTGAAGGGGGTTTCACAGTATAACAGGATCCTGCCAGGGGTGTATGGGGTTTCACAGTGGATCAGGATCCTGCCAGGTGTGTATGGGGTTTCACAGTGCATCAGGATCCTGCCAGGTGTATATGGGGTTTCACAGTGTATCTGGATCCTGCCAGATGTGAATGGGGTTTCACTGCGTATCAGGATCCTGCCTGATGTGAATGGGGTTTCACAGTGGATCAGGATTCTGCCAGGTGTGTACAGGGTTTTCACAGTGTATCAGGATCCGGCCAAATGTGCATGGAGATTTCACAGTGGATCAGGATCCTGCTAGATGTGAATGAGATTTTCACAGTGCATCAGGATCCTGCCAGATGTGCATGGGGTTTTCACAGTGCATCAGGATCCTTCTAGATGTGTCTGGGTGTTTCACAGTGTATCACGATCCTGCCAGGTGTGTATGGGGTTTCACAGTGTATCAGGATCCTGCCAGATGTGTTTCGGGTTTTCACAGTCTATCAGGTCTTTGCAGGTGTGTATGGTGGTTTCACAGTGGATCAGGATCCTGCCAGGTGTTTATGGGGTTTCACAGTGTATCAGGATCCTGCCAGATGTGTTTGGGGTTTTCACGGTGTATCAGGATCCTTCCAGGTGTGTATGAAGGTTTCACAGTGTATCAGGATCCTGCCAGGTGTGTATGGGGTTTCACAGTCTATCAGGATCCTCCCAGGTGTGTTTGGGGTTTTCACAGTGTATCAGGATCCTGCCAAATATGACCGGGTTTTCACAGTGGATCAGGATCCTGCCAGGTGTGTAGGGGGTTTCACAGTGTATCAGGATCCTGCCAAATGTGAACGGGGTATCACAGTGCATCAGGATCCTGCCAGGTGTGCATGGGGTTTTCACAGTGTTTCAGGATTCTGCCAAATGTGAAGGGGGTTTCACAGGATAACATAATCCTGCCAGGTGTGTATGGGGTTTTCACAGTGGCTCAGGATCCTGCCAAGTGTGTATGGGGGTTTCACAGTGTATCAGGATCCTGCCAAATGTGAAGGGGGTTTCACAGTATAACAGGATCCTGCCAGGTGTGTATGGGGGTTTTCACAGTGTATCAGGATCCTTCCAGGTGTGCTTGGGGGTTTTCACAGTGCATCCGTATTCTTCCAGGTGTGTATGGGGTTTTCAAAGTGGATCAGGATCCTGCCAGGTGTATATGGGGTTTCACAGTGTATCAGGATCCTGCCAGATGTGAATGGGGTTTCACTGCGTATCAGGATCCTGCCAGATGTGAATCGGGTTTCACAGTGGATCAGGATCTTGCCAGGTGTGTACCGGGTTTTCAAAGAGTATCAGGATCCTGCCAGATGTGTATGGAGATTTCACAGTGGATCAGGATCCTGCCAGATGTGAATGAGTTTTTCTCAGTGCATCAGGATCCTGCCAGATGTGCATGGGGTTTTCACAGGGCATCAGGATCCTTCCAGATGTGTATGGGTGTTTCACAGTGTATCAGGATCCTGCATCGTGTGTATGGGATTTCACAGTTAATCAGGTACCTGCCAGGTGTGTATGGGGTTTTCACTGTGTATCAGGATCCTGCCAGGTGTGTATGGGGCTTTTACAGTGGATCAGGATCCTGCCATGTGTGTATTTGGGTTTCACAGTTTATCAGGATCCTGGCAGTTGTGTGTGGGGGTTTCACAGTTTATCAGGATCCTGCAAGGTGTGTATGGGGGTTTCACAGTTTATCAGGATCCTGCCAGATGTGTCTGTGGGTTTCACAGTTTATCAGGATCCTGCCTGATGTGTATGGGGTTTTCACAGTCCATCAGGCTCCTTACAGATGTGTATTGGTGCTTCACATTGTTTCAGGATCCAGCATCGTGTGTATGGGGTTTCACAGTTTATCAGGATCCTGCCAGGTGTGCATGGGGTTTTCACAGTGTATCAAGATCCTGCCAGGTGTGTAAGGGGTTTTCACAGTGTATCAGGATCCTGCCAGGTGTGTATGTGGGTTTAACAGTTTATCATGATCCTGCCTGGTGTGTATGGGGTTTTCACAGTGTATCAGGGTCCTGCCAGGTGTGTATGTGTTTTTCACAGTTTATCAGGATCCTGCCAGGTGTGTATGGGGTTTCACAGTAGATGAGAATCCTTCCAGATGTGTATGGGCGTTTCACAGTTTATCAGGATCCTGGATCGTGTGTTTGGGTTTTCACAGTGTATCAGGATCCTGCCAGGGGTGTATGTGGGTTTCACAGATTATCAGGATCCTGCCAGGTGTGTCTGGGATTTTCACAGTTTATCAGGATCCTGCCAGGTGTGTGTGGGGGTTTCACAGTTTATCAGGATCCTTCCAGGAGAGTATGTGAGTTTTACAGTTTATCAGGATCCTGCCAGTTGTGAATGGGGTTTTCACAGTGCATCAGTATCCTGCCTGGTGTGTATGGGGTTTTCACAGTTTATCAGGATCATGCCTGGTGTGTATGGGGTTTCACAGTAGATCAGGATCCTGCCAGGTGTGCATGTGGGTTTCACAGTTTATCAGGATCCTGCCAGATGTGAATGGGGTTTCACAGTGGATCAGGATCCTGCCAGGTGTGTCCGGGGTTTTCACAGTGGATCAGGAGCCTGCCTGGTGTGTCAGGGATTTCACAGATCATCAGGATCCTGCCAGGTGTGTATGTGGGTGTCACAGTTTATCAGGATCCTGCCAGATGTGAATGGGGATTTCACAGTGCATCAGGATCCTGCCAGATGTGTATGGGGATTTCACAGTGCATCAGAATTCCTCCAGATGTGTATGGGCGTTTCACAGTGTATCAGGATCCTGCATCGTGTGTTTGGGGTTTCAAAGATTATCAGGATCCTGCCAGGTGTGTATGGGGTTTTCACAGTGTATCAGGATCCTGCCAGGTGTTTATGGGGTTTTCACAGTGTATCAGGATCCTGCCAGGTGTGTATGTGGGTATCACAGTTTATCAGGATCCTGCCCGGTGTGCCTGGGGTTTTCACATTTTATCAAGTTCCTGCCAGGTGTGTATGGGGGTTTCACAGTTTATCAGGATCCTGCCAGGTGTGTATGTGACTTTCACAGTTTATCAGGATCCTGCCAGTTGTAAATGGGGTTTTCACAGTGCATCAGTATCCTGCCAGATGTGTATGGGGTTTTCACAGTCCATCAGGACCCTTCCAGATGTGTATGGGTGTTTCACAGTGTACCAGGATCCTGCATCGTGTGTATGGGGTTTCACAGTTTATCAGGATCCTGCCAGGTGTGTATGGGGTTTTCACAGTGTATCAGGTTCCTGCCAGGTGTGTATGGGGTTTTGACAGTGTATCAGGATCCTGCCAGATGTGTATGTGGGTTTCACAGTTTATCAGGATCCTGCCTGGTGTGTATGTGGTTTTCACAGTTTATCAGGATCATGCCTGGTGTGTATGGGGTTTCACAGTGGATCAGGATCCTGCCAGGTGTGCATGTGGGTTTCACAGTTTATCAGGATCATGCCTGGTGTGTATGGGGTTTCACAGAGGATCAAGATCCTGCCAGGTGTGTACGGGGTTTTCACAGAGTATCAGGATCTTGCCAGATGTGTATGGAATTTTCACAGTGGATCAGGATCCTGCCAGGTGTGTATGGGGTTTTCACAGATTATCAGGATCCTGCCAGGTGTGTATGTGGGTTTCACAGTTTATCAGGATCCTGCCAGATGTGAATGGAGCTTTCACAGTGCATCAGGATCCTGCCAGATGTGCATGGGGTTTTCACAGTGCATCAGGATCCTTCCAGATGTGTAAGGGGGTTACACAGTGTATCAGGATCCTGCCAGGTGTGCATGAGCGTTTCAAATTGTATCAGGATCCTGCCAGGTGTGTATGGGTTTTTCACAGTGTATCAGGATCTGCCAGGTGTGTGGGGGGTTTCAAAGTATATCAGGATCCTGCCAGATGTGATTCGGGTTTTCACAGTCTATCAGGTCCTTCCAAGTGTGTATGGTGGTTTCACAGTGGATCAGGATTCTGCCAGGTGTGTATGGGGTTTCACAGTGTATCAGGATCCTGCCAGATGTGTTTGGGGATTTCACAGTTTATCAGGATCCTTCCAGGTGTGTATGAAGGTTTCACAGTGTATCTGGATCCTGCCAGGTGTGTATGGGGTTTCACAGTGTATCAGGATCCTCCCAGGTGTGTTTGGGGTTTTCACAGTGTATCAGGATCCTGCCAAATGTGAAGGGGGTTTCACAGTATAACAGGATCCTGCCAGGGGTGTATGGGGTTTCACAGTGGATCAGGATCCTGCCAGGTGTGTATGGGGTTTCACAGTGCATCAGGATCCTGCCAGGTGTATATGGGGTTTCACAGTGTATCTGGATCCTGCCAGATGTGAATGGGGTTTCACTGCGTATCAGGATCCTGCCAGATGTGAATGGGGTTTCACAGTGGATCAGGATTCTGCCAGGTGTGTACAGGGTTTTCACAGTGTATCAGGATCCGGCCAAATGTGCATGGAGATTTCACAGTGGATCAGGATCCTGCTAGATGTGAATGAGATTTTCACAGTGCATCAGGATCCTGCCAGATGTGCATGGGGTTTTCACAGTGCATCAGGATCCTTCTAGATGTGTCTGGGTGTTTCACAGTGTATCAGGATCCTGCCAGGTGTGTATGGGGTTTCACAGTGTATCAGGATCCTGCCAGATGTGTTTCGGGTTTTCACAGTCTATCAGGTCTTTGCAGGTGTGTATGGTGGTTTCACAGTGGATCAGGATCCTGCCAGGTGTTTATGGGGTTTCACAGTGTATCAGGATCCTGCCAGATGTGTTTGGGGTTTTCACGGTGTATCAGGATCCTTCCAGGTGTGTATGAAGGTTTCACAGTGTATCAGGATCCTGCCAGGTGTGTATGGGGTTTCACAGTCTATCAGGATCCTCCCAGGTGTGTTTGGGGTTTTCACAGTGTATCAGGATCCTGCCAAATATGACCGGGTTTTCACAGTGGATCAGGATCCTGCCAGGTGTGTAGGGGGTTTCACAGTGTATCAGGATCCTGCCAAATGTGAACGGGGTATCACAGTGCATCAGGATCCTGCCAGGTGTGCATGGGGTTTTCACAGTGTTTCTGGATTCTGCCAAATGTGAAGGGGGTTTCACAGGATAACATAATCCTGCCAGGTGTGTATGGGGTTTTCACAGTGGCTCAGGATCCTGCCAAGTGTGTATGGGGGTTTCACAGTGTATCAGGATCCTGCCAAATGTGAAGGGGGTTTCACAGTATAACAGGATCCTGCCAGGTGTGTATGGGGGTTTTCACAGTGTATCAGGATCCTTCCAGGTGTGCTTGGGGGTTTTCACAGTGCATCCGTATTCTTCCAGGTGTGTATGGGGTTTTCAAAGTGGATCAGGATCCTGCCAGGTGTATATGGGGTTTCACAGTGTATCAGGATCCTGCCAGATGTGAATGGGGTTTCACTGCGTATCAGGATCCTGCCAGATGTGAATGGGGTTTCACAGTGGATCAGGATCTTGCCAGGTGTGTACCGGGTTTTCAAAGAGTATCAGGATCCTGCCAGATGTGTATGGAGATTTCACAGTGGATCAGGATCCTGCCAGATGTGAATGAGTTTTTCTCAGTGCATCAGGATCCTGCCAGATGTGCATGGGGTTTTCACAGGGCATCAGGATCCTTCCAGATGTGTATGGGTGTTTCGCAGTGTATCAGGATCCTGCATCGTGTGTATGGGATTTCACAGTTAATCAGGTACCTGCCAGGTGTGTATGGGGTTTTCACTGTGTATCAGGATCCTGCCAGGTGTGTATGGGGCTTTTACAGTGGATCAGGATCCTGCCATGTGTGTATTTGGGTTTCACAGTTTGTCAGGATCCTGGCAGTTGTGTGTGGGGGTTTCACAGTTTATCAGGATCCTGAAAGGTGTGTATGGGGGTTTCACAGTTTATCAGGATCCTGCCAGAGGTGTCTGTGGGTTTCACAGTTTATCAGGATCCTGCCTGATGTGTATGGGGTTTTCACAGTCCATCAGGCTCCTTACAGATGTGTATTGGTGCTTCACATTGTTTCAGGATCCAGCATCGTGTGTATGGGGTTTCACAGTTTATCAGGATCCTGCCAGGTGTGCATGGGGTTTTCACAGTGTATCAAGATCCTGCCAGGTGTGTAAGGGGTTTTCACAGTGTATCAGGATCCTGCCAGGTGTGTATGTGGGTTTAACAGTTTATCATGATCCTGCCTGGTGTGTATGGGGTTTTCACAGTGTATCAGGGTCCTGCCAGGTGTGTATGTGTTTTTCACAGTTTATCAGGATCCTGCCAGGTGTGTATGGGGTTTCACAGTAGATGAGAATCCTTCCAGATGTGTATGGGCGTTTCACAGTTTATCAGGATCCTGGATCGTGTGTTTGGGTTTTCACAGTGTATCAGGATCCTGCCAGGGGTGTATGTGGGTTTCACAGATTATCAGGATCCTGCCAGGTGTGTCTGGGATTTTCACAGTTTATCAGGATCCTGCCAGGTGTGTGTGGGGGTTTCACAGTTTATCAGGATCCTTCCAGGAGAGTATGCGAGTTTTACAGTTTATCAGGATCCTGCCAGTTGTGAATGGGGTTTTCACAGTGCATCAGTATCCTGCCTGGTGTGTATGGGGTTTTCACAGTTTATCAGGATCATGCCTGGTGTGTATGGGGTTTCACAGTAGATCAGGATCCTGCCAGGTGTGCATGTGGGTTTCACAGTTTATCAGGATCCTGCCAGATGTGAATGGGGTTTCACAGTGGATCAGGATCCTGCCAGGTGTGTCCGGGGTTTTCACAGTGGATCAGGAGCCTGCCTGGTGTGTCAGGGATTTCACAGATCATCAGGATCCTGCCAGGTGTGTATGTGGGTGTCACAGTTTATCAGGATCCTGCCAGATGTGAATGGGGATTTCACAGTGCATCAGGATCCTGCCAGATGTGTATGGGGATTTCACAGTGCATCAGAATTCCTCCAGATGTGTATGGGCGTTTCACAGTGTATCAGGATCCTGCATCGTGTGTTTGGGGTTTCAAAGATTATCAGGATCCTGCCAGGTGTGTATGGGGTTTTCACAGTGTATCAGGATCCTGCCAGGTGTTTATGGGGTTTTCACAGTGTATCAGGATCCTGCCAGGTGTGTATGTGGGTATCACAGTTTATCAGGATCCTGCCCGGTGTGCCTGGGGTTTTCACATTTTATCAAGTTCCTGCCAGGTGTGTATGGGGGTTTCACAGTTTATCAGGATCCTGCCAGGTGTGTATGTGACTTTCACAGTTTATCAGGATCCTGCCAGTTGTAAATGGGGTTTTCACAGTGCATCAGTATCCTGCCAGATGTGTATGGGGTTTTCACAGTCCATCAGGACCCTTCCAGATGTGTATGGGTGTTTCACAGTGTACCAGGATCCTGCATCGTGTGTATGGGGTTTCACAGTTTATCAGGATCCTGCCAGGTGTGTATGGGGTTTTCACAGTGTATCAGGTTCCTGCCAGGTGTGTATGGGGTTTTGACAGTGTATCAGGATCCTGCCAGATGTGTATGTGGGTTTCACAGTTTATCAGGATCCTGCCTGGTGTGTATGTGGTTTTCACAGTTTATCAGGATCATGCCTGGTGTGTATGGGGTTTCACAGTGGATCAGGATCCTGCCAGGTGTGCATGTGGGTTTCACAGTTTATGAGGATCCTGCCAGATGTGAATGGGTTTCACAGAGGATCAAGATCCTGCCAGGTGTGTACGGGGTTTTCACAGAGTATCAGGATCTTGCCAGATGTGTATGGAATTTTCACAGTGGATCAGGATCCTGCCAGGTGTGTATGGGGTTTTCACAGATTATCAGGATCCTGCCAGGTGTGTATGTGGGTTTCACAGTTTATCAGGATCCTGCCAGATGTGAATGGAGCTTTCACAGTGCATCAGGATCCTGCCAGATGTGCATGGGGTTTTCACAGTGCATCAGGATCCTTCCAGATGTGTAAGGGGGTTACACAGTGTATCAGGATCCTGCCAGGTGTGCATGAGCGTTTCAAATTGTATCAGGATCCTGCCAGGTGTGTATGGGTTTTTCACAGTGTATCAGGATCTGCCAGGTGTGTGGGGGGTTTCAAAGTATATCAGGATCCTGCCAGATGTGATTCGGGTTTTCACAGTCTATCAGGTCCTTGCAAGTGTGTATGGTGGTTTCACAGTGGATCAGGATTCTGCCAGGTGTGTATGGGTTTTCACAGTGTATCAGGATCCTGCCAGATGTGTTTGGGGATTTCACAGTTTATCAGGATCCTTCCAGGTGTGTATGAAGGTTTCACAGTGTATCTGGATCCTGCCAGGTGTGTATGGGGTTTCACAGTGTATCAGGATCCTCCCAGGTGTGTTTGGGGTTTTCACAGTGTATCAGGATCCTGCCAAATGTGAAGGGGGTTTCACAGTATAACAGGATCCTGCCAGGGGTGTATGGGGTTTCACAGTGGATCAGGATCCTGCCAGGTGTGTATGGGGTTTCACAGTGCATCAGGATCCTGCCAGGTGTATATGGGGTTTCACAGTGTATCTGGATCCTGCCAGATGTGAATGGGGTTTCACTGCGTATCAGGATCCTGCCAGATGTGAATGGGGTTTCACAGTGGATCAGGATTCTGCCAGGTGTGTACAGGGTTTTCACAGTGTATCAGGATCCGGCCAAATGTGCATGGAGATTTCACAGTGGATCAGGATCCTGCTAGATGTGAATGAGATTTTCACAGTGCATCAGGATCCTGCCAGATGTGCATGGGGTTTTCACAGTGCATCAGGATCCTTCTAGATGTGTCTGGGTGTTTCACAGTGTATCAGGATCCTGCCAGGTGTGTATGGGGTTTCACAGTGTATCAGGATCCTGCCAGATGTGTTTCGGGTTTTCACAGTCTATCAGGTCTTTGCAGGTGTGTATGGTGGTTTCACAGTGGATCAGGATCCTGCCAGGTGTTTATGGGGTTTCACAGTGTATCAGGATCCTGCCAGATGTGTTTGGGGTTTTCACGGTGTATCAGGATCCTTCCAGGTGTGTATGAAGGTTTCACAGTGTATCAGGATCCTGCCAGGTGTGTATGGGGTTTCACAGTCTATCAGGATCCTCCCAGGTGTGTTTGGGGTTTTCACAGTGTATCAGGATCCTGCCAAATATGACCGGGTTTTCACAGTGGATCAGGATCCTGCCAGGTGTGTAGGGGGTTTCACAGTGTATCAGGATCCTGCCAAATGTGAACGGGGTATCACAGTGCATCAGGATCCTGCCAGGTGTGCATGGGGTTTTCACAGTGTTTCTGGATTCTGCCAAATGTGAAGGGGGTTTCACAGGATAACATAATCCTGCCAGGTGTGTATGGGGTTTTCACAGTGGCTCAGGATCCTGCCAAGTGTGTATGGGGGTTTCACAGTGTATCAGGATCCTGCCAAATGTGAAGGGGGTTTCACAGTATAACAGGATCCTGCCAGGTGTGTATGGGGGTTTTCACAGTGTATCAGGATCCTTCCAGGTGTGCTTGGGGGTTTTCACAGTGCATCCGTATTCTTCCAGGTGTGTATGGGGTTTTCAAAGTGGATCAGGATCCTGCCAGGTGTATATGGGGTTTCACAGTGTATCAGGATCCTGCCAGATGTGAATGGGGTTTCACTGCGTATCAGGATCCTGCCAGATGTGAATGGGGTTTCACAGTGGATCAGGATCTTGCCAGGTGTGTACCGGGTTTTCAAAGAGTATCAGGATCCTGCCAGATGTGTATGGAGATTTCACAGTGGATCAGGATCCTGCCAGATGTGAATGAGTTTTTCTCAGTGCATCAGGATCCTGCCAGATGTGCATGGGGTTTTCACAGGGCATCAGGATCCTTCCAGATGTGTATGGGTGTTTCGCAGTGTATCAGGATCCTGCATCGTGTGTATGGGATTTCACAGTTAATCAGGTACCTGCCAGGTGTGTATGGGGTTTTCACTGTGTATCAGGATCCTGCCAGGTGTGTATGGGGCTTTTACAGTGGATCAGGATCCTGCCATGTGTGTATTTGGGTTTCACAGTTTATCAGGATCCTGGCAGTTGTGTGTGGGGGTTTCACAGTTTATCAGGATCCTGCAAGGTGTGTATGGGGGTTTCACAGTTTATCAGGATCCTGCCAGAGGTGTCTGTGGGTTTCACAGTTTATCAGGATCCTGCCTGATGTGTATGGGGTTTTCACAGTCCATCAGGCTCCTTACAGATGTGTATTGGTGCTTCACATTGTTTCAGGATCCAGCATCGTGTGTATGGGGTTTCACAGTTTATCAGGATCCTGCCAGGTGTGCATGGGGTTTTCACAGTGTATCAAGATCCTGCCAGGTGTGTAAGGGGTTTTCACAGTGTATCAGGATCCTGCCAGGTGTGTATGTGGGTTTAACAGTTTATCATGATCCTGCCTGGTGTGTATGGGGTTTTCACAGTGTATCAGGGTCCTGCCAGGTGTGTATGTGTTTTTCACAGTTTATCAGGATCCTGCCAGGTGTGTATGGGGTTTCACAGTAGATGAGAATCCTTCCAGATGTGTATGGGCGTTTCACAGTTTATCAGGATCCTGGATCGTGTGTTTGGGTTTTCACAGTGTATCAGGATCCTGCCAGGGGTGTATGTGGGTTTCACAGATTATCAGGATCCTGCCAGGTGTGTCTGGGATTTTCACAGTTTATCAGGATCCTGCCAGGTGTGTGTGGGGGTTTCACAGTTTATCAGGATCCTTCCAGGAGAGTATGTGAGTTTTACAGTTTATCAGGATCCTGCCAGTTGTGAATGGGGTTTTCACAGTGCATCAGTATCCTGCCTGGTGTGTATGGGGTTTTCACAGTTTATCAGGATCATGCCTGGTGTGTATGGGGTTTCACAGTAGATCAGGATCCTGCCAGGTGTGCATGTGGGTTTCACAGTTTATCAGGATCCTGCCAGATGTGAATGGGGTTTCACAGTGGATCAGGATCCTGCCAGGTGTGTCCGGGGTTTTCACAGTGGATCAGGAGCCTGCCTGGTGTGTCAGGGATTTCACAGATCATCAGGATCCTGCCAGGTGTGTATGTGGGTTTCACAGCTTATCAGGATCTTGCCAGATGTGAATGGAGCTTTAACAGTGCATCAGGATCCTTCCAGATGTGTATGAGCGTTTCACATTGTATCAGGATCCTGCCAGGTGTGTATGGGTTTTTCACAGTGTACCAGGATCTGCCAGGTGTGTATGGGGTTTCACAGTGTATCATGATCCTGCCAGATGTGTTTTGGGTTTTCACAGTCTATCAGGTCCTTCCAGGTGTGTATGGTGGTTTCACAGTGGATCAGGATCCTGCCAGGTGTGTCTGGGGTTTCACAGTGTATCAGGATCCTGCCAGATGTGTTTGGGGTTTTCACAGTGTATCAGGATCCTTCCAGGTGTGTATGAAGGTTTCACAGTGTATCAGGATCCTGCCAGGTGTGTATGGGGTTTCGCAGTTTATCAGGATCCTCCCAGGTGTGTTTGGTGTTTTGACAGTGTATCAGGATCCAGCCAAATGTGAACGGGATTTCACAGTGGATCAGGATCCTGCCAGGTGTGTAGGGGGTTTCACAGTGTATCAGGATCCTGCCAAATGTGAAGGAGGTTTCACAGTGGATCAGGATCCTGCCAGGTGTGCATGGGGTTTTCACAGTGGATCAGGATCCTGCCAGGTGTGTATGGGGTTTTCACAGTGTATCAGGATCCTCCCAGGTCTGTTTGGGGTTTTCACAGTGTATCAGGATACTGCCAAATGTGAACGGGGTTTCACAGTAGATCAGGATCCTGACAAATGTGAACGGGGTTTCACAGTGGATCAGGATCCTGCCAGGTGTTTATGGGGTTTCGCAGTGTATCAGGATCCTGCCAAATGTGAAGGGGGTTTCACAGTATAACAGGATCCTGCCAAGTGTGTATGGGGGTTTTCACAGTGTATCAGGATCCTTCCAGGTGTGTATGGGGGTTTTCACAGTGTATCCGAATCCTTTCAGGTGTTTATGGGGTTTCACAGTGTATCAGGATCCTCCCAGGTGTGTTTGGGTTTTCACAGAGTATCAGGATCCTGCCAAATGTGAACGGGGTTTCACAGTGGATCAGGATCCTGCCAGGTGTGTATGGGGTTTCACAGTGTATCAGGATCCTGCCAAATGTGAACGGGGTTTCACAGTGTATCAGGATCCTGTCAAATGTCAACGGGGTTTCACAGTATAACAGGATCCTGCCAGGTGTGTCTGGGGTTTTCACAGAGGATCAGGATCCTGCCAGGTGTGTATGGGGGTTTTCACAGTGTATCAGGATCCTTCCAGGTGTGTATGGGGGTTTTCACAGTGTATCCGAATCCTTTCAGATGTGTTTGGGTTTTCACAGTGTATCAGGATCCTGCCAGGTGTGTATGGGGTTTCACAGTGTATCAGGATCCTCCCAGGTGTGTTTGGGTTTTCACAGTGTATCAGGATCCTGCCAAATGTGAACGGGGTTTCACAGTGGATCAGGATCCTGCCAGGTGTGTATGGGGTTTCACAGTGCATCAGGATCCTGCCAAATGTGAACGGGGTTTCACAGT
This sequence comes from Heterodontus francisci, assembly GCF_036365525.1. Classification (NCBI taxonomy): domain Eukaryota; kingdom Metazoa; phylum Chordata; class Chondrichthyes; order Heterodontiformes; family Heterodontidae; genus Heterodontus; species Heterodontus francisci. The sequence goes on along the minus strand of NW_027141655.1, from coordinate 4,379,891 downwards.
GTACCAGGATCCTGTCAAATGTCAACGGGGTTTCACAGTATAACAGGATCCTGTCAGGTGTGTCTGGGGTTTTCACAGAGGATCAGGATCCTGCCAGGTGTGTATGGGGGTTTTCACAGTGTATCAGGATCCTTCCAGGTGTGTATGGGGGTTTTCTCAGTGTATCTGGATCCTTCGAATTGTGTCTGGGGAGTTCACAGTGGATCAGGATCCTGGCAGGTGTGCATGGGGTTGCACAGTGTATCAGTACCCTGCCAGATGTGAATGGGGTTTCACTGCGTATCAGGATCCTGCCAGATGTGAATGGGGTTTCACAGTGGATCAGGAGCCTGCCAGGTGTGTACGGGGTTTTCACAGTGTATCAGGATCCTGCCAGATGTGAATGGAGATTTCACAGTGCATCAGAATCCTTCCAGATGTGTATGGGCGTTTCACAGTGTATCAGGATCCTGCATCGTGTGTTTGGGGTTTCACAGTTTATCAGGATCCTGCCAGGTGTTTATGGGGTTTGCACAGTGTATCAGGATCCTGCCAGGTGTGTATGTGGGTTTCACAGTTTATCAGGATCCTGCCAGGTGTGTCTGGGGTTTTCACAGTTTATCAGGAACCTGCCAGGTTTGTATGTGGGTTTCACAGTTTTTCAGGATCCTGCCAGTTGTGAATGGGGTTTTCACGGTGCATCAGTATCCTGCCAGATGTGTATGGAGTTTTCACAGTCCATCAGGACCCTTCCAGATGTGTATGGGTGTTTCACAGTGTACCAGGATCCTGCATCGTGTGTCTGGGCTTCCACAGTTTATCAGCATCCTGCCAGGTGTGTATGGGGTTTTCACAGTGTATCAGGATCCTGCCAGGTGTGTATGGGGTTTTGACAGTGTATCAGGATCCTGCCAGATGTGTTTGTGGGTTTCACAGTTTATCAGGATCCTGCTTGGTGTGTATGTGGTTTTCACAGTTTATCAGGATCATGCCTGGTGTGTATGGGGTTTCACAGTGGATCTGGATCCTGCCAGGTGTGCATGTGGGTTTCACAGTTTATCAGGATCCTGCCAGATGTGAATGGGGTTTCACAGAGGATCAGGATTCTGCCAGGTGTGTACGGGATTTTCACAGAGTATCAGGATCTTACCAGATGAGTATGGAGTTTTCACAGTGGATCAGGATCCTGCCAGGTGTGTATGGGGTTTTCACAGTGTATCAGGATCCTGCCTCGTGTGCCAGGGATTTCACAGATTATCAGGATCCTGCCAGGTGTGTATGTGAGTTTCACAGTTCATCAGGATCCTGCCAGATGTGAATGGAGCTTTCACAGTGCATCAGGATCCTGCCAGATGTGCATGGGGTTTTCACAGTGCATCACGATCCTTCCAGATGTGTAAGGGGGTTACACAGTGTATCAGGATCCTGCCAGGTGTGCATGAGCGTTTCAAATTGTATCAGGATCCTGCCAGGTGTGTATGGGTTTTTCACAGTGTATCAGGATCTGCCAGGTGTGTGGGGGGTTTCACAGTATATCAGGATCCTGCCAGATGTGTTTCGGGTTTTCACAGTCTATCAGGTCCTTCCAAGTGTGTATGGTGGTTTCACAGTGGATCAGGATCCTGCCAGGTGTGTATGGGGTTTCACAGTGTATCAGGACACCGCCAGATGTGTTTGGGGTTTTCACAGTGTATCAAGCTCCTTCCAGGTGTGTATGAAGGTTTCACAGTGTATCTGGATCCTGCCAGGTGTGTATGGGGTTTCACAGTGTATCAGGATCCTCCCAGGTGTGTTTGGGGTTTTCACAGTGTATCAGGATCCTGCCAAATTTGAAGGGGGTTTCACAGTATAACAGGATCCTGCCAGGTGTGTATGGGGTTTTCACAGTGGATCAGGATCCTGCCAAGTGTGTATGGGGGTTTCACAGTGTATCAGGATCCTACCAGGTGTGTTTGGGTTTTCACAGTGGATCAGGATCCTGCCAGGTGTGTATGGGGTTTCACAGTGTATCAGGATCCTGCCAAATGTGAAGGGGGTTTCACAGTATAACAGTATCCTGCCAGGTGTGTATGGGGGTTTTCACAGTGTATCAGGATCCTTCCAGGTGTGCTTGGGGGCTTTCACAGTGTATCCGGATTCTTCCAGGTGTGTATGGGGTTTTCACAGTGGATCAGGATCCTGCCAGGTGTATATGGGGTTTCACAGTGTATCTGGATCCTGCCAGATGTGAATGGGGTTTCACTGCGTATCAGGATCCTTCCACATGTGAATGGCGTTTCACAGTGGATCAGGATCCTGCCAGGTGTGTACAGGGTTTTCACAGTGTATCAGGATCCGGCCAAATGTGTATGGAGTTTTCACAGTGGATCAGGATCCTTCCAGATGTGAATGAGATTTGCACAGTGCATCAGGATCCTGCCAGATGTGCATGGGGTTTTCACAGTGCATCAGGATCCTTTCAGAAGTGTCTGGGTGTTTCACAGTGTATCAGTATCCTGCCAGGTGTGTATGGGGATTCACAGTGTATCAGGATCCTGCCAGATGTGTTTCGGGTTTTCACAGTCTATCAGGTCCTTGCAGGTGTGTATGGTGGTTTCACAGTGGATCAGGATCCTGCCAGGTGTGTATGGGGTTTCACAGTGTATCAGGATCGTGCCAGATGTGTTTGGGGTTTTCACAGTGTATCAGGATCCATCCAGGTGTGTATGAAGGTTTCACAGTGTATCAGGATCCTGCCAGGTGTGTATGGGGTTTCACGGTCTATCAGGATCCTCCCAGGTCTGTTTGGGGTTTTAACAGTGTATCAGGATCCTGCCAAATGTGAACGGGTTTTCACAGTGGATCAGGATCCTGCCAGGTGTGTAGGGGGTTTCACAGTGTATCAGGATCCTGCCAAATGTGAACGGGGTTTCACAGTGCATCAGGATCCTGCCAGGTGTGCATGGGGTTTTCACAGTGTTTCAGGATCCTGCCAAATGTGAAGGGGGTTTCACAGGATAACATCATCCTGCCAGGTGTGTATGGGGGTTTTCACAGTGTATCAGGTTCCTTCCAGGTGTGCTTGGGGGTTTTCACAGTGCCTCCGGATTCTTCCAGGTGTGTATGGGGTTTTCACAGTGGATCAGGATCCTGCCAGGTGTATATGGGGTTTCACAGTGTATCAGGATCCTGCCAGATGTGAATGGGGTTTCACTGCGTATCAGGATCCTGCCAGATGTGAATGGGGTTTCACAGTGGATCAGGAACCTGCCAGGTGTGTACCGGGTTTTCAAAGAGTATCAGGATCCTGCCAGATGTGTATGGAGATTTCACAGTGGATCAGGATCCTGCCAGATGTGAATGAGTTTTTCACAGTGCATCAGGATCCTGCCAGATGTGCATGGGGTTTTCACAGTGCATCAGGATCCTTCCAGATGTGTATGGGTGTTTCACAGTGTATCAGGATCCTGCATCGTGTGTATGGGGTTTCACAATTAATCAGGTTCCTGCCAGGTGTGTATGGGGTTTTCACTGTGTATCAGGATCCTGCCAGGTGTGTATGGGGCTTTTACAGTGCATCAGGATCCTGCCATGTGTGTATTTGGGTTTCACAGTTTATCAGGATCCTGCCAGTTGTGTGTGGGGGTTTCACAGTTTATCAGGATCCTGCAAGGTGTGTATGGGGGTTTCACAGTTTATCAGGATCCTGCCAGGTGTGTATGTGGGTTTCACAGTTTATCAGGATCCTGCCAGATGAGTATGGGGTTTTCACAGTCCATCAGGCTCCTTACAGATGTGTATGGGTGCTTCACAGTGTTTCAGGATCCAGCATCGTGTGTATGGGGTTTCACAGTTTATCAGGATCCTGCCAGGTGTGCATGGGGTTTTCACAGTGTATCAAGATCCTGCCAGGTGTGTAATGGGGATTTCACAGTGTATCAGGATCCTGCCAGGTGTGTATGTGGTTTTTACTGTTTATCATGATCCTGCCTGGTGTGTATGGGGTTTTCACAGTGCATCAGGGTCCTGCCAGGTGTGTATGTGTTTTTCACAGTTTATCAGGATCCTGCCAGGTGTGTATGGGGTTTCACAGTGGATCAGGATCCTGCCAGGTGTGGATGTGGGTTTCACAGTTTATCAGGATCCTGCCAGGTGTGAATGGGGTTTCACAGTGGATCAGGATCCTGCCAGGTGTGTACGGAGTTTTCACAGTGTATCAGGATCTTGCCAGATGTGTATGGAGTTTTCACAGTGGATCAGGATCCTGCCAGGTGTGTACAGGGTTTTCACAGTGTATCAGGATCCGGCCAAATGTGTATGGAGATTTCACAGTGGATCAGGATCCTTCCAGATGTGAATGAGATTTGCACAGTGCATCAGGATCCTGCCAGATGTGCATGGGGTTTTCACAGTGCATCAGGATCCTTTCAGAAGTGTCTGGGTGTTTCACAGTGTATCAGTATCCTGCCAGGTGTGTATGGGGATTCACAGTGTATCAGGATCCTGCCAGATGTGTTTCGGGTTTTCACAGTCTATCAGGTCCTTGCAGGTGTGTATGGTGGTTTCACAGTGGATCAGGATCCTGCCAGGTGTGTATGGGGTTTCACAGTGTATCAGGATCGTGCCAGATGTGTTTGGGGTTTTCACAGTGTATCAGGATCCATCCAGGTGTGTATGAAGGTTTCACAGTGTATCAGGATCCTGCCAGGTGTGTATGGGGTTTCACGGTCTATCAGGATCCTCCCAGGTCTGTTTGGGGTTTTCACAGTGTATCAGGATCCTGCCAAATGTGAACGGGTTTTCACAGTGGATCAGGATCCTGCCAGGTGTGTAGGGGGTTTCACAGTGTATCAGGATCCTGCCAAATGTGAACGGGGTTTCACAGTGCATCAGGATCCTGCCAGGTGTGCATGGGGTTTTCACAGTGTTTCAGGATCCTGCCAAATGTGAAGGGGGTTTCACAGGATAACATCATCCTGCCAGGTGTGTATGGGGGTTTTCACAGTGTATCAGGTTCCTTCCAGGTGTGCTTGGGGGTTTTCACAGTGCCTCCGGATTCTTCCAGGTGTGTATGGGGTTTTCACAGTGGATCAGGATCCTGCCAGGTGTATATGGGGTTTCACAGTGTATCAGGATCCTGCCAGATGTGAATGGGGTTTCACTGCGTATCAGGATCCTGCCAGATGTGAATGGGGTTTCACAGTGGATCAGGAACCTGCCAGGTGTGTACCGGGTTTTCAAAGAGTATCAGGATCCTGCCAGATGTGTATGGAGGTTTCACAGTGGATCAGGATCCTGCCAGATGTGAATGAGTTTTTCACAGTGCATCAGGATCCTGCCAGATGTGCATGGGGTTTTCACAGTGCATCAGGATCCTTCCAGATGTGTATGGGTGTTTCACAGTGTATCAGGATCCTGCATCGTGTGTATGGGGTTTCACAATTAATCAGGTTCCTGCCAGGTGTGTATGGGGTTTTCACTGTGTATCAGGATCCTGCCAGGTGTGTATGGGGCTTTTACAGTGCATCAGGATCCTGCCATGTGTGTATTTGGGTTTCACAGTTTATCAGGATCCTGCCAGTTGTGTGTGGGGGTTTCACAGTTTATCAGGATCCTGCAAGGTGTGTATGGGGGTTTCACAGTTTATCAGGATCCTGCCAGGTGTGTATGTGGGTTTCACAGTTTATCAGGATCCTGCCAGATGAGTATGGGGTTTTCACAGTCCATCAGGCTCCTTACAGATGTGTATGGGTGCTTCACAGTGTTTCAGGATCCAGCATCGTGTGTATGGGGTTTCACAGTTTATCAGGATCCTGCCAGGTGTGCATGGGGTTTTCACAGTGTATCAAGATCCTGCCAGGTGTGTAATGGGGATTTCACAGTGTATCAGGATCCTGCCAGGTGTGTATGTGGTTTTTACTGTTTATCATGATCCTGCCTGGTGTGTATGGGGTTTTCACAGTGCATCAGGGTCCTGCCAGGGGTGTATGTGTTTTTCACAGTTTATCAGGATCCTGCCAGGTGTGTATGGGGTTTCACAGTGGATCAGGATCCTGCCAGGTGTGGATGTGGGTTTCACAGTTTATCAGGATCCTGCCAGGTGTGAATGGGGTTTCACAGTGGATCAGGATCCTGCCAGGTGTGTACGGAGTTTTCACAGTGTATCAGGATCTTGCCAGATGTGTATGGAGTTTTCACAGTGGATCAGGATCCTGCCAGGTGTGTATGGGGTTTTCACAGTGGATCAGGATCCTGCCTGGTGTGACAGGGATTTCATAGATTATCAGGATCCTGCCAGGTGTGTATGTGGGTTTCACAGTTTATCAGGATCCTGCCAGATGTGAATGGGTGTTTCACAGTGTATCAGGATCCTGCATCGTGTGTATGGGGTTTCACAGTTTATCAGGTTCCTGCCAGATGTGAATGGGGTTTCACTGTGTATCAGGATCCTGCCAGATGTGAATGGGGTTTCACAGTGCATCAGGAACCTGCCAGGTGTGTACGGGGATTTCACAGTGCATCAGGCTCCTGCCAGGTGTGTATGGGGGTTTCACAGTATATCAGGATCCTGCCAGGTGTGTATGGGTTTTCACAGTATATCCGGATCCTGCCAGGTGTGTATGGGGGTTTCACAGTTTATCAGGATCCCGCCAGGTGTGTATGGGAGTTTCACAGTGGATCAGCATCCTGCCAGGTGAGTATGGGGTATGTGCAGTGGATCAGGATCCTGCCAGATGTGTATGGTGTTTTCACAGTGTATCAGGATCCTGCCAGGTGTGTATGGGGTATTTACGGTGTAACAGGATCCTGCCAAGTGTGTATGGGGTTTTCACAGTGGATCAGGATCCTGCCAGATGTGTATGGGATTTCACAGTGGATCAAGATCCTGCCAGGTGTGTTTGAGGTTTTCACAGTGTATCAGGATCCTGCCAGGTGTGTATGGGGTTTTCACAGTGTATCAGGATCCTGCCAGATGTGCATGTGGGTTTCAAAGATTATCAGCATCCTGCCTGGTGTGTATGGGGATTTCACAGTGCATCAGGATCCTGCCAGGTTTGGATGTGGGTTTCACAGTGGATCAGGATCCTGCCAGGTGTGTACGGGGTTTTCACAGTGTATCAGGATCCGGCCAGGTGTGTATGGGGTTTTCACAGTATATCAGGATCCTGCCAGGTGTGCATGTGGGTTTCAAAGACTATCAGCATCCAGCCTGGTGTGTATGGGGATTTCACAGTGCATCAGGATCCTGCCAGGTTTGGATGTGGGTTTCACAGTGGATCAGGATCCTGCCAGGTGTGTACGGGCTTTTCACAGTGGATCAGGATCCTGCCAGATGTGTATGGAGATTTCACAGTGGATCAGTATCCTGCCAGGTGTGTATGGGGTTGTCACAGTGGATCAGGATCCTGCCAGGAGTGTCAGGGATTTCACAGTGTATCTGGATCCTGTCAGGTGTGTATGGGGTGTTCCCAGTTTATCAAGGTCCTGCCAGGCGTGTATGGAGTTTTCACAGTGGATCACGATCCTGCCAGGTGTGTATGGGGGTTTCACAGTGTATCATGACCCTGCCTGGTGTGTGTGGGGTTTCACAGTGTATCAGGATCCTGCCTGGTGTGTATGGGGTTTCACAGTGAATCAGGATCCAGCCAGATGTGAATGGGGTATCACTGTGTATCAGGATCCTGCCAGATGCGAATGGGGTATCACTGTGCATCAGGAACCTGCCAGGTGTGTACGGGGATTTCACAGTGCATCAGGCTCCTGCCAGGTGTGTATGGGTGTTTCACAGTATATCAGGATCCTGCCAGGTGTGTATGGGTTTTCACTGTATATCAGGATCCTGCCAGGTATGTTTGGGGGTTTCACAGTGTATCAGGTTCCCGCTAGGTGTGTATGGGAGTTTCACAGTTTATCAGCATCCTGCCAGGTGCGGATGGGGTATATACAGTGGATCAGGCTCCTGCCAGGTGTGTATGGTGTTTTCACAGTGTATCAGGATCCTGCCAGGTGTGTATGGGGTTTTCACTGTGTATCAGGATCCTGCCAAGTGTGTATGGGGTTTTCACAGTGGATCAGGATCCTGCCAGGTTTGTATGGGGTTTTCACAGTGGATCAGGATCCTGCCAGGTGTGTGTGGGGTTTTCACTGTGTATCAGGATCCTGCCAAGTGTGTATGGGGTTTTCACAGTGGATCAGGATCCTGCCAGGTTTTTATGGGGTTTTCACAGAGGATCAGGATCCTGCCAGGTGTGTGTGGGGTTTTCACAGTGTATCAGGATCCTGCCAGATGTGCATGGGGTTTCACTGCGTATCAGGATCCTGCCAGATGTGAAAGGTGTTTCACAGTGGATCAGGATCCTGCCAGGTGTGTACGGGGTTTTCACAGTGCATCAGGATCCTGCCAGATGTGTATGGAGATTTCACAGTGGATCCGGATACTGCCAGATGTGAATGAGGTTTTAACAGTGCATCAGGATCCTGCCAGATGTGTATGGGGTTTTCACAGTGCATCAGGATCCTTCCAGATGTGTATGGGTGTTTCACAGTGTATCAGGATCCTGCATCGTGTGTATGGGGTTTCACAGTTTATCAGGTTCCTGCCAGATGTGAATGAGGTTTCACTGTGTATCAGGATCCTGCCAGATGTGAATGGGGTTTCACTGTGCATCAGGAACCTGCCAGGTGTGTACGGGGATTTCACAGTGCATCAGGCTCCTGCCAGTTGTGTATGGGGGTTTCACAGTATATCAGGATCCTGCCAGGTGTGTATGGGTTTTCACAGTATATCAGGATCCTGCCAGGTGTGTATGGGGGTTTCACAGTTTATCAGGATCCCGCCAGGTGTGTATGGGAGTTCCACAGATTAACAGCATCCTGCCAGGTGCGTATGGGGTATATACAGTGGATCAGGATCCTGCCAGATGTGTATTGTGTTTTCACAGTGTATCAGGATACTGCCAGGTGTGTTTGGGGTTTTCACAGTGTAACAGGATCCTGCCAAGTGTGTATGGGGTTTTCACAGTGGATCAGGATCCTGCCAGATGTGTATGGAGATTTCACAGTGGATCCGGGTACTGCCAGATGGAATAAGGTTTTCACAGTGCATCAAGATCCTGCCAGATGTGTATGGTGTTTTCACAGTGGATCAGGATCCTGCCAGGTGTGTATGGGGTTTTCACAGTGTAACAGGATCCTGCCAAGTGTGTGTGGGGTTTTCACAGTGGATCAGGATCCTGCCAGATGTGTATGGAGATTTCACAGTGGATCCGAATACTGCCAGATGTGAATGAGTTTTTCACAGTGCATCAGGATCCTGCCATATGTGTGTGGGGTTTTCACAGTGCATCAGGATCCTTCCAGATGTGTATGGGTGTTTCACAGTGTATCAGTATCCTGCATCGTGTGTATGGGGTTTCACAGTTTATCAGGTTCCTGCCAGATGTGAATGGGGTTTCACTGTGTATCAGGATCCTGCCAGATGTGAATGGGGTTTCACACGTGCATCAGGAACCTGCCAGGTGTGTACGGGGATTTCACAGTGCATCAGGCTCCTGCCAGGTGTGTATGGGGGTTTCACAGTATATCAGGATCCTGCCAGGTGTGTATGGGTTTTCACAGTATATCAGGATCCTGCCAGGTGTGTTTGGGGGTTTCACAGTTTATCAGGATCCCGCCAGGTGTGTATGGGAGTTTTAAAGTTTATCAGCATCCTGCCAGGTGCGTATGGGGTATGTGCAGTGGATCAGGATCCTGCCAGATGTGTATGGTGTTTTCACAGTGTATCAGGATCCTGCCAGGTGTGTATGGGGTTTTTACGGTGTAACAGGATCCTGCCAAGTGTGTATGGGGTTTTCACAGTGGATCAGGATCCTGCCAGATGTGTATGGGATTTCACAGTGGATCAAGATCCTGCCAGGTGTGTTTGAGGTTTTCACAGTGTATCAGGATCCTGCCAGGTGTGTATTGGGGTTTTCACAGTGTATCAGGATCCTGCCAGATGTGCATGTGGGTTTCAAAGATTATCAGCATCCTGCCTGGTGTGTATGGGGATTTCACAGTGCATCAGGATCCTGCCAGGTTTGGATGTGGGTTTCACAGTGGATCAGGATCCTGCCAGGTGTGTACGGGCTTTTCACAGTGGATCAGGATCCTGCCACGTGTGTACGGGGTTTTCACAGTGTATCAGGATCCGGCCAGGTGTGTATGGGGTTTTCACAGTGTAGCAGGATCCTGCCAGGTGTGCATGTGGGTTTCAAAGACTATCAGCATCCTGCCTGGTGTGTATGGGGATTTCACAGTGCATCAGGATCCTGCCAGGTTTGGATGTGGGTTTCACAGTGGATCAGGATCCTGCCAGGTGTGTACGGGCTTTTCACAGTGGATCAGGATCCTGCCAGATGTGTATGGAGATTTCACAGTGGATCAGTATCCTGCCAGGTGTGTATGGGGTTGTCACAGTGGATCAGGATCCTGCCAGGAGTGTCAGGGATTTCACAGTGTATCTGGATCCTGCCAGGTGTGTATGGGGTGTTCCCAGTTTATCAAGGTCCTGCCAGGCGTGTATGGAGTTTTCACAGTGGATCACGATCCTGCCAGGTGTGTATGGGGGTTTCACAGTGTATCATGACCCTGCCTGGTGGGTATGGGGTTTCACAGTGAATCAGGATCCAGCCAGATGTGAATGGGGTATCACTGTGTATCAGGATCCTGCCAGATGTGAATGGGGTTTCACTGTGCATCAGGAACCTGCCAGGTGTGTACGGGGATTTCACAGTGCATCAGGCTCCTGCCAGGTGTGTATGGGTGTTTCACAGTATATCAGGATCCTGCCAGGTGTGTATGGGTTTTCACTGTATATCAGGATCCTGCCAGGTATGTTTGGGGGTTTCACAGTGCATCAGGCTCCTGCCAGTTGTGTATGGGGGCTTCACAGTATATCAGGATCCTGCCAGGTGTGTATGGGTTTTCACAGTATATCAGGATACTGCCAGGTGTGTTTGGGGTTTTCACAGTGTAACAGGATCCTGCGAAGTGTGTATGGGGTTTTCACAGTGGATCAGGATCCTGCCAGATGTGTATGGAGATTTCACAGTGGATCCGGGTACTGCCAGATGGAATAAGGTTTTCACAGTGCATCAAGATCCTGCCAGATGTGTATGGTGTTTTCACAGTGGATCAGGATCCTGCCAGGTGTGTATGGGGTTTTCACAGTGTAACAGGATCCTGCCAAGTGTGTGTGGGGTTTTCACAGTGGATCAGGATCCTGCCAGAAGTGTATGGAGATTTCACAGTGGATCCGAATACTGCCAGATGTGAATGAGTTTTTCACAGTGCATCAGGATCCTGCCATATGTGTGTGGGGTTTTCACAGTGCATCAGGATCCTGCATCGTGTGTATGGGGTTTCACAGTTTATCAGGTTCCTGCCAGATGTGAATGGGGTTTCACTGTGTATCAGGATCCTGCCAGATGTGAATGGGGTTTCACCGTGCATCAGGAACCTGCCAGGTGTGTACGGGGATTTCACAGTGCATCAGGCTCCTGCCAGGTGTGTATGGGGGTTTCACAGCATATCAGGATCCTGCCAGGTGTGTATGGGTTTTCACAGTATATCAGGATCCTGCCAGGTGTGTATGGGGGTTTCACAGTTTATCAGGATCCCGCCAGGTGTGTATGGGAGTTTCACAGTTTATCAGCATCCTGACAGGTGCGTATGGGGTATGTGCAGTGGATCAGGATCCTGCCAGATGTGTATGGTGTTTTCACAGTGTATCAGGATCCTGCCAGGTGTGTATGGGGTTTTTACGGTGTAACAGGATCCTGCCAAGTGTGTATGGGGTTTTCACAGTGGATCAGGATCCTGCCAGATGTGTATGGGATTTCACAGTGGATCCAGATCCTGCCAGGTGTGTTTGAGGTTTTCACAGTGTATCAGGATCCTGCCAGGTGTGTTTGAGGTTTTCACAGTGTATCAGGATCCTGCCAGGTGTGTATGGGGTTTTCACAGTGTATCAGGATCCTGCCAGATGTGCATGTGGGTTTCAAAGATTATCAGCATCCTGCCTGGTGTGTATGGGGATTTCACAGTGCATCAGGATCCTGCCAGGTTTGGATGTGGGTTTCACAGTGGATCAGGATCCTGCCAGGTGTGTACGGGCTTTTCACAGTGGATCAGGATCCTGCCAGGTGTGTACGGGGTTTTCACAGTGTATCAGGATCCGGCCAGGTGTGTATGGGGTTTTCACAGTATATCAGGATCCTGCCAGGTGTGCATGTGGGTTTCAAAGACTATCAGCATCCAGCCTGGTGTGTATGGGGATTTCACAGTGCATCAGGATCCTGCCAGGTTTGGATGTGGGTTTCACAGTGGATCAGGATCCTGCCAGGTGTGTACGGGCTTTTCACAGTGGATCAGGATCCTGCCAGATGTGTATGGAGATTTCACAGTGGATCAGTATCCTGCCAGGTGTGTATGGGGTTGTCACAGTGGATCAGGATCCTGCCAGGAGTGTCAGGGATTTCACAGTGTATCTGGATCCTGTCAGGTGTGTATGGGGTGTTCCCAGTTTATCAAGGTCCTGCCAGGCGTGTATGGAGTTTTCACAGTGGATCACGATCCTGCCAGGTGTGTATGGGGGTTTCACAGTGTATCATGACCCTGCCTGGTGTGTATGGGGTTTCACAGTGTATCAGGATCCTGCCTGGTGTGTATGGGGTTTCACAGTGAATCAGGATCCAGCCAGATGTGAATGGGGTATCACTGTGTATCAGGATCCTGCCAGATGTGAATGGGGTATCACTGTGCATCAGGAACCTGCCAGGTGTGTACGGGGATTTCACAGTGCATCAGGCTCCTGCCAGGTGTGTATGGGTGTTTCACAGTATATCAGGATCCTGCCAGGTGTGTATGGGTTTTCACTGTATATCAGGATCCTGCCAGGTATGTTTGGGGGTTTCACAGTGTATCAGGTTCCCGCTAGGTGTGTATGGGAGTTTCACAGTTTATCAGCATCCTGCCAGGTGCGGATGGGGTATATACAGTGGATCAGGATCCTGCCAGGTGTGTATGGTGTTTTCACAGTGTATCAGGATCCTGCCAGGTGTGTATGGGGTTTTCACTGTGTATCAGGATCCTGCCAAGTGTGTATGGGGTTTTCACAGTGGATCAGGATCCTGCCAGGTTTGTATGGGGTTTTCACAGTGGATCAGGATCCTGCCAGGTGTGTGTGGGGTTTTCACAGTGTATCAGGATCCTGCCAGGTATGTATGGGGTTTTCACAGTGTATCAGGATCCTGCCAGATGTGCATGGGGTTTCACTGCGTATCAGGATCCTGCCAGATGTGAAAGGTGTTTCACAGTGGATCAGGATCCTGCCAGGTGTGTACGGGGTTTTCACAGTGCATCAGGATCCTGCCAGATGTGTATGGAGATTTCACAGTGGATCCGGATACTGCCAGATGTGAATGAGGTTTTAACAGTGCATCAGGATCCTGCCAGATGTGTATGGGGTTTTCACAGTGCATCAGGATCCTTCCAGATGTGTATGGGTGTTTCACAGTGTATCAGGATCCTGCATCGTGTGTATGGGGTTTCACAGTTTATCAGGTTCCTACCAGATGTGAATGAGGTTTCACTGTGTATCAGGATCCTGCCAGATGTGAATGGGGTTTCACTGTGCATCAGGAACCTGCCAGGTGTGTACGGGGATTTCACAGTGCGTCAGGCTCCTGCCAGTTGTGTATGGGGGTTTCACAGTATATCAGGATCCTGCCAGGTGTGTATGGGTTTTCACAGTATATCAGGATCCTGCCAGGTGTGTATGGGGGTTTCACAGTTTATCAGGATCCCGCCAGGTGTGTATGGGAGTTCCACAGATTAACAGCATCCTGCCAGGTGCGTATGGGGTATATACAGTGGATCAGGATCCTGCCAGATGTGTATTGTGTTTTCACAGTGTATCAGGATACTGCCAGGTGTGTTTGGGGTTTTCACAGTGTAACAGGATCCTGCCAAGTGTGTATGGGGTTTTCACAGTGGATCAGGATCCTGCCAGATGTGTATGGAGATTTCACAGTGGATCCGGGTACTGCCAGATGGAATAAGGTTTTCACAGTGCATCAAGATCCTGCCAGATGTGTATGGTGTTTTCACAGTGGATCAGGATCCTGCCAGGTGTGTATGGGGTTTTCACAGTGTAACAGGATCCTGCCAAGTGTGTGTGGGGTTTTCACAGTGGATCAGGATCCTGCCAGATGTGTATGGAGATTTCACAGTGGATCCGAATACTGCCAGATGTGAATGAGTTTTTCACAGTGCATCAGGATCCTGCCATATGTGTGTGGGGTTTTCACAGTGCATCAGGATCCTTCCAGATGTGTATGGGTGTTTCACAGTGTATCAGTATCCTGCATCGTGTGTATGGGGTTTCACAGTTTATCAGGTTCCTGCCAGATGTGAATGGGGTTTCACTGTGTATCAGGATCCTGCCAGATGTGAATGGGGTTTCACCGTGCATCAGGAACCTGCCAGGTGTGTACGGGGATTTCACAGTGCATCAGGCTCCTGCCAGGTGTGTATGGGGTTTTCACAGTATATCAGGATCCTGCCAGGTGTGTATGGGTTTTCACAGTATATCAGGATTCTGCCAGGTGTGTATGGGGGTTTCACAGTTTATCAGGATCCCGCCAGGTGTGTATGGGAGTTTCAAAGTTTATCAGCATCCTGCCAGGTGCGTATGGGGTATGTGCAGTGGATCAGGATCCTGCCAGATGTGTATGGTGTTTTCACAGTGTATCAGGATCCTGCCAGGTGTGTATGGGGTTTTTACGGTGTAACAGGATCCTGCCAAGTGTGTATGGGGTTTTCACAGTGGATCAGGATCCTGCCAGATGTGTATGGGATTTCACAGTGGATCAAGATCCTGCCAGGTGTGTTTGAGGTTTTCACAGTGTATCAGGATCCTGCCAGGTGTGTATGGGGTTTTCACAGTGTGTCAGGATCCTGCCAGATGTGCATGTGGGTTTCAAAGATTATCAGCATCCTGCCTGGTGTGTATGGGGATTTCACAGTGCATCAGGATCCTGCCAGGTTTGGATGTGGGTTTCACAGTGGATCAGGATCCTGCCAGGTGTGTATGGGTTTTCACAGTATATCAGGATCCTGCCAGGTGTGTATGGGGGTTTCACAGTTTATCAGGATCCCGCCAGGTGTGTATGGGAGTTTCACAGTTTATCAGCATCCTGCCAGGTGCGTATGGGGTATGTGCAGTGGATCAGGATCCTGCCAGATGTGTATGGTGTTTTCACAGTGTATCAGGATCCTGCCAGGTGTGTATGGGGTTTTTACGGTGTAACAGGATCCTGCCAAGTGTGTATGGGGTTTTCACAGTGGATCAGGATCCTGCCAGATGTGTATGGGATTTCACAGTGGATCCAGATCCTGCCAGGTGTGTTTGAGGTTTTCACAGTGTATCAGGATCCTGCCAGGTGTGTTTGAGGTTTTCACAGTGTATCAGGATCTTGCCAGGTGTGTATGGGGTTTTCACAGTGTATCAGGATCCTGCCAGATGTGCATGTGGGTTTCAAAGATTATCAGCATCCTGCCTGGTGTGTATGGGGATTTCACAGTGCATCAGGATCCTGCCAGGTTTGGATGTGGGTTTCACAGTGGATCAGGATCCTGCCAGGTGTGTACGGGCTTTTCACAGTGGATCAGGATCCTGCCAGGTGTGTACGGGGTTTTCACAGTGTATCAGGATCCGGCCAGGTGTGTATGGGGTTTTCACAGTATATCAGGATCCTGCCAGGTGTGCATGTGAGTTTCAAAGACTATCAGCATCCAGCCTGGTGTGTATGGGGATTTCACAGTGCATCAGGATCCTGCCAGGTTTGGATGTGGGTTTCACAGTGGATCAGGATCCTGCCAGGTGTGTACGGGCTTTTCACAGTGGATCAGGATCCTGCCAGATGTGTATGGAGATTTCACAGTGGATCAGTATCCTGCCAGGTGTGTATGGGGTTGTCACAGTGGATCAGGATCCTGCCAGGAGTGTCAGGGATTTCACAGTGTATCTGGATCCTGTCAGGTGTGTATGGGGTGTTCCCAGTTTATCAAGGTCCTGCCAGGCGTGTATGGAGTTTTCACAGTGGATCACGATCCTGCCAGGTGTGTATGGGGGTTTCACAGTGTATCATGACCCTGCCTGGTGTGTATGGGGTTTCACAGTGTATCAGGATCCTGCCTGGTGTGTATGGGGTTTCACAGTGAATCAGGATCCAGCCAGATGTGAATGGGGTATCACTGTGTATCAGGATCCTGCCAGATGTGAATGGGGTATCACTGTGCATCAGGAACCTGCCAGGTGTGTACGGGGATTTCACAGTGCATCAGGCTCCTGCCAGGTGTGTATGGGTGTTTCACAGTATATCAGGATCCTGCCAGGTGTGTATGGGTTTTCACTGTATATCAGGTTCCCGCTAGGTGTGTATGGGAGTTTCACAGTTTATCAGCATCCTGCCAGGTGCGGATGGGGTATATACAGTGGATCAGGATCCTGCCAGGTGTGTATGGTGTTTTCACAGTGTATCAGGATCCTGCCAGGTGTGTATGGGGTTTTCACTGTGTATCAGGATCCTGCCAAGTGTGTATGGGGTTTTCACAGTGGATCAGGACCCTGCCAGGTTTGTATGGGGTTTTCACAGTGGATCAGGATCCTGCCAGGTGTGTGTGGGGTTTTCACAGTGTATCAGGATCCTGCCAGGTATGTATGGGGTTTTCACAGTGTATCAGGATCCTGCCAGATGTGCATGGGGTTTCACTGCGTATCAGGATCCTGCCAGATGTGAAAGGTGTTTCACAGTGGATCAGGATCCTGCCAGGTGTGTACGGGGTTTTCACAGTGCATCAGGATCCTGCCAGATGTGTATGGAGATTTCACCGTGGATCCGGATACTGCCAGATGTGAATGAGGTTTTAACAGTGCATCAGGATCCTGCCAGATGTGTATGGGGTTTTCACAGTGCATCAGGATCCTTCCAGATGTGTATGGGTGTTTCACAGTGTATCAGGATCCTGCATCGTGTGTATGGGGTTTCACAGTTTATCAGGTTCCTGCCAGATGTGAATGAGGTTTCACTGTGTATCAGGATCCTGCCAGATGTGAATGGGGTTTCACTGTGCATCAGGAACCTGCCAGGTGTGTACGGGGATTTCACAGTGCGTCAGGCTCCTGCCAGTTGTGTATGGGGGTTTCACAGTATATCAGGATCCTGCCAGGTGTGTATGGGTTTTCACAGTATATCAGGATCCTGCCAGGTGTGTATGGGGGTTTCACAGTTTATCAGGATCCCGCCAGGTGTGTATGGGAGTTCCACAGATTAACAGCATCCTGCCAGGTGCGTATGGGGTATATACAGTGGATCAGGATCCTGCCAGATGTGTATTGTGTTTTCACAGTGTATCAGGATACTGCCAGGTGTGTTTGGGGTTTTCACAGTGTAACAGGATCCTGCCAAGTGTGTATGGGGTTTTCACAGTGGATCAGGATCCTGCCAGATGTGTATGGAGATTTCACAGTGGATCCGGGTACTGCCAGATGGAATAAGGTTTTCACAGTGCATCAAGATCCTGCCAGATGTGTATGGTGTTTTCACAGTGGATCAGGATCCTGCCAGGTGTGTATGGGGTTTTCACAGTGTAACAGGATCCTGCCAAGTGTGTGTGGGGTTTTCACAGTGGATCAGGATCCTGCCAGATGTGTATGGAGATTTCACAGTGGATCCGAATACTGCCAGATGTGAATGAGTTTTTCACAGTGCATCAGGATCCTGCCATATGTGTGTGGGGTTTTCACAGTGCATCAGGATCCTTCCAGATGTGTATGGGTGTTTCACAGTGTATCAGTATCCTGCATCGTGTGTATGGGGTTTCACAGTTTATCAGGTTCCTGCCAGATGTGAATGGGGTTTCACTGTGTATCAGGATCCTGCCAGATGTGAATGGGGTTTCACCGTGCATCAGGAACCTGCCAGGTGTGTACGGGGATTTCACAGTGCATGAGGCTCCTGCCAGGTGTGTATGGGGGTTTCACAGTATATCAGGATCCTGCCAGGTGTGTATGGGTTTTCACAGTATATCAGGATCCTGCCAGGTGTGTATGGGGGTTTCACAGTTTATCAGGATCCCGCCAGGTGTGTATGGGAGTTTCACAGTTTATCAGCATCCTGCCAGGTGCGTATGGGGTATGTGCAGTGGATCAGGATCCTGCCAGATGTGTATGGTGTTTTCACAGTGTATCAGGATCCTGCCAGGTGTGTATGGGGTTTTTACGGTGTAACAGGATCCTGCCAAGTGTGTATGGGGTTTTCACAGTGGATCAGGATCCTGCCAGATGTGTATGGGAATTCACAGTGGATCAAGATCCTGCCAGGTGTGTTTGAGGTTTTCACAGTGTATCAGGATCCTGCCAGGTGTGTATGGGGTTTTCACAGTGTATCAGGATCCTGCCAGATGTGCATGTGGGTTTCAAAGATTATCAGCATCCTGCCTGGTGTGTATGGGGATTTCACAGTGCATCAGGATCCTGCCAGGTTTGGATGTGGGTTTCACAGTGGATCAGGATCCTGCCAGGTGTGTACGGGCTTTTCACAGTGGATCAGGATCCTGCCAGGTGTGTACGGGGTTTTCACAGTGTATCAGGATCCGGCCAGGTGTGTATGGGGTTTTCACAGTGTATCAGGATCCTGCCAGGTGTGCATGTGGGTTTCAAAGACTATCAGCATCCTGCCTGGTGTGTATGGGGATTTCACAGTGCATCAGGATCCTGCCAGGTTTGGATGTGGGTTTCACAGTGGATCAGGATCCTGCCAGGTGTGTACGGGCTTTTCACAGTGGATCAGGATCCTGCCAGATGTGTATGGAGATTTCACAGTGGATCAGTATCCTGCCAGGTGTGTATGGGGTTGTCACAGTGGATCAGTATCCTGCCAGGAGTGTCAGGGATTTCACAGTGTATCTGGATCCTGCCAGGTGTGTATGGGGTGTTCCCAGTTTATCAAGGTCCTGCCAGGCGTGTATGGAGTTTTCACAGTGGATCACGATCCTGCCAGGTGTGTATGGGGATTTCACAGTGTATCATGACCCTGCCTGGTGGGTATGGGGTTTCACAGTGTATCAGGATCCTGCCTGGTGTGTATGGGGTTTCATAGTGAATCAGGATCCAGCCAGATGTGAATGGGGTATCACTGTGTATCAGGATCCTGCCAGATGTGAATGGGGTTTCACTGTGCATCAGGAACCTGCCAGGTGTGTACGGGGATTTCACAGTGTATCAGGCTCCTGCCAGGTGTGTATGGGTGTTTCACAGTATATCAGGGTCCTGCCAGGTGTGTATGGGTTTTCACTGTATATCAGGATCCTGCCAGGTATGTTTGGGGGTTTCACAGTGTATCAGGTTCCCGCTAGGTGTGTATGGGAGTTTCACAGTTTATCAGCATCCTGCCAGGTGCGGATGGGGTATATACAGTGGATCAGGATCCTGCCAGGTGTGTATGGTGTTTTCACAGTGTATCAGGATCCTGCCAGGTGTGTATGGGGTTTTCACTGTGTATCAGGATCCTGCCAAGTGTGTATGGGGTTTTCACAGTGGATCAGGATCCTGCCAGGTTTGTATGGGATTTTCACAGTGGATCAGGATCCTGCCAGGTGTGTGTGGGGTTTTCACAGTGTATCAGGATCCTGCCAGGTATGTATGGGGTTTTCACAGTGTATCAGGATCCTGCCAGATGTGCATGGGGTTTCACTGCGTATCAGGATCCTGCCAGATGTGAATGGGGTTTTCACAGTTGATCAGGATCCTGCCAGGTGTGTACGGGGTTTTCACAGTGCATCAGGATCCTGCCAGATGTGTATGGAGATTACACAGTGGATCCGGATACTGCCAGATGTGAATGAGGTTTTAACAGTTCATCAGGATCCTGCCAGTTGTGTATGTGGGTTTCACAGTTTATCAGGATCCTGCCCGGTGTGTATGTGCGTTTCACAGTTTATCAGGTTCCTGCCAGATGTGAATGAGGTTTCACTGTGTATCAGGATCCTGCCAGATGTGAATGGGGTTTCACAGTGGATCAGGATTCTGCCAGGTGTGTACAGGGTTTTCACAGTGTATCAGGATCCGGCCAAATGTGCATGGAGATTTCACAGTGGATCAGGATCCTGCTAGATGTGAATGAGATTTTCACAGTGCATCAGGATCCTGCCAGATGTGCATGGGGTTTTCACAGTGCATCAGGATCCTTCTAGATGTGTCTGGGTGTTTCACAGTGTATCAGGATCCCGCCAGGTGTGTATGGGAGTTCCACAGATTAACAGCATCCTGCCAGGTGCGTATGGGGTATATACAGTGGATCAGGATCCTGCCAGATGTGTATTGTGTTTTCACAGTGTATCAGGATACTGCCAGGTGTGTTTGGGGTTTTCACAGTGTAACAGGATCCTGCCAAGTGTGTATGGGGTTTTCACAGTGGATCAGGATCCTGCCAGATGTGTATGGAGATTTCACAGTGGATCCGGGTACTGCCAGATGGAATAAGGTTTTCACAGTGCATCAAGATCCTGCCAGATGTGTATGGTGTTTTCACAGTGGATCAGGATCCTGCCAGGTGTGTATGGGGTTTTCACAGTGTAACAGGATCCTGCCAAGTGTGTGTGGGGTTTTCACAGTGGATCAGGATCCTGCCAGATGTGTATGGAGATTTCACAGTGGATCCGAATACTGCCAGATGTGAATGAGTTTTTCACAGTGCATCAGGATCCTGCCATATGTGTGTGGGGTTTTCACAGTGCATCAGGATCCTTCCAGATGTGTATGGGTGTTTCACAGTGTATCAGTATCCTGCATCGTGTGTATGGGGTTTCACAGTTTATCAGGTTCCTGCCAGATGTGAATGGGGTTTCACTGTGTATCAGGATCCTGCCAGATGTGAATGGGGTTTCACCGTGCATCAGGAACCTGCCAGGTGTGTACGGGGATTTCACAGTGCATGAGGCTCCTGCCAGGTGTGTATGGGGCTTTCACAGTATATCAGGATCCTGCCAGGTGTGTATGGGTTTTCACAGTATATCAGGATCCTGCCAGGTGTGTATGGGGGTTTCACAGTTTATCAGGATCCCGCCAGGTGTGTATGGGAGTTTCACAGTTTATCAGCATCCTGCCAGGTGCGTATGGGGTATGTGCAGTGGATCAGGATCCTGCCAGATGTGTATGGTGTTTTCACAGTGTATCAGGATCCTGCCAGGTGTGTATGGGGTTTTTACGGTGTAACAGGATCCTGCCAAGTGTGTATGGGGTTTTCACAGTGGATCAGGATCCTGCCAGATGTGTATGGGATTTCACAGTGGATCAAGATCCTGCCAGGTGTGTTTGAGGTTTTCACAGTGTATCAGGATCCTGCCAGGTGTGTATGGGGTTTTCACAGTGTATCAGGATCCTGCCAGATGTGCATGTGGGTTTCAAAGATTATCAGCATCCTGCCTGGTGTGTATGGGGATTTCACAGTGCATCAGGATCCTGCCAGGTTTGGATGTGGGTTTCACAGTGGATCAGGATCCTGCCAGGTGTGTACGGGCTTTTCACAGTGGATCAGGATCCTGCCAGGTGTGTACGGGGTTTTCACAGTGTATCAGGATCCGGCCAGGTGTGTATGGGGTTTTTACAGTGTATCAGGATCCTGCCAGGTGTGCATGTGGGTTTCAAAGACTATCAGCATCCTGCCTGGTGTGTATGGGGATTTCACAGTGCATCAGGATCCTGCCAGGTTTGGATGTGGGTTTCACAGTGGATCAGGATCCTGCCAGGTGTGTACGGGCTTTTCACAGTGGATCAGGATCCTGCCAGATGTGTATGGAGATTTCACAGTGGATCAGTATCCTGCCAGGTGTGTATGGGGTTGTCACAGTGGATCAGTATCCTGCCAGGAGTGTCAGGGATTTCACAGTGTATCTGGATCCTGCCAGGTGTGTATGGGGTGTTCCCAGTTTATCAAGGTCCTGCCAGGCGTGTATGGAGTTTTCACAGTGGATCACGATCCTGCCAGGTGTGTATGGGGATTTCACAGTGTATCATGACCCTGCCTGGTGGGTATGGGGTTTCACAGTGTATCAGGATCCTGCCTGGTGTGTATGGGGTTTCATAGTGAATCAGGATCCAGCCAGATGTGAATGGGGTATCACTGTGTATCAGGATCCTGCCAGATGTGAATGGGGTTTCACTGTGCATCAGGAACCTGCCAGGTGTGTACGGGGATTTCACAGTGTATCAGGCTCATGCCAGGTGTGTATGGGTGTTTCACAGTATATCAGGGTCCTGCCAGGTGTGTATGGGTTTTCACTGTATATCAGGATCCTGCCAGGTATGTTTGGGGGTTTCACAGTGTATCAGGTTCCCGCTAGGTGTGTATGGGAGTTTCACAGTTTATCAGCATCCTGCCAGGTGCGGATGGGGTATATACAGTGGATCAGGATCCTGCCAGGTGTGTATGGTGTTTTCACAGTGTATCAGGATCCTGCCAGGTGTGTATGGGGTTTTCACTGTGTATCAGGATCCTGCCAAGTGTGTATGGGGTTTTCACAGTGGATCAGGATCCTGCCAGGTTTGTATGGGATTTTCACAGTGGATCAGGATCCTGACAGGTGTGTGTGGGGTTTTCACAGTGTATCAGGATCCTGCCAGGTATGTATGGGGTTTTCACAGTGTATCAGGATCCTGCCAGATGTGCATGGGGTTTCACTGCGTATCAGGATCCTGCCAGATGTGAATGGGGTTTTCACAGTTGATCAGGATCCTGCCAGGTGTGTACGGGGTTTTCACAGTGCATCAGGATCCTGCCAGATGTGTATGGAGATTTCACAGTGGATCCGGATACTGCCAGATGTGAATGAGGTTTTAACAGTTCATCAGGATCCTGCCAGATGTGTATGGGGTTTTCACAGTGCATCAGGATCCTTCCAGATGTGTATGGGTGTTTCACAGTGTATCAGGATCCTGCATCGTGTGTATGGGGTTTCACAGTTTATCAGGTTCCTGCCAGATGTGAATGAGGATTCACTGTGTATCAGGATCCTGCCAGATGTGAATGGGGTTTCACTGTGCATCAGGAACCTGCCAGGTGTGTACGGGGATTTCACAGTGCATCAGGCTCCTGCCAGGTGTGTATGGGGGTTTCACAGTATATCAGGATCCTGCCAGGTGTGTATGGGTTTTCACAGTATATCAGGATCCTGCCAGGTGTGTATGGGGGTTTCACAGTTTATCAGGATCCCGCCAGGTGTGTATGGGAGTTCCACAGATTATCAGCATCCTGCCAGGTGCGTATGGGCTATATACAGTGGATCAGGATCCTGCCAGATGTGTATTGTGTTTTCACAGTGTATCAGGATACTGCCAGGTGTGTTTGGGGTTTTCACAGTGTAACAGGATCCTGCCAAGTGTGTATGGGGTTTTCACAGTGGATCAGGATCCTGCCAGATGTGTATGGAGATTTCACAGTGGATCCGGGTACTGCCAGATGGAATAAGGTTTTCACAGTGCATCAGGATCCTGCCAGATGTGTATGGGGTTTTCACAGTGCATCGGGATCCTTCCAGATGTGTCTGAGTGTTTCACAGTGCATCAGGATCCAGCATCGTGTGTATGGGGTTTCACAGTTTATCAGGTTCCTGCCAGATGTGAATGGGGTTTCACTGTGTATCAGGATCCTGCCAGATGTGAATGGGGTTTCACTGTGCATCAGGAACCTGCCAGGTGTGTACGGGGATTTCACAGTGCATCAGGCTCCTGCCAGGTGTGTATGGGGGTTTCACAGTATATCAGGATCCTGCCTGGTGTGTATGGGGTTTCACAGTGGATCAGTATCCTGCCAGGTGTGTATTTGGGTTTCACAGTTTATCAGCATCCTGCCAGATGTGAATGGGGTTTCACAGTGGATCAGGATCCTGCCAGGTGTGTACGGGGTTTTCACAGTGGATCAGGATCCTGCCAGATGTGTATGGAGTTTTCACAGTGGATCAGGATCCTGCCAGGTGTGTATGGGGTTTTCACAGTGGATCAGGATCCTGCCAGGTGTGTCAGGGATTTCACAGTGTATCAGGATCCTGCCAGGTGTGTATGGGGTGTTTACAGTTTATCAAGGTGCTGCCAGGCGTGTATGGAGTTTTCACAGTGGATCAGGATCCTGCCAGGTGTGCATGGGGGTTTCACTGTGTATCAGGATCCTGCCAGGTGTGTATGGGATTTCAATGTGTATCAGGATTCTTTCAGGTGTGTATGGGGTTTCACAGTGTATCAGGATCCTGCCAGATGTGAGTGGGGATTCACTGTGGATCAGGATCCTGACTGATGTGAATGGATTTTCACTGTGCATCAGGAACCTGCCAGGTGTGCACGGGATTTCACAGTGCATCAGGCTCCTGCCAGGTGTGTATGGGGGTTTCACAGTATATCAGGATCCTGCCAGGTGTGTATTGGGTTTCCACAGTTTATCAGGATCCTGCCAGGTGTGCATGTGGGTTTCACAGTTTATCAGGATACTGCCAGATGTGAATGGGGTTTTCACAGTGCATCAGGATCCTGCCAGATGTGTATGGGGTTTTCACAGTCCATCAGGTTCCTTCCAGATGTGTATGGGTGTTTCATAGTGTATCAGGATCCTGCATCGTGTGTATGGGGTTTCACAGTTTATCAGGATCCTGCCAGGTGTGTATGGGGTTTTCACAGTGTATCAGGATCTGCCAGGTGTGTATGGGGTTTTCGCAGAGTATCAGGATCCTGCCAGGTGTGTATGTGGGTTTCACAGATTATCAGCATCCTGCCTGGTGCATATGGGGATTTCACAGTGTATCAGGATCCTGCCAGGTGTGTATGTGGGTTTCACAGTTTATCAGGATCCTGCCAAATGTGAATGGGGTTTTCACAGTGCATCAGGATCCTGCCAGGTGTGTATGTGGGTTTCACAGATTATCAGGATCCTGCCAGATGTGAATGGGTTTTTCACAGTGTAACAGGATCCTGCCAAGTGTGTGTGGGGTTTTCACAGTGGATCAGGATCCTGCCAGATGTGTATGGAGATTTCACAGTGGATCCGGATACTGCCAGATGTGAATGAGTTTTTCACAGTGCATCAGGATCCTACCAGATGTGTGTGGGGTTTTCCCAGTGCATCAGGATCCTTCCAGATGTGTATGGGTGTTTCACAGTGTATCAGTATCCTGCATCGTGTGTATGGGGTTTCACAGTTTATCAGGTTCCTGCCAAATGTGAATGGGGTTTTCACAGTGCATCAGGATCCTGCCAGGTGTGTATGTGGGTTTCACAGTTTATCAGGATCCTGCCAAATGTGAATGGGGTTTTCACAGTGCATCAGGATCCTGCCAGGTGTGTATGTGGGTTTCACAGATTATCAGGATCCTGCCAGATGTGAATGGGTTTTTCACAGTGTAACAGGATCCTGCCAAGTGTGTGTGGGGTTTTCACAGTGGATCAGGATCCTGCCAGATGTGTATGGAGATTTCACAGTGGATCCGGATACTGCCAGATGTGAATGAGTTTTTCACAGTGCATCAGGATCCTACCAGATGTGTGTGGGGTTTTCCCAGTGCATCAGGATCCTTCCAGATGTGTATGGGTGTTTCACAGTGTATCAGTATCCTGCATCGTGTGTATGGGGTTTCACAGTTTATCAGGTTCCTGCCAGATGTGAATGGGGTTTCACTGTGTATCAGGATCATGCCAGATGTGAATGGGGTTTCACCGTGCATCAGGAACCTGCCAGGTGTGTACGGGGATTTCACAGTGCATCAGGCTCCTGCCAGGTGTTTATGGGGGTTTCACAGTAGATCAGGACCCTGCCAGGTGTGCATGGGTTTTCACAGTATATCAGGATCCTGCCAGGTGTGTATGGGGGTTTCACAGTTTATCAGGATCCCGCCAGGTGTGTATGGGAGTTTCACAGTTTATCAGCATCCTGCCAGGTGCGTATGGGGTATGTGCAGTGGATCAGGATCCTGCCAGATGTGTATGGTGTTTTCACAGTGTATCTGGATCCTTCCAGGTGTGTATGGGGTTTTTACGGTGTAACAGGATCCTGCCAAGTGTGTATGGGGTTTTCACAGTGGATCAGGGTCCTGCCAGGTGTGTATGGGATTTCACAGTGGATCAAGATCCTGCCAGGTGTGTTTGAGGTTTTCACAGTGTATCAGGATCCTGCCAGGTGTGTATGGGGTTTTCAGAGTGTATCAGGATCCTGCCAGATGTGCATGTGGGTTTCAAAGATTATCAGCATCCTGCCTGGTGTGTATGGGATTTCACAGTGCATCAGGATCCTGCCAGGTTTGAATGTGGGTTTAACAGTGGATCAGGATCCTGCCAGGTGTGTACGGGCTTTTCACAGTGGATCAGGATCCTGCCAGGTGTGTACGGGGTTTTCACAGTGTATCAGGATCCGGCCAGGTGTGTATGGGGTTTTCACAGTGTATCAGGATCCTGCCAGGTGTGCATGTGGGTTTCAAAGACTATCAGCATCCTGCCTGGTGTGTATGGGGATTTCACAGTGCATCAGGATCCTGCCAGGTTTAGATGTGGGTTTCACAGTGGATCAGGATCCTGCCAGGTGTGTACGGGCTTTTCACAGTGGATCAGGATCCTGCCAGATGTGTATGGAGATTTCACAGTGGATCAGTATCCTGCCAGGTGTGTATGGGGTTGTCACAGTGGATCAGGATCCTGCCAGGAGTGTCAGGGATTTCACAGTGTATCTGGATCCTGCCAGGTGTGTATGGGGTGTTCCCAGTGTATCAAGGTCCTGCCAGGCGTGTATGGAGTTTTCACAGTGGATCACGATCCTGCCAGGTGTGTATGGGGGTTTCACAGTGTATCATGACCCTGCCTGGTGTGTATGGGGTTTCACAGTGTATCAGGATCCTGCCTGGTGTGTATGGGGTTTCACAGTGAATCAGGATCAAGCCAGATGTGAATGGGGTTTCACTGTGTATCAGGATCCTGCCAGATGTGAATGGGGTTTCACTGTGCATCAGGAACCTGCCAGGTGTGTACGGGGATTTCACAGTGCATCAGGCTCCTGCCAGGTGTGTATGGGTGTTTCACAGTATATCAGGATCCTGCCAGGTATGTTTGGGGGTTTCACAGTGTATCAGGTTCCCGCCAGGTGTGTATGTGGGTTTCACAGTTTTTCAGCATCCTGCCAGGTGCGGATGGGGTATATACAGTGGATCAGGATCCTGCCAGGTGTGTATGGTGTTTTCACAGTGTATCAGGATCCTGCCAGGTGTGTATGGGGTTTTCACTGTGTATCAGGATCCTGCCAAGTGTGCATGGGGTTTTCACAGTGGATCAGGATCCTGCCAGGTTTGTATGGGGTTTTCACAGTGGATCAGGATCCTGCCAGTTGTGTGTGGGGTTTTCACAGTGTATCAGGATCCTGCCAGGTATGTATGGGGTTTTCACAGTGTATCAGGATCCTGCCAGATGTGCATGGGGTTTCACTGCGTATCAGGATCCTGCCAGATGTGAATTGTGTTTCACAGTGGATCAGGATCCTGACAGGTGTGTACGGGGTTTTCACAGTGCATCAGGATCCTGCCAGATGTGTATGGAGATTTCACAGTGGATCCGGTTACTGCCAGATGTGAATGAGGTTTTCACAGTGCATCAGGATCCTGCCAGATGTGTATGGGGTATTCACAGTGCATCAGGATCCTTCCAGATGTGTATGGGTGTTTCACAGTGCATCAGGATCCTGCCAGGTGTGTATGTGGGTTTCACAGTTTATCAGGATCCTGCCAAATGTGAATGGGGTTTTCACAGTGCATCAGGATCCTGCCAGGTGTGTATGTGGGTTTCACAGTTTATCAGGATCCTGCCAAATGTGAATGGGGTTTTCACAGTGCATCAGGATCCTGCCAGGTGTGTATGTGGGTTTCACAGATTATCAGGATCCTGCCAGATGTGAATGGGTTTTTCACAGTGTAACAGGATCCTGCCAAGTGTGTGTGGGGTTTTCACAGTGGATCAGGATCCTGCCAGATGTGTATGGAGATTTCACAGTGGATCCGGATACTGCCAGATGTGAATGAGTTTTTCACAGTGCATCAGGATCCTACCAGATGTGTGTGGGGTTTTCCCAGTGCATCAGGATCCTTCCAGATGTGTATGGGTGTTTCACAGTGTATCAGTATCCTGCATCGTGTGTATGGGGTTTCACAGTTTATCAGGTTCCTGCCAGATGTGAATGGGGTTTCACTGTGTATCAGGATCATGCCAGATGTGAATGGGATTTCACCGTGCATCAGGAACCTGCCAGGTGTGTACGGGGATTTCACAGTGCATCAGGCTCCTGCCAGGTGTTTATGGGGGTTTCACAGTAGATCAGGACCCTGCCAGGTGTGCATGGGTTTTCACAGTATATCAGGATCCTGCCAGGTGTGTATGGGGGTTTCACAGTTTATCAGGATCCCGCCAGGTGTGTATGGGAGTTTCACAGTTTATCAGCATCCTGCCAGGTGCGTATGGGGTATGTGCAGTGGATCAGGATCCTGCCAGATGTGTATGGTGTTTTCACAGTGTATCTGGATCCTTCCAGGTGTGTATGGGGTTTTTACGGTGTAACAGGATCCTGCCAAGTGTGTATGGGGTTTTCACAGTGGATCAGGGTCCTGCCAGGTGTGTATGGGATTTCACAGTGGATCAAGATCCTGCCAGGTGTGTTTGAGGTTTTCACAGTGTATCAGGATCCTGCCAGGTGTGTATGGGGTTTTCAGAGTGTATCAGGATCCTGCCAGATGTGCATGTGGGTTTCAAAGATTATCAGCATCCTGCCTGGTGTGTATGGGATTTCACAGTGCATCAGGATCCTGCCAGGTTTGAATGTGGGTTTAACAGTGGATCAGGATCCTGCCAGGTGTGTACGGGCTTTTCACAGTGGATCAGGATCCTGCCAGGTGTGTACGGGGTTTTCACAGTGTATCAGGATCCGGCCAGGTGTGTATGGGGTTTTCACAGTGTATCAGGATCCTGCCAGGTGTGCATGTGGGTTTCAAAGACTATCAGCATCCTGCCTGGTGTGTATGGGGATTTCACAGTGCATCAGGATCCTGCCAGGTTTAGATGTGGGTTTCACAGTGGATCAGGATCCTGCCAGGTGTGTACGGGCTTTTCACAGTGGATCAGGATCCTGCCAGATGTGTATGGAGATTTCACAGTGGATCAGTATCCTGCCAGGTGTGTATGGGGTTGTCACAGTGGATCAGGATCCTGCCAGGAGTGTCAGGGATTTCACAGTGTATCTGGATCCTGCCAGGTGTGTATGGGGTGTTCCCAGTGTATCAAGGTCCTGCCAGGCGTGTATGGAGTTTTCACAGTGGATCACGATCCTGCCAGGTGTGTATGGGGGTTTCACAGTGTATCATGACCCTGCCTGGTGTGTATGGGGTTTCACAGTGTATCAGGATCCTGCCTGGTGTGTATGGGGTTTCACAGTGAATCAGGATCAAGCCAGATGTGAATGGGGTTTCACTGTGTATCAGGATCCTGCCAGATGTGAATGGGGTTTCACTGTGCATCAGGAACCTGCCAGGTGTGTACGGGGATTTCACAGTGCATCAGGCTCCTGCCAGGTGTGTATGGGTGTTTCACAGTATATCAGGATCCTGCCAGGTATGTTTGGGGGTTTCACAGTGTATCAGGTTCCCGCCAGGTGTGTATGTGGGTTTCACAGTTTTTCAGCATCCTGCCAGGTGCGGATGGGGTATATACAGTGGATCAGGATCCTGCCAGGTGTGTATGGTGTTTTCACAGTGTATCAGGATCCTGCCAGGTGTGTATGGGGTTTTCACTGTGTATCAGGATCCTGCCAAGTGTGCATGGGGTTTTCACAGTGGATCAGGATCCTGCCAGGTTTGTATGGGGTTTTCACAGTGGATCAGGATCCTGCCAGTTGTGTGTGGGGTTTTCACAGTGTATCAGGATCCTGCCAGGTATGTATGGGGTTTTCACAGTGTATCAGGATCCTGCCAGATGTGCATGGGGTTTCACTGCGTATCAGGATCCTGCCAGATGTGAATTGTGTTTCACAGTGGATCAGGATCCTGACAGGTGTGTACGGGGTTTTCACAGTGCATCAGGATCCTGCCAGATGTGTATGGAGATTTCACAGTGGATCCGGTTACTGCCAGATGTGAATGAGGTTTTCACAGTGCATCAGGATCCTGCCAGATGTGTATGGGGTATTCACAGTGCATCAGGATCCTTCCAGATGTGTATGGGTGTTTCACAGTGTATCAGGATCCTGCATCGTGTGTATGGGGTTTCACAGTTTATCAGGTTCCTGCCAGATGTGAATGAGGTTTCACTGTGTATCAGGATCCTGCCAGATGTGAATGGGGTTTCACTGTGCATCAGGAACCTGCCAGGTGTGTACGGGGATTTCACAGTGCATCAGGCTCCTGCCAGGTGTGTACGGGGGTTTCACAGTATATCAGGATCCTGCCAGGTGTGTATGGGTTTTCACAGTATATCAGGATCCTGCCAGGTGTGTATGGGGGTTTCACAGTTTATCAGGATCCCGCCAGGTGTGTATGGGAGTTCCACAGATTATCAGCATACTGCCAGGTGCGTATGGGTTATATACAGTGGATCAGGATCCTGCCAGATGTGTATTGTGTTTTCACAGTGTATCAGGATACTTCCAGGTGTGTTTGGGGTTTTCACAGTGTAACAGGATCCTGCCAAGTGTGTATGGGGTATTCACAGAGAATCAGGATCCTGCCAGATGTGTATGGAGATTTCACAGTGGATCCGGGTACTGCCAGATGGAATGAGGTTTTCACTTTGCATCAGGATCCTTCCAGATGTGTATGGGTGTTTCACAGTGCATCAGGATCCAGCATCGTGTGTATGGGGTTTCACGGTTTATCAGGTTCCTGCCAGATGTGAATGGGGTTTCACTGTGTATCAGGACCCTGCCAGATGTGAATGGGGTTTCACTGTGCATCAGGAACGTGCCAGGTGTGTACGGGAATTTCACAGTGCATCAGGCTCCTGCCAGGTGTGTATGGGGGTTTCACAGTATATCAGGATCCTGTCAGGTGTGTATGGGCTTTCACAGTATATCAGGATCCTGCCAGGTGTGTATAGGGGTTTCACAGTTTATCAGGATCCCGCCAGGTGTGTATGGGAGTTTCACGGTTTATCAGCATCCGGCCAGGTGCGTATGGGGTATGTACAGTGGATCAGGATCCTGCCAGATGTGTATGGTGTTTTCACAGTGTATCAGGATCCTGCCAGGTGTGTCTGGGGTTTTCACAGTGTAACAGGATCCTGCCAAGTGTGTATGGGTTTTTCACAGTGGATCAGGATCCTGCCGGGTGTTTGGGATTTCACAGTGTATCAGGATCCTGCAAGGTGTGTATGGGGTTTTCACAGTCTATCAGGATCCTGCCAGATGTGAATGGGTTTTCACTGCGTATCAGGATCCTGCCAGATGTGAATGGTGTTTCACAGTGGGTCAGGATCCGGCCAGTTGTGTACGGGGTTTTCACAGTGTATCAGGATCCTGCCAGATGTGAATGAGGTTTTCACAGTGCATCAGGATCCTGCCAGATGTGTATGGGGTTTTCACAGTGCATCAGGATCCTTCCAGATGTGTATGTGTGTTTCACAGTGTATCAGGATCCTGCATCGTGTGTATGGGGTTTCACAGTTTATCAGGATCCTGCCAGGTGTGTATGGGGTTTTCACAGTGTATCAGGATCCTGCCAGGTGTGTATGGGGTTTTCACAGTGGATCAGGATCCTGCCAGGTGTGCATGTCGGTTTCACAGATTATCAGCATCCTGCCTGGTGTGTATGGGGATTTCACAGTGTATCAGGATCCTGCCAGGTGTATATGTGGGTTTCACAGTTTATCAGGATCCTGCCTGGTGTGTATGGGGTTTCACATTGGATCAGTATCCTGCCAGGTGTGTATTTGGGTTTCACAGTTTATCAGCATCCTGCCAGATGTGAATGGGGTTTCACAGTGGATCAGGATCCTGCCAGGTGTGTACGGGGTTTTCACAGTGGATCAGGATCCTGCCAGATGTGTATGGAGTTTTCACAGTGGATCAGGATCCTGCCAGGTGTGTATGGGGTTTTCACAGTGGATCAGGATCCTGCCAGGTGTGTCAGGGATTTCACAGTGTATCAGGATCCTGCCAGGTGTGTATGGAGTGTTTACAGTTTATCAAGGTGCTGCCAGGCGTGTATGGAGTTTTCACAGTGGATCAGGATCCTGCCAGGTGTGTATGGGGGTTTCACTGTGTATCAGGATCCTGCAGGTGTGTATGGGATTTCAATGTGTATCAGGATTCTTTCAGGTGTGTATGGGGTTTCACAGTGTATCAGGATCCTGCCAGATGTGAGTGGGGATTCACTGTGGATCAGGATCCTGACAGATGTGAATGGATTTTCACTGTGCATCAGGAACCTGCCAGGTGTGTACGGGGATTTCACAGTGCATCAGGCTCCTGCCAGGTGTGTATGGGGGTTTCACAGTATATCAGGATCCTGCCAGGTGTGTATTGGGGTTCCACAGTTTATCAGGATCCTGCCAGGTGTGCATGTGGGTTTCACAGTTTATCAGGATACTGCCAGATGTGAATGGGGTTTTCACAGTGCATCAGGATCCTGCCAGATATGTATGGGGTTTTCACAGTCCATCAGGTTCCTTCCAGATGTGTATGGGTGTTTCATAGTGTATCAGGATCCTGCATCGTGTGTATGGGGTTTCACAGTTTATCAGGATCCTGCCAGGTGTGTATGGGGTTTTCACAGTGTATCAGGATCTTCCAGGTGTGTATGGGGTTTTCGCAGAGTATCAGGATCCTGCCAGGTGTGTATGTGGGTTTCACAGATTATCAGCATCCTGCCTGGTGCATATGGGGATTTCACAGTGTATCAGGATCCTGCCAGGTGTGTATGTGGGTTTCACAGTTTATCAGGATCATGCCATATGTGAATGGGGTTTTCACAGTGCATCAGGATCCTGCCAGGTGTGTATGTGGGTTTCACAGATTATCAGGATCCTGCCAGATCTGAATGGGGTTTCACGGTGGTTCAGGATCCTGCCAGGTGTGTACGGGGTTTTCACAGTGGATCAGGATCCTGCCAGATGTGTATGGAGTTTTCACAGTGGATCTGGATCCTGCCAGGTGTGTATGGGATTTTCACAGTATATCAGGATCCTGCCAGGAGTGTCAGGGATTTCACAGTGTATCAGGATCCTGCCAGGTGTGTATGGGGTTTCACAGTGTATCAGGATCCTGCCAGGTGTGTATGGGGTTTCACAGTGTACCAGGATCCTGCCAGGTGTGTATGGGGTTTTCACAGTGTATCAGGATCCTGCCAGATGTGTATGGGGTTTTCACAGTCCATCAGGTTCCTCCAGATGTGTATGGGTGTTTCATAGTGTATCAGGATCCTGCATCGTGTGTATGGGGTTTCACAGTTTATCAGGATCCTGCCAGGTGTGTATGGGGTTTTCACAGTGTATCAGTATCTGCCAAGTGTGTATGGGGTTTTCGCAGAGTATCAGAATCCTGCCAGTTGTGTATGTGGGTTTCACAGATTATCAGCATCCTGACTGGTGCATATGGGGATTTCACAGTGTATCTGGATCCTGCCAGGTGTGTATGTGGGTTTCACAGTTTATCAGGATCCTGCCATATGTGAATGGGGTTTTCACAGTGCATCAGGATCCTGCCAGGTGTGTATGTGGGTTTCACAGATTATCAGGATCCTGCCATATGTGAATGGGGTTTCACGGTGGTTCAGGATCCTGCCAGGTGTGTACGGGGTTTTCACAGTGGATCAGGATCCTGCCAGATGTGTATGGAGTATTCACAGTGGATCAGGATCCTGCCAGGTGTGTATGGGATTTTCACAGTATATTAGGATCCTGCCAGGAGTGTCAGGGATTTCGCAGTGTATCAGGATCCTGCCAGGTGTGTATGGGGTTCCACAGTATACCAGGATCCTGCCAGGTGTGTATGGGGTTTCACAGTGTATCAGGATCCTGCCAGGTGTGTATGGGGTTTCACAGTGTATCGGGATCCAGCCAGATGTGAATGGGGTTTCACTGTGTATCAGGATCCTGCCAGGTGTGTACGGGGTTTTCACAGTGGATCAGGATCCTGCCAGATGTGTATGGAGTTTTCACAGTGGATCAGGATCCTGCCAGGTGTGTAAGGGGTTTCACAGTGTACCAGGATCCTGCCAGGTGTGTATGGGGTTTCACAGTGTATCAGGATCCTGCCAGGTGTGTATGGGGTTTCACAGTGTATCAGGATCCTGCCAGATGTGAATGGGGTTTCACTGTGTATCAGGATCCTGCCAGATGTGAATGGGGTTACACTGTGCATCAGGAACCTGCCAGGTGTTTACGGGGATTTCACAGTGCATCAGGCTCCTGCCAGGTGAGTATGGGGGTTCACAGTATATCAGGATCCTGCCAGGTGTGTATGGGTTTTCAAAGTATATCAGGATCCTGCCAGGTGTGTATGGGGGTATCACAGTTTATAAGGATCCCGCCAGGTGTGTGTGGTTGTTTCGCAGTTTATCAGCATCCTGCCAGGTGCGTATGGGGTATATACAGTGGATCAGGATCCTGCCAGGTATGTATGGTGTTTTCACAGTGGATCAGGATCCTGCCAGGTGTGTATGGGGTTTTCACAGTGTATCAGGATCCTGCCAAGTTTGTATGGGGTTTTCACAGTGGATCAGGATCCTGCCAGGTGTGTATGTGTTTTTCGCAGTGGATCAGGATCCTGCCAGGTGTGTGTGGGGTTTTCACAGTGTATCAGGATCCTGCCAGGTGTGTACGGGTTTTTCACCGTGCATCAGGATCCTGCCAGATATGTATTGGGTTTTCACAGTGCATCAGTATCCTTCCAGATGTGTATGGGTGTTTCACAGTGTATCAGGATCCTGCATCGTGTGGATGGGGTTTCACAGTTTATCAGGTTCCTGCCAGGTGTGTCTGAGGTTTTCACAGTGTATCAGGATCCTGCCAGGTGTGTATGTGGGTTTCACAGATTATCAGGATCCTTCCAGGTGTGTCTGGGATATTCGAAGTATATCAGGATCCTGCCAGTTGTGTATGTGGGTTTCACAGTTTATCAGGATCCTGCCCGGTGTGTATGTGCGTTTCACAGTTTATCAGGATCCTGACAGATGTGAATGGGGCTTCACTGTGTATCAGGATCCTGCCAGATGTGAATGGGGTTTCACTGTGCATCAGGAACCTGCCAGGTGTGTACCGGGATTTCACAGTGCATCAGGCTCCTGCCAGGTGTGTATGGGGGTTTCACAGTATATCAGGATCCTGCCAGATGTGAATGGGGTTTCACTGTGTATCAGGATGCTGCCAGATGTGAATGGGGTTTCACTGTGCATCAGGAACCTGCCAGGTGTGTACCGGGATTTCACAGTGCATCAGGATCCCGCCAGGTGTGTATGGGGGTTTCACAGTTTATCAGCATTCTGCCAGGTGCGTATGGGGTATATACAGTGGATCAGGATCCTGCCAGGTGTGTATGGGGTTTTCACAGTGTATCAGGATCCTGCCAGATGTGTATGGAGTTTTCACAGTGGATCAGGATCCTGCCAGGTGTGTATGGGGTTTCACTTTGTACCAGGATCCTGCCAGGTGTGTATGGGGTTTCACAGTGTATCAGGATCCTGCCAGGTGTGTATGGGGTTTCACAGTGTATCAGGATCCTGCCAGATGTGAATGGGGTTTCACTGTGTATCAGGATCCTGCCAGATGTGAATGGGGTCACACTGTGCATCAGGAACCTGCCAGGTGTTTACGGGGATTTCACAGTGCATCAGGCTCCTGCCAGGTGAGTATGGGGTTTCACAGTATATCAGGATCCTGCCAGGTGTGTATGGGTTTTCAAAGTATATCAGGATCCTGCCAGGTGTGTATGGGGGTATCACAGTTTATAAGGATCCCGCCAGGTGTGTGTGGTTGTTTCGCAGTTTATCAGCATCCTGCCAGGTGCGTATGGGGTATATACAGTGGATCAGGATCCTGCCAGGTATGTATGGTGTTTTCACAGTGGTTCAGGATCCTGCCAGGTGTGTATGGGGTTTTCACAGTGTATCAGGATCCTGCCAAGTTTGTATGGGGTTTTCAAAGTGGATCAGGATCCTGCCAGGTGTGTGTGGGGTTTTCACAGTGTATCAGGATCCTGCCAGGTGTGTACGGCTTTTTCACAGTGTATCAGGATCCTGCCAGATGTGAATAAGGTTTTCACCGTGCATCAGGATCCTGCCAGATAAGTATTGGGTTTTCACAGTGCATCAGTATCCTTCCAGATGTGTATGGGTGTTTCACAGTGTATCAGGATCCTGCATCGTGTGGATGGGGTTTCACAGTTTATCAGGTTCCTGCCAGGTGTGTCTGAGGTTTTCACAGTGTATCAGGATCCTGCCAGGTGTGTATGTGGGTTTCACAGATTATCAGGATCCTTCCACGTGTGTCTGGGATATTCAAAGTATATCAGGATCCTGCCAGTTGTGTATGTGGGTTTCACAGTTTATCAGGATCCTGCCCGGTGTGTATGTGCGTTTCACAGTTTATCAGGATCCTGACAGATGTGAATGGGGCTTCACTGTGTATCAGGATCCTGCCAGATGTGAATGGGGTTTCACTGTGCATCAGGAACCTGCCAGGTGTGTACCGGGATTTCACAGTGCATCAGGCTCCTGCCAGGTGTGTATGGGGGTTTCACAGTATATCAGGATCCTGCCAGATGTGAATGGGGTTTCACTGTGTATCAGGATGCTGCCAGATGTGAATGGGGTTTCACTGTGCATCAGGAACCTGCCAGGTGTGTACCGGGATTTCACAGTGCATCAGGATCCCGCCAGGTGTGTATGGGGGTTTCACAGTTTATCAGCATTCTGCCAGGTGCGTATGGGGTATATACAGTGGATCAGGATCCTGCCAGGTGTGTATGGGGTTAACACAGTGGATCAGGATCCTGCCAGGTGTGTGTGGGGTTTTCACAGTGCATCAGGATCCTGCCGGTTGTGTATGGGGTTTTCACAGTGTATCAGGATCCTGGCAGATGTGAATGGGGTTTCACTGCGTATCAGGATCCAGCCAGATGTAAATGGTGTTCCACAGTGGATCAGGATCCTGCCAGATGTGTATGGGTGTTTCACAGTGTATCAGGATCCTGCATCGTGTGTATGGGGTTTCACAGTTTATCTGTTTCCTGCCAGGTGTGTATGGGGTTTTCACAGTGTATCAGGATCCTGCCAGGAGTGTATGGGGTTTTCACAGGGTATGAGGATCCTGCCAGGTGTGTATGTGTATTTCACAGTTTATCAGGACACTGCCAGGTGTGTCTGGGGTTTTCACAGATTATCAGGATCCTGCCAGGTGTGTATGGGGGTTTCACAGTTTATCAGGATCCTGCCTGGTGTGCATGTGGGTTTCACAGTTTATCAGGATCCTGCCAGATGTGAATGGGGTGTTCACAGTGCATCAGGATCCTGTCAGATGTGTATGGGGTTGCACAGTTTATCAGGATCCTGCCAGGGGTGTATGGGGTTTTCACAGTGTATCAGGATCCTGCCAGGTGTGTATGGGGTTTTCACAGTGTATCAGGATCCTGCAGGTGTGTATGTGGGTTTCACAGTTTATCAGCATCCTGCCTGGTGTGTATGGGTAATTCACAGTGTATCAGGATCGTGCCAGGTGTGTATGTGGGATTCACAGTTTATCAGGATCCTGGTTGGTGTGTATGGGTTTTCACAGTGGATGAGGATCCTGCCAGGTGTGTATGTGGGATTCACAGTTTATCAGGATCCTGGTTGGTGTGTATGGGTTTTCACAGTGGATCAGGATCCTGCCAGATGTGTATGGAGATTTCACAGTGGATCAGGATACTGCCAGGTGTGTATGGGTGTTTCACAGTGTATCTGGATCCTGCATCGTCTGTATGGGGGTTCACAGTTTATCTGGTTCCTGCCAGGTGTGTATGGGGTTTTCACAGTGTATCAGGATCCTGCCAGGTGTGTATGGGGTTTTCACAGTGTATCAGGATCCTGCCAGGTGTGTATGTGGGTTTCACAGTTTATCTGGTTCCTGCCAGGTGTGTATGGGGTTTTCACAGTGTATCAGGATCCTGCCAGGTGTGTATGGGGGTTTCACAGTTTATCAGGATCCTGCCTGGTGTGTATGTGGGTTTCACAGCTTATCAGGATCCTGCCAGATGTGAATGGGGTTTTCACAGTGCATCAGAATCCTGTCAGATGTGTATGGGGTATATTTACAGTGGATCAGGATCCTGCCAGGTGTGCATGGGGGTTTCACTGTGTATCAGGATCCTGCCAGGTGTGTATGGGGTTTCTCAGTGCATCAGGATCCTGCCAGGTGTGTATGGGGTTTCACAGTGTCTCAGGACCCTGCCAGATGTGAATGGGGTTTCACTGTGTATCAGGATCCTGCCATATGTGAATGGGGTTTCACTGTGCATCAGGAACCTGCCAGGTGTGCACGGGGATTTCACAGTATATCAGGCTCCTACCAGGTGTGTATGGGGGTTTCACAGTATATCAGGATCCTGCCAGGTGTGTATGGGGTTTCACAGTATATCAGGATCCTGCCAGGTGTGTATGGGGGTTTCACAGTATATCAGGATCCTGCCAGGTGTGTATGGGGTTTCACAGTATATTAGGATCCTGCCAGGTGTGTATGGGGGTTTCACTGTTTATGAGGATCCTGCCAGGTGTGTATGGGGGATTTACAGTTTTTCAGCATCCTGCCAGGTGCGTATGGGGTATATGTACAGTGGATCAGGATCCTGCCAGGTGTGTATGGTGTTTTCACAGTGTATCAGGATCCTGCCAGGTGTGTATGCGGTTTACACAGTGTATCAGTATCCTGCCAGGTGTGTATGCGGTTTACACAGTGTATCAGGATCCTGCCAAGTGTGTATGGGGTTTTCACAGTGGATCACGATCCTGCCAGGTGTGCATGGGGTTTTCTCAGTGGATCAGGATCCTGCCAGGTGTGTATGGGGTTGCACAATTTATCAGGATCCTGCCAGGGGTGTATGGGGTTTTCACAGTGTATCAGGATCCTGCCAGGTGTGTATGGGGTTTCACAGTGTATCAGGATCCTGCCAGGTGTGTATGTGGGTTTCACAGTTTATCAGCATCCTGCCTGGTGTGTATGGGTAATTCACAGTGTATCAGGATCCTGCCAGGTGTGTATGTGGGATTCACAGTTTATCAGGATCCTGGTTGTTGTGTATGGGCTTTCACAGTGGATGAGGATCCTGCCAGGTGTGTATGTGGGTTTCACAGTTTATCAGGATCCTGCCAGATGTGAATGGGGTTTCACAGTGGATCAGGATCCTGCCAGGTGTGTATGGGGGTTTCACAGTATATCAGGATCCTGCCAGGTGTGTATGGGGTTTCACAGTATATTAGGATCCTGCCAGGTGTGTATGGGGGTTTCACTGTTTATGAGGATCCTGCCAGGTGTGTATGGGGGATTTACAGTTTTTCAGCATCCTGCCAGGTGCGTATGGGGTATATGTACAGTGGATCAGGATCCTGCCAGGTGTGTATGGTGTTTTCACAGTGTATCAGGATCCTGCCAGGTGTGTATGCGGTTTACACAGTGTATCAGGATCCTGCCAGGTGTGTATGGTGTTTTCACAGTGTATCAGTATCCTGCCAGGTGTGTATGCGGTTTACACAGTGTATCAGGATCCTGCCAAGTGTGTATGGGGTTTTCACAGCGGATCACGATCCTGCCAGGTGTGCATGGGGTTTTCTCAGTGGATCAGGATCCTGCCAGGTGTGTATGGGGTTGCACAATTTATCAGGATCCTGCCAGGGGTGTATGGGGTTTTCACAGTGTATCAGGATCCTGCCAGGTGTGTATGGGGTTTTCACAGTGTATCAGGATCCTGCCAGGTGTGTATGTGGGTTTCACAGTTTATCAGCATCCTGCCTGGTGTGTATGGGTAATTCACAGTGTATCAGGATCCTGCCAGGTGTGTATGTGGGATTCACAGTTTATCAGGATCCTGGTTGGTGTGTATGGGTTTTCACAGTGGATGAGGATCCTGCCAGGTGTGTATGTGGGTTTCACAGTTTATCAGGATCCTGCCAGATGTGTATGGGGGTTTCACAGTATATCAGGATCCTGCCAGGTGTGTATGGGGTTTCACAGTATATCAGGATCCTGCCAGGTGTGTATGGGGGTTTCACAGTATATCAGGATCCTGCCAGGTGTGTATGGGGTTTCACAGTATATTAGGATCCTGCCAGGTGTGTATGGGGGTTTCACTGTTTATGAGGATCCTGCCAGGTGTGTATGGGGGATTTACAGTTTTTCAGCATCCTGCCAGATGCGTATGGGGTATATGTACAGTGGATCAGGATCCTGCCAGGTGTGTATGGTGTTTTCACAGTGTATCAGGATCCTGCCAGGTGTGTATGCGGTTTACACAGTGTATCAGGATCCTGCCAGGTGTGTATGGTGTTTTCACAGTGTATCAGTATCCTGCCAGGTGTGTATGCGGTTTACACAGTGTATCAGGATCCTGCCAAGTGTGTATGGGGTTTTCACAGTGGATCACGATCCTGCCAGGTGTGCATGGGGTTTTCTCAGTGGATCAGGATCCTGCCAGGTGTGTATGGGGTTGCACAATTTATCAGGATCCTGCCAGGGGTGTATGGGGTTTTCACAGTGTATCAGGATCCTGCCAGGTGTGTATGGGGTTTTCACAGTGTATCAGGATCCTGCCAGGTGTGTATGTGGGTTTCACAGTTTATCAGCATCCTGCCTGGTGTGTATGGGTAATTCACAGTGTATCAGGATCCTGCCAGGTGTGTATGTGGGATTCACAGTTTATCAGGATCCTGGTTGGTGTGTATGGGTTTTCACAGTGGATGAGGATCCTGCCAGGTGTGTATGTGGGTTTCACAGTTTATCAGGATCCTGCCAGATGTGAATGGGGTTTCACAGTGGATCAGGATCCTGCCAGGTGTGTATGGGGGTTTCACAGTATATCAGGATCCTGCCAGGTGTGTATGGGGTTTCACAGTATATTAGGATCCTGCCAGGTGTGTATGGGGGTTTCACTGTTTATGAGGATCCTGCCAGGTGTGTATGGGGGATTTACAGTTTTTCAGCATCCTGCCAGGTGCGTATGGGGTATATGTACAGTGGATCAGGATCCTGCCAGGTGTGTATGGTGTTTTCACAGTGTATCAGGATCCTGCCAGGTGTGTATGCGGTTTACACAGTGTATCAGGATCCTGCCAGGTGTGTATGGTGTTTTCACAGTGTATCAGTATCCTGCCAGGTGTGTATGCGGTTTACACAGTGTATCAGGATCCTGCCAAGTGTGTATGGGGTTTTCACAGTGGATCACGATCCTGCCAGGTGTGCATGGGGTTTTCTCAGTGGATCAGGATCCTGCCAGGTGTGTATGGGGTTGCACAATTTATCAGGATCCTGCCAGGGGTGTATGGGGTTTTCACAGTGTATCAGGATCCTGCCAGGTGTGTATGGGGTTTTCACAGTGTATCAGGATCCTGCCAGGTGTGTATGTGGGTTTCACAGTTTATCAGCATCCTGCCTGGTGTGTATGGGTAATTCACAGTGTATCAGGATCCTGCCAGGTGTGTATGTGGCATTCACAGTTTATCAGGATCCTGGTTGGTGTGTATGGGTTTTCACAGTGGATGAGGATCCTGCCAGGTGTGTATGTGGGTTTCACAGTTTATCAGGATCCTGCCAGATGTGAATGGGGTTTCACAGTGGATCAGGATCCTGCCAGGTGTGTACGGGTTTTCACAGTGGATCAGGATCCTGCCAGATGTGTATGGAGATTTCACAGTGGATCAGGATACTGCCAGGTGTGTATGGGTGTTTCACAGTGTATCTGGATCCTGCATCGTCTGTATGGGGGTTCACAGTTTATCTGGTTCCTGCCAGGTGTGTATGGGGTTTTCACAGTGTATCAGGATCCTGCCAGGTGTGTATGGGGTTTTCACAGTGTATCAGTATCCTGCCAGGTGTGTATGTGGGTTTCACAGGTTATCTGGTTCCTGCCAGGTGTGTATGGGGTTTTTACAGTGTATCAGGATCCTGCCAGGTGTGTATGGGGGTTTCACAGTTTATCAGGATCCTGCCTGGTGTGTATGTGGGTTTCACAGTTTATCAGGATCCTGCCAGATGTGAATGGGATTTTCACAGTGCATCAGAATCCTGTCAGATGTGTATGGGGTATATTTACAGTGGATCAGGATCCTGCCAGGTGTGCATGGGGGTTTCACTGTGTATCAGGATCCTGCCAGGTGTGTATGGGGTTTCTCAGTGTATCAGGATCCTGCCAGGTGTGTATGGGGTTTCACAGTGTCTCAGGACCCTGCCAGATGTGAATGGGGTTTCACTGTGTATCAGGATCCTGCCAGATGTGAATGGGGTTTCACTGTGCATCAGGAACCTGCCAGGTGTGCACGGGGATTTCACAGTATATCAGGCTCCTGCCAGGTGTGTATGGGGGTTTCACAGTATATCAGGATCCTGCCAGGTGTGTATGGGGTTTCACAGTATATCAGGATCCTGCCAGGTGTGTATGGGGGTTTCACAGTATATCAGGATCCTGCCAGGTGTGTATGGGGTTTCACAGTATATCAGGATCCTGCCAGGTGTGTATGGGGGTTTCACTGTTTATGAGGATCCTGCCAGGTGTGTATGGGGGATTTACAGTTTTTCAGCATCCTGCCATTTGCGTATGGGGTATATGTACAGTGGATCAGGTTCCTGCCAGGTGTGTATGGTGTTTTCACAGTGTATCAGGATCCTGCCAGGTGTGTATGCGGTTTACACAGTGTATCAGGATCCTGCCAGGTGTGTATGGTGTTTTCACAGTGTATCAGTATCCTGCCAGGTGTGTATGCGGTTTACACAGTGTATCAGGATCCTGCCAAGTGTGTATGGGGTTTTCACAGTGGATCACGATCCTGCCAGGTGTGTATGGGGTTTTCTCAGTGGATCAGGATCCTGCCAGGTGTGTGTAGGGTTTTCACAGTGTATCAGAATCCTGCCAGGTGTGTTTGGGGTTTTCACAGTCCATCAGGATCCTGCCAGGTGTGTCTGGGGTTTTCACAGTTTAACAGGATCCTGACAGGTGTGTATGGGGGTTTAACGGTTTATCTGGATCCTGCCAGCTGTGCATGTGAGTTTCACAGATTATCAGGATCCTGCCAGATGTGACTGGGGTTTCACTGTGTATCAGGATCCTGCCAGATGTGAACGGGGTTTCACTGTGCATCAGGAATCTGCAAGGTGTGTACGGGGATTTCACAGTGCATCAGGCTCCTGCCAGGTGTGTATGGGGGTTTCGCAGTATATCAGGATCCTGCCAGGTGTGTATGGGTTTTCACAGTATATCAGGATCCTGCCAGGTGTGTATGGGGGTTTCACAGTTTATCAGGATCCCGCCAGGTGTGTATGGGGGTTTCACAGTTTATCAGCATCCTGCCAGGTGCGTATGGGGTATATACAGTGGATCAAGATCCTGCCAGATGTGTATGGTGTTTTCACAGTGTATCAGGATCCTGCCAGGTGTGCATGGGGTTTTCACAGTGCAACAGGATCCTGCCAAGTGTGTATGGTGTTTTCACAGTGGATCAGGATCCTGCCAGGTGTGTATGGGGTTTCACAGTTGATCAAGATCCTGCCAGATGTGTGTGGGGTTTTCACAATGTATCAGGATCCTGCCAGGTGTCTTTGGGGTTTTCACAGTGGATCAGGATCCTGCCAGGTGTGTATGGGGTTTCACAGTTGATCAAGATCCTGCCAGATATGTATGGGGTTTTCACAGTGCATCAGGATCCTTCCAGATGTGCATGTGTGTTTCACAGTGTATCAGGATCCTGCATCGTGTGTATGGGGTTTCACAGTTTATCAGGATCCTGCCAGGTGTGTATGGGGTTTTCACAGTGTATCAGGATCCTGCCAGGTGTGTATGGGGTTTTCACAGTGTATCAGGATCCTGCCAGGTGCATATGTGGGTTTCACAGTTTATCAGGACACTGCCAGGTGTGTCTGGAGTTTTCACAGATTATCAGGATCCTGCCAAGTGTGTATGGAGTTATCACAGTGCATCAGGATCCTGTCAGATGTGTATGGGGTTTTCACAGTCCATCAGTTTGCTTCCAGATGTGTATGGGGTATATATACATTGGATCAGGATCCTGCCAGGTGTGTATGGGGTTTCACAGTTTATCAGGATCCTGCCAGGGGTGTATGGGGTTTTCACATTGTATCAGGATCCTGCCAGATGTGAATGGGATTTCACTGCGTATCAGGATCCTGCCAGATGTGAATGGTGTTTCACAGTGGATCAGCATCCTGCCAGGTGTGTACGGGGTTTTCACAGTGTATCAGGATCCTGCCAGATGTGTATGGAGATTTCACAGTGGATCAGGATCCTGCCAGATGTGAATGAGGTTTTCACAGTGCATCAGGATCCTGCCAGATGTGTATGGGGTTTTCA
This sequence comes from Heterodontus francisci, assembly GCF_036365525.1. Classification (NCBI taxonomy): domain Eukaryota; kingdom Metazoa; phylum Chordata; class Chondrichthyes; order Heterodontiformes; family Heterodontidae; genus Heterodontus; species Heterodontus francisci. Next base: position 4,335,288 of record NW_027141655.1, on the reverse strand, counting down.
CAGTGCATCAGGATCCTTCCAGATGTGCATGAGTGTTTCACAGTGTATCAGGATCCTGCATCGTGTGTATGGGGTTTCACAGTTTATCAGGATCCTGCCAGGTGTGTATGGGGTTTTCACAGTGTATCAGGATCCTGCCAGGTGTGTGTGGGGTTTTCACAGTGTATCAGGATCCTGCCAGGTGTATATGTGGGTTTCACAGTTTATCAGGACACTGCCAGGTGTGTCTGGGGTTTTCAAAGATTATCAGGATCATGCCAGGTGTGTATGGGGGTTTCACAGTGGATCAGGATCCTGCCTGTTGTTTCTGTGGGTTTCACAGTTTATCAGGATCCTGCCATATGTGAATGGGGTTTTCACAGTGCATCAGGATCCTGTCAGATGTGTCTGGGGTTTTCACAGTCCATCAGTTTGCTTCCAGATGTGTATGGGGTATATATACAGTGGATCAGGATCCAGCCAGGTGTGTATGGGGTTTCACAGTTTATCAGGATCCTGCCAGGGGTGTATGGGGTTTTCACAGTGTATCAGGATCCTGCCAGGTGTGTATGGGGTTTTCACAGTGTATCAGGATCCTGCCAGGTGTGTATGTGGGTTTCACAGTTTATCAGCATCCTGCCTGGTGTGTTTGGGGATTTCACAGTGTATCAGGATCCTGCCAGGTGTGTATGTGGGTTTCACAGTTTATCTGGATCCTGGTTGGTGTGTATGGGTTTTCACAGTGGATCAGGATCCTGCCAGGTGTGTATGTGGGTTTCACAGTTTATCAGGATCCTGCCTGATGCGAATGGGGCTTCACAGTGGATCAGGATCCTGCCAGGTGTGTACGGGTTTTCACAGTGGATCAGGATCCTGCCAGATTTGTATGGAGATTTCACAGTGGATCAGGATACTGCCAGGTGTGTATGGGTGTTTCACAGTGTATCAGGATCCTGCATCGTCTGTATGGGGTTTCCCAGTTTATCTGGTTCCTGCCAGGTGTGTATGGGGTTATCACAGTGTATCAGGATCCTGCCAGGTGTGTATGGGGTTCTCACAGTGTATCAGGATCCTGCCAGTTGTTTATGTGGATTTCACAGTTTATCAGGACACTGCCAGGTGTGTCTGGGGTTTTCACAGATTATCAGGATCCTGCCAGGTGTGTTTGGGGGTTTCACAGTTTATCAGGATCCTGCCTGGTGTGTATGTGGGTTTCACAGTTTATCAGCATCCTGCCTGGTGTGTATGGGTAATTCACAGTGTATCAGGATCCTGTCAGATGTCTATGGGGTTTTCTCAGTCCATCAGTTTGCTTCCAGATGTGTATGGGGTATATTTACAGTGGATCAGGATCCTGCCAGGTGTGTATGGGGTTTCACAGTTTATCAGGATCCTGCCAGGGGTTTATGGGGTTTTCACAGTGTATCAGGATCCTGCCAGGTGTGTATGGGGTTTTCACAGTGTATCAGGATCCTGCCAGGTGTGTATCTGGGTTTCACAGTTTATCAGCATCCTGCCTGGTGTGTATGGGGATTTCACAGTGTATCAGGATCCTGCAAGGTGTGTATGTGGGTTTCACAGTTTATCAGGATCCTGCTTGGTGTGTATGGGTTTTCACAGTGGATCAGGATCCTGCCAGGTGTGTATGTGGGTTTCACAGTTTATCAGGATCCTGCCAGATGTGAATGGGGTTTCACAGTGGATCAGGATCCTGCCAGGTGTGTACGGGTTTTCACAGTGGATCAGGATCCTGCCAGATGTGTATGGAGATTTCACAGTGGATCAGGATACTGCCAGGTGTGTATGGGGTTTTCACAATGGATCAGGATCCTGCCAGATGTGAATGGGGTTTCACTGTGCATCAGGAACCTGCCAGGTGTGCACGGGGATTTCACAGTGCATCAGGCTCCTGCCAGGTGTGTATGGGAGTTTCACAGTATATCAGGCTCCTGCCAGGTGTGTCTGGGGTTTCACAGTATATCAGGATCCTGCCAGGTGTGTATGGGGGTTTCACTGTTTATGAGGATCCTGCCAGGTGTGTCTGGGGGATTTACAGTTTATCAGCATCCTGCCAGGTGTGTATGGGGTATATGTACAGTGGATCAGGATCCTGCCAGGTGTGTATGGTGTTTTCACAGTGTATCAGGATCCTGCCAGGTGTGTATGCGGTTTACACAGTGTATCAGGATCCTGCCAAGTGTGTATGGGGTTTTCACAGTGGATCACGATCCTGCCAGGTGTGTATGGGGTTTTCTCAGTGGATCAGGATCCTGCCAGGTGTGTGTGGGGTTTTCACAGTGTATCAGGATGCTGCCAGGTGTGTCTGGGGTTTTCACAGTTTATCAGGATCCTGACAGGTGTGTATGGGGGTTTAACGGTTTATCAGGATCCTGCCAGGTGTGTATGTGAGTTTCACAGATTATCAGTATCCTGCCAGATGTGACTGGGGTTTCACTGTGTATCAGGATCCTGCCAGATGTGAACGGGGTTTCACTGTGCATCAGGAATCTGCCAGGTGTGTACGGGGATTTCACAGTGCATTAGGCTCCTGCCAGGTGTGTATGGGGGTTTCACAGTATATCAGGATCCTGCCAGGTCTGTATGGGTTTTCACAGTATATCAGGATCCTGCCAGGTGTGTCTGGGGGTTTCACAGTTTATCAGGATCCCGCCAGGTGTGTATGGGGGTTTCACAGTTTATCGGCATCCTGCCAGGTGCGTATGGGGTATATACAGTGGATCAAGATCCGGCCAGATCTGTATGGTGTTTTCACAGTGTATCAGGATCCTGCCAGGTGTGTATGGGGTTTTCACAGTGCAACAGGATCCTGCCAAGTGTGTATGGTGTTTTCACAATGGATCAGGATCCTGCCGGGTGTGTATGGTGTTTCACAGTGGATCAAGATCCTGCCAGGTGTGTGTGGGGTTTTCACAATGTATCAGGATCCTGCCTGGTGTGTCTTTGGGGTTTTCACAGTGTATCAGGATCCTGCCAGATGTGAATGGGATTTCACTGCGTATCAGGAACCTGCCAGATGTGAATGGTGTTTCACTGTGGATCAGGATCCTGCCAGGTGTGTACGGGGTGTTCATAGTGTATCAGGATCCTGCTTCGTGTGTATGGGGTTTCACAGTTTATCAGGATCCTGCCAGGTGTGTATGGGGTTTTCACAGTGTATCAGGATCCTGCCAGGTGTGTATGGGGTTTTCACAGTGTATCAGGATCCTGCCAGGTGCACATGTGGGTTTCACAGTTTATCAGGACACTGCCAGGTGTGTCTGGGGTTTTCACAGATTATCAGGATCCTGACAGGTGTGTATGGAGTTATCACAGTGCATCAGGATCCTGTCAGATGTGTATGGGGTTTTCACAGTCCATCAGTTTCTTTCCAGATGTGTATGGGGTATATATACAGTGGATCAGGATCCTGCCAGGGGTGTATGGGGTTTTCACAGTGTATCAGGATCCTGCCAGATGTGAATGGGATTTCACTGCGTATCAGGATCCTGCCAGATGTGAATGGTGTTTCACAGTCGATCAGGATCCTGCCAGGTGTGTACGGGGTTTTCACAGTGTATCAGGATCCTGCCAGATGTGTATGGAGATTTCACAGTGGATCAGCATCCTGCCAGATGTGAATGAGATTTTCACAGTGCATCAGGATCCTGCCAGATGTGTATGGGGTTTTCACAGTGCATCAGGATCCTGCCAGATGTGAATGGGATTTCACTGCGTATCAGGATCCTGCCAGATGTGAATGGTGTTTCACAGTGTATCAGGATCCTGCATCGTGTGTATGGGGTTTCACAGTTTATCAGGATCCTGCAAGGTGTGTATGGGGTTTTCACAGTGTATCAGGATCCTGCCAGGTGTGTATGGGGTTTTCACAGTGTATCAGGATGCTGCCAGGTGGATATGTGGTTTTCACAGTTTATCAGGACACTGCCAGGTGTGTCTGGGGTTTTCACAGATTATCAGGATCCTGCCAGGTGTGTATGGGGGTTTCACAGTTTATCAGGATCCTGCCAGGTGTGTCTGTGGGTTTCACAGTTTATCAGGATCCTGCCATATGTGAATGGGGTTTTCACAGTGCATCAGGATCCTGTCAGATGTGTATGGGGTTTTCACAGTCCATCAGTTTGCTTCCAGATGTGTATGGGGTATGTATACAGTGGATCAGGATCCAGCCAGGTGTGTATGGGGTTTCACAGTTTATCAGGATCCTGCCAGGCATGCATGGGGTTTTCACAGTGTATCAGGATCCTGCCAGGTGTGTATGGGGTTTTCACAGTGTATCAGGATCCTGCCAGGTGTGTATGTGGGTTTCACAGTTTATCAGCATCCTGCCTGGTGTGTTTGGGGATTTCACAGTGTATCAGGATCCTGCCAGGTGTGTATGTGGGTTTCACAGTTTATCTGGATCCTGGTTGGTGTGTATGGGTTTTCACAGTGGATCAGGATCCTGCCAGGTGTGTATGTGGGTTTCACAGTTTATCAGGATCCTGCCAGATGTGAATGGGGCTTCACAGTGGATCAGGATCCTGCCAGGTGTGTACGGGTTTTCACAGTGGATCAGGATCCTGCCAGATGTGTATGGAGATTTCTCAGTGGATCAGGATACTGCCAGGTGTGTATGGGTGTTTCACAGTGTATCAGGATCCTGCATCGTCTGTATGGGGTTTCACAGTTTATCTGGTTCCTGCCAGGTGTGTATGGGGTTTTCACAGTGTATCAGGATCCTGCCAGGTGTGTATGGGGTTTTCACAGTGTATCAGGATCCTGCCAGTTGTTTATGTGGGTTTCACAGTTTATCAGGACACTGCCAGGTGTGTCTGGGGTTTTCACAGATTATCAGGATCCTGCCAGGTGTGTTTGGGGGTTTCACAGTTTATCAGGATCCTGCCTGGGGTGCATGTGGGTTTCACAGTTTATCAGGATCCTGCCAGATGTGAATGGGGTTTTCACAGTGCATCAGAATCCTGTCAGATGTCTATGGGTTTTTCTCAGTCCATCAGTTTGCTTCCAGATGTGTATGGGGTATATTTACAGTGGATCAGGATCCTGCCAGGTGTGTATGGGGTTTCACAGTTTATCAGGATCCTGCCAGGTGTGTATGGGGTTTTCACAGTGTATCAGGATCCTGCCAGGTGTGTATCTGGGTTTCACAGTTTATCAGCATCCTGCCTGGTGTGTATGGGGATTTCACAGTGTATCAGGATCCTGCCAGGTGTGGATGTGGGTTTCACAGTTTATCAGGATCCTGCTTGGTGTGTATGGGTTTTCACAGTGGATCAGGATCCTGCCAGGTGTGTATGTGGGTTTCACAGTTTATCAGGATCCTGCCAGATGTGAATGGGGTTTCACAGTGGATCAGGATCCTGCCAGGTGTGTACGGGTTTTCACAGTGGATCAGGATCCTGCCAGATGTGTATGGAGATTTCACAGTGGATCAGGATCCTGCCAGGTGTGTATGGGGTTTTCACAGTGGATCAGGATCCTGCCAGGTGTGTCAGGGATTTCACAGTGGATCAGGATCCTGCCAGGTGTGTGTGGGGTTTTCACAGTTTATCAAGGTCCTGCCAGGCGTGTATGGGGTTTTCACAGTGGATCAGGATCCTGCCAGGTGTGCATGGGGGTTTCACTGTGTATCAGGATCCTGCCAGGTGTGTATGGGGTTTCTCAGTGTATCAGGATCCTTCCAGGTGTGTATGGGGTTTCACAGTGTCTCAGGATCCTGCCAGATGTGAATGGGGTTTCACTGTGCATCAGGAACCTGCCAGGTGTGCACGGGGATTTCACAGTGCATCAGGCTCCTGCCAGGTGTGTATGGGAGTTTCACAGTATATCAGGCTCCTGCCAGGTGTGTCTGGGGTTTCACAGTATATCAGGATCCTGCCAGGTGTGTATGGGGGTTTCACAGTTTATGAGGATCCTGCCAGGTGTGTCTGGGGGATTTACAGTTTATCAGCATCCTGCCAGGTGCGTATGGGGGATATTTACAGTGGATCAGGATCCTGCCAGGTGTGTATGGTGTTTTCACAGTGTATCAGGATCCTGCCAGGTGTGTATGCGGTTTACACAGTGTATCAGGATCCTGCCAAGTGTGTATGGGGTTTTCACAGTGGATCACGATCCTGCCAGGTGTGTATGGGGTTTTCTCAGTGGATCAGGATCCTGCCAGGTGTGTGTGGGGTTTTCACAGTGTATCACGATGCTGCCAGGTGTGTTTGGGGTTTTCACAGTCCATCAGGATCCTGCCAGGTGTGTCTGGGGTTTTCACAGTTTATCAGGATCCTGACAGGTGTGTATGGGGGTTTAACGGTTTATCAGGATCCTGCCAGGTGTGTATGTGTGCTTCACTGATTATCAGGATCCTGCCAGATGTGACTGGGGTTTCACTGTGTATCAGGATCCTGCCAGATGTGAACGGGGTTTCACTGTGTATCAGGAATCTGCCAGGTGTGTACGGGGATTTCACAGTGCATCAGGCTCCTGCCAGGTGTGTATGGGGGTTTCACAGTATATCAGGATCCTGCCAGGTCTGTATGGGTTTTCACAGTATATCAGGATCCTGCCAGGTGTGTCTGGGGGTTTCACAGTTTATCAGGATCCTGCCAGGTGTGTATGGGGGTTTCACAGTTTATCAGCATCCTGCCAGGTGCGTATGGGGTAAATACAGTGGATCAAGATCCGGCCAGATGTGCATGGTGTTTTCACAGTGTATCAGGATCCTGCCAGGTGTGTATGGGGTTTTCACAGTGCAACAGGATCCTGCCAAGTGTGTATGGTGTTTTCACAGTGGATCAGGATCCTGCCAGGTGTGTATGGGGTTTCACAGTGGATCAAGATCCTGCCAGGTGTGTGTGGGGTTTTCACAATGTATCAGGATCCTGCCTGGTGTGTCTTTGGGGTTTTCACAGTGTATCAGGATCCTGCCAGATGTGAATGGGATATCACTGCGTATCAGGAACCTGCCAGATGTGAATGGTGTTTCACTGTGGATCAGGATCCTGCCAGGTGTGTACGGGGTGTTCACAGTGTATCAGGATCCTGCTTCGTGTGTATGGGGTTTCACAGTTTATCAGGATCCTGCCAGGTGTGTATGGGGTTTTCACAGTGTATCAGGATGCTGCCAGGTGTGTATGGGGTTTTCACAGTGTATCAGGATCCTGCCAGGTGCACATGTGGGTTTCACAGTTTATCAGGACACTGCCAGGTGTGTCTGGGGTTTTCACAGATTATCAGGATCCTGCCAGGTGTGTATGGAGTTATCACAGTGCATCAGGATCCTGTCAGATGTGTATGGGGTTTTCACAGTCCATCAGTTTGTTTCCAGATGTGTATGGGGTATATATACAGTGGATCAGGATCCTGCCAGGTGTGTATGGGGTTTCACAGTTTATCAGGATCCTGCCAGGTGTGTATGGGGTTTTCACAGTGTATCAGGATCCTGCCAGATGTGAATGGGATTTCACTGCGTATCAGGATCCTGCCAGATGTGAATGGTGTTTCACAGTCGATCAGGATCCTGCCAGGTGTGTACGGGGTTTTCACAGTGTATCAGGATCCTGCCAGATGTGTATGGAGATTTCACAGTGGATCAGGATCCTGCCAGATGTGAATGAGGTTTTCACAGTGCATCAGGATCCTGCCAGATGTGTATGGGGTTTTCACAGTGTATCAGGATCCTGCATCGTGTGTATGGGGTTTCACAGTTTATCAGGATCCTGCCAGGTGTGCATGGGGTTTTCACAGTGTATCAGGATCCTGCCAGGTGTGTATCGGGTTTTCACAGTGTATCAGGATGCTGCCAGGTGTGTATGTGGTTTTCACAGTTTATCAGGACACTGCCAGGTGTGTCTGGGGTTTTCACAGATTATCAGGATCCTGCCAGGTGTGTATGTGGTTTTCACAGTTTATCAGGACACTGCCAGGTGTGTCTGGGGTTTTCACAGATTATCAGGATCCTGCCAGGTGTGTATGGGGGTTTCACAGTTTATCAGGATCCTGCCTGGTGTGTCTGTGGGTTTCACAGTTTATCAGGATCCTGCCATATGTGAATGGGGTTTTCACAGTGCATCAGGATCCTGTCAGATGTGTATGGGGTTTTCACAGTCCATCAGTTTGCTTCCAGATGTGTATGGGGTATATATACAGTGGATCAGGATCCAGCCAGGTGTGTATGGGGTTTCACAGTTTATCAGGATCCTGCCAGGCATGCATGGGGTTTTCACAGTGTATCAGGATCCTGCCAGGTGTGTATGTGGGTTTCACAGTTTATCAGCATCCTGCCTGGTGTGTTTGGGGATTTCACAGTGTATCAGGATCCTGCCAGGTGTGTATGTGGGTTTCACAGTTTATCTGGATCCTGCTTGGTGTGTATGGGTTTTCACAGTGGATCAGGATCCTGCCAGGTGTGTATGTGGGTTTCACAGTTCATCAGGATCCTGCCAGATGTGAATGGGGCTTCACAGTGGATCAGGATCCTGCCAGGTGTGTAGGGGTTTTCACAGTGGATCAGGATCCTGCCAGATGTGTATGGAGATTTCACAGTGGATCAGGATACTGCCAGGTGTGTATAGGTGTTTCACAGTGTATCAGGATCCTGCATCGTCTGTATGGGGTTTCACAGTTTATCTGGTTCCTGCCAGGTGTGTATGGGGTTTTCACAGTGTATCAGGATCCTGCCAGGGGTTTATGGGGTTTTCACAGTGGATCAGGATCCTGCCAGGTGTGTATGGGGTTTTCACAGTGTATCAGGAACCTGCCAGGTGTGTCTGGGGTTTTCAAAGATTATCAGGATCCTGCCTGGTGTGTATGGGGATTTCACAGTGTATCAGGATCCTGCCAGGTGTGTATGTGGGTTTCACAGTTTATCAGGATCCTGCCAGATGTGAATGGGGTTTCACAGTGTATCAGGATCCTGCCAGGTGTGTACGGGTTTTCACAGTGGATCAGGAACCTGCCAGATGTGCATGGAGATTTCACAGTAGATCAGGATACTGCCAGGTGTGTATGGGTGTTTCACAGTGTATCAGGATCCTGCATCGTCTGTAGGGGGTTTCACAGTTTATCTGGTTCCTGCCAGGTGTGTATGGGGTTTTCACAGTGTATCAGGATCCTGCCAGGTGTGTATGGGGTTTTCACAGTGTATCAGGATCCTGCCAGGTGTGTATGTGGGTTTCACAGTTTATCAGGACACTGCCTGGTGTGTCTGGGGTTTTCACAGATTATCAGGATCCTGCCAGGTGTGTATGGGGGTTTCACAGTTTATCAGGATCCTACCTGGTGCGTATGTGGGTTTCACAGTTTATCAGGATCCTGCCAGATGTGAATGGGGTTTTCACAGTGCATCAGGATCCTGTCAGATGTGTATGGGGTTTTCACAGTCCATCAGTTTGCTTCCAGATGTGTATGGGGTATATATACAGTGGATCAGTATCCAGCCAGGTGTGTATGGGGTTTCACAGTTTATCAGGATCCTGCCAGGGGTGTATGGGGTTTTCACAGTGTATCAGGATCCTGCCAGGTGTGTATGGGGTTTTCACAGTGTATCAGGATCCTGCCAGGTGTGCATGTGGGTTTCACAGTTTATCAGCATCCTGCCTGGTGTGTATGGGGATTTCACAGTGTATCAGGATCCTGCCAGGTGTGTATGGGGTTTTCACAGTGTATCAGGATCCTGCCAGGTGTGCATGTGGGTTTCACAGTTTATCAGCATCCTGCCTGGTGTGTTTGTGGGTTTCACAGTTTATCAGGATCCTGCTTGGTGTGTATGGGTTTCACAGTGGATGAGGATCCTGCCAGGTGTGTATGTGGGTTTCACAGTTTATCAGCATCCTGCCAGATGTGAATGGGGTTTCACAGTGGATCAGGATACTGCCAGGTGTGTATGGGGTTTTCACAGTGGATCAGGATCCTGACAGGTGAGTCAGGGATTTCACAGTGTATCAGGATCCTGCCAGATGTGTATGGGGTGTTCACAGTTTATCAAGGTCCTGCCATGCGTGTATGGGGTTTTCACAGTGGATCAGGATCCTGCCAGGTGTGCATGGGGGTTTCACTGTGTATCAGGATCCTGCCAGGTGTGTATGGGGTTTCTCAGTGTATCAGGATCCTGCCAGGTGTGTATGGGGTTTCACAGTGTCTCAGGATCCTGCCAGATGTGAATGGGGTTTCACTGCGTATCAGGATCCTGCCAGATGTGAATGGTGTTTCACAGTGGATCAGGATCCTGCCAGATGTGAATGAGGTGTTCACAGTGCATCAGGATACTGCCAGATGTATATGGGGTTTTCACAGTGCATCAGGATCCTTCCAGATGTGCATGTGTGTTTCACAGTGTTTCAGGATCCTGCATCGTGTGTATGGGGTTTCACAGTTTATCAGGATCCTGCCAGGTGTGTATGGGGTTTTCACAGTCTATCAGGATCCTGCCAGGTGTGTATGGGGTTTTTGCAGTGTATCAGGATCCTGCCAGGTGTATATGTGGGTTTCACAGTTTACCAGGACACTGCCAGGTGTGTCTGGGGTTTTCACAGATTATCAGGATCCTGCCTGGTGTGTATGGGGATTTCACAGTGTATCAGGATCCTGCCAGGTGTGTATGTGGGTTTCACAGTTTATCAGGATCCTGCTTGATGTGTATGGGTTTTCACAGTGGATGAGGATCCTGCCAGGTGTGTATGGGGTTTCACAGTTTATCAGGATCCTGCCAGATGTGAATGGGGTTTCACAGTGGATCAGGATCCTGCCAGGTGTGTACGGGTTTTCACAGTGGATCAGGATCCTGCCAGATGTGTATGGAGCTTTCACAGTGGATCAGGATACTGCCAGGTGTGTATGGGGTTTTCACAGTGGATCAGGATCCTGACAGGTGTGTCAGGGATTTCACAGTGTATCAGGATCCTGCCAGGTGTGTATGGGGTGTTCACAGTTTATCAAGGTCCTGCCAGGCGTGCATGGGGTTTTCACAGTGGATCAGGATCCTGCCAGGTGTGCATGGGGCTTTCACTGTGTATCAGGATCCTGCCAGGTGTGTATGGGGTTTCTCAGTGTATCAGGATCCTGCCAGGTGTGTATGGGGTTTCACAGTGTCTCAGGATCCTACCAGGTGTGAATGGGGTTTCACTGCGTATCAGGATCCTGCCAGATGTGAATGGTGTTTCACAGTGGATCAGGATCCTGCCAGGTGTGTACGGGGTTTTCACAGTGTATCAGGATCCTGCCATATGTGTATGGAAATTTCACAGTGGATCAGGATCCTGCCAGATGTGAATGAGGTTTTCACAGTGCATCAGGATCCTGCCAGATGTGTATGGGGTTTTCACAGTGCATCAGGATCCTTCCAGATGTGCATGTGTGTTTCACAGTGTCTCAGGATCCTGCATCGTGTGTATGTGGTTTCACAGTTTATCAGGATCCTGCCAGGTGTGTATGGGGTTTTCACAGTGTGTCAGGATCCTGCCAGGTGTGTATGGGGTTTTCGCAGTGTATCAGGATCCTGCCAGGTGTATATGTGGGTTTCACAGTTTATCAGGACACTGCCAGGTGTGTCTGGGGTTTTCACAGATTATCAGGATCCTGCCAGGTATGTATGGGGGTTTCACAGTTTATCAGGATCCTGCCTGGTGTGTATGTGGGTTTCACAGTTTATCAGGATCCTGCCAGATGTGAATGGGGTTTTCACAGTGCATCAGGGTCCTGTCAGATGTGTATGGGGTTTTCAGAGTCCATCAGTTTGCTTCCAGATGTGTATGGGGTATATATACAGTGGATCAGAATCCAGCCAGGTGTGTATGGGATTTCACAGTTTATCAGGATCCTGCCAGGGGTGTATGGGGTTTTCACAGTGTATCAGGATCCTGCCAGGTGTGTATGGGGTTTTCACAGTGTATCAGGATCCTGCCAGGTGTGCATGTGGGTTTCACAGTTTATCAGCATCCTGCCTGGTGTGTATGGGGATTTCACAGTGTATCAGGACACTGCCAGGTGTGTCTGGGGTTTTCACAGATTATCAGGATCCTGCCAGGTGTGTATGGGGGTTTCACAGTTTATCAGGATCCTGCCTGGTGTGTATGTGCGTTTCACAGTTTATCAGGATCCTGCCAGATGTGAATGGGGTTTTCACAGTGCATCAGGATCCTGTCAGATGTGTATGGGGTTTTCACAGTCCATCAGTTTGCTTCCAGATGTGTATGGGGTATATTGACAGTGGATCAGAATCCAGCCAGGTGTGTATTGGGTTTCACAGTTTATCAGGATCCTGCCAGGGGTGTTTGGGGTTTTCACAGCGTATCAGGATCCTGCCAGGTGTGTATGGGGTTTTCACAGTGTATCAGGTTCCTGCCAGGTGTGCATGTGGGTTTCACAGTTTATCAGCATCCTGCCTGGTGTGTATGGGGATTTCACAGTCTATCAGGATCCTGTCAGGTGTGTATGTGGTTTTCACAGTGGATCAGGATCCTGCCAGGTGTGTACGGGTTTTCACAGTGGATCAGGATCCTGCCAGATGTGTATGGAGATTTCGCAGTGGATCAGGATACTGCCAGGTGTGTATGGGGTTTTCACAGTGGATCAGGATCCTGCCAGGTGTGTCAGGGATTTCACAGTGTATCAGGATCCTGCCAGGTGTGTATGGGGTGTTCACAGTTTATCAAGGTCATGCCAGGCGTATATGGGGTTTTCACAGTGGATCAGGATCCTGCCAGGTGTGCATGGGGGTTTCACTGTGTATCAGGATCCTGCCAGGTGTGTATGGGGTTTCTCAGTGTATCAGGATACTGCCAGGTGTGTATGGGGTTTCACAGTGTCTCAGGATCCTGCCAGATGTTAATGGGGTTTCACTGTGTATCAGGATCCTTCCAGATGTGAATCTTGTTTCACAGTGGATCAGGTTCCTGCCAGGTGTGTACGGGGTTTTCACAGTGTATCAGGATCCTGCCAGATGTGTATGGAGATTTCACAGTGGATCAGGATCCTGCCAGATTTGAATGAGGTTTTCAAATGCATCAGGATCCTGCCAGATGTGCATGTGTGTTTCACAGTGTATCAGGATCCTGCATCGTGTGTATGGGGTTTCACAGTTTATCAGGATCCTGCCAGGTGTGTATGGGGTTTTCACAGTGTATCAGGATCCTGCCAGGTGTGTATGGGGGTTTCACAGTTTATCAGGATCCTGCCTGGTGTGTATGTGGGTTTCACAGTTTATCAGGATCCTGCCAGATGTGAATGGGGTTTTCACAGTGCATCAGGAACCTGCCAGATGTGTATGGGGTTTTCACAGTCCATCAAATTGCTTCCAGATGTGTATGGGGTATATATACAGTGGATCAGGATCCTGCCAGGTGTTTATGGGGTTTCACAGTTTATCAGGATCCTGCCAGGGGTGTATGGGGTTTTTACAGTGTATCAGGATCCTGCCAGATGTGAATGGGATTTCACTGCGTATCAGGATCCTGCCAGATGTGAATGGTGTTTCACAGTGGATCAGGATCCTGCCAGGTGTGTACGGGGTTTTCACAGTGTATCAAGATCCTGCCAGATGTGTATGGAGATTTCACAGTGGATCAGGATCCTGCCAGATGTGAATGAGGTTTTCACAATGCATCAGGATCCTGCCAGATGTGTATGGGGTTTTCACAGTGCATCAGGATCCTGCCAGATGTGCATGCGTGTTTCACAGTGTATCAGGATCCTGCATCGTGTGTATGGGGTTTCACAGTTTATCAGGATCCTGCCAGGTGTGTATGGGGTTTTCACAGTGTATCAGGATCCTGCCAGGTGTTTATGGGGTTTTCACAATGTATCAGGATCCTGCCAGGTGTATATGTGGGTTTCACAGTTTATCAGGACACTGCCAGGTGTGTCTGGGGTTTTCACAGATTATCAGGATCCTGCCAGGTGTGTATGTGGGTTTCACAGTGTATCAGGATCCTGCCTGGTGTGTATGTGGGTTTCACAGTTTATCAGGATCCTGCCAGATGTGAATGGGGTTTTCACAGTGCATCAGGATCCTGTCAGATGTGTATGGGGTTTTCACAGTCCATCAGTTTGCTTCCAGATGTGTATGGGGTATATATACAGTGGATCAGGATCCTGCCAGGTGTGTATGGGGTTTCACAGTTTATCAGGATCCTGCCAGGGGTGTATGGGGTTTTCACAGTGTATCAGGATCCTGCCAGATGTGAATGGGATTTCACTGCGTATCAGTATCCTGCCAGATGTGAATGGTGTTTCACAGTGGATCAGGATCCTGCCAGGAGTGTACGGGGTTTTCACAGTGTATCAGGATCCTGCCAGATGTGTATGGAGATTTCACAGTGGATCAGGATCCTGCCAGATGTGAATGAGTTTTTCACAGTGAATCAGGATCCTGCCAGATGTGTATGGGGTTTTCACAGTGCATCAGGATCCTTCCAGATGTGCATGTGTGTTTCACAGTGTATCTGGATCCTGCATCGTGTTTATGGGGTTTCACAGTTTATCAGGATCCTGCCAGGTGTGTATGGGGTTTTCACAGTGTATCAGGATCCTGCCATGTGTGAATGGGGTTTTCACAGTGTATCAGGATCCTGCCAGGTATATATGTGGGTTTCACAGTTTATCAGGACACTGCCAGGTGTGTCTGGGGTTTTCACAGATTATCAGGATCCTACCAGGTGTGTATGGGGGGTTCACAGTTTATCAGGATCCTGCCTGGTGTGCATGTGGGTTTCACAGTTTATCAGGATCCTGCCAGATGTGAATGTGGTTTTCACAGTGCATCAGGATCCTGTCAGATGTGTATGGGGTTTTCACAGTCCATCAGTTTGCTTCCAGATGTGTATGGGGTATATAAACAGTAAATCAGGATCCTGCCAGGTGTGAATGGGGTTTCACAGTTTATCAGGATCCTGCCAGGGGTGGATGGGGTTTTTACAGTGTATCAGGATCCTGCCAGGTGTGTATGGGGTTTTCAGAGTGGATCAGGATCCTGCCTGGTGTGTTTGGGGATTTCACAGTGTATCAGGATCCTGCCAGGTGTGTATGTGGGTTTCACAGTTTATCAGGATCCTGCTTGGTGTGTATGGGTTTTCACAGTGGATCAGGATCCTGCCAGGTGTGTATGTGGGTTTCACAGTTTATCAGGATCCTGCCAGATGTGAATGGGGTTTCACAGTGGATCAGGATCCTGCCAGGTGTGTACGGGTTTTCACAGTGGATCAGGATCCTGCCAGATGTGTATGGAGATTTCACAGTGGATCAGGATACTGCCAGGTGTGTATGGGTGTTTCACAGTGTATCAGGATCCTGCATCGTCTGTATGGGGTTTCACAGTTTATCTGGTTCCTGCCAGGTGTGTATGGGGTTTTCACAATGTATCAGGATCCTGCCAGGTGTGTATGGGGTTTTCACAGTGCATCAGGATCCTGCCAGGTGTGTATGTGGGTTTCACAGTTTATCAGGAAACTGCCAGGTGTGTCTGGGGTTTTCACAGATTATCAGGTTCCTGCCAGGTGTGTATGGGGGTTTCACAGTTTATCAGGATCCTGCCTGGTGTGTATGTGGGTTTCACAGTTTATCAGGATCCTGCCAGATGTGAATGGCGTTTTCACAGTGCATCAGGATCCTGCCAGGTGTGTATGGGGTTTTCACAGTCCATCAGTTTGCTTCCAGATGTGTATGGGGTATATATACAGTGGATCAGAATCCAGCCAGGTGTGTATGGGGTTTCACAGTTTATCAGGATCCTGCGAGGGCTGTATGGGGTTTTCACAGTGTATCAGGATCCTGCCAGGTGTGTATGGGGTTTTCACAGTGTATCAGGATCCTGCCAGGTGTGCATGTGGGTTTCACAGTTTATCAGCATCCTGCCTGGTGTGTATGGGGATATCACAGTGTATCAGGATCCTGCCAGGTGTGTATGTGGGTTTCACAGTTTATCAGGATCCTGCTTGGTGTGTATGGGTTTTCATAGTGGATGAGGATCCTGCCAGGTGTGTATCTGGGTTTCACAGTTTATCAGGATCCTGCCAGATGTGAATGGGGTTTCACAGTGGATCAGGATCCTGCCAGGTGTGTACGGGTTTTCACAGTGGATCAGGATCCTGCCAGATGTGTATGGAGCTTTCACAGTGGATCAGGATACTGCCAGGTGTGTATGGGGTTTTCACAGTGTATCAGGATCCTGCCAGGTTTGTCAGGGATTTCACAGTGTATCAGGATCCTGCCAGGTGTGTATGGGGTGTTCACAGTTTATCAAGGTCCTGCCAGGCGTGGATGGGGTTTTCACAGTGGATCAGGAGCCTGCCAGGTGTGTATGGGGGTTTCACTGTGTATCAGGATCCTGCCAGGTGTGTATGGGGTTTCTCAGTGTATCGGGATCCTGCCAGGTGTGTTTGGGGTTTCACAGTGTCTCAGGATCCTGCCAGATGTGAGTGGGGTTTCACTGTGTATCAGGATCCTGCCAGATGTGAATGGGATTTCACAGTGCATCAGGAACCTGCCAGGTGTGCACGGGGATTTCACAGTGCATCAGGCTCCTGCCAGGTGTGTATGGGGGTTTCACAGTATATCAGGTTCCTGCCAGGTGTGTATGGGGTTTCACAGTATATCAGGATCCTGCCAGGTGTGTAAGGGGGTTTCACTGTGGATCAGGATCCTGCCAGGTGTGTATGGGATTTCTCAGTGTATCAGGATCCTGCCAGGTGTGTATGGGGTTTCACAGTGTCTCAGGATCCTGCCAGATGTGAGTGGGGTTTCACTGTGTATCAGGATCCTGCCAGATGTGAATGGGATTTCACTGTGCATCAGGAACCTGCCAGGTGTGCACGGGGATTTCACAGTGCATCAGGCTCCTGCCAGGTGTGTATGGGGGATTCACAGTATATCAGGATCCTGCCAGGTGTGTATGGGGTTTCACAGTATATCAGGATCCTGCCAGGTGTGTATGGGGGTTTCACAGTTTATCAGGATCCTGCCAGGTGTGTATGGGGTTTGACAGTTTATCAGCATCCTGCCAGGTGCGTATGATGTTTTCACAGTGTATCAGGATCCTGCCAGATGTGTATGCGGTTTACACAGTGTATCAGGATCCTGCCAAGTGTGTATGGGGTTTTCACAGTGGATCAGGATCCTGCCAGGTGTGTATGGGGTTTTCACAGTGGAAAAGGATCCTGCCAGGTGTGTGTGGGGTTTTCACAGTGTATCAGGATCCTGCCAGGTGTGCATCTGGGTATCACAGTTTATCAGCATCCTGCCTGGTGTGTATGGGGATTTCACAGTGTATCAGGATCCTGCCAGGTGTGTATGTGGGTTTCACAGTTTATCAGCATCCTGCTTGGTGTGTATGGGTTTTCACAGTTTATCAGGCTCCTGCCAGGTGTGCATGTGGGTTTCACAGTTTATCAGGATCCTGCCAGATGTGAATGGGGTTTCACAGTGGATCAGGATCCTGCCAGGTGTGTACGGGTTTTCACAGTGGATCAGGATCCTGCCAGATGTGTATGGAGCTTTCACAGTGGATCAGGATACTGCCAGGTGTGTATGGGGTTTTCACAGTGTATCAGGATCCTGCCAGGTGTGTCAGGGATTTCACAGTGTATCAGGATCCTGCCAGGTGTGTATGGGGTGTTCACAGTTTATCAAGGTCCTGCCAGGCGTGAATGGGGTTTTCACAGTGGATCAGGAGCCTGCCAGGTGTGCATGGGGGTTTCACTGTGTATCAGGATCCTGCCAGGTGTGTATGGGTTTTCTCAGTGTATCAGGATCCTGCCAGGTGTGTATGGGGTTTCACAGTGTCTCAGGATCCTGCCAGATGTGAATGGGATTTCACAGTGCATCAGGAAACTGCCAGGTGTGCACGGGGATTTCACAGTGCATCAGGCTCCTGCCAGGTGTGTATGGGGGTTTCACAGTATATCAGGATCCTGCCAGGTGTGTATGGGGTTTCACAGTATATCAGGATCCTGCCAGGTGTGTATGGGGGTTTCACTGTGGATCAGGATCCTGCCAGGTGTGTATGGGTTTTCTCAGTGTATCAGGATCCTGCCAGGTGTGTATGGGGTTTCACAGTGTATCAGGATCCTGCCAGATGTGAGTGGGGTTTCACTGTGTGTCAGGATCCTGCCAGATGTGAATGGGATTACACTGTGCATCAGGAACCTGCCAGGTGTGCACGGGGATTTCACAGTGCATCAGGGTCCTGCCAGGTGTGTATGGGGGTTTCACAGAATATCAGGATCCTGCCAGGTGTGTATGGGGTTTCACAGTATATCAGGATCCTGCCAGGTGTGTATGGGGGTTTCACAGTTTATCAGGATCCTGCCAGGTGTGTATGGGGGATTGACAGTTTATCAGCATCCTGCCAGGTGCGTATGGGGTATATATACAGTGGATCAGGATCCTGCCAGGTGTGTATGGTGTTTTCACAGTGTATCAGGATCCTGCCAGATGTGTATGCGGTTTACACAGTGTATCAGGATCCTGCCAAGTGTGTCTGGGGTTTTCACAGTGGATCAGGATCCTGCCAGGTGTGTATGGTGTTTTCACAGTGGATAAGGATCCTGCCAGGTGTGTGTGGGGTTTTCACAGTGTATCAGGATCCTGCCAGGAGTGTATGGGGTTTTCACAGTCCATCAGGATCCTGCCAGGTGTGTCTGGGGATTTCACAGTTTATCAGGATCCTGACTGGTGTATATGGGGGTTTCACAGTTTATCAGGATCCTGCCAGGTGTGTATGTGGGTTTCACAGATTATCAGGATCCTGCCAGATGTGAATGGGGTTTCACTGTGTATCATGATCCTGCCAGATGTGAATGGGGTTTCACTGTGCATCAGGAACCTGCCAGGTGTGTACGGGGATTTCACAGTGCATCAGGCTCCTGCCAGTTGTGTATGGGGGTTTCACAGTACATCAGGCTCCTGCCAGGTGTGTATGGGTTTTCACAGTATATCAGGATCCTGCCAGGTGTGCATGGGGGTTTCACAGTTTGTCAGGATCCCGCCAGGTGTGTATGGGGGCTTCACAGTTTATCAGCATCCTGCCAGGTGCGTATGGGGTTTCACAGTATATCAGTATCCTGCCAGGACTGTATGGGGGTTTCACAGTTTATCAGGATCCTGCCAGGTGTGTCTGGGGGATTGACAGTTTATCAGCATCCCGACACGTGCGTATGGGATATCTATACAGTGGATCAGGATCCTGCCAGGTGTGTATGGTGTTTTCACAGTGTATCAGGATCCTGCCAGGTGTGTATGCGGTTTAAACAGCGTATCAGGATCCTGCCAAGTGTGTATGGGGTTTTCACAGTTGATCTGGTTCCTGCCAGGTGTGTGTGGGGTTTTCTCAGTGGATCAGGATCCTGCCAGGTATGTGTGGGGTTTTCACAGTGCATCAGGATCATTCCAGATGTGTATGTGTGTTTCACAGTGTATCAGGATCCTGCATCGTGTGTATGGGGTTTCACAGTTTATCAGGATCCTGCCAGGTGTGTATGGGGTTATCACAGTGTACCAGGATCCTGCCAGATGTGTATGGGGTTTTCACAGTGTATCAGGATCCTGCCAGGTGTGTATGTGGGTTTTACAGATTATCAGCATCCTGCCTGGTGTGTATGGGGATTTCACAGTGTATCAGGATCCTGCCAGGTGTGCATGTGGGTTTCACAGTTTATCAGGATCCTGCCTGGTGTGTATGGGGTTTCACAGTGGATCAGGATCCTGCCAGGTGTGTACGGGGTTTTCACAGTGGATCAGGATCCTGCCAGATGTGTATGGAGTTTTCACAGTGGATCAGCATCCTGCCAGATGTGTCTGGGGTTTTCACAGTGTACCAGGATCCTGCCAGGTGTGTATGGGGTTTCACAGTGTATCAGAATCCTGCCAGGTGTGTATGGGGTTTCACAGTGCATCAGGATCGAGCCAGATGTGAATGGGGTTTCTCTGTGTATCAGGATCCTGCCAGATGTGAATGGGGTTACACAGTGCATCAGGAACCTGCCAGGTGTTTACGGGGATTTCACAGTGCATCAGGCTCCTGCCAGGTGAGTATGGGGGTTTCACAGTATATCAGGATCCTGCCAGGTGTGTATGGGTTTTCACAGTGTATCAGGTTCCTGCCATGTGTGTATGAGGGTTTCACAGTTTATAAGGATCCCGCCAGGTGTGTATGGGGGTTTCACAGTTTATCAGCATCCTGCCAGGTGCGTATGGGGTATATACAGGGGATCAGGATCCTGCCAGGTGTGTATGGTGTTTTCAACGTGTATCAGAATCCTGCCAGGTGTGTATGGGGTTTTCACAGTGTATCAGGATCCTGCCAAGTTTGTATGGGGTTTTCACAGTGGATCAGGATCCTGCCAGGTGTGTATGGGGTTTTCGCAGAGGATCAGTATCCTGCCAGGTGTGTGGGCTTTTCACAGTGTATCAGGATCCTTCCAGATGTGTATGGGGTTTTCACAGTGTATCAGGATCCTGCCAGATGCGAATGGGGTTTCACTGCGTATCAGGATCCTGCCAGATGTGAATGGTGTTTCACAGCGGATCAGGATCCTGCCAGGTGTGTACGGGGTTTTCACAGTGTATCAGGATTTTGCCAGATGTGTATGGAGATTTCACAGTGGATCAGGATCTTGCCAGATGTGAATGAGGTTTTCACAGTGCATCAGGATTCTGCCAGATGTGCATGGAGTTTTCACAGTGCATCAGGATCCTTCCAGATGTGTATGGGTGTTTCACAGAGTCTAAGGATCCTGCATCGTGTGGATGGGGTTTCACAGTTTATCAGGTTCCTGCCAGGTGTGTATGGGGTTTTCACAGTGTATCAGGATCCTGCCAGGTGTGTATGGGGTTTTCACAGTGTATCAGGATCCTGCCAGGTGTGTATGTGGGTTTCACAGATTATCAGGGATCCTGCCAGGTGTGTCTGGGATTTTCACAGTATATCAGGATCCTGCCGGTTGTGTATGGGGGTTTCACAGTTTATCAGGATCCTGCCAGGTGTGTATGTGGGATTCACAGTTTATCAGGATCCTGCCAGATGTGAATGGGGATTCACAGTGGATCAGGATCCTGCCAGGTGTGTCAGGGATTTCACAGTGTATCAGGATCCTGCCAGGTGTGTATGGGGAGTTTACAGTTTATCAAGGTCCTGCCAGGCGTGTATGGAGTTTTCACAGTGGATCAGGATCCTGCCAGGTGTGTATGGGGGTTTCACTGTGCATCAGGATCCTGCCAGGTGTGTATGGGGTTTCAATGTGTATCAGGATCCTGCCAGGTGTGTATGGGGTTTCACAGTGTATCAGGATCCTGCCAGATGTGAGAGGGGATTCACTGTGTATCAGGATCCTGCCAGATGTGAATGGGTTTTCACTGTGCATCAGGAACCTGCCAGGTGTGCACGGGGATTTCACAGTGCATCAGGCTCCTGCCAGGTGTTTTTGGGGGTTTCACAGTATATCAGGATCCTGCCAGATGTGAATGGTGTTTCACAGTGGATCAGGATCCTGCCAGATGTGTATGGGGTTTTCACAGTGCATCAGGATCCTTCCAGATGTGTATGGGTGTTTAACAGTGTATCAGGATCCTGAATCGTGTGCATGGGGTTTCACAGTTTATCAGGTTCCTGCCAGGTGTGTCCGGGGTTTTTACAGTTTTCAGGATCCTGCCAGGTGTGTATGGGGGTTCCACAGTTTATCAGGATCCTGCCAGGTGTGCATGTGGGTTTCACAGTTTATCAGGATCCTGCCAGATGTGAATGGGGTTTTCACAGTGCATCAGGATCCTGCCAGATGTGTATGGGGTTTTCACAATCCGTCAGGTTCCTTCCAGATGTGTGTGGGTGTTTCATAGTGTATCGGGATCCTGCATCGTGTGTATGGGGTTTCACAGTTTATCAGGATCCTGCCAGGTGTGTCTGGGGTTTTCACAGTGTATCAGGATCCTGCCAGGTGTGTATGGGGTTTTCACAGTGTATCAGGATCCTGCCAGGTGTGTATGTGGGTTTCACAGTTTATCAGCATCCTGCCTGGTGTGTATGGGGATTTCACAGTGTATCAGGATCCTGCCAGGTGTGTATGGGGTTTTCACAGTGTATCAGGATGCTGCCAGGTGTGTATGTGGGTTTCACAGTTTATCAGCATCCTGCCTGGTGTGTATGGGGGTTTCACAGTTTATCAGGATCCTGCCTGGTGCGTATGGGGTTTCACAGTGGATCAGGATCCTGCCAGGTGTGTATGTGGGTTTCACAGTTTATCAGGATCCTGCCAGATGTGAATGGGGTTTCACGGTGGTTCAGGATCCTGGCAGGTGTGTACGGGGTTTTCACAGTGGATCAGGATCCTGCCAGATGTGTATGGAGTTTTCACAGTGGATCAGGATCCTGCCAGGCGTGTATGGGATTTTCAGAGTGGATCAGGATCCTGCCAGGAGTGTCAGGGATTTCACAGTGTATCAGGATCCTGCCAGGTGTGTGTGCAGTGTTCACAGTTTATCAAGGTCCTGCCAGGCGTGTATGGAGTTTTCACAGTGGATCAGGATCCTGCCAGGTGTGTATGGGGGTTTCACAGTGTTCCAGGATCCTGCCAGGTGTGTATGGGGTTTCACAGTGTATCAGAATCCTGCCATGTGTGTATGGGGTTTCACAGTGGATCAGGATCGAGCCAGATGTGAATGGGGTTTCTCTGTGTATCAGGATCCTGCCAGATGTGAATGGGGTTACACAGTGCATCAGGAACCTGCCAGGTGTTTACGGGGATTTCACAGTGCATCAGGCTCCTGCCAGGTGAGTATGGGGGTTTCACAGTATATCAGGATCCTGCCAGGTGTGTATGGGTTTTCACAGTGTATCAGGTTCCTGCCATGTGTGTATGAGGGTTTCACAGTTTATAAGGATCCCGCCAGGTTTGTATGGGGGTTTCACAGTTTATCAGCATCCTGCCAGGTGCGTATGGGGTATATACAGGGGATCAGGATCCTGCCAGGTGTGTATGGTGTTTTCAACGTGTATCAGGATCCTGCCAGGTGTGTATGGGGTTTTCACAGTGTATCAGGATCCTGCCAAGTTTGTATGGGGTTTTCACAGTGGATCAGGATCCTGCCAGGTGTGTATGGGGTTTTCGCAGAGGATCAGGATCCTGCCAGGTGTGTGGGCTTTTCACAGTGTATCAGGATCCTGCCAGATGTTTATGGGGTTTTCACAGTTTATCAGGATCCTGCCTGATGCGAATGGGGTTTCACTGCGTATCAGGATCCTGCCAGATGTGAATGGTGTTTCACAGCGGATCAGGATCCTGCCAGGTGTGTACGGGGTTTTCACAGTGTATCAGGATTTTGCCAGATGTGTATGGAGATTTCACAGTGGATCAGGATCCTGCCAGATGTGAATGAGGTTTTCACAGTGCATCAGGATCCTGCCAGATGTGCATAGAGTTTTCACAGTGCATCAGGTTCCTTCCAGATGTGTATGGGTGTTTCACAGAGTCTAAGGATCCTGCATCGTGTGGATGGGGTTTCACAGTTTATCAGGTTCCTGCCAGGTGTGTATGGGGTTTTCACAGTGTATCAGGATCCTGCCAGGTGTGTATGTGGTTTTCACAGTGTATCAGGATCCTGCCAGGTGTGTATGTGGGTTTCACAGATTATCAGGATCCTGCCAGGTGTGTCTGTGATTTTCACAGTATATCAGGATCCTGCCGGTTGTGTATGTGGGTTTCACAGTTTATCAGGATCCTGCCAGGTGTGTATGTGGGATTCACAGTTTATCAGGATCCTGCCAGATGTGAATGGGGATTCACTGTGTATCAGGATCCTGCCAGATGTGAATGGTGTTTCAATGTGCATCAGGAACCTGCCAGGTTTGTTCGGGGATTTCACAGTGCATAAGGCTCCTGCAAGGTGTGTATGGGGGATTCACAGTATATCAGGATCCTGCAAGGTGTGCATGGGTGTTCACAGTTTATCAGCATCCTGCCAGGTGCGTATGGGGTATATACAGTGGATCTGAATCCTGCCAGGTGTGTATGGGGTTTTCACAGTGTATCAGGATCCTGCCAGGTGTGTATGGGGTTTTCACAGTGGATCAGGATCCTGCCAGGTGTTTATGGGGTTTTCACAGTGTATCAGGATCCTGCCAGGTGTGTGTGGGGTTTTCACAGTGTATCAGGATCCTGCCAGTTGTGTATGGGGTTTTCACTGTGCATCAGGATCCTGCCAGGTGTGTATGGGGTTTTCACAGCGTATCAGGATCCTGCCAGGTGTGTATGTGGGTTTTGCATATTATCAGGATCATGCCTTTTTGTGTATGGGGGTTTCACAATGTATTAGGTTCCTGCCAGGTGTGTATGTGGGTTTCACAATTTATCAGGATGCTGCCAGGTGTGTCTGGGGTTTTCGCAGTTTATCAGGATCCTGCCAGGTCTGTATGGGTGTTTCACAGTTTATCAGGATCCTGCCAGGTGTGTATGTTGGTTTCACAGTTTAACAGTTTCCTGCCAGGTGTGTATGGGGGTTTCACAGTTTATCAGGATCCTGCCAGGTGTGTATGTGGGATTCACAGTTTATCAGGATCCTGCCAGATGTGAATGGGGTTTTCACAGTGCATCAGGATCCTGCCTGATGTGTATGGGATTTTCACAGTGCATCAGGATCTTTCCAGGTGTGTCTGGGGGTTTCACAGTGTATCATGATCCTGCCACGTGTGTATGGGTTTTCACAGATTATCAGGATCCTGCCAGGTGTATATGTGGGTTTCACAGTTTATCAGGATCCTGCCTGGTGTGTATGGGGTTTCACAGTGGATCAGGATCCTGCCACGTATGTATCGGGTTTTCACAGTGTATCAGGATCCTGCCAGGTGTTTATGGGGGTTTCACAGTTTATCAGGATCCTGCCAGGTGTGTATGTGGGTTTCACAGTTTATCGGGATCTTGCCAGGTGTGTATGGGGGTTTCACAGTTCATCAGGATCCTGCCAGGTGTGTATGGGGGTCTCAGTTTATCAGGATCCTGCCGTGTGTGTGGGGGCTTCACAGTTCATCAGGATCCTGCCAGGTGTGTATGTGGGTTTCACAGTGTATCAGGAAACTGCCAGATGTGAATGGGGTTTTCACAGTGCATCAGGATCCTGCCAGATGTGTATGCGGTTTTCACAGTGCATCAGGATCCTTCCAGATGTGTGTGGGGTTTTCACAGTGTATCAGGATCCTGCATCGTGTGTATGGGGTTTTCACAGTGCATCAGGATCCTGCCAGGTGTGTATGGGGTTTTCACAGTGTATTTGGATCCTGCCAGGTGTGTGTGGGGTTTTCACACTGTATCAGGATACTGCCAAGAGTGTATGGGGTTCTCACAGTGTATCAAGATCCACCCCAGTGTGTATGGGGTTTTCACAGTGGATCAGGATCCTGCCAGGTGTGTATGCGGTTTTCACAGTGGATCAGGATCCTGCCAGGTGTGTATGGGGTTTTCACAGTGGATCAGGATCCTGCCAGGTTTGTGCGGGGTTTTCACAGTGTATCAGGATCCTGCCAGGTGTGTATGAGGTTTTCACAGTCCATCAGGTTCCTGCCAGGTGTGTATGGGGTTTTCACAGTGTATCAGGATCCTGCCAGGTGTGTTTGGTGTTTTCACTGTGCATCAGGATACTGCCAGGTGTGTATGGGGCTTTCACAGTGTATCGGGATCCTGCCAGGTGTTTATGTGTGTTTCACAGTTTATCAGGATCATTCCAGGTGTGTATGGGGGTTTCACTGTGTATCAGGATCCTGCCAGGTGTGTTTGTGGGTTTCACAGTTTATTAGGATGCTGCCAGGTGTGTCTGGGATTTTCGCAGTTTATCAGGATCCTGCCAGGTCTGTATGGGGGTTTCACAGTTTATCAGGCTCCTGCCAGGTGTGTATGGGGGTTTCACAGTATATCTGGATCCTGCCAGGTGTCTATGGGGTTTCACAGTGCATCAGGATCCTGCCAGGTGTGTATGGGGCTTTCACAGTGTATCAGGATCCTGCCAGGTGTGTATGTGTGTTTCACAGTTTATCAGGATCATGCCAGGTGTTTATGGGGGTTTCACAGTGCATCAGGATCCTGCCAGGTGTGTATTGGGCTTTCACAGTGTATCAGGATCCTGCCAGGTGTATATGTGGGTTTCACAGTGTCTCAGGCTCCTGCCAGGTGTGTATGTGGGTTTCACAGTTTATCAGGATCCTGCCTGGTGTGTATGGGGTTTCACAGTGGATCAGGATCCTGCCACGTGTGTATGGGGTTTTCACAGTGTATCAGGATCCTGCCAGGTGTTTATGAGGGTTTCACAGTTTATCAGGTTCCTGCCAGGTGTATGTGGGTTTCACAGATTATCAGGATCCTGCCAGGCGTGTATGGGGGTTTCACAGTTCATCAGGATCCTGCCAGGCGTGTATGGGGGTCTCGCAGTTTATCAGGATCCTGCCAGGTGTGTCTGGGGGCTTCACAGTTCATCAGGATCCTGCCAGGTGTGTATGTGGGTTTCACAGTGTATCAGGAAACTGCCAGATGTGAATGGGGGTTTCACAGTGCATCAGGATCCTGCCAGATGTGGATGGCGTTTTCACAGTGTATTTGGATCCTGCCAGGTGTGTGTGGGGTTTTCACAGTGCATCAGGATCCTGCCAGGTGTGTATGGGGTTTTCACAGTGTATTTGGATCCTGCCACGTGTGTGTGGGGTTTTCACAGTGTATCAGGCTCCTGCCAGGTGTGTATGTGGGTTTCACAGTTTATCAGGATCCTGCCTGGTGTGTTTGGGGTTTCACAGTGGATCAGGATCCTGCCACGTGTGTATGGGGTTTTCACAGTGTATCAGGATCCTGCCAGGTGTTTATGGGGGTTTCACAGTTTATCAGGATCCTGCCAGGTATGTATGTGGGTTTCACAGTTTATCAGGATCCTGCCAGGTGTGTATGGGGGCTTCACAGTTCATCGGATTCCTGCCAGGTGTTTCTGGGGGCTTCACAGTTCATCAGGATCCTGCCAGGTGTGTATGTGGGTTTCACAGTGGATCAGGAAACTGCCAGATGTGAATGGGGTTTTCACAGTGCATCAGGATCCTGCCAGATGTGTATGGGGTATTCACAGTGCATCAGGATCCTTCCAGATGTGTGTGGGGGTTTCACAGTGTATCAGGATCCTGCATCGTGTGTATGGGGTTTTCACAGTGCATCAGGATCCTGCCAGGTGTGTATGGGGTTTGCACAGTGTATTTGGATCCTGCCAGGTGTGTGTGGGGTTTTCACAGTGTATCAGTATACTGCCAGGTGTGCAGGGGTTTTCACAGTGTATCAGGATCCTCCCGAGTGTGTATGGGGTTTTCACAATGGATCAGGCTCCTGCCAGGTGTGCATGTGGGTTTCACAGTGGATCAGGATCCTGCCACGTGTGTATGGGGTTTTCACAGTGTATCAGGATCCTGCCAGGTGTTTATGGGGGTTTCACAGTTTATCAGGATCCTGCCAGGTGTGTATGTGGGTTTCACAGTTCATCAGGATCCTGCCAGGTGTGTATGGGGGTTTCACAGTTCATCAGGATCCTGCCAGGTGTGTCTGGGGGCTTCACAGTTCATCAGGATCCTTTCAGGTGTGTATGTGGGTTTCACAGTGGATCAGGAAACTGCCAGATGTGAATGGGGTTTTCACAGTGCATCAGGATCCTGCCAGATGTGTATGGGGTTTTCACAGTGCATCAGGATCCTTCCAGATGTGTGTGGGGGTTTCACAGTGCATCAGGATCCTGCATCGTGTGTATGGGGTTTTCACAGTGCATCAGGATCCTGCCAGGTGTGTATGGGGTTTTCACAGTGTATTTGGATCCTGCCAGGTGTGTGTGGGGTTTTCACAGTGTATCAGTATACTGCCAGGTGTACAGGGGTTTTCACAGAGTATCAGGATCCTCCCGAGTGTGTATGGGGTTTTCGCAATGGATCAGAATCCTGCCAGGTGTGTATGCCGTTTTCACAGTGGATCAGGATCCTGCCAGGTGTGTGTGGGGTTTTCACAGTGTATCAGGATCCTGCATCGTGTGTATGGGGTTTTCACAGTGCATCAGGATCCTGCCAGGTGTGTATGGGGTTTTCACAGTGTATTTGGATCCTGCCAGGTGTGTGTGGGGTTTTCACACTGTATCAGGATACTGCCAAGAGTGTATGGGGTTCTCACAGTGTATCAAGATCCACCCCAGTGTGTATGGGGTTTTCACAGTGGATCAGGATCCTGCCAGGTGTGTATGCGGTTTTCACAGTGGATCAGGATCCTGCCAGGTGTGTATGGGGTTTTCACAGTGGATCAGGATCCTGCCAGGTTTGTGCGGGGTTTTCACAGTGTATCAGGATCCTGCCAGGTGTGTATGAGGTTTTCACAGTCCATCAGGTTCCTGCCAGGTGTGTATGGGGTTTTCACAGTGTATCAGGATCCTGCCAGGTGTGTTTGGTGTTTTCACTGTGCATCAGGATACTGCCAGGTGTGTATGGGGCTTTCACAGTGTATCGGGATCCTGCCAGGTGTTTATGTGTGTTTCACAGTTTATCAGGATCATTCCAGGTGTGTATGGGGGTTTCACTGTGTATCAGGATCCTGCCAGGTGTGTTTGTGGGTTTCACAGTTTATTAGGATGCTGCCAGGTGTGTCTGGGATTTTCGCAGTTTATCAGGATCCTGCCAGGTCTGTATGGGGGTTTCACAGTTTATCAGGCTCCTGCCAGGTGTGTATGGGGGTTTCACAGTATATCTGGATCCTGCCAGGTGTCTATGGGGTTTCACAGTGCATCAGGATCCTGCCAGGTGTGTATGGGGCTTTCACAGTGTATCAGGATCCTGCCAGGTGTGTATGTGTGTTTCACAGTTTATCAGGATCATGCCAGGTGTTTATGGGGGTTTCACAGTGCATCAGGATCCTGCCAGGTGTGTATTGGGCTTTCACAGTGTATCAGGATCCTGCCAGGTGTATATGTGGGTTTCACAGTGTCTCAGGCTCCTGCCAGGTGTGTATGTGGGTTTCACAGTTTATCAGGATCCTGCCTGGTGTGTATGGGGTTTCACAGTGGATCAGGATCCTGCCACGTGTGTATGGGGTTTTCACAGTGTATCAGGATCCTGCCAGGTGTTTATGAGGGTTTCACAGTTTATCAGGTTCCTGCCAGGTGTATGTGGGTTTCACAGATTATCAGGATCCTGCCAGGCGTGTATGGGGGTTTCACAGTTCATCAGGATCCTGCCAGGCGTGTATGGGGGTCTCGCAGTTTATCAGGATCCTGCCAGGTGTGTCTGGGGGCTTCACAGTTCATCAGGATCCTGCCAGGTGTGTATGTGGGTTTCACAGTGTATCAGGAAACTGCCAGATGTGAATGGGGGTTTCACAGTGCATCAGGATCCTGCCAGATGTGGATGGCGTTTTCACAGTGTATTTGGATCCTGCCAGGTGTGTGTGGGGTTTTCACAGTGCATCAGGATCCTGCCAGGTGTGTATGGGGTTTTCACAGTGTATTTGGATCCTGCCACGTGTGTGTGGGGTTTTCACAGTGTATCAGGCTCCTGCCAGGTGTGTATGTGGGTTTCACAGTTTATCAGGATCCTGCCTGGTGTGTTTGGGGTTTCACAGTGGATCAGGATCCTGCCACGTGTGTATGGGGTTTTCACAGTGTATCAGGATCCTGCCAGGTGTTTATGGGGGTTTCACAGTTTATCAGGATCCTGCCAGGTATGTATGTGGGTTTCACAGTTTATCAGGATCCTGCCAGGTGTGTATGGGGGCTTCACAGTTCATCGGATTTCTGCCAGGTGTTTCTGGGGGCTTCACAGTTCATCAGGATCCTGCCAGGTGTGTATGTGGGTTTCACAGTGGATCAGGAAACTGCCAGATGTGAATGGGGTTTTCACAGTGCATCAGGATCCTGCCAGATGTGTATGGGGTATTCACAGTGCATCAGGATCCTTCCAGATGTGTGTGGGGGTTTCACAGTGTATCAGGATCCTGCATCGTGTGTATGGGGTTTTCACAGTGCATCAGGATCCTGCCAGGTGTGTATGGGGTTTGCACAGTGTATTTGGATCCTGCCAGGTGTGTGTGGGGTTTTCACAGTGTATCAGTATACTGCCAGGTGTGCAGGGGTTTTCACAGTGTATCAGGATCCTCCCGAGTGTGTATGGGGTTTTCACAATGGATCAGGCTCCTGCCAGGTGTGCATGTGGGTTTCACAGTGGATCAGGATCCTGCCACGTGTGTATGGGGTTTTCACAGTGTATCAGGATCCTGCCAGGTGTTTATGGGGGTTTCACAGTTTATCAGGATCCTGCCAGGTGTGTATGTGGGTTTCACAGTTCATCAGGATCCTGCCAGGTGTGTATGGGGGTTTCACAGTTCATCAGGATCCTGCCAGGTGTGTCTGGGGGCTTCACAGTTCATCAGGATCCTTTCAGGTGTGTATGTGGGTTTCACAGTGGATCAGGAAACTGCCAGATGTGAATGGGGTTTTCACAGTGCATCAGGATCCTGCCAGATGTGTATGGGGTTTTCACAGTGCATCAGGATCCTTCCAGATGTGTGTGGGGGTTTCACAGTGCATCAGGATCCTGCATCGTGTGTATGGGGTTTTCACAGTGCATCAGGATCCTGCCAGGTGTGTATGGGGTTTTCACAGTGTATTTGGATCCTGCCAGGTGTGTGTGGGGTTTTCACAGTGTATCAGTATACTGCCAGGTGTACAGGGGTTTTCACAGAGTATCAGGATCCTCCCGAGTGTGTATGGGGTTTTCGCAATGGATCAGAATCCTGCCAGGTGTGTATGCCGTTTTCACAGTGGATCAGGATCCTGCCAGGTGTGTGTGGGGTTTTCACAGTGTATCAGGATCCTGCCAGGTGTGTATGTTGTTTTCACAGTGTATCAGGATACTGCCAGGTGTGTTTGGTGCTTTCTCTGTGCATCAGGATCCTGCCAGGTGTGTGGGGTTTTCAGAGTGTATCAGGATCCTGCCAGGTGTGTATGGGGTCTTCACTGTGCATCAGGATCCTGCCAGGTGTGTATGGGGTTTTCACAGTGTATCAGGATCCTGCCAGGTGTGTATGTGGGTTTCACAGTTTATCAGGATCATGCCAGGTGTGTATGGGGGTTTCGCAGTGTATCAGGTTCCTGCCAGGTGTGTATGTGGCTTTCACAGTTTATCAGGTTCCTGCCAGGTGTGTCTGGGGTTTTCACAGTTTATGAGGATCCTGCCAGGTGTGTATGGGGGTTTCACAGTTTTTCAGGATCCAGCCAGGTGTGGATGTTGGTTTCACAGTTCATCAGTTTCCTGCCGGGTGTGTATGGGGGTTCCACAGTTTGTCAGGATCCTGCCAGGTGTGTATGTGGGTTTCACAGTTTATCGGGATCCTGCCTTTTGTGTCTGGGGTTTCACAGTTTATCAGGACCCTGCCAGGTGTGTATGTGGGTTTCACAGTTTATCAGGATCCTGCCGGATGTGAATGGGGTTTTCACAGTGCATCAGGATCCTGCCAGTTGTGTATGGGTTTTTTCACAGTGCATCAGGATCCTTCCAGATGTGTCTGGGGGTTTCACAGTGTATCAGGATCCTGCCACGTGTGTATGGGGTTTCACAGTTTATCAGGATCCTGCCAGGTGTATATGTGGGTTTCACAGTTTATGAGGATCCTGCCTGCTGTGTCTGGGGTTTTCACAGTGTATCATGATTCTGCCAGGTGTGTTTGGGGGTTTCACAGTGCACCAGGCTCCTGCCAGTTGTGTATGTGGGTTTCACAGTTTATCAGTATCCTGCCTGGAGTGTATGGGGTTTCACAGTGGATCAGGATCCTGCCAAGTGTGTATGTGGGTTTCACAGTTTATCAGGATCCTGCCAGGTGTGTATGGGGGTTTCACAGTTCATCAGGATCCTGCCAGGTGTGTTGGGGGGTCTCACAGTTTATCAGGATCCTGCCAGGTGTGTCTGGGGGCTTCACAGTTCATCAGGATCCAGCCAGGTGTGTATGTGGGTTTCACAGTGTATCAGGAAACTGCCAGATGTGAATGGGGTTTTCACAGTGCATCAGGATCCTGCCAGATGTGTATGGGGTTTTCACAGTGCATCAGGATCCTTCCAGATGTGTGTGGGGGTTTCACAGTGTATCAGGATCCTGCATCGTGTGTATTGGGTTTTCACAGTGCATCAGGTTCCTGCCATGTGTGTGTGGGTTTTTCACAGTGTATCAGGATACTGCCAGGTGTGTATGGGGTTTTCACAGTGGATCAGGATCCTCCCAAGTGTGTATGGGGTTTTCACAGTGGATCAGGATCCTGCCAGGTGTGTGTGGGGTTTTCACAGTGTATCAGGATCCTGCCAGGTGTGCAAGGGGTTTTCACATTGCATCAGGAACCTGCCAGGTGTATATGGGGTTTTCACAGTGTATCAGGATCCTGCCAGGTGTGTTTGGTGCTTTCTCTGTGCATCAGGATCCTGCCAGGTGTGTGTGGGGTTTTCACAGTGTGTCAGGAACCTGCCAGGTCTGTATGGGGTTTTCACTGTGCATCAGGATCCTGCCAGGTGTGTATGGGGTTTTCGCAGTGTATCAGGATCCTGCCAGATGTGTATGTGGGTTTCACAGTTTATCAGGATCATGCCAGGTGTGTATGGGGGTTTCGCAGTGTGTCAGGATCCTGCCAGGTGTGTATGTGGGTTTCACACTTTATCAGGATCCTGCCAGGTGTGTCTGGGGTTTTCACAGTTTATGAGGATCCTGCCAGGTGTGTATGGGGGTTTCACAGTTTTTCAGGATCCAGCCAGGTGTGGATGTTGGTTTCACAGTTCATCAGTTTCCTGCCAGGTGTCTATGGGGGTTTCACAGTTTGTCAGGATCCTGCCAGGTGTGTATGGGGTTTTCACAGTTTATCGGGATCCTGCCTTTTGTGTCTGGGGTTTCACAGTTTATCAGGATCCTGCCAGGTGTGTATGTGTGTTTCACAGTTTATCAGGATCCTGCCAGATGTGAATGGGGTTTTCACAGTGCATCAGGATCCTACCAGTTGTGTATGGGTTTTTCACATTGCATCAGGATCCTTCCAGATGTGTCTGGGGGTTTCACAGTGTATCAGGATCCTGCCACGTGTGTATGGGGTTTCACAGATTATCAGGATCCTGCCAGGTGTATATGTGGGTTTTACAGTTTATCAGGATCCTGCCTGCTGTGTCTGGGGTTTTCACAGTGTATCAGGATTCTGCCAGGTGTGTATGGGGTTTTCACAGTGTACCAGGCTCCTGCCAGGTGTGTATGTGGGTTTCACAGTTTATCAGTATCCTGCCTGGAGTGTATGGGGTTTCACAGTGGATCAGGATCCTGCCACGTGTGTATGTGGGTTTCACAGTTTATCAGGATCCTGCCAGGTGTGTATGGGGGTTTCACAGTTTATCAGGATC
Organism: Heterodontus francisci; assembly: GCF_036365525.1. Classification (NCBI taxonomy): domain Eukaryota; kingdom Metazoa; phylum Chordata; class Chondrichthyes; order Heterodontiformes; family Heterodontidae; genus Heterodontus; species Heterodontus francisci. Next base: position 4,301,909 of record NW_027141655.1, on the reverse strand, counting down.
CTGCCAGGTGTATATGTGGGTTTCACAGTTTATCAGGATCCTGCCAGCTGTGTCTGGGGTTTTCACAGTGTATCACGATTCTGCCAGGTGTGTATGGGGGTTTCACAGTGTACCAGGCTCCTGCCAGGTGTGTATGTGGGTTTCACAGTTTATCAGTATCCTGCCTGGAGTGTATGGGGTTTCACAGTGGATCAGGATACTGCCACGTGTGAATGTGGGTTTCACAGTTTATCAGGATCCTGACAGGTGTGTATGGGGGTTTCACAGTTCATCCGGATCCTGCTAGGTGTGTATGGGGGTTTCACAGTTTATCAGGATCCTGCCAGGTGTGTCTGGGTTTTCACAGTGCATCAGGATCCTGCCAGATGTTTATGGGGTTTTCACAGTGCATCAGGATCCTTCCAGATGTGTGTGGGGGTTTCACAGTGTTTCAGGATCCTGCATCGTGTGTATGGGGTTTTCACAGTGCATCAGTATCCTGCCAGGTGTGTATGGGGTTTTCACAGTGTATTTGGATCCTGCCAGGTGTTTGTGGGGTTTTCACAGTGTATCAGGATCCTGCCAGGTGTGTATGGGGTTTTCACTGTGTATCAGGATCCTCCCAAGTGTGTATGGGGTTTTCACAGTGGATCAGGATTCTGCCAGGTGTGTATGGGGTTTTCACTGTGGATCAGGATCCTGCCAGGTGTGTGTGGGGTTTTCAAAGTGTATCAGGATCCTGCCAGGTGTGCAAGGGGTATTCACATTGCATCAGGATCCTGCCAGGTGTGTATGGGGTTTTCACAGTGTATCAGGATCCTGCCAGGTGTGTTTGGTGCTTTCTCAGTGCATCAGGATACTGCCAGGTGTGTGTGGGGTTTTCACAGTGTATCAGGATCCTGCCAGGTGTGTATGGGGTTATCACTGTGCATCACGATCCTGCCAGGTGTGTATGGGGATTTCGCAGTGTATCAGGATCCTGCCAGGTGTGTATGTGGGTTTCACAGTTTATCAGGATCATGCCAGGTGTGTATGGGGGTTTCGCAGTGTTTCAGGATACTGCCAGGTGTGTATGTGGGTTTCACATTTTATCAGGATCCTGCCAGGCGTGTCTGGCGTTTTCACAGTTTATGAGGATCCTGCCAATTGTGTATGGGGGTTTCACAGTTTTTCAGGATCCAGCCAGGTGTGGATGTTGGTTTCACAGCTCATCAGTTTCCTGCCAGGTGTGGATGGGGGTTTCACAGTTTATCGGTATCCTGCCTTTTGTGTCTGGGGTTTCACAGTTTATCAGGATCCTGCCAGGTGTGTATGTGGGTTTCACAGTTTATCAGGATCCTGCCAGATGTGAATGGGGTTTTCACAGTGCATCAGGATCCTGCCAGTTGTGTATGGGTTTTTCACAGTGCATCAGGATACTTCCAGTTGTGTATGGGTTTTTCACAGTGCATCAGGATCCTGCCAGGTGTGTATGGGGTTTTCGCAGTGTATCAGGATCCTGCCAGATGTGTATGTGGGTTTCACAGTTTATCAGGATCATGCCAGGTGTGTATGGGGGTTTCGCAGTGTGTCAGGATCCTGCCAGGTGTGTATGTGGGTTTCACACTTTATCAGGATCCTGCCAGGTGTGTCTGGGGTTTTCACAGTTTATGAGGATCCTGCCAGGTGTGTATGGGGGTTTCACAGTTTTTCAGGATCCAGCCAGGTGTGGATGTTGGTTTCACAGTTCATCAGTTTCCTGCCAGGTGTCTATGGGGGTTTCACAGTTTGTCAGGATCCTGCCAGGTGTGTATGGGGTTTTCACAGTTTATCGGGATCCTGCCTTTTGTGTCTGGGGTTTCACAGTTTATCAGGATCCTGCCAGGTGTGTATGTGTGTTTCACAGTTTATCAGGATCCTGCCAGATGTGAATGGGGTTTTCACAGTGCATCAGGATCCTACCAGTTGTGTATGGGTTTTTCACATTGCATCAGGATCCTTCCAGATGTGTCTGGGGGTTTCACAGTGTATCAGGATCCTGCCACGTGTGTATGGGGTTTCACAGATTATCAGGATCCTGCCAGGTGTATATGTGGGTTTTACAGTTTATCAGGATCCTGCCTGCTGTGTCTGGGGTTTTCACAGTGTATCAGGATTCTGCCAGGTGTGTATGGGGGTTTCACAGTGTACCAGGCTCCTGCCAGGTGTGTATGTGGGTTTCACAGTTTATCAGTATCCTGCCTGGAGTGTATGGGGTTTCACAGTGGATCAGGATCCTGCCACGTGTGTATGTGGGTTTCACAGTTTATCAGGATCCTGCCAGGTGTGTATGGGGGTTTCACAGTTTATCAGGATCCTGCCAGGTGTATATGTGGGTTTCACAGTTTATCAGGATCCTGCCAGCTGTGTCTGGGGTTTTCACAGTGTATCACGATTCTGCCAGGTGTGTATGGGGGTTTCACAGTGTACCAGGCTCCTGCCAGGTGTGTATGTGGGTTTCACAGTTTATCAGTATCCTGCCTGGAGTGTATGGGGTTTCACAGTGGATCAGGATCCTGCCACGTGTGAATGTGGGTTTCACAGTTTATCAGGATCCTGACAGGTGTGTATGGGGGTTTCACAGTTCATCCGGATCCTGCTAGGTGTGTATGGGGGTTTCACAGTTTATCAGGATCCTGCCAGGTGTGTCTGGGTTTTCACAGTGCATCAGGATCCTGCCAGATGTTTATGGGGTTTTCACAGTGCATCAGGATCCTTCCAGATGTGTGTGGGGGTTTCACAGTGTTTCAGGATCCTGCATCGTGTGTATGGGGTTTTCACAGTGCATCAGTATCCTGCCAGTTGTGTATGGGGTTTTCACAGTGTATTTGGATCCTGCCAGGTGTTTGTGGGGTTTTCACAGTGTATCAGGATCCTGCCAGGTGTGTATGGGGTTTTCACAGTGTATCAGGATCCTCCCAAGTGTGTATGGGGTTTTCACAGTGGATCAGGATCCTGCCAGGTGTGTATGGGGTTTTCACTGTGGATCAGGATCCTGCCAGGTGTGTGTGGGGTTTTCAAAGTGTATCAGGATCCTGCCAGGTGTGCAAGGGGTATTCACATTGCATCAGGATCCTGCCAGGTGTGTATGGGGTTTTCACAGTGTATCAGGATCCTGCCAGGTGTGTTTGGTGCTTTCTCAGTGCATCAGGATACTGCCAGGTGTGTGTGGGGTTTTCACAGTGTATCAGGATCCTGCCAGGTGTGTACGGGGTTATCACTGTGCATCACGATCCTGCCAGGTGTGTATGGGGATTTCGCAGTGTATCAGGATCCTGCCAGGTGTGTATGTGGGTTTCACAGTTTATCAGGATCATGCCAGGTGTGTATGGGGGTTTCACAGTGTTTCAGGATACTGCCAGGTGTGTATGTGGGTTTCACATTTTATCAGGATCCTGCCAGGCGTGTCTGGCGTTTTCACAGTTTATGAGGATCCTGCCAATTGTGTATGGGGGTTTCACAGTTTTTCAGGATCCAGCCAGGTGTGGATGTTGGTTTCACAGCTCATCAGTTTCCTGCCAGGTGTGGATGGGGGTTTCACAGTTTATCGGTATCCTGCCTTTTGTGTCTGGGGTTTCACAGTTTATCAGGATCCTGCCAGGTGTGTATGTGGGTTTCACAGTTTATCAGGATCCTGCCAGATGTGAATGGGGTTTTCACAGTGCATCAGGATCCTGCCAGTTGTGTATGGGTTTTTCACAGTGCATCAGGATCCTTCCAGATGTGTCTGGGGGTTTCACAGTGTATCAGGATCCTGCCACGTGCGTATGGGGTTTCACAGTTTATCAGGAGCCTGCCAGGTGTATATGTGGGTTTCACAGTTTATCAGGATCCTGCCTGGTGTGTCTGGGGTTTTCACAGTGTATCAGGATTCTGCCAGGTGTGTATGGGGGTTTCACAGTGTACCAGGATCCTGCCAGGTGTGTATGAGGGTTTCACAGTTTATCGGGATCCTGCCTGGTGTGTCTGGGGGTTTCACAGTTTATCAGGATCCTGCCAGGTGTTTATGTGGGTTTCACAGTTTATCAGGATCCTGCCAGATGTGAATGGGGTTTCACAGTGGATCAGGATCCTACCAGGTGTGAACGTGGTTTTCACAGTGGATCAGGATCCTGCCAGATGTGTATGGAGATTTCACAGTGGATCAGGATCCTGCCAGGAATGTTTGGGGTTTTCACAGTGGATCAGGATCCTGCCAGGTGTGTCAGGGATTTAACAGTGTATCAGCATCCTGCCAGGTGTGTATGGGGTGTTCACAGTTTATCAAGGTCCTGCCAGGCGTGTATGGGGTTTTCACAGTGGATCAGGATCCTGCCAGGTGTGCATGGGGGTTTCACTGTGTATCAGGATCCTGCCAGGTGTGTATGGGGTTTCTCAGGGTATCAGGATCCTGCCAGATGTGAATGGGGTTTCACTGTGTTTCAGGATCCTGCCAGATGTGAATGGGGTTTCACTGTGCATCAGGAACCTGCCAGGTGTGCACGGGGATTTCACAGTGCATCAGGCTCCTGCCAGGTGTGTATGGGGGTTTCACAGTATATCAGGATTCTGCCAGGTGTGTATGGGGTTTCTCAGGGTATCAGGATCCTGCCTGATGTGAATGGGGTTTCACTGTGTTTCAGGATCCTGCCAGATGTGAATGGGGTTTCACTGTGCATCAGGAACCTGCCAGGTGTGCACGGGGATTTCACAGTGCATCAGGCTCCTGCCAGGTGTGTCTGGGGGTTTCACAGTATATCAGGATTCTGCCAGGTGTGTATGGGGTTTCACAGTTTATCAGGATCCTGCCAGGTGTGTATGGGGAATTGAAAGTTTATCAGCATCCTGCCAGGTGCGTATGGGGTATATATACAGTGGATCAGGATCCTGCCAGGTGTGCATGGTGTTTTCACAATGTATCAGGATCCTGCCAGGTGTGTTTGGGGTTTTCACAGTGTATAAGGATCCTGCCAAGTGTGAATGGGGTACTCACAGTGTATCAGGATCCTGCCAGGTGTGTTTGGTGTTTTCACTGTGCTTCAGGATCCTGCCAGGTGTGTGTGGGAATTTCACAGTGTATCAGGATCCTGCCAGGTGTGTATGTGGGTTTCACAGTTTATCAGGATCATGCCAGGTGTGTATGGGGGTTTCACAGTGTATCAGGATCCTGCCAGGTGTGTATGTGGGTTTCACAGTTTATCAGGATGCTGCCAGGTGTGTCTGGGATTTCCGCAGTTTATCAGGATCCTGCCAGGTGTGCATGGGGGTTTCACAGTATATCAGGATCCTGCCAGGTGTGTATGGGGGTTTCACAGTTTATCAGGATGCTGCCAGGTGTGTTGGGGGTTTGACAGTTTATCAGCATCCTGCCAGGTGCGTATGGGGTATATATACAGTGTATCAGGATGCTGCCAGGTGTGTCAGGGATTTTCGCAGTTTATCAGGATCCTGCCAGGTCTGTATGGGGGTTTCACAGTTTTTCAGTCTCCTGCCAGGTGTGTATGAGTGTTTAACAGTGTATCAGGATCCTGCATCGTGTGCATGGGGTTTCACAGTATATCAGGATCCTGCCAGGTGTGCATGTGGTTTTCACAGTGTATCAGGATCCTGCCAAGTTTGCATGGGGTTTTCACATTGGATCAGGATCCTGCCAGGTGTGTATGGGGGTTTCACAGTGGATCAGGATCCTGCCGGGTGTGTGTGGGGTTTTCACAGAGTATCAGGATCCTGCCAGGTGTGTATGGGGTTTTCACAGTGCATCAGTTTCCTGCCAGGTGTGTATGGGGGTTTCACAGATTGTCAGGATCCTCCCAGGTGTGTATGGGTTTTTCACAGTTTATCGGGATCCTGCCTGGTGTGTCTGGGGGTTTCACAGTTTATCAGGATCCTGCCAGGTGTGTATGTGGGATTCACAGTTTATCAGGATCCTGCCAGATGTGAATGGGGTTTTCATAGTGCATCAGGATCCTGCCAGATGTGTATGGGTTTTTCACAGTGCATCAGGATCCTTCCAGATGTGTCAAGGGGTTTCACAGTGTATCATGAACCTGCCACGTGTGTATGGGGTTTCACAGTGTATCAGGATCCTGCCTGGTGTGTATGGGGTTTCACAGTGAATCAGGATCCTGCCAGATGTGAATGGGGTTTCACTGTGTTTCAGGATCCTGCCAGATGTGAATGGGGTTTCACTGTGCATCAGGAACCTGCCAGGTGTGCACGGGGATTTCACAGTGCATCAGGCTCCTGCCAGGTGTGTATGGGGGTTTCACAGTATATCAGGATTCTGCCAGGTGTGTATGGGGTTTCTCAGGGTATCAGGATCCTGCCTGAAGTGAATGGGGTTTCACTGTGTTTCAGGATCCTGCCAGATGTGAATGGGGTTTCACTGTGCATCAGGAACCTGCCAGGTGTGCACGGGGATTTCACAGTGCATCAGGCTCCTGCCAGGTGTGTCTGGGGGTTTCACAGTATATCAGGATTCTGCCAGGTGTGTATGGGGTTTCACAGTTTATCAGGATCCTGCCAGGTGTGTATGGGGAATTGAAAGTTTATCAGCATCCTGCCAGGTGCGTATGGGGTATATATACAGTGGATCAGGATCCTGCCAGGTGTGCATGGTGTTTTCACAATGTATCAGGATCCTGCCAGGTGTGTTTGGGGTTTTCACAGTGTATAAGGATCCTGCCAAGTGTGAATGGGGTACTCACAGTGTATCAGGATCCTGCCAGGTGTGTTTGGTGTTTTCACTGTGCTTCAGGATCCTGCCAGGTGTGTGTGGGAATTTCACAGTGTATCAGGATCCTGCCAGGTGTGTATGTGGGTTTCACAGTTTATCAGGATCATGCCAGGTGTGTATGGGGGTTTCACAGTGTATCAGGATCCTGCCAGGTGTGTATGTGGGTTTCACAGTTTATCAGGATGCTGCCAGGTGTGTCTGGGATTTCCGCAGTTTATCAGGATCCTGCCAGGTGTGTATGTGGGTTTCACAGTATATCAGGATCCTGCCAGGTGTGTATGGGGGTTTCACAGTTTATCAGGATGCTGCCAGGTGTGTTGGGGGTTTGACAGTTTATCAGCATCCTGCCAGGTGCGTATGGGGTATATATACAGTGTATCAGGATGCTGCCAGGTGTGTCAGGGATTTTCGCAGTTTATCAGGATCCTGCCAGGTCTGTATGGGGGTTTCACAGTTTTTCAGTCTCCTGCCAGGTGTGTATGAGTGTTTAACAGTGTATCAGGATCCTGCATCGTGTGCATGGGGTTTCACAGTATATCAGGATCCTGCCAGGTGTGCATGTGGTTTTCACAGTGTATCAGGATCCTGCCAAGTTTGCATGGGGTTTTCACATTGGATCAGGATCCTGCCAGGTGTGTATGGGGGTTTCACAGTGGATCAGGATCCTGCCGGGTGTGTGTGGGGTTTTCACAGAGTATCAGGATCCTGCCAGGTGTGTATGGGGTTTTCACAGTGCATCAGTTTCCTGCCAGGTGTGTATGGGGGTTTCACAGATTGTCAGGATCCTCCCAGGTGTGTATGGGTTTTTCACAGTTTATCGGGATCCTGCCTGGTGTGTCTGGGGGTTTCACAGTTTATCAGGATCCTGCCAGGTGTGTATGTGGGATTCACAGTTTATCAGGATCCTGCCAGATGTGAATGGGGTTTTCATAGTGCATCAGGATCCTGCCAGATGTGTATGGGTTTTTCACAGTGCATCAGGATCCTTCCAGATGTGTCAAGGGGTTTCACAGTGTATCATGAACCTGCCACGTGTGTATGGGGTTTTCACAGTGTATCAGGATCCTGCCAGGTGTTTATGGGGGTTTCACAGTTTATCAGGATCCTGCCAGGTGTGTATTTGGGTTTCACAGTTTATCAGGATCCTGCCAGGTGTGTATGGGGGTTTCTCAGTTCATCAGTGTCCTGCCAGGTGTGTATGGGGGTCTCACAGTTTATCAGGATCCTGCCTGGTGTGTCTGGGGTTTTCACAGTGTGTCAGGATCCTTCCAGGTGTGTATGTGGGTTTCACAGTGTATCAGGCTCCTGCCAGCTGTGCATGTGGGTTTCACAGTTTATCAGGATCCTGCCTGGTGTGTATGGGGTTTCACAGTGGATCAGGATCCTGCCACGTGTGTATGGGGTTTTCACAGTGTATCAGGATCCTGCCAAGTGTTTATGCGGGTTTCACAGTTTATCAGGATCCTGCCAGGTGTCCATGTGGGTTTCACAGTTTATCAGGATCCTGCCAGGTCTGTCTGGGGGCTTCAAAGTTCATCAGGATCCTGCCAGGTGTGTATGTGGGTTTCACAGTGTTTCAGGAAACTGCCAGATGTGAATGGGGTTTTCACAGTGCATCAGGATCCTGCCAGATGTGTATGGGGTTTTCACAGTGCATCAGGATCCTTCCAGATGTGTGTGGGGGTTTCACAGTGTATCAGGATCCTGCATCGTATGTATGGGGTTTTCACAGTGCATCAGGATCCTGCCAGGTGTGTATGGGGTTTTCACAGTGTATTTGGATCCAGCAGGTGTGTGTGGGGTTTTCACAGTGTATCAGGATACTGCCAGGTGTGTATGGGGTTTTCACAGTGTATCAGGATCCTCCCAAGTGTCTATGGGGTTTTCACAGTGGATCAGGATCCTGCCAGGTGTGTACGCGGTTTTCGCAGTGGATCAGGATCCTGCCCGGTGTGCAAGGGGTTTTCACAGTGGATCAGGATCCTGCCAGGTGTGTGCGGGGTTTTCACAGTGTATCAGGATCCTGCCAGGTGTGTATGGGGTTTTCACAGTCCATCAGGATCCTGCCAGGTGTGTATGGGGATTTCACAGTGTATCAGGATCCTGCCAGGTTTGTTTGGTGTTTTCACTGTGCATCAGGATCCTGCCAGGTGTGTGTGGGGTTTTCACAGTGTATCAGGATCCTGCCAGGTGTGTATGTGGGTTTCACATTTTATCTGGATCATGCCAGGTGTGTATGGGGGTTTCACTGTGTATCAGGATCCTGCCAGGTGTGTATGTGGGTTTCACAGTTTATCAGGATGCTGCCAGGTGTGTCTGGGATTTTCGCAGTTTATCAGCATCCTGCCAGGACTGCATGGGGGTTTCACAGTTTATCAGGCTCCTGCCAGGTGAGCATCTGGGTTTCACAGTATATCAGGATCCTGCCAGGTGTGTATGGGGTTTCACAGTACATCAGGATCCTGCCAGATGTATATGGGCGTTTCACAGTTTATCAGGATCCTGCCAGGTGTGTATGGGGAATTGACAGTTTATCAGCATCCTGCCAGGTGCGTATGTGGTATATATGCAGTGGATCAGGATCCTGCCAGGTGTGCATGGTGTTTTCACAATGTATCAGGATCCTGCCAGGTGTGTATGGGGTTTTCACAGTGTATAAGGATCCTGCCAAGTGTGAATGGGGTTCTCACAGTGTATCAGGATCCTGCCAGGTGTGTTTGGTGTTTTCACTGTGCATCAGTATCCTGCCAGGTGTGTGTGGGGTTTTCACAGTGTATCAGGATCCTGCCAGGTGTGTATGGGGTTTTCACTGTGCATCAGGATCCTGCCAGGTGTGTATGGGGTTTTCACAGTGTATCAGGATCCTGCCAGGTGTGTATGGTGATTTCACAGTGCATCTGTTTGCTGCCAGTGTGTATGGGGTTTTCGCAGTGTATCAGGATCCTGCCAGGTGTGTGTGGGTTTTTCACAGTGTATCAGGATCCTGCCAGTTGTGTATGGGGTTTTCACTGTGCATCAGGGTCCTGCCAGGTGTGTGTGGGGTTTTCAGAGTGTATCAGGATCCTGCCAGGTGTGTATGTGGGTTTTGCATTTTATCAGGATCATGCCAGGTGTGTATGGGGGTTTCACAGTGTGTAAGGATCCAGCCAAGTGTGAATGGGGTTCTCACAGTGTATCAGGATCCTGCCAGGTGTGTTTGGTGTTTTCACTGTGCTTCAGGATCCTGCCAGGTTTGTGTGGGAATTTCACAGTGTATCAGGATCCTGCCAGGTGTGTATGGGGTTTTCACTTTGCATCAGGATCCTGCCAGGTGTGTATGGGGTTTTCACAGTGTATCAGGATCCTGCCAGCTGTGTATGTGGGTTTCACAGTTTATCAGGATGCTGCCAGGTGTGTCTGGGATTTTCGCAGTTTATCAGGATCCTGCCAGGTCTGTATGGGGGTTTCACAGTTTATCAGGCTCCTGCCAGGTGTGTATGGGGTTTCACAGTATATCAGGATCCGGCCAGGTGTGTATGGGGGTTTCACAGTTTATCAGGATGCTGCCAGGTGTGCATGGGGGTTTGACAGTTTATCAGCATCCTGCCAGGTGCGTATGGGGTATATATACAGTGCATCAGGATGCTGCCTGGTGTGTCTGGGATTTTCGCAGTTTATCAGGATCCTGCCAGGTCTGTATGGGGGTTTCACAGTTTTTCAGGCTCCTGCCAGGTGTGTATGGGTGTTTAACAGTGTATCAGGATCCTGCATTGTGTGCATGGGGTTTCACAGTATATCAGGATCCTGCCAGGTGTGCATGCGGTTTTCACAGTGTATCAGGATCCTGCCAAGTTTGCATGGGGTTTTCACATTGGATCAGGATCCTGCCAGGTGTGTATGGGGGTTTCACAGTGGATCAGGATCCTGCCGGGTGTGTGTGGGGTTTTCACAGAGTATCAGGATCCTGCCAGGTGTGTATGGGGTTTTCACAGTGCATCATTTTCCTGCCAGGTGTGTATGGGGGTTTCACAGTTTGTCAGGATCCTCCCAGGTGTGTATGGGGGTTTCACAGTTAATCGGGATCCTGCCAGGTGTGTATGGCGGTTTGAAAGTTTATCAGCATCCTGCCAGGTGCGTATGGGGTATAGATACAGTGCATCAGTTTCCTGCCAGGTGTGTATGGGGGTTTCACAGTTTGTCAGGATCCTCCCAGGTGTGTATGGGGGTTTCACAGTTAATCGGGATCCTGCCAGGTGTGTCTGGGGGTTTCACAGTTTATCAGGATCCTGCCAGGTGTGTATGTGGGATTCACAGTTTATCAGGATCCTGCCAGATGTGAATGGGGTTTTCACAGTGCATCAGGATCCTGCCAGATGTGTATGGGTTTTTCACAGAGCATCAGGATCCTTCCAGATGTGTCAGGGGGTTTCACAGTGTATCATGAACCTGCCACGTGTGTCTGGGGTTTTCACAGTGTATCAGGATCCTGCCAGTTGTTTATGGGGGTTTCACAGTTTATCAGGATCCTGCCAGGTGTGTATGTGGGTTTCACAGTTTATCAGGATCCTGCCAGGTGTGTATGGGGGTTTCACAGTTCATCAGGGTCCTGCCAGTTGTGTATGGGGGTCTCACAGTTTATCAGGATCCTGCCTGGTGTGTCTGGGGTTTTCACAGTGTGTCAGGATCCTTCCAGGTGTGTATGTGGGTTTCACAGTGTATCAGGCTCCTGCCAGCTGTGCATGTGGGTTTCACAGTTTATCAGGATCCTGCCTGGTGTGTATGGGGTTTCACAGTGGATCAGGATCCTGCCAGGTGTTTATGGGGGTTTCACAGTTTATCAGGATCCTGCCAGGTGTCTATGTGGGTTTCACAGTTTATCAGGATCCTGCCAGGTCTGTCTGGGGGCTTCAAAGTTCATCAGGATCCTGCCAGGTGTGTATGTGGGTTTCACAGTGTATCAGGAAACTGCCAGATGTGAATGGGGTTTTCACAGTGCATCAGGATCCTTCCAGATGTGTATGGGGTATTCACAGTGTGTCAGGATCCTTCCAGGTGTGTATGTGGGTTTCACAGTGTATCAGGCTCCTGCCAGCTGTGCATGTGGGTTTCACAGTTTATCAGGATCCTGCCTGGTGTGTATGGGGTTTCACAGTGGATAAGGATCCTGCCAGGTGTTTATGGGGGTTTCACAGTTTATCAGGATCCTGCCAGGTGTCTATGTGGGTTTCACAGTTTATCAGGATCCTGCCAGGTCTGTCTGGGGGCTTCAAAGTTCATCAGGATCCTGCCAGGTGTGTATGTGGGTTTCACAGTGTATCAGGAAACTGCCAGATGTGAATGGGGTTTTCACTGTGCATCAGGATCCTTCCAGATGTGTATGGGGTTTTCACAGTGCATCAGGAACCTTCCAGATGTGTGTGGGGGTTTCACAGTGTATCAGGATCCTGCATCGTATGTATGGGGTTTTCACAGTGCATCAGGATCCTGCCAGGTGTTTATGGGGTTTTCACAGTGTATTTGGATCCAGCAGGTGTGTGTGGGGTTTTCACAGTGTATCAGGATACTGCCAGGTGTGTTTGGGGTTTTCACAGTGTATCAGGATCCTCCCAAGTGTGTATGGGGTTTTCACAGTGGATCAGGATCCTGCCAGGTGTGTATGCGGTTTTCGCAGTGGATCAGGATCCTGCCAGGTGTGTATGGTGTTTTCACAGTGGATAAGGATCCTGCCAGGTGTGTGCGGGGTTTTCACAGTGTATCAGGATCCTGCCAGGTGTGTATGGGGTTTTCACAGTCCATCAGGATCCTGCCAGGTGTGTATGGGGTTTTCACAGTGCATCAGGATCCTGCCAGGTGTGTTTGGTGTTTTCACTGTGCATCAGGATCCTGCCAGGTGTGTGTGGGGTTTTCACAGTGTATCAGGATCCTGCCAGGTGTGTATGGGGTTTTCACAGTGTATCAGGATCCTGCCAGGTGTGTATGTGGGTTTCACAGTTTATCTGGATCATGCCAGGTGTGTATGGGGGTTTCACTGTGTATCAGGATCCTGCCAGGTGTGTATGTGGGTTTCACAGTTTATCAGGATGCTGCCAGGTGTGTCTGGGATTTTCGCAGTTTATCAGCATCCTGCCAGGTCTGCATGGGGGTTTCACAGTTTATCAGGCTCCTGCCAGGTGTGCATGGGGGTTTCACAGTATATCAGGATCCTGCCAGGTGTGTATGGGGTTTCACAGTACATCAGGATCCTGCCAGATGTATATGGGGGTTTCACAGTTTATCACGATCCTGCCAGGTGTGTATGGGGGTTTGACAGTTTATCAGCATCCTGCCAGGTGCGTATGGGGTATATTTACAGTGGATCAGGATCCTGCCAGGTGTGTATGGTGTTTTCAAAGTGTATCAGGATCCTGCCAGGTGTGTATGTGGTTTTCACAGTGTATCAGGATCCTGCCAAGTGTGGATGGGGTTTTCACAGTGGATCAGTATCCTGCCAGTTGTGTATGGGGTTTTCACAGTGGATCGGGATCCTGCCAGGTGTGTGTGGGGTTTTCACAGTGTATCAGGATCCTGCCAGGTGTGTATGGTGATTTCACAGTGCATCTGTTTCCAGCCAGTGTGTATGGGGTTTTCACAGTGTATCAGGATCCTGCCAGGTGTGTGTGGGGTTTTCACAGTGCATCAGGATCCTGCCAGTTGTGTATGGGGTTTTCACTGTGCATCAGGGTCCTGCCAGGTGTGTGTGGGGTTTTCAGAGTGTATCAGGATCCTGCCAGGTGTGTATGTGGGTTTTGCATTTTATCAGGAACATGCCAGGTGTGTATGGGGGTTTCACAGTGTATTAGGATCCTGCCAAGTGTGTATGTGGGTTTCACAGTTTATCAGGAGGCTGCCAGCTGTGGCTGGGGTTTTCGCAATTTATCAGGATCCTCCCAAGTGTGTATGGGGTTTTCACAGTGGATCAGGATCCTGCCAGGTGTGTATGCGGTTTTCACAGTGGATCAGGATCCTGCCAGGTGTGTATGCGGTTTTCACAGTGGATCAGGATCCTGCCAGGTGTGTGCGGGGTTCTCACAGTGCATCAGGATCCTGCCATTTGGGTATGGGGTTTTCACAGTCCATCAGGATCCTGCCAGGTGTGTATGGGGTTTTCACAGTGTATCAGGATCCTGCCAGGTGTGTTTGGTATTTTCACTGTGCATCAGGATCCTGCCAGGTGTGTGTGGGGTTTTCACAGTGTATCAGGATCATGCCAGGTGTGTATGGGGTTTTCACTGTGCATCAGGATCCTGCCTGGTGCGTATGGGGTTTTCACAGTGTATCAGGATCCTGCCAGGTGTGTATGTGGGTTTCACAGTTTATCAGGATGCTGCCAGGTGTGTCTGGGATTTTCGCAGTTTATCAGCATCCTGCCAGGTCTGCATGGGGGTTTCACAGTTTATCAGGCTCCTGCCAGGTGTGCATGGGGGTTTCACAGTATATCAGGATCCTGCCAGGTGTGTATGGGGTTTCACAGTACATCAGGATCCTGCCAGATGTGTATGGGGGTTTCACAGTTTATCAGGATCCTGCCAGGTGTGTATGGAGGTTTGACAGTTTATCAGCATCCTGCCAGGTGCGTATGGGGTATATATACAGTGTATCAGGATGTTGCCTGGTGTGTCTGGGATTTTCGCAGTTTATCAGGATCATGCCAGGTCTGTATGGGGGTTTCACAGTTTTTCAGGCTCCTGCCAGGTGTGTATGGGTGTTTAACAGTGTATCAGGATCCTGCATCGTGTGCATGGGGTTTCGCAGTATATCAGGATCCTGCCAGGTGTGCATGTGGTTTTCACAGTGTATCAGGATCCTGCCAAGTTTGCATGGGGTTTTCACATTGGATCAGGATCCTGCCAGGTGTGTATGGGGGTTTCACAGTGGATCAGGATCCTGCCGGGTGTGTGTGGGGTTTTCACAGAGTATCAGGATCCTGCCAGGTGTGTATGGGGTTTTCACAGTGGATCAGGATCCTGCCAGGTGTGTTTGGTGTTTTCACTGTGCATCAGGATCCTGCCAGGTGTGTGTGGGGTTTTCACAGTGTATCAGGATCCTGCCAGGTGTGTATGTGGGTTTCACAGTTTATCTGGATCATGCCAGGTGTGTATGGGGGTTTCACTGTGTATCAGGATCCTGCCAGGTGTGTATGTGGGTTTCACAGTTTATCAGTATGCTGCCAGGTGTGTCTGGGATTTTCGCAGTTTATCAGGATCCTTCCAGGTCTGTATGGGGGTTTCACAGTTGGTCAGGATCCTCCCAGGTGTGTATGGGGGTTTCACAGTTTATCGGGATCCTGCCTGGTGTGTCTAGGGGTTTCACAGTTTATCAGGATGCTGCCAGGTGTGTCTGGGATTTTCGCAGTTTATCAGGATCCTGCCAGGTCTGTATGGGGGTTTCACAGTTGGTCAGGATCCTCCCAGGTGTGTATGTGGGATTCACAGTTTATCAGGATCCTGCCAGATGTGAATGGGATTTTCACAGTGCATCAGGATCCTGCCAGATGTGTATGGGTTTTTCACAGTGCATCAGGATCCTTCCAGATGTGTCAGGGGGTTTCACAGTTTATCATGAACCTGCCACGTGTGTATGGGGTTTTCACAGTGTATCAGGATCCTGCCAGGTGTTTATGGGGGTTTCACAGTTTATCAGGATCCTGCCAGGTGTGTATGTGGGTTTCACAGTTTATCAGGATCCTGCCAGGTGTGTATGGGGGTTTCACAGTTCATCAGGGTCTTGCCAGTTGTGTATGGGGGTCTCACAGTTTATCAGGATCCTGCCTGGTGTGTCTGGGGTTTTCACAGTGTGTCAGGATCCTTCCAGGTGTGTATGTGGGTTTCACAGTGTATCAGGCTCCTGCCAGCTGTGCATGTGGGTTTCACAGTTTATCAGGATCCTGCCTGGTGTGTATGGGGTTTCACAGTGGATCAGGATCCTGCCAGGTGTTTATGGGGGTTTCACAGTTTATCAGGATCCTGCCAGGTGTCTATGTGGGTTTCACAGTTTATCAGGATCCTGCCAGGTCTGTCTGGGGGCTTCAAAGTTCATCAGGATCCTGCCAGGTGTGTATGTGGGTTTCACAGTGTATCAGGAAACTGCCAGATGTGAATGGGGTTTTCACAGTGCATCAGGATCCTTCCAGATGTGTATGGGGTATTCACAGTGTGTCAGGATCCTTCCAGGTGTGTATGTGGGTTTCACAGTGTATCAGGCTCCTGCCAGCTGTGCATGTGGGTTTCACAGTTTATCAGGATCCTGCCTGGTGTGTATGGGGTTTCACAGTGGATAAGGATCCTGCCAGGTGTTTATGGGGGTTTCACAGTTTATCAGGATCCTGCCATGTGTCTATGTGGGTTTCACAGTTTATCAGGATCCTGCCAGGTCTGTCTGGGGGCTTCAAAGTTCATCAGGATCCTGCCAGGTGTGTATGTGGGTTTCACAGTGTATCAGGAAACTGCCAGATGTGAATGGGGTTTTCACAGTGCATCAGGATCCTTCCAGATGTGTATGGGGTTTTCACAGTGCATCAGGAACCTTCCAGATGTGTGTGGGGGTTTCACAGTCTATCAGGATCCTGCATCGTATGTATGGGGTTTTCACAGTGCATCAGGATCCTGCCAGGTGTGTATGGGGTTTTCACAGTGTATTTGGATCCAGCAGGTGTGTGTGGGATTTTCACAGTGTATCAGGATACTGCCAGGTGTGTATGGGGTTTTCACAGTGTATCAGGATCCTCCCAAGTGTGTATGGGGTTTTCACAGTGGATCAGGATCCTGCCAGGTGTGTATGCGGTTTTCGCAGTGGATCAGGATCCTGCCAGGTGTGTATGGTGTTTTCACAGTGGATAAGGATCCTGCCAGATGTGTGCGGGGTTTTCACAGTGTATCAGGATCCTGCCAGGTGTGTATGGGGTTTTCACAGTCCATCAGGATCCTGCCAGGTGTGTATGGGGTTTTCACAGTGGATCAGGATCCTGCCAGGTGTGTTTGGTGTTTTCACTGTGCATCAGGATCCTGCCAGGTGTGTGTGGGGTTTTCACAGTGTATCAGGATCCTGCCAGGTGTGTATGGGGTTTTCACAGTGTATCAGGATCCTGCCAGGTGTGTATGTGGGTTTCACAGTTTATCTGGATCATGCCAGCAGTGTATGGGGGTTTCACTGTGTATCAGGATCCTGCCAGGTGTGTATGTGGGTTTCGTAGTTTATCAGGATGCTGCCAGGTGTGTCTGGGATTTTCGCAGTTTATCAGCATCCTGCCAGGTCTGCATGGGGGTTTCACAGTTTATCAGGCTCCTGCCAGGTGTGCATGGGGGTTTCACAGTATATCAGGATCCTGCCAGGTGTGTATGGGGTTTCACAGTACATCAGGATCCTGCCAGATGTATATGGGGGTTTCACAGTTTATCAGGATCCTGCCAGGTGTGTATGGGGATTTGACAGTTTATCAGCATCCTGCCAGGTGCGTATGGGGTATATTTACAGTGGATCAGGATCCTGCCAGGTGTGTATGGTGTTTTCAAAGTGTATCAGGATCCTGCCAGGTGTGTATGTGGTTTTCACAGTGTATCAGGATCCTGCCAAGTGTGGATGGGGTTTTCACAGTGGATCAGGATCCTGCCAGGTGTGTATGGGGTTTTCACAGTGGATCGGGATCCTGCCAGGTGTGTGGGGGGTTTTCACAGTGTATCAGGATCCTGCCAGGTGTGTATGGTGATTTCACAGTGCATCTGTTTCCTGCCAGTGTGTATGGGGTTTTCACAGTGTATCAGGATCCTGCCAGGTGTGTGTGGGGTTTTCACAGTGTATCAGGATCCTGCCAGTTGTGTATGGGGTTTTCACTGTGCATCAGGGTCCTGCCAGGTGTGTGTGGGGTTTTCAGAGTGTATCAGGATCCTGCCAGGTGTGTATGTGGGTTTTGCATTTTATCAGGATCATGCCAGGTGTGTATGGGGGTTTCACAGTGTATTAGGATCCTGCCAGGTGTGTATGTGGGTTTCACTGTTTATCAGGATGCTGCCAGCTGTGGCTGGGGTTTTCGCAGTTTATCAGGATCCTCCCAAGTGTGTATGGGGTTTTCACAGTGGATCAGGATCCTGCCAGGTGTGTATGCAGTTTTCACAGTGGATCAGGATCCTGCCATGTGTGTATGCGGTTTTCACAGTGGATCAGGATCCTGCCAGGTGTGTGCGGGGTTCTCACAGTGCATCAGGATCCTGCCAGGTGGGTATGGGGTTTTCACAGTCCATCAGGATCCTGCCAGGTGTGTATGGGGTTTTCACAGTGTATCAGGATCCTGCCAGGTGTGTTTGGTATTTTCACTGTGCATCAGGATCCTGCCAGGTGTGTGTGGGGTTTCCACAGTGTATCAGGATCATGCCAGGTGTGTATGGGGTTTTCACTGTGCATCAGGATCCTGCCAGGTGCGTATGGGGTTTTCACAGTGTATCAGGATCCTGCCAGGTGTGTATGTGGGTTTCACTGTTTATCTGGATCATGCCAGGTGTGTATGGGGGTTTCACTGTGTATCAGGATCCTGACAGGTGTGTATGTGGGTTTCACAGTTTATCAGGATGCTGCCAGGTGTGTCTGGGATTTTCGCAGTTTAGCAGCATCCTGCCAGGTCTGCAGGGGGGTTTCACAGTTTATCAGGCTCCTGCCAGGTGTGCATGGGGGTTTCACAGAAGATCAGGATCCTGCCAGGTGTGTATGGGGGTTTCACAGTTTATCAGGATCCTGCCAGGTGTGTATGGGGGTTTGACAGTTTATCAGCATCCTGCCAGGTGCGTATGGGGTATATATACAGTGTATCAGGATGCTGCCTGGTGTGTCTGGGATTTTCGCAGTTTATCAGGATCCTGCCAGGTCTGTATGGGGGTTTCACAGTTTTTCAGGCTCCTGCCAGGTGTGTATGGGTGTTTAACAGTGTATCAGGATCCTGCATCGTGTGCATGGGGTTTCACAGTATATCAGGATCCTGCCAGGTGTGAATGTGGTTTTCACAGTGTATCAGGATCCTGCCAAGTTTGCATGGGGTTTTCACATTGGATCAGGATCCTGCCAGGTGTGTATGGGGGTTTCACAGTGGATCAGGATCCTGCCGGGTGTGTGTGGGGTTTTCACAGAGTATCAGGATCCTGCCAGGTGTGTATGGGGTTTTCACAGTGCATCAGTTTCCTGCCAGGTGTGTATGGGGGTTTCACAGTTTGTCAGGATCCTCCCAGGTGTGTATGGGGGTTTCACAGTTAATCGGGATCCTGCCAGGTGTGTATGGGGGTTTGACAGTATATCAGCATCCTGCCAGGTGTGTATGGGGTATATATACAGTGTATCAGGATGCTGCCAGGTGTGTCTGGGATTTTCGCAGTTTATCAGGATCCTGCCAGGTCTGTATGGGGGTTTCACAGTTTGTCAGGATCCACCCAGGTGTGTATGGGGGTTTCACAGTTTATCGGGTTCCTGCCTGGTGTGTCTGGGGGTTTCACAGTTTATCAGGATTCTGCCAGGTGTGTATGTGGGATTCACAGTTTATCAGGATCCTGCCAGATGTGAATGGGGTTTTCACAGTGCATCAGGATCCTGCCAGATGTGTATGGGTTTTTCACAGTGCATCAGGATCCTTCCAGATGTGTCAGGGGGTTTCACAGTGTATCATGAACCTGCCACGTGTGTATGGGGTTTTCACAGTGTATCAGGATCCTGCCAGGTGTTTGTGGGGGTTTCACAGTTTATCAGGATCCTGCCAGGTGTGTATGTGGGTTTCACAGTTTATCAGGATCCTGCCAGGTGTGTATGGGGGTTTCACAGTTCATCAGGGTCCTGCCAGGTGTGTATGGGGGTCTCACAGTTTATCAGGATCCTGCCTGGTGTGTCTGGGGTTTTCACAGTGTGTCAGGATCCTTCCAGGTGTGTATGTGGGTTTCACAGTGTATCAGGCTCCTGCCAGCTGTGCATGTGGGTTTCACAGTTTATCAGGATCCTGCCTGGTGTGTATGGGGTTTCACAGTGGATCAGGATCCTGCCAGGTGTTTATGGGGGTTTCACAGTTTATCAGGATCCTGCCAGGTGTCTATGTGGGTTTCACAGTTTATCAGGATCCTGCCAGGTCTGTCTGGGGGCTTCAAAGTTCATCAGGATCCTGCCAGGTGTGTATGTGGGTTTCACAGTGTATCAGGAAACTGCCAGATGTGAATGGGGTTTTCACAGTGCATCAGGATCCTTCCAGATGTGTATGGGGTATTCACAGTGTGTCAGGATCCTTCCAGGTGTGTATGTGGGTTTCACAGTGTATCAGGCTCCTGCCAGCTGTGCATGTGGGTTTCACAGTGGATCAGGATCCTGCCAGGTGTGTGCTGGGTTTTCACAGTGTATCAGGATCCTGCATCGCATGTATGGGGTTTTCACAGTGCATCAGGATCCTGCCAGGTGTGTATGGGGTTTTCACAGTGTATTTGGATCCAGCAGGTGTGTGTGGGGTTTTCACAGTGTATCAGGATACTGCCAGGTGTGTATGGGGTTTTCACAGTGTATCAGGATCCTCCCAAGTGTGTATGGGGTTTTCACAGTGGATCAGGATCCTGCCAGGTGTGTATGCGGTTTTCGCAGTGGATCAGGATCCTGCCAGGTGTGTATGGGCTTTTCACAGTGGATCAGGATCCTGCCAGGTGTGTATGGGGTTTTCACAGTGTATCAGGATCCTGCCAGGTGTGTATGGGGTTTTCACAGTCCATCAGGATCCTGCCAGGTGTGTATGGGGTTTTCACAGTGGATCAGTATCCTGCCAGGTGTGTTTGGTGTTTTCACTGTGCATCAGGATCCTGCCAGGTGTGTGTGGGGTTTTCACAGTGTATCGGGATCCTGCCAGGTGTGTATGGGGTTTTCACAGTGTATCAGTATCCTGCCAGGTGTGTATGTGGGTTTCACAGTTTATCTGGATCATGCCAGGTGTGTATGGGGGTTTCACTGTGTATCAGGATCCTGCCAGGTGTGTATGTGGGTTTCACAGTTTATCAGGATGCTGCCAGGTGTGTCTGGGATTTTCGCAGTTTATCAGCATCCTGCCAGGTCTGCATGGGAGTTTCACAGTTTATCAGGCTCCTGCCAGGTGTGCATGGGGGTTTCACAGTATATCAGGATCCTGCCAGGTGTGTATGGGGTTTCACAGTACATCAGGATCCTGCCAGATGTATATGGGGGTTTCACAGTTTATCAGGATCCTGCCAGGTGTGGATGGGGGTTTGACAGTTTATCAGCATCCTGCCAGGTGCGTATGGGGTATATTTACAGTGGATCAGGATCCTGCCAGGTGTGTATGGTGTTTTCAAAGTGTATCAGGATCCTGCCAGGTGTGTATGTGGTTTTCACAGTGTATCAGGATCCTGCCAAGTGTGTATGGGGTTTTCACAGTGGATCAGGATCCTGCCAGGTGTGTATGGGGTTTTCACAGTGGATCGGGATCCTGCCAGGTGTGTGTGGGGTTTTCACAGTGTATCAGGATCCTGCCAGGTGTGTATGGTGATTTCACAGTGCATCTGTTTCCTGCCAGTGTGTATGGGGTTTTCACAGTGTATCAGGATCCTGCCAGGTGTGTGTGGGGTTTTCACTGTGCATCAGGGTCCTGCCAGGTGTGTGTGGGGTTTTCAGAGTGTATCAGGATCCTGCCAGGTGTGTATGTGGGTTTTGCATTTTATCAGGATCATGCCAGGTGTGTATGTGGGTTTCACAGTTTATCAGGATGCTGCCAGCTGTGGCTGGGGTTTTCGCAGTTTATCAGGATCCTCCCAAGTGTGTATGGGGTTTTCACAGTGGATCAGGATCCTGCCAGGTGTATATGCGGTTTTCACAGTGGATCAGGATCCTGCCAGGTGTGTATGCGGTTTTCACAGTGGATCAGGATCCTGCCAGGTGTGTGCGGGGTTCTCACAGTGTATCAGGATCCTGCCAGGTGTGTTTGGTATTTTCACTGTGCATCAGGATCCTGCCAGGTGTGTGTGGGGTTTTCACAGTGTATCAGGATCATGCCAGGTGTGTATGGGGTTTTCACTGTGCATCAGGATCCTGCCAGGTGCGTATGGGGTTTTCACAGTGTATCAGGATCCTGCCAGGTGTGTATGTGGGTTTCACTGTTGATCTGGATCATGCCAGGTGTGTATGGTGGTTTCACTGTGTATCAGGATCCTGCCAGGTGTGTATGTGGGTTTCACAGTTTATCAGGATGCTGCCAGGTGTGTCTGGGATTTTCGCAGTTTATCAGCATCCTGCCAGGTCTGCATGGGGGTTTCACAGTTTATCAGGCTCCTGCCAGGTGTGCATGGGGGTTTCACAGTATATCAGGATCCTGCCAGATGTGTATGGGGTTTCACAGTACATCAGGATCCTGCCAGATGTGTATGGGGGTTTCACAGTTTATCAGGATCCTGCCAGGTGTGTATGGGGGTTTGACAGTTTATCAGCATTCTGCCAGGTGCGTATGGGGTATATATACAGTGGATCAGGTTCCTGCCAGGTGTGTATGGTGTTTTCAAAGTGTATCAGGATCCTGCCAGGTGAAAATGTGGTTTTCACAGTGTATCAGTATCCTGCCAAGTGTGTATGGGGTTTTCACTGTGGATCAGGATCCTGCCAGGTGTGTATGGTGATTTCACAGTGCATCTGTTTCCTGCCAGGTGTGCATCGGGTTTTCACAGTGTATCAGGAACCTGCCAGGTGTGTGTGGGGTTTTCACAGTGTATCAGGATCCTGCCAGGTGTGTATGGGGTTTTCACTGTGCATCAGGATCCTGCCAGGTGTGTATGGGGTTTTCAGAGTGTATCAGGATCCTGCCAGGTGTGTATGTGGGTTTTGCATTTTATCAGGATCATGCCAGGTGTGTATGGGGGTTTCACAGTGTATTAGGATCCTGCCAGGTGTGTATGTGGGTTTCACAGTTTATCAGGATGCTGCCAGCTGTGGCTGGGGTTTTCGCAGTTTATCAGGTTCCTGCCAGGTCTGTATGGATGTTTCACAGTTTATCAGGATCCTGCCAGGTGTGTATGTTGGTTTCACCGTTTATCAGTTTCCTGCCAGGTGTGTATGTGGGTTTCACAGTTTATCGGGATCCTGCCTGGTGTCTCTGGGGGTTTCACAGTTTATCAGGATCCTGCCAGGTGTGTATGTGGGATTCACAGTTTATCAGTATCCTGCCAGATGTGAATGGGGTTTTCACAGTGCATCAGGATCCTGCCAGATATGTATGGGTTTTTCACAGTGCATCAGGATCCTTCCAGTTGTGTCTGGGCGTTTCACAGTGTATCATGATCCTGCCACTTGTGTATGGGGTTTTCACAGTGTATCAGGATCCTGCCAGGTGTATATGTGGGTTTCACAGTTTATCAGGATCCTGCCTGGTGTGTCTGGGGTTTTCACAGTGTGTCTGGATCCTTCCAGGTGTGTATGTGGGTTTCACAGTGTATCAGGCTCCTGCCAGGTGTGTATGTGGGTTTCACAGTTTATCAGGATCCTGCCAGATGTGTATGGGGTTTTCACTGTGCATCAGGATCCTGCCAGGTGTGTATGGGGTTTTCACAGTGTATCAGGATCCTGCCAGGTGTGTATGTGGGTTTCACTGTTTATCTGGATCATGCCAGGTGTGTATGGGGGTTTCACTGTGTATCAGGATCCTGCCAGGTGTGTATGTGGGTTTCGCAGTATATCAGGATCCTGCCAGGTGTGTCTGGAATTTTCGCAGTTTATCAGCATCCTGCCAGGTCTGCATGGGGGTTTCACAGTTTATCAGGCTCCTGCCAGGTGTGCATGGGGGTTTCACAGTATATCAGGATCCTGCCAGGTATGTATGGGGTTTCACAGTACATCAGGATCCTGCCAGATGTGTATGGGGGTTTCACAGTTTATCAGGATCCTGCCAGGTGTGTATGGGGGTTTGACAGTTTATCAGCATCCTGCCAGGTGCGTATGGGGTATATATACAGTGGATCAGGTTCCTGCCAGGTGTGTATGGTGTTTTCAAAGTGTATCAGGATCCTGCCAGGTGTATATGTGGTTTTCACAGTGTATCAGTATCCTGCCAGATGTGTATGGGTTTTTCACAGTGCATCAGGATCCTTCCAGATGTGTCTGGGGGTTTCACAGTGTATCATGATCCTGCCACTTGTGTATGGGCTTTTCACAGTGTATCAGGATCCTGCCAGGTGTATATGTGGGTTTCACAGTTTATCAGGATACTGCCTGGTGTGTCTGGGGTTTTCACAGTGTGTCTGGATCCTTCCAGGTGTGTATGTGGGTTTCACAGTGTATCAGGCTCCTGCCAGGTGTGTATGTGGGTTTCACAGTTTATCAGGATCCTGCCTGGTGTGTATGGGGTTTGACAGTGGATCAGGATCCTGCCACTTGTGTATGGGGTTTTCACCGTGTATCAGGATCCTGCCAGGTGTTTATGGGGGTTTCACAGTTTATCAGGATCCTGCAAGGTGTGTATGTGGGTTTCACAGTTTATCAGGATCCTGCCAGGTGTGTATGGGGGTTTCACAGTTCATCAGGATCCTGCCAGGTGTGTATGGGGGTCTCACAGTTTATCAGGATCCTGCCAGGTGTGTCTGGGGGCTTCACAGTTCATCGGGATCCTGCCAGGTCTGTATGTGGGTTTCACAGTGGATCAGGAAACTGCCAGATGTGAATGGGGTTTTCACAGTGCATCAGGATCCTGCCAGATGTGTATGGGGTTTTCACAGTGCATCAGGATCCTTCCAGATGTGTGTGGGGTTTTCACAGTGGATCTGGATCCTGCCAGGTGTGTGTGGGGTTTTCACAGTGTATCAGGATCCTGCCAGGTGTGTATGGTGATTTCACAGTGCATCTGTTTCCTGCCAGTGTGTATGGGGTTTTCACAGTGTATCAGGATCCTGCCAGGTGTGTGTGGGGTTTTCACACTATATCAGGATCCTGCCAGTTGTGTATGGGGTTTTCACTGTGCATCAGGGTCCTGCCAGGTGTGTGTGGGGTTTTCAGAGTGTATCAGGATCCTGCCAGGTGTGTATGTGGGTTTTGCATTTTATCAGGATCATGCCAGGTGTGTATGGGGGTTACACAGTGTATTAGGATCCTGCCAGGTGTGTATGTGGGTTTTACAGTTTATCAGGATGCTGCCAGCTGTGGCTGGGGTTTTCGCAGTTTATCAGGATCCTCCCAAGTGTGTATGGGGTTTTCACAGTGGATCAGGATCCTGCCAGGTGTGTATGCGGTTTTCACAGTGGATCAGGATCCTGCCAGGTGTGTATGGGGTTTTCACAGTGGATCAGGATCCTGCCAGGTGTGTATGGGTTTTTCACAGTGTATCAGGATCCTGCCAGGTGTGTATGTGGGTTTCACTGTTTATCTGGATCATGCCAGGTGTGTATGGGGGTTTCACTGTTTATCTGGATCATGCCAGGTGTGTATGGGGGTTTCACAGTGTATTAGGATCCTGCCAGGTATGTATGTGGGTTTTACAGTTTATCAGGATGCTGCCAGCTGTGGCTGGGGATTTCGCAGTTTATCAGGATCCTCCCAAGTGTGTATGGGGTTTTCACAGTGGATCAGGATCCTGCCAGGTGTGTATGCGGTTTTCACAGTGGATCAGGATCCTGCCAGGTGTGTATGGGGTTTTCACAGTGGATCAGGATCCTGCCAGGTGCGTATGGGGTTTTCACAGTGTATCAGGATCATGCCAGGTGTGTATGGGGTTTTCACTGTGCATCAGGATCCTGCCAGGTGTGTATGGGGTTTTCACAGTGTATCAGGATCCTGCCAGGTGTGTATGTGGGATTCACTCTTTATCTGGATCATGCCAGGTGTGTATGGGGGTTTCACTGTGTATCAGGATCCTGCCAGGTGTGTATGGGGGTTTCACAGTGTATCAGGATCCTGCCAGGTGTGTATGGGGTTTTCACATTCCATCAGGATCCTGCCAGGTGTGTTTGGTATTTTCACTGTGCATCAGGATCCTGCCAGGTGTGTGTGGGGTTTTCACAGTGTATCAGGATCATGCCAGGTGTGTATGGGGTTTTCACTGTGCATCAGGATCCTGCCAGGTGCGTATGGGGTTTTCACAGTGTATCAGGATCCTGCCAGGTGTGTATGTGGGTTTCACTGTTTATCTGGATCATGCCAGGTGTGTATGGGGGTTTCACTGTGTATCAGGATCCTGCCAGGTGTGTATGGGGGTTTCACAGTTTATCAGGATGCTGCCAGGTGTGTCTGGGATTTTCGCAGTTTATCAGCATCCTGCCAGATCTGCATGGGGGTTTCACAGTTTATCAGGCTCCTGCCAGGTGTGCATGGGGGTTTCACAGTATATCAGGATCCTGCCAGGTGTGTATGGGGTTTCACAGTACATCAGGATCCTGCCAGATGTGTATGGGGGTTTCACAGTTTATCAGCATCCTGCCAGGTGCGTATGGGGTATATATACAGTGGATCGGGTTCCTGCCAGGTGTGTATGGTGTTTTCAAAGTGTATCAGGATCCTGCCAGGTGAAAATGTGGTTTTCACAGTGTATCAGGATCCTGCCAAGTGTTTATGGGGTTTTCACAGTGGATCAGGATCCTGCCAGGTGTGTTTGTGGTTTTCACAGTGGATCGGGATCCTGCCAGGTGTGTGTGGGGTTTTCACAGTGTATCAGGATCCTGCCAGGTGTGTATGGTGATTTCACAGTGCATCTGTTTCCTGCCAGGTGTGTATGGGGTTTTCACAGTGTATCAGGAACCTGCCAGGTGTGTGTGGGGATTTCACAGTGTATCAGGATCCTGCCATGTGTGTATGGGGTTTTCACTGTGCATCAGGGTCCTGCCAGGTGTGTATGGGGTTTTCAGAGTGTATCAGGATCCTGCCAGGTGTGTATGTGGGTTTTGCATTTTATCAGGATCATGCCAGGTGTGTATGGGGGTTTCACAGTGTATTAGGATCCTGCCAGGTGTGTATGTGGGTTTCACAGTTTATCAGGATGCTGCCAGCTGTGGCTGGGGTTTTCGCAGTTTATCAGGTTCCTGCCAGGTCTGTATGGATGTTTCACAGTTTATCAGGATCCTGCCAGGTGTGTATGTTGGTTTCACAGTTTATCATTTTCCTGCCAGGTGTGCATGTGGGTTTCACAGTTTATCGGGATCCTGCCTGGTGTCTCTGGGGATTCACAGTTTATCAGGATCCTGCCAGGTGTGTATGTGGGATTCACAGTTTATCAGGATCCTGCCAGATGTGAATGGGGTTTTCACAGTGCATCAGGATCCTGCCAGATGTGTATGGGTTTTTCACAGTGCATCAGGATCCTTCCAGATGTGTCTGGGGGTTTCACAGTGTATCATGATCCTGCCACTTGTGTATGGGGTTTTCACAGTGTATCAGGATCCTGCCAGGTGTATATGTGGGTTTCACAGTTTATCAGGATCCTGCCTGGTGTGTCTGGGGTTTTCACAGTGTGTCTGGATCCTTCCAGGTGTGTATGTGGGTTTCACAGTGTATCAGGCTCCTGCCAGGTGTGTATGTGGGTTTCACAGTTTATCAGGATCCTGCCTGGTGTGTATGGGGTTTGACAGTGGATCAGGATCCTGCCACTTGTGTATGGGGTTTTCACCGTGTATCAGGATCCTGCCAGGTGTTTATCGGGGTTTCACAGTTTATCAGGATCCTGCAAGGTGTGTATGTGGGTTTCACAGTTTATCAGGATCCTGCCAGGTGTGTATGGGGGTTTCACAGTTCATCAGGATCCTGCCAGGCGTGTATGGGGGTCTCACAGTTTACCAGGATCCTGCCAGGTGTGTCTGGGGGCTTCACAGTTCATCGGGATCCTGCCAGGTGTGTATGTGGGTTTCACAGTGGATCAGGAAACTGCCAGATGTGAATGGGGTTTTCACAGTGCATCAGGATCCTGCCAGATGTGTATGGGGTTTTCACAGTGCATCAGGATCCTTCCAGATGTGTGTGGGGGTTTCACAGTGTATCAGGATCCTGCATCGTGTGTCTGGGGTTTTCACAGTGCATCAGGATCCTGCCAGGTGTGTTTGGGTTTTTCACAGTGTATCTGGATCCTGCCAGGTGCGTGTGGGGTTTTCACAGTGTATCAGGCTACTGCCAGGTGTGTATGGGGTTTTCACAGTGCATCAGGATCCTCCCAAGTGTGTATGGGGTTTTCACAGTGGATCAGGATCCTGCCAGGTGTGTATGCGGTTTTCGCAGTGGATCAGGATCCTGCCAGGTGTGTGTGGGATTTTCACAGCGTATCAGGATCCTGCCAGGTGTGCAAGGGGTTTTCACATTGCATCAGGTTCCTACCAGGTGTATATGGGGTTTTCACAGTGTATCAGGATCCTGCCAGGTGTGTATGTGGGTTTCACAGTTTATCAGGATCCTGCCAGGTGTGTCTGGGGTTTTCAGAGTTTATGAGGATCCTGCCAGGTGTGTATGAGGGTTTCACAGTTCATCAGTTTCCTGCCAGGTGTGCATGGGGGTTTCACATTGCATCAGGTTCCTACCAGGTGTATATGGGGTTTTCACAGTGTATCAGGATCCTGCCAGGTGTGTATGTGGGTTTCACAGTTTATCAGGATCCTGCCAGGTGTGTCTGGGGTTTTCAGAGTTTATGAGGATCCTGCCAGGTGTGGATGTTGGTTTCACAGTTCATCAGTTTCCTGCCAGGTGTGCATGGGGGTTTCACAGTTTGTCAGGATCCTGCCAGGTGTGTATGGGGTTTTCACAGTTTATCGGGATCCTGCCTTTTGTGTCTGGGGTTTCACAGTTTATCAGGATCCTGCCAGGTGTGTATGTGGGTTTCACAGTTTATCAGGATCCTGCCAGATGTGAATGGGGTTTTCACAGTGCATCAGGATCCTGCCAGTTGTGTATGGGTTTTTCACAGTGCATCAGGATCCTTCCAGATGTGTCTGGGGGTATCACAGTGTATCAGGATTCTGCCACGTGTGTGTGGGGTTTCACAGTTTATCAGGATCCTGCCAGGTGTATATGAGGGTTTCACAGTTTATCAGGATCCTGCCTGGTTTGTCTGGGGTTTTCACAGTGTATCTGGGTTCTGCCAGGTGTGTATGGGGGTTTCACAGTGTACCAGGCTCCTGCCAGGTGTGTATGTGGGTTTCCCAGTTTATCAGTATCCTGCCTGGTGTGTATGGGGTTTCACAGTGGATCAGGATCCTGCCACGCGTGTATGTGGGTTTCACAGTTTATCAGGATCCTGCCAGGTGTGTATGGGGGTTTCACAGTTCATCAGGATCCTGCCAGGTGTGTATGGGGGTTTCACAGTTTATCAGGATCCTGCCTGGTGTGTCTGGGGGTTTCACAGTTCATCAGGATCCTGCCAGGTGTGTATGTGGGTTTCACAGTTTATCAGGATCCTGCCAGATGTGAATGGGGTTTCACAGTTGATCAGATTCCTGCCAGGTGTGAACGGGGTTTTCACAGTGGATCAGGATCCTGCCAGATGTGTATGGAGATTTCACAGTGGATCAGGATCCAGCCAGGAGTGTATGGGGTTTTCGCAGTGTATCAGGATCCTGCCAGGTGTGTCAGGGATTTAACTGTGTATCAGGATCCTGCCAGGTGTGTATGGGGTGTTCACAGTTTATCAAGGTCCTGCCAGGCGTGTATGGGGTTTTCACAGTTGATCAGGATCCTGCCAGGTGTGCATGGGGGTTTCACTGTGTATCAGGATCCTGCCAGGTGTGTATGGGGTTTCTCAGTGTATCAGGATCCTGCCAGGTGTGTATGGGGTTTCACAGTGGATCAGGATCCTGCCAGGTGTGTATGGGGTTTTCACAGTGGATCAGGATCCTGCCAGGTGTGTATGGGTTTTTCATAGTGCATCAGTTTCCTGCCAGGTGTGTATGGGGTTTTCACAGTGTATCAGGATCCTGCCAGGTGTGTATGGGGTTTTCACTGTGCATCAGGATCCCGCCAGGTGTGTATGGGTTTTTCACAGTGTATCAGTTCTGCCAGGTGTTTATGTGGGTTTCGCATTTTATCAGGATCATGCCTGGTGTGTATGGGGTTTTCGCAGTGTATTAGGATCCTGCCAGGTGTGTATGTGGGTTTCACAGTTTATCAGGATGCTGCCAGGTGTGTCTGGGTTTTCGTAGTTTATCAGGATCCTGCCAGGTCTGTATGGGTGTTTCACAGTTTATCAGGATCCTGCCAGGTGTGTATGTTGGTTTCACAGTTTATCAGTTTCCTGCCAGGTGTGTCTGGGGGTTTCACAATTTTTCAGGATCCTCCCAGGTGTGTATGGGTTTTTCACAGTGCATCAGCATCCTTCCAGATGTGTCTGGGGGTTTCACAGTGTATCATGATCCTGCCACGTGTGCATGGGGTTTCACAGTTTATCAGGATCCTTCTAGGTGTATATGTGGGTTTCACAGTTTTCCAGGTTCCTGACTGGTGTGTCTGGGGTTTTCACAGTGCATCAGGATCCTGCCAGATGTGTATGGGTTTTTCACAGTGCATTAGGATCCTTCCAGATGTGTCTGTGGGTTTCACAGTGTAACATGATCCTGCCACGTGTGCATGGGGTTTCACAGTTTATCAGGATCCTGCCCGGTGTATATGTGGGTTTCACAGTTTATCAGGATCCTGCCTGGTGTGTCTGGGGTTTTCACAGTGTGCCAGGATCCTTCCAGGTGTGTATGTGGATTTCACAGTGTATCAGGCTCCTGCCAGGTGTGTATGTGGGTTTCACAGTTTATCAGTATCCTGCCTGGTGTGTATGGTGTTTCACAGAGGATCAGGATCCTGCCACGTGTGTATGGGGTTTTCACAGTGTATCAGGATCCTGCCAGGTGTTTATGGGGGTTTCACTGTTTTTCAGGATCCTGCCAGGTGTGTATGTGGGTTTCACAGTTTATCAGGATCCTGCCAGGTGTGTATGGGGGTTTCACAGTTCATCAGGAAACTGCCAGGTGTGTATGGAGGTCTCACAGTTTATCAGGAACCTGCCAGGTGTGTCTGGGGGCTTCACAGTTCATCAGGATCCTGCCAGGTGTGTATGTGTGTTTCACAGTGTATCAGGAAACTGCCAGATGTGAATGGGGTTTTCACAGTGCATCAGGATCCTGCCAGATGTGTATGTGGTTTTCACAGTGCATCAGGAACCTTTCAGATGTGTGTGGGGGTTTCACAGTGTATCAGGATCCTGCATCGTGTGCATGGGGTTTTCACAGTGTATCAGGATACTGCCAGGTGTGCATGGGGTTTTCACAGTGTATCAGGATCCTCCCAAGTGTGTATGGGTTTTTCACAGTGGATCAGGATCCTACCAGGTGTGTATGGGGTTTTCACAGTGGATCAGGATCCTGCCAGGTGTGTGTGGGGTTTTCACCGTGTATCAGGATCCTGCCAGGTGTGCATGGGGTTTTCACATTGCATCAGGATCCTGCCAGGTGTGTATGGGGTTTTCACAGTGTATCAGGATCCTGCCAGGTGTGTTTCGTGCTTTCTCTGTGCATCAGGATCCTGCCAGGTGTGTGTGGGGTTTTCACAGTGTATCAGGATCCTGCCAGGTGTGTATGGGGTTTTACTGTGCATCAGGATGCTGCCAGGTGTGTTTTGGGTATTCACAGTTTATTAGGATCCTGCCAGGTGTGTATGTGGGTTTCACAGTTTTTCAGGATCATGCCAAGTGTGTATGGGGGTTTCACAGTGTATCAGGATCCTGCCAGGTGTGGATGTGGGTTTCACAGTTTATCAGGATCCTGCCAGGTGTGTCTGGGGTTTTCACAGTTTATGAGGATCCTGCCAGGTGTGTATGGGGGTTTCGCAGTTTATCAGGATCCTGCCAGGTCTGTATGGGTGTTTCACAGTTTATCAGGATCCTGCCAGGTGTGTATGTTGGTTTCACAGTTTATCAGTTTCCTGCCAGGTGTGTATGGGGGTTTCACAATTTGTCAGGGTCCTCCCAGGTGTGTATGGGTTTTTCACAGTGCATCAGGATCCTTCCAGATGTGTCTGGGGGTTTCACAGTGTATCATGATCCTGCCACGTGTGCATGGGGTTTCACAGTTTATCAGGATCCTTCTAGGTGTATATGTGGGTTTCACAGTTTATCAGGATCCTGACTGGTGTGTCTGGGGTTTTCACAGTGCATCAGGATCCTGCCAGATGTGTATGGGTTTTTCACAGTGCATGAGGATCCTTCCAGATGTGTCTGGGGGTTTCACAGTGTATCATGATCCTGCCACGTGTGCATGGGGTTTCACAGTTTATCAGGATCCTGCTAGGTGTATATGTGGGTTTCACAGTTTATCAGGATCCTGCCTGGTGTGACTGGGGTTTTCACAGTGTGCCAGGATACTTCCAGGTGTGTATGTGGATTTCACAGTGTATCAGGCTCCTGCCAGGTGTGTTTGTGGGTTTCACAGTTTATCAGGATCCTGCCTGGTGTGTATGGTGTTTCACAGTGGATTAGGATCCTGCCACGTGTGTATGGGGTTTTCACAGTGTATCAGGATCCTGCCAGGTGTGTATGTGGGTTTCACAGTTTATCAGGATCCTGCCAGGTGTGTATGGGGGTTTCACAGTTCATCAGGATACTGCCAGGTGTGTATGGGGGTCTCACAGTTTATCAGGAAACTGCCAGGTGTTTCTGGGGGCTTCACAGTTCATCAGGATCCTGCCAGGTGTGCATGTGTGTTTCACAGTGTATCAGGAAACTGCCAGATGTGAATGGTGTTTTCACAGTGCATCAGGATCCTGCCAGATGTGTATGTGGTTTTCACAGTGCATCAGGAATCTTCCAGATGTGTGTGGGGGTTTCACAGTGTATCAGGATCCTGCATCGTGTGCATGGGGTTTTCACAGTGTATCAGGATACTGCCAGGTGTGTATGGGGTTTTCACAGTGTATCAGGATCCTCCCAAGTGTGTATGGGTTTTTCACAGTGGATCAGGATCCTGCCAGGTGTGTGTGGGGTTTTCCCAGTGTATCAGGATCCTGCCAGGTGTGCATGGGGTTTTCACATTGCATCAGGATCCTGCCAGGTGTGTATGGGGTTTTCACAGTGTATCAGGATCCTGCCAGGTGTGTTTGGTGCTTTCTCTGTGCATCAGGATCCTGCCAGGTGTGTGTGGGGTTTTCACAGTGTATCGGGATCCTGCCAGGTGTGTATGGGGTTTTCACTGTGCATCAGGATGCTGCCAGGTGTGTTTTGGGTATTCACAGTGTATCAGGATCCTGCCAGGTGTGTATGTGGGATTCACAGTTTTTCAGGATCATGCCAAGTGTGTCTGGGGGTTTCACAGTTTATCAGGATCCTGCCAGGTGTGTCTGGGGTTTTCACAGTTTATGAGGATCCTGCCAGGTGTGTATGGGGGTTTCGCAGTTTATCAGGATCCTGCCAGGTCTGTATGGGTGTTTCACAGTTTATCAGGATCCTGCCAGGTGTGTATGTTGGTTTCACAGTTTATCAGTTTCCTGCCAGGTGTGTATGGGGGTTTCACAATTTGTCAGGGTCCTCCCAGGTGTGTATGGGTTTTTCACAGTGCATCAGGATCCTTCCAGATGTGTCTGGGGGTTTCACAGTGTATCATGATCCTGCCACGTGTGCATGGGGTTTCACAGTTTATCAGGATCCTTCTAGGTGTATATGTGGGTTTCACAGTTTATCAGGATCCTGACTGGTGTGTCTGGGGTTTTCACAGTGCATCAGGATCCTGCCAGATGTGTATGGGGTTTTCACAGTGCATGAGGATCCTTCCAGATGTGTCTGGGGGTTTCACAGTGTATCATGATCCTGCCACGTGTGCATGGGGTTTCACAGTTTATCAGGATCCTGCTAGGTGTATATGTGGGTTTCACAGTTTATCAGGATCCTGCCTGGTGTGACTGGGGTTTTCACAGTGTGCCAGGATACTTCCAGGTGTGTATGTGGATTTCACAGTGTATCAGGCTCCTGCCAGGTGTGTTTGTGGGTTTCACAGTTTATCAGGATCCTGCCTGGTGTGTATGGTGTTTCACAGTGGATTAGGATCCTGCCACGTGTGTATGGGGTTTTCACAGTGTATCAGGATCCTGCCAGGTGTGCATGTGGGTTTCACAGTTTATCAGGATCCTGCCAGGTGTGTATGGGGGTTTCACAGTTCATCAGGATCCTGCCAGGTGTGTATGGGGGTCTCACAGTTTATCAGGAAACTGCCAGGTGTTTCTGGGGGCTTCACAGTTCATCAGGATCCTGCCAGGTGTGCATGTGTGTTTCACAGTGTATCAGGAAACTGCCAGATGTGAATGGTGTTTTCACAGTGCATCAGGATCCTGCCAGATGTGTATGTGGTTTTCACAGTGCATCAGGAATCTTCCAGATGTGTGTGGGGGTTTCACAGTGTATCAGGATCCTGCATCGTGTGCATGGGGTTTTCACAGTGTATCAGGATACTGCCAGGTGTGTATGGGGTTTTCACAGTGTATCAGGATCCTCCCAAGTGTGTATGGGTTTTTCACAGTGGATCAGGATCCTGCCAGGTGTGTGTGGGGTTTTCCCAGTGTATCAGGATCCTGCCAGGTGTGCATGGGGTTTTCACATTGCATCAGGATCCTGCCAGGTGTGTATGGGGTTTTCACAGTGTATCAGGATCCTGCCAGGTGTGTTTGGTGCTTTCTCTGTGCATCAGGATCCTGCCAGGTGTGTGTGGGGTTTTCACAGTGTATCGGGATCCTGCCAGGTGTGTATGGGGTTTTCACTGTGCATCAGGATGCTGCCAGGTGTGTTTTGGGTATTCACAGTGTATCAGGATCCTGCCAGGTGTGTATGTGGGATTCACAGTTTTTCAGGATCATGCCAAGTGTGTCTGGGGGTTTCACAGTTTATCAGGATCCTGCCAGGTGTGTCTGGGGTTTTCACAGTTTATGAGGATCCTGCCAGGTGTGTATGGGGGTTTCGCAGTTTATCAGGATCCTGCCAGGTCTGTATGGGTGTTTCACAGTTTATCAGGATCCTGCCAGGTGTGTATGTTGGTTTCACAGTTTATCAGTTTCCTGCCAGGTGTGTATGGGGGTTTCACAATTTGTCAGGGTCCTCCCAGGTGTGTATGGGTTTTTCACAGTGCATCAGGATCCTTCCAGATGTGTCTGGGGGTTTCACAGTGTATCATGATCCTGCCACGTGTGCATGGGGTTTCACAGTTTATCAGGATCCTTCTAGGTGTATATGTGGGTTTCACAGTTTATCAGGATCCTGACTGGTGTGTCTGGGGTTTTCACAGTGCATCAGGATCCTGCCAGATGTGTATGGGGTTTTCACAGTGCATGAGGATCCTTCCAGATGTGTCTGGGGGTTTCACAGTGTATCATGATCCTGCCACGTGTGCATGGGGTTTCACAGTTTATCAAGATCCTGCTAGGTGTATATGTGGGTTTCACAGTTTATCAGGATCCTGCCTGGTGTGACTGGGGTTTTCACAGTGTGCCAGGATCCTTCCAGGTGTGTATGTGGATTTCACAGTGTATCAGGCTCCTGCCAGGTGTGTTTGTGGGTTTCACAGTTTATCAGGATCCTGCCTGGTGTGTCTGGTGTTTCACAGTGGATTAGGATCCTGCCACGTGTGTATGGGGTTTTCACAGTGTATCAGGATCCTGCCAGGTGTGTATGTGGGTTTCACAGTTTATCAGGATCCTGCCAGGTGTGTATGGGGGTTTCACAGTTCATCAGGATCCTGCCAGGTGTGTATGGGGGTCTCACAGTTTATCAGGAAACTGCCAGGTGTTTCTGGGGAATTCACAGTTCATCAGGATCCTGCCAGGTGTGTAAGTGTGTTTCACAGTGTATCAGGAAACTGCCAGATGTGAATGGTGTTTTCACAGTGCATCAGGATCCTGCCAGATGTGTATGTGGTTTTCACAGTGCATCAGGAATCTTCCAGATGTGTGTGGGGGTTTCACAGTGTATCAGGATCCTGCATCGTGTGCATGGGGTTTTCACAGTGTATCAGGATACTGCCAGGTGTGTATGGGGTTTTCACAGTGTATCCGGATCCTCCCAAGTGTGTATGGGTTTTTCACAGTGGATCAGGATCCTGCCAGGTGTGTGTGGGGTTTTCCCAGTGTATCAGGATCCTGCCAGGTGTGCATGGGGTTTTCACATTGCATCAGGATCCTGCCAGGTGTGTATGGGGTTTTCACAGTGTATCAGGATCCTGCCAGGTGTGTTTGGTGCTTTCTCTGTGCATCAGGATCCTGCCAGGTGTGTGTGGGGTTTTCACAGTTTATCGGGATCCTGCCAGGTGTGTATGGGGTTTTCACTGTGCATCAGGATGCTGCCAGGTGTGTTTTGGGTATTCACAGTGTATCAGGATCCTGCCAGGTGTGTATGTGGGTTTCACAGTTTTTCAGGATCATGCCAAGTGTGTATGGGGGTTTCACAGTGTATCAGGATCCTGCCAGGTGTGGATGTGGGTTTCACAGTTTATCAGGATCCTGCCAGGTGTGTCTGGGGTTTTCGCAGTTTATGAGGATCCTGCCAGGTGTGTATGGGGGTTTCACAGTTTGTCAGGATCCTGCCAGGTGTGGATGTTGGTTTCACAGTTCATCAGTTTCCTGCCAGGTGTGTATGGGGGTTTCACAGTTTGTCAGGATCCTGCCAGGTGTGTATGGGGTTTTCACAGTTTATCGGGATCCTGCCTTTTGTCTCTGGGGTTTCACAGTTTATCAGGATCCTGCCAGGTGTGTATGTGGGTTTCACAGTTTATCAGGATCCTGCCAGATGTGAATGGGGTTTTCACAGTGCATCAGGTTCCTGCCAGATGTGTATGGGTTTTCAACAGTGCATCAGGATCCTTCCAGATGTGTCTGGGGGTTTCACAGTGTATCAGGATCCTGCCACGTGTGCATGGGGTTTCACAGTACATCAGGATCCTGCCAGGTGTGTATGGGGGTTTCACAGTTTATCAGGATCCTGCCAGGTGTGTATGGGGGATTGACAGTTTATCAGCATCCTGCCAGGTGTTTATGTTGGTTTCACAGTTCATCAGTTTCCTGCCAGATGTGTATGGGGGTTTCACAGTTTGTCAGGATCCTGCCAGGTGTGTATGGGGTTTTCACAGTTTATCGGATCCTGCCTTTTGTGTCTGGGGTTTCACAGTTTATCAGGATCCTGCCAGGTGTGTATGTGGGTTTCACAGTGCATCAGGATCCTGCCAGATGTGAATGGGGTTTTCACAGTGCATCAGGTTTCTGCCAGATGTGTATGGGTTTTTCACAGTGCATCAGGATCCTTCCAGATGTGTCTGGGGGTTTCACAGTGTATTAGGAGCCTGCCACGTGTGTATGGGGTTTCACAGTTTATCAGGATCCTGCCATGTGTATATGTGGGTTTCACAGTTTATCAGGATCCTGCCTGGTGTGTCTGGGGTTTTCACAGTGTGTCAGGATTCTGCCAGGTGTGTATTGGGGTTTCACAGTGTACCAGGCTCCTGCCAGGTGTGTATGGGGGTTTCACAGTATATCAGCATATTGCCAGGTGTGTATGGTTGTTTCACAGTTTATCAGGATCCTGCCAGGTGTGTATGGGGGATTGACAGTTTATCAGCATCCTGCCAGGTGCGTATGGGGTATATATACAGTGGATCAGGATCCTGCCAGGTGTGCATGGAGTTTTCAAAGTGTATCAGGATCCTGCCAGGTGTGTATGTGGTTTTCACAGTGGATCAGGATACTGACAGGTGTGTATGGGGTTTTCACAGTGGATCAGGATCCTGCCGGATGTGTGTGGGGTTTTCACAGTGTATCAGGATCCTGCCAGATGTGTATGTGGTTTTCACAGTGCATCAGTTTCCTGCCAGGTGTGTCTGGGGTTTTCACAGTGTATCAGGATCCTGCCGTGTGTTTGGGGTTTTCACAGTGTATCAGGATCCTGCCAGATGTGTATGGGGTTTTCACTGTGCATCAGGATCCTGCCAGCTGTGTATGGGGTTTTCACAGTGCATCAGGAACCTGCCAGGTGTGTATGTGGGTTTCGCATTTTACCAGGACCATGCCAGGTGTGTATGGGGGTTTCACAGTGGATCAGGATCCTGCCACGTGTGTATGTGGGTTTCACAGTTTATCAGGATCCTGCCAGGTGTGTATGGGGGTTTCACAATTCATCAGGATCCTGCCAGGTGTGTATGGGGGTTTCACAGTGTATCAGGTTCCTGCCAGGTGCGTATGTGGGTTCCACAGTTTATCAGGATCCTGCCAGGTGTATCTGGGGTTTTCACAGTTTATGAGGATCCTGCCAGGTGTGTATGGGGGTTTCACAGTTTGTCAGGATCCTGCCAGGTGTGGATTTTGGTTTCACAGTTCATCAGTTTCCTGCCAGGTGTGTATGGGGCATTCACAGTTTGTCAGGATCCTGCCAGGTGTGTATGGGGGTTTCACAGTTTATCAGGATCCTGCCTGGTGTGTCTGGGGGTTTCACAGTTCATCAGGATGCTGCCAGGTGTGTATGTGGGTTTCACAGTTTATCAGGATCCTGCCTGGTGTGCCTGCGGTTTTCACAGTGCATCAAGATCCTGCCAGATGTGTATGGGTTTTCACAGTGCATCAGGATCCTTCCAGATGTGTATGGGGGTTTCACAGTGTATCAGGATCCTGCATCGTGTGTATGGGGTTTTCACAGAGCATCAAGATCCTGCCAGGTGTGTATGGGGTTTTCACAGTGTATCAGGATCCTGCCAGGTGTGTATGTGGGTTTCACAGTTTATCAGGATCCTGCCTCGTGTGTATGGGGTTTTCACACTACATCAGGATCCTGCCAGGTGTGCATGGGGTTTCACAATGGATCAGGATCCTGCCAGGTGTCTATGTGGGTTTCACAGTTTATCAGGATCCTGCCAGGTGTGTTTGGGGGTTCCACAGTTTATCAGGATCCTGACACATGTGTATGGGGTTTCACAGTGCTTCAGGATCCTGCCAGGTGTGTTTGCGGTATTCACTGTGCATCAGGATCCTGCCAGGTGTGTACGGGGTTTTCACAGTTGATCAGGATCCTGCCTGGTGTGCCTGGGGTTTTCACGGTGCATCAGGATCCTGCCAGATGTGTATGGGTTTTCACAGTGCATCAGGATCCTTCCAGATGTGTATGGGGGTTTCACAGTGTATCAGGATCCTGCATCGTGTGAATGGGGTGTCACAGTTTATCAGGACCCTGCCAGGTGTGTTTGGGGGTTCCACAGTTTATCAGGATCCTGCCACATGTGTATGGGGTTTCACAGTGGTTCAGGATCCTGCCAGGTGTGTTTGCAGTATTCACTGTGCATCAGGATCCTGCCAGGTGGGTACGGGGTTTTCACAGTGGATCAGGATCCTGCCTGGTGTGCCTGGGGTTTTCACAGTGCATCAGGATCCTGCCAGATGTGTATGGGTTTTCACAGTTTGTCAGGATCCTGCCAGGTGTGTATGGGGGTTTCACAGTTTATCAGGATCCTGCCTGGTGTGTCTGGGGGTTTCACACTTCATCAGGATCCTGCCAGGTGTGCATGCGGGTTTCAAAGTTTATCAGGAAACTGCCAGATGTGAATGGGGTTTTCACAGTGCAGCAGGATCCTGCCAGATGTGTATGGTGTTTTCACAGTGCATCAGGATCCTTCCAGATGTGTATGGGGGTTTCACAGTGTATCAGGATCCTGCATCGTGTGTATGTGGGTATCACAGTTTATCAGGATCCTGCCTGGTGTGTTTGGGGTTTCACAGTGGATCAGGATCCTGCCACGTGTGTATGGGGTTTTCACAGTGTATCAGGATCCTGCATCGTGTGCATGGGGTTTTCACAGTTTATCAGGATCCTGCCAGGTGTGTATGTGGGTTTCACTGTTTATCAGGATCCTGCCAGATGTGAATGGGGTTTTCACAGTGCATCAGGATCCTGCCAGATGTGTATGGGATTTTCACAGTGCATCAGGATCCTTCCAGATGTGTCTGGGGGTATCACAGTGTATCAGGATCCTGCCACGTGTGTATGGGGTTTCACAGTTTATCAGGATCCCGCCATGTGTATATGTGGGTTTCACAGTTTATCAGGATCCTGCCTGGTGTGTCTGGGGTTTTCACAGTGTATCAGGATTCTGCCAGGTGTGTATGGGGGTTTCACAGTGTACCAGGCTCCTGCCAGGTGTGTATGTGGATTTCACAGTTTATCAGTATCCTGCCTGGTGTGTATGGGGTTTCACAGTGGATCAGGATCCTGCCACGTGTGTATGTGGGTTTCACAGTTTATCAGGATCCTGCCAGGTGTGTATGGGGGTTTCACAATTCATCAGGATCCTGCCAGGTGTGTATGGGGGTTTCACAGTGTATCAGGATCCTGCCAGGTGCGTATGTGGGTTTCACAGTTTATCAGGATCCTGCCAGGTGTATCTGGGGTTTTCACAGTTTATCAGGATCCTGCCAGGTGTGTATGCGGGTTTCACAGTTTGTCAGGATCCTGCCAGGTGTGGATTTTGGTTTCACAGTTCATCAGTTTCCTGCCAGGTGTGTATGGGGCATTCACAGTTTGTCAGGATCCTGCCTGGTGTGCCTGGGGTTTTCACAGTGCATCAGGATCCTGCCAGATGTGTATGGGTTTTCACAGTGCATCAGGATCCTTCCAGGTGTGTATCGGGGTTTTACAGTGTATCAGGATCCTGCATCGTGTGTATGGGGTTTTCACAGTGCATCAGTATCCTGCCAGGTGTGTATGGGGCTTTCACAGTTTGTCAGGATCCTGCCAGGTGTGTATGGGGGTTTCACAGTTTATCAGGATCCTGCCTGGCGTGTCTGGGGGTTTCACAGTTCATCAGGATGCTGCCAGCTGTGTATGTGGGTTTCACAGTTTATCAGGATCCTGTCTGGTGTGCCTGCGGTTTTCACAGTGCATCAGGATCCTGCCAGATGTGTATGGGTTTTCACAGTGCATCAGGATCCTTCCAGATGTGTATGGGGGTTTCACAGTGTATCAGGATCCTGCATCGTGTGTATGGGGTTTTCACAGAGCATCAGGATCCTGCCAGGTGTGTATGGGGTTTTCACAGTGTATCAGGATCCTGCCAGGTGAGTATGTGGGTTTCACAGTTTATCAGGATCCTGCCTGGTGTGTATGGGGTTTTCACACTACATCAGGATCCTGCCAGGTGTGCATGGGGTTTCACAATTGATCAGGATCCTGCCAGGTGTCTATGTGGGTTTCACAGTTTATCAGGATCCTGCCAGGTGCGTTTGGGGGTTCCACAGTTTATCAGGATCCTGCCACATGTGTATGGGGTTTCACAGTGGTTCAGGATCCTGCCAGGTGTGTTTGCGGTATTCACTGTGCATCAGGATCCTGCCAGGTGTGTACGTGGTTTTCACAGTTGATCAGGATCCAGCCTGGTGTGCCTGGGGTTTTCACAGTGCATCAGGATCCTGCCAGATGTGTATGGGTTTTCACAGTGCATCAGGATCCTTCCAGATGTGTATGGGGGTTTCACAGTGTATCAGGATCCTGCATCGTGTGTATGGGGTTTTCACAGTGCATCAGGATCCTGCCAGGTGAGTATACAGTTTTCACAGTGTATCAGGATCCTTCCAGGTGTGTATGGGGTTTTCACAGTGTATCATGATCCTGCCAGGTGTGTGTCTGGGTTTCACAGTTTATCAGGATCCTGCCTGGTGTGTATGGGGTTTTCACACTGCATCAGGATCCTGCCTGATGTGTATGGGTTTTCACAGTGGATCAGGATCCTGCCAGGTGTCTATGTGGGTTTCACAGTTTATCAGGATCCTGCCAGGTGTGTTTGGGGATTCCACAGTTTATCAGGATCCTGCCACATGTGTATGGGGTTTCACAGTGGTTCAGGATCCTGCCAGGTGTCTTTGGGGTATTCACTGTGTATCAGCATCCTGCCAGGTGTGTGTGGGGTTTTCATAGTGTATCAGGATCCTGCCAGGTGTGTATGGGGTTTTCACAGTGTATCAGGATCCTGCCAGATATGTATGGGGTTCTCACAGTGGATCAGGAACCTGCCAGGTGCCTACGGGGATTTCACAGTGTATCAGGATCCTGCCAGGAGTGTATGTGGGTTTCACAGTTTATCAGGATCCTTCCACGTGTGTATGGGGTTTCACAGAGGTTGAGGATCCTGCCAGGTGTGTCTGGGGTTTCACTGTGCATCAGGAACATGCTAGGTGTGTATGGGTTTTTGACAGTGTATCAGGATCCTGCCAGGTGTGTATGTGGGTTTCACAGTTTATCCGGATCCTGCCAGATGTGAATGGGGTTTCACAGTGGATCAGGATGCTGCCAGGTATGTACGGGGTTTTCTCAGTGGATCAGGATCCTGCCAGATGTGTATGGAGTTTTCACAGTCGATCTGGATCCTGCCAGGTGTGTAAGGGGTTTTCACAGTGGATCAGTATCCTGCCAGGTATGTCAGGGATTTCACAGTGTATCAGGATCCAGCCAGGTGTGTATGGGGTGTTCACAGTTTATCAAAGTCCTGCCAGGCGTGTATGGAGTTTTCACAGTGGTTCAGGATCCTGCCAGGTGTGTATGGGGGTGTCAATGTGTATCAGGATCCTGCCAGGTGTGTAAGGGGTTTCACAGTGTATCAGGATCCTGCCAGGTGTGTATGCGGTTTCACAGTGTATCAGGATCCTGCCAGATGTGAATGGGGTTTCACTGTGTATCAGGATCCTGCCAGATGTGAATGGGGTTTCACTGTGCATCAGGAACCTGCCAGGTGTGTACGGGGATTTCACAGTGCATCAGGCTCCTGCCAGGTGTGTATGGGGGCTTCACAGTATATCAGGATCCTGCCAGGTGTGTATGGGTTTTCACAGCATGTCAGGATCCTGCCAGGTGTGTGTGGGGGTTTCACAGTTTATCAGGATCCTGCCAGGTGTGTATGGGGGGTTTACAGTTTATCGGCATCCTGCCAGGTGCGTATGGGGTATAGACAGTGGATCAGGATCCTGCCAAGAGTGCATGGTGTTTTCACCGTGTATCAGGATCCTGCCAGGTGTGTATGGGGTTTTCACAGTGGATCAGGATCCTGCCAGGTGTGTATGTGGGTTTCACAGTGTATCAGGCTCCTGCCAGGTGTGTATGTGTGTTTCACAGTTTATCAGGATCCTGCCTGGTGTGTATGGGGTTTCACAGTGGATCAGGATCCTGCCACGTGTGTATGGCGTTTTCTCAGTATATCAGTATCCTGCCAGGTGTCCATGGGGGTTTCACAGTTTAACAGGATCCTGCCAGGTGTGTATGTGGTTTCAACAGTTTATCAGGATCCTGCCAGGTGTGTATGGGGGTTTCACAGTTCATCAGGATCCTGCCAGGTGTGTATGGGGGTTTCACAGTTTATCAGGATCCTGCCTGGTGTGTCTGGGGGTTTCACAGTTCATCAGGATCCTGCCAGGTGTGTATGTGGGTTTCAACGTTTATCAGGAAACTGCCAGATGTGAATGGGGTTTTCACAGTGCATCAGGATCCTGCCAGATGTGTATGGGGTTTTCACAGTGCATCATGATCCTTCCAGATGTGGATGGGGGTTTCACAGTGTATCAGGATCCTGCATCGTGTGAATGGGGTGTCACAGTTTATCAGGATCCTGCCAGGTGTGTATGTGGGTTTCACAGTTCATCAGGATCCTGCCAGGTGTGTATGTGGGTTTCACAGTTTATCAGGATCCTGCCAGGTATGTATGGGGTTTTCACAGTGTATCAGCATCCTGCCAGGTGTGTATGGGGTTTTCACAGTGTATCAGGACCCTGCCAGGTGTGTACGGGGTTGTTCACAGTGTATCAGGATCCTGCCAGATGTGTATGGG
The DNA here is from genome assembly GCF_036365525.1 of Heterodontus francisci. Lineage (NCBI taxonomy): Eukaryota > Metazoa > Chordata > Chondrichthyes > Heterodontiformes > Heterodontidae > Heterodontus > Heterodontus francisci. The sequence continues at coordinate 4,258,415 of NW_027141655.1, read as the reverse complement.
GTTTTCACAGTGGATCAGGAACCTGCCAGGTGTCTACGGGGATTTCACAGTGTATCAGGATCCTGCCAGGTGTGTATGTGTGTTTCACAGTGTATCAGGATCCTGCCACTTGTGTATGGGGTTTCACAGTGGTTCAGGATCCTGCCAGCTGTGTCTGGGGTTTCACTGTGCATCAGGATCATGCTAGGTGTGTAAGGGGGTTTCACAGTGTATCAGGATCCTGCCAGATGTGTATGGGGTTTTCACAGTGGATCAGGAACCTGCCAGGTGTCTACGGGGATTTCACTGTGTATCAGGATCCTGCCAGGTGTGTATGCGTGTTTCACAGTATATCAGGATCCTGCCACTTGTGTATGGGGTTTCACAGTGGTTCAGGATCCTGCCAGGTGTGTCTGGGGTTTCACTGTGCATCAGGATCATGATAGGTGTGTAAGGGGGTTTCACAGTGGATCAGGATCCTGCCAGGTGTGTATGTGGGTTTCACAGTTTATCAGGATCCTGCCTGGTGTGTATGGGGTTTTACAGTGAATAAGGATCCTGCCACGTGTGTATGGCGTTTTCACAGTGTATCAGGATCCTTCCACGTGTGTATGGGGGTTTCACAGTTTATCAGGATCCTGCCAGGTGTGTATGTGTGTTTCACAGTTTATCAGGATCCTGCCAGGTGTGTATGGGGGTTTCACAGTTTATCAGGATCCTGCCTGGTGAGTCTGGGGGTTTCACAGTTCATCAGGATCCTGCCAGGTGTGTATGTGGGTTTCAAAGTTTATCAGGAAACTGCCAGATTTGAATGGGGTTTTCACAGTGCATCAGGATCCTGCCAGGCGTGTATGGAGCTTTCACAGTGGATCAGGATCCTGCCAGGTGTGTATGGGGGTGTCACTGTGTATCAGGATCCTGCCAGGTGTGTATGGGGTTTCACAGTGTGTCAGGATCCTGCCAGGTGTGTATGCGGTTTCACAGTGTATCAGGATCCTGCCAGATGTGAATGGGGTTTCACTGTGTATCAGGATCCTGCCAGATGTGAATGGGGTTTCACTGTGCATCAGGAACCTGCCAGGTGTGTACGGGGATTTCACAGTGCATCAGGCTCCTGCCAGGTGTGTATGGGGGCTTCACAGTATATCAGGATACTGCCAGGTGTGTATGGGTTTTCACAGCGTGTCAGGATCCTGCCAGGTGTGTGTGGGGGTTTCACAGTTTATCAGGATCCTGCCAGGTGTGTATGGGGGTATTACAGTTTATCGGCATCCTGCCAGGTGCGTATGGGGTATAGACAGTGGATCAGGATCCTGCCAAGAGTGCATGGTGTTTTCACAGTGTATCAGGATCCTGCCAGGTGTGTATGGGGTTTTCACAGTGGATCAGGATCCTGCCAGGTGTGTATGTGGGTTTCACAGTGTATCAGGCTCCTGCCAGGTGTGTATGTGTGTTTCACAGTTTATCAGGATCCTGCCTGGTGTGTATGGTGTTTCACACTGGATCAGGATCCTGCCACGTGTGTATGGCGTTTTCACAGTGTATCAGTATCCTGCCAGGTGTGCATGGGGGTTTCACAGTTTATCAGGATCCTGCCAGGTGTGTATGTGGTTTTCACAGTTTATCAGGATCCTGCCAGGTGTGTATGGGGGTTTCACAGTTCATCAGGATCCTGCCAGGTGTGTATGGGGGTTTCACAGTTTATCAGGATCCTGCCTGGTGTGTATGGGGGTTTCACAGTTCATCAGGATCCTGCCAGGTGTGTATGTGGGTTTCAACGTTTATCAGGAAACTGCCAGATGTGAATGGGGTTTTCACAGTGCATCATGATCCTTCCAGATGAGGATGGGGGTTTCACAGTGTATCAGGATCCTGCATCGTGTGTATGTGGGTTTCACAGTTTATCAGGATCCTGCCTGGTGTGCATGGGGTTTCACAGTGGATCAGGATCCTGCCACGTGTGTATGTGGTTTTCACAGTGTATCAGGATCCTGCATCGTGTGTATGGGGTTTCACAGTTTATCAGGATCCTGCCAGGTGTGTATGTGGGTTTCACAGATTATCAGGATCCTGCCAGGTGTGTATGGGGGTTTCACATTTCATCAGGATCCTGCCAGGTGTGTCTGGGGGTTTCACAGTTTATCAGGATCCTGCCTGGTGTGTATGGGGTTTTCACAGTGCATCAGGATCCTGCCAGATGTGTATGGGTTTTCACAGTGCATCAGGATCCTTCCAGATGTGTATGGGGGATTTCACAGTTTATCAGGAACCTGCCTGGTGTGTCTGGGGGTTTCACAGTTCATCAGGATCCTGCCTGGTGTGTCTGGGGATTTCACAGTTCATCAGGATCCTGCCAGGTGTGTATGTGGGTTTCAATGTTTATCAGGAAACTGCCAGATGTGAATGGGGTTTTCATAGTGCATCCGGATCCTGCCAGATATGTATGGGGTTTTCACAGTGCATCAGGATCCTTCCAGATGTGTATGGGGGTTTCACAGTGTATCAGGATCCTGCATCGTGTGAATGGGGTGTCACAGTTTATCAGGATCCTGCCAGGTGTGTATGTGGGTTTCACAGTTCATCAGGATCCTGCCAGGTGTGTATGTGGGTTTCACAGTTTATCAGGATCCTGCCAGGTATGTATGGGGTTTTCACAGTGTATCAGCATCCTGCCAGGTGTGTATGGGGTTTTCACAGTGTATCAGGACCCTGCCAGGTGTGTACGGGGTTGTTCACAGTGTATCAGGATCCTGCCAGATGTGTATGGGGTTTTCACAGTGGATCAGGATCCTGCCAGGTGTCTGCGGGGATTTCACAGTGTATCAGGATCCTGCCAGGTGTGTATGTGTGTTTCACAGTATATCAGGATCCTGCCACGTGTGTATGGGGTTTCACAGTGGTTCAGGATCCTGCCAGGTGTGTCTGGGGTTTCACTGTGCATCAGGATCATGCTAGGTGTGTAAGGGGGTTTCACAGTGTATCAGGATCCTGCCAGATGTGTATGGGGTTTTCACAGTGGATCAGGAACCTGCCAGGTGTCTACGGGGATTTCACTGTGTATCAGGATCCTGCCAGGTGTGTATGTGTGTTTCACAGTATATCAGGATCCTGCCACTTGTGTATGGGGTTTCACAGTGGTTCAGGATCCTGCCAGGTGTGTCTGGGGTTTCACTGTGCATCAGGATCATGCTAGGTGTGTAAGGGGGTTTCACAGTGGATCAGTATCCTGCCAGGTGTGTATGTGGGTTTCACAGTGTATCAGGCTCCTGCCAGGTGTGTATGTGGGTTTCACAGTTTATCAGGATCCTGCCTGGTGTGTATGGGGTTTCACAGTGGATAAGGATCCTGCCACGTGTGTATGGCGTTTTCACAGTGTATCAGGATCCTGCCAGGTGTGTATGGGGGTTTCACAGTTTATCAGGATCCTGCCAGGTGTGTATGTGGGTTTCACAGTTTATCAGGATCCTGCCAGGTGTGTATGGGGGTTTCACACTTCATCAGGATCCTGCCAGGTGTGTATGGGGGTTTCACAGTTTATCAGGATCCTGCCTGGTGAGTCTGGGGGTTTCAAAGTTTATCAGGAAACTGCCAGATTTGAATGGGGTTTTCACAGTGCATCAGGATCCTGCCAGGCGTGTATGGAGTTTTCACAGTGGATCAGGATCCTGCCAGGTGTGTATGGGGGTGTCACTGTGTATCAGGATCCTGCCAGGTGTGTATGGGGTTCCACAGTGTGTCAGGATCCTGCCAGGTGTGTAAGCGGTTTCACAGGGTATCAGGATCCTGCCAGATGTGAATGTTGTTTCACTGTGTATCAGGATCCTGCCAGATGTGAATGGGGTTTCACTGTGCATCAGGAACCTGCCAGGTGTGTCCGGGGATTTCACAGTGCATCAGGCTCCTGCCAGGTGTGTATGGGGGCTTCACAGTATATCAGGATCCTGCCTGGTGTGTATGGGTTTTCACAGCATGTCAGGATCCTGCCAGGTGTGTGTGGGGGTTTCACAGTTTATCAGGATCCTGCCAGGTGTGTATGGGGGTTTTACAGTTTATCGGCATCCTGCCAGGTGCGTATGGGGTATAGACAGTGGATCAGGATCCTGCCAAGAGTGCATGGTGTTTTCACAGTGTATCAGGATCCTGCCAGGTGTGTATGTGGGTTTCACAGTGTATCAGGCTCCTGCCAGGTGTGTATGTGTGTTTCACAGTTTATCAGGATCCTGCCTGGTGTGTATGGGGTTTCACAGTGGCTCAGGATCCTGCCACGTGTGTATGGCGTTTTCACAGTGTATCAGTATCCTGCCAGGTGTGTATGGGGGTTTCACAGTTTATCAGGATCCTGCCAGGTGTGTATGTGGTTTTCACAGTTTATCAGGATCCTGCCAGGTGTGTATGGGGGTTTCACAGTTCATCAGGATCCTGCCAGGTGTGTATGGGTGTTTCAGTTTATCAGGATCCTGCCTGGTGTGTCTGGGGGTTTCACAGTTCATCAGGATCCTGCCTGGTGTGTATGTGGGATTCACAGTTTATCAGGATCCTGCCTGGTGTTTCTGGGGGTTTCACAGTTCATCAGGATCCTGCCAGGTGTGTATGTGGGTTTCACAGTGCATCCGGATCCTGCCAGATGTGTATGGGGTTTTCACAGTGCATCAGGATCCTTCCAGATGTGTATGGGGGTTTCACAGTGTTTCAGGATCCTGCATCGTGTGAAAGGGGTGTCACAGTTTATCAGGATCCTGCCAGGTGTGTATGTGGGTTTCACAGTTCATCAGGATCCTGCCAGGTGTGTATGTGGGTTTTCACAGTGTATCAGGACCCTGCCAGGTGTGTACGGGGTTGTTCACAGTGTATCAGGATCCTGCCACTTGTGTATGGGGTTTCACAGTGGTTCAGGATCCTGCCAGGTGTGTCTGGGGTTTCACTGTGCATCAGGATCATGCTAGGTGTGTAAGGGGGTTTCACAGTGGATCAGGATCCTGCCAGGTGTGTATGTGGGTTTCACAGTGTATCAGGCTCCTGCCAGGTGTGTATGTGGGTTTCACAGTTTATCAGGATCCTGCCTGGTGTGTATGGGGTTTCACAGTGGATAAGGATCCTGCTACGTGTGTATGGCGTTTTCACAGTGTATCAGGATCCTGCCAGGTGTGTATGGGGGTTTCACAGTTTATCAGGATCCTGCCAGGTGTGTATGTGGGTTTCACAGTTTATCAGGATCCTGCCAGGTGTGTATGGGGGTTTCACACTTCATCAGGATCCTGCCAGGTGTGTATGGGGGTTTCACAGTTTATCAGGATCCTGCCTGGTGAGTCTGGGGGTTTCACAGTTCATCAGGATCCTGCCAGGTGTGTATGTGGGTTTCAAAGTTTATCAGGAAACTGCCAGATTTGAATGGGGTTTTCACAGTGCATCAGGATCCTGCCAGGCGTGTATGGAGTTTTCACAGTGAATCAGGATCCTGCCAGGTGTGTATGGGGGTGTCACTGTGTATCAGGATCCTGCCAGGTGTGTATGGGGTTTCACAGTGTATCAGGATCCTGCCAGGTGTGTATGCGGTTTCACAGTGTATCAGGATCCTGCCAGATGTGAATGGGGTTTCACTGTGTATCAGGATCCTGCCAGATGTGAATGGGGTTTCACTGTGCATCAGGAACCTGCCAGGTGTGTACGGGGATTTCACAGTGCATCAGGCTCCTGCCAGGTGTGCATGGGGGCTTCACAGTATATCAGGATCCTGCCAGGTGTGTGTGGGGGTTTCACAGTTTATCATGGTCCTGCCAGGTGTGTATGGGGGTTTTACAGTTTATCGGCATCCTGCCAGGTGCGTATGGGGTTTAGACAGTGGATCAGGATCCTGCCAAGAGTGCATGGTGTTTTCACAGTGTATCAGGATCCTGCCAGGTGTGTATGGGGTTTTCACAGTGGATCAGGATCCTGCCAGGTGTGTATGTGGGTTTCACAGTGTATCAGGCTCCTGCCAGGTGTGTCTGTGTGTTTCACAGTTTATCAGGATCCTGCCTGGTGTGTATGGGGTTTCACAGCGAATCAGGATCCTGCCACGTGTGTATGGCGTTTTCACAGTGTATCAGTATCCTGCCAGGTGTGTATGGGGGTTTCACAGTTTATCAGGATCCTGCCAGGTGTGTATGTGGTTTTCACAGTTTATCAGGATCCTGCCACATGTGTATGGGGGTTTTACAGTTCATCAGGATCCTGCCAGGTGTGTATGGGAGTTTCACAGTTTAGCAGGATCCTGCCTGGTGTGTCTGGGGGTTTCACAGTTTATCAGGATCCTGCCAGGTGTGTATGTGGGTTTCAAAGTTTATCAGAAAACCGCCAGATGTGAATGGGGTTTTCACAGTGCATCAGGATCCTGCCAGATGTGTATGGGGTTTTCACAGTGCATCATGATCCTTCCAGATGTGTATGGGGGTTTCACAGTGTATCAGGATCCTGCATCGTGTGTATGTGGGTTTCACAGTTTATCAGGATCCTGCCTGGTGTGTTTGGGGTTTCACAGTGGATCAGGATCCTGCCACGTGTGTATGGCGTTTTCACAGTGTATCAGGATCCTGCATCGTGTGTATGGGGTTTCACAGTTTATCAGGATCCTGCGATGTGTATATGTGGGTTTCACAGTTTATCAACATCCTGCCAGGTGTGTATGGGGGTTTCACATTTCATCAGGATCCTGCCAGGTCTGTCTGGGGGTTTCACAGTTTATCAGGATCCTGCCTGGTGTGTCTGGGGGTTTCACAGTTCATCAGGATCCTGCCAGGTGTGTTTGTGGGTTTCACAGTATATCATGATCCTGCCTGGTGTGTATGGGGTTTTCACAGTGCATCAGGATACTGCCAGATGTGCATGGGTATTCACAGTGCATCAGGATCCTTCCAGATGTGTATGGGGGTTTCATAGTGTATCAGGATCCTGCATCGTGTGAATGGGGTGTCACAGTTTATCAGGATCCTGCCAGGTGTGTATGTGGGTTTCACAGTTCATCAGGATCCTGCCAGGTGTGTATGTGGGTTTCACAGTTTATCAGGATCCTGCCAGGTGTGTATGGGGTTTTCACAGTGTATCAGCATCCTGCCAGGTGTGTATGGGGTTTTCACAGTGTATCAGGACCCTGCCAGGTGTGTACGGGGTTGTTCACAGTGTATCATGATCCTGCCAGATGTGTATGGGGATTTCACAGTGTATCAGGATCCTGCCAGGTGTGTATGTGTGTTTCACAGTGTATCAGGATCCTGCCACTTGTGTATGGGGTTTCACAGTGGTTCAGGATCCTGCCAGGTGTGTCTGGGGTTTCACTGTGCATCAGGATCATGCTAGGTGTGTAAGGGGGATTCACAGTGTATCAGGATCCTGCCAGATGTGTATGGGGTTTTCACAGTGGAGCAGGAACCTGCCAGGTGTCTACGGGAATTTCACAGTGTATCAGGATCCTGCCAGGTGTGTATGTGTGTTTCTCAGTATATCAGGAACCTGCCACTTGTGTAAGCGGTTTCACAGTGGTTCAGGATCCTGCCCCGTGTGTCTGGGGTTTCACTGTGCATCAGGATCATGCTAGGTGTGTAAGGGGGTTTCACTGTGGATCAGGATCCTGCCAGGTGTGTATGTGGGTTTCACAGTGTATCAGGCTCCTGCCAGGTGTGTATGTGGGTTTCACAGTTTATCAGGATCCTGCCTGGTGTGTATGGGGTTTCACAGTGGATAAGGATCCTGCCACGTGTGTATGGCGTTTTCACAGTGTATCAGGATCCTGCCAGGTGTGTCTGGGGGTTTCACAGTTTATCAGGATCCTGCCAGGTGTGTATGTGGGTTTCACAGTTTATCAGGATCCTGCCAGGTGTGTATGGGGGTTTCACAGTTCATCAGGATCCTGCCAGGTGTGTATGGGGGTTTCACAGTTTATCAGGATCCTGCCTGGTGTGTATGTGGGTTTCAAAGTTTATCAGGAAACTGCCAGATTTGAATGGGGTTTTCACAGTGTATCAGGATCCTGCCAGATGTGTATGGGGTTTTCACAGTGCATCATGATCCTTCCAGATGTGTATGGGGGTTTCACAGTGTATCAGGATCCTGCATTGTGTATGTGGGTTTCACAGTTTATCAGGATCCTGCCTGGTGTGTATGGGGTTTCACAGTGGATCAGGATGCTGCCTGGTGTGTTTGGGGTTTCACAGTGGATCAGGATCCTGCCACGTGTGTATGGGGTTTCACAGTGTATCAGGATCCTGCATCGTGTGTATAGGGTTTCGCATTTTATCAGGATCCTGCCAGGTGTGCATGTGGGTTTCACAGTTGATCAGGATCCTGCCAGGTGTGTATGGGTTTTCACAGTGCATCAGGATCCTTCCAGATGTGTATGGGGGGTTTCACAGTTTATTGAGGATCCTGCCAGGTGTGCATGTGGGTTTCACAGTTTATCAGTATCCTGCCTGGTGTGTATGTGGGTTTCACAGTTGATCAGGATCCTGCCAGGTGTGTATGGGTTTTCACAGTGCATCAGGATCCTTCCAGATGTGTACGGGGGGATTCACAGTTTATCAGGATACTGACAGGTGTGTATGTGGGTTTCAAAGTTTATCAGGAAACTGCCAGATGTGTATGGGGTTTTCACAGTGCATCAGGATCCTTCCAGATGTGTATGGGGGTTTCACAGAATATCAGGATCCAGCATCGTGTGTATGGGGTTTCACAGTTTATCAGGACCCTGCCAGGTGTGTATGTGGGTTTCACAGTTTATCAGGATCCTGCCAGGTGTGTATGGGGTTTTCACAGTGTATCAGCATCCTGCCAGGTGTGTATGGGGATTTCACAGTGGATCAGGACCCTGCCAGGTGTGTACGGGGTTGTTCACAGTGTATCACTATCTTGCCAGGTGTGTATGGGGTTTTCACAGTGTATCAGGATCCTGCCAGATGTGTATGTGGTTTTCACAGTGGATCAGGAACCTGCCAGGTGTCTACGGGGATTTCACAGTGTATCAGGATCCTGCCAAGTGTGTATGTGTGTTTCTCAGTATATCAGGAACCTGCCACTTGTGTATGCGGTTTCACAGTGGTTCAGGATCCTGCCAGGTGTGTCTGGGGTTTCACTGTGCATCAGGATCATGCTAGGTGTGTAAGGGGGTTTCACTGTGGATCTGGATCCTGCCAGGTGTGTATGTGGGTTTCACAGTGTATCAGGCTCCTGCCAGGTGTGTATGTGGGTTTCACAGTTTATCAGGATCCTGCCTGGTGTGTATGGGGTTTCACAGTGGATCAGGATCCTGCCACGTGTGTATGGCGTTTTCACAGTGTATCAGGATCCTGCCAGGTGTGTCTGGGGGTTTCACAGTTTATCAGGATCCTGCCAGGTGTGTATGTGGGTTTCACAGTTTATCAGGATCCTGCCAGGTGTGTATGGGGGTTTCACAGTTTATCAGGATCCTGCCAGGTGTGTATGTGGGTTTCAAAGTTAATCAGGAAACTGCCAGATTTGAATGGGGTTTTCACAGTGCATCAGGATCCTGCCAGATGTGTATGGGGTTTTCACAGTGCATTATGATCCTTCCAGATGTGTATGGGGGTTTCACAGTGTATCAGGATCCTGCATTGTGTATGTGGGTTTCACAGTTTATCAGGATCCTGCTTGGTGTGTATGGGGTTTCACAATGGATCAGGATGCTGCCTGGTGTGTTTGGGGTTTCACAGTGGATCAGGATCCTGCCACGTGTGTATGGGGTTTCACAGTGTATCAGGATCCTGCATCGTGTGTATAGGGTTTCGCATTTTATCAGGATCCTGCCAGGTGTGTATGTGGGTTTCACAGTTGATCAGGATCCTGCCAGGTGTGTATGGGTTTTCACAGTGCATCAGGATCCTTCCAGATGTGTATGGGGGGTTTCACAGTTTATTGAGGATCCTGCCAGGTGTGTATGTGGGTTTCACAGTTTATCAGGATCCTGCCTGGTGTGTATGTGGGTTTCACAGTTGATCAGGATCCTGCCAGGTGTGTATGGGTTTTCACAGTGCATCAGGATCCTTCCAGATGTGTATGAGGGGTTTCAAAGTTTATCAGGATACTGACAGGTGTGTATGTGGGGTTCAAAGTTTATCAGGAAACTGCCAGATGTGAATGGGGTTTTCACAGTGCATCAGGATCCTTCCAGATGTGTATGGGGGTTTCACAGAATATCAGGATCCAGCATCGTGTGTATGGGGTTTTCACAGTGTATCAGCATCCTGCCAGGTGTGTATGGGGTTTTCACAGTGTATCAGCATCCTGCCAGGTGTGTCTGGGGTTTTCACAGTGTATCAGGACCCTGCCAGTTGTGTACGGGGTTGTTCACAGTGTATCACTATCTTGCCAGGTGTGTATGGGGTTTTCACAGTGTATCAGGATCCTGCCAGATGTGTATGTGGTTTTCACAGTGGATCAGGAACCTGCCAGGTGTCTACGGGGGTTTCACAGTGTATCAGGATCCTGCCAGGTGTGTACGGGGTTGTTCACAGTGAATCATGATCCTGCCAGATGTGTATGGGGGTTTCACAGTTCATCAGGATCCTGCCAGGTGTGTATGGGGGTTTCACAGTTTATCAGGATCCTGCCAGGTGTGTATGTGGGTTTCAAAGTTTATCAGGAAACTGCCAGATTTGAATGGGGTTTTCACAGTGCATCAGGATACTGCCAGATGTGTATGGGGTTTTCACAGTGCATCATGATCCTTCCAGATGTGTATGGGTGTTTCACAGTGTATCAGGATCCTGCATTGTGTATGTGGGTTTCACAGTTTATCAGGATCCTGCCACGTGTGTATGGAGTTTTCACAGTGTATCAGGATCCTGCATCGTGTGTATAGGGTTTCGCATTTTATCAGGATCCTGCCAGGTGTGTATGTGGGTTTCACAGTTGATCAGGATCCTGCCAGGTGTGTATGGGTTTTCACAGTGCATCAGGATCCTTCCAGATGTGTATGGGGGGTTTCACAGTTTATCAGGATCCTGCCTGGTGTGTCTGGGGGGTTCACAGTTCATCAGGATCCTACCTGGTGTGTATGTGGGTTTCACAGTGTATCAGGATCCTGCCTGGTGTGTCTGGGGGTTTCACAGTTCATCAGGATACTGACAGGTGTGTATGTGGGTTTCAAAGTTTATCAGGGAACTGCCAGATGTGAATGGGGTTTTCACAGTCCATCAGGATCCTTCCAGATGTGTATGGGGGTTTCACAGAATATCAGGATCCAGCATCGTGTGTATGGGCTTTCACAGTTTATCAGGACCCTGCCAGGTGTGTATGTGGGTTTCACAGTTTATCAGGATCCTGCCAGGTGTGTATGGGGTTTTCACAGTGTAGCAGCATCCTGCCAGGTGTGTATGGGGTTTTCACAGTGGATCAGGACACTGACAGGTGTGTACGGGGTTGTTCACAGTGTATCACTATCTTGCCAGGTGTGTATGGGGTTTTCACAGTGTATCAGGATCCTGCCAGATGTGTATGTGGCTTTCACAGTGGATCAGGAACCTGCCAGGTGTCTACGGGGATTTCACAGTGTATCAGGATCCTGCCAGGTCTGTATGTGTGTTTCACAGTATATCAGGATCCTGCCACTTGTGTATGGGGTTTCACAGTGGTTCAGGATCCTGCCAGGTGTGTCTGGGGATTCACTGTGCATCAGGATCATGCGAGGTGTGTTTGGGGATTTGACAGTGTATCAGGATCCTGCCAGGTGTTTATGTGGGTTTCACAGTTTATCAGGATCCTGCCAGATGTGAATGGGGTTTCACAGTGGATCAGGATATTGCCAGGTATGTACGGGGATTTCGCAGTGGATAAGGATCCTGCCAGATGTGTATGGCGTTTTCACAGTTGATCTGGATCCTGCCAGGTGTGTAAGGGGTTTTCACAGTGGATCACAATCCTGCCAGGTATGTCAGGGATTTCACAGTGTATCAGGATCCTGCCAGGTGTGTATGGGGTGTTCACAGTTTATCAAGGTCCTGCCAGGCGTGTATGGAGTTTTCACAGTGGATCAGGATCCCGCCAGGTGTTTTTGGGGGTGTCACTGTTTATCAGGATCCTGCCAGGTGTGTATGGGGTTTGACAGTGTATCTGGATCCTGCCAGGTGTGTATGGGGTTTCACAGTGTATCAGGATCCTGCCAGATGTGAATGGGGTTTCACTGTGTATCAGGATCCTGCCAGATGTGAATGTGGTTTCACTGTGTATCAGGAACCTGCCAGGTGTGTACGCGGATTTCACAGTGCATCAGGCTCCTGCCAGGTGTGTATGGGGGTTTCACAGTATATCAGGATCCTGCCAGGTGTGTATGGGTTTTCACAGCATATCAGGATCCTGCCAGGTGTGTATGGGGGTTTCACAGTTTATCAGGATCCTGCCAGGTGTGTATGGGGGTTTCACAGTTGCTCGGCATCCTGCCAGGTGCGTTTGGTGTATACACAGTGGATCAGGATCCTGCCAAGTGTGTATGGTGTTTTCACAGTGTATCAGAATCCTGCCAGGTGTGTATGTGGGTTTCACAGTGTATCAGGCTCCTGCCAGGTGTGTATGGGGTTTTCACAGTGGATCAGGATCCTGCCAGGTGTGTATGTGGGTTTCACAGTGTATCAGGCTCCTGCCAGGTGTGTGTGGGGTTTTCACAGTGGATCAGGATCCTGTCAGGTGTGTATGTGGGTTTCCCAGTGTATCAGCTTCCTGCCACGTGTGTATGTGGGTTTCACAGTTTATCAGGATCCTGCCTGGTGTGTATGGGGTTTCATAGTGGATCAGGATCCTGCCACGTGTGTATGGCGTTTTCACAGTGTATCAGGATCCTGCCAGATGTGTATGTGGCTTTCACAGTGGATCAGGAACCTGCCAGGTGTCTACGGGGATTTCACAGTGTATCAGGATCCTGCCAGGTCTGTATGTGTGTTTCACAGTATATCAGGATCCTGCCACTTGTGTATGGGGTTTCACAATGGTTCAGGATCCTGCCAGGTGTGTCTGGGGATTCACTGTGCATCAGGATCATGCGAGGTGTGTTTGGGGATTTGACAGTGTATCAGGATCCTGCCAGGTGTTTATGTGGGTTTCACAGTTTATCAGGATCCTGCCAGATGTGAATGGGGTTTCACAGTGGATCAGGATATTGCCAGGTATGTACGGGGATTTCGCAGTGGATAAGGATCCTGCCAGATGTGTATGGCGTTTTCACAGTTGATCTGGATCCTGCCAGGTGTGTAAGGGGTTTTCACAGTGGATCACAATCCTGCCAGGTATGTCAGGGATTTCACAGTGTATCAGGATCCTGCCAGGTGTGTATGGGGTGTTCACAGTTTATCAAGGTCCTGCCAGGCGTGTATGGAGTTTTCACAGTGGATCAGGATCCCGCCAGGTGTTTTTGGGGGTGTCACTGTTTATCAGGATCCTGCCAGGTGTGTATGGGGTTTGACAGTGTATCTGGATCCTGCCAGGTGTGTATGGGGTTTCACAGTGTATCAGGATCCTGCCAGATGTGAATGGGGTTTCACTGTGTATCAGGATCCTGCCAGATGTGAATGTGGTTTCACTGTGTATCAGGAACCTGCCAGGTGTGTACGCGGATTTCACAGTGCATCAGGCTCCTGCCAGGTGTGTATGGGGGTTTCACAGTATATCAGGATCCTGCCAGGTGTGTATGGGTTTTCACAGCATATCAGGATCCTGCCAGGTGTGTATGGGGGTTTCACAGTTTATCAGGATCCTGCCAGGTGTGTATGGGGGTTTCACAGTTGCTCGGCATCCTGCCAGGTGCGTTTGGTGTATACACAGTGGATCAGGATCCTGCCAAGTGTGTATGGTGTTTTCACAGTGTATCAGAATCCTGCCAGGTGTGTATGTGGGTTTCACAGTGTATCAGGCTCCTGCCAGGTGTGTATGGGGTTTTCACAGTGGATCAGGATCCTGCCAGGTGTGTATGTGGGTTTCACAGTGTATCAGGCTCCTGCCAGGTGTGTGTGGGGTTTTCACAGTGGATCAGGATCCTGTCAGGTGTGTATGTGGGTTTCCCAGTGTATCAGCTTCCTGCCACGTGTGTATGTGGGTTTCACAGTTTATCAGGATCCTGCCTGGTGTGTATGGGGTTTCATAGTGGATCAGGATCCTGCCACGTGTGTATGGCGTTTTCACAGTGTATCAGGATCCTGCCAGGTGTGTATGGGGGTTTCACAGTTTATCAGGATCCTGCCAGGTGTGTATGCGTGTTTCACAGTTTATCAGGATCCTGCCAGGTGTGTATGTGGGTTTCAAATTTTATCAGGAAACTGCCAGATGTGAATGGGGTTTTCACAGTGCATCAGGATCCTGCCAGATGTGTATGGGCGTTTCACAGTGTATCAGGATCCTGCATCGTCTGTATGTGGGTTTCACAGTTTATCAGGATCCTGCCTGGTGTGTGTGGGGTTTCACAGTGGATCAGGATCCTGCCACGTGTGTATGGGGTTTTCACAGTGTATCAGGATCCTGCATCGTGTGTATGGGGTTTCACAGTTTATTAGGATCCTGCCAGGTGTGTACGTGGGTTTCACAGTTTATCAGGATCCTGCCAGGTGTGTATGGGGGTTTCACAGTTCATCAGGATCCTGCCAGGTGTGTATGGGGTTTTCACAGTGTATCAGGATCCTGTCAGGTGTGTACGGGGTTGTTCACAGTGTATCAGGATCTTGCCAGGTGTGTATGGGGTTTTCGCAGTGCATCAGGATCCTGCCAGATGTGTATGCGGTTTTCACAGTGGATCAGGAACCTGCCAGGTGTCTACGGGGATTTCACAGTGTATCAGCATCCTGCCAGGTGTGTATGTGGGTTTCACAGTTTATCAGGATCCTGCCACTTGTGTATGTGGTTTCACAGTGGTTCAGGTTCCGGCCAGGTATGTACGGGGTTTTCGCAGTGGATCAGGATCCTGCCAGATGTGTATGGAGTTTTCACATTGGATCTGGATCCTGCCAGGTGTGTAAGGGGTTTCACAGTGTATCAGGATCCTGCCAGGTGTGTATGGGTTTTCACAGCATATCAGGATCCTCTTAGGTGTGTATGGGCGTTTTACAGTTTATCAGGATCCTGCCAGGGGTGCATGGGGGTTTCGCAGTTTATCGGCATCCTGCCAGGTGCGTATGGTGTATATACAGTGGATAAGGATCCTGCCAAGTGTGTATGGTGTTTTCACAGTGTATCAGGATACTGCCAGGTGTGTATGGGGTTTTCACAGTGTATCAGGATACTGCCAAGTGTGTAAGGGTTTTTCGCAGTGGATCAGGATCCTGCAAGGTGTGTATGGGGTTTTCACAGTGGATCAGGATACTGTCAGGTGTGTATGTGGGTTTCCCAGTGTATCAGGCTCCTGCCAGGTGTGTATGTGGGTTTAACAGTTTATCAGGATCCTGCCTGGTGTGTATGGGGTTTCACAGTGGATCAGGATCCTGCCACGTGGGTATGGCGTTTTCACAGTGTATCAGGATCCTGCCAGGTGTGTATGTGGGTTTCAAAGTTTATCAGGAAACTGCCAGATGTGTATGGGGTTTTCACAGTGCATCAGGATCCTTCCAGATGTGTATGGGGGTTTCACAGTGTATCAGGATCCTGCATCCTGTGTATGTGGGTTTCACAGTTTATCAGGATCCTGCCTGGTGTGTATGGGGTTTCACAGTGGATCAGGATCCTGCCACGTGTGTATGGTGTTTTCACAGTGTATCAGGATCCTGCATCGTGTGTATGGGGTTTCACAGTTTATCAGGATCCTGCCAGGTGTGTATGTGGGTTTCACAGTTTATCAGGATCCTGCCAGGTGTATATGGGGGTTTCACAGTTCATCAGGATCCTGACAGGTGTGTATGGGGGTTTCACGGTTTATCAGGATCCTGCATGGTGTGTCTGGGGGTTTCACAGTTCATCAGGATCCTGCCAGGTGTGTATGTGGGTTTCTCTGTATATCAGGATCCTGCCTGGTGTGTCTGGGGTTTTCACAGTGCATCAGGATCCTGCCAGATGTGTATGGGTTTTCACAGTGCATCAGGATCCTTCCAGATGTGTATGGGGGGTTTCACAGTTTATCAGGATCCTGCCTGGTGTGTCTGGGGGTTTCACAGTTCATCAGGATCCTGCTAGGTGTGTATGTGGGTTTCGCAGTTTATCGGGATCCTGCCTGGTGTGTATGGGGGTTTCACAGTATATCAGGATCCTGCCAGGTGTGTATGGGTTTTCACAGCATATCAGGATCCTGCCAGGTGTATATGGGGGCTTCACTGTTTATCAGGATCCTGCCAGGTGTGTATGGGGGTTTCGCAGTTTATCGGCATCCTGCCAGGTGCGTATGGTGTACATACAGTGGATAAGGATCCTGCCAAGTGTGTATGGTATTTTCCCAGTGTATCAGGATACTGCCAGGTGTGTATGGGGTTTTCACAGTGTATCAGGATCCTGCCAAATGTGTAAGGGGTTTTCGCAGTGGATCAGGATCCTGCCAGGTGTGTATGGGGTTTTCACAGTGGATCAGGAGACTGTCAGGTGTGTATGTGGGTTTCCCAGTGTATCAGGCTCCTGCCAGGTGTGTATGTGGGTTTAACAGTTTATCAGGATCCTGCCTGGTGTGTATGGGGTTTCACAGTGGATCAGGCTCCTGCCACGTGTGTATGGCGTTTTCACAGTGTATCAGGATCCTGCCAGGTGTGTATGTGGGTTTCAAAGTTTATCAGGAAACTGCCAGATGTGTATGGGGTTTTCACAGTGCATCAGGATCCTTCCAGATGTGTATGGGGGTTTCACAGTGTATCAGGATCCTGCATCCTGTGTATGTGGGTTTCACAGTTTATCAGGATCCTGCCTGGTGTGTATGGGGTTTCACAGTGGATCAGGATCCTGCCACGTGTGTATGGGGTTTTCACAGTGTATCAGGATCCTGCATCGTGTGTATGGGGTTTCACAGTTTATCAGGATCCTGCCAGGTGTGTATGTGGGTTTCACAGTTTATCAGGATCCTGCCAGGTGTATATGGGGGTTTCACAGTTCATCAGGATCCTGCCAGGTGTGTATGGGGGTTACACAGTTTATCAGGATCCTGCCTGGTGTGTCTGGGGGTTTCACAGTTCATCAGGATCCTGCCAGGTATGTATGTGGGTTTCACAGTATATCAGGATCCTGCCTGGTGTGTCTGGGGTATTCACAGTGCATCAGGATCCTGCCAGATGTGTATGGGTTTTCACAGTGCATCAGGATCCTTCCAGATGTGTATGGGGGGTTTCACAGTTTATCAGGATCCTGCCAGGTGTGTATGTGGGTTTCACAGTTTATCGGGATCCTGCCTGGTGTGTCTGCGGGTTTCACAGTTCATCAGGATCCTGCCAGGTGTGTATGTGGGTTTCACAGTTTATCGGGATCCTGCCTGGTGTGTCTGGGGGTTTCACAGTTCATCAGGATCCTGCCAGGTGTGTATGTGGGTTTCAAATTTTATCAGGAAACTGCCAGATGTGAATGGGGTTTTCACAGTGCATCAGGATCCTGCCAGATGTGTATGGGGTTTTCACAGTGCAGCAGGATCCGTACAGATGTGTATGGGGGTTTCACAGTGTATCAGGATCCTGCATCGTGTGTATGTGGGTTTCACAGTTCATCAGTATCCTGCCAGGTGTGTATGTGGGTTTCACAGTTTATCAGGATCCTGCCTGGTGTATCTGGGGATTTCACAGTGCATCAGGATCCTGTAAGATGTGTATGGGTTTTCACAGTGCATCAGGATCCTTCCAGATGTTTATGGGGTTTTCACAGTGCATTAGGATCCTGCCAGGTGTGTATGTGGGTTTCACAGTTTATCAGGATCCTGCCTGGTGTGTATGGGGTTTTCACACTGCATCAGGATCCTGCCTGGTGTGTCTGGGGATTTCACAGTGCATTAGGCTCCTGCCAGGTGTGTATGGGGGTTTCACAGTATATCAGGATCCTGCCAGGATTGTTTGGGGATTTCACAGTGCATCCGGCTCCTGCCAGGTGTGTATGCGGGTTTCACAGTATATCAGGATCCTGCCAGGTGTGTATGGGTTTTCACAGCATATCAGGATCCTGCCAGGTGTGTATGGGGGTTTCAGAGTTTATCAGGATCCTGCCAGGTGTGTATGGGGGTTTCGCAGTTTATCGGCATCCTGCCAGGTGCGTATGGTGTATATACAGTGGATAAGGATCCTGCCAAGTGTGTATGGTGTTTTCACAGTGTATCAGAATACTGCCAGGTGTGTATGGGGTTTTCACAGTGTATCAGGATCCTGCCAAGTGTGTAAGGGGTTTTTGCAGTGGATCAGGATCCTGCCAGGTGTGTATGTGGTTTTCACAGTGGATCAGGATACTGTCAGGTGTGTATGTGGGTTTCCCAGTGTATCAGGCTCCTGCCAGGTGTGTATGTGGGTTTAACAGTTTATCAGGATCCTGCCTGGTGTGTATGGGGTTTCACAGTGGATCAGGATCCTGCCACGTGTGTATGGCGTTTTCACAGTTTATCAGGATCCTGCCAGGTGTGTATGGGGGTTTCGCAGTTTATCGGCATCCTGCCAGGTGCGTATGGTGTATATACAGTGGATAAGGATCCTGCCAAGTGTGTATGGTGTTTCCAAAGTGTATCAGGATACTGCCAGGTGTGTATGGGGTTTTCACAGTGTATCAGGATCCTGCCAAGTGTGTAAGGGGTTTTCGCAATGGATCAGGATCCTGCCAGGTGTGTATGGGGTTTTCACAGTGGATCAGGATACTGTCAGGTGTGCATGTGGGTTTCCCAGTGTATCAGGCTCCTGCCAGGTGTGTATGTGGGTTTAACAGTTTATCAGTATCCTGCCTGGTGTGTATGGGGTTTCACAGTGGATCAGGATCCTGCCACGTGTGTATGGCGTTTTCACAGTGTATCAGGATCCTGCCAGGTGTGTATGTGGGTTTCAAAGTTTATCAGGAAACTGCCAGATGTGTATGGGGTTTTCACAGTGCATCAGGATCCTTCCAGATGTGTATGGGGGTTTCACAGTGTATCAGGATCCTGCATCCTGTGTATGTGGGTTTCACAGTTTATCAGGATCCTGCCTGGTGTGTATGGGGTTTCACAGTGGATCAGGATCCTGCCACGTGTGTATGGGGTTTTCACAGTGTATCAGGATCCTACATCGTGTGTATGGGGTTTCACAGTTTATCAGGATCCTGCCAGGTGTGTATGTGGGTTTCACAGTTTATCAGGATCCTGCCAGGTGTATATGGGGGTTTCACAGTTCATCAGGATCCTGCCAGGTGTGTATGGGGGTTTCACAGTTTATCAGGATCCTGCCTGGTGTGTCTGGGGGTTTCACAGTTCATCAGGATCCTGCCAGGTATGTATGTGGGTTTCACAGTATATCAGGATCCTGCCTGGTGTGTCTGGGGTTTTCACAGTGCATCAGGATCCTGCCAGATGTGTATGGGTTTTCACAGTGCATCAGGATCCTTCCAGATGTGCATGGGGGGTTTCACAGTTTATCAGGATCCTGCCTGGTGTGTCTGGGGGTTTCACAGTTCATCAGGATCCTGCCAGGTGTGTATGTGGGTTTCACAGTTTATCGGGATCCTGCCTGGTGTGTCTTGGGGTTTCACAGTTCATCAGGATCCTGCCAGGTGTTTATGTGGGTTTCACAGTTTATCAGGAAACTGCCAGATGTGAATGGGGTTTTCACAGTGCATCAGGATCCTGCCAGATGTGTATGGGGTTTTCACAGTGCAGCAGGATCCTTACAGATTTGTATGGGGGTTTCACAGTGTATCAGGATCCTGCATCGTGTGTATGTGGGTTTCACAGTTTATCAGGATCCTGCCTGGTGTGTATGGGGTTTCACAGTTTATCAGGATCCTGCATCGTGTGTATGTGGGTTTCACAGTTCATCAGTATCCTACTAGGTGTGTATGTGGGTTTCACAGTTTATCAGGATCCTGCCTGGTGTATCTGGGGATTTCACAGTGCATCAGGATCTTGTAAGATGTGTATGGGTTTTCACAGTGCATCAGGATCCTTCCAGATGTTTATGGGGATTTCACAGTGCATTAGGATCCTGCCAGGTGTGTATGCGGTTTTCACAGTGTATCAGGATCCTGCCAGGTGTGTATGGGGTTTTCACAGTGTATCAGGATCCTGCCAGGTGTGTATGTGTGTTTCACAGTTTATCAGGATCCTGCCTGGTGTGTATGGGGTTTTCACACTGCATCAGGATCCTGCCTGGTGTGTCTGGGGATTTCACAGTGCATTAGGCTCCTGCCAGGTGTGTATGGGGGTTTCACAGTATATCAGGATCCTGCCAGGTATGTTTGGGGATTTCACAGTGCATCCGGCTCCTGCTAGGTGTGTATGGGGGTTTCACAGTATATCAGGATCCTGCCAGGTGTGTATGGGTTTTCACAGCATATCAGGATCCTGCCAGGTGTGTATGGGGGTTTCAGAGTTTATCAGGATCCTGCCAGGTGTGTATGGGGGTTTCGCAGTTTATCGGCATCCTGCCAGGTGCGTATGGTGTATATACAGTGGATAAGTATCCTGCCAAGTGTGTATGGTGTTTTCACAGTGTATCAGAATACTGCCAGGTGTGTATGGGGTTTTCACAATGTATCAGGATCCTGCCAAGTGTGTAAGGGTTTTTTGCAGTGGATCAGGATCCTGCCAGGTGTGTATGTGGTTTTCACAGTGGATCAGGATACTGTCAGGTGTGTATGTGGGTTTCCCTGTGTATCAGGCTCCTGCCAGGTGTGTATGTGGGTTTAACAGTTTATCAGGATCCTGCCTGGTGTGTATGGCGTTTTCACAGTGGATCAGGATCCTGCCAGGTGTGTATGTGGGTTTCAAAGTTTATCAGGAAACTGCCAGATGTGTATGGGGTTTTCACAGTGCATCAGGATCCTTCCAGATGTATATGGGGGTTTCACAGTGTATCAGGATCCTGCATCCTGTGTATGTGGGTTTCACAGTTTATCAGGATCCTGCCTGGTGTGTATGGGGTTTCACAGTGGATCAGGATCCTGCCACGTGTGTATGGGGTTTTCACAGTGTATCAGGATCCTGCATCGTGTGTATGGGGTTTCACAGATTATCAGGATCCTGCCAGGTGTGTATGTGGGTTTCACAGTATATCAGGATCCTGCCTGGTGTGTCTGGGGTTTTCACAGTGCATCAGGATCCTGCCAGATGTGTATGGGTTTTCACAGTGCATCAGGATCCTTCCAGATGTGTATATGGGGTTTCACAGTTTATCAGGATCCTGCCTGGTGTGTCTGGGGGTTTCACAGTTCATCAGGATCCTGCCAGGTGTGTATGTGGGTTTCAAAGTTTATCAGGAAACTGTCAGATGTGAATGGGGTTTTCACAGTGCATCAGGATCCTGCCAGATGTGTATGGGGTTTTCACAGTGCAGCAGGATCCTTACAGATGTGTTTGGGGGTTTCACAGTGTATCAGGATCCTGCATCGTGTGTATGTGGGTTTCACAGTTTATCAGGCTCCTGCCTGGTCTGTATGGGGTTTCACAGTTTATCAGGATCCTGCCACGTGTGTTTGTGGGTTTCACAGTTCATCAGGATCCTGCCAGGTGTGTATGTGGGTTTCACAGTTTATCAGGATCCTGCCTGCTGTGTCTGGGGGTTTCACAGTTTATCAGGATCCTGCCAGGTGTGTATGGGGGTTTCGCAGTTTATCGGCATCCTGCCAGGTGTATATGGTGTATATACAGTGGATAAGGATCCTGCCAAGTGTGTATGGTGTCTTCACAGTGTATCAGAATACTGCCAGGTGTGTATGGGGTTTTCACAGTGTATCAGGAAACTGCCAAGTGTGTAAGGGGTTTTCGCAGTGGATCAGGATCCTGCCAGGTGTGTATGTGGTTTTCACAGTGGATCAGGATACTGTCAGTTGTGTATGTGGGTTTCCCAGTGTATCAGGCTCCTGCCAGGTGTGTATGTGGGTTTAACAGTTTATCAGGATCCTGCCTGGTGTGTATGGGGTTTCACAGTGGATCAGGATCCTGCCACGTGTTTATGGCGCTTTCACAGTGTATCAGGATCCTGCCAGGTGTGTATGTGGGTTTCAAAGTTTATCAGGAAACTGCCAGATGTGTATGGGGTTTTCACAGTGCATCAGGATCCTTCCAGATGTGTATGGGGGTTTCACAGTGCATCAGGATCCTGCATCCTGTGTATGTGGGTTTCACAGTTTATCAGGATCCTGCCTGGTGTGTATGGGGTTTCACAGTGGATCAGGATCCTGCCACGTGTGTATGGGGTTTTCACAGTGTATCAGGATCCTGCATCGTGTGTATGGGGTTTCACAGTTTATCAGGATCCTGCCAGGTGTGTATGTGGGTTTCACAGTTTATCAGGATCCTGCCAGGTGTGTATGGGGGTTTCACAGTTCATCAGGATCCTGCCAGGTGTGTATGTGGGTTTCACAGTATATCAGGATCCTGCCTGGTGTGTCTGGGGTTTTCACAGTGCATCAGGATCCTGCCAGATGTGTATGGGTTTTCACAGTGCATCAGGATCCTTCCAGATGTGTATGGGGGGTTTCACAGTTTATCAGGATCCTGCCTGGTGTTTCTGGGGGTTTCACAGTTCATCAGGATCCTGCCAGGTGTGTATGGGGGGTTTCACCGTTTATCAGGATCCTGCCTGATGTGTCTGGGGGTTTCACAGTTCATCAGGATCCTGCCAGGTGTGTATGTGGGTTTCAAAGTTTATCAGGAAACTGCCAGATGTGAATGGGGTTTTCACAGTGCATCAGGATCCTGCCAGATGTGTATGTGGTTTTCACAGTGCAGCAGGATCCTTCCACCTGTGTTTGTGGGTTTCACAGTTCATCAGGATCCTGCCAGGTGTGTATGTGGTTTCACAGTTTATCAGGATCCTGCCACGTGTGTTTGTGGGTTTCACAGTTCATCAGGATCCTGCCAGGTGTGTATGTGGGTTTCACAGTTTATCAGGATCCTGCCTGCTGTGTCTGGGGATTTCACAGTGCATCAGGATCCTGTAAGATGTGTATGGGTTTTCACAGTGCATTAGGATCCTGTCAGGTGTGTATGCGGTTTTCACAGTGTATCAGGATCCTTCCAGGTGTGTATGGGGTTTTCACAGTGTATCAGGATCCTGCCAGGTGTGTATGTGGGTTTCACAGTTTATCAGGATCCTGCCTGGTGTGTATGGGGTTTTCACACTGCATCAGGATCCTGCCTGGTGTGTATGGGGTTTCACAGTGGATCAGGATCCTGCCAGGTGTCTATGTGTGTTTCACAGTTTATCAGGACCCTGCCAGGATTGTTTGGGGGTTTCACAGTTTATCAGGATCCTGCCAGATGTGTATGAGATTTCACTGTGGATCAGGATCCTGCCACGTGTACATGGCGTTTTCACAGTGTATCAGGATCCTGCCAGATGTGTATGGGGGTTTCACAGTTTGTCAGAATCCTGCCAGGTGTGTATGTGGGTCTCACAGTTTATCAGGATCCTGCCAGGTGTGTATGGGGGTTTCACAGTTCATCAGGATCCTGCCAGGTGTGTCTTGGGGTTTGACAGTTTTTCAGGATCCTGCCTGGTGTGTCTGGGGGTTTCACAGTTCATCAGGATCCTGCCAGGTGTTTATGTGGGTTTCACAGTTTATCAGGAAACTGCCAGATGTGAATGGGGTTTTCACAGTGCATCAGGATCCTGCCAGATGTGTATGGGGTTTTCACAGTGCATCAGGATCCTTCCAGATGTGTATGGGGGTTTCACAGAGTATCATGTTCCTGCATCGTGTGTATGTTGGTTTCACAGTTTATCAGGATCCTGCCAGGTGTGTATGGGGTTTCACATTGGATCAGGATCCTGCCACGTGTGTATGGCGTTTTCACAGTGTATCAGGATCCTGAATCGTGTGTATGGGGTTTCACAGATTATCAGGATCCTGCCAGGTGTGTATGTGTGTTTCACAGTTTATCAGGATCCTGCCAGGTGTGTATGGGGGTTTCACAGTTCATCAGGATCCTGCCAGGTGTGTATGGGGGTTTCACAATTTATCAGGATCCTGCCTGGTGTGTCTGGGGTTTTCACAGTTCATCAGGATCCTGCCAGGTGTGTATGTGGGTTTCACAGTTTATCAGGATCCTGCCTGGTGTGTCTGGGGTTTTCACAGTGCATCAGGATCCTGCCTGGTGTGTATGGGGTTTCGCAGTGGATCAGGATCCTGCCAGGTGTCTATGTGGGTGTCACCGTTAATCAGGATCCTGCCAGGTGTGTTTGGGGGTTCCACAGTTTATCAGGATCCTGCCACATGTGTGTGGGGTTTCACAGTGTTTCAGGATCCTGCCAGGTGTGTTTGGGGTATTCACTGTGCATCAGGATCCTGCCAGGTGTGTACGGGGTTTTCACAGTGTATCAGCATCCTGCCAGGTGTGTATGGGGTTTTCACAGTATATCAGGATCCTGCCAGGTGTGCACGCGGTTGTTCACAGTGTATCAGGATTCTGCCAGGTGTGTTTGGGGATTTCGCAGTGTATCAGGATCCTGCCAGATGTGTATGGGGTTTTAGCAGTGGATCAGGAACCTGCCAGGTGTCTACGGGGATTTCACAGTGCATCAGGATCCTGCCAGGTGTGTATGTGGGTTTCACAGTTTATCAGGATCCTGCCACGTGTGTACGGGGTTTCACAGTGTTTCAGGAACCTGCCAGGTATGTCTGGGGTTTCACTGTGCATCAGGATCATGCTAGGTGTGTAAGGGGTTTTCACAGTGTATCAGGATCCTGCCAGGTGTGTATGTGGGTTTCACAGTTTATCAGGATCCTGCCAGATGTGAATGGGGTTTCACAGTGGATCAGGATCCTGCCAGTTGTGTACGGGGTTTTCACAGTGGATCAGTATCCTGCCAGATGTGTATGGAGTTTTCACAGTGGATCTGGATCCTGCCAGGTGTGTAAGGGGTTTTCACAGTGGATCAGGATCCTGCCAGGTATGTCAGGGATTTCACAGTGTAACAGGATCCTGCCAGGTGTGTATGGGGTGTTCACAGTTTATCAAGGTCCTGCCAGGCGTGTAAGGAGTTTGCGCAGTGGATCAGGATCCTGCCAGGTGTGTATGGGGGTGTCACTGTGTATCAGGATCCTGCCAGGTGTGTATGGGGTTTCACAATGTATCAGGATCCTGCCAGGTGTGTATGGGGTTTCACAGTGTATCAGGATCCTGCCAGATGTGAATGGGGATTCACTGTGTATCAGGATCCTACCAGATGTGAATGGGGTTTCACTGTGCATCAGGAACCTGCCAGGTGCGTACGGGGATTTCACAGTGCATCAGGCTCCTGCCAGGTGTGTGTGGGGGTTTCACAGTACCTGAAGATCCTGCCAGGTGTGTATGGGTTTTCACAGCATATCAGGATCCTGCCAGGTGTGTATGGGCGTTTCGCAGTTTATCAGGATCCTGCCAGGTGTGTATGGGGGTTTCACAGTTTATCGGCATACTGCCAGGTGCGTATGGGGTATATACAGTGGATCAGGATCCTGCCGTGTGTGTGGTGTCTTCACAGTGTATCAGGATCCTGCCAGGTTTGTATGGGGTTTTCACAGTGTTTCAGGATCCTGCCAAGTGTGTAAGGGGTTTTCGCAGTGGATCTGGATCCTGCCAAGTGTGTATGGGGTTTTCACAGTGTATCAGGATCCTGCCAGGTGTGCATGTGGGTTTCACAGTGTTTCAGGCTCCTGCCAGGTGTGAATGGGGGTTTCACAGTTTATCAGTATCCTGCCAGGATTGTTTGGGGGTTTCACAGTTTATCAGGATCCTGCCAGATGTGTATGGGATTTCACTGTGGATCAGGATCCTGGCAGGTGTGTATGGGGGTTTCACAGTTTATCAGGATCCTGCCAGGCGTGTATGTGGGTTTCACAGTTTATCACGATCCTGCCAGGTGTGTATGGGGGTTTCACAGTTCATCAGGATCCTGCCAGGTGTGTATGGGCGTTTCACAGTTTATCAGGATCCTGTGTGGTGTGTCTGGCGGTTTTCACAGTGCATCGGGATCCTGCCAGGTGTGTATGGGGTTTTCACAGTGTATCAGGATGCTGCCAGGTGTGTATGGGGCTTTCACATTGTATCAGGATCCTGCCAGGTGTGTATGGGTTTTTCACAGTGTATCAGGATCCTGCCAAGTGTGTGGGGTTTTCACAGTCTTATCAGGATCCTGCCAGGTGTGTTAGGGGTTTTCACAGTGGATCAGGATACTGCCAGGTGTGTGTGGGGTTTTCACAGTGTATCAGGATCCTGCCAGGTGTGTCTGGGGTTTTCACAGTGCATAAGGATCCTGCCAGGTGTGTATGGGGTTTTCAAAGTATGTCAGGATCCTGCCAGGTGTGGTTGGTGTTTTCACTGTGCATCAGGATCCTGCCAGGTGTGTATGGGGCTTTCACTGTGCATCAGAATCCTGCCGGGTGTGTATGGGTTTTTCACAGTGTCTCATGATCCTGCCAGGTGTGTATGTGGGTTTCACAGTTTATCAGGATCATGCCAGATATGTATTGGTGTTTCACAGTGTATCAGGATCCTGCCAGGTGTGTATTTGGGCATCACATTTTATCAGGATCCATCCAGGTGTGTCTGGGGTTTTCACAGTTTATCGGGATACTGCCTGGTGTGTCTGGGGGTTTCACTGTTAATCAGGATCCTGCCAGGTGTGTATGTGGGTTTCAAAGTTTATCAGGAAACTGCCAGATGTGAATGGGGTTTTCACAGTGCATCAGGATCCTGCCAGATGTGTATGGGGTTTTCACAGTGCATCAGGATCCTTCCAGATGTGTATGGGGGTTTCACAGTTCATCAGGATCCTGCCAGGTGTGTATAGGGGTTTCACAGTTTTTCAGTATCCTGCCTGGTGTGTCTGGGGGTTTCACAGTTCATCAGGATCCTGCCAGGTGTGTATGTGGGTTTCACAGTTTATCAGGAAACTGCCAGATGTGTATGGGGTTTTCACAGTGCATCAGGATCCTTCCAGATGTGTATGGGGGTTTCACAGTGTATCAGGATCCTGCATCGTGTGTATGTGGGTTTCACAGTTTATCAGGATCCTGCCTGGTGTGTATGGGGTTCCACAGTGGATCAGGATCCTGCTACGTGTTTATGGCGTTTTCACAGTGTATCAGGATCCTGCATCGTGTGTATGGGGTTTCACAGTTTGTCAGGATCTTGCCAGGTGTGTATGTGTGTTTCACAGTTTATCAGGATCCTGCCAGGTGTGTATGGGGGTTTCACAGTTCATCAGGATCCTGCCAGGTGTGTATGGGGGTTTCACAGTTTATCAGGATCCTGCCTGGTGTGTCTGGGTGTTTCACAGTTCATCAGGATCCTGCCAGGTGTGTCTGGGGTTTTCACAGTGCATCAGGATCCTGCCTGGTGTGTATGGGGTTTCACAGTGGATCAGGATTCTGCCAGGTGTCCATGTGGGTTTCACAGTTTATCAGGATCCTGCCAGGTGTGTTTGGGGGTTTCACAGTTTATCAGGATCCTGCCACATGTGTGTGGGGTTTCACAGTGTTTCAGGATCCTGCCAGGTGTGTTTGGGGTATTCACTGTGCATCAGGATCCTGCCAGGTGTGTATGTGGGTTTCACAGTTTATCAGGAAACTGCCAGATGTGTATGGGGTTTTCACAGTGCATCAGGATCCTTCCAGATGTGTATGGGGGTTTCACAGTGTATCAGGATCCTGCATCGTGTGTATGTGGGTTTCACAGTTTATCAGGATCCTGCCTGGTGTGTATGGGGTTCCACAGTGGATCAGGATCCTGCTACGTGTTTATGGCGTTTTCACATTGTATCAGGATCCTGCATCGTGTGTATGGGGTTTCACAGTTTGACAGGATCTTGCCAGGTGTGTATGTGTGTTTCACAGTTTATCAGGATCCTGCCAGGTGTGTATGGGGGTTTCACAGTTCATCAGGATCCTGCCAGGTGTGTATGGGGGTTTCACAGTTTATCAGGATCCTGCCTGGTGTGTCTGGGTGTTTCACAGTTCATCAGGATCCTGCCAGGTGTGTCTGGGGTTTTCACAGTGCATCAGGATCCTGCCTGGTGTGTATGGGGTTTCACAGTGGATCAGGATTCTGCCAGGTGTCCATGTGGGTTTCACAGTTTATCAGGATCCTGCCAGGTGTGTTTGGGGGTTTCACAGTTTATCAGGATCCTGCCACATGTGTGTGGGGTTTCACAGTGTTTCAGGATCCTGCCAGGTCTGTTTGGGGTATTCACTGTGCATCAGGATCCTGCCAGGTGTGTACGGGGTTTTCACAGTGTATCAGCATCCTGCCAGGTGTGGATGGGGTTTTCACAGTGTATCAGGATCCTGCCAGGTGTGTACGCGGTTGTTCACAGTGTATCAGGATCCTGCCAGGTGTGTATGGGGTTTTCGCAGTGTATCAGGATCCTGCCAGATGTGTATGGGGTTTTCACAGTGGATCAGGAACCTGCCAGGTGTCTACGGGGATTTCACAGTGCATCAGGATCCTCCCAGGTGTGTATGTGGGTTTCACAGTTTATCAGGATCCTGCCACGTGTGTACGGGGTTTCACAGTGGTTCAGGAACCTGCCAGGTGTGTCTGGGGTTTCACTGTGCATCAGGATCATGCTAGGTGTGTATGGGGTTTTGACAGTGTATCAGGATCCTGCCAGGTGTGTATGTGGGTTTCACAGTTTATCATGATCCTGCCAGATGTGTATGGAGTTTTCACAGTGGATCTGGATCCTGCCATGTGTGTCAGGGTTTTTCACAGTCGATCAGGATCCTGCCAGGTATGTCAGGGATGTCACAGTGTATCAGGATCCTGCCAGGTGCGTATGGGGTGTTCACAGTTTATCAAGGTCCTGCCAGGCGTGCAAGGAGTTTTCACAGTGGATCAGGATCCTGCCAGGTGTGTATGGGGGTGTCACTGTGTATCAGGATCCTGCCAGGTGTGTATGAGGTTTCACAGTGTATCAGTATCCTGCCAGGTGTGTATGGGGTTTTCACAGTGCATCAGGATCCTTCAAGATGTGTATGGGGGTTTCACAGTGTATCAGGATCCTGCCAGGTGTGTATGGGGGTTTCACAGTTCATCAGGATCCTGCCAGGTGTGTATGGGGGTTTCAGAGTTTGTCAGGATCCTGCGTGGTGTGTCTGGGGGGTTTCACAGTTCATCAGGATCCTGCCAGGTGAGTATGTGGGTTTCAAAGTTTATCAGGAAACTGCCAGATGTGAATGGGGTTTTCACAGTGCATCAGGATCCTGCCAGGTGTGTATGGGGTTTTCACAGTGTATCAGGATCCTGCCAGGTGTGTATGGGGCTTTCACAGTGTATCAGGATCCTGCCAGGTGTGTATGGGTTTTTCACAGTGTATCAGGATCCTGCAAGTGTGTGGGGTTTTCACAGTTTTATCAGGATCCTGCCAGGTGTGTAAGGGGTTTTCACAGTGGATCAGGATACTGCCAGGTGTGTGTGGGGTTTTCACAGTGTATCAGGATCCTGCCAGGTCTGTATGGGGTTTTCACAGTGCATAAGGATCCTGCCAGGTGTGCATGGGGTTTTCACAGTATATCAGGATCCTGCCAGGTGTGTTTGGTGTTTTCACAGTGTTTTAGGACCCTGCCAGGTGTGTATGGGGCTTTCACTGTGCATCAGAATCCTGCCAGGTGTGTATGGGT
This sequence comes from Heterodontus francisci, assembly GCF_036365525.1. Taxonomy (NCBI): domain Eukaryota; kingdom Metazoa; phylum Chordata; class Chondrichthyes; order Heterodontiformes; family Heterodontidae; genus Heterodontus; species Heterodontus francisci. The sequence continues at coordinate 4,228,745 of NW_027141655.1, read as the reverse complement.
TTTTCACATTGTCTCATGATCCTGCCAGATGTGTATGGGGTTTTCACAGTGTATCAGGATCCTGCCAGGTGTGTATGTGGGTTTCACAGTTTATCAGGATCCAGCCAGGTGTGTCTGGGGTTTTCACAATTTATCAGGATCCTGTCAGGTGTGTATGGGGGTTTCACAGTTTGTCAGAATCCTGCCAGGTGTGTATGGGGGTTTCACAGTTTATCGGGATACTGCCTGGTGTGTCTGATGGTTTCACTGTTTATCAGGATCCTGCCAGGTGTGTATGTGGGTTTCACAGTTTATCAGGATCCTGCCAGATGTGAATGGGGTTTTCACAGTGCATCAGGATGCTGCCAGATGTTTATGGGTTTTTCACAGTGCATCAGGATCCTTCATGATGTGTCTGGGGGTTTCACAGTGTATCAGGATCCTGCCACGTTAGTATGGGGTTTCACAGTTTATATGGATCATGCCAGGTGTATATGTCGGTTTCACAGTTTATCAGGATCTTGTCTGGTGTGTCTGGGGTATTCACAATGTGTCAGGATCCTGCCAGGTGTGCATGTGGGTTTCACAGTGTATCAGGTTCCTGCCAGGTGTGTATGCGGGTTTCACAGTTTATCAGGTTCCTGCCTGGTGTGAATGGGGTTTCACAGTGGATCAGGATCCTGCCACGTGTGTATGGGATTTTCACAGTGTATCAGGATCCTGCCAGGTGTGTATGGGTGTTTCACAGTTTATCAGGATTCTGCCAGGTGTGTATGTGCGTTTCACAGTTTCTCAGGATCCTGCCAGGTGTGTAAGGGGGTTTCGCAGTTCATAAGGATCCTGCCAGGTGTGTATGGGGGTTTCACAGTTTATCAGCATCCTGCCTGGTGTGTCTGGGGGTTTCACAGTTCATCAGGATCCTGCCAGGTGTGTATGTGGGTTACACAGTTTATCAGGAAACTGCCAGATGTGAATGGGGTTTTCACAGTGCATCAGGATCCTGCCAGATGTGTATTGGGTTTTCACAGTTTATCAGGATCCTGCCAGATGTGCATGGGGGTTTCACAGTGTCTCAGGATCCTGCATCGTGTGTATGGGGATTTCACAGTGCATCAGTATCCTGCCAGGTGTGTATGGCGTTTTCACAGTGTATCAGGATCCTGCCAGATGTGTATGGGGTTTTCACAGAGTATCAGGATCCTGCCAGGTGTGTATGTGGGTTTCACAGTTTATCAGGATCCTGCCTGGTGTGTATGGGGTTTTCACAGTGCATCAGGATCCTGCCAGGTGTGTATGTGGGTTTCACAGTTTATCAGGATCCTGCCTGGTGTGTATGGGGTTTCACAGTGGATCAGGATACTGCCAGGTGTCTATGTGGGTTTCACAGTTTATCAGGATCCTGCCAGGTGTGTTTGGGGCTTTCACAGTTTATCAGGATCCTGCCACATGTGTCTGGGGTTGCACAGTGGTTCAGGAAACTGCCAGGTGTGTTTGGGGTATTCACTGTGCATCAGGATCCTGCCAGGTGTGTACGGGGTTTTCACAGTTTATCAGCATCCAGCCAGGTGTGTATGGGGTTTTCACAGTGTATCAGGATTCTGCCAGGAGTGTGCGGGGTTGTTCACAGTGTACCAGGATCCTGCCAGGTGTGTATGGGGTTTTCACAGTGTATCAGGATCCTGCCAGATGTGTATGGGGTTTTCACAGTGGATCAGGAACCTGCCAGGTGTGTACGGGGATTTCACAGTGCATCAGGATCCTGCCAGGTGTTTATGTGGGTTTCACAGTTTATCAGGATCCTGCCAGATGTGAATGGGGTTTCACAGTGGTTCAGGATCCTGCCAGGTGTGTTTGGGGTTTCACTGTGCATCAGGATCCTGCATGCTGTGTATGGGGTGTTCACAGTTTTTCAAGGTCCTGCCAGGTGTGTGTGGGGTTTTCACAGTGTATCAGGATCCTGCCAGGTGCGTATGTGGTTTTCACAGTGCATCAGGATACTGCCAGGTGTGTATGGGGTTTTCACAGTGTATCAGGATCCTGCCAGGTGTGTTTGGGGTTTTCACTGTGTATCAGGATCCTGGCAGGTGTGTATGGGATTTTCACTGTGCATCAGGATCCTGCCAGCTGTGTATGGGATTTTCATAGTGTATCAGGGTCCTGCCAGATGTGAATGGGGTTTCACTGTGCATCAGGAACCTGCCAGGTATGTACGGGGATTTCACAGTGCATCAGGCTCCTGCCAGGTGTGTATGGGGGTTTCACAGTATATCAGGATCCTGCCAGGTGTGTATGGGTTTTCACAGCATATCAGGATCCTGCAAGGTGTGTATGGGGGTTTCGCAGTTTATCAGGATCCTGCCACTTGTGTATGGGGGTTTCACAGTTTATCGGCATCCTGCCAGGTGCGTATGGGGTATATACAGTGGATCAGTATCCTGCCAGGTGTGTCTGGTGTTTTCACAGTGTATCAGGATCCTGCCAGGTGTGTTTGGGGTGTTCACAGTGTATCAGGATCCTGCCAAGTGTGTATGGGGTTTTCGCAGTGGATCAGGATCCTGCCAGGTGTGTATGGGGTTTTCACAGTGGATCAGGATCCTGCCAGGTGTGTATGTGTGTTTCACAGTGTATCAGGCTCCTGCCAGGTGTGTATGTGGGTTTCACAGTTTATCAGGATCCTGCCTGGTGTGTCTGGGGTTTCACAGTGGATCAGGTTCCTGCAACGTGTGTGTGGCGTTTTCACAGTGTATCAGGATCCTGCAAGGTGTATTTGGGGGTTTCACAGTTTATCAGGATCCTGCCAGGCGTGTATGGGGCTTTCACAGTTCATCAGGATCCTGCCAGGTGTGTATGGGTGTTTCACAGTTTATCAGGATCCTGCGTGGTGTGTCTGGGGGTTTCAGAGTTCATCAGGATCCTGCCAGGTGTGTATGTGGGTTTCAAAGTTTATCAGGAAACTGCCAGATGTGAATGGGGTTTTCACAGTGCATCAGGATCCTGCCAGATGTGTATGGCGTTTTCACAGTGCATCAGTATCCTTCAAGATGTGTATGGGGGTTTCACAGTGTATCCGGATCCTGCATCGTGTGTGTGGGGATTTCACAGAGCATTAGGATCCTGCCAGGTGTGTATGGGGTTTTCACAGTGTATCAAAATCCTGCCAGGTGTTTATGGGGCTTTCACAGTGTATCAGGATCCTGCCAGGTGGTATCGGGTTTTCACAGTGGATCAGGATACTGCCAGGTGTGTGTGTGGGGTATTCACAGTATATCAGGATCCTGCCAGGTGTGTATGGGGTTTTCACAGTGCTTAAGGATCCTGCCAGGTGTGTATGGGGTTTTCACAGTATATCAAGATCCTGCCAGGTGTGTATGGGGATTTCACAGTGCATTAGGATCCTGCCAGGTGTGTATTGGGTTTTCACAGTGCATAAGGAACCTGCCAGGTGTGTATGGGGTTTTCACAGTATATCAGGATCCTGCCAGGTGTGTATGGGGATTTCACAGTGTATCAGGATCCCGCCAGGTGTGTCTGGGGCTTTCACAGTGTATCAGGATCCTGCCAGGTGTGTATGGGGTTTTCACAGTGCATCAGGACCCTGCCAGGTGTGTATGGGTCTTTCACTGTGCATCAGAATCCTGCCAAGTGTGTGTGGGGTTTTCACAGTGTCTCATGATCCTGCCAGGTGTGTATGTGGGTTTCACAGTTTATCAGGAACCTGCCAGGTGTGTATGTGGGTTTCACAGTTTATCAGGATCCAGCCAGGTGTGTCTGGGGTTTTCACAATTTATCAGGATCCTGCCATGTGTGTATGGGGGTTTCACTGTTTATCAGGATCCTGCCAGGTGTGTATGTTGGTTTCACAGTTTATCAGTTTCCTGCCAGGTGTGTATGGGGGTTTCACAGTTTGTCAGAATCCTGCCAGGTGTGTTTGGGGGTTTCACAGTTTATCGGGATACTGCCTGGTGTGTCTGGGGGTTTCACTGTTTTTCAGGATCCTGCCAGGTGTGTATGTGGGTTTCACAGTTTATCAGGATCCTGCCAGATGTGAATGGGGTTTTCGCAGTGCATCAGGATGCTGCCAGATGTTTATGGGTTTTTCACAGTGCATCAGGATTCCTGCCAGGTGTGTATGTGGGTTTCACAGTTTATCAGGATCCTGCCACGTCTGTAAGGGGGTTTCACAGTTCATAAGGACCCTGCCAGGTGTGTATGGGGGTTTCACAGTTTATCAGCATCCTGCCTGGTGTGTCTGGGTGTTTCACAGTTCATCAGGATCCTGCCAGGTGTGTATGTGGGTTACACAGTTTATCAGGAAACTGCCAGATGTGTATGGGGTTTTCACAGTGCATCAGGATCCTTCCAGATGTGTATGTGGGTTTCACAGTGTCTCAGGATCCTGCATCGTGTGTATGGGGTTTTCACAGCGCATCAGGATCCTGCCAGGTGTGTGTGGGGTTTTCACAGTGTATCAGGATCCTGCCAGATGTGTATGGGGTTTTCACAGTGTATCAGGATCCTGCCAGGTGTGTATGTGGGTTTCACAGTTTATCAGGATCCTGCCTGGTGTGTATGGGGTTTTCACAGTGCATCAGGATCCTGCCAGGTGTGTATGTGGGTTTCACAGTTTATCAGGATCCTGCCTGGTGTGTATGAGGTTTCACAGTGGATCAGGATACTGCCAGGTGTCTATGTGGGTTTCACAGTTTATCAGGATCCTGCCAGGTGTGTTTGGGGGTTTCACAGTTTATCAGGATCCTGCCACATGTGTCTGGGGTTGCACAGTGGTTCAGGACACTGCCAGGTGTGTTTGGGGTATTCACTGTGCATCAGGATCCTGCCAGGTGTGTACGGGGTTTTCAGTTTATCAGCATCCAACCAGGTGTGTACGGGGTTGTTCACAGTGGATCAGCAACCTGCAAGGTGTGTATCGGGATTTCACAGTGCATCAGCATTCTGTCAGGTGTTTATGTGGGTTTCACAGTTTATCAGGATCCTGCCACGTGTGTATGGGGTTTCACCGTGGTTCAGGATCCTGCCAGGTGTTTTTGGGGTTTCACTGTGCATCAGGATCCTGCGAGGTGTGTATGCGGTTTTGACAGTGTATCAGGATCCTGCCAGGTGTGTAAGGGATTTCACAGTGTATCAGGATCCTGCCAGCTGTGTATGGGGTGTTCACAGTTTATCAAGGTCCTGCCAGGTGTGTGTGGGGTTTTCACAGTGTATCAGTATCCTGCCAGGTGCATATGTGGTTTTCACGGTGCATCAGGATACTGCCAGGTGTGTATGGGGTTTTCACAGTGTATCAGGATCCTGCCAGGTGTGTTTGGGGTTTTCACTGTGCATCAGGATCCTGCCAGGTGTGTCTGGGGTTTTCACCCTGTATCAGGATCCTGGCAGGTGTGTATGGGGTTTTCACTGTGCATCAGGATCCTGCCAGGTGTGTATGGGGTTTTCATAGTGTATCAGGATCCTGCCAGATGTGAATGGGGTTTCACTGTGCATCAGTAACCTGCCAGGTGTGTACGGGGATTTCACAGTGCAACAGCCTACTGCCAGGTGTGTTTGGGGGTTTCACAGTATATCAGGATCCTGCCAGGTGTGTATGGGTTTTCACAGTATATCAGGATCCTGCCAGGTGTGTATGGGGGTTTCGCAGTTTATCAGGATCCTGCCAGGTGTGTATGGGGTTTTCACAGTTTATCGGCATCCTGCCAGGTGCGAATGGGGTATATACAGTGGATCAGGATACTGCTAGGTGTGTATGGTGTTTTCACAGTGCATCAGGATCCTGCCAGGTTTGTATGGGGTTTTCACAGTGTATCAGGATCCTGACAAGTGTGTATGGGGTTTTCGCAGTGGATCAGGAACCTGCCAGGTGTGTATGGGGTTTTCACAGTGGATCAGGATCCTGCCAGTTGTGTATGTGGGTTTCACAGTGTATCAGGCTCCTGCCAGGTGTGCATGTGGGTTTCACAATTTATCAGGATCCTGCCTGGTGTGTATGGAGTTTCACAGTTGATCAGGATCCTGCCACGTGTGTATGGCGTTTTCACAGTGTATCAGGATCCTGCCAGGTGTGTATGGGGGTTTCACAGTTTATCAGGATCCTGCCGGGCGTGTATGTGTGTTTCACAGTTTATCAGGTTCCTGCCAGGTGTGTATGGGGGTTTCACAGTTCATCAGGATCCTGCCAGGTGTGTATGGGGGTTTCACAGTTTATCAGGATCCTGCGTGGTGTGTCTGGGGGTTTCACAGTTCATCAGGATCCTGCCAGGTGTGTATGTGGGTTTCAAAGTTTATCAGGAAACTGCCAGATGTGAATGGGGTATTCACAGTGCATCAGGATCCTGCCAGATGTGTATGGGGTTTTCACAGTGCATCAGGATCCTTCAAGATGTGCATGGGGGTTTCACAGTGTATCAGGATCCTGCATCGTGTGTTTGGGGATTTCACAGTGCATCAGGATCCTGCCAGGTGTGCATGGGGTTTTCACAGTGTATCAGGATCCTGCCAGGTGTGTATGGGGCTTTCACAGTGTATCAGGATCCTGCCAGGTGTGAATGGGGTTTTCACAGTGGATCAGGATACTGCCAGGTGTGTGTGGGGTTTTCACAGTGTATCAGGATCCTGCCAGGTGTGCATGGGATTTTCACAGTGCAGAAGGATCCTGCCAGGTGTGTATTGGGTTTTCTCAGTATATCAGGATCCTGCCAGGTGTGTATGGGGTTTTCACAGTGTATCAGGATCCTGCCAAGCGTGTATGGGGCTTTCACAGTGTCTCAGGATCCTGCCAGGTGTGTATGGGGTTTTCACAGTGTATCAGGATCCTGCCAAGTGTGTGGGGTTTTCACAGTTTTATCAGGATCCTGCCAGGTGTGTATGGGGTTTTCACAGTGGATCAGGATACTGCCAGGTGTGTGTGGGGTTTTCACAGTGCATCAGGATCCTGCCAGGTGTGTATGGCGTTTTCACAGTGCATAAGTATCCTGCCAGGTGTGTATCGGGTTTTCACAGTATATCAGGATCCTGCCAGGTGTGTTTGGTGTTTTCAATGTGCATCAGGATCCTGCCAGGTGTGTGTGGGGTTTTCACACTGTATCAGGACCCTGCCAGGTGTGTATGGGGCTTTCACTGCGCATCAGAATCATGCCAGGTGTGTATGGGCTTTTCAAAGTGTCTCATGATCCTGCCAGGTGTGTATGTGGGTTTCACAGTTTATCAATATCATGCCAGGTGTGTATGGGTGTTTCACAGTGTATCAGGATCCTTCCCGGTGTGTATGTGGGTTTCACAGTTGATCAGGATCCAGCCTGGTGTGTCTGGGGTTTTCACAATTTATCAGGATCCTGCCAGGGGTGTATGGGGGTTTCACTGTTTATCAGGATCCTGCCAGGTATGTATGTTGGTTTCACAGTTTATCAGTTTCCTGCCAGGTGTGTCTGGGGGTTTCACAGTTTGTCAGAATCCTGCCAGGTGTGAATGGGGGTTGCACAGTTTATCGGGATACTGCCTGGTGTGTCTGCGGGTTTCACTGTTTATCAGGATCCTGCCAGGTGTGTATGTGGGTTTCACAGTTTATCAGGATCCTGCCAGATGTGAATGGGGTTTTCACAGTGCATCAGGATGCTGCCAGATGTTTATGGGTTTTTCACAGTGCATCAGGACACTTCCGGATGTGTCTTGGGGTTTCACAGTGTATCAGGATCCTGCCACGTGAGTATGGGGTTTCACAGTTTATCAGGATCATGCCAGGTGTATATGTCGGTTTCACAGTTTATCAGGATCCTGCCTGGTGTGTCTGGGGTTTTCACAATGTGTCAGGATCCTGCCAGGTGTGTATGAGGGTTTCACAGTGTATCAAGTTCCAGCCAGGTGTGTATGTGGGTTTCACAGTATATCAGGATCCTGCCTGGTGTGTCTGGTGTTTCACAGTGGATCATGATCCTGCCAGGTGTGTATGGGGTTTTCACAGTGTATCAGGATCCTGCCAGGTGTGTATGTGGGTTTCACAGTTTATCAGGATCCTGCCTGGTGTGTATGGGGTTTTCACAGTGCATCAGGATCCTGCCAGGTGTGTATGTGGGTTTCACAGTTTATCAGGATCCTGCCTGGTGTTTATGGGGTTTCACATTGGATCAGGATCCTGCCAGGTGTCTATGTGGGTTTCACAGTTTATCAGGATCCTGCCAGGTGTGTTTGGGGGTTTCACAGTTTATCAGGATCCTGCCACATGTGTATGGGGTTTTCACAGTGTATCAGGATCCTGCCAGGTGTGTATGGGGGTTTCACAGTTTATCAGGATCCTGCCAGGTGTGTATGGGGTTTTCACAGTGTATCAGGATCCTGCCAGGTGTGTATGGGGTTTTCACAGTGTATCAGGATCCTGCCTGGTGTGTCTGGGGTTTCACAGTGGATGAGGATCCTGCCACGTGTGTATGGGGTTTTCACAGTGTATCAGGATCCTGCCAGGTGTGTATGGGGGTTTCACAGTTTATCAGGATCCTGCCAGCTGTGTATGGGGGTTTCACAGTTTATCAGCATCCTGCCTGGTGTGTCTGGGGGTTTCACAGTTCATCAGGATCCTGCCAGGTGTGTTTGTGGGTTACACAGTTTATCAGGATCCTTCCAGATGTGTATGGGGGTTTCACAGTGTCTCAGGATCCTGCATCGTGTGTATGGAGTATTCACAGTGCATCAGGGTCCTGCCAGGTATGTATGGGGTTTTCACTGTGTATCAGGATCCTGCCAGGTGTGTATGGGATTTTCACAGTGTATCAGGATCCTGCCAGGTGTGTATGTGGGTTTCACAGTGTATCAGGATCCTGCCAGGTGTGTATGTGGGTTTCACAGTTTATCAGGATCCTGCCTGGTGTGTATGGGTATTTTCACAGTGCATCAGGATCCTGTCTGGTGTGTATGAGGTTTCACAGTGGATCAGGATCCTGCCAGGTGTCGATGTGGGTTTCACAGTTTATCAGGATCCTGCCAGGTGTGTTTGGGGGTTTCACAGTTTATCAGGATCCTGCCACATGTGTCTGGGGTTGAACAGAGGTTCAGGATCCTGCCAGGTGTGTACGGGGTTTTCACAGTTTATCAGCAACCAGCCAGGTGTGTATGGGTTTTTCACAGTGTGTCAGGATCCTGCCAGGTGTGTCCGGGGTTGTTCACAGTGTATCAGGATCCTGGCAGGTGTGTATGGGGTTTTCACAGTGTATCAGGTTCCTGCCAGATGTGTATGTGGTTTTCACAGTGGTTCAGGAACCTGCCAGGTGTGTATGGGGATTTCACAGTGTATCAGGATCCTGCCAGGTGTTTATGTGGGTTTCACAGTTTATCAGGATCCTGCCACGTGTGTATGGGGTTTCACAGTGGTTCAGGATCCTGCCAGGTGTGTTTGGGGTTTCACTGTGCATCAGGATCCTGCTAGGTGTGTATCCGGTTTTGACAGTGTATCAGGATCCTGCCAGGTGTGTATGTGGGTTTCACAGTTTAACAGGATCCTGCCAAATGTGAATGGGGTTTCATAGTGGATCACGATCCTGCCAGGTGTGTACGGGGTTTTCACAGTGGATCAGGATCCTGCCAGATGTGTTTGGAGTTTTCACAGTGGATCAGGATCCTGCCAGGTGTGCATGGGGTTTTCACAGTGTATCAGGCTCCTGCCAGGTGTGTATAGGGTTTTCACAGTGTATCAGGATCCTGCCAGGTGTGTGTGGGGTTTTCACAGTGGATCAGGATCCTGCCAGGTGTGTATGGGGTTTTCCCAGTGGATCTGGATCCTGCCAGGTGTGAGTGGGCTTTTCACAGTGTATCAGGATCCTGCCAGGTGTGTATGGCGTTTTCACAGTGCATCAGGATACTGCTAGGTGTGTATGGGGTTTTCACAGTGTATCAGAATCCTGCCAGGTGTGCTTGGTGTTTTCACTGTGCATCTGTATCCTGCCAGGTGTGTGTGGGGTTTTCACAGTGTATCAGGATCCTGCCAGGTGTGTCTGGGGTTTTCACTGTGCATCGGAATCCTGCCGGGTGTGTATGGGGTTTTCACATTCTCACAGGATCCTGCCAGGTGTGTATGGGGTATTCACTGTGCATCAGGATCCTGCCTGGTGTGTATGGGGTTTTCACAGTGTATCAGGATCCTGCCAGGTGTGTACGGGGTTGTTCACAGTGTATCAGGATCCTGCCATGTGTGTATGGGGTTTTCACAGTGTATCAGGATCCTGCCTGATGTGTATGGGTTTTTCACAGTGGATCAGGAACCTGCCAAGTGTGTATCGGGATTACACAGTGGATCAGGATCCTGCCAGGTGTGTATGTGGGTTTCACAGTTTATCAGGATCCTGCCAGGTGTGTATGGGGTTTCACAGTGGTTCAGGATTCTGCCAGGTGTGTTTGGGTTTTCACTGTGCATCAGGATCCTTCCAGGTGTGTACGGGGTTTTAACAGTGTATCAGGATCCTGCCAGGTGTGTATGTGGGTTTCACAGTTTATCAGGATCCTGCCAGATGTGAATGGGGTTTCACAGTGGATTAGGATCCTGCCTGGTGTGTACGGGGTTTTCACAGTGGATCAGGATCCTGCCAGATGTGTATGGAGATTTCACAGCGGATCAGGATCCTGCCAGGTGTGTATGGGGGTTTCACAGTGGATCAGGATCATGCCAGGTGTCAGGGATTTCACAGTGTATCAGGATCCTGCCAGGTGTGCATGGGGTGTTCACAGTTTATCAAGGTCCTGCCAGGCGTGTTTGGAGTTTTCACAGTGGATCAGGATCACGCCAGGTGTGTATGTGGGTTTCACTGTGATATCAGGTTTCTGACAGGTGTGTATGGGGTTTCACAGTTTATCAGGATCCTGCCAGATGTGTATGTGGTTTTCACAGTGGATCAGGAACCTTCCAGGTGTGTATGGGGATTTCACAGTGTATCAGGATCCTGCCAGGTGTTTATGTGGGTTTCACCGTTTATCAGGATCCTGCCACGTGTGTATGGGGTTTCACAGTGGTTCAGGATCCTGCCAGGTGTGTTTGGGGTTTCACTGTGCATCAGGATCCTGCTAGGTGTGTATCCGGTTTTGACAGTGTATCAGGATCCTGCCAGGTGTGTATGTGGGTTTCACAGTTTAACAGGATCCTGCCAGATGTGAATGGGGTTTCATAGTGGATCAATATCCTGCCAGGTGTGTACGGGGTTTTCGCAGTGGATCAGGATCCTGCCAGATGTGTATGGAGTTTTCACAGTGGATCAGGATCCTGCCAGGTGTGTATGGGGTTTCACAGTGTATCAGGCTCCTGCCAGGTGTGTATGGGGTTTTCACAGTGTATCAGGATCCTGCCAGGTGTGTGTGGGGTTTTCACAGTGGATCAGGATCCTGCCAGGTGTGTATGGGGTTTTCTCAGTGGATCAGGATCCTGCCAGGTGTGAGTGGGGTTTTCACAGTGTATCAGGATCCTGCCAGGTGTGTATGGGGTTTTCACAGTGCATCAGGATACTGCCAGGTGTGTATGGGGTTTTCACAGTGTATCAGGATCCTGCCAGGTGTGCTTGGTGTTTTCACTGTGCATCAGTATCCTGCCAGGTGTGTGTGGGGTTTTCACAGTGTATCAGGATCCTGCCAGGTGTGTATGGGGTTTTCACTGTGCATCGGAATCCTGCCGGGTGTGTATGGGGTTTTCACATTCTCACAGGATCCTGCCAGGTGTGTATGTGGGTTTCACAGTTTATCAGGATCATGTCAGGTGTGAATGGGTGTTTCACAGTGCATCAGGATCCTGCCAGGTGTGTATGTGGGTTTCACAGTTTATCAGGATCCTGCCAGGTGTGTCTGGGGTTTTCACAATTAATCAGGATCCTGCCAGGTGTGTATGGGGGTTTCACAGTTTATCAGGATCCTGCCAGGTGTGTATGTTGGTTTCACAGTTTATCAGTTTCCTGCCAGGTGTGTATGGGGGTTTCACAGTATGTCAGGATCCTGCCAGGTGTGTCTGGGGGTTTCACAGTTTATCGGGATACTGCCTGGTGTGTCTGGGGGTTTCACAGTTTATCAGGATCCTGCCAGGTGTGTATGTGGGTTTCACAGTTTATCAGGATCCTGCCAGATGTGAATGGGGTTTTCACAGTGCATCAGGACCCTGCCAGATGTGTATGGGTTTTTCACAGTGCATCAGGATCCTTCCAGATGTGTCTGGGGGTTTCACAGTGTATCAGGATCCTGCCACGTGTGTATGGGGTTTCACAGTTTATCAGGATCCTCCCAGCTGTATGTGTGGGTTTCACAGTTCATCAGGATCCTGCCTGATGTGTCTGGGGTTTTCACAGTGTGACAGGAACCTGCCAGGTGTGTATGTGAGTTTCACAGTGTATCAGGCTCCTGCCAGGTGTGTATGTGGGTTTCACAGTTTATCAGGATCCTGCCTGGTGTGCATGGGGTTTCACAGTGGATCAGGATCCTGCCACGTGTGTATGGGGTTTTCACAGTGTATCAGGATCCTGCCAGGTGTGTATGGGGGTTTCACAGTTTATCAGGATCCTGCCAGGTGTGTATGTGGGTTTCACAGTTTATCGGGATCCTGCCAGGTGTGTTAGTGGGTCCACAGTTCATCAGGGTCCTGTCAGGTGTGTATGGGGGTTTCACAGTTTCTCAGGATCCTGCCTGGTGTGTCTGGAGGTTTCACAGTTCATCAGGTTCCTGCCAGGTGTGTATGTGGGTTTCACAGTTTATCAGGAAACTGCCAGATGTGAATGGGGTTTTCACAGTGCATCAGGATCCTGCCAGATGTGTATGGGGATTTCACAGTGCATCAGGATTCTTCCAGATGTATATGGGGGTTTCACAGTGTATCAGGATCCTGCATCGTGTGTAAGGGGTTTTCACAGTGCATCAGGATCCTGCCAGGTGTGTATGGGGTTTTCACAGTGTATCAGGATCCTGTCAGGTGTGTATGGGGTTTTCATAGTGTATCAGGATCCTGCCAGGTGTGTATGTGGGTTTCACAGTTTGTCAGGATCCTGCCTGGTGTGTATGGGGTTTTCACAGTGCATCAGGTTCCTGCCAGGTGTGTATGTGGGTTTCACAGTTTATCAGGATCCTGCCTGGTGTGTATGGGATTTCACAGTGGATCAGGATCCTGCCAGGTGTCTATGTGGGTTTCACAGTTCATCAGGATCCTGCCAGGTGTGTTTGGGGGTTTCGCAGCTTATCAGGATCCTTCCACATGTGTCTGGGGTTTCACAGTGGTTCAGGACACTGCCAGGTGTGTATGGGGTATTCACTGTGCATCAGGATCCTGCCTGGTGTGTATGGGATTTTCACAGTGTATCAGGATCCTGCCAGGTGTGTACGGGGTTGTTCACAGTGTATCAGGATCCTGCCATGTGTGTATGGGGTTTTCACAGTGTATCAGGATCCTGCCTGATGCGTATGGGTTTTTCACAGTGGATCAGGAACCTGCCAAGTGTGTATCGGGATTTCACAGTGTATCAGGATCCTTCCAGGTGTGTATGTGGGTTTCACAGTTTATCAGGATCCTGCCAGGTGTGTATGGGGTTTCACAGTGGTTCAGGATACTGCCAGGTGTGTTTGGGGTTTCACTGTGCATCAGGATCCTGGCAGGTGTGTATGGGGGTTTCACTGTGCATCATGATCCTGCCAGGTGTGCATGGGGTTTCACAGTGGATCAGGTTCCTGCCAGGTGTGTATGGGGTTTCACAGTGTATCAGGATCCTGCCAGATGTGAATGGGGTTTCACTGTGCATCAGGAATCTGCCAGGTGTGTACGGTGATTTCACAGTGCATCAGGCTCCTGCCAGGTGTGTATGGGGGTTTCACAGTATATCAGGATCCTGCCAGGTGTGTATGGATTTTCACAGTATATCAGGATCCTGCCAGGTGTGTATGTGGGTTTCAGTTCATCAGCATCTTGCCAGGTGCGTATGGGGTATATACAGTGGATCAAGATCCTGCCAGGTGTTTATGGTGTTTTCACAGTGTATCAGGACACTGCCGGGTGTGTATGGGGTTTTCACAGTGTATCGGGATCCTGCCAAGTGCGTCTGGGGTTTTCACAGTGGATCAGGATCCTGCCAGGTGTGTATGGGGTTTTCACAGTGGATCAGGATCCTGCCAGGTGTGTGTGGGGTTTTCACAGTGTATCACGATCCTGCCAGGTGCGTATGTGTTTTTCACAGTGCATCAGGATACTGCCAGGTGTGTATGTAGTTTTCACAGTGCATCAGGATCATGCCAGGTGTGTTTGGGGTTTTCACTGTGCATCAGGATCCTGCCAGGTGTGTGTGGGTTTTTCACTGTGTATCAGGATCCTGGCAGGTGTGTATGGGGTTTTCACTGTGCATCAGGATCCTGCCAGGTGTGTATGGGGTTTTCATAGTGTATCAGGATCATGCCAGGTGTGTATGTGGGTTTCACAGTTTATCAAGATCATGCCAGGTGTGTATGGGGGTTTCACAGTGTATCAAGATCCTGCCAGGTGTGTATGTGGGTTTCACAGTTTATCAGGATCCTGCCAGGTGTGTCTGGGGTTTTCACAGTTTATCAGGATCCTGCCAGGTGTGTATGGGGTTTTCACAGATAATCAGGATCCTGCCAGGTGTGTCTGTTGGTTTCACAGTTTATCAGCTTCCTGCCAGGTGTGTTTGGGGGTTTCACAGTTTATCAGGATCTTGCCAGGTGTGTATGGGGGTTTCACAGTGTATCAGGATCCTGCCAGGTGTGTATGTGTTTTCACAGTTTATCAGGATCCTGCCAGGTGTGTCTGGGGTTTTCACAGTTTATCAGGATCCTGCCAGGTGTGTATGGGGGTTTCACAGTTTATCAGGATCCTGCCAGGTGTGTATGTTGGTTTCACAGTTTATCATTTTCCTGCCAGGTGTGTATGGGGGTTTCACAGTTTTCAGCATCCTGCCAGGTGTGTATGGGGGTTTCACAGTTTATCGGGATACTGCCTGCTGTGTCTGGGGGTTTCACAGTTTATAAGGATCCTGCCAGGTGTGTATGTGGGTTTCACAGTTTCTCAGGATCCTGCCAGTTGTGAATTGGGATTTCACAGTGCGTCAGGATCCTGCCCGATGTGTATGGGGTTTTCACAGTGCATCAGGATCCTTCCAGATGTGCCTGGAGGTTTCACAGCGTATCAGGATCCTGCCACGTGTGTATGGGGTTTCACAGTTTATCAGGTTCCTTCCAGGTGTATATGTGGGTTTCACAGTTTATCAGGATCCTGCCTGCTGTGTCTGGGGATTTCGCAGTTTGTCAGGATCCTGCCAGGTGTGTATGTGGGTTTCAAGTGTATCAGGCTCCTGCCAGGTGTGCATGTGGGTTTCACAGTTTATCAGGATCCTGCCTGGTGTGTATGGGGTTTCACAGTGGATCAGGATCCTGCCACGTGTGTATGGGGTTTCACAGTGTATCAGGATCCTGCATCGTGTGTATGGGGTTTTAACAGTGCATCAGGATCCTGCCAGGTGTGAATCGTGTTTTCACAGTGCATCAGGATCCTGCCAGGTGTGTATGTTTTTTTCACAGTGCATCAGGATCCTGCCTGGTGTGTATGGGGTTTTCACAGTGCATCAGGATCCTGCCAGGTGTGTATGTGGGTCTCACAGTTTATCAGGATCCTGCCTGGTGTGTACGGGGTTTCGCAGTGGATCAGGATCCTGCCAGGTGTGTTTGGGGTTTTCACTGTGCATCAGGATCCTGCCAGGTGTGTGTGGGGTTTTCACTGTGTATCAGGATCCTGGCAGGTGTGTATGGGGTTTTCACTGTGCATCAGGATCCTGCCAGGTGTGTATGGGGTTTCACAGTGTATCAGGATCATGCCAGGTGTGTCTGGGGTTTTCACAGTTTATCAGGATCCTGCCAGGTGTGCATGAGGTTTTCACTGATAATCAGGATCCTGCCAGGTGTGTATGTTGGTTTCACAGTTTATCAGTTTCCTGCCAGGTGTGTGTGGGGTTTTCCCAGTTTGTCAGGATCCTGCCAGGTGTGTCTGGGGGTTTCACAGTTTATCGGGATCCTGACTGGTGTGTCTGGGGGTTTCACTGTGCATCAGGATCCTGCTAGGTGTGTGTGGGGTTTTCACAGTGTATCAGGATCCTGCCAGGTGTGTATGGGGTTTTCGCTGTGCATCAGGATCCTGCCAGGTGTGTATGGGGTATTCACTGTGCATCAGGATCCTGCCAGGTGTGTACGGGGTTTTCACAGTGTATCAGCATCCTGCCAGCTGTGTATGGGGTTTTCACAGTGTATCAGGATTCTGCCATGTGTGTACGGGGTTGTTCACAGTGTATCAGGATACTGCCAGTTGTGTATGGGGCTTCACAGTATATCAGGATCCTGCCAGATCTGTATGGGGTTTTCACAGTGGATCAGGAACCTGCCAGGTGTGTATGGGGATATCACAGTGTATGAGGATCCTGCCAGATGTGTATGTGGGTTTCACAGTTTATCAGGATCCTGCCACGTGTGCATGGGGTTTCAAAGTGGTTCAGGATCCTGCCAGGTGTGTTTGGGTTTTCACTGTGCATCAGCATCCTGCTAGGTGTGTATGGGGTTTTCACAGTATATCAGGATCCTGCCAGGTGTGTATGTGGGTCTCACAGTTTATCAGGATCCTGCCTGGTGTGTACGGGGTTTCGCAGTGGATCAGGATCCTGCCAGGTGTGTTTGGGGTTTTCACTGTGCATCAGGATCCTGCCAGGTGTGTGTGGGGTTTTCACTGTGTATCAGGATCCTGGCAGGTGTGTATGGGGTTTTCACTGTGCATCAGGATCCTGCCAGGTGTGTATGGGGTTTCACAGTGTATCAGGATCATGCCAGGTGTGTCTGGGGTTTTCACAGTTTATCAGGATCCTGCCAGGTGTGCATGAGGTTTTCACTGATAATCAGGATCCTGCCAGGTGTGTATGGGGTTTTCACAGTGGATCAGTATCCTGCCAGGTGTGTGTGGGGTTTTCACAGTGTATCACGATCCTGCCAGGTGCGTATGTGGTTTTCACAGTGCATCAGGATACTGCCAGGTGTGTATGTAGTTTTCACAGTGCATCAGGATCATGCCAGGTGTGTTTGGGGTTTTCACTGTGCATCAGGAACCTGCCAGGTGTGTATGGGGATATCACAGTGTATCAGGATCCTGCCAGATGTGTATGTGGGTTTCACAGTTTATCAGGATCCTGCCACGTGTGCATGGGGTTTCAAAGTGATTCAGGATCCTGCCAGGTGTGTTTGGGTTTTCACTGTGCATCAGCATCCTGCTAGGTGTGTATGGGGTTTTCACAGTATATCAGGATCCTGCCAGGTGTGTATGTGGGTTTCACAGTTTATCAGGATCCTGCCAGATGTGAATGGGGTTTCACAGTGGATCAGGATCCTGCCAGGTGTGTCCGGGGTTTTCACAGTGGATCAGGATTCTGCCAGATGTGTATGGAGTTTTCACAGTGGATCAGGATCCTGCCAGGTGGGTATGGGGTTTTCACAGTGGATCAGGATCCTTCCAGGTGTGTCAGGGATTTCACAGTGTATCAGGATCCTGCCAGGTGTGTATGGGGTGCTCACAGTTTATCAATGTCCTGCCAGGCGTGTATGGAGTTTTCACAGTGGATCAGGATCCTGCCCCGTGTGTATGGGGGTTTCACTGTGTATCATGATCCTGCCAGGTGTGCATGGGGTTTCACAGTGGATCAGGTTCCTGCCAGGTGTGTATGGGGTTTCACAGTGTATCAGGATCCTGCCAGATGTGAATGGGGTTTCACTGTGCATCAGGAATCTGCCAGGTGTGTACGGGGATTTCACAGTGCATCAGGCTCCTGCCAGGTGTGTATGGGGGTTTCACAGTATATCAGGATCCTGCCAGGTGTGTATGGATTTTCACAGTATATCAGGATCCTGCCAGGTGTGTATGTGGGTTTCAGTTCATCAGCATCCTGCCAGGTGCGTATGGGGTATATACAGTGGATCAGGATCCTGCCAGGTGTTTATGGTGTTTTCACAGTGTATCAGGACACTGCTAGGTGTGTATGGGGTTTTCACAGTGTATCAGGATCCTGCAAAGTGCGTCTGGGGTTTTCACAGTGGATCAGGATCCTGCCAGGTGTGTATGGGGTTTTCACAGTGGATCAGGATCCTGCCAGGTGTGTGCGGGGTTTTCACAGTGTATCAGGATCCTGCCAGGTGCGTATGTGGTTTTCACAGTGCATCAGGATACTGCCAGGTGTGTATGTAGTTTTCACAGTGCATCAGGATCATGCCAGGTGTGTTTGGGGTTTTCACTGTGCATCAGGATCCTGCCAGGTGTGTGTGGGTTTTTCACTGTGTATCAGGATCCTGGCAGGTGTGTATGGGGTTTTCATAGTGTATCAGGATCATGCCAGGTGTGTATGTGGGTTTCACAGTTTATCAAGATCATGCCAGGTGTGTATGGGGGTTTCACAGTGTATCAGGATCCTGCCAGGTGTGTATGTGGGTTTCACAGTTTATCAGGTTCCTGCCAGGTGTGTCTGGGGTTTTCACAGTTTATCAGGATCCTGCCAGGTGTGTATGGGGTTTTCACAGATAATCAGGATCCTGCCAGGTGTGTCTGTTGGTTTCACAGTTTATCAGCTTCCTGCCAGGTGTGTTTGGGGTTTCACAGTTTATCAGGATCTTGCCAGGTGTGTATGGGGGTTTCACAGTGTATCAGGATCCTGCCAGGTGTGTATGTGTTTTCACAGTTTATCAGGATCCTGCCAGGTGTGTCTGGGGTTTTCACAGTTTATCAGGATCCTGCCAGGTGTGTATGGGGGTTTCACAGTTTATCAGGATCCTGCCAGGTGTGTATGTTGGTTTCACAGTTTATCATTTTCCTGCCAGGTGTGTATGGGGGTTTCACAGTTTTCAGCATCCTGCCAGGTGTGTATGGGGGTTTCACAGTTTATCGGGATACTGCCTGCTGTGTCTGGGGGTTTCACAGTTTATAAGGATCCTGCCAGGTGTGTATGTGGGTTTCACAGTTTCTCAGGATCCTGCCAGTTGTGAATTGGGATTTCACAGTGCGTCAGGATCCTGCCCGATGTGTATGGGGGTTTCACAGTGCATCAGGATCCTTCCAGATGTGCCTGGAGGTTTCACAGCGTATCAGGATCCTGCCACGTGTGTATGGGGTTTCACAGTTTATCAGGTTCCTTCCAGGTGTATATGTGGGTTTCACAGTTTATCAGGATCCTGCCTGCTGTGTCTGGGGATTTCGCAGTTTGTCAGGATCCTGCCAGGTGTGTATGTGGGTTTCAAGTGTATCAGGCTCCTGCCAGGTGTGCATGTGGGTTTCACAGTTTATCAGGATCCTGCCTGGTGTGTATGGGGTTTCACAGTGGATCAGGATCCTGCCACGTGTGTATGGGGTTTCACAGTGTATCAGGATCCTGCATCGTGTGTATGGGGTTTTCACAGTGCATCAGGATCCTGCCAGGTGTGAATCGTGTTTTCACAGTGCATCAGGATCCTGCCAGGTGTGTATGTTTTTTTCACAGTGCATCAGGATCCTGCCTGGTGTGTATGGGGTTTTCACAGTGCATCAGGATCCTGCCAGGTGTGTATGTGGGTCTCACAGTTTATCAGGATCCTGCCTGGTGTGTACGGGGTTTCGCAGTGGATCAGGATCCTGCCAGGTGTGTTTGGGGTTTTCACTGTGCATCAGGATCCTGCCAGGTGTGTGTGGGGTTTTCACTGTGTATCAGGATCCTGGCAGGTGTGTATGGGGTTTTCACTGTGCATCAGGATCCTGCCGGGTGTGTATGGGGTTTCACAGTGTATCAGGATCATGCCAGGTGTGTTTGGGGTTTTCACAGTTTATCAGGATCCTGCCAGGTGTGTATGTTGGTTTCACAGTTTATCAGTTTCCTGCCAGGTGTGTGTGGGGTTTTCCCAGTTTGTCAGGATCCTGCCAGGTGTGTCTGGGGGTTTCACAGTTTATCGGGATCCTGACTGGTGTGTCTGGGGGTTTCACTGTGCATCAGGATCCTGCTAGGTGTGTGTGGGGTTTTCACAGTGTATCAGGATCCTGCCAGGTGTGTATGGGGTTTTCACTGTGCATCAGGATCCTGCCAGGTGTGTATGGGGTATTCACTGTGCATCAGGATCCTGCCAGGTGTGTACGGGGTTTTCACAGTGTATCAGCATCCTGCCAGCTGTGTATGGGGTTTTCACAGTGTATCAGGATTCTGCCATGTGTGTACGGGGTTGTTCACAGTGTATCAGGATACTGCCAGTTGTGTATGGGGCTTCACAGTATATCAGGATCCTGCCAGATCTGTATGGGGTTTTCACAGTGGATCAGGAACCTGCCAGGTGTGTATGGGGATATCACAGTGTATCAGGATCCTGCCAGATGTGTATGTGGGTTTCACAGTTTATCAGGATCCTGCCACGAGTGCATGGGGTTTCAAAGTGGTTCAGGATCCTGCCAGGTGTGTTTGGATTTTCACTGTGCATCAGCATCCTGCTAGGTGTGTATGGGGTTTTCACAGTATATCAGGATCCTGCCAGGTGTGTATGTGGGTTTCACAGTTTATCAGGATCCTGCCAGATGTGAATGGGGTTTCACAGTGGATCAGGATCCTGCCAGGTGTGTCCGGGGTTTTCACAGTGGATCAGGATTCTGCCAGATGTGTATGGAGTTTTCACAGTGGATCAGGATCCTGCCAGGTGTGTATGGGGTTTTCACAGTGGATCAGGATCCTTCCAGGTGTGTCAGGGATTTCACAGTGTATCAGGATCCTGCCAGGTGTGTATGGGGTGCTCACAGTTTATCAATGTCCTGCCAGGCGTGTATGGAGTTTTCACAGTGGATCAGGATCCTGCCCCGTGTGTATGGGGGTTTCACTGTGTATCATGATCCTGCCAGGTGTGCATGGGGTTTCACAGTGGATCAGGTTCCTGCCAGGTGTGTATGGGGTTTCACAGTGTATCAGGATCCTGCCAGATGTGAATGGGGTTTCACTGTGCATCAGGAATCTGCCAGGTGTGTACGGGGATTTCACAGTGCATCAGGCTCCTGCCAGGTGTGTATGGGGGTTTCACAGTATATCAGGATCCTGCCAGGTGTGTATGGATTTTCACAGTGGATCAGGAACATGCCAGGTGTGTATGGGGAATTCGCAGTGTATCAGGATCCTGCAGGTGTGCATGTGTGTTTCACAGTTTATCGAGTTCCTGCCACTTGTGTATGGGTTTTCACAGTGGTTCAGGATCCTGCCAGGTGTGTTTGGGGTTTCACTGTGCATCAGGAGCCTGCTCTGTGTGTGTGGGGTTTTCACAGTATATCAGTATCCTGCCAGGTGTGTATGTGGGTTTCACAGTTTATCAGGATCCTGCCAGATGTGAATGGGGTTTCACAGTGGATCAGGATCCTGTTAGGTGTGTACGGGGTTTTCACAGTGGATCAGGATCCCGTCCGATGTGTACGGAGTTTTCACAGGGGATCGGAATCCTGCCAGGTGTGTATGGGGTTTTCACAGAGGATCAGGATCCTGCCAGGTGTGTCCGGGATTTCACAGTGTATCAGGATCCTGCCAGGTGTGCATGGGGTCTTCACAGTTTATCAAGGTCCTGCCAGGCGTGTATGGAGTTTGCACAGTGCATCAGGCTCCTGCCAGGTGTGTATGGGGGTTTCACAGTATATCAGGATCCTGCCAGGTGTGTATGGGTTTTCACAGTATATCAGGATCCTGCCAGGTGTGTATGGGGGTTTCACAGTTTATCAGCATCCTGCCAGGTGCGTATGGGGTATATACAGTGGATCAGGAACCTGCCAGGTGTTTATGGTGTTTTCACAGTGTATCAGGACACTGCCAGGTGTGTATGGGGTTTGCACAGTGTATCAGGATCCTGCCAAGTGCGTCTGGGGTTTTCACAGTGGATCAGGATCCTGCCAGGTGTGTATGGGGTTTTCACAGTGGATCAGGATCCTGCCAGGTGAGTGTGGTGTTTTCACAGTGTATCAGGATCCTGCCAGGTGCGTATTTGGTTTTCACAGTGCATCAGGATACTGCCAGGTGTGTTTGGGGTTTTCACTGTGCATCAGGATCCTGCCAGGTGTGTGTGGGTTTTTCACTGTGTATCAGGATCCTGGCAGGTGTGTATGGGCTTTTCACTGTGCATCAGGATCCTGCCAGGTGTGTCTGGGGTTTTCACAGTTTATCAGGATCCTGCCAGGTGTGTGTGGGTTTTTCACTGTGTATCAGGATCCTGGCTGGTGTGTATGGGCTTTTCACTGTGCATCAGGATCCTGCCAGGTGTGTTTGGGGTTTTCACTGTGCATCAGGATCCTGCCAGGTGTGTGTGGGTTTTTCACTGTGTATCAGGATCCTGGCAGGTGTGTATGGGCTTTTCACTGTGCATCAGGATCCTGCCAGGTGTGTCTGGGGTTTTCACAGTTTATCAGGATCCTGCCAGTTGTGTATGGGGTTTTCACAGATAATCAGGATCCTGCCAGGTGTGTATGTTGGTTTCACAGTTTATCAGTTTCCTGCCAGGTGTGTTTGGGGGTTTCACAGTTTATCAGGATCTTGCCAGGTGTGTATGGGGGTTTCACAGTGTATCAGCATCCTGCCAGGTGTGTATGTGGTTTTCACAGTTTATCAGGATCCTGCCAGGTGTGTCTGGGGTTTTCACAGTTTATCAGGATCCTGCCAGGTGTGTATGGGGGTTTCACAGTTTATCAGGATCCTGCCAGGTGTGTATGTTGGTTTCACAGTTTATCATTTTCCTGCCAGGTGTGTATGGGGGTTTCACAGTTTTCAGGATCCTGCCAGGTGATAATGGGGTTTCACAGTTTATCGGGATACTGCCTGCTGTGTCTGTGGGTTTCACAGTTTATCAGGATCCTGCCAGGTGTGTATGTGGGTTTCACAGTTTATCAGGATCCTGCCAGATGTGAATAGGGTTTTCACAGTGCGTCAGGATCCTGCCCGATGTGTATGGGGTTTTCACAGTGCATCAGGATCCTTCCAGATGTGCCTGGAGGTTTCACAGTGTATCATGATCCTGCCACGTGTGTATGGGGTTTCACAGTTTATCAGGTTCCTTCCAGGTGTATATGTGGGCTTCACAGTTTATCAGGATCCTGCCTGGTGTGTCTGGGGTTTTCGCAGTTTGTCAGGATCCTGCCAGGTGTGTATGTGGGTTTCACAGTGTATCAGGCTCCTGGCAGGTGTGCATGTGGGTTTCACAGTTTATCAGGATCCTGCCTGGTGTTTATGGGGTTTCACAGTGGATCAGGATCCTGCCACGTGTGTATGGGGTTTCACAGTGTATCAGGATCCTGCATCGTGTGTGTGGGGTTTTCACAGTGCATCAGGATCCTGCCAGGTGTTTATCATGTTTTCACAGTGTATCAGGATCCTGCCACGTGTGTATGGGGTTTCACAGTGTATCAGGATCCTGCATCGTGTGTGTGGGGTTTTCACAGTGCATCAGGATCCTGCCAGGTGTTTATCATGTTTTCACAGTGTATCAGGATCCTGCCAGGTGTGTATGTTTTTTTCAGTTTATCAGGATCCTGCCTGGTGTGTATGGGGTTTTCACAGTGCATCAGGATCCTGCCAGGTGTGTATGTGGGTCTCACAGTTTATCAGGATCCTGCCTGGTGTGTACGGGGTTTCGCAGTGGATCAGGATCCTGCCAGGTGTCTATGTGGGTTTCACAGTTTATCAGGATACTGCCAGGTGTGTTTGGGGGTTTCACAGTTTATCAGGATCCTGCCACATGTGTATTGGGATTCACAGTGGTTCTGGATCCTGCCAGGTGTGTTTGGGGTAATCAACGTGCATCAGGATCCTGCCAGTTGTGTACGGGGTTTTCACAGTGTATCAGCATCCTGCCAGGAGTGAAAGGGGTTTTCACAGTGAATCAGGATCCTGCCAGGTGTGTACGGGGTTGCTCAAAGTTTATCAGGATCCTGCCAGGTGTGTATGGGGTTTTCACAGTGTATCGGGATACTGCCAGATGTGTATGGGGTTTTCACAGTGGATCAGGGACCTGCCAGGTGTGTATGGGGAATTCACAGTGTATCAGCATCCTGCCAGGTGTGCATGTGGGTTTCACAGTTTATCAAGTTCCTGCCACGTGTGTATGGTTTTAACAGTGGTTCAGGATCCTGCCCGGTGTGTTTGGGGTTTCACTGTGCATCAGGATCCTGCTCTGTGTGTGTGGGGTTTTCACAGTGTATCAGGATCCTGCAAGATGTGAATGGGGTTTCACAGTTGATCAGGATCCTGCCAGGTGTGTACGGGGTTTTCACAGTGGATCAGGATCCTGCCAGGTGTGTCAGGGATTTCACAGTGTATCAGGATCCTGCCACGTGTGTATGGGGTGTTCACAGTTTATCAAGGTCCTGCCAGGTGTGTATGGGGATTTCAAAGTGCATCAGGATCCTGCCACGTGTGTATGGGGTTTCACAGTGTATCAGGATCCTGCCAGATGTGAATGGGGTTTCACTGTGTATCAGGATCCTGCCAGATGTGAATGGGGTTTAACTGTGCATCAGGACCCTGCCAGTTGTGTACGGGGTTTTCACAGTGTATCAGCATCCTGCCAGGTGTGTATGGGGTTTTCACAGTGCATCAGGATCCTGCCAGGAGTGTACGGGGTTGTTCACTGTGTATCAGGATCCTGCCAGGTGTGTATGGGGTTTTCACAGTGTATCAGGATACTGCCAGATGTGTATGGGGTTTTGACAGTGGATCAGGAACCTGCCAGGTGTGTATGGGGAATTCCCAGTGTATCAGGATCCTGCAGGTGTGCATGTGTGTTTCACAGTTTATCGAGTTCCTGCCACTTGTGTATGGGTTTTCACAGTGGTTCAGGATCCTGCCAGTGTGTTTGGGGTTTCACTGTGCATCAGGAGCCTGCTCTGTGTGTGTGGGGTTTTCACAGTGTATCAGTATCCTGCCAGGTGTGTATGTGGGTTTCACAGTTTATCAGGATCCTGCCAGATGTGAATGGGGTTTCACAGTGGATCAGGATCCTGCCAGGTGTGTACGGGGTTTTCACAGTGGATCAGGATCCTGCCAGATGTGTGCGGAGTTTTCACAGGGGATCGGGATCCTGCCAGGTGTGTATGTGGGTTTCACAGTTTATCAGGATCCTGCCAGATGTGAATGGGGTTTCACAGTGGATCAGGATCCTGCCAGGTGTGTACGGGGTTTTCACAGTGGATCGGGATCCTGCCTGGTGTGTCAGGGATTTCACAGTGTATCAGGATCCTGCCAGGTGTGTATGGGGGGTTCACAGTTTATCAAGGTCCTGCCAGGCGTGTATGGGGTTTTCAAAGTGTATCAGGATTCTGCCAGGTGTGTACGGGGTTGTTCACTGTGTATCAGGATCCTGCCAGGTGTGTATGGGGTTTTCACAGTGTATCAGGATCCTGCCAGGTGTGTATGGGGGTTTCACTGTGTATCAGGTTTCTGACAGGTGTGTATGGGGTTTCACAGTTTATCAGGATCCTGCCAGGTGTGTATGGGGTTTCACAGTGTATCAGGATCCTGCCAGATGTGAATGGGGTTTCACTGTGTATCAGGATCCTGCCAGATGTGAATGGGGTTTAACTGTGCATCAGGATCCTGCCAGTTGTGTACGGGGTTTTCACAGTGTATCAGCATCCTGCCAGGTGTGTATGGGGTTTTCAAAGTGTATCAGGATCCTGCCAGGTGTGTACGGGGTTGTTCACTGTGTATCAGGATCCTGCCAGGTGTGTATGGGGTTTTCACAGTGTATCAGGATACTGCCAGATGTGTATGGGGTTTTCACAGTGGATCAGGAACCTGCCAGGTGTGTATGGGGAATTCCCAGTGTATCAGGATCCTGCAGGTGTGCATGTGTGTTTCACAGTTTATCGAGTTCCTGCCACGTGTGTATGGGTTTTCACAGTGGTTCAGGATCCTGCCAGGTGTGTTTGGGGTTTTACTGTGCATCAGGATCCTGCTCTGTGTGTGTGGGGTTTTCACAGTGTATCAGTATCCTGCCAGGTGTGTATGTGGGTTTCACAGTTTATCAGGATCCTGCCAGATGTGAATGGGGTTTCACAGTGGATCAGGATCCTGCCAGGTGTGTACGGGGTTTTCACAGTGGATCAGGATCCTGCCAGATGTGTACGGAGTTTTCACAGGGGATCGGGACCCTGCCAGGTGTGTATGGGGTTTTCACAGAGGATCAGGATCCTGCCAGGTGTGTCGTTGATTTCACAGTGTATCAGGATCCTGCCAGGTGTGTATGGGGTCTTCACAGTTTATCAAGGTCCTGCCAGGCGTGTATGGAGTTTGCACAGTGTATCAGGATCCTGCCAGGTGTGTATGCGGGTTTCACTGTGTATCAGGTTTCTGATAGGTGTGTATGGGGTTTCACAGTGTATCAGGATCCTGCCAGGTGTGTATGGGGTTTCACAGTGTATCAGGATCCTGCCAGATGAGAATGGGGTTTCACTGTGTATCAGGATCCTGCCAGATGTGAATGCGGTTTCACTGTGCATCAGGAACACGCCAGGTGTGTACGGGGATTTCACAGTGCATCAGGCTCCTGCCAGGTGTGTATGGGGGTTTCACAGTATATCAGGATCCTGCCAGGTGTGTATGGGTTTTCACAGTATATCAGGATCCTGCCAGGTGTGTATGGGGGTTTCACAGTTTATCAGGATCCTGCCAGGTTTGTTTGAGGGTTTCACAGTTTATCAGCATCCTGCCAGGTGCGTATGGGGAATATCCAGTGGATCAGTATCCTTCCAGGTGTGTATGTTGTTTTCACAGTGTATCAGGATCCTGCCAGGTGTGTATGGGGTCTTCACAGTTTATCAAGGTCCTGCCAGGCGTGTATGGAGTTTGCACAGTGTATCAGGATCCTGCCAGGTGTGTATGCGGGTTTCACTGTGTATCAGGTTTCTGATAGGTGTGTATGGGGTTTCATAGTGTATCAGGATCCTGCCAGGTGTGTATGGGGTTTCACAGTGTATCAGGATCCTGCCAGATGTGAATGGGGTTTCACTGTGTATCAGGATCCTGCCAGATGTGAATGCGGTTTCACTGTGCATCAGGAACACGCCAGGTGTGTACGGGGATTTCACAGTGCATCAGGCTCCTGCCAGGTGTGTATGGGGGTTTCACAGTATATCAGGATCCTGCCAGGTGTGTATGGGTTTTCACAGTATATCAGGATCCTGCCAGGTGTGTATGGGGGTTTCACAGTTTATCAGGATCCTGCCAGGTTTGTTTGAGGGTTTCACAGTTTATCAGCATCCTGCCAGGTGCGTATGGGGAATATCCAGTGGATCAGTATCCTGCCAGGTGTGTATGTTGTTTTCACAGTGTATCAGGATCCTGCCAGGTGTGTGTGAGGTTTTCACAGTGCATCAGGATCCTGCCAAGTTGGTATGGGGTTTTCACAGTGGGTCAGGATCCTGCCAGGTGTGTATGGGGTTCTCACAATGGATCAGGATCCTGCCAGGTGTGTGTGGGGCTTTCACAGTGTATCAGGATTCTGCCAGGTGTGTATGGGTTTTTCACAGTGCATCAGGATACTGCCAGGTGTGTATGGGTTTTTCACAGTGTATCAGGATCCTGCCAGGTGTATTTGGGGTTTTCACTGTGCAACAGGATCCTGCCAGGTGTGTGTGGGGTTTTCACAGTGTATCAGGATCCTGCCAGGTGTGTATGGGCTTCTCACTGTCCATCAGGATCCTGCCAGGTGTGTATTGGGTTTTCACATTGTATCAGGATCCTGCCATGTGTATATTTGGGTTTCACAGTGGATCAGGATCATGCCAGGTGTGTATGGGGGTTTCACAGTGTATCAGGATCCTGCCAGGTGTGTATGTGGGTTTCACAGTTTATCAGGATCCTGCCAGGTGTGTCTGGGGTTTTCACAGTTTATCAGGATCCTGCCAGGTGTGTATGGGGTTTTCACAGTGTATCAGGATCCTGCCAGGTGTGCATGTGGGTTTCACAGTTTATCAGGATCATGCCAGGTGTGTATGGGGGTTTCACAGTGTATCAGGATCCTGCCAGGTGTGTATGTGGGTTTCACAGTTTATCAGGATCCTGCCAGGTGTGTCTGGGGTTTTCACAGTTTATCAGGATCCTGCCAGGTGTATATGGGGTTTTCACAGTTTATCAGGATCCTGCCAGGTGTGTATGTTGGTTTCACAGTTTCCCAGTTTCCTGCCGGGTGTGTATGGGGGTTTCACAGTTTGTCAGGATCCTGCCAGGTGTGTATGGGGTTTTCACATTTTATCGGGATCCTGCCTGGTGTGTCTGGGGGTTTCACAGTTTATCAGGATCCTGCCAGGTGTGTATGTGGGTTTCACAGTTTATCAGGATCCTGCCGGATGTGAGTGGCGTTTTCACAGTGCATCAGGACACTGCCAGATGTGTATGGGTTTTTCACAGTGCATCAGGATCCTTCCAGATGTGTCTGGGGGTTTCACTGTGTATCAGGATCCTGGCACGTGTGCATGGGATTTCACAGTTTATCAGGATACTGACAGGTGTGTATGTGGGTTTCACAGTGTCTCAGGCTCCTGCCAGGTGTGTATGTGGGTTTCACAGTTTATCAGGATCCTGCCTGGTGTGTATGGGGTTTCACAGTGGATCAGATTCCTGCCACGTGTATAAGGGGATTTCACAGTGTATCAGGATCCTGCCAGGTGTGTATGGGGGTTTCACAGTTTATCAGGATCCTGCCAGGTTTGTATGTGGGTTTCACAGTTTATCAGGATCCTGCCAGGTGTGTATGGGGGTTTCACAGTTCATCAGGAACCGGCCAGGTGTGTATGGGGGTTTCACAGTTTATCAGGATCCTGCCTGGTGTGTCTGGGTGTTTCACAGTTCATCAGGATCCTGCCAGGTGTGTATGTGGGTTTCACAATTTATCAGGAAACTGCCAGATGTGAATGGGGTTTTCACAGGGCATCAGGATCCTGCCAGATATGTATGGGGTTTTCACAGTGCATCAGGATCCTTCCAGATGTGTATGGGGGTTTCAAAGTGTATCAGGATCCTGCATCGTGTGTATGGGGTTTTCACAGTGCATCAGGAACCTGCCAGGTGTGTATGGAGTTTTCACAGTGTATCAGGATCCTGCCAGGTGTGTATGGGGTTTTCACAGTGAATCACGATACTGCCAGGTGTGTCTGTGGGTTTCAAAGTTTATCAGGATCCTGCCTGGTGTGTATGGGGATTTCACAGTGCATCAGGATACTGCCAGGTGTGTATGCGGGTTTCGCAGTTGATCAGGATCCTGCCTGGTGTGTATGGGGTTTCACAGTGGATCAGGATCCTCCCAGGTGTCTATGTGGGTTTCACAGTTTATCAGGATCCTGCCAGGTGTGTTTCGTGGTTTCACAGTTTATCAGGATCCTGCCACATGTGTATGGGGTTTCACAGTGGTTCAGGATCCTGCCAGGTGTGTTTGGGGTATTCACTGTGCATCAGGATCCTGCCAGCTGTGTACGGGGATTTCACAGTGTATCAGGATCCTGCCAGGTGTGTATGAGGTTTTCACAGTGTATCAGGATCCTGCCAGGTGTGTTTGGGTTGTTCACAGTGTATCAGGATCCTGCCAGATGTGAATGGGGTTTTCACAGGGCATCAGGATCCTGCCAGATGTGAATGGGGTTTTCACAGTGCATCAGGATCCTGCCAGGTGTGTATGGGGTTTTCACAGTGAATCACGATACTGCCAGGTGTGTCTGTGGGTTTCAAAGTTTATCAGGATCCTGCCTGGTGTGTATGGGGATTTCACAGTGCATCAGGATCCTGCCAGGTGTGTATGTGGGTTTCGCAGTTGATCAGGATCCTGCCTGGTGTGTATGGGGTTTCACAGTGGATCAGGATCCTCCCAGGTGTCTATGTGGGTTTCACAGTTTATCAGGATCCTGCCAGGTGTGTTTCGTGGTTTCACAGTTTATCAGGATCCTGCCACATGTGTATGGGGTTTCACAGTGGTTCAGGATCCTGCCAGGTGTGTTTGGGGTATTCACTGTGCATCAGGATCCTGCCAGCTGTGTACGGGGATTTCACAGTGTATCAGGATCCTGCCAGGTGTGTATGAGGTTTTCACAGTGTATCAGGATCCTGCCAGGTGTGTTTGGGTTGTTCACAGTGTATCAGGATCCTGCCAGATGTGAATGGGGTTTTCACAGGGCATCAGGATCCTGCCAGATATGTATGGGGTTTTCACAGTGCATCAGGATCCTTCCAGATGTGTATGGGGGTTTCAAAGTGTATCAGGATCCTGCATCGTGTGTATGGGGTTTTCACAGTGCATCAGGAACCTGCCAGGTGTGTATGGAGTTTTCACAGTGTATCAGGATCCTGCCAGGTGTGTATGGGGTTTTCACAGTGAATCACGATACTGCCAGGTGTGTCTGTGGGTTTCAAAGTTTATCAGGATCCTGCATGGTGTGTATGGGGATTTCACAGTGCATCAGGATCCTGCCAGGTGTGTATGTGGGTTTCGCAGTGGTTCAGGATCCTGCCAGGTGTGTTTGGGGTATTCACTGTGCATCAGGATCCTGCCAGGTGTGTATGGGGATTTCACAGTGTATCAGGATGCTGCCAGGTGTGTATGAGGTTTTCACAGTGCATCAGGAACCTGCCAGGTGTGTATGGAGTTTTCACAGTGTATCAGGATCCTGCCAGGTGTGTTTGGGTTGTTCACAGTGTATCAGGATCCTGCCAGATGTATATGGGGTTTTCACAATGTATCAGGATCCTGCCAGATGTGTATGGGGTTTTCACAGTGGATCAGGAACCTGCCAGGTGTGTATGGGGATTTCACAGTGTATCAGGATCCTGACAGATGTGTATGTGGGTTTCACAGTTTATCAGGATCCTGCCACGTGTGTATGTGGGTTTCACAGTGGTTCAGGATCCTGCCAGGTGTGTTTGGGTTTCACTGTGCATCAGGACCCTGCTAGGTGTGTATGGGGTTTTCACAGTGTATCAGGATCCTGCCAGGTGTGCTTGGGGTTTTCTCTGTGCATCAGGATCCTGCCAGTTGTGTATGTGGTTTTCACAGTTTATCAGGCTCCTTCCAGGTGTGTATGGGGTTTTCACAGTGGGTCAGGAACCTGCCAGGTGTGTATATGGATTTCACAGCGCATCAGGATCCTGCCAGGTGTGTATGGGGGTTTCACAGTTTATCAGGATCCTGCCAGGTGTGTATGGGGGTTCAATGTGTATCAGGATCCTGCCAGGTGTGTATGGGGTTTTCAAAGTGGATCAGCATCCTGCCAGGTGTGTATGGGGTTTTCACGGTGCATCAGGATCCTGCCAGTTGTGTATGTGGTTTTCACAGTTTATCAGGGTCCTTCCAGGTGTGTATGGGGTTTTCACAGTGGGTCAGGAACCTGCCAGGTGCGTATGTGGATTTCACAGCGCATCAGGATCCTGCCAGGTGTGTATGGGGGTTTCACAGTTTATCAGGATCCTGCCAGGTGTGTATGGGGGTTCACTGTGTATCAGGATCCTGCCAGGTGTGTATGGGGTTTTCAAAGTGGATCAGCATCCTGCCAGGTGTGTATGGGGTTTTCACAGTGTATCAGGAACCTGCCACGTGTGCATGGGGTTTCACAGTTTATCAGGATCTTGCCAGGTGTGCATGGAGTTTTCACAGTGTATCAGGATCCTGCCAGGTGTGTATGTGGGTTTCACAGTGTATCAGGCTCCTGCCCGGTGTGTATGTCGTTTTCACAGTTTATCAGGATCCTGCCTGGTGTGTATGGGGTTTCACAGTGGATCAGGATCCTGCCAAGTGTGTGTGGGGTTTTCACAGTGTATCAGGATCCTGCCAGGTGTGTATGGGGGTTTCACAGTTTATCAGGATCCTGCCAAGTGTGTATGTGTGTTTCACAGTTTATCAGGATCCTGCCAGGTGTGTATGGGGGTTTCACAGTTTATCAGGTTCCTGCCTGGTGTGGCTGGGGGATTCACAGTTTATCAGGATCCTGCCAAATGTGAATGGGGTTTTCACAGTGCATCAGGATCCTGCCAGATGTGTATGGGATTTTCACAGTGCATCAGGATCCTTCCAGATGTGTATATGGGTTTCACAGTGTATCTAGATCCTGCCAGGTGTGTATGGAGTTTTCACAGTGTATCAGGATATTGCCAGGTGTGCATGTGGGTTTCACAGTGTTTCAGGCTCCTGCCAGGTGTGTATGTGGGTTTCACAGTTTATCAGGATCCTGCCACGTGTGTATGGAGTTTCACAGTTTATCAGGATCCTGCCAGGTGTGTCTGGGGTTTTCACAGTGTATCAGGATCCTGCCACGTGTGTATGGGGTTTTCACAGTGTATCAGGATCCTGCCAGTTGCGTTTGGGGGTTTCACAGTTAATCAATATCCTGTCAGGTGTGTATGTGGCTTTCAAAGTTTATCAGGATCCTGCCTGGTGTGTCTGGAGGTTTCACAGTTTATCAGGATCCTGCCAGATGTGAATGGGGTTTTTACATTGCATCAGGATCCTGCCAGATGTGTATGGGATTTTCACAGTGCATCAGGATCCTTCCAGATGTGTATGGTGGTTTCACAGTGTATCTAGATCCTGCATCGTGTGTATGGGGTTTCACATTTTATTAGGATCCTGCCAGGTGTGTATGGGGTTTTCACAGTGTATCAGGATCCTGCCTGGAGTGTATGGGGTTTTCACAGTGTATCAGGATCCTGCCAGTTGTGTATGTGGGTTTCACAGTTTATCAGGATCCTGCCTGGTGTGTATGGGGATTTCACTGTGCATCAGGATCCTGCCAGGTGTGTATGTGGGTTTCACAGTTTATCAGGATCCTGCCTGGTGTGTATGGGGTTTCACAGTGGATCAGTATCCTGCCAGGTGTGTATGGGGGTTTCACAGTGTATCAGGATCCTGCCTGGTGTGTCTGGGGGTTTCACAGTTTATCAGGATCCTGCCAGATGTGAATGGGGTTTTCACAGTGCATCAGGAACCTGCAGATGTGTATTGGATTTTCACAGTGCATCAGGGTACTTCCAGATGTGTATGGGGGTTTCACAGTGTATCAGGATCCTGCGAGGTGTTTATGTGGCTTTCACATTGTATCAGGATCCTGCCAGGTGTGTAAGTGGGATTCACAGTTTATCAGGATCCTGCCAGGTGTGTATTGGGATTTCACATTGTATCAGGATCCTGCCATGTGTATATTTGTGTTTCACAGTGGATCAGGATCATGCCAGGTGTGTATGGGGTTTTCAAAGTGTATCAGGATCCTGCCAGGTGTGTACGGGGTTGTTCACTGTGTATCAGGATCCTGCCAGGTGTGTATGGGGTTTTCACAGTGTATCAGGATACTGCCAGATGTGTATGGGGTTTTCACAGTGGATCAGGAACCTGCCAGGTGTGCATGTAGAATTCCCAGTTTATCAGGATCCTGCAGGTGTGCATGTGTGTTTCACAGTTTATCGAGTTCCTGCCACGTGTGTGTGGGTTTTCACAGTGGTTCAGGATCCTGCCAGGTGTGTTTGGGGTTTCACTGTGCATCAGGATCCTGCTCTGTGTGTGTGGGGTTTTCACAGTGTATCAGTATCCTGCCAGGTGTGTATGTGGGTTTCACAGTTTATCAGGATCCTGCCAGATGTGAATGGGGTTTCACAGTGGATCAGGATCCTGCCAGGTGTGTACGGGGTTTTCACAGTGGATCAGGATCCTGCCAGATGTGTACGGAATTTTCACAGGGGATCGGGATCCTGCCAGGTGTGTATGGGGTTTTCACAGAGGATCAGGATCCTGCCGGGTGTGTCGTTGATTTCACAGTGTATCAGGATCCTGCCAGGTGTGTATGGGGTCTTCACAGTTTATCAAGGTCCTGCCAGGCGTGTTTGGAGTTTGCACAGTGTATCCGGATCCTGCCAGGTTTGTATGCGGGTTTCACTGTGTATCAGGTTTCTGATAGGTGTGTATGGGGTTTCACATTGTATCAGGATCCTGCCAGGTGTGTCTGGGGTTTCACAGTGTATCAGGATCCTGCCAGATGTGAATGGGGTTTCACTGTGTATCAGGATCCTGCCAGATGTGAATGCGGTTTCACTGTGCATCAGGAACACGCCAGGTGTGTACGGGGATTTCACAGCGCATCAGGCTCCTGCCAGGTGTGTATGGGGGTTTCACAGTATATCAGGATCCTGCCAGGTGTGTATGGGTTTTCACAGTATATCAGGATCCTGCCAGGTGTGTATGGGGGTTTCACAGTTTATCAGCATCCTGCCAGGTGCGTATGGGGAATATACAGTGGATCAGTATCCTGCCAGGTGTGTATGTTGTTTTCACAGTGTATCAGGATCCTGCCAGGTGTGTGTGAGGTTTTCACAGTGTATCAGGATCCTGCCAAGTTGGTATGGGGTTTTCACAGTGTATCAGGATCCTGCCAGGTGTGTTTGGGGTTTTCACTGTGCATCAGGATCCTGCCAGTTGTGTATGTGGTTTTCACAGTTTATCAGGCTCCTTCCAGGTGTTTATGGGGTTTTCACAGTGGGTCAGGAACCTGCCAGGTGTTTATGTGGATTTCACAGCGCATCAGGATCCTGCCAGGTGTGTATGGGGGTTTCACAGTTTATCAGGATCCTGCCAGGTGTGTATGGGGGTTCACTGTGTATCAGGATCCTGCCAGGTGTGTATGGGGTTTTCAAAGTGGATCAGCATCCTGCCAGGTGTGTATGGGGTTTTCACAGTGTATCAGGAACCTGCCACGTGTGCATGGGGCTTCACAGTTTATCAGGATCTTGCCAGGTGTGCATGGAGTTTTCACAGTGTATCAGGATCCTGCCAGGTGTGTATGTGGGTTTCACAGTGTATCAGGCTCCTGCCCGGTGTGTATGTCGTTTTCACAGTTTATCAGGATCCTGCCTGGTGTGTATGGGGTTTCACAGTGGATCAGGATCCTGCCAAGTGTGTGTGGGGTTTTCACAGTGTATCAGGATCCTGCCAGGTGTGTATGGGGGTTTCACAGTTTATCAGGATCCTGCCAAGTGTGTATGTGTGTTTCACAGTTTATCAGGATCCTGCCAGGTGTGTATGGGGGTTTCACAGTTTATCAGGTTCCTGCCTGGTGTGGCTGGGGGATTCACAGTTTATCAGGATCCTGCCAGATGTGAATGGGGTTTTCACAGTGCATCAGGATCCTGCCAGATGTGTATGGGATTTTCACAGTGCATCAGGATCCTTCCAGATGTGTATGGGGGTTTCACAGTGTATCTAGATCCTGCCAGGTGTGTATGGAGTTTTCACAGTGTATCAGGATATTGCCAGGTGTGCATGTGGGTTTCACAGTGTTTCAGGCTCCTGCCAGGTGTGTATGTGGGTTTCACAGTTTATCAGGATCCTGCCACGTGTGTATGGAGTTTCACAGTTTATCAGGATCCTGCCAGGTGTGTCTGGGGTTTTCACAGTGTATCAGGATCCTGCCACGTGTGTATGGGGTTTTCACAGTGTATCAGGATCCTGCCAGGTGCGTTTGGGGGTTTCACAGTTAATCAATATCCTGTCAGGTGTGTATGTGGCTTTCAAAGTTTATCAGGATCCTGCCTGGTGTGTCTGGAGGTTTCACAGTTTATCAGGATCCTGCCAGATGTGAATGGGGTTTTTACATTGCATCAGGATCCTGCCAGATGTGTATGGGATTTTCACAGTGCATCAGGATCCTTCCAGATGTGTATGGTGGTTTCACAGTGTATCTAGATCCTGCATCGTGTGTATGGGGTTTCACATTTTATTAGGATCCTGCCAGGTGTGTATGGGGTTTTCACAGTGTATCAGGATCCTGCCTGGAGTGTATGGGGTTTTCACAGTATATCAGGATCCTGCCAGTTGTGTATGTGGGTTTCACAGTTTATCAGGATCCTGCCTGGTGTGTATGGGGATTTCACTGTGCATCAGGATCCTGCCAGGTGTGTATGTGGGTTTCACAGTTTATCAGGATCCTGCCTGGTGTGTATGGGGTTTCACAGTGGATTAGTATCCTGCCAGGTGTGTACGGGGGTTTCACAGTGTATCAGGATCCTGCCTGGTGTGTCTGGGGGTTTCACAGTTTATCAGGATCCTGCCAGATGTGAATGGGGTTTTCACAGTGCATCAGGAACCTGCAGATGTGTATTGGATTTTCACAGTGCATCAGGGTACTTCCAGATGTGTATGGGGGTTTCACAGTGTATCAGGATCCTGCGAGGTGTTTATGTGGCTTTCACATTGTATCAGGATCCTGCCAGGTGTGTAAGTGGGATTCACAGTTTATCAGGATCCTGCCAGGTGTGTATTGGGATTTCACATTGTATCAGGATCCTGCCATGTGTATATTTGTGTTTCACAGTGGATCAGGATCATGCCAGGTGTGTATGGGGTTTTCAAAGTGTATCAGGATCCTGCCAGGTGTGTACGGGGTTGTTCACTGTGTATCAGGATCCTGCCAGGTGTGTATGGGGTTTTCACAGTGTATCAGGATACTGCCAGATGTGTATGGGGTTTTCACAGTGGATCAGGAACCTGCCAGGTGTGTATGGGGAATTCCCAGTTTATCAGGATCCTGCAGGTGTGCATGTGTGTTTCACAGCTTATCGAGTTCCTGCCACGTGTGTATGGGTTTTCACAGTGGTTCAGGATCCTGCCAGGTGTGTTTGGGGTTTCACTGTGCATCAGGATCCTGCTCTGTGTGTGTCGGGTTTTCACAGTGTATCAGTATCCTGCCAGGTGTGTATGTGGGTTTCACAGTTTATCAGGATCCTGCCAGATGTGAATGGGGTTTCACAGTGGATCAGGATCCTGCCTGGTGTGTACGGGGTTTTCACAGTGGATCAGGATCCTGCCAGATGTGTACGGAATT
Source organism: Heterodontus francisci (assembly GCF_036365525.1). NCBI lineage: Eukaryota > Metazoa > Chordata > Chondrichthyes > Heterodontiformes > Heterodontidae > Heterodontus > Heterodontus francisci. The sequence goes on along the minus strand of NW_027141655.1, from coordinate 4,191,907 downwards.
TTCACAGGGGATCGGGATCCTGCCAGGTGTGTATGGGGTTTTCACAGAGGATCAGGATCCTGCCAGGTGTGTCGTTGATTTCACAGTATATCAGGATCCTGCCAGGTGTGTATGGGGTCTTCACAGTTTATCAAGGTCCTGCCAGGCGTGTTTGGAGTTTGCACAGTGTATCAGGATCCTGCCAGGTGTGTATGCGGGTTTCACTGTGTATCAGTTTTCTGATAGGTGTGTATGGGGTTTCACATTGTATCAGGATCCTGCCAGGTGTGTCTGGGGTTTCACAGTGTATCAGGATCCTGCCAGATGTGAATGGGGTTTCACTGTGTATCAGGATCCTGCCAGATGTGAATGCGGTTTCACTGTGTATCAGGATCCTGCCAGATGTGAATGCGGTTTCACTGTGCATCAGGAACACGCCAGGTGTGTACGGGGATTTCACAGCGCATCAGGCTCCTGCCAGGTGTGTATGGGGGTTTCACACTATATCAGGATCCTGCCAGGTGTGTATGGGTTTTCACAGTATATCAGGATCCTGCCAGGTGTGTATGGGGGTTTCACAGTTTATCAGGATCCTGCCAGGTTTGCTTGAGGGTTTCACAGTTTATCAGCATCCTGCCAGGTGCGTATGGGGAATATACAGTGGATCAGTATCCTGCCAGGTGAGTATGTTGTTTTCACAGTGTATCAGGATCCTGCCAGGTGTGTGTGAGGTTTTCACAGTGTATCAGGATCCTGCCAAGTTGGTATGGGGTTTTCACAGTGGGTCAGGATCCTGCCAGGTGTGTATGGGGTTCTCACAGTGGATCAGGATCCTGCCAGGTGTGTCTGGGGCGTTCACAGTGTATCAGGATTCTGCCAGGTGTGTATGGGTTTTTCACAGTGCATCAGGATACTGCCAGGTGTGTATGGGTTTTTCACAGTGTATCAGGATCCTGCCAGGTGTATTTGGGGTTTTCACTGTGCAACAGGATCCTGCCAGGTGTGTGTGGGGTTTTCAGAGTTTATCAGGATCCTGCCAGGTGTATATTTGGGTTTCACAGTGGATCAGGATCATGCCAGGTGTGTTTGGGGGTTTCACAGTGTATCAGGATCCTGCCAGGTGTGCATGGGGGTTTCACAGTTTATCAGGATCCTGCCAGGTTTGTTTGAGGGTTTCACAGTTTATCAGCATCCTGCCAGGTGCGTATGGGGAATATACAGTGGATCAGTATCCTGCCAGGTGTGTATGTTGTTTTCACAGTGTATCAGGATCCTGCCAGGTGTGTGTGAGGTTTTCACAGTGTATCAGGATCCTGCCAAGTTGGTATGGGGTTTTCACAGTGGGTCAGGATCCTGCCAGGTGTGTATGGGGTTCTCACAGTGGATCAGGATCCTGCCAGGTGTGTGTGGGGCTTTCACAGTGTATCAGGATTCTGCCAGGTGTGTATGGGTTTTTCACAGTGCATCAGCATACTGCCAGGTGTGTATGGGTTTTTCACAGTGTGTCAGGATCCTGCCAGGTGTATTTGGGGTTTTCACTGTGCAACAGGATCCTGCCAGGTGTGTGTGGGGTTTTCGGAGTGTATCAGGATCCTTCCAGGTGTATATTTGGGTTTCACAGTGGATCAGGATCATGCCAGGTGTGTATGGGGGTTTCACAGTGTATCAGGATCCTGCCAGGTGTGTATGTGGGTTTCACAGTTTATCAGGATCCTGCCAGGTGTGTCTGGGGTTTTCACAGTTTATCAGGATCCTGCCAGGTGTGTATGGGGTTTTCACAGTGTATCAGGATCCTGCCAGGTGTGCATGTGGGTTTCACAGTTTATCAGGATCATGCCAGGTGTGTATGGGGGTTTCACAGTGTATCAGGATCCTGCCAGGTGTGTATGTGGGTTTCACAGTTTATCTCGATCCTGCCAGGTGTGTCTGGGGTTTTCACAGTTTATCAGGATCCTGCCAGGTGTATATGGGGTTTTCACAGTTTATCAGGATCCTGCCAGGTGTGTATGTTGCTTTCACAGTTTCCCAGTTTCCTGCCAGGTGTGTATGGGGGTTTCACAGTTTGTCAGGATCCTGCCAGGTGTGTATGGGGTTTTCACATTTTATCGGGATCCTGCCTGGTGTGTCTGGGGGTTTCACAGTTTATCAGGATCCTGCCAGGTGTGTATGTGGGTGTCACAGTTTATCAGGATCCTGCCGGATGTGAATGGCGTTTTCACAGTGCATCAGGACACTGCCAGATGTGTATGGGTTTTTCACAGTGCATCAGGATCCTTCCAGATGTGTCTGGGGGTTTCACTGTGTATCAGGATCCTGGCACGTGTGCATGGGATTTCACAGTTTATCAGGATACTGACAGGTGTGTATGTGGGTTTCACAGTGTATCAGGCTCCTGCCAGGTGTGTATGTGGGTTTCACAGTTTATCAGGATCCTGCCTGGTGTGTATGGGGTTTCACAGTGGATCAGATTCCTGCCACGTGTATAAGGGGTTTTCACAGTGTATCAGGATCCTGCCAGGTGTGTATGGGGGTTTCACAGTTTATCAGGATCCTGCCAGGTTTGTATGTGGGTTTCACAGTTTATCAGGATCCTGCCAGGTGTGTATGGGGGTTTCACAGTTCATCAGGATCCGGCCAGGTGTGTATGGGGGTTTCACAGTTTATCAGGATCCTGCCTGGTGTGTCTGGGTGTTTCACAGTTCATCAGGATCCTGCCAGGTGTGTATGTGGGTTTCACAATTTATCAGGAAACTGCCAGATGTGAATGGGGTTTTCACAGGGCATCAGGATCCTGCCAGATATGTATGGGGTTTTCACAGTGCATCAGGATCCTTCCAGATGTGTATGGGGGTTTCAAAGTGTATCAGGATCCTGCATCGTGTGTATGGGGTTTTCACAGTGCATCAGGAACCTGCCAGGTGTATATGGAGTTTTCACAGTGTATCAGGATCCTGCCAGGTGTGTATGGCGTTTTCACAGTGAATCACGATACTGCCAGGTGTGTCTGTGGGTTTCAAAGTTTATCAGGATCCTGCCTGGTGTGTATGGGGATTTCACAGTGCATCGGGATCCTGCCAGGTGTGTATGTTGGTTTCGCAGTTGATCAGGATCCTGCCTGGTGTGTATGGGGTTTCAAAGTGGATCAGGATCCTCCCAGGTGTCTATGTGGGTTTCACAGTTTATCAGGATCCTGCCAGGTGTGTTTCGTGGTTTCACAGTTTATCAGGATCCTGCCACATGTGTATGGGGTTTCACAGTGGTTCAGGATCCTGCCAGGTGTGTTTGGGGTATTCACTGTGCATCAGGATCCTGCCAGGTGTGTACGGGGATTTCACAGTGTATCAGGATCCTGCCAGGTGTGTATGAGGTTTTCACAGTGTATCAGGATCCTGCCAGGTGTGTTTGGCTGATTCACAGTGTATCAGGATCCTGCCAGATGTGTATGGGGTTTTCACAATGTATCAGGATCCTGCCAGATGTGTATGGGGTTTTCACAGTGGATCAGGAACCTGCCAGGTGTGTATGGCGATTTCACAGTGTATCAGGATCCTGCCAGATGTGTATGTGGGTTTCACAGTTTATCAGGATCCTGCCACGTGTGTATGTGGGTTTCACAGTGGTTCAGGATCCTGCCAGGTGTGTTTGGGTTTCACTGTGCATCAGGATCCTGCTAGGTGTGTATGGGGTTTTCACAGTGTATCAGGATCCTGCCAGGTGTGTTTGGGGTTTTCACTGTGCATCAGGATCCTGCCAGTTGTGTATGTGGTTTTCACAGTTTATCAGGCTCCTTCCAGGTGTGTATGGGGTTTTCACAGAGGGTCAGGAACCTGCCAGGTGTGCATGTGGATTTCACAGCGCATCAGGATCCTGCCAGGTGTGTATGGGGGTTTCACAGTTTATCAGGATCCTGCCAGGTGTGTATGGGGGTTCAATGTGTATCAGGATCCTGCCAGGTGTGTATGGGGTTTTCAAAGTGGATCAGCATCCTGCCAGGTGTGTATGGGGTTTTCACAGTGTATCAGGATCCTGCCAAGTTGGTATGGGGTTTTCACAGTGGGTCAGGATCCTGCCAGGTGTGTATGGGGTTCTCACAGTGGATCAGGATCCTGCCAGGTGTGTCTGGGGCTTTCACAGTGTATCAGGATTCTGCCAGGTGTGTATGGGTTTTTCACAGTGCATCAGGATACTGCCAGGTGTGTATGGGTTTTTCACAGTGTATCAGGATCCTGCCAGGTGTATTTGGGGTTTTCACTGTGCAACAGGATCCTGCCAGGTGTGTGTGGGGTTTTCAGAGTGTATCAGGATCCTGCCAGGTGTATATTTGGGTTTCACAGTGGATCAGGATCATGCCAGGTGTGTTTGGGGGTTTCACAGTGTATCAGGATCCTGCCAGGTGTGCATGGGGGTTTCACAGTTTATCAGGATCCTGCCAGGTTTGTTTGAGGGTTTCACAGTTTATCAGCATCCTGCCAGGTGCGTATGGGGAATATACAGTGGATCAGTATCCTGCCAGGTGTGTATGTTGTTTTCACAGTGTATCAGGAACCTGCCAGGTGTGTGTGAGGTTTTCACAGTGTATCAGGATCCTGCCAAGTTGGTATGGGGTTTTCACAGTGGGTCAGGATCCTGCCAGGTGTGTATGGGGTTCTCACAGTGGATCAGGATCCTGCCAGGTGTGTGTGGGGCTTTCACAGTGTATCAGGATTCTGCCAGGTGTGTATGGGTTTTTCACAGTGCATCAGGATACTGCCAGGTGTGTATGGGTTTTTCACAGTGTGTCAGGATCCTGCCAGGTGTATTTGGGGTTTTCACTGTGCAACAGGATCCTGCCAGGTGTGTGTGGGGTTTTCAGAGTGTATCAGGATCCTGCCAGGTGTATATTTGGGTTTCACAGTGGATCAGGATCATGCCAGGTGTGTATGGGGGTTTCACAGTGTATCAGGATCCTGCCAGGTGTGTATGTGGGTTTCACAGTTTATCAGGATCCTGCCAGGTGTGTCTGGGGTTTTCACAGTTTATCAGGATCCTGCCAGGTGTGTATGGGGTTTTCACAGTGTATCAGGATCCTGCCAGGTGTGCATGTGGGTTTCACAGTTTATCAGGATCATGCCAGGTGTGTATGGGGGTTTCACAGTGTATCAGGATCCTGCCAGGTGTGTATGTGGGTTTCACAGTTTATCACGATCCTGCCAGGTGTGTCTGGGGTTTTCACAGTTTATCAGGATCCTGCCAGGTGTATATGGGGTTTTCACAGTTTATCAGGATCCTGCCAGGTGTGTATGTTGCTTTCACAGTTTCCCAGTTTCCTGCCAGGTGTGTATGGGGGTTTCACAGTTTGTCAGGATCCTGCCAGGTGTGTATGGGGTTTTCACATTTTATCGGGATCCTGCCTGGTGTGTCTGGGGGTTTCACAGTTTATCAGGATCCTGCCAGGTGTGTATGTGGGTGTCACAGTTTATCAGGATCCTGCCGGATGTGAATGGCGTTTTCACAGTGCATCAGGACACTGCCAGATGTGTATGGGTTTTTCACAGTGCATCAGGATCCTTCCAGATGTGTCTGGGGGTTTCACTGTGTATCAGGATCCTGGCACGTGTGCATGGGATTTCACAGTTTATCAGGATACTGACAGGTGTGTATGTGGGTTTCACAGTGTATCAGGCTCCTGCCAGGTGTGTATGTGGGTTTCACAGTTTATCAGGATCCTGCCTGGTGTGTATGGGGTTTCACAGTGGATCAGATTCCTGCCACGTGTATAAGGGGTTTTCACAGTGTATCAGGATCCTGCCAGGTGTGTATGGGGGTTTCACAGTTTATCAGGATCCTGCCAGGTTTGTATGTGGGTTTCACAGTTTATCAGGATCCTGCCAGGTGTGTATGGGGGTTTCACAGTTCATCAGGATCCGGCCAGGTGTGTATGGGGGTTTCACAGTTTATCAGGATCCTGCCTGGTGTGTCTGGGTGTTTCACAGTTCATCAGGATCCTGCCAGGTGTGTATGTGGGTTTCACAATTTATCAGGAAACTGCCAGATGTGAATGGGGTTTTCACAGGGCATCAGGATCCTGCCAGATATGTATGGGGTTTTCACAGTGCATCAGGATCCTTCCAGATGTGTATGGGGGTTTCAAAGTGTATCAGGATCCTGCATCGTGTGTATGGGGTTTTCACAGTGCATCAGGAACCTGCCAGGTGTATATGTAGTTTTCACAGTGTATCAGGATCCTGCCAGGTGTGTATGGCGTTTTCACAGTGAATCACAACACTGCCAGGTGTGTCTGTGGGTTTCAAAGTTTATCAGGATCCTGCCTGGTGTGTATGGGGATTTCACAGTGCATCAGGATCCTGCCAGGTGTGTATGTTGGTTTCGCAGTTGATCAGGATCCTGCCTGGTATGTATGGGGTTTCAAAGTGGATCAGGATCCTCCCAGGTTTCTATGTGGGTTTCACAGTATATCAGGATCCTGCCAGGTGTGTTTCGTGGTTTCACAGTTTATCAGGATCCTGCCACATGTGTATGGGGTTTCACAGTGGTTCAGGATCCTGCCAGGTGTGTTTGGGGTATTCACTGTGCATCAGGATCCTGCCAGGTGTGTACGGGGATTTCACAGTGTATCAGGATCCTGCCAGGTGTGTATGAGGTTTTCACAGTGTATCATGATCCTGCCAGGTGTGTTTGGCTGATTCACAGTGTATCAGGATCCTGCCAGATGTGTATGGGGTTTTCACAATGTATCAGGATCCTGCCAGATGTGTATGGGGTTTTCACAGTGGATCAGGAACCTGCCAGGTGTGTATGGCGATTTCACAGTGTATCAGGATCCTGCCAGATGTGTATGTGGGTTTCACAGTTTATCAGGATCCTGCCACGTGTGTATGTGGGTTTCACAGTGGTTCAGGATCCTGCCAGGTGTGTTTGGGTTTCACTGTGCATCAGGATCCTGCTAGGTGTGTATGGGGTTTTCACAGTGTATCAGGATCCTGCCAGGTGTGTTTGGGGTTTTCACAGTGCATCAGGATCCTGCCAGTTGTGTATGTGGTTTTCACAGTTTGTCAGGCTCCTTCCAGGTGTGTATGGGGTTTTCACAGTGGGTCAGGAACCTGCCAGGTGTGTATGTGGATTTCACAGCGCATCAGGATCCTGCCAGGTGTGTATGGGGGTTTCACAGTTTATCAGGATCCTGCCAGGTGTGTATGGGGGTTCAATGTGTATCAGGGTCCTGCCAGGTGTGTATGGGGTTTTCAAAGTGGATCAGCATCCTGCCAGGTGTGTATGGGGTTTTCACAGTGTATCAGGAACCTGCCACGTGTGCATGGGGTTTCACAGTTGATCAGGATCCTGACAGGTGTGTATGTGGGTTTCACAGTTTATCAGGATCTTGCCAGGTGTGCAGGGAGTTTTCACAGTGTATCAGGATCCTGCCAGGTGTGTATGTGGGTTTCACAGTGTATCAGGCTCCTGCCCGGTGTGTATGTCGTTTTCACAGTTTATCAGGATCCTGCCTGGTGTGTATGGGGTTTCACAGTGGATCAGGATCCTGCCAAGTGTGTGTGGGGTTTTCACAGTGTATCAGGATCCTGCCAGGTGTGTATGGGGGTTTCACAGTTTATCAGGATCCTGCCAGGTGTGTATGGGGGTTTCACAGTTTATCAGGTTCCTGCCTGGTGTGGCTGGGGGATTCACAGTTTATCAGGATCCTGCCAGATGTGAATGGGGTTTTCACAGTGCATCAGGATCCTGCCAGATGTGTATGGGATTTTCACAGTGCATCAGGATCCTTCCAGATGTGTATGGGGGTTTCACAGTGTATCTAGATCCTGCCAGGTGTGTATGGAGTTTTCACAGTGTATCAGGATATTGCCAGGTGTGCATGTGGGTTTCACAGTGTTTCAGGCTCCTGCCAGGTGTGTATGTGGGTTTCACAGTTTATCAGGATCCTGCCACGTGTGTATGGAGTTTCACAGTTTATCAGGATCCTGCCAGGTGTGTCTGGGGTTTTCACAGTGTATCAGGATCCTGCCACGTGTGTATGGGGTTTTCACAGTGTATCAGGATCCTGCCAGGTGCGTTTGGGGGTTTCACAGTTAATCAATATCCTGTCAGGTGTGAATGGGGTTTTTACATTGCATCAGGATCCTGCCAGATGTGTATGGGATTTTCACAGTGCATCAGGATCCTTCCAGATGTGTATGGTGTTTTCACAGTGTATCTAGATCCTGCATCGTGTGTATGGGGTTTCACATTTTATCAGGATCCTGCCAGGTGTGTATGGGGTTTTCACAGTGTATCAGGATCCTGCCTGGTGTGTATGGGGGTTTCACAGTTTATCAGGTTCCTGCCTGGTGTGGCTGGGGGTTTCACAGTTTATCAGGATCCTGCCAGGTGTATATGGGTGTTTCAAAGTTTATCAGGATCCTGCCAGGTGTGCATGTGGGTTTCACAGTTTATCAGGATCCTGCCAGTTGTGCTTGGGGGTTTCGCAGTTTATCAGGATCCTGCAACGTGTGTATGGGGTTTTCACAGTTTATCAGCATCCTGCCTGGTGTGTCTGGGGGTTTCACAGTGCATCAGGATCCTGCCAGATGTGTATGGGGTTTTCACAGTGCATCAGGATCCTTCCAGATGTGTATGGGGTTTTCACAGTTTATCAGGATCCTGTCAGGTGTTTATGCGGGTTTCACAGTGTATAAGGATCCTGCCAGGTGTGTATGTGGGTTTCACTGTTTATCAGGATCCTGCCAGGTGTGTATGGGGGTTTCACAGTGTATCAGGATCCTGCCAGGTGTGTATGGGGTTTTCACAGTGTATCAGGATCCTGCCAGGTGTGTATGGGGCTTTCACAGTTTATCAGGATCCTGACAGGTGTTTACGTGGGTTTCACAGTTCATCAGGATCCTGCCAGGTGTGTATGGGGGTTTCATAGTTTATCAGGATCCTGCCTGGTGTGTATGGGGGTTTCACAGTTTATCAGGTTCCTGCCTGGTGTGGCTGGGGGTTTCACAGTTTATCAGGATCCTGCCAGGTGTATATGGGTGTTTCAAAGTTTATCAGGATCCTGCCAGGTGTGCATGTGGGTTTCACAGTTTATCAGGATCCTGCCAGTTGTGCTTGGGGGTTTCGCAGTTTATCAGGATCCTGCAACGTGTGTATGGGGTTTTCACAGTTTATCAGCATCCTGCCTGGTGTGTCTGGGGGTTTCACAGTGCATCAGGATCCTGCCAGATGTGTATGGGGTTTTCACAGTGCATCAGGATCCTTCCAGATGTGTATGGGGGTTTCACAGTGTATCAGGATTCTGCATCGTGTGTATGTGGGTTTCACAGTTTATCAGGATCCTGCCAGTTGTGCTTGGGGGTTTCGCAGTTTATCAGGATCCTGCAACGTGTGTATGGGGGTTTCACAGTTTATCAGGATCCTGCCAGGTGTGTATGTGGGTTTCACAGTTTATCAGGATCCTGGATGGTGTGTATGGGTTTTTTACAGTGTATCAGGATCCTGCCTGGTGTGGATGGGCTTTTCACATTGGATCAGGATCCTGCCAGGCGTGTTTGGGGTTTTCACTGTGCATCAGGCTCCTTCCAGGTGTGTGTGGGTTTTTCACAGTGTTTCAGGATCCTGCCAGGTGTGTATAGGGATTTCACAGTGTATCAGGTTCCTGCCAGTTATGTTTGGGGATTTCCCAGTGTATCAGGATACTGCCAGGTGTGTATGGGGTTTTCAGAGTGTATCAGGATCCTGTCAGGTGTGTATGAGTTTTCACAGTGGATCAGGAACCTGCCAGGTGTGTATGGGGGTTTCACAGTTTATCAGGATCCTGCCACGTGTGTATGGGGTTTCACAGTTTTTCAGGATCCTGCCAGGTGTTTTTAGGTTTTTCACGGTGCATCAGGATCCAGCCAGTTGTGTATGGGTTTTTCACAGTGTATCAGGATTCTGCCAGGTGTGTATGGCGTTTCACAGTTTATCAGGATCCTGCCAGGTGTGTATGGGGTTTTCACAGTGTATCAGGATACTGCCAGGTGTGTATGTGGGTTTCACAGTGTTACAGGCTCCTGCCAGGTGTGTATGTGGGTTTCACTGTTTATCAGGATCCTGCCTGGTATGTATGGGGTTTCACAGTGGATCAGGATCCTGCCACGTGTGTATGGGGTTTTCACTGTGTATCAGGATCCTGCCAGGTGTGTTTGGGGGTTTCACAGTTAATCAATATCCTGTCAGGTGTGTATGTGGCTTTCAAAGATAATCAGGATCCTGCCTGGTGTGTATGGGGGTTTCACAGTTTATCAGGTTCCTGCCTGATGTGTATGGGGTTTCACAGTTTTTCAGGGTCCTGCCAGGTGTGTATGGGGTTTTCACAGTGTATCAGGATCCTGCCAGTTGTGCATGGGATTTTGACAGTTTTTCAGGATCCTGCCAGGTGTGTATGGGGGTTTCATAGTTTATCAGGATCCTGCCAGGTGTGTATGGGGTTTCACAGTGTATCAGGATCCTTCCAGGTGTGTATGGGGGTTTCACAGTGTATCAGGATCCTTCCAGGTGTGTATGGGGGTTTCACTGTGGTTCAGGAACCTGCCAGGTGTTTATGGGGTTTCACAGTGTATCAGGATCCCGCCAGATGAGAATGGGGTTTCACAGTGTATCAGGATCCTGTGAGGATTCTATGGGGTTTCACAGTTTATCAGGATCCTGCCTGGTGTGTATGAGGGTTTCACAGTTTATCAGGATCCTGCCACATGTGTATGGGGTTTCACAGTGGTTCAGGATCCTGCCAGGTGTGTTTGGGGTATTCACTGTGCATCAGGATCCTGCCAGGTGTGTACGGGGATTTCACAGTGTATCAGGATCCTGCCAGGTGTGTATGAGGTTTTCACAGTGTATCATGATCCTGCCAGGTGTGTTTATCTGATTCACAGTGTATCAGGATCCTGCCAGATGTGTATGGGGTTTTCACAATGTATCAGGATCCTGCCAGATGTGTATGGGGTTTTCACAGTGGATCAGGAACCTGCCAGGTGTGTATGGCGATTTCACAGTGTATCAGGATCCTGCCAGATGTGTATGTGGGTTTCACAGTTTATCAGGATCCTGCCACGTGTGTATGTGGGTTTCACAGTGGTTCAGGATCCTGCCAGGTGTGTTTGGGTTTCACTGTGCATCAGGATCCTGCTAGGTGTGTATGGGGTTTTCACAGTGTATCAGGATCCTGCCAGGTGTGTTTGGGGTTTTCACAGTGCATCAGGATCCTGCCAGTTGTGTATGTGGTTTTCACAGTTTATCAGACTCCTTCCAGGTGTGTATGGGGTTTTCACAGTGGGTCAGGAACCTGCCAGGTGTGTATGTGGATTTCACAGCGCATCAGGATCCTGCCAGGTGTGTATGGGGGTTTCACAGTTTATCAGGATCCTGCCAGGTGTGTATGGGGGTTCAATGTGTATCAGGGTCCTGCCAGGTGTGTATGGGGTTTTCAAAGTGGATCAGCATCCTGCCAGGTGTGTATGGGGTTTTCACAGTGTATCAGGAACCTGCCACGTGTGCATGGGGTTTCACAGTTGATCAGGATCCTGACAGGTGTGTATGTGGGTTTCACAGTTTATCAGGATCTTGCCAGGTGTGCATGGAGTTTTCACAGTGTATCAGGATCCTGCCAGGTGTGTATGACGGTTTCACAGTGTATCAGGCTCCTGCCCGGTGTGTATGTCGTTTTCACAGTTTATCAGGATCCTGCCTGGTGTGTATGGGGTTTCACAGTGGATCAGGATCCTGCCAAGTGTGTGTGGGGTTTTCACAGTGTATCAGGATCCTGCCAGGTGTGTATGGGGGTTTCACAGTTTATCAGGATCCTGCCAGGTGTGTATGGGGGTTTCACAGTTTATCAGGTTCCTGCCTGGTGTGGCTGGGGGATTCACAGTTTATCAGGATCCTGCCAGATGTGAATGGGGTTTTCACAGTGCATCAGGATCCTGCCAGATGTGTATGGGATTTTCACAGTGCATCAGGATCCTTCCAGATGTGTATGGGGGTTTCACAGTGTATCTAGATCCTGCCAGGTGTGTATGGAGTTTTCACAGTGTATCAGGATATTGCCAGGTGTGCATGTGGGTTTCACAGTGTTTCAGGCTCCTGCCAGGTGTGTATGTGGGTTTCACAGTTTATCAGGATCCTGCCACGTGTGTATGGAGTTTCACAGTTTATCAGGATCCTGCCAGGTGTGTCTGGGGTTTTCACAGTGTATCAGGATCCTGCCACGTGTGTATGGGGATTTCACAGTGTATCAGGATCCTGCCAGGTGCGTTTGGGGGTTTCACAGTTAATCAATATCCTGTCAGGTGTGAATGGGGTTTTTACATTGCATCAGGATCCTGCCAGATGTGTATGGGATTTTCACAGTGCATCAGGATCCTTCCAGATGTGTATGGTGTTTTCACAGTGTATCTAGATCCTGCATCGTGTGTATGGGGTTTCACATTTTATCAGGATCCTGCCAGGTGTGTATGGGGTTTTCACAGTGTATCAGGATCCTGCCTGGTGTGTATGGGGGTTTCACAGTTTATCAGGTTCCTGCCTGGTGTGGCTGGGGGTTTCACAGTTTATCAGGATCCTGCCAGGTGTATATGGGTGTTTCAAAGTTTATCAGGATCCTGCCAGGTGTGCATGTGGGTTTCACAGTTTATCAGGATCCTGCCAGTTGTGCATGTGGGTTTCACAGTGTATCAGGATCCTGCCAGGTGTGTATGGGGCTTTCACAGTTTATCAGGATCCTGACAGGTGTTTACGTGGGTTTCACAGTTCATCAGGATCCTGCCAGGTGTGTATGGGGGTTTCATAGTTTATCAGGATCCTGCCTGGTGTGTATGGGGGTTTCACAGTTTATCAGGTTCCTGCCTGGTGTGGCTGGGGGTTTCACAGTTTATCAGGATCCTGCCAGGTGTATATGGGTGTTTCAAAGTTTATCAGGATCCTGCCAGGTGTGCATGTGGGTTTCACAGTTTATCAGGATCCTGCCAGTTGTGCTTGGGGGTTTCGCAGTTTATCAGGATCCTGCAACGTGTGTATGGGGTTTTCACAGTTTATCAGCATCCTGCCTGGTGTGTCTGGGGGTTTCACAGTGCATCAGGATCCTGCCAGATGTGTATGGGGTTTTCACAGTGCATCAGGATCCTTCCAGATGTGTATGGGGGTTTCACAGTGTATCAGGATTCTGCATCGTGTGTATGTGGGTTTCACAGTTTATCAGGATCCTGCCAGTTGTGCTTGGGGTTTCGCAGTTTATCAGGATCCTGCAACGTGTGTATGGGGGTTTCACAGTTTATCAGGATCCTGCCAGGTGTGTATGTGGGTTTCACAGTTTATCAGGATCCTGGATGGTGTGTATGGGTTTTTTACAGTGTATCAGGATCCTGCCTGGTGTGGATGGGCTTTTCACATTGGATCAGGATCCTGCCAGGCGTGTTTGGGGTTTTCACTGTGCATCAGGCTCCTTCCAGGTGTGTGTGGGTTTTTCACAGTGTTTCAGGATCCTGCCAGGTGTGTATAGGGATTTCACAGTGTATCAGGTTCCTGCCAGTTATGTTTGGGGATTTCCCAGTGTATCAGGATACTGCCAGGTGTGTATGGGGTTTTCAGAGTGTATCAGGATCCTGTCAGGTGTGTATGAGTTTTCACAGTGGATCAGGAACCTGCCAGGTGTGTATGGGGGTTTCACAGTTTATCAGGATCCTGCCACGTGTGTATGGGGTTTCACAGTTTTTCAGGATCCTGCCAGGTGTTTTTAGGTTTTTCACGGTGCATCAGGATCCAGCCAGTTGTGTATGGGTTTTTCACAGTGTATCAGGATTCTGCCAGGTGTGTATGGCGTTTCACAGTTTATCAGGATCCTGCCAGGTGTGTATGGGGTTTTCACAGTGTATCAGGATACTGCCAGGTGTGTATGTGGGTTTCACAGTGTTACAGGCTCCTGCCAGGTGTGTATGTGGGTTTCACTGTTTATCAGGATCCTGCCTGGTATGTATGGGGTTTCACAGTGGATCAGGATCCTGCCACGTGTGTATGGGGTTTTCACTGTGTATCAGGATCCTGCCAGGTGTGTTTGGGGGTTTCACAGTTAATCAATATCCTGTCAGGTGTGTATGTGGCTTTCAAAGATTATCAGGATCCTGCCTGGTGTGTATGGGGGTTTCACAGTTTATCAGGTTCCTGCCTGATGTGTATGGGGTTTCACAGTTTTTCAGGGTCCTGCCAGGTGTGTATGGGGTTTTCACAGTGTATCAGGATCCTGCCAGTTGTGCATGGGATTTTGACAGTTTTTCAGGATCCTGCCAGGTGTGTATGGGGGTTTCATAGTTTATCAGGATCCTGCCAGGTGTGTATGGGGTTTCACAGTGTATCAGGATCCTTCCAGGTGTGTATGGGGGTTTCACAGTGTATCAGGATCCTTCCAGGTGTGTATGGGGGTTTCACTGTGGTTCAGGAACCTGCCAGGTGTTTATGGGGTTTCACAGTGTATCAGGATCCCGCCAGATGAGAATGGGGTTTCACAGTGTATCAGGATCCTGTGAGGATTCTATGGGGTTTCACAGTTTATCAGGATCCTGCCTGGTGTGTATGAGGGTTTCACAGTTTATCAGGATCCTGCCAGGTGTGTATGAGAGTTTCGCAGTTTATCAGGATCCTGCCAGGTGTGTATGGGGGTTTCATAGTTTATCAGAATCCTTCCAGGTGTGTATGGGGGTTTGAAAGTGGAGCAGGATCCTGCCAGGTGTGTATGGGGGTTTCACAGTGTATCAGGATCCTTCCAGATGTGTATGGGGTTTCACAGTTTATCAGGACCCAGCCAGGTGTGTATGGGGTTTTCACAGTGTATCAGGATCCTTCCAGATGTGTATGGGGTTTCACAGTTTATCAGTATCCTGCCAGGTGTGTATGGGGTTTTCACAGTGTATCAGGATCCTTTCAGGTGTCTATGGGGGTTCCACAGATTATCAGGATCCTGCCATGTGAGAATGGGGTTTCACAGTCTGTCAGGATTCTTCCAGATGTGTATGGGGTTTCACAGTTTATCAGGGTCCTGCCAGGTGTGTATGGGGGTTTCACAGTTTATCAGGATCCTGCCAGGTGTGTATGGGGTTTTCACAGTGTATCAGGATCCTGCCAGGTGTGCATGGGATTTTGACAGTTTTTCAGGATCCTGCCAGGTGTGTATGGGGGTTTCATAGTTTATCAGGATCCTGCCCGGTGTGGATGGGGGTTTCACAGTGGATCAGGATCCTGCCAGGTGTGTATAGGATTTTCACATTTTATCAGGATCCTGCCAGGTGCGTATGGGGGTTTCATAGTTTATCAGGATCCTGCCAGGTGTGTACTGGGGTTTCACAGTGAATCAGGATCCTGCCAGATGTGTATCGGTGTTTCACAGTGTATCAGGATCCTGCCAGGTGTGTATGGGGTCTTCACAGTGTATCAGGAAACTGCCAGGTGTGTATGGGGTTTTCACAGTGCATCAGGATCCTGCTAGGTGTGTATGGGGTTTTCACAGTGTATCAACATCCTGCCAGATTTGTTTGGGGGTTTCACAGTGTATCAGGATCCTGCCAGGTGTGTATGGGGTTTTCACAGTGTATCAGGATCCTGCCAGGTGTGTTTGGGTTTTTCACAGTGTATCAGTATCCTGCCAGGTGTGTATGGGGTTTTCAGTGTATCAGGATCCTGCCAGGTGTTTATGGGGTTTTGAAAGTGTATCAGGATCCTGCCAGGTGTGTATGGGGTTTTCACAGTGTATCAGGATCCTGCCAGGTGTGCATGGGTTTTTCACAGTGCATCAGGAGCTGCCAGGTGGGGATGGAGTTTTCACAGTGGATCAGGATCCTGCCAGGTGTGTGTGGGGTTTTCACAGTGGATCAGGATCCTGCCATATGTGTATCGGGTTTACACAGTGTAACAGGATCCTGCCAGGTGAGTATCGGGTTTCACAGTGTATCAGGATCCTGCCAAATGTGAACGGGGTTTCACAGTGGATCAGGATCCTGCCAGGTGTGCATGGGATTTTCACATTTTATCAGGGTCCTGCCAGGTGCCTATGGGGGTTTCATAGTTTATCAGGATCCTGCCAGGTGTGTATGGGGGTTTCACTGTGAATCAGGATCCTGCCAGATGTGTATCGGGGTTTCACAGTGTATCAGGATCCTGCCAGGTGTGTATGGGGTTTCCACAGTGTATCAGGACCCTGCCAGGTGTGTATGGGGTTTTCAGGATCCTGCCAGTTGTGTATGGGGGTTTCATAGTTTATCAGGATCCTGCCAGGTGTGTATGGGGTTTTCACAGTGAATCAGGATCCTGCCAGATGTGTATCGGGGTTTCACAGTGCATCAGGATCCTGCCAGTTGTGAATGGGGTTTTCACAGTGTATCAGGATCCTTCCAGGTGTGTATGGGGGTTTCCCAGTGGATCATGATCCTGCCAGGTGTGAATGGGGTTTCACAGTGTATCAGGATCCTGCCAGATGTGTATGGGGTTTCCACAGTGTATCACGATCCGGCAAGGCCTGTGTGGGGGTTTCACAGTGTAACAGGATCTGCCAGGTGTGTATGGGGTTTTCACAGTGGATCATGTTCCTGCCAGGTGTGCATGGGGTTTTCACAGTGTATCAGGATCTGCCAGGTGTTTATGGGGTCTTCACGATGGATCAGGATCCTGCCAGGTGTGTTTGGGGTTTTCACAGTGCATCAGGGTCCTGCCAGGTGTGTATGGGGTTTTCACAGTGTATCATGAACCGGCCAGGCCCGTATGGGTTTTTCACTGTGTATCAGGATCCTGCCAGGTGTGTACGGGTTTTCACAGAGTATCAGGATCCTGCCAGGTGTGTTTGGGGGTTACACAGTGTAACAGGATCATGCAAGGTGTGTATGGGGGTTGAACAGTGTAACGGGATCTGCCAGTTGTGTTTGGGGGTTTCACAGTGCATCAGCACCCTGGCAGGTGTGTATGGGGTTTTCACAGTGTATCAGGATCCTGCCAGGTGGGTATGGGGTTTCACAGTGTATCAGGATCCTGCCAGGTGTGCATGGGGTTTCACAGTGTATCATGTTCCTTCCAGATATGCATGGGGGTTTCTCTGAGGATCAGGAACCTGCCAGGTGTGTATGGGGTTTCACAGTGTATCAGCTATCCTGCCAGATGAGAATGTGGTTTCACTGTGTATCAGGATCCTACCAGGTATGTATGGGGTTTTCACAGTGTATCAGGATCCTGTCAGGTGTCTATGTGGTTTCACAGTTTATCAGGATCCTGCCTGGTGTGTATGGGGGTTTCACAGTTTATCAGGATCCTGCCAGGTGTGTCTGGGGGTTTCACTGTTTATCCGGATCCTGCCAGGTGTGTATGGGGTTTTCACAGTGTATCAGTATCCTGCCAGGTGTGTTTGGGGGTTTCACAGTTTATCAGGATCCTGCCAGGTGTGTATGGGGTTTTCAAAGTGGATCAGGATCCTGCCAGGTGTGTATGGGGTTTTCACGGCGCATCAGGATCTGCCAGGTGGGTATGGAGCTTTCACAGTGCATCAGGATCCTGCCAGGTGTGTATGGGATTTTCACAGTGGATCAGGATCCAGCCAGATGTGTATCGGGTTCACACATTGTAACAGTAACCTGCCAGGTGAGTATGGGGTTTCACAGTGCATCAGGATGCTGCCAGGTGGGAAATGGGTTTTCACAGTGTATCAGGATCCTTGCAGGTGTGTATGGGGGTTTCCCAGTGGATCAGGATCCTTCCAGGTGTGTATGGGGTTTCTCATTGTATCAGGATCCTGCCAGATGTGTATGGGGTTTCCACAGTGTATCAGGATCCGGCCAGGCCTGTGTGGGGGTTTCACAGTGTAACAGGATCTGCCAGGTGTGTAGGGGGTTTTTCAGTGTATCAGGATCCTTTCAGGTGTCTATGGGGGTTCCACAGATTATCAGGATCCTGCCATGTGTGAATGGGGTTTCACAGTCTGTCAGGATTCTGCCAGATGTGTATGGGGTTTCAGTTTTTCAGGGTCCTGCCAGGTGTGTATGGGGGTTTCACAGTTTATCAGGATCCTGCCAGGTGTGTATGGGGTTTTCACAGTGTATCAGGATCCTGCCAGGTGTGCATGGGATTTTGACAGTTTTTCAGGATCCTGCCAGGTGTGTATGGGGGTTTCATAGTTTATCAGGATCCTGCCAGGGGTGTATGGGGTTTCACAGTGTATCAGGATCCTTCCAGGTGTGTATGGGCGTTTCACAGTGTATCAGGATCCTTCCAGGTGTGTATGGGGGTTTCCCTGTGGTTCAGGAACCTGCCAGGTGTTTATGGGGTTTCACAGTGTATCAGGATCCCGCCAGATGAGAATGGGGTTTCACTGTGTATCAGGATCCTGCCAGGTATGTATGGGGCTTTCACAGTGTAGCAGGATACTGTGAGGGTTCTATGGGGTTTCACAGTTTATCAGGATCCTGCCTGGTGTGTATGAGGGTTTCACAGTTTATCAGGATCCTGCCAGGTGTGCATGGGGGTTTCATAGTTGATCAGAATCCTTCCAGGTGTGTATGGGGGTTTCACAGTGGATCAGGATCCTGCCAGGTGTGTATGGGGTTTTCACAGTGTATCAGGATCCTTCCAGATGTGGATGGGGTTTCACAGTTTATCAGGACCCAGCCAGGTGTGTATGGGGTTTTCACAGTGTATCAGGATCCTTCCAGATGTGTATGGGGTTTCACAGTTTATCAGTATCCTGCCAGGTGTGCATGGGGGTTTCACAGTTTATCAGGATCCTGCTAGGTGTGCATGGGGTTTTCACAGTGTATCAGGATCCTTTCAGGTGGCTATGGGGGTTCCACAGATTATCAGGATCCTGCCATGTGTGAATGGGGTTTCACAGTCTGTTAGGATTCTGCCAGATGTGTATGGGGCTTCACAGTTTATCAGGGTACTGCCAGGTGTGTATGGGGGTTTCACAGTTTATCAGGATCCTGCCAGGTGTGTATGGGGTTTTCACAGTGTATCAGGATCCTGCCAGGTGTGCATGGGATTTTGACAGTTTTTCAGGATCCTGCCAGGTGTGTATGGGGGTTTCATAGTTTATCAGGATCCTGCCCGGTGTGGATGGGGGTTTCACAGTGGATCAGGATCCTGCCAGGTGTGTATGGGATTTTCACATTTTATCCGGATCCTGCCAGGTGCGTATGGGGGTTTCATAGTTTATCAGGATCCTGCCAGGTGTGTACGGGGGTTTCACAGTTTATCAGGATCCTGCCAGATGTGTATCGGTGTTTCACAGTGTATCAGGATCCTGCCAGGTGTGTATGGGGTCTTCACAGTGTATCAGGAAACTGCCAGGTGTGTATGGTATTTTCACAGTGCATCAGGATCCTGCTAGGTGTGTATGGGGTTTTCACAGTGTATCAGGATCCTTCCAGATGTATTTGGGGGTTTCACAGTGTATCAGGATCCTGCCAGGTGTGTATGGGCTTTTCACAGTGTATCAGGATCCTGCCAGGTGTTTATGGGGTTTTGAAAGTGTATCAGGATCCTGCCAGGTGTGTATGG
Organism: Heterodontus francisci; assembly: GCF_036365525.1. Lineage (NCBI taxonomy): Eukaryota > Metazoa > Chordata > Chondrichthyes > Heterodontiformes > Heterodontidae > Heterodontus > Heterodontus francisci. The sequence goes on along the minus strand of NW_027141655.1, from coordinate 4,172,368 downwards.
GGTTTTCACAGTGTATCAGGATCCTGCCAGGTGTGTATGGGTTTTTCACAGTGCATCAGGAGCTGCCAGGTGGGTATGGAGTTTTCACAGTGGATCAGGATCCTGCCAGGTGTGTGTGGGGTTTTCACAGTGGATCAGGATCCTGCCATATGTGTATCGGGTATACACAGTGTAACAGGATCCTGCCAGGTGAGAATCAGGTTTCACAGTGTATCAGGATCCTGCCAATTGTGAACGGGGTTTCACAGTGGATCAGGATCCTGCCAGGTGTGCATGGGATTTTCACATTTTATCATGGTCCTGCCAGGTGCGTATGGGGGTTTCATAGTTTATCAGGATCCTGCCAGGTGTGTATGGAGGTTTCACAGTGAATCAGGATCCTGCCACATGTGTATCGGTGTTTCACAGTGTATCAGGACCCTGCCAGGTGTGTATGGGGTTTCCACAGTGTATCAGGACCCTGCCAGGTGTGTATGGGGTTTTCACTGCTTTTCAGGATCCTGCCAGGTGTGTATGGGGGTTTCATAGTTTATCAGGATCTTGCCAGGTGTGTATGGGGGTTTCACAGTGAATCAGGACCTGCCAGATGTGTATCGGGGTTTCACAGTGCATAAGGATCCTGCCAGTTGTGAAGGGGGTTTTCACAGTGTATCAGGATCCTTCCAGGTGTGTATGGGGGTTTCCCAGTGGATCATGATCCTGCCAGGTGTGAATGTGGTTTCAAAGTGTATCAGGATCCTGCCAGGTGTGTTTGGGGTTTTCACAGTGCATCAGGGTCCTGCCAGGTGTGCATGGGGTTTTCACAGTGTATCGTGAACCGGCCAGGCCCGTATGGGGTTTTCACTGTGTATCAGGATCCTGCCAGGTGTGTACGGGTTTTCACAGAGTATCAGGATCCTGCCAGGTGTGTTTGGGGGTTCCACAGTGTAACAGCATCATGCAAGGTGTGTATGGGGGTTGCACAGTGTAACGGGATCTGCCAGTTGTGTTTGGGGGTTTCACAGTGCATCAGGATCCTGGCAGGTGTGTATGGGGTTTTCACAGTGTATCAGGATCCTGCCAGGTGGGTATGGGGTTTCACAGTGTATCAGGATCCTGCCAGGTGTGCATGGGGTTTCACAGTGTATCAGGTTCCTTCCAGATATGCATGGGGGTTTCACTGAGGAGCAGGAACCTGCCAGGTGTGTATGGGGTTTCACAGTGTATCAGCTATCCTGCCAGATGAGAATGTGGTTTCACTGTGTATCAGGATCCTACCAGGTATGTATGGGGTTTTCACAGTGTATCAGGATCCTGTCAGGTGTCTATGTGGTTTCACAGTTTATCAGGATCCTGCCTGGTGTGTATGGGGGTTTCACAGTTTATCAGGATCCTGCCAGGTGTGTCTGGGGGTTTCACTGTTTATCCGGATCCTGCCAGGTGTGTATGGGGTTTTCACAGTGTATCAGTATCCTGCCAGGTGTGTTTGGGGGTTTCACAGTTTATCAGGATCCTGCCAGGTCTGTATGGGGTTTTCAAAGTGGATCAGGATCCTGCCAGGTGTGTATGGGGTTTTCACGGCGCATCAGGATCTGCCAGGTGGGTATGGAGTTTTCACAGAGGATCAGGATCCTGCCAGGTGTGTATGGGGTTTTCACAGTGGATCAGGATCCTGCCAGGTGTGTATGGGGGTTTCATAGTTTATCAGGATCCTGCCAGGTGTGTATGGGGTTTCACAGTGTATCAGGATCCTTCCAGGTGTGTATGGGGGTTTCACAGTGTATCAGGATCCTTCCAGGTGTGTATGGGGGTTTCACTGTGGTTCAGGAACCTGCCAGGTGTTTATGGGGTTTCACAGTGTATCAGGATCCCGCCAGATGAGAATGGGGTTTCACTGTGTATCAGGATTCTGCCAGGTATGTATGGGGCTTTCACAGTGTATCAGGATCCTGTGAGGGTTCTATGGGGTTTCACAGTTTATCAGGATCCTGCCTGGTGTGCATGAGGGTTTCACAGTTTATCAGGATCCTGCCAGGTGTGTCTGGGGGTTTCACTGTTTATCCGGATCCTGCCAGGTGTGTATGGGGTTTTCACAGTGTATCAGTATCCTGCCAGGTGTGTTTGGGGGTTTCACAGTTTATCAGGATCCTGCCAGGTGTGTATGGGGTTTTCAAAGTGGATCAGGATCCTGCCAGGTGTGTATGGGGTTTCATAGTGTATCAGGATCCTTCCAGGTGTGTATGGGGGTTTCACAGTGTATCAGGATCCTTCCAGGTGTGTATGTGGGTTTCACTGTGGTTCAGGAACCTGCCAGGTGTTTATGGGGTTTCACAGTGTATCAGGATCCCGCCAGATGAGAATGGGGTTTCACTGTGTATCAGGATCCTGCCAGGTATGTATGGGGCTTTCACAGTGTATCAGGATCCTGTGAGGGTTCTATGGGGTTTCACAGTTTATCAGGATCCTGCCTGGTGTGTATGAGGGTTTCACAGTTTATCAGGATCCTGCCAGGTGTGTCTGGGGGTTTCACTGTTTATCCGGATCCTGCCAGGTGTGTATGGGGTTTTCACAGTGTATCAGTATCCTGCCAGGTGAGTTTGGGGGTTTCACAGTTTATCAGGATCCTGCCAGGTGTGTATGGGGTTTTCAAAGTGGATCAGGATCCTGCCAGGTGTGTATGGGGTTTCATAGTGTATCAGGATCCTTCCAGGTGTGTATGGGGGTTTCACAGTGTATCAGGATCCTTCCAGGTGTGTATGGGGGTTTCACTGTGGTTCAGGAACCTGCCAGGTGTTTATGGGGTTTCACAGTGTATCAGGATCCCGCCAGATGAGAATGGGGTTTCACTGTGTATCAGGATCCTGCCAGGTATGTATGGGGCTTTCACAGTGTATCAGGATCCTGTGAGGGTTCTATGGGGTTTCACAGTTTATCAGGATCCTGCCTGGTGTGTATGAGGGTTTCACAGTTTATCAGGATCCTGCCAGGTGTGTCTGGGGGTTTCACTGTTTATCCGGATCCTGCCAGGTGTGTATGGGGTTTTCACAGTGTATCAGTATCCTGCCAGGTGAGTTTGGGGTTTTCACAGTTTATCAGGATCCTGCCAGGTGTGTATGGGGTTTTCAAAGTGGATCAGGATCCTGCCAGGTGTGTATGGGGGTTTCATAGTTTATCAGGATCCTGCCAGGTGTGTATGGGGTTTCATAGTGTATCAGGATCCTTCCAGGTGTGTATGGGGGTTTCACAGTGTATCAGGATCCTTCCAGGTGTGTATGGGGGTTTCACTGTGGTTCAGGAACCTGCCAGGTGTTTATGGGGTTTCACAGTGTATCAGGATCCCGCCAGATGAGAATGGGGTTTCACTGTGTATCAGGATCCTGCCAGGTATGTATGGGGCTTTCACAGTGTATCAGGATCCTGTGAGGGTTCTATGGGGTTTCACAGTTTATCAGGATCCTGCCTGGTGTGTATGAGGGTTTCACAGTTTATCAGGATCCTGCCAGGTGTGTATGGGGGTTTCATAGTTTATCAGAATCCTTCCAGGTGTGTATGGGGGTTTGAAAGTGGATCAGGATCCTGCCAGGTGTGTATGGGGTTTTCACAGTGTATCAGTATCCTTCCAGATGTGTATGGGGTTTCACAGTTTATCAGGACCCAGCCAGGTGTGTATGGGGTTTTCACAGTGTATCAGGATCCTTCCAGATGTGTATGGGGTTTCACAGTTTATCAGTATCCTGCCAGGTGTGCATGGGGGTTTCACAGTTTATCAGGATCCTGCCAGGTGTGTATGGGGTTTTCACAGTGTATCAGGATCCTTTCAGGTGTCTATGGGGGTTCCACAGATTATGAGGATCCTGCCATGTGTGAATGGGGTTTCACAGTCTGTCAGGATTCTGCCAGATGTGTATGGGGTTTGACAGTTTATCAGGGTCCTGCCAGGTGTGTATGGGGGTTTCACAGTTTATCAGGATCCTGCCAGGTGTGTATGGGGTTTTCACAGTGTATCAGGATCCTGAAAGGTATGCATGGGATTTTGACAGTTTTTCAGGATCCTGCCAGGTGTGTATGGGGGTTTCATAGTTTATCAGGATCCTACCAGGTGTGGATGGGGTTTCCACAGTGTATCAGGACCCTGCCAGGTGTGTATGGGGTTTTCACTGGTTTTCAGGATCCTGCCAGGTGTGTATGGGGGTTTCATAGTTTATCAGGATCTTGCCAGGTGTGTATGGGGGTTTCACAGTGAATCAGGACCTGCCAGATGTGTATCGGGGTTTCACAGTGCATCAGGATCCTGCCAGTTGTGAAGGGGGTTTTCACAGTGTATCAGGATCCTTACAGGTGTGTATGGGGGTTTCCCAGTGGATCATGATCCTGCCAGGTGTGAATGTGGTTTCAAAGTGTATCAGGATCCTGCCAGGTGTGTTTGGGGTTTTCACAGTGCATCAGGGTCCTGCCAGGTGTGTATGGGGTTTTCACAGTGTATCATGAACCGGCCAGGCCCGTATGGGGTTTTCACTGTGTATCAGGATCCTGCCAGGTGTGTACGGGTTTTCACAGAGTATCAGGATCCTGCCAGGTGTGTTTGGGGTTTTCACAGTGTATCAGGATCCTTCCAGATGTGTATGGGGTTTCACAGTTTATCAGGACCCAGCCAGGTGTGTATGGGGTTTTCACAGTGTATCAGGATCCTTCCAGATGTGTATGGGGTTTCACAGTTTATCAATATCCTGCCAGGTGTGCATGGGGGTTTCACAGTTTATCAGGATCCTGCCAGGTGTGTATGGGGTTTTCACAGTGTATCAGGATCCTTTCAGGTGTCTATGGGGGTTCCACAGATTATCAGGATCCTGCCATGTGTGAATGGGGTTTCACAGTCTGTCAGGATTCTGCCAGATGTGTATGGGGTTTGACAGTTTATCAGGGTCCTGCCAGGTGTGTATGGGGGTTTCACAGTTTATCAGGATCCTGCCAGGTGTGTATGGGGTTTTCACAGTTTTTCAGGATCCTGCCAGGTATGCATGGGATTTTGACAGTTTTTCAGGATCCTGCCAGGTGTGTATGGGGGTTTCATAGTTTATCAGGATCCTACCAGGTGTGGATGGGGTTTCCACAGTGTATCAGGACCCTGCCAGGTGTGTATGGGGTTTTCACTGCTTTTCAGGATCCTGCCAGGTGTGTATGGGGGTTTCATAGTTTATCAGGATCTTGCCAGGTGTGTATGGGGGTTTCACAGTGAATCAGGACCTGCCAGATGTGTATCGGGGTTTCACAGTGCATCAGGATCCTGCCAGTTGTGAAGGGGGTTTTCACAGTGTATCAGGATCCTTCCAGGTGTGTATGGGGGTTTCCCAGTGGATCATGATCCTGCCAGGTGTGAATGTGGTTTCAAAGTGTATCAGGATCCTGCCAGGTGTGTTTGGGGTTTTCACAGTGCATCAGGGTCCTGCCAAGTGTGTATGGGGTTTTCACAGTGTATCATGAAACGGCCAGGCCCGTATGGGGTTTTCACTGTGTATCAGGATCCTGCCAGGTGTGTACGGGTTTTCACAGAGTATCAGGAACCTGCCAGGTGTGTTTGGGGGTTCCACAGTGTAACAGCATCATGCAAGGTGTGTATGGGGGTTGCACAGTGTAACGGGATCTGCCAGTTGTGTTTGGGGGTTTCACAGTGCATCAGGATCCTGCCAGGTGTGTATGGGGTTTTCACAGTGTATCAGGATCCTGCCAGGTGGGTATGGGGTTTCACAGTGCATCAGGATCCTGCCAGGTGTGCATGGGGTTTCACAGTGTATCAGGTTCCTTCCAGATATGCATGGGGGTTTTACTGAGGAGCAGGAACCTGCCAGGTGTGTATGGGGTTTCACAGTGTATCAGCTATCCTGCCAGATGAGAATGTGGTTTCACTGTGTATCAGGATCCTACCAGGTATGTATGGGGTTTTCACAGTGTATCAGGATCCTGTCAGGTGTCTATGTGGTTTCACAGTTTATCAGGATCCTGCCTGGTGTGTATGGGGGTTTCACAGTTTATCAGGATCCTGCCAGGTGTGTCTGGGGGTTTCACTGTTTATCCGGATCCTGCCAGGTGTGTATGGGGTTTTCACAGTGTATCAGTATCCTGCCAGGTGTGTTTGGGGGTTTCACAGTTTATCAGGATCCTGCCAGGTGTGTATGGGGTTTTCAAAGTGGATCAGGATCCTGCCAGGTGTGTATGGGGTTTTCACGGCGCATCAGGATCTGCCAGGTGGGTATGGAGTTTTCACAGAGGATCAGGATCCTGCCAGGTGTGTATGGGGTTTTCACAGTGGATCAGGATCCTGCCAGGTGCGTATGGAGTTTTCACAGAGGATCAGGATCCTGCCAGGTGTGTATGGGGTTTTCACAGTGGATCAGGATCCTGCCAGGTGTGTATGGGGGTTTCATAGTTTATCAGGATCCTGCCAGGTGTGTATGGGGTTTCATAGTGTATCAGGATCCTTCCAGGTGTGTATGGGGGTTTCACAGTGTATCAGGATCCTTCCAGGTGTGTATGGGGGTTTCACTGTGGTTCAGGAACCTGCCAGGTGTTTATGGGGTTTCACAGTGTATCAGGATCCCGCCAGATGAGAATGGGGTTTCACTGTGTATCAGGATCCTGCCAGGTATGTATGGGGCTTTCACAGTGTATCAGGATCCTGTGAGGGTTCTATGGGGTTTCACAGTTTATCAGGATCCTGCCTGGTGTGTATGAGGGTTTCACAGTTGATCAGGATCCTGCCAGGTGTGTATGGGGGTTTCATAGTTTATCAGAATCCTTCCAGGTGTGTATGGGGGTTTGAAAGTGGATCAGGATCCTGCCAGGTGTGTATGGGGTTTTCACAGTGTATCAGGATCCTTCCAGATGTGTATGGGGTTTCACAGTTTATCAGGACCCAGCCAGGTGTGTATGGGGTTTTCACAGTGTATCAGGATCCTTCCAGATGTGTATGGGGTTTCACAGTTTATCAGTATCCTGCCAGGTGTGCATGGGGGTTTCACAGTTTATCAGGATCCTGCCAGGTGTGTATGGGGTTTTCACAGTGTATCAGGATCCTTTCAGGTGTCTATGGGGGTTCCACAGATTATCAGGATCCTGCCATGTGTGAATGGGGTTTCACAGTCTGTCAGGATTCTGCCAGATGTGTATGGGGTTCGACAGTTTATCAGGGTCCTGCCAGGTGTGTATGGGGGTTTCACAGTTTATCAGGATCCTGCCAGGTGTGTATGGGGTTTTCATAGTGTATCAGGATCCTGAAAGGTATGCATGGGATTTTGACAGTTTTTCAGGATCCTGCCAGGTGTGTATGGGGGTTTCATAGTTTATCAGGATCCTACCAGGTGTGGATGGGGTTTCCACAGTGTATCAGGACCCTGCCAGGTGTGTATGGGGTTTTCACTGGTTTTCAGGATCCTGCCAGGTGTGTATGGGTGTTTCATAGTTTATCAGGATCTTGCCAGGTGTGTATGGGGGTTTCACAGTGAATCAGGACCTGCCAGATGTGTATCGGGGTTTCACAGTGCATCAGGATCCTGCCAGTTGTGAAGGGGGTTTTCACAGTGTATCAGGATCCTTCCAGGTGTGTATGGGGGTTTCCCAGTGGATCATGATCCTGCCAGGTGTGAATGTGGATTCAAAGTGTATCAGGATCCTGCCAGGTGTGTTTGGGGTTTTCACTGTGTATCAGGATCCTGCCAGGTGTGTACGGGTTTTCACAGAGTATCAGGATCCTGCCAGGTGTGTATGGGGTTTTCACAGTGTATCAGGATCCTTCCAGATGTGTATGGGGTTTCACAGTTTATCAGGACCCAGCCAGGTGTGTATGGGGTTTTCACAGTGTATCAGGATCCTTCCAGATGTGTATGGGGTTTCACAGTTTATCAATATCCTGCCAGGTGTGCATGGGGGTTTCACAGTTTATCAGGATCCTGCCAGGTGTGTATGGGGTTTTCACAGTGTATCAGGATCCTTTCAGGTGTCTATGGGGGTTCCACAGATTATCAGGATCCTGCCATGTGTGAATGGGGTTTCACAGTCTGTCAGGATTCTGCCAGATGTGTATGGGGTTTGACAGTTTATCAGGGTCCTGCCAGGTGTGTATGGGGGTTTCACAGTTTATCAGGATCCTGCCAGGTGTGTATGGGGTTTTCACAGTTTTTCAGGATCCTGCCAGGTATGCATGGGATTTTGACAGTTTTTCAGGATCCTGCCAGGTGTGTATGGGGGTTTCATAGTTTATCAGGATCCTACCAGGTGTGGATGGGGTTTCCACAGTGTATCAGGACCCTGCCAGGTGTGTATGGGGTTTTCACTGCTTTTCAGGATCCTGCCAGGTGTGTATGGGGGTTTCATAGTTTATCAGGATCTTGCCAGGTGTGTATGGGGGTTTCACAGTGAATCAGGACCTGCCAGATGTGTATCGGGGTTTCACAGTGCATCAGGATCCTGCCAGTTGTGAAGGGGGTTTTCACAGTGTATCAGGATCCTTCCAGGTGTGTATGGGGGTTTCCCAGTGGATCATGATCCTGCCAGGTGTGAATGTGGTTTCAAAGTGTATCAGGATCCTGCCAGGTGTGTTTGGGGTTTTCACAGTGCATCAGGGTCCTGCCAAGTGTGTATGGGGTTTTCACAGTGTATCATGAAACGGCCAGGCCCGTATGGGGTTTTCACTGTGTATCAGGATCCTGCCAGGTGTGTACGGGTTTTCACAGAGTATCAGGATCCTGCCAGGTGTGTTTGGGGGTTCCACAGTGTAACAGCATCATGCAAGGTGTGTATGGGGGTTGCACAGTGTAACGGGATCTGCCAGTTGTGTTTGGGGGTTTCACAGTGCATCAGGATCCTGCCAGGTGTGTATGGGGTATTCACAGTGTATCAGGATCCTGCCAGGTGGGTATGGGGTTTCACAGTGTATCAGGATCCTGCCAGGTGTGCATGGGGTTTCACAGTGTATCAGGTTCCTTCCAGATATGCATGGGGGTTTCACTGAGGAGCAGGAACCTGCCAGGTGTGTATGGGGTTTCACAGTGTATCAGCTATCCTGCCAGATGAGAATGTGGTTTCACTGTGTATCAGGATCCTACCAGGTATGTATGGGGTTTTCACAGTGTATCAGGATCCTGTCAGGTGTCTATGTGGTTTCACAGTTTATCAGGATCCTGCCTGGTGTGTATGGGGGTTTCACAGTTTATCAGGATCCTGCCAGGTGTGTCTGGGGGTTTCACTGTTTATCCGGATCCTGCCAGGTGTGTATGGGGTTTTCACAGTGTATCAGTATCCTGCCAGGTGTGTTTGGGGGTTTCACAGTTTATCAGGATCCTGCCAGGTGTGTATGGGGTTTTCAAAGTGGATCAGGATCCTGCCAGGTGTGTATGGGGTTTTCACGGCGCATCAGGATCTGCCAGGTGGGTATGGAGTTTTCACAGAGGATCAGGATCCTGCCAGGTGTGTATGGGGTTTTCACAGTGGATCAGGATCCTGCCAGGTGTGTATGGGGGTTTCATAGTTTATCAGGATCCTGCCAGGTGTGTATGGGGTTTCACAGTGTATCAGGATCCTTCCAGGTGTGTATGGGGGTTTCACAGTGTATCAGGATCCTTCCAGGTGTGTATGGGGGTTTCACTGTGGTTCAGGAACCTGCCAGGTGTTTATGGGGTTTCACAGTGTATCAGGATCCCGCCAGATGAGAATGGGGTTTCACTGTCTATCAGGATCCTGCCAGGTATGTATGGGGCTTTCACAGTGTATCAGGATCCTGTGAGGGTTCTATGGGGTTTCACAGTTTATCAGGATCCTGCCTGGTGTGTATGAGGGTTTCACAGTTTATCAGGATCCTGCCAGGTGTGTCTGGGGGTTTCACTGTTTATCCGGATCCTGCCAGGTGTGTATGGGGTTTTCACAGTGTATCAGTATCCTGCCAGGTGTGTTTGGGGGTTTCACAGTTTATCAGGATCCTGCCAGGTGTGTATGGGGTTTTCAAAGTGGATCAGGATCCTGCCAGGTGTGTATGGGGTTTTCACGGCGCATCAGGATCTGCCAGGTGGGTATGGAGTTTTCACAGAGGATCAGGATCCTGCCAGGTGTGTATGGGGTTTTCACAGTGGATCAGGATCCTGCCAGGTGTGTATGGGGGTTTCATAGTTTATCAGGATCCTGCCAGGTGTGTATGGGGTTTCACAGTGTATCAGGATCCTTCCAGGTGTGTATGGGGGTTTCACAGTGTATCAGGATCCTTCCAGGTGTGTATGGGGGTTTCACTGTGGTTCAGGAACCTGCCAGGTGTTTATGGGGTTTCACAGTGTATCAGGATCCCGCCAGATGAGAATGGGGTTTCACTGTGTATCAGGATCCTGCCAGGTATGTATGGGGCTTTCACAGTGTATCAGGATCCTGTGAGGGTTCTATGGGGTTTCACAGTTTATCAGGATCCTGCCTGGTGTGTATGAGGGTTTCACAGTTGATCAGGATCCTGCCAGGTGTGTATGGGGGTTTCATAGTTTATCAGAATCCTTCCAGGTGTGTATGGGGGTTTGAAAGTGGATCAGGATCCTGCCAGGTGTGTATGGGGTTTTCACAGTGTATCAGGATCCTTCCAGATGTGTATGGGGTTTCACAGTTTATCAGGACCCAGCCAGGTGTGTATGGGGTTTTCACAGTGTATCAGGATCCTTCCAGATGTGTATGGGGTTTCACAGTTTATCAGTATCCTGCCAGGTGTGCATGGGGGTTTCACAGTTTATCAGGATCCTGCCAGGTGTGTATGGGGTTTTCACAGTGTATCAGGATCCTTTCAGGTGTCTATGGGGGTTCCACAGATTATCAGGATCCTGCCATGTGTGAATGGGGTTTCACAGTCTGTCAGGATTCTGCCAGATGTGTATGGGGTTTGACAGTTTATCAGGGTCCTGCCAGGTGTGTATGGGGGTTTCACAGTTTATCAGGATCCTGCCAGGTGTGTATGGGGTTTTCACAGTGTATCAGGATCCTGCCAGGTATGCATGGGATTTTGACAGTTTTTCAGGATCCTGCCAGGTGTGTATGGGGGTTTCATAGTTTATCAGGATCCTACCAGGTGTGGATGGGGGTTTCACAGTGGATCAGGATCCTGCCAGGTGTGTATGGGATTTTCACATTTTATCAGAATCCTGCCAGGTGCGCATGGGGGTTTCATAGTTTATCAGGATCCTGCCAGGTGTGTATGGGGTTTTCACAGTGCATCAGGATCCTGCTAGGTGTGTATGGGGTTTTCACAGTGTATCAGGATCCTGCCAGATGTGTTTGGGGGTTTCACAGTGTATCAGGATCCTGCCAGGTGTGTATGGGGTTTTCACAGTGTATCAGGATCCTGCCAGGTGTGTTTGGGTTTTTCACAGTGTATCAGTATCCTGCCAGGTGTGTATGGGGTTTTCACTGTCTCAGGATCCTGCCAGGTGTTTATGGGGTTTTGAAAGTGTGTCAGGATCCTGCCAGGTGTGTCTGGGGTTTTCACAGTGTATCAGGATCCTGCCAGGTGTGTATGGGTTTTTCACAGTGCATCAGGAGCTGCCAGGTGGGTATGGAGTTTTCACAGTGGATCAGGATCCTGCCAGGTGTGTGTGGGGTTTTCACAGTGGATCAGGATCCTGCCATATGAGTATCGGGTTTACACAGTGTAACAGGATCCTGCCAGGTGAGTATCGGGTTTCACAGTGTATCAGGATCCTGCCAAATGTGAACGGGGTTTCACAGTGTATCAGGATCCTGCCAGGTGTGCATGGGATTTTCACATTTTATCAGGGTCCTGCCGGGTGCGTATGGAGGTTTCATAGTTTATCAGGATCCTGCCAGGTGTGTATGGGGGTTTCACAGTGAATCAGGATCCTGCCAGATGTGTATCGGGTTTTCACAGTGTATCAGGATCCTGCCAGGTGTGTATGGGGTTTCCACAGTGTAACAGGATCTGCCAGGTGTGTATGGGGGTTTCACAGTGGATCAGGATCCTGCCAGGTGTGCATGGGGTTTTCACAGTGTATCAGGATCTGTCAGGTGTTTATGGGGTCTTCACAGTGGATCAGGATCCTGCCAGGTGTGTTTGGGGTTTTCACAGTGCATCAGGGTCCTACCAGGTGTATATGGGGTTTTCACAGTGTATCATGAACCGGCCAGGCCCGTATGGGGTTTTCACAGAGTATCAGGATCCTGCCAGGTGTGTACGGGTTTTCACAGAGCATCGGGATCCTGCCAGGTGTGTTTGGGGGTTCCACAGTGTAACAGGATCATGCCAGGTGTGTTTGGGGGTTTCACAGTGCATCTGGATCCTGCCAGGTGTGTATGGGGTTTCACAGTGGATCAGGATCCTGCCAGGTGTGCATGGGGTTTCACAGTGTATCAGGTTCCTTCCAGATATGCATGGGGGTTTCACTGAGGAGCAGGAACCTGCCAGGTGTGTATGGGGTTTCACAGTGTATCAGCTATCCTGCCAGATGAGAATTTGGTTTCACTGTGTATCAGGATCCTACCAGGTATGTATGGGGTTTTCACAGTGTATCAGGATCCTGTCAGGTGTCTATGTGGTTTCACAGTTTATCAGGATCCTGCCTGGTGTGTATGGGGGTTTCACAGTTTATCAGGATCCTGCCAAGTGTGTCTGGGGGTTTCACAGTTTATCCGGATCCTGCCAGGTGTGTATGGGGTTTTCACAGTGTATCAGTATCCTGCCAGGTGTGTTTGGGGGTTTCACAGTTTATCAGGATCCTGCCAGGTGTGTATGGGGTTTTCAAAGTGGATCAGGATCCTGCCAGGTGTGTATGGGGTTTTCACGGTGCATCAGGATCTGCTAGGTGGGTATGGAGTTTTCACAGAGGATCAGGATCCTGCCAGGTGTGTATGGGGTTTTCACAGTGGATCAGGATCCAGCCAGATGTGTATCTGGTTCACACATTGTAACAGTATCCTACCAGGTGAGTATGGGGTTTCACAGTGCATCAGGATCCTGCCAGGTGGGAAATGGGTTTTCACAGTGTATCAGGATCCTGCCAGATGTGTATGGGGTTTCCACAGTGTATCAGGATCCGGCCAGGCCTGTATGGGTGTTTCACAGTGTAACAGGATCTGCCAGGTAAGGAGGGGGTTTCACAGTGTATCAGGATCCTTTCAGGTGTCTATGGGGGTTCCACAGATTATCAGGATTCTGCCATGTGTGAATGGAGTTTCACAGTCTGTCAGGATTCTGCCAGATGTGTAAGGGGTTTCACAGTTTTTCAGGGTCCTGCCAGGTGTGTATGGGGGTTTCGCAGTTTATCAGGATCCTGCCAGGTGTGTATGGGGTTTTCACAGTGTATCAGGATCCTGCCAGGTGTGCATGGGATTTTGAAAGTTTTTCAGGATCCTGGCAGGTGTGTATGGGGGTTTCATAGTTTATCAGGATCCTGCCAGGTGTGCATGGGGGTTTCACAGTGGATCAGGATCCTGCCAGGTGTGTATGGGATTTTCACATTTTATCAGGATCCTGCCAGGTGCGTATGGGGGTTTCATAGTTTATCAGGATCCTGCCAGGTGTGTACGGGGGTTTCACAGTGAATCAGGATCCTGCCAGATGTGTATCGGTGTTTCACAGTGTATCAGGATCCTGCCAGGTGTGTATGGGGTTTTCACAGTGTATCAGGAAACTGCCAGGTGTGTATGGGGTTTTCACAGTGCATCAGGATCCAGCTAGGTGTGTATGGGGTATTCACAGTGTATCAGGATCCTTCCAGATGTGTTTGGGGGTTTCACAGTGTATCAGGATCCTGCCAGGTGTGTATGGGGTTTTCACAGTGTATCAGGATCCTGCCAGGTGTGTTTGGGTTTTTCACAGTGTATCAGTATCCTGCCAGGTGTGTATGGGGTGTTCAGTGTATCAGGATCCTGCCAGGTGTTTATGGGGTTTTGAAAGTGTATCAGGATCCTGCCAGGTGTGTATGGGGTTTTCACAGTGTATCAGGATCCTGCCAGGTGTGTATGGGTTTTTCGCAGTGCATCAGGAGCTGCCAGGTGGGTATGGAGTTTTCACAGTGGATCAGGATCCTGCCAGGTGTGTGTGGGGTTTTCACAGTGGATCAGGATCCTGCCATATGTGTATCGGGTTTACACAGTGTAACAGGATCCTGCCAGGTGAGTATCGGGTTCCACAGTGTAACAGGATCATGCAAGGTGTGTATGGGGGTTGCACAGTGTAACGGGATCTGCCAGGTGTATATGGGGTTTTCACAGTGTATCAGGATCCTGCCAGGTGGGTATGGGGTTTCACAGTGTATCAGGATCCTGCCAGGTGTGCATGGGGTTTCACAGTGTATCAGGTTCCTTCCAGATATGCATGGGGGTTTCACTGAGGAGCAGGAACCTGCCCGGTGTGTATGGGGTTTCACAGTGTATCAGCTATCCTGCCAGATGAGAATGTGGTTTCACTGTGTATCAGGATCCTACCAGGTATGTATGGGGTTTTCACAGTGTATCAGGATCCTGTCAGGTGTCTATGTGGTTTCACAGTTTATCAGGATCCTGCCTGGTGTGTATGGGGGTTTCACAGTTTATCAGGATCCTGCCAGGTGTGAATGGGGGTTTCATAGTTTATCAGGATCCTGCCAGGTGTGCATGGGGATTTCACAGTGGATCAGGATCCTGCCATGTGTGTATGGGGTTTTCACAGTGTTTCAGGATCCTGCCAGGTTTGTATGGGGTTTCACAGTTTATCAGGGTCCTGCCAGGATTGTATGGGGGTTTCATAATTTATCAGGATCCTGCCAGGTGTGTCTGGGGGTTTCACAGTTTATCCGGATCCTGCCAGGTGTGTATGGGGTTTTCACAGTGCATCAGTATCATGCCAGGTGTGTTTGGGGGTTTCACAGTTTATCAGGATCCTGCCAGGTGTGTTTGGGGTTTTCAAAGTGGATCAGGATCCTGCCAGGTGTGTATGGGGTTTTCACGGCGCATCAGGATCTGCCTGGTGGGTATGGAGTTTTCACAGAGGATCAGGATCCTGCCAGGTGTGTATGGGGTTTTCACAGTGGATCAGGATCCAGCCAGATGTGTATCGGGTTCACACAGTGTAACAGTATCCTGCCAGGTGAGTATGGGGTTTCACAGTGCATCAGGATCCTGCCAGGTGGGAATGGGGTTTTCACAGTGTATCAGGATCCTTGCAGGTGTGTATGGGGGTTTCCCAGTGGATCAGGATAAGCCAGGTGTGTATGGGGTTTCACATTGTATCAGAATCCTGCCAGACGTGTATGGGGTTTCCACAGTGGAACAGCATCCGGCCAGGCCTGTATGGGGGTTTCACAGTGTAACAGGATCTGCCAGGTATGTAGGGGGTTTCACAGTGGATCAGGATCCTGCCAGGTGTGTATGGGGTTTTCACAGTGTATCAGGATCCGCCAGGTGTTTATGGGTTTTCACAGTGGATCAGGATCCTGCCAGGTGTGTTTGGGGTTTCGACAGTGCATCAGGGTCCTGCCAGGTGTGTATGGGGGTTTCACAGTGGATCAGGATCCTGCCAGGTGTGCATGGGGTTTCACAGTGCATCAGGATCCTGCCAAATGTGAACGGGGTTTCACAGTTTATCAGGATCCTGCCAGGTGTGTCTGGGGGTTTCACAGTGGGTCAGCAACCTGCCAGGTGTGCATGGGGTTTCACAGTGTATCAGGATCCTGCCAGGTGTGTACGGGGTTTTCACAGTGGATCAGGATCCTGCCAGATGAGTGTGGGGTTTTCACAGTGGATCAGGATCCTGCTAGGTGTGTATGGGTTTTCACAGTGGATCAGGATCCTGCCACGTGTGTATGCGTTTTCACAGTGTATCATGATCGTGCCAGGTGTGTATGGGTTTTCACAGTGTATCATGAGCTTGCCAGGTGTGTTTGGGGTTTTCACGATGCATCAGGATCATGCCAGGTGTGATTGGGGGTGTCACAGTGCATCAGGATCCTGCCAGGTCTGTTTGGGGTTTTCACAGTGTATCAGGATCCTGCCAGGTGTGTATGGGGTTTCACAGTGGATCAGGATCCTGCCAGGTGTTTATGGGGTTTTCACAGTGCATCAGGATCCTGCCAGGTGCGTACGGGTTTTCACAGTGTATCAGGATCCTGCCAGGCGTGTCTGGGGGTTTCACAGTGTAACAGGATCCTGCAACGTGTTTATGGGGGTTTCACAGTGTAACAGGATGTGCCACGTGTGTTTGGGGTTGTCACAGTGGATCAGGATCCTGCCAGGTGTGTATGGGGTTTTCACAGTGTATCAGGATCCTGCCAGGTGTGAATGGGGTTTTCACAGTGTATCAGGAACCTGCCAGGTGTGGATGGGTCTTCACAGTGGATCAGGATCCTGCCAGGTGTGTATGGGGGTTTCACAGTGTATCAGGATCCTGCCAGGTGTGTATGGGGTTTTCACAGTGGATCAGGATCCTGCCAGGTGTGCATGGGGTTTTCACAGAGTATCAGGATCTGCCAGCTCTGTATGGGGGTTTCACAGAGTATCAGGATCTGCCAGGTGTTTATGGGGTTTTCACAGTGGATCAGGATCCTGCCGGTGTGCATGGTTTTTCACAGTGTATCAGGATCCTGCCAGGTGTTTACGGGGTTTTCACAGTGGATCAGGATCCTGCCAGGTGAGTGTGTGGTTTTCACAGTGGATCAGGATCCTGCTAGGTGTGTATGGGGTTTTCACAGTGGATCAGGATCCTGCCACGTGTGTATGGGTTTTCACAGTGTATCATGATCTTGCCTGGTGTGTATGGGTTTTCACGATGTATCAGGATCCTGCCAGGTGTCATTGGGGGTTTCACAGTTTATCCGGATCCTGCCAGGTGTGTATGGGGTTTTCACAGTGCATCAGTATCATGCCAGGTGTGTTTGGGGGTTTCACAGTTTATCAGGATCCTGCCAGGTGTGTTTGGGGTTTTCAAAGTGGATCAGGATCCTGCCAGGTGTGTATGGGGTTTTCACGGCGCATCAGGATCTGCCTGGTGGGTATGGAGTTTTCACAGAGGATCAGGATCCTGCCAGGTGTGTATGGGGTTTTCACAGTGGATCAGGATCCAGCCAGATGTGTATCGGGTTCACACAGTGTAACAGTATCCTGCCAGGTGAGTATGGGGTTTCACAGTGCATCAGGATCCTGCCAGGTGGGAATGGGGTTTTCACAGTGTATCAGGATCCTTGCAGGTGTGTATGGGGGTTTCCCAGTGGATCAGGATAAGCCAGGTGTGTATGGGGTTTCACATTGTATCAGAATCCTGCCAGACGTGTATGGGGTTTCCACAGTGGATCAGCATCCGGCCAGGCCTGTATGGGGGTTTCACAGTGTAACAGGATCTGCCAGGTATGTAGGGGGTTTCACAGTGGATCAGGATCCTGCCAGGTGTGTATGGGGTTTTCACAGTGTATCAGGATCTGCCAGGTGTTTATGGGTTTTCACAGTGGATCAGGATCCTGCCAGGTGTGTTTGGGGTTTCGACAGTGCATCAGGGTCCTGCCAGGTGTGTATGGGGGTTTCACAGTGGATCAGGATCCTGCCAGGTGTGCATGGGGTTTCACAGTGCATCAGGATCCTGCCAAATGTGAACGGGGTTTCACAGTTTATCAGGATCCTGCCAGGTGTGTCTGGGGGTTTCACAGTGGGTCAGCAACCTGCCAGGTGTGCATGGGGTTTCACAGTGTATCAGGATCCTGCCAGGTGTGTACGGGGTTTTCACAGTGGATCAGGATCCTGCCAGATGAGTGTGGGGTTTTCACAGTGGATCAGGATCCTGCTAGGTGTGTATGGGTTTTCACAGTGGATCAGGATCCTGCCACGTGTGTATGCGTTTTCACAGTGTATCATGATCGTGCCAGGTGTGTATGGGTTTTCACAGTGTATCATGAGCTTGCCAGGTGTGTTTGGGGTTTTCACGATGCATCAGGATCATGCCAGGTGTGATTGGGGGTGTCACAGTGCATCAGGATCCTGCCAGGTCTGTTTGGGGTTTTCACAGTGTATCAGGATCCTGCCAGGTGTGTATGGGGTTTCACAGTGGATCAGGATCCTGCCAGGTGTTTATGGGGTTTTCACAGTGCATCAGGATCCTGCCAGGTGCGTACGGGTTTTCACAGTGTATCAGGATCCTGCCAGGCGTGTCTGGGGGTTTCACAGTGTAACAGGATCCTGCAACGTGTTTATGGGGGTTTCACAGTGTAACAGGATGTGCCACGTGTGTTTGGGGTTGTCACAGTGGATCAGGATCCTGCCAGGTGTGTATGGGGTTTTCACAGTGTATCAGGATCCTGCCAGGTGTGAATGGGGTTTTCACAGTGTATCAGGAACCTGCCAGGTGTGGATGGGTCTTCACAGTGGATCAGGATCCTGCCAGGTGTGTATGGGGGTTTCACAGTGTATCAGGATCCTGCCAGGTGTGTATGGGGTTTTCACAGTGGATCAGGATCCTGCCAGGTGTGCATGGGGTTTTCACAGAGTATCAGGATCTGCCAGCTCTGTATGGGGGTTTCACAGAGTATCAGGATCTGCCAGGTGTTTATGGGGTTTTCACAGTGGATCAGGATCCTGCCGGTGTGCATGGTTTTTCACAGTGTATCAGGATCCTGCCAGGTGTTTACGGGGTTTTCACAGTGGATCAGGATCCTGCCAGGTGAGTGTGTGGTTTTCACAGTGGATCAGGATCCTGCTAGGTGTGTATGGGGTTTTCACAGTGGATCAGGATCCTGCCACGTGTGTATGGGTTTTCACAGTGTATCATGATCTTGCCTGGTGTGTATGGGTTTTCACGATGTATCAGGATCCTGCCAGGTGTCATTGGGGGTTTCACAGTGCATCAGGATCCTGCCAGGTCTGTTTGGGGTTTTCACAGTGTATCAGGATCCTGCCAGTTGGGTATGGGGTTTCACAGTGGATCAGGATCCTGCCAGGTGTGTATGGGGTTTTCACAGTGGATCAGGATCCTGCCAGGTGTGCATGGGGTTTTCACAGAGTATCAGGATCTGCCAGGTGTGTATGGGGGTTTCACAGAGTATCAGGATCTGCCAGGTGTTTTAGGGGGTTTCAGAGTGTATCAGGATCCTGCCAAATGTGAACGGGGTTTCACAGTGTATCAGGAACCTGCCAGGTGTGTATGGGGGCTTCACAGTGGATCAGCAACCTGCCAGTTGTGTATGGGGTTTCACAGTGTATCAGGATCCTGCCAGGTGTGGACGGGGTTTTCACAGTGGATCAGGATCCTGCCAGGTGTGGATGGGTCTTCACAGTGGATCAGGACCCTGCCAGGTGTGTATGGGGGTTTCACAGTGTATCAGGATCCTGCCAGGTGTGTATGGGGTTTTCACAGTGGATCAGGATCCTGCCAGGTGTGCATGGGGTTTTCACAGAGTATCAGGATCTGCCAGGTGTGTATGGGGGTTTCACAGAGTATCCGGATCTGCCAGGTGTTTATGGGGTTTTCACAGTGGATCAGGATCCTGCCGGTGTGCATGGTTTTTCACAGTGTATCAGGATCCTGCCAATTGTGTACGGGGTTTTCACAGTGGATCAGGATCCTGCCAGGTGAGTGTGGGGTTTTCACAGTGGATCAGGATCCTGCTAGGTGTGTATGGTGTTTTCACAGTGTATCAGGATCCTGCCACGTGTGTATGGGTTTTCACAGTGTATCATGATCTTGCCAGGTGTGTATGGGTTTTCACGATGTATCAGGATCCTGCCAGGTGTGATTGGGGGTTTCACAGTGCATCAGGATCCTGCCAGGTCTGTTTGGGGTTTTCACAGTGTATCAGGATCCTGCCAGTTGGGTATGGGGTTTAACAGTGGATCAGGATCCTGCCAGGTGTTTATGGGGTTTTCACAGTGTATTAGGATCTGCCAGGTGTGTATGTGGGTTTCACAGAGTATCAGGATCTGCCAGGTGTTTTAGGGGGTTTCACAGTGTATCAGGATCCTGCCAAATGTGAACGGGGTTTCACAGTGTATCAGGATCCTGCCAGGTGTGTATGGGGGTTTCACAGTGGATCAGCAACCTGCCAGTTGTGTATGGGGTTTCACAGTGTATCAGGATCCTGCCAGGTGTGTACGGGGTTTTCACAGTGGATCAGGATCCTGCCAGGTGAGTGTGGGGTTTTCACAGTGGATCAGGATCCTGCTAGGTGTGTATGGGGTTTTCACAGTGGATCAGGATCCTGCCACGTGTGTATGGGTTTTCACAGTGTATCATGATCTTGCCAGGTGTGTATGGGATTTCACAGTGTATCATGAGCTTGCCAGGTGCGTTTGGGGTTTTCACGACGTATCAGGATCCTGCCAGGTGTTTATGGGGGTTTCACAGTGTAACAGGATGTGCCACGTGTGTTTGGGGGTTTCACAGTGGATCAGGATCCTGCCAGGTGCGTATGGGGTTTTCACAGTGTATCAGGATCCTGCCAGGTGTGTATGGGGTTTTCACAGTGTATCAGGATCCTGCCAGGTGTGTATGGGGTTTTCGCATTGCGTCAGGGTCTGCCAGGTGGGTATGGAGATTTCACAGTGGATCAGGACCCTGCCAGGTGTGTATGGGGTTTTCACAGTGGATCAGGATCCTGCCAGATGTGTATCGGGTTCACACAGCGTAACAGGATCCTGCCAGGTGAGCATGGGATTTCACAGTGCATCAGGATCCTGCCAGGTGTTTATGGGGTTTTCACAGTGGATCAGGGTCGTGCCAGGTGTGTTTGGGGTTTTCACAGTGCATCAGGTTCCTGCCAGGTGTGAAAGTGATTTTCACAGTGTATCAGGATCCTTCCAGGTGTGTATGGGGGTTTCACAGTGGATCAGGATCCTGCCAAGTGTGCATGGGGTTTCACAGTCTATCAGGATCCTGCCAAATGTGAACGGGGTTTCACAGTGGATCAGTATCCTGCCAGGTGTGCATGGGGGTTTCACAGTGGATCAGCATCCTGCCAGGTGTGTATGGGTTTTCACAGTGTATCAGGATCCTGTCAGGTGTGTACGGTGTTTTCACAGTGGATCGGGATCGTGCCAGTTGTGTATGGGGTTTTCACAGTGGATCAGGATCCTGCCAGGTGTGTATGGGGTTTTCTCGGTGGATCAGGATCCTGCCACGTGTGTATGGGATTTCACAGTGTATCATGATCTTGCCAGGTGTGTATGGGTTTTCGCAGTGTATCATGATCTTGCCAGGTGTGTTTGGGGTTTCACGATGTGTCAGGATCCTGCCAGTTGTGCATGGGTGTTTCGCAGTGCTTCTGAATCCTGCCAGGTCTGTTTGGGGTTTTCACAGTGTATCAGGATCCTGCCAGGTGTGTAAGGGGTTTCACAGTGTATCAGGATCCTGCCAGGTGTTTATGGGGTTTTCACTGTGTATCAGGATCCTGCCAGGTGTGTACGGGTTTTCACAGAGTATCAGGATCCTGCAAGGTGTGTATGGGGGTTTCACAGTGTAACAGGATCTGCCAGGTGTGTATGGGGTTTTCACAGTGTATCAGGATCCTGCCAGTTGGGAATGGGGTTTTCACAGTGTATCAGGAACCTGCCAGGTGTGTATGGGTATTCACAGTGGATCAGGATCCTGCCATGTGTGTATGGGGTTTTCACAGTGTATCAGGATCCTGCCAGGTGTGTATGGGGTTTTCAGAGTGTATCAGGTTCCTGCCAGGTGTGTATGGGGTTTTCACAGAGTATCAGGATCTGCCAGGTGTGTATGGGGGTTTCACAGTGAATCAGGATCTGCCAGGTGTGTATGGGTTTTCACACTGTATCAGGATCCTGCCAAATGTGGACGTGGTTTCACTGTGCATCAGG
Source organism: Heterodontus francisci (assembly GCF_036365525.1). NCBI lineage: Eukaryota > Metazoa > Chordata > Chondrichthyes > Heterodontiformes > Heterodontidae > Heterodontus > Heterodontus francisci. The sequence continues at coordinate 4,150,585 of NW_027141655.1, read as the reverse complement.
ATCCTGCCAGGTGTGAATGGGGTTTTTGCAGTGTATCAGGATCCTTCCAGGTGTGTATGGGGGTTTCCCAGTGGATCAGGATCCTGCCAGGTGTGTATGGGGTTTCACACTGTATCAGGATCCTGCCAGATGTGTATGGGGTTTCCACAGTGTATCAGGATCCGGCCAGGCCTGTTTGGGGTTTTCACAGTGTAACTGGATCTGCCAGGTGTGTAGGGTGTTTCACAGTGGATCAGGATCATGCCAGGTGTGTATGGGGTTTTCGCAGTGGATCAGGATCTGCCAGGTGTTTATGGGGTTTTCGCAGTGGATCAGGATCCTGCCAGGTGTGTTTGGGGTTTTCACAGTGCATCAGGATCCTGCCAGGTGTGTATGGAGTTTTCACAGTGGATCAGGATCCTGCCAGGTGTGTATGGGGTTTCACAGTGTATCAGGATCCTGCCCAATGTGAACGTGGTTTCACAGTTAATCAGGATCCTGCCAGGTGTGTATGGGGGTTTAACAGTGGATCAGGTACCTGCCAGGTGTGTATGGGGTTTCACAGTGTATCAGGATCCTGCCAGGTGTGTTTGGGGTTTTCACAGTGCATCAGGATCCTGCCAGGTGTGTATGGAGTTTTCACAGTGGATCAGGATCCTGCCAGGTGTGTATGGGGTTTCACAGTGTATCAGGATCCTGCCAAATGTGAACGGGGTTTCACAGTTAATCAGGATCCTGCCAGGTGTGTATGGGTGTTTCACAGTGGATCAGGTACCTGCCAGGTGTGTATGGGGTTTCACAGTGTACCAGGATCCTGCCAGGTGTGTACGGGGTTTTCACAGTGGATCAGGATCATGCCAGTTGTGTATGGGGTTTTCACAGTGGATCAGGATCCTGCCAGGTATGTTTGGGGTTTTCACAGTGGATCAGGATCCTACCAGGTGTGTTTGTGTTTTTCACAGTGTATCAGGATCCTGCCATGTGTGCATGGGGTTTTCACAGTGTATCAGGATCCTGCCAGGTGTGTATGGGGTTTCACATTGCATCAGGGACTGCCAGGTGAGTATGGAGTTTTCACAGTGGATCAGGACCCTGCCAGGTGTGTTAGGGGGTTTCACAGTGGATCAGGATCCTGCCAGATGTGTATCGGGTTCACACAGTGTAACAGGATCCTGCCAGGTGAGCATGGGGTTTCACAGTGCATCAGGATCCTGCCAGGTGTGAATGGGGTTTTCACAGTGTATCAGCATCCTTCCAGGTGTGTATGGGGGTTTCCCAGTGGATCAGGATACTGCCAGGTGTGCATGGGGTTTCACAGTGTATCAGAATCCTGCCAGATGTGTATGGGGTTTCCACAGTGTATCAGGATCCGGCCAGGCCTGTATGGGTGTTTCACAGTGTAACAGGATCTGCCAGGTGAGCAGGGGGTTTCACAGTGGATCAGGATCCTGCCAGGTGTGTATGGGGTTTTCACAGTATATCAGGATCTGCCAGGTGTTTATGGGGTTTTCACAGTGGATCAGTGTCCTGCCAGGTGTGTTTGGGGTTTTCACAGTGCATCAGGTTCCTGCCAGGTGTGAAAGTGGTTTTCACAGTGTATCAGGATCCTTCCAGGTGTGTATGGGGTTTTCACAGTGGATCAGGATCCTGCCAGGTGTGTATGGGGTTTTCACAGTGGATCAGGATCCTGCCAGATGTGTGTGGGTTTTCACAGTGTATCATGATCTTGCCAGGTGTGCATGGGTTTTCACAGTGTATCATGATCTTGCCAGTTGTGTATGGGGTTTTCACGATGCATCAGGATCCTGCCAGGTGTGTATGGGGTTTTCACATTGTATCAGGATCCTGCCAGGTGTGTATGGGGTTTCACAGTGGATCAGGATCCTGCCAGGTGTTTATGGGGTTTTCACAGAGTATCAGGATCCTGCCAGGTGTGTACGGGTTTTCACAGAGAATCAGGATCCTGCCAGTTGTGTATGGGGGTTTCACAGTGTAACGGGGAACTGCAAGGTTTGTTTGGGGGTTTCACAGTGTAACAGGATCTGCCAGGTGTGTATGGGGGTTTCACTGTGGATCAGGATCCTGCCAGGTGTGTATGGGGTTTTCACAGTGTATCAGGATCCTGCCAGTTGTGAATGGCGTTTTCACAGTGTATCAGGATCCTGCCAGGTGTGTAAGGGGTTTTCTCAGTGGATCAGGATCCTGCCACGTATGTATGGGTTTTCACAGTGTATCATGATCTTGCCAGGTGCGTATGGGATTTCGCAGTGTATCATGATCTTGCCAGGTGTGTTTGGGGTTTTCACGATGTATCAGGATCCTGCCAGTTGTGCATGGGGTTTTCACAGTGCATCAGAATCCTGCCAGGTCTGTTTGGGGTTTTCACAGTGTATCAGGATCCTGCCAGGTCTGTATGGGGTTTTCACAGTGTATCAGGATCCTGCCAGGTGTGTTTGTGTTTTTCACAGTGTATCAGGATCCTGCCATGTGTGCATGGGGTTTTCACAGTGTATCAGGATCCTGCCAGGTGTGTATGGGGTTTCACATTGCATCAGGGACTGTCAGGTGGGTATGGAGTTTTCACAGTGGATCAGGACCCTGCCAGGTGTGTTAGGGGGTTTCACAGTGGATCAGGATCCTGGCAGATGTGTATCGGGTTCACACAGTGTAACAGGATCCTGCCAGGTGAGCATGGGGTTTCACAGTGCATCAGGATCCTGCCAGGTGTGAATGGGGTTTTCACAGTGTATCAGCATCCTTCCAGGTGTGTATGGGGGTTTCCCAGTGGATCAGGATACTGCCAGGTGTGCATGGGGTTTCACAGTGTATCAGGATCCTGCCAGATGTGTATGGGGTTTCCACAGTGTATCAGGATCCGGCCAGGCCTGTATGGGTGTTTCACAGTGTAACAGGATCTGCCAGGTGAGCAGGGGGTTTCACAGTGGATCAGGATCCTGCCAGGTGTGTATGGGGTTTTCACAGTATATCAGGATCTGCCAGGTGTTTATGGGGTTTTCACAGTGGATCAGGGTCCTGCCAGGTGTGTTTGGGGTTTTCACAGTGCATCAGGTTCCTGCCAGGTGTGAAAGTGGTTTTCACAGTGTATCAGGATCCTTCCAGGTGTGTATGGGGGTTTCACAGTGGATCAGGATCCTGCCAGGTGTGCATGGGGTTTCACAGTGTATCAGGATCCTGCCAAATGTGAACGGGGTTTCACAGTGTATCAGGATCCTTCCAGGTGTGTATGGGGGTTTCACAGTAGATCAGCAACCTGCCAGGTGTGTATGGGGTTTCACAGTGTATCAGGATCCTGCCAGGTGTGTACGGTTTTTTCACAGTGGATCGGGATCGTGCCAGTTGTGTATGGGGTTTTCACTGTGGATCAGGATCCTGCCAGGTGTGTATGGGGTTTTCTCAGTGGATCAGGATCCTGCCACGTGTGTATGGGTTTTCACAGTGTATCATGATCTTGCCAGGTGTGTATGCGTTTTCGCTTTGTATCATGATCTTGCCAGGTGTGTTTGGGGTTTTCACGATGTATCAGGATCCTGCCAGGTGTGCATGGGGGTTTCACAGTGCATCTGAATCCTACCAGGTCTGTTTGGGGTTTTCACAGTGTATCAGGATCCTGCCAGGTGTTTATGGGGTTTCACAGTGTATCAGGATCCTGCCAGGTGTTTATGGGGTTTTCACTGTGTATCAGGATCCTGCCAGGTGTGTACCGGTTTTCACAGAGTATCAGGATCCTGCAAGGTGTGTACGGGGGTTTCACAGTGTAACAGGATCTGCCAGGTGTGTATGGGGTTTTCACAGTGTATCAGGATCCTGCCAGGTGTTTATGGGGTTTTCACAGAGTATCAGGATCCTGCCAGGTGTGTACGGGTTTTCACAGAGAATCAGGATCCTGCCAGTTGTGTATGGGGGTTTCACGGTGTAACAGGAAACTGCAAGGTTTGTTTGGGGGTTTCACAGTGTAACAGGATCTGCCAGGTGTGTATGGGGGTTTCACTGTGGATCAGGATCCTGCCAGGTGTGTATGGGGTTTTCACAGTGTATCAGGATCCTGCCAGTTGTGAATGGGGTTTTCACAGTGGATCAGGATCCTGCCAGGTGTGTTTGGGTCTTCACAGTGGATCAGGATCCTGCCAGGTGTGTATGGGGGTTTCACAGTGTATCAGGATCCTGCCAGGTGTGTAAGGGGTTTTCTCAGTGGATCAGGATCCTGCCACGTATGTATGGGTTTTCACAGTGTACCATGATCTTGCCAGGTGCGTATGGGATTTCGCAGTGTATCATGATCTTGCCAGGTGTGTTTGGGGTTTTCACGATGTATCAGGATCCTGCCAGTTGTGCATGGGGGTTTCACAGTGCATCAGAATCCTGCCAGGTCTGTTTGGGGTTTTCACAGTGTATCAGGATCCTGCCAGGTCTGTATGGGGTTTTCACAGTGTATCAGGATCCTGCCAGGTGTGTTTGTGTTTTTCACAGTGTATCAGGTTCCTGCCATGTGTGCATGGGGTTTTCACAGTGTATCAGGATCCTGCCAGGTGTGTATGGGGTTTCACATTGCATCAGGGACTGCCAGGGGGGTATGGAGTTTTCACAGTGGATCAGGACCCTGCCAGGTGTGTTAGGGGGTTTCACAGTGGATCAGGATCCTGCCAGATGTGTATCGGGTTCACACAGTGTAACAGGATCCTGCCAGGTGAGCATGGAGTTTCACAGTGCATCAGGATCCTGCCAGGTGTGAATGGGGTTTTCACAGTGTATCAGCATCCTTCCAGGTGTGTATGGGGGGTTTCCCAGTTGTTCAGGATACTGCCAGGTGTGCATGGGGTTTCACAGTGTATCAGGATCCTGCCAGATGTGTATGGGGTTTCCACAGTGTATCAGGATCCGGCCAGGCCTGTATGGGGGTTTCACAGTGTAACAGGATCTGCCAGGTGTGCAGGGGGTTTCACAGTGGATCAGGATCCTGCCAGGTGTGTATGGGGTTTTCACAGTATATCAGGATCTGCCAGGTGTTTATGGGGTTTTCACAGTGGATCAGGGTCCTGCCAGGTGTGTTTGGGGTTTTCACAGTGCATCAGGTTCCTGCCAGGTGTGAAAGTGGTTTTCACAGTGTTTCAGGATCCTTCCAGGTGTGTATGGGGGTTTCACAGTGGATCAGGATCCTGCCAGGTGTGCATGGGGTTTCACAGTGCATCAGGATCCTGCCAGGTGTGTATGGGGTTTTCACATTGTATCAGGATCTGCCAGGTGTTTATGGGGTTTTCGCAGTGGATCAGGATCCTGCCAGGTGTGTATGGGGTTTTCACAGTGTATCAGGATCTGCCAGGTGTTCATGGGGTTTTCGCAGTGGATCAGGATCCTGCCAGGTGTGTTTGGGGTTTTCACAGTGCATCAGGATCCTGCCAGGTGTGTATGGAGTTTTCACAGTGGATCAGGATCCTGCCAGGTGTGTATGGGGTTTCACAGTGTATCAGGATCCTGCCAAATGTGAACGGGGTTTCACAGTTAATCAGGATCCTGCCAGGTGTGTATGGGGGTTTCACAGTGGATCAGGTACCTGCCAGGTGTGTATGGGGTTTCACAGTGTACCAGGATCCTGCCAGGTGTGTACGGGGTTTTCACAGTGGATCAGGATCATGCCAGTTGTGTATGGGGTTTTCACAGTGGATAAGGATCCTGCCAGGTATGTATGGGGTTTTCACAGTGGATCAGGATCCTACCAGGTGTGTTTGTGTTTTTCACAGTGTATCAGGATCCTGCCATGTGTGCATGGGGTTTTCACAGTGTATCAGGATCCTGCCAGGTGTGTATGGGGTTTCACATTGCATCAGGGACTGCCAGGTGAGTATGGAGTTTTCACAGTGGATCAGGACCCTGCCAGGTGTGTTAGGGGGTTTCACAGTGGATCAGGATCCTGCCAGATGTGTATCGGGTTCACACAGTGTAACAGGATCCTGCCAGGTGAGCATGGGGTTTCACAGTGCATCAGGATCCTGCCAGGTGTGAATGGGGTTTTCACAGTGTATCAGCATCCTTCCAGGTGTGTATGGGGGTTTCCCAGTGGATCAGGATACTGCCAGGTGTGCATGGGGTTTCACAGTGTATCAGAATCCTGCCAGATGTGTATGGGGTTTCCACAGTGTATCAGGATCCGGCCAGGCCTGTATGGGTGTTTCACAGTGTAACAGGATCTGCCAGGTGAGCAGGGGGTTTCACAGTGGATCAGGATCCTGCCAGGTGTGTATGGGGTTTTCACAGTATATCAGGATCTGCCAGGTGTTTATGGGGTTTTCACAGTGGATCAGGGTCCTGCCAGGTGTGTTTGGGGTTTTCACAGTGCATCAGGTTCCTGCCAGGTGTGAAAGTGGTTTTCACAGTGTATCAGGATCCTTCCAGGTGTGTATGGGGTTTTCACAGTGGATCAGGATCCTGCCAGGTGTGTATGGGGTTTTCACAGTGGATCAGGATCCTGCCAGATGTGTGTGGGTTTGCACAGTGTATCATGATCTTGCCAGGTGTGCATGGGTTTTCACAGTGTATCATGATCTTGCCAGTTGTGTATGGGGTTTTCACGATGCATCAGGATCCTGCCAGGAGTGCATGGGGGTTTCACAGTGCATCAGGATCCTGCCAGGTGTGTATGGGGTTTTCACATTGTATCAGGATCCTGCCAGGTGTGTATGGGGTTTCACAGTGGATCAGGATCCTGCCAGGTGTTTATGGGGTTTTCACAGAGTATCAGGATCCTGCCAGGTGTGTACGGGTTTTCACAGAGAATCAGGATCCTGCCAGTTGTGTATGGGGGTTTCACAGTGTAACAGGGAACTGCAAGGTTTGTTTGGGGGTTTCACAGTGTAACAGGATCTGCCAGGTGTGTATGGGGGTTTCACTGTGGATCAGGATCCTGCCAGGTGTGTATGGGGTTTTCACAGTGTATCAGGATCCTGCCAGTTGTGAATGGCGTTTTCACAGTGTATCAGGATCCTGCCAGGTGTGTAAGGGGTTTTCTCAGTGGATCAGGATCCTGCCACGTATGTATGGGTTTTCACAGTGTATCATGATCTTGCCAGGTGCGTATGGGATTTCGCAGTGTATCATGATCTTGCCAGGTGTGTTTGGGGTTTTCACGATGTATCAGGATCCTGCCAGTTGTGCATGGGGTTTTCACAGTGCATCAGAATCCTGCCAGGTCTGTTTGGGGTTTTCACAGTGTATCAGGATCCTGCCAGGTCTGTATGGGGTTTTCACAGTGTATCAGGATCCTGCCAGGTGTGTTTGTGTTTTTCACAGTGTATCAGGATCCTGCCATGTGTGCATGGGGTTTTCACAGTGTATCAGGATCCTGCCAGGTGTGTATGGGGTTTCACATTGCATCAGGGACTGTCAGGTGGGTATGGAGTTTTCACAGTGGATCAGGACCCTGCCAGGTGTGTTAGGGGGTTTCACAGTGGATCAGGATCCTGGCAGATGTGTATCGGGTTCACACAGTGTAACAGGATCCTGCCAGGTGAGCATGGGGTTTCACAGTGCATCAGGATCCTGCCAGGTGTGAATGGGGTTTTCACAGTGTATCAGCATCCTTCCAGGTGTGTATGGGGGTTTCCCAGTGGATCAGGATACTGCCAGGTGTGCATGGGGTTTCACAGTGTATCAGGATCCTGCCAGATGTGTATGGGGTTTCCACAGTGTATCAGGATCCGGCCAGGCCTGTATGGGTGTTTCACAGTGTAACAGGATCTGCCAGGTGAGCAGGGGGTTTCACAGTGGATCAGGATCCTGCCAGGTGTGTATGGGGTTTTCACAGTATATCAGGATCTGCCAGGTGTTTATGGGGTTTTCACAGTGGATCAGGGTCCTGCCAGGTGTGTTTGGGGTTTTCACAGTGCATCAGGTTCCTGCCAGGTGTGAAAGTGGTTTTCACAGTGTATCAGGATCCTTCCAGGTGTGTATGGGGGTTTCACAGTGGATCAGGATCCTGCCAGGTGTGCATGGGGTTTCACAGTGTATCAGGATCCTGCCAAATGTGAACGGGGTTTCACAGTGTATCAGGATCCTTCCAGGTGTGTATGGGGGTTTCACAGTAGATCAGCAACCTGCCAGGTGTGTATGGGGTTTCACAGTGTATCAGGATCCTGCCAGGTGTGTACGGTTTTTTCACAGTGGATCGGGATCGTGCCAGTTGTGTATGGGGTTTTCACTGTGGATCAGGATCCTGCCAGGTGTGTATGGGGTTTTCTCAGTGGATCAGGATCCTGCCACGTGTGTATGGGTTTTCACAGTGTATCATGATCTTGCCAGGTGTGTATGCGTTTTCGCTTTGTATCATGATCTTGCCAGGTGTGTTTGGGGTTTTCACGATGTATCAGGATCCTGCCAGGTGTGCATGGGGGTTTCACAGTGCATCTGAATCCTACCAGGTCTGTTTGGGGTTTTCACAGTGTATCAGGATCCTGCCAGGTGTTTATGGGGTTTCACAGTGTATCAGGATCCTGCCAGGTGTTTATGGGGTTTTCACTGTGTATCAGGATCCTGCCAGGTGTGTACCGGTTTTCACAGAGTATCAGGATCCTGCAAGGTGTGTACGGGGGTTTCACAGTGTAACAGGATCTGCCAGGTGTGTATGGGGTTTTCACAGTGTATCAGGATCCTGCCAGGTGTTTATGGGGTTTTCACAGAGTATCAGGATCCTGCCAGGTGTGTACGGGTTTTCACAGAGAATCAGGATCCTGCCAGTTGTGTATGGGGGTTTCACGGTGTAACAGGAAACTGCAAGGTTTGTTTGGGGGTTTCACAGTGTAACAGGATCTGCCAGGTGTGTATGGGGGTTTCACTGTGGATCAGGATCCTGCCAGGTGTGTATGGGGTTTTCACAGTGTATCAGGATCCTGCCAGTTGTGAATGGGGTTTTCACAGTGGATCAGGATCCTGCCAGGTGTGTTTGGGTCTTCACAGTGGATCAGGATCCTGCCAGGTGTGTATGGGGGTTTCACAGTGTATCAGGATCCTGCCAGGTGTGTAAGGGGTTTTCTCAGTGGATCAGGATCCTGCCACGTATGTATGGGTTTTCACAGTGTACCATGATCTTGCCAGGTGCGTATGGGATTTCGCAGTGTATCATGATCTTGCCAGGTGTGTTTGGGGTTTTCACGATGTATCAGGATCCTGCCAGTTGTGCATGGGGGTTTCACAGTGCATCAGAATCCTGCCAGGTCTGTTTGGGGTTTTCACAGTGTATCAGGATCCTGCCAGGTCTGTATGGGGTTTTCACAGTGTATCAGGATCCTGCCAGGTGTGTTTGTGTTTTTCACAGTGTATCAGGTTCCTGCCATGTGTGCATGGGGTTTTCACAGTGTATCAGGATCCTGCCAGGTGTGTATGGGGTTTCACATTGCATCAGGGACTGCCAGGGGGGTATGGAGTTTTCACAGTGGATCAGGACCCTGCCAGGTGTGTTAGGGGGTTTCACAGTGGATCAGGATCCTGCCAGATGTGTATCGGGTTCACACAGTGTAACAGGATCCTGCCAGGTGAGCATGGAGTTTCACAGTGCATCAGGATCCTGCCAGGTGTGAATGGGGTTTTCACAGTGTATCAGCATCCTTCCAGGTGTGTATGGGGGTTTCCCAGTTGTTCAGGATACTGCCAGGTGTGCATGGGGTTTCACAGTGTATCAGGATCCTGCCAGATGTGTATGGGGTTTCCACAGTGTATCAGGATCCGGCCAGGCCTGTATGGGGGTTTCACAGTGTAACAGGATCTGCCAGGTGTGCAGGGGGTTTCACAGTGGATCAGGATCCTGCCAGGTGTGTATGGGGTTTTCACAGTATATCAGGATCTGCCAGGTGTTTATGGGGTTTTCACAGTGGATCAGGGTCCTGCCAGGTGTGTTTGGGGTTTTCACAGTGCATCAGGTTCCTGCCAGGTGTGAAAGTGGTTTTCACAGTGTTTCAGGATCCTTCCAGGTGTGTATGGGGGTTTCACAGTGGATCAGGATCCTGCCAGGTGTGCATGGGGTTTCACAGTGTATCAGGATCCTGCCAAATGTGAACGGGGTTTTACAGTGGATCAGGATCCTGCCAGGTGTGCATGGGGGTTTCACAGTAGATCAGCAACCTGCCAGGTGTGTATGGGGTTTCACAGTGTATCAGGATCCTGTCAGGTGTGTACGGTGTTTTCACTTTGGATCGGGATCGTGCCAGTTGTGTATGGGGTTTTCACAGTGGATCAGGATCCTGCCAGGTGTTTATGGGGTTTTCTCAGTGGATCAGGATCCTGCCACGTATGTATGGGTTTTCACAGTGTATCATGATCTTGCCAGGTGTGTATGCGTTTTCGCTTTGTATCATGATCTTGCCAGGTGTGTTTGGGGTTTTCACGATGTATCAGGATCCTGCCAGGTGTGCATGGGGGTTTCACAGTGCATCTGAATCCTACCAGGTCTGTTTGGGGTTTTCACAGTGTATCAGGATCCTGCCAGGTGTTTATGGGGTTTCACAGTGTATCAGGATCCTGCCAGGTGTTTATGGGGTTTTCACTGTGTATCAGGATCCTGCCAGGTGTGTACCGGTTTTCACAGAGGATCAGGATCCTGCAAGGTGTGTATGGGGGTTTCACAGTGTAACAGGATCTGCCAGGTGTGTATGGGGTTTTCACAGTGTATCAGGATCCTGCCAGGTGTGAATGGGGTTTTCACAGCTTATCAGGAACCTGCCAGGTGTGTATGGTTATTTACAGTGGATCAGGATCCAGCCAGGTGTGTATGGGGGTTTCACAGTGTATCAGGATCCTGCCAGGTGTTTATGGGGTTTTCACTGTGTATCAGGATCCTGCCAGGTGTGTACGGGTTTTCACTGAGCATCAGGATCCTGCAAGGTGTGTATGGGGGTTTCACAGTGTAACAGGATCTGCCAGGTGTGTATGGGGGTTTCACAGTGGATCAGGATCCTGCCAGGTGTCTATGGGGTTTTCACAGTGTATCAGGATCCTGCCAGGTGTGAATGGGGATTTCACAGTGTATCAGGAACCTGCCAGGTGTGTATGGGACTTCACAGTGGATCAGGATCCTGCCAGGTGTGTATGGGGGTTTCACAGTGTATCAGGATCCTGCCAGGTGTGTATGGGGTTTTCAAAGTGGATCAGGTTCCTGCCAGGTATGTATGGGGTTTTCACAGAGTATCAGGATCTGCCAGGTGTGTATGGGGGTTTCACAGTGAATCAGGATCTGCCAGGTGTGTATGGGGTTTCACAGTGTATCAGGATCCTGCCAAATGTGAACGGGGTTTCACAGTGGATCAGGATACTGCCAGGTGTGTATGGGGGTTTCACAGTTGATCAGGAACCTGCCAGGTGTGTATGGGGTTTCACAGTGTATCAGGATCCTGCCAGGTGTGTACGTGGTTTTCACACTGGATCAGGATCATGCCGGTTGTGTATGGGGTTTTCACAGTGTATCATGATCTTGCCAGGTCTGAATGGGTTTTCACAGTGTATCATGATCTTGCCAGTTGTGTATGGGGTTTTCACGATGCATCAGGATCCTGCCAGGTGTGCATGGGGGTTTCACAGTGCATCAGGATCCTGTCAGGTCTGTTTGGGATTTTCAGAGTGCATCAGGATCCTGCCAGGTGTGCATGGGGGTTTCACAGTGTATCAGGATCCTGCCAGGTGCGTACGGGTTCTCACAGAGTATCAGGATCCTGCCAGGTGTGTATGGGGTTTCACGATGGATCAGGATCCTGCCAGGTGTTTATGGGGTTTTCACAGAGTATCAGGATCCTGCCAGGTGTGTACGGGTTTTCACAGAGTATCAGGATCCTTCCAGGTGTGTATGGGGGTTTCGCAGTGTAACAGGAAACTGCAAGGTTTGTTTGGGGGTTTCACAGTGTAACATGATCTGCCAGGTGTGTTTGGGGGTTTCACAGTGGATCAGGGTCCTGCCAGGTGTGTATGGGATTTTCACAGTGTATCGGGATCTGCCAGGTGTGAATGGGGTTTTCACAGTGGATCAGGATCCTGCCAGGTGTGTTTGGGTCTTCACAGTGGATCAGGATCCTGCCAGGTGTGTCTGGGGGTTTCACAGTGTATCGGGATCCTGCCAGGTGTGTATGGGGTTTTCACAGTGGATCAGGATCCTGCCAGGTGTGTCGGGGGTTTTCACAGAGTATCAGGCTCTGCCAGGTGTGTATGGGGGTTTCACAGTGTATCAGGATCTGCCAGGTGTGTATGGGGGTTTCACAGTGGATCAGGATCCTGCCAGGTATGTCTGGGGTTTTCACAGAGTATCAGGACCTGCCAGGTGTGTATGGGGTTTTCACAGTGGATCAGGATCCTGCCAGGTGTGTATGGGCTATCACAGTGTATCAGGATAGTTCCAGGTGTGTATGGGGCTTTCACAGTGGATCAGGATCCTGCCAGGTGTGTATGGGTTTTCACAGTGTATGAAGATCCTGCCAAATGTGAACGGGGTTTCACAGTGGATCAGGATCCTGCCAGGTGTGTATGGGGGTTTCACAGTGGATTGGGAACCTGCCAGGTGTGTATGGAGTTTCACAGTGTATCAGGACCCTGCCAGGTGTGTACGGGGTTTTCACAGTGGATCAGGATCCTGCCAGTTGTGTATGGGGTTTTCACAGTGGATCAGGATCCTGCCAGGTGTGTATGGGGTTTTCACAGTGGATCATGGTCCTGCCACGTGTGTATGGGTTTTCACAGTGCATCAGGATCCTGCCAGGTGTGTATGGGGTTTCACAGTGTATCAGGATCCTGCCAGGTGTGTACGGGGTTTTCACAGTGGATCCGGATCCTGCCAGTTGTGTATGGGGTTTTCACAGTGGATCAGGATCCTGCCAGGTGTGTATGGCGTTTTCACAGTGGATCAGGATCCTGCCACGTGTGTATGGGTTTTCACAGTGCATCAGGATCCTGCCAGGTGTGTTTGGGGTTTTCACAGTGTATCAGGATCCTGCCAAATGTCTATCAGGTTCACACAGTGTAACAGGATCCTGCCAGGTGAGTATGGGGTTTCAAAGTGCATCAGGATCCTGCCAGGTGTGAATGGGGTTTTCACAGTGTATCAGGATCCTTCCAGGTGTGTATGGGTGTTTCCCAGTGGATCAGGATCCTGCCAGGTGTTAATGGGGTTTCACAGTGCATCAGGATCCTGCCAGATGTGTATGGGGTTTCCACAGTGTATCAGGATCCGGCCAGGCCTGTATGGGGGTTTCACAGTGCAACAGGAGCTGCCAGGTGTGTAGGGGGTTTCACAGTGGATCAGGATCCTGCCAGGTGTGTATCGGGTTTTCACAGTGTATCAGGATCTGCCAGGTGTTTATGGGGTTTTCACAGTGGATCAGGATCCTGCCAGGTGTGTTTGGGGTTTTCACAGTGCATCAGTGTCCTGCCAGGTTTGTATGGCGTTTTCACAATGTATCAGGATCCTTCCAGGTGTGTATGGGGGTTCACTGTGGATCAGGATCCTGCCAGGTGTGTATGGGGTTTCACAGTGTATCAGGATCCTGCCAAATGTGAACGTTGTTTCACAGTGGATCAGGATCCTGCCAGGTGTGTATGGGAGTTTCACAGTGGATCAGCAACCTGCCAGGTGTGTATGGGGTTTCACAGTGTATCAGGATCCTGCCAGGTGTGTACGGGGTTTTCACAGTGCATCAGGATCCTGCCAGTTGAGTTTGGGGTTTTCACAGTTGATCAGGATCCTGCCAGGTGTGTATGGGAGTTTCACAGTGGATCAGCAACCTGCCAGGTGTGTATGGGGTTTCACAGTGTATCAGGATCCTGCCAGGTGTGTACGGGGTTTTCACAGTGCATCAGGATCCTGCCAGTTGAGTTTGGGGTTTTCACAGTTGATCAGGATCCTGCCAGGTGTCTATTGGGTTTTCACAGTGGATCAGGATCCTGCCACATGTGTATGGGTTTTCACAGAGTATCATGATCTTGCCAGGTGTGTATGGGTTTTCACAGTGTATCATGATCTTGCCAGGTTTGTTTGGGGTTTTCACGATGTATCAGGATCCTGCCAGGTGCGCATGGGTGTTTCACAGTGCATCAGGATCCTGCCAGGTGTGTATGGGGTTTCACAGTGGATCAGGATCCTGCCAGGTGTTTATGGGGTTTTCACAGTGTATCAGGATCCTGCCAGGTGCGTACGGGTTCTCACAGAGTATCAGGATCCTGCCAGGTGTGTATGGGGGTTTCACAGTGTAACACGATTCAGCAAGGTGTGTATGAGGGTTTCACAGTGTAACAGGATCTGCCAGGTGTGTATGAGGGTTTCACAGTGGATCAGGATCCTGCCAGGTGTGTATGGGGCTTTCACAGTGTATCAGGATCCTGCCAGGTGTGAATGGGGCTTTCACAGTGTTTCAGGAACCTGCCAGGTGTGTATGGTCTTCACAGTGGATCAGGATACTGCCAGGTGTGTGTGGCGGTTTCACAGTGTATCAGGATCCTGCCAGGTGTGTATGGGGTTTTCACATTGGATCAGGATCCTGCCAGGTGTGTATGGGGTTTTCACAAAGTATCAGGATCTGCCAGGTGTGTATGGGGGTTTCACAGTGTATCAGGATCTGCCAGGTGTGTATGGGGTTTCACAGTGTATCAGGATCCTGCCAAATGCGAATGGGTTTTCACAGTGCATCAGGATCCTGCCAGGTGTGAATGGGGTATTCACAGTGTATCAGGATCCTTCCAGGATTGTATGGGGGTTTCCCAGTGGATCAGGATCCTGCCAGGTGTGTATGGGGTTTCACAGTGTATCAGGATCCTGCCACATGTGTATGGGGTTTCCACTGTGTATCAGGATCCGGCCAGGCCTGTATGGGGGTTTCACAGTGCAACAGGATCTGCCAGGTGTGCAGGGGGTTTCACAGTGGATCAGGATCCTGCCAGGTGAGTATGGGGTTTTCACAGTGTATCAGGATCTGCCAGGTGTTTATGGGGTTTTCACAGTGTATCAGGAGACTTCCAGGTGTGTATGGGGGTTTCACAGTGGATCAGGATCCTGCCAGGTGTGTATGAGGTTTCGCAGTGTATCTGGATTCTGCCAAATGTGAACGGGGTTTCACAGTGGATCAGGATTCTGCCAGGTGTGTGTGGGGGTTTCACAGTGGATCAGGAACCTGCCAGGTGTGTATGGGGTTTTACAGTGCATCAGGATCCTGCCAGGTGTGTACGGGGTTTTAACAGTGGATCGGGATCATGCCAGTTGTGTATGGGGTTTTCACAGTGGATCAGGATCCTGCCAGGTGTGTATGGGTTTTTCACAGTGGATCAGTATCCTGCCACGTGTGTATGGGTTTTCACAGTGCATCATGATCTTGCCAGGTGTGTATGGGTTTCCACAGTGTATCATGATCTTGCCAGGTGTGTATGGGGTTTTCACGATGTATCAGGATCCTGCCAGGTGTGCATGGGTGTTTCACAGTGCATCAGGATCCTGCCAGGTCTGTTTGGGGTTTTCACAGTGCATCAGGATCCTGCCAGGTGTGTACAGGGTTTTCTCAGTGTATCAGGTTCCTGCCAGGTGTGTATGGTGTTTCACAGTGGATCAGGATCCTGCCAGTTGTTTATGGGGTTTTCACAGTGGATCAGGATCCTGCCAGGTGTGTACGGGTTTTCACAGAGTATCAGGATCCGACCAGGTGTGTATGGGGGTTTCACAGTGTAACAGGATCCTGCAAGGTGTGTATGGGGTTTCACAGTGTATCTGGATCCTGCCAAATGAGAACGGGTTTTCACAGACTATCAGGATCCTACCAGGTGTGTTTGGGGCTTTCACAGTGGATCAGGATCCTTCCACGTGTGTATGGGGTTTCACAGTGTATCAGGATCCTGCCAAATGTGAACGGGGTTTCACAGTGGATCAGTATCCTGCCAGGTGTGTATGGCGGTTTCACAGTTGATCCTGCCAGGTGTGTACGGGGTTTCACAGTGTATCAGGATCCTGCCAGGTGTGTACGTGGTTTTCACAGTGGATCAGGATCATGCCGGTTGTGTATGGGGTTTTCACAGTGGATCAGGATCCTGCCAGGTGTGTATGGGGTTTACACAGTGGATCAGGATCCTGCCACGTGTGTATGGGTTTTCACAGTGAATCATGATCTTGCCAGGTGTGTATGGGTTTTCACAGTGTATCATGATCTTGCCAGGTGTGTTTGGGGTTTTCACATTGTATCAGGATCCTGCCAGAAGTCTATCAGGTTCACACAGTGTAACAGGATCCTGCCGTGTGAGTATGGGGTTTCACAGTGCATCAGGATCCTGCCAGGTGTGAATGGGGTTTTCACAGTGTATCAGGATCCTTCCAGGTGTGTATGGGTGTTTCCCAGTGGATCAGGATCCTGCCAGGTGTTTATGGGGTTTCACAATGCATCAGGATCCTGCCAGATGTGTATGGGGTTTCACAGTGGATCAGGATCCTGCCAGGTGTGTATCGGGTTTTCACAGTGTATCAGGATCCTGCCAGGTGTGTTTGGGGTTTTCACAGTGCATCAGTGTCCTGCCAGTTTTGTATGGGGTTTTCACAATGTATCAGGATCCTTCCAGGTGTGTATGGGGGTTCACAGTGCAACAGGATCTTCCAGGTGTGTAGGGGGTTTCACAGTGGATCAGGATCCTGCCAGGTGTGTATCGGGTTTTCACAGTGTATCAGGATCTTCCAGGTGTTTATGGGGTTTTCACAGTGGATCAGGATCTTGCCAGGTGTGTTTGGGGTTTTCACAGTGCATCAGTGTCCTGTCAGTTTTGTATGGGGTTTTCACAATGTATCAGGATCCTTCCAGGTGTGTATGGGGTTCACAGTGGATCAGGATCCTGCCAGGTGTGTATGGGGTTTCACAGTGTATCAGGATCCTGCCAAATGTGAACGTTGTTTCACAGTGGATCAGGATCCTGCCAGGTGTGTATGGGAGTTTCACAGTGGATCAGCAACCTGCCAGGTGTGTATGGGGTTTCACAGTGGATCAGGATCCTGCCAGGTGTGTACGGGGTTTCACAGTGCATCAGGATCCTGCCAGTTGTGTTTGGGGTTTTCACAGTTGATCAGGATCCTGCCAGGTGTGTATGGGGTTTTCACAGTGGATCAGGATCCTGCCATGTGTGTATGGGTTTTCACAGTGTATCATGATCTTGCCAGGTGTGTATGGGTTTTCACAGTGTATCATGATCTTGCCAGGTGTGTTTGGGGTTTTCACGATGTATCAGAATCCTGCCAGGTGCGCATGGGTGTTTCACAGTGCATCCGGATCCTGCCAGGTCTGTTTGGGGTTTTCACAGTGTATCAGGATCCTGCCAGGTGCGTACGGGTTCTCACAGAGTATCAGGATCCTGCCAGGTTCGTATGGGGGTTTCACAGTGGATCAGGATCCTGCCAGGTGTTTATGGGGTTTTCACAGAGTATCAGGATCCTGCCAGGTGTGTACGGGTTTTCACAGAGTATCAAGATCCTGCCAGGTGTGTATGGGGGTTTCGCAGTGTAACAGGAAACTGCAAGGTTTGTTTGGGGGATTCACAGTGTAACAGGATCTGCCAGGTGTGTATGGGGGTTTCACTGTGGATCAGGATCCTGCCAGGTGTGTATGGGGTTTTCACAGTGTATCAGGATCCTGCCAGTTGTGAATGGGGATTTCACAGTGGATCAGGATCCTGCCAGGTGTGTTTGGGTCTTCACAGTGGATCAGGATCCTGCCAGGTGTGTATGGGGGTTTCACAGTGTATCAGGATCCTGCCAGGTGTGTAAGGGGTTTTCTCAGTGGATCAGGATCCTGCCACGTGTGTATGGGTTTTCACAGTGTATCATGATCTTGCCAGGTGCGTATGGGTTTTCGCAGTGTATCATGATCTTGCCAGGAGTGTTTGGGGTTTTCACGATGTCTGAGGGTCCTGCCAGTTGTGCATGGGGGTTTCACAGTGCATCAGAATCCTGCCATGTCTGTTTTGGGTTTTCACAGTGTATCAGGATCCTGCCAGGTGTGTATGGGGTTTCACAGTGTATCAGGATCCTGCCAGGTGTTTATGGGGTTTTCACTGTGTATCAGGATCCTGCCAGGTGTGTACGGGTATTCGCAGAGTATCAGGATCCTGCAAGGTGTGTATGGGGGTTTCACAGTGTAACAGGATCTGCCAGGTGTGTATGGGGGTTTCACAGTGGATCAGGATCCTGCCAGGTGTGTATGGGGTTTTCACAGTGGATCAGGATCCTGCCAGGTGTGTCTGGGGTTTTCACAGAGTATCAGGCTCTGCCAGGTGTGTTTGGGGGTTTCACAGTGTATCAGGATCTGCCAGGTGTGTCTGGGGGTTTCACAGTGTATCGGGATCCTGCCAGGTGTGTATGGGGTATTCACAGTGGATCAGGATCCTGCCAGGTGTGTCTGGGGTTTTCACAGAGTATCAGGCTCTGCCAGGTGTGTTTGGGGGTTTCACAGTGTATCAGGATCTGCCAGGTGTGTATGGGGGTTTCACAGTGGATCAGGATCCTGCCAGGTGTGTCTGGGGTATTCACAGAGTATCAGGATCTGCCAGGTGTGTATGAGATTTTCACAGTGGATCAGGATCCTGCCAGGTGTGTATGGGCTATCACAGTGTATCAGGATACTTCCAGGTGTGTATGGGGGTTTCACAGTGGATCAGGATCCTGCCAGGTGTGTATGGGTTTTCACAGTGTATGAGGATCCTGCCAAATGTGAACGGGGTTTCACAGTGGATCAGGATCCTGCCAGGTGTGTATGGGGGTATCACAGTGGATGAGGAATCTGCCAGGTGTGTATGGGGTTTCACAGTGTATCAGGATCCTGCCAGGTGTGTACGGGGTTTTCACAGTGGATCCGGATCCTGCCAGTTGTGTATGGGGTTTTCACAGTGGATCAGGATCCTGCCAGGTGTGTATGGCGTTTTCACAGTGGATCAGGATCCTGCCACGTGTGTATGGGTTTTCACAGTGCATCAGGATCCTGCCAGGTGTGTTTGGGGTTTTCACAGTGTATCAGGATCCTGCCAAATGTCTATCAGGTTCACACAGTGTAACAGGATCCTGCCAGGTGAGTATGGGGTTTCAAAGTGCATCAGGATCCTGCCAGGTGTGAATGGGGTTTTCACAGTGTATCAGGATCCTTCCAGGTGTGTATGGGTGTTTCCCAGTGGATCAGGATCCTGCCAGGTGTTAATGGGGTTTCACAGTGCATCAGGATCCTGCCAGATGTGTATGGGGTTTCCACAGTGTATCAGGATCCGGCCAGGCCTGTATGGGGGTTTCACAGTGCAACAGGAGCTGCCAGGTGTGTAGGGGGTTTCACAGTGGATCAGGATCCTGCCAGGTGTGTATCGGGTTTTCACAGTGTATCAGGATCTGCCAGGTGTTTATGGGGTTTTCACAGTGGATCAGGATCCTGCCAGGTGTGTTTGGGGTTTTCACAGTGCATCAGTGTCCTGCCAGGTTTGTATGGCGTTTTCACAATGTATCAGGATCCTTCCAGGTGTGTATGGGGGTTCACTGTGGATCAGGATCCTGCCAGGTGTGTATGGGGTTTCACAGTGTATCAGGATCCTGCCAAATGTGAACGTTGTTTCACAGTGGATCAGGATCCTGCCAGGTGTGTATGGGAGTTTCACAGTGGATCAGCAACCTGCCAGGTGTGTATGGGGTTTCACAGTGTATCAGGATCCTGCCAGGTGTGTACGGGGTTTTCACAGTGCATCAGGATCCTGCCAGTTGAGTTTGGGGTTTTCACAGTTGATCAGGATCCTGCCAGGTGTGTATGGGAGTTTCACAGTGGATCAGCAACCTGCCAGGTGTGTATGGGGTTTCACAGTGTATCAGGATCCTGCCAGGTGTGTACGGGGTTTTCACAGTGCATCAGGATCCTGCCAGTTGAGTTTGGGGTTTTCACAGTTGATCAGGATCCTGCCAGGTGTGTATGGGGTTTTCACAGTGGATCAGGATCCTGCCACATGTGTATGGGTTTTCACAGAGTATCATGATCTTGCCAGGTGTGTATGGGTTTTCACAGTGTATCATGATCTTGCCAGGTTTGTTTGGGGTTTTCACGATGTATCAGGATCCTGCCAGGTGCGCATGGGTGTTTCACAGTGCATCAGGATCCTGCCAGGTGTGTATGGGGTTTCACAGTGGATCAGGATCCTGCCAGGTGTTTATGGGGTTTTCACAGTGTATCAGGATCCTGCCAGGTGCGTACGGGTTCTCACAGAGTATCAGGATCCTGCCAGGTGTGTATGGGGGTTTCACAGTGTAACACGATTCAGCAAGGTGTGTATGAGGGTTTCACAGTGTAACAGGATCTGCCAGGTGTGTATGAGGGTTTCACAGTGGATCAGGATCCTGCCAGGTGTGTATGGGGCTTTCACAGTGTATCAGGATCCTGCCAGGTGTGAATGGGGCTTTCACAGTGTTTCAGGAACCTGCCAGGTGTGTATGGTCTTCACAGTGGATCAGGATACTGCCAGGTGTGTGTGGCGGTTTCACAGTGTATCAGGATCCTGCCAGGTGTGTATGGGGTTTTCACATTGGATCAGGATCCTGCCAGGTGTGTATGGGGTTTTCACAAAGTATCAGGATCTGCCAGGTGTGTATGGGAGTTTCACAGTGTATCAGGATCTGCCAGGTGTGTATGGGGTTTCACAGTGTATCAGGATCCTGCCAAATGCGAATGGGTTTTCACAGTGCATCAGGATCCTGCCAGGTGTGAATGGGGTATTCACAGTGTATCAGGATCCTTCCAGGATTGTATGGGGGTTTCCCAGTGGATCAGGATCCTGCCAGGTGTGTATGGGGTTTCACAGTGTATCAGGATCCTGCCACATGTGTATGGGGTTTCCACTGTGTATCAGGATCCGGCCAGGCCTGTATGGGGGTGTCACAGTGCAACAGGATCTGCCAGGTGTGCAGGGGGTTTCACAGTGGATCAGGATCCTGCCAGGTGAGTATGGGGTTTTCACAGTGTATCAGGATCTGCCAGGTGTTTATGGGGTTTTCACAGTGTATCAGGAGACTTCCAGGTGTGTATGGGGGTTTCACAGTGGATCAGGATCCTGCCAGGTGTGTATGAGGTTTCGCAGTGTATCTGGATTCTGCCAAATGTGAACGGGGTTTCACAGTGGATCAGGATTCTGCCAGGTGTGTGTGGGGGTTTCACAGTGGATCAGGAACCTGCCAGGTGTGTATGGGGTTTTACAGTGCATCAGGATCCTGCCAGGTGTGTACGGGGTTTTAACAGTGGATCGGGATCATGCCAGTTGTGTATGGGGTTTTCACAGTGGATCAGGATCCTGCCAGGTGTGTATGGGTTTTTCACAGTGGATCAGTATCCTGCCACGTGTGTATGGGTTTTCACAGTGCATCATGATCTTGCCAGGTGTGTATGGGTTTCCACAGTGTATCATGATCTTGCCAGGTGTGTATGGGGTTTTCACGATGTATCAGGATCCTGCCAGGTGTGCATGGGTGTTTCACAGTGCATCAGGATCCTGCCAGGTCTGTTTGGGGTTTTCACAGTGCATCAGGATCCTGCCAGGTGTGTACAGGGTTTTCTCAGTGTATCAGGTTCCTGCCAGGTGTGTATGGTGTTTCACAGTGGATCAGGATCCTGCCAGTTGTTTATGGGGTTTTCACAGTGGATCAGGATCCTGCCAGGTGTGTACGGGTTTTCACAGAGTATCAGGATCCGACCAGGTGTGTATGGGGGTTTCACAGTGTAACAGGATCCTGCAAGGTGTGTATGGGGTTTCACAGTGTATCTGGATCCTGCCAAATGAGAACGGGTTTTCACAGACTATCAGGATCCTACCAGGTGTGTTTGGGGCTTTCACAGTGGATCAGGATCCTTCCACGTGTGTATGGGGTTTCACAGTGTATCAGGATCCTGCCAAATGTGAACGGGGTTTCACAGTGGATCAGTATCCTGCCAGGTGTGTATGGCGGTTTCACAGTTGATCAGGAACCTGCCAGGTGTGTACGGGGTTTCACAGTGTATCAGGATCCTGCCAGGTGTGTACGTGGTTTTCACAGTGGATCAGGATCATGCCGGTTGTGTATGGGGTTTTCACAGTGGATCAGGATCCTGCCAGGTGTGTATGGGGTTTACACAGTGGATCAGGATCCTGCCACGTGTGTATGGGTTTTCACAGTGAATCATGATCTTGCCAGGTGTGTATGGGTTTTCACAGTGTATCATGATCTTGCCAGGTGTGTTTGGGGTTTTCACATTGTATCAGGATCCTGCCAGAAGTCTATCAGGTTCACACAGTGTAACAGGATCCTGCCGTGTGAGTATGGGGTTTCACAGTGCATCAGGATCCTGCCAGGTGTGAATGGGGTTTTCACAGTGTATCAGGATCCTTCCAGGTGTGTATGGGTGTTTCCCAGTGGATCAGGATCCTGCCAGGTGTTTATGGGGTTTCACAATGCATCAGGATCCTGCCAGATGTGTATGGGGTTTCACAGTGGATCAGGATCCTGCCAGGTGTGTATCGGGTTTTCACAGTGTATCAGGATCCTGCCAGGTGTGTTTGGGGTTTTCACAGTGCATCAGTGTCCTGCCAGTTTTGTATGGGGTTTTCACAATGTATCAGGATCCTTCCAGGTGTGTATGGGGGTTCACAGTGCAACAGGATCTTCCAGGTGTGTAGGGGGTTTCACAGTGGATCAGGATCCTGCCAGGTGTGTATCGGGTTTTCACAGTGTATCAGGATCTTCCAGGTGTTTATGGGGTTTTCACAGTGGATCAGGATCTTGCCAGGTGTGTTTGGGGTTTTCACAGTGCATCAGTGTCCTGTCAGTTTTGTATGGGGTTTTCACAATGTATCAGGATCCTTCCAGGTGTGTATGGGGTTCACAGTGGATCAGGATCCTGCCAGGTGTGTATGGGGTTTCACAGTGTATCAGGATCCTGCCAAATGTGAACGTTGTTTCACAGTGGATCAGGATCCTGCCAGGTGTGTATGGGAGTTTCACAGTGGATCAGCAACCTGCCAGGTGTGTATGGGGTTTCACAGTGGATCAGGATCCTGCCAGGTGTGTACGGGGTTTCACAGTGCATCAGGATCCTGCCAGTTGTGTTTGGGGTTTTCACAGTTGATCAGGATCCTGCCAGGTGTGTATGGGGTTTTCACAGTGGATCAGGATCCTGCCATGTGTGTATGGGTTTTCACAGTGTATCATGATCTTGCCAGGTGTGTATGGGTTTTCACAGTGTATCATGATCTTGCCAGGTGTGTTTGGGGTTTTCACGATGTATCAGAATCCTGCCAGGTGCGCATGGGTGTTTCACAGTGCATCCGGATCCTGCCAGGTCTGTTTGGGGTTTTCACAGTGTATCAGGATCCTGCCAGGTGCGTACGGGTTCTCACAGAGTATCAGGATCCTGCCAGGTTCGTATGGGGGTTTCACAGTGGATCAGGATCCTGCCAGGTGTTTATGGGGTTTTCACAGAGTATCAGGATCCTGCCAGGTGTGTACGGGTTTTCACAGAGTATCAAGATCCTGCCAGGTGTGTATGGGGGTTTCGCAGTGTAACAGGAAACTGCAAGGTTTGTTTGGGGGATTCACAGTGTAACAGGATCTGCCAGGTGTGTATGGGGGTTTCACTGTGGATCAGGATCCTGCCAGGTGTGTATGGGGTTTTCACAGTGTATCAGGATCCTGCCAGTTGTGAATGGGGATTTCACAGTGGATCAGGATCCTGCCAGGTGTGTTTGGGTCTTCACAGTGGATCAGGATCCTGCCAGGTGTGTATGGGGGTTTCACAGTGTATCAGGATCCTGCCAGGTGTGTAAGGGGTTTTCTCAGTGGATCAGGATCCTGCCACGTGTGTATGGGTTTTCACAGTGTATCATGATCTTGCCAGGTGCGTATGGGTTTTCGCAGTGTATCATGATCTTGCCAGGAGTGTTTGGGGTTTTCACGATGTCTGAGGGTCCTGCCAGTTGTGCATGGGGGTTTCACAGTGCATCAGAATCCTGCCATGTCTGTTTTGGGTTTTCACAGTGTATCAGGATCCTGCCAGGTGTGTATGGGGTTTCACAGTGTATCAGGATCCTGCCAGGTGTTTATGGGGTTTTCACTGTGTATCAGGATCCTGCCAGGTGTGTACGGGTATTCGCAGAGTATCAGGATCCTGCAAGGTGTGTATGGGGGTTTCACAGTGTAACAGGATCTGCCAGGTGTGTATGGGGGTTTCACAGTGGATCAGGATCCTGCCAGGTGTGTATGGGGTTTTCACAGTGGATCAGGATCCTGCCAGGTGTGTCTGGGGTTTTCACAGAGTATCAGGCTCTGCCAGGTGTGTTTGGGGGTTTCACAGTGTATCAGGATCTGCCAGGTGTGTCTGGGGGTTTCACAGTGTATCGGGATCCTGCCAGGTGTGTATGGGGTATTCACAGTGGATCAGGATCCTGCCAGGTGTGTCTGGGGTTTTCACAGAGTATCAGGCTCTGCCAGGTGTGTTTGGGGGTTTCACAGTGTATCAGGATCTGCCAGGTGTGTATGGGGGTTTCACAGTGGATCAGGATCCTGCCAGGTGTGTCTGGGGTATTCACAGAGTATCAGGATCTGCCAGGTGTGTATGAGATTTTCACAGTGGATCAGGATCCTGCCAGGTGTGTATGGGCTATCACAGTGTATCAGGATACTTCCAGGTGTGTATGGGGGTTTCACAGTGGATCAGGATCCTGCCAGGTGTGTATGGGTTTTCACAGTGTATGAGGATCCTGCCAAATGTGAACGGGGTTTCACAGTGGATCAGGATCCTGCCAGGTGTGTATGGGGGTATCACAGTGGATGAGGAATCTGCCAGGTGTGTATGGGGTTTCACAGTGTATCAGGATCCTGCCAGGTGTGTACGGGGTTTTCACAGTGGATCCGGATCCTGCCAGTTGTGTATGGGGTTTTCACAGTGGATCAGGATCCTGCCAGGTGTGTATGGCGTTTTCACAGTGGATCAGGATCCTGCCACGTGTGTATGGGTTTTCACAGTGCATTAGGATCCTGCCAGGTGTGTTTGGGGTTTTCACAGTGTATCAGGATCCTGCCAAATGTCTATTAGGTTCACACAGTGTAACAGGATCCTGCCAGGTGAGTATGGGGTTTCAAAGTGCATCAGGATCCTGCCAGGTGTGAATGGGGTTTTCACAGTGTATCAGGATCCTTCCAGGTGTGTATGGGTGTTTCCCAGTGGATCAGGATCCTGCCAGGTGTTAATGGGGTTTCACAGTGCATCAGGATCCTGCCAGATGTGTATGGGGTTTCCACAGTGTATCAGGATCCGGCCAGGCCTGTATGGGGGTTTCACAGTGCAACAGGAGCTGCCAGGTGTGTAGGGGGTTTCACAGTGGATCAGGATCCTGCCAGGTGTGTATCGGGTTTTCACAGTGTATCAGGATCTGCCAGGTGTTTATGGGGTTTTCACAGTGGATCAGGATCCTGCCAGGTGTGTTTGGGGTTTTCACAGTGCATCAGTGTCCTGCCAGGTTTGTATGGCGTTTTCACAATGTATCAGGATCCTTCCAGGTGTGTATGGGGGTTCACTGTGGATCAGGATCCTGCCAGGTGTGTATGGGGTTTCACAGTGTATCAGGATCCTGCCAAATGTGAACGTTGTTTCACAGTGGATCAGGATCCTGCCAGGTGTGTATGGGAGTTTCACAGTGGATCAGCAACCTGCCAGGTGTGTATGGGGTTTCACAGTGTATCAGGATCCTGCCAGGTGTGTACGGGGTTTTCACAGTGCATCAGGATCCTGCCAGTTGAGTTTGGGGTTTTCACAGTTGATCAGGATCCTGCCAGGTGTGTATGGGAGTTTCACAGTGGATCAGCAACCTGCCAGGTGTGTATGGGGTTTCACAGTGTATCAGGATCCTGCCAGGTGTGTACGGGGTTTTCACAGTGCATCAGGATCCTGCCAGTTGAGTTTGGGGTTTTCACAGTTGATCAGGATCCTGCCAGGTGTGTATGGGGTTTTCACAGTGGATCAGGATCCTGCCACATGTGTATGGGTTTTCACAGAGTATCATGATCTTGCCAGGTGTGTATGGGTTTTCACAGTGTATCATGATCTTGCCAGGTTTGTTTGGGGTTTTCACGATGTATCAGGATCCTGCCAGGTGCGCATGGGTGTTTCACAGTGCATCAGGATCCTGCCAGGTGTGTATGGGGTTTCACAGTGGATCAGGATCCTGCCAGGTGTTTATGGGGTTTTCACAGTGTATCAGGATCCTGCCAGGTGCGTACGGGTTCTCACAGAGTATCAGGATCCTGCCAGGTGTGTATGGGGGTTTCACAGTGTAACACGATTCAGCAAGGTGTGTATGAGGGTTTCACAGTGTAACAGGATCTGCCAGGTGTGTATGAGGGTTTCACAGTGGATCAGGATCCTGCCAGGTGTGTATGGGGCTTTCACAGTGTATCAGGATCCTGCCAGGTGTGAATGGGGCTTTCACAGTGTTTCAGGAACCTGCCAGGTGTGTATGGTCTTCACAGTGGATCAGGATACTGCCAGGTGTGTGTGGCGGTTTCACAGTGTATCAGGATCCTGCCAGGTGTGTATGGGGTTTTCACATTGGATCAGGATCCTGCCAGGTGTGTATGGGGTTTTCACAAAGTATCAGGATCTGCCAGATGTGTATGGGGGTTTCACAGTGTATCAGGATCTGCCAGGTGTGTATGGGGTTTCACAGTGTATCAGGATCCTGCCAAATGCGAATGGGTTTTCACAGTGCATCAGGATCCTGCCAGGTGTGAATGGGGTATTCACAGTGTATCAGGATCCTTCCAGGATTGTATGGGGGTTTCCCAGTGGATCAGGATCCTGCCAGGTGTGTATGGGGTTTCACAGTGTATCAGGATCCTGCCACATGTGTATGGGGTTTCCACTGTGTATCAGGATCCGGCCAGGCCTGTATGGGGGTTTCACAGTGCAACAGGATCTGCCAGGTGTGCAGGGGGTTTCACAGTGGATCAGGATCCTGCCAGGTGAGTATGGGGTTTTCACAGTGTATCAGGATCTGCCAGGTGTTTATGGGGTTTTCACAGTGTATCAGGAGACTTCCAGGTGTGTATGGGGGTTTCACAGTGGATCAGGATCCTGCCAGGTGTGTATGAGGTTTCGCAGTGTATCTGGATTCTGCCAAATGTGAACGGGGTTTCACAGTGGATCAGGATTCTGCCAGGTGTGTGTGGGGGTTTCACAGTGGATCAGGAACCTGCCAGGTGTGTATGGGGTTTTACAGTGCATCAGGATCCTGCCAGGTGTGTACGGGGTTTTAACAGTGGATCGGGATCATGCCAGTTGTGTATGGGGTTTTCACAGTGGATCAGGATCCTGCCAGGTGTGTATGGGTTTTTCACAGTGGATCAGTATCCTGCCACGTGTGTATGGGTTTTCACAGTGCATCATGATCTTGCCAGGTGTGTATGGGTTTCCACAGTGTATCATGATCTTGCCAGGTGTGTATGGGGTTTTCACGATGTATCAGGATCCTGCCAGGTGTGCATGGGTGTTTCACAGTGCATCAGGATCCTGCCAGGTCTGTTTGGGGTTTTCACAGTGCATCAGGATCCTGCCAGGTGTGTACAGGGTTTTCTCAGTGTATCAGGTTCCTGCCAGGTGTGTATGGTGTTTCACAGTGGATCAGGATCATGCCAGTTGTTTATGGGGTTTTCACAGTGGATCAGGATCCTGCCAGGTGTGTACGGGTTTTCACAGAGTATCAGGATCCGACCAGGTGTGTATGGGGGTTTCACAGTGTAACAGGATCCTGCAAGGTGTGTATGGGGTTTCACAGTGTATCTGGATCCTGCCAAATGAGAACGGGTTTTCACAGACTATCAGGATCCTACCAGGTGTGTTTGGGGCTTTCACAGTGGATCAGGATCCTTCCACGTGTGTATGGGGTTTCACAGTGTATCAGGATCCTGCCAAATGTGAACGGGGTTTCACAGTGGATCAGGATCCTGCCAGGTGTGTATGGCGGTTTCACAGTTGATCAGGAACCTGCCAGGTGTGTACGGGGTTTCACAGTGTATCAGGATCCTGCCAGGTGTGTACGTGGTTTTCACAGTGGATCAGGATCATGCCGGTTGTGTATGGGGTTTTCACAGTGGATCAGGATCCTGCCAGGTGTGTATGGGGTTTACACAGTGGATCAGGATCCTGCCACGTGTGTATGGGTTTTCACAGTGAATCATGATCTTGCCAGGTGTGTATGGGTTTTCACAGTGTATCATGATCTTGCCAGTTGTGTATGGGGTTTTCACGATGCATCAGGATCCTGTCAGGTCTGTTTGGGATTTTCACAGTGCATCAGGATCCTGCCAGGTGTGTACGGGGTTTTCACATTGTATCAGGATCCTGTCAGGTGTGTATGGGGTTTCACAGTGGATCAGGATCCTGCCAGGTGTTTATGGGGTTTTCACAGAGTATCAGGATCCTGCCAGGTGTGTATGGGGGTTTCGCAGTGTAACAGGAAATTGCAAGGTTTGTTTGGGGGTTTCACAGTGTAACAGGATCTGCCAGGTGTGTATGGGGGTTTCACAGTGGATCAGGGTCCTGCCAGGTGTGAATGGTGTTTTCACATTGGATCAGGATCCTGCCAGGTGTGTTTGGGGGTTTCACAGTGTATCGGGATCCTGCCAGGTGTGTATGGGGTTTTCACAGTGGATCAGGATCCTGCCAGGTGTGTCTGGGGTTTTCACAGCGTATCAGGCTCTGCCAGGTGTGTTTGGGGGTTTCACAGTGTATCAGGATCTGCCAGGTGTGTATGGGGGTTTCACAGTGGATCTGGATCCTGCCTGGTGTGTCTGGGGTTTTCACAGAGTATCAGGATCTGCCAGGTGTGTATGGGGTTTTCACAGTGGATCAGGATCCTGCCAGGTGTGTATGGGCTATCACAGTGTATCAGGATACTTCCAGGTGTGTATGGGGGTTTCACAGTGGATCAGGATCCTGCCAGGTGTGTATGGGGTTTCACAGTGGATCAGGATCCTGCCAGGTGTGTCTGGGGGTTTCACAGTGGATGAGGAACCTGCCAGGTGTGTATGGGGTTTCACAGTGCATCAGGATCCTGCCAGGTGTGTATGAGGTTTCACAGTGTATCTGGATTCTGCCAAATGTGAACGGGGTTTCACAGTGGATCAGGATTCTGCCAGGTGTGTGTGGGGGTTTCACAGTGGATCAGGAACCTGCCAGGTGTGTATGGGGTTTTACAGTGCATCAGGATCCTGCCAGGTGTGTATGGGGTTTTAACAGTGGATCGGGATCATGCCAGTTGTGTATGGGGTTTTCACAGTGGATCAGGATCCTGCCAGGTGTGTATGGGTTTTTCACAGTGGATCAGTATCCTGCCACGTGTGTATGGGTTTTCACAGTGCATCATGATCTTGCCAGGTGTGTATGGGTTTCCACAGTGTATCATGATCTTGCCAGGTGTGTATGGGGTTTTCACGATGTATCAGGATCCTGCCAGGTGTGCATGGGTGTTTCACAGTGCATCAGGATCCTGCCAGGTCTGTTTGGGGTCTTCACAGTGCATCAGGATCCTGCCAGGTGTGTACAGGGTTTTCTCAGTGTATCAGGTTCCTGCCAGGTGTGTATGGTGTTTCACAGTGGATCAGGATCCTGCCAGTTGTTTATGGGGTTTTCACAGTGGATCAGGATCCTGCCAGGTGTGTACGGGTTTTCACAGTGTATCAGGATCCTTCCAGGTGTGTATGGGTGTTTCCCAGTGGATCAGGATCCTGCCAGGTGTTAATGGGGTTTTCACAGTGCATCAGGATCCTGCCAGATGTGTATGGGGTTTCCACAGTGTATCAGGATCCGGCCAGGCCTGTATGGGGGTTTCACAGTGCAACAGGATCTGCCAGGTGTGTAGGGGGTTTCACAGTGGATCATGATCCTGACAGGTGTGTATCGGGTTTTCACAGTGTATCAGGATCTGCCAGGTGTTTATGGGGTTTTCACAGTGGATCAGGATCCTGCCAGGTGTGTACAGGGTTTTCTCAGTGTATCAGGTTCCTGCCAGGTGTGTATGGTGTTTCACAGTGGATCAGGATCTTGCCAGGTGTGTATGGGGTTTTCACGATGTATCAGGATCCTGCCAGGTGTGCATGGGTGTTTCACAGTGCATCAGGATCC
Organism: Heterodontus francisci; assembly: GCF_036365525.1. Taxonomy (NCBI): domain Eukaryota; kingdom Metazoa; phylum Chordata; class Chondrichthyes; order Heterodontiformes; family Heterodontidae; genus Heterodontus; species Heterodontus francisci. The sequence continues at coordinate 4,120,442 of NW_027141655.1, read as the reverse complement.
TGCCAGGTCTGTTTGGGGTTTTCACAGTGCATCAGGATCCTGCCAGGTGTGTACAGGGTTTTCTCAGTGTATCAGGTTCCTGCCAGGTGTGTATGGTGTTTCACAGTGGATCAGGATCCTGCCAGTTGTTTATGGGGTTTTCACAGTGGATCAGGATCCTGCCAGGTGTGTACGGGTTTTCACAGTGTATCAGGATCCTTCCAGGTGTGTATGGGTGTTTCCCAGTGGATCAGGATCCTGCCAGGTGTTAATGGGGTTTCACAGTGCATCAGGATCCTGCCAGATGTGTATGGGGTTTCCACAGTGTATCAGGATCCGGCCAGGCCTGTATGGGGGTTTCACAGTGCAACAGGATCTGCCAGGTGTGTAGGGGGTTTCACAGTGGATCATGATCCTGCCAGGTGTGTATCGGGTTTTCACAGTGTATCAGGATCTGCCAGGTGTTTATGGGGTTTTCACAGTGGATCAGGATCCTGCCAGGTGTGTTTGGGTTTTTCACAGTGCATCAGTGTCCTGCCAGGTTTGTATGGCGTTTTCACAATGTATCAGGATCCTTCCAGGTGTGTATGGGGGTTCACTGTGGATCAGGATCCTGCCAGGTGTGTATGGGGTTTAACAGTGTATCAGGATCCTGCCAAATGTGAACGTTGTTTCACAGTGGATCTGGATCCTGCCAGGTGTGTATGGGAGTTTCACAGTGGATCAGCAACCTGCCAGGTGTGTATGGGGTTTCACAGTGTATCAGGATCCTGCCAGGTGTGTACGGGGTTTTCACAGTGAATCAGGATCCTGCCAGTAGAGTTTGGGGTTTTCACAGTTGATCAGGATCCTGCCAGGTGTGTATGGGGTTTTCACAGTGGATCAGGATCCTGCCACATGTGTATGGGTTTTCACAGAGTATCATGATCTTGCCAGGTGTGTATGGGTTTTCACAGTGTATCATGATCTTGCCAGATTTGTTTGGGGTTTTCACGATGTATCAGGATCCTGCCAGGTGCGCATGGGTGTTTCACAGTGCATCAGGATCCTGCCAGGTGTGTATGGGGTTTCACAGTGGATCAGGATCCTGCCAGGTGTTTATGGGGTTTTCACAGTGTATCAGTATCCTGCCAGGTGCGTACGGGTTCTCACAGAGTATCAGGATCCTGCCAGGTGTGTATGGGGGTTTCACAGTGTAACACGATTCAGCAAGGTGTGTATGAGGGTTTCACAGTGTAACAGGATCTGCCAGGTGTGTATGAGGGTTTCACAGTGGATCAGGATCCTGCCAGGTGTGTATGGGGCTTTCACAGTGTATCAGGATCCTGCCAGGTGTGAATGGGGCTTTCACAGTGTATCAGGAACCTGCCAGGTGTGTATGGTCTTCACAGTGGATCAGGATACTGCCAGGTGTGTGTGGCGGTTTCACAGTGTATCAGGATCCTGCCAGGTGTGTATGGGGTTTTCACATTGGATCAGGATCCTGCCAGGTGTGTATGGGGTTTTCACAAAGTATCAGGATCTGCCAGGTGTGTATGGGGGTTTCACAGTGTATCAGGATCTGCCAGGTGTGTATGGGGTTTCACAGTGCATCAGGATCCTGCCAGGTGTGTATGAGGTTTCACAGTGTATCTGGATTCTGCCAGGTGTGAGTGGGGTATTCACAGTGTATCAGGATCCTTCCAGGATTGTATGGGGGTTTCCCAGTGGATCAGGATCCTGCCAGGTGTGTATGGGGTTTCACAGTGTATCAGGATCCTGCCACATGTGTATGGGGTTTCCACAGTGTATCAGGATCCGGCCAGGCCTGTATGGGGGTTTCACAGTGCAACAGGATCTGCCAGGTGTGCAGGGGGTTTCTCAGTGGATCAGGATCCTGCCAGGTGAGTATGGGGTTTTCACAGTGTATCAGGATCTGCCAGGTGTTTATGGGGTTTTCACAGAGGATCAGGATGCTGCCAGGTGTGTTTGGGGTTTTCACAGTGTATCAGGAGACTTCCAGGTGTGTATGGGGGTTTCACAGTGGATCAGGATCCTGCCAGGTGTGTATGAGGTTTCACAGTGTATCTGGATTCTGCCAAATGTGAACGGGGTTTCACAGTGGATCAGGATTCTGCCAGGTGTGTGTGTGGGGGTTTCACAGTGGATCAGGAACCTGCCAGGTGTGTATGGGGTTTTACAGTGCATCAGGATCCTGCCAGGTGTGTACGGGGTTTTAACAGTGGATCGGGATCATGCCAGTTGTGTATGGGGTTTTCACAGTGGATCAGGATCCTGCCAGGTGTGTATGGGTTTTTCACAGTGGATCAGTATCCTGCCACGTGTGTATGGGTTTTCACAGTGCATCATGATCTTGCCAGGTGTGTATGGGTTTCCACAGTGTATCATGATCTTGCCAGGTGTGTATGGGGTTTTCACGATGTATCAGGATCCTGCCAGGTGTGCATGGGTGTTTCACAGTGCATCAGGATCCTGCCAGGTCTGTTTGGGGTTTTCACAGTGCATCAGGATCCTGCCAGGTGTGTACAGGGTTTTCTCAGTGTATCAGGTTCCTGCCAGGTGTGTATGGTGTTTCACAGTGGATCAGGATCCTGCCAGTTGTTTATGGGGTTTTCACAGTGGATCAGGATCCTGCCAGGTGTGTACGGGTTTTCACAGAGTATCAGGATCCGACCAGGTGTGTATGGGGGTTTCACAGTGTAACAGGATCCTGCAAGGTGTGTATGGGGTTTCACAGTGTATCTGGATCCTGCCAAATGAGAACGGGTTTTCACAGACTATCAGGATCCTACCAGGTGTGTATGGGGCTTTCACAGTGGATCAGGATCCTTCCACGTGTGTATGGGGTTTCACAGTGTATCAGGATCCTGCCAAATGTGAACGGGGTTTCACAGTGGATCAGGATCCTGCCAGGTGTGTATGGCGGTTTCACAGTTGATCAGGAACCTGCCAGGTGTGTACGGGGTTTCACAGTGTATCAGGATCCTGCCAGGTGTGTACGTGGTTTTCACAGTGGATCAGGATCATGCCGGTTGTGTATGGGGTTTTCACAGTGGATCAGGATCCTGCCAGGTGTGTATGGGGTTTACACAGTGGATCAGGATCCTGCCACGTGTGTATGGGTTTTCACAGTGAATCATGATCTTGCCAGGTGTGTATGGGTTTTCACAGTGTATCATGATCTTGCCAGTTGTGTATGGGGTTTTCACGATGCATCAGGATCCTGTCAGGTCTGTTTGGGATTTTCACAGTGCATCAGGATCCTGCCAGGTGTGTATGGGGTTTTCACATTGTATCAGGATCCTGTCAGGTGTGTATGGGGTTTCACAGTGGATCAGGATCCTGCCAGGTGTTTATGGGGTTTTCACAGAGTATCAGGATCCTGCCAGGTGTGTATGGGGGTTTCGCAGTGTAACAGGAAATTGCAAGGTTTGTTTGGGGGTTTCACAGTGTAACAGGATCTTCCAGGTGTGTATGGGGGTTTCACAGTGGATCAGGGTCCTGCCAGGTGTGAATGGTGTTTTCACAGTGGATCAGGATCCTGCCAGGTGTGTTTGGGGGTTTCACAGTGTATCGGGATCCTGCCAGGTGTGTATGGGGTTTTCACAGTGGATCAGGATCCTGCCAGGTGTGTCTGGGGTTTTCACAGAGTATCAGGCACTGCCAGGTGTGTTTGGGGGTTTCACAGTGTATCAGGATCTGCCAGGTTTGTATGGGGGTTTCACAGTGGATCTGGATCCTGCCTGGTGTGTCTGGGGTTTTCACAGAGTATCAGGATCTGCCAGGCCTGTATGGGGGTTTCACAGTGGATCAGGATCCTGCCAGGTGTGTATGGGCTATCACAGTGTATCAGGATACTTCCAGGTGTGTATGGGGGTTTCACAGTGGATCAGGATCCTGCCAGGTGTGTATGGGGTTTCACAGTGGATCAGGATCCTGCCAGGTGTGTCTGGGGGTTTCACAGTGGATGAGGAACCTGCCAGGTGTGTATGGGGTTTCACAGTGTATCAGGATCCTGCCAGGTGTGTATGAGGTTTCACAGAGTATCTGGATTCTGCCAAATGTGAACGGGGTTTCACAGTGGATCAGGATTCTGCCAGGTGTGTGTGGGGGTTTCACAGTGGATCAGGAACCTGCCAGGTGTGTATGGGGTTTTACAGTGCATCAGGATCCTGCCAGGTGTGTACGGGGTTTTAACAGTGGATCGGGATCATGCCAGTTGTGTATGGGGTTTTCACAGTGGATCAGGATCCTGCCAGGTGTGTATGGGTTTTTCACAGTGGATCAGTATCCTGCCACGTGTGTATGGGTTTTCACAGTGCATCACGATCTTGCCAGGTGTGTATGGGTTTCCACAGTGTATCATGATCTTGCCAGGTGTGTATGGGGTTTTCACGATGTATCAGGATCCTGCCAGGTGTGCATGGGTGTTTCACTGTGCATCAGGATCCTGCCAGGTCTGTTTGGGGTTTTCACAGTGCATCAGGATCCTGCCAGGTGTGTACAGGGTTTTCTCAGTGTATCAGATTCCTGCCAGGTGTGTATGGTGTTTCACAGTGGATCAGGATCCTGCCAGTTGTTTATGGGGTTTTCACAGTGGATCAGGATCCTGCCAGGTGTGTACGGGTTTTCACAGAGTATCAGGATCCGACCAGGTGTGTATGGGGGTTTCACAGTGTAACAGGATCCTGCAAGGTGTGTATGGGGTTTCACAGTGTATCTGGATCCTGCCAAATGAGAACGGGTTTTCACAGACTATCAGGATCCTACCAGGTGTGTATGGGGCTTTCACAGTGGATCAGGATCCTTCCACGTGTGTATGGGGTTTCACAGTGTATCAGGATCCTGCCAAATGTGAATGGGGTTTCACAGTGGATCAGGATCCTGCCAGGTGTGTATGGCGGTTTCACAGTTGATCAGGAACCTGCCAGGTGTGTACGGGGTTTCACAGTGTATCAGGATCCTGCCAGGTGTGTACGTGGTTTTCACAGTGGATCAGGATCATGCCGGTTGTGTATGGGGTTTTCACAGTGGATCAGGATCCTGCCAGGTGTGTATGGGGTTTACACAGTGGATCAGGATCCTGCCACGTGTGTATGGGTTTTCACAGTGAATCATGATCTTGCCAGGTGTGTATGGGTTTTCACAGTGTATCATGATCTTGCCAGTTGTGTATGGTGTTTTCACGATGCATCAGGATCCTGTCAGGTCTGTTTGGGATTTTCACAGTGCATCAGGATCCTGCCAGGTGTGTATGGGGTTTTCACATTGTATCAGGATCCTGTCAGGTGTGTATGGGGTTTCACAGTGGATCAGGATCCTGCCAGGTGTTTATGGTGTTTTCACAGAGTATCAGGATCCTGCCAGGTGTGTATGGGGGTTTCGCAGTGTAACAGGAAATTGCAAGGTTTGTTTGGGGGTTTCACAGTGTAACAGGATCTGCCAGGTGTGTATGGGGGTTTCACAGTGGATCAGGGTCCTGCCAGGTGTGTATGGGGTTTTCACAGTGGATCAGGATCCTGCCAGGTGTGTTTGGGGGTTTCACAGTGTATCGGGATCCTGCCAGGTGTGGATGGGGTTTTCACAGTGGATCAGGATCCTGCCAGGTGTGTCTGGGGTTTTCACAGAGTATCAGGCTCTGCCAGGTGTGTTTGGGGGTTTCACAGTGTATCAGGATCTGCCAGGTGTGTATGGGGGTTTCACAGTGGATCTGGATCCTGCCTGGTGTGTCTGGGGTTTTCACAGAGTATCAGGATCTGCCAGGTGTGTATGGGGCTTTCACAGTGGATCAGGATCCTGCCAGGTGTGTATGGGCTATCACAGTGTATCAGGATACTTCCAGGTGTGTATGGAGGTTTCACAGTGGATCAGGATCCTGCCAGGTGTGTATGGGGTTTCACAGTGGATCAAGATCCTGCCAGGTGAGTCTGGGGGTTTCACAGTGGATGAGGAACCTGCCAGGTGTGTATGGGGTTTCACAGTGTATCAGGATCCTGCCAGGTGTGTACGGGGTTTTCACAGTGGATCAGGATCCTGCCAGTTGTGTATGGGGTTTTCACAGTGGATCAGTATCCTGCCAGGTGTGTATGGGGTTTTCACAGTGGATCAGGATCCTGCCACGTGTGTATAGGTTTTCACAGTGCATCAGGATCCTGCCAGGTGTGTTTGCGGTTTTCACAGTGTATCAGGATCCTGCCAGATGTCTATCAGGTTCACACAGTGTAACAGGATCCTGCCAGGTGAGTATGGGGTTTCACAGTGTATCAGGATCCTGCCAGGTGTGTATGGGTGTTTCCCAGTGGATCAGGATACTGCCAGGTGTTAATGGCGTTTCCACAGTGTATCAGGATCTGCCAGGTGTGGAGGGGGTTTCACAGTGGATCAGGATCCTGCCAGGTCTGGATCGGGTTTTCGCAGTGTATCAGGATCTGCCAGGTGTTTATGGGGATTTCACAGTGGATCAGGATCCTGCCAGGTGTGTTTGGGGTTTTCACAGTGCATCAGTGTCCTGCCAGGTTTGTATGGCGTTTTCACAATGTATCAGGATCCTTCCAGGTGTGTATGGGGGTTCACAGTGGATCAGGATCCTGCCAGGTGTGTATGGGGATTCACAGTGTATCAGGATCCTGCCAAATGTGAACGTTGTTTCACAGTGGATCAGGAACCTGCCAGGTGTTTATGGGGTTTTCACAGTGTATCATGATCCTGCCAGGTGTGTACGGGTTCTCACAGAGTATCAGGATCCTGCCAGGTGTGTATGGGGGTTTCACAGTGTAACACGATCCAGCAAGGTGTGTATGAGGGTTTCACAGTGTAGCAGGATCTGCCAGGTGTGTATGAGGGTTTCACAGTGGATCAGGATCCTGCCAGGTGTGTATGGGGTTTTCACAGTGTATCAGGATCCTGCCAGGTGTGAATGGGGCTTTCACAGTGTATCAGGAACCTGCCAGGTGTGTATGGTCTTCACAGTGGATCAGGATACTGCCAGGTGTGTGTGGCGGTTTCTCAGTGTATCAGGATCCTGCCAGGTGTGTATGGGGTTTTCACATTGGATCAGGATCCTGCCAGTTGTGTATGGGGTTTTCACAGAGTATCAGGATCTGCCAGGTGTGTATGGGGGTTTCACAGTGCATCAGGATCTGACAGGTGTATATGGGGTTTCACAGTGTATCAGGATCCTGCCAAATGTGAACGGGTTTTCACAGTGCATCAGGATCCTGCCAGGTGTGAATGGGGTATTCACAGTGTGTGAGGATCCTTCGAGGTATGTATGGGGGTTTCCCAGTGGATCAACAAAGAACAAAGAACAAAGAACAAAGATAATTACAGCACAGGAACAGGCCCTTCGGCCCTCCAAGCCTGCGCCGATCCAGATCCTCTCTCTAAACATGTCGCCTATTTTCTAAGCTTCTGTATCTATTTTCTTCCTGCCCATTCATGTATCTGTCTAGATACATCTTAAAAGACGCCATCGTGCCCGCATCTACCACCTCCGCTGGCAATGCGTTCCAGGTGCCCACCACCCTCTGCGTAAAGAACTTTCCACGCATATCCCCCCTAAACTTTTCCCCTTTCACTTTGAACTCGTGTCCTCTAGTAATTGAAACCCCCACTCAGGGAAAAAGCCTCTTGCTATCCACCCTGTCTATACCTCTCATGATTTTGTACACCTCAATCAGGTCCCCCCTCAACCTCCGTCTTTCTAATGAAAATAATCCTAATCTGCTCAACCTCTCTTCATAGCTAGCGCCCTCCATACCAGGCAACATCCTGGTGAACCTCCTCTGCACCCTTTCCAAAGCATCCATATCCTTTTGATAATGTGGCGACCAGAACTGTACGCAGTATTCCAAATGTGGCCGAACCAAAGTCCTATACAACTGTAACATGACCTGCCAACTCTTGTACTCAATGCCCCGTCCGATGAAGGAAAGCATGCCGTATGCCTTCTTGACCACTCTATTTACCTGCGTTGCCACCTTCAGGGAACAGTGGACCTGAACACCCAAATCTCTCTGGACATCAATTTTCCCCAGGACTTTTCCATTTACTGTATAGTTCACTCTTGAATTGGATCTTCCAAAATGCATCACCTCGCATTTGCCCTGATTGAACTCCATCTGAGATTTCTCTGCCCAACTCTCCAATCTATCTATATTCTGCTGTATTCTCTGACAGTCCCCTTCACTATCTGCTACTCCACCAATCTTAGTGTCGTCTGCAAATTTGCTAATCAGTCCACCTATACTTTCCTCCAAATCATTAATGTATATCACGAACAACAGTGGTCCCAGCACGGATCCCTGTGGAACACCACTGGTCACACGTCTCTATTTTGAGAAACTCCCTTCTACTGCTACTCTCTGTCTCCTGTTGCCCAGCCAGTTCTTTATCCATCTAGCTAGTACACCCTGGACCCCATGGGCCTTCGCTTTCTCCATCAGCCTACCTTGGGGAACCTTATCAAACGCCTTACTGAAGTCCATGTATATGACATCTACAGCCCTTCCCTCATCAATCAACTTTGTCATTTCCTCAAAGAATTCTATTAAGTTGGTTAGACATGACCTTCCCTGCACAAAACCATGTTGCCTATCACTGATGAGCCCATTTTCTTCCAAATGGGAATAGATCCTATCCCTCAGTATCTTCTCCAGCAGCTTCCCTACCACTGACGTCAGGCTCACCGGTCTATAATTACCTGGATTATCCCTGCTACCCTTCTTAAACAAGGGGACAACATTAGCAATTCTCCAGTCCTCCGGGACGTCACCCGTGTTTAAGGATGCTGCAAAGATATCTGTTAAGGCCCCAGCTATTTCCTCTCTCGCTTCCCTCGGTAACCTGGGATAGATCCCATCCGGACCTGGGGACTTGTCCACCTTAATGCCCTTTAGAATACCCAACACTTCCTCCCTCCTTATGCCGACTTGACCTAGAGTAATCAAACATCTGTTCCTAACCTCAACATCCGTCATGTCCCTCTCCTCGGTGAATACCGATGCAAAGTACTCGTTTAGAATCTCACCCATTTTCTCTGAGTCCAAGCATAACATTCCTCCTTTGTCCTTTAGTGGGCCAATCCTTTCTCTAGTTACCCTCTTTCTCCTTATATATGAATAAAAGTCTTTGGGATTTTCCTTAACCCTGTAGGCTAAAGATATTTCATGACCCCTTTTAGCCCTCTTAATTCCTCGTTTCAGATTGGTCCTACATTCCCGATATTCTTTCAAAGCTTCGTCTTTCATCAGCCGCCTAGACCTTATGTATGCTTCCTTTTTCCTCTTAGCTAGTCTCACAATTTCACCTGTCATCCATGGTTCCCTAATCTTGCCATTTCTATCCCTCATTTTCACAGGAACATGTCTCTCCTGCACGCTAATCAACCTCTCTTTCAAAGCCTCCCACATATCACATGTGGATTTACCTTCAAACAGCTGCTCCCAATCTACATTTCCCAGCTCCTGCCGAATTTTGGTATAGTTGGCCTTCCCCCAATTTAGCACTCTTCCTTTAGGACCACTCTCGTCTTTGTCCATGAGTATTTTAAAGCTTACGGAATTGTGATCACTATTCCCAAAGTAGTCCCCTACTGAAACTTCAACAACCTGGCCGGGCTCATTCCCCAACACCAGGTCCAGTATGGCCCCTTCCCGAGTTGGACTATTTACATACTGCTCTAGAAAACCCTCCTGGATGCTCCTTACAAATTCTGCTCCATCTGGACCTCTAACACTAAGCGAATCCCAGTCAATGTTGGGAAAATTAAAATCTCCTATCACCACCACCCTGTTGCTCCTACATCTTTCCATAATCTGTTTACATATTTGTACCTCTATCTCACGCTCGCTGTTGGGAGGCCTGTAGTACAGCCCCAACATTGTTACCGCACCCTTCCTATTTCTGAGTTCTGTCCATATTGCCTCACTGCTCGAGTCCTCCATAGTGCCCTCCTTCAGCACAGCTGTGATATCCTCTTTTACCAGTAATGCAACTCCTCCACCCCTTTTACCTCCCTCTCTATCCCGCCTGAAGCATCGATATCCTGGGATATTTAGTTGTCAATCATGCCCTTCCCTCAACCAAGTCTCAGTAATAGCAATAACATCATACTCCCAGGTACTAATCCAAGCCCTAAGTTCATCTGCCTTACCAACTACACTTCTTGCATTAAAGCAAATGCACCTCAGACCACCAGTCCCTTTATATTCATCTGCTCCCTGCCTGCTCTTCCCCTTAGTCACACTGACTTCATTATCTAGTTTCTTACAGGCTTTTGTTACTAACTCCTCACTGTCAACTGACCTCAATTGGTTCCCATCCCCCTGCCACATTAGTTTAAACCCTCCCCAACAGCGTTAGCAAAAGCACCTCCAAGGACATTGGTTCCAGTCCGGCCCAGGTGTAGACAGTCCAATTCGTAATAGTCCCACCTCCCCCAGAACCGGTCCCAATGTCCCAAAAATCTGAATCCTGCCAGGTGTGTATGGGGTTTCACAGTGTATCAGGATCCTGCCACATGTGTATGGGGTTTCCACGGTGTATCAGGATCCAGCCAGGCCTGTATGGGGGTTTCACAGTGCAACAGGATCTGCCAGGTGTGTAGGGGGTTTCTCAGTGGATCAGGATCCTGCCAGGTGAGTATGGGGTTTTCACAGTGTATCAGGATCTGCCAGGTGTTCATGGGGTTTTCACAGAGGATCAGGATGCTGCCAGGTGTGTTTGGGGTTTTCACAGTGTATCAGGAGACTTCCAGGTGTGTATGGGGGTTTCACAGTGGATCAGGATCCTGCCAGGTGTGTATGAGGGTTCACAGTGTATCTGGATTCTGCCAAATGTGAACGGGGTTTCACAGTGGATCAGGATTCTGCCAGGTGTGTGTGGGAGTTTCACAGTGGATCAGGAACCTGCCAGGTGTGTATGGGGTTTCACAGTGCATCAGGATCCTGCCAGGTGTGTACGGGGTTTTAACAGTGGATCGGGATCATGCCAGTTGTGTATGGGGTTTTCACAGTGGATCAGGATCCTGCCAGGTGTGTATGGGTTTTTCACAGTGGATCAGTATCCTGCCACGTGTGTATGGGTTTTCACAGTGCATCATGATCTTGCCAGGTGTGTATCGGTTTTCACAGTGTATCATGATCTTACCAGGTGTGCATGGGGTTTTCACGATGTATCAGGATCCTGCCAGGTGTGCATGGGTGTTTCACAGTGCATCAGGATCCTGCCAGGTGTGTATGGGGTTTTCACAGTGTATCAGGATCCTGCCAAGTGTGTATGGTGTTTCACAGTGGATCAGGATCCTGCCAGTTGTTTATGGGGTTTTCACAGTGTATCAGGATCCTGCCAGGTGTGTACGGGTTTTCACAGAGTATCAGGATCCTACCAGGTGTGTATGGGGGTTTCACAGTGTAACAGGATCCTGCAAGGTGTGTATGGGGTTTCACAGTGTATCTGGATCCTGCCAAATGAGAACGGGGTTTCACAGTGGATCAGGATTCTGCCAGGTGTGTATGGGTTCTCACAGTGTATCATGATCTTACCAGGTGTGTATGGGGTTTTCACGATGTATCAGGATCCTGCAAGGTGTGCATGGGTGTTTCACAGTGCATCAGGTTCCTGCCAGGTCTGTCTGGGGTTTTCACAGTGTATCAGGATCCTGCCAGGTGTGTATGGTGTTTCACAGTGGATCAGGATCCTGCCAGTTGTTTATGGGGTTTTCACAGTGTATCAGGATCCTGCCAGATGTGTACGAGTTTTCACAGAGTATCAGGATCCTGCCAGGTGTGTATGGGGGTTTCACTGTGTAACAGGATCCTGCAAGGTGTGTATGGGGGTTTCACAGTGTAAAAGGATCTGCCAGGTGTGTATGGGGGTTTCACAGTGGATCAGGATCCTGCCAGGTGTGTATGGGGTTTTCACAGTGTATTAGGATCCTGCCAGGTGTGAATGGGGTTTTCACAGTGTATCAGGATCCTGCCATGTGTGTATGGGTCTTCACAGTGGATCAGGATCCTGCCAGGTGTGTATGGGAGTTTCACAGTGTATCAGGATCCTGCCAGGTGTGTATGGGGTTTTCACAGTGGATCGGGATCCTGCCAGGTGTGTATGGTTTTTTCACAGAGTATCAGTATCTGCCAGGTGTGTATGGGGGTTTCACAGTGTATTAGGATCTGCCAGCTGTGTTTGGGGGTTTCACAGTGGATCAGGATCCTGCCAGGTGTGGCTGGGGTTTTCACAGAGTATCAGGATCTGCCAGGTGTGTATGGGGTTTTCACAGTGGATCAGGATCCTGCCAGGTGTGTATGGGCTATCGCAGTGTATCAGGATCCTTCCAGGTGTGTATGGGGGTTTCACAGTGGATCAGGATCCAGCCAGGTGTGTATGGGGTTTCACAGTGTATCAGGATCCTGCCAAATGTGAACGGGGTTTCAAAGTGGATCAGGATTCTGCCAGGTGTGCATGGGGGTTTCACAGTGGATGAGGTAACTGCCAGGTGTGTATGGGGTTTCACAGTGTATCAGGATCCTGCCATGTGTGTACGGGGTTTTCACAGTGGATCAGGATCCTGCCAGTTGTGTATGGGGTTTTCACAGTGGATCAGGATCCTGCCAGGTGTGTATGCGTTTTTCACAGTGTATCAGGATCCTGCCAGTTGTGTATGGGGTTTCACAGTCCATCAGGATCCTGCCACGTGTGTATGAGGTTTTCACAGTGGATCCGGATCCTGCCAGGTGTGTATGGGATTTTCACAGTGGATCAGGATCCTGCCAGGTGTGTATGGGGTTTCACAGTGGATCAGGATCCTGCCAGGTCTGTATGGGGTTTTGACAGTGTATCATGATCTTGCCAGGTGTGTATGGGGTTTCACATTCGATCAGGATCCTGCCAGGTGTGTATGGGGTTTTCACAGTGGATCAGGATCCTGTCACGTGAGTATGGGGTTTCACAGTGCATCAGGATCCTGCCAGGTGTGTTTGGGGTTTTCACAGTGTATCATGATCTTGGCAGGAGTGTATGGGGGTTTCACAGCGCATCAGGATCCTGCCAGGTGTGTATGGGGTTTCACAGTGGATCAGGATCCTGCCAGGTGTGTATGGGGTTTTCACAGAGTATCAAGATCTGCCAGGTGTGTATGGGGGTTTCACAGTGTATCAGGATCTGCCAGCTGTGTTTGGGGGTTTCACAGTGGATCAGGATCCTGCCAGGTGTGTCTGGGGTTTTCACACAGTATCAGGATCTGCCAGGTGTGTATGGGGTTTTCACAGAGGATCAGGGTCCTGCCAGGTGTGTATGGGCTATCGCAGTGTATCAGGATCCTTCCAGGTGTGCATGGGGGTTTCAGAGTGGATCAGGATCCAGCCAGGTGTGTATGGGGTTTCACAGTGTATCAGGATCCTGCCAAATGTGAACGGGTTTTCACAGTGGATCAGGATTCTGCCAGGTGTGTATGGGGGTTTCACAGTGGATGAGGAAACTGCCAGGTGTGTATGGGGTTTCACAGTGAATCAGGATCCTGCCATGTGTGTACGGGGTTTTCACAGTGGGTCAGGATCCTGCCAGTTGTGTATGGGATATTCACAGTGGATCAGGATCCTGCCAGGTGTGTATGGGATTTTCACAGTGTATCAGGATCCTGCCAGTTGTGTCTGGGGTTTCACAGTCCATCAGGATCCTGCCACGTGTGTATGAGGTTTTCACAGTGGATCCGGATCCTGCCAGGTGTGTATGGGATTTTCACAGTGGATCAGGATCCTGCCAGGTGTGTATGGGGTTTCACAGTGGATCAGGATCCTGCCAGGTCTGTATGGGGTTTTGGCAGTGTATCATGATCTTGCCAGGTGTGTATGGGGTTTCACATTCGATCAGGATCCTGCCAGGTGTGTATGGGGTTTTCACAGTGGATCAGGATCCTGCCACGTGTGCATGGGTTTTCACAGTGTATCATGATCATGCCAGGTGTGTATGAGTTTTCACAGTGTATCATGAACTTGCCAGGTGTGTATGGGGTTTTCACGATGTATCAGGATCCTGCCAGGTGTGCATGGGGTTTCACAGTGCATCAGGATGCTGCCAGGTGTGTATGGGGGTTTCACATTGGATCAGGATCCTGCCAGGTGTGTATGGGGTTTCACAGTGTATCAGGATCCTGCCAAATGTGAACGGGATTTCACAGTGGATCAGGATTCTGCCAGGTGTGTATGGGGGTTTCACAGTGGATGAGGAAACTGCAAGGTGTGTATGGGGTTTCACGGTGTATCAGGATCCTGCCATGTGTGTACGGGGTTTTCACAGTGGATCAGGATTCTGCCAGTTGTGTCTGGGGTTTTCACAGTGGATCAGGATCCTGCCAGGTGTGTCTGGGTTTTTCACAGTGTATCAGGATCCTGCCAGTTGTGTATGGGGTTTCACAGTCCATCAGCATCCTGCAACGTGTGTATGAGGTTTTCACAGTGGATCCGGATCCTGCCAGGTGTGTATGGGATTTTCACAGTGGATCAGAATCCTGACAGGTGTGTATGGGTTTTCACAGTGGATCAGGATCCTGCCAGGTCTGTATGGGGTTTTGACAGTGTATCATGATCTTGCCAGGTGTGTATGTGGTTTCACAGTGCATCAGGATCCTGCCAGGTGTGTTTGGGGTTTTCACAGTGTATCATGATCTTGGCAGGTGTGTATGGGGGTTTCACAGGGCATCAGGATCCTGCCAGGTGTGTATGGGGTTTCACAGTGGATCAGGATCCTGCCAAATGTGAACGGGGTTTCAAAGTGGATCAGGATTCTGCCAGGTGTGCATGGGGGTTTCACAGTGGATGAGGTAACTGCCAGGTGTGTATGGGGTTTCACAGCGTATCAGGATCCTGCCATGTGTGTACGGGGTTTTCACAGTGGATAAGGATCCTGCCAGTTGTGTATGGGGTTTTCACAGTGGATCAGGATCCTGCCAGGTGTGTATGGGTTTTTCACAGTGTATCAGGATCCTGCCAGTTGTGTATGGGGTTTCACAGTCCATCAGGATCCTGCCACGTGTGTATGAGGTTTTCACAGTGGATCCGGATCCTGCCAGGTGTGTATGGGATTTTCACAGTGGATCAGGATCCTGCCAGGTGTGTATGGGGTTTCACAGTGGATCAGGATCCTGCCAGGTCTGTATGGGGTTTTGACAGTGTATCATGATCTTGCCAGGTGTGTATGGGGTTTCACATTCGATCAGGATCCTGCCAGGTGTGTATGGGGTTTTCACAGTGGATCAGGATCCTGTCACGTGAGTATGGGATTTCACAGTGCACCAGGATCCTGCCAGGTGTGTTTGGGGTTTTCACAGTGTATCATGATCTTGGCAGGTGTGTATGGGGGTTTCACAGCGCATCAGGATCCTGCCAGGTGTGTATGGGGTTTCACAGTGGATCAGGATCCTGCCAGGTGTGTATGGGGTTTTCACAGAGTATCAAGATCTGCCAGGTGTGTATGGGGGTTTCACAGTGTATCAGGATCTGCCAGCTGTGTTTGGGGGTTTCACAGTGGATCAGGATCCTGCCAGGTGTGTCTGGGGTTTTCACACAGTATCAGGATCTGCCAGGTGTGTATGGGGTTTTCACAGAGGATCAGGATCCTGCCACGTGTGTGTGGGCTATCGCAGTGTATCAGGATCCTTCCAGGTGTGTATGGGGGTTTCACAGTGGATCAGGATCCAGCCAGGTGTGTATGGGGTTTCACAGTGTATCAGGATCCTGCCAAATGTGAGCGGGTTTTCACAGTGGATCAGGATTCTGCCAGGTGTGTATGGGGGTTTCACAGTGGATGAGGAAACTGCCAGGTGTGTATGGGGTTTCACAGTGAATCAGGATGCTGCCATGTGTGTACGGGGTTTTCACAGTGGATCAGGATCCTGCCAGGTGTGTATGGGATTTTCACAGTGTATCAGGATCCTGCCAGTTGTTTCTGGGGTTTCACAGTCCATCAGGATCCTGCCACGCGTGTATGAGGTTTTCACAGTGGATCCGGATCCTGCCAGGTGTGTATGGGATTTTCACAGTGGATCAGGATCTTGCCAGGTGTGTATGGGGTTTCACATTCGATCAGGATCCTGCCAGGTGTGTATGTGGTTTTCACAGTGGATCAGGATCCTGCCACGTGAGTATGGGGTTTCACAGTGCATCAGGATCCTGCCAGGTGTGTATGGGGTTTCACAGTGGATCAGGATCCTGCCAGGTGTGTACGGGGTTTTCAAAGTGGATCAGGATCCTGCCACGTGTGCATGGGTTTTCACAGTGTATCATGATCATGCCAGGTGTGTATGAGTTTTCAAAGAGTATCATGAACTTGCCAGGTGTGTATGGGGTTTTCACGATGTATCAGGATCCTGCCAGGTGTGCATGGGGTTTCACAGTGCATCAGGATGCTGCCAGGTGTGCTTGGGGGTGTCACAGTGTATCAGGATCCTGCTAAATGTGAACGGGGTTTCACAGTGGATCAGGATTCTGCCAGGTGTGTATGGGGGTTTCACAGTGGATGAGGAAACTGCCAGGTGTGTCTGGGGTTTCACAGTGTATCAGGATCCTGCCATGTGTGTACGGGGTTTTCACAGTGGATCAGGATCCTGCCAGTTGTGTATGGGGTTTTCACAGTGGATCAGGATCCTGCCAGGTGTGTATGGGTTTTTCACAGTGTATCAGGATCCTGCCAGTTGTGTATGGGGTTTCACAGTCCATCAGCATCCTGCAACGTGCGTATGAGGTTTTCACAGTGGATCCGGATCCTGCCAGGTGTGTATGGGATTTTCACACTGGATCAGAATCCTGCCAGGTGTGTATGGGGTTTCACAGTGGATCAGGATCCTGCCAGGTCTGTATGGGGTTTTGACAGTGTATCATGATCTTGCCAGGTGTGTATGGGGTTTCACAGTGCATCAGGATCCTGCCAGGTGTGTTTGGGGTTTTCACAGTGTATCATGATCTTGGCAGGTGTGTATGGGGGTTTCACAGGGCATCAGGATCCTGCCAGGTGTGTATGGGGTTTCACAGTGGATCAGGATCCTGCCAGGTGTGCATGGGGTTTTCACAGAGTATCAAGATCTGCCAGGCGTGTATGGGGGTTTCACATTGTATCAGGATCTGCCAACTGTGTTTGGGGGTTTCACAGTGGATCAGGATCCTGCCAGGTGTGTCTGGGGTTTACACAGAGTATCAGGATCTGCCAGGTGTGTATGGGGTTTTCACAGTGGATCAGGATCCTGCCAGGTGTGTATGGGCTATCGCAGTGTATCAGGATCCTTCCAGGTGTGTATGGGGGTTTCACAGTGGATCAGGATCCTGCCAGGTGTGTCTGGGGTTTCACAGTGTATCAGGATCCTGCCAAATGTGATCGGGTTTTCACAGTGGATCAGGATTCTGCCAGGTGTGTATGGGGGTTTCACAGTGGATGAGTAAACTGCCATGTGTGTGCGGGGTTTTCACAGTGGGTCAGGATCCTGCCAGTTGTGTGTGGGGTTTTAACAGTGGATCAGGATCCTGCCATGTGTGTTTGGGATTTTCACAGTCTATCAGTATCCTGCCAGTTGTGTCTGGGGTTTCACAGTCCATCAGGATCCTGCCAGGTGTGTATGGGTTTTTCACAGTGTATCAGGATTCTGCCAGTTGTGTATGGGGTTTCACATTCCATCAGGATCCTGCCACGTGTGTATGAGGATTTCACAGTGGATCCGGATCCTGCCAGGTGTGCATGGGATTTTCACAGTGGATCAGGATCCTGCCAGGTGTGTATGGGGTTTCACAGTGGATCAGGATCCTGCCAGGTCTGTATGGGGTTTTGACAGTGTATCATGATCTTGCCAGGTGTGTATGGGGTTTCACATTCGATCAGGATTCTGCTAAGTGTGTATGGGGTTTTCACAGTGCATCAGGATCCTGCCACGTGAGTATGGGGTTTCACAGTGCATCAGGATCCTGCCAGGTGTGTTTAGGGTTTTCAAAGTGTATCATGATCTTGGCAGGTGTGTATGGGGGTTTCAAAGGGCATCGGGATCCTGCCAGGTGTGTATGGGGTTTCACAGTGGATCAGGATCCTGCCAGGTGTGTATGGGGTTTTCACAGAGTATCAAGATCTGCCAGGTGTGTATGGGGGTTTCACAGTGTATCAGGATCTGCCAGCTGTGTTTGGGGGTTACACAGTGGATCAGGATCCTGCCAGGTGTGTCTGGGGTTTTCACAGAGTATCAGGATCTGCCAGGTGTGTATGGGGTTTTCACAGTGGATCAGGATCCTGCCAGGTGTGTATGGGCTATCGCAGTGTATCAGGATCCTTCCAGGTCTGTATGGGGGTTTCACAGTGGATGAGGAAACTGCCAGGTGTGTATGGGGTTTCACAGTGAATCAGGATCCTGCCAAATGTGTATACGGGGTTTTCACAGTGGGGCAGGATCCTGCCAGTTGTGTATGCGGTTTTCACAGTGGATCAGGATCCTGCCAGGTGTGTATGGGATTTTCACAGTGTATCAGGATCCTGCCAGTTGTGTCTGGGGTTTCACAGTCCATCAGGATCCTGCTACGTGTGTATGAGGTTTTCACAGTGGATCCGGATCCTGCCAGGTGTGTATGGGATTTTTACAGTGGATCAGGATCCTGCCAGGTGTGTATGGGGTTTCACAGTGGATCAGGATCCAGCCAGGTCTGTATGGGGTTTTGACAGTGTATCATGATCTTGCCAGGTGTGTATGGGGTTTCACATTCGATCAGGATCCTGCCAGGTGTGTATGGAGTTTTCACAGTGGATCAGGATCCTGCCACGTGAGTATGGGGTTTCACAGTGCATCAGGATCCTGCCAGGTGTGTATGGGGTTTTCACAGAGTATCAAGATCTGCCAGGTGTGTATGGGGGTTTCACAGTGTATCAGGATCTGCCAGCTGTGTTTGGGGGTTACACAGTGGATCAGGATCCTGCCAGGTGTGTCTGGGGTTTTCACAGAGTATCAGGATCTGCCAGGTGTGTATGGGGTTTTCACAGTGGATCAGGATCCTGCCAGGTGTGTATGGGCTATCGCAGTGTATCAGGATCCTTCCAGGTCTGTATGGGGGTTTCACAGTGATTCAGGATCCAGCCAGGTGTGCATGGGGTTTCACAGTGTATCAGGATCCTGCAAAATGTGAACGGGTTTTCACAGTGGATCAGGATTCTGCCAGGTGTGTATGGGGGTTTCACAGTGGATGAGGAAACTGCCAGGTGTGTATGGGGTTTCACAGTGAATCAGGATCCTGCCATGTGTATACGGGGTTTTCACAGTGGGGCAGGATCCTGCCAGTTGTGTATGCGGTTTTCACAGTGGATCAGGATCCTGCCAGGTGTGTATGGGATTTTCACAGTGTATCAGGATCCTGCCAGTTGTGTCTGGGGTTTCACAGTCCATCAGGATCCTGCCACGTGTGTATGAGGTTTTCACAGTGGATCCGGATCCTGCCAGGTGTGTATGGGATTTTCACAGTGGATCAGGATCCTGCCAGGTGTGTATGGGGTTTCACAGTGGATCAGGATCCAGCCAGGTCTGTATGGGGTTTTGACAGTCTATCATGATCTTGCCAGGTGTGTATGGGGTTTCACATTCGATCAGGATCCTGCCAGGTGTGTATGGAGTTTTCACAGTGGATCAGGATCCTGCCACGTGAGTATGGGGTTTCACAGTGCATCAGGATCCTGCCAGGTGTGTTTGGGGTTTTCACAGTGTATCATGATCTTGGCAGGTGTGCATGTGGGTTTCACAGGGCATCAGGATCCTGCCAGGTGTGTATGGGGTTTCACAGTGGATCAGGATCCTGCCACGTGTGAATGGGTTTTCACAGTGTATCATGATCATGCCAGGTGTGTATGAGTTTTCACAGTGTATCATGAACTTGCCAGGTGCTTATGGGGTTTTCACGATGTATCAGGATCCTGCCAGGTGTGCATGGGGTTTCACAGTGCATCAGGATGCTGCCAGGTGTGTTTGGGGGTTTCACAGTGGATCAGGATCCTGCCAGGTGTGTATGGGGTTTCACATTGTATCAGGATCCTGCCAAATGTGAACGGGGTTTCACAGTGGATCAGGATTCTGCAAGGTGTGTATGGGGGTTTCACAGTGGATGAGGAAACTGCCAGGTGTGTATGGGGTTTCACAGTGTATCAGGATCCTGCCATGTGTGTACGGGGTTTTCACAGTGGATCAGGATCCTGCCAGTTGTGTATGGGGTTTCCACAGTGGATCAGGATCCTGCCAGGTGTGTATGGGTTTTTCACAGTGTATCAGGATCCTGCCAGTTGTGTATGGGGTTTCACAGTCCATCAGCATCCTGCAACGTGTGTATGAGGTTTTCACAGTGGATCCGGATCCTGCCAGGTGTGTATGGGATTTTCACAGTGGATCAGGATCCTGCCAGGTGTGTATGGGGTTTCACAGTGTATCAGGATCCTGCCATGTGTGTACGGGGTTTTCACAGTGGATCAGGTTCCTGCCAGTTGTGTATGGGGTTTTCACAGTGGATCAGGATCCTGCCAGGTGTGTATGGGTTTTTCACAGTGTATCAGGATCCTGCCAGTTGTGTATGGGGTTTCACAGTCCATCAGGATCCTGCCACGTGTGCATGAGGTTTTCACAGTGGTTCCGGATCCTGCCAGGTGTGCATGGGATTTTCACAGTGGATCAGGATCCTGCCAGGTGTGTATGGGGTTTCACAGTGGATCAGGATCCTGCCAGGTCTGTATGGGTTTTGACAGTGTATCATGATCTTGCCAGGTGTGTATGGGGTTTCACATTCGATCAGGATTCTGCCAGGTGTGTATGGGGTTTTCACAGTGGATCAGGATCCTGCCACGTGAGTATGGGGTTTCACAGTGCATCAGGATCCTGCCAGGTGTGTTTGGGGTTTTCACAGTGTATCATGATCTTGGCAGGTGTGTATGGGGGTTTCACAGGGCATCAGGATCCTGCCAGGTGTGTATGGGGTTTCACAGTGGATCAGGATCCTGCCAGGTGTGTATGGGGTTTTCACAGAGTATCAAGATCTGCCAGGTGTGTATGGGGGTTTCACAGTGTATCAGGATCTGCCAGCTGTGTTTGGGGGTTTCACAGTGGATCAGGATCCTGCCAGGTGTGTCTGGGGTTTTCACAGAGTATCAGGATCTGCCAGGTGTGTATGGGGTTTTCACAGTGGATCAGGATCCTGCCAGGTGTGTATGGGCTATCGCAGTGTATCAGGATCCTTCCAGGTGTGTATGGGGGTTTCACAGTGGATCAGGATCCAGCCAGGTGTGTATGGGGTTTCACAGTGTATCAGGATCCTGCCAAATGTGAAAGGGTTTTCACAGTGGATCAGGATTCTGCCAGGTGTGTATGGGGGTTTCACAGTGGATGAGGAAACTGCCAGGTGTGTATGGGGTTTCACAGTGAATCAGGATCCTGCCATGTGTGTACGGGGTTTTCACAGTGGGTCAGGATCCTGCCAGGTGTGTATGGGATTTTCACAGTGTATCAGGATCCTGCCAGTTGTGTCTGGGGTTTCACAGTCCATCAGGATCCTGCCACGTGTGTATGAGGTTTTCACAGTGGATCCGGATCCTGCCAGGTGTGTATAGGATTTTCACAGTGGATCAGGATCCTGCCAGGTTTGTATGGGGTTTCACAGTGGATCAGGATCCAGCCAGGTCTGTATGGGGTTTTGACAGTGTATCATGATCTTGCCAGGTGTGTATGGGGTTTCACATTCGATCAGGATCCTGCCAGGTGTGTATGGGGTTTTCACAGTGGATCAGGATCCTGCCACGTGAGTATGGGGTTTCACAGTGCATCAGGATCCTGCCAGGTGTGTTTGGGGTTTTCACTGTGTATCATGATCTTGGCAGGTGTGCATGGGGGTTTCACAGGGCATCAGGATCCTGCCAGGTGTGTATGGGGTTTCACAGTGGATCCGGATCCTGCGTGGTGTGCATGGGGTTTTCAAAGTGGATCAGGATCCTGCCACGTGTGAATGGGTTTTCACAGTGTATCATGATCATGCCAGGTGTGTATGAGTTTTCACAGTGTATCATGAACTTGCCAGGTGTGTCTGGGGTTTTCACGATGTATCAGGATCCTGCCAGGTGTGCATGGGGTTTCACAGTGCATCAGGATGCTGCCAGGTGTGTTTGGGGGTTTCACAGTGGATCAGGATCCTGCCAGGTGTGTATGGGGTTTCACATTGTATCAGGATCCTGCCAAATGTGAACGGGGTTTCACAGTGGATCAGGAATCTGCAAGGTGTGTATGGGGGTTTCACAGTGGATGAGGAAACTGCCAGGTGTGTATGGGGTTTCACAGTGTATCAGGATCCTGCCATGTGTGTACGGGGTTTTCACAGTGGATCAGGATCCTGCCAGTTGTGTATGGGGTTTTCACAGTGGATCAGGATCCTGCCAGGTGTGTATGGGTTTTTCACAGTGTATCAGGATCCTGCCAGTTGTGTATGGTGTTTCACAGTCCATCAGCATCCTGCAACGTGTGTATGAGGTTTTCACAGTGGATCCGGATCCTGCCAGGTGTGTATGGGATTTTCACAGTGTATCAGGATCATGCCAGGTGTGTATGGGGTTTCACAGTGGATCAGGATCCTGCCAGGTCTGTATGGGGTTTTGACAGTGTATCATGATCTTGGCAGGTGTGTATGGGGGTTTCACAGGGCATCAGGATCCTGCCAGGTGTGTATGGGGTTTTCACAGAGTATCAGGATCCTGCCACGTGAGTATGGGGTTTCACAGTGTATCAGGATCTGCCAGCTGTGTTTGGGGGTTTCACAGTGGATCAGGATCCTGCCAGGTGTGTCTGGGGTTTTCACAGAGTATCAGGATCTGCCAGGTGTGTATGGGGTTTTCACAGTGGATCAGGATCCTGCCAGGTGTGTATGGGCTATCGCAGTGTATCAGGATCCTTCCAGGTGTGTATGGGGGTTTCACAGTGGATCAGGATCCTGCCAGGTGTGTATGGGGTTTCACAGTGTATCAGGATCCTGCCAAATGTAAACGGGTTTTCACAGTGGATCAGGATTCTGCCAGGTGTGTATGGGGGTTTCACAGTGGATGAGGAAACTGCCAGGTGTGTATGGGGTTTCACAGTGAATCAGGATCCTGCCATGTGTGTACGGGGTTTTCACAGTGGGTCAGGATCCTGCCAGTTGTGTATGGGGTTTTCACAGTGGATCAGGATCCTGCCAGGTGTGTATGGGATTTTCACAGTGTATCAGGATCCTGCCAGTTGTGTCTGGGGTTTCACATTCCATCAGGATCCTGCCACGTGTGTATGAGGTTATCACAATGGATCCGGATTCTGCCAGGTGTGTATGGGATTTTCACAGTGGATCAGGATCCTGCCAGGTGTGTATGGGGTTTCACAGTGGATCAGGATCCTGCCAGGTCTGTATGGGGTTTTGACAGTGTATCATGATCTTGCCAGGTGTGTATGGGGTTTCACATTCGATCAGGATCCTGCCAGGTGTGTATGGGGTTTTCACAGTGGATCAGGATCCTGCCACGTGAGTATGGGGTTTCACAGTGCATCAGGATCCTGCCAGTGTGTTTGGGGTTTTCACAGTGTATCATGATCTTGGCAGGTGTGCATGGGGGTTTCACAGGGCATCAGGATCCTGCCAGGTGTGTATGGGGTTTCACAGTGGATCCGGACCCTGCCAGGTGTGTATGGGGTTTTCAAAGTGGATCAGGATCCTGCCACGTGTGAATGGGTTTTCACAGTGTATCATGATCATGCCAGGTGTGTATGAGTTTTCACAGTGTATCATGAACTTGCCAGGTATGTCTGGGGTTTTCACGATGTATCAGGATCCTGCCAGGGGTGCATGGGGTTTCACAGTGCATCAGGATGCTGCCAGGTGTGTTTTGGGGTTTCACAGTGGATCAGGATCCTGCCAGGTGTGTATGGGGTTTCACATTGTATCAGGATCCTGCCAAATGTGAACGGGGTTTCACAGTGGATCAGGATTCTGCAAGTTGTGTATGGGGGTTTCACAGTGGATGAGGAAACTGCCAGGTGTGTATGGGGTTTCACAGTGTATCAGGATCCTGCCATGTGTGTACGGGGTTTTCACAGTGGATCAGGATCCTGCCAGTTGTGTATGGGGTTTTCACAGTGGATCAGGATCCTGCCAGGTGTGTATGGGTTTTTCACAGTGTATCAGGATCCTGCCAGTTGTGTATGGGGTTTCACAGTCCATCAGCATCCTGCAACGTGTGTATGAGGTTTTCACAGTGGATCCGGATCCTGCCAGGTGTGTATGGGATTTTCACAGTGGATCAGGATCCTGCCAAGTGTGTATGGGGTTTCACAGTGGATCAGGATCCTGCCAGGTCTGTATGGGGTTTTGACAGTGTATCATGATCTTGGAGGTGTGTATGGGGTTTCACATTCGATCAGGATCCTGCCAGGTGTGTATGGCGTTTTCACAGTGGATCAGGATCCTGCCACGTGAGTATGGGGTTTTACAGTGCATCAGGATCCTGCCATGTGTGTTTGGGGTTTTCACAGTGTATCATGATCTTGGCAGGTGTGTATGGGGGTTTCACAGGGCATCAGGATCCTGCCAGGTGTGTTTGGGGTCTCACAGTGGATCAGAATCCTGCCATGTGTGTATGGGGTTTTCACAGAGTATCAAGATCTGCCAGGTGTGTATGGGGGTTTCACAGTGTATCAGGATCTGCCAGCTGTGTTTGGGGGTTTCACAGTGGATCAGGATCCTGCCAGGTGTGTCTGGGGTTTTCACAGAGTATCAGGATCTGCCAGGTGTGTATGGGGTTTTCACAGTGGATCAGGATCCTGCCAGGTGTGTATGGGCTATCGCAGTGTATCAGGATCCTTCCAGGTGTGTATGGGGGTTTCACAGTGGATCAGGATCCTGCCAGGTGTGTTTGGGGTTTCACAGTGTATCAGGATCCTGCCAAATGTGAACGGGTTTTCACAGTGGATCAGGATTCTGCCAGGTGTGTATGGGGGTTTCACAGTGGATGAGGAAACTGCCAGGTGTGTATGGGGTTTCACAGTGAATCAGGATCCTGCCATGTGTGTACGGGGTTTTCACAGTGGGTTAGGATCCTGCCAGTTGTGTATGGGGTTTTCACAGTGGATCAGGATCCTGCCAGGTGTGTATGGGATTTTCACAGTGTATCAGGATCCTGCCAGTTGTGTCTGGGGTTTCACAGTCCATCAGGATCCTGCCACGTGTGTATGAGGTTTTCACAATGGATCCGGATCCTGCCAGGTGTGTATGGGATTTTCACAGTGGATCAGGATCCTGCCAGGTGTGTATGGGGTTTCCCAGTGGATCAGGATCCTGCCAGGTCTGTATGGGGTTTTGACAGTGTATCATGATCTTGCCAGGTGTGTATTGGGTTTCACATTCGATCAGGATCCTGCCAGGTGTGTATGGGGTTTTCACAGTGGATCAGGATCCTGCCACGTGAGTATGGGGTTTCACAGTGCATCAGGATCCTGCCATGTGTGTTTGGGGTTTTCACAGTGTATCATGATCTTGGCAGGTGTGTATGGGGGTTTCACAGGGCATCAGGATCCTGCCAGGTGTGTATGGGGTTTCACAGTGGATCAGGATCCTGCCAGGTCTGTATGGGGTTTTGACAGTGTATCATGATCTTGCCAGGTGTGTATGGGGTTTCACATTCGATCAGGATCCTGCCAGGTGTGTATGGGGTTTTCACAGTGGATCAGGATCCTGCCACGTGAGTATGGGGTTTCACAGTGCATCAGGATCCTGCCAGTGTGTTTGGGGTTTTCACAGTGTATCATGATCTTGGCAGGTGTGCATGGGGGTTTCACAGGGCATCAGGATCCTGCCAGGTGTGTATGGGGTTTCACAGTGGATCCGGACCCTGCCAGGTGTGTATGGGGTTTTCAAAGTGGATCAGGATCCTGCCACGTGTGAATGGGTTTTCACAGTGTATCATGATCATGCCAGGTGTGTATGAGTTTTCACAGTGTATCATGAACTTGCCAGGTATGTCTGGGGTTTTCACGATGTATCAGGATCCTGCCAGGGGTGCATGGGGTTTCACAGTGCATCAGGATGCTGCCAGGTGTGTTTGGGGGTTTCACAGTGGATCAGGATCCTGCCAGGTGTGTATGGGGTTTCACATTGTATCAGGATCCTGCCAAATGTGAACGGGGTTTCACAGTGGATCAGGATTCTGCAAGTTGTGTATGGGGGTTTCACAGTGGATGAGGAAACTGCCAGGTGTGTATGGGGTTTCACAGTGTATCAGGATCCTGCCATGTGTGTACGGGGTTTTCACAGTGGATCAGGATCCTGCCAGTTGTGTATGGGGTTTTCACAGTGGATCAGGATCCTGCCAGGTGTGTATGGGTTTTTCACAGTGTATCAGGATCCTGCCAGTTGTGTATGGGGTTTCACAGTCCATCAGCATCCTGCAACGTGTGTATGAGGTTTTCACAGTGGATCCGGATCCTGCCAGGTGTGTATGGGATTTTCACAGTGGATCAGGATCCTGCCAAGTGTGTATGGGGTTTCACAGTGGATCAGGATCCTGCCAGGTCTGTATGGGGTTTTGACAGTGTATCATGATCTTGGAGGTGTGTATGGGGTTTCACATTCGATCAGGATCCTGCCAGGTGTGTATGGCGTTTTCACAGTGGATCAGGATCCTGCCACGTGAGTATGGGGTTTTACAGTGCATCAGGATCCTGCCATGTGTGTTTGGGGTTTTCACAGTGTATCATGATCTTGGCAGGTGTGTATGGGGGTTTCACAGGGCATCAGGATCCTGCCAGGTGTGTATGGGGTCTCACAGTGGATCAGAATCCTGCCATGTGTGTATGGGGTTTTCACAGAGTATCAAGATCTGCCAGGTGTGTATGGGGGTTTCACAGTGTATCAGGATCTGCCAGCTGTGTTTGGGGGTTTCACAGTGGATCAGGATCCTGCCAGGTGTGTCTGGGGTTTTCACAGAGTATCAGGATCTGCCAGGTGTGTATGGGGTTTTCACAGTGGATCAGGATCCTGCCAGGTGTGTATGGGCTATCGCAGTGTATCAGGATCCTTCCAGGTGTGTATGGGGGTTTCACAGTGGATCAGGATCCTGCCAGGTGTGTTTGGGGTTTCACAGTGTATCAGGATCCTGCCAAATGTGAACGGGTTTTCACAGTGGATCAGGATTCTGCCAGGTGTGTATGGGGGTTTCACAGTGGATGAGGAAACTGCCAGGTGTGTATGGGGTTTCACAGTGAATCAGGATCCTGCCATGTGTGTACGGGGTTTTCACAGTGGGTTAGGATCCTGCCAGTTGTGTATGGGGTTTTCACAGTGGATCAGGATCCTGCCAGGTGTGTATGGGATTTTCACAGTGTATCAGGATCCTGCCAGTTGTGTCTGGGGTTTCACAGTCCATCAGGATCCTGCCACGTGTGTATGAGGTTTTCACAATGGATCCGGATCCTGCCAGGTGTGTATGGGATTTTCACAGTGGATCAGGATCCTGCCAGGTGTGTATGGGGTTTCCCAGTGGATCAGGATCCTGCCAGGTCTGTATGGGGTTTTGACAGTGTATCATGATCTTGCCAGGTGTGTATTGGGTTTCACATTCGATCAGGATCCTGCCAGGTGTGTATGGGGTTTTCACAGTGGATCAGGATCCTGCCACGTGAGTATGGGGTTTCACAGTGCATCAGGATCCTGCCATGTGTGTTTGGGGTTTTCACAGTGTATCATGATCTTGGCAGGTGTGTATGGGGGTTTCACAGGGCATCAGGATCCTGCCAGGTGTGCATGGGGTTTTCAAAGTGGATATGGATCCTGCCACGTGTGTACGGGTTTTCACAGTGTACCATGATCTTGCCAGGTGTGGTTGAGTTTTCACAGTGTATCATGATCTTGCCAGGTGTGTATGGGGTTTTCACGATGTATCAGGATCCTGCCAGGTGTGCATGGGGTTTCACATTGCATCAGGATGCTGCCAGGTGTGTTTGGGGGTTTTACAGTGCATCAGGATACTGCCAGGTGTGTATGGGGTTTTCGCAGAGTATCAGGATCCTGCCAGGTGTGTATGGGGTTTCACAGTGGATCACGATCCTGCCAGGTGTTTATATGGGGTTTTCACAGTGTATCAGGATTCTGCCAGGTGTCTTTGGGGTTTTCACAGTGCATAAGGACCCTGCCAGTTGTGTATGGGGTTTTCACAGTCCATCAGCATCCTGCAACGTGTGTATGAGGTTTTCACAGTGGATCCGGATCCTGCCAGGTGTGTATGGGATTTTCACAGTGGATCAGGATCCTGCCAGGTGTGTATGGGGTTTCACAGTGGATCAGGATCCTGCCAGGTCTGTATGGGGTTTTGACAGTGTATCATGATCTTGCCAGGTGTGTATGGGGTTTCACATTCGATCAGGATCCTGCCAGGTGTGTATGGGGTTTTCACAGTGGATCAGGATCCTGCCACGTGAGTATGGGGTTTCACAGTGCATCAGGATCCTCCCAGGTGTGTTTGGGGTTTTCACAGTGTATCATGATCTTGGCAGGTGTGTATGGGGGTTTCACAGGGCATCATGATCCTGCCAGGTGTGCATGGGGTTTTCAAAGTGGATCAGGATCCTGCCACGTGTGTACGGGTTTTCACAGTGTACCATGATCTTGCCAGTTGTGGTTGAGCTTTCACAGTGTATCATGATCTTGCCAGGTGTGTATGGGGTTTTCACGATGTATCAGGATCCTGCCAGGTGTGCATGGGGTTTCACATTGCATCAGGATGCTGCCAGGTGTGTTTGGGGGTTTCACAGTGCATCAGGATCCTGCCAGGTGTGTATGGGGTTTTCGCAGAGTATCAGGATCCTGCCAGGTGTGTATGGGGTTTCACAGTGGATCACGATCCTGCCAGGTGTTTATATGGGATTTTCACAGTGTATCAGGATTCTGCCAGGTGTCTTTGGGGATTTCACAGTGCATCAGGATCCTGCCAGTTGTGTATGGGGTTTCACAGTCCATCAGCATCCTGCAACGTGTGTATGAGGTTTTCACAGTGGATCCGGATCCTGCCAGGTGTGTATGGGATTTTCACAGTGGATCAGGATCCTGCCAGGTGTGTATGGGGTTTCACAGTGGATCAGGATCCTGCCAGGTCTGTATGGGGTTTTGACAGTGTATCATGATCTTGCCAGGTGTGTATGGGGTTTCACATTCGATCAGGATCCTGCCAGGTGTGTATGGGGTTTTCACAGTGGATCAGGATCCTGCCACGTGAGTATGGGGTTTCACAGTGCATTTGGATCCTGCCATGTGTGTTTGGGGTTTTCACAGTGTATCATGATCTTGGCAGGTGTGTATGGGGGTTTCACAGGGCTTCAGGATCCTGCCAGGTGTGTATGGGGTTTCACAGTGGATCAGAATCCTACCAGGTGTGTATGGGGTTTTCACAGAGTATCAAGATCTTGGCAGGTGTGTATGGGGGTTTCACAGGGCATCAGGATCCTGCCAGGTGTGCATGGGGTTTTCAAAGTGGATCAGGATCCTGCCACGTGTGTACGGGTTTTCACAGTGTATCATGATCTTGCCAGATGTGGTTGAGTTTTCACAGTGTATCATGATCTTGCCAGGTGTGTATGGGGTTTTCACGATGTATCAGGATCCTGCCAGGTGTGCATGGGGTTTCACATTGCATCAGGATGCTGCCAGGTGTGTTTGGGGGTTTCACAGTGCATCAGGATCCTGCCAGGTGTGTATGGGGTTTTCGCAGAGTATCAGGATCCTGCCAGGTGTGTATGGGGTTTCACAGTGGATCACGATCCTGCCAGGTGTTTATATGGGGTTTTCACAGTGTATCAGGATTCTGCCAGATGTCTTTGGGGTTTTCACAGTGCATCAGGATCCTGCCAGGTGTGTATGGTGTTTTCACAGTGCATCAGGATCCAGCCAGGTGTGAGTTGGGTTTCACAGAGTATCAGGATCCAGCCAGGTGTGAGTGGGTTTTCACAGTGTATCAGGATCCTGCCAGATGTGAATGGGGTTTCACAGTGAATCAGGATCCTGCCAGGTGTTAGTGGGGTTTCACAGTGTATCAGGAACCTGCCAGATGTGAATTGGGTTTCACAGTGGATCAGGATCCTGCCAGGTGTGTATGGGGGTTGCACAGTGGATCAGGATCCTGCCAGGTGAGTATGGAGTTTCACAGTGTATCAGGATCCTGCCAGAAGTGAATGGGGTTTCACTTTGTATCAGGATCCCGCCAGGTGTGTATGGGTGTTTCACAGTGGATCAGGATCCTGCCAGGTGTGCATGGGGGTTTCACAGTGGATGAGGATCCTGCCAGGTGTGTACGGGGTTTTCACAGTGGATCAGGATCCTGCCAGTTGTGTATGGGGTTTTCACAGTGTATCAGGATCCTGCCAGGTTTGTATTGGGTATTCACAGTGTATCAGGATCCTGCCAGGTGTGTATGGGGTTTTCACAGTTTATCAGGATCCTGCCACGTGTGTATGGGGTTTTCACAGTGGATCAGTATCCTGCCAGGTGTGTATGGGATTTTCGCAGTGGATCAGGATCCTGCCAGGCGTGTATGGGGTTTCACAGTGGATCAGGATCCTGCCAGGTGTGTATGGGGTTTTCACAGTGAATCAGGATCCTGCCACGTGTGTATGGGTTTTCATAGTGCATCGAATCCTGCCAGGTGTGTATGGGGTTTTCACAGTGCATCAGGATCCTGCCAGGTGTGTTTGGGGTTTCACAGTGGATCAGGATCCTGCCAGGTGTGTATGGGGTTTTCACAGTGTATCATGATCTTGCCAGGTATGAGTGGGTTTTCACAGCGTATCATGATCTTGCCAGGTGTGTATGGGGCTTCACAGTGGATCAGGATCCTGCCAGATGTGAATGGGGTTTCACAGTGGATCAGGATCCTGCCAGGTGTGAGTGGGGTTTCACAGTGTATCAGGAACCTGCCAGATGTGAATGGGGTTTCAAAGTGGATCAGGATCCTGCCAGGTGTGAATGGGGTTTTCACAGTGGATCCGGATCCTGCCACGTGTGTATGGACTTTCACAGTGTATCATGATCTTGCCAGGTGTGTATGGGTTTTCACAGTGTAACATGATCCAGCCAGGTGTGAGTGGGGTTTCACAGAATATCAGGATCCAGCCAGGTGTGAGTGGGTTTTCACAGCGTATCATGATCTTGCCAGGTGTGTATGGGGCTTCACAGTGGATCAGGATCCTGCCAGATGTTTATGTGGTTATCACAGTGTATCAGGATCCTGCCAGATGTGTTTGGGCTTTTCACAGTGCTTCAGGATCCTGCCAGGTGCGACTGGGGTTTTCACAGTGGATCAGGATCCAGCCAGGTGTGAGTGGGGTTTCACAGTGTATCAGGATCCTGCCAGATGTGAATGTGGTTTCACAGTGGATCAGGATCCTGCCAGATGTGAATGGGGTTTCACAGTGGATCAGGATCCTGCCAGGTGTGAGTGGGGTTTCACAGTGTATCAGGAACCTGCCAGAAGTGAATGGGGTTTCAAAGTGGATCAGGATGCTGCCAGGTGTGAATGGGGTTTTCACAGTGGATCAGGATCCTGCCAGGTGTGTATGGGGTTTGCACAGTGGATCCGGATCCTGCCAGGTGTGTATGGAGTTTCACTGTGTATCAGGATCCTGCCAGAAGTGAATGAGGTTTCACAGTGCATCAGGATCCTGCCAGGTGTGTATGGGGTTTTCACAGTGTATCATGATCTTGCCAGGTGTGTATGGGATTTCACATTGGATCAGGATCCTGCCACGTGTGTATGGGGTTTTCACAGTGGATCAGGATCCTGCCACGTGTGTATGGGTTTTCACAGTGCATCAGGATCCTGCCAGGTGTGTTTGGAGTATTCACAGTGCATCATGATATTGCCAGGTGTGTCTGGGCGATTCACAGGGCATCAGGATCCTGCCAGGTGTGTATGGGTTTTCATAGTGTATCATGATCCTGCCTGGTGTGTATGGGGCTTCACAGTGGATCAGGATCCTGCCAGGTGTTTATGGCGTTTTCACAGTGTATCAGGATCATTTCAGGTGTGTTTGGGGTTTTCACAGTGCATCAGGATCCTGCCAGGTGTTTATGGGGTTTTCAGAGTGCATCAGGATCCTGCCAGATGTGTATGGGAGTTTCACAGTGTATCGGGATCCTGCCAGGTGTGTATGGGGTTTTCACATTGCATCAGGATCCTGCCAGGTGTGCATGGGGGTTGCACAGTGTATCAGGATCCTGCCAGGTGTGTATGGGGTTTTCACAGTGTATCAGGATCCTGCCAGGTGTGTATGGGGTTTCACAGTGCATCAGGATCCTGCCACGTGTGTATGGGGTTTTCACAGTGGATCCGGATCCTGCCAGGTGTGCATGGGATTTTTACAGTGGATCAGGATCCTGCCAGGTGTGTATGGGGTTCCACAGTGGATCAGGATCCTGCCAGGTGTGTATGGGGTTTTCACAGTGTATCAGGATCCTGCCAGGTTTGTATGGGGTTTCACAGTGCATCAGGATACTGCCATGTGTGTGTGGTGTTTTCACAGTGGATCCGGATCCTGCCAGGTGTGTATGGGATTTTCTCCGTGGATCAGGATCCTGCCAGGTGTGTATGGGGTTTCACAGTGGATCAGGATCCTGCCAGGTGTGTATGGGGTTTTCACAGTCTATCATGATCTTGCCAGGTGTGGATGGGGTTTCACATTGGATCAGGATCCTGCCAGGTGTGTATGGGGTTTTCACAGTGGATCAGGATCCTGCCACGTGTGTATGGTTTTTCACAGTGTATCAGGATCCTTTCAGGTGTGTTTGGGGTTTTCACAGTGTCTCATGATCTTGCCAGGTGTGTATGGGGGTTTCTCAGGGCATCAGGATCCTGCCAGGTGTGTATGGGGTATTCACAGTGGATCGGGATCCTGCAAGGTGTGAGTGGTGTTTCACAGTGTATCAGGAACCTGCCAGATGTGAATGGGGTTTCACAGTGGATCAGGATCCTGCCAGGTGTGAATGGGGATTTCACAGTGGATCAGCATCCTGCCAGGTGTGTATGGGGGTTGCACAGTGGATCTGTATCCTGCCAGGTGTGTATGGAGTTTCACAATGTATCAGGATCCTGCCAGATGTGAATGGGTTTTCACTGTGTATCAGGATCCTGCCAGGTGTGTATGGGGTTTTCACAGTGTATCAGTATCCTGCCACGTGTGTATGGGGTTTTCACAGTGGATCAGGGTCCTGCCAGGTGTGTATGGGATTTTCGCAGTGAATCAGTATCCTGCCATGTGTGTATGGGGTTTCACAGTGGATCAGGATCCTGCCAGGTCTGTATGGGGTTTTCACAGTGTATCATGATCTTGCCAGGTGTGTATGGGGTTTCACATTGGATCAGGATCCTGCCAGGTGTGTATGGGGTTTTCACAGTGGATCAGGATCCTGCCACGTGTGTATGGGTTTTCACAGTGCATCGGAATCCTGCCAGGTATGTTTGGGGTTTTCACAGTGCATCATGATCTTGCCAGGTGTGTATGGGGGATTCACAGGGCATCAGGATCCTGCCAGGTGTGTTTGGGGTTTCACAGTGGATCAGGATCCTGCCAGGTGTTTATGGGGTTTTCACAGTGTATCAGGATCCTGCCATGTGTGTATGGGTTTTCACAGTGTATCATGATCTTGCCAGGTGTGAATGGGTTTTCACAGTGT
The DNA here is from genome assembly GCF_036365525.1 of Heterodontus francisci. Lineage (NCBI taxonomy): Eukaryota > Metazoa > Chordata > Chondrichthyes > Heterodontiformes > Heterodontidae > Heterodontus > Heterodontus francisci. Next base: position 4,086,747 of record NW_027141655.1, on the reverse strand, counting down.
ATCATGATCTTGCCAAGTGTGTATGGGGTTTTCACGATGTATCAGGATCCTGCCAGTTGTGTTTGGGGGATTCAAAGTGGATCAGGATCCTGCCAGGTCTGCATGGGGTTTTCACAGTGCATCATGATCTTGCCAGGTGTGTATGGGGTTTCACATTGGATCAGGATCCTGCCAGGTGTGTTTCGGGTTTCACAGTGGATCAGGATCCTGCCAGGTGTTTATGGGGTTTTCACAGTGTATCAGGATCCTGCCATGTGTGTATGGGTTTTCACAGTGTATCATGATCTTGCCAGGTGTGAATGGTTATTCACAGTGTATCATGATCTTGACAGGTGTGTATGGGGGTTTCATAGTGTATCAGGATCCTGCCAGGTGTGTATGGGGCTTCACAGTGGATCAGGATCCTGCCAGGTGTTTATGGGTTTTTCACAGTGTATCAGGATACTGCCAGGTGTATATGGCGTTTCACAGTGTATCAGGATCCTGCCAGGTGTTTATGGGGTTTCACAGTGTATCAGGTTCCTGCCAGATGTGAATGGGTTTTCACTGTGCATCAGGATCATGCCACATGTGAACGGGGTTTCACTGTGCATCAGGATCCTGCCACATGTGTACGGGGTTTCACTGTGTATCAGGCTCCTGCCAGGTGTGTATGCGGGTCTCACAGTGTATCAGGAGCCTGCCAGGTGTGTATGGGCTTTCACAGTAGATCACGATCCTGCCAGGTGTGTATGGGTTTTTCCCAGTGTATCAGTGTCCTGCCAGGTGTGTATGGGTTTTTCACAGTGTATCAGGATCCTGCTGGGTGTGTATGGGGTTTTCGCAGTGCATCAGGATCCTGCCAGGTGTGTATGGGGTTTTCACAGTGCATCAGGATCCTGCTAGGTGTGTATGGGGTATTCACAGTGGATCAGGATCCTGCCAGGTGTGTTTGGGGTTTTCACAGTATATCAGTGTACTGCCAGGTGTGTATCTGGTTTTCACAGTGTATCAGGATCCTGCCAGGTGTGTATGGGGGTTTCACAGTGGATCAGGATCCTGCCAGTTGTGTATTTGGTTTTCACAGTGTATCAGGATCCTACCAGGTGTGTATGGGGATTGCACAGTCTATCAGGATCCTGCCAGGTGTGCATGGTGTTTTCACATTGTATCAGGATACTGCCAGGTGTGTTTGGGGTTTTCACAGTATATCAGTGTACTGCCAGGTGTGTGTGGGTTTTTCAAAGTGTTACAGGATCCTGCCAGGTGTGAATGGGGTTTTCACAGTGTATCATGGTCCTGACAGGTGTGTATGGGGTTTTCACAGTGTATCAGTGTCCTGCCAGGTGTGTATCTGGTTTTCACAGTGTATCAGAATCCTGCCAGGTGTGTATGGCTTTTTCCCAGTGTATCAGGATCCTGCCAGGTGTGCATTGGGTTTTCACAGTGTATCAGAATCCTTCCAGGTGTGTATGGGGTTTTCACAGTGTATCAGGGTCCTTCCAGGTGTGTCTGGGGTTTCACAGTGTATCAGGATCCTGCCACATGCGTATGGGGTTCACAGTGGATCAGCATCCTGCCAGGTGTTTATGGGGTCTTCACAGTCTATCAGGATCCTGCCAGGTGTGTATGGGTTTTCACAGTGTATCAGTATCCTTTCAGGTGTGTTTGGGGTCTCACAGTGTATCAGGATCCTGCCAGATGCTTATGGGGGTTTCACAGTGTATCAGGATCCTGCCAGGTGTGTATGGGGGTTTCACAGTGTATCAGGATACTGCCAGGTGTGTATGGGGTTTTCACAGTGTATCAGGGTCCTGCCAGGTGTGTATGGGGTTTTCACAGTGTATCAGCATCCTGCCAGGTGTGTATGGGGTCTTCACAGTGTATCAGGATCCTGCCAGGTGTGTATGGGGTTTTCCCAGTGTATCAGTGTCCTGCCAGGTGTGTATGGGTTTTCACAGTGTATCAGGATCCTGCCGGGTGTGTATGGGGTTTTCATAGTACATCAGGATCCTGCCAGGTGTGTATGGGGTTTTCACAGTGTATCAGGATCCTGCCAGGTGTGCATGGGGTTTTCACAGTGTATCAGTGTACTGCCAGGTGTGTATGGGTTTTTAAAAGTGTAACAGTATCCTGCCAGGTGTGAATGGGGTTGTCACAGTGTATCAGGATCCTGCCAGTTCTGTATGGGGTTTTCACAGTGTATCAGTGTCCTGCCAGGTGTGTATGGGGTTTTCACAGTGTATCAGGATCCTGCCAGGTGTGTATGTTCTTTTCCCAGTGTATCAGAGTCCTGCCAGGCGTGCATGGGGTTTTCACAGTGTATCAGGTTCCTGCCAGTTGTGTGTGGCGTTTTCACAGTGTATCAGTGTACTGCCAGGTGTGTATGGGATGTTCAATGTGTAACAGGATCCTGCCAGGTGTGAATAGGGTTTTCACAGTGTATCAGGGTCCTGCCAGGTGTGTATGGAGTTTTCACAGTGGTTCAGGATCCTGCCAGGTGTGTATGGGGTTTCACAGTGCATCAGGATCCTGCCAGTTGTGTATGGGGTTTCACAGTGTATCAGGATCCTGCCAGGTGTATATCGGGTTTCACAGTGTATCAGGATCCTGCCAGATGTGAATGGGTTTTCACTGTGCATCAGGATCCTGCCAGGTGTATATGGGGTTTCACTGTGTATCAGGTGCCTGCCAGGTGTGTATGGGTTTTCACAGTAGATCACGATCCTGCCAGGTGTGTATGGGGTTTTCAGAGGTTATCAGGATTCTGCCAGGTGTGCATGGGGGTTTCACAGTTTATCAGCATCCTGCCAGGTGTGTATGGGGTTTTCACAGTGGATCCGGATCCTGCCAGGTTTGTACGGGGTTTTCACAGTGTATCAGGATCCTGCCAAGTGTGTATGGGGTTTTCACAGTGGATCAGTATCCTGCCCGGTGTGTATGGGGCTTTCCCAGTGTATCAGGATCCTGCCGTGTGTGTGGGGTTTTCACAGTGTATCAGGATCCTACCAGGTGTGTATGGGGTTTTCGCAAGTGTATCAGGATCCTGCCAGGTGTGTATGGGGTTTTCTCAGTGTATCGGGATCCTGCCAGGTGTGTATCGTGTTTTCACAGTGTCTCGGGATCCTGCCAGGTGTGTATGGGCTTTCACAGTGTATCAGGGTCCTGCCAGGTGTGTATGGGGTTTTCACAGTGTATCAGGATCCTGCCAGAAGTGTATGTGGTTTTCACAATGTATCAGGATCCTGCCAGGTGTCTTTGGGGTTTTCACAGTGTATCAGGATCCTGCCAGCCGTGTATGTGGGTTTCACAGTGTATCAGGATCCTGCCAGGTGTGTATGTGGGTTTCACAGTTTATCAGGATCCTGCCTGGTGTGTATGGGGTTTCAGAGTGGATCAGGACCCTGCCACGTGTGCATGGGGTTTTCACAGTGTATCATGATCCTGCCTGGTGTGTTTGGGGGTTTCACAGTTCATCAGGATCCGGCCACGTTTGTCTGGGGTTTTCACAGTGCATCAGGATCCTGCCGGATGTGCATGGGATTTCACAGTGTATCAAAATCCTGCCACGTGTGTATGCGGTTTTCACAGTGCATCAGGATCCTGCCAGATGTGTATGGGGTTTCACAGTGTATCAGCATCCTGCCACGTGTGTATGGGGTTTTCACAGTGCATCAGGATCCTGCCAATGTGTATGGGGATTTCACATTGCATCAGGATCCTTCCAGATGTGTATGGGTGTTGCACAGTGCATCAGGATCCGGCCAGGTGTGTATGGGGTTTCGCAGTGTATCAGGATACTGCCAGGTGTGTTTGGGGTTTTCACAGTGTATCAGGGTCCTTCCAGGTGTGTCTGGGTTTTGACAGTGTATCAGGATTCTGCCACATGTGTCTGGGGTTTCACAGTGGATCAGGATCCTGCCAGGTGCTTATGGGGGTTTCACAGTGTATCAGGATCCTGCCAGGTGTGCATGGTGTTTTCACATTGTATCAGGATACTGCCAGGTGTGTATGGGGATTTCACAGTGCATTAGAGTCCTGCCAGGTGTGTATGGGGTTTTCACGGTGTATCAGCATCCTGCCAGGTGTGTATGGGGTTTTCACAGTGTATCAGTGTCCTGCCAGGTGTGTATGGGTTTCACAGTGTACCAGGATCCTGCCAGAAGTGCATGGGCTTTTCACAGTGTATCATGATCCTGCCAGGTGTGAATGGCGCTTCACAGTGCATCAGGGTCCTGCCAGGTGTGTATGGGTTTCTCACAGTGTATCAGGATCCTGCCAGGTGTGTATGGGGTTTTCCCAGTGTATCTGTGTCCTGCCAGGTGTGTATGGGTTTTTCACAGTGTATCAGGATCCTGCCTAATGTGTATGGGGTTTTCACAGTGCATCAGGATCCTGCCAGATGTGTATGGGGTTTTTACAATGCATCAGAGTCCTGCCAGGTGTGTATGGGATTTTCACAGTGTATCAGTGTCCTGCCAGGTGTGTATGGGGTTTTTACAGTGTATCAGGATCCTGCCAGGTGTGTATGGTTTTTTCCCAGTGTATCTGGGTCCTGCCAGGAGTGCATGGGGTTTTCACAGTGTATCAGGATCCTGCCAGGTGTGTATGTCGGTTTCGCAGTGTATCGGTGTACTGCCAGGTGTGTATGGGATTTTCAAAGTGTAACAGGATCCTGCCAGGTGTGAATGGGGTTTTCACAGTGTATCAGGGTCCGGCCAGGTGTGTATGGGGTTTTCACATTATATCAGGGTCCTGCCGGATGTGTGTGGGGTTTTCACAGTGGATCAGGATCCTGCAGGTGTGTATGGGGTTTTCACAGTGTATCAGGATAGTGCCAGGTGTGTATGAGTTTTAACAATGTATCAGGATCCTGCCAGGAGTGTGTAGGGTTTTCACAGTGTATCAGGGTCCTGCCAGGTGTGCATGATGTTTTCACAGTGTATCAGGATCCTGCCAGGAGTGTATGGGGTTTTCACAGTGTATCAGGGTCCTGCCAGGTGTGTATGGGGATTTCACAGTTTATTAGGGTCCTGCCAGGTGTGTATGGAGTTTTCACAGTGGTTCAGGATCCTGCCAGGTGTGTATGGGGGTTTCACAGTGTATCAGGATCCTGCCAGGTGTATATGGGGTTTCACAGTGTATCAGGATCCTGCCAGGTGTTAATGGGTTTTCACTGTGCATCAGGATCATGCAAGATGTGAATGGGGTTTCACTGTGCATCAGGATCCTGCCAGATGTGAATGGGGTTTCACTGTGCATAAGGGTCCTGCCACATGTGTACGGGGTTTTCACAGTGTATCAGGAGCCTGCCAGGTGTGTATTGGTTTTCACAGTAGATCACGATCCTGCCAGGTGTGCATGGGGTTTTCAGAGTTTATCAGGATTTTGCCAGGTGTGTATGGGGTATTCAAAGTGTATCAGGATCCTGCCAAGTGAGTTTGGGGTTTTCACAGTGGATCAGTATCCTGCCAGGTGTGTATGGGGTTTTCACAGTGGATCAGGCTCCTGCCACGTGTGTAAGAGGTTTTCACAGTGCATCAGGATCCTGCCAGGTGTTTATGTGGATTTCTCAGTTTATCAGGTTCCTGCCAGTTGTGTGTGGTTTTTTCACAGTTTATCAGTATCCTGCCAGGTGTGTATGGGGTTTTCACTGTGTATCAGGGTCCTGCCAGGTGTGTATGGGGTTTTCACAGTGTATAAGGGTCCTGCCAGGTGTGTATGGAGTTTTCACCTTGTATCAGGGTCCTGCCAGGTGCGTATGGGGCTTTCCCAGTGTATCAGGATCCTGCCGGTGTGTATGGGGTTTTCACAGTGTATCAGTGTCCTGCCAGGTGTGTATGGGGTTTTCACAAGTGTATCAGGAACCTGCCAGGTGTGTATGGGGTTTTCACAGTGTATCAGGGTCCTGCCAGGTGTGTATGGGGTTTTCACAGTGTATCGGGATCCTGCCGGGTGTATATGGGGTTTCACAAAGTATCAGGATCCTGCCAGGTGTGTATGGGGGTTTCACAGTGTATCAGGATCCTGCCAGATGTGAACGGGTTTTCACTGTGCAACAGGATCCTGCCAGATGTGAATGGGTTTTTCACATTAGATCACGATCCTGCCAGGTGTGTATGGGGTTTTCAGACATTATCAGGATTCTGCCAGGTGTGTATGGGGGTTTCACAGTTTATCAGCATCCTGCCAGGTGTGCATGGGGTTTTCACAGTGTATCAGGAACCTGCCAGTTGTGTATGGGGTATTCAAAGTGTATCAGGATCCTGCCAAGTGTGTATGGGGTTTACACAGTGGATCAGTATCCTGCCAGGTGTGTATGGGGTTTTCAAAGTCGATCAGGATCCTGCCACGTGTGTGAGGGGTTTTCACAGTGTATCAGGATCCTGCCACGTGTGCATGGTGTTTCACAGCTTATCAGGATTCTGCCAGGTGTGTATGGGGTTTTCACAGTGCATCAGGATCCTGTCAGGTGTGTATGTGGGTTTCACAGTTTATCAGGTTCCTGCCATGTGTGTATGGGGTTTTCACAGTGTATCAGTATCCTGCCAGGTGTGTATGGGGTTTTTACAGTGTATCAGGGTCCTGCCAGGTGTGTATGGTGTTTTCACCGTGTATCAGGGTCCTGCCAGGTGTGTATGGGCTTTTCCCAGTGTATCAGGATCCTGCAGGAGTGTATGGGGTTTTCACAGTGTATCAATGTCCTGCCAGGAGTGTATGGGGTTTTCACAAGTTTATCAGGATCCTGCCAGGTGCGTATCGTGTTTTCACTGTGTATCGGGATCCTGCCAGAGGTGTATGGGCTTTCACAGTGTATCAGGTTCCTGCCAGGTGTGTAAGGGGATTTCACGGTGTCCCAGGATCCTGCCAGAATTGTATGGGGTTTTCACCGTGTATCAGGATCCTGCCAGGTGTGTATGGGGTTTTCACAGTGTATCAGGGTCCTGCCAGGTGTGCATGGGGTTTTCACATTGCATCAGGATCCTGCCAGATGTGTCTGGGATTTCACAGTGTACCTAGATCCTGCCAGGTGTGTATGGAGTATCACAATGTGTCAGGATTCCGCCAGATGTGCATTGGGGTTTCACAGTGTATCAGGATCTTGCCAGTTGTGTATGGGGTTTTCACAGTGTATCAGGATCCTGCCAGGTGTGTATGGGGTTTCACAGTGTATACGTATCCTGCCAGGTGTGTTTGGGGTTTCACAGTGGATCAGGATCCTGCCAGGTGTCTATGAGGTTTCACAGTGTATCAGGGTCCTGCCAGATGTGTATGGAGTTTTCACCGTGTATCAGGGTCCTGCCAGGTGTGTATGGGGCTTTCTCAGTGTATCAGCATCCTGCAGGTGTGTATGGGGTTTTCACAGTGTATCAGTGTCCTGCCAGGTGTGTATGGGGTTTTCACAAGTGTATCAGGATCCTGCCAGGTGTGTATGGGGTTTTCACAGTGTATCAGGGTCCTGCCAGGTGTGTATGGTGTTTTCACAATGTATCAGGGTCCTGCCAGGTGTGTATCGTGTTTTCACAGTGTATCGGGATCCTGCCAGGTGTATATGGGGTTTCACAGAGTATCAGGATCCTGCCAGATGTGAATGGGTTTTCACTGTGCATCAGGATCCTGCCAGATGTGAATGGGGTTTCACAGTAGATCACGATCCTGCCAGGTGTGTATGGGGTTTTCAGAGATTATCAGGATTCTGCCAGGTGTGTATGGGGGTTTCACAGTTTATCAGCATCCTGCCAGGTGCGCATGGGGTTTTCACAGTGTATCAGGAACCTGCCAGTTGTGTATGGGGTATGCAAAGTGTATCAGGATCCTGCCAAGGGTGTATGGGGTTTACACAGTGGATCAGTATCCTGCCAGGTGTGTATGGGGTTTTCAAAGTGGATCAGGATACTGCCACGTGTGTATGGGTTTCACAGCTTATCAGGATTCTGTCGGGTGTGTTTGGGGTTTCCACAGTGCATCAGGATCCTGTCAGGTGTGTATGTGGGTTTCACAGTTTATCAGGTTCCTGCCATGTGTGCATGGGGTTTTCACAGTGTATCAGTATCCTGCCAGCTGTGTACTGGGTTTTCACAGTGTATCAGGGTCCTGCCAGGTGTGCATGGGGATTTCACAGTGTATCAGGATCCTGCCAGGTGTGTATGGTGTTTTCACCGTGTATCAGGGTCCTGCCAGGTGTGTATGGTGTTTTCCCAGTGTATCAGGATCCTGCAGGTGTGTATGGGGTTTTCACAGTGTATCAGTGTCCTGCCAGGTGTGTATGGGGTTTTCAGAAGTGTATCAGGAACCTGCCAGGTGCGTATCGTGTTTTCACTGTGTATCGGGATCCTGCCAGGTGTGTATGGGCTTTCACAGTGTATCAGGGTCCTGCCAGGTGTGTATGGGGATTTCACAGTGTCCCAGGATCCTGCCAGAATTGTATGGGGTTTTCACAGTGTATCAGGATCCTGCCAGGTGTGTATGGGGTTTTCACAGTGTATCAGGGTCCTGCCAGGTGTGAATGGGGTTTTCACATTGCATCAGGATCCTGCCAGATGTGTCTGGGGTTTCACAGTGTACCTAGATCCTGCCAGGTGTGTATGGAGTATCACAATGTGTCAGGATACCGCCAGATGTGCATTGGGGTTTCACAGTGTATCAGGATCCTGCCAGTGGTGTATGGGGTTTTCACAGTGTATCAGGATCCTGCCAGGTGTGTATGGGGTTTTCACAGTGGATCAGGATCCTGCCAGGTGTGTTTTGGGGGTTTCACAGTGTATAAGCATCCTGCCAGGTGTGTATGGGGTTTCACAGTGGATCAGGATCCTGCCAGGTGTCTATGGGGTTTCACAGTGTATCAGGGTCCTGCCAGATGTGTATGGGGTTTTCACAGTGTATCAGAACCCAGCCAGGTGTGTATGGGGTTTTCACAATGTATCAGGGTCCAGCCAGGTGTGTATGGGGTTTCACAGTGTATCAGGATCCTGCCAGGTGTGTATGGGGTTTTCACAGCATATCAGGATCCTGCCAGGTGTGTATGGGGTTTACACAGTGTATCAGGATCCTGCCAGGTGTGTATGGGGTTTCACTGTGGATCAGGATCCTGCCAGGTGTGTATAGGGTTTTCACAGTGTATCAGGGTCCTGCCAGGTGTGTGTGGTGTTTTCGCAGTGTATCAGGATCCTGCCTGGAGTGCAAGGGGTATTCACAGTGTATCAGGGTCCTGCCAGGTGTGTATGGGGTTTTCACAGTTTATCAGTGTCCTGCCAGGTGTGTATGGAGTTTTCACTGTGGTTCAGGATCCTGCCAGGTGTGTATGGGGGTTTCACAGTTTATCAGGATCCTGCCAGGTGTGTATGGGGTTTCACAGTGTATCAGCATCCTGCCAGGTGTGTATCGGGTTTTCACAGCATATCAGGATCCTGCCAGGTGAGTATTGGGTTTTCAAATTGTATCAGTGTCCTGCAAGGTTTGCATGGGGTTTTCACAGTGTAACATTATCCTGCCATGTGTGAATGGGGTTTTCACAGAGTATCAGGATCCTGCCTGGTGTGTATGGGGTTTTCACAGTGTATCAGTGCCCTGCCAGTTGTGTATGGGGTTTTCAAAGTGTATCAGTAACCTGCCAGGTGTGTATGGGGTTTTCACAGTGTATCAGGTTTCTGCCAGGTGTGTATGGGGTTTTCCCAGTGTATCAGTATCCTGCCAGGTGTGTATGGGGTTTTCACAAGAGTATCAGGATCCTGCCAGGTGTGTATGGTGTTTTCACAGTGAATCAGGGTCCTGCCAGGTTTGTATGGGTTTTCACAGTGGATCAGGATTCTGCCAATTGTGTACGCGGATTGACAGTGTATCAGGGTCCGGCCAAAGGTGTATGGGGTTTTCAAAGTGTATCAGGATCCTGCCAGATGTGTCTGGGGTTTCACAGTGCATCAAGATCCTGCCAGGTGTGAATGGGATTTCACAGTGTGTCAGGATACTGCCAGATGTGTATGGGAGTTTCACAGTGGATCAGGGTCCTGACAGTTGTGTATTTGGTTTTCACAGTGTATCAGGATCCTGCCAGGTGTGTATGGGTTTTCACAGTGGATCAGGATTCTGCGAGCTGTGCATGGGGTTTTCACAGTTTATCAGTGTCTTGCCAGGTGTTTATGGGGTTTTCACAGTGGATCAGGATCCTTCCAGGTGTGTATGGGGTTTTCAAAGTGTATCAGGATCCTGCCAGGTGTGTATGGGGTTTCACAGTGTCTCAGGATCCTGCCAGGAGTGTATGGGGTTTTCACAGTGTATCAGGATCCTGCCAGGAGTGTATGGGGTTTTCACAGTGTATCAGGATCGTGCCAGGAGTGTATGGGGTTTTCACAGTGCATCAGGGCCCTGCCAGGTGTGTATGGGGTTTTCACAGATTATCAGTGTCCTGCCAGGTGTGTAAGGAGTTTTCACAGTGGTTCAGGATCCTGCCAGGTGTGGCTGGGGTTTTCACAGTGTATCAGGATCCTGTCAGATGTGTTTGGGGTTTCACAGTGTATCAGGATGCTGCCAGGTGTGTATGCGGTTTTCAAAGTGGATCAGGATCCTGCCAGGTGTGTATGGGGGTTTCACAGTTTATCAGCATCCTGCCAGGTGTGTATGCGGTTTTCAAAGTGGATCAGGATCCTGCCAGGTGTGTATGGGGGTTTCACAGTTTATCAGCATCCTGCCAGGAGTGTATGGGGGTTTCACAGTTTATCAGCATCCTGCCAGGTGTGTATGCGGTTTTCAAAGTGGATCAGGATCCTGCCAGGTGTGTATGGGGTTTTCACAGTGGATCAGGATCCGGCCAGGTGTGTATGGAGTTTTCACAGTGGATCAGGTTCCTGCCAGGTGTGTATGGGGTTTCCACAGTGTATCAGGATGCTGTCACGTGTGTATGGGGTTTCACAGTTTATTGGGATCCTGCCACGTGTGTATGGGGTTTTCACAGTGTATCAGAAATCTGCCAGGTGTGTATGTTGGTTTCACAGTCTATCAGGATCCTGCCAGGTATGTAGATTAGATTAGATTAGATTAGATTAGAAATACAGCACTGAAACAGGCCCTTCGGCCCACCGAGTCTGTGCCGAACATCAACCACCCATTTATACTAATCCTACACTAATCCCATATTCCTACCAAACATCCCCACCTGTCCCTATATTTCCCTACCACCTACCTATGCTAGTGACAATTTATAATGGCCAATTTACCTATCAACCTGCAAGTCTTTTGGCTTGTGGGAGGAAACCGGAGCACCCGGAGAAAACCCACGCAGACACAGGGAGAACTTGCAAACTCCACACAGGCAGTACCCAGAATCGAACCCGGGTCCCTGGAGCTGTGAGGCTGCGGTGCTAACCACTGCGCCACTGTGCCGCCCTGATACACTGGATTTCACAGTGGATTTCACAGTGGAAAACCGTGGATTTCACAGTTTATCAGGATCCTGCCTGGTCTGTATGGGGTTTCACAGTGGATCAGGATCCTGCCACGTGTGTGTGGGGTCTTCACAGTGTATCAGGATCCTTCCTGGTGTGCATGGGGGTTTCACAGTTCATCAGGATCCTGCCACGTGCGTATGGGGTTTTCACAGAGCATCAGGATCCTGCCAGATGTGTATGGGGTTTCACAGTGTATCAGGATCCTGCCACGTGTGTATGGGGTTTTCACAGTGCATCAGGATCCTGCCAGATGTGTATGGGGATTTCACATTGCATCTGCATCCTTCCAGGTTTGCATGTGGTTTTCACAGTGTATCAGGATCCTTCCAGGTGTGTATGGGGGTTTCATAGTGTAACAGGATCCTGCCAGGTGTTTATGCGGTTTTCACAGTGTATCAGGGTCCTGCCAGGTGTGCATGGGGATTTCACAGTGCATCAGGTTCCTGCCAGGTGTGTTTGGGGCTTTGCAGTGTATCAGTGACCTGCCAGGTGTGTATGGGGTTTCACCGTGGATCATGATCCTGCCAGGTGTGCATGTGGTTTTCACAGTGTGTCAGAATCCTGCCAGGTGTGTACGGCGTTTCACAGTGGATCAGGATCCTGCCTGGAGTGAATGGGGTTTTCACAGTGTATCAGGATCCTGCCAGGTGTGTATGCGGTTTCAAAGTGTATCAGGATCCTGCCAGGTGTGTACGGGGTTTTCACAGTTAATCTTGGTCCTGCCAGGTGTGTATGGGGTTTCACAGTGTATCAGGATCCTGCCAGGTATGTTTGGGGTTTTCACAGTGTATCAGGATCCTGCCAGGTGTGTATGGGGTTTCAAAGTGTATCAGGACACAGACAGGTGTGTCAGGGGTTTTCACAGAGTATCATGGTCCTGCCAGGTGTGTATGGGGTTTCACAGTGTATCAGGATCCTGCCAGGTGTGTATGGGGTTTTCACAGTGTATCAGGGTCCTGCCAGGTGTGTATGGTGTTTTCACAGTGTATCAGGGTCCCGACAGGTGTGTATGGGGTTTCCACAGTGTATCAGTGCCCTGCCAGGTGTTTATGGTGTTTTCACAGTGTATCGGGATCCTGCCAGGTGTGTATGGGGTTTCACAGTGTATCAGGGTCCCGCCAGGTGTGTATGGGGTTTTCACAGTGTATCAGTGCCCTGCCAGGTGTTTATGGTGATTTCACAGTGTTTCGGGATCCTGCCAGGTGTGTATGGGGTTTCACAGTGTATCGGGAACCTGCCAGGTGTGTATGGGGTTTTCACAGTGTCTCAGGGTCCTGCCAGGTGTGTATGGGGTTTTCACAAGTGTATCAGTATCCTGCCACGTGTGTATGGGGTTTTCACAGTGCATCAGGATCCTGCCAGATGTGTATGGGGATTTCACATTGCATCTGCATCCTTCCAGGTTTGCATGTGGTTTTCACAGTGTATCAGGATCCTTCCAGGTGTGTATGGGGGTTTCATAGTGTAACAGGATCCTGCCAGGTGTTTATGCGGTTTTCACAGTGTATCAGGGTCCTGCCAGGTGTGCATGGGGATTTCACAGTGCATCAGGTTCCTGCCAGGTGTGTTTGGGGCTTTGCAGTGTATCAGTGTCCTGCCAGGTGTGTATGCGGTTTCACCGTGGATCATGATCCTGCCAGGTGTGCATGTGGTTTTCACAGTGTGTCAGGATCCTGCCAGGTGTGTACGGCGTTTCACAGTGGATCAGGATCCTGCCTGGAGTGAATGGGGTTTTCACAGTGTATCAGGATCCTGCCAGGTGTGTATGGGGTTTCAAAGTGTATCAGGATCCTGCCAGGTGTGTACGGGGTTTTCACAGTTAATCTTGGTCCTGCCAGGTGTGTATGGGGTTTCACAGTGTATCAGGATCCTGCCAGGTGTGTTTGGGGTTTTCACAGTGTATCAGGATCCTGCCAGGAGTGTATGGGGTTTCAAAGTGTATCAGGACACAGACAGGTGTGTCAGGGGTTTTCACAGAGTATCATGGTCCTGCCAGGTGTGTATGGGGTTTCACAGTGTATCAGGATCCTGCCAGGTGTGTATGGGGTTTTCACAGTGTATCAGGGTCCTGCCAGGTGTGTATGGGCTTTTCACAGTGTATCAGGGTCCCGCCAGGTGTGTATGGGGTTTCCACAGTGTATCAGTGCCCTGCCAGATGTTTATGGTGTTTTCACAGTGTATCGGGATCCTGCCAGGTGTGTATGGGGTTTCACAGTGTATCAGGGTCCCGCCAGGTGTGTATGGGGTTTTCACAGTGTATCAGTGCCCTGCCAGGTGTTTATGGTGATTTCACAGTGTTTCGGGATCCTGCCAGGTGTGTATGGGGTTTCACAGTGTATCGGGAACCTGCCAGGTGTGTATGGGGTTTTCACAGTGTCTCAGGGTCCTGCGAGGTGTGTATGGGGTTTTCACAAGTGTATCAGTATCCTGCCAGGTGTGAATGGGGTTTTCACAGTGTATCAGGGTCCTGCCAGGTGTGTATGGTGTTTTCACAGTGTATCGGGATCCTGCCTGGTGTGTATGCGGTTTCACAGTGTATCAGTGTCCTTACAGGTGAGTATGGGGTTTTCACAGTGTATCAGGATCATGCCTGGTGTGCACGGGGATTCACAATGTATCAGGGTCCTGCCAGGTGTGTATGGGGTTTTCACGGTGTATCAGGATCCTGCCAGGTGTGTATGGGGATTCACAGAGTATCAGGGTCCTGCCAGGTGTGTATGGGGTTTTCACAGTGTATCAGGATCCTGCCAGGTGTGTCAGGGGATTCACAGTGTATCAGGATCCTGCCAGGTGCGTAAGGGGATTCAAAGTGTATCAGAGTCCTGCCAGGTGTGTATGGGGTTTTCACAATGTATCAGTATCCTGCCAGGTGTGTATGGTGTTTCACATTGTATCAAGATCCTACCAGGTGTGTATGGGGGTTTCACAGTGGATCAGGATCCTGCCAGGTGCATCTGGGGTATTCACAGTGTATCAGGGCTCTGCAAGGTGGTTTTTTTTAGAGTTAGAATTAGAATATTACAGCGCAGTACAGGCCCTTCGGCCCTCGATGTTGCGCCGAGCTGTGAAACCATCTGACCTACACTATTCCACTTTCATCCATGTGTCTATCCAATGTCCACTTAAATGCCCTTAAAGTTGGAGAATCTACTACTGCTGCAGGCAGGGCATTCCACGCCCTTACTAGTCTCTGAGTAAAGAAACTACCACTAACATCTGTCCTATATCTATCACCCCTCAACTTGAAGCTATGTCCCCTCGTGTTTGCCATCACCATCCGAGGAAAAAGACGCTCACTATCCACCCTATCTAACCCTCTGATTATCTTATATGTCTCTATTAAGTCACCTCTCCTCCTCCTTCTCTCCAACGAAAACAACCTCAAGTCCCTCAGCCTATCTTCGTAAGACCTTCCCTCCATACCAGGCAACATCCTAGTAAATCTCCTCTGCACCCTTTCCATAGCTTCCACATCCTTTCTATAATGCGGTGACCAGAACTGCACACAATACTCCAGGTGCGGTCTCACCAGAGTCTTGTACAGCTGCAGCATGACCTCGTGGCTCCGAAACTCGACCCCCCTACTAATAAAAGCTAACACACCATATGCCTTCTTGATAGCCCTATTAACCTGGTTAGCAACCTTCAGGGATTTATGCACCTGGACACCAAGATCTCTCTGCTCATCTACACTAACAAGAATCTTCCCATTAGCCCAGTACTCTGCATTCCTGTTACTCCTTCCAAAGTGAATCACCTCACACTTTTCCGCATTAAACTCCATTTGCCATCTCTCAGCCCAGCTCTGCAGCCTATCTATGTCTCTCTGTACCCTGCAACATCCTTCGGCACTATCCACAACTCCACCGACCTTAGTGTCATCTGCAAATTTACTAACCCACCCTTCTACACCCTCTTCCAGGTCAATTATAAAAATGACAATCAGCAATGGCCCCAAAACAGATCCTTGCGGTACACCACTAGTAACTAAACTCCAGGATGAACATTTGCCATCAACCACCACCCTCTGTCTTCTTTCAGCTAGCCAATTTCTGATCCAAAGCTCTAAATCACATTCAACCCCATACTTCCGTATTTTCTGCAATAGCCTACCGTGGGGAACCTTATCAAACGCCTTACTGAAATCCATATACACCACATCCACTGCTTTACCCTCATCCACCTGTTTGGTCACCTTCTCGAAAAACTCAATAAGGTTTGTGAGGCACGACCTACCCGTCACAAAACCGTGCTGACTATCTCTAATGTACTTATTCTTTTCAAGATGATTATAAATCCTGTCTCTTATAACCTTTTCCAACATTTTACCCACAACCGAAGTGAGGCTCACAGGTCTATAATTACCAGGGCTGTCTCTACTCCCCTTCTTGAACAAGGGGACAACATTTGCAATCCTCCAGTCTTCCGGCACTATTCCTGTCGACAATGACGACATAAAGATCAAGGACAAAGGCTCTGCAATCTCCTCCCTAGCTTCCCAGAGAATCCTAGGATAAATCCCATCTGGCCCAGGGGACTTATCTATTTTCACACTTTCCAAAATTGCTAACACCTCCTCCTTGTGAACCTCAATCCCATCTAGCCTCGTAGCCTGAATCTCAATATTCTCAACAACATTTTCTTTCTCTACTGTAAATACTGACGCAAAATATTCATTTAACACTTCCCCTATCTCCTCTGATTCCAGACACAACTTCCCACTACTATCCTTGATTGGCCCTCATCTAACTCTAGTCATTCTTTTATTCCTGATATACCTATAGAAAGCCTTAGGGTTTTCCCTGATCCGATCCACCAATGACTTCTCGTGTCCTCTCCTTGCTCTTCTTAGCTCTCCCTTTAGATCCTTCCTGGCTAGCTTGTAGCTCTCAAGCGCCCTAACTGAGCCTTCACGTCTCATCCTAACATAAGCCTTCTTCTTCCTCTTGACAAGCGCTTCAACTTCTTTAGTAAACCACGGCTCCCTCGCACGACAACTTCCTCCCTGCCTCACAGGTACATACTTATCAAGGACTCGCAGTAGCAGCTCCTTGAATAAGCTCCACATTTCGATAGTGCCCATCACCTGCAGTTTCCTTCCCCATCCTACGCATCCTAAATCTTGCCTAATCGCATCATAATTTCCTTTCCCCCAGTTATAATTCTTGCCCTGCGGTACATACCTGTCCCTGCCCATCGCTAAGGTAAACCTAACCGAATTGTGATCACTGTCACCAAAGTGCTCAGCTACATCTAAATCTAACACCTGGCCGGGTTCATTTCCCAGTACCAAATCCAATGTGGCATCGCCCCTGGTTGGCCTGTCTACATACTGTGTCAGAAAACCCTCCTGCACACACTGGACAAAAACTGACCCATCTAAAGTACTCGAACTATAGTATTTCCAGTCGATATTTGGAAAGTTAAAGTCCCCCATAACAACTACCCTGTTACTCTCACCCCTGTCGAGAATCATCTTCGCTATCCTTTCCTCTACATCTCTGGAACTATTCGGAGGTCTATAAAATACTTCCAACAGGGTAACCTCACCTCTACTGTTTCTAACCTCAGCCCATACTACCTCAGTAGACGAGTCCTCATACGTCCTTTCTGTCGCTGTAATACTCTCCTTGATTAACAATGCCACACACCCCCCCCTCTTTTACCATCTTCTCTGTTCTTACTGAAACATCTAAATCCCGGAATCTGCAACATCCATTCCTGCCCCTGCTCTACCCATGTCTCCGAAATGGCCACTACATCGAGATCCCAGGTACCAACCCATGCTGCAAGCTCACCCACCTTATTCCGGATGCTCCTGGCGTTGAAATAGACACACTTTAAACCAGGTTCCTGCCAGGAGGGTATGGGGTTTTCACAGTGTATCAGGATCCTGCCAGTTGTGAATTGGGTTTTCAGAGTGTATCAGTATCCTGCCAGGTGTGTATGGAGTTTTCACAGTGGATCAGGATCCTGCCAGGTGTGTATGGGGGTTTCACAGTGTATCAGGGTCCTGCCACGTGTGTATGGGGTTTCACAGTGCATCAGGATTCTGCCAGGTGTGTATGGGGTTTCACAGTGTATCAGGA
The DNA here is from genome assembly GCF_036365525.1 of Heterodontus francisci. Classification (NCBI taxonomy): domain Eukaryota; kingdom Metazoa; phylum Chordata; class Chondrichthyes; order Heterodontiformes; family Heterodontidae; genus Heterodontus; species Heterodontus francisci. The sequence goes on along the minus strand of NW_027141655.1, from coordinate 4,069,238 downwards.
TCCTGCCAGATGTGATTGGGGTTTCACTGTGCATCAGCAATCTGCCAGGTTTGGACGGGGTTTTCACAGTGTATCAGTATAATGCCAGGTGTTTATGGGTTTTCACAGTATATCTGGATCCTGCCAGGTGTGTATGGTGTTTTCAGAGTTTATCAGGATACTGCCAGGTGTGTATGGGGGTTTCACAGTTTATCAGCATCCTGCCAGGTGTGTATGGGGGTTTCACAGTTTATCAGCATCCTGCCAGGTGTGTATGCGGTTTTCAAAGTGGATCAGGATCCTGCCAGGTGTGTATGGGGTTTTCACAGTGGATCAAGATCCGGCCAGGTGTGTATGGAGTTTTCACAGAGGATCAGGTTCCTGCCAGGTGTGTATGGGGTTTCCACAGTGTATCAGGATGTTGCCACGTGTGTTTGGGGTTTCACAGTTTATTAGGATCCTGCCACGTGTGTATGGGGTTTTCACAGTGTATCAGGAATCTGCCAGGTGTGTATGTTGGTTTCACAGTGTATCAGGATCCTGCCAGGTATGTATGTGGGTTTCACAGTTCATCAGGATCCTGCCTGGTCTGTATGGGGTTTCACAGTGGATCAGGATCCTGCCACGTGTGCGTGGGGTCTTCACAGTGTATCAGGATCCTTCCTGGTGTGCATGGGGGTTTCACAGTTCATCAGGATCCTGCCACGTGTGTATGGGGTTTTCACAGTGTATCAGGATCCTGCCAGGTGTGTTTGGGTGTTTCACAATTTATCAGGATCCTGCCAGGTGTGTACGGGGTCTCACAGTGTATCAGGATCCTGCCAGGTGTGTATCGGGTTTTCACAGCATATCAGGATCCTGCCAGGTGTGTAAGGTGTTTTCGCAGTGTATCAGTGTCCTGCCAGGTGTGTATGGGGTTTTCACAGTGTAACATTATCCTGCCATTTGTGAATGGGCTTTTAACAGTGCATCAGTGTCCTGCCAGGTGTGTTTGGGGTTTTCACAGTGTATCAGGATCCTGCCAGGTGTGTATGGGGTTTTCACAGTGTATCAGGGCCCTGCCAGTTGTGTATGGGGTTTTCACAGTGTATCAGGATCCTGCCAGGTGTGTATGGGGTTTTCAAAGTGTATCAGGTTCCTGCCAGGTGTGTATGGGGTGTTCCCGGTGTATCAGAAACCCTACAGGTGTGTATGGGGTTTTCACAGTGTATCAGGGTGCTTCCAGGTGTGTATGGGGTTTTCACAAGTGTATCAGGATCCTGCCTGGTGTGTATGGTGTTTTCACAGTTTATCAAGGTCCTGCCAGGTTTGTAAGGGGTTTTCACAGTGTATCAGGATTCTGCCAATTGTGTCCGGGGATTCACAGTGTATCAGGGTCCTGCCAGGAGTGTACGGGGTATTCACAGTGTATCAGGATCCTGCCAGATGTGTCTGGGGTTTCACAGTGAATCAAGATCCTGCCAAGTGTGTATGTGGTTTCACAGTGTATCAGGATACTGCCAGATGTGTATGGGGGTTTCACAGTGTATCAGGATCCTGCCAGTTGTGTATGGGGTTTTCAGAGTGTATCAGGATCCTGCCAGGTGTATATGTGTTTTCACAGTGGATCAGGATTCTGCGAGGTGTGCATGGGGTTTTCACAGTTTATCAGTGTCCTGCCAGGTGTTTATGGGGTTTTCACAGTGTATCAGGATCCTGCCAGGTGTGTATGGGGTTTCACAGTGTCTCAGGATCCTGCCAGGAGTGTATGGGGTTTTCACAGTGTATCAGGATCCTGCCAGGACTGTATGGGGTTTCACAGTGGATCAGGATCCTGCCACGTGTGTGTGGGGTCTTCACAGTGTATCAGGATCCTTCCTGGTGTGCATGGGGGTTTCACAGTTCATCAGGATCCTGCCACGTGCGTATGGGATTTTCACAGAGCATCAGGATCCTGCCAGATGTGTATGGGGTTTCACAGTGTATCAGGATCCTGCCACGTGTGTATGGGGTTTTCACAGTGCATCAGGATCCTGCCAGATGTGTATGGGGATTTCACATTGCATCTGCATCCTTCCAGGTGTGCATGTGGTTTTCACAGTGTATCAGGATCCTTCCAGGTGTGTATGGGGGTTTCATAGTGTAACAGGATCCTGCCAGGTGTTTATGCGGTTTTCACAGTGGATCAGTGTCCTGCCAGGTGTGCATGGGGATTTCACAGTGCATCAGGTTCCTGCCAGGTGTGTTTGGGGCTTTGCAGTGTATCAGTGTCCTGCCAGGCGTGTATGGGGTTTCACCGTGGATCATGATCCTGCCAGTTGTGCATGTGGTTTTCACAGTGTGTCAGGATCCTGCCAGGTGTGTACGGCGTTTCACAGTGGATCAGGATCCTGCCTGGAGTGCATGGGGTTTTCACAGTGTATCAGGATCCTGCCAGGGGTGTATGGGGTTTCAAAGTGTATCAGGACACAGACAGGTGTGTACGGGGTTTTCACAGTGTATCATGGTCCTGCCAGGTGTGTATGGGGTTTCACAGTGTATCAGGATCCTGCCAGGTGTGTATGGGGTTTTCACAGTGTATCAGGGTCCTGCCAGGTGTGGATGGTGTTTTCAGAGTGTATCAGGATCCTCCCAGGTGTGTATGAGGTTCTCACAGTGTATCAGGGTCCCGCCAGGTGCGTATGGGGTTTTCACAGTGTATCAGTGCCCTGCCAGGTGTTTATGGACTTTTCACAGTGTATCGGGATCCTGCCAGGAGTGTATGGGGTTTCACAGTGTATCAGGGTCCCGCCAGGTGTGTATGGGGTTTTCACAGTGTATCAGTGCCCTGCCAGGTGTTTATGGTGATTTCACAGTGTTTCGGGATCCTGCCAGGTGTGTATGGGGTTTCACAGTGTATCGGGAACCTGCCAGGTGTGTATGGGGTTTTCACAGTGTCTCAGGGTCCTGCCAGGTGTGTATGGGGTTTTCACAAGTGTATCAGTATCCTGCCAGGTGTGAATGGGGTTTTCACAGTGTATCAGGGTCCTGCCAGGTGTGTATGGTGTTTTCACAGTGTATCGGGATCCTGCCTGGTGTGCATGCGGTTTCACAGTGTATCAGTGTCCTTACAGGTGAGTATGGGGTTTTCACAGTGTATCAGGATCCTGCCAGGTGTGTATGGGGATTCACAGAATATCAGGGTCCTGCCAGGTGTGCATGGGGTTTTCACAGTGTATCAGGATCCTGCCAGGTGTGTAAGGGGATTCACAGTGTATCAGGATCCTGCCAGGTGCGTAAGGGGATTCAAAGTGTATCAGAGTCCTGCCAGGTGTGTATGGGGTTTTCACAGTGTATCAGTATCCTGTCAGGTGTGTATGGTGTTTCACAGTGTATCAGGATCCTGCCAGTTGAGTATGGGGAATTCACAGTGTATCAGGATGCTGCCAGGTGTGTATGTGGTTTCACAGTGGATCAGGATACTGCCAGGTGTGCATGGGGTTTCACACTGGATCAGGATCCTGCCAGGAGTGTATGGGGTTTTCATAGTGTATCAGGGTCCTGCCAGGTGTATATGGGGTTTTCACAGTGTATCAGGTTCCTTCCAGGAGGGTATGGGGTTTTCACAGTGTATCAGGGTCCTGCCAGGTGTGTATGGGGTTTTCACAGTGTATCAGTTTCCGGCCAGGAGGGTATGGGGTTTTCACAGTGTATCAGGATCCTGCCAGTTGTGAATTGGGTTTTCAGAGTGTATCAGTATCCTGCCAGGTGTGTATGGAGTTTTCACAGTGGATCAGGATCCTGCCAGATGTGTATGGGGGTTTCACAGTGTATCAGGATCCTGCCACGTGTGTATGGGGTTTCACAGTGCATCAGGATCCTGCCAGATGTGTCTGGGGTTTCACAGTGTACCTAGATCCTGCCAGGTGTGTATGGAGTTCACAATGTGTCAGGATTCCGCCAGATGTGCATTGGGGTTTCACAGTGTAACATTATCCTGCCATTTGTGAATGGGCTTTTAACAGTGCATCAGTGTCCTGCCAGGTGTGTTTGGGGTTTTCACAGTGTATCAGGATCCTGCCAGGTGTGTATGGGGTTTTCACAGTGTATCAGGGCCCTGCCAGTTGTGTATGGGGTTTTCACAGTGTATCAGGATCCTGCCAGGTGTGTATGGGGTGTTCCCGGTGTATCAGAAACCCTACAGGTGTGTATGGGGTTTTCACAGTGTATCAGGGTGCTTCCAGGTGTGTATGGGGTTTTCACAAGTGTATCAGGATCCTGCCTGGTGTGTATGGTGTTTTCACAGTGTATCAAGGTCCTGCCAGGTTTGTAAGGGTTTTCACAGTGTATCAGGATTCTGCCAATTGTGTCCGGGGATTCACAGTGTATCAGGGTCCTGCCAGGAGTGTACGGGGTATTCACAGTGTATCAGGATCCTGCCAGATGTGTCTGGGGTTTCACAGTGAATCAAGATCCTGCCAAGTGTGTATGTGGTTTCACAGTGTATCAGGATACTGCCAGATGTGTATGGGGGTTTCACAGTGTATCAGGATCCTGCCAGTTGTGTATGGGGTTTTCAGAGTGTATCAGGATCCTGCCAGGTGTATATGTGTTTTCACAGTGGATCAGGATTCTGCGAGGTGTGCATGGGGTTTTCACAGTTTATCAGTGTCCTGCCAGGTGTTTATGGGGTTTTCACAGTGTATCAGGATCCTGCCAGGTGTGTATGGGGTTTCACAGTGTCTCAGGATCCTGCCAGGAGTGTATGGGGTTTTCACAGTGTATCAGGATCCTGCCAGGACTGTATGGGGTTTCACAGTGGATCAGGATCCTGCCACGTGTGTGTGGGGTCTTCACAGTGTATCAGGATCCTTTCTGGTGTGCATGGGGGTTTCACAGTTCATCAGGATCCTGCCACGTGCGTATGGGGTTTTCACAGAGCATCAGGATCCTGCCAGATGTGTATGGGGTTTCACAGTGTATCAGGATCCTGCCACGTGTGTATGGGGTTTTCACAGTGCATCAGGATCCTGCCAGATGTGTATGGGGATTTCACATTGCATCTGCATCCTTCCAGGTGTGCATGTGGTTTTCACAGTGTATCAGGATCCTTCCAGGTGTGTATGGGGGTTTCATAGTGTAACAGGATCCTGCCAGGTGTTTATGCGGTTTTCACAGTGGATCAGGGTCCTGCCAGGTGTGCATGGGGATTTCACAGTGCATCAGGTTCCTGCCAGGTGTGTTTGGGGCTTTGCAGTGTATCAGTGTCCTGCCAGGCGTGTATGGGGTTTCACCGTGGATCATGATCCTGCCAGTTGTGCATGTGGTTTTCACAGTGTGTCAGGATCCTGCCAGGTGTGTACGGCGTTTCACAGTGGATCAGGATCCTGCCTGGAGTGCATGGGGTTTTCACAGTGTATCAGGATCCTGCCAGGTGTGTATGGGGTTTCAAAGTGTATCAGGACACAGACAGGTGTGTACGGGGTTTTCACAGTGTATCATGGTCCTGCCAGGTGTGTATGGGGTTTCACAGTGTATCAGGATCCTGCCAGGTGTGTATGGGGTTTTCACAGTGTATCAGGGTCCTGCCAGGTGTGGATGGTGTTTTCAGAGTGTATCAGGATCCTCCCAGGTGTGTATGAGGTTCTCACAGTGTATCAGGGTCCCGCCAGGTGTGTATGGGGTTTTCACAGTGTATCAGTGCCCTGCCAGGTGTTTATGGACTTTTCACAGTGTATCGGGATCCTGCCAGGAGTGTATGGGGTTTCACAGTGTATCAGGGTCCCGCCAGGTGTGTATGGGGTTTTCACAGTGTATCAGTGCCCTGCCAGGTGTTTATGGTGATTTCACAGTGTTTCGGGATCCTGCCAGGTGTGTATGGGGTTTCACAGTGTATCGGGAACCTGCCAGGTGTGTATGGGGTTTTCACAGTGTCTCAGGGTCCTGCCAGGTGTGTATGGGGTTTTCACAAGTGTATCAGTATCCTGCCAGGTGTGAATGGGGTTTTCACAGTGTATCAGGGTCCTGCCAGGTGTGTATGGTGTTTTCACAGTGTATCGGGATCCTGCCTGGTGTGCATGCGGTTTCACAGTGTATCAGTGTCCTTACAGGTGAGTATGGGGTTTTCACAGTGTATCAGGATCCTGCCAGGTGTGTATGGGGATTCACAGAATATCAGGGTCCTGCCAGGTGTGCATGGGGTTTTCACAGTGTATCAGGATCCTGCCAGGTGTGTAAGGGGATTCACAGTGTATCAGGATCCTGCCAGGTGCGTAAGGGGATTCAAAGTGTATCAGAGTCCTGCCAGGTGTGTATGGGGTTTTCACAGTGTATCAGTATCCTGCCAGGTGTGTATGGTGTTTCACAGTGTATCAGGATCCTGCCAGTTGAGTATGGGGAATTTACAGTGTATCAGGATGCTGCCAGGTGTGTATGTGGTTTCACAGTGGATCAGGATACTGCCAGGTGTGCATGGGGTTTCACACTGGATCAGGATCCTGCCAGGAGTGTATGGGGTTTTCATAGTGTATCAGGGTCCTGCCAGGTGTATATGGGGTTTTCACAGTGTATCAGGTTCCTTCCAGGAGGGTATGGGGTTTTCACAGTGTATCAGGGTCCTGCCAGGTGTGTATGGGGTTTTCACAGTGTATCAGTTTCCTGCCAGGAGGGTATGGGGTTTTCACAGTGTATCAGGATCCTGCCAGTTGTGAATTGGGTTTTCAGAGTGTATCAGTATCCTGCCAGGTGTGTATGGAGTTTTCACAGTGGATCAGGATCCTGCCAGATGTGTATGGGGGTTTCACAGTGTATCAGGATCCTGCCACGTGTGTATGGGGTTTCACAGTGCATCAGGATTCTGCCAGGTGTGTATGGGGTTTCACAGTGTATCAGGATCCTGCCAGGTGTGTATGGGGTTTCACAGTGTATCAGGATCCTGCCAGATGTGAATGGGGTTTCACTGTGCATCAGGATCCTGCCAGATGTGATTGGGGTTTCACTGTGCATCAGCAATCTGCCAGGTTTGGACGGGGTTTTCACAGTGTATCAGTATCCTGCCAGGTGTTTATGGGTTTTCACAGTATATCTGGATCCTGCCAGGTGTGTATGGTGTTTTCAGAGTTTATCAGGATACTGCCAGGTGTGTATGGGGGTTTCACAGTTTATCAGCATCCTGCCAGGTGTGTATGGGGGTTTCACAGTTTATCAGCATCCTGCCAGGTGTGTATGCGGTTTTCAAAGTGGATCAGGATCCTGCCAGGTGTGTATGGGGTTTTCACAGTGGATCAAGATCCGGCCAGGTGTGTATGGAGTTTTCACAGAGGATCAGGTTCCTGCCAGGTGTGTATGGGGTTTCCACAGTGTATCAGGATGCTGCCACGTGTGTATACGGTTTCACAGTTTATTAGGATCCTGCCACGTGTGTATGGGGTTTTCACAGTGTATCAGGAATCTGCCAGGTGTGTATGTTGGTTTCACAGTGTATCAGGATCCTGCCAAGTATGTATGTGGGTTTCACAGTTCATCAGGATTCTGCCTGGTCTGTATGGGGTTTCACAGTGGATCAGGATCCTGCCACGTGTGTGTGGGGTCTTCACAGTGTATCAGGATCCTTCCTGGTGTGCATGGGGGTTTCACAGTTCATCAGGATCCTGCCACGTGTGTATGGGGTTTTCACAGTGTATCAGTGCCCTGCCAGGTGTTTATGGACTTTTCACAGTGTATCGGGATCCTGCCAGGAGTGTATGGGGTTTCACAGTGTATCAGGGTCCCGCCAGGTGTGTATGGGGTTTTCACAGTGTATCAGTGCCCTGCCAGGTGTTTATGGTGATTTCACAGTGTTTCGGGATCCTGCCAGGTGTGTATGGGGTTTCACAGTGTATCGGGAACCTGCCAGGTGTGTATGGGGTTTTCACAGTGTCTCAGGGTCCTGCCAGGTGTGTATGGGGTTTTCACAAGTGTATCAGTATCCTGCCAGGTGTGAATGGGGTTTTCACAGTGTATCAGGGTCCTGCCAGGTGTGTATGGTGTTTTCACAGTGTATCGGGATCCTGCCTGGTGTGCATGCGGTTTCACAGTGTATCAGTGTCCTTACAGGTGAGTATGGGGTTTTCACAGTGTATCAGGATCCTGCCAGGTGTGTATGGGGATTCACAGAATATCAGGGTCCTGCCAGGTGTGCATGGGGTTTTCACAGTGTATCAGGATCCTGCCAGGTGTGTAAGGGGATTCACAGTGTATCAGGATCCTGCCAGGTGCGTAAGGGGATTCAAAGTGTATCAGAGTCCTGCCAGGTGTGTATGGGGTTTTCACAGTGTATCAGTATCCTGCCAGGTGTGTATGGTGTTTCACAGTGTATCAGGATCCTGCCAGTTGAGTATGGGGAATTCACAGTGTATCAGGATGCTGCCAGGTGTGTATGTGGTTTCACAGTGGATCAGGATACTGCCAGGTGTGCATGGGGTTTCACACTGGATCAGGATCCTGCCAGGAGTGTATGGGGTTTTCATAGTGTATCAGGGTCCTGCCAGGTGTATATGGGGTTTTCACAGTGTATCAGGTTCCTTCCAGGAGGGTATGGGGTTTTCACAGTGTATCAGGGTCCTGCCAGGTGTGTATGGGGTTTTCACAGTGTATCAGTTTCCGGCCAGGAGGGTATGGGGTTTTCACAGTGTATCAGGATCCTGCCAGTTGTGAATTGGGTTTTCAGAGTGTATCAGTATCCTGCCAGGTGTGTATGGAGTTTTCACAGTGGATCAGGATCCTGCCAGATGTGTATGGGGGTTTCACAGTGTATCAGGATCCTGCCACGTGTGTATGGGGTTTCACAGTGCATCAGGATCCTGCCAGATGTGTCTGGGGTTTCACAGTGTACCTAGATCCTGCCAGGTGTGTATGGAGTTCACAATGTGTCAGGATTCCGCCAGATGTGCATTGGGGTTTCACAGTGTAACATTATCCTGCCATTTGTGAATGGGCTTTTAACAGTGCATCAGTGTCCTGCCAGGTGTGTTTGGGGTTTTCACAGTGTATCAGGATCCTGCCAGGTGTGTATGGGGTTTTCACAGTGTATCAGGGCCCTGCCAGTTGTGTATGGGGTTTTCACAGTGTATCAGGATCCTGCCAGGTGTGTATGGGGTTTTCAAAGTGTATCAGGTTCCTGCCAGGTGTGTATGGGGTGTTCCCGGTGTATCAGAAACCCTACAGGTGTGTATGGGGTTTTCACAGTGTATCAGGGTGCTTCCAGGTGTGTATGGGGTTTTCACAAGTGTATCAGGATCCTGCCTGGTGTGTATGGTGTTTTCACAGTGTATCAAGGTCCTGCCAGGTTTGTAAGGGTTTTCACAGTGTATCAGGATTCTGCCAATTGTGTCCGGGGATTCACAGTGTATCAGGGTCCTGCCAGGAGTGTACGGGGTATTCACAGTGTATCAGGATCCTGCCAGATGTGTCTGGGGTTTCACAGTGAATCAAGATCCTGCCAAGTGTGTATGTGGTTTCACAGTGTATCAGGATACTGCCAGATGTGTATGGGGGTTTCACAGTGTATCAGGATCCTGCCAGTTGTGTATGGGGTTTTCAGAGTGTATCAGGATCCTGCCAGGTGTATATGTGTTTTCACAGTGGATCAGGATTCTGCGAGGTGTGCATGGGGTTTTCACAGTTTATCAGTGTCCTGCCAGGTGTTTATGGGGTTTTCACAGTGTATCAGGATCCTGCCAGGTGTGTATGGGGTTTCACAGTGTCTCAGGATCCTGCCAGGAGTGTATGGGGTTTTCACAGTGTATCAGGATCCTGCCAGGACTGTATGGGGTTTCACAGTGGATCAGGATCCTGCCACGTGTGTGTGGGGTCTTCACAGTGTATCAGGATCCTTTCTGGTGTGCATGGGGGTTTCACAGTTCATCAGGATCCTGCCACGTGCGTATGGGGTTTTCACAGAGCATCAGGATCCTGCCAGATGTGTATGGGGTTTCACAGTGTATCAGGATCCTGCCACGTGTGTATGGGGTTTTCACAGTGCATCAGGATCCTGCCAGATGTGTATGGGGATTTCACATTGCATCTGCATCCTTCCAGGTGTGCATGTGGTTTTCACAGTGTATCAGGATCCTTCCAGGTGTGTATGGGGGTTTCATAGTGTAACAGGATCCTGCCAGGTGTTTATGCGGTTTTCACAGTGGATCAGGGTCCTGCCAGGTGTGCATGGGGATTTCACAGTGCATCAGGTTCCTGCCAGGTGTGTTTGGGGCTTTGCAGTGTATCAGTGTCCTGCCAGGCGTGTATGGGGTTTCACCGTGGATCATGATCCTGCCAGTTGTGCATGTGGTTTTCACAGTGTGTCAGGATCCTGCCAGGTGTGTACGGCGTTTCACAGTGGATCAGGATCCTGCCTGGAGTGCATGGGGTTTTCACAGTGTATCAGGATCCTGCCAGGTGTGTATGGGGTTTCAAAGTGTATCAGGACACAGACAGGTGTGTACGGGGTTTTCACAGTGTATCATGGTCCTGCCAGGTGTGTATGGGGTTTCACAGTGTATCAGGATCCTGCCAGGTGTGTATGGGGTTTTCACAGTGTATCAGGGTCCTGCCAGGTGTGGATGGTGTTTTCAGAGTGTATCAGGATCCTCCCAGGTGTGTATGAGGTTCTCACAGTGTATCAGGGTCCCGCCAGGTGTGTATGGGGTTTTCACAGTGTATCAGTGCCCTGCCAGGTGTTTATGGACTTTTCACAGTGTATCGGGATCCTGCCAGGAGTGTATGGGGTTTCACAGTGTATCAGGGTCCCGCCAGGTGTGTATGGGGTTTTCACAGTGTATCAGTGCCCTGCCAGGTGTTTATGGTGATTTCACAGTGTTTCGGGATCCTGCCAGGTGTGTATGGGGTTTCACAGTGTATCGGGAACCTGCCAGGTGTGTATGGGGTTTTCACAGTGTCTCAGGGTCCTGCCAGGTGTGTATGGGGTTTTCACAAGTGTATCAGTATCCTGCCAGGTGTGAATGGGGTTTTCACAGTGTATCAGGGTCCTGCCAGGTGTGTATGGTGTTTTCACAGTGTATCGGGATCCTGCCTGGTGTGCATGCGGTTTCACAGTGTATCAGTGTCCTTACAGGTGAGTATGGGGTTTTCACAGTGTATCAGGATCCTGCCAGGTGTGTATGGGGATTCACAGAATATCAGGGTCCTGCCAGGTGTGCATGGGGTTTTCACAGTGTATCAGGATCCTGCCAGGTGTGTAAGGGGATTCACAGTGTATCAGGATCCTGCCAGGTGCGTAAGGGGATTCAAAGTGTATCAGAGTCCTGCCAGGTGTGTATGGGGTTTTCACAGTGTATCAGTATCCTGCCAGGTGTGTATGGTGTTTCACAGTGTATCAGGATCCTGCCAGTTGAGTATGGGGAATTTACAGTGTATCAGGATGCTGCCAGGTGTGTATGTGGTTTCACAGTGGATCAGGATACTGCCAGGTGTGCATGGGGTTTCACACTGGATCAGGATCCTGCCAGGAGTGTATGGGGTTTTCATAGTGTATCAGGGTCCTGCCAGGTGTATATGGGGTTTTCACAGTGTATCAGGTTCCTTCCAGGAGGGTATGGGGTTTTCACAGTGTATCAGGGTCCTGCCAGGTGTGTATGGGGTTTTCACAGTGTATCAGTTTCCTGCCAGGAGGGTATGGGGTTTTCACAGTGTATCAGGATCCTGCCAGTTGTGAATTGGGTTTTCAGAGTGTATCAGTATCCTGCCAGGTGTGTATGGAGTTTTCACAGTGGATCAGGATCCTGCCAGATGTGTATGGGGGTTTCACAGTGTATCAGGATCCTGCCACGTGTGTATGGGGTTTCACAGTGCATCAGGATTCTGCCAGGTGTGTATGGGGTTTCACAGTGTATCAGGATCCTGCCAGGTGTGTATGGGGTTTCACAGTGTATCAGGATCCTGCCAGATGTGAATGGGGTTTCACTGTGCATCAGGATCCTGCCAGATGTGATTGGGGTTTCACTGTGCATCAGCAATCTGCCAGGTTTGGACGGGGTTTTCACAGTGTATCAGTATCCTGCCAGGTGTTTATGGGTTTTCACAGTATATCTGGATCCTGCCAGGTGTGTATGGTGTTTTCAGAGTTTATCAGGATACTGCCAGGTGTGTATGGGGGTTTCACAGTTTATCAGCATCCTGCCAGGTGTGTATGGGGGTTTCACAGTTTATCAGCATCCTGCCAGGTGTGTATGCGGTTTTCAAAGTGGATCAGGATCCTGCCAGGTGTGTATGGGGTTTTCACAGTGGATCAAGATCCGGCCAGGTGTGTATGGAGTTTTCACAGAGGATCAGGTTCCTGCCAGGTGTGTATGGGGTTTCCACAGTGTATCAGGATGCTGCCACGTGTGTATACGGTTTCACAGTTTATTAGGATCCTGCCACGTGTGTATGGGGTTTTCACAGTGTATCAGGAATCTGCCAGGTGTGTATGTTGGTTTCACAGTGTATCAGGATCCTGCCAAGTATGTATGTGGGTTTCACAGTTCATCAGGATTCTGCCTGGTCTGTATGGGGTTTCACAGTGGATCAGGATCCTGCCACGTGTGTGTGGGGTCTTCACAGTGTATCAGGATCCTTCCTGGTGTGCATGGGGGTTTCACAGTTCATCAGGATCCTGCCACGTGTGTATGGGGTTTTCACAGTGTATCAGGATCCTGCCAGGTGTGTTTGGGTGTTTCACAATTTATCAGGATCCTGCCAGGTGTGTACGGGGTCTCACAGTGTATCAGGATCCTGCCAGGTGTGTATCGGGTTTTCACAGCATATCAGGATCCTGCCAGGTGTGTATGGTGTTTTCGCAGTGTATCAGTGTCCTGCCAGGTGTGTATGGGGTTTTCACAGTGTAACATTATCCTGCCATTTGTGAATGGGCTTTTAACAGTGCATCAGGGTCCTGCCAGGTGTGTTTGGGGTTTTCACAGTGTATCAGGATCCTGCCAGGTGTGTATGGTGTTTTCGCAGTGTATCAGTGTCCTGCCAGGTGTGTATGGGGTTTTCACAGTGTAACATTATCCTGCCATTTGTGAATGGGCTTTTAACAGTGCATCAGGGTCCTGCCAGGTGTGTTTGGGGTTTTCACAGTGTATCAGGATCCTGCCAGGTGTGTATGGGGTTTTCACAGTGTATCAGGGCCCTGCCAGTTGTGTATGGGGTTTTCACAGTGTATCAGGATCCTGCCAGGTGTGTTTTGGTGTTTCACAATTTATCAGGATCCTGCCAGGTGTGTACGGGGTCTCACAGTGTATCAGGATCCTGCCAGGTGTGTATCGGGTTTTCACAGCATATCAGGATCCTGCCAGGTGTGTATGGTGTTTTCGCAGTGTATCAGTGTCCTGCCAGGTGTGTATAGGGTTTTCACAGTGTAACATTATCCTGCCATTTGTGAATGGGCTTTTAACAGTGCATCAGGGTCCTGCCAGGTGTGTTTGGGGTTTTCACAGTGTATCAGGATCCTGCCAGGTGTGTATGGGGTTTTCACAGTGTATCAGGGCCCTGCCAGTTGTGTATGGGGTTTTCACAGTGTATCAGGATCCTGCCAGGTGTGTATGGGGTTTTCAAAGTGTATCAGGTTCCTGCCAGGTGTGTTTGGGGTGTTCCCGGTGTATCAGAAACCCTACAGGTGTGTATGGGGTTTTCACAGTGTATCAGGGTGCTTCCAGGTGTGTATGGGGTTTTCACAAGTGTATCATGATCCTGCCTGGTGTGTATGGTGTTTTCACAGTGTATCAAGATCCTGCCAGGTTTGTAAGGGGTTTTCACAGTGTATCAGGATTCTGCCAATTGTGTCCGGGGATTCACAGTGTATCAGGGTCCTGTCAGGAGTGTACGGGGTATTCACAGTGTATCAGGATCCTGCCAGATGTGTCTGGGGTTTCACAGTGAATCAAGATCCTGCCAAGTGTGTATGTGGTTTCACAGTGTATCAGGATACTGCCAGATGTGTATGGGGGTTTCACAGTGTATCAGGATCCTGCCAGTTGTGTATGGGGTTTTCAGAGTGTATCAGGATCCTGCCAGGTGTATATGTGTTTTCACAGTGGATCAGGATTCTGCGAGGTGTGCATGGGGTTTTCACAGTTTATCAGTGTCCTGCCAGGTGTTTATGGGGTTTTCACAGTGTATCAGGATCCTGCCAGGTGTGTAAGGGGTTTCACAGTGTCTCAGGATCCTGCCAGGAGTGTATGGGGTTTTCACAGTGTATCAGGATCCTGCCAGGTGTGTATGGGGTTTTAACAGTGTATCAGGGCCCTGCCAGTTGTGTATGGGGTTTTCACAGTGTATCAGGATCCTGCCAGGTGTGTATGGGTTTTCACAGTTTATCAGTGTCCTGCCAGGAGTGTAAGGAGTTTTCACAGTGGTTCAGGATCCTGCCAGGTGTGGCTGGGGTTTTCACAGTGTATCAGGATCCTGTCAGATGTGTTTGGGGTTTCACAGTGTATCAGGATGCTGCCGGGTGTGTATGGGGTTTTCACAGAGCATCAGGATCCTGCCAGATGTGCATGGGGTTTCACAGTGTATCAGGATCCTGCCACGTGTGTATGGGGTTTTCACAGTGCATCAGGATACTGCCAGATGTGTATGGGGATTTCACATTGCATCTGCATCCTTCCAGGTGTGCATGTGGTTTTCACAGTGTATCAGGATCCTTCCAGGTGTGTATGGGGGTTTCATAGTGTAACAGGATCCTGCCAGGTGTGTATGCGGTTTTCACAGTGTATCAGGGTGCTGCCAGGTGTGCATGGGGATTTCACAGTGCATCAGGTTCCTGCCAGGTGTGTTTGGGGCTTTGCAGTGTATCAGTGTCCTGCCAGGTGTCTATGGGGTTTCACATTGGATCATGATCCTGCCAGGTGTGCATGTGGTTTTCACAGTGTGTCAGGATCCTGCCAGGTGTGGATGGCGTTTCACAGTGGATCAGGATCCTGCCTGGAGTGCATGGGGTTTTCACAGTGTATCAGGATCCTGCCAGGAGTATATGGGGTTTCAAAGTGTATCAGGACACAGACAGGTGTGTACGGGGTTTTCACAGTGTATCATGGTCCTGCCAGGTGTGTATGGGGTTTCACAGTGTATCAGGATCCTGCCAGGTGTGTATGGGGTTTTCACAGTGTATCAGGATCCTGCCAGGTGTGTATGGGGTTTCAAAGTGTATCAGGACACAGACAGGTGTGTACGGGGTTTTCACAGTGTATCATGGTCCTGCCAGGTGTGTATGGGGTTTCACAGTGTATCGGGATCCTGCCAGGTGTGTATGGGGTTTTCACAGTGTATCAGGGTCCTGCCAGGTGTGTATGGGGTTTTCAGAGTGTATCAGGATCCTCCCAGGTGTGTATGAGGTTCTCACAGTGTATCAGGATCCTGCCAGGTGTGTATGGGGTTTTCACAGTGTATCAGTATCCTGCCAGGTGTTTATGGGTTTTCACAGTATATCTGGATCCTGCCAGGTGTGTATGGTGTTTTCAGAGTTTATCAGGATACTGCCAGGTGTGTATGGGGGTTTCACAGTTTATCAGCATCCTGCCAGGTGTGTATGGGGGTTTCACAGTTTATCAGCATCCTGCCAGGTGTGTATGCGGTTTTCAAAGTGGATCAGGATCCTGCCAGGTGTGTATGGGGTTTTCACAGTGGATCAAGATCCGGCCACGTGTGTATGGAGTTTTCACAGAGGATCAGGTTCCTGCCAGGCGTGTATGGGGTTTCCACAGTGTATCAGGAATCTGCCAGGTGTGTATGTTGGTTTCACAGTGTATCAGGATCCTGCCAAGTATGTATGTGGGTTTCACAGTTCATCAGGATTCTGCCTGGTCTGTATGGGGTTTCACAGTGGATCAGGATCCTGCCACGTGTGTGTGGGGTCTTCACAGTGTATCAGGATCCTTCCTGGTGTGCATGGGGGTTTCACAGTTCATCAGGATCCTGCCACGTGTGTATGGGGTTTTCACAGTGTATCAGGATCCTGCCAGGTGTGTTTGGGTGTTTCACAATTTATCAGGATCCTGCCAGGTGTGTACGGGGTCTCACAGTGTATCAGGATCCTGCCAGGTGTGTATCGGGTTTTCACAGCATATCAGGATCCTGCCAGGTGTGTATGGTGTTTTCGCAGTGTATCAGTGTCCTGCCAGGTGTGTATGGGGTTTTCACAGTGTAACATTATCCTGCCATTTGTGAATGGGCTTTTAACAGTGCATCAGGGTCCTGCCAGGTGTGTTTGGGGTTTTCACAGTGTATCAGGATCCTGCCAGGTGTGTATGGGGTTTTCACAGTGTATCAGGGCCCTGCCAGTTGTGTATGGGGTTTTCACAGTGTATCAGGATCCTGCCATGTGTGTATGGGGTTTTCAAAGTGTATCAGGTTCCTGCCAGGTGTGTATGGGGTGTTCCCGGTGTATCAGAAACCCTACAGGTGTGTATGGGGTTTTCACAGTGTATCAGGGTGCTTCCAGGTGTGTATGGGGTTTTCACAAGTGTATCATGATCCTGCCTGGTGTGTATGGTGTTTTCACAGTGTATCAAGATCCTGCCAGGTTTGTAAGGGGTTTTCACAGTGTATCAGGATTCTGCCAATTGTGTCCGGGGATTCACAGTGTATCAGGGTCCTGTCAGGAGTGTACGGGGTATTCACAGTGTATCAGGATCCTGCCAGATGTGTCTGGGGTTTCACAGTGAATCAAGATCCTGCCAAGTGTGTATGTGGTTTCACAGTGTATCAGGATACTGCCAGATGTGTATGGGGGTTTCACAGTGTATCAGGATCCTGCCAGTTGTGTATGGGGTTTTCAGTGTGTATCAGGATCCTGCCAGGTGTATATGTGTTTTCACAGTGGATCAGGATTCTGCGAGGTGTGCATGGGGTTTTCACAGTTTATCAGTGTCCTGCCAGGTGTTTATGGGGTTTTCACAGTGTATCAGGATCCTGCCAGGTGTGTATGGGGTTTCACAGTGTCTCAGGATCCTGCCAGGAGTGTATGGGGTTTTCACAGTGTATCAGGATCCTGCCAGGTGTGTATGGGGTTTTAACAGTGTATCAGGGCCCTGCCAGTTGTGTATGGGGTTTTCACAGTGTATCAGGATCCTGCCAGGTGTGTATGGGTTTTCACAGTTTATCAGTGTCCTGCCAGGAGTGTAAGGAGTTTTCACAGTGGTTCAGGATCCTGCCAGGTGTGGCTGGGGTTTTCACAGTGTATCAGGATCCTGTCAGATGTGTTTGGGGTTTCACAGTGTATCAGGATGCTGCCGGGTGTGTATGGGGTTTTCACAGAGCATCAGGATCCTGCCAGATGTGCATGGGGTTTCACAGTGTATCAGGATCCTGCCACGTGTGTATGGGGTTTTCACAGTGCATCAGGATACTGCCAGATGTGTATGGGGATTTCACATTGCATCTGCATCCTTCCAGGTGTGCATGTGGTTTTCACAGTGTATCAGGATCCTTCAAGGTGTGTATGGGGGTTTCATAGTGTAACAGGATCCTGCCAGGTGTGTATGCGGTTTTCACAGTGTATCAGGGTGCTGCCAGGTGTGCATGGGGATTTCACAGTGCATCAGGTTCCTGCCAGGTGTGTTTGGGGCTTTGCAGTGTATCAGTGTCCTGCCAGGTGTCTATGGAGTTTCACATTGGATCATGATCCTGCCAGGTGTGCATGTGGTTTTCACAGTGTGTCAGGATCCTGCCAGGTGTGTATGGCGTTTCACAGTGGATCAGGATCCTGCCTGGAGTGCATGGGGTTTTCACAGTGTATCAGGATCCTGCCAGGTGTGTATGGGGTTTCAAAGTGTATCAGGACACAGACAGGTGTGTACGGGGTTTTCACAGTGTATCATGGTCCTGCCAGGTGTGTATGGGGTTTCACAGTGTATCAGGATCCTGCCAGGTGTGTATGGGGTTTTCACAGTGTATCAGGATCCTGCCAGGTGTGTATGGGGTTTCAAAGTGTATCAGGACACAGACAGGTGTGTACGGGGTTTTCACAGTGTATCATGGTCCTGCCAGGTGTGTATGGGGTTTCACAGTGTATCGGGATCCTGCCAGGTGTGTATGGGGTTTTCACAGTGTATCAGGGTCCTGCCAGGTGTGTATGGGGTTTTCAGAGTGTATCAGGATCCTCCCAGGTATGTATGAGGTTCTCACAGTGTATCAGGATCCTGCCAGGTGTGTATGGGGTTTTCACAGTGTATCAGTATCCTGCCAGGTGTTTATGGGTTTTCACAGTATATCTGGATCCTGCCAGGTGTGTATGGTGTTTTCAGAGTTTATCAGGATACTGCCAGGTGTGTATGGGGGTTTCACAGTTTATCAGCATCCTGCCAGGTGTGTATGGGGGTTTCACAGTTTATCAGCATCCTGCCAGGTGTGTATGCGGTTTTCAAAGTGGATCAGGATCCTGCCAGGTGTGTATGGGGTTTTCACAGTGGATCAAGATCCGGCCACGTGTGTATGGAGTTTTCACAGAGGATCAGGTTCCTGCCAGGTGTGTATGGGGTTTCCACAGTGTATCAGGATGCTGCCACGTGTGTATACGGTTTCACAGTTTATTAGGATCCTGCCACGTGTGTATGGGGTTTTTACAGTGTATCAGGAATCTGCCAGGTGTGTATGTTGGTTTCACAGTGTATCAGGATCCTGCCAAGTATGTATGTGGGTTTCACAGTTCATCAGGATTCTGCCTGGTCTGTATGGGGTTTCACAGTGGATCAGGATCCTGCCACGTGTGTGTGGGGTTTTCACAGTGTATCAGGATCCTTCCTGGTGTGCATGGGGGTTTCACAGTTCATCAGGATCCTGCCACGTGTGTATGGGGTTTTCACAGTGTATCAGGATCCTGCCAGGTGTGTTTGGGTGTTTCACAATTTATCAGGATCCTGCCAGGTGTGTACGGGGTCTCACAGTGTATCAGGATCCTGCCAGGTGTGTATCGGGTTTTCACAGCATATCAGGATCCTGCCAGGTGTGTATGGTGTTTTCGCAGTGTATCAGTGTCCTGCCAGGTGTGTATGGGGTTTTCACAGTGTAACATTATCCTGCCATTTGTGAATGGGCTTTTAACAGTGCATCAGGGTCCTGCCAGGTGTGTTTGGGGTTTTCACAGTGTATCAGGATCCTGCCAGGTGTGTATGGGGTTTTCACAGTGTATCAGGGCCCTGCCAGTTGTGTATGGGGTTTTCACAGTGTTTCAGGATCCTGCCAGGTGTGTATGGGGTTTTCAAAGTGTATCAGGTTCCTGCCAGGTGTGTATGGGGTGTTCCCGGTGTATCAGAACCCTACAGGTGTGTATGGGGTTTTCACAGTGTATCAGGGTGCTTCCAGGTGTGTATGGGGTTTTCACAAGTGTATCAGGATCCTGCCTGGTGTGTATGGTGTTTTCACAGTGTATCAAGATCCTGCCAGGTTTGTAAGGGGTTTTCACAGTGTATCAGGATTCTGCCAATTGTGTCCGGGGATTCACAGTGTATCAGGGTCCTGTCAGGAGTGTACGGGGTATTCACAGTGTATCAGGATCCTGCCAGATGTGTCTGGGGTTTCACAGTGAATCAAGATCCTGCCAAGTGTGTATGTGGTTTCACAGTGTATCAGGATACTGCCAGATGTGTATGGGGGTTTCACAGTGTATCAGGATCCTGCCAGGTGTGTATGGGGTTTCACAGTGTCTCAGGATCCTGCCAGGAGTGTATGGGGTTTTCACAGTGTATCAGGATCCTGCCAGGTGTGTATGGGGTTTTAACAGTGTATCAGGGCCCTGCCAGTTGTGTATGGGGTTTTCACAGTGTATCAGGATCCTGCCAGGTGTGTATGGGTTTTCACAGTTTATCAGTGTCCTGCCAGGAGTGTAAGGAGTTTTCACAGTGGTTCAGGATCCTGCCAGGTGTGGCTGGGGTTTTCACAGTGTATCAGGATCCTGTCAGATGTGTTTGGGGTTTCACAGTGTATCAGGATGCTGCCGGGTGTGTATGGGGTTTTCACAGAGCATCAGGATCCTGCCAGATGTGCATGGGGTTTCACAGTGTATCAGGATCCTGCCACGTGTGTATGGGGTTTTCACAGTGCATCAGGATACTGCCAGATGTGTATGGGGATTTCACATTGCATCTGCATCCTTCCAGGTGTGCATGTGGTTTTCACAGTGTATCAGGATCCTTCAAGGTGTGTATGGGGGTTTCATAGTGTAACAGGATCCTGCCAGGTGTGTATGCGGTTTTCACAGTGTATCAGGGTGCTGCCAGGTGTGCATGGGGATTTCACAGTGCATCAGGTTCCTGCCAGGTGTGTTTGGGGCTTTGCAGTGTATCAGTGTCCTGCCAGGTGTCTATGGAGTTTCACATTGGATCATGATCCTGCCAGGTGTGCATGTGGTTTTCACAGTGTGTCAGGATCCTGCCAGGTGTGTATGGCGTTTCACAGTGGATCAGGATCCTGCCTGGAGTGCATGGGGTTTTCACAGTGTATCAGGATCCTGCCAGGTGTGTATGGGGTTTCAAAGTGTATCAGGACACAGACAGGTGTGTACGGGGTTTTCACAGTGTATCATGGTCCTGCCAGGTGTGTATGGGGTTTCACAGTGTATCAGGATCCTGCCAGGTGTGTATGGGGTTTTCACAGTGTATCAGGATCCTGCCAGGTGTGTATGGGGTTTCAAAGTGTATCAGGACACAGACAGGTGTGTACGGGGTTTTCACAGTGTATCATGGTCCTGCCAGGTGTGTATGGGGTTTCACAGTGTATCGGGATCCTGCCAGGTGTGTATGGGGTTTTCACAGTGTATCAGGGTCCTGCCAGGTGTGTATGGGGTTTTCAGAGTGTATCAGGATCCTCCCAGGTATGTATGAGGTTCTCACAGTGTATCAGGATCCTGCCAGGTGTGTATGGGGTTTTCACAGTGTATCAGTATCCTGCCAGGTGTTTATGGGTTTTCACAGTATATCTGGATCCTGCCAGGTGTGTATGGTGTTTTCAGAGTTTATCAGGATACTGCCAGGTGTGTATGGGGGTTTCACAGTTTATCAGCATCCTGCCAGGTGTGTATGGGGGTTTCACAGTTTATCAGCATCCTGCCAGGTGTGTATGCGGTTTTCAAAGTGGATCAGGATCCTGCCAGGTGTGTATGGGGTTTTCACAGTGGATCAAGATCCGGCCACGTGTGTATGGAGTTTTCACAGAGGATCAGGTTCCTGCCAGGTGTGTATGGGGTTTCCACAGTGTATCAGGATGCTGCCACGTGTGTATACGGTTTCACAGTTTATTAGGATCCTGCCACGTGTGTATGGGGTTTTTACAGTGTATCAGGAATCTGCCAGGTGTGTATGTTGGTTTCACAGTGTATCAGGATCCTGCCAAGTATGTATGTGGGTTTCACAGTTCATCAGGATTCTGCCTGGTCTGTATGGGGTTTCACAGTGGATCAGGATCCTGCCACGTGTGTGTGGGGTTTTCACAGTGTATCAGGATCCTTCCTGGTGTGCATGGGGGTTTCACAGTTCATCAGGATCCTGCCACGTGTGTATGGGGTTTTCACAGTGTATCAGGATCCTGCCAGGTGTGTTTGGGTGTTTCACAATTTATCAGGATCCTGCCAGGTGTGTACGGGGTCTCACAGTGTATCAGGATCCTGCCAGGTGTGTATCGGGTTTTCACAGCATATCAGGATCCTGCCAGGTGTGTATGGTGTTTTCGCAGTGTATCAGTGTCCTGCCAGGTGTGTATGGGGTTTTCACAGTGTAACATTATCCTGCCATTTGTGAATGGGCTTTTAACAGTGCATCAGGGTCCTGCCAGGTGTGTTTGGGGTTTTCACAGTGTATCAGGATCCTGCCAGGTGTGTATGGGGTTTTCACAGTGTATCAGGGCCCTGCCAGTTGTGTATGGGGTTTTCACAGTGTTTCAGGATCCTGCCAGGTGTGTATGGGGTTTTCAAAGTGTATCAGGTTCCTGCCAGGTGTGTATGGGGTGTTCCCGGTGTATCAGAACCCTACAGGTGTGTATGGGGTTTTCACAGTGTATCAGGGTGCTTCCAGGTGTGTATGGGGTTTTCACAAGTGTATCAGGATCCTGCCTGGTGTGTATGGTGTTTTCACAGTGTATCAAGATCCTGCCAGGTTTGTAAGGGGTTTTCACAGTGTATCAGGATTCTGCCAATTGTGTCCGGGGATTCACAGTGTATCAGGGTCCTGTCAGGAGTGTACGGGGTATTCACAGTGTATCAGGATCCTGCCAGATGTGTCTGGGGTTTCACAGTGAATCAAGATCCTGCCAAGTGTGTATGTGGTTTCACAGTGTATCAGGATACTGCCAGATGTGTATGGGGGTTTCACAGTGTATCAGGATCCTGCCAGTTGTGTATGGGGTTTTCAGAGTGTATCAGGATCCTGCCAGGTGTATATGTGTTTTCACAGTGGATCAGGATTCTGCGAGGTGTGCATGGGGTTTTCACAGTTTATCAGTGTCCTGCCAGGTGTTTATGGGGTTTTCACAGTGTATCAGGATCCTGCCAGGTGTGTATGGGGTTTCACAGTGTCTCAGGATCCTGCCAGGAGTGTATGGGGTTTTCACAGTGTATCAGGATCCTGCCAGGTGTGTATGGGGTTTTAACAGTGTATCAGGGCCCTGCCAGTTGTGTATGGGGTTTTCACAGTGTATCAGGATCCTGCCAGGTGTGTATGGGTTTTCACAGTTTATCAGTGTCCTGCCAGGAGTGTAAGGAGTTTTCACAGTGGTTCAGGGTCCTGCCAGGTGTGGCTGGGGTTTTCACAGTGTATCAGGATCCTGTCAGATGTGTTTGGGGTTTCACAGTGTATCAGGATGCTGCCGGGTGTGTATGGGGTTTTCACAGAGCATCAGGATCCTGCCAGATGTGCATGGGGTTTCACAGTGTATCAGGATCCTGCCACGTGTGTATGGGGTTTTCACAGTGCATCAGGATACTGCCAGATGTGTATGGGGATTTCACATTGCATCTGCATCCTTCCAGGTGTGCATGTGGTTTTCACAGTGTATCAGGATCCTTCCAGGTGTGTATGGGGGTTTCATAGTGTAACAGGATCCTGCCAGGTGTGTATGCGGTTTTCACAGTGTATCAGGGTCCTGCCAGGTGTGCATGGGGATTTCACAGTGCATCAGGTTCCTGCCAGGTGTGTTTGGGGCTTTGCAGTGTATCAGTGTCCTGCCAGGTGTCTATGGGGTTTCACATTGGATCATGATCCTGCCAGGTGTGCATGTGGTTTTCACAGTGTGTCAGGATCCTGCCAGGTGTGTATGGCGTTTCACAGTGGATCAGGATCCTGCCTGGAGTGCATGGGGTTTTCACAGTGTATCAGGATCCTGCCAGGTGTGTATGGGGTTTCAAAGTGTATCAGGACACAGACAGGTGTGTACGGGGTTTTCACAGTGTATCATGGTCCTGCCTGGTGTGTATGGGGTTTCACAGTGTATCAGGATCCTGCCAGGTGTGTATGGGGTTTTCACAGTGTATCAGGATCCTTCCAGGTGTGTATGGGGTTTCAAAGTGTATCAGGACACAGACAGGTGTGTACGGGGTTTTCACAGTGTATCATGGTCCTGCCAGGTGTGTATGGGGTTTCACAGTGTATCGGGATCCTGCCAGGTGTGTATGGGGTTTTCACAGTGTATCAGGGTCCTGCCAGGTGTGTATGGGGTTTTCAGAGTGTATCAGGATCCTCCCAGGTGTGTATGAGGTTCTCACAGTGTATCAGGGTCCCGCCAGGTGTGTATGGGGTTTTCACAGTGTATCATTGCCCTGCCAGGTGTTTATGGTGTTTTCACAGTGTATCGGGATCCTGCCAGGTGTGTATGGGGTTTCACTGTGTATCAGGGTCCCGACCGGTGTGTATGGGGTTTTCACAGTGTATCAGTGCCCTGCCAGGTGTTTATGGTGTTTTCACAGTGTATCGGGATCCTGCCAGGTGTGTATGGGGTTTCACAGTGTATAGGGATCCTGCCAGGTATGTATGGGGTTTTCACAGTGTCTCAGGGTCCTGCCAGGTGTGTATGGGGTTTTCACAAGTGTTTCAGTATCCTGCCAGGTGTGAATGGGGTTTTCACAGTGTATCAGTGTCCTGCCAGGTGTGGATGGTGTTTTCACAGTGTATCGGGATCCTGCCTGGTGTGCATGCGGTTTCACAGTGTATCAGGGTCCTTACAGGTGAGTATGGGGTTTTCACAGTGTATCAGGATCATGCCTGGTGTGTACGGGGATTCACAATGTATCAGGGTCCTGCCAGGTGTGTGTGGGGTTTTCACAGTGTATCAGGATCCTGCCAGGTGTGTATGGGGATTCACAGAGTATCAGGGTCCTGCCAGGTGTGTATGGGGTTTTCACAGTGTATCAGGATCCTGCCAGGTGTGTAAGGGGATTCACAGTGTATCAGGATCCTGCGAGGTGCGTAAGGGGATTCAAAGTGTATCAGAGTCCTGCCAGGTGTGTATGGGGTTTTCACAGTGTATCATTATCCTGCGAGGTGTGTATGGGGTTTCACAGTGTATCAAGATCCTGCCAGGTGTGTATGGGGGTTTCACAGTGGATCAGGATCCTGCCAGGTGCATCTGGGGATTTCACAGTGTATCAGGGCCCTGCAAGGTGTGTATGGGGTTTTCACAGTGCATCAGGATCCTGCCAGATGTGTCTGGGATTTCACAGTGTATCAGTATCCTGCCAGGTGTGTATGGGTTTTCACAGTGTTTCAGGATACTGCCAGATGTGTTTGGGGGTTTCACTGTGGATCAGGATCCTGCCTGTTGAGTATGGGGTTTTCACAGTGTATCAGGATGCTGCCAGGTGTGTATGTGGTTTCACAGTGGATCAGGATACTGCCAGGTTTGTATGGGGTTTCACACTGGATCAGGATCCTGCCAGGAGTGTATGGGGTTTTCACAGTGTATCAGGGTCCTGCCAGGTGTGTCTGGGGTTTTCACAGTGTATCAGGTTCCTTCCAGGAGGGTATGGGATTTTCACAGTGTATCAGGTTCCTGCCAGATGTGTATGGGGTTTTCACAGTGTATCAGATTCCTGCCAGGAGGGTATGGGGTTTTCACAGTGTATCAGGATCCTGCCAGTTGTGAATTGGGTTTTCAGAGTGCATCAGAATCCTGCACAGGTGTGTATGGAGTTTTCACAGTGGATCAGGATCCTGCCAGGTGTGCATGGGGGTTTCACAGTGTATCAGGATCCTGCCACGTGTGTATGGGGTTTCACAGTGCATCAGGATTCTGCCAGGTGTGTATGGGGTTTCACAGTGTATCAGGATCCTGCCAGGTGTGTATGGGGTTTCACGGTGTATCAGGATCCTGCCAGATGTGAATGGGGTTTCACTGTGCATCAGGATCCTGCCAGATGTGATTGGGATTTCACTGTGCATCAGCAATCTGCCAGGTTTGGACGGGGTTTTCACAGTGTATCAGTATCCTGCCAGGTGTGTATGGGTTTTCACAGTATATCTGGATCCTGCCAGGTGTGTATGGTGTTTTCAGAGTTTATCAGGATACTGCCAGGTGTGTATGGGGGTTTCACAGTTTATTAGCATCCTGCCAGGTGTGTATGCGGTTTTCAAAGTGGATCAGGATCCTGCCAGGTGTGTATGGGGTTTTCACAGTGGATCAGGATCCGGCCAGGTGTGTATGGAGTTTTCACAGTGGATCAGGTTCCTGCCAGGTGTGTATGGGGTTTGCACAGTGTATCAGGATGCTGCCACGTGTGTATGGGGTTTCACAGTTTATTAGGATCATGCCACGTGTGTATGGGGTTTTTACAGTGTCTCAGGGTCCTGCCAGGTGTTTATGGGGTTTTCACAATTGTATCAGTATCCTGCCAGGTGTGAATGGGGTTTTCACAGTGTATCAGTGTCCTGCCAGGTATGGATGGTGTTTTCACAGTGTATCGGGATCCTGCCTGGTGTGCATGCGGTTTCACAGTGTATCAGGGTCCTTACAGGTGAGTATGGGGTTATCGCAGTGTATCAGGATCATGCCTGGTGTGGACGGGGATTCACAATGTATCAGGGTCCTGCCAGGTGTGTATGGGGTTTTCACAGTGTATCAGGATCCTGCCAGGTGTGTATGGGGATTCACAGAGTATCAGGGTCCTGCCAGGTGCGTATGGGGTTTTCACAGTGTATCAGGATCATGCCAGGTGTGTAAGGGGATTCACAGTGTATCAGGAACCTGCCAGGTGCGTAAGGGGATTCAAAGTGTATCAGAGTCCTGCCAGGTGTGTATGGGGTTTTCACAGTGTATCAGTATCCTGCCAGGTGTGTATGGGGTTTCACAGTGTATCAAGATCCTGCCAGGTGTGTATGGGGGTTTCACAGTGGATCAGGATCCTGCCAGGTGCATCTGGGGATTTCACTGTGTATCAGGGCCCTGCAAGGTGTGTATGGGGTTTTCACAGTGTATCAGGATCCTGCCAGATGTGTATGGGTTTTCACAGTGTCTCAGGATCCTGCCAGATGTGTTTGGGGGTTTCACAGTGGAACAGGATCCTGTCAGTTGAGTATGGGGTTTTCACAGTGTATCAGGATGCTGCCAGGTGTGTACGTGGTTTCACAGTGGATCAGGATACTGCCAGGTGTGTATGGGGTTTCACACTGGATCAGGATCCTGCCAGGAGTGTATGGGGTTTTCACAGTGTATCAGGGTCCTGCCAGGTGTGTATGGGATTTTCACAGTGTATCAGGTTCCTTCTAGGATGGTATGGGGTTTTCACAGTGTATCAGGGTCCTGCCAGGTGTGGATGGGATTTCCACAGTGTATCAGGTTCCTGCCAGGAGGGGATGGGGTTTTAACAGTGTATCAGGATCCTGCCAGTTGTGAATTGGGTTTTCAGAGTGCATCAGAATCCTGCCAGGTGTGTATGGAGTTTTCACAGTGGATCAGGATCCTGCCAGGTGTGTATGGGGGTTTCACAGTGTATCAGGATCCTGCCACGTGTGTATGGGGTTTCACAGTGCATCAGGATTCTGCCAGGTGTGTATGGGGTTTCACAGTGTATCAGGATCCTGCCAGGTGTGTATGGGGTTTCACAGTGTATCAGGATCCTGCCAGATGTGAATGGGGTTTCACTGTGCATCAGGATCCTGCCAGATGTGATTGGGGTTTCACTGTGCATCATTAATCTGCCAAGTTTGGACGGGGTTTTCACAGTGTATCAGTATCCTGCCAGGTGTGTATGGGTTTTCACAGTATATCTGGATCCTGCCATGTGTGTATGGTGTTTTCAGAGTTTATCAGGATACTGCCAGGTGTGTATGGGGGTTTCACAGTTTATCAGCATCCTGCCAGGTGTGTATGCGGTTTTCAAAGTGGATCAGGATCCTGCCAGGTGTGTATGGGGTTTTCACAGTGGATCAGGATCCGGCCAGGTGTGTATGGAGTTTTCACAGTGGATCAGGTTCCTGCCAGGTGTGCATGGGGTTTGCACAGTGTATCAGGATGCTGCCACGTGTGTATGGAGTTTTCACAGTGCATCAGGATACTGCAAGATGTGCATGGGGGTTGCACAGTGTATCAGAATCCTGCCAGAAGTGTATGGGGTTTCAGAGTGTATTAGGATCCTGCCAGGTGTGCATTGGGTTTTCACAGTGTTTCAGGATACTTCCAGGTGTGTTTGAATTGTCACAGTGTATCAGGATCCTACCAGATGTGTATGGGGTTTCACAGTGGGTCAGGATCCTGCCAGGTGTGTATGGGGTTTTCATAGTGTATCGGGATCCAGCCAGGTGTGTATGGTGGTTTCAGAGTGTAACAGGATCCTGCCAGGTGTGTATGGGATTTTCACAGTGTATCAGGGTCCTGCCAGGTGTGTGTGGGGATTTCACAGTGCATCAGGATCCTGCCAGGTGTTTATGGTGCATTGAGAGTGTATCAGGGTCCTGCCAGGAGTGCATGGGGTTTCACAGTGGATCATGATCCTGCCTGGAGTGCATGTGGTTTTCACAGTGTATCAGGATCCTGCCAGGTGTGTATGGCGTTTCACAGTGGATCAGGATCCTCGCTGGAGTGCATGGGGTTTTCACAGTGTATCAGGATCCTGCCAGGTGTGATTGGGGTTTCACAGTGTATCAGGAAACAGACAGGTGTGTACGGGGTTTTCACAGTGTATCAGGGTCCTGCCAGGTGTGTATGGGGTTTCACAGTGTATCAGTATCCTGCTAGGTGTGTATGGGGTTTTCACAGTGTATCAGGGTCCTGCCAGGTGTGTATGGGGTATTCACAGTGTATCAGGATCCTACCAGGTGTGTATGAGGTTTTCACAGAGCATCAGGATCCGGCCAGGTTTGTATGGGGTTTTCACAGTGTATCAGGGTCCTGCCAGGTGTGTATGGGTTTTTCACAGTGTAACAGTATCCTGCCAGGTGTGAATGGGGTTTTCACAGTGTATCAGGGTCCTTCCAGGTGTGTATCGGGTTTTCACAAGTGTATCAGAATCCTGCCAGGTGTGTATGGTGGTTTCACAGTGTATCCAGTTCCTGCCAGGTTTGTATGGGGTTTTCACAGTGTATCAGTATTGTGCCAATTGTGTATGGGGATTCACAGTGTATCAGGGTCCTGCCAGGAGTGTCTGGGGTTTCACAGTGAATCAAGATCCTGCCAGGTGTGTATGGGGTTTCACAGTGGATCAGGATACTGCCAGATGTGTATGGGGGTTTCACAGTGGATCAGGATCCTGCCAGTTGTGTATGGGGTTTTCACAGTGTATCAGGATCCTGCCAGGTGTGTATGGGGTTTTCACAGTGGATCAGGATTCTGCCAGGTGTGCATGGGGTTTTCACTGTTTATTAGGGTCCTGCCAGTTGTGTATGGGGTTTTCACAGTGGTTCAGGATCCTGCCAGGTGTGTGTGGGGGTTTCACAGTTTATCAGGATCCTGTCAGATGTGTTTGGGGTTTCACAGTGTATCAGCATCCTGCCATGTGTGTATGGGGTTTTCACAGAGCATCCGGATCCTGCCAGATGTGTATGGGGTTTCACAGTGTATCAGGATCCTGCCACGTGTGTATGGGGATTTCATTTGCATCTGGATCCTTCCAGATGTGTATGGGGGTTGCACAGTGTATCAGAATCCTGCCAGATGTGTATGGGTTTTCAGAGTGTATTAGGATCCTGCCAGGTGTGCATTGGGTTTTCACAGTGTATCAGGATCCTGACAGGTGTGCATGGGGTTTTCACAGTGTATCGGGATCCTGCCAGGTGTGTATGGGGGTGTCATAGTGTAACAGGATCCTGCCAGGTGTGTATGGGGTTTTCACAGTGTATCAGGGTCCCGCCAGGTGTGCATGGGGTTTTCACAGTGTCTCAGAGTCCTGCCAGGTGTGTATGGGGTTTTCACAAGTGTATCAGGATCCTGCCAGGTGTGTATGGGGTTTTCACAGTGTATCAGCGTCCTGCCAGGTGTGTATGGTGTTTTCACAGTGGATCAGGGTCCTGCCAGGTGTGTATGGGAATTCACAGTGTATCAGGGTCCTGCCAGGTGTGTATGGAGTTTTCACAGTGTATCAGAGTCCTGCCAGTTGTGTTTGGGGTTTTCACAGTGCATCAGGATCCTGCCAGATGTGTCTGGGGTTTCACAGTGTATCAGGATCCTGCCAGGTGTGTATGGGGTTTCACAGTGTATCAGGATCCTGCCAGATGTGTATGGGGGTTTCACAGTGGATCAGGATCCTGCCAGTTGTGTATGGGGTTTTCACAGTGTATCAGGATACTGCCAGGTGTGTATGGGGTTTCACACTGGATCAGGATCCTGCCAGGAGTGTATGGGGGTTTCACAGTGTATCAGGGTCCTTCCAGGTGTGTATGGGGGTTTCACAGTGGATCAGGATCCTGCCAGTTGTGTATGGGGTTTTCACAGTGTATCAGGGTCCTGCCAGGTGTGTGTGGGGATTTCACAGTGCATCAGGATCCTGCCAGGTGTTTATGGTGCATTGAGAGTGTATCAGGGTCCTGCCAGGAGTGCATGGGGTTTCACAGTGGATCATGATCCTGCCTGGAGTGCATGTGGTTTTCACAGTGTATCAGGATCCTGCCAGGTGTGTATGGCGTTTCACAGTGGATCAGGATCCTCGCTGGAGTGCATGGGGTTTTCACAGTGTATCAGGATCCTGCCAGGTGTGATTGGGGTTTCACAGTGTATCAGGAAACAGACAGGTGTGTATGAGGTTTTCACAGAGCATCAGGATCCGGCCAGGTTTGTATGGGGTTTTCACAGTGTATCAGGGTCCTGCCAGGTGTGTATGGGTTTTTCACAGTGTAACAGTATCCTGCCAGGTGTGAATGGGGTTTTCACAGTGTATCAGGGTCCTGCCAGGTGTGTATCGGGTTTTCACAAGTGTATCAGAATCCTGCCAGGTGTGTATGGTGGTTTCACAGTGTATCCAGTTCCTGCCAGGTTTGTATGGTGTTTTCACAGTGTATCAGTATTCTGCCAATTGTGTATGGGGATTCACAGTGTATCAGGGTCCTGCCAGGAGTTTCTGGGGTTTCACAGTGAATCAAGATCCTGCCAGGTGTGTATGGGGTTTCACAGTGGATCAGGATACTGCCAGATGTGTATGGGGGTTTCACAGTGTATCAGGATCCTGCCAGTTGTGTATGGGGTTTTCACAGTGTCTCAGGATCCTGCCAGGTGTGTATGGGGTTTTCACAGTGGATCAGGATTCTGCCAGGTGTGCATGGGGTTTTCACTGTTTATTAGGGTCCTGCCAGTTGTGTATGGGGTTTTCACAGTGGTTCAGGATCCTGCCAGGTGTGTGTGGGGGTTTCACAGTTTATCAGGATCCTGTCAGATGTGTTTGGGGTTTCACAGTGTATCAGCATCCTGCCATGTGTGTATGGGGTTTTCACAGAGCATCCGGATCCTGCCAGATGTGTATGGGGTTTCACAGTGTATCAGGATCCTGCCACGTGTGTATGGGGATTTCATTTGCATCTGGATCCTTCCAGATGTGTATGGGGGTTGCACAGTGTATCAGAATCCTGCCAGATGTGTATGGGTTTTCAGAGTGTTTTCGGATCCTGCCAGGTGTGCATTGGGTTTTCACAGTGTATCAGGATCCTGACAGGTTTGCATGGGGTTTTCACAGTGTATCGGGATCCTGCCAGGTGTGTATGGGGGTGTCATAGTGTAACAGGATCCTGCCAGGTGTGTATGGGGTTTTCACAGTGTATCAGGGTCCCGCCAGGTGTGCATGGGGTTTTCACAGTGTCTCAGAGTCCTGCCAGTTGTGTATGGGGTTTTCACAAGTGTATCAGGATCCTGCCAGGTGTGTATGGGGTTTTCACAGTGTATCAGCGTCCTGCCAGGTGTGTATGGTGTTTTCACAGTGGATCAGGGTCCTGCCAGGTGTGTATGGGAATTCACAGTGTATCAGGGTCCTGCCAGGTGTGTATGGGGTTTTCACAGTGTATCAGAGTCCTGCCAGTTGTGTTTGGGGTTTTCACAGTGCATCAGGATCCTGCCAGATGTGTCTGGGGTTTCACAGTGTATCAGGATCCTGCCAGGTGTGTATGGGGTTTCACAGTGTATCAGGATCCTGCCAGATGTGTATGGGGGTTTCACAGTGGATCAGGATCCTGCCAGTTGTGTATGGGGTTTTCACAGTGTATCAGGATACTGCCAGGTGTGTATGGGGTTTCACACTGGATCAGGATCCTGCCAGGAGTGTATGGGGGTTTCACAGTGTATCAGGGTCCTTCCAGGTGTGTATGGGGGTTTCACAGTGGATCAGGATCCTGCCAGTTGTGTATGGGGTTTTCACAGTGTATCAGGATACTGCCAGGTGTGTATGTGGTTTCACAGTGGATCAGGATACTGCCAGGTGTGTATGGGGTTACACACTGGATCAGTATCCTGCCAGGAGTGAATGGGGTTTTCACAGTGTATCAGGGTCCTGCCAGGTGTGTATGGGGTTTTCACAGTGGATCAGGATCCTGCCAGGTGTGTATGGGGTTACACACTGGATCAGGATCCTGCCAGGATTGAATGGGGTTTTCAAAGTGTATCAGGGTCCTGCCAGTTGTGTATGGGGTTTTCACAGTGTATCAGGGTCCTGCCAGGTGTGTATGGAATTTTCACAGTTTATCAGCGTCCTGCCAGGTGTGTATGGAGTTTTCACAGTGGATCAGGATCCTGCCAGGTGTGTATGGGGTTTCACAGTGTTTCAGGATCCTGCCATGTGTGTATGGGGTTTCACAGTGTATCAGGATTCTGCCAGGTGTGTATGGGGTTTCACAGTGTATCAGGATCCTGCCAGGTGTGTATGGGGTTTCACAGTGTATCAGGATCCTGCCAGATGTGAATCTGGTTTCACTGTGCATCAGGATCCTGCCAGATGTGATTGGGGTTTCACTGTGCATCAGGAATCTGACAGGTTTGTAAGGGGTTTTCACCGTGTATCAGGCTCCTGCCGGGTGTGTATGGGGGTTTCACAATGTATCAGTATCCTGCCTGTTGTGTATGGGTTGTTTCCACAGTATATCAGGATCCTGCCAGGTGTTTATGGGGTTTTCAGTGTTTATCAGTATTCTGCCAGGTGTGTATGGGGGTTTCACAGTTTATCAGCATCCTGCCAGGTGTGTATGGGGGTTTCACAGTTTATCAGCATCCTGCCAGGTGTGCCTAGGGTTTTCACAGTGTATCAGGATCCTGCCATGTGTGTATGGCGTTTTCACAGTGGATCAGGTTCCGGCCAGTTGTGTATGGGGTTTTCACAGTGGCTCAGGTTCCTGCCAGGTGTGTATGAGGTATTCGCAGTGTATCAGGATGCTGGCACGTGTGTATGGGGTTTCACAGTTTATTAGGATCCTGCCACGTGTGTATGGGGTTTTCACAGTGTATCAGGATCCTGCCAGGTGTGTATGTTGGTTTCACAGTGTATCAGGATCCTGCCAGTTATGTATGTGGGTTTCACAGTTTGTCAGCATCCTGCCTGGTCTGGATGGTGTTTCACAGTGGTTCAGGATCCTGCCACGTGTGTGGGGGGTTTTCACAGTGTATCAGGATCCTGCCAGGTGTGTATGTTGGTTTCACAGTGTATCAGGATCCTGCCAGTTATTTATGTGGGTTTCACAGTTTATCAGCGTCCTGCCTGGTCTGGATGGGGTTTCACAGTGTTTCAGGATCCTGCCAGGTGTGTGTGGGGTTTTCACAGTGTATCAGGATCCTTCCTGGTGTGTATGGGGGTTTCACAGTTCATCAGGATCCTGACACGTGTATATGGGGTTTTCACAGTGTATCAGGATCCTGCCAGGTGTGTATGGGGTTTCACAATTTATCAGGATCCTGCCAGTTGTGTATGGGGTTTTCACAGTGTTTCAGGATCCTGCCAGGTGTGTATGGGGTTTTCAAAGTGTATCAGCATCCTGCCAGGTGTGTATGTTGTTTTCACAGTGTATCAGGTTCCTGCCAGGTTTGTATGGGGTGTTCCCAGTGTATCAGGATCCTCCTGACAGGTGTGTATGGGGTTTTCACAGTGTATCAGGGTCCTGCCAGGTGTGTATGGGGTTTTTACATGTGTATCAGGATCCTGCCAGGTTTGTATGGGGTTTTCACAGTGGATCAGGATTCTGCCAATTGTGTACGGGGATTCACAGTGTATCAGGGTCCTGCCAGGAGTATATGGGGTTTTCACAGTGTATCAGGATCCTGCCAGATGTGTCTGGGGTTTCACAGTGTATCAGGATACTTCCAGATGTGTATGGGGGCTTCACAGTGGATCAGGATTCTGCCAGGTGTGTATGGGGGTTTCACAGTTTCTCAGCATCCTGCCAGGTGTGTATGGGGGTTTCACAGTTTATCAGCATCCTGCCAGGTGTGCATAGGGTTTTCACAGTGGATCAGGATCCTGCCATGTGTGTATGGGGTTTTCACAGTGGATCACGATCCGGCCAGGTGTGTATGGGGTTTTCACAGTGGCTCAGGTTCCTGCCAGGTGTGTATGAGGTATTCACAGTGTATCAGGATGCTGCCACGTGTGTATGGGGTTTCACAGTTTATTAGGATCCTGCAACGTGTGTATGGGGTTTTCACAGTGTATCAGGATCCTGCCAGGTGTGTATGTTGGTTTCACAGTGTATCAGGATCCTGCCAGTTATGTATGTGGGTTTCACAGTTTATCAGCATCCTGCCTGATCTGGATGGTGTTTCACAGTGGTTCAGGATCCTGCCAAGTGAATGTGGGGTTTTCACAGTGTCTCAGGATCCTTCCTGGTGTGTATGGGGGTTTCACAGTTCATCAGGATCCTGCCACGTGTGTATGGGGTTTTCACAGTGTATCAGGATCCTGCCAGGTGTGTCTGGGCGTTTCACAATTTATCAGGATCCTGCCTGGAGTGCATGGGGTTTTCACAGTGTATCAGGATCCTGACAGGTGTGTATGGGGTTTTCACAGTGTATCAGGGTCCTGCCAGGTGTGTATGGGGTTTTCACATGTGTATCAGGATCCTGCCAGGTTTGTATGGGGTTTTCACAGTGCCTCGAGATTCTGCCAATTGTGTACGGGGATTCACAGTGTATCAGGGTCCTGCCAGGAGTATATGGGGTTTTCACAGTGTATCAGGATCCTGCCAGACGTGTCTGGGGTTTCACAGTGAATCAAGATCCTGCGAGGTCTGTATGGTGTTTCACAGTGTATCAGGGTCCTGCCAGGAGTATATGGGGTTTTCACAGTGGATCAGGATCCGGCCAGGTGTGTATGGGGTTTTCACAGTGGCTCAGGTTCCTGCCAGGTGTGTATGAGGTATTCATAGATATCAGGATGCTGCCACGTGTGTATGGGGTTTCACAGTTTATTAGGATCCTGCAACGTGTGTATGGGGTTTTCACAGTGTATCAGGATCCTGCCAGGTGTGTATGTTGGTTTCACAGTGTATCAGGATCCTGCCAGTTATGTATGTGGGTTTCACAGTTTATCAGCATCCTGCCTGATCTGGATAGTGTTTCACAGTGGTTCAGGATCCTGCCAAGTGTGTGTGTGGTTTTCACAGTGTATCAGGATCCTTCCTGGTGTGTATGGGGGTTTCACAGTTCATCAGGATCCTGCCAGTTGTGTATGGGGTTTTCACAGTGTATCAGGGTCCTGCAAGGTGTGTAACGGGTTTTCACAAGTGTATCAGAATCCTGCCAGGTTTGTATGGTGGTTTCACAGTGTATCAAGTTCCTGCCAGGTTTGTATGGGGTTTTCACAGTGTATCAGTATTCTGCCAATTGTGTACGGGGATTCACAGTTCATCAGGATCCTGCCACGTGTGTATGGGGTTTTCACAGTGTATCAGGATCCTGCCAGGTGTGTCTGGGGGTTTCACAATTTATCAGGATCCTGCCAGGTTTGTATGGGGTTTTCACAGTGTATCAGGATCCTGACAGGTGTGTATGGGGTTTTCACAGAGTATCAGGGTCCTGCCAGGTGTGTATGGGGTTTTCACATGTGTATTAGGATCCTGCCAGTTTTGTATGGGGTTTTCACATTGTATCGAGATTCTGCCAATTGTGTACGGGGATTCACAGTGTATCAGGGTCCTGCCAGGAGTATATGGGGTTTTCACAGTGTATCAGGATCCTGCCAGATGTGTCTGGGGTTTCACAGTGAATCAAGATCCTGCCAGGTGTGTATGGGGTTTCACAGTGTAATAGGATACTGCCAGATGTGTATGGGGGTTTCACAGTGGATCAGGATCCTGCCAGTTGCGTATGGCGTTTTCACAGTGTATCAGGATCCTGCCAGGTGTGCATGGGGTTTTCACAGTTTATTAGGGTCCTGCCAGGTGTGTATGGGGTTTTCACAGTGGTTCAGGATCCTGCCAGGTGTGTATGGGGGTTTCACAGTTTATCAGCATCCTGTCAGATGTGTTTGGGGTTTCACAGTGTATCAGGATCCTGCCGTGTGTGTATGGGTTTTTGACAGAGCATCAGGATCCTGCCAGGTGTGTTTGGGGTTTCACAGTGTATCAGGATCCTGCCAGGAGTGTATGGCGTTTTCACAGTGTATCAGGGTCCTGCCACGTGTGTATGGGGTTTTCACAGTTTATTAGTGTACTGCCAGGTGTCTAAGGAGTTTTCACAGTGTAACAGTATCCTGCCAGGTGTGAATGGGGTTTTCACAGTGTATCAGGGTCCTGCCAGGTGTGTATCGGGTTTTCACAAGTGTATCAGAATCCTGCCAGGTGTGTATGGTGGTTTCACAGTGTTTCCAGTTCCTGCCAGGTTTGTATGGGGTTTTCTCAGTGTATCAGTATTCTGCCAATTGTGTATGGGGATTCACAGTGTATCAGGGTCCTGCCAGGAGTGTCTGGGGTTTCACAGTGAATCAAGATCCTGCCAGGTGTGTATGGGGTTTCACAGTGGATCAGGATACTGCCAGATGTGTATGGGGGTTTCACAGTGGATCAGGATCCTGCCAGTTGTGTATGGGGTTTTCACAGTGTATCAGGATCCTGCCAGGTGTGTATGGGGTTTTCACAGTGGATCAGGATTCTGCCAGGTGTGCATGGGGTTTTCACTGTTTATTAGGGTCCTGCCAGTTGTGTATGGGGTTTTCACAGTGGTTCAGGATCCTGCCAGGTGTGTGTGGGGGTTTCACAGTTTATCAGGATCCTGTCAGATGTGTTTGGGGTTTCACAGTGTATCAGCATATTGCCATGTGTGTATGGGGTTTTCACAGAGCATCCGGATCCTGCCAGATGTGTATGGGGTTTCACAGTGTATCAGGATCCTGCCACGTGTGTATGGGGATTTCATTTGCATCTGGATCCTTCCAGATGTGTATGGGGGTTGCACAGTGTATCAGAATCCTGCCAGATGTGTATGGGTTTTCAGAGTGTTTTCGGATCCTGCCAGGTGTGCATTGGGTTTTCACAGTGTATCAGGATCCTGACAGGTTTGCATGGGGTTTTCACAGTGTATCGGGATCCTGCCAGGTGTGTATGGGGGTGTCATAGTGTAACAGGATCCTGCCAGGTGTGTATGGGGTTTTCACAGTGTATCAGGTTCCCGCCAGGTGTGCATGGGGTTTTCACAGTGTCTCAGAGTCCTGCCAGTTGTGTATGGGGTTTTCACAAGTGTATCAGGATCCTGCCAGGTGTGTATGGGGTTTTCACAGTGTATCAGCGTCCTGCCAGGTGTGTATGGTGTTTTCACAGTGGATCAGGGTCCTGCCAGGTGTGTATGGGAATTCACAGTGTATCAGGGTCCTGCCAGGTGTGTATGGGGTTTTCACAGTGTATCAGAGTCCTGCCAGTTGTGTTTGGGGTTTTCACAGTGCATCAGGATCCTGCCAGATGTGTCTGGGGTTTCACAGTGTATCAGGATCCTGCCAGGTGTGTATGGGGTTTCACAGTGTATCAGGATCCTGCCAGATGTGTATGGGGGTTTCACAGTGGATCAGGATCCTGCCAGTTGTGTATGGGGTTTTCACAGTGTATCAGGATACTGCCAGGTGTGTATGGGGTTTCACACTGGATCAGGATCCTGCCAGGAGTGTATGGGGGTTTCACAGTGTATCAGGGTCCTTCCAGGTGTGTATGGGGGTTTCACAGTGGATCAGGATCCTGCCAGTTGTGTATGGGGTTTTCACAGTGTATCAGGATACTGCCAGGTGTGTATGTGGTTTCACAGTGGATCAGGATACTGCCAGGTGTGTATGGGGTTACACACTGGATCAGTATCCTGCCAGGAGTGAATGGGGTTTTCACAGTGTATCAGGGTCCTGCCAGGTGTGTATGGGGTTTTCACAGTGGATCAGGATCCTGCCAGGTGTGTATGGGGTTACACACTGGATCAGGATCCTGCCAGGATTGAATGGGGTTTTCACAGTGTATCAGGGTCCTGCCAGTTGTGTATGGGGTTTTCACAGTGTATCAGGGTCCTGCCAGGTGTGTATGGAATTTTCACAGTTTATCAGCGTCCTGCCAGGTGTGTATGGAGTTTTCACAGTGGATCAGGATCCTGCCAGGTGTGTATGGGGTTTCACAGTGTTTCAGGATCCTGCCATGTGTGTATGGGGTTTCACAGTGTATCAGGATTCTGCCAGGTGTGTATGGGGTTTCACAGTGTATCAGGATCCTGCCAGGTGTGTATGGGGTTTCACAGTGTATCAGGATCCTGCCAGATGTGAATCTGGTTTCACTGTGCATCAGGATCCTGCCAGATGTGATTGGGGTTTCACTGTGCATCAGGAATCTGACAGGTTTGTAAGGGGTTTTCACCGTGTATCAGGCTCCTGCCGGGTGCGTATGGGGGTTTCACAGTGTATCAGTATCCTGCCTGTTGTGTATGGGTTGTTTTCACAGTATATCAGGATCCTGCCAGGTGTTTATGGGGTTTTCAGTGTTTATCAGTATTCTGCCAGGTGTGTATGGGGGTTTCACAGTTTATCAGCATCCTGCCAGGTGTGTATGGGGGTTTCACAGTTTATCAGTATCCTGCCAGGTGTGCCTAGGGTTTTCACAGTGTATCAGGATCCTGCCATGTGTGTATGGCGTTTTCACAGTGGATCAGGTTCCGGCCAGTTGTGTATGGGGTTTTCACAGTGGCTCAGGTTCCTGCCAGGTGTGTATGAGGTATTCGCAGTGTATCAGGATGCTGGCACGTGTGTATGGGGTTTCACAGTTTATTAGGATCCTGCCACGTGTGTATGGGGTTTTCACAGTGTATCAGGATCCTGCCAGGTGTGTATGTTGGTTTCACAGTGTATCAGGATCCTGCCAGTTATGTATGTGGGTTTCACAGTTTGTCAGCATCCTGCCTGGTCTGGATGGTGTTTCACAGTGGTTCAGGATCCTGCCACGTGTGTGTGGGGTTTTCACAGTGTATCAGGATCCTGCCAGGTGTGTATGTTGGTTTCACAGTGTATCAGGATCCTGCCAGTTATGTATGTGGGTTTCACAGTTTATCAGCGTCCTGCCTGGTCTGGATGGGGTTTCACAGTGTTTCAGGATCCTGCCAGGTGTGTGTGGGGTTTTCACAGTGTATCAGGATCCTTCCTGGTGTGTATGGGGGTTTCACAGTTCATCAGGATCCTGACACGTGTATATGGGGTTTTCACAGTGTATCAGGATCCTGCCAGGTGTGTATGGGGTTTCACAATTTATCAGGATCCTGCCAGTTGTGTATGGGGTTTTCACAGTGTTTCAGGATCCTGCCAGGTGTGTATGGGGTTTTCAAAGTGTATCAGCATCCTGCCAGGTGTGTATGTTGTTTTCACAGTGTATCAGGTTCCTGCCAGGTTTGTATGGGGTGTTCCCAGTGTATCAGGATCCTCCTGACAGGTGTGTATGGGGTTTTCACAGTGTATCAGGGTCCTGCCAGGTGTGTATGGGGTTTTTACATGTGTATCAGGATCCTGCCAGGTTTGTATGGGGTTTTCACAGTGGATCAGGATTCTGCCAATTGTGTACGGGGATTCACAGTGTATCAGGGTCCTGCCAGGAGTATATGGGGTTTTCACAGTGTATCAGGATCCTGCCAGATGTGTCTGGGGTTTCACAGTGTATCAGGATACTTCCAGATGTGTATGGGGGCTTCACAGTGGATCAGTATCCTGCCAGGTGTGTATGGGTTTTCACAGTATATCTGGATCCTGCCAGGTGTGTATGGTGTTTTCAGAGTTTATCAGGATACTGCCAGGTGTGTATGGGGGTTTCACAGTTTATCAGCATCCTGCCAGGTGTGTATGCGGTTTTCAAAGTGGATCAGGATCCTGCCCGGTGTGTATGGGGTTTTCACAGTGGATCAGGATCCGGCCAGGTGTGTATGGAGTTTTCACAGTGGATCAGGTTCCTGCCAGGTGTGTATGGGGTTTGCACAGTGTATCAGGATGCTGCCACGTGTGTATGGAGTTTTCACAGTGCATCAGGATACTGCAAGATGTGCATGGGGGTTGCACAGTGTATCAGAATCCTGCCAGAAGTGTATGGGGTTTCAGAGTGTATTAGGATCCTGCCAGGTGTGCATTGGGTTTTCACAGTGTTTCAGGATACTTCCAGGTGTGTTTGAATTGTCACAGTGTATCAGGATCCTACCAGATGTGTATGGGGTTTCACAGTGGGTCAGGATCCTGCCAGGTGTGTATGGGGTTTTCATAGTGTATCAGGATCCTGACAGGTGTGTATGGGGTTTTCATAGTGTATCGGGATCCAGCCAGGTGTGTATGGTGGTTTCAGAGTGTAACAGGATCCTGCCAGGTGTGTATGGGATTTTCACAGTGTATCAGGGTCCTGCCAGGTGTGTGTGGGGATTTCACAGTGCATCAGGATCCTGCCAGGTGTTTATGGTGCATTGAGAGTGTATCAGGGTCCTGCCAGGAGTGCATGGGGTTTCACAGTGGATCATGATCCTGCCTGGAGTGCATGTGGTTTTCACAGTGTATCAGGATCCTGCCAGGTGTGTATGGCGTTTCACAGTGGATCAGGATCCTCGCTGGAGTGCATGGGGTTTTCACAGTGTATCAGGATCCTGCCAGGTGTGATTGGGGTTTCACAGTGTATCAGGAAACAGACAGGTGTGTACGGGGTTTTCACAGTGTATCAGGGTCCTGCCAGGTGTGTATGGGGTTTCACAGTGTATCAGGATCCTGCTAGGTGTGTATGGGGTATTCACAGTGTATCAGGATCCTACCAGGTGTGTATGAGGTTTTCACAGAGCATCAGGATCCGGCCAGGTTTGTATGGGGTTTTCACAGTGTATCAGGGTCCTGCCAGGTGTGTATGGGTTTTTCACAGTGTAACAGTATCCTGCCAGGTGTGAATGGGGTTTTCACAGTGTATCAGGGTCCTGCCAGGTGTGTATCGGGTTTTCACAAGTGTATCAGAATCCTGCCAGGTGTGTATGGTGGTTTCACAGTGTATCCAGTTCCTGCCAGGTTTGTATGGGGTTTTCACAGTGTATCAGTATTCTGCCAATTGTGTATGGGGATTCACAGTGTATCAGGGTCCTGCCAGGAGTGTCTGGGGTTTCACAGTGAATCAAGATCCTGCCAGGTGTGTATGGGGTTTCACAGTGGATCAGGATACTGCCAGATGTGTATGGGGGTTTCACAGTGGATCAGGATCCTGCCAGTTGTGTATGGGGTTTTCACAGTGTATCAGGATCCTGCCAGGTGTGTATGGGGTTTTCACAGTGGATCAGGATTCTGCCAGGTGTGCATGGGGTTTTCACTGTTTATTAGGGTCCTGCCAGTTGTGTATGGGGTTTTCACAGTGGTTCAGGATCCTGCCAGGTGTGTGTGGGGGTTTCACAGTTTATCAGGATCCTGTCAGATGTGTTTGGGGTTTCACAGTGTATCAGCATCCTGCCATGTGTGTATGGGGTTTTCACAGAGCATCCGGATCCTGCCAGATGTGTATGGGGTTTCACAGTGTATCAGGATCCTGCCACGTGTGTATGGGGATTTCATTTGCATCTGGATCCTTCCAGATGTGTATGGGGGTTGCACAGTGTATCAGAATCCTGCCAGATGTGTATGGGTTTTCAGAGTGTATTAGGATCCTGCCAGGTGTGCATTGGGTTTTCACAGTGTATCAGGATCCTGACAGGTGTGCATGGGGTTTTCACAGTGTATCGGGATCCTGCCAGGTGTGTATGGGGGTGTCATAGTGTAACAGGATCCTGCCAGGTGTGTATGGGGTTTTCACAGTGTATCAGGGTCCCGCCAGGTGTGCATGGGGTTTTCACAGTGTCTCAGAGTCCTGCCAGGTGTGTATGGGGTTTTCACAAGTGTATCAGGATCCTGCCAGGTGTGTATGGGGTTTTCACAGTGTATCAGCGTCCTGCCAGGTGTGTATGGTGTTTTCACAGTGGATCAGGGTCCTGCCAGGTGTGTATGGGAATTCACAGTGTATCAGGGTCCTGCCAGGTGTGTATGGAGTTTTCACAGTGTATCAGAGTCCTGCCAGTTGTGTTTGGGGTTTTCACAGTGCATCAGGATCCTGCCAGATGTGTCTGGGGTTTCACAGTGTATCAGGATCCTGCCAGGTGTGTATGGGGTTTCACAGTGTATCAGGATCCTGCCAGATGTGTATGGGGGTTTCACAGTGGATCAGGATCCTGCCAGTTGTGTATGGGGTTTTCACAGCGTATCAGGATACTGCCAGGTGTGTATGGGGTTTCACACTGGATCAGGATCCTGCCAGGAGTGTATGGGGGTTTCACAGTGTATCAGGGTCCTTCCAGGTGTGTATGGGGGTTTCACAGTGGATCAGGATCCTGCCAGTTGTGTATGGGGTTTTCACAGTGTATCAGGGTCCTGCCAGGTGTGTGTGGGGATTTCACAGTGCATCAGGATCCTGCCAGGTGTTTATGGTGCATTGAGAGTGTATCAGGGTCCTGCCAGGAGTGCATGGGGTTTCACAGTGGATCATGATCCTGCCTGGAGTGCATGTGGTTTTCACAGTGTATCAGGATCCTGCCAGGTGTGTATGGCGTTTCACAGTGGATCAGGATCCTCGCTGGAGTGCATGGGGTTTTCACAGTGTATCAGGATCCTGCCAGGTGTGATTGGGGTTTCACAGTGTATCAGGAAACAGACAGGTGTGTATGAGGTTTTCACAGAGCATCAGAATCCGGCCAGGTTTGTATGGGGTTTTCACAGTGTATCAGGGTCCTGCCAGGTGTGTATGGGTTTTTCACAGTGTAACAGTATCCTGCCAGGTGTGAATGGGGTTTTCACAGTGTATCAGGGTCCTGCCAGGTGTGTATCGGGTTTTCACAAGTGTATCAGAATCCTGCCAGGTGTGTATGGTGGTTTCACAGTGTATCCAGTTCCTGCCAGGTTTGTATGGGGTTTTCACAGTGTATCAGTATTCTGCCAATTGTGTATGGGGATTCACAGTGTATCAGGGTCCTGCCAGGAGTGTCTGG
Organism: Heterodontus francisci; assembly: GCF_036365525.1. Lineage (NCBI taxonomy): Eukaryota > Metazoa > Chordata > Chondrichthyes > Heterodontiformes > Heterodontidae > Heterodontus > Heterodontus francisci. Next base: position 4,026,422 of record NW_027141655.1, on the reverse strand, counting down.
GGTTTCACAGTGAATCAAGATCCTGCCAGGTGTGTATGGGGTTTCACAGTGGATCAGGATACTGCCAGATGTGTATGGGGGTTTCACAGTGGATCAGGATCCTGCCAGTTGTGTATGGGGTTTTCACAGTGTCTCAGGATCCTGCCAGGTGTGTATGTGGTTTTCACAGTGGATCAGGATTCTGCCAGGTGTGCATGGGGTTTTCACTGTTTATTAGGGTCCTGCCAGTTGTGTATGGGGTTTTCACAGTGGTTCAGGATCCTGCCAGGTGTGTGTGGGGGTTTCACAGTTTATCAGGATCCTGTCAGATGTGTTTGGGGTTTCACAGTGTATCAGCATCCTGCCATGTGTGTATGGGGTTTTCACAGAGCATCCGGTTCCTGCCAGATGTGTATGGGGTTTCACAGTGTATCAGGATCCTGCCACGTGTGTATGGGGATTTCATTTGCATCTGGATCCTTCCAGATGTGTATGGGGGTTGCACAGTGTATCAGAATCCTGCCAGATGTGTATGGGTTTTCAGAGTGTTTTCGGATCCTGCCAGGTGTGCATTGGGTTTTCACAGTGTATCAGGATCCTGACAGGTTTGCATGGGGTTTTCACAGTGTATCGGGATCCTGCCAGGTGTGTATGGGGGTGTCATAGTGTAACAGGATCCTGCCAGGTGTGTATGGGGTTTTCACAGTGTATCAGGGTCCCGCCAGGTGTGCATGGGGTTTTCACAGTGTCTCAGAGTCCTGCCAGTTGTGTATGGGGTTTTCACAAGTGTATCAGGATCCTGCCAGGTGTGTATGGGGTTTTCACAGTGTATCAGCGTCCTGCCAGGTGTGTATGGTGTTTTCACAGTGGATCAGGGTCCTGCCAGGTGTGTATGGGAATTCACAGTGTATCAGGGTCCTGCCAGGTGTGTATGGGGTTTTCACAGTGTATCAGAGTCCTGCCAGTTGTGTTTGGGGTTTTCACAGTGCATCAGGATCCTGCCAGATGTGTCTGGGGTTTCACAGTGTATCAGGATCCTGCCAGGTGTGTATGGGGTTTCACAGTGTATCAGGATCCTGCCAGATGTGTATGGGGGTTTCACAGTGGATCAGGATCCTGCCAGTTGTGTATGGGGTTTTCACAGTGTATCAGGATACTGCCAGGTGTGTATGGGGTTTCACACTGGATCAGGATCCTGCCAGGAGTGTATGGGGGTTTCACAGTGTATCAGGGTCCTTCCAGGTGTGTATGGGGGTTTCACAGTGGATCAGGATCCTGCCAGTTGTGTATGGGGTTTTCACAGTGTATCAGGATACTGCCAGGTGTGTATGTGGTTTCACAGTGGATCAGGATACTGCCAGGTGTGTATGGGGTTACACACTGGATCAGTATCCTGCCAGGAGTGAATGGGGTTTTCACAGTGTATCAGGGTCCTGCCAGGTGTGTATGGGGTTTTCACAGTGGATCAGGATCCTGCCAGGTGTGTATGGGGTTACACACTGGATCAGGATCCTGCCAGGATTGAATGGGGTTTTCACAGTGTATCAGGGTCCTGCCAGTTGTGTATGGGGTTTTCACAGTGTATCAGGGTCCTGCCAGGTGTGTATGGAATTTTCACAGTTTATCAGCGTCCTGCCAGGTGTGTATGGAGTTTTCACAGTGGATCAGGATCCTGCCAGGTGTGTATGGGGTTTCACAGTGTTTCAGGATCCTGCCATGTGTGTATGGGGTTTCACAGTATATCAGGATTCTGCCAGGTGTGTATGGGGTTTCACAGTGTATCAGGATCCTGCCAGGTGTGTATGGGGTTTCACAGTGTATCAGGATCCTGCCAGATGTGAATCTGGTTTCACTGTGCATCAGGATCCTGCCAGATGTGATTGGGGTTTCACTGTGCATCAGGAATCTGACAGGTTTGTAAGGGGTTTTCACCGTGTATCAGGCTCCTGCCGGGTGTGTATGGGGGTTTCACAGTGTATCAGTATCCTGCCTGTTGTGTATGGGTTGTTTTCACAGTATATCAGGATCCTGCCAGGTGTTTATGGGGTTTTCAGTGTTTATCAGTATTCTGCCAGGTGTGTATGGGGGTTTCACAGTTTATCAGCATCCTGCCAGGTGTGTATGGGGGTTTCACAGTTTATCAGCATCCTGCCAGGTGTGCCTAGGGTTTTCACAGTGTATCAGGATCCTGCCATGTGTGTATGGCGTTTTCACAGTGGATCAGGTTCCGGCCAGTTGTGTATGGGGTTTTCACAGTGGCTCAGGTTCCTGCCAGGTGTGTATGAGGTATTCGCAGTGTATCAGGATGCTGGCACGTGTGTATGGGGTTTCACAGTTTATTAGGATCCTGCCACGTGTGTATGGGGTTTTCACAGTGTATCAGGATCCTGCCAGGTGTGTATGTTGGTTTCACAGTGTATCAGGATCCTGCCAGTTATGTATGTGGGTTTCACAGTTTGTCAGCATCCTGCCTGGTCTGGATGGTGTTTCACAGTGGTTCAGGATCCTGCCACGTGTGTGTGGGGTTTTCACAGTGTATCAGGATCCTGCCAGGTGTGTATGTTGGTTTCACAGTGTATCAGGATCCTGCCAGTTATGTATGTGGGTTTCACAGTTTATCAGCGTCCTGCCTGGTCTGGATGGGGTTTCACAGTGTTTCAGGATCCTGCCAGGTGTGTGTGGGGTTTTCACAGTGTATCAGGATCCTTCCTGGTGTGTATGGGGGTTTCACAGTTCATCAGGATCCTGACACGTGTATATGGGGTTTTCACAGTGTATCAGGATCCTGCCAGGTGTGTATGGGGTTTCACAATTTATCAGGATCCTGCCAGTTGTGTATGGGGTTTTCACAGTGTTTCAGGATCCTGCCAGGTGTGTATGGGGTTTTCAAAGTGTATCAGCATCCTGCCAGGTGTGTATGTTGTTTTCACAGTGTATCAGGTTCCTGCCAGGTTTGTATGGGGTGTTCCCAGTGTATCAGGATCCTCCTGACAGGTGTGTATGGGGTTTTCACAGTGTATCAGGGTCCTGCCAGGTGTGTATGGGGTTTTTACATGTGTATCAGGATCCTGCCAGGTTTGTATGGGGTTTTCACAGTGGATCAGGATTCTGCCAATTGTGTACGGGGATTCACAGTGTATCAGGGTCCTGCCAGGAGTATATGGGGTTTTCACAGTGTATCAGGATCCTGCCAGATGTGTCTGGGGTTTCACAGTGTATCAGGATACTTCCAGATGTGTATGGGGGCTTCACAGTGGATCAGGATTCTGCCAGGTGTGTATGGGGGTTTCACAGTTTCTCAGCATCCTGCCAGGTGTGTATGGGGGTTTCACAGTTTATCAGCATCCTGCCAGGTGTGCATAGGGTTTTCACAGTGAATCAGGATCCTGCCATGTGTGTATGGGGTTTTCACAGTGGATCACGATCCGGCCAGGTGTGTATGGGGTTTTCACAGTGGCTCAGGTTCCTGCCAGGTGTGTATGAGGTATTCACAGTGTATCAGGATGCTGCCACGTGTGTATGGGGTTTCACAGTTTATTAGGATCCTGCAACGTGTGTATGGGGTTTTCACAGTGTATCAGGATCCTGCCAGGTGTGTATGTTGGTTTCACAGTGTATCAGGATCCTGCCAGTTATGTATGTGGGTTTCACAGTTTATCAGCATCCTGCCTGATCTGGATGGTGTTTCACAGTGGTTCAGGATCCTGCCAAGTGAATGTGGGGTTTTCACAGTGTCTCAGGATCCTTCCTGGTGTGTATGGGGGTTTCACAGTTCATCAGGATCCTGCCACGTGTGTATGGGGTTTTCACAGTGTATCAGGATCCTGCCAGGTGTGTCTGGGCGTTTCACAATTTATCAGGATCCTGCCTGGAGTGCATGGGGTTTTCACAGTGTATCAGGATCCTGACAGGTGTGTATGGGGTTTTCACAGTGTATCAGGGTCCTGCCAGGTGTGTATGGGGTTTTCACATGTGTATCAGGATCCTGCCAGGTTTGTATGGGGTTTTCACAGTGCCTCGAGATTCTGCCAATTGTGTACGGGGATTCACAGTGTATCAGGGTCCTGCCAGGAGTATATGGGGTTTTCACAGTGTATCAGGATCCTGCCAGACGTGTCTGGGGTTTCACAGTGAATCAAGATCCTGCGAGGTCTGTATGGTGTTTCACAGTGTATCAGGGTCCTGCCAGGAGTATATGGGGTTTTCACAGTGGATCAGGATCCGGCCAGGTGTGTATGGGGTTTTCACAGTGGCTCAGGTTCCTGCCAGGTGTGTATGAGGTATTCATAGATATCAGGATGCTGCCACGTGTGTATGGGGTTTCACAGTTTATTAGGATCCTGCAACGTGTGTATGGGGTTTTCACAGTGTATCAGGATCCTGCCAGGTGTGTATGTTGGTTTCACAGTGTATCAGGATCCTGCCAGTTATGTATGTGGGTTTCACAGTTTATCAGCATCCTGCCTGATCTGGATAGTGTTTCACAGTGGTTCAGGATCCTGCCAAGTGTGTGTGTGGTTTTCACAGTGTATCAGGATCCTTCCTGGTGTGTATGGGGGTTTCACAGTTCATCAGGATCCTGCCAGTTGTGTATGGGGTTTTCACAGTGTATCAGGGTCCTGCAAGGTGTGTAACGGGTTTTCACAAGTGTATCAGAATCCTGCCAGGTTTGTATGGTGGTTTCACAGTGTATCAAGTTCCTGCCAGGTTTGTATGGGGTTTTCACAGTGTATCAGTATTCTGCCAATTGTGTACGGGGATTCACAGTTCATCAGGATCCTGCCACGTGTGTATGGGGTTTTCACAGTGTATCAGGATCCTGCCAGGTGTGTCTGGGGGTTTCACAATTTATCAGGATCCTGCCAGGTTTGTATGGGGTTTTCACAGTGTATCAGGATCCTGACAGGTGTGTATGGGGTTTTCACAGAGTATCAGGGTCCTGCCAGGTGTGTATGGGGTTTTCACATGTGTATTAGGATCCTGCCAGTTTTGTATGGGGTTTTCACAGTGTATCGAGATTCTGCCAATTGTGTACGGGGATTCACAGTGTATCAGGGTCCTGCCAGGAGTATATGGGGTTTTCACAGTGTATCAGGATCCTGCCAGATGTGTCTGGGGTTTCACAGTGAATCAAGATCCTGCCAGGTGTGTATGGGGTTTCACAGTGTATTAGGATACTGCCAGATGTGTATGGGGGTTTCACAGTGGATCAGGATCCTGCCAGTTGCGTATGGCGTTTTCACAGTGTATCAGGATCCTGCCAGGTGTGCATGGGGTTTTCACAGTTTATTAGGGTCCTGCCAGGTGTGTATGGGGTTTTCACAGTGGTTCAGGATCCTGCCAGGTGTGTATGGGGGTTTCACAGTTTATCAGCATCCTGTCAGATGTGTTTGGGGTTTCACAGTGTATCAGGATCCTGCCGTGTGTGTATGGGTTTTTGACAGAGCATCAGGATCCTGCCAGGTGTGTTTGGGGTTTCACAGTGTATCAGGATCCTGCCAGGAGTGTATGGCGTTTTCACAGTGTATCAGGGTCCTGCCACGTGTGTATGGGGTTTTCACAGTTTATTAGTGTACTGCCAGGTGTCTAAGGAGTTTTCACAGTGTAACAGTATCCTGCCAGGTGTGAATGGGGTTTTCACAGTGTATCAGGGTCCTGCCAGGTGTGTATCGGGTTTTCACAAGTGTATCAGAATCCTGCCAGGTGTGTATGGTGGTTTCACAGTGTATCCAGTTCCTGCCAGGTTTGTATGGGGTTTTCACAGTGTATCAGTATTCTGCCAATTGTGTATGGGGATTCACAGTGTATCAGGGTCCTGCCAGGAGTGTCTGGGGTTTCACAGTGAATCAAGATCCTGCCAGGTGTGTATGGGGTTTCACAGTGGATCAGGATACTGCCAGATGTGTATGGGGGTTTCACAGTGGATCAGGATCCTGCCAGTTGTGTATGGGGTTTTCACAGTGTATCAGGATCCTGCCAGGTGTGTATGGGGTTTTCACAGTGGATCAGGATTCTGCCAGGTGTGCATGGGGTTTTCACTGTTTATTAGGGTCCTGCCAGTTGTGTATGGGGTTTTCACAGTGGTTCAGGATCCTGCCAGGTGTGTGTGGGGGTTTCACAGTTTATCAGGATCCTGTCAGATGTGTTTGGGGTTTCACAGTGTATCAGCATCCTGCCATGTGTGTATGGGGTTTTCACAGAGCATCCGGATCCTGCCAGATGTGTATGGGGTTTCACAGTGTATCAGGATCCTGCCACGTGTGTATGGGGATTTCATTTGCATCTGGATCCTTCCAGATGTGTATGGGGGTTGCACAGTGTATCAGAATCCTGCCAGATGTGTATGGGTTTTCAGAGTGTTTTCGGATCCTGCCAGGTGTGCATTGGGTTTTCACAGTGTATCAGGATCCTGACAGGTTTGCATGGGGTTTTCACAGTGTATCGGGATCCTGCCAGGTGTGTATGGGGGTGTCATAGTGTAACAGGATCCTGCCAGGTGTGTATGGGGTTTTCACAGTGTATCAGGGTCCCGCCAGGTGTGCATGGGGTTTTCACAGTGTCTCAGAGTCCTGCCAGTTGTGTATGGGGTTTTCACAAGTGTATCAGGATCCTGCCAGGTGTGTATGGGGTTTTCACAGTGTATCAGCGTCCTGCCAGGTGTGTATGGTGTTTTCACAGTGGATCAGGGTCCTGCCAGGTGTGTATGGGAATTCACAGTGTATCAGGGTCCTGCCAGGTGTGTATGGGGTTTTCACAGTGTATCAGAGTCCTGCCAGTTGTGTTTGGGGTTTTCACAGTGCATCAGGATCCTGCCAGATGTGTCTGGGGTTTCACAGAGTGTCAGGATCCTGCCAGGTGTGTATGGGGTTTCACAGTGTATCAGGATCCTGCCAGATGTGTATGGGGGTTTCACAGTGGATCAGGATCCTGCCAGTTGTGTATGGGGTTTTCACAGTGTATCAGGATACTGCCAGGTGTGTATGGGGTTTCACACTGGATCAGGATCCTGCCAGGAGTGTATGGGGGTTTCACAGTGTATCAGGGTCCTTCCAGGTGTGTATGGGGGTTTCACAGTGGATCAGGATCCTGCCAGTTGTGTATGGGGTTTTCACAGTGTATCAGGATACTGCCAGGTGTGTATGTGGTTTCACAGTGGATCAGGATACTGCCAGGTGTGTATGGGGTTACACACTGGATCAGTATCCTGCCAGTTGTGTATGGGGTTTTCACAGTGTATCAGGGTCCTGCCAGGTGTGTATGGGGTTTTCACAGTGGATCAGGATCCTGCCAGGTGTGTATGGGGTTACACACTGGATCAGGATCCTGCCAGGATTGAATGGGGTTTTCACAGTGTATCAGGGTCCTGCCAGTTGTGTATGGGGTTTTCACAGTGTATCAGGGTCCTGCCAGGTGTGTATGGAATTTTCACAGTTTATCAGCGTCCTGCCAGGTGTGTATGGAGTTTTCACAGTGGATCAGGATCCTGCCAGGTGTGTATGGGGTTTCACAGTGTTTCAGGATCCTGCCATGTGTGTATGGGGTTTCACAGTGTATCAGGATTCTGCCAGGTGTGTATGGGGTTTCACAGTGTATCAGGATCCTGCCAGGTGTGTATGGGGTTTCACAGTGTATCAGGATCCTGCCAGATGTGAATCTGGTTTCACTGTGCATCAGGATCCTGCCAGATGTGATTGGGGTTTCACTGTGCATCAGGAATCTGACAGGTTTGTAAGGGGTTTTCACCGTGTATCAGGCTCCTGCCGGGTGTGTATGGGGGTTTCACAGTGTATCAGTATCCTGCCTGTTGTGTATGGGTTGTTTTCACAGTATATCAGGATCCTGCCAGGTGTTTATGGGGTTTTCAGTGTTTATCAGTATTCTGCCAGGTGTGTATGGGGGTTTCACAGTTTATCAGCATCCTGCCAGGTGTGTATGGGGGTTTCACAGTTTATCAGCATCCTGCCAGGTGTGCCTAGGGTTTTCACAGTGTATCAGGATCCTGCCATGTGTGTATGGCGTTTTCACAGTGGATCAGGTTCCGGCCAGTTGTGTATGGGGTTTTCACAGTGGCTCAGGTTCCTGCCAGGTGTGTATGAGGTATTCGCAGTGTATCAGGATGCTGGCACGTGTGTATGGGGTTTCACAGTTTATTAGGATCCTGCCACGTGTGTATGGGGTTTTCACAGTGTATCAGGATCCTGCCAGGTGTGTATGTTGGTTTCACAGTGTATCAGGATCCTGCCAGTTATGTATGTGGGTTTCACAGTTTGTCAGCATCCTGCCTGGTCTGGATGGTGTTTCACAGTGGTTCAGGATCCTGCCACGTGTGTGTGGGGTTTTCACAGTGTATCAGGATCCTGCCAGGTGTGTATGTTGGTTTCACAGTGTATCAGGATCCTGCCAGTTATGTATGTGGGTTTCACAGTTTATCAGCGTCCTGCCTGGTCTGGATGGGGTTTCACAGTGTTTCAGGATCCTGCCAGGTGTGTGTGGGGTTTTCACAGTGTATCAGGATCCTTCCTGGTGTGTATGGGGGTTTCACAGTTCATCAGGATCCTGACACGTGTATATGGGGTTTTCACAGTGTATCAGGATCCTGCCAGGTGTGTATGGGGTTTCACAATTTATCAGGATCCTGCCAGTTGTGTATGGGGTTTTCACAGTGTTTCAGGATCCTGCCAGGTGTGTATGGGGTTTTCAAAGTGTATCAGCATCCTGCCAGGTGTGTATGTTGTTTTCACAGTGTATCAGGTTCCTGCCAGGTTTGTATGGGGTGTTCCCAGTGTATCAGGATCCTCCTGACAGGTGTGTATGGGGTTTTCACAGTGTATCAGGGTCCTGCCAGGTGTGTATGGGGTTTTTACATGTGTATCAGGATCCTGCCAGGTTTGTATGGGGTTTTCACAGTGGATCAGGATTCTGCCAATTGTGTACGGGGATTCACAGTGTATCAGGGTCCTGCCAGGAGTATATGGGGTTTTCACAGTGTATCAGGATCCTGCCAGATGTGTATGGGGGCTTCACAGTGGATCAGGATTCTGCCAGGTGTGTATGGGGGTTTCACAGTTTCTCAGCATCCTGCCAGGTGTGTATGGGGGTTTCACAGTTTATCAGCATCCTGCCAGGTGTGCATAGGGTTTTCACAGTGGATCAGGATCCTGCCATGTGTGTATGGGGTTTTCACAGTGGATCACGATCCGGCCAGGTGTGTATGGGGTTTTCACAGTGGCTCAGGTTCCTGCCAGGTGTGTATGAGGTATTCACAGTGTATCAGGATGCTGCCACGTGTGTATGGGGTTTCACAGTTTATTAGGATCCTACAACGTGTGTATGGGGTTTTCACAGTGTATCAGGATCCTGCCAGGTGTGTATGTTGGTTTCACAGTGTATCAGGATCCTGCCAGTTATGTATGTGGGTTTCACAGTTTATCAGCATCCTGCCTGATCTGGATGGTGTTTCACAGTGGTTCAGGATCCTGCCAAGTGAATGTGGGGTTTTCACAGTGTCTCAGGATCCTTCCTGGTGTGTATGGGGGTTTCACAGTTCATCAGGATCCTGCCACGTGTGTATGGGGTTTTCACAGTGTATCAGGATCCTGCCAGGTGTGTCTGGGCGTTTCACAATTTATCAGGATCCTGCCTGGAGTGCATGGGGTTTTCACAGTGTATCAGGATCCTGACAGGTGTGTATGGGGTTTTCACAGTGTATCAGGGTCCTTCCAGGTGTGTATGGGGTTTTCACATGTGTATCAGGATCCTGCCAGGTTTGTATGGGGTTTTCACAGTGTCTCGAGATTCTGCCAATTGTGTACGGGGATTCACAGTGTATCAGGGTCCTGCCAGGAGTATATGGGGTTTTCACAGTGTATCAGGATCCTGCCAGACGTGTCTGGGGTTTCACAGTGAATCAAGATCCTGCGAGGTCTGTATGGTGTTTCACAGTGTATCAGGGTCCTGCCAGGAGTATATGGGGTTTTCACAGTGGATCAGGATCCGGCCAGGTGTGTATGGGGTTTTCACAGTGGCTCAGGTTCCTGCCAGGTGTGTATGAGGTATTCATAGATATCAGGATGCTGCCACGTGTGTATGGGGTTTCACAGTTTATTAGGATCCTGCAACGTGTGTATGGGGTTTTCACAGTGTATCAGGATCCTGCCAGGTGTGTATGTTGGTTTCACAGTGTATCAGGATCCTGCCAGTTATGTATGTGGGTTTCACAGTTTATCAGCATCCTGCCTGATCTGGATAGTGTTTCACAGTGGTTCAGGATCCTGCCAAGTGTGTGTGTGGTTTTCACAGTGTATCAGGGTCCTTCCAGGTGTGTATGGGGTTTTCACATGTGTATCAGGATCCTGCCAGGTTTGTATGGGGTTTTCACAGTGTCTCGAGATTCTGCCAATTGTGTACGGGGATTCACAGTGTATCAGGGTCCTGCCAGGAGTATATGGGGTTTTCACAGTGTATCAGGATCCTGCCAGACGTGTCTGGGGTTTCACAGTGAATCAAGATCCTGCGAGGTCTGTATGGTGTTTCACAGTGTATCAGGGTCCTGCCAGGAGTATATGGGGTTTTCACAGTGGATCAGGATCCGGCCAGGTGTGTATGGGGTTTTCACAGTGGCTCAGGTTCCTGCCAGGTGTGTATGAGGTATTCATAGATATCAGGATGCTGCCACGTGTGTATGGGGTTTCACAGTTTATTAGGATCCTGCAACGTGTGTATGGGGTTTTCACAGTGTATCAGGATCCTGCCAGGTGTGTATGTTGGTTTCACAGTGTATCAGGATCCTGCCAGTTATGTATGTGGGTTTCACAGTTTATCAGCATCCTGCCTGATCTGGATAGTGTTTCACAGTGGTTCAGGATCCTGCCAAGTGTGTGTGTGGTTTTCACAGTGTATCAGGATCCTTCCTGGTGTGTATGGGGGTTTCACAGTTCATCAGGATCCTGCCAGTTGTGTATGGGGTTTTCACAGTGTATCAGGGTCCTGCAAGGTGTGTAACGGGTTTTCACAAGTGTATCAGAATCCTGCCAGGTTTGTATGGTGGTTTCACAGTGTATCAAGTTCCTGCCAGGTTTGTATGGGGTTTTCACAGTGTATCAGTATTCTGCCAATTGTGTACGGGGATTCACAGTTCATCAGGATCCTGCCACGTGTGTATGGGGTTTTCACAGTGTATCAGGATCCTGCCAGGTGTGTCTGGGGGTTTCACAATTTATCAGGATCCTGCCAGGTTTGTATGGGGTTTTCACAGTGTATCAGGATCCTGACAGGTGTGTATGGGGTTTTCACAGAGTATCAGGGTCCTGCCAGGTGTGTATGGGGTTTTCACATGTGTATTAGGATCCTGCCAGTTTTGTATGGGGTTTTCACAGTGTATCGAGATTCTGCCAATTGTGTACGGGGATTCACAGTGTATCAGGGTCCTGCCAGGAGTATATGGGGTTTTCACAGTGTATCAGGATCCTGCCAGATGTGTCTGGGGTTTCACAGTGAATCAAGATCCTGCCAGGTGTGTATGGGGTTTCACAGTGTATTAGGATACTGCCAGATGTGTATGGGGGTTTCACAGTGGATCAGGATCCTGCCAGTTGCGTATGGCGTTTTCACAGTGTATCAGGATCCTGCCAGGTGTGCATGGGGTTTTCACAGTTTATTAGGGTCCTGCCAGGTGTGTATGGGGTTTTCACAGTGGTTCAGGATCCTGCCAGGTGTGTATGGGGGTTTCACAGTTTATCAGCATCCTGTCAGATGTGTTTGGGGTTTCACAGTGTATCAGGATCCTGCCGTGTGTGTATGGGTTTTTGACAGAGCATCAGGATCCTGCCAGGTGTGTTTGGGGTTTCACAGTGTATCAGGATCCTGCCAGGAGTGTATGGCGTTTTCACAGTGTATCAGGGTCCTGCCACGTGTGTATGGGGTTTTCACAGTTTATTAGTGTACTGCCAGGTGTCTAAGGAGTTTTCACAGTGGGTCAGGATCCTGCCAGGTGTGTATGGGGGTTTCACAGTTTATCAGGAACCTGCCAGATGTGTATGGGCTTTCACAGTGTATCAGGATCCTGCCACGTGTGTATGGAGTTTTCACAGTGCATCAGGATACTGCAAGATGTGCATGGGGATTTCACATTGCATCTGGATCCTTCCAGATGTGTGGGGGTTGCACAGTGTATCACAATCCTGCGAGAAGTGTATGGGGTTTCAGAGTGTATTAGGATCCTGCCAGGTGTGCATTGGGTTTTCACAGTGTATCAGGATCCTTCCAGGTGTGTTTGAATTGTCACAGTGTATCAGGATCCTGCCAGATGTGTATGGGGTTTCACAGTGGTTCAGGATTCTGCCAGGTGTGTATGGGGTTTTCATAGTGCATCAGGATCCTGACAGGTGTGTATGGGGTTTTCACAGTGTATCGGGATCCTGCCAGGTGTGTATGGGGGTTTCATAGTGTAACAGGATGCTGCCAGGTGTGTGTGGGGATTTCACAGTGCATCAGGGTCCTGCCAGGTGTGCATGGGGTTTCACAGTGGATTATGATCCTGCCAGGAGTGCATGTGGTTTTCACAGTGTATCAGGATCCTGCCAGGTGTGTATGGCGTTTCACATTGGATCAGGATCCTGCCTGGAGTGCATGGGGTTTTCACAGTGTATCAGGATCCTGCCAGGTGTGTATGGGGTTTCACAGTGTATCAGGAAACAGACAGGTGTGTACGGGGTTGTCACAGTGTATCAGGGTCCTGCCAGGTGTGTATGGGGTTTCACAGTGTATCAGGATCCTGCCAGGTGTGTATGGGGTTTTCACAGTGTATCAGGGTCCTGCCAGGTGTGTATGGGGTATTCACAGTGTATCAGGATCCTACCAGGTGTGTATGAGGTTTTCACAGAGCATCAGGATCCGGCCAGGTGTGTATGGGGTTTTCACAGTTTATCAGGGTCCTGCCAGGTGTGTATGGGATTTTCACAGTGTATCAGGATACTGCCAGGTGTGTATGTGGTTTCACAGTGGATCAGGATACTGCCAGGTGTGTATGGGGTTACACACTGGATCAGTATCCTGCCAGTTGTGTATGGGGTTTTCACAGTGTATCAGGGTCCTGCCAGGTGTGTATGGGGTTTTCACAGTGGATCAGGATCCTGCCAGGTGTGTATGGGGTTACACACTGGATCAGGATCCTGCCAGGATTGAATGGGGTTTTCACAGTGTATCAGGGTCCTGCCAGTTGTGTATGGGGTTTTCACAGTGTATCAGGGTCCTGCCAGGTGTGTATGGAATTTTCACAGTTTATCAGCGTCCTGCCAGGTGTGTATGGAGTTTTCACAGTGGATCAGGATCCTGCCAGGTGTGTATGGGGTTTCACAGTGTTTCAGGATCCTGCCATGTGTGTATGGGGTTTCACAGTGTATCAGGATTCTGCCAGGTGTGTATGGGGTTTCACAGTGTATCAGGATCCTGCCAGGTGTGTATGGGGTTTCACAGTGTATCAGGATCCTGCCAGATGTGAATCTGGTTTCACTGTGCATCAGGATCCTGCCAGATGTGATTGGGGTTTCACTGTGCATCAGGAATCTGACAGGTTTGTAAGGGGTTTTCACCGTGTATCAGGCTCCTGCCGGGTGTGTATGGGGGTTTCACAGTGTATCAGTATCCTGCCTGTTGTGTATGGGTTGTTTTCACAGTATATCAGGATCCTGCCAGGTGTTTATGGGGTTTTCAGTGTTTATCAGTATTCTGCCAGGTGTGTATGGGGGTTTCACAGTTTATCAGCATCCTGCCAGGTGTGTATGGGGGTTTCACAGTTTATCAGCATCCTGCCAGGTGTGCCTAGGGTTTTCACAGTGTATCAGGATCCTGCCATGTGTGTATGGCGTTTTCACAGTGGATCAGGTTCCGGCCAGTTGTGTATGGGGTTTTCACAGTGGCTCAGGTTCCTGCCAGGTGTGTATGAGGTATTCGCAGTGTATCAGGATGCTGGCACGTGTGTATGGGGTTTCACAGTTTATTAGGATCCTGCCACGTGTGTATGGGGTTTTCACAGTGTATCAGGATCCTGCCAGGTGTGTATGTTGGTTTCACAGTGTATCAGGATCCTGCCAGTTATGTATGTGGGTTTCACAGTTTGTCAGCATCCTGCCTGGTCTGGATGGTGTTTCACAGTGGTTCAGGATCCTGCCACGTGTGTGTGGGGTTTTCACAGTGTATCAGGATCCTGCCAGGTGTGTATGTTGGTTTCACAGTGTATCAGGATCCTGCCAGTTATGTATGTGGGTTTCACAGTTTATCAGCGTCCTGCCTGGTCTGGATGGGGTTTCACAGTGTTTCAGGATCCTGCCAGGTGTGTGTGGGGTTTTCACAGTGTATCAGGATCCTTCCTGGTGTGTATGGGGGTTTCACAGTTCATCAGGATCCTGACACGTGTATATGGGGTTTTCACAGTGTATCAGGATCCTGCCAGGTGTGTATGGGGTTTCACAATTTATCAGGATCCTGCCAGTTGTGTATGGGGTTTTCACAGTGTTTCAGGATCCTGCCAGGTGTGTATGGGGTTTTCAAAGTGTATCAGCATCCTGCCAGGTGTGTATGTTGTTTTCACAGTGTATCAGGTTCCTGCCAGGTTTGTATGGGGTGTTCCCAGTGTATCAGGATCCTCCTGACAGGTGTGTATGGGGTTTTCACAGTGTATCAGGGTCCTGCCAGGTGTGTATGGGGTTTTTACATGTGTATCAGGATCCTGCCAGGTTTGTATGGGGTTTTCACAGTGGATCAGGATTCTGCCAATTGTGTACGGGGATTCACAGTGTATCAGGGTCCTGCCAGGAGTATATGGGGTTTTCACAGTGTATCAGGATCCTGCCAGATGTGTATGGGGGCTTCACAGTGGATCAGGATTCTGCCAGGTGTGTATGGGGGTTTCACAGTTTCTCAGCATCCTGCCAGGTGTGTATGGGGGTTTCACAGTTTATCAGCATCCTGCCAGGTGTGCATAGGGTTTTCACAGTGGATCAGGATCCTGCCATGTGTGTATGGGGTTTTCACAGTGGATCACGATCCGGCCAGGTGTGTATGGGGTTTTCACAGTGGCTCAGGTTCCTGCCAGGTGTGTATGAGGTATTCACAGTGTATCAGGATGCTGCCACGTGTGTATGGGGTTTCACAGTTTATTAGGATCCTACAACGTGTGTATGGGGTTTTCACAGTGTATCAGGATCCTGCCAGGTGTGTATGTTGGTTTCACAGTGTATCAGGATCCTGCCAGTTATGTATGTGGGTTTCACAGTTTATCAGCATCCTGCCTGATCTGGATGGTGTTTCACAGTGGTTCAGGATCCTGCCAAGTGAATGTGGGGTTTTCACAGTGTCTCAGGATCCTTCCTGGTGTGTATGGGGGTTTCACAGTTCATCAGGATCCTGCCACGTGTGTATGGGGTTTTCACAGTGTATCAGGATCCTGCCAGGTGTGTCTGGGCGTTTCACAATTTATCAGGATCCTGCCTGGAGTGCATGGGGTTTTCACAGTGTATCAGGATCCTGACAGGTGTGTATGGGGTTTTCACAGTGTATCAGGGTCCTTCCAGGTGTGTATGGGGTTTTCACATGTGTATCAGGATCCTGCCAGGTTTGTATGGGGTTTTCACAGTGTCTCGAGATTCTGCCAATTGTGTACGGGGATTCACAGTGTATCAGGGTCCTGCCAGGAGTATATGGGGTTTTCACAGTGTATCAGGATCCTGCCAGACGTGTCTGGGGTTTCACAGTGAATCAAGATCCTGCGAGGTCTGTATGGTGTTTCACAGTGTATCAGGGTCCTGCCAGGAGTATATGGGGTTTTCACAGTGGATCAGGATCCGGCCAGGTGTGTATGGGGTTTTCACAGTGGCTCAGGTTCCTGCCAGGTGTGTATGAGGTATTCATAGATATCAGGATGCTGCCACGTGTGTATGGGGTTTCACAGTTTATTAGGATCCTGCAACGTGTGTATGGGGTTTTCACAGTGTATCAGGATCCTGCCAGGTGTGTATGTTGGTTTCACAGTGTATCAGGATCCTGCCAGTTATGTATGTGGGTTTCACAGTTTATCAGCATCCTGCCTGATCTGGATAGTGTTTCACAGTGGTTCAGGATCCTGCCAAGTGTGTGTGTGGTTTTCACAGTGTATCAGGATCCTTCCTGGTGTGTATGGGGGTTTCACAGTTCATCAGGATCCTGCCAGTTGTGTATGGGGTTTTCACAGTGTATCAGGGTCCTGCAAGGTGTGTAACGGGTTTTCACAAGTGTATCAGAATCCTGCCAGGTTTGTATGGTGGTTTCACAGTGTATCAAGTTCCTGCCAGGTTTGTATGGGGTTTTCACAGTGTATCAGTATTCTGCCAATTGTGTACGGGGATTCACAGTTCATCAGGATCCTGCCACGTGTGTATGGGGTTTTCACAGTGTATCAGGATCCTGCCAGGTGTGTCTGGGGGTTTCACAATTTATCAGGATCCTGCCAGGTTTGTATGGGGTTTTCACAGTGTATCAGGATCCTGACAGGTGTGTATGGGGTTTTCACAGAGTATCAGGGTCCTGCCAGGTGTGTATGGGGTTTTCACATGTGTATTAGGATCCTGCCAGTTTTGTATGGGGTTTTCACAGTGTATCGAGATTCTGCCAATTGTGTACGGGGATTCACAGTGTATCAGGGTCCTGCCAGGAGTATATGGGGTTTTCACAGTGTATCAGGATCCTGCCAGATGTGTCTGGGGTTTCACAGTGAATCAAGATCCTGCCAGGTGTGTATGGGGTTTCACAGTGTATTAGGATACTGCCAGATGTGTATGGGGGTTTCACAGTGGATCAGGATCCTGCCAGTTGCGTATGGCGTTTTCACAGTGTATCAGGATCCTGCCAGGTGTGCATGGGGTTTTCACAGTTTATTAGGGTCCTGCCAGGTGTGTATGGGGTTTTCACAGTGGTTCAGGATCCTGCCAGGTGTGTATGGGGGTTTCACAGTTTATCAGCATCCTGTCAGATGTGTTTGGGGTTTCACAGTGTATCAGGATCCTGCCGTGTGTGTATGGGTTTTTGACAGAGCATCAGGATCCTGCCAGGTGTGTTTGGGGTTTCACAGTGTATCAGGATCCTGCCAGGAGTGTATGGCGTTTTCACAGTGTATCAGGGTCCTGCCACGTGTGTATGGGGTTTTCACAGTTTATTAGTGTACTGCCAGGTGTCTAAGGAGTTTTCACAGTGGGTCAGGATCCTGCCAGGTGTGTATGGGGGTTTCACAGTTTATCAGGAACCTGCCAGATGTGTATGGGCTTTCACAGTGTATCAGGATCCTGCCACGTGTGTATGGAGTTTTCACAGTGCATCAGGATACTGCAAGATGTGCATGGGGATTTCACATTGCATCTGGATCCTTCCAGATGTGTGGGGGTTGCACAGTGTATCACAATCCTGCGAGAAGTGTATGGGGTTTCAGAGTGTATTAGGATCCTGCCAGGTGTGCATTGGGTTTTCACAGTGTATCAGGATCCTTCCAGGTGTGTTTGAATTGTCACAGTGTATCAGGATCCTGCCAGATGTGTATGGGGTTTCACAGTGGTTCAGGATTCTGCCAGGTGTGTATGGGGTTTTCATAGTGCATCAGGATCCTGACAGGTGTGTATGGGGTTTTCACAGTGTATCGGGATCCTGCCAGGTGTGTATGGGGGTTTCATAGTGTAACAGGATGCTGCCAGGTGTGTGTGGGGATTTCACAGTGCATCAGGGTCCTGCCAGGTGTGCATGGGGTTTCACAGTGGATTATGATCCTGCCAGGAGTGCATGTGGTTTTCACAGTGTATCAGGATCCTGCCAGGTGTGTATGGCGTTTCACATTGGATCAGGATCCTGCCTGGAGTGCATGGGGTTTTCACAGTGTATCAGGATCCTGCCAGGTGTGTATGGGGTTTCACAGTGTATCAGGAAACAGACAGGTGTGTACGGGGTTGTCACAGTGTATCAGGGTCCTGCCAGGTGTGTATGGGGTTTCACAGTGTATCAGGATCCTGCCAGGTGTGTATGGGGTTTTCACAGTGTATCAGGGTCCTGCCAGGTGTGTATGGGGTATTCACAGTGTATCAGGATCCTACCAGGTGTGTATGAGGTTTTCACAGAGCATCAGGATCCGGCCAGGTGTGTATGGGGTTTTCACAGTTTATCAGGGTCCTGCCAGGTGTGTATGGGTTTTTCACAGTGTAACAGTATCCTGCCAGGTGTGAATGGGGTTTTCACAGTGTATCAGTTTCCTGCCAGGTGTGTATCGGGTTTTCACAAGTGTATCAGAATCCTGCCAGGTGTGTATGGTGGTTTCACAGTGTATCAAGTTCCTGCCAGGTTTGTATGGGGTTTTCACAGTGTATCAGTATTCTGCCAATTGTGTACGGGGATTCACAGTGTATCAGGGTCCTGCCAGGAGTGTCTGGGGTTTCACAGTGTATCAGCTTACTGCCAGATTTGTACGGGGGTTTCACAGTGGATCAGGATCCTGCCAGTTGTGTATGGGGTTTTCACAGTGTATCAGGATCCTGCCAGGTGTGTATGGGTTTTCACAGTGGATCAGGATTCTGCCAGGTGTGCATGGGGTATTCACAGTTTATTAGGGCCCTGCCAGGTGTGTATGGGGTTTTCACAGTGGTTCAGCATCCTGCCAGGTGTGTATGGGTGTTTCACAGTTTATCAGCATCATGTCAGATGTGTTTGGTGTTTCACAGTGTATCAGGGTCCTGCCATGTGTGTATGGGGTTTTCACAGAGCATCAGGATCCTGCCAGATGTGTATGGGGTTTCAGAGTGTATTGGATCCTCCCACGTCTGTATGGGGTTTTCACAATGCATCAGGATCCTGCCAGATGTGTATGGGGATTTCATTTGCATCTGGATCCTTCCAGATGTGTATGGGGGTTGCACAGTGTATCAGAATCCTGCCAGAAGTGTATGGAGTTTCAGAGTGTATTAGGATCCTGCCAGGTGTGCATTGGGTTTTCACAGTGTATCATGATCCTTCCAGGTGTGTTTGAATTTTCACAGTGTATCAGGATCCTGCCAGATGTGTATGGGGTTTCACAGTGGATCAGGATCCTGCCAGGTGTTTATGGGGTTTTCATAGTGCATCAGGATCCTGACAGGTGTGTATGGGGTTTTCAATGTGTATCGGGATCCTGCCAGGTGTGTATGGGGGTTTCATAGTGTAACAGGATCCTGCCAGGTGTGTATGGGGTTTTCACAGAGTATCAGGGTCCTGCCAGGTGTGTATGGGGTTTTCACAATGTATCAGGACCCTGCCAGCTGTGTAAGGGGTTTTCACAGTGTCTCAGTGTCCTGCCAGGTGTGTATGGGGTTTTCACAAGTGTATCAGGATCCTGCCAGGTGTGTCTGGGGATTTCACAGTGTATCATGGTCCTGCCAGGTGTGTATGGGGTTTTCACAGTGGATCAGGAACCAGCCAGGTGTGTATGGGCATTCACAGTGTATCAGGGTCCTGCCAGGTGTGTATGGGGTTTTTACTGTGTATCAGGATCTTGCCAGGTGTGTAAGGGAATTCACAGTGTATCAGAGTCCTGCCAGTTTTGTATGGGGTTTTCACAGTGGATCAGGATCCTGCCAGGTGCATATGGGGATTTCACAGTGTATCAGGGCCCTGCAAGGTGTGTTTGGGGTTTTCACAGTGCATCAGGGTCATGCCAGATGTGTCTGGGGTTTCACAGTGTATCAGGATCCTGCCAGGTGTGTATGGGGTTTCACAGTGTATCAGGATCCTGCCAGATGTGTATGGGGGTTTCACAGTGGATCAGGATCCTGCCAGTTGTGTATGGGGTTTTCACAGTGTATCAGGATACTGCCAGGTGTGTATGTGGTTTCACAGTGGATCAGGATACTGCCGGGTGTGTATGGGGTTTCACACTGGATCAGGATCCTGCCAGGAGTGTATGGGGTTTTCACAGTGTATCAGGGTCCTTCCAGGTGTGTATGGGGGTTTCACAGTGGATCAGGATCCTGCCAGGTGTGTATGCGGTTTTCACAGTGTATCAGGATACTGCCAGGTGTGTATGTGGTTTCACAGTGGATCAGGATACTGCCAGGTGTGTATGGGGTTTCACACTGGATCAGGATCCTGCCAGGAGTGATTGGGGTTTTCACAGTGTATCAGGGTCCTTCCAGGTGTGTATAGGGGTTTCACAGTGGATCAGGATCCTGCCAGTTGTGTATGCGGTTTTCACAGTGTATCAGGATAGTGCCAGGTGTGTCTGTGGTTTCACAGTGGATCAGGATACTGCCAGGTGTGTATGGGGTTTCACACTGGATAAGGATCCTGCCAGGAGTGAATGGGGTTTTCACAGTGTATCAGGGTCCTGCCAGCTGTGTATGGGGTTTCCACAGTGTATCAGGGTCCTGCCAGGTGTGTATGGGATTTTCACAGTTTATCAGCGTCCTGCCAGGTGTGTATGGAGTTTTCACAGTGGATCAGGATCCTGCCAGGTGTGTTTGGGGGTTTCACAGTGTTTCAGCATCCTGCCACGTGTGTATGGGGTTTCACAGTGTATCAGGATTCTGCCAGGTGTGTATGGGGTTTCACAGAGTATCGGGATCCTGCCAGGTGTGTATGGGGTTTCACAGTGCATCAGGATCCTGCCAGATGTGAATGGGGTTTCACTGTGCATCAGGATCCTGCCAGATGTGATTGGGGTTTTACTGTGCATCAGGAATCTGCCAGGTTTGTAAGGGGTTTTCAACGTGTATCGGGCTCCTGCCGGGTGTGTATGGGGGTTTCACAGTTTATCAGTATCCTGCCAGTTGTGTATGGGTTTTCACAGTATATCAGGATCCTGCCAGGTGTGTATGGGGTTTTCAGTGTTTATCAGGATTCTGCCAGGTGTGTATGGGAGTTTCACAGTTTATCAGCGTCCTGCCAGGTGTGTATGGGGTTTTCACAGTGGATCAGGATCCTGCCATGTGTGCATGGGGTTTTCACAGTGGATCAGGATCCGGCCAGGTGTGTATGGGGTTTTCACAGTGGTTCAGGTTCCTGCCAGGTGTGTATGAGGTTTTCACAGTGTATCAGGATGCTGCCACGTGTGTATGGGGTTTCGCAGTTTATTAGGATCCTGCCACGTGTGTATGGGGTTTTCACAGTGCATCAGGTTCCTGCCAGGTGTGTATGTTGGTTTCACAGTGTATCAGGATCCTGCCAGTTATGTATGTGTGTTTCACAGTTTATCAGCATCCTGCCTGGTCTGAATGGGGTTTCACAGTGGTTCAGGATCCTGCCACTTGTGTGTGGGGTTTTCACAGTGTATCAGGATACTTCCTGGTGTGTATGGTGGTTTCACAGTTCATCAGGATCCTGCCGCGTGTGTATGGGGTTTTCACAGTGTATCAGGATCCTGCCAGGTGTGTATGGGGGTTTCACAATTTATCAGGATCCTGCCAGTTGTGTATGGGGTTTTCACAGTGTATCAGGATCCTGCCAGGTGTGTATGGGGTTTTCAAAGTGTATCAGTATCCTGCCAGGTGTGCATGGTGTTTTCACAGTGTATCAGGTTCCTGCCAGGTTTGTATGGTGTTCTCAGTGTATCAGGATCCTGACAGGTGTGCATGGGGTTTTCACAGCGTATCAGGGTCCTGCCAGGTGTGTATGGGGTTTTCACATGTGTATCAGGATCCTGCCAGGTTTGTATGGGGTTTTCACAGTGTATCAGGATTCTGCCAATTGTTTACGGGGATTCACAGTTTATCAGCGTCCTGCCAGGTGTGTATGGAGATTTCACAGTGGATCAGGATCCTGCCAGGTGTGTATGGGGTTTTCACAGTGTTTCAGGATCCTGCCACGTGTGTGTGGGGTTTCACAGTGTATCAGAATTCTGCCAGGTGTGTATGGGGTTTCACAGTGTATCGGGATCCTGCCAGATGTGTATGGGTTTTCACAGTGTATCAGGATCCTGCCAGATGTGAATGGGGTTTCACTGTGCATCAGGATCCTGCCAGATGTGATTGGGGTTTCACTGTGCATCAGGAATCTGCCATGTTTGTAAGGGGTTTTCACCGTGTATCAGGCTCCTGCCGGGTGTGTATGGGGATTTCATTTGCATCTGGATCCTTCCAGATGTGTATGGGGGTTGCACAGTGTATCAGAATCCTGCCAGAAGTGTATGGGATTTTCATAGTGTATCAGGATCCTGACAGGTGTGTATGGGGTTTTCACAGAGTATCGGGATCCTGCCAGGTGTGTATGGGGGTTTCATAGTGTAACAGGAACCTGCCAGTTGTGTATGGGGTTTTCACAGTGTATCAGGGTCCCGCCAGGTGTGTATGGGGATTTCACATTGCATCAGGGTCCTGCCAGGTGTGTATTGGGTTTTCACAATGTATCAGGACCCTGCCAGCTGTGTATGGGGTTTTCACAGTGTCTCAGTGTCCTTCCAGGTGTGTATGAGGTTTCACAAGTGTATCCGGATCCTGCCAGGTGTGTATGGGGTTTTCACAGTGTATCAGGGTCCTGCCAGGTGTGTATGGGGTTTTCACAGTGGATCAGGATCCTGCCAGGTGTGTATGGGGTTTTCACAGTGTATCAGGGTCCTGCCAGGTGTGTATGGGGTTTTCACAGTGTATCAGGATCCTGCCAGGTGTGTAAGAGGATTCACAGTGTTTCGGGATCATGCCAGGTGTGTCAGGGGATTCACAGTGTATCAGAGAACTGCCAGTTGTGTATGGGGTTTTGACAGTGTATCAGGATCCTGCCAGGTGTGTATGGGGGTTTCACAGTGGATCAGGATGCTGCCAGGTGCATTTGGGGATTTCGCAGTGTATCAGGGCCCTGCAAGGTGTGTTTGGGGTTTTCACAGTGCATCAGTATCCTGCCAGATGTGTCTGGGGTTTCACAATGTATCAGGATCCTGCCAGGTTTGTATGCGGTTTTCACAGTGGTTCAGGATCCTGCCACGTGAGTGTGGGGTTTTCACAGTGTATCAGGATCCTTCCTGGTGTGTATGGGGTTTTCAAAGTGTATCAGGATCCTGCCAGGTGTGGATGGGGGTTTCACAATTTATCAGGATCCTGCCAGTTGTGTCTGGGGTTTTCACAGTGTATCAGGATCCTGCCAGGTGTGTATGTTGGTTTCACAGTGTATCAGGATCCTGCCAGTTATGTATGTGGGTTTCAAAGTTTATCAGCATCCTGCCTGGTCTGGATGGGGTTTCACAGTGGTTCAGGATCATGCCACGTGTGTGTGGGGTTTTCACTGTGTATCAGGATCCTTCCTGGTGTGTATGGGGTTTTCACAGTGTATCAGGATCCTGCCAGGTGTGTATGGGGGTTTCACAATTTATCAGGATCCTGCCAGGTGTGTATGGGGTTTTCACAGTGTATCAGGATCCTGCCAGGTGTGTATGTTGGTTTCAGAGTGTATCAGGATCCTGCCAGTTATGTATGTGGGTTTCAAAGTTTATCAGCATCCTGCCTGGTCTGGATGGGGTTTCACAGTGGTTCAGGAACCTGCCACGTGTGTGTGGGGTTTTCACAGTGTATCAGGATCCTTCCTGGTGTGTATGGGGTTTTCACAGTGTATCAGGATCCTGCCAGGTGTGGATGGGTGTTTCGCAATTTATCAGGATCCTGCCAGTTGTGTCTGGGGTTTTCACAGTGTATCAGGATCCTGCCAGGTGTGTATGGGGTTTTCAAAGTGTATTAGGATCCTGACAGGTGTGTATGGGGTTTTCACAGTGTATCAGGGTCCTGCCAGGTGTGGATGGGGTTTTCACATGTGTATCAGGATCCTGCCAGGTTTGTATGGGGTTTTCACAGTGTATCAGGATTCTGCCAATTGTGTACGGGGATTCACAGTGTATCAGGGTCCTGCCAGGTACATATGGGGATTTCACAGTGTATCAGGGCCCTGCAAGGTGTGTTTGGGGTTTTCACAGTGCATCAGGATACTGCCAGATGTGTCTGGGGTTTTCAGAGTGTATCAGGGTCCTTCCAGGTGTGTATGGGGGTTTCACAGTGGATCAGGATCCTGCCAGTTGTGGATGGGGTTTTCACAGTGTATCAGGATACTGCCAGGTGTGTATGTGGTTTCACAGTGGATCAGGATACTGCCAGGTGTGTATGGGGTTTCACACTGGATCAGGATCCTGCCAGGAGTGTATGGGGTTTTCACAGTGTATCAGTGTCCTGCCAGGTGTGTATGGGATTTTCACAGTTTATCAGCGTCCTGCCAGGTGTTTATGGAGTTTTCACAGTGGATCAGGATCCTGCCAGGTGTGTATGGGGGTTTCACAGTGTTTCAGGATCCTGCCACGTGTGTATGGGGGTTTCACACTGTTTCAGTATCCTGCCACGTGTGTATGGGGTTTCACAGTGTATCAGGCTTCTGCCAGGTGTGTATGGGGTTTCACAGTGTATCAGGATCCTGCCAGGTGTGTACGGAGTTTCACGGTGTATCAGGATCCTGCCAGATGTGAATGGGGTTTCACTGTGCATCAGGATCCTGCCAGATGTGATTGGGGTTTCACTGTGCATCAGGAATCTGACAGGTTTGTAAGGGGTTTTCACCGTGTATCAGGCTCCTGCCAGGTGTGTATGGGGGTTTCACAGTGTATCAGTATCCTGCCAGTTGTGTCTGGGTTTTCACAGTATATCAGGATCCTGCCAGGTGTGTATGGGGTTTCAGAGTTTATCAGTATTCTGCCAGGTGTGTATGGGGGTTTCACAGTTTATCAGCATCCTGCCAGGTGTGTATGGGGGTTTCACAGTTTATCAGCATCCTGCCAGGTGTGCATAGGGTTTTCACAGTGGATCAGGATCCTGCCATGTGTGTATGGGGTTTTCACAGTGGATCAGGATCCGGCCAGGTGGGTATGGGGTTTACACAGTGGCTCATGTTCCTGCCAGGTGTGTATGAGGTTTTCACAGTGTATCAGGATGCTGCCACGTGTGGATGGGGTTTCACAGTATATTAGGATCCTGCCACGTGTGTATGGGGTTTTCACAGTGTATCAGGATCCTGCCAGGTGTGTATGTTGGTTTCACAGTGTATCAGGATCCTGCCAGTTATGTATGTGGGTTTCACAGTTTATCAGCGTCCTGCCTGGTCTGGATGGGGTTTCACAGTGTTTCAGGATTCTGCCACTTGTGTGTGGGGTTTTCACAGTGTATCAGGATACTTCCTGGTGTGTATGGGGGTTTCACAGTTCATCAGGATCCTGCCACGTGTGTATGGGGTTTTCACAGTGTATCAGGATCCTGCCAGGTGTGTATGGGGGTTTCACAATTTATCAGGATCCTGCCAGTTGTGTATGGGGTTTTCAAAGTGTATCAGTATCCTGCCAGGTGTGTATGGTGTTTTCACAGTGTATCAGGTTCCTGCCAGGTTTGTATGGGGTGTTCCCAGTGTATCAGGATCCTGACAGGTGTGTATGGGGTTTTCACAGCGTATCAGGGTCCTGCCAGGTGTGGATGGGATTTTCACATGTGTATCAGGATCCTGCCAGGTTTGTATGGGGTTTTCACAGTGTATCAGGATTCTGCCAATTGAGTACGGGGATTCACAGTGTATCAGGGCCCTGCAAGGTGTGTTTGGGGTTTTCACAGTGCATCAGGATCCTGCCAGATGTGTCTGGGGTTTCACAGTGTATCAGGATCCTGCCAGGTGTATATGGGGTTTCACAGTGTATCAGGATCCTGCCAGATGTGTAGGGGGGTTTCACAGTGGATCAGGATACTGCCAGGTGTGTATGTGGTTTCACAGTGGATCAGGATACTGCCAGGTGTGTATGGGGTTTCACACTGGATCAGGATCCTGCCAGGAGTGTATGGGGTTTTCACAGTGTATCAGGGTCCTTCCAGGTGTGTATGGGGGTTTCACAGTGATTCAGGATCCTGCCATGTTGTGTATGGGGTTTTCACAGTGTATCAGGATACTGCCAGGTGTGTATGTGGTTTCACAGTGGATCAGGATACTGCCAGGTGTGTATGGGGTTTCACACTGGATCAGGATCCTGCCAGGAGTGTATGGGGTTTTCACAGTGTATCAGGGTCCTTCCAGGTGTGTATGGGTGTTTCACAGTGATTCAGGACCCTGCCAGTTGTGTATGGGGTTTTCACAGTGTATCAGGATACTGCCAGGTGTGTATGTGGTTTCACAGTGGATCAGGGTCCTGCCAGGTGTGTATGGGGTTTTCACAGTGTATCAGGGTCCTGCCAGGTGTGTATGGGATTTTCACAGTTTATCAACGTCCTGCCAGGTGTGTATGGAGTTTTCACAGTGGATCAGGATCCTGCCAGGTGTGTATGGGGGTTTCACAATGTTTCAGGATCCTGCCACGTGTGTATGGTGTTTCACAGTGTATCATGATTCTGCCAGGTGTGTGTGGGGTTTCACAGTGTATCAGGATCCTGCCAGATGTGAATGGGGTTTCACTGTGCATCAGGATCCTGCCAGATGTGATTGGGGTTTCACTGTGCATCAGGAATCTGCCAGGTTTGTCAGGGGTTTTCACCGTGTATCAGGCTCCTGCCGGGTGTGTATGGGGGTTTCACAGTGTATCAGTATCCTGCCAGTTGTGTATGGGTTTTCACAGTATATCAGGATCCTGCCAGGTGTGTATGGGGTTTTTAGTGTTTATCAGGATTCTTCCAGGTGTGTATGGGGGTTTCACATTTTATCAGCATCCTGCCAGGTGTGCAGAGGGTTTTCAAAGTGTATCAGTATCCTGCCAGGTGTGTATGGTGTTTTCACAGTGTATCAGGTTCCTGCCAGGTTTGTATGGGGTGTTCCCAGTGTATCAGGATCCTGACAGGTGTGTATGGGGTTTTCACAGCGTATCAGGGTCCTGCCAGGTGTGGATGGGATTTTCACATGTGTATCAGGATCCTGCCAGGTTTGTATGGGGTTTTCACAGTGTATCAGGATTCTGCCAATTGAGTACGGGGATTCACAGTGTATCAGGGCCCTGCAAGGTGTGTTTGGGGTTTTCACAGTGCATCAGGATCCTGCCAGATGTGTCTGGGGTTTCACAGTGTATCAGGATCCTGCCAGGTGTATATGGGGTTTCACAGTGTATCAGGATCCTGCCAGATGTGTCGGGGGGTTTCACAGTGGATCAGGATACTGCCAGGTGTGTATGTGGTTTCACAGTGGATCAGGATACTGCCAGGTGTGTATGGGGTTTCACACTGGATCAGGATCCTGCCAGGAGTGTATGGGGTTTTCACAGTGTATCAGGGTCCTTCCAGGTGTGTATGGGGGTTTCACAGTGATTCAGGATCCTGCCAGTTGTGTATGGGGTTTTCACAGTGTATCAGGATACTGCCAGGTGTGTATGTGGTTTCACAGTGGATCAGGATACTGCCAGGTGTGTATGGGGTTTCACACTGGATCAGGATCCTGCCAGGAGTGTATGGGGTTTTCACAGTGTATCAGGGTCCTGCCAGGTGTGTATGGGGTTTTCACAGTGTATCAGGGTCCTGCCAGGTGTGTATGGGATTTTCACAGTTTATCAACGTCCTGCCAGGTGTGTATGGAGTTTTCACAGTGGATCAGGATCCTGCCAGGTGTGTATGGGGGTTTCACAGTGTTTCAGGATCCTGCCACGTGTGTATGGTGTTTCACAGTGTATCATGATTCTGCCAGGTGTGTGTGGGGTTTCACAGTGTATCAGGATCCTGCCAGATGTGAATGGGGTTTCACTGTGCATCAGGATCCTGCCAGATGTGATTGGGGTTTCACTGTGCATCAGGAATCTGCCAGGTTTGTCAGGGGTTTTCACCGTGTATCAGGCTCCTGCCGGGTGTGTATGGGGGTTTCACAGTGTATCAGTATCCTGCCAGTTGTGTATGGGTTTTCACAGTATATCAGGATCCTGCCAGGTGTGTATGGGGTTTTTAGTGTTTATCAGGATTCTTCCAGGTGTGTATGGGGGTTTCACATTTTATCAGCATCCTGCCAGGTGTGCAGAGGGTTTTCACAGTGGATCAGGATCCTGCCATGTGTGTATGGGTTTTCAAAGTGTATCAGTATCCTGCCAGGTGTGTATGGTGTTTTCACAGTGTATCAGGTTCCTGCCAGGTTTGTATGGGGTTTTCCCAGTGTATCAGGATCCTGACAGGTGTGTATGGGGTTTTCACAGTGTATCAGGGTCCTGCCAGGTGTGGTTGGGGTTTTCACATGTGTATCAGGATCCTGCCAGGTTTGTCTGGGGTTTCACAGTGTATCAGGATTCTGCCAATTGAGTACGGGGATTCACAGTGCATCAGGGTCCTGCCAGGTGCATATGGGGATTTCACAGTGTATCAGGGCCCTGCAAGGTGTGTTTGGGGTTTTCACAGTGCATCAGGATCCTGCCAGATGTGTCTGGGGTTTCACAGTGTATCAGGATCCTGCCAGGTGTGTATGGGGTTTCACAGTGCATCAGGATCCTGCCAGATGTGTATGGGGGTTTCACAGTGGATCAGGATCCTGCCAGTTGTGTATGGGATTTTCACAGTGTATCAGGATACTGCCAGGTGTGTATGTGGTTTCACAGTGGATCAGGATACTGCCAGGTGTGTATGGGGTTTCACACTGGATCAGGATCCTGCCAGGAGTGTGTGGGGTTTTCACAGTGTATCAGGGTCCTTCCAGGTGTGTATGGGGGTTTCACAGTGGATCAGGATCCTGCCAGTTGTGGAAGGGGTTTTCACAGTGTATCAGGATACTGCCAGGTGTGTATGTGGTTTCACAGTGGATCAGGATACTGCCAGGTGTGTATGGGGTTTCACACTGGATCAGGATCCTGCCAGGAGTGTATGGGGTTTTCACAGTGTATCAGGGTCCTGCCAGGTGTGTATGGGGTTTTCACAGTGTATCAGGGTCCTGCCAGGTGTCTATGGGATTTTCACAGTTTATCAGCGTCCTGCCAGGTGTGTATGGAGTTTTCACAGTGGATCAGGATCCTGCCAGGTGTGTATGGGGGTTTCACAGTGTTTCAGGATCCTGCCACGTGTGTATGGGGTTTCACAGTGTATCAGGATTCTGCCAGGTGTGTATGGGGTATCAAAGTAGATCAGGATCCTGCCAGGTGTGTATGGAGTTTCACAGTGAATCAGGATCCTGCCAGATATGAATGGGGTTTCACTGTGCATAAGGATCCTGCCAGATGTGATTGGGGTTTCACTGTGCATCAGGAATCTGACAGGTTTGTAAGGGGTTTTCACCGTGTATCAGGCTCCTGCCGGTTGTGTATAGGGGTTTCACAGTGTATCAGTATCCTGACAGTTGTGTCTGGGTTTTCACAGTATATCAGGATCCTGCCAGGTGTGTATGGGGTTTTCAGAGTTTATCAGGATTCTGCCAGGTGTGTATGGGGGTTTCACAGTATATCAGCATCCTGCCAGGTGTGTATGGGGGTTTCACAGTTGATCAGCATCCTGCCAGGTGTGCATAGGGTTTTCACAGTGGATCATTATCCTGCCATGTGTGTATGGGGTTTTCACAGTGGATCAGGATCCGGCCAGGTATGTATGGGGTTTACACAGTGGCTCAGGTTCCTGCCAGGTGTGTATGAGGTTTTCACAGTGTATCAGGATGCTGCCACGTGTGTATGGGGTTTCACAGTATATTAGGATCCTGCCACGTGTGTATGGGGTTTTCACAGTGTATCAGGATCCTGCCAGGTGTGTATGTTGGTTTCACAGTGGATCAGGATCCTGCCAGTTATGTATGTGGGTTTCACAGTTTATCAGCATCCTGCCTGGTCTGGATGGGGTTTCACAGTGGTTCAGGATCCTGCCACGTGTGTATGTGGTTACACAGTGGATCAGGATACTGCCAGGTGTGTATGGGGGTTTCACACTGGATCAGGATCCTGCCAGGTGTGTATGTGGTTTCACAGTGGATCAGGATACTGCCAGGTGTGTATGGGGGTTTCACACTGGATCAGGATCCTGCCAGGAGTGTCTGGGGTTTTCACAGTGTATCAGGGTCCTGCCAGGTGTGTATGGGGTTTTCACAGTGTATCAGGTTCCTGCCAGGTTTGTATGGGGTGTTCCCAGTGTATCAGGATCCTGACAGGTGTGTATGGGGTTTTCAAAGTGTATCAGTATCCTGCCAGGTGTGTATGGTGTTTTCACAGTGTATCAGGTTCCTGCCAGGTTTGTATGGGGTGTTCCCAGTGTATCAGGATCCTGACAGGTGTGTATGGGGTTTTCACAGTGTATCAGGGTCCTGCCACGTGTGTGTGGGGTTTTCACAGTGTATCAGGATCCTTCCTGGTGTGTATGGGGGTTTCACAGTTCATCAGGATCCAGCCACGTGTGTATGGGGTTTTCACAGTGTATCAGGATCCTGCCAGGTGTGTATGGGGGTTTCACAATTTATCAGGATCCTGCCAGTTGTGTATGGGGTTTTCACAGTGTATCAGGATCCTGCCAGGTGTGTATGGGGTTTTCAAAGTGTATCAGTATCCTGCCAGGTGTGCATGGTGTTTTCACAGTGTATCAGGTTCCTGCCAGGTTTGTATGGGGTGTTCCCAGTGTATCAGGATCCTGACAGGTGTGTATGGGGTTTTCACAGTGTATCAGTGTCCTGCCAGATGTGGATGGGGTTTTCACATGAGTATCAGGATCCTGCCAGGTTTGTATGGGGTTTTCACAGAGTATCAGGATTCTGCCAATTGAGTACGGGGATTCACAGTGTATCAGGGTCCTGCCAGGTGCATATGGGGATTTCACAGTGTATCAGGGCCCTGCAAGGTGTGTTTGGGGTTTTCACAGTGCATCAGGATCCTGCCAGATGTGTCTGGGGTTTCACAGTGTATCAGGATCCTGCCAGGTGTGTATGGGGTTTCACAGTTTATCAGCATCCTGCCAGATGTGTATGGGGGTTTCACAGTGGATCAGGATCCTGCCAGTTGTGTATGGGGTTTTCACAGTGTATCAGGATACTGCCAGAGGTGTATGTGGTTTCACAGTGGATCAGGATACTGCCAGGTGTGTATGGGGTTTCACACTTGATCAGGATCCTGCCAGGAGTGTATGGGGTTTTCACAGTGTATCAGGGTCCTTCCAGGTGTGTATGGGGGTTTCACAGTGGATCAGGATCGTGCCAGTTGTGTATGGGGTTTTCACAGTGTATCAGGATACTGCCAGGTGTGTATGTGGTTTCACAGTGGATCAGGATACTGCCAGGTGTGTATGCGGTTTCACACTGGATCAGGATCCTGCCAGGAGTGTATGGGGTTTTCACAGTGTATCAGGGTCATGCCAGGTGTGTATGGGGTTTTCACAGTGTATCAGGATCCTGCCAGGTGTGTATGGGGTTTTCAAAGTGTATCAGTATCCTGCCAGGTGTGTATGGTGTTTTCACAGTGTATCAGGTTCCTGCCAGGTTTGTATGGGGTGTTCCCAGTGTATCAGGATCCTGACAGGTGTGTATGGGGTTTTCACAGTGTATCAGGGTCCTGCCAGGTGTGGATGGGGTTTTCACATGTGTATCAGGATCCTGCCAGGTTTGTATGGGATTTTCACAGTGTATCAGGATTCTGCCAATTGAGTACGGGGATTCACAGTGTATCAGGGTCCTGCCAGGTGCATATGGGGATTTCACAGTGTATCAGGGCCCAGCAAGGTGTGTTTGGGGTTTTCACAGTGCATCAGGATCCTGCCAGATGTGTCTGGGGTTTCACAGTGTATCAGGATCCTGCCAGGTGTGTATGGGGTTTCACAGTGTATCAGCATCCTGCCAGATGTGTATGGGGGTTTCACAGTGGATCAGGATCCTGCCAGTTGTGTATGGGGTTTTCACAGTGTATCAGGATACTGCCAGATGTGTATGTGGTTTCACAGTGGATCAGGATACTGCCAGGTGTGTATGGGGTTTCACACTTGATCAGGATCCTGCCAGGAGTGTATGGGGTTTTCAGAGTGTATCAGGGTCCTTCCAGGTGTGTATGGGGGTTTCACAGTGGATCAGGATCGTACCAGTTGTGTACAGGGTTTTCACAGTGTATCAGGATACTGCCAGGTGTGTATGTGGTTTCACAGTGGATCGGGATACTGCCAGGTGTGTATGGGGTTTCACACTGGATCAGGATCCTGCCAGGAGTGTATGGGGTTTTCACAGTGTATCAGGGTCCTGCCAGGTGTGTATGGGGTTTTCACAGTGTATCAGGGTCCTGCCAGGTGTGTATGGGATTTTCACAGTTTATCAGGTTCCTGCCAGGTGTGTATGGAGTCTTCACAGTGGATCAGGATCCTGCCAGGTGTATATGGGGGTTTCACAGTGCTTCAGGATCCTGCCACGTGTGTATGGGGTTTCACAGTGTATCAGGATTCTGCCAGGTGTGTATGGGGTTTCACAATGTATCAGGATACTGCCACGTGTGTATGGGGTTTCACATTGGGTCAGGATCCTGCCACGTGTGTGTGGTGTTTTCACAGTGCATCAGGATCCTGCCAGATGTGTTTGGGGATTTCACATTGCATCTGGATCCTTCCAGATGTAATGGGGGTTGCACAGTGTATCAGAATCCTGCCAGAAGTGTATGGGGTTTCAGAGTGTATTAGGATCCTGCCAGGTGTGCATTGGGTTTTCACAGTGTATCAGGATGCTTCCAGGTGTGTTTGAATTTTCACAGTGTATCAGGATCCTGCCAGATGTGTATGGGGTTTCACAGTGGATCAGGATCCTGCCAGGTGTGTACGGGGTTTTCATAGTGTATCAGGATCCTGACAGGTGTGTATGGGGTTTTCACAGTGTATCGGGATCCTGCCAGGTGTGTATGGGGGTTTCATAGTGTAACCGGATCCTGTCAGGTGTGTATGGGGTTTTCACAGTGTATCAGGTTCCTGCCAGGTGTGTATGGGGTTTCACAGTGGATCATGATCCAGCCAGGAGTGCATGTGGTTTTCACAGTGTTCGGGATCCTGCTAGGTGTGTATGGCTTTTCACAGTGGATCAGGATCCTGCCTGGAGTGAATGGGGTTTTCACAGTGTATCAGGATCCTGCCAGGTGTGTATGCGGTTTCACAGTGTATCAGGATCCTGCCAGGTGAGTATGGGGTTTTCACAGTGTATCAGGGTCCTGCCAGGTGTGTATGGGGTATTCACAGTGTATCAGGTTCCTACCAGGTGTGTATGAGGGTTTCACAGAGCATCAGGATCCTGCCAGGTGTGTATGGGGTTTTCACAGTGTATCAGGGTCCTGCCAGGTGTGTATGGGATTTCACAGTGTAACAGGATCCTGCCCGGGGTGTATGGGGTTTTCACAGTGTATCAGGTTCCTGCCAGGTGTGTATGGGGATTTCACAGTGTATCAGGATCCTGCCAGTTGTGTATGGGGATTTCACAGTGTATCAGGGTCCTGCCAGGTGTGTATGGGGTTTTCACAGTGTATCAGGATCCTGCCAGGTGTGAATGGGATTTTCAGAGTGTATCAGGATCCTCCCAGGTGTGTATGAGGTTTACACAGTGTCTCAGGGTCCCGCCAGGAGTGTATGGGGTTTTCCCAGTGCATCAGGATCCTGCCAGGTGTGTCTGGGGTTTTCACAGTGTATCAGGGTCCTGCCAGGTGTGTTTGGGGTTTTCACAAGTGTATCAGGATCCTGCCAGGTGTGTATGGGGTTTTCACAGTGTATCAGTATTCCGTCCAGGTGTGTATGGGGTTTTCACAGTGTATCGGGATCCTGCCAGGTGTGTATGGGGTTTTACAGTGGATCAGGATCCTGCCAGGTGTGTATGGGGTTTTCATAGTGTATCAGGATCCTGACAGGTGTGCATGGGGTTTTCACAGTGTATCGGGATCCTACCAGGTGTGTATGGGGGTTTCATAGTGTAACAGGATCCTGCCAGGTGTGTATGGGGTTTTCACAGAGTATCAGTGTCCTGCCAGGTGTGTATGGGGATTTCCCAGTGCATCAGGATCCTGCCAGGTGTGTATGGGGCATTGACAGTGCTTCAGGTTCCTGCCAGGTGTGTATGGGTTATCACAGTGGATCATGATCCAGCCAGGAGTGCATGTGGTTTTCACAGAGTATCAGGATCCTGCCATTGCGTATGGCGTTTCACAGTGGATCAGGATCCTGCCTGGAGTGCATGGGGTTTTCACAGTGTATCAGGATCCTGCCAGGTGTGTATGGGATTTCAAAGTGTATCAGGACCAGACAGGTGTGTACGGGGTTTTCACAGTGTATCACGATCCTACCAGGTGTGTATGGGGTTTCACAGTGTATCAGGATCCTGCCAGGTGTGTATGGGGTTTTCACAGTGTATCAGGGTCCTGCCAGGTGTGTATGGGGTTTTCACGGTGTATCAGGTTCCTACCAGGTGTGTATGAGAGTTTCACAGAGCATCAGGATCCTGCCAGGTGTGTATGGGATTTTCACAGTGTATCAGGGTCCTGCCAGGTGTGTATGGGATTTCACAGTGTAACAGGTTCCTGCCAGGTGTGTATTGGGTTTTCACAGTGTATCAGGTACCTGCCAGGTGTGTATGGGGTTTTCACAGTGTATCAGGATCCTGCCAGTTGTGTGTGGGGATTTCACAGTGTATCAGGGTCCTGCCAGGTGTGTATGGGGTTTTCACAGTGTATCAGGATCCTGCCAGGTGTGAATGGGGTTTGCAGAGTGTATCAGGATCCTCCCAGGAGTGTATGAGGTTTACACAGTGTATCAGGGTCCCGCCAGGTGTGTATGGGGTTTCCCCAGTGTATCAGGATCCTGCCAGGTGTGTATGGGGTTTTCACAGTGTATCAGGGTCCTGCCAAATGTGTATGGGGATTTCACAAGTGTATCAGTATCCTACCAGGTGTGTATGGGGTTTTATCAGTGTATCAGGGTCTTGCCAGGTGTGTATGGGGGTTTCACAGTGTATCAGGACCCTGCCAGGTGTGTATGGGGTTTTCACAGAGTCTCAGGGTCCGGCCAGGTGTGTATGACGTTTTCACAAATGTATCAGGATCCTGCAAGTTGTGTATGGCGTTTCACAGTGGATCAGGATCCTGCCTGGAGTGCATGGGGTTTTCACAGTGTATTAGGATCCTGCCAGGTGTGTATGGGGTTTCACAGTGTATCAGGACCAGACAGGTGTGTACGGGGTTTTCACAGTGTATCAGGATACTGCCAGGTGTGTATGGGGTTTCACAGTGTATCAGGATGCTGCCAGGTGTGTATGGGGTTTTCACAGTGCATCAGGGTCCTTCCAGGTGTGTATGGGGTTTTCACAGTGTATCAGTTTCCTACCAGGTGTGTATGAGGGTTTCACAGAGCATCAGGATCCTGCCAGGTGTGTATGGGGTTTTCATAGTGTATCAGGGTCCTGCCAGGTGTGTATGGGATTTCACAGTGTAACAGGATCCTGCCAGGTGTGTATGGGGTTTTCGCAGTGTATCAGGTTCCTGCCAGGTGTGTATGGGGTTTTCACAGTGTATCAGGATCCTGCCAGTTGTGTAAGGGGATTTCACAGTGTATCAGGGTCCTGCAAGGTGTGTATGCGGTTTTCACAGTGTATCAGGATCCTGCCAGGTGTGAATGGGTTTTTCAGAGTGTATCAGGATCCTCCCAGGTGTGTATGAGGTTTACACAGTGTATCAGTGTCCCGCCAGGTGTGTATGGGGTTATCCCAGTGTATCAGGATCGTGCCAGTTGTGTATGGGGTTTTCACAGTGTATCGGGATCCTGCCAGGTGTGTATGGGGTTTTACAGTGTATCAGGGTCCTGCCGGGTGTGTATGGGGTTTTCACAGTGTATCAGGACCCTGCCAGGTGTGTATGGGGTTTTCAGAGAGTCTCAGGGTCCGGCCAGGTGTGTATGGGATTTCACAAATGTATCAGGATCCTGCCAGCTGTGTATGGGGTTTTCACAGTGTATTAGGGTCCTGCCAGGTGTGTATGGTATTTTCACAGTGTATCGGGATCCTGCCTGGAGTGTATGCGGTTTCACAGTGTATCAGGGTCCTTACAGGAGTGCATGGGGTTTTCACAGTGTTTCAGGAACATGCCAGGTGTGTACGGGGATTCACAGTGTATCAGGGTCCTGCCAGGTGTCTATGGGGTTTTCACAGTGTTTCAGGATCCTGCCAGGTGTGTATGGGGTTTTCACAGTGTATCAGGTTCCTGCTGGATGTGTATGGGGTTTCACAGTGGACCAGGATCCTGCCAGGTGTGTATGGGGT
This sequence comes from Heterodontus francisci, assembly GCF_036365525.1. Taxonomy (NCBI): domain Eukaryota; kingdom Metazoa; phylum Chordata; class Chondrichthyes; order Heterodontiformes; family Heterodontidae; genus Heterodontus; species Heterodontus francisci. The sequence goes on along the minus strand of NW_027141655.1, from coordinate 3,990,287 downwards.
TTTCATAGTTTATCAGGATCCTGACAGATGTGTATGGGGTTTTCACAGTGTATCGGGATCCTGCCAGGTGTGTATGGGGGTTTCGTCGTGTAACAGGATCCTGCCAGGTGTGTATGTTGGTTTCACAGTGTAACAGGGTCCTGCCAGGTGTGTATGGGGATTTCACAGTGCATCAGGATCCTGCCAGATGTGTATGGGGATTACGCATTGCATCTGGATCCTTGCAGATGTGTATGGGGGTTGCACAGTGTATCAGAATCCTGCCAGAAGTGTATGGGGTTTCAGAGTGCATTAGGATCCTGCCAGGTGTGCATTAGGTTTTCACAGTGTGTCAGGATCCTTCCAGGTGTGTTTGAATTTTCACAGTGTATCAGGATCCAGCCAGATGTGTATGGGGTTTCACAGTGGATCAGGATCCTGCCAGGTGTGTATGGGGTTTTCATAGTGTATCAGGATCCTGACAGGTGTGTATGGGGTTTTCACAGTGTATCGGTATCCTGCCAGGTGTGTATGGGGGTTTCATAGTGTAACACGATCCTGCCAGGTATGTATGGGGTTTTCATAGAGTATCAGGGTCCTGCCAGGTGTGTGTGGGGATTTCCCAGTGCATCAGGATCCTGCCAGGTGTGTATGGGGCATTGACAGTGTATCATGATCCTGCCAGGAGTGCATGTGGTTTTCACAGTGTATCAGGATCCTGCCAGGTGTGTATGGCGTTCCACAGTGGATCAGGATTCTGCCTGGAGTGCATGGGGTTTTCACAGTGTATCAGGAACCTGCCAGGTGTGTATGGGGTTTCACACTGTATCAGGACCAGACAGTTGTGTACGGGGTTTTCACAGTGTATCAGGGTCCTGTGAGGTGTGGATGGGGTTTCACAGTTTATCAGATTCCTGCCAGGTGTGTATGGGGTTTGCACAGTGTATCAGGTTCCTGCCAGGTGTGTATGGGGTTTTCACAGTGTATCAGTGTCCTGCCAGGTGTGTATGGGGTTTTCACAGTGTATCAGGATCCTACCAGGTGTGTATGAGGGTTTCACAGAGCATCAGGATCCTGCCAGGTGTGTATGGGGTTTTCACAGTGTATCAGTGTCCTGCCAGGTGTGTTTGGGTTTTTCACAGTGTAACAGGATCCTGCCAGGTGTGAATGGGGTTTTCACAGTGTATCAGGGTCCTGCCAGTTGTGTATGGGGTTTTCACAGTGTATCAGGATCATGCCAGTTGTGTATGGGGTTTTCACAGTGTATCAGGGTCCTGCCAGGTGTGTATAGGGTTTTCACAGTGTATCAGGATCCTGCCAGGTGTGAATGGGGTTTTCTGAGTGTATCAGGATCCTCCCAGGTGTGTATGAGGTTTACACAGTGTATCAGGGTCCCGCCAGGTGTGTATGGGGTTTTCCCAGTGTATCTGTATCCTGCCAGGTGTGTATGGGGTTTTCACAGTGTATCAGGGTCCTTCCAGGTGTGTATGGGGTTTTCACAAGTGTATCAGGATCCTGCCAGGTGTGTATGGGGTTTTCACAGTGTATCAGGGTCCTGCCAGGTGTGTATGGTGTTTTCACAGTGTATCGGGATCCTGCCTGGTGTGTCTGCGGTTTCACCATGTATCAGTTTCCTTACAGGTGCGTATGGGGTTTTCACAGTGTATCAGGGTCCTGCCAGGTGTGTATGGGTTTTTCACAGTGTATCAGGATCCTGCCAGGTGTGCATGGGCATTCACAGTGTATCAGGGTCCTGCCAGGTGTGTAAGGGGATTCACAGTGTATCAGGATCCTTCCAGATGTGTTTGGGGTTTTCACAGTGGATCAGGATCCTGCCAGTTGTGTATGGGGGTTTCACAGTGTATCAGGATCCTGCCAGGTGTGCATTGGCATTCACAGTGTATCAGGGTCTTGCCAGGTGTGTATGGGGTTTTCACAGTGTATCAGGATCCTGCCAGGTGTGTAAGGGGATTCACAGTGTATCAGAGTCCTGCCACTTGTGTATGGGCTTTTCACAGTGTATCAGGATCCTGCCAGGTGTGTATGGGGTTTCACAGTGTATCAAGACCCTGCCAGCTGTGTATGGGGGTTTCACAGTGGATCAGGATCCTGCCAGGTGCATATTCTGGATTTCACAGTGTATCAGGGCCCTGAAAGATGTGTATGGGGATTTCACAGTGCATCAGGATCCTGCCAGATGTGTCTGGGGATTGACAGTGTATCAGGATCCTGCCAGATGTGTATGGGGTTTCACAGTGTATCAGGATCCTGCCAGATGTGTTTGGGGTTTTCACAGTGGATCAGGATCCTGCCAGTTGTGTATGGGGGTTTCACAGTGTATCAGGATCTGCCAGGTGAATATGTGGTTTCACAGTGGTTCAGGATACTGCCAGGTGTGTATGGGGTTTCACACTGGATCAGGATCATGCCAGGACTGTATGGGGTTTTCACAGTGCATCAGGGTCCTGCCAGGTGTGTATGGGGTTTTCACAGTGTATCAGGTTCCTGCCAGGAGTGCATGGGGTTGTCACAGCTTATCAGTGTCCTGCCCGGTGTGTATGGGATTTTCACAGTTTATCAGCGTCCTGCCAGGTATGTATGGAGTTTTCACAGTGGATCAGGATCCTGCCAGGTGTGTATGGGGGTTTCACAGTGTATCAGTATCCTGCCAGATGTGAATGGGGTTTCACTGTGCATCAGGATCCTGCCAGATGTGATTGGGGTTTCACTGTGCATCAGGAATCTGCCAGGTTTGTACGGGGTTTTTACAGTGTATCAGGCTCCTGCCGGGTGTGTATGGGGTTTTCACAGTGTATCAGTATCCTGCCAGGTTTGTCTGGGGTTTTCAGACGTTATCAGGATCCTGCCAGGTGTGTATGGGGGTTTCACAGTTTATCAGCATCCTGCCAGGTGTGTATGGGGTTTTCACAGAGGATCAGGATCCTGCCAGGTGTGTATGGGGTTTTCACAGTGGATCAGGATCCTGCCAGGTGTGTATGGGTTTTTCAGAGTGGTTCAGGTTCCTGCCAGGTGTGTATGGGGTTTTCACAGTGGATCAGGATCCTGCCAGGTGTGTATGGGGTTTTCAGAGTGGTTCAGGTTCCTGCCAGGTGTGTATGGTGTTTTCACAGTGTATCAGGATGCTACCACGTGTGCATGGGGTTTCACAGTTTATTAGGATCCTGCCAGGTGTGTATGTTGGTTTCACAGTGTATCAGGATCCTGCCAGGTGTGTATGTGGGTTTCACAGTTTATCAGCATCCTGCCAGGTGTGTATGGGGTTTTCACAGCATATCAGGATCCTGCCAGGTGTGTATGGGGTTTCACAGTGGATCAGGATACTGCCAGGTGTGTATGGGGTTTCACAGTGTATCAGGATCCTGCCAGGAGTGTATGGGGTTTTCACAGTGTATCAGTGTCCTGCCAGCTATGTACGGGGTTTTCACAGTGTATCAGGTTCCTGCCAGGAGGGTATGGGGTGAACACAGTGTATCAGTGTCCTGCCAGCTATGTACGGGGTTTTCACAGTGTATCAGGTCCTGCCAGGTGTGTATGGGGTTTCACAGTGTATCAGGATCCTGCCAGGTGTGCATGGGGTTTCACAGTGTATCAGGATCCTGCCAGATGTGAATGGGGTTTCACTGTGCATCAGGATCCTGACAGATGTGAATGGGGTTCCATCGTGCATCAGGAACCTGCCAGGTGTGTATGGGGTTTTCACAGTGTAACAGGCTCCTGCCGGGTGTGTATGGGGGGTTCACAGTGCATCAGGATCCTGCTAGTTGTGTATGGGGTTTCACAGTGTATCAGGATCCTACAAGGTGTGTATGAGGGTTTCACAGTGCATCAGGATCCTGCCAGGTGTGTATGGGGATTTCACAGTGTATCAGGGTCCTGCCAGGTGTGTATGGATTTTTCACACAGTAACAGGATCCTGCCAGGTGTGAATGGGGTTTTCACAGTGTATCAGGGTCCTGCCTGGTGTGCATGAGGTTTTCACAGTGTATCAGGATCCTGCGAGGTGTGTATGGGGTTTTCACAGTGTATCAGGTTCCTGCCAGTATTGTATGGGGTTTTCACAGTGTATCAGGATCCTGCCAGTTGTGAATTGGGTTTTCAGAGTGTATCAGAATCCTGCCAGATGTGTATGGGCTTTCCACAGTGTATCAGGGTCCCGCCAGGTGTGTATGTGGTTTTCCCAGTGTATCAGGATCCTACCAGGTGTCTATGGGGTTTTCACAGTGTATCAGGGTCCTGCCAGGTGTGTATGGGGTTTTCACAAGTGTATCAGGATCCTGCCACGTGTGTTTGGGGTTTTCTCAGTGTATCAGGGTCCTGCCAGGTGTGTATGGTGTTTTCACATTGTATCGGGATCCTGCCAGGTGTGTATGGGGTTTCACAGTGTATCAGGATCCTGCCAGGTGTGTATGGGGTTTTCACAGTGTATCAGGATCCTGCCAGGTGTGCATGGGGTTTTCACAGTGTATCAGGTTCCTGCCAGGTGTGTATGGTGTTTTCACAGTGTATCGGGATCCTGCCTGTTGTGTATGTGGTTTCACAGTGTATCAGGGTCCTTACAGATGTGCATGGGGTTTTCACAGTGTATCAGGATCATGCCAGGTGTGTACGGGGATTCACAGTGTATCAGGGTCCTGCCAGGTGGGCATGGGGTTTTCACAGAGTATCAGGATCCGGCCACGTGTGTATGGGGTTTCACAGTGTATCAGGATCCTGCCAGATGTGTATGGGGTTTCACAGTGTATCAGGTTCCTGCCAGGTGTGTATGGTGTTTTCACAGTGTATCGGGATCCTGCCACGTGTGTTTGGGGTTTTCTCAGTGTATCAGGGTCCTGCCAGGTGTGTATGGTGTTTTCACATTGTATCGGGATCCTGCCAGGTGTTTATGGGGTTTCACAGTGTATCAGGATCCTGCCAGGTGTGTATGGGGTTTTCACAGTGTATCAGGATCCTGCCAGGTGTGCATGGGGTTTTCACAGTGTATCAGGTTCCTGCCAGGTGTGTATGGTGTTTTCACAGTGTATCGGGATCCTGCCTGTTGTGTATGCGGTTTCACAGTGTATCAGGGTCCTTACAGATGTGCATGGGGTTTTCACAGTGTATCAGGATCATGCCAGGTGTTTACGGGGATTCACAGTGTATCAGGGTCCTGCCAGGTGGGCATGTGGTTTTCACAGAGTATCAGGATCCGGCCACGTGTGTATGGGGTTTCACAGTGTATCAGGATCCTGCCAGATGTGTATGGGGTTTCACAGTGTATCAGGATCCTGCCAGATGTGTATGGGGGTTTCACAGTGGATCAGGATCCTGCCAGTTGTGTTTGGGATTTTCACAGTGTATCAGGATCTGCCAGTTGAATATGTGGTTTCACAGTGGATCAGGATACTGCCAGTTGTGTATGGGGTTTCACACTGGATCAGGATCCTGCCAGGAGTGTATGGGGTTTTCACAGTGTATCAGGGTGCTGCCAGGTGTGTATGGGGTTTTCACAGTGCATCAGGTTCCTGCTAGATGTGTATGGGGTTTCACAGTGGACCAGGATCCTGCCAGGTGTGTATGGGGTTTTCATAGTTTATCAGGATCCTGACAGATGTGTATGGGGTTTTCACAGTGTATCGGGATCCTGCCAGGTGTGTATGGGGGTTTCATCGTGTAACAGGATCCTGCCAGGTGTGTATCATGGTTTCACAGTGTATCAGGGTCCTGCCAGGTGTGTATGGGGATTTCACAGTGCATCAGGATCCTGCCAGATGTGTATGGGGATTTCACATTGCATCTGGATCCTTGCAGATGTGTATGGGGGTTGCACAGTGTATCAGAATCCTGCCAGAAGTGTATGGGATTTCAGAGTGCATTAGGATCCTGCCAGGTGTGCATTGGGTTTTCACAGTGTATCAGGATCCTTCCAGGTGTGTTTGAATTTTCACAGTGTATCAGGATCCAGCCAGATGTGTATGGGGTTTCACAGTGGATCAGGATCCTGCCAGGTGTGTATGGGGTTTTCACAGTGTATCGGGATCCTGCCAGGTATGTATGGGGTTTTCATAGAGTATCAGTGTCCTGCCAGGTGTGTGTGGGGATTTCCCAGTGCATCAGGATCCTGCCAGGTGTGTATGGGGCATTGACAGTGTATCAGGGTCCTGCCAGGTGTGTATGGGGTTTCACAGTGGATCATGATCCTGCCAGGAGTGCATGTGGTTTTCACAGTGTATCAGGATCCTTCCAGGTGTGTATGGCGTTCCACAGTGGATCAGGATTCTGCCTGGAGTGCATGGGGTTTTCACAGTGTATCAGGATCCTGCCAGGTGTGTATGGGGTTTCACACTGTATCAGGACCAGACAGTTGTGTACGGGGTTTTCACAGTATATCAGGGACCTGTGAGGTGTGGATGGGGTTTCACAGTTTATCAGGTTCCTGCCAGGTGTGTATGGGGTTTTCACAGTGTATCAGGGTCCTGCCAGGTGTGTATGGGGTTTTCACAGTGTATCAGAATCCTACCAGGTGTGTATGAGGGTTTCACAGAGCATCAGGATCCTGCCAGGTGTGTATGGGGTTTTCACAGTGTATCAGGGTCCTGCCAGGTGTGTATGGGGTTTCACAGTGGATCATGATCCTGCCAGGAGTGCATGTGGTTTTCACAGTGTATCAGGATCCTGCCAGGTGTGTATGGCGTTCCACAGTGGATCAGGATTCTGCCAGGTGTCTATGGGGTTTCACACTGTATCAGGACCAGACAGTTGTGTACGGGGTTTTCACAGTGTATCAGGGTCCTGTGAGGTGTGGATGGGGTTTCACAGTTTATCAGGTTCCTGCCAGGTGTGTATGGGGTTTGCACAGTGTATCAGGTTCCTGCCAGGTGTGTATGGGGTTTTCACAGTGTATCAGTGTCCTGCCAGGTGTGTATGGGGTTTTCACAGTGTGTCAGGATCCTACCAGGTGTGTATGAGGGTTTCACAGAGCATCAGGATCCTGCCAGGTGTGTATGGGGTTTTCACAGTGTATCAGTGTCCTGCCAGGTGTGTTTGGGTTTTACACAGTGCAACAGGATCCTGCCAGGTGTGATTGGGGTTTTCACAGTGTATCAGGGTCCTGCCAGTTGTGTATGGGGTTTTCACAGTGTTTCAGGATCATGCCAGGTGCGTATAGGGTTTTCAAAGTGTATCAGGATCCTGCCAGGTGTGAATGGGGTTTTCTGAGTGTATCAGGATCCTCCCAGGTGTGTATGAGGTTTACACAGTGTATCAGGATCCTGCCAGGTGTGTATGGGTTTTTCACAGTGTATCAGGATCCTGCCAGGTGTGCATGGGCATTCACAGTGTATCAGGGTCCTGCCAGGTGTATAAGGGGATTCACAGTGTATCAGGATCCTGCCAGATGTGTTTGGGGTTTTCACAGTGGATCAGGATCCTGCCAGTTGTGTATGGGGGTTTCACAGTGTATCAGGATCCTGCCAGGTGTGCATGGGCATTCACAGTGTATCAGGGTCCTGCCAGGTGTGTATGGGGTTTTCACAGTGTATCAGGATCCTGCCAGGTGTGTCAGGGGATTCACAGTGTATCAGAGTCCTGCCACTTGTGTATGGGCTTTTCACAGTGTATCAGGATCCTGCCAGGTGTGTATGGGGTTTCACAGTGTATCAAGACCCTGCCAGCTGTGTATGGGGGTTTCACAGTGGATCAGGATCCTGCCAGGTGCATATGGGGATTTCACAGTGTATCAGGGCCCAGAAAGATGTGTATGGGGATTTCACAGTGCATCAGGATCCTGCCAGATGTGTCTGAGGATTGACAGTGTATCAGGATCCTGCCAGATGTGTATGGGGTTTCACAGTGTATCAGGATCCTGCCAGATGTGTTTGGGGTTTTCACAGTGGATCAGGATCCTGCCAGTTGTGTATGGGGGTTTCACAGTGTATCAGGATCTGCCAGGTGAATATGTGGTTTCACAGTGGATCAGGATACTGCCAGGTGTGTATGGGGTTTCACACTGGATCAGGATCCTGCCAGGACTGTATGGGGTTTTCACAGTGTATCAGGGTCCTGCCAGGTGTGTATGGGGTTTTCACAGTGTATCAGGTTCCTGCCAGGAGTGCATGGGGTTTTCACAGCGTATCAGTGTCCTGCCCGGTGTGTATGGGATTTTCACAGTTTATCAGCGTCCTGCCAGGTATGTATGGAGTTTTCACAGTGGATCAGGATCCTGCCAGGTGTGTATGGGGGTTTCACAGTGTATCAGTATCCTGCCAGATGTGAATGGGGTTTCACTGTGCATCAGGATCATGCCAGATGTGATTGGGGTTTCACTGTGCATCAGGAATCTGCCAGGTTTGTACGGGGTTTTCACAGTGTATCAGGCTCCTGCCGGGTGTGTATGGGGTTTTCACAGTGTATCAGTATCCTGCCAGGTTTGTAAGGGGTTTTCAGACGTTATCAGGATCCTGCCATGTGTGTATGGGGGTTTCACAGTTTATCAGCATCCTGCCAGGTGTATCTGGGGGTTTCACAGTTTATCAGCATCCTGCCAGGTGTGTATGGGGTTTTCACAGTGGATCAGGATCCTGCCAGGTGTGTATGGGGTTTTCACAGTGGATCAGGATCCTGCCAGGTGTGTATGGGGTTTTCAGAGTGGTTCAGGTTCCTGCCAGGTGTGTGTGGGGTTTTCACAGTGGATCAGGATCCTGCCAGGTGTGTATGGGGTTTTCAGAGTGGTTCAGGTTCCTGCCAGGTGTGTATGGTGTTTTCACAGTGTATCAGGATGCTACCACGTGTGCATGGGGTTTCACAGTTTATTAGGATCCTGCCAGGTGTGTATGTTGGTTTCACAATGTATCAGGATCCTGCCAGGTGTGTATGTGGGTTTCACAGTTTATCAGCATCCTGCCAGGTGTGTATGGGGTTTTCACAGTGGATCAGTATCCTGCCAGATGTGTGGTGGGGGTTTCACAGTGGATCAGGATCCTGCCAGTTGTGTATGGGGTTTTCACAGCGTATCAGGATCCTGCCAGGTGTGTAAGGGGTTTCACAGTGGATCAGGATACTGCCAGGTGTGTATGGGGTTTCACAGTGTATCAGGATCCTGCCAGGAGTGTATGGGGTTTTCACAGTGTATCAGTGTCCTGCCAGGAGGGTATGGGGTGAACACAGTGTATCAGTGTCCTGCCAGCTATGTACGGGGTTTTCACAGTGTATCAGGATCCTGTCAGGTGTGTATGGGGTTTCACAGTGTATCAGGATTCTGCCAGGTGTGTATGGGGTTTCACAGTGTATCAGGATCCTGCCAGATGTGAATGGGGTTTCACTGTGCATCAGGATCCTGACAGATGTGAATGGGGTTCCACCGTGCATCAGGAACCTGCCAGGTGTGTATGGGGTTTTCACAGTGTAACAGGCTCCTGTCGGGTGTGTATGGGGGGTTCACAGTGCATCAGGATCCTGCTAGTTGTGTATGGGGTTTCACAGTGTATCAGGATCCTACAAGGTGTGTATGATGGTTTCACAGTGCATCAGGATCCTGCCAGGTGTGTATGGGGATTTCACAGTGCTTCAGGGTCCTGCCAGGTGTGTATGGATTTTTCACACTGTAACAGGATCCTGCCAGGTGTGAATGGGGTTTTCACAGTGTATCAGGGTCCTGCCTGGTGTGCATGAGGTTTTCACAGTGTATCAGTATCCTGCCAGGTGTGTATGGGGTTTTCACAGTGTATCAGGTTCCTGCCAGTATTGTATGGGGTTTTCACAGTGTATCAGGATCCTGCCAGTTGTGAATTGGGTTTTCAGAGTGTATCAGAATCCTGCCAGATGTGTATGGGCTTTCCACAGTGTATCAGGGTACCGCCAGGTGTGTATGTGGTTTTCCCAGTGTATCAGGATCCTACCAGGAGTGTATGGGGTTTTCACAGTGTATCAGGTTCCTGCCAGGTGTGTATGGGGTTTTCACAAGTGTATCAGGATCCTGCCACGTGTGTTTGGGGTTTTCACAGTGTATCAGGGTCCTGCCAGGTGTGTATGGTGTTTTCACATTGTATCGGGATCCTGCCAGGTGTGTATGGGGTTTCACAGTGTATCAGGATCCTGCCAGGTGTGTATGGGGTTTTCACAGTGTATCAGGATCCTGCCAGGTGTGCATGGGGTTTTCACAGTGTATCAGGTTCCTGCCAGGTGTGTATGGTGTTTTCACAGTGTATCGGGATCCTGCCTGTTGTGTATGCGGTTTCACAGTGTATCAGGGTCCTTACAGATGTGCATGGGGTTTTCACAGTGTTTCAGGATCATGCAAGGTGTGTACGGGGATTCACAGTGTATCAGGGTCCTGCCAGGTGGGCATGGGGTTTTCACAGTGTATCAGGATCCTGCCACGTGTGTATGGGGTTTCACAGTGTATCAGGATCCTGCCAGATGTGTATGGGGTTTCACAGTGTATCAGTTTCCTGCCAGATGTGTATGGGGGTTTCACAGTGGATCAGGATCCTGCCAGTTGTGTTTGGGGTTTTCACAGTGTATCAGGATCTGCCAGTTGAATATGTGGTTTCACAGTGGATCAGGATACTGCCAGGTGTGTATGGGGTTTTCACAGTGTATCAGGGTGCTGCCAGGTGTGTCTGGGGTTTTCACAGTGCATCAGGTTCCTGCTAGATGTGTATGGGGTTTCACAGTGGACCAGGATCCTGCCAGGTGTGTATGGGGTTTCCATAGTTTATCAGGATCCTGACAGATGTGTATGGGGTTTTCACAGTGTATCGGGATCCTGCCAGGTGTGTATGGGGGTTTCATCGTGTAACAGGATCCTGCCAGGTGTGTATGTTGGTTTCACAGTGTATCAGGGTCCTGCCAGGTGTGTATGGGGATTTCACAGTGCATCAGTATCCTGCTAGATGTGTATGGGGATTTCACATTGCATCTGGATCCTTCCAGATGTGTATGGGGGTTGCACAGTGTATCAGAATCCTGCCAGAAGTGTATGGGGTTTCAGAGTGCATTAGGATCCTGCCAGGTGTGCCTTGGGTTTTCAGAGTGTATCAGGATCCTTCCAGGTGTGTTTGAATTTTCACAGTGTATCAGGATCCAGCCAGATGTGTATGGGGTTTCACAGTGGATCAGGATCCTGCCAGGTGTGTATGGGGTTTTCATAGTGTATCAGGATCCTGACAGGTGTGTATGGGGTTTTCACAGTGTATCGGGATCCTGCCAGGTGTGTATGGGGGTTTCATAGTGTAACACGATCCTGCCAGGTATGTATGGGGTTTTCATAGAGTATCAGTATCCTGCCAGGTGTGTGTGGGGATTTCCCAGTGCATCAGGATCCTGCCAGGTGTGTATGGGGCATTGACAGTGTATCAGGGTCCTGCCAGGTGTGTATGGGGTTTCACAGTGGATCATGATCCTGCCAGGAGTGCATGTGGTTTTCACAGTGTATCAGGATCCTGCCAGGTGTGTATGGCGTTCCACAGTGGATCAGGATTCTGCCTGGAGTGCATGGGGTTTTCACAGTGTATCAGGATGCTGCCAGGTGTGTATGGGGTTTCACACTGTATCAGGACCAGACAGTTGTGTACGGGGTTTTCACAGTGTATCAGGGTCCTGTGAGGTGTGGATGGGGTTTCACAGTTTATCAGGTTCCTGCCAGGTGTGTATGGGGTTTTCACAGTGTATCAGGGTCCTGCCAGGTGTGTATGGGGTTTTCACAGTGCATCAGAATCCTACCAGGTGTGTATGAGGGTTTCACAGAGCATCAGGATCCTGCCAGGTGTGTATGGGGTTTTCACAGTGTATCAGAGTCCTGCCAGGTGTGTTTGGGTTTTTCACAGTGTAACAGGATCCTGCCAGGTGTGAATGGGGTTTTCACAGTGTATCAGGGTCCTGCCAGTTGTGTATGGGGTTTTCACAGTGTATCAGGATCATGCCAGTTGTGTATGGGGTTTTCACAGTGTATCAGGGTCCTGCCAGGTGTGTATAGGGTTTTCTCAGTGTATCAGGATCCTGCCAGGTGTGAATGGGGTTTTCTGAGTGTATCAGGATCCTCCCAGGTGTGTATGAGGTTTACACAGTGTATCAGTGTCCCGCCAGGTGTGTATGGGGTTTTCCCAGTGTATCAGTATCCTGCCAGGTGTGTATGAGGTTTTCACAGTGTATCAGGGTCCTTCCAGGTGTGTATGGGGTTTTCACAAGTTTATCAGGATCCTGCCAGGTGTGTATGGGGTTTTCACAGTGTATCAGGGTCCTGCCAGGTGTGTATGGTGTTTTCACAGTGTATCGGGATCCTGCCTGGTGTGTATGCGGTTTCACCGTGTATCAGGGTCCTTACAGGTGTGTATGGGGTTTTCACAGTGTATCAGGGTCCTGCCAGGTGTGTATGGGTTTTTCACAGTGTATCAGGATCCTGCCAGGTGTGCATGGGCATTCACAGTGTATCAGGGTCCTGCCAGGTGTGTATGGGGTTTTCACAGTGTATCAGGATCCTGCCAGGTGTGTAAGGGGATTCACAGTGTATCAGAGTCCTGCCACTTGTGTATGGGCTTTTCACAGTGTATCAGGATCCTGCCAGGTGTGTATGGGGTTTCACAGTGTATCAAGACCCTGCCAGCTGTGTATGGGGGTTTCACAGTGGATCAGTATCCTGCCAGGTGCATATGGGGATTTCACAGTGTATCAGGGCCCTGAAAGGTGTGTATGTGGATTTCACAGTGCATCAGGATCCTGCCACATGTGTCTCGGGTTTCACAGTGTATCAGGATCCTGCCAGATGTGTTTGGTGTTTTCACAGTACATCAGGATCCTGCCAGTTGTGTATGGGGGTTTCACAGTGTATCAGGATCCTGCCAGGTGTGCATGGGCATTCACAGTGTATCAGGGTCCTGCCAGGTGTGTATGGGGTTTTCACAGTGGATCAGGATCCTGCCAGGTGTGTAAGGGGATTCACAGTGTATCAGAGTCCTGCCACTTGTGTATGGGCTTTTCACAGTGTATCAGGATCCTGCCAGGTGTGTATGGGGTTTCACAGTGTATCAAGACCCTGCCAGGTGTGTATGGGGTTTTCACAGTGGATGAGGATCCTGCCAGGTGCATATGGGGATTTCACAGTGTATCAGGGCCCTGAAAGGTGTGTATGGGGATTTCACAGTGCATCAGGATCCTGCCAGATGTGTCTGGGGTTTCACAGTGTATCAGGATCCTGCCAGATGTGTTTGGGGTTTTCACAGTGGATCAGGATCCTGCCAGTTGTGTATGGGGGTTTCACAGTGTATCAGGATCTGCCAGGTGAATATGTGGTTTCAAGGTTGATCAGGATACTGCCAGGTGTGTATGGGGTTTCACACTGGATCAGGATCCTGCCAGGACTGTATAGGGTTTTCACAGTGTATCAGGGTCCTGCCAGGTGTGTAAGGGGTTTTCACAGTGTATCAGGTTCCTGTCAGGAGTGCATGGGTTTTTCACAGCGTATCAGTGTCCTGCCCGGTGTGTGTGGGATTTTCACAGTTTATCAGCGTCCTGCCAGGTATGTATGGAGTTTTCACAGTGGATCAGGATCCTGCCAGGTGTGTATGGGTGTTTCACAGTGTATCCGTATCCTGCCAGATGTGAATGGGGTTTCACTGTGCATCAGGATCCTGCCAGATGTGATTGGGGTTTCACTGTGCATCAGGAATCTGCCAGGTTTGTACGGGGTTTTCACAGTGTATCAGGCTCCTGCCGGGTGTGTATGGGGTTTTCACAGTGTATCAGTATCCTGCCAGGTTTGTATGGGGTTTTCAGACGTTATCAGGATCCTGCCAGGTGTGTATGGGGGTTTCACAGTTTATCAGCATCCTGCCAGGTGTGTCTGGGCGTTTCACAGTTTATCAGCATCCTGCCAGGTGTGTATGGGGTTTTCACAGTGGATCAGGATCCTGCCAGGTGTGTATGGGGTTTTCACAGTGGATCAGGATCCTGCCAGGTGTGTATGGGGTTTTCAGAGTGGTTCAGGTTCCTGCCAGGTGTGTATGGGGTTTTCACAGTGGATCAGGATCCTGCCAGGTGTGTATGGGGTTTTCAGAGTGGTTCAGGTTCCTGCTAGGTGTGTATGGTGTTTTCACAGTGCATCAGGATGCTACCACGTGTGCATGGGGTTTCACAGTTTATTAGGATCCTGCCAGGTGTGTATGTTGGTTTCACAGTGTATCAGGATCCTGCCAGGTGTGTATGTGGGTTTCACAGTTTATCAGCATCCTGCCAGGTGTGTATGGGGTTTTCACAGTGGATCAGTATCCTGCCAGATGTGTGGTGGGGGTTTCACAGTGGATCAGGAACCTGCCAGTTGTGGATGGGGTTTTCACAGCGTATCAGGATCCTGCCAGGTGTGTATGGGGTTTCACAGTGGATCAGGATACTGCCAGGTGTGTATGGGGTTTCACAGTGTATCAGGATCCTGCCAGGAGTGTATGGGGTTTTCACAGTGTATCAGTGTCCTGCCAGCTATGTCCGGGGTTTTCACAGTGTATCAGGTTCCTGCCAGGAGGGTATGGGGTTTACACAGTGTATCAGTGTCCTGCCAGCTATGTACGGGGTTTTGACAGTGTATCAGGATCCTGCCAGGTGTGTATGGGGTTTTCACAGTGTATCAGGATCCTGCCAGATGTGAATTGGGTTTTCAGAGTGTTTCAGAATCCTGCCAGATGTGTATGGGCTTTCCACAGTGTATCAGGGTACCGCCAGGTGTGTATGTGGTTTTCCCAGTGTATCAGGATCCTACCAGGTGTGCATGGGGTTTTCACAGTGTATCAGGTTCCTGCCAGGTGTGTATGGGGTTTTCACAAGTGTATCAGGATCCTGCCACGTGTGTTTGGGGTTTTCACAGTGTATCAGGGTCCTGCCAGGTGTGTATGGTGTTTTCACATTGTATCGGGATCCTGCCAGGTGTGTATGGGGTTTCACAGTGTATCAGGATCCTGCCAGGTGTGTATGGGGTTTTCACAGTGTATCAGGATCCTGCCAGGTGTGCATGGGGTTTTCACAGTGTATCAGGTTCCTGCCAGGTGTGTATGGTGTTTTCACAGTGTATCGGGATCCTGCCTGTTGTGTATGCGGTTTCACAGTGTATCAGGGTCCTTACAGATGTGCATGGGGTTTTCACAGTGTATCAGGATCATGCAAGGTGTGTACGGGGATTCACAGTGTATCAGGGTCCTTCCAGGTGGGCATGGGGTTTTCACAGTGTATCAGTATCCTGCCACGTGTGTATGGTGTTTCACAGTGTATCAGGATCCTGCCAGATGTGTATGGGGTTTCACAGTGTATCAGTTTCCTGCCAGATGTGTATGGGGGTTTCACAGTGGATCAGGATTCTGCCAGTTGTGTTTGGGGTTTTCACAGTGTATCAGGATCTGCCTGTTGAATATATGGTTTCACAGTGGATCAGGATACTGCCAGGTGTGTATGGGGTTTTCACAGTGTATCAGGGTGCTGCCAGGTGTGTCTGGGGTTTTCACCGTGCATCAGGTTCCTGCTAGATGTGTATGGGGTTTCACAGTGGACCAGGATCCTGCCAGGTGTGTATGGGGTTTCCATAGATAATCAGGATCCTGACAGATGTGTATGGGGTTTTCACAGTGTATCGGGATCCTGCCAGGTGTGTATGGGGGTTTCATCGTGTAACAGGATCCTGCCAGGTGTGTATGTTGGTTTCACAGTGTATCAGGGTCCTGCCAGGTGTGTATGGGGATTTCACAGTGCATCAGAATCCTGCTAGATGTGTATGGGGATTTCACATTGCATCTGGATCCTTCCAGATGTGTATGGGGGTTGCACAGTGTATCAGAATCCTGCCAGAAGTGTATGGGGTTTCAGAGTGCATTAGGATCCTGCCAGGTGTGCCTTGGGTTTTCAGAGTGTATCAGGATCCTTCCAGGTGTGTTTGAATTTTCACAGTGTATCAGGATCCAGCCAGATGTGTATGGGGTTTCACAGTGGATCAGGATCCTGCCAGGTGTGTATGGGGTTTTCATAGTGTATCAGGATCCTGACAGGTGTGTATGGGGTTTTCACAGTGTATCGGGATCCTGCCAGGTGTGTATGGGGGTTTCATAGTGTAACACGATCCTGCCAGGTATGTATGGGGTTTTCATAGAGTATCAGTATCCTGCCAGGTGTGTGTGGGGATTTCCCAGTGCATCAGGATCCTGCCAGGTGTGCTTGGGGCATTGACAGTGTATCAGGGTCCTGCCAGGTGTGTATGGGGTTTCACAGTGGATCATGATCCTGCCAGGAGTGCATGTGGTTTTCACAGTGTATCAGGATCCTGCCAGGTGTGTATGGCGTTCCACAGTGGATCAGGATTCTGCCTGGAGTGCATGGGGTTTTCACAGTGTATCAGGATGCTGCCAGGTGTGTATGGGGTTTCACACTGTATCAGGACCAGACAGTTGTGTACGGGGTTTTCACAGTGTATCAGGGTCCTGTGAGGTGTGGATGGGGTTTCACAGTTTATCAGGTTCCTGCCAGGTGTGTATGGGGTTTTCACAGTGTATCATGGTCCTGCCAGGTGTGTATGGGGTTTTCACAGTGTATCAGAATCCTACCAGGTGTGTATTGGGTTTTCACAGTGTATCAGGTACCTGCCAGTATTGTATGGGGTTTTCACAGTGTATCTGGATCCTGCCAGGTGTGTATGGGGTTTTCACAGTGTATCAGGTACCTGCCAGTATTGTATGGGGTTTTCACAGTGTATCTGGATCCTGCCAGTTGTGAATTGGGTTTTCAGAGTGTATCAGAATCCTGCCAGGTGTGTATGGGCTTTCCACAGTGTATCAGGGTCCCGCCAGGTGTGTATGTGGTTTTCCCCGTGTATCAGGATCCTACCATGTGTGTATGGGGTTTTCACAGTGTATCAGGGTCCTGCCAGGTGTGTATGGGGTTTTCACAAGTGTATCAGGATCCTGCCACGTGTGTTTGGGGTTTTCACAGTGTATCAGGGTCCTGCCAGGTGTGTATGGTGTTTTGACATTGTATCGGGATCCTGCCAGGTGTGTATGGGGTTTCACAGTGTATCAGGATCCTGCCAGGTGTGTATGGGGTTTTCACAGTGTATCAGGATCCTGCCAGGTGTGCATGGGGTTTTCACAAGTGTATCAGGATCCTGCCACGTGTGTTTGGGGTTTTCACAGTGTATCAGGGTCCTGCCCGGTGTGTATGGTGTTTTCACATTGTATCGGGATCCTGCCAGGTGTGTATGGTGTTTTCACAGTGTATCGGGATCCTGCCTGTTGTGTATGCGGTTTCACAGTGTATCAGGGTCCTTACAGATGTGCATGGGGTTTTCACAGTGTATCAGGATCATGCCAGGTGTGGACGGGGATTCATAGTGTATCAGGGTCCTGCCAGGTGGGCATGGGGTTTTCACAGTGTATCAGGATCCTGCCACGTGTGTATGGGGTTTCACAGTGTATCAGGATCCTGCCAGATGTGAATGGGGTTTCACTGTGCATCAGGAACCTGCCAGATGTGAATGGGGTTCCACTGTGCATCAGGAACCTGCCAGGTGTGTACGGGGTTTTCACAGTGTATCAGGCACCTGCCGGGTGTGTATGGGGGTTTCACAGTGTATCAGGATCCTTCCAGGTGTGTATGGATTTTCACAGTATATCAGGATCCTGCCAGATGTGTCTGGGGTTTTCAGAGTTTTTCAGGGTCCTGCCAGGTGTGTATGGGGGTTTCACAGTGTATCAGGATCCTGCCAGGTGTGTATGGGGTTTCACAGTGTATCAGGATCCTGCCAGGTGTGTATGGGGTTTCTCAGTGTATCAGGATCCTGCCAGATGTGAATGGGGTTTCACTGTGCATCAGGATCCTGCCAGATGTGAATGGAGTTCCACGGTGCATCAGGAACCTGCCAGGTGTGTACGGAGTTTTCACAGTGTATCAGGCTCCTGCCGGGTGTGTATGGGTGTTTCACAGTGTATCAGGATCCTGCCAGGTGTGTATGGATTTTCACAGTATATCAGGATCCTGCCAGATGTGTATGGGGTTTTCAGAGTTTTTCAGGATCCTGCCAAGTGTGACTGGGGCTTTCACAGTGTATCAGGATCCTGCCAAGTGTGTATGGGGTTTTCACAGTGGATCAGGATCCTGCCAGGTGTGTATGGGGTTTTCACAGTGGTTCAGGATCCTGCCAGGTGTGAATGGGGTTTTCACAGAGTATCAGTCTGCTGCCACGTGTGGATGGGGTTTCACAGTTTATCAGGATCCTGCCTGGTGTTCATGGGGTTTTCACAGTGTATCAGGATCCTGCCAGGTGTGTTTGGGGTTTTCACAGTGTATCAGGAACCTGCCAGGTGTGTATGGGGTTTCACAGTGTATCAGGGTCCTGCCAGGTGCGTATGGGGTTTTCACAGTGTACCAGGATCCTGCCAGGTGTGTATGGGGGGTTTCACACTGGATCAGGATCCTGCCAGGTGCATATGGGTTTTTCACAGTGTATCAGGGTCCTGCCAGGTGTGTACGGTGTTTTCACAGTGTTTCGGGATCCTTCCTTGTGTGTATTCCGTTTCACAGTGTATCAGGGTCCTTACAGGTGTGTCTGGGGTTTTCACAGTGTATCAGGATCATGCCAGGTGTGTCCGGGGCTTCACAGTGTATCAGGGTCCTGCCAGGTGTGCATGGGCTTTTCACAGTGTTTCAGGATCCTGCCAGGTGTGTATGGGGTTTAACAGTGTATCAGGGACCTGCCAGGTGTGTATGGGGTTTTCTCAGTGTATCAGGATCCTGCCAGGTGTGTATTCGGTTTCACAGTGTATCAGGATCCTGCCAGGTGTGTATGGGGGTTTCACAGTGGATCAGGATCCTGCCAGGTGCATATGGGGTTTTCACAGTGTGTCAGGGTCCTGCCAGGTGTGTATGGTATTTTCACAGTGTATCGGGATCCTGCCTGGTGTGTATTCGGTTTCACAGTGTATCAGGGTCCTTACAGGTGTGCATGGGGTTTTCACAGTGTATCAGGATCATGCCAGGTGTGTACGGGGATTCACAGTGTGTCAGGGTCCTACCAGGTGTGCATGGGCTTTTCACAGTGTATCAGGATCCTGCCAGGTGTGTATGGGGTTTCACAGTGTATCAGGGACCTGCCAGGTGTGTATGGGGTTTTCACAGTGTATCAGGAAAATGCGTGGTGTGTGCGGGCATTCACAGTGTATCAGAGTCCTGCCAGGTGTGTATGGGGTTTTCGCAGTGTATCAGGATCCTGCCAGGTGTGTAAGGGTTTCACAGTTTATCAAGATCCTGCCAGGTGTGTATGGGGGTTTCACAGTGGATCAGGATACTGCCAGGTGCATATGGGGTTTTCACAGTGTATCAGGGTCCTGCCAGGTGTGTATGGGGTTTTCACATTGCATCAGGATCCTGCCAGATGTGTGTGGCGTACCACAGTGTATCAGGATCCTGCCAGGTGTGTATGGGGTTTCACAGTGTATCAGGATCCTGCCAGATGAGTTGTGTGGGTTTCACAGTGGATCAGGATCCTGCCAGTTGTGTATGGGGTTTTCACAGTGCATCAGGATCCTGCCAGATGTGAATGGGGTTCCTCTGTGCATCATGAACCTGCCAGGTGTGTACGGGGTTTTCACAGTGTATCAGGCTCCTGCCGGGTGTGTATGGGGGTTTCACAGTGTATCAGGATCCTTCCAGGTGTGTATGGATTTTCACAGTATATCAGGATCCTGCCAGATGTGTCTGGGGTTTTCAGAGTTTTTCAGGGTCCTGCCAGGTGTGTATGGGGGTTTCACAGTTTATCAGCATCTTGCCAGGTGTGTATGGGGTTTTCACAGTGGATCAGGATCCTGCCAGGTGTGCATGGGGTTTTCACAGTGTATCTGGATCCTGCCAAATTTGCATGGGGTTTTCACAGTGTCTCAGGATCCTGCCAGGAGTGGATGGGGTTTTCACAGAGTATCAGTGTCCTGCCAGGTGTGTATGGGGTTTTCACAGTGTATCAGGTTCCTGCCAGGTGCATATGGGTTTTTCACAGTGTATCAGGGTCCTGCCAGGTGTGTATGGTGTTTTCACAGTGTTTCGGGATCCTGCCTTGTGTGTATTCCGTTTCACAGTGTATCAGGGTCCTTACAGGTGTGTCTGGGGTTTTCACAGTGTATCAGGATCATGCCAGGTGTGTCCGGGGCTTCACAGTGTATCAGGGTCCTGCCAGGTGTGCATGGGCTTTTCACAGTGTTTCAGGATCCTGCCAGGTGTGTATGGGGTTTAACAGTGTATCAGGGACCTGCCAGGTGTGTATGGGGTTTTCTCAGTGTATCAGGATCCTGCCAGGTGTGTATGGGGGTTTCACAGTGGATCAGGATCCTGCCAGGTGCATATGGGGTTTTCACAGTGTGTCAGGGTCCTGCCAGGTGTGTATGGTATTTTCACAGTGTATCGGGATCCTGCCTGGTGTGTATTCGGTTTCACAGTGTATCAGGGTCCTTACAGGTGTGCATGGGGTTTTCACAGTGTATCAGGATCATGCCAGGTGTGTACGGGGATTCACAGTGTGTCAGGGTCCTACCAGGTGTGCATGGGCTTTTCACAGTGTATCAGGATCCTGCCAGGTGTGTATGGGGTTTCACAGTGTATCAGGGACCTGCCACTTGTGTATGGGGTTTTCACAGTGTATCAGGAAAATGCGTGGTGTGTGCGGGGATTCACAGTGTATCAGAGTCCTGCCAGGTGTGTATGGGGTTTTCGCAGTGTATCAGGATCCTGCCAGGTGTGTATGGGTTTCACAGTTTATCAAGATCCTGCCAGGTGTGAATGGGGGTTTCACAGTGGATCAGGATACTGCCAGGTGCATATGGGGTTTTCACAGTGTATCAGGGTCCTGCCAGGTGTGTATGGGGTTTTCACATTGCATCAGGATCCTGCCAGATGTGTGTGGCGTACCACAGTGTATCAGGATCCTGCCAGGTGTGTATGGGGTTTCACAGTGTATCAGGATCCTGCCAGATGAGTTGTGTGGGTTTCACAGTGGATCAGGATCCTGCCAGTTGTGTATGGGGTTTTCACAGTGCATCAGGATCCTGCCAGATGTGAATGGGGTTCCTCTGTGCATCAGGAACCTGCCAGGTGTGTACGGGGTTTTCACAGTGTATCAGGCTCCTGCCGGGTGTGTATGGGGGTTTCACAGTGTATCAGGATCCTTCCAGGTGTGTATGGATTTTCACAGTATATCAGGATCCTGCCAGATGTGTCTGGGGTTTTCAGAGTTTTTCAGGGTCCTGCCAGGTGTGTATGGGGGTTTCACAGTTTATCAGCATCTTGCCAGGTGTGTATAGGGTTTTCACAGTGGATCAGGATCCTGCCAGGTGTGCATGGGGTTTTCACAGTGTCTCAGGATCCTGCCAGGAGTGGATGGGGTTTTCACAGTGTATCAGTGTCCTGCCAGGTGTGTATGGGGTTTTCACAGTGTATCAGGTTCCTGCCAGGAGGGTATGGGGTTTTCACAGTGTATCAGGGACCTGCCAGGTGTGTATGGGGTTTTCACACTTTATCAGCGTCCTGCCAGGTGTGTATGGCGTTTTCACAGTGGATCAGGATCCTGCCAGGTGTGCATGGGGGTTTCACAGTGTATCGGGATCCTGCCAGGTGTGTATGGGGTTTCACAGTGTATCAGGATCCTGCCAGGTGTGTATGGGGTTTCACAGTGTATCAGGATCCTGCCAGGTTTGTATGGGGTTTCACAGTGTATCAGGATCCTGCCAGATGTGAATGGGGTTTCACTGTGCATCAGGATCCTGCCAGATGTGAATGGGGTTCCACTGTGCATCAGGAACCTGCCAGGTGTGTACGGGGTTTTCACAGTGTATCAGGCTCCTGCCGGGTGTGTATGGGGGTTTCACAGTATATCAGGATCCTGCCAGATGTGTATGGGGTTTTCAGAGTTTTTCAGGATCCTGCCAGGTGTGCAAGGTGGGTTTCACAGTTCATCAGCATCTTGCCAGGTGTGTATGGGGTTTTCACAGTGGATCAGGATCCTGCCAGGTGTGGATGGGGTTTTCACAGTGTATCAGGATCCTGCCAAGTGTGACTGGGGTTTTCACAGTGGATCAGGATCCTGCCAAGTGTGTATGGGGTTTTCACAGTGGATCAGGATCCTGCCAGGTGTGCATGGGGTTTTCACAGTGGATCAGGATCGTGCCAGGTGTGAATGGGGTTTTCACTGTGTATCAGGATGCTGCCACGTGTGGATGGGGTTTCACAGTTTATCAGGATCCTGCCTGTTGTGCATGGGGTTTTCACAGTGTATCAGGATCCTGCCAGGTGTGTATGGGGTTTTCACAGTGTATCAGGATCCTGCCAGGTGTGTATGGAGTTTCACAGTGTATCAGGTTCCTGCCAGGTGCGTATGGGGTTTTCACAGTGTATCAGGATCCTGCCAGGTGTGTACGTGGATTCACGATGTTTCAGAGTCCTGCCAGGTGTGTATGGGGTTTTCTCAGTGTATCAGGATCCTGCCAGGTGTGTATGGGGTTTCACAGTGTATCAGGATCCTGCCAGGTGTGTATGGGGGGTTTCACAGTGGATCAGGATCCTGCCAGGTGCATATGGGGTTTTCACAGTGTATCAGGGTCCTGCCAGGTGTGTATGGTGTTTTCACAGTGTTTCGGTATCCTGCCTTGTGTGTATTCCGTTTCACAGTGTATCAGGGTCCTTACAGGTGTGTCTGGGGTTTTCACAGTGTATCAGGATCATGCCAGATGTGTCCGGGGATTCACAGTGTATCAGGGTCCTGCCAGGTGTGCATGGGCTTTTCACAATGTTTCAGGATCCTGCCAGGTGTGTATGGGGTTTAACAGTGTATCAGGGACCTGCCAGGTGTGTATGGGGTTTTCTCAGTGTATCAGGATCCTGCCAGGTGTGTATGGGGTTTCACAGTGTATCAGGATCCTGCCAGGTTTGTATGGGGGTTTCACAGTGGATCAGGATCCTGCCAGGTGCATATGGGGTTTTCACAGTGTGTCAGGGTCCTGCCAGGTGTGTATGGTATTTTCACAGTGTATCAGTGTCCTGTCAGGTGTGTATGGGGTTTTCACAGTTTATCAGCGTCCTGCCAGGTGCGTATGGCGTTTTCACCGCGGATCAGGATCCTGCCAGGTGTGCATGGGGGTTTCACAGTGTATCAGGATCCTGCCAGGTGTGTATGGGGTTTCACAGTGTATCAGGATCCTGCCAGGTGTGTATGGGGTTTCACAGTGTATCAGGAACCTGCCCGGTGTGTATGGGGTTTTCGCAGTGTATCAGGATCCTGCCAGATGTGAATGGGGTTTCACTGTGCATCAGGATCCTGCCAGATGTGAATGGGGTCCCACTGTGCATCAGGAACCTGCCAGGTGTGTACGGGGATTTCACAGTGTATCAGGCTCCTGCCGGGTGTGTATGGGGGTTTCACAGTGTATCAGAATCCTACCAGGTGTGTATGGGGTTTCACAGTGTATCAGGATCATACCAGGTGTGTATGAGGGTTTCACAGTGCATCAGGAACCTGCCAGGTGTGTACGGGGATTTCACTGTGTATCAGGGTCCTGCCAGCTGTGTATGGGTTTTTTACACTGGAACAGGATCCTGCCAGGTGTGAATGGGGTTTTCACAGTGTATCAGGGTCCTGCCAGGTGTGCATGGGGTTTTCGCAGTGTATCAGGATCCTGCCAGGTGTGTATGGGGTTTTCACTGTGTATCAGAGTCCTGCCAGGTGTGTATGGTGTTTTCACAGTGTATCGGGATCCTTCCTGGTGTGTATGCGGTTTCACAGTGTATCAGGGTCCTTTCAGGTTTGTATGGGGTTTTCACAGTGTATCAGGATCATGCCAGGTGTGTACGGGGATTCACAGTGTATCAGGGTCCTGCCAGGTGTGCATGGGGTTTTCACAGTGTATCAGGATCCTGCCAGGTGAGTATGGGGTTTCACAGTGTCTCAGGGACCTGCCAGGTGTGTATGGGGTTTTCACAGTGTATCAGGAACCTGCCAGGTGTGTTCGGGGATTCACAGTGTATCAGAGTCCTGCCAGGTGTGTATGGTGCTTTCACAGTGTATCAGGATCCTGCCAGGTGTCTATGGGGTTTCACAGTGTATCAAGATCCTGCCAGGTGTGTATGGGGGTTTGACAGTGTATCAGGGTCCTGCCAGGTGTGTATGGGGTTTTCACAGTGCATCAGGATCCTGCCTGATGTGTCTGGGGTTTCACAGTGTATCAGGATCCTGCCAGGTGTGTATGGGGTATCACAGTGTATCAGGATTCTGTAAGGAGGGTATGGGGTTTTCACAGTGTATCAGGGTACTGCCAGGTGTGTATGGGGTTTTCACAGTTTATCAGCGTACTGCCAGGTGTGTATGGCGTTTTCGCATTGGATCAGGATCCTGCCAGGTGTGCATGGGGGTTTCACAGTGTATCAGGATCCTGCCATGTGTGTATGGGGTTTCACAGTGCATCAGGATCCTGCCAACTGTGTATGGGGCTTCACAGTGTATCAGGATCCTGCCAGATGTGAATGGGGTTTCACTGTGCATCAGGATCCTGCCAGATGTGAATGGGGTTTTCACAGTGTATCAGGCTCCTGCCGGGTGTGTTTGGGGTATCACAGTGAATCAGGATCCTGCCAGGTGTGTATGGGGGGTTTCACAGTGGATCAGGATCCTGCCAGGTGCATATGGGGTTTTCACAGTGTATCAGGGTCCTGCCAGGTGTGTATGGTGTTTTCACAGTGTTTCGGGATCCTGCCTTGTGTGTATTCCGTTTCACAGTGTATCAGGGTCCTTACAGGTGTGTCTGGGGTTTTCACAGTGTATCAGGATCATGCCAGATGTGTCCGGGGATTCACAGTGTATCAGGGTCCTGCCAGGTGTGCATGGGCTTTTCACAGTGTTTCAGTATCCTGCCAGATGTGTATAGGGTTTAACAGTGTATCAGGGACCTGCCAGGTGTGGATGGGGTTTTCTCAGTGTATCAGGATCCTGCCAGGTGTGTATGGGGTTTCACAGTGTATCAGGATCCTGCCAGGTTTGTATGGGGGTTTCACAGTGGATCAGGATCCTGCCAGGTGCATATGGGGTTTTCACAGTGTGTCAGGGTCCTGCCAGGTGTGTATGGTATTTTCACAGTGTATCGGGATCCTGCCTGGTGTGTATTCGGTTTCACAGTGTATCAGGGTCCTCACAGGTATGCATGGGGTTTTCACAGTGTGTCAGGATCATGCCAGGTGTGTACGGGGATTCACAGTGTATCAGGGTCCTGCCAGGTGTGTATGGGTTTTCACAGTGTATCATGGACCTGCCAGGTGTGTTTGGGGTTTTCACAGTGTATCAGGAAACTGCGTGGTGTGTGCGGGAATTCACAGTGTATCAGAGTCCTGCCAGGTGTGTATGGGGTTTTCACAGTGTATCAGGATCCTTCCAGGTGTGTATGGGGTTTCACAGTGTATCAAGATCCTGCCAGGTGTGTATGGGGGTTTCACAGTGGACCAGGATACTGCCAGGTGCATATGGGGTTTTCACAGTGTATCAGGGTCCTGCCAGGTGTGTATGGGGATTCAAAGAGGATCAGGATACTGCCAGGTGTGTATGGCTTTTCACAGTGTATCAGGATCCTGCCAGATGAGTTGTGTGGGTTTCACAGTGGATCAGGATCCTGCCAGTTGTGTATGGGGTTTTCACAGTGTATCAGGATCCTGCCAGGTGTGTATGGGGATTCACAGTGGATCAGGATACTGCCAGGTGTGTATGGCTTTCCACAGTGTATCAGGATCCTGCTAGGAGTGTATGGGGTTTTCACAGTGTATCAGTGTCCTGCCAGGTATGTACGGGGTTTTCACAGTGTATCAGGTGCCTGCCAGGAGGGTATGGGGATTACACAGTGTATCAGGGTCCTGTCAGGTGTGTATGGGGTTTTCACAGTTTATCAGCGTCCTGCCAGGTGTGTATGGCGTTTTCACCGCGGATCAGGATCCTGCCAGGTGTGCATGGGGGTTTCACAGTGTATCAGGATCCTGCCAGGTGTGTATGGGGTTTCACAGTTTATCAGGATCCTGCCAGGTGTGTATGGGGTTTCACAGAGTATCAGGAACCTGCCCGGTGTGTATGGGGTTTTCACAGTGTATCAGGATCCTGCTAGATGTGAATGGGGTTTCACTGTGCATCAGGATCCTGCCAGATGTGAATCGGGTCCCACAGTGCATCAGGAACCTGCCAGGTGTGTACGGGGATTTCACAGGCTCCTGCCGGGTGTGTATGGGGGTTTCACAGTGTATCAGGATCCTGCCAGGTGTGTATGGGGGGTTTCACAGTGGATCAGGATCCTGCCAAGTGCATATGGGGTTTTCACAGTGTATCAGGGTCCTGCCAGGTGTGTATGGTGTTTTCACAGTGTTTCGGGATCCTGCCTTGTGTGTATTCCGTTTCACAGTGTATCAGGGTCCTTACAGGTGTGTCTGGGGTTTTCACAGTGTATCAGGATCATGCCAGATGTGTCCGGGGATTCACAGTGTATCAGGGTCCTGCCAGGTGTGCATGGGCTTTTCACAGTGTTTCAGTATCCTGCCAGGTGTGTATGGGGTTTAACAGTGTATCAGGGACCTGCCAGGTGTGTATGGGGTTTTCTCAGTGTATCAGGATCCTGCCAGGTGTGTATGGGGTTTCACAGTGTATCAGGATCCTGCCAGGTTTGTATGGCGGTTTCACAGTGGATCAGGATCCTGCCAGGTGCATATGGGGTTTTCACTGTGTGTCAGGGTCCTGTCAGGTGTGTATGGTATTTTCACAGTGTATCGGGATCCTGCCTGGTGTGTATTCGGTTTCACAGTGTATCAGGGTCCTCACAGGTATGCATGGGGTTTTCACAGTGTATCAGGATCATGCCAGGTGTGTACGGGGATTCACAGTGTATCAGGGTCCTGCCAGGTGTGCATGGGCTTTTCACAGTGTATCAGGATCCTGCCAGGTATGTATGGGGTTTCACAGTGTATCATGGACCTGCCAGGTGTGTTTGGGATTTTCACAGTGTATCAGGAAACTGCGTGGTGTGTGCGGGGATTCACAGTGTATCAGAGTCCTGCCAGGTGTGTATGGGGTTTTCACAGTGTATCAGGATCCTGCCAGGTGTGTATGGGGTTTCACAGTGTATCAAGATCCTGCCAGGTGTGTATGGGGGTTTCACAGTGGATCAGGATACTGCCAGGTGCATATGGGGTTTTCACAGTGTATCAGGGTCCTGCCAGGTGTGTATGGGGATTCACAGTGGATCAGGATACTGCCAGGTGTGTATGGCTTTTCACAGTGCATCAGGATCCTGCCAGATGAGTTGTGTGGGTTTCACAGTGGATCAGGATCCTGCCAGTTGTGTATGGGGTTTTCACAGTGTATCAGGATCCTGCCAGGTGTGTATGGGGATTCACAGTGGATCAGGATACTGCCAGGTGTGTATGGCTTTTCACAGTGTATCAGGATCCTGCCAGGAGTGTATGGGGTTTTCACAGTGTATCAGTGTCCTGCCAGGTATGTACGGGGTTTGCACAGTGTATCAGGTGCCTGTCAGGAGGGTATGGGGATTACACAGTGTATCAGGGTCCTGTCAGGTGTGTATGGGGTTTTCACAGTTTATCAGCGTCCTGCCAGGTGTGTATGGCGTTTTCACCGCGGATCAGGATCCTGCCAGGTGTGCATGGGGGTTTCACAGTGTATCAGGATCCTGCCAGGTGTGTATGGGGTTTCACAGTTTATCAGGATCCTGCCAGGTGTGTATGGGGTTTCACAGTGTATCAGGAACCTGCCCGGTGTGTATGGGGTTTTCACAGTGTATCAGGATCCTGCCAGATGTGAATGGGGTTTCACTGTGCATCAGGATCCTGCCAGATGTGAATCGGGTCCCACTGTGCATCAGGAACCTGCCAGGTGTGTACGGGGATTTCACAGTGTATCAGGCTCCTGCCGGGTGTGTATGGGGGTTTCACCGTGTATCAGGATCCTGCCAGGTGTGTATGGGGGGTTTCACAGTGTATCAGGATCATACCAGGTGTGTGTGATTGTTTCACAGTGCATCAGGAACCTGCCAGGTGTGTACGGGGATTTCACTGTGTATCAGGGTCCTGCCAGCTGTGCATGGGTTTTTCACACTGTAACAGGATCCTGCCAGGTGTGAATGGGGTTTTCACAGTGTATCAGGGTCCTGCCAGGTGTGCATGGGGTTTTCGCAGTGTATCAGGATCCTGCCAGGTGTGTATGGGGTTTTCACAGTGTATCAGGGTCCTGCCAGGTGTGTATGGTGTTTTCACAGTGTATCGGGATCCTTCCTGGTGTGTATGCGGTTTCACAGTGTATCAGGGTCCTTACAGGTTTGTATGGGGTTTTCACAGTGTATCAGGATCCTGCCAGGTGAGTATGGGGTTTCAAAGTGTATCAGGAACCTGCCAGGTGTGTTCGGGGATTCACAGTGTATCAGAGTCCTGCCAGGTGTGTATGGTGTTTTCACAGTGTATCAGGATCCTGCCAGGTGTCTATGGGGTTTCACAGTGTATCAAGATCCCGCCAGGTGTGTATGGGGGTTTGACAGTGGATCAGGATCCTGCCAGGTGCATATGGGGTTTTCACAGTGTATCAGGGTCCTGCCAGGTGTGTATGGGGTTTTCACAGTGCATCAGGATCCTGCCTGATGTGTCTGGGGTTTCACAGTGTATCAGGATCCTGCCAGGTGTGTACGGGGATTCACAGTGTATCAGGGTCCTGCCAGGTGTGCATGGGGTTTTCACAGTGTATCAGGATCCTGCCAGGTGAGTATGGGGTTTCACAGTGTATCAGGAACCTGCCAGGTGTGTTCGGGGATTCACAGTGTATCAGAGTCCTGCCAGGTGTGTATGGTGTTTTCACAGTGTATCAGGATCCTGCCAGGTGTCTATGGGGTTTCACAGTGTATCAAGATCCTGCCAGGTGTGTATGGGGGTTTGACAGTGGATCAGGATCCTGCCAGGTGCATATGGGGTTTTCACAGTGTATCAGGGTCCTGCCAGGTGTGTATGGGGTTTTCACAGTGCATCAGGATCCTGCCTGATGTGTCTGGGGTTTCACAGTGTATCAGGATCCTGCCAGGTGTGTATGGGGTATCACAGTGCATCAGGATCCTGCAAGGAGGGTATGGGGTTTTCACAGTGTATCAGGGTACTGCCAGGTGTGTATGGGGTTTTCACAGTTTATCAGCGTACTGCCAGGTGTGTATGGCGTTTTCACATTGGATCAGGATCCTGCCAGGTGTGCATTGGGGTTTCACAGTGTATCAGGATCCTGCCAGGTGTGTATGGGGTTTCACAGTGCATCAGGATCCTGCCAACTGTGTATGGGGCTTCACAGTGTATCAGGATCCTGCCAGATGTGAATGGGGTTTCACTGTGCATCAGGATCCTGCCAGATGTGAATGGGGTTCCACTGTGCATCAGGAACCTGCCAGGTGTGTACGGGGTATTCACAGTGTATCAGGCTCCTGCCGGGTGTGTTTGGGGGTTTCACAGTGAATCAGGATCCTGCCAGGTGTGTATGGGATTTCACAGTATATCAGGATCCTGCCAGATGTGTATGGGGTTTTCAGAGTTTTTCAGGATCCTGCCAGGTGTGTATGGGGGTTTCACAGTTTATCAGCATCTTGCCAGGCGTGTATGGGGTTTTCACAGTGGATCAGGATCCTGCCAGGTGTGAATGGGGTTTTCACTGTGTATCAGGATCCTGTCAAGTGTGTATGCGGTTTTCACAGTGGATCAGGATCCTGCCAGGTGTGTATGGGGTTTTCACAGTGGATCCGGATCCTGCCAGGTGTGTATGGGGTTTTCACAGTGTATCAGGATGCTGCCACGTGTGCATGGGTTTTCACAGTTTATCAGGATCCTGCCTGGTGTGCATAGGGTTTCACAGTGTATCAGGATCCTGCCAGGTGTGCATGGGGTTTCACAGTGGATCAGGATCCTGCCAGTTGTGTATGGGGTTTTCACAGTGTATCAGGATCCTGCCAGGTGTGTATGGGGATTCACAGTGGATCAGGATACTGCCAGGTGTGTATGGCATTTCACAGTGTATCAGGATCCTGCCAGGAGTGTATGGGGTTTTCACAGTGTATCAGTGTCCTGCCAGGTATGTATGGGGTTTTCACAGTGTATCAGGTTCCTGCCAGGAGGGTATAGGCATTACACAGTGTATCAGGGTCCTGTCAGGTGTGTATGGGGTTTTCACATTTTATCAGCGTCGTGCCAGGTGTGTATGGCGTTTTCACAGTGGATCAGGATCCTGCCAGGTGTGCATGGGGGTTTCACAGTGTATCAGGATCCTGCCAGGTGTGTGTGGTGTTTCACAGTGTATCAGGATCCTGCCAGATGTGTATGGGGTTTCACAGTGTATCAGGAACCTGCCAGGTGTGTATGGAGTTTCACAGTGTATCAGGATCCTGCCAGATGTGAATGGGGTTTCACAGTATATCAGGATCATACCAGGTGTGTATGTGGGTTTCACACTGCATCAGGAACCTGCCAGGTGTGTACGGGGATTTCACTGAGTATCAGGGTCCTGCCAGCTGTGTATGGGTTTTTCACACTGTAACAGGATCCTGCCAGGTGTGAATGGGGTTTTCACAGTGTATCAGGGTCCTGCCAGGTGCGCATGGGGTGTTCGCAGTGTATCAGGATCCTGCCAGGTGTGTATGGGGTTTTCACAGTGTATCAGGGACCTGCCAGGTGTGTATGGTGTTTTCACAGTGTATCGGGATCCTGCGTGGTGTGTATGCGGTTTCACAGTGTATCAGGGTCCTTACAGGTTTGTATGGGGTTTTCACAGTGTATCAGGATCATGCCAGGTGTGTACGGGGATTCACAGTGTATCAGGGTCCTGCCAGGTGTGCATGGGGTTTTCACAGTGTATCAGGATCCTGCCAGGGGAGCATGGGGTTTCACAGTGTATCAGGGACCTGCCAGGTGTGTATGGGGTTTTCACAGTGTATCAGGAACCTGCCAGGTGTGTATGGTGTTTTCACAGTGTATCAGGATCCTGCCAGGTGTGTATGGGGTTTCACAGTGTATCAAAATCCTGCCAGGTGTGTATGGGGGTTTGACAGTGGATCAGGATCCTGCCAGGTGCATATGGGGTTTTCAGTGTATCAGGGTCCTGCTAGGTGTGTATGGGGTTTTCACAGTGCTTCAGGATCCTGCCTGATGAGTCTGGGGTTTCACAGTGTATCAGGATCCTGCCAGGTGTGTATGGGGTATCACAGTGTATCAGGATCCTGCCAGGAGGGTATGGGGTTTTCACAGTGTATCAGGGTACTGCCAGGTGTCCATGGGGTTTTCACAGTTTATCAGCGTACTGCCTGGTGTGCATGGCTTTTCACAGTGTATCAGGATCCTGCCAGGTGTGTATGGGGATTCACAGTGGATCAGGATCCTGCCAGGTGTGTATGGGGTTTCACAGTGTATCAGGATCCTGCCAGGTGTGTATGGGGTTTCACAGTGTATCAGGATCCTGCCAGGTGTGTATGGGGATTCACAGTGTATCAGGATCCTGCCAGGTGTGTATGGGGATTCACAGTGTATCAGGATCCTGCCAGGTGTGTATGGGGTTTCACAGTGTATCAGGATCCTGCCAGGTGTGTATGGGGTTTCACAGTGTATCAGGATCCTGCCAGGTGTGTATGGGGTTTCACAGTGTATCAGGATCCTGCCAGATGTGAATGGGGTTTCACTGTGCATCCGGATCCTGCCAGATGTGAATGGGGTTCCACTGTGCATCAGGAACCTGCCAGGTGTGTACGGGGATTTCACAGTGTATCAGGCTCCTGCCGGGTGTGTATGGGGGTTTCACCGTGTATCAGGATCCTGCCAGGTGTGTATGGGGTTTCACAGTGTATCAGGATCATACCAGGTGTGAATGAGGGTTTCACAGTGCATCAGGAACCTGCCAGGTGTGTACGGGGATTTCACTGTGTATCAGGGTCCTGCCAGCTGTGTATGGGTTTTTCACACTGTAACAGGATCCTGCCAGGTGTGAATGGGGTTTTCACAGTGTATCAGGATCATGCCAGGTGTGTACGGGGATTCACAGTGTATCAGCGTCCTGCCAGGTGTGCATGGGGTTTTCACAGTGTATCAGGATCCTGCCAGGTGAGTATGGGGTTTCACAGTGTCTCAGGGACCTGCCAGGTGTGTATGGGGTTTTCACAGTGTATCAGGAACCTGCCAGGTGTGTTCGGGGATTCACAGTGTATCAGAGTCCTGCCAGGTGTGTATGGTGTTTTCACAGTGTATCAGGATCCTGCCAGGTTTCTATGGGGTTTCACAGTGTATCAAGATCCTGACAGGTGTGTATGGGGGTTTGACTGTGGATCAGGATACTGCCAGGTGCATATGGGGTTTTCACAGTGTTTCAGGGTCCTGCCAGGTGTGTATGGGGTTTTCACAGTGCATCAGGATCCTGCCTGATGTGTCTGGGGTTTCACAGTGTATCAGGATCCTGCCAGGTGTGTATGGGGTATCACAGTGTATCAGGATCCTGCCAGGAGGGTATGGGTCTTTCACAGTGTATCAGGGTACTGCCAGGTGTGTATGGGGTTTTCACAGTTTATCAGCGTACTGCCAGGTGTGCATGGCGTTTTCACATTGGATCAGGATCCTGCCAGGTGTGCATTGGGGTTTCACAGTGTATCAGGATCCTGCCAGTTCTGTATGGGGTTTCACAATGTATCAGGATCCTGCCAGGTGTGTATGGGGTTTCACAGTGTATCAGGATCCAGCCAGGTGTGTATGGGGTTTCACAGTGTATCAGGATCCTGCCAGATGTGAATGGGGTTTCACTGTGCATCAGGATCCTGCCAGATGTGAATGGGGTTCCACTGTGCATCAGGAACCTGCCAGGTGTGTACGGGGTTTTCACAGTGTATCAGGCTCCTGCCGGGTGTGTATGGGGGTTTCACAGTGAATCAGGATCCTGCCTGGTGTGTATGGGATTTCACAGTATATCAGGATCCTGCCAGATGTGTATGGGGTTTTCAGAGTTTTTCAGGATCCTGCCAGGTGTGTATGGGGGTTTCACAGTTTATCAGCATCTTGCCAGGTGTGTATGGGGTTTTCACAGTGGATCAGGATCCTGCCAGGTGTGTATGGGGTGTTCACTTTGTATCAGGATCCTGTCAAGTGTGTATGCGGTTTTCACAGTGGATCAGGATCCTGCCAGGTGTGTATGGGGTTTTCACAGTGGATCAGGATCCTGCCAGGTGTGTATGGGGTTTTCACAGTGTATCAGGATGCTGCCACGTGTGCATGGGTTTTCACAGTTTATCAGGATCCTGCCTGGTGTGCATGGGGTTTCACAGTGTATCAGGATCCTGCCAGGTGTTTATGGGGTTTCACAGTGGATCAGGTACCTGCCAGTTGTGTATGGGGTTTTCACAGTGTATCAGGATCCTGCCAGGTGTGTATGGGGATTCACAGTGGATCAGGATACTGCCAGGTGTGTATGGCATTTCACAGTGTATCAGGATCCTGCCAGGAGTGTATGGGGTTTTCACAGTGTATCAGTGTCCTGCCAGGTATGTATGGGGTTTTCACAGTGTATCAGGTTCCTGCCAGGAGGGTATGGGGATTACACAGTGTATCAGGGTCCTGTCAGGTGTGTATGGGGTTTTCACAGTTTATCAGCGTCCTGCCAGGTGTGTATGGCGTTTTCACAGTGGATCAGGATCCTGCCAGGTGTGCATGGGGGTTTCACAGTGTATCAGGATCCTGCCAGGTGTGTGTGGTGTTTCACAGTGTATCAGGATCCTGCCAGGTGTGTATGGGGTTTCACAGTGTATCAGGAACCTGCCAGGTGTGTATGGGGTTTCACAGTGTATCAGGATCCTGCCAGATGTGAATGGGGTTTCACTGTGCATCAGGATCCTGCCAGATGTGAATGGGGTCCCACTGTGCATCAGGAACCTGCCAGGTGTGTACGGGGATTTCACAGTGTATCAGGCTCCTGCCGGGTGTGTATGGGGGTTTCACAGTGTATCAGGATCCTGCCAGGTGTGTATGGGGTTTCACAGTGTATCAGGATCATACCAGGTGTGTATGAGGGTTTCACAGTGCATCAGGAACCTGCCAGGTGTGTACGGGGATTTCACTGTGTATCAGGGTCCTGCCAGCTGTGTATGGGTTTTTCACACTGTAACAGGATCCTGCCAGGTGTGAATGGGGTTTTCACAGTGTATCAGGGTCCTGCCAGGTGCGCATGGGGTTTTCGCAGTGTATCAGGATCCTGCCAGGTGTGTATGGGGTTTTCACAGTTTATCAGGGTCCTGCCAGGTGTGTATGGTGTTTTCACAGTGTATCGGGATCCTGCGTGGTGTGTATGCGGTTTCACAGTGTATCAGGGTCCTTCCAGGTTTGTATGGGGTTTTCACAGTGTATCAGGATCATGCCAGGTGTGTACGGCGATTCACAGTGCATCAGGGTCCTGCCAGGAGTGCATGGGGTTTTCACAGTGTATCAGGATCCTGCCAGGTGAGTATGGGGTTTCACAGTGTATCAGGGACCTGCCAGGTGTGTATGGGGTTTTCAC
Source organism: Heterodontus francisci (assembly GCF_036365525.1). Lineage (NCBI taxonomy): Eukaryota > Metazoa > Chordata > Chondrichthyes > Heterodontiformes > Heterodontidae > Heterodontus > Heterodontus francisci. Next base: position 3,955,729 of record NW_027141655.1, on the reverse strand, counting down.
AGTGTATCAGGAACCTGCCAGGTGTGTATGGTGTTTTCACAGTGTATCAGGATCCTGCCAGGTGTGTATGGGGTTTTCACAGTGTATCAGGATGCTGCCAGGAGGGTATGGGGGTTTCACAGTGTATCAGGATCCTGCCAGGTGTGTATGGGGTATCACAGTGTATCAGGATGCTGCCAGGAGGGTATGGGGGTTTCACAGTGTATCAGGATCCTGCCAGGTGTGTATGGGGTTTCACAGTGTATCAGGGACCTGCCAGGTGTGTATGGGGTTTTCACAGTGTATCAGGAACCTGCCAGGTGTGTATGGTGTTTTCACAGTGTATCAGGATCCTGCCAGGTGTGTATGGGGTTTTCACAGTGCATCAGGATCCTGCCTGATGTGTCTGAGGTTTCACAGTGTATCAGGATCCTGCCAGGTGTGTATGGGGTATCACAGTGTATCAGGATGCTGCCAGGAGGGTATGGGGGTTTCACAGTGTATCAGGATCCTGCCAGGTGTGTATGGGGTTTCACAGTGTATCAGGATCCTGCCAGGTGTGTATGGGGTTTCACAGTGTATCAGGATCCTGCCAGGTGTGTATGGGGTTTCACCGTGTATCAGGATCCTGCCAGATGTGAATGGGGTTTCACTGTGCATCAGTATCCTGCCAGATGTGAATGGGGTTCCACTGTGCATCAGGAACCTGCCAGGTGTGTACGGGGTTTTCACAGTGTATCAGGCTCCTGCCGGGTGTGTATGGGGGTTTCACAGTGAATCAGGATCCTGCCTGGTGTGTAAGGGATTTCACAGTATATCAGGATCCTGCCAGATTTGTTTGGGGTTTTCAGAGTTTTTCAGGATCCTGCCAGGTGTGTATGGGGGTTTCACAGTTTATCAGCATCTTGCCAGGTGTGTATGGGGTTTTCACAGTGGATCAGGATCCTGCCAGGTGTGTATGGGGTTTTCACAGTGTATCAGGATCCTGCCAAGTGTGCATTGGGTTTTCACTGTGTATCAGGATCCTGTCAAGTGTGTATGGGGTTTTTAAAGTGGATCAGGATCCTGCCAGGTGTGTATGGGGTTTTCACAGTGGATCAGGATCCTTCCAGGTGTGTATGGGGTTTTCACAGTGTATCAGGATGCTGCCACGTGTGTATGGGTTTTCACAGTGTATCAGAATCCTGCCAGGTGTGCATGGGGGTTTCACAGTGTATCAGAATCCTGCCAGGTGTGTATGGGGGTTTCACAGTGTGTCAGGATCCTGACAGGTGTGAATTGGGTTTTCACAGTTTGTCAGGGTCCTGCCAGGTGTGTATGGGGGTTTCACAGTGTATCAGGATCCTGCCAGGAGTGAGTGGGGTTTCACAGTGTATCAAAATCCTGCCAGGTGTGCATTGGGTGTTCACAGTGGATCAGGATCCTGCCAGGTGTGAAGGGGGTTTCACTGTGTATCAGGATCCTGCCAGGTGTATATGGGGGTTTCACAGTGTATCAGGATCCTGCCAGGTGTGTATGGGGTGTTGACAGTGGATCTGGATCCTACCAGGTTTGAGGGGGGTTTCACTGTGTATCAAGATCCTGCCACGTGTGAGGGGGGTTTCACTGTGTATCAGGATCCTGCCAGATGTGAGGGGGGTTTCACTGTGTATCAGGATCCTGCCAGGTGTGAGGGGGGTTTCACTGTGTATCAGGTTCCTGCCAGGTGTGTATGGGTGTTTCACAGTGGATCAGGTTCCTGCCAGGTGTGAATTGGGTTTTCACAGTTTATCAGCATCTTGCCAGGTGTGTATGGGTGTTTCACAGTGTATCAGGATCCTGCCAGGTGTGAGTGGGGTTTCACAGTGTATCAGGATCCTCCCAGATGTGTATGGGGTGTTCACAGTGGATCAGGATCCTGCCATGTGTGAGGGGGGTTTCACTGTGTATCAGGATCCTGCCAGGTGTATATGGGGGTTTCACAGTGTATCAGGATCCTGCCAGGTGTGTATGGGGTGTTCACAGTGGATCTGGATCCTGCCAGGTTTGAGGGGGGTTTCACTGTGTATCAAGATCCTGCCAGGTGTGAGGGGGGTTTCACTGTGTATCAGGATCCTGCCAGATGTGAGGGGGGTTTCACTGTGTATCAGGATCCTGCCAGGTGTGAGGGGGGTTTCACTGTGTATCAGGTTCCTGCCAGGTGTGTATGGGGGTTTCACAGTTTTTTCAGGATCCTGCCAGGTGTGAGGCGGATTTCACTGTGTATCAGGATCCTGCCAGGTGTGTATGGGGGTTTCACAGTGTATCAGGATCCTGCCAGGTGTGAGGGGGGTTTCACTGTGTATCAGGATCCTGCCAGGGGTGTATGCGGGTTTCACAGTGTATGGAGTGTTGCCTTTGGTTTGGAGTGTTGCCTTTGGGTTTGGAGTGTTGCCTTTGGGTTTGGAGTGTTGTCTTTGGGTTTGGAGTGTTGCCTTTGTGTTTGGAGTGTTGCCTTTGGCTCTGGAGTGTTGCCTTTGGGTTTGTAGTGTTGCCTTTGGGTTTGGAGTGTTGCCTTTGGGTTTGGAGTGTTGCCTTTGGCTCTGGAGTGTTGCCTTTGGGTTTGGAGTGTTGCCTTTGGGTTTGGAGTTTTGCCTTTGGGTTTGGAGTGTTGCCTTTGGCAACCTGACCTTGTAACTAAAATCCCTCATCACTGGAACCATTCTGGTAAATCTCCTCTGCACCCTCTCAAGGACCCTCACCTCCTTCCTAAAGTGTGGTGACCAGAACTGGACATAATCCTCCAGTTAGGGCCTAACCAGAGTTGTATAAAGGTTCAGCATAATTTCCCTGCTTTTGCACTCAATGCCTCTAATTATGAAACCCAAGATCCCAATCCCACCTGTTTTACGAACCACTCTCTCAATATGTCCTGCCACCTTCAATAATCGATGCACATGTACCTCCAGGTCCTTGTGTTCCTGCGCACTCTTTAGTACAGAGCCATTAGATTGAAGCATAAAATTACGATGAGATATTTGTAGATGAAGTGAATGGAGAAAACTGTGGCAAATGGGAGATCTGCTACTTTGCACATAAAAAGGATCGAACAGGGAAGTTCACAAACAGTGCAAAGAGATTTCTCTCTCTCCGTGTCTCTCTCTCTCTCTGTCTCTCCTCCTCCTTCTCTCTAACGAAAACAACCTCAATTCCCTCAGCCTTTCCTCGTTAGACCCTCCCTCCATACCAGGAAACATCCTAGTAAATCTCCTCTGCACCCTTTCCAAAGCTTCCACATCCTTCCTATAATGCGGTGACCAGAACTGCACGCAATACTCCAGGGTCTGTCTCACCAGAGGTTTGGATAGCTGCAGCATGACCTCGTGGCTCCGAAACTCGATCCCCAAACCAATAAAATCTAACACACCGTATGCCTTCTTAACAGCCCTATTAACCTGGGTAGCAACCTTCAGGGATTTAAGCACCTGGACACCAAGATCTCTCTGTTCATCTGCACTACCAAGAATCTTCCCATTTGCCCAGTACTCTGCATTCCTGTTACTCCTTCCAAAGTGAATCACCTCGCACTTTTCCGCATTTAGCTCCATTTGCCATTTCTCAGCCCAGCTCTGCAGCCTATCTATGTCTCTCTGTACCCTACAACACCCTTCGGCACTATCCACAACTCCACCGACTTTAGTGTCATCCGCAAATTTACTAACCCACCCTTCTACACCCTCTTCCAGGTCATTTCTAAAAATGACAAACAGCAGTGGCCCCAAAACAGATCCTTGAGGTACACCACTAGTAACTAAACTCCAGGATGAACATTTGCCATCAACCACCACCCTCTGTCTTCTTTCAGCTGGCCAATTTCTGATCCAAAGCTCTAAATCACCTTCAACCCCATACTTCCGTATTTTCTGCAATAGCCTACCGTGGGGAACCTTATCAAACGCCTTACTGAAATCCATATACACCACATCCACTGCTTTACCCTCATCCACCTGTTTGGTCACCTTCTCGAAAAACTCAATAAGGTTTGTGAGGCACGACCTACCCGTCACAAAACCGTGCTGACTATCGTTAATGAACTTATTCTTTTCAAGATGATTACAAATCCTGTCTCTTATAACCTTTTCCAACAATTTACCCACAACCGAAGTAAGGCTCACAGGTCTATAATTACCAGGGCTGTCTCTGCTCCCCTTCTTGAACAAGGGGACAACATTTGCTATCCTCCAGTCTTCCGGCACTATTCCTGTCGACAATGACGACATAAAGATAGAGGACAAAGGCTCTGCAATCTCCTCCCTGGCTTCGCAGAGAATCCGAGGATAAGTCCCATCTGGCCCAGGGGACTTATCTATTTTCACACTTTCCAAAATTGATAACACCTCCTCCTTGTGAACCTCAATCCCATCTCGCCTAGTAGCCTGAATTTCAGTATTCTCCTCGACAACATTTCCTTTCTCTACTGTAAATACTGACGCAAAATATTCATTTAACGCTTCCCCTACCTCCTCTGATTCCACACACAACTTCCCACGACTATCCTTGATTGGCCCTAATCTAACTCCAGTCATTCTTTTATTCCTGATGTACCTATAGAAAGCCTTAGGGTTTTCCCTGATCCTATCCGCCAATGACCTTTCGTGTCCTCTCCTTGCTCTTCTTAGCTCTCCCTTTAGATCCTTCCTGGCTGGCTTGTAACTCTCAAGCGCCCGAACTGAGCCTTCACGTCTCATCCTGACATAAGCCTTCTTCTTCTTGACAAGCGCTTCAACTTCTTTAGTAAACCATGGCTCCCTCGCTCGACAACTACCTCCCTGCCTCACATTTACATACTTATCAAGGACACGCAGTCGCTGCTCCTTGAATAAGCTCCACATTTCGATTGTTCCCATCCCCTGCAGTTTCCTTCCCCATCCTACGCATCCTAAATCTTGCCTGATCGCATCATAATTTCCTTTCCCCCAGTTATAATTTTTGCCCTGCGGTATATACCTGTCGCTGCCCATTGCTAAGGTAAACCTAACCGAATTGTAATCACGATCACCAAAGTGCTCACCAACATCTAAATCTAACACCTGGCCGGGTTCATTACCCAGTACCAAATCCAATGTGGCATCGCCCCTGGTTGGCCTGTCTACATACTGTGTCAGAAAACCCTCCTGCACACACTGGACAAAAACTGACCCATCTAAAGTACTCGAACTATAGTATTTCCAGTCAATATTTGGAAAGTTAAAGTTCCCCATAACAACTACCCTGTTACTCTCGCCCCTGTCGAGAATCATCTTCGTTATCCTTTCCTCTACATCTCTGGAACTATTTGGAGGTCGATAAAAGACTCCCAACAGGGTGACCTCACCTCTCCTATTTCTAACCTCGGCCCATACTACCTCAGTAGACGAGTCCTCAAACGTCCTTTCTGTCGCTGTAATACTCTCCTTGATTAACAATGCCACAGCCACCCCCCCCCACCCCCACCCCTCTTTTACCATCTTCTCTGTTCTTACTGAAACATCTAAATCCCAGCATCCATTCCTTCCCCTGCTCTACCCATGTCTCCGAAATGGCCTCCACATCGAGATCCCAGGTACCAACCCATGCTGCAAGCTCACCCACCTTATTCCGGATGCTCCCGGCATTGAAATAGACACACTTTAAACCAGTTTCTTGCTTACCAGTGCCCTCTTGCGTCCTTGTAACCTTATCCCTGACCTCACTACTCTCAACATCCTGTACACTGACACTACAGTTTCGGTTCCCATTCCCCTGCTGATTTAGTTTAAACCCCCCGAAGAGCACTACCAAATCTCCCCCCCCAGGATATTGGTACCCCTCTGGTTCAGGTGAAGACCATCCTGTTTGTAGAGGTCCCACCAACCCCAGAAAGAGACCCAATTTTACAGGAAACCAAAACCCTCCCTCCTGCACCATCCCTGCAGCCACGTGTTCAACTCCTCTCTCTCCCTATTCCTTGCTTCGCTAGCACTTGGCACGGGCAACAACCCAGAGATAACAACTCTGTTTGTTCTCACTATAAGCTTCCACCCTAGCTCCCAGAATTTCTGTCTCAAATCCCCATCTCTCTTCCTACCTATGTCATTGGTGCCAATGTGGACCACGTCTTGAGGCTGCTCCCCCTCCCCCCTGAGGATCCCAAAAACAAGATCCGAAACATCACGAACCCTGGCACCTGGGATGCAACATACCAACCGTGAGTCTCTCTCGTTCCCACAGAACCTCCTATCTGTTCCCCTAACTATGGAGTCCCCAATGACTAATGCTCTGCTCCTCTTCCCCCTTCCCTTCTGAGCAACAGGGACAGACTCTGTGAAAGAGACCTGTACCCCATTGCTTACTCCTGGTAAGTCGTCCCCCGCAACAGTATCCAAAACGGTATACCTGTTGTTGAGGGAAACGGCCACAGGGGATCCCTGCACTGCCTGCTGGTTCCCACTCCTTCCCCTGACGGTAACCCATCTACCTACTTCTTTTACCTGAGGTGTAACTCCCTCTTCATAACTCCTCTCAATAACCCCCTCCGCCTTCCGAATGATCCGAAGTTCATCCAGCTCCAGCTCCAGTTCCCAAAAGCGGTTCTCGAGGAGCTGGAGTTGGGTGCACTTCCCGCAGATGCAGTCAGCAGGGACACTCTTGGCGACCCTTACCTCCCACATTCTGCAGGAGGAACATACAACTGCCTTAACTTCCTGTCCCTCTATTCTAAATTCCCAACAAATCTAGTGAAAAAGCAAAAAAAAAATGTCAAAACTTGTTAGGATAGCAATCCAACGGACAGAACTTCTTAAATAAAAAGCTAACCTTATCAAAACAAGAGTCCTTTTTTTTGGTTACAGGAGGAGGGAGGGTGGGAGACACCACATGTGTACTGTCTCGGGTACAGCCACCACCGAAATATATAGTTTTTACTTACCCAGCAGTCCCCTGGTCCTCCGAAAACAAAAGGGAATTAACTTTTAAACTTCCACTGAAATTGACTTCCCAGCTGTAAGCTCGCTCTTGCACCTTCGCTACTGTCAAAGCTGCAGTCACCAAAACTAAAAGAAAGAGATTTTAAACCACCCAAATATATAGTTTTTACTTACCCAGCAGTCCCCTGGTCCTCCGAAAACAAAAGGGAATTAACTTTTAAACTTCCACTGAAATTGACTTCCCAGCTGCAAGCTCGCACTCGCACCTTCGCGACTGTCAAAGCTGCAGTCACCAAAACTAAAAGCCTTAAGGGTTGCCTCAGCTTGAGGGTTGCCTTAGTTTCAGGGTCTGCATTAGTTTGAGGGTCTGCATTAGTTTGAGCGTTGCCACATTTTAAGGGTTGCCTTAGATTGAGGCGTTGCCTTAGATTGAGGCGCTGCCTCTGTTTGAGGCGTTACCTCAGTTTGAGGCGTTGACTAAGTTTGAGGCGTTGCCTTAGTCTTTGGGCTGCCTTAGTTTGAGGTGTTGCATTAGTTAGAGGTGTTGCCTTAGTTTGAGGGCTTCCTTAGTTTGAGGGTTCCCTTAGTTTGAGGGTTGCCTTTGTTTGAGGGGTTGCCTTTGTTTGAGGGGTTGCCTTTGTTGAGGGTTGCCTTAGTTTGAGCGTTGCCTTAGTTTGAGCGTTGCCTTAGTTTGAGGGTTGCCTTAGTTTGAGGGTTGCGTTAGTTTGAGGGTTGCGTTAGTTTGAGGGTTGCCTTAGTTTGAGGGTTGCCTTAGTTTGAGGATTTGCCTTCGTTTATGGGTTGCCTTAGTTTCAGGTGTTGCATTAGTTTGAGGGTTGTCTTAAATTGAGAGTTGCCTTGTATTGACTGCTGCCTCAGTCTGAGGTTTGCCTTAGATTGAGGATTGCCTTAGTTTGAGATATTGCTTAGTTTGATGGGAGCCTCTGTTTGAGGTGTTGGCCGATTTTGAGATGTTGCCTTAGTTTGAGGTGTTGCCTTAGTTTGAGGTGTTGACTTAGTTTGTGGTATTGCATTAGTTTGAGGTATTGCATTAGTTTGAGGTATGGCATTAGCTGGAGGGTTGCCTTAGTTTGATGTGTTGCCTTAGTTTGATGAGTTGCCTTAGTTTGATGTGTTGCCTTAATTTGAGGTGTTGCCTTTATTTGACGGCTGCCTTAGTTTGAGGTGTTGCCTTAGTTTGAGGTGTTGCCTTAGTTTGAGGTGTTGCCTTTGTTTGAGGGTTGCCTTTGATTGAGGGTTTCCTTTGATTGAGGGTTTCCTTTGATTGAGGGTTGCCTTAGTTTGAGGGTTGCCTTAGTTTGAGGGTTGCCTTAGTTTGAGGTTTTGCCTTCGTTTGAGGTTTTGCCTTAGTTTGAGGTGTTGCCTTAGTTTCAGGTTTTGCCTTAGTTTGAGGTTTTGCCTTAGTTTGAGGTGTTGCATTAGTTTGAGGTGTTGCCTTAGTTTGAGGTGTTGTCTTAGTTTGAGGTGTTGCCTTCGTTTGAGGTGTTGCCTTCGTTTGAGATGTTGCCTTCGTTTGAGGTGTTGCATTTGTTTGACGGTTGCCTTAGTTTGAGGTGTTGCATTAGTTTGAGGTATTGCATTAGTTTGAGGTGTTGCATTAGTTGGAGGGTTGCCTTAGTTTGATGTGTTGCCTTAGTTTGATGTGTTGCCTTAGTTTGATTTGTTGCCTTAGTTTGATGTGTTGCCTTAATTTGAGGTGTTGCCTTTATTTGACGGCTGCCTTAGATTGAGGTGTTGCCTTAGTTTGAGGTGTTGCCTTAGTTTGAGGTGTTGCCTTAGTTTGAGGTGTTGTCTTTGTTTGAGGGTTGCCTTTGATTGAGGGGTTATTTTGATTGAGGGTTTCCTTTGATTGAGGGCTGCCTTAGTTTGAGGGTTGCCTTAGTTTGAGGTTTTGCCTTAGTTTGAGGTTTAGCCTTAGTTTGAGGTTTTGCCTTAGTTTGAGGTTTAAGGTTTTGCCTTAGTTTGAGGTGTTGCTTTAGTTTGAGGTGTTGCATTAGTTTGATGGTTCCCTTAGTTTGACTGTTGCCTTAGTTTGAGGTGTTGCCTTAGTTTGACTGTTGTCTAAGTTTGAGGTCTTTCCTTAGTTTGAGATGTTGCCTTAGTTTGAGGTGTTGCCTTAGTTTGAGGTGTTGTCTTCGTTTGAGGTGTTGCCTTAGTTTGAGGTGTTGCATTCCTTTGAGGTGTTGCAATTGTTTGAAGGCTGCCATAGTTTGAGGTGTTGCCTTAGTTTGAGTTTTTGCCTCAGTTTGAGGTGTTGCCTCAGATTGAGGGTTCCCTTCGTTTGTGGTGCTGCCTTAGTTTTAGGTGTTGCCTTCGTTTGTGGTGCTGCCTTAGTTTGAGGTGCTGCCTTCGTTTGAGGTGCTGACTTAGTTTGAGGTGCTGCCTTAGTATGAGGTGCTGCCTTGGTTTGAAGTGCTGCCTTACTTTGAGGTGCTCCCTTAGTTTGAGGGGCTGCCTTAGTTTGAGGGGCTGCCTTAGTTTGAGGGATGCCTTAGTTTGAGGCGTTGCCTTAGATTGAGGGCTCCCTCAGTTTGTGGTTTTGCCTCAGTTTGAGGTGTTGCATTTGTTTGACGGTTGCCTTCGTTAGAGGTGTTGCCTTAGTTTGAGGTGTTGCCTTAGTTTGAGGTGTTGCCTCAGTTTGAGTTGTTGCCTTAGTTTGAGGTGTTGCCTTAGTTTGTGTTGTTGCCTTCGTTTGAGTTGTTGCCTTAGTTTGAGGAATTGCCTTCGTTTATGGGTTGCCTTAGTTTCAGATTTTGCATTCGTTTGAGGGTTGTCTTAAATTGAGAGTTGCCTTGTATTGACTGCTGCCTCAGACTGAGGTTTGCCTTAGAATGACGATTGCCTTAGTTTGAGATATTGCTTAGTTTGATGGTAGCCTTTGTTTGAGGTGTTGCATTAGTTTTAGGTGTTGCCTTAGTTTGAGATATTGCTTAGTTTGATGGGAGCCTTTGTTTGAGGTGTTGGCCTATTTTGAGGTGTTGCCTTAGTTTGCGGTGTTGCCTTAGTTTGAGGTGTTGGCTTAGTTTGAGGTGTTGACTTAGTTTGAGGTGTTGCATTAGTTTGAGGTATTGCATTAGTTTGAGGTATGGCATTAGCTGGAGGGTTGCCTTAGTTTGATGTGTTGCCTTAGTTTGATGAGTTGCCTTAGTTTGATGTGTTGCCTTAATTTGAGGTGTTGCCTTTATTTGACGGCTGCCTTAGTTTGAGGTGTTGCCTTAGTTTGAGGTGTTGCCTTAGTTTGAGGTGTTGCCTTTGTTTGAGGGTTGCCTTTGATTGAGGGTTTCCTTTGATTGAGGGTTTCCTTTGATTGAGGGTTGCCTTAGTTTGAGGGTTGCCTTAGTTTGAGGGTTGCCTTAGTTTGAGGTTTTGCCTTCGTTTGAGGTTTTGCCTTAGTTTGAGGTGTTGCCTTAGTTTCTGGTTTTGCCTTAGTTTGAGGTTTTGCCTTAGTTTGAGGTGTTGCATTAGTTTGAGATGTTGCCTTAGTTTGAGGTGTTGTCATAGTTTGAGGTGTTCCCTTCGTTTGAGGTGTTGCCTTCGTTTGAGATGTTGCCTTCGTTTGAGGTGTTGCATTTGTTTGACGGTTGCCTTAGTTTGAGGTGTTGCCTTAGTTTGACTGCAGCCTAAGTTTGAGGTGTTGCATTAGCTTGAGGTATTGCATTAGTTTGAGGTGTTGCATTAGTTGGAGGGTTGCCTTAGTTTGATGTGTTGCCTTAGTTTGATGTGTTGCCTTAGTTTGATTTGTTGCCTTAGTTTGATGTGTTGCCTTAATTTGAGGTGTTGCCTTTATTTGACGGCTGCCTTAGATTGAGGTGTTGCCTTAGTTTGAGGTGTTGCCTTAGTTTGAGGTGTTGCCTTAGTTTGAGGTGTTGTCTTTGTTTGAGGGTTGCCTTTGATTGAGGGGTTATTTTGATTGAGGGTTTCCTTTGATTGAGGTTTGCCTTAGTTTGAGGGTTGCCTTAGTTTGAGGTTTTGCCTTAGTTTGAGGTTTAGCCTTAGTTTGAGGTTTTGCCTTGGTTTGAGGTTTAAGGTTTTGCCTTAGTTTGAGGTGTTGCTTTAGTTTGAGGTGTTGCATTAGTTTGATGGTTCCCTTAGTTTGACTGTTGTCTAAGTTTGAGGTCTTTCCTTAGTTTGAGATGTTGCCTTAGTTTGAGGTGTTGCCTTAGTTTGAGGTGTTGTCTTCGTTTGAGGTGTTGCCTTAGTTTGAGGTGTTGCATTCCTTTGAGGTGTTGCAATTGTTTGAAGGCTGCCTTAGTTTGAGGTGTTGCCTTAGTTTGAGTTTTTGCCTCAGTTTGAGGTGTTGCCTCAGATTGAGGGTTCCCTTCGTTTGTGGTGCTGCCTGAGTTTTAGGTGTTGCCTTCGTTTGTGGTGCTGCCTTAGTTTGTGGTGCTGCCTTTGTTTGAGGTGCTGACTTAGTTTGAGGTGCTGCCTTAGTATGAGATGCTGCCTTGGTTTGAAGTGCTGCCTTACTTTGAGGTGCTGCCTTAGTTTGAGGGGCTGCCTTAGTTTGAGGTGCTGCCTTAGTTTGAGGGGCTGCCTTAGTTTGAGGGATGCCTTAGTTTGAGGCGTTGCCTTAGATTTAGGGCTCCCTCAGTTCGTGGTTTTGCCTCAGTTTGAGGTGTTGCATTTGTTTGACGGTTGCCTTAGTTAGAGGTGTTGCCTTAGTTTGAGGCGTTGCCTTAGTTTGAGGTGTTGCCTCAGTTTGAGTTGCTGCCTTAGTTTGAGTTGTTGCCTTAGTTTGTGTTGTTGCCTTCGTTTGAGTTGTTGCCTTAGTTTGAGTTGTTGCCTTAGTTTGAGGGTTGCCTTAGTTTGAGGGTTGCCTTAGTTTGAGGGTTGTCTTAGTTTGAGGTGTTGCCTTCGTTTGACGGGCTGCCTTAGTTTGAAGGTTGACATAGTTTGAGGTGTTGCTTTAGTTTGAGTTGCAGCCTTCGTTAGTGGGTTCCCGCAGTTTGTGGGTTCACTTAGTTTGAGGGTTCACTTATTTTGAGAAGTTGCCTTAGTTTGAGGTGTTGCGTTAGTTTAAGGGGTTGCATCTGTTTGAGGGGTTGCCTTAGTTTCAGGTGTTGCATTAGTTTGAGTCTTGCCTTAGATTGAGGATTGCCTTCGTTTGAGGTGTTGCGTTCGTTTAAGGGGCTGCATATGTTTGAGGGGCTGCATATGTTTGAGGGGTTGCCTCAGTTTGAAGGGTTGCCTTAGTTTGAGGGGTTGCCTTAGTTTGAGGTGTTGCATTAGTTTGAGGGTTCCCTTAGTTTGAGGTGTTGCCTCAGTTTGAGGTGTTGCCTTAGTTTGAGGTGTTGCCTGAGTTTGACGTGATGCCATAGTTTGAGGTGTTGCCTGAGTTTGAGTTTTTGCCTCAGTTTGAGGTGTTGCCTCAGATTGAGGGTTCCCTTCGTTTGTGGTGCTGCCTTAGTTTGAGGTGTTGCCTTCGTTTGAGGTGCTGCCTCAGTTTGAGGTGCTGCCTTCGTTTGAGGTGCTGACTTAGTTTGAGGTGCAGCCTCAGTATGAGGTGCTGCCTTAGTTTGAAGTGCTGCCTTACTTTGAGGTGCTGCCTTAGTTTGAGGGTCTGCCTTAGTTTGAGGGGCTGCCTTAGTTTGAGGGGTAGCCTTAGTTTGAGGGGCTGCCTTAGTTTGAGGGGCTGCCTTAGTTTGAGGGGCTGCCTTAGTTTGAGGGATGCCTTAGTTTGAGGCGTTGCCTTCGATTGAGGGATCCCTTAGTTTGTGGTTTTGCCTCAGTTTGAGGTGTTGCATTTGTTTGACGGTTGCCTTAGTTTGAGGTGTTGCCTTAGTTTGAGGTGTTGCCTGAGTTTGACGTGATGCCTTAGTTTGAGGTGTTGCCTTAGTTTGAGTTTTTGCCTCAGTTAGAGGTGTTGCCTCAGATTGAGGGTTCCCTTCGTTTGTGGTGCTGCCTTAGTTTGAGGTGTTGCCTTCGTTTGAGGTGCTGCCTCAGTTTGAGGTGCTGCCTTCGTTTGAGGTGCTGACTTAGTTTGAGGTGCTGCCTCAGTATGAGGTGCTGCCTTGGTTTGAAGTGCTGCCTTACTTTGAGGTGCTGCCTTAGTTTGAGGGTCTGCCTTAGTTTGAGGGGCTGCCTTAGTTTAAGGGGTAGCCTTAGTTTGAGGGGCTGCCTTAGTTTGAGGGGCTGCCTTAGTTTGAGGGGCTGCCGTAGTTTGAGGGATGCCTTAGTTTGAGGCGTTGCCTTCGATTGAGGGCTCCCTTAGTTTGTGGTTTTGCCTCAGTTTGAGGTGTTGCATTTGTTTGACGGTTGCCTTAGTTTGAGGTGTTGCCTTAGTTTGAGGTGTTGCCTTGGTTTGAGGTGTTGCCTCAGTTTGAGTTGTTGCCTTAGTTTGAGTTGTTGCCTTAGTTTGTGTTGTTGCCTTCGTTTGAGTTGTTGCCTTAGTTTGAGTTGTAACCTTAGTTTGAGGAGCTGCCTTAGTTTGAGTTGTTGCCTTAGTTTGAGGTGCTGCCTTAGTTTGAGGTGTTGCCTTAGTTTGAGGTGTTGCCTTAGTTTGAGTTGTTGCATTAGTTTGAGGTGTTGCATTAGTTTGAGGTGTTGCATTAGTTTGAGGTGTTGCCTTAGTGTGAGAGTTGCCTTAGTTTGAGAGTTGCCTTTGTTTGAGGTGTTGCCTTAGTTTGAGGTGTTGCCTTAGTTTGAGGGTTGCATTAGTTTGACGGCTGCCTCAGCTTGAGGTGTTGCCTTATTTTGAGGTGTTGCCTTAGTTTGAGGTGTTGCATTATTTTGATGTGTTGCATTATTTTGATGTGTTGCCTTAGTTTGAGGGGCTGCCTTAGTTTGAGGGGTTGCCTTAGTTTGAGGGGCTGCCTTAGTTAGAGGGGCGCCTTAGTTTGAGGGGCCGCCTTAGTTTGAGGTGTTGCCTGAATATGAGGTGCTGCCTTTGATTGACGGTTTCCTTAGTTTGAGGTGTTTCATTAGTTTGAGGTGTTGCATTCGTTTGAGGTGTTGCATTATTTGAGGTGTTGCATTAGTTTGAGGTGTTGCATTGGTTTGATGGGTTGCATTAGTTTGAGGTGTTGCATGAGTTTGAGATGTTGCATTAGTTTGAGGTGTTGCATTAGATTGAGGTGCTGCATTAGTTTGAGGTGTTGCAGTAGTTTGAGGTGTTGCATTAGTTTGAGGTGTTGCATTAGTTTGAGGTGTTGCATTAGTTTGAGTTGCAGCCTTCGTTAGTGGGTTGCCTTTGTTTGAGGTTTCCCTCAGTTTGAGGGTTCCCTGAGTTTGAGGTGTTGCCTTAGTTTGAGGTGTTGCCTGAGTTTAAGGAGCTGCATCTGTTTGAGGGGCTGCCTTAGTTTCAGGTGTTACATTAGTTTGAGGTGTTGCCTTAGTTTGAGGTGTTGCATTGGTTTGAGGTGTTGCCTTCATTTGAGGTGTTGCCTTAGTTTGAGGGGCCGCCTTAGTTTGAGGGGCCGCCTTAGTTTGAGGTGTTGCCTGAGTATGAGGTGTTGCCTTTGATTGACGGTTTCCTTAGTTTGAGGTGTTGCATTAGTTTGAGGTGTTGCAGTAGTTTGAGGTGTTGCATTAGTTTGAGGTGTTGCATTAGTTTGAGGTGTTGCTTTAGTTTGAGTTGCAGCCTTCGTTAGTGGGTTGCCTTTGTTTGAGGGTTCCCTTTGTTTGAGGGTTCCCTTAGTTTGAGGGTTCCCTTAGTTTGAGGTGTTGCATTAGTTTGAGGTGTTGCCTTAGTTTAAGGGGCTGCATCTGTTTGAGGGGTTGCCGGAGTTTCAGGTGTTGCCTTAGTTTGAGGTGTTGCCTTAGTTTGAGGTGTTGCCTTAGTTTGAGGGTTCCATTAGTTTGACGGTTGCTTCAGTTTGAGGTGTTGCCTTACTTTGAGGTGTTGCCTCAGTTTGAGGTGTTGCCTTAGTTTAATGTGTTGCCTTAGTTTGAGGTGTTGCATTATTTTGATGTGTTGCATTATTTTGATGTGTTGCCTTAGTTTGAGGGGCTGCCTTAGTTTGAGGGGCTGCCTTAGTTTGAGGGGCTGCCTTAGTTTGAGGGGCCGCCTTCGTTTGTGGGGCCGCCTTAGTTTGAGGTGTTGCCTGAGTATGAGGTGTAGCCTTTGATTGACGGTTTCCTTAGTTTGAGGTGTTTCATTAGTTTGAGGTGTTGCATTAGTTTGAGGTGTTGCATTCGTTTGAGGTGTTGCATGAGTTTGAGGTGTTGCATTAGTTTGAGGTGTTGCATTAGTTTGAGGGGTTGTTTAGTTTGAGTTGCAGCCTTCGTTCGTGGGTTACCTTTGTTTGAGGGTTCCCTTAGTTTGAGGGTTCCCTTAGAGAGAGGTGTTGCCTGAGTTTGAGGTGTTGCCTTAGTTTAAGGGGCTGCATCTGTATGAGGGGTTGCCTTAGTTTCAGGTGTTGCCTTATTTTGAGGTGTTGCCATAGTTTGAGGTGTTGCCTTAGTTTGAGGTGTTGCCTTAGTTTGAGGGGCCGCCTGAGTTTGTGGGGCCGCCTTAGTTTGAGGTGTTGCCTGAGTATGAGGTGCTGCCTTTGATTGACGGTTTCCTTAGTTTGAGGTGTTTCATCAGTTTGAGGTGTTGCATTAGTTTGAGGTGTTGCACTGGTTTGAGGTGTTGCATTAGTTTGAGGTGTTGCCTTTGATTGACGGTTTCCTTAGTTTGAGGTGTTTCATTAGTTTGAGGTGTTGCATTAGTTTGAGGTGTTGCATTAGTTTGAGGTGTTGCATTAGTTTGAGGTGTTGCATTGGTTTGATGTATTGCATTAGTTTGAGGTGTTGCATGAGTTTGAGATGTTGCATTAGTTTGAGGTGTTGCATTAGATTGAGGTGTTGCATTAGTTTGAGGTGTTGCAGTAGTTTGAGGTGTTGCATTAGTTTGATGTGTTACATTAGTTTGAGGTGTTGCATTAGTTTGAGGTGTTGCATTAGTTTGAGTTGCAGCCTTCGTTAGTGGGTTGCCTTTGTTTGAGGTTTCCCTCAGTTTGAGGGTTCCCTTAGGTTGACGTGTTGCATGAGTTTGAGATGTTGCATTAGTTTGAGGTGTTGCATTAGATTGAGGTGTTGCATTAGATTGAGGTGTTGCATTAGTTTGAGGTGTTGCAGTAGTTTGAGGTGTTTCATTAGTTTGAGGTGTTGCATTCGTTTGAGGTGTTGCATTAGTTTGAGGTGTTGCATTAGTTTGAGGTGTTGCCTTTGATTGACGGTTTCCTTAGTTTGAGGTGTTTCATTAGTTTGAGGTGTTGCATTAGTTTGAGGTGTTGCATTAGTTTGAGGTGTTGCATTAGTTTGAGGTTTTGCATTGGTTTGATGGGTTGCATTTGTTTGAGGTGTTGCATGAGTTTGAGATGTTGCATTAGTTTGAGATGTTGCATTAGATTGAGGTGCTGCATTAGTTTGAGGTGTTGCAGTAGTTTGAGGTGTTGCATTAGTTTGAGGTGTTGCATTAGTTTGAGGTGTTGCATGAGTTTGAGGTGTTGCATTAGTTTGAGTTGCAGCCTTCGTTAGTGGGTTGCCTTTGTTTGAGGTTTCCCTCAGTTTGAGGGTTCCCTGAGTTTGAGGTGTTGCCTTAGTTTGAGGTGTTGCCTTAGTTTAAGGGGCTGCATCTGTTTGAGGGGCTGCCTTAGTTTCAGGTGTTACATTAGTTTGAGGTGTTGCCTTAGTTTGAGGTGTTGCATTGGTTTGAGGTGTTGCCTTCGTTTGAGGTGTTGCCTTAGTTTGAGGGGCCGCCTTAGTTTGAGGTGTTGCCTGAGTATGAGGTTTTGCCTTTGATTGACGGTTTCCTTAGTTTGAGGTGTTGCATTAGTTTGAGGTGTTGCAGTAGTTTGAGGTGTTGCATTAGTTTGAGGTGTTGCTTTAGTTTGAGTTGCAGCCTTCGTTAGTGGGTTGCCTTTGTTTGATGGTTCCCTTTGTTTGAGGGTTCCCTTAGTTTGAGGGTTCCCTTAGTTTGAGGTGTTGCATTAGTTTGAGGTGTTGCCTTAGTTTAAGGGGCTGCATCTGTTTGAGGGGTTGCCGGAGTTTCAGGTGTTGCCTTAGTTTGAGGTGTTGCCTTAATTTGAGGTGTTGCCTGAGTTTGAGGGTTTCATTAGTTTGACGGTTGCCTCAGTTTGAGGTGTTGCCTTACTTTGAGGTGTTGCCTTAGTTTGAGGTGTTGCCTTAGTTTAAGGTGTTGCATTAGTTTGAGGTGTTGCATTATTTTGATGTGTTGCATTATTTTGATGTGTTGCCTTAGTTTGAGGGGCTGCCTTAGTTTGAGGGGCTGCCTTAGTTTGAGGGGCTGCCTTAGTTTGAGGGGCCGCCTTCGTTTGAGGGGCCGCCTTAGTTTGAGGTGTTGCCTGAGTATGAGGTGTAGCCTTTGATTGACGGTTTCCTTAGTTTGAGGTGTTTCATTAGTTTGAGGTGTTGCATTAGTTTGAGGTGTTGCATTAGTTTGAGGTGTTGCATTAGTTTGAGGTGTTGCATTAGTTTGAGGTCTTGCATTAGTTTGAGGTGTTGCATGAGTTTGAGGTGTTGCATTAGTTTGAGGTGTTGCATCAGTTTGAGGGGTTGTTTAGTTTGAGTTGCAAACTTCGTTCGTGGGTTACCTTTGTTTGAGGGTTCCCTTAGTTTGAGGGTTCCCTTAGAGAGAGGTTTTGCCTGAGTTTGAGGTGTTGCCTTAGTTTAATGGGCTGCATCTGTTTGAGGGGTTGCCTTAGTTTCAGGTGTTGCCTTAGTTTGAGGTGTTGCCTTAGTTTGAGGTGTTGCATTGGTTTGAGGTGTTGCCTTAGTTTGAGGGGCCGCCTTAGTTTGAGGGGCCGCCTTAGTTTGAGGTGTTGCCTGAGTATGAGGTGTTGCCTTTGATTGACGGTTTCCTTAGTTTGAGGTGTTGCATTAGTTTGAGGAGTTGCATTAGTTTGAGGTGTTGCATTAGTTTGAAGTGTTGCTTTAGTTTGAGTTGCAGCCTTCGTTAGTGGGTTTCCTTTGTTTGAGGGTTCCCTTAGTTTGAGGGTTCCCTTAGTTTGAGGGTTCCCTTAGTTTGAGGTGTTGCATTAGTTTGAGGTGTTACCTTAGTTTAAGGGGCTGCATCTGTTTGAGGGGTTGCCTTAGTTTCAGGTGTTGCCTTATTTTGAGGTGTTGCCATAGTTTGAGGTGTTGCCTTAGTTTGAGGTGTTGCCTTAGTTTGAGGTGTTGCCTTAGTTTGAGGGGCCGCCTTAGTTTTTGGGTTCGCCTTAGTTTGAGGTGTTGCCTGAGTATGAGGTGCTGTCTTTGATTGACGGTTTCCTTAGTTTGAGGTGTTTCATTAGTTTGAGGTGTTGCATTAGTTTGAGGTGTTGCATTAGTTTGAGGTGTTGCCTTTGATTGACGGTTTCCTTAGTTTGAGGTGTTTCATTAGTTTGAGGTGTTGCATTAGTTTGAGGTGTTGCATTAGTTTGAGGTGTTGCATTGGTTTGATGTGTTGCATTAGTTTGAGGTGATGCATGAGTTTGAGATGTTGCATTAGTTTGAGGTGTTGCATTAGATTGAGGTGTTGCATTAGTTTGAGGTGTTGCAGTAGTTTGAGGTGTTGCAGTAGTTTGAGGTGTTGCATTAGTTTGAGGTGTTGCATTAGTTTGAGAAGTTGCATTAGTTTGAAGTGTTGCTTTAGTTTGAGTTGCAGCCTTCGTTAGTGGGTTTCCTTTGTTTGAGGGTTCCCTTAGTTTGAGGGTTCCCTTAGTTTGAGGTGTTGCCTTAGTTTAAGGTGTTGCATTAGTTTGAGGTGTTGCATTATTTTGATGTGTTGCATTATTTTGATGTGTTGCCTTAGTTTGAGGGGCTGCCTTAGTTTGAGGGGCTGCCTTAGTTTGAGGGGCTGCCTTAGTTTGAGGGGCGCCTTCGTTTGAGGGGCCGCCTTAGTTTGAGGTGTTGCCTGAGTATGAGGTGTAGCCTTTGATTGACGGTTTCCTTAGTTTGAGGTGTTTCATTAGTTTGAGGTGTTGCATTAGTTTGAGGTGTTGCATTAGTTTGAGGTGTTGCAATAGTTTGAGGTGTTGCATTAGTTTGAGGTCTTGCATTAGTTTGAGGTGTTGCATGAGTTTGAGGTGTTGCATTAGTTTGAGGTGTTGCATTAGTTTGAGGGGTTGTTTAGTTTGAGTTACAGCCTTCGTTCGTGGGTTACCTTTGTTTGAGGGTTCCCTTAGTTTGAGGGTTCCCTTAGAGAGAGGTGTTGCGTGAGTTTGAGGTGTTGCCTCAGTTTATGGGGCTGCATCTGTTTGAGGGGTTGCCTTAGTTTCAGGTGTTGCCTTAGTTTGAGGTGTTGCCTTAGTTTGAGGTGTTGCATTGGTTTGAGGTGTTGCCTTAGTTTGAGGTGTTGCCTTAGTTTGAGGGGCCGCCTTAGTTTGAGGTGTTGCCTGAGTATGAGGTGTTGCCTTTGATTGACGGTTTCCTTAGTTTGAGGTGTTGCATTAGTTTGAGGTGTTGCATTAGTTTGAGGAGTTGCATTAGTTTGAGGTGTTGCATTAGTTTGAAGTGTTGCTTTAGTTTGAGTTGCAGCCTTCGTTAGTGGGTTTCCTTTGTTTGAGGGTTCCCTTAGTTTGAGGGTTCCCTTAGTTTGAGGGTTCAATTAGTTTGAGGTGTTGCATTAGTTTGAGGTGTTGCCTTAGTTTAAGGGGCTGCATCTGTTTGAGGGGTTGCCTTAGTTTCAGGTGTTGCCTTATTTTGAGGTGTTGCCATAGTTTGAGGTGTTGCCTTAGTTTGAGGTGTTGCCTTAGTTTGAGGGGCTGCCTTAGTTTGTGGAGCCGCTTTAGTTTGAGGTGTTGCCTGAGCATGAGGTGCTGCCTTTGATTGACGGTTTCCTTAGTTTGAGGTGTTTCATTAGTTTGAGGTGTTGCATTAGTTTGAGGTGTTGCATTAGTTTGAGGTGTTGCCTTTGATTGACGGTTTCCTTAGTTTGAGGTGTTTCATTAGTTTGAGGTGTTGCATTAGTTTCAGGTGTTGCATTAGTTTGAGGTGTTGCATTGGTTTGATGTGTTGCATTAGTTTGAGGTGTTGCATGAGTTTGAGATGTTGCATTAGTTTGAGGTGTTGCATTAGATTGAGGTGTTGCATTAGTTTGAGGTGTTGCAGTAGTTTGAGGTGTTGCAGTAGTTTGAGGTGTTGCATTAGTTTGAGGTGTTGCATTAGTTTGAGAAGTTGCATTAGTTTGAGGTGTTGCATTAGTTTGAAGTGTTGCTTTAGTTTGAGTTGCAGCCTTCGTTAGTGGGTTTCCTTTGTTTGAGGGTTCCCTTAGTTTGAGGGTTCCCTTAGTTTGAGGTGTTGCATTAGTTTGAGGTGTTGCCTTAGTTTAAGGGGCTGCATCTGTATGAGGGGTTGCCGTAGTTTCAGGTGTTGCCTTCGTTTGAGGTGTTGCCTTAGTTTGAGGTGTTGCCTTAGTTTGAGGGTTCCATTACTTTGACGGTTGCCTCAGTTTGAGGTGTTGCCTTACTTTGAGGTGTTGCCTTAGTTTGAGGTGTTGCCTTAGTTTAAGGTGTTGCCTTAGTTTGAGGTGTTGCATTATTTTGATGTGTTGCATTATTTTTATGTGTTGCCTTAGTTTGAGGGGCTGCTTTAGTTTGAGGGGCTGCCTTAGTTTGAGGGGCTGCCTTAGTTTGAGGGGCCGCCTTCGTTTGAGGGGCCGCCTTAGTTTGAGGTGTTGCCTGAGTATGAGGTGTAGCCTTTGATTGACAGTTTCCTTAGTTTGAGGTGTTTCATTAGTTTGAGGTGTTGCATTAGTTTGAGGTGTTGCATGAGTTTGAGGTGTTGCATTAGTTTGAGGTGTTGCATTAGTTTCAGGTGTTGCATTAGTTTGAGGTGTTGCCTTAGTTTGAGGGGCCGCCTTAGTTTGAGGTGTTGCCTGAGTATGAGGTGTTGCCTTTGATTGACGGTTTCCTTAGTTTGAGGTGTTGCATTAGTTTGAGGTGTTGCATTAGTTTGAGGAGTTGCATTAGTTTGAGGTGTTGCATTAGTTTGAAGTGTTGCTTTAGTTTGAGTTGCAGCCTTCGTTAGTGGGTTTCCTTTGTTTGAGGGTTCCCTTAGTTTGAGGGTTCCCTTAGTTTGAGGGTTCAATTAGTTTGAGGTGTTGCATTAGTTTGAGGTGTTGCCTTAGTTTAAGGGGCTGCATCTGTTTGAGGGGTTGCCTTAGTTTCAGGTGTTGCCTTATTTTGAGGTGTTGCCATAGTTTGAGGTGTTGCCTTAGTTTGAGGTGTTGCCTTAGTTTGAGGGGCTGCCTTAGTTTGTGGAGCCGCTTTAGTTTGAGGTGTTGCCTGAGCATGAGGTGCTGCCTTTGATTGACGGTTTCCTTAGTTTGAGGTGTTTCATTAGTTTGAGGTGTTGCATTAGTTTGAGGTGTTGCATTAGTTTGAGGTGTTGCCTTTGATTGACGGTTTCCTTAGTTTGAGGTGTTTCATTAGTTTGAGGTGTTGCATTAGTTTCAGGTGTTGCATTAGTTTGAGGTGTTGCATTGGTTTGATGTGTTGCATTAGTTTGAGGTGTTGCATGAGTTTGAGATGTTGCATTAGTTTGAGGTGTTGCATTAGATTGAGGTGTTGCATTAGTTTGAGGTGTTGCAGTAGTTTGAGGTGTTGCAGTAGTTTGAGGTGTTGCATTAGTTTGAGGTGTTGCATTAGTTTGAGAAGTTGCATTAGTTTGAGGTGTTGCATTAGTTTGAAGTGTTGCTTTAGTTTGAGTTGCAGCCTTCGTTAGTGGGTTTCCTTTGTTTGAGGGTTCCCTTAGTTTGAGGGTTCCCTTAGTTTGAGGTGTTGCATTAGTTTGAGGTGTTGCCTTAGTTTAAGGGGCTGCATCTGTATGAGGGGTTGCCGTAGTTTCAGGTGTTGCCTTCGTTTGAGGTGTTGCCTTAGTTTGAGGTGTTGCCTTAGTTTGAGGGTTCCATTACTTTGACGGTTGCCTCAGTTTGAGGTGTTGCCTTACTTTGAGGTGTTGCCTTAGTTTGAGGTGTTGCCTTAGTTTAAGGTGTTGCCTTAGTTTGAGGTGTTGCATTATTTTGATGTGTTGCATTATTTTTATGTGTTGCCTTAGTTTGAGGGGCTGCTTTAGTTTGAGGGGCTGCCTTAGTTTGAGGGGCTGCCTTAGTTTGAGGGGCCGCCTTCGTTTGAGGGGCCGCCTTAGTTTGAGGTGTTGCCTGAGTATGAGGTGTAGCCTTTGATTGACAGTTTCCTTAGTTTGAGGTGTTTCATTAGTTTGAGGTGTTGCATTAGTTTGAGGTGTTGCATGAGTTTGAGGTGTTGCATTAGTTTGAGGTGTTGCATTAGTTTCAGGTGTTGCATTAGTTTGAGGTGTTGCAGTAGTTTGAGGTGTTGCATTAGTTTGAGGTGTTACATTAGTTTGAGGTGTTGCATTAGTTTGAGGTGTTGCATTAGTTTGAGTTGCAGCCTTCGTTAGTGGGTTGCCTTTGTTTGAGGTTTCCCTCAGTTTGAGCTTTCCCTTAGTTTGATGTGTTGCCTTAGTTTGAGGTGTTGCCTTAGTTTAAGGGGCTGCATCTGTTTGAGGGGCTGCCTTTGTTTCAGGTGTTACATTAGTTTGAGGTGTTGCCTTAGTTTGAGGTGTTGCATTGGTTTGAGGTGTTGCCTTTGATTGACGGTTTCCTTAGTTTGAGGTGTTGCATTAGTTTGAGGTGTTGCATTAGTTTGAGGTGTTGCATTAGTTTGAGGTGCTGCTTTAGTTTGAGTTTCAGCCTTCGTTAGTGGGTTGCCTTAGTTTGAGGGTTCCCTCAGTTTGAGGGTTCCCTTAGTTTGAGGGTTCCCTTAGTTTGAGGTGTTGCATTAGTTTGAGGTGTTGCCTTAGTTTAAGGGGCTGCATCTGTTTGAGGGGTTGCCTTAGTTTCAGGTGTTGCCTTATTTTGAGGTGTTGCCATAGTTTGAGGTGTTGCCTTAGTTTGAGGTGTTGCCTTATTTTGAGGGGCCGCCTTAGTTTGTGGGGCCGCCTTAGTTTGAGGTGTTGCCTGAGTATGAGGTGCTGCCTTTGATTGACGGTTTCCTTAGTTTGAGGTGTTTCATTAGTTTGAGGTGTTGCATTAGTTTGTTTATTGCATTAGTTTGAGGTGTTGCATTAGTTTGAGGTGTTGCCTTAGTTTAAGGGGCTGCATCTGTTTGAGGGGTTGCCTTTGTTTGAGGGTTCCCTTAGTTTGATGATTCCTTTAGTTTGAGGTGCTGCCTTAGTTTGAGGTGTTGCCTTAGTTTGATGTGTTGCATTATCTTGAGGTGTTGCCTTCGTTTGAGGTGTTGCATTAGTTTGAGGTGTTGCATTAGTTTGAGGTGTTGCATTAGTTTGAGGTGTTGCATTGGTTTGATGTGTTGCATTAGTTTGAGGTGTTGCATGAGTTTGAGATGTTGCATTAGTTTGAGGTGTTGCATTAGATTGAGGTGTTGCATTAGTTTGAGTTGCAGCCTTCGTTAGTGGGTTGCCTTTGTTTGAGGTTTCCCTCAGTTTGAGCTTTCCCTTAGTTTGATGTGTTGCCTTAGTTTGAGGTGTTGCATTAGTTTAAGGGGCTGCATCTGTTTGAGGGGCTGCCTTTGTTTCAGGTGTTACATTAGTTTGAGGTGTTGCCTTAGTTTGAGGTGTTGCATTGGTTTGAGGTGTTGCCTTTGATTGACGGTTTCCTTAGTTTGAGGTGTTGCATTAGTTTGAGGTGTTGCATTAGTTTGAGGTGTTGCATTAGTTTGAGGTGCTGCTTTAGTTTGAGTTTCAGCCTTCGTTAGTGGGTTGCCTTAGTTTGAGGGTTCCCTCAGTTTGAGGGTACCCTTAGTTTGAGGGTTCCCTTAGTTTGAGGTGTTGCATTAGTTTGAGGTGTTGCCTTAGTTTAAGGGGCTGCATCTGTTTGAGGGGTTGCCTTAGTTTCAGGTGTTGCCTTATTTTGAGGTGTTGCCATAGTTTGAGGTGTTGCCTTAGTTTGAGGTGTTGCCTTATTTTGAGGGGCCGCCTTAGTTTGTGGGGCCGCCTTAGTTTGAGGTGTTGCCTGAGTATGAGGTGCTGCCTTTGATTGACGGTTTCCTTAGTTTGAGGTGTTTCATTAGTTTGAGGTGTTGCATTAGTTTGTTTATTGCATTAGTTTGAGGTGTTGCATTAGTTTGAGGTGTTGCCTTAGTTTAAGGGGCTGCATCTGTTTGAGGGGTTGCCTTTGTTTGAGGGTTCCCTTAGTTTGATGATTCCTTTAGTTTGAGGTGCTGCCTTAGTTTGAGGTGTTGCCTTAGTTTGATGCGTTGCATTATCTTGAGGTGTTGCCTTCGTTTGAGGTGTTGCATTAGTTTGAGGTGATGCATTAGTTTGAGGTGTTGCATTAGTTTGAGGTGTTGCATTGGTTTGATGTGTTGCATTAGTTTGAGGTGTTGCATGAGTTTGAGATGTTGCATTAGTTTGAGGTGTTGCATTAGATTGAGGTGTTGCATTAGTTTGAGGTGTTGCAGTAGTTTGAGGTGTTGCAGTAGTTTGAGGTGTTGCATTAGTTTGAGGTGTTGCATTAGTTTGAGGAGTTGCTTTAGTTTGAGTTGCAGCCTTCGTTAGTGGGTTTCCTTTGTTTGAGGGTTCCTTAGTTTGAGGGTTCCCTTAGTTTGAGGGTTCCCTTAGTTTGAGGTGTTGCATTAGTTTGAGGTGTTGCCTTAGTTTAAGGGGCTGCATCTGTTTGAGGGGTTGCCTTAGTTTCAGGTGTTGGCTTATTTTGAGGTGTTGCCTTATTTTGAGGGGCCGCCTTAGTTTGTGGGGCCGCCTTAGTTTGAGGTGTTGCCTGAGTATGAGGTGCTGCCTTTGATTGACGGTTTCCTTAGTTTGAGGTGTTTCATTAGTTTGAGGTGTTGCATTAGTTTGAGGTGTTGCACTAGTTTGAGGTGTTGCAGTAGTTTGAGGTGTTGCCTTCGATTGACGGTTTCCTTAGTTTGAGGTGTTTCATTAGTTTGAGGTTTTGCATTAGTTTGAGGTGTTGCATTAGTTTGAGGTGTTGCATTAGTTTGAGGTGTTGCATTGGTTTGATGTGTTGCATTAGTTTGAGGTGTTGCATGAGTTTGAGATGTTGCATTAGTTTGAGGTGTTGCATTAGATTGAGGTGTTGCATTAGTTTGAGGTGTTGCAGTAGTTTGAGGTGTTGCATTAGTTTGAGGTGTTACATTAGTTTGAGGTGTTGCATTAGTTTGAGGTGTTGCATTAGTTTGAGTTGCAGCCTTCGTTAGTGGGTTGCCTTTGTTTGAGGTTTCCCTCAGTTTGAGGGTTCCCTTAGTTTGAGGTGTTGCCTTAGTTTGAGGTGTTGCCTTAGTTTAAGGGGCTGCATCTGTTTGAGGGGCTGCCTTAGTTTCAGGTGTTACATTAGTTTGAGGTGTTGCCTTAGTTTGAGGTGTTGCATTGGTTTGAGGTGTTGCCTTTGATTGACGGTTTCCTTAGTTTGAGGTGTTGCATTAGTTTGAGGTGTTGCATTAGTTTGAGGTGTTGCATTAGTTTGAGGTGCTGCTTTAGTTTGAGTTGCAGCCTTCGTTAGTGGGTTGCCTTTGTTTGAGGGTTCCCTCAGTTTGAGGGTTCCCTTAGTTTGAGGTGTTGCATTAGTTTGAGGTGTTGCCTTAGTTTAAGGGGCTGCATCTGTATGAGGGGTTGCCGTAGTTTCAGGTGTTGCCTTAGTTTGAGGTGTTGCCTTAGTTTGAGGTGTTGCAGTAGTTTGAGGTGTTGCATTAGTTTGAGGTGTTGCATTAGTTTGAGAAGTTGCATTAGTTTGAGGTGTTGCATTAGTTTGAAGTGTTGCTTTAGTTTGAGTTGCAGCCTTCGTTAGTGGGTTTCCTTTGTTTGAGGGTTCCCTTAGTTTGAGGGTTCCCTTAGTTTGAGGTGTTGCATTAGTTTGAGGTGTTGCCTTAGTTTAAGGGGCTGCATCTGTATGAGGGGTTGCCGTAGTTTCAGGTGTTGCCTTCGTTTGAGGTGTTGCCTTAGTTTGAGGTGTTGCCTTAGTTTGAGGGTTCCATTACTTTGACGGTTGCCTCAGTTTGAGGTGTTGCCTTACTTTGAGGTGTTGCCTTAGTTTGAGGTGTTGCCTTAGTTTAAGGTGTTGCCTTAGTTTGAGGTGTTGCATTATTTTGATGTGTTGCATTATTTTTATGTGTTGCCTTAGTTTGAGGGGCTGCTTTAGTTTGAGGGGCTGCCTTAGTTTGAGGGGCTGCCTTAGTTTGAGGGGCCGCCTTCGTTTGAGGGGCCGCCTTAGTTTGAGGTGTTGCCTGAGTATGAGGTGTAGCCTTTGATTGACAGTTTCCTTAGTTTGAGGTGTTTCATTAGTTTGAGGTGTTGCATTAGTTTGAGGTGTTGCATGAGTTTGAGGTGTTGCATTAGTTTGAGGTGTTGCATTAGTTTCAGGTGTTGCATTAGTTTGAGGTGTTGCAGTAGTTTGAGGTGTTGCATTAGTTTGAGGTGTTACATTAGTTTGAGGTGTTGCATTAGTTTGAGGTGTTGCATTAGTTTGAGTTGCAGCCTTCGTTAGTGGGTTGCCTTTGTTTGAGGTTTCCCTCAGTTTGAGCTTTCCCTTAGTTTGATGTGTTGCCTTAGTTTGAGGTGTTGCCTTAGTTTAAGGGGCTGCATCTGTTTGAGGGGCTGCCTTTGTTTCAGGTGTTACATTAGTTTGAGGTGTTGCCTTAGTTTGAGGTGTTGCATTGGTTTGAGGTGTTGCCTTTGATTGACGGTTTCCTTAGTTTGAGGTGTTGCATTAGTTTGAGGTGTTGCATTAGTTTGAGGTGTTGCATTAGTTTGAGGTGCTGCTTTAGTTTGAGTTTCAGCCTTCGTTAGTGGGTTGCCTTAGTTTGAGGGTTCCCTCAGTTTGAGGGTTCCCTTAGTTTGAGGGTTCCCTTAGTTTGAGGTGTTGCATTAGTTTGAGGTGTTGCCTTAGTTTAAGGGGCTGCATCTGTTTGAGGGGTTGCCTTAGTTTCAGGTGTTGCCTTATTTTGAGGTGTTGCCATAGTTTGAGGTGTTGCCTTAGTTTGAGGTGTTGCCTTATTTTGAGGGGCCGCCTTAGTTTGTGGGGCCGCCTTAGTTTGAGGTGTTGCCTGAGTATGAGGTGCTGCCTTTGATTGACGGTTTCCTTAGTTTGAGGTGTTTCATTAGTTTGAGGTGTTGCATTAGTTTGTTTATTGCATTAGTTTGAGGTGTTGCATTAGTTTGAGGTGTTGCCTTAGTTTAAGGGGCTGCATCTGTTTGAGGGGTTGCCTTTGTTTGAGGGTTCCCTTAGTTTGATGATTCCTTTAGTTTGAGGTGCTGCCTTAGTTTGAGGTGTTGCCTTAGTTTGATGTGTTGCATTATCTTGAGGTGTTGCCTTCGTTTGAGGTGTTGCATTAGTTTGAGGTGTTGCATTAGTTTGAGGTGTTGCATTAGTTTGAGGTGTTGCATTGGTTTGATGTGTTGCATTAGTTTGAGGTGTTGCATGAGTTTGAGATGTTGCATTAGTTTGAGGTGTTGCATTAGATTGAGGTGTTGCATTAGTTTGAGTTGCAGCCTTCGTTAGTGGGTTGCCTTTGTTTGAGGTTTCCCTCAGTTTGAGCTTTCCCTTAGTTTGATGTGTTGCCTTAGTTTGAGGTGTTGCCTTAGTTTAAGGGGCTGCATCTGTTTGAGGGGCTGCCTTTGTTTCAGGTGTTACATTAGTTTGAGGTGTTGCCTTAGTTTGAGGTGTTGCATTGGTTTGAGGTGTTGCCTTTGATTGACGGTTTCCTTAGTTTGAGGTGTTGCATTAGTTTGAGGTGTTGCATTAGTTTGAGGTGTTGCATTAGTTTGAGGTGCTGCTTTAGTTTGAGTTTCAGCCTTCGTTAGTGGGTTGCCTTAGTTTGAGGGTTCCCTCAGTTTGAGGGTACCCTTAGTTTGAGGGTTCCCTTAGTTTGAGGTGTTGCATTAGTTTGAGGTGTTGCCTTAGTTTAAGGGGCTGCATCTGTTTGAGGGGTTGCCTTAGTTTCAGGTGTTGCCTTATTTTGAGGTGTTGCCATAGTTTGAGGTGTTGCCTTAGTTTGAGGTGTTGCCTTATTTTGAGGGGCCGCCTTAGTTTGTGGGGCCGCCTTAGTTTGAGGTGTTGCCTGAGTATGAGGTGCTGCCTTTGATTGACGGTTTCCTTAGTTTGAGGTGTTTCATTAGTTTGAGGTGTTGCATTAGTTTGTTTATTGCATTAGTTTGAGGTGTTGCATTAGTTTGAGGTGTTGCCTTAGTTTAAGGGGCTGCATCTGTTTGAGGGGTTGCCTTTGTTTGAGGGTTCCCTTAGTTTGATGATTCCTTTAGTTTGAGGTGCTGCCTTAGTTTGAGGTGTTGCCTTAGTTTGATGCGTTGCATTATCTTGAGGTGTTGCCTTCGTTTGAGGTGTTGCATTAGTTTGAGGTGATGCATTAGTTTGAGGTGTTGCATTAGTTTGAGGTGTTGCATTGGTTTGATGTGTTGCATTAGTTTGAGGTGTTGCATGAGTTTGAGATGTTGCATTAGTTTGAGGTGTTGCATTAGATTGAGGTGTTGCATTAGTTTGAGGTGTTGCAGTAGTTTGAGGTGTTGCAGTAGTTTGAGGTGTTGCATTAGTTTGAGGTGTTGCATTAGTTTGAGGAGTTGCTTTAGTTTGAGTTGCAGCCTTCGTTAGTGGGTTTCCTTTGTTTGAGGGTTCCTTAGTTTGAGGGTTCCCTTAGTTTGAGGGTTCCCTTAGTTTGAGGTGTTGCATTAGTTTGAGGTGTTGCCTTAGTTTAAGGGGCTGCATCTGTTTGAGGGGTTGCCTTAGTTTCAGGTGTTGGCTTATTTTGAGGTGTTGCCTTATTTTGAGGGGCCGCCTTAGTTTGTGGGGCCGCCTTAGTTTGAGGTGTTGCCTGAGTATGAGGTGCTGCCTTTGATTGACGGTTTCCTTAGTTTGAGGTGTTTCATTAGTTTGAGGTGTTGCATTAGTTTGAGGTGTTGCACTAGTTTGAGGTGTTGCAGTAGTTTGAGGTGTTGCCTTCGATTGAAGGTTTCCTTAGTTTGAGGTGTTTCATTAGTTTGAGGTTTTGCATTAGTTTGAGGTGTTGCATTAGTTTGAGGTGTTGCATTAGTTTGAGGTGTTGCATTGGTTTGATGTGTTGCATTAGTTTGAGGTGTTGCATGAGTTTGAGATGTTGCATTAGTTTGAGGTGTTGCATTAGATTGAGGTGTTGCATTAGTTTGAGGTGTTGCAGTAGTTTGAGGTGTTGCATTAGTTTGAGGTGTTACATTAGTTTGAGGTGTTGCATTAGTTTGAGGTGTTGCATTAGTTTGAGTTGCAGCCTTCGTTAGTGGGTTGCCTTTGTTTGAGGTTTCCCTCAGTTTGAGGGTTCCCTTAGTTTGAGGTGTTGCCTTAGTTTGAGGTGTTGCCTTAGTTTAAGGGGCTGCATCTGTTTGAGGGGCTGCCTTAGTTTCAGGTGTTACATTAGTTTGAGGTGTTGCCTTAGTTTGAGGTGTTGCATTGGTTTGAGGTGTTGCCTTTGATTGACGGTTTCCTTAGTTTGAGGTGTTGCATTAGTTTGAGGTGTTGCATTAGTTTGAGGTGTTGCATTAGTTTGAGGTGCTGCTTTAGTTTGAGTTGCAGCCTTCGTTAGTGGGTTGCCTTTGTTTGAGGGTTCCCTCAGTTTGAGGGTTCCCTTAGTTTGAGGTGTTGCATTAGTTTGAGGTGTTGCCTTAGTTTAAGGGGCTGCATCTGTATGAGGGGTTGCCGTAGTTTCAGGTGTTGCCTTAGTTTGAGGTGTTGCCTTAGTTTGAGGTGTTGCCTTAGTTTGAGGGTTCCATTAGTTTGAAGGTTGCCTCAGTTTGAGGTGTTGCCTTACTTTGAGGTGTTGCCTTAGTTTGAGGTGTTGCCTTAGTTTAAGGTGTTGCCTTAGTTTGAGGTGTTGCATTATTTTGATGTGTTGCATTATTTTGATGTGTTGCCTTAGTTTGAGGGGCTGCTTTAGTTTGAGGGGCTGCCTTAGTTTGAGGGGCTGCCTTAGTTTGAGGGGCCGCCTTCGTTTGAGGGGCCGCCTTAGTTTGAGGTGTTGCCTGAGTATGAGGTGTAGCCTTTGATTGACGGTTTCCTTAGTTTGAGGTGTTTCATTAGTTTGAGGTGTTGCATTAGTTTGAGGTGTTGCATTAGTTTGAGGTGTTGCATTAGTTTGAGGTGTTGCATGAGTTTGAGGTGTTGCATTACTTTGAGGTGTTGCATTAGGTTGAGGTGTTGCATTAGTTTGAGGTGTTGCATGAGTTTGAGGTGTTGCATTAGTTTGAGGTGTTGCATTAGTTTGAGGGGTTGTTTAGTTTGAGTTGCAGCCTTCGTTCGTGGGTTGCCTTTGTTTGAGGGTTCCGTTAGTTTGAGGGTTCCCTTAGTTACAGGTGTTGCCTGAGTTTGAGGTGTTGCCTTAGTTTAAGGGGCTGCATCTTTTTGAGGGGTTGCCTTTGTTTCAAAGTGTTGCCTTAGTTTGAGGTGTTGCCTTAGTTTGAGGTGTTGCATTGGTTTGAGGTGTTGCCTTAGTTTGAGGTGTTGCCTTAGTTTGAGGGGCCGCCTTAGTATGAGGGCCGCCTTAGTTTGAGGTGTTGCATTAGTTTGAGGTGCTGCTTTAGTTTAAGGGGCTGCATCTGTTTGAGGGGCTGCCTTAGTTTCAGGTGTTACAGTAGTTTGAGGTGTTGCCTTAGTTTGAGGTGTTGCATTGGTTTGAGGTGTTGCCTTTGATTGACGGTTTCCTTAGTTTGAGGTGTTGCATTAGTTTGAGGTGTTGCATTAGTTTGAGGTGTTGCATTAGTTTGAGGTGTTGCATTAGTTTGAGGTGCTGCTTTAGTTTGAGTTGCAGCCTTCGTTAGTGGGTTGCCTTTGTTTGAGGGTTCCCTCAGTTTGAGGGTTCCCTTAGTTTGAGGTGTTGCATTAGTTTGAGGTGTTGCCTTAGTTTAAGGGGCTGCATCTGTATGAGGGGTTGCCGTAGTTTCAGGTGTTGCCTTAGTTTGAGGTGTTGCCTTAGTTTGAGGGTTCCATTAGTTTGACGGTTGCCTCAGTTTGAGGTGTTGCCTTACTTTGAGGTGTTGCCTTAGTTTGAGGTGTTGCCTTAGTTTAAGGTGTTGCCTTAGTTTGAGGTGTTGCATTATTTTGATGTGTTGCATTATTTTGATGTGTTGCCTTAGTTTGAGGGGCTGCTTTAGTTTGAGGGGCTGCCTTAGTTTGAGGGGCTGCCTTAGTTTGAGGGGCCGCCTTCGTTTGAGGGGCCGCCTTAGTTTGAGGTGTTGCCTGAGTATGAGGTGTAGCCTTTGATTGACGGTTTCCTTAGTTTGAGGTGTTTCATTAGTTTGAGGTGTTGCATTAGTTTGAGGTGTTGCATTAGTTTGAGGTGTTGCATTAGTTTGAGGTGTTGCATGAGTTTGAGGTGTTGCATTACTTTGAGGTGTTGCATTAGGTTGAGGTGTTGCATTAGTTTGAGGTGTTGCATGAGTTTGAGGTGTTGCATTAGTTTGAGGTGTTGCATTAGTTTGAGGGGTTGTTTAGTTTGAGTTGCAGCCTTCGTTCGTGGGTTGCCTTTGTTTGAGGGTTCCGTTAGTTTGAGGGTTCCCTTAGTTACAGGTGTTGCCTGAGTTTGAGGTGTTGCCTTAGTTTAAGGGGCTGCATCTTTTTGAGGGGTTGCCTTTGTTTCAAAGTGTTGCCTTAGTTTGAGGTGTTGCCTTAGTTTGAGGTGTTGCATTGGTTTGAGGTGTTGCCTTAGTTTGAGGTGTTGCCTTAGTTTGAGGGGCCGCCTTAGTATGAGGGCCGCCTTAGTTTGAGGTGTTGCATTAGTTTGAGGTGCTGCTTTAGTTTGAGTTGCAGCCTTCGTTAGTGGGTTGCCTTTGTTTGAGGGTTCCCTCAGTTTGAGGGTTCCCTTAGTTTGAGGTGTTGCATTAGTTTGAGGTGTTGCCTTAGTTTAAGGGGCTGCATCTGTATGAGGGGTTGCCGTAGTTTCAGGTGTTGCCTTAGTTTGAGGTGTTGCCTTAGTTTGAGGTGTTGCCTTAGTTTGAGGGTTCCATTAGTTTGACGGTTGCCTCAGTTTGAGGTGTTGCCTTACTTTGAGGTGTTGCCTTAGTTTTAGGTGTTGCCTTAGTTTAAGGTGTTGCCTTAGTTTGAGGTGTTGCATTATTTTGATGTGTTGCATTATTTTGATGTGTTGCCTTAGTTTGAGGGGCTGCTTTAGTTTGAGGGGCTGCCTTAGTTTGAGGGGCTGCCTTAGTTTGAGGGGCCGCCTTCGTTTGAGGGGCCGCCTTAGTTTGAGGTGTTGCCTGTGTATGAGGTGTAGCCTTTGATTGACGGTTTCCTTAGTTTGAGGTGTTTCATTAGTTTGAGGTGTTGCATTAGTTTGAGGTGTTGCATTAGTTTGAGGTGTTGCATTAGTTTGAGGTGTTGCATGAGTTTGAGGTGTTGCATTACTTTGAGGTGTTGCATTAGGTTGAGGTGTTGCATTAGTTTGAGGTGTTGCATGAGTTTGAGGTGTTGCATTAGTTTGAGGTGTTGCATTAGTTTGAGGGGTTGTTTAGTTTGAGTTGCAGCCTTCGTTCGTGGGTTGCCTTTGTTTGAGGGTTCCGTTAGTTTGAGGGTTCCCTTAGTTACAGGTGTTGCCTGAGTTTGAGGTGTTGCCTTAGTTTAAGGGGCTGCATCTTTTTGAGGGGTTGCCTTTGTTTCAAAGTGTTGCCTTAGTTTGAGGTGTTGCCTTAGTTTGAGGTGTTGCATTGGTTTGAGGTGTTGCCTTAGTTTGAGGTGTTGCCTTAGTTTGAGGGGCCGCCTTAGTATGAGGGCCGCCTTAGTTTGAGGTGTTGCATTAGTTTGAGGTGCTGCTTTAGTTTAAGGGGCTGCATCTGTTTGAGGGGCTGCCTTAGTTTCAGGTGTTACATTAGTTTGAGGTGTTGCCTTAGTTTGAGGTGTTGCATTGGTTTGAGGTGTTGCCTTTGATTGACGGTTTCCTTAGTTTGAGGTGTTGCATTAGTTTGAGGTGTTGCATTAGTTTGAGGTGTTGCATTAGTTTGAGGTGTTGCATTAGTTTGAGGTGCTGCTTTAGTTTGAGTTGCAGCCTTCGTTAGTGGGTTGCCTTTGTTTGAGGGTTCCCTCAGTTTGAGGCTTCCCTTAGTTTGAGGTGTTGCATTAGTTTGAGGTGTTGCCTTAGTTTAAGGGGCTGCATCTGTATGAGGGGTTGCCGTAGTTTCAGGTGTTGCCTTAGTTTGAGGTGTTGCCTTAGTTTGAGGTGTTGCCTTAGTTTGAGGGTTCCATTAGTTTGACGGTTGCCTCAGTTTGAGGTGTTGCCTTACTTTGAGGTGTTGCCTTAGTTTGAGGTGTTGCCTTAGTTTAAGGTGTTGCCTTAGTTTGAGGTGTTGCATTATTTTGATGTGTTGCATTATTTTGATGTGTTGCCTTAGTTTGAGGGGCTGCTTTAGTTTGAGGGGCTGCCTTAGTTTGAGGGGCTGCCTTAGTTTGAGGGGCCGCCTTCGTTTGAGGGGCCGCCTTAGTTTGAGGTGTTGCCTGAGTATGAGGTGTAGCCTTTGATTGACGGTTTCCTTAGTTTGAGGTGTTTCATTAGTTTGAGGTGTTGCATTAGTTTGAGGTGTTGCATTAGTTTGAGGTGTTGCATTAGTTTGAGGTGTTGCATGAGTTTGAGGTGTTGCATTACTTTGAGGTGTTGCATTAGGTTGAGGTGTTGCATTAGTTTGAGGTGTTGCATGAGTTTGAGGTGTTGCATTAGTTTGAGGTGTTGCATTAGTTTGAGGGGTTGTTTAGTTTGAGTTGCAGCCTTCGTTCGTGGGTTGCCTTTGTTTGAGGGTTCCGTTAGTTTGAGGGTTCCCTTAGTTACAGGTGTTGCCTGAGTTTGAGGTGTTGCCTTAGTTTAAGGGGCTGCATCTTTTTGAGGGGTTGCCTTTGTTTCAAAGTGTTGCCTTAGTTTGAGGTGTTGCCTTAGTTTGAGGTGTTGCATTGGTTTGAGGTGTTGCCTTAGTTTGAGGTGTTGCCTTAGTTTGAGGGGCCGCCTTAGTATGAGGGCCGCCTTAGTTTGAGGTGTTGCATTAGTTTGAGGTGCTGCTTTAGTTTGAGTTGCAGCCTTCGTTAGTGGGTTGCCTTTGTTTGAGGGTTCCCTCAGTTTGAGGGTTCCCTTAGTTTGAGGTGTTGCATTAGTTTGAGGTGTTGCCTTAGTTTAAGGGGCTGCATCTGTATGAGGGATTGCCGTAGTTTCAGGTGTTGCCTTAGTTTGAGGTGTTGCCTTAGTTTGAGGTGTTGCCTTAGTTTGAGGGTTCCATTAGTTTGACGGTTGCCTCAGTTTGAGGTGTTGCCTTACTTTGAGGTGTTGCCTTAGTTTGAGGTGTTGCCTTAGTTTAAGGTGTTGCCTTAGTTTGAGGTGTTGCATTATTTTGATGTGTTGCATTATTTTGATGTGTTGCCTTAGTTTGAGGGGCTGCTTTAGTTTGAGGGGCTGCCTTAGTTTGAGGGGCTGCCTTAGTTTGAGGGGCCGCCTTCGTTTGAGGGGCCGCCTTAGTTTGAGGTGTTGCCTGTGTATGAGGTGTAGCCTTTGATTGACGGTTTCCTTAGTTTGAGGTGTTTCATTAGTTTGAGGTGTTGCATTAGTTTGAGGTGTTGCATTAGTTTGAGGTGTTGCATTAGTTTGAGGTGTTGCATGAGTTTGAGGTGTTGCATTACTTTGAGGTGTTGCATTAGGTTGAGGTGTTGCATTAGTTTGAGGTGTTGCATGAGTTTGAGGTGTTGCATTAGTTTGAGGTGTTGCATTAGTTTGAGGGGTTGTTTAGTTTGAGTTGCAGCCTTCGTTCGTGGGTTGCCTTTGTTTGAGGGTTCCGTTAGTTTGAGGGTTCCCTTAGTTACAGGTGTTGCCTGAGTTTGAGGTGTTGCCTTAGTTTAAGGGGCTGCATCTTTTTGAGGGGTTGCCTTTGTTTCAAAGTGTTGCCTTAGTTTGAGGTGTTGCCTTAGTTTGAGGTGTTGCATTGGTTTGAGGTGTTGCCTTAGTTTGAGGTGTTGCCTTAGTTTGAGGGGCCGCCTTAGTATGAGGGCCGCCTTAGTTTGAGGTGTTGCCTGAGTATGAGGTGTTGCCTTTGATTGACGGTTTCCTTAGTTTGAGGTGTTGCATTAGTTTGAAGTGTTGCATTAGTTTGAGGTGTTGCTTTAGTTTGAGTTGCAGCCTTCGTTAGTGGATTGCCTTTGTTTGAGGGTTCCCTTAGTTTGAGGGTTCCCTTAGTTTGAGGGTTCCCTTAGTTTGAGGTGTTGCATTAGTTTGAGGGTTCCCTTAGTTTGAGGGTTCCCTTAGTTTGAGGTGTTGCATTAGTTTGAGGTGTTGCCTTAGTTTAAGGGGCTGCATCTGTTTGAGGGGTTGCCTTAGTTTCAGGTGTTGCCTTCATTTGAGGTGTTGCCATAGTTTGAGGTGTTGCCTTAGTTTGATGTGTTGCCTTATTTTGAGGGGCCGCCTTAGTTTGATGGGCCGCCTTAGTTTGAGGTGTTGCCTGAGTATGAGGTGCTGCCTTTGATTGACGGTTTCCTTAGTTTGAGGAGTTGCATTAGTTTGAGGTGTTGCATTAGTTTGAGGTGTTGCCTTAGTTTAAGGGGCTGCATCTGTTTGAGGGGTTGCCTTTGTTTGAGGGTTCCCTTAGTTTGATGATTCCTTTAGTTTGAGGTGCTGCCTTAGTTTGAGGTGTTGCCTTAGTTTGATGTGTTGCATTAGTTTAAGGTGTTGCCTTAGTTTGAGGTGTTGCATTATTTTGATGTGTTGCATTATTTTGATGTGTTGCCTTAGTTTGAGGGGCTGCTTTAGTTTGAGGGGCTGCCTTAGTTTGAGGGGCTGCCTTAGTTTGAGGGGCCGCCTTCGTTTGAGGGGCCGCCTTAGTTTGAGGTGTTGCCTGAGTATGAGGTGTAGCCTTTGATTGACGGTTTCCTTAGTTTGAGGTGTTTCATTAGTTTGAGGTGTTGCATTAGTTTGAGGTGTTGCATTAGTTTGAGGTGTTGCATTAGTTTGAGGTGTTGCATTAGTTTGAGGTGTTGCATGAGTTTGAGGTGTTGCATTACTTTGAGGTGTTGCATTAGGTTGAGGTGTTGCATTAGTTTGAGGTGTTGCATGAGTTTGAGGTGTTGCATTAGTTTGAGGTGTTGCATTAGTTTGAGGGGTTGTTTAGTTTGAGTTGCAGCCTTCGTTCGTGGGTTGCCTTTGTTTGAGGGTTCCGTTAGTTTGAGGGTTCCCTTAGTTACAGGTGTTGCCTGAGTTTGAGGTGTTGCCTTAGTTTAAGGGGCTGCATCTTTTTGAGGGGTTGCCTTTGTTTCAAAGTGTTGCCTTAGTTTGAGGTGTTGCCTTAGTTTGAGGTGTTGCATTGGTTTGAGGTGTTGCCTTAGTTTGAGGTGTTGCCTTAGTTTGAGGGGCCGCCTTAGTATGAGGGCCGCCTTAGTTTGAGGTGTTGCCTGAGTATGAGGTGTTGCCTTTGATTGACGGTTTCCTTAGTTTGAGGTGTTGCATTAGTTTGAAGTGTTGCATTAGTTTGAGGAGTTGCATTAGTTTGAGGTGTTGCATTAGTTTGAGGTGTTGCTTTAGTTTGAGTTGCAGCCTTCGTTAGTGGATTGCCTTTGTTTGAGGGTTCCCTTAGTTTGAGGGTTCCCTTAGTTTGAGGGTTCCCTTAGTTTGAGGTGTTGCATTAGTTTGAGGGTTCCCTTAGTTTGAGGGTTCCCTTAGTTTGAGGTGTTGCATTAGTTTGAGGTGTTGCCTTAGTTTAATGGGCTGCATCTGTTTGAGGGGTTGCCTTAGTTTCAGGTGTTGCCTTCATTTGATGTGTTGCCATAGTTTGAGGTGTTGCCTTACTTTGATGTGTTGCCTTAGTTTGAGGGGCCGCCTTAGTTTGATGGGCCGCCTTAGTTTGAGGTGTTGCCTGAGTATGAGGTGCTGCCTTTGATTGACGGTTTCCTTAGTTTGAGGAGTTGCATTAGTTTGAGGTGTTGCATTAGTTTGAGGTGTTGCCTTAGTTTAAGGGGCTGCATCTGTTTGAGGGGTTGCCTTTGTTTGAGGGTTCCCTTAGTTTGATGATTCCTTTAGTTTGAGGTGCTGCCTTAGTTTGAGGTGTTGCCTTAGTTTGATGTGTTGCATTATCTTGAGGTGTTGCCTTCGTTTGAGGTGTTGCATTAGTTTGAGGTGTTGCATTAGTTTGAGGTGTTGCATCAGTTTGAGGGGTTGCATTGGTTTGAGGTGTTGCCTCAGTTTGAGGTTTTACCTTAGTTTGAGGATTTGCCTTAGTTTGAGGTTTTGCATTCGTTCGAGGGTCGCCTTTGTTTGTGGTTCTGCCTTTGTTTGACGTGCTGCTTTTGTTTGAGGTGTTGCCTGAGTATGAGGTGTTGCCTTTGATTGAAGGTTTCCTTAGTTTGAGGTGT
Organism: Heterodontus francisci; assembly: GCF_036365525.1. NCBI lineage: Eukaryota > Metazoa > Chordata > Chondrichthyes > Heterodontiformes > Heterodontidae > Heterodontus > Heterodontus francisci. Next base: position 3,918,568 of record NW_027141655.1, on the reverse strand, counting down.
TGCATTAGTTTGAGGTGTTGCATTAGTTTGAGGTGTTGCATTAGTTTGAGGTGTTGCATTAGTTTGAGGTGTTGCATGAGTTTGAGGTGTTGCATTAGTTTGAGGTGTTGCATTAGTTTGAAGTGTTGCATTAGTTTGAGGTGTTGCATTAGTTTGATGTGTTGCCTTAGTTTGAGGTGTTGCCTTAGTATGAGGTGATGCATTAGTTTGAGGTGTTGCATTAGTTTGATTTGTTGAATTAGTTTGATGTTTAGCATAAGTTTGATGTGTTGCCTTAGTTTGAGGTGTTGCCTCATTTTGAGGTGTTGCCTTAGTTTAAGGGTTGCCTTAGTTTGAGTGTTGCCTTAGTTTGAGGTGTTGCCTTCGACTGAGGTGTTGCTTTAGTTTGAGGTGTTGCATTAGTTTGAGGGTTCCATTAGATTGAGGGTTCCATTAGTTTGACGGTTGCCTTACTTTGAAATGTAGCCTTAGTTTGAGGTGTTGCCTCAGTTTGAGGTGTTGCCTTAGTTTGATGTGTTGCATTATTTTGAGGTGTTGCCTTAGTTTGAGGATTTGCCTTAGTTTGAGGTGTTGCATTAGTTTGAGGTGTTGCATTAGTTTGAGTTGTTGCATTAGTTTGAGCTGTTGCCTTAGTTTGAGGTGTTGCCTTAGTTTGAGGTGTTGACTTAGTTTGAGGTTTTGCCTTAGTTTGAGGATTTGCCTTAGTTTGAGGTTTTGCATTAGTTTTAGGGTTGCCTTTGTTTGTGGTGCTGCCTTTGTTTGAGATGCTGCCTTTGTTTGAGGTGCTGCGTTTGTTTGAGGTGTTGCCTGAGTATGAGGTGTTGCATTAGTTTGGGGTGTTGCATTAGTTTGAGGTGTTGCATTAGTTTGAGATGTTGCATGAGTTTGAGGTGTTGCATTAGTTTGAGGTGTTGCATTACTTTGAGGTGCTGCATTAGCTTGAGGTATTGCTTTAGTTTGAGTTGCAGCCTTCGTTAGTGGTTTGCCTTTGTTTGAGGGTTCCTTTAGTTTGAGGTGCTGCCTTAGTTTGAGGTGTTGCCTTAGTTTCAGGTGTTGCATTAGTTTGAGGTGTTCCCTTAGTTTGAGGTGTTGCCTTAGTTTGAGGTGTTGCCTTCGTTTGAGGTGTTGCCTTAGTTTGAGGGTCCGCCTTAGATTGAGGGCCGCCTTAGTTTGAGGTGTTGCCTGAGTATGAGGTGTTGCCTTTGATTGACGGTTTCCTTAGTTTGAGGTGTTGCATTAGTTTGAGGTGTTGCATTAGTTTGAGTTGCAGCCTTCGTTAGTGGGTTGCCTTTGTTTGAGGGTTCCCTTAGTTTGAGGGTTCCCTTAGTTTGAGGGTTCCCTTAGTTTGAGGTGTTGCCTTAGTTTGAGGTGTTGCCTGAATTTAAGGGGCTGCATCTGTATGAGGGGTTGCCATAGTTTCAGGTGTTGCATTAGTTTGAGGTGTTGCCTTAGTTTGAGATGTTGCCTTAGTTTGAGGTGTTGCCTTAGTTTGAGGGGCCGCCTTAGTTTGAGGGGCCGCCTTAGTTTGAGGTGTTGCCTGAGTATGAGATGTTGCCTTTGATTTACGGTTTCCTTAGTTTGAGGTGTTGCATTAGTTTGAGGTTTTGCATTAGTTTGAGATGTTGCTTTAGTTTGAGTTGCAGCCTTCGTTAGTGGGTTGCCTTTGTTTGAGGGTTCCCTTAGCTTGAGGGTTCCCTGAGTTTGAGGGTTCCCTTAGTTTGAGGTGTTGCATTAGTTTGAGGTATTGCCTTAGTTTAAGGGGCTGCATCTGTTTGAGGGGTTGCCTTAGTTTTAGGTGTTGCATTAGTTTGAGGTGTTGCCTTAGTTTGAGGTGTTGCCTTAGTTTGAGGTGTAGCCTTAGTTTGAGGGGCCGCCTTAGTTTGAGGGGCCACCTTAGTTTGAGGTGTTGCCTGAGTATGAGGTGTTGCCTTTGATTGACGGTTTCCTTAGTTTGAGGAGTTGCATTAGTTTGAGGTGTTGCATTAGTTTGAGGTGTTGCTTTAGTTTGAGTTGCAGCCTTCGTTATTGGGTTGCCTTTGGTTGAGGGTTCCCTTAGTTTGAGGGTTCCCTTAATTTGAGGGTTCCCTTAGTTTGAGGTGTTGCCTTAGTTTGAGGTGTTGCCTTAGTTTAAGGGGATGCATCTGTTTGAGGGGTTGCCTTAGTTTCAGGTGTTGAATTAGTTTGAGGTGTTGCCTGAGTTTGAGGTGTTGCCTTAGTTTGACGTGTTGCCTTAGTTTGAGGTTTGCCTTAGTTTTAGACATTGCTTAGTTTGATGGGAGCATTTATTTGAGGTTTTGCATTAGTTTGAGGTGTTGCATTAGTTTGAGGTGTTGCATTAGTTTGAGGTGTTGCATTAGTTTGATGTGTTGCCTTAGTTTGAGGTGTTGCCTTAGTTTGAGGTTTTGCATTAGTTCTAGGGTCGCCTTTGTTTGAGGTTCTGCCTTTGTTTGAGATGCTGCCTTTGTTTGACGTGCTGCTTTTGTTTGAGTTGTTGCCTGACTATGAGGTGTTGCCTTTGATTGAAGGTTTCCTTAGTTTAAGGTGTTGCATTAGTTTGAGGTGTTGCATTAGTTTGAGGTGTTGCATTAGTTTGAGGAGTTGCATTAGTTTGAGGAGTTGCATGAGTTTGAGGTGTTGCATTAGTTTGAGGTGTTGCATTAGTTTGATGTGTTGCATTAGTTTGAGGTGTTGCATTAGTTTGAGGTGTTGCATTAGTTTGAGGTGTTGCATTATTTTGATGTGTTGCCTTAGTTTGAGGTGTTGCCTTAGTATGAGGTGTTGCATTAGTTTGAGGTGTTGCATTAGTTTGAGTTGTTGCATTAGTTTGATGTGTAGCATAAGTTTGAGGTGTTGCCTTAGTTTGAGGTGTTGCCTCAGTTTGAGGTGTTGCCTTAGTTTCAGGGTTGCCTTAGTTTGAGGTGTTGCCTTAGTTTGAGGTGTTGCCTTAGTCTGAGGTGTTGCTTTAGTTTGAGGTGTTGCATTAGTTTGAGGGTTCCATTAGATTGAGGGTTCTATTAGTTTGACGGTTGCCTTAGTTTGAAATGTTGCCTTAGTTTGAGGTGTTGCCTCAGTTTGAGGTGTTGCCTTAGTTTGATGTGTTGCATTATTTTGAGGTGTTGCCATAGTTTGAGGTGTTACAATAGTTTGAGGTGTTGCATTAGTTTGAGTTGTTGCATTAGTTTGAGCTGTTGCCTTAGTTTGAGGTGTTGCCTTAGTTTGAGGTGTTGCCTTAGTTTGAGGTTTTGCCTTAGTTTGAGGATTTGCCTTTGTTTGAGGTTTTGCATTAGTTTTAGGGTTGCCTTTGTTTGAGGTGCTGCCTTTGTTTGAGATGCTGCCTTTGTTTGAGGTGCTGCCTTTGTTTGAGGTGTTGCCTGAGTATGAGGTGTTGCCTTTGATTGACGGTTTCCTTAGTTTAAGGTGTTGCATTAGTTTGGGGTGTTGCATTAGTTTGAGGTGTTGCATTAGTTTGAGGTGTTGCATTAGTTTGAGGTGCTGCATTAGCTTGAGGTGTTGCTTTAGTTTGAGTTGCAGCCTTCGTTAGTGGTTTGCCTTTGTTTGAGGGTTCGCTTAGTTTGAGGGTTCCCTTAGTTTGAGGTGCTGCCTTAGTTTGAGGTGTTGCCTTAGTTTCAGGTGTTGCATTAGTTTGAGGTGTTTCCTTAGTTTGAGGTGTTGCCTTAGTTTGAGGTGTTGCCTTCGTTTGAGGTGTTGCCTTAGTTTGAGGGGCCGCCTTCGATTGAGGGGCCGCCTTAGTTTGAGGTGTTGCCTTTGATTGACGGTTTCCTTAGTTTGAGATGTTGCATTAGTTTGAGGTGTTGCATTAGTTTGAGTTGCAGCCTTCGTTAGTGGGTTGCCTTTGTTTGAGGGTTTCCTTAGTTTGAGGGTTCCCTTAGTTTGAGGGTTCCCTCAGTTTGAGGTGTTGCCTTAGTTTGAGGTGTTGCCTTAATGTAAGGGGCTGCATCTGTTTGAGGGGTTGCCATAGTTTCAGGTGTTGCATTAGTTTGAGGTGTTGCCTTAGTTTGAGGTGTTGCCTTAGTTTGAGGTGTAGCCTTAGTTTGAGGGGCCGCCTTAGTTTGAGGGGCCACCTTAGTTTGAGGTGTTGCCTGAGTCTGAGGTGTTGCCTTTGATTGACGGTTTCCTTAGTTTGAGGAGTTGCATTAGTTTGAGGTGTTGCATTAGTTTGAGGAGATGCATTAGTTTGAGGTGTTGCATTAGTATGAGGTGTTGCTTTAGTTTGAGTTGCAGCCTTCGTTAGTGGGTTGCCTTTGGTTGAGGGTTCCCTTAGTTTGAGGGTTCCCTTAATTTGAGGGTTCCCTTAGTTTGAGGTGTTGCCTTAGTTTGAGGTGTTGCCTTAGTTTAAGGGGCTGCATCTGTTTGAGGGGTTGCCTTAGTTTCAGATGTTGAATTAGTTTGAGGTGTTGCCTTAGTTTTAGATATTGCTTAGTTTGATGGGAGCATTTATTTGAGGTTTTGCATTAGTTTGAGGTGTTGCATGAGTTTGAGGTGTTGCATTAGTTTGAGGTGTTGCATTAGTTTGAGGTGTTGCATTAGTTTGATGTGTTGCCTTAGTTTGAGGTGTTGCCTTAGTTTGAGGTGTTGCATTAGTTTGAGGTGTTGCATTAGTTTGAGTTGTTGATTCAGTTTGAGGTGTTGCATAAGTTTGAAGTGTTGCCTTAGTTTGAGGTGTTGCCTTAGTTTGAGGTGTTGCCTTAGTTTTAGGGTTGCCTTAGTTTGAGGTGTTGCCTTAGTTTGAGGTGTTGCCTGAGTATGAGGTGTTGCATTAGTTTGGGGTGTTGCATTAGTTTGAGGTGTTGCATTAGTTTGAGATGTTGCATGAGTTTGAGGTGTTGCATTAGTTTGAGGTGTTGCATTACTTTGAGGTGCTGCATTAGCTTGAGGTGTTGCTTTAGTTTGAGTTGCAGCCTTCGTTAGTGGTTTGCCTTTGTTTGAGGGTTCCCTTAGTTTGAGGTGCTGCCTTAGTTTGAGGTGTTGCCTTAGTTTCAGGTGTTGCATTAGTTTGAGGTGTTTCCTTAGTTTGAGGTGTTGCCTTAGTTTGAGGTGTTGCCTTCGTTTGAGGTGTTGCCTTAGTTTGAGGGTCCGCCTTAGATTGAGGGGCCGCCTTAGTTTGAGGTGTTGCCTGAGTATGAGGTGTTGCCTTTGATTGACGGTTTCCTTAGTTTGAGGTGTTGCATTAGTTTGAGGTGTTGCATTAGTTTGAGTTGCAGCCTTCGTTAGTGGGTTGCCTTTGTTTGAGGGTTCCCTTAGTTTGAGGGTTCCCTTAGTTTGAGGGTTCCCTTAGTTTGAGGTGTTGCCTTAGTTTGAGGTGTTGCCTGAATTTAAGGGGCTGCATCTGTATGAGGGGTTGCCATAGTTTCAGGTGTTGCATTAGTTTGAGGTGTTGCCTTAGTTTGAGATGTTGCCTTAGTTTGAGGTGTTGCCTTAGTTTGAGGGGCCGCCTTAGTTTGAGGGGCCGCCTTAGTTTGAGGTGTTGCCTGAGTATGAGATGTTGCCTTTGATTTACGGTTTCCTTAGTTTGAGGTGTTGCATTAGTTTGAGGTTTTGCATTAGTTTGAGATGTTGCTTTAGTTTGAGTTGCAGCCTTCGTTAGTGGGTTGCCTTTGTTTGAGGGTTCCCTTAGCTTGAGGGTTCCCTGAGTTTGAGGGTTCCCTTAGTTTGAGGTGTTGCATTAGTTTGAGGTATTGCCTTAGTTTAAGGGGCTGCATCTGTTTGAGGGGTTGCCTTAGTTTTAGGTGTTGCATTAGTTTGAGGTGTTGCCTTAGTTTGAGGTGTTGCCTTAGTTTGAGGTGTAGCCTTAGTTTGAGGGGCCGCCTTAGTTTGAGGGGCCACCTTAGTTTGAGGTGTTGCCTGAGTATGAGGTGTTGCCTTTGATTGACGGTTTCCTTAGTTTGAGGAGTTGCATTAGTTTGAGGTGTTGCATTAGTTTGAGGTGTTGCTTTAGTTTGAGTTGCAGCCTTCGTTATTGGGTTGCCTTTGGTTGAGGGTTCCCTTAGTTTGAGGGTTCCCTTAATTTGAGGGTTCCCTTAGTTTGAGGTGTTGCCTTAGTTTGAGGTGTTGCCTTAGTTTAAGGGGATGCATCTGTTTGAGGGGTTGCCTTAGTTTCAGGTGTTGAATTAGTTTGAGGTGTTGCCTGAGTTTGAGGTGTTGCCTTAGTTTGACGTGTTGCCTTAGTTTGAGGTTTGCCTTAGTTTTAGACATTGCTTAGTTTGATGGGAGCATTTATTTGAGGTTTTGCATTAGTTTGAGGTGTTGCATTAGTTTGAGGTGTTGCATTAGTTTGAGGTGTTGCATTAGTTTGATGTGTTGCCTTAGTTTGAGGTGTTGCCTTAGTTTGAGGGTCCGCCTTAGATTGAGGGCCGCCTTAGTTTGAGGTGTTGCCTGAGTATGAGGTGTTGCCTTTGATTGACGGTTTCCTTAGTTTGAGGTGTTGCATTAGTTTGAGGTGTTGCATTAGTTTGAGTTGCAGCCTTCGTTAGTGGGTTGCCTTTGTTTGAGGGTTCCCTTAGTTTGAGGGTTCCCTTAGTTTGAGGGTTCCCTTAGTTTGAGGTGTTGCCTTAGTTTGAGGTGTTGCCTGAATTTAAGGGGCTGCATCTGTATGAGGGGTTGCCATAGTTTCAGGTGTTGCATTAGTTTGAGGTGTTGCCTTAGTTTGAGATGTTGCCTTAGTTTGAGGTGTTGCCTTAGTTTGAGGGGCCGCCTTAGTTTGAGGGGCCGCCTTAGTTTGAGGTGTTGCCTGAGTATGAGATGTTGCCTTTGATTTACGGTTTCCTTAGTTTGAGGTGTTGCATTAGTTTGAGGTTTTGCATTAGTTTGAGATGTTGCTTTAGTTTGAGTTGCAGCCTTCGTTAGTGGGTTGCCTTTGTTTGAGGGTTCTCTTAGCTTGAGGGTTCCCTGAGTTTGAGGGTTCCCTTAGTTTGAGGTGTTGCATTAGTTTGAGGTATTGCCTTAGTTTAAGGGGCTGCATCTGTTTGAGGGGTTGCCTTAGTTTTAGGTGTTGCATTAGTTTGAGGTGTTGCCTTAGTTTGAGGTGTTGCCTTAGTTTGAGGTGTAGCCTTAGTTTGAGGGGCCGCCTTAGTTTGAGGGGCCACCTTAGTTTGAGGTGTTGCCTGAGTATGAGGTGTTGCCTTTGATTGACGGTTTCCTTAGTTTGAGGAGTTGCATTAGTTTGAGGTGTTGCATTAGTTTGAGGTGTTGCTTTAGTTTGAGTTGCAGCCTTCGTTATTGGGTTGCCTTTGGTTGAGGGTTCCCTTAGTTTGAGGGTTCCCTTAATTTGAGGGTTCCCTTAGTTTGAGGTGTTGCCTTAGTTTGAGGTGTTGCCTTAGTTTAAGGGGATGCATCTGTTTGAGGGGTTGCCTTAGTTTCAGGTGTTGAATTAGTTTGAGGTGTTGCCTGAGTTTGAGGTGTTGCCTTAGTTTGACGTGTTGCCTTAGTTTGAGGTTTGCCTTAGTTTTAGACATTGCTTAGTTTGATGGGAGCATTTATTTGAGGTTTTGCATTAGTTTGAGGTGTTGCATTAGTTTGAGGTGTTGCATTAGTTTGAGGTGTTGCATTAGTTTGATGTGTTGCCTTAGTTTGAGGTGTTGCCTTAGTTTGAGGTTTTGCATTAGTTCTAGGGTCGCCTTTGTTTGAGGTTCTGCCTTTGTTTGAGATGCTGCCTTTGTTTGACGTGCTGCTTTTGTTTGAGTTGTTGCCTGACTATGAGGTGTTGCCTTTGATTGAAGGTTTCCTTAGTTTAAGGTGTTGCATTAGTTTGAGGTGTTGCATTAGTTTGAGGTGTTGCATTAGTTTGAGGTGTTGCATTAGTTTGAGGAGTTGCATGAGTTTGAGGTGTTGCATTAGTTTGAGGTGTTGCATTAGTTTGATGTGTTGCATTAGTTTGAGGTGTTGCATTAGTTTGAGGTGTTGCATTAGTTTGAGGTGTTGCATTATTTTGATGTGTTGCCTTAGTTTGAGGTGTTGCCTTAGTATGAGGTGTTGCATTAGTTTGAGGTGTTGCATTAGTTTGAGTTGTTGAATTAGTTTGATGTGTAGCATAAGTTTGAGGTGTTGCCTTAGTTTGAGGTGTTGCCTCAGTTTGAGGTGTTGCCTTAGTTTCAGGGTTGCCTTAGTTTGAGGTGTTGCCTTAGTTTGAGGTGTTGCCTTAGTCTGAGGTGTTGCTTTAGTTTGAGGTGTTGCATTAGTTTGAGGGTTCCATTAGATTGAGGGTTCTATTAGTTTGACGGTTGCCTTAGTTTGAAATGTTGCCTTAGTTTGAGGTGTTGCCTCAGTTTGAGGTGTTGCCTTAGTTTGATGTGTTGCATTATTTTGAGGTGTTGCCATAGTTTGAGGTGTTACATTAGTTTGAGGTGTTGCATTAGTTTGAGTTGTTGCATTAGTTTGAGCTGTTGCCTTAGTTTGAGGTGTTGCCTTAGTTTGAGGTGTTGCCTTAGTTTGAGGTTTTGCCTTAGTTTGAGGATTTGCCTTTGTTTGAGGTTTTGCATTAGTTTTAGGGTTGCCTTTGTTTGAGGTGCTGCCTTTGTTTGAGATGCTGCCTTTGTTTGAGGTGCTGCCTTTGTTTGAGGTGTTGCCTGAGTATGAGGTGTTGCCTTTGATTGACGGTTTCCTTAGTTTAAGGTGTTGCATTAGTTTGGGGTGTTGCATTAGTTTGAGGTGTTGCATTAGTTTGAGGTGTTGCATTAGTTTGAGGTGCTGCATTAGCTTGAGGTGTTGCTTTAGTTTGAGTTGCAGCCTTCGTTAGTGGTTTGCCTTTGTTTGAGGGTTCGCTTAGTTTGAGGGTTCCCTTAGTTTGAGGTGCTGCCTTAGTTTGAGGTGTTGCCTTAGTTTCAGGTGTTGCATTAGTTTGAGGTGTTTCCTTAGTTTGAGGTGTTGCCTTAGTTTGAGGTGTTGCCTTCGTTTGAGGTGTTGCCTTAGTTTGAGGGGCCGCCTTCGATTGAGGGGCCGCCTTAGTTTGAGGTGTTGCCTTTGATTGACGGTTTCCTTAGTTTGAGGTGTTGCATTAGTTTGAGGTGTTGCATTAGTTTGAGTTGCAGCCTTCGTTAGTGGGTTGCCTTTGTTTGAGGGTTTCCTTAGTTTGAGGGTTCCCTTAGTTTGAGGGTTCCCTCAGTTTGAGGTGTTGCCTTAGTTTGAGGTGTTGCCTTAATGTAAGGGGCTGCATCTGTTTGAGGGGTTGCCATAGTTTCAGGTGTTGCATTAGTTTGAGGTGTTGCCTTAGTTTGAGGTGTTGCCTTAGTTTGAGGTGTAGCCTTAGTTTGAGGGGCCGCCTTAGTTTGAGGGGCCACCTTAGTTTGAGGTGTTGCCTGAGTCTGAGGTGTTGCCTTTGATTGACGGTTTCCTTAGTTTGAGGAGTTGCATTAGTTTGAGGTGTTGCATTAGTTTGAGGAGATGCATTAGTTTGAGGTGTTGCATTAGTATGAGGTGTTGCTTTAGTTTGAGTTGCAGCCTTCGTTAGTGGGTTGCCTTTGGTTGAGGGTTCCCTTAGTTTGAGGGTTCCCTTAATTTGAGGGTTCCCTTAGTTTGAGGTGTTGCCTTAGTTTGAGGTGTTGCCTTAGTTTAAGGGGCTGCATCTGTTTGAGGGGTTGCCTTAGTTTCAGATGTTGAATTAGTTTGAGGTGTTGCCTTAGTTTGAGGTGTTGCCTTAGTTTTAGATATTGCTTAGTTTGATGGGAGCATTTATTTGAGGTTTTGCATTAGTTTGAGGTGTTGCATGAGTTTGAGGTGTTGCATTAGTTTGAGGTGTTGCATTAGTTTGAGGTGTTGCATTAGTTTGATGTGTTGCCTTAGTTTGAGGTGTTGCCTTAGTTTGAGGTGTTGCATTAGTTTGAGGTGTTGCATTAGTTTGAGTTGTTGATTCAGTTTGAGGTGTTGCATAAGTTTGAAGTGTTGCCTTAGTTTGAGGTGTTGCCTTAGTTTGAGGTGTTGCCTTAGTTTTAGGGTTGCCTTAGTTTGAGGTGTTGCCTTAGTTTGAGGTGTTGCCTGAGTATGAGGTGTTGCATTAGTTTGGGGTGTTGCATTAGTTTGAGGTGTTGCATTAGTTTGAGATGTTGCATGAGTTTGAGGTGTTGCATTAGTTTGAGGTGTTGCATTACTTTGAGGTGCTGCATTAGCTTGAGGTGTTGCTTTAGTTTGAGTTGCAGCCTTCGTTAGTGGTTTGCCTTTGTTTGAGGGTTCCCTTAGTTTGAGGTGCTGCCTTAGTTTGAGGTGTTGCCTTAGTTTCAGGTGTTGCATTAGTTTGAGGTGTTTCCTTAGTTTGAGGTGTTGCCTTAGTTTGAGGTGTTGCCTTCGTTTGAGGTGTTGCCTTAGTTTGAGGGTCCGCCTTAGATTGAGGGGCCGCCTTAGTTTGAGGTGTTGCCTGAGTATGAGGTGTTGCCTTTGATTGACGGTTTCCTTAGTTTGAGGTGTTGCATTAGTTTGAGGTGTTGCATTAGTTTGAGTTGCAGCCTTCGTTAGTGGGTTGCCTTTGTTTGAGGGTTCCCTTAGTTTGAGGGTTCCCTTAGTTTGAGGGTTCCCTTAGTTTGAGGTGTTGCCTTAGTTTGAGGTGTTGCCTGAATTTAAGGGGCTGCATCTGTATGAGGGGTTGCCATAGTTTCAGGTGTTGCATTAGTTTGAGGTGTTGCCTTAGTTTGAGATGTTGCCTTAGTTTGAGGTGTTGCCTTAGTTTGAGGGGCCGCCTTAGTTTGAGGGGCCGCCTTAGTTTGAGGTGTTGCCTGAGTATGAGATGTTGCCTTTGATTTACGGTTTCCTTAGTTTGAGGTGTTGCATTAGTTTGAGGTTTTGCATTAGTTTGAGATGTTGCTTTAGTTTGAGTTGCAGCCTTCGTTAGTGGGTTGCCTTTGTTTGAGGGTTCCCTTAGCTTGAGGGTTCCCTGAGTTTGAGGGTTCCCTTAGTTTGAGGTGTTGCATTAGTTTGAGGTATTGCCTTAGTTTAAGGGGCTGCATCTGTTTGAGGGGTTGCCTTAGTTTTAGGTGTTGCATTAGTTTGAGGTGTTGCCTTAGTTTGAGGTGTTGCCTTAGTTTGAGGTGTAGCCTTAGTTTGAGGGGCCGCCTTAGTTTGAGGGGCCACCTTAGTTTGAGGTGTTGCCTGAGTATGAGGTGTTGCCTTTGATTGACGGTTTCCTTAGTTTGAGGAGTTGCATTAGTTTGAGGTGTTGCATTAGTTTGAGGTGTTGCTTTAGTTTGAGTTGCAGCCTTCGTTATTGGGTTGCCTTTGGTTGAGGGTTCCCTTAGTTTGAGGGTTCCCTTAATTTGAGGGTTCCCTTAGTTTGAGGTGTTGCCTTAGTTTGAGGTGTTGCCTTAGTTTAAGGGGATGCATCTGTTTGAGGGGTTGCCTTAGTTTCAGGTGTTGAATTAGTTTGAGGTGTTGCCTGAGTTTGAGGTGTTGCCTTAGTTTGACGTGTTGCCTTAGTTTGAGGTTTGCCTTAGTTTTAGACATTGCTTAGTTTGATGGGAGCATTTATTTGAGGTTTTGCATTAGTTTGAGGTGTTGCATTAGTTTGAGGTGTTGCATTAGTTTGAGGTGTTGCATTAGTTTGATGTGTTGCCTTAGTTTGAGGTGTTGCCTTAGTTTGAGGGTCCGCCTTAGATTGAGGGCCGCCTTAGTTTGAGGTGTTGCCTGAGTATGAGGTGTTGCCTTTGATTGACGGTTTCCTTAGTTTGAGGTGTTGCATTAGTTTGAGGTGTTGCATTAGTTTGAGTTGCAGCCTTCGTTAGTGGGTTGCCTTTGTTTGAGGGTTCCCTTAGTTTGAGGGTTCCCTTAGTTTGAGGGTTCCCTTAGTTTGAGGTGTTGCCTTAGTTTGAGGTGTTGCCTGAATTTAAGGGGCTGCATCTGTATGAGGGGTTGCCATAGTTTCAGGTGTTGCATTAGTTTGAGGTGTTGCCTTAGTTTGAGATGTTGCCTTAGTTTGAGGTGTTGCCTTAGTTTGAGGGGCCGCCTTAGTTTGAGGGGCCGCCTTAGTTTGAGGTGTTGCCTGAGTATGAGATGTTGCCTTTGATTTACGGTTTCCTTAGTTTGAGGTGTTGCATTAGTTTGAGGTTTTGCATTAGTTTGAGATGTTGCTTTAGTTTGAGTTGCAGCCTTCGTTAGTGGGTTGCCTTTGTTTGAGGGTTCCCTTAGCTTGAGGGTTCCCTGAGTTTGAGGGTTCCCTTAGTTTGAGGTGTTGCATTAGTTTGAGGTATTGCCTTAGTTTAAGGGGCTGCATCTGTTTGAGGGGTTGCCTTAGTTTTAGGTGTTGCATTAGTTTGAGGTGTTGCCTTAGTTTGAGGTGTTGCCTTAGTTTGAGGTGTAGCCTTAGTTTGAGGGGCCGCCTTAGTTTGAGGGGCCACCTTAGTTTGAGGTGTTGCCTGAGTATGAGGTGTTGCCTTTGATTGACGGTTTCCTTAGTTTGAGGAGTTGCATTAGTTTGAGGTGTTGCATTAGTTTGAGGTGTTGCTTTAGTTTGAGTTGCAGCCTTCGTTATTGGGTTGCCTTTGGTTGAGGGTTCCCTTAGTTTGAGGGTTCCCTTAATTTGAGGGTTCCCTTAGTTTGAGGTGTTGCCTTAGTTTGAGGTGTTGCCTTAGTTTAAGGGGATGCATCTGTTTGAGGGGTTGCCTTAGTTTCAGGTGTTGAATTAGTTTGAGGTGTTGCCTGAGTTTGAGGTGTTGCCTTAGTTTGACGTGTTGCCTTAGTTTGAGGTTTGCCTTAGTTTTAGACATTGCTTAGTTTGATGGGAGCATTTATTTGAGGTTTTGCATTAGTTTGAGGTGTTGCATTAGTTTGAGGTGTTGCATTAGTTTGAGGTGTTGCATTAGTTTGATGTGTTGCCTTAGTTTGAGGTGTTGCCTTAGTTTGAGGTTTTGCATTAGTTCTAGGGTCGCCTTTGTTTGAGGTTCTGCCTTTGTTTGAGATGCTGCCTTTGTTTGACGTGCTGCTTTTGTTTGAGTTGTTGCCTGACTATGAGGTGTTGCCTTTGATTGAAGGTTTCCTTAGTTTAAGGTGTTGCATTAGTTTGAGGTGTTGCATTAGTTTGAGGTGTTGCATTAGTTTGAGGTGTTGCATTAGTTTGAGGAGTTGCATGAGTTTGAGGTGTTGCATTAGTTTGAGGTGTTGCATTAGTTTGATGTGTTGCATTAGTTTGAGGTGTTGCATTAGTTTGAGGTGTTGCATTAGTTTGAGGTGTTGCATTATTTTGATGTGTTGCCTTAGTTTGAGGTGTTGCCTTAGTATGAGGTGTTGCATTAGTTTGAGGTGTTGCATTAGTTTGAGTTGTTGAATTAGTTTGATGTGTAGCATAAGTTTGAGGTGTTGCCTTAGTTTGAGGTGTTGCCTCAGTTTGAGGTGTTGCCTTAGTTTAAGGGTTGCCTTAGTTTGAGGTGTTGCCTTAGTTTGAGGTGTTGCCTTAGTCTGAGGTGTTGCTTTAGTTTGAGGTGTTGCATTAGTTTGAGGGTTCCATTAGATTGAGGGTTCTATTAGTTTGACGGTTGCCTTAGTTTGAAATGTTGCCTTAGTTTGAGGTGTTGCCTCAGTTTGAGGTGTTGCCTTAGTTTGATGTGTTGCATTATTTTGAGGTGTTGCCATAGTTTGAGGTGTTACATTAGTTTGAGGTGTTGCATTAGTTTGAGTTGTTGCATTAGTTTGAGCTGTTGCCTTAGTTTGAGGTGTTGCCTTAGTTTGAGGTGTTGCCTTAGTTTGAGGTTTTGCCTTAGTTTGAGGATTTGCCTTTGTTTGAGGTTTTGCATTAGTTTTAGGGTTGCCTTTGTTTGAGGTGCTGCCTTTGTTTGAGATGCTGCCTTTGTTTGAGGTGCTGCCTTTGTTTGAGGTGTTGCCTGAGTATGAGGTGTTGCCTTTGATTGACGGTTTCCTTAGTTTAAGGTGTTGCATTAGTTTGGGGTGTTGCATTAGTTTGAGGTGTTGCATTAGTTTGAGATGTTGCATGAGTTTGAGGTGTTGCATTATTTTGAGGTGTTGCATTAGTTTGAGGTGCTGCATTAGCTTGAGGTATTGCTTTAGTTTGAGTTGCAGCCTTCGTTAGTGGTTTGCCTTTGTTTGAGGGTTCGCTTAGTTTGAGGGTTCCCTTAGTTTGAGGTGCTGCCTTAGTTTGAGGTGTTGCCTTAGTTTCAGGTGTTGCATTAGTTTGAGGTGTTTCCTTAGTTTGAGGTGTTGCCTTAGTTTGAGGTGTTGCCTTCGTTTGAGGTGTTGCCTTAGTTTGAGGGGCCGCCTTCGATTGAGGGGCCGCCTTAGTTTGAGGTGTTGCCTTTGATTGACGGTTTCCTTAGTTTGAGGTGTTGCATTAGTTTGAGGTGTTGCATTAGTTTGAGTTGCAGCCTTCGTTAGTGGGTTGCCTTTGTTTGAGGGTTTCCTTAGTTTGAGGGTTCCCTTAGTTTGAGGGTTCCCTCAGTTTGAGGTGTTGCCTTAGTTTGAGGTGTTGCCTTAATGTAAGGGGCTGCATCTGTTTGAGGGGTTGCCATAGTTTCAGGTGTTGCATTAGTTTGAGGTGTTGCCTTAGTTTGAGGTGTTGCCTTAGTTTGAGGTGTTGGCTTAGTTTGAGGGGCCGACTTAGTATGAGGGGCCGCCTTAGTTTGAGGTGTTGCCTGAGTATGAGATGTTGCCTTTGATTTACGGTTTCCTTAGTTTGAGGTGTTGCATTAGTTTGAGGTTTTGCATTAGTTTGAGGTGTTGCTTTAGTTTGAGTTGCAGCCTTCGTTAGTGGGTTGCCTTTGTTTGAGGGTTCCCTTAGCTTGAGGGTTCCCTGAGTTTGAGGGTTCCCTTAGTTTGAGGTGTTGCATTAGTTTGAGGTATTGCCTTAGTTTAAGGGGCTGCATCTGTTTGAGGGGTTGCCTTAGTTTTAGGTGTTGCATTAGTTTGAGGTGTTGCCTTAGTTTGAGGTGTTGCCTTAGTTTGAGGTGTAGCCTTAGTTTGAGGGGCCGCCTTAGTTTGAGGGGCCACCTTAGTTTGAGGTGTTGCCTGAGTCTGAGGTGTTGCCTTTGATTGACGGTTTCCTTAGTTTGAGGAGTTGCATTAGTTTGAGGTGTTGCATTAGTTTGAGGAGATGCATTAGTTTGAGGTGTTGCATTAGTATGAGGTGTTGCTTTAGTTTGAGTTGCAGCCTTCGTTAGTGGGTTGCCTTTGGTTGAGGGTTCCCTTAGTTTGAGGGTTCCCTTAATTTGAGGGTTCCCTTAGTTTGAGGTGTTGCCTTAGTTTGAGGTGTTGCCTTAGTTTAAGGGGCTGCATCTGTTTGAGGGGTTGGCTTAGTTTCAGATGTTGAATTAGTTTGAGGTGTTGCCTTAGTTTGAGGTGTTGCCTTAGTTTTAGATATTGCTTAGTTTGATGGGAGCATTTATTTGAGGTTTTGCATTAGTTTGAGGTGTTGCATGAGTTTGAGGTGTTGCATTAGTTTGAGGTGTTGCATTAGTTTGAGGTGTTGCATTAGTTTGATGTGTTGCCTTAGTTTGAGGTGTTGCCTTAGTTTGAGGTGTTGCATTAGTTTGAGGTGTTGCATTAGTTTGAGTTGTTGATTCAGTTTGAGGTGTTGCATAAGTTTGAAGTGTTGCCTTAGTTTGAGGTGTTGCCTTAGTTTGAGGTGTTGCCTTAGTTTTAGGATTGCCTTAGTTTGAGGTGTTGCCTTAGTTTGAGGTGTTGCCTGAGTATGAGGTGTTGCATTAGTTTGGGGTGTTGCATTAGTTTGAGGTGTTGCATTAGTTTGAGATGTTGCATGAGTTTGAGGTGTTGCATTAGTTTGAGGTGTTGCATTACTTTGAGGTGCTGCATTAGCTTGAGGTGTTGCTTTAGTTTGAGTTGCAGCCTTCGTTAGTGGTTTGCTTTTGTTTGAGGGTTCCCTTAGTTTGAGGTGCTGCCTTAGTTTGAGGTGTTGCCTTAGTTTCAGGTGTTGCATTAGTTTGAGGTGTTTCCTTAGTTTGAGGTGTTGCCTTAGTTTGAGGTGTTGCCTTCGTTTGAGGGTCCGCCTTAGATTGAGGGGCCGCCTTAGTTTGAGGTGTTGCCTGAGTATGAGGTGTTGCCTTTGATTGACGGTTTCCTTAGTTTGAGGTGTTGCATTAGTTTGAGGTGTTGCATTAGTTTGAGTTGCAGCCTTCGTTAGTGGGTTGCCTTTGTTTGAGGGTTCCCTTAGTTTGAGGGTTCCCTTAGTTTGAGGGTTCCCTTAGTTTGAGGTGTTGCCTTAGTTTGAGGTGTTGCCTGAATTTAAGGGGCTGCATCTGTATGAGGGGTTGCCATAGTTTCAGGTGTTGCATTAGTTTGAGGTGTTGCCTTAGTTTGAGATGTTGCCTTAGTTTGAGGTGTTGCCTTAGTTTGAGGGGCCGCCTTAGTTTGAGGGGCCGCCTTAGT
This sequence comes from Heterodontus francisci, assembly GCF_036365525.1. Taxonomy (NCBI): domain Eukaryota; kingdom Metazoa; phylum Chordata; class Chondrichthyes; order Heterodontiformes; family Heterodontidae; genus Heterodontus; species Heterodontus francisci. The sequence goes on along the minus strand of NW_027141655.1, from coordinate 3,902,242 downwards.
TTGAGGTGTTGCCTGAGTATGAGATGTTGCCTTTGATTTACGGTTTCCTTAGTTTGAGGTGTTGCATTAGTTTGAGGTTTTGCATTAGTTTGAGATGTTGCTTTAGTTTGAGTTGCAGCCTTCGTTAGTGGGTTGCCTTTGTTTGAGGGTTCCCTTAGCTTGAGGGTTCCCTGAGTTTGAGGGTTCCCTTAGTTTGAGGTGTTGCATTAGTTTGAGGTATTGCCTTAGTTTAAGGGGCTGCATCTGTTTGAGGGGTTGCCTTAGTTTTAGGTGTTGCATTAGTTTGAGGTGTTGCCTTAGTTTGAGGTGTTGCCTTAGTTTGAGGTGTAGCCTTAGTTTGAGGGGCCGCCTTAGTTTGAGGGGCCACCTTAGTTTGAGGTGTTGCCTGAGTATGAGGTGTTGCCTTTGATTGACGGTTTCCTTAGTTTGAGGAGTTGCATTAGTTTGAGGTGTTGCATTAGTTTGAGGTGTTGCTTTAGTTTGAGTTGCAGCCTTCGTTATTGGGTTGCCTTTGGTTGAGGGTTCCCTTAGTTTGAGGGTTCCCTTAATTTGAGGGTTCCCTTAGTTTGAGGTGTTGCCTTAGTTTGAGGTGTTGCCTTAGTTTAAGGGGATGCATCTGTTTGAGGGGTTGCCTTAGTTTCAGGTGTTGAATTAGTTTGAGGTGTTGCCTGAGTTTGAGGTGTTGCCTTAGTTTGACGTGTTGCCTTAGTTTGAGGTTTGCCTTAGTTTTAGACATTGCTTAGTTTGATGGGAGCATTTATTTGAGGTTTTGCATTAGTTTGAGGTGTTGCATTAGTTTGAGGTGTTGCATTAGTTTGAGGTGTTGCATTAGTTTGATGTGTTGCCTTAGTTTGAGGTGTTGCCTTAGTTTGAGGTTTTGCATTAGTTCTAGGGTCGCCTTTGTTTGAGGTTCTGCCTTTGTTTGAGATGCTGCCTTTGTTTGACGTTTTGCTTTTGTTTGAGTTGTTGCCTGACTATGAGGTGTTGCCTTTGATTGAAGGTTTCCTTAGTTTAAGGTGTTGCATTAGTTTGAGGTGTTGCATTAGTTTGAGGTGTTGCATTAGTTTGAGGTGTTGCATTAGTTTGAGTTGTTGATTCAGTTTGAGGTGTTGCATAAGTTTGAAGTGTTGCCTTAGTTTGAGGTGTTGCCTTAGTTTGAGGTGTTGCCTTAGTTTTAGGGTTGCCTTAGTTTGAGGTGTTGCCTTAGTTTGAGGTGTTGCCTGAGTATGAGGTGTTGCATTAGTTTGGGGTGTTGCATTAGTTTGAGGTGTTGCATTAGTTTGAGATGTTGCATGAGTTTGAGGTGTTGCATTAGTTTGAGGTGTTGCATTACTTTGAGGTGCTGCATTAGCTTGAGGTGTTGCTTTAGTTTGAGTTGCAGCCTTCGTTAGTGGTTTGCCTTTGTTTGAGGGTTCCCTTAGTTTGAGGTGCTGCCTTAGTTTGAGGTGTTGCCTTAGTTTCAGGTGTTGCATTAGTTTGAGGTGTTTCCTTAGTTTGAGGTGTTGCCTTAGTTTGAGGTGTTGCCTTCGTTTGAGGGTCCGCCTTAGATTGAGGGGCCACCTTAGTTTGAGGTGTTGCCTGAGTATGAGGTGTTGCCTTTGATTGACGGTTTCCTTAGTTTGAGGTGTTGCATTAGTTTGAGGTGTTGCATTACTTTGAGGTGCTGCATTAGCTTGAGGTGTTGCTTTAGTTTGAGTTGCAGCCTTCGTTAGTGGTTTGCCTTTGTTTGAGGGTTCCCTTAGTTTGAGGTGCTGCCTTAGTTTGAGGTGTTGCCTTAGTTTCAGGTGTTGCATTAGTTTGAGGTGTTTCCTTAGTTTGAGGTGTTGCCTTAGTTTGAGGTGTTGCCTTCGTTTGAGGGTCCGCCTTAGATTGAGGGGCCGCCTTAGTTTGAGGTGTTGCCTGAGTATGAGGTGTTGCCTTTCATTGACGGTTTCCTTAGTTTGAGGTGTTGCATTAGTTTGAGGTGTTGCATTAGTTTGAGTTGCAGCCTTCGTTAGTGGGTTGCCTTTGTTTGAGGGTTCCCTTAGTTTGAGGGTTCCCTTAGTTTGAGGGTTCCCTTAGTTTGAGGTGTTGCCTTAGTTTGAGGTGTTGCCTGAATTTAAGGGGCTGCATCTGTATGAGGGGTTGCCATAGTTTCAGGTGTTGCATTAGTTTGAGGTGTTGCCTTAGTTTGAGATGTTGCCTTAGTTTGAGGTGTTGCCTTAGTTTGAGGGGCCGCCTTAGTTTGAGGGGCCGCCTTAGTTTGAGGTGTTGCCTGAGTATGAGATGTTGCCTTTGATTTACGGTTTCCTTAGTTTGAGGTGTTGCATTAGTTTGAGGTTTTGCATTAGTTTGAGATGTTGCTTTAGTTTGAGTTGCAGCCTTCGTTAGTGGGTTGCCTTTGTTTGAGGGTTCCCTTAGCTTGAGGGTTCCCTGAGTTTGAGGGTTCCCTTAGTTTGAGGTGTTGAATTAGTTTGAGGTATTGCCTTAGTTTAAGGGGCTGCATCTGTTTGAGGGGTTGCCTTAGTTTTAGGTGTTGCATTAGTTTGAGGTGTTGCCTTAGTTTGAGGTGTTGCCTTAGTTTGAGGTGTAGCCTTAGTTTGAGGGGCCGCCTTAGTTTGAGGGGCCACCTTAGTTTGAGGTGTTGCCTGAGTATGAGGTGTTGCCTTTGATTGACGGTTTCCTTAGTTTGAGGAGTTGCATTAGTTTGAGGTGTTGCATTAGTTTGAGGTGTTGCTTTAGTTTGAGTTGCAGCCTTCGTTATTGGGTTGCCTTTGGTTGAGGGTTCCCTTAGTTTGAGGGTTCCCTTAATTTGAGGGTTCCCTTAGTTTGAGGTGTTGCCTTAGTTTGAGGTGTTGCCTTAGTTTAAGGGGATGCATCTGTTTGAGGGGTTGCCTTAGTTTCAGGTGTTGAATTAGTTTGAGGTGTTGCCTGAGTTTGAGGTGTTGCCTTAGTTTGACGTGTTGCCTTAGTTTGAGGTTTGCCTTAGTTTTAGACATTGCTTAGTTTGATGGGAGCATTTATTTGAGGTTTTGCATTAGTTTGAGGTGTTGCATTAGTTTGAGGTGTTGCATTAGTTTGAGGTGTTGCATTAGTTTGATGTGTTGCCTTAGTTTGAGGTGTTGCCTTAGTTTGAGGTTTTGCATTAGTTCTAGGGTCGCCTTTGTTTGAGGTTCTGCCTTTGTTTGAGATGCTGCCTTTGTTTGACGTGCTGCTTTTGTTTGAGTTGTTGCCTGACTATGAGGTGTTGCCTTTGATTGAAGGTTTCCTTAGTTTAAGGTGTTGCATTAGTTTGAGGTGTTGCATTAGTTTGAGGTGTTGCATTAGTTTGAGGTGTTGCATTAGTTTGAGGAGTTGCATGAGTTTGAGGTGTTGCATTAGTTTGAGGTGTTGCATTAGTTTGATGTGTTGCATTAGTTTGAGGTGTTGCATTAGTTTGAGGTGTTGCATTAGTTTGAGGTGTTGCATTATTTTGATGTGTTGCCTTAGTTTGAGGTGTTGCCTTAGTATGAGGTGTTGCATTAGTTTGAGGTGTTGCCTTAGTCTGAGGTGTTGCTTTAGTTTGAGGTGTTGCATTAGTTTGAGGGTTCCATTAGATTGAGGGTTCTATTAGTTTGACGGTTGCCTTATTTGAAATGTTGCCTTAGTTTGAGGTGTTGCCTCAGTTTGAGGTGTTGCCTTAGTTTGATGTGTTGCATTATTTTGAGGTGTTGCCATAGTTTGAGGTGTTACATTAGTTTGAGGTGTTGCATTAGTTTGAGTTGTTGCATTAGTTTGAGCTGTTGCCTTAGTTTGAGGTGTTGCCTTAGTTTGAGGTGTTGCCTTAGTTTGAGGTTTTGCCTTAGTTTGAGGATTTGCCTTTGTTTGAGGTTTTGCATTAGTTTTAGGGTTGCCTTTGTTTGAGGTGCTGCCTTTGTTTGAGATGCTGCCTTTGTTTGAGGTGCTGCCTTTGTTTGAGGTGTTGCCTGAGTATGAGGTGTTGCCTTTGATTGACGGTTTCCTTAGTTTAAGGTGTTGCATTAGTTTGGGGTGTTGCATTAGTTTGAGGTGTTGCATTAGTTTGAGATGTTGCATGAGTTTGAGGTGTTGCATTAGTTTGAGGTGTTGCATTAGTTTGAGGTGCTGCATTAGCTTGAGGTGTTGCTTTTGTTTGAGTTGCATCCTTCGTTAGTGGTTTGCCTTTGTTTGAGGGTTCGCTTAGTTTGAGGGTTCCCTTAGTTTGAGGTGCTGCCTTAGTTTGAGGTGTTGCCTTAGTTTCAGGTGTTGCATTAGTTTGAGGTGTTTCCTTAGTTTGAGGTGTTTCCTTAGTTTGAGGTGTTGCCTTCGTTTGAGGTGTTGCCTTAGTTTGAGGGGCCGCCTTCGATTGAGGGGCCGCCTTAGTTTGAGGTGTTGCCTTTGATTGACGGTTTCCTTAGTTTGAGGTGTTACATTAGTTTGAGGTGTTGCATTAGTTTGAGTTGCAGCCTTCGTTAGTGGGTTGCCTTTGTTTGAGGGTTTCCTTAGTTTGAGGGTTCCCTTAGTTTGAGAGTTCCCTCAGTTTGAGGTGTTGCCTTAGTTTGAGGTGTTGCCTTAATGTAAGGGGCTGCATCTGTTTGAGGGGTTGCCATAGTTTCAGGTGTTGCATTAGTTTGAGGTGTTGCCTTAGTTTGAGGTGTTGCCTTAGTTTGAGGTGTTGGCTTAGTTTGAGGGGCCGACTTAGTATGAGGGGCCGCCTTAGTTTGAGGTGTTGCCTGAGTATGAGATGTTGCCTTTGATTTACGGTTTCCTTAGTTTGAGGTGTTGCATTAGTTTGAGGTTTTGCATTAGTTTGAGGTGTTGCTTTAGTTTGAGTTGCAGCCTTCGTTAGTGGGTTGCCTTTGTTTGAGGGTTCCCTTAGCTTGAGGGTTCCCTGAGTTTGAGGGTTCCCTTAGTTTGAGGTGTTGCATTAGTTTGAGGTATTGCCTTAGTTTAAGGGGCTGCATCTGTTTGAGGGGTTGCCTTAGTTTTAGGTGTTGCATTAGTTTGAGGTGTTGCCTTAGTTTGAGGTGTTGCCTTAGTTTGAGGTGTAGCCTTAGTTTGAGGGGCCGCCTTAGTTTGAGGGGCCACCTTAGTTTGAGGTGTTGCCTGAGTCTGAGGTGTTGCCTTTGATTGACGGTTTCCTTAGTTTGAGGAGTTGCATTAGTTTGAGGTGTTGCATTAGTTTGAGGAGATGCATTAGTTTGAGGTGTTGCATTAATATGAGGTGTTGCTTTAGTTTGAGTTGCAGCCTTCGTTAGTGGGTTGCCTTTGGTTGAGGGTTCCCTTAGTTTGAGGGTTCCCTTAATTTGAGGGTTCCCTTAGTTTGAGGTGTTGCCTTAGTTTGAGGTGTTGCCTTAGTTTAAGGGGCTGCATCTGTTTGAGGGGTTGCCTTAGTTTCAGATGTTGAATTAGTTTGAGGTGTTGCCTTAGTTTGAGGTGTTGCCTTAGTTTTAGATATTGCTTAGTTTGATGGGAGCATTTATTTGAGGTTTTGCATTAGTTTGAGGTGTTGCATGAGTTTGAGGTGTTGCATTAGTTTGAGGTGTTGCATTAGTTTGAGGTGTTGCATTAGTTTGATGTGTTGCCTTAGTTTGAGGTGTTGCCTTAGTTTGAGGTGTTGCATTAGTTTGAGGTGTTGCATTAGTTTGAGTTGTTGATTCAGTTTGAGGTGTTGCATAAGTTTGAAGTGTTGCCTTAGTTTGAGGTGTTGCCTTAGTTTGAGGTGTTGCCTTAGTTTTAGGGTTGCCTTAGTTTGAGGTGTTGGCTTAGTTTGAGGTGTTGCCTTAGTTTGAGGTGTTGATTTAGTTTGAGGTGTTGCATTAGTTTGAGGGTTCCATTAGTTTGTGGGTTCCATTAGTTTGACGGTTACCTTAGTTTGAAATGTTGCCTTAATTTGAGGTGTTGCCTTAGTTTGAGGTGTTGCCTTAGTTTGATGTGTTGCATTATTTTGAGCTGTTGCCTTAGTTTGAGGTGTTGCATTAGTTTGAAGTGTTGCATTAGATTGAGGTGTTGCATTAGTTTGAGGTGTTGCCTTAGTTTGAGGTGTTGCCTTAGTTTGAGGTGTTGCCTTAGTTTGAGGTTTTGCCTTAGTTTGAGGATTTGCCCTAGTTTGAGGTATTGCATTAGTTTTAGGGTTGCCTTTGTTTGAGGTGCTGCCTTTGTTTGAGATGCTGCCTTTGTTTGAGGTGCTGCCTTTGTTTGAGGTGTTGCCTTTCATTGACGGTTTCCTTAGTTTAAGGTGTTGCATTAGTTTGAGGTGTTGCATTCGTTTGATGTGTTGCATTAGTTTGAGGTGTTGCATTAGTTTGAGGTGTTGCATTAGTTTGAGGTGTTGCATGAGTTTGAGGTGTTGCTTTAGTTTGAGTTGCAGCCTTCATTAGTGGGTTGCCTTTGTTTGAGGGTTCCCTTAGTTTGAGGGTTCCCTTCGTTTGAGGTGCTGCCTTAGTTTGAGGTGTTGCCTTAGATTAAGGGGCTGCATCTGTTTGAGGGGTTGCCTTAGTTTCAGGTGTTGCCTTAGTTTGAGGTGTTGCCTTAGTTTGAGAGGCCGCCTTAGTTTGAGGGGCCGCCTTTGTTTGAGGTGTTGCCTGAGTATGAGGTGTTGCCTTTGATTGACGGTTTCCTTAGTTTGAGGTGTTGCATTCGTTTGAGTTGCAGCCTTCGTTAGTGGGTTGCCTTTGTTTGAGGGTTCCCTTCGTTTGTTGTTTCCCTTAGTTTGAGGTGTTGCCTTCGTTTGATGTTTTGCCTAAGTTTAAGGGGCTGCATCTGTTTGAGGGGTTGCCTTCGTTTCAGGTGTTGCCTTAGTTTGAGGTGTTGCCTTAGTTTGAGGGGTCGCCTTATTTTGAGGGGCTGCCTTTGTTTGAGGTGTTGCCTGAGGATGAGGTGTTGCCTTTGATTGACTGTTTCCTGAGTTTGAGGAGTTGCATTAGTTTGAGGTGTTCCCTTAGTTTGAGGTGTTGCCTTAGTTTGAGGTGTTGCCTTAGTTTGAGGTGTTGCCTTCGTTTGAGGTGTTGCCTTAGTTTGAGGTATTGCCTTGGTTTGAGGTTAGCCATAGTTTGAGATATTGCTTAGTTTGAGGTGTTGCATTGGTTTGAGGTGTTGCCTTAATTTGAGGTGTTGCCTTTGTTTGAGGTTTGCCTTAGTTTTAGATATTGCTTAGTTTGATGGGAGCCTTTATTTGAGGTTTTGCAGTAGTTTGAGGTGTTGCATTAGTTTGAGGTGTTGCATTAGTTTGAGGTGGTGCATGAGTTTGAGGTGTTGCATTAGTTTGAGCTGTTGCATTAGTTTGAGGTGCTGCATTAGCTTGAGGTGTTGCTTTAGTTTGAGTTGCAGCATTCGTTAGTGGGTTGCCTTTGTTTGAGGGTTCCCTTAGTTTGAGGGTTCCCTTAGTTTGTTGTATCCCTTAGTTTGAGGTGTTGCCTTAGTTTGATGTGTTGCCTTAGTTTAAGGGTCTGCATCTGTTTGAGGGGTTGCCTTCGTTTCAGGTGTTGCATTAGTTTGAGGTGTTGCCTTAGTTTGAGCTGTTGCCTTAGTGTGAGGTGTTGCCTTTGATTGACGGTTTCCTTAGTTTGAGGTGTTGCATTAGTTTGAGGTGTTGCCTTAGTTTGAGGTGTTGCCTTAGTTTGAGGTGTTGCCTTAGTTTGAGGTTTGCCTTAGTTTGAGAAATTGCTTAGTTTGATGGGAGCCTTTGTTTGTGGTTTTGCCTTAGTTTGAGGTGTTGCCTTAGTTTGAGGTATTGCCTTAGTTTGAGGTGTTGCATTAGTTTGAGGTGTTGCCTTCGTTTGAGGTGAGGCCTCAGTTTGAGGTGTTGCCTTAGTTTGACGTGGTGCCTTAGTTTGATGAGTTGCCTTAGTTTGAGGTGTTGCCTTAGTTTGAGTTGTTGCCTTAGTTTGAGGTGTTGCATTAGTTTGAGGTGTTGCATTAGTTTGAGTTGTTGAATCAGTTTGAGGTGTTGCATAAGTTTGAGGTGTTGCCTTAGTTTGAGGTGTTGTCTTTGTTTGAGGTGTTGCCTTAGTTTGAGGTGTTGCCTTAGTTTGAGGTGTTGCCTTAGTTTGAGGTGTTGCATTAGTTTGAGGGTTCCATTAGTTTGAGGGTTCCATTAGTTTGACGGTTGCCTTCGTTTGAAATGTTGCCATAGTTTGAGGTGTTGCCTTAGTTAGAGGTGTTGCTTTAGTTTGATGTGTTGCATTATTTTGATGTGTTGCCTTAGTTTGAGGTGTTGCATTAGTTTGAGGTGTTGCATTAGTTTGAGGTGTTGCATTAGTTTGAGGTGTTGCCTTAGTTTGAGGTGTTGCCTTAGTTTGAGGTGTTGCCTTTGTTTGAGGTGTTTCCTTCGTTTGAGGTTTTGCCTTAGTTTGAGGATTTGCCTAAGTTTGAGGATTTGGCTTAGTTTGAGGTTTTGCAATAGTTTTCGGGTTGCCTTTGTTTGAGGTGCTGCCTTTGTTTGAGATGCTGCCTTTGTTTGAGGTGCTGTCTTTGTTTGAGGTGTTGCCTTTATTTGAGGTGTTGCCTTAGTTTGAGGTGTTGCCTTAGTTTGAGGTGTTGCCTTAGTTTGAGGGTTGCCTTATATTGAGGTGTTGCCTTAGTTTGATGCGTTGCCTCAGTTTGATGTGTTGCCTTAGTTTGATGTGTTTCCTTAGTCTGAGGAGCTGCCTTAGTTTGAGGAGCTGCCTTAGTTTGAGGGGCTGCCTCAGTTTGAGGGGCTGCCTTAGTTTGAGGGGCTGCCTTAGTTTGAGGGGCGGCCTTCGTTTGAGGTGCTGCCTGAGTTTGAGGTGTTGCCTTTGATCGACGGTTTCCTTAGTTTGAGGTGTTGCATTAGTTTGAGGAGTTGCATTAGTGTGAGGACTTGCATTAGTTTGAGGAGTTGGATTAGTTTGAGGAGTTGCTTTAGTTTGAGGAGTTGCTTTAGTTTGAGCAGTTGCTTTAGTTGGAGCAGTTGCTTTAGTTTGAGGAGTTGCTTTAGTTTGAGGTGTTGCTTTAGTTTGAGGTGTTGCTTTAGACTGAGGTGTTGCATTAGTTTGAGGTGTTGCATTAGTTTGAGGTGTTGCTTTAGTTTGTTTGAGGGTTGCCTTACTTTGAGGGTTGCTTCGTTTGAGGGTTGCCTTAGTTTGAGGGTTCACTTCGTTTGTGGTGGTGCCTTATTTTGAGGGTTTACATAATTTGAGGTGTTGCCTTAGTTTTCGTGGGCTGACTTAGTTTGAGGTGTTGCCTTAGTTTGAGGTGTTGCCTTAGTTTGAGGTGTTGCCTTAGATTGAGGTGTTGCCTTAGTTTGAGGTGTTGCCTTAGTTTGAGGTGTTGCCTTAGTTTGAGGTGTTGCCTTAGTTTGAGTTGTTGCCTTAGTTTGAGTTGTTGCCTTTGATTGAGGGTTGCCTTAGTTTGAGGTGGTGCCTTCGTTTGAGGTGTTGCCTTAGTTTGAGGTGTTGCCTTTGATTGAGGGTTGCCTTAGTTTGAGATGTTGCCTTCGTTTGAGGTGTTGCCTTAGTTTGAGATGTTGCCTTAGTTTGAGGTGTTGCCTTAGTTTGAGCTGTTGCATTAGTTTGAGGTGTTGCCTTAGTTTGAGGTGTTGCCTGAGTTTGAGGTGTTGCCTCAGTTTGAGGTGTTGCCTTAGTTTGAGGTGTTACCTTAGTTTGAGGGTTTCATTAGTTTGAGGTTTAGCCTTATTTTGAGGTGTTGCCTTAGTTTGAGGTGTTGCCTTAGTTTGAGGGTTGCATTAGTTTGTGGGTTGCATTAGTTTGAGGGTTGCATTAGTTTGAGTGTTGCAAAAGTTTGAGGGTTGTATTCGTTTTACGGTTGCCTTAGTTTGAGGTGTTGCCTTAGTTAGAGGGTTTCATTAGTTTGAGGTTTAGCCTTAGTTTGAGGTGTTGCCTTAGTTTGAGGGTTTTCTTAATTTGAGGTCTTGCCTTATTTTAAGTGGGATGTCTCAGTTTGAGGTGTTGCCTTAGTTTGAGCTGTTGCCTCAGTTTGAGGTGTTGCATTATTTTGAGGTGTTGCCTTAGTTTGAGGGTTTTCTTAATTTGAGGTGTTGCCTTATTTTAAGTGGGCTGTCTTAGTTTGAGGTGTTGCCTTAGTTTGAGGTGTTGCCTTAGTTTGAGGTGTTGCATTAGTTTGAGGTGTTGCATTAGTTTGAGGTGCTGCTTTAGTTTGAGTTGCAGCCTTCGTTAGTGGGTTGCCTTTGTTTGAGGGTTCCCTTAGTTTGAGGGTTCCCTTAGTTTGAGGTGTTGCCTTAGTTTGAGGTGTTGCCTTAGTTTAAGGGGCTGCATCTGTTTGAGGGGTTGCCTTAGTTTGAGGTGTTGCCTTAGTTTGAGGTGTTGCTTTCGTTTGAGGTGTTGCCTTAGTTTGAGGTTTGCCTCAGTTTGAGATATTGCTTAGTTTGATGGGAGCCTTTATTTGAGGTTTTGCCTTAATTTGAGGTGTTGCATTAGTTTGGGGGTTGCTTAGTTTGAGACTTTGCTTAGTTTGATGGGAGCCTTAGTTTGAGGTGTTGCATTAGTATGAGGTGTTGTCTTCGTTTGAGGTGAGGCCTCAGTTTGAGGTGTTGCCTTAGTTTGAGGTGATGCCTTAGTTTGATGTGTTGCCTTAGTTTGAGGTGTTGCATTAGTTTGAGGTGTTGCATTTGTTTGAGTTGTTGAATCAGTTTGAGGTGTTGCATAAGTTTGAGGTGTTGCCTTAGTTTGAGGTGTTGCCTTTGTTTGAGGTGTTGCCTTAGTTTGAGGGTTGCCTTAGTTTGAGGTGTTGCCTGAGTTTGAGGTGTTGCCTTAGTTTGAGGTGTTGTTTTAGTTTGAGGTATTGCATTAGTTTGAGGGTTCCATTAGTTTGAGGGTTCCATTAGTTTGACGGTTGCCTTAGTTTGAAATGTTGCCATAGTTTGAGGTGTTGCCTTAGTTAGAGGTGTTGCATTATTTTGATGTGTTGCCTTAGTTTGATGTGTTGCATTATTTTGATGTGTTGCCTTAGTTTGATGTGTTGCATTAGTTTGAGGTGTTGCATTAGTTTGAGGTGTTGCATTAGTTTGAGGTGTTGCCTTAGTTTGATGTGTTGCATTAGTTTGAGCTGTTGCATTAGTTTGAGGTGTTGCATTAGTTTGAGGTGTTGCCTTAGTTTGATATGTTGCATTATTTTGATGTGTTGCCTTAGTTTGATGTGTTGCATTAGTTTGAGGTGTTGCATTAGTTTGAGGTGTTGCATTAGTTTGAGGTGTTGCCTTAGTTTGATGTGTTGCATTAGTTTGAGCTGTTGCATTAGTTTGAGGTGTTGCATTAGTTTGAGGTGTTGCCTTAGTTTGATATGTTGCATTATTTTGATGTGTTGCCTTAGTTTGATGTGTTGCATTCGTTTCAGGTGTTGCATTAGTTTGAGGTGCTGCTTTAGTTTGAGTTGCAGCCTTCGTTAGTGGGTTGCCTTTGTTTGAGGGTTCCCTTAGTTTGAGGGTTCCCTTAGTTTGAGGTGTTGCCTTAGTTTGAGGTGTTGCCTTAGTTTAAGGGGCTGCATCTGTTTGAGGGGTTGCCTTAGTTTGAGGTGTTGCCTTAGTTTGAGGTGTTGCTTTCGTTTGAGGTGTTGCCTTAGTTTGAGGTTTGCCTCAGTTTGAGATATTGCTTAGTTTGATGGGAGCCTTTATTTGAGGTTTTGCCTTAATTTGAGGTGTTGCATTAGTTTGGGGGTTGCTTAGTTTGAGACTTTGCTTAGTTTGATGGGAGCCTTAGTTTGAGGTGTTGCATTAGTATGAGGTGTTGTCTTCGTTTGAGGTGAGGCCTCAGTTTGAGGTGTTGCCTTAGTTTGAGGTGATGCCTTAGTTTGATGTGTTGCCTTAGTTTGAGGTGTTGCATTAGTTTGAGGTGTTGCATTTGTTTGAGTTGTTGAATCAGTTTGAGGTGTTGCATAAGTTTGAGGTGTTGCCTTAGTTTGAGGTGTTGCCTTTGTTTGAGGTGTTGCCTTAGTTTGAGGGTTGCCTTAGTTTGAGGTGTTGCCTGAGTTTGAGGTGTTGCCTTAGTTTGAGGTGTTGTTTTAGTTTGAGGTATTGCATTAGTTTGAGGGTTCCATTAGTTTGAGGGTTCCATTAGTTTGACGGTTGCCTTAGTTTGAAATGTTGCCATAGTTTGAGGTGTTGCCTTAGTTAGAGGTGTTGCATTATTTTGATGTGTTGCCTTAGTTTGATGTGTTGCATTATTTTGATGTGTTGCCTTAGTTTGATGTGTTGCATTAGTTTGAGGTGTTGCATTAGTTTGAGGTGTTGCATTAGTTTGAGGTGTTGCCTTAGTTTGATGTGTTGCATTAGTTTGAGCTGTTGCATTAGTTTGAGGTGTTGCATTAGTTTGAGGTGTTGCCTTAGTTTGATATGTTGCATTATTTTGATGTGTTGCCTTAGTTTGATGTGTTGCATTAGTTTGAGGTGTTGCATTAGTTTGAGGTGTTGCATTAGTTTGAGGTGTTGCCTTAGTTTGATGTGTTGCATTATTTTGATGTGTTGCCTTAGTTTGATGTGTTGCATTAGTTTGAGGTGTTGCATTAGTTTGAGGTGTTGCATTAGTTAGAGGTGTTGCATTAGTTTGAGGTGTTGCCTTAGTTTGAGGTGTTGCCTTTGTTTGAGGTGTTGCCTTAGTTTGAGGTTTTGCCTTCGTTTGAGGATTTGCCTAAGTTTGAGGATTTGCCTTAGTTTGAGGTTTTGCATTAGTTTTAGGGTTGCCTTTGTTTGAGGGGCGGCCTTCGTTTGAGGTGCTGCCTGAGTTTGAGGTGTTGCCTTTGATCGACGGTTTCCTTAGTTTGAGGTGTTGCATTAGTTTGAGGAGTTGCATTAGTGTGAGGACTTGCATTAGTTTGAGGAGGTGGATTAGTTTGAGGAGTTGCTTTAGTTTGAGGAGTTGCTTTAGTTTGAGCAGTTGCTTTAGTTTGAGCAGTTACTTTAGTTTGAGGAGTTGCTTTAGTTTGAGGTGTTGCTTTAGTTTGAGGTGTTGCTTTAGACTGAGGAGTTGCATTAGTTTGAGGTGTTGCATTAGTTTGAGGTGTTGCTTTAGTTTGTTTGAGGGTTGCCTTACTTTGAGGGTTGCTTCGTTTGAGGGTTGCCTTAGTTTGAGGGTTCACTTCGTTTGTGGTGGTGCCTTATTTTGAGGGTTTACATAATTTGAGGTGTTGCCTTAGTTTTCGTGGGCTGTCTTAGTTTGAGGTGTTGCCTTAGTTTGAGTTGTTGCCTTAGTTTGAGTTGTTGCCTTTGATTGAGGGTTGCCTTAGTTTGAGGTGTTGCCTTCGTTTGAGGTGTTGCCTTAGTTTGAGGTGTTGCCTTTGATTGAGGGTTGCCTTAGTTTGAGATGTTGCCTTCGTTTGAGGTGTTGCCTTAGTTTGAGGTGTTGCCTTTGATTGAGGGTTGCCTTAGTTTGAGATGTTGCCTTAGTTTGAGGTGTTGCCTTAGTTTGAGCTGTTGCATTAGTTTGAGGTGTTGCCTTAGTTTGAGGTGTTGCCTTAGTTTGAGGTGTTGCCTCAGTTTGAGGTGTTGCCTTAGTTTGAGGTGTTGCCTTAGTTTGAGGGTTTCATTCGTTTGAGGTTTAGCCTTATTTTGTGGTGTTGCCTTAGTTTGAGGTGTTGCCTTAGTTTGAGGGTTGCATTAGTTTGTGGGTTGCATTAGTTTGAGGGTTGCATTAGTTTGAGTGTTGCAAAAGTTTGAGGGTTGTATTCGTTTGACGGTTGCCTTCGTTTGAGGTGTTGCCTTAGTTAGAGGGTTTCATTAGTTTGAGGTTTAGCCTTAGTTTGAGGTGTTGCCTTAGTTTGAGGCTTTTCTCAATTTGAGGTCTTGCCTTATTTTAAGTGGGCTGTCTCAGTTTGAGGTGTTGCCGTAGTTTGAGCTGTTGCCTCAGTTTGAGGTGTTGCATTAGTTTGAGGTGTTGCCTTAGTTTGAGGGTTTTCTTAATTTGAGGTGTTGCCTTATTTTAAGTGGGCTGTCTTAGTTTGAGGTGTTGCCTTAGTTTGAGGTCTTGCCTTAGTTTGAGGTGTTGCATTAGTTTGAGGTGTTGCATTAGTTTGAGGTGCTGCTTTAGTTTGAGGGTTTTCTTAATTTGAGGTGTTGCCTTATTTTAAGTGTGCTGTCTTAGTTTGAGGTGTTGCCTTAGTTTGAGGTGTTGCCTTAGTTTGAGGTGTTGCATTAGTTTGAGGTGTTGCATTAGTTTGAGGTGTTGCATTAGTTTGAGGTGTTGCATTAGTTTGAGGTGCTGCTTTAGTTTGAGTTGCAGCCTTCGTTAGTGGGTTGCCTTTGTTTGAGGGTTCCCTTAGTTTGAGGGTTCCCTTAGTTTGAGGGTTCCCTTAGTTTGAGGTGTTGCCTTCGTTTGAGGTGTTGCCTTAGTTTAAGGGGCTGCATCTGTTTGAGGGGTTGCCTTAGTTTGAGGTGTTGCCTTAGTTTGAGGTGTTGCCTTCGTTTGAGGTGTTGCCTTAGTTTGAGGTTTGCCTCAGTTTGAGATATTGCTTAGTTTGATGGGAGCCTTTATTTGAGGTTTTGCCTTAATTTGAGGTGTTGCATTAGTTTGGGGGTTGCTTAGTTTGAGACTTTGCTTAGTTTAATGGGAGCCTTTGTTTGTGGTTTTGCCTTAGTTTGAGGTGTGGCCTTAGTTTGAGGTGTTGCCTTAATTTGAGGTGTTGCATTAGTTTGAGGTGTTGCCTTCGTTTGAGGTGAGGCCTCAGTTTGAGGTGTTGCCTTAGTTTGAGGTGATGCCTTAGTTTGATGTGTTGCCTTAGTTTGAGGTGTTGCCTTAGTTTGAGTTGTTGCCTTAGCTTGAGGTGTTGCATTAGTTTGAGGTGTTGCATTTGTTTGAGTTGTTGAATCAGTTTGAGGTGTTGCATAAGTTTGAGGTGTTGCCTTAGTTTGTGGTGTTGCCTTTGTTTGAGGTGCTGCCTTAGTTTGAGGGTTGCCTTAGTTTGAGGTGTTGCCTTAGTTTGAGGTGTTGCCTTAGTTTGAGGTGTTGCCTTAGTTTGAGGTGTTGCTTTAGTTTGAGGTGTTGCATTAGTTTGAGGGTTCCATTAGTTTGAGGGTTCCATTAGTTTGACGGTTGCCTTAGTTTGAAATGTTGCCATAGTTTGAGGTGTTGCCTTAGTTAGAGGTGTTGCCTTAGTTTGATGTGTTGCATTATTTTGATGTGTTGCCTTAGTTTGATGTGTTGCATTAGTTTGAGGTGTTGCATTAGTTTGAGGTGTTGCATTAGTTTGAGGTGTTGCCTTAGTTTGAGGTGTTGCCTTAGTTTGAGGTGTTGCCTTAGTTTGAGGTGTTGCCTTAGTTTGAGGTTTGCCTTAGTTTGAGATATTGCTTAGTTTGATGGGAGCCTTTATTTGAGGTTTTGTCTTAATTTGAGGTGTTGCATTGGTTTAGTGGTTGCTTAGTTTGAGATATTGCTTAGTTTGATGGGAGCCTTTGTTTGTGGTTTTGCCTTAGTTTGAGGTGTTGCCTTAGTTTGATGTGTTGCCTTAGTTTGAGGTGTTGCATTAGTTTGATGTGTTGCCTTCGTTTGAGGTGAGGCCTCAGTTTGAGGTGTTGCCTTAGTTTGACGTGGTGCCTTAGTTTGATGAGTTGCCTTAGTTTGAGGTGTTGCCTTAGTTTGAGTTGTTGCCTTAGTTTGAGGTGTTGCATTAGTTTGAGGTGTTGCATTAGTTTGAGTTGTTGAATCAGTTTGAGGTGTTGCATAAGTTTGAGGTGTTGCCTTAATTTGAGGTGTTGCCTTTGTTTGAGGTGTTGCCTTAGTTTGAGGTGTTGCCTTAGTTTGAGGTGTTGAATTAGTTTGATGTGTTGCCTTCGTTTGAGGTGAGGCCTCAGTTTGAGGTGTTGCCTTAGTTTGACGTGGTGCCTTAGTTTGATGAGTTGCCTTAGTTTGAGGTGTTGCCTTAGTTAGAGGTGTTGCTTTAGTTTGATGTGTTGCATTATTTTGATGTGTTGCCTTAGTTTGAGGTGTTGCATTAGTTTGAGGTGTTGCATTAGTTTGAGGTGTTGCATTAGTTTGAGGTGTTGCCTTAGTTTGAGGTGTTGCCTTAGTTAGAGGTGTTGCCTTTGTTTGAGGTGTTGCCTTCGTTTGAGTTTTTGCCTTAGTTTGAGGATTTGCCTAAGTTTGAGGATTTGGCTTAGTTTGAGGTTTTGCAATAGTTTTCGGGTTGCCTTTGTTTGAGGTGCTGCCTTTGTTTGAGATGCTGCCTTTGTTTGAGGTGCTGTCTTTGTTTGAGGTGTTGCCTTTATTTGAGGTGTTGCCTTAGTTTGAGGTGTTGCCTTAGTTTGAGGTGTTGCCTTAGTTTGAGGGTTGCCTTATATTGAGGTGTTGCCTTAGTTTGATGCGTTGCCTCAGTTTGATGTGTTGCCTTAGTTTGATGTGTTGCCTTAGTCTGAGGAGCTGCCTTAGTTTGAGGAGCTGCCTTAGTTTGAGGGGCTGCCTCAGTTTGAGGGGCTGCCTTAGTTTGAGGGGCTGCCTTAGTTTGAGGGGCGGCCTTCGTTTGAGGTGCTGCCTGAGTTTGAGGTGTTGCCTTTGATCGACGGTTTCCTTAGTTTGAGGTGTTGCATTAGTTTGAGGAGTTGCATTAGTGTGAGGACTTGCATTAGTTTGAGGAGTTGGATTAGTTTGAGGAGTTGCTTTAGTTTGAGGAGTTGCTTTAGTTTGAGCAGTTGCTTTAGTTTGAGCAGTTGCTTTAGTTTGAGGAGTTGCTTTAGTTTGAGGTGTTGCTTTAGTTTGAGGTGTTGCTTTAGACTGAGGTGTTGCATTAGTTTGAGGTGTTGCATTAGTTTGAGGTGTTGCTTTAGTTTGTTTGAGGGTTGCCTTACTTTGAGGGTTGCTTCGTTTGAGGGTTGCCTTAGTTTGAGGGTTCACTTCGTTTGTGGTGGTGCCTTATTTTGAGGGTTTACATAATTTGAGGTGTTGCCTTAGTTTTCGTGGGCTGTCTTAGTTTGAGGTGTTGCCTTAGTTTGAGGTGTTGCCTCAGTTTGAGGTGTTGCCATAGTTAGAGGTGTTGCCTTAGATTGAGGTGTTGCCTTAGTTTGAGGTGTTGCCTTAGTTTGAGGTGTTGCCTTAGTTTGAGTTGTTGCCTTTGATTGAGGGTTGCCTTAGTTTGAGGTGTTGCCTTCGTTTGAGGTGTTGCCTTAGTTTGAGGTGTTGCCTTTGATTGAGGGTTGCCTTAGTTTGAGATGTTGCCTTCGTTTGAGGTGTTGCCTTAGTTTGAGGTGTTGCCTTTGATTGAGGGTTGCCTTAGTTTGAGATGTTGCCTTAGTTTGAGGTGTTGCCTTAGTTTGAGCTGTTGCATTAGATTGAGGTGTTGCCTTAGTTTGAGGTGTTGCCTTAGTTTGATGTGTTGCCTCAGTTTGAGGTGTTGCCTTAGTTTGAGGTGTTGCCTTAGTTTGAGGGTTTCATTAGTTTGAGGTTTAGCCTTATTTTGAGGTGTTGCCTTAGTTTGAGTTGTTGCCTTAGTTTGAGGTGATGCCTTAGTTTGATGTGTTGCCTTAGTTTGAGGTGTTGCCTTAGTTTGAGTTGTTGCCTTCGCTTGAGGTGTTGCATTAGTTTGAGGTGTTGCATTTGTTTGAGTTGTTGAATCAGTTTGAGGTGTTGCATAAGTTTGAGGTGTTGCCTTAGTTTGTGGTGTTGCCTTTGTTTGAGGTGCTGCCTTAGTTTGAGGGTTGCCTTAGTTTGAGGTGTTGCCTTAGTTTGAGGTGTTGCCTTAGTTTGAGGTGTTGCCTTAGTTTGAGGTGTTGCTTTAGTTTGAGGTGTTGCATTAGTTTGAGGGTTCCATTAGTTTGAGGGTTCCATTAGTTTGACGGTTGCCTTAGTTTGAAATGTTGCCATAGTTTGAGGTGTTGCCTTAGTTAGAGGTGTTGCCTTAGTTTGATGTGTTGCATTATTTTGATGTGTTGCCTTAGTTTGATGTGTTGCATTAGTTTGAGGTGTTGCATTAGTTTGAGGTGTTGCATTAGTTTGAGGTGTTGCCTTAGTTTGAGGTGTTGCCTTAGTTTGAGGTGTTGCCTTAGTTTGAGGTGTTGCCTTAGTTTGAGGTGTTGCCTTAGTTTGAGGTTTGCCTTAGTTTGAGATATTGCTTAGTTTGATGGGAGCCTTTATTTGAGGTTTTGTCTTAATTTGAGGTGTTGCATTGGTTTAGTGGTTGCTTAGTTTGAGATATTGCTTAGTTTGATGGGAGCCTTTGTTTGTGGTTTTGCCTTAGTTTGAGGTGTTGCCTTAGTTTGATGTGTTGCCTTAGTTTGAGGTGTTGCATTAGTTTGATGTGTTGCCTTCGTTTGAGGTGAGGCCTCAGTTTGAGGTGTTGCCTTAGTTTGACGTGGTGCCTTAGTTTGATGAGTTGCCTTAGTTTGAGGTGTTGCCTTAGTTTGAATTGTTGCCTTAGTTTGAGGTGTTGCATTAGTTTGAGGTGTTGCATTAGTTTGAGTTGTTGAATCAGTTTGAGGTGTTGCATAAGTTTGAGGTGTTGCCTTAATTTGAGGTGTTGCCTTTGTTTGAGGTGTTGCCTTAGTTTGAGGTGTTGCCTTAGTTTGAGGTGTTGAATTAGTTTGATGTGTTGCCTTCGTTTGAGGTGAGGCCTCAGTTTGAGGTGTTGCCTTAGTTTGACGTGGTGCCTTAGTTTGATGAGTTGCCTTAGTTTGAGGTGTTGCCTTAGTTAGAGGTGTTGCTTTAGTTTGATGTGTTGCATTATTTTGATGTGTTGCCTTAGTTTGAGGTGTTGCATTAGTTTGAGGTGTTGCATTAGTTTGAGGTGTTGCATTAGTTTGAGGTGTTGCCTTAGTTTGAGGTGTTGCCTTAGTTAGAGGTGTTGCCTTTGTTTGAGGTGTTGCCTTCGTTTGAGTTTTTGCCTTAGTTTGAGGATTTGCCTAAGTTTGAGGATTTGGCTTAGTTTGAGGTTTTGCAATAGTTTTCGGGTTGCCTTTGTTTGAGGTGCTGCCTTTGTTTGAGATGCTGCCTTTGTTTGAGGTGCTGTCTTTGTTTGAGGTGTTGCCTTTATTTGAGGTGTTGCCTTAGTTTGAGGTGTTGCCTTAGTTTGAGGTGTTGCCTTAGTTTGAGGGTTGCCTTATATTGAGGTGTTGCCTTAGTTTGATGCGTTGCCTCAGTTTGATGTGTTGCCTTAGTTTGATGTGTTGCCTTAGTCTGAGGAGCTGCCTTAGTTTGAGGAGCTGCCTTAGTTTGAGGGGCTGCCTCAGTTTGAGGGGCTGCCTTAGTTTGAGGGGCTGCCTTAGTTTGAGGGGCGGCCTTCGTTTGAGGTGCTGCCTGAGTTTGAGGTGTTGCCTTTGATCGACGGTTTCCTTAGTTTGAGGTGTTGCATTAGTTTGAGGAGTTGCATTAGTGTGAGGACTTGCATTAGTTTGAGGAGTTGGATTAGTTTGAGGAGTTGCTTTAGTTTGAGGAGTTGCTTTAGTTTGAGCAGTTGCTTTAGTTTGAGCAGTTGCTTTAGTTTGAGGAGTTGCTTTAGTTTGAGGTGTTGCTTTAGTTTGAGGTGTTGCTTTAGACTGAGGTGTTGCATTAGTTTGAGGTGTTGCATTAGTTTGAGGTGTTGCTTTAGTTTGTTTGAGGGTTGCCTTACTTTGAGGGTTGCTTCGTTTGAGGGTTGCCTTAGTTTGAGGGTTCACTTCGTTTGTGGTGGTGCCTTATTTTGAGGGTTTACATAATTTGAGGTGTTGCCTTAGTTTTCGTGGGCTGTCTTAGTTTGAGGTGTTGCCTTAGTTTGAGGTGTTGCCTCAGTTTGAGGTGTTGCCATAGTTAGAGGTGTTGCCTTAGATTGAGGTGTTGCCTTAGTTTGAGGTGTTGCCTTAGTTTGAGGTGTTGCCTTAGTTTGAGTTGTTGCCTTTGATTGAGGGTTGCCTTAGTTTGAGGTGTTGCCTTCGTTTGAGGTGTTGCCTTAGTTTGAGGTGTTGCCTTTGATTGAGGGTTGCCTTAGTTTGAGATGTTGCCTTCGTTTGAGGTGTTGCCTTAGTTTGAGGTGTTGCCTTTGATTGAGGGTTGCCTTAGTTTGAGATGTTGCCTTAGTTTGAGGTGTTGCCTTAGTTTGAGCTGTTGCATTAGATTGAGGTGTTGCCTTAGTTTGAGGTGTTGCCTTAGTTTGATGTGTTGCCTCAGTTTGAGGTGTTGCCTTAGTTAGAGGTGTTGCCTTAGTTTGAGGGTTTCATTAGTTTGAGGTTTAGCCTTATTTTGAGGTGTTGCCTTAGTTTGAGGTGTTGCCTTAGTTTGAGGGTTGCATTAGTTTGTGGGTTGCATTAGTTTGAGGGTTGCATTAGTTTGAGTGTTGCAAAAGTTTGAGGGTTGTATTCGTTTGACGGTTGCCTTAGTTTGAGGTGTTGCCTTAGTTAGAGGGTTTCATTAGTTTGAGGTTTAGCCTTAGTTTGAGGTGTTGCCTTAGTTTGAGGGTTTTCTTAATTTGAGGTCTTGCCTTATTTTAAGTGGGCTGTCTCAGCTTGAGGTGTTGCCTTAGTTTGAGCTGTTGCCTCAGTTTGAGGTGTTGCATTAGTTTGAGGTGTTGCCTTAGTTTGAGGGTTTTCTTAATTTGAGGTGTTGCCTTATTTTAAGTGGGCTGTCTTAGTTTGAGGTGTTGCCTTAGTTTGAGGTGTTGCCTTAGTTTGAGGTGTTGCATTAGTTTGAGGTGTTGCATTAGTTTGAGGTGCTGCTTTAGTTTGAGTTGCAGCCTTCGTTAGTGGGTTGCCTTTGTTTGAGGGTTCCCTTAGTTTGAGGGTTCCCTTAGTTTGAGGGTTCCCTTAGTTTGAGGTGTTGCCTTCGTTTGAGGTGTTGCCTTAGTTTAAGGGGCTGCATCTGTTTGAGGGGTTGCCTTAGTTTGATGTGTTGCCTTAGTTTGAGGTGTTGCCTTCGTTTGAGGTGTTGCCTTAGTTTGAGGTTTGCCTCAGTTTGAGATATTGCTTAGTTTGATGGGAGCCTTTATTTGAGGTTTTGCCTTAATTTGAGGTGTTGCATTAGTTTGGGGGTTGCTTAGTTTGAGACTTTGCTTAGTTTGATGGGAGCCTTTGTTTGTGGTTTTGCCTTAGTTTGAGGTGTGGCCTTAGTTTGAGGTGTTGCCTTAGTTTGAGGTGTTGCATTAGTTTGAGGTGTTGCCTTCGTTTGAGGTGAGGCCTCAGTTTGAGGTGTTGCCTTAGTTTGAGGTGATGCCTTAGTTTGATGTGTTGCCTTAGTTTGAGGTGTTGCCTTAGTTTGAGTTGTTGCCTTAGTTTGAGGTGTTGCATTAGTTTGAGGTGTTGCATTTGTTTGAGTTGTTGAATCAGTTTGAGGTGTTGCATAAGTTTGAGGTGTTGCCTTAGTTTGTGGTGTTGCCTTTGTTTGAGGTGCTGCCTTAGTTTGAGGGTTGCCTTAGTTTGAGGTGTTGCCTTAGTTTGAGTTGTTGCCTTAGTTTGAGGTGTTGCCTTAGTTTGAGGTGTTGCTTTAGTTTGAGGTGTTGCATTAGTTTGAGGGTTCCATTAGTTTGAGGGTTCCATTAGTTTGACGGTTGCCTTAGTTTGAAATGTTGCCATAGTTTGAGGTGTTGCCTTAGTTAGAGAGTTGCCTTAGTTTGATGTGTTGCATTATTTTGATGTGTTGCCTTAGTTTGAGGTGTTGCATTAGTTTGAGGTGTTGCATTAGTTTGAGGTGTTGCATTAGTTTGAGGTGTTGCCTTAGTTTGAGGTGTTGCCTTTGTTTGAGGTGTTGCCTTAGTTTGAGGTTTTGCCTTAGTTTGAGGATTTGCCTAAGTTTGAGGATTTGCCTTTGTTTGAGGTTTTGCATTAGTTTTAGGGTTGCCTTTGTTTGAGGTGCTGCCTTTGTTTGAGATGCTGCCTTTGTTTGAGGTGCTGTCTTTGTTTGAGGTGTTGCCTTTATTTGAGGTGTTGCCTTAGTTTGAGGTGTTGCCTTAGTTTGAGGTGTTGCCTCAGTTTGAGGGTTGCCTTATATTGAGGTGTTGCCTTAGTTTGATGTGTTGCCTCAGTTTGATGTGTTGCCTTAGTTTGATGTGTTGCCTTAGTTTGAGGAGCTGCCTTAGTTTGAGGAGCTGCCTTAGTTTGAGATGCTGCCTTTGTTTGATGTGCTGTCTTTGTTTGAGGTGTTGCCTTTATTTGAGGTGTTGCCTTAGTTTGAGGTGTTGCCTTAGTTTGAGGTGTTGCCTCAGTTTGAGGTGTTGCCTTAGTTTGAGGTGTTGCCTTTGTTTGAGGTGTTGCCTTCGTTTGAGGTTTTGCCTTAGTTTGAGGATTTGCCTAAGTTTGAGGATTTGCCTTAGTTTGAGGTTTTGCATTAGTTTTAGGGTTGCCTTTGTTTGAGCTGCTGCCTTTGTTTGATATGCTGCCTTTGTTTGAGGTGCTGTCTTTGTTTGAGGTGTTGCCTTTATTTGAGGTGTTGCCTTAGTTTGAGGTGTTGCCTTAGTTTGAGGTGTTGCCTTAGTTTGAGGGTTGCCTCATATTGAGGTGTTGCCTTAGTTCGATGTGTTGCCTCAGTTTGATGTGTTGCCTTAGTTTGATGTGTTGCCTTAGTTTGAGGAGCTGCCTTAGTTTGAGGAGCTGCCTTAGTTTGAGATGTTGCCTTAGTTTGAGGGTTTTCTTAATTTGAGGTCTTGCCTTATTTTAAGTGGGCTGTCTCAGTTTGAGGTGTTGCCTTAGTTTGAGGTGTTGCCTCAGTTTGAGGTGTTGCATTAGTTTGAGGTGTTGCCTTAGTTTGAGGGTTTTCTTAATTTGAGGTGTTGCCTTATTTTAAGTGGGCTGTCTTAGTTTGAGGTGTTGCCTTAGTTTGAGGTGTTGCCTTAGTTTGAGGTGTTGCATTAGTTTGAGGTGTTGCATTAGTTTGAGGTGCTGCTTTAGTTTGAGTTGCAGCCTTCGTTAGTGGGTTTCCTTTGTTTGAGGGTTCCCTTAGTTTGTGGGTTCCCTTAGTTTGAGGGTTCCCTTAGTTTGAGGTGTTGCCTTAGTTTGAATTGTTGCCTTAGTTTAAAGGGCTGCATCTGTTTGAGGGGTTGCCTTAGTTTGAGGTGTTGCCTTAGTTTGAGGTGTTGCCTTAGTTTGAGGTGTTGCCTTAGTTTGAGGTTTGCCTCAGTTTGAGATATTGCTTAGTTTGATGGGAGCCTTTATTTGATGTTTTGCCTTAATTTGAGGTGTTGCATTAGTTTGGGGGTTGCTTAGTTTGAGACATTGCTTAGTTTGATGGGAGCCTTTGTTTGTGCTTTTGCCTTAGTTTGAGGTGTGGCCTTAGTTTGAGGTGTTGCCTTAGTTTGAGGTGTTGCATTAGTTTGAGGTGTTGCCTTCGTTTGAGGTGAGGCCTCAGTTTGAGGTGTTGCCTTAGTTTGAGGTGATGCCTTAGTTTGATGTGTTGCCTTAGTTTGAGGTGTTGCCTTAGTTTGAGTTGTTGCCTTAGTTTGAGGTGTTGCATTAGTTTGAGGTGTTGCATTTGTTTGAGTTGTTGAATCAGTTTGAGATGTTGCATAAGTTTGAGGTGTTGCCTTAGTTTGTGGTGTTGCCTTTATTTGAGGTGCTGCCTTAGTTTGAGGGTTGCCTTAGTTTGAGGTGTTGCCTTAGTTTGAGGTGTTGCCTTAGTTTGAGGTGTTGCTTTAGTTTGAGGTGTTGCATTAGTTTGAGGGTTCCATTAGTTTGAGGGTTCCATTAGTTTGACGGTTGCCTTAGTTTGAAATGTTGCCATAGTTTGAGGTGTTGCCTTAGTTAGAGGTGTTGCCTTAGTTTGATGTGTTGCATTATTTTGATGTGTTGCCTTAGTTTGATGTGTTGCATTAGTTTGATGTGTTGCATTAGTTTGAGGTGTTGCATTAGTTTGAGGTGTTGCCTTAGTTTGAGGTGTTGCCTTTGTTTGAGGTGTTGCCTTAGTTTGAGGTTTTGCCTTAGTTTGAGGATTTGCCTAAGTTTGAGGATTTGCCTTTGTTTGAGGTTTTGCATTAGTTTTAGGGTTGCCTTTGTTTGAGGTGCTGCCTTTGTTTGAGATGCTGCCTTTGTTTGAGGTGCTGTCTTTGTTTGAGGTGTTGCCTTTATTTGAGGTGTTGCCTTAGTTTGAGGTGTTGCCTTAGTTTGAGGTGTTGCCTCAGTTTGAGGGTTGCCTTATATTGAGGTGTTGCCTTAGTTTGATGTGTTGCCTCAGTTTGATGTGTTGCCTTAGTTTGATGTGTTGCCTTAGTTTGAGGAGCTGCCTTAGTTTGAGGAGCTGCCTTAGTTTGAGGGGCTGCCTTAATTTGAGATGCTGCCTTTGTTTGAGGTGCTGTCTTTGTTTGAGGTGTTGCCTTTATTTGAGGTGTTGCCTTAGTTTGAGGTGTTGCCTTAGTTTGAGGTGTTGCCTCAGTTTGAGGGTTGCCTTATATTGAGGTGTTGCCTTAGTTTGACGTGTTGCCTCAGTTTGATGTGTTGCCTTAGTTTGATGTGTTGCCTTAGTTTGAGGAGCTGCCTTAGTTTGAGGAGCTGCCTTAGTTTGAGGGGCTGCCTTAGTTTGAGATGCTGCCTTTGTTTGATGTGCTGTCTTTGTTTGAGGTGTTGCCTTTATTTGAGGTGTTGCCTTAGTTTGAGGTGTTGCCTTAGTTTGAGGTGTTGCCTCAGTTTGAGGTGTTGCCTTAGTTTGAGGTGTTGCCTTTGTTTGAGGTGTTGCCTTAGTTTGAGGTTTTGCCTTAGTTTGAGGATTTGCCTAAGTTTGAGGATTTGCCTTAGTTTGAGGTTTTGCATTAGCTTTAGGGTTGCCTTTGTTTGAGCTGCTGCCTTTTTTTGATATGCTGCCTTTGTTTGAGGTGCTGTCTTTGTTTGAGGTGTTGCCTTTATTTGAGGTGTTGCCTTAGTTTGAGGTGTTGCCTTAGTTTGAGGTGTTGCCTTAGTTTGAGGGCTGCCTCATATTGAGGTGTTGCCTTAGTTTGATGTGTTGCCTCAGTTTGATGTGTTGCCTTAGTTTGATGTGTTGCCTTAGTTTGAGGAGCTGCCTTAGTTTGAGGAGCTGCCTTAGTTTGAGATGTTGCCTTAGTTAGAGGGTTTCATTAGTTTGAGGTTTAGCCTTAGTTTGATGTGTTGCCTTAGTTTGAGGGTTTTCTTAATTTGAGGTCTTGCCTTATTTTAAGTGGGCTGTCTCAGTTTGAGGTGTTGCCTTAGTTTGAGGTGTTGCCTCAGTTTGAGGTGTTGCATTAGTTTGAGGTGTTGCCTTAGTTTGAGGGTTTTCTTAATTTGAGGTGTTGCCTTATTTTAAGTGGGCTGTCTTAGTTTGAGGTGTTGCCTTAGTTTGAGGTGTTGCCTTAGTTTGAGGTGTTGCATTAGTTTGAGGTGTTGCATTAGTTTGAGGTGCTGCTTTAGTTTGAGTTGCAGCCTTCGTTAGTGGGTTTCCTTTGTTTGAGGGTTCCCTTAGTTTGTGGGTTCCCTTAGTTTGAGGGTTCCCTTAGTTTGAGGTGTTGCCTTAGTTTGAGGTGTTGCCTTAGTTTAAGGGGCTGCATCTGTTTGAGGGGTTGCCTTAGTTTGAGGTGTTGCCTTAGTTTGAGGTGTTGCCTTAGTTTGAGGTGTTGCCTTCGTTTGAGGTGTTGCCTTAGTTTGAGGTTTGCCTCAGTTTGAGATATTGCTTAGTTTGATGGGAGCCTTTATTTGATGTTTTGCCTTAATTTGAGGTGTTGCATTAGTTTGGGGGTTGCTTAGTTTGAGACATTGCTTAGTTTGATGGGAGCCTTTGTTTGTGCTTTTGCCTTAGTTTGAGGTGTGGCCTTAGTTTGAGGTGTTGCCTTAGTTTGAGGTGTTGCATTAGTTTGAGGTGTTGCCTTTGTTTGAGGTGAGGCCTCAGTTTGAGGTGTTGCCTTAGTTTGAGGTGATGCCTTAGTTTGATGTGTTGCCTTAGTTTGAGGTGTTGCCTTAGTTTGAGTTGTTGCCTTAGTTTGAGGTGTTGCATTAGTTTGAGGTGTTGCATTTGTTTGAGTTGTTGAATCAGTTTGAGATGTTGCATAAGTTTGAGGTGTTGCCTTAGTTTGTGGTGTTGCCTTTATTTGAGGTGCTGCCTTAGTTTGAGGGTTGCCTTAGTTTGAGGTGTTGCCTTAGTTTGAGGTGTTGCCTTAGTTTGAGGTGTTGCTTTAGTTTGAGGTGTTGCATTAGTTTGAGGGTTCCATTAGTTTGAGGGTTCCATTAGTTTGACGGTTGCCTTAGTTTGAAATGTTGCCATAGTTTGAGGTGTTGCCTTAGTTAGAGGTGTTGCCTTAGTTTGATGTGTTGCATTATTTTGATGTGTTGCCTTAGTTTGATGTGTTGCATTAGTTTGAGGTGTTGCATTAGTTTGAGGTGTTGCATTAGTTTGAGGTGTTGCCTTAGTTTGAGGTGTTGCCTTTGTTTGAGGTGTTGCCTTAGTTTGAGGTTTTGCCTTAGTTTGATGATTTGCCTTAGTTTGATGTGTTGCCTCAGTTTGATGTGTTGCCTTAGTTTGATGTGTTGCCTTAGTTTGAGGGGCTGCCTTAGTTTGAGGAGCTGCCTTAGTTTGAGGAGCTGCCTTAGTTTGAGGGGCTGCCTTAGTTTGAGGAGCTGCCTTAGTTTGAGGATTTGCCTAAGTTTGAGGATTTGCCTTTGTTTGAGGTTTTGCATTAGTTTTAGGGTTGCCTTTGTTTGAGGTGCTGCCTTTGTTTGAGATGCTGCCTTTGTTTGAGGTGCTGTCTTTGTTTGAGGTGTTGCCTTTATTTGAGGTGTTGCCTTAGTTTGAGGTGTTGCCTTAGTTTGAGGTGTTGCCTCAGTTTGAGGGTTGCCTTACATTGAGGTGTTGCCTTAGTTTGATGTGTTGCCTCAGTTTGATGTGTTGCCTTAGTTTGATGTGTTGCCTTAGTTTGAGGAGCTGCCTTAGTTTGAGGAGCTGCCTTAGTTTGAGGGGCTGCCTTAGTTTGAGATGCTGCCTTTGTTTGAGGTGCTGTCTTTGTTTGAGGTGTTGCCTTTATTTGAGGTGTTGCCTTAGTTTGAGGTGTTGCCTTAGTTTGAGGTGTTGCCTCAGTTTGAGGGTTGCCTTATATTGAGGTTTTGCCTTAGTTTGATGTGTTGCCTCAGTTTGATGTGTTGCCTTAGTTTGATGTGTTGCCTTAGTTTGAGGGGCTGCCTTAGTTTGAGGAGCTGCCTTAGTTTGAGGGGCTGCCTTAGTTTGAGGGGCTGCCTTAGTTTGAGGAGCTGCCTTAGTTTGAGGAGCTGCCTTAGTTTGAGGGGCTGCCTTAGTTTGAGGGGCGGCCTTCGTTTGAGGTTCTGCCTGAGTTTGAGGTGTTGCCTTTGATTGACGGTTTCCTTTGTTTGAGGTGTTGCATTAGTTTGAGGATTTGCATGAGTTTGAGGAGTTGCATTGGTTTGAGGAGTTGCATTAGTTTGAGAAGTTGCTTTAGTTTGAGGAGTTGCTTTAGTTTGAGCAGTTGCTTTAGTTTGAGCAGTTGCTTTAGTTTGAGGAGTTGCTTTCGTTTGAGGTGTTGCTTTCGTTTGAGGTGTTGCCTTAGTTTGTTTGAGGGTTGCCTTAGTTTGAGGGTTGCTTAGTTTGAGGGTTGCCTTAGTTTGAGGGTTCCCTTCGTTTGTGGTGGTGCCTTATTTTGAGGGTTTACATAATTTGAGGTGTTGCCTTAGTTTTCGTGGGCTGTCTTAGTTTGAGGTGTTGCCTTAGTTTGAGGTGTTGCCTCAGTTTGAGGTGTTGCCTTAGTTTGAGGTGTTGCCTTAGATTGAGGTGTTGCCTTAGTTTGAGGTGTTGCCTTAGTTTGAGGTGTTGCCTTAGTTTGAGTTGTTGCCTTAGTTTGAGTTGTTGCCTTTGATTGAGGGTTGCCTTAGTTTGAGGTGTTGCCTTAGTTTGAGGTGTTGCCTTAATTTGAGGTGTTGCCTTTGATTGAGGGTTGCCTTAGTTTGAGATGTTGCCTTAGTTTGAGGTGTTGCGTTAGTTTGAGCAGTTGCATTAGTTTGAGGTGTTGCCTTAGTTTGAGGTGTTGCCTTAGTTTTAGTTGTTGCCTTTTTTTGAGGGTTTCATTAGTTTGAGGTGTAGCCTTAGTTTGAGGTGGAGCCTTAGTTTGAGGTGTTGCCTTAGTTTGAGGTGTTGCATTAGTTTGAGGGGCGACCTTAGTTTGAGGGTCTATCTTAATTTGAGGTGCTGCCTTAGTTTGAGGGGCTGCCTTAGTTTGATGAACTGCTTTATTTTGAGATGTTGCCTTATTTGGAGGGGTTGTCTTAGTTAGAGGGTTTACTTCGTTTGAGATGTTGCAATAGTTTGAGGTGTTGCCTTAGTTTGAGGTGTTGCCTTAGTTTGAGGTGTTGCCTTAGTTTGTGGGCTGCCTTAGTGTGAGGGGCTGCCTTCGTGTGAGGGGCTGCCTGAGTGTGAGGGGCTGCCTGAGTTTGCGGGGCTGCCTTAGTTTGCGGGGCTGCCTTATTTTGCGGGGCTGCATTAGTTTGAGGGGCTGCCTTAGTTTGAGGGGCAGCCATAGTTTGAGGGGCAGCCTTAGTTTGAGCGGCTGCCTCAGTTTGAGGTGTTGCCTTCGTTTGAGGGTTGCATTAGTTTGAGTGTTGCATTAGTTTGAGGGTTGTATTCGTTTGACGGTTCCCTTAGTTTGAGGTGTTGCCTTAGTTTGAGGGTTTCATTAGTTTGAGGTTTAGCCTTAGTTTGAGGGTTTTCTTAATTTGAGGTCTTGCCTTATTTTAAGTGGGCTGTCTCAGTTTGAGGTGTTGCATTAGTTTGAGGTGTTGCCTTAGTTTGAGGATTTTCTTAATTTGAGGTGTTGCCTGATTTTAAGTGGGCTGTCTTAGTTTGAGGTGTTGCCTTAGTTTGAGGTGTTGCCTTAGTTTTAGTTGTTGCCTTTTTTTGAGGGTTTCATTAGTTTGAGGTGTAGCCTTAGTTTGAGGTGGAGCCTTAGTTTGAGGTGTTGCCTTAGTTTGAGGTGTTGCATTAGTCTGAGAGGCGACCTTAGTTTGAGGGGCTATCTTAATTTGAGGTGCTGCCTTAGTTTGAGGGGCTGCCTTAGTTTGATGAACTGCTTTATTTTGAGATGTTGCCTTATTTTGAGGGGTTGTCTTAGTTAGAGGGTTTACTTCGTTTGAGATGTTGCAATAGTTTGAGGTGTTGCCTTAGTTTGAGGTGTTGCCTTAGTTTGAGGTGTTGCCTTACTTTGTGGGCTGCCTTAGTGTGAGGGGCTGCCTTCGTGTGAGGGGCTGCCTGAGTGTGAGGGGCTGCCTGAGTTTGCGGGGCTGCCTTAGTTTGCGGGGCTGCCTTATTTTACGGGGCTGCATTAGTTTGAGGGGCTGCCTTAGTTTGAGGGGCAGCCTTAGTTTGAGGGGCAGCCTTAGTTTGAGCGGCTGCCTCAGTTGGAGGGGTTGCCTTCGTTTGAGGGGTTGCCTTCGTTTGAGGGGTTGCCTTAGTTTGAAGTGATGCCTTTATATGAGGGGCTGCCTTAGTATGAGGGGCAGCCTTAGTTTGTGGTGCTGCATTAATTTAAGGGCCTGCTTGAGTTTCAGGGCCTGCTTTAGTTTCAGGGCGTGCTTGAGTTTCAGGGCCTGCTTGAGTGTCAGAGGCTGCCTTCGTGAAAGGGGCTGCCTTAGTGAGAGGAGCTGTCTTAGTGAGAGGGGCTGCCTTAGTTTGAGGCACTGCCTTAGTTAGAAGCGCTGCATTAGTTTGAGAATTGCCTTAGTTTGAGGGCCTGCCTTAGTTTGAGGGGCTGCTTTAGTTTGAGGGTTGCCTCACTTTGAGGGTTGCCTCACTTTGAGCGGCTGCCTTATTTTCAGGGTTGCCCCAGTTTGAGGGCCTGCCTTAGTTTGAGAATTGCCTTAGTTTGAGGTCTGCCTTAGTTTGAGGTCTGCCTTAGTTTGAGGGTTGCCTAGTTTGAGGGGCTGCCTTTGTTTGAGCAGCTGCCTTAGTTTGAGGGGCTGCCTTAGTTTGAGGGGCTGCCTTCGTTTGAGGTGTTGCCTTAGTTTGTGGGGTTGCCTTAGTTTGAGGGGCTGGCTTCGTAGAGGGGTTGCCTTGGTTTGAGGGGTTGCCTTAGTTTGACGGAATGGCTTAGTTTGTGGGGAAGCCTTCGTTTGAGGGGCTGAATTAGTTTGAGGGGTTGCCTTAGTTTGAGGGGATGCCTTAGTTTGTGGGGCAGCCTTAGTTTGAGGGGCTGCAGTAGTATGAGGGGCTGCATTAGTATGAGGGGCTGCATTAGTAGGAGGGGCTGTCTTACTTTGAGGGGCTGTCTTTCTTTGAGGGGCTGTCTTACTTTGAGGGGCTGTCTTAGTTTGAGGGGCTGCATTAGATTGAGGGTTGCCTTAGATTGATGTGCTACATTAATTTGGGGTGTTGCCTTTGTTTGAGGGGCTGCCTTAGTTTGAGGGGCTGCCTTAGTTTGAGGGGCTGCCTTAGTTTGAGCGGCTGCCTTAGTTTGAGGGGCAGCCTTAGTTTGAGGGGCAGCCTTAGTTTGAGGTGTTGCCTTAGTTTGAGGTGTTGCCTTAGTTTGAGGTGTTGCCTTAGATTGAGGTGTTGCCTTAGATTGAGGTGTTGCCTTCGTTTGAGGTGTTGCCTTAGTTTGAGGTGTTGCCTGAGAATGAGGTGTTGCCTTAGATTGAGGTGTTGCCTTCGTTTGAGGTGTTGCCTTCGTTTGAGGTGTTGATTTCGTTTGAGGTGTTGCCTTCGTTTGAGGTGTTGCCTTCGTTTGAGCTGTTGCCTTCTTTTGAGGGGCTGCCTTCGTTTGTGGGGCTGCCTTCGTTTGAGGGGCTGCCTTAGTTTGAGGTGTTGCCTTAGGAGAGGGGTTGCCTTAGTTTGATGGGTTGCCTCAGTTTAATGGGTTGCCTTAGTTTGAGGGGCTGCCTTAGTTTGAGGGGTTGCCTTAGTTTGACGGAATGGCTTAGTTTGTGGGGAAGCCTTAGTTTGAGGGGCTGCATTCGTCTGAGGGGCTGCAGTCGTATGAGGGGCTGCAGTCGACGGAGGGGCTGCAGTCGTCTGAGGGGCTACCTTAGTCTGAGGGGCAGCCTTAGTCTGAGGGGCTGCATTCGTCTGATGAGCTGCATTAGTCTGAGGGGCTGCATTAGTCTGAGGGGCTGCATAAGTATGAGGGTCTGCATTACTTTGAGGGGCTGCATTAGTTTGAGTGTTTGTTTAGTTTGAGGGTTTGTTTAGTTTGAGGGATCCCTTAGTTTGAGGGATGCCTTATGTAGAGGAATGCCTTAGTTTGAGTGTTGCCTTAGTTTGAGTGTTGCCTTAGTTTGAGGCGTTGCATTATTTTGAGGCGTTGCATTAGTTTGAGGCGTTGCCTTAGTTTGAGGGGCTGCCTTAGTTTGAGGGGCTGCCTGAGTTTGAGGGAGTGCCTGAGTTGGAGGGAGTGCCTTAGTTTGAGGGGCTGCCTTAGTTTTAGGGTTGCCCTAGTGTGAGGGTTGCCCTAGTTTGAGGGTCTGCCCCAGTTTGAGGGGCTGCCTTAGTTTGAGGTTTTGCCTTAGTTTGAGGTTTTGCCTTAGTTTGAGGTTTTACCTTAGTTTGAGGGGTTGCCTTAGTTTGAGGGGTTGCCTCAGTTTGAGGCGTTGCATCAGTTTGAGGCGTTGCATCAGTTTGAGGGGCTCCCTTAGTTTGAGGGGCTGCCTGAGTTTGTGGGGCTGCCTGAGTTTGAGGGGCTGCCTAAGTTTGAGGGAGTGCATCAGTTTGAGGGAGTGCATCAGTTTGAGAGAATGCATCAGTTTGAGGGGCTGCCTTAGTTTGAGGGGCTGCCTTAGTTTGAGGGTTGCCCGAGTATGAGGGTTGCCCGAGTATGAGGGACTGCCTTAGTTTGAGGGGTTGCCTTAGTTTGAGGGGTTGCCTTTTTTTGAGGGGTTGCCTTAGTTTGAGGATAGCCTCAGTTTGAGGGCGGCCTTAGTTTGAGGCGTTGCATTAGTTTGAGGCGTTGCATTAGTTTGAGGCGTTGCATTTGTTTGAGGCGTTGCATTTGTTCTCGGGGCTGAATGAGTTTGAGGTTTTGCCCGAGTTTGAGTATTGCCCTCGTTTGAGGGTGCCTTCGTTGAGGGGCTGCATTAGTTTGAGGGGCTGCATTAGTTTGATGTGCTGCATTAGTTTGAGGGGCTGCATTAGATTGAGGGTTGACTAGGATTGATGTGCTGCATTAGTTTGGGGTGTTGCCTTTGTTTGAGGGGCTGCCTTAGTTTGAGGGGCTGCCTTAGTTTGAGGGGCAGCCTTAGTTTGAGGGGCAGCCTTAGTTTGAGGGGCTGCCTGAGTTTGAGGTGTTGCCTTAGTTTGAGGTGTTGCCTGAGTTTGAGGTGTTGCCTTCGTTTGATGGGCTGCCTTCGTTAGAGCGGCTGCCTTCGTTTGAGGGGATGCCTTAGTTTGTGGGGATGCCTTATTTTGAGGAGCTGCCTTAGTTTGAGGTGTTGCCTTAGTAGAGGGGTGCCTTAGGAGAGGGGTTGCCTTAGTTTGAGGGGTTGCATTAGTTTGAGGGGTTGCCTTTGTTTGACAGAATGGCTTAGTTTGTGAGGAAGCCTTAGTTTGAGGTGCTGCATTCGTCTGAGGGGCTGCATTCTTCTGAGGGGATGCATTCGTCTGAGGGGATGCATTCGTCTGAGGGGCAGCCTTAGTCTGAGGGGCTGCATTCGTCTGAGGGGCTGCGTTGGTCTGAGGGGCTGCATTCGTCTGAGGGGCTGCATTACTTTGAGGGGCTGCATTACTTTGAGGGGCTGCCTCAGTTTGAGGGGCTGCCTCCGTTTGAGGGGCTGCCTTCGTTTGAGGGGCTGCCTTAGTTTGAGGTGTTGCATCAGTTTGAGGTTTGACTTAGTTTGAGGTTTGCCTTAGTTTGAGGGGCTGCCTTAGTTTTAGGGGCTGCCTTAGTTTGAGGGCTGCCTTAGTTTGAGTGGATGCCTTATTTTGAGGAGTTGCCTTAGTTTGAGGGTTGCCTCAGTTTGAGTGCCTGCCTCAGTTTAAGGAGTTGCCTTAGTTTGATGGTTGCCTGAGTTTGATGGTTGCATTAGTTTGAGGGCCTGCCTTAGCTTGAGGTGTTGCATTAGTTTGAGGCACTGCCTGAGTTTGAGGGTTACCTTAGTTTGAGGGGTTGCCTTCGTTTGAGTGTTGACTTAGTTTGTGAGCCTGCCTTCGTTTGCGGGGTTGCATTAGTTTGAGGATTGCATTAGTTTGAGTGGTTGCCTTAGTTTGAGCGTTGCCTTAGTTTGACTGTTGCCTTAGTTTGAGTGTGGCCTTAGTTTGAGGCGTTGCATTAGTTTGAGGCGTTGCATTAGTTTGAGGCATTGCCTTAGTCTGAGGGGCTGCCTGAGTTTGAGGGAGTGCCTTAGTTTGAGGGAGTGCCTTAGTTTGAGGGAGTGCCTTAGTTTGAGGGGCTGCCTTAGTTTGAGGGGCTGCCTTAGTTTGAGGGGCAGCCTTAGTTTGAGGGTTGCCCTAGTTTGAGGGTGGCCCTAGTTTGATGGTTACCCTAGTTTGAGGGTTGCCCTAGTTTGAGGGTTGCCTTCGTGTGAGGGTGGCCCTAATTTGAGGGTTGCCTTAGTTTGAGGTGTAGCCTTAGTTTGAGGTGCTGCCTTAGTTTGAGGCACTGCCTTAGATTGAGGGTTGCCTTAGTGTGAGGGATTGCCTTAGTATGAGGGATTGCCTGAGTATGAGGGATTGCCTGAGACTGAGGGATTGCCTTAGATTGAGCGGATACCTTATTTTGAGGGGCTGCCTTAGTTTGAGGGGCTGCCTTAGTTTGAGTGGATGCCTTATTTTGAGGAGTTGCCTTAGTTTGAGGGTTGCCTAAGTTTGTGGGCCTGCCTTAGTTTAAGGAGTTGCCTGAGTTTGAGGGGCTGCCTTAATTTGAGTGGATGCCTTAGTTTCAGGGGTTGCCATAGTTTGAGGGGTTGCCTCAGTTTGAGGGCCTGCCTCAGTTTAAGGAGTTGCCTTAGTTTGAGGGTTGCCTTAGTTTGAGGGGGTGCCTTCGTTTGATGGTTGCCTGAGTTTGATGGTTGCATTAGTTTGAGGGCCTGCCTTAGCTTGAGGTGTTGCATTCGTTTGAGGCACTGCCTGAGTTTGAGGGTTACCTTAGTTTGAGGGGTTGCCTTCGTTTGAGTGTTGACTTAGTTTGTGAGCCTGCCTTTGTTTGCGGGGTTGCATTAGTTTGAGGATTGCATTAGTTTGAGTGGTTGCCTTAGTTTGAGCGTTGCCTTAGTTTGAGTGTGGCCTTAGTTTGAGGCGTTGCATTAGTTTGAGGCGTTGCATTAGTCTGAGGCGTTGCCTTAGTTTGAGGGGCTGCCTGAGTATGAGGGAGTGCCTTAGTTTGAGGGAGTGCCTTAGTTTGAGGGAGTGCCTTAGTTTGAGGGGCTGCCTTAGTTTGAGGAGCATCCTGAGTTTGAGGGAGTGCATTAGTTTGAGGGAGTGCATTAGTTTGAGGGAGTGCATTAGTTTGAGGGGCTGCCTTAGTTTGAGGGGCTGCCTTAGTATGAGGGGCCGCCTTAGTTTGAGGGTTGCCCTAGTTTGATGGTTGCCCTAGTTTGATGGTTGCCCTAGTTTGAGGGTTGCCTTCGTGTGAGTGTTGCCCTAATTTGCGGGTTGCCTTAGATTGAGGGTTGCCTTAGTATGAGGGATTGCCTGAGACTGAGGGATTGCCTTAGATTGAGGGGATACCTTATCTTGAGGGGATACCTTATTTTGAGGGGATGCCTTATTTTGAGGGGATGCCATATTTTGAGGGTTGCCTTCGTTTGGGGGCCTGCCTTAGTTTGGGGGGTTGCCTTAGTTTTGGGGGGTTGCCTTAGTTTGGGGGGTTGCATTAGTTTGGGGGGTTGCCTTTGTTTGGTGGGTTGCCTTAGTTTGGGGGATGCCTTAGTTTGAGGTGTTGCCTTATTTTGAGGTGTTGCCTTTTTTGAGGCGTTGCCTTAGTTTGAGGGGCTGCCTGAGTTTGAGGGAGTGCCTTAGTTTGAGGGAGTGCCTTAGTTTGAGGGAGTGCCTTAGTTTGAGGGACTGCCTTAGTTTGAGGTGCTTCCTGAGTTTGAGGGAGTGCATTAGTTTGAGGGAGTGCATTAGTTTGAGGGGCTGCCTTAGTTTGAGGGGCTGCCTTAGTTTGAGGGGCCGCCTTAGTTTGAGGGTTGCCCGAGTTTGATGGTTGCCCTAGTTTGAGGGTTGCCCTAGTTTGAGGGTTGCCTTCGTGTGAGTGTTGCCCTAATTTGAGGGTTGCCTTAGATTGAGGGTTGCCTCAGTATGAGGGATTGCCTGAGACTGAGGGATTGCCTTAGATTGAGGGGATACCTTATTTTGAGGGGATACCTTATTTTGAGGTGTTGCCTTAGTTTGAGGTGTTGCATTAGTTTGAGGTGTTGCCTTAGTTTGAGGCGTTGCCTTAGTTTGAGGCACTGCCTTAGTTGAGGCACTGCCTTTGTTTGAGTGTTGCCTTAGTATGAGGGACTGCCTGAGTTTGAGGTGTTGCATAAGTTTGAGGTGTTGCCTTAGTTTGAGGTTTGCATTAGTTTGAGGGGCTGCCTTAGTTTGTGGGCCTGCCTTAGTTTAAGGAGTTGCCTGAGTTTGAGGGGCTGCCTTAATTTGAGTGGATGCCTTAGTTTGAGGTGTTGCCTTAGTTTGAGGGGTTGCCTCAGTTTGAGGGCCTGCCTCAGTTTAAGGAGTTGCCTTAGTTTGAGGGTTGCCTTAGTTTAAGGGGGTGCCTTAGTTTGATGGTTGCCTGAGTTTGATGGTTGCGTTAGTTTGAGGGCCTGCCTTAGCTTGAGGTGTTGCATTAGTTTGAGGCACTGCCTGAGTTTGAGGGTTACCTTAGTTTGATGGGTTGCCTTCGTTTGAGTGTTGACTTCGTTTGTGAGCCTGCCTTAGTTTGTGGGGTTGCATTAGTTTGAGGATTGCATTAGTTGGAGTGGTTGCCTTAGTTTGAGCGTTGCCTTAGTTTGAGGGTTGCCTCAGTTTAAGGGGTTGCCTTCGTTTGAGGGTTGCCTTAGTTTGAGGGGTTGCCTTCGTTTGAGTGTTGACTTAGTTTGTGAGCCTGCCTTTGTTTGCGGGGTTGCATTAGTTTGAGGATTGCATTAGTTTGAGTGGTTGCCTTAGTTTGAGCGTTGCCTTAGTTTGAGTGTGGCCTTAGTTTGAGGCGTTGCATTAGTTTGAGGCGTTGCATTAGTCTGAGGCGTTGCCTTAGTTTGAGGGGCTGCCTGAGTATGAGGGAGTGCCTTAGTTTGAGGGAGTGCCTTAGTTTGAGGGAGTGCCTTAGTTTGAGGGGCTGCCTTAGTTTGAGGAGCATCCTGAGTTTGAGGGAGTGCATTAGTTTGAGGGAGTGCATTAGTTTGAGGGAGTGCATTAGTTTGAGGGGCTGCCTTAGTTTGAGGGGCTGCCTTAGTATGAGGGGCCGCCTTAGTTTGAGGGTTGCCCTAGTTTGATGGTTGCCCTAGTTTGATGGTTGCCCTAGTTTGAGGGTTGCCTTCGTGTGAGTGTTGCCCTAATTTGCGGGTTGCCTTAGATTGAGGGTTGCCTTAGTATGAGGGATTGCCTGAGACTGAGGGATTGCCTTAGATTGAGGGGATACCTTATCTTGAGGGGATACCTTATTTTGAGGGGATGCCTTATTTTGAGGGGATGCCATATTTTGAGGGTTGCCTTCGTTTGGGGGCCTGCCTTAGTTTGGGGGGTTGCCTTAGTTTTGGGGGGGTTGCCTTAGTTTGGGGGGTTGCATTAGTTTGGGGGGTTGCCTTTGTTTGGTGGGTTGCCTTAGTTTGGGGGATGCCTTAGTTTGAGGTGTTGCCTTATTTTGAGGTGTTGCCTTTTTTGAGGCGTTGCCTTAGTTTGAGGGGCTGCCTGAGTTTGAGGGAGTGCCTTAGTTTGAGGGAGTGCCTTAGTTTGAGGGAGTGCCTTAGTTTGAGGGACTGCCTTAGTTTGAGGTGCTTCCTGAGTTTGAGGGAGTGCATTAGTTTGAGGGAGTGCATTAGTTTGAGGGGCTGCCTTAGTTTGAGGGGCTGCCTTAGTTTGAGGGGCCGCCTTAGTTTGAGGGTTGCCCGAGTTTGATGGTTGCCCTAGTTTGAGGGTTGCCCTAGTTTGAGGGTTGCCTTCGTGTGAGTGTTGCCCTAATTTGAGGGTTGCCTTAGATTGAGGGTTGCCTCAGTATGAGGGATTGCCTGAGACTGAGGGATTGCCTTAGATTGAGGGGATACCTTATTTTGAGGGGATACCTTATTTTGAGGTGTTGCCTTAGTTTGAGGTGTTGCATTAGTTTGAGGTGTTGCCTTAGTTTGAGGCGTTGCCTTAGTTTGAGGCACTGCCTTAGTTGAGGCACTGCCTTTGTTTGAGTGTTGCCTTAGTATGAGGGACTGCCTGAGTTTGAGGTGTTGCATAAGTTTGAGGTGTTGCCTTAGTTTGAGGTTTGCATTAGTTTGAGGGGCTGCCTTAGTTTGTGGGCCTGCCTTAGTTTAAGGAGTTGCCTGAGTTTGAGGGGCTGCCTTAATTTGAGTGGATGCCTTAGTTTGAGGTGTTGCCTTAGTTTGAGGGGTTGCCTCAGTTTGAGGGCCTGCCTCAGTTTAAGGAGTTGCCTTAGTTTGAGGGTTGCCTTAGTTTAAGGGGGTGCCTTAGTTTGATGGTTGCCTGAGTTTGATGGTTGCGTTAGTTTGAGGGCCTGCCTTAGCTTGAGGTGTTGCATTAGTTTGAGGCACTGCCTGAGTTTGAGGGTTACCTTAGTTTGATGGGTTGCCTTCGTTTGAGTGTTGACTTCGTTTGTGAGCCTGCCTTAGTTTGTGGGGTTGCATTAGTTTGAGGATTGCATTAGTTGGAGTGGTTGCCTTAGTTTGAGCGTTGCCTTAGTTTGAGGGTTGCCTCAGTTTAAGGGGTTGCCTTCGTTTGAGGGTTGCCTTAGTTTGGGGGGTTGCTTTCATTTTGGGGGGGTTGCCTTAGTTTTGGGGGGGTTGTCTTAGTTTTGGGAGGGTTGCCTTAGTTTTGGGAGGGTTGCCTCAAACTAAGGCAGAGTCTCAAACTGAGGCAACCCCTCAAACTAAGGCAACCCTTCAAACTAAGGCAGAAGCTCAAAGTAAGGCACCCCCTCTAACTGAGGCAACCCCTTAAACTAAGGCACCCCCTCAAACGAAGGCAATCGCTCAAACTGAGGCAACCCCTCAAACAAAGGCAGACTCTCCAACTAAGGCAACCCCTCAAACAAAGGCAGACTCTCCAACTAAGGCAACCCCTCAAAATAGGGCAGAATCTTAAACTAAGGCAGCGCTCAATCTGAGGCAAACCCTCAAACTAAGGCAGCAGCTCAAACTGAGGCAACCCCTCAAACTAAGGCAGCAGCTCAAACTAAGTCAACCCCTCGATCGAAGGCCACCCCTCGATCTCAGGCAACCCCTCAAACTAAGGCATCCCTGAAACTAATGCAGACCCTCAAACTAAGGCATCCCCTCAAACTAAGGCAGACCCTCAAACTAATGCAACACCTCAAACTAAGGCAACACCTCAAAATAAGGCAACACCTCAAAATAAGGCAACACCTCAAACTAAGGCATCCCCCAAACTAAGGCAACCCCCCAAACAAAGGCAACCCCCCCAAACAAAGGCAACCCCCCAAACTAAGGCAACCCCCCAAAACTAAGGCAACCCCCCAAACTAAGGCAGGTCCCCAAACGAAGGCAACCCTCAAAATATGGCATCTCCTCAAAATAAGGCATCCCCTCAAAATAAGGTATCCCCTCAAAATAAGGTATCCCCTCAATCTGAGGCAATCCCTCAATCTAAGGCAGTCCCTCATACTAAGGCAATCCCTCATACTGAGGCAACCCTCAATCTAAGGCAGTGCCTCAAACTAAGGCAGGCCCTCAAACTAAGACAACCCTCAAACTAAGGGGACCACCAAACTAAGGCAACCCCTCAAACTAAGGCAATCCATTAAAATAATGCCGGCCCTCAAACTAAGGCACGGGCTCAAACTAATGCAGCAGCTCAAATTAAGGCAACCCTTCAAACTAAGGCAACTCTCAAACTAAGGCAATCCCTCAAACTAAGGCAATCCCTCAAACTAAGGCAATCACTCAAGCTAAGGCAATCCCTCAAACTAAGGCCATCCCTCAAACTAAGGCCATCCCTCAAACTAAGGCCTTCCCTCAAACTAAGGCAACCCATCAAACTAAGGCAGACTCTCAAACTAAGGCAACCCCTCAAACTAAGGCAACCCCTCAAACTAAGGCAGACTCTCAAAATAAGGCAGCAGCTCAAACTAAGGCAACCCCTCAAACTAAGGGAACCCCTCAAACTAAGGCAGAAGATCAAACTAAGGCAATCCCTCAAACTAAGGCAACCCCTCAGACTAAGGCAACCCCTCAGACTTAGGCAGTAGCTCAAACTAAGGCAGAAGCTCTAACTAAGTCAACCCCTCCAACTAAGGCAGCGCTCCCTCAGTACTGAATCAATAATAATGCAACAATCCCTCAGTACTGACCTTCTGACAGTGCAGCACTCCCTCATTACTGACTCAACAACAGTGCAGCACTCCCTCAGTACTGACCGTCTCAGAGTGCTGCATTCCCTCAGTACTGATCTTCAGACAGGGCAGCGCTCGTTCAGTACTGACCCTCCATCAGTCTGGCACTCCACCAGTACTGACCATCCGACAGTATGTCACTCCCTCAGTACTGACCCTCTGACAGTATAGCACTCCCTCAATACGAACCATCAATTAGGTTTTCGGTGACTGCAGCTTTGATAGCAACGGAAGTGCGGGAGCGGGCTGACTGCTGCGAAGTCAATTTCAGTGGAAGTTTAAAAGTGAATTCCCTTTTGTTTTCGGAGGACCAGGGGACTGCTGGGTAAGTAAAAACTATATATTTGGGTGGTTTAAAATCTCTTTCTTTTAGTTTCGATGACTGCAGCTTTGATAGCAACGGAAGTGCGGGAGCGGGCTGACTGCTGCGAAGTCAATTTCAGTGGAAGTTTAAAAGTGAATTCCCTTTTGTTTTCGGAGGACCAGGGGACTGCTGGGTAAGTAAAAACTATATATTTGGGTGGTTTAAAATCTCTTTCTTTTAGTTTCGATGACTGCAGCTTTGATAGTAACGGAGGTGCTGGAGCGGGCTTTCGGCTGCGAAGTCAATTTCAGTGTAAGTTTAAAAGTTAATTCCCTTTTGTTTTCGGAAGACCTGGGTACTGCGGGGTAAGTAAAAACTATATATTTGGGTTGTGGCTGTACCCGAGACACTACATGTGTCGTGTCTCCCACCCACCCTCCTCCTCGAACCAAAAAAAAGGACTCTTGTGTGTTGATAAGGTAAGCGTTTTATTTAAGAAGTTCTGTCCGTTGGATTGCTAACCTAACAAGTTTTGCCTTTTTTTTTTGGTTTTTCAGTAGATATGTTGGGAATTTAGAATAGTGGGAATGGAGGTTAAGGCAGTTGTATGTTCCTCCTGCAGAATGTGGGAGGTAAGTGTCGACAAGAGTGTCCCTGCTGACTGCATCTGCGGGAAGTGCACCCAACTCCAGCTCCTCGAGAACCGCGTTTGGGAACTGGAGCTGGAGCTGGATGAACTTCGGATCATTCGGGAGATGGAGGTGGCTATTGAGAGGAGTTATGGGGAGGTAGTCTCACCTCAGGTAAAAGAAGTAGGTAGATGGGTTACCGTCAGGGGAAGGAGAGGGAACCAGCAGGCAGTGCAGGGATCCCCTGTGGCCGTTTCCCTCAACAACAGGTATACCGTTTTGGATACTGTTGCGGGGGACGACTTACCAGGGGTAAGCAATGGGGTACAGATATCTGGCACAGAGTCTGTCCCTGTTGCTCAGAAGGGAAGGGGGAAGAGGAGCAGAGCATTAGTCATTGGGGACTCCATAGTTAGGGGAACAGATAGGAGGTTCTGTGGGAACGAGAGAGACTCACGGTTGGTATGTTGCCTCCCAGGTGCCAGGGTTCGTGATGTCTCGGATCGTGTTTTTGGGATCCTTAAGGGGAAGGGGGAGCAGCCCCAAGTCCTGGTCCACATAGGCACCAACGACATGGGTAGGAGGAGAGAAGGGGATTTAAGACAGAAATTCAGGGAGTTAGGGTGGAAGCTTAGAGCGAGAACAAACAGAGTTGTTATC
Source organism: Heterodontus francisci (assembly GCF_036365525.1). Classification (NCBI taxonomy): domain Eukaryota; kingdom Metazoa; phylum Chordata; class Chondrichthyes; order Heterodontiformes; family Heterodontidae; genus Heterodontus; species Heterodontus francisci. Next base: position 3,861,385 of record NW_027141655.1, on the reverse strand, counting down.
TCTGGGTTGTTGCCCGTGCCACGTGATAGCGAAGCGATAGCGAGGGAGAGAGAGAAGTTGAACACGTGGCTGCATGGATGCTGCAGGAGGGAGGGTTTTGGTTTCCTGGATAATTGGGGCTCTTTCTGGGGTAAGTGGGACCTCTACAAACAGGATGGTCTTCCCCTGAACCAGAGGGGTACCAATATCCTGGGGGGGGGGGGGGGGAGATTTGCGAGTGCTCTTCGGGGGGGTTTAAAGTAATTCAGCAGGGGAATGGGAACCGAAATTGTAGTGCCAGTGTACAGGATGTTGAGAGTAGTGAGGTCAGGGATATGGTTAAAAGGACGCAAGTGGGCACTGGCAAGCAAGAACCTGGTTTAAAGTGTGTCTGCTTCAACACCAGGAGCATCCGGAATAAGGTGGGTGAGCTTGCAGCATGGGTTGGTACCTGGGATCTCGATGTTGTGGCTATTTCGGAGACATGGGTAGAGCAGGGGCAGGAATGGATGTTGCAGGTTCCGGGATTTAGATGTTTCAGTAAGAACAGAGAAGATGGTAAAAGAGGGGGAGGTGTGGCCTTGTTAATCAACGAGAGTATTACAGCGACAGAAAGGACGTTTGAGGACTCGTCTACTGAGGTAGTATGGGCCGAGGTTAGAAACAGGAGAGGTGAGGTTACCCTGTTGGGAGTCTTTAATAGACCTCCAAACTGTTCCAGAAGATGGAGAGGAAAGGATAGCGATGATGATTCTCGACAGGGGCGAGAGTAACAGGGTAGTTGTTATGGGGGACTTTAACTTTCCAAATATTGACTTGAAATACTATAGTTCGAGTACTTTAGATGGGTCAGTTTTTGTCCAGTGTGTGCAGGAGGGTTTTCTGACACAGTATGTAGACAGGCCATCCAGGGGCGATGCCACGTTGGATTTGGTACTGGGTAATGAACCCGGCCAGATGTTAGATTTAGATGTAGGTGAGCACTTTGGTGATCATGATCACAATTCGGTTAGGTTTACCTTAGCGATGGGCAGGGATACCGCAGGGCAAGAATTATAGCTGGGGGAAAGGAAATTATGAAGCGATCAGGCAAGATTTAGGATGCATAGGATGGGGAATGAAACTGCAGGGGATGGGAACAATCGAAATGTGGAGGTTATTCAAGGAGCCGCCACTGCGTGTCCTCGATAAGTATGTACCTGTGAGGCAGGGAGGAAGTTGTCGAGCGAGGGAGCCGTGGTTTACTAAGGAAGTTGAAGCGCTTGTCAAGAGGAAGAAGAAGGCTTATGTTCGGATGAGACGTGAAGGCTCAGCTAGGCCGCTTTAGAGCTACAAACTTGCCAGGAAGGATCTAAAGGGAGAGATAAGAAGAGCAAGGGGAGGACACGAGAAGTCATTGGCGGATAGGATCAGGGAAAACCCTAAAGCTTTCTATAGGTATATCAGGAATAAAAGAATGACTGGAGTTAGATTAGGGCCAATCAAAAACAGGAGTGGAAAGTTGTGTGTGGAATCAGAGGAGATAGGGGAAGTGTTAAATGAATATTTTGCGTCAGTATTTACAGTAGAGAAAGAAAATGTTGTTGAGGAGAATACTGAGATTCAGGCTACTAGGCTAGATGGGATTGAGGTTCACAAGGAGGAGGTGTTAGCAATTTTGGAAAGTGTGAAAATAGATAAGTCCCCTGGGCCAGATGGGATTTATCCTCGGATTCTCTGGGAAGCTGGGGAGGAGATTGCAGAGCCTTTGTCCTTGAGTTTTATGACGTCATTGTCGACAGGAAAAGTGCCGGAAGACTGGAGGATAGCAAATGTTGTCCCCTTGTTCAAGAAGAGGAGTAGAGACAGTCCTGGTAATTATAGACTTGTGAGCCTTACTTCGGTTGTGGGTAAAATGTTGGAAAAGGTTATAAGAGACAGGATTTATAATCATCTTGAAAAGAATAATTTCATTAGCGATAGTGAGCACGGTTTTGTGAAGGGTAGGTCGTGCCTCCCAAACCTTATTGAGTTTTTCGAGAAGGTGACCAAACAGGTGGATGAGGGTAAAGCAGTGGATGTGGTGCATATGGATTTCAGTAAGGCGTTTGATCAGTTTCCCCACGGTAGGCTATTGCAGAAAATACGGAAGTATGGGGTTGAAAGTGATTTAGAGCTTTGGATCAGAAATTGGCGAGCTGAAAGAAGACAGAGGGTGGTGGTTGATGGCAAATGTTCATCCTGGAGTTTAGTTACTAGTGGTGTACCGCAAGGATCTGTTTTGGGGCCACTGCTGTTTGTGATTTTTATAAATGACCTGGAAGAGGGTGTAGAAGGGTGGGTTAGTTAATTTGCGGGTGACACTAATGTCGGTGGAGTTGTGGATAGTGTCGAAGGATGTTGTCGGGTACAGAGGGACATAGATAGGCTGCAGAGCTGGGCTGAGAGATAGCAAATGGAGTTTAATGCGGAAAAGTGCGAGGTGATTGACTTTGGAAGGAGTAACAGGAATGCAGAGTACTGGGCTAATGGGAAGATTCTCGGTAGTGTAGATGAACAGAGAGATCTTGGTGTCCAGGTACATAAATCCCGGAAGGTTGCTACCTAGGTTAATAGGGCTGTTAAGAAGGTATATGGTGTGTTTGCTTTTATTCGTAAGTGGATCGAGTTTCGGAGCCACGAGGTCATGCTGCAGCTGCACAAATCTATGGTGAGACCGCACCTGGAGTATTGCGTGCAGTTCTGGTCACCGCATTATAGGAAGGATGTGGAAGCTATGGAAAGGGTGCAGAGGAGATTTACTAGGATGTTGCCTGGTTTGGAGGGAAGGTCTAACGAGGAAAGGCTGAGGGACTTGAGGTTGTTTTCGTTGGAGAGAAGGAGGAGGAGAGGTGACTTAATAGAGACATATAAGATAATCAGAGGGTTAGATAGGGTGGACAGTGAGCGTCTTTTTCCTCGGATGGTGATGGAAAACACGAGGGGACATAGCTTCAAGTTGAGGGGTGATAGATATAGGACAGATGTGAGAGGTAGTTTCTTTACTCAGAGAGTAGTAAGGGCGTGGAATGCCCTGCCTGCAGCATGAGTAGATTCGACAACTTTAAGGGCATTTAAGTGGTCATTGGATAGACATATGGATGAAAATGGAATAGTGTAGGTCAGATGGTTTCACAGGTCGGCACAACATCGAGTGCCGAAGGGCCTGTACTGCGCTGTAAGGTTCTAATTCTAATTCTAACCTCTCAGTACTGAAACTGAGAGTGCAGCTCTCCATCAGTTTTGACTCAACAACAATGCAGCGATCCTTCAGATCTGACCATCCGACAGTGCAGCACTCACTCAGTACAGACCCTCTGAGATTGCAGCTTTCCCTCAGTACTGACTCAACAACAATTAGCCATTCCCTCAGTACTTGCCATCTTGCAGTGCAGCGCTCCCACAGAACTGAAACTCTGAGAGTGCAGCGTTCCCTCAGTATTGACTCAACAACAATGCAGCACTCCGTCAGTACTGACATTCCGAGAGTGCAGCATTCCCTCAGTACTGACCAGCTGAAGTGCAGCATTTCCTCAGTACTGACCATCTGACACCGCAGCATTCACACAGTACTGGCACTCTGAGAGTGCAGCATTCCCTCACTACTGATTCTCCAGCAGTGCAGCTCTCCCTCATCACCAACTTTCTGACAGTGCAGCTCTCCCTCACTACTGATCCTCAGAAAGTGCAGCACTCCCTCAGTACGGATCCTCTGACAGTGCAGCACACTCTCAGTACTGACCCTCCACAAATATGGCACACCCTCAGTACTGACCTGCCAATAGTATGATATTCCCTCAGCACTGAACATCTAACAGTGCAGCACTCCCTCAGTAATGATCCTCCGACTTTGCAGCAATCCCTCAGTACTGACCCTCCACCAGTATGGCACTCCCTCAGTATTGACCCTCCAACAGCATGGAACACCCTCAGTACTGACCCTTCAACAGTGCAGCTCTCCCTCAGTACTGACCACCCAAATATCGCACTGCCTCAGAACGGACCCTCCGACAATACAGCACCACCTCAGTACTGACCATCCGACCGAATGGCACTCCCTCAGTACTGACCCTCCGACAGAATGTCTGCCCCTCAGTACTAACCCTCCGACAGTGCGGCACACCCTCACGACTGACACTCGAACAGGGTAGCACTCCCTCAGTACTGACTCTCCAAATACGCAGCACTCCCACAATACGTATCCTCCGACAGTGCAGCACTGCCTCAGACCTGAACCTCCGACAGTGCGGCACACCCTCAGTACTGTTCCTGCCACTGTCCAGCAGTCCCTCAGTGTTGACCCTCCACCTGTATGGCCAACCAATAGTACTGACCCTCCAACAGTATGGCACTCCCTCAGTGCTGACCCTCCGATGGTATGGCACTCCCTCAGTGCTGACTGTCTGACGGTGCAGCATCCATCAGTACTGAGTGCAGCGCTCCCTCAGTACTGACTCCACAACAATGCAGCGCTCCCTCAGTACTGATCCTCTGATGGAAGGCAATCCCGCATCACCAAGTTTCTGACAGTGCAGCGCTCCCTCAGTACTGACCCTCCAAAAGTGCAGCACTCCCTCAGTAATGACACGACAGCAGAATGGCACTCCCTCAGTGCTTACAGTCCACTAGTATGATACTGCCTCAGTAATGACCCTCCATCAGTATGACACTACCACAGTAACTGACTCTCTGACAGTATGGCACTCCCTCAGTACTGAACCTCCGACTGTGCAGCACTCCCTCAGTGCTGACCTTTCATCATTGTGGCACTTCCTCTAACTTTTCTATCGACAGTATGGCACTCCCTCAGTACAGACTCTCCGAAAGTATGGCACTCCCTCAGTACTGTTCCTTCACTGGACAGCAGTCCCTCAGTACTGACCCTCCACCGGCATGGCCAACCAATTTTACGGAGCCTCCATCAGTCTCGCACTCCCTCAGTACTGACACTCCAACAGCATGGCACTCCCCATGTACTGACCAACCAACAGTGCAGCTCTCCCTCACTACGGACTCTCCAACAGTATGGCACTCCCTCAGTACTGGCCCTCCGACAGTGTGGCACTCCCTCAGTGCTGACCATCTGACAGTGCAGCATTCGTCCATACTGACACTCTGAGAGTGCAGCGCACCCTCATGACTGACTCAACAACAATGCAGCGCCCCCTCAGTACTATTCCTCCGACGGTAGGCAATCCCTCATCACCAAGTTTCTGACAGTGCAGCACTCCCTCTTTACTGTTCCTCTGACAGCGCAGCACTCCCTCAGCACTGACTCAACAACAATGCATCGCTCCTTCAGAACTGACCATCCGAGAGTGCAGCACTCCCTCTCTGAACTGACCCCCTGACAGTGCAGCACTCTCTCTGTACTCTAACAGTGTGGCACTCCCTTACTAACTCTCCAAGAGTGCAGCACTCCCTCAGTACTGCGCCTCCGACAGTATTGCACTCCCTCAGTACTGACCCTCCGACATTGTAGCAGTCACTCAGTACTGACCCTCCAACAGTGCGTCACTCCTTCAGTTCTGACCTTTTGACAGTGCGGCACTCCTTCAGTAAAGACCCGCCAAAAGAGCAGCACTCCCTCAGTTCTGACCCTCCGACAGTATGGCATTCCCTCAGTACTGATCCTCCGGCAGTGCGGCACTCCCTCATTACCAACTTTCTGACAGTGCAGCACTCCCTCAGTACTGACCCTCCAACAGTATGGCTCCACAGTACTGACCCGCCGACAGTGCGGCACTCCCTCTTCTTCAACTTCATGACAGTGCAGCACTCCATCAGTACTGACTTTCTAACAGTGTGGCACTCTCTCAGCACTGACCCCCTGACTACAGCACACTCTCTGGACTGTCCTTCTAACAGTGTGGCACTCCCTTCGTACTAACGCACCAAGAGTGAAGCACTCCCTCAGTACGGTGCCTCTGACTGTATGGCTCCTGCAGTACTGACTCTCCGACAGTGCGCAACTCCCTCAGTTTTTACCCTTCTGCATTTTGGCACTCTCTCAGTACTGATCCTCCGACAGTTTTGTCCTTCCACTGCACTGAACCTCCGACAGTGAGGCACTGCCTCAGTAATGATCCTCCAACTGCATGGCACTGCCTCAGTACAGAGCCTCTGTCAGTGTGGCACAGCCTCAGTACTGATCCTCCAACAGTGCGGCTGTCCCTCAGTACCGACCCTCCGGTAGTGCAGCACTCCCTTAGTACCGACTTTCAAACAGTTCAACACTCCCTCAGTACTGACCCTCCAAAATAGCAGCAGCTTATTCGGGAACAGAGAGTGTGAGCGAGTGAGCAGCTGGGAAGGTCAGTTTCAGCTTAAACTTAATTCCCTTTTGTTTGCGGCGGACCAAGAGGTTGCGTGTTAAGTAAAACCCTGTATATTTGGGCCGTTTTAAATAACTTACCTTTCATTGCTTCAGCTTATTCGGGAGCAGAGAGTACAACCGAGTGAGCCGCTGGGAAGGTCAGTTTCAGCTGAAACTTAATTTTCTTTTGTTTTCGGCGGACCAAGGAGCTGCTAGGTAAGTAAAACGCTATATATTTGGGCCGTTTAAAGTAACTTACCTTTCATTGCAGCAGCTTATTCGGGAGCAGAGTGTGCGAGCGAGTGAGCAGCTGGGAAGATCAGTTTCAGCTTAAACTTAATTCCATTTTGCTTTCGGCGGACCAAGGGGCTGCTGGGTAAGTAAAACCCTATATATTTGGGCCTTTTCTGAACCCGAGAAACTGCGCGGCTAGTGTCTCCCACCCGCCCTCCTCCTCAAACCAAAAAAAAAGGACTCGGTGGTGTGTAGATAAGGTAAGGCCTTTTCTACTTTTGTTTTATCGTGCGATTGGTAAAAACTTTTCGTTCTGTTTTAATTTTTTCTAAGTTTCAGACTAAGTTAAGCTTAAGATTAAAAATGGCAGGAGATCTCAGACCCGTGTTATGCTCCTCTTGCTCAATGTGGGAGCTCAGGGACACGGCTGATGTCCCTGACTCCTTCACGTTCAGGAAGTGTGTCCAGCTGCAGCTCTTGTTAGACCGCATGACGGCTCTGGAGCTGCGGATCGACTCACTTTGGAGCATCCGCGATGGTGAGGAGGTCGTGGATAGCACGTTTAGCGAATTGGTCACACCGCAGATTAGGATTGCTGTGGGAGAAAGGGAATGGGTGACCAAAAGTCAGAGAAAGAGCAGGAAGGCAGCACAGGCGTCCCCTGTGGTCATCTCCCTCCACAACAGGTATACCGTTTTGGATATTGTTGAGGGAGATGGCTCACCAGAGGAAGCAGCAGTAGCCAGGTTCCTGGCACCGTGGCTGGCTCTGCTGTTCAGAAGGGCGGCAAAAATAGTGGAAGGGCTATCGTCATAGGGGATTCAATTGTAAGGGGAGTAGATAGGCGGTTCTGTGGTCGAAAACGACACTCCCGAATGGGATGTTGCCTCCCAGGTGCACGGGTCAGGGATGTTTCAGATCGGCTGCAGAACATTCTGAAGGGGGAGGGTGAACAGCCAGTTGTTGTTGTGCACATAGGCGCCAATGATATAGGTAAAAAACGGAATGAGGTCCTACAAGCAGAATTTCGGGAGTCAGGAGCCAAGTTAAAAAGTAGGACCTCAGAGGTAGTAATCTCAGGATTGCTACCAGTGCCACGTGATAGTCAGAGTGGAAATGAAAGAATAGTCAGGATGAATGCATGGCTTGAGAGATGGTGCAGGAGGGAGGGGTTCAGATTTTTGGGACATTGGGACCTGTTCTGTGGGAGGTGGGACGATTACAAATTGGACGGTCTACACCTGGGCCGGACTGGAACCAATGTCCTTGGGGGTGCATTTGCTAACGCTGTTGGGGAGGGTTTAAACTAATGTGGCAGGGGGTTGAGAACCAAATGAGGAGGTCAGTGGACAGTAAGGAGGTAGTAACTAAAGCCTGTAAGGAACTAGATAATGAAGTCAGCGTGACTAAGGTAAAGAGTAGGCAGGGAGCAGATGATGAAAGCAAAGGGACTGGTGGTCTGAGGTGCATTTGTTTTAATGCAAGAAGTGTAGTAGGTTAGGCGGATGAACTTAGGGCTTGGATTAGTACCTGGGAGTATGATGTTATTGCTATTACTGAGAATTGGTTAAGGGAAGGGATGATTGGCAACTCAATATTCCAGGATATCGATGCTTCAGGCGGGATAGAGAGGGAGGTAAAAGGGATGGAGGAGTTGCATTACTGGTCAAAGAGGATATCACAGCAGTGCTGCAGAAAGGCACTATGGAGGATCCGAGCTGTGAGGCAATATGGGCAGAACTCAGAAATAGGAGGGGTGGGGGAACAATGTTGGGGCTGTACGACAGGCCTCCCAACAGCGAGCGTGAGATAGAGGTGCAAATATGTAAACAGATTATGGAAAGATGTAGGAGCAACAGGGTGGTGGTGATAGGAGATTTTAATTTTCCCAACATTGACTGGGATTGACTGAGTGTTAGAGGTCTAGATGGAGCAGAATTTGTAAGGAGCATCCAGGAGGGTTTTCTAGGGCAGTATGTAAATAGTACAACTCGGGAAGGGGCCATACTGGACCTGGTGTTGGGGAATGAGCCCGGCCAGGTGGTTGAAGTTTCAGTAGGGGACTACTTTGGGAATAGTGATCACAATTTCGTAAGTTTTAGAATACTCATGGACAAAGACAAGAGTGGTCCTAAAGGAAGAGTGCTAAATTGGGGCAAGGCCAACTATACCAAAATTCGGCAGGAGCTGGGGAATGCAGATCGGGAGCAGCTGTTTGAAGGTAAATCCACATTTGATATGTGGGAGGCTTTCAAAGAGAGGTTGATCAGCGTGCAGGAGAGACATGTTCCTGTGTAAATGAGGGATAGAAATGGCAAGATTAGGGAACCATGGATGACAGGTGAAATTGTGAGACTCGCTCAGAGGGAAAAGGAAACATACATAAGGTCTAGGTGGCTAAAGAAAGACGAAGCTGTGGAAGTATATCGGGAATGTTGGACCAATCTGAAACGAGGTATTAAGAGGGCTAAAAGTGGTCATGAAATATCTTGAGCAAACAGGGTTAAGGAAAACCCCAAAGCCTTTTATTCATATAAGGAGCAAGAAGGTAACTGGAGAAAGGATTGGCCCACTCAAGGACAGAGGAATAAAGTTATGCGTGGAGTCAGAGAAAATGGGTGAGATTCTAAACGAGTACTTTGCATTGGTATTCATCGAGGAGAGGGACATGACGGATGTTGAGGTTAGGGACAGATGTTTGATTACTCTAGGTCAAGTCGGCATAAGGAGGGAGCAAGCTTTGGGTATTCTAAAAGGAATTAAGGTGGACAAGTCCCCAGGTCCGGATGGGATCTATCCCAGGTTACTGAGAGAACGAGAGAGGAAATAGCTGGGGCCTTAACAGATATCTTTGCAGCATCCTTAAACACGGGTGAGGTCCCGGAGGACAGGAGAATTGTTAATGTTGTCCCCTTGTTTAAGAAGGGTAGCAGGGATAATCCAGGTAATTATTGACCGGTGAGCCGGACGTCAGTGGTAGGGAAGCTGCTGGAGAAGATACTGAGGGATAGGATCTATTCCCATTTGGAAGAAAATGGGCTTATCAGTGATAGGCAACATGGTTTTGTGCAGGGAAGGTCATGTCTTACTAACTTAATAGAATTCTTTGAGGAAGTGACAAAGTTGATTGATGAGGGAAGGGCTGTAGATGTCATATACGTGGACTTCAGTAAGGCGTTTGATAAGGGTCCCCATGGTAGGCTGATGGAGAAAGTGAAGTCGCATGGGATCCAGGGTGTCCTGGCTAGATGGATAAAGAACTGGCTGGGCAACAGGAGACAGAGAGTAGCAGTGGAAGGGAGTTTCTCAAAATGGAGACGTGTGACCAGTGGTGTTCCACAGGGATCTGTGCTGGGACCACTGTTGTTTTTGATATACATAAATGATTTGGAGGAAAGTATAGGTGGTCTGATCAGCAAGTTTGCAGACGACACTATGATTGGTGATGTAGCAGATAGTGAAGGGGACTGTCAGAGAATACAGCAGAATATAGATAGATTGGAGAGTTGGGCAGAGAAATGGCAGATTGAGTTCAATCAGGGTAAATGCGAGGTGATGCATTTTGGAAGATCCAATTCAAGAGTGAACTGTACAGTAAATGGAAAAGTCCTGGGGAAAATTGATGTCCAGAGAGATTTGGGTGTTCAGGTCCATTGTTCCCTGAAGGTGGCAACGCAGGTCAATAGAGTGGTCAAGAAGGCAAACGGCATGCTTTCCTTCATCGAACGGGATATTGAGTGCAAGATTTGGCAGGTAATGTTACAGTTGTATAGGACTTTGGTTCGGCCACATTTGGAATACTGCGTGCAGTTCTGGTCGCCACATTACCAAAAGGATGTGGATGCTTTAGAGAGGGTGCAGAGGAGGTTCACCAGGATGTTGCCTGGTATGGCGGGCGCTCGCTATGAAGAGAGGTTGAGTACATTAGGATTATTTTCATTGGAAAGGCGGAGGTTGCGGGGGGACCTAATTGAGGTGTGCAAAATCATGAGGTGTAGACAGGGTGGATAGCAAGAAGCTTTCTCCCAGAGTAGGGGATTCAAATACACGGGGTCACGAGTTCAAAGTGAAAGGGGTAAAATTTAGGGGGGATATGCGTGGAAAGTTCTTTACACAGAGGGTGGTGGGTGCATGGAACGCTTTGCCAGCAGAGGTGGTAAATGCGAACACGATAGCGTCTTTTAAGATGTATCTAGACAGAGACATGAATGGGCAGGAAGAAAAGAGATACAGACGCTCAGAAAATAGGCGACATGTTTAGGTAGAGGATCTGGATCGGCGCAGGCTTGGAGGGCCGAAGGGCCTGTTCCTGTGCTGTAATTTTCTTTGTTCTTTGTTTTTTTTTCTAAAACGGCAGCACTTTCTCAGTACAGACCCTCCACATGTACGGCACTCCCTCAGTCCTGACCATCAAACAGTGTGGCACTCCCTCAGTACTGAGCCTCCGACAGCATGGCATTCCCTCTTTACAGACCCTCCGACAGTTTGGCACTCCCTGAGTGCAGAGCCTCTGTAAGTGCGGCACAGCCTCAGTACTGATCCTCCAACAGTGCGGCTGTCCCTCAGTACCTACCCTCCGACAGTGCGCACTCCCTCAGTACTGACCCTCCGACAGTATTGCACTCCCTCAGTTCTGAAACGCCGAGAGTATGGCACTCCGTCAGTACTGATCCTCTGGCAGTGCAGCATTCCATCAGTACTGACACTCTGAGAGTGCAGCCCATCACAGTACTGACCCTCTGACATTGCAGCCCTCCCTCATTATTGACTCAACAACAATGCAGCAGTCCCTCAGTACCTACCATCTGACAGAACAGCATCCCTCAATACTGACAATCTGAGAGTGCAGCGCTCCCTCAGTACTGACTCAGCAACAATGCAGCGCTTTTTCAGAACTGACCATCTGAAAGTGCAGCGCTCCTTCAGTGCTGACTCGACAACAATTCAGCACTCCCTCAATACTGATCCTGTGACAGTGCATCACACCCTCAGTCCTGACTCAACAACAATTCAGCAGTCCCTCAGTACCTGCCATCTGACAGAGAAGCATGCCTCAATACTGACAATCTGAGAGTGCAGCGCTCCCTCAGTAGTGACTCAGGAACACTGCAGCGCTTTTTCAGAACTGACCAACAGAAGGTGCAGCGCTCCCTCAGTTCTGACTCGACAACAATGCAGCACTCCCTCAGTACTGACACACTGACAGTGCAGCACTCCCTCAGCACTGACATTCTGAGGCTGCAGCACTCCCTCATTTCTGACCCTGTGACAGTGCAGCACTCACTCAGTGCTGAGAATGCAGCGCTCCCTCAGTACTGACTCAACAACAATGCAGCACTCCCTCATTACCGACGCTTTGACAGTGCTGCATTCCCTCAGTGCAGACTCAACAACAATGCAGCTCTCCCTCAGTACTGACCTTCTGAAAGTTCAGAACTACCTCAGTACTGACGATCCAAAAATGCAGCACTCGCTCAGATCCAGCCCTCCGACAGTCCAGCACTTCCTCAGTATTGACCCTCTGACAGTGCAGCACTCCCGCAGAGCTGACCCTCCGACAGTATGGCACTCCCTCAGTTATGACCCTGTGACAGTATGGACCTCCCTTGGTACTGACCCTTGGACTCTGAGAATGCCGCAATCCCTCAGTACTGACTCAATAACAATGCAGCGGCTACTCAGCACTGACCCTCTGAACTTATGGCACTCCCTCAACACCGAGAATCTGTCAGTGCAGCAATTCCTCAGTCTTGACCCTCCGACAGTATGGCATTCCCTCTTTACTGACCCTCCGACAGTTTTGCACTCCCTGAGAACAGAGCCTCTGGAAGTGCAGCACAGCCTCAGTACTGATCCTCCAACAGTGCGGCTGTCTCTCAGTACCTACCCTACGACAGTATGGCACTCACTCAGTACTGACATTCCGACATTGCGGCACTCCCTCAGTACTGACCCTCCGACAGTATTGCACTCCCTCAGTTCTAACAGTCCAAGAGTCTGGCACTCCCTCAGTACTGATCCTCTGGCAGTGCAGCATTCCATCAGTACTGACACTCTGAGAGTGCAGCCCATCTCAGTACTGACACTCTGACAATATGGAACTCCCTCGGGACTGACCCTTGGACTCTGAGAATGCCGCAATCCCTCAGTACCGACTCAACAACAATGCAGCGGCTCCTCAGTACTGAGCCTCCACAGTCTGGCATTCAGTCAGAACTGACCCTCCAACAGCACGGCACTCCCTCAGTACGGACCCTGCGACAGTATGGTACTACCTCTGTACTGACCCTCCGACATTCAGGCACTCCCTCTGTACTAAACCCCCAACAGTGCAGCACTCCCCAGTACTGTGCCTCCGACAGCATTGCACCCCTCAGTACCGACCCTCTGACAGTATGGCACTCTCTCAGTACTGACCCTCCGACACAACAGCACTCCCTCAGTAGTTACCATTCAACAGTGCAGTAGTCCCTCAGTACTGGTCCTCTGACAGTGCCGCGCTCCCACAGTTCTGATGCTCTGGCAGGGCAGCATTCCCTCAGTACTGACACTCTGGTAGTGCAGCACTCCTTCAGTATTGACCCTCTGACAGTGCAGCGCTCCATCAGTACTGACTCAGAAACAATGCTGCAGTCCTTCAGCACTTACGCTCTGACAGAGCAGCATCCCTCAATACTGGCACTACGAGAGTGCAGCGCGCCCTCGGTACTGACTCAGCAACAAGACAACGCTCCTTCAGAACTGACCATCTGACAGTGCAGCACTCCCTCAGAACTGAGCCTCCGACAGTATGGCACTCCCTCAGTACTGACCCTCCGACAGTGCGGCACTCCCTTCGTACTGACTCTCCGACAGTGCAACACTCAATCAGTACCGACCTTCTGACAGTGCAACACTCGCTCAGTACTGACCCTCTAACAGTGCAGCAGTCACTCACTAATGATCCTCCGACAGTGCAGCACTCTCTCAGTCGTGACAATCTGAGGGTGCAGCATTATCTCAGGACAGAATTAACAACAATATGGCACTCCCGGAGTACAGACCCTCCGACTGTGCAGCACTTCCTCAGTACTGACCGTCCTACAGTATGGCACTCCATCAGTGCAGACCGTCCGACAGTGTGGCACTCCCTCAATACAGAACTTCCAACAGTATGGCTCTCCCTCAGTACTGACCAACTGAGAGTGCAGCACTCCCTCAGTACTGAACATTTAACAGTGCAGCACTCGCTCACTACTGACCCTCCGACATTGCGGCACTCCCTCAGGAGTGACGGTCCGGCATGATGGCACTCCCTCAGTACTGACCCTCCAACAGTGCGGCACTCTCTCAGTACTGACACAAGAACAATGCAGCAATCTCTCAGGACTGACCATCTGACAGTGCAGCAGTCCCTCAGTACTGGCGCTCCAAAAGTGCAGCACTCCCTCAGTACTGACCCTCCGACAGTATGGCACACCCTCAGGAGTGACGGTCCGACATGATGGCACTCCCTCAGTACTGACCCTCCAACAGTGCGGCACTCTCTCAGTACTGACACAACAACAATGCAGCACTCTCTCAGGACTGACCATCTGACAGTGCAGCAGTCCCTCAGTACTGGCGCTCCAAACGTGCAACACTCCCTCAGTACCTGCCCTCCGACAGTATGGCCCTCCTGCCGTACGTACCCTCCGCCAGTATGGCAGTTCCTCAGTCCTGATCCTCCGAAACTGTGGCACTCCCTCACCACCACCGTTCTGACAGTTTGACACTGCCTCAGTACTGACCATCCGACATTGCAGCACGCCCTCAGTAGTGACCCTTCAAAAGTGGAGCACTCCCTCAGTACTGATCCTCTGGCAGTGCAGCATTCCCTCAGTGCTGACACTCTGAGAGTGCAGCAGCCCCTCAGTATTGACCCTCTGACAATGCAGCGCTCCCTCTGTACTAATTCAACAACAATGCAGCGCTCCCTCCAAACCGACCCTTTGACAGTGCAGCATACCACAATACTGACACTCTGAAAGTGAAGCGCTCCCTCAGTAATGACTCAACTACAATGCAGTGCTCCTTCAGAACTGACCCTATGACAGTGCTGCACTCCCTCAGTACTGACTCTCTGAGAGTGCAGCGCTCCCTCAGTGCTGACTCAACAACAATGCAGCACTCCCACAGGACTGACCCTCTGACAGTGCAGCACTCACTCAGTACAGACTCAACAACAATGCAGCACTCACTCTGTACTGACCATCTGACAGTGCAGCAGTCCCTCAGTATGAGCGCACCAAAAGTGCAGCACTCCCTCTGTACTTACCCTCCGACAGTAAGGCATACCCTCAATACTGACCCTCCGACAGCACAGCCCTCCCTCAGTATTGATCGTCCGACAGTGGAGCTCTCCCTCAGTACTGACCCTCCGACAGGGCAGCACTCCCTCAGTACTGATCCTCCGACAGTGCAGCTCTACCTCCGCACTGACACTCCACCAGTATGGTACTCACTCAGTACTGACCCTCCAAAAGTATGGCATTCCTTCAGTATCGAGCCTCCGCCAGCATGGCACTCCCTCAGTACTGTCCCTCAAACAGTGCAGCTCTCACTCAGTACTGATCCTGCGACATAGCAGGACTCCCTCAGTACTGACCTTCCACCAGTATAGCCCTCCCTCAGTACCGAAACGCAAATAGTTCGGCACTCCCTCAGTACTGAGCCTCCAATAGTATGGCAATCAATCATTACTGATCCTCCAACAGTATGGCACTCCCTCAGTACTCAACCTCCAACACTGCAGCACTCCCTCATTACTGATCCTCCAACAGTATGGCACTCCCTCAGTACTGAACCTCCAACACTGCAGCACTCCCTCATTACTGACTCTCCAACAGTATGGCACTCCCTCAGTACTCAACCCCCAACACTGCAGCACTCCCTCATTACTGACTCTCCAACAGTATGGCACTCCCTAAGTACTGACCTGCCATTAGTGCAGCACTCCCTCAGTACTGCCCATCCGACAATATTGCACTCCCTCAGCACTGACCTTCTGACAGTATGGCACTCCCTCAGTACTGACCCTCCGACAGTCTGGCACTTCCTCAGTACTGACACTCCAACAGTATGACACTCCCTCTGTCCAGACCTTCCGACTGTGCGGCACTGTCTCAGTACTGACGCTCTGACTGTGTAGCATTCCCTCAGTACTGACACTCTGACAGTGCAGCTCTCCCTCTGTACTGATACCACAACATTGCAGCGCTCCCTCAGCATTGACCCTCAGACAGTGCAACTTACCTCAATACTTACACTCTGAGAGCGAAGCGCTCCCTCAGTAATGACTCAACAACAATGCAGTGCTCCTTCAGAACTGACCCACTGTCAGTGCAGCACTCCCTCAGTATTGACGCTCTGACAGTGCAGCACTCACACAGTACAAACTCTCTGAGGGTGCAGCACTCCCTCAGTACTGACTCAACAACAATGCAGCATTCTCTCAGTACTGATCATCTGACAGTGCAGCAGTCCCTCAGTACTGGTGCGCCAGAAATTCAGTACTCCCTCAGTACTGACCCTGCGACAGTATAGATCTCCCGCCGAAATGTCCATCCGACAGTATGGTACTCCCTCAGTACTGACCCTGCGACAGTATGGTACTCCCTCAGTACTGACCCTCCGACAGTATAGCACTCCCTCAGCACTGACCATCCGACATTGCAGCCTTCAGTAGTGACCTTTCAAAAGTGAAACACTCCATCAGTACTGATCATCTGACAGATGAGCACTCCCACAGTACTTATCCTCTGGTAGTGCAGCACTCCCTCAGTACAGACCCTCGGACAGTGCAGCGCTCCCTCTGTACTGACTCAACATCAATGCAGCGCTCCCTCAGTACTGATCCTCTGAGTGCCGCATACCTCAATACTGACACTCTGAGAGTGAAGCGCTCGCTCAGTAATGGCTCAACAACAATGCAGTGCTCCTTCAGAAGTGAACCACTGACAGTGCAGCACTCCCTCAGTACTGACTCTCTGTGAGTGCAGCACTCCCTCAATACAGACACTCTGAGGGTGCAACATTCCCTCAGTACTGACTCAAGAACAGTGCAGCACTCCCTCTGTACTGAATATCTGACAGTGCAGCGCTCCCTCAGTACTGACACTCTGGGAGTGCAGAGCTCCCTCAGTACTGACCCTCTGACCGCGGAGCACTCCCTCACTAATGGACGTCTGACAGTGCACCACAGGGCGGCACAGTGGCGCAGTGGTTAGCACCGCAGCCTCATATCTCCTGCGACCAGGGTTCAATTCTGTGCACTACCCGTGTGGAGGATGAAAAATCTCCCTGTGTCTGCGTGGGTTTCCTCCGGGTGCTCCAGTTTCCTCCCACATGCCAAAGTCTTGCAGTTTGATAGGTAAATTGGCCATTAGCAATTGCCCCTAGTATAGGTAGGTGGTAGGGGAAGATAGGGACAGGTGGGGATGTGTTTGAAATATGGAATTAGAGTAGGATTAGTATAAATGGGTGGTTGTTGGTCCGCACCGACTTGGTGCCAAAAGGCCTGTTTCAGTGCTGTAACTCGAATCTAATATAATCTAATTCCCTCAGTACTAACAATCTGAGAGTGCAGCATTTTCTCAGTACTGGCAAAACAACAACGCAGCGCCCCCTCAGTTCTGACCATCTGACAGTGCAGCGCTCCCTCAGTACTGACTCAACAACAATATATTGCCCCCTCAGTACTGACCCTCCGACAGTATGGTACTCCCGCAGTACTGACCCTCCGACAGTCTGGCACTCCCTCAGTACAGACTATCAGACACTGCAGCACGCCTTCAGCAGTGAACCTTCAAAAGTGAAGCACTCCATCAGTACTGATCCTCGGACAGTGCAGCGCTCCCTCTGTACTGACTCAACAACAATGCAGCGCTCCCTTAGTACTGACCAACCGACGGTATGGCACTCCCTCAGTACTGACCCTCCGACAGTATGGCACTTCCTCAGTACGAATGTTCCGAAAGTGCGGCACTCCCTCATCACCAACTTTCTGACAGTGCGGCACTACCTTAGTAGTGACCTTCTGAAGGTTGGCACTCCCTCAGGACTGACCCTCCGACAGCATGGCATTTCCTCTGTACTGACCATCCGACAGTCCAGCACTCCCTCTGTACCACCTTTCTGACAGTGCAACACTCCCTCAGTACTCAACCTCTGACAGTGCAGCAGTCCCTCAGGACTGACCCTCCGAAAGTATGTCATTCCCTCATTACTGACTCTCCGACAGTATGGCACTCACTCAGTACTGACCCTCCGACAGTGCGGCACACCCTCAGTACTGACACTCTTACAGTATGGCAATCCCTCAATACTGACCCTGCGACAGTATGGCTCTCCCTCATTACTGATGCTCTAACAGTGCGGCACTCCCTCAGTACTGACCGCCCGACAGTATGACACACCCTCAGTACCAATACTGTTACAGTATGGCAATCTCTCAGCACTGAACCTCCTACACTGCGGCACTCCCTCAGTACTGAATCTCCGTCATTGGGGCACTGCCTCAGTACTGAACCTCTGACAGTGCAGCACTCCCTCAGTGCTGGCACTCTGAGAGGGCAACGCTCCCTCGGTACTGACTGAACAAAAATGAGGCGCTCCCTCAGTACTGAACATCTGACAGTGCAGCCCTCCATCAGTAGTAACGCTCCAAAGTTGCAGCATTTCCTCAGTGCGGAACCTCTGACTGTGCGTCACTCCCTCATCACCAACTTTCTGACAGTTCAGCACTCCCACAGAACTGGCCCTCTGACAGTATGGCACTCCATCAGTAATGACCCTCCGACAGTGCGGTACACCCTCAGTACTGACACTCCGACAGTATGGCAGTCTCTCATTACCTACCCTCCAATATTTTGGCACTCTCTTACCACTGGCCTTCCGACATTTTGAGACTCACTCTGTACCGGCCATCCGAAAGTGCTGCTCTCCCTCAGTCCTAACCCTCTGCCACTATGACACTAACTCAGTACTTACCCTCCGACAGTACGGCACTCCCTCACTACTGACCCTCCGACAGTATGGCACTCCCTCAGCATTGGCGCTCCGACATTATGGCACTCCTTCAGTATTGAATATCCGACAGCGCTTCACTCACTCAGTTCTGACCCTCCGACAGCTTGGCACTCCCTCAGTAATGACCATCCAACAGTATGGCACACGTTAGGGTTAGGGTTAGGGTTAGGGTTAGGGTTAGGGGTTTTCACAGTGGATCAGGATCCTGCCAGGTGTGAAGGGGTTTTCTCAGTGTATCACGATCCTGCCAGGTGTGTATGGGGGTTTCACAGTATATCAGGATTCTGCCAGGTGTGTATGGGGTTTCACAGATTTTCAGGATGCTGCCAGGTGTGTATGGGGGTTTCACAGTTTATCAGGATGCTGCCAGGTGTGTATGGGGTTTTCACAGTGTATCAGGATCCTGCCAGGTGTGTATGGGGTTTTCACAGTTTAACAGGATCCGGCCAAGTGTGTATGGGTGTTTCATAGTTTATCAGGATCCTGCCAGGTGTGTATGGGGGTTTCATAGTTCATCAGGATCCTGCCAGGTGTGTATGGGGTTTTCACAGTGGATCAGGATCCTGCCAGGTGTGTATGGGGTTTTCACAGTGGATCAGGATCCTGCCAGGTGTGGATGGGGTTTTCAAATTTTGTCAGGATCCTGCCAGGTGTGTATGGGGTTTTCACAGTGGATCAGGATCCTGCCAGGTGTTTATGGGGTTTCACAGTGTATCAGGATCCTGCCAGGTGTGCATGGGATTTTCACAGTGGAAGAGGATCCTGCCAGGTGTGTCTGGGGTTTTCACATTTTATCAGGATCCTGCCAGGTGTGTATGGGGGTCTCACAGTATATCAGGAACATGCCAGGTGTGTATGGGGTTTCACAGATTTTCAGGATGCTGCCAGGTGTGTATGGGGGTTTCACAGTTTATCAGGATGCTGCCAGGTGTGTATGGGGTTTTCACAGTGTATCAGGATCCTGCCAGGTGTGTATTGGGTTTTCACAGTTTAACAGGATCCGGCCAAGTGTGTATGGGTGTTTCATAGTTTATCAGGATCCTGCCAGGTGTGTATGGGGGTTTCATAGTTCATCAGGATCCTGCCAGGTGTGTATGGGGTTTTCACTGTGTATCAGGATCCTGCCAGGTGTGTATGGGGTTTTCACAGTGGATCAGGATCCTGCCAGGTGTGGATGGGGTTTTCAAATTTTGTCAGGATCCTGCCAGGTGTGTATGGGGTTTTCACAGTGGATCAGGATCCTGCCAGGTGTTTATGGGGTTTCACAGTGTATCAGGATCCTGCCAGGTGTGCATGGGATTTTCACAGTGGAAGAGGATCCTGCCAGGTGTGTCTGGGGTTTTCACATTTTATCAGGATCCTGCCAGGTGTGTATGGGGGTCTCACAGTATATCAGGGACATGCCAGGTGTGTATGGGGTTTCACAGTGTATCAGGATCCTGCCAGGCGTGTATTTGGGTTTTCACAGTGGATCAAGATCCTGCCAGGTGTGTCTGGGGTTTTCACAGTTTATCAGGATCCTGCCAGGTGTGTATGGGGTTTTCACAGTTTATCAGGATTCTGCCAGGTGTGTATGGGGGTTTCATCGTTTTTGAGGATCCTGCCAGGTGTGTTTGGGGTTTTCGCAGCTTATCAGGATCCTGCCAGGTGTTTATGTGGTTTTCACAGTGTATCAGGATCCTGCCAGGTATGTATGGGGGTTTCACAGTGTATCAGGATCCTGCCAGGTGCGTATGGGGTTTTCGCAGTGTGTCAGGATCCTGCCAGGTGTGTATGGGGGTTCCACAGTGTATCAGGATCCTGCCAGGTGTGTATTTGCGTTTCACAGTGTATCAGTATCCTGCCAGGTGTCTATGGGGTTTTCACAGTGGATCAGGATCCTGCCAGGTGTGCATGGGGGTTTCACAGTTGATCAGGATCCTGCCAGGTGTGTATGGGGTTTTCACAGTGTATCAGGATCCTGCCAGGTGTGTTTGGGGGTTTCACAGTGGATCAATGTCCTGCCAGGTGTGTATGGGGTTTTCACAGTGTATCAGGATCCTGCCAGGTGTGTATACGGGTTTCATAATTTATCAGGATCCTGCCAGGTGTGTATGGGGTATTCACAGTGTATCAGGATCCTGCCAGGTGTGTATGGGGGTTTCATAGTTTATCAGGATCCTGCCAGGTGTGTTTGGGGGTTTCATAGTTTATCAGGAGAGTGCCAGGTTAGTATGGGTTTTTCACAGTGTATCAGGATCCTGCCAGGTGTGTATGGGGTTTCCACAGTGGATCAGGATCCTGCCAGGTGTGTATGTGGTTTTCACAGTGTATCAGTATCCTGCCAGGTGTGTACGGGGTTTTCACGGTGGATCAGGATCCTGCCAGGTGTGTATGGGGTTTTCACAGTTTAGCAGGATCCTGCCAGGTGTGTATGGGGTTTTCACAGTTTATCAGGATCCTGCCAGGTGTGTATGGGGGTTTCATCGTTTTTAAGGATCCTGCCAGGTGTGTTTGGGGTTTTCGCAGCTTATCAGGATCCTGCCAGGTGTGTATTTGGTTTTCACAGTGTATCAGGATCCTGCCAGGTATGTATGGGGGTTTCACAGTGTATCAGGATCCTGCCAGGTGCGTATGGGGTTTTCACAGTGTGTCAGGATCCTGCCAGGTGTCTATGGGGTTTTCACAGTGGATCAGGATCCTGCCAGGTGTGCATGGGGGTTTCAAAGTTGATCAGGATCCTGCCAGGTGTGTATGAGGGTTTCACAGTGTATCAGGATACTGCCAGGTGTGTTTGGGGGTTTCACAGTGGATCAATGTCCTGCCAGGTGTGTATGGGGTTTTCACAGTGTATCAGGATCCTGCCAGGTGTGTATACGGGTTTCATAGTTTATCAGGATCCTGCCAGGTGTGTATGGGGTTTTCACAGTGTATCAGGACCCTGCCAGGTGTGTATGGGGGTTTCATAGTTTATCAGGATCCTGCCAGGTGTGTTTGGGGGTTTCATAGTTTATCAGGAAAGTGCCAGGTTAGTATGGGTTTTTCACAGTGTTTCAGGATCCTGCCAGGTGTGTATGGGGTTTTCACAGTGGATCAGGATCCTGCCAGGTGTGTATGGGGTTTTCACAGTGTATCAGGATCCTGCCAGGTGTGTACGGGGTTTTCACGGTGGATCAGGATCCTGCCAGGTGTGTATGGGGTTTTCACAGTTTAGCAGGATCCTGCCAGGTGTGTATGGGGGTTTCACAGTTTATCAGGATCCTGCCAGTTGTGTATGGGGGTTTCACAGTGTATCACGGTCCTGCCAGGTGAGTATGGGGGTTTCACAGTTTATCAGGATCCTGCCAGGTGTGGATGGGGTTTTCACAGTTTATCAGGATCCTGCCAGGTTTGTATGGGGATTTCACTGTTTATCAGGATCCTGCTAGGTGTGTATGGGGTTTCACAGTTTATCAGGATCCTGCCAGGTGTGCATGGGGGTTTCACAGTTTATCAGGATCCTGCCAGGTGTGTATGGGGTTCTCACAGTTTATCAGGATCCTGCCAGGTGTGTCTGGGGTTTTCACAGTGTATCAGGATCCTGCCAGGTGTGTTTGGGGGTTTCACAGTGGATCAATGTCCTGCCAGGTGTGTATGGGGTTTTCACAGTGTATCAGGATCCTGCCAGGTGTGTATACGGGTTTCATAGTTTATCAGGATCCTGCCAGGTGTGTATGGGGTTTTCACAGTGTATCAGGATCCTGCCAGGTGTGTATGGGGGTTTCATAGTTTATCAGGATCCTGCCAGGTGTGCTTGGGGGTTTCATAGTTTATCAGGAAAGTGCCAGGTTAGTATGGGTTTTTCACAGTGTATCAGGATCCTGCCAGGTGTGTATGGGGTTTTCACAGTGTATCAGGATCCTGCCAGGTGTGTATGGGGTTTTCACAGTGTATCAGGATCCTGCCAGGTGTGTACGGGGTTTTCACGGTGGATCAGGATCCTGCCAGGTGTGTATGGGGTTTTCACAGTTTAGCAGGATCCTGCCAGGTGTGTATGGGGGTTTCACAGTTTATCAGGATCCTGCCAGTTGTGTATGGGGGTTTCACAGTGTATCAGGGTCCTGCCAGGTGAGTATGGGGGTTTCACAGTTTATCAGGATCCTGCCAGGTGTGGATGGGGTTTTCACAGTTTATCAGGATCCTGCCAGGTTTGTATGGGGATTTCACTGTTTATCAGGATCCTGCTAGGTGTGTATGGGTTTGCACAGTTTATCAGGATCCTGCCAGGTGTGCATGGGGGTTTCACAGTTTATCAGGATCCTGCCAGGTGTGTATGGGGTTCTCACAGTTTATCAGGATCCTGCCAGGTGTGTCTGGCGTTTTCACAGTTTATCAGGATCCTGCCAGGTGTGTATGGGGGTTTCATAGTTTATCAGGATCCTGCCAGGTGTGTATGGGGTTTTCACAGTGTATAAGGATACTGCCAGGTGTGTATGGGGTTTTCACAGTGGATCAGGATGCTGCCAGGTGTGTATGGGGTTTTCACAGTTTATCAGGATCCTGCCAGGTGTGTATGGGGGTATCATATTTTATCAGTAAACTGCCAGCTGTGTATGAAGGTTTCATAGTTTATCAGGATCCTGCCAGGTGTGTATGGGGTTTTCACAGTGTATCAGGATCCTGCCAGGTGTGTATGGGGGTTTCATAGTTTATCAGGATTCTGCCAGGTGTGTATGGGGGTTTCATAGTTTATCAGGATCCTGCCAGGTGTGTATGGGGTTTTCGCAGTCTATCAGGATCCTGCCAGGTGTGTATGGGGTTTTCACAGTGGATCAGGATCCTGCCAGGTGTGTATGGGTTTTTCACAGTTTCGCAGGATCCTGCCAGGTGTGTATGGGGGTTTCACAGTTTATCAGGATCCTGCCAGGTGTGCATGGGGTTTTCACAGTGTATCAGGGTCCTGCCCGGTGTGTATACGGGTTTCATAGATTATCAGGATCCTGCCAGGTGTGTATGGGGTTTTCACAGTGTATCAGGATCCTGCCAGTTATGTATGGGGGTTTCATAGTTTATCAAGATTCTGCCAGGTGTGTATGGGGGTTTCATAGTGTATCAGGATCCTGCCAGGTGTGTATGGGGTTTTCACAGTGTATCAGGATCCTGCCAGGTGTGTATGGGGTTTGCACAGTGGATCAGGGTCCTGCCAGGTGTGTATGGGGTTTTCACAGTGTATCAGGATCATGCCAGGTGTGTATGGGGTTTTCATAGTGGATCAGGATCCTGCCAGGTGTGTATGGGATTTTCACAGTTTAGCAGGATCCTGCCAGGTGTGTATGGGGTTTTCACAGTTTGTCAGGATCCTGCCAGGTGTGTATGGGGGTTTCTCAGTTTATCAGGATCCTGCCAGGTGTGCATGGGGTTTTCACAGTGTATCAGGGTCCTGCCCGGTGTGTATACGGGTTTCATAGTTTATCAGGATCCTGCCAGGTGTGTATGGGGTTTTCACAGTGCATCAGGTTCCTGCCTGTTGAGTATGGGGTTTTCACAGATTATCAGGATCCTGCAAGGTCTGTATGGGGGTTTCACAGTTTATCAGGATCCTGCCAGGTGTGTATGGGGATTCACAGTGTATCAGGATCCTGCCAGGTGTGTATTTGGGTTTTCACAGTGGATCAGGATCCTGCCAGGTGTGTCTGGGGTTTTCACAGTTTATCAGGATCCTGCCAGGTGTGTATGGGGGTTTCATCGTTTTTGAGGATCCTGCCAGGTGTGTTTGGGGTTTTCGCAGCTTATCAGGATCCTGCCAGGTGTGTATGTGGTTTTCACAGTGTATCAGGATCCTGCCAGGTATGTATGGGGGTTTCACAGTGTATCAGGATCCTGCCAGGTGCGTATGGGGTTTTCACAGTGTGTCAGGATCCTGCCAGGTGTGTATGGGGGTTCCACAGTGTATCAGGATCCTGCCAGGTGTGTATTTGCGTTTCACAGTGTAAAGTATCCTGCCAGGTATCTATGGGGTTTTCACAGTGGATCAGGATCCTGCCAGGTGTGCATGGGGGTTTCACAGTTGATCAGGATCCTGCCAGGTGTGTATGGGGTTTTCACAGTGTATCAGGATCCTGCCAGGTGTGTTTGGGGGTTTCACAGTGGATCAATGTCCTGCCAGGTGTGCATGGGGTTTTCACAGTGTATCAGGATCCTGCCAGGTGTGTATACGGGTTTCATAGTATATCAGGATCCTGCCAGGTGTGTATGGGGTTTTCACAGTGTATCAGGATCCTGCCAGGTGTGTATGGGGGTTTCATAGTTTATCAGGATCCTGCCAGGTGTGTTTGGGGGTTTCATAGTTTATCAGGAAAGTGCCAGGTCAGTATGGGTTTTTCACAGTGTATCAGGATCCTGCCAGGTGTGTATGGGGTTTCCACAGTGGATCTGGATCCTGCCAGGTGTGTATAGGGTTTTCACAGTGTATCAGTGTCCTGCCAGGTGTGTACGGGGTTTTCACGGTGGATCAGGATCCTGCCAGGTGTGTATGGGGTTTTCACAGTTTAGCAGGATCCTGCCAGGTGTGTATGGGGTTTTCACAGTTTATCAGGATCCTGCCAGGTGTGTATGGGGGTTTCATCGTTTTTGAGGATCCTGCCAGGTGTGTTTGGGGTTTTCGCAGCTTATCAGGATCCTGCCAGGTGTGTATTTGGTTTTCACAGTGTATCAGGATCCTGCCAGGTATGTATGGGGGTTTCACAGTGTATCAGGATCCTGCCAGGTGCGTATGGGGTTTTCACAGTGTGTCAGGATCCTGCCAGTTGTGTATGGGGGTTCCACAGTGTATCAGGATCCTGCCAGGTGTGTATTTGGGTTTCACTGTGTATCAGTATCCTGCCAGGTGTCTATGGGGTTTTCACAGTGGATCAGGATCCTGCCAGGTGTGCATGGGGGTTTCACAGTTGATCAGGATCCTGCCAGGTGTGTATGGGGGTTTCACAGTGTATCAGGATCCTGCCAGGTGTGTTTGGGGGTTTTACAGTGGATCAATGTCCTGCCTGGTGTGTATGGGGTTTTCACAGTGTATCAGGATCCTGCCAGGTGTGTACACGGGTTTCATAGTTTATCAGGATCCTGCCAGGTGTGTATGGGGTTTTCACAGTGTATCAGGATCCTGCCAGGTGTGTATGGGGGTTTCATAGTTTATCAGGATCCTGCCAGGTGTGTTTGGGGGTTTCATAGTTTATCAGGAAAGTGCAAGTTTAGTATGGGTTTTTCACAGTGTATCAGGATCCTGCCAGGTGTGTATGTGGTTTTCACAGTGGATCAGGATCCTGCCAGGTGTGTATGGGGTTTTCACAGTGTATCAGGATCCTGCCAGGTGTGTACGGGGTTTTCACGGTGGATCAGGATCCTGCCAGGTGTATATGGGGTTTTTACAGTTTAGCAGGATCCTGCCAGGTGTGCATGGGGGTTTCACAGTGTATCAGGATCCTGCCAGTTGTGTATGGGGGTTTCACAGTGTATCAGGGTCCTGCCAGGTGAGTATGGGGGTTTCACAGTTTATCAGGATACTGCCAGGTGTGGATGGGGTTTTCACAGTTTATCAGGATCCTGCCAGGTTTGTATGGGGATTTCACTGTTTATCAGGATCCTGCCAGGTGTGTATGGGTTTTCACAGTTTATCAGGATCCTGCCAGGTGTGCATGGGGGTTACACAGTTTATCAGGATCCTGCCAGGTGTGTATGGGTTTCTCACAGTTTATCAGGATCCTGCCAGGTGTGTCTGGGGTTTTCACAGTTTATCAGGATCCTGCCAGGTGTGTATGGGGGTATCATATTTTATCAGGAAACTGCCAGGTGTGTATGAAGGTTTCATAGTTTATCAGGATCCTGCCAGGTGTGTATGGGGTTTTCACAGTGTATCAGGATCCTGCCAGGTGTGTATGGGGGTTTCATAGTTTATCAGGATTCTGCCAGGTGTGTATGAAGGTTTCATAGTTTATCAGGATCCTGCCAGGTGTGTATGGGGTTTTCACATTGGATCAGGATCCTGCCAGGTGTGTATGGGTTTTTCACAGTTTCGCAGGATCCTGCCAGGTGTGTATGGGGGTTTCACAGTTTATCATGATCCTGCCAGGTGTGCATGGGGTTTTCACAGTGTATCAGGATACTGCCAGTTATGTATGGGGGTTTCATAGTTTATCAGGATCCTGCCAGGTGTGTATGGGGGTTGCATAGTGTATCAGGATCCTGCCAGGTGTGTATGGGGTTTTCACAGTGTATCAGGATCCTGCCAGGTGTGTATGGGGTTTTCACAGTGGATCAGGGTCCTGCCAGGTGTGTATGGGGTTTTCACAGTGTATCAGGATCATAGCAGGTGTGTATGGGGTTTTCACAGTGGATCAGGATCCTGCCAGGTGTGTATGGGATTTTCACAGTTTAGCAGGATCCTGCCAGGTGTGTATGGGGGTTTCACAGTTTATCAGGATCCTGCCAGGTGTGTTTGGGGTTTTCACAGTGTATCAGGGTCCTGCCAGGTGTGTATGGGTGTTTCACAGTGTATCAGGATCCTGCCAGGTGTGTTTGGGGTTTTCATAGTTTATCAGGAAAGTGCAAGTTTAGTATGGGTTTTTCACAGTGTATCAGGATCCTGCCAGGTGTGTATGTGGTTTTCACAATGGATCAGAATCCTGCCAGGTGTGTATGGGGTTTTCACAGTGTATCAGGATCCTGCCAGGTGTGTACGGGGTTTTCACGGTGGATCAGGATCCACCAGGTGTGTATGGGGTTTTTACAGTTTAGCAGGATCCTGCCAGGTGTGTATGGGGGTTTCACAGTGTCTCAGGATCCTGCCAGTTGTGTATGGGGGTTTCACAGTGTATCAGGGTCCTGCCAGGTGAGTATGGGGGTTTCACAGTTTATCAGGATACTGCCAGGTGTGGATGGGGTTTTCACAGTTTATCAGGATCCTGCCAGGTTTGTATGGGGACTTCACTGTTTATCAGGATCCTGCTAGGTGTGTATGGGTTTTCACAGTTTATCAGGATCCTGCCAGGTGTGCATGGGGGTTACACAGTTTATCAGGATTCTGCCAGGTGTGTATGGGTTTCTCACAGTTTATCAGGATCCTGCCAGGTGTGTCTGGGGTTTTCACAGTTTATCAGGATCCTGCCAGGTGTGTATGGGGGTTTCATAGTTTATCAGGATCCTGCCAGGTGTGTATGGGGTTTTCACAGTGTATAAGGATCCTGCCAGGTGTGTACGGGTTTTTCACAGTGGATCAGGGTCCTGCCAGGTGTGTATGGGGTTTTCACAGTTTATCAGGATCCTGCCAGGTGTGTATGGGGGTATCATATTTTATCAGGAAACTGCCAGGTGTGTATGAAGGTTTCATAGTTTATCAGGATCCTGCCAGGTGTGTATGGGGTTTTCACAGTGTATCAGGATCCTGCCAGGTGTGTATGGGGGTTTCATAGTTTATCAGGATTCTGCCAGGTGTGTATGGGGGTTTCATAGTTTATCAGGATCCTGCCAGGTGTGTATGGGGTTTTCGCAGTCTATCAGGATCCTGCCAGGTGTGTATGGGGTTTTCACATTGGATCAGGATCCTGCCAGGTGTGTATGGGGTTTTCACAGTTTATCAGGATCCTGCCAGGTGTGTATGGGGGTTTCATCGTTTTTGAGGATCCTGCCAGGTGTGTTTGGGGTTTTCGCAGCTTATCAGGATCCTGCCAGGTGTGTATTTGGTTTTCACAGTGTATCAGGATCCTGCCAGGTATGTATGGGAGTTTCACAGTGTATCAGGATCCTGCCAGGTGCGTATGGGGTTTTCACAGTGTGTCAGGATCCTGCCAGTTGTGTATGGGGGTTCCACAGTGTATCAGGATCCTGCCAGGTGTGTATTTGGGTTTCACTGTGTATCAGTATCCTGCCAGGTGTCTATGGGGTTTTCACAGTGGATCAGGATCCTGCCAGGTGTGCATGGGGGTTTCACAGTTGATCAGGATCCTGCCAGGTGTGTATGGGGGTTTCACAGTGTATCAGGATCCTGCCAGGTGTGTTTGGGGGTTTCACAGTGGATCAATGTCCTGCCTGGTGTGTATGGGGTTTTCACATTGTATCAGGATCCTGCCAGGTGTGTACACGGGTTTCATAGTTTATCAGGATCCTGCCAGGTGTGTATGGGGTTTTCACAGTGTATCAGGATCCTGCCAGATGAGTATGGGGGTTTCATCGTTTATCAGGATCCTGCCAGGTGTGTTTGGGGGTTTCATAGTTTATCAGGAAAGTGCACGTTTAGTATGGGTTTTTCACAGTGTATCAGGATCCTGCCAGGTGTGTATGTGGTTTTCACAGTGGATCAGGATCCTGCCAGGTGTGTATGGGGTTTTCACAGTGTATCAGGATCCTGCCAGGTGTGTACGGGGTTTTCACGGTGCATCAGGATCCTGCCAGGTGTGTATGGGGTTTTTACAGTTTAGCAGGATCCTGCCAGGTGTGTATGGGGGTTTCACAGTGTATCAGGATCCTGCCAGTTGTGTATGGGTGTTTCACAGTGAATCAGGGTCCTGCCAGGTGAGTATGGGGGTTTCACAGTTTATCAGGATACTGCCAGGTGTGGATGGGGTTTTCACAGTTTATCAGGATCCTGCCAGGTTTGTATGGGGACTTCACTGTTTATCAGGATCCTGCTAGGTGTGTATGGGTTTTCACAGTTTATCAGGATCCTGCCAGGTGTGCATGGGGGTTACACAGTTTATCAGGATTCTGCCAGGTGTGTATGGGTTTCTCACAGTTTATCAGGATCCTGCCAGGTGTGTCTGGGGTTTTCACAGTTTATCAGGATCCTGCCAGGTGTGTATGGGGGTTTCATAGTTTATCAGGATCCTGCCAGGTGTGTATGGGGTTTTCACAGTGTATAAGGATCCTGCCAGGTGTGTACGGGTTTTTCACAGTGGATCAGGGTCCTGCCAGGTGTGTATGGGGTTTTCACAGTTTATCAGGATCCTGCCAGGTGTGTATGGGGGTATCATATTTTATCAGGAAACTGCCAGGTGTGTATGAAGGTTTCATAGTTTATCAGGATCCTGCCAGGTGTGTATGGGGTTTTCACAGTGTATCAGGATCCTGCCAGGTGTGTATGGGGGTTTCATAGTTTATCAGGATTCTGCCAGGTGTGTATGGGGGTTTCATAGTTTATCAGGATCCTGCCAGGTGTGTATGGGGTTTTCGCAGTCTATCAGGATCCTGCCAGGTGTGTATGTGGTTTTCACATTGGATCAGGATCCTGCCAGGTGTGTATGGGGTTTTCACAGTTTATCAGGATCCTGCCAGGTGTGTATGGGGGTTTCATCGTTTTTGAGGATCCTGCCAGGTGTGTTTGGGGTTTTCGCAGCTTATCAGGATCCTGCCAGGTGTGTATTTGGTTTTCACAGTGTATCAGGATCCTGCCAGGTATGTATGGGAGTTTCACAGTGTATCAGGATCCTGCCAGGTGCGTATGGGGTTTTCACAGTGTGTCAGGATCCTGCCAGTTGTGTATGGGGGTTCCACAGTGTATCAGGATCCTGCCAGGTGTGTATTTGGGTTTCACTGTGTATCAGTATCCTGCCAGGTGTCTATGGGGTTTTCACAGTGGATCAGGATCCTGCCAGGTGTGCATGGGGGTTTCACAGTTGATCAGGATCCTGCCAGGTGTGTATGGGGGTTTCACAGTGTATCAGGATCCTGCCAGGTGTGTTTGGGGGTTTCACAGTGGATCAATGTCCTGCCTGGTGTGTATGGGGTTTTCACATTGTATCAGGATCCTGCCAGGTGTGTACACGGGTTTCATAGTTTATCAGGATCCTGCCAGGTGTGTATGGGGTTTTCACAGTGTATCAGGATCCTGCCAGGTGAGTATGGGGGTTTCATCGTTTATCAGGATCCTGCCAGGTGTGTTTGGGGGTTTCATAGTTTATCAGGAAAGTGCACGTTTAGTATGGGTTTTTCACAGTGTATCAGGATCCTGCCAGGTGTGTATGTGGTTTTCACAGTGGATCAGGATCCTGCCAGGTGTGTATGGGGTTTTCACAGTGTATCAGGATCCTGCCAGGTGTGTACGGGGTTTTCACGGTGGATCAGGATCCTGCCAGGTGTGTATGGGGTTTTTACAGTTTAGCAGGATCCTGCCAGGTGTGTATGGGGGTTTCACAGTGTATCAGGATCCTGCCAGTTGTGTATGGGTGTTTCACAGTGTATCAGGGTCCTGCCAGGTGAGTATGGGGGTTTCACAGTTTATCAGGATACTGCCAGGTGTGGATGGGGTTTTCACAGTTTATCAGGATCCTGCCAGGTTTGTATGGGGATTTCACTGTTTATCAGGATCCTGCCAGGTGTGTATGGGTTTTCACAGTTTATCAGGATCCTGCCAGGTGTGCATGGGGGTTACACAGTTTATCAGGATCCTGCCAGGTGTGTATGGGTTTCTCACAGTTTATCAGGATCCTGCCAGGTGTGTCTGGGGTTTTCACAGTTTATCAGGATCCTGCCAGGTGTGTATGGGGGTTTCATAGTTTATCAGGATCCTGATAGGTGTGTATGGGGTTTTCACAGTGTATAAGCATCCTGCCAGGTGTGTACGGGTTTTTCACAGTGGATCAGGGTCCTGCCAGGTGTGTATGGGGTTTTCACAGTTTATCAGGATCCTGCCAGGTGTGTATGGGGGTATCATATTTTATCAGGAAACTGCCAGGTGTGTATGAAGGTTTCATAGTTTATCAGGATCCTGCCAGGTGTGTATGGGGTTTTCACAGTGTATCAGGATCCTGCCAGGTGTGTATGGGGGTTTCATAGTTTATCAGGATTCTGCCAGGTGTGCATGGGGGTTTCATAGTTTATCAGGATCCTGCCAGGTGTGTATGGGGTTTTCTCAGTCTATCAGGATCCTGCCAGGTGTGTATGGGGTTTTCACATTGGATCAGGATCCTGCCAGGTGTGTATGGGCTTTTCACAGTTTCGCAGGATCCTGCCAGGTGTGTATGGGGGTTTCACAGTTTATCATGATCCTGCCAGGTGTGCATGGGGTTTTCACAGTGTATCAGGGTCCTGCCCGGTGTGTATACGGGTTTCATATTTTATCAGGATCCTGCCAGGTGTGTATGGGGTTTTCACAGTGTATCAGGATACTGCCAGTTATGTATGGGGGTCTCATAGTTTATCAGGATCCTGCCAGGTGTGTATGGGGGTTTCATAGTGTATCAGGATCCTGCCAGGTGTGTATGGGGTTTTCACAGTGTATCAGGATCCTGCCAGGTGTGTATGGGGTTTTCACAGTGGATCAGGGTCCTGCCAGGTGTGTATGGGGTTTTCACAGTGTATCAGGATCATAGCAGGTGTGTATGGGGTTTTCACAGTGGATCAGGATCCTGCCAGGTGTGTATGGGATTTTCACAGTTTAGCAGGATCCTGCCAGGTGTGTATGGGGGTTTCACAGTTTATCAGGATCCTGCCAGGTGTGTTTGGGGTTTTCACAGTGTATCAGGGTCCTGCCAGGTGTGTATGGGTGTTTCACAGTGTATCAGGATCCTGCCAGGTGTGTTTGGGGTTTTCATAGTTTATCAGGAAAGTGCAAGTTTAGTATGGGTTTTTCACAGTGTATCAGGATCCTGCCAGGTGTGTATGTGGTTTTCACAGTGGATCAGGATCCTGCCAGGTGTGTACGGGGTTTTCACGGTGGATCAGGATCCTGCCAAGTGTGTATGGGGTTTTTACAGTTTAGCAGGATCCTGCCAGGTGTGTATGGGGGTTTCACAGTGTATCAGGATCCTGCCAGTTGTGTATGGGGGTTTCACAGTGTATCAGGGTCCTGCCAGGTGAGTATGGGGGTTTCACAGTTTATCAGGATACTGCCAGGTGTGGATGGTGTTTTCACAGTTTATCAGGATCCTGCCAGGTTTGTATGGGGATTTCACTGTTTATCAGGATCCTGCTAGGTGTGTATGGGTTTTCACAGTTTATCAGGATCCTGCCAGGTGTGCATGGGGGTTACACAGTTTATCAGGATCCTGCCAGGTGTGTATGGGTTTCTCACAGTTTATCAGGATCCTGCCAGGTGTGTCTGGGGTTTTCACAGTTTATCAGGATCCTGCCAGGTGTGTATGGGGGTTTCATAGTTTATCAGGATCCTGCCAGGTGTGTATGGGGTTTTCACAGTGTATAAGTATCCTGCCAGGTGTGTATGGGTTTTTCACAGTGGATCAGGATCCTGCCAGGTGTGTATGGGGTTTTCACAGTTTATC
This sequence comes from Heterodontus francisci, assembly GCF_036365525.1. NCBI lineage: Eukaryota > Metazoa > Chordata > Chondrichthyes > Heterodontiformes > Heterodontidae > Heterodontus > Heterodontus francisci. The sequence continues at coordinate 3,828,565 of NW_027141655.1, read as the reverse complement.
AGGATCCTGCCAGGTGTGTATGGGGGTATCATATTTTATCAGGAAACTGCCAGGTGTGTATGAAGGTTTCATAGTTTATCAGGATCCTGCCAGGTGTGTATGGGGTTTTCACAGTGTATCAGGATCCTGCCAGGTGTGTATGGGGGTTTCATAGTTTATCAGGATTCTGCCAGGTGTGTATGGGGGTTTCATAGTTTATCAGGATCCTGCCAGGTGTGTATGGGGTTTTCGCAGTCTATCAGGATCCTGCCAGGTGTGTATGGGGTTTTCACATTGGATCAGGATCCTGCCAGGTGTGTATGGGTTTTTCACAGTTTCGCAGGATCCTGCCAGGTGTGTATGGGGGTTTCACAGTTTATCAGGATCCTGCCAGGTGTGCATGGGGGTTTCATAGTTTATCAGGATCCTGCCAGGTGTGTTTGGGGGTTTCATAGTTTATCAGGAAAGTGCAAGTTTAGTATGGGTTTTTCACAGTGTATCAGGATCCTGCCAGGTGTGTATGTGGTTTTCACAGTGGATCAGGATCCTGCCAGGTGTGTATGGGGTTTTCACAGTGTATCAGGATCCTGCCAGGTGTGTACGGGGTTTTCACGGTGGATCAGGATCCTGCCAGGTGTGTATGGGGTTTTTACAGTTTAGCAGGATCCTGCCAGGTGTGTATGGGGGTTTCACAGTGCATCAGGATCCAGCCAGTTGTGTATGGGGGTTTCACAGTGTATCAGGGTCCTGCCAGGTGAGTATGGGGGTTTCACAGTTTATCAGGATACTGCCAGGTGTGGATGGGGTTTTCACAGTTTATCAGGATCCTGCCAGGTTTGTATGGGGACTTCACTGTTTATCAGGATCCTGCTAGGTGTGTATGGGTTTTCACAGTTTATCAGGATCCTGCCAGGTGTGCATGGGGGTTACACAGTTTATCAGGATCCTGCCAGGTGTGTATGGGTTTCTCACAGTTTATCAGGATCCTGCCAGGTGTGTCTGGGGTTTTCACAGTTTATCAGGATCCTGCCAGGTGTGTATGGGGGTTTCATAGTTTATCAGGATCCTGCCAGGTGTGTATGGGGTTTTCACAGTGTATAAGGATCCTGCCAGGTGTGTACGGGTTTTTCACAGTGGATCAGGGTCCTGCCAGGTGTGTATGGGGTTTTTACAGTTTATCAGGATCCTGCCAGGTGTGTATGGGGGTATCATATTTTATCAGGAAACTGCCAGGTGTGTATGAAGGTTTCATAGTTTATCAGGATCCTGCCAGGTGTGTATGGGGTTTTCACAGTGTATCAGGATCCTGCCAGGTGTGTATGGGGGTTTCATAGTTTATCAGGATTCTGCCAGGTGTGTATGGGGGTTTCATAGTTTATCAGGATCCTGCCAGGTGTGTATGGGGTTTTCTCAGTCTATCAGGATCCTGCCAGGTGTGTATGGGGTTTTCACATTGGATCAGGATCCTGCCAGGTGTGTATGGGTTTTTCACAGTTTCGCAGTATCCTGCCAGGTGTGTATGGGGGTTTCACAGTTTATCAGGATCCTGCCAGGTGTGCATGGGGTTTTCACAGTGTATCAGGGTCCTGCCCGGTGTGTATACGGGTTTCATAGTTTATCAGGATCCTGCCAGGTGTGTATGGGGTTTTCACAGTGTATCAGGATCCTGCCAGTTATGTATGGGGGTTTCATAGTTTATCAGGATCCTGCCAGGTGTGTTTGGGGGTTTCATAGTGTATCAGGATCCAGCCAGGTGTGTATGGGGTTTTCACAGTGTATCAGGATCCTGCCAGGTGTGTATGGGGTTTTCACAGTGGATCAGGGTCCTGCCAGGTGTGTATGGGGTTTTCACAGTGTATCAGGATCATGGCAGGTGTGTATGGGGTTTTCACAGTGGATCAGGATCCTGCCAGGTGTGTATGGGATTTTCACAGTTTAGCAGGATCCTGCCAGGTGTGTATGGGGGTTTCACAGTTTATCAGGATCCTGCCAGGTGTGTTTGGGGTTTTCACAGTGTATCAGGGTCCTGCCAGGTGTGTATGGGTGTTTCACAGTGTATCTGGATCCTGCCAGTTGTGTTTGGGGTTTTCATAGTTTATCAGGAAAGTGCAAGTTTAGTATGGGTTTTTCACAGTGTATCAGGATCCTGCCAGGTGTGTATGTGGTTTTCACAGTGGATCAGGATCCTGCCAGGTGTGTATGGGGTTTTCACAGTGTATCAGGATCCTGCCAGGTGTGTACGGGGTTTTCACGGTGGATCAGGATCCTGCCAGGTGTGTATGGGATTTTTACAGTTTAGCAGGATCCTGCCAGGTGTGTATGGGGGTTTCACAGTGTATCAGGATCCTGCCAGTTGTGTATGGGGGTTTCACAGTGTATCAGGGTCCTGCCAGGTGAGTATGGGGGTTTCACAGTTTATCAGGATACTTCCAGGTGTGGATGGGGTTTTCACAGTTTATCAGGATCCTGCCAGGTTTGTATGGGGATTTCACTGTTTATCAGGATCCTGCTAGGTGTGTATGGGTTTTCACAGTTTATCAGGATCCTGCCAGGTGTGCATGGGGGTTACACAGTTTATCAGGATCCTGCCAGGTGTGTATGGGTTTCTCACAGTTTATCAGGATCCTGCCAGGTGTGTCTGGGGTTTTCACAGTTTATCAGGATCCTGCCAGGTGTGTATGGGGGTTTCATAGTTTATCAGGATCCTGCCAGGTGTGTATGGGGTTTTCACAGTGTATAAGGATCCTGCCAGGTGTGTATGGGTTTTTCACAGTGGATCAGGATCCTGCCAGGTGTGTATGGGGTTTTCACAGTTTATCAGGATCCTGCCAGGTGTGTATGGGGGTTTCATAGTTTATCAGGATTCTGCCAGGTGTGTATGGGGTTTTCGCAGTCTATCATGATCCTGCCAGGTGTGTATCGGGTTTTCACATTGGATCAGGATCCTGCCAGGTGTGTATGGGTTTTTCACAGTTTCGCAGGATCCTGCCAGGTGTGTATGGGGGTTTCACAGTTTATCAGGATCCTGCCAGGTGTGCATGGGGTTTTCACAGTGTATCAGGGTCCTGCCCGGTGTGTATACGGGTTTCATAGTTTATCAGGATCCTGCCAGGAGTGTATGGGGTTTTCACAGTGTATCAGGATCCTGCCAGGTGTGTATGGGGGTTTCATAGTTTATCAGGATTCTGCCAGGTGTGTATGGGGGTTTCATAGTTTATCAGGATCCTGCCAGGTGTGTATGGGGTTTTCTCAGTCTATCAGGATCCTGCCAGGTTTGTATGGGGTTTTCACAGTGTTTCATGATCCTGCCAGGTGTGCATAGGGTTTTCACAGTGTCTCAGGGTCCTGCCCGGTGTGTATACGGGTTTCATAGTTTATCAGGATCCTGCCAGGTGTGTATGGGGTTTTCACAGTGTATCAGGATCCTGCCAGTTATGTATGGGGGTTTCATAGTTTATCAGGATCCTGCCAGGTGTGTATGGGGGTTTCATAGTGTATCAGGATCCAGCCAGGTGTGTATGGGGTTTTCACAGTGTATCAGGATCCTGCCAGGTGTGTATGGGGTTTTCACAGTGGATCAGGGTCCTGCCAGGTGTGTATGGGGTTTTCACAGTGTAGCAGGATCATGGCAGGTGTGTATGGGGTTTTCACAGTGGATCAGGATCCTGCCAGGTGTGTATGGGATTTTCACAGTTTAGCAGGATCCTGCCAGGTGTGTATGGGGGTTTCACAGTTTATCAGGATCCTGCCAGGTGTGTTTGGGGTTTTCACAGTGTATCAGGGTCCTGCCAGGTGTGTATGGGTGTTTCACAGTGTATCTGGATCCTGCCAGTTGTGTTTGGGGTTTTCATAGTTTATCAGGAAAGTGCAAGTTTAGTATGGGTTTTTCACAGTGTATCAGGATCCTGCCAGGTGTGTATGTGGTTTTCACAGTGGATCAGGATCCTGCCAGGTGTGTATGGGGTTTTCACAGTGTATCAGGATCCTGCCAGGTGTGTACGGGGTTTTCACGGTGGATCAGGATCCTGCCAGGTGTGTATGGGGTTTTTACAGTTTAGCAGGATCCTGCCAGGTGTGTATGGGGGTTTCACAGTGTATCAGGATCCTGCCAGTTGTGTATGGGGGTTTCACAGTGTATCAGGGTCCTGCCAGGTGAGTATGGGGGTTTCACAGTTTATCAGGATACTTCCAGGTGTGGATGGGGTTTTCACAGTTTATCAGGATCCTGCCAGGTTTGTATGGGGATTTCACTGTTTATCAGGATCCTGCTAGGTGTGTATGGGTTTTCACAGTTTATCAGGATCCTGCCAGGTGTGCATGGGGGTTACACAGTTTATCAGGATCCTGCCAGGTGTGTATGGGTTTCTCACAGTTTATCAGGATCCTGCCAGGTGTGTCTGGGGTTTTCACAGTTTATCAGGATCCTGCCAGGTGTGTATGGGGGTTTCATAGTTTATCAGGATCCTGCCAGGTGTGTATGGGGTTTTCACAGTGTATAAGGATCCTGCCAGGTGTGTATGGGTTTTTCACAGTGGATCAGGATCCTGCCAGGTGTGTATGGGGTTTTCACAGTTTATCAGGATCCTGCCAGGTGTGTATGGGGGTTTCATAGTTTATCAGGATTCTGCCAGGTGTGTATGGGGTTTTCGCAGTCTATCAGGATCCTGCCAGGTGTGTATCGGGTTTTCACATTGGATCAGGATCCTGCCAGGTGTGTATGGGTTTTTCACAGTTTCGCAGGATCCTGCCAGGTGTGTATGGGGGTTTCACAGTTTATCAGGATCCTGCCAGGTGTGCATGGGGTTTTCACAGTGTATCAGGGTCCTGCCCGGTGTGTATACGGGTTTCATAGTTTATCAGGATCCTGCCAGGAGTGTATGGGGTTTTCACAGTGTATCAGGATCCTGCCAGGTGTGTATGGGGGTTTCATAGTTTATCAGGATTCTGCCAGGTGTGTATGGGGGTTTCATAGTTTATCAGGATCCTGCCAGGTGTGTATGGGGTTTTCTCAGTCTATCAGGATCCTGCCAGGTTTGTATGGGGTTTTCACAGTGTTTCATGATCCTGCCAGGTGTGCATAGGGTTTTCACAGTGTCTCAGGGTCCTGCCCGGTGTGTATACGGGTTTCATAGTTTATCAGGATCCTGCCAGGTGTGTATGGGGTTTTCACAGTGTATCAGGATCCTGCCAGTTATGTATGGGTGTTTCATAGTTTATCAGGATCCTGCCAGGTGTGTATGGGGGTTTCATAGTGCATCAGGATCCTGCCAGGTGTGTATGGGGTTTTCACAGTGTATCAGGATCCTGCCAGGTGTGTATGGGGTTTTCACAGTGGATCAGGGTCCTGCCAGGTGTGTATGGGGTTTTCACAGTGTAGCAGGATCATGGCAGGTGTGTATGGGGTTTTCACAGTGGATCAGGATCCTGCCAGGTGTGTATGGGATTTTCACAGTTTAGCAGGATCCTGCCAGGTGTGTATGGGGGTTTCACAGTTTATCAGGATCCTGCCAGGTGTGTATGGGGTTTTCACAGTGGATCAGGGTCCTGCCAGGTGTGTATGGGGTTTTCACAGTGTAGCAGGATCATGGCAGGTGTGTATGGGGTTTTCACAGTGGATCAGGATCCTGCCAGGTGTGTATGGGATTTTCACAGTTTAGCAGGATCCTGCCAGGTGTGTATGGGGGTTTCACAGTTTATCAGGATCCTGCCAGGTGTGTTTGGGGTTTTCACAGTGTATCAGGGTCCTGCCAGGTGTGTATGGGTGTTTCACAGTGTATCAGGATCCTGCCAGGTGTGTTTGGGGTTTTCATAGTTTATCAGGAAAGTACAAGTTTAGTATGGGTTTTTCACAGTGTATCAGGATCCTGCCAGGTGAGTATGTGGTTTTCACAGTGGATCAGGATCCTACCAGGTGTGTATGGGGTTTTCACAGTGTATCAGGATCCTGCCAGGTGTGTACGGGGTTTTCACGGTGGATCAGGATCCTGCCAGGTGTGTACGGGGTTTTCACGGTGGATCAGGATCCTGCCAGGTGTGTATGGGGTTTTCACAGTGTATCAGGATCCTGCCAGGTGTGTACGGGGTTTTCACGGTGGATCAGGATCCTGCCAGGTGTGTACGGGGTTTTTACAGTTTAGCAGGATCCTGCCAGGTGTGTATGGGGTTTTCACAGTGTATCAGGATCCTGCCAGGTGTGTATGGGGTTTTCACAGTGGATCAGGGTCCTGCCAGGTGTGTATGGGGTTTTCACAGTGTAGCAGGATCATGGCAGGTGTGTATGGGGTTTTCACAGTGGATCAGGATCCTGCCAGGTGTGTATGGGATTTTCACAGTTTAGCAGGATCCTGCCAGGTGTGTATGGGGGTTTCACAGTTTATCAGGATCCTGCCAGGTGTGTATGGGGTTTTCACAGTGGATCAGGGTCCTGCCAGGTGTGTATGGGGTTTTCACAGTGTAGCAGGATCATGGCAGGTGTGTATGGGGTTTTCACAGTGGATCAGGATCCTGCCAGGTGTGTATGGGATTTTCACAGTTTAGCAGGATCCTGCCAGGTGTGTATGGGGGTTTCACAGTTTATCAGGATCCTGCCAGGTGTGTTTGGGGTTTTCACAGTGTATCAGGGTCCTGCCAGGTGTGTATGGGTGTTTCACAGTGTATCAGGATCCTGCCAGGTTTGTTTGGGGTTTTCATAGTTTATCAGGAAAGTACAAGTTTAGTATGGGTTTTTCACAGTGTATCAGGATCCTGCCAGGTGAGTATGTGGTTTTCACAGTGGATCAGGATCCTACCAGGTGTGTATGGGGTTTTCACAGTGTATCAGGATCCTGCCAGGTGTGTACGGGGTTTTCACGGTGGATCAGGATCCTGCCAGGTGTGTACGGGGTTTTCACGGTGGATCAGGATCCTGCCAGGTGTGTATGGGGTTTTTACAGTTTAGCAGGATCCTGCCAGGTGTGTATGGGGGTTTCACAGTGTATCAGGATCCTGCCAGTTGTGTATGGGGGTTTCACAGTGTATCAGGGTCCTGCCAGGTGAGTATGGGGGTTTCACAGTTTATCAGGATACTGCCAGGTGTGGATGGGGTTTTCACAGTTTATCAGGATCCTGCCAGGTTTGTATGGGGATTTCACTGTTTATCAGGATCCTGCTAGGTGTGTATGGGTTTTCACAGTTTATCAGGATCCTGCCAGGTGTGCATGGGGGTTACACAGTTTATCAGGATCCTGCCAGGTGTGTATGGGTTTCTCACAGTTTATCAGGATCCTGCCAGGTGTGTCTGGGGCTTTCACAGTTTATCAGGATCCTGCCAGGTGTGTATGGGGGTTTCATAGTTTATCAGGATCCTGCCAGGTGTGTATGGGGTTTTCACAGTGTATAAGGATCCTGCCAGGTGTGTATGGGTTTTTCACAGTGGATCAGGATCCTGCCAGGTGTGTATGGGGTTTTCACAGATTATCAGGATCCTGCCAGGTGTGTATGGGGGTATCATATTTTATCAGGAAACAGCCAGGTGTGTATGAAGGTTTCATAGTTTATCAGGATCCTGCCAGGTGTGTATGGGGTTTTCACAGTGTATCAGGATCCTGCCAGGTGTGTATGGGGGTTTCATAGTTTATCAGGATTCTGCCAGGTGTGTATGGGGGTTTCATAGTTTATCAGGATCCTGCCAGGTGTGTATGGGTTTTTCGCAGTCTATCAGGATCCTGCCAGGTGTGTATGGGGTTTTCACATTGGATCAGGATCCTGCCAGGTGTGTATGGGTTTTTCACAGTTTCGCAGGATCCTGCCAGGTGTGTATGGGGGTTTCACAGTTTATCAGGATCCTGCCAGGTGTGCATGGGGTTTTCACAGTGTATCAGGGTCCTGCCCGGTGTGTATACGGGTTTCATAGTTTATCAGGATCCAGCCAGGTGTGTATGGGGTTTTCACAGTGTATCAGGATCCTGCCAGTTATGTATGGGGGTTTCATAGTTTATCAGGATCCTGCCAGGTGTGTATGGGGGTTTCATAGTGTATCAGGATCCTGCCAGGTGTGTATGGGGTTTTCACAGTGTATCAGGATCCTGCCAGGTGTGTATGGGGTTTTCACAGTGGATCAGGGTCCTGACAGGTGTGTATGGGGTTTTCACAGTGTATCAGGATCATGCCAGGTGTGTATGGGGTTTTCACAGTGGATCAGGATCCTGCCAGGTGTGTATGGGATTTTCACAGTTTAGCAGGATCCTGCCAGGTGTGTATGGGGGTTTCACAGTTTATCAGGATCCTGCCAGGTGTGTTTGGGGTTTTCACAGTGTATCAGGGTCCTGCCAGGTGTGTATGGGTGTTTCACAGTGTATCAGGGTCCTGCCAGGTGAGTATGGGGTTTTCACAGTGTATCAGGTTCCTGCCTGTTGAGTATGGGGTTTTCACAGATTATCAGGATCCTGCAAGGTCTGTATGGGGGTTTCACAGTTTATCAGGATCCTGCCAGGTGTGTATGGGGTTTTCACAGTTTATCTGGATCCTGCCATGTGTGTATGGGTATTTCACAGTTTTTCAGGATCCTGCCAGGTGTCTATGGGTTTTCACAGTTTGTCAGGATCCTGCCAGGTATGCATGGGGGTTTCACAGTTTATCAGGATCCTGCCAGGTGAGTATGGGGTTTTCACAGTTTATCAGGAACCTGCCCGGTGTGTATGGGGGTTTCACAGTTTATCAGGATCCTGCCAAGTGTGTATGGGGTTTTCACAGTGTATCAGGGTCCTGCCAGGTGTGTACACGGGTTTCTTATTTTATCAGGATGCTGCCAGGTGTGTATGGGGTTTTCATAGCGTATCAGGATCCTGCAAGGTGTGTATGGGGTTTTCACAGTGGATCAGGATCCTGCCAGTTGTGTATGGGGTTTTCACAGTGTATCAGGATCCTGCCAGGTTTGTATGGGTTTTTCACAGTGGATCAGGATCCTGCCAGGTGTTTATGGGGTTTTCACAGTTTAGCAGGATCCGGCCAGGTGTGTATGGGGGTTTCACAGTTTATCAAGATCCTGACAGGTGTGTATGGGGTTTTCACAGTGGATCGGGATCCTGCCAGGTGTGTATGGGGTTTACACAGTTTATCAGAATCCTGCCAGGTCTGTCTGGGGCTATCGTAGTTTATCAGGAAACTGCCAGGTGTGTATGAAGGTTTCATAGTTTATCAGGATCCTGCCAGGTGTGTATGGGGTTTTCACAGTGTATCAGGATCCTTCCAGGTGTGTATGGGGGTTTCATAGTTTATCAGGATCCTGCCAAGTGTGTATGGGGTTTTTACAGTGTATCAGGGTCCTGCCAGGTGTGTATGGGGTTTTCACAGTGTATCAGCATCATGCCAGGTGTGTATGGGGTTTTCACAGTGGATCAGGATGCTGCCAGGTGTGTATGGGGTTTTCACAGTTTCGCAGGATCCTGCCAGGTGTGTATGGGGGTTTCACAGTTTATCAGGATCCTGCCAGGTGTGTATGGGGTTTTCTCAGTGTATCAGGGTCCTGCCAGGTGTGTATGGGTGTTTCACAGTGTATCAGGGTCCTGCCAGGTGAGTATGGGGTTTTTACAGTGTGTCAGGGTCCTGCCTGTTGAGTATGGGGTTTTCACAGATTATCAGGATCCTGCAAGCTCTGTATGGGGGTTTCACAGTTTATCAGGATCCTGCCAGGTGTGTATGGGGTTTTCACAGTTTATCAGGATCCTGCCAGGAGTCTATGGGTTTTCACAGTTTGTCAGGATCCTGCCAGGTGTGCAAGGGGGTTTCACAGTTTATCAGGATCCTGCCAGGTGAGTATGGGGTTTTCACAGTTTAGCAGGATCCTGCCAGGTGTGTATGGGGGTTTCACAGTTTATCAGGATCCTGCCAAGTGTGTATGGGGTTTTCACAGTGTATCAGGGTCCGGCCAGGTGTGTACACGGGTTTCATATTTTATCAGGATCCTGCCAGGTGTGTATGGGGTTTTCATAGTGTCTCAGGATCCTGCAAGGTGTGTATGGGGTTTTCACAGTGGATCAGGATCCTGCCAGGTGTGTATGGGGTTTTCACAGTGTATCAGGATCCTGCCAGGTTTGTATGGGTTTTTCACAGTGGATCAGGATCCTGCCAGGTGTGTATGGGGTTTCCACAGTTTAGCAGGATCCGGACAGGTGTGTATGGGGGTTTCACAGTTTATCAGGATCCTGCCAGGTGTGTATGGGGTTTTCACAGTGTATCAGGGTCCTGCCAGGTGTGTATGGTTGTTTCACAGTGTATCAGGGTCCTGCCAGGTGTGTATGGGGTTTTCACAGTTTATCAGGATCCTGCCCGGTGCGTATGGGTATTTCACAGTTTATCAGGATCCTGTAAGGTGTGTATGGGTTTTCACAGTTTATCAGGATCCTGCCAGGTGTGCATGGGGTTCCACAGTGTATCAAGATCCTGCCAGGAGTGTATGGGGTTTTCACAGATTATCAGGATCCTGCCAGGTGTGTCTGGGAATTTCACAGTTTATCAGGATCCTGCCGTGTGTGTCTGGGGCTTTCATAGTTTATCAGGATCCTGCCAGGTGTGTATGGGGTTTTCACAGTTTATCAGGATCCTGCCAGGTTTGCATGGGGTTTTACCAGTGGATCAGGATCCTGCCAGGTGTGTATGGGGTTTTCAGAGTTTATCAGGATCCTGCCAGGTGTGCATGGGGGTTTCACAGTTTAGCAGGATCCTGCAAGGTGTGTATGGGGTTCTCACAGTTTATCAGGATCCTGCCAGGTGTGTCTGTGGTTTTCACAGTTTATCAGTATCCTGCCAGTTGTGTATGGGTGTTTCATAGTTTATCAGGATCCTGCCAGGTGTGTATGGGGTTTTCACAGTGTATAAGAAGCCTGCTAGGTGTGTATGGGGTTTTCACAGTGGATCAGGATCCTGCCAGGTGTCTTTGGTGTTTTCACAGTTTATCAGGATCCTGCCAGATGTGTATGGGGGTATCATAGTTTATCAGCAAACTGCCAGGTGTGTATGAAGGTTTCATAGTTTATCAGGATCCTGCCAGGTGTGTATGGGGTTTTCACAGTGTATCAGGATCCTGCCAGGTGTCTATGGGGGTTTCGTAGTTTATCAGGATTCTGCCAGGTGTGTATGGGGGTTTCATAGATTATCAGGATCCTGCCAGGTGTGTATGGGGTTTTCACAGTGGATCAGGATCCTGCCAGGTGCGTACGGGTTTTTCACGGTGGATCAGGATCCTGCCAGGTGTGGATGGGGTTTTCACAGTTTATCAGGATCCTGCCAGTTGTGTATGGGGATTTCACAGTTCATCAGGAACCTGCCAGGTGTGTATGGGTTTTCACAGTTTATCAGGATCCTGCCAGGTGTGCATGGGGGTTTCACAGTTTATCAGGATCCTACCAGGTGTGTATGGGGGTTTCATAGTTTATCAGGATCCTACCAGGTGTGTCTGGGGTTTACACAGTTTATCAGGATCCTGCCTGGTTTGTATGGGGGTTTCATAGTTTATCAGGATCCTGCCAGATGTGTATGGGGATTTCACTGTGTATAAGGATCCTGCCAGGTGTGTATGGGGTTTTCACAGTGGATCAGGATCCTGTCAGGTGTGTATGGGGTTTTCACAGTTTATCAGGATCCTGCCAGGTGTGTATGGGGGTATCATAGTTTATCAGGAAACTGTCAGGTGTGTATGCAGGTTTCATAGTTTATCAGCATCCTGCCAGGTGTGTATGGGTTTTACACAGTGTATCAGGATCCTGCCAGGTGTGTATGGGGGTTTCATAGTTTATCAGGATTCTGCCAGGTGTGTATGGGATTGTCACAGTGTATCAGGATCCTGCCAGGTGTGTATGGGGTTTTCACAGTTTAGCGGGATCCTGCCAGGTGTGTATGGGGGTTTCACAGTTTATCAGGATCCTGCCAGGTGTGTATGGGGGTTTCACAGTGTATCAGGGTCCTGCCAGGTGTGTATGGGTGTTTCACAGTGTATCAGGGTCCTGCCTGGTGAGCATGGGGTTTTCACAGTGTATCAGGATCCTGCCAGGTGTGTATGGGGTTTTCATAGTTTATCAGGATCCTGCCAGGTGTGTATGGGTATTTCACAGTTTATCAGGATCCTGCCAGGTGTCTATGGGTTTTCACAGTTTGTCAGGATCCTGCCAGGTGTGCATGGGTGTTTCACAGTTTATCAGGATCCTGCCAGGTGTGTATGGGGTTTTCACAGTTTAGCAGTATCCTGCCAGTTGTGTATGGGGGTTTCACAGTTTATCAGGATCCTGCCAAGTGTGTATGGGGTTTTCACAGTGTATCAGGGCCCTGCCAGGTGTGCACACGGGTTTCATATTTTATCAGGATCCTGCCAGGTGTGTATGGGTTTTTCACAGTGTATCAGGATCCAGCCAGGTGTGTATGGGGGTTTCATAGTTTATCAGGATCCTGCCAGGTGTGTATGGGGGTTTCATAGTTTATCAGGATCCTGCCAGGTGTGTATGGGGTTTTCATAGTGTATCAGGATCCTGCCAGGTGTGTATGGGGTTTTCACAGTGGATCAGTATCCTGCCAGGTGTGTATGGGGTTTTCACAGTGTATCAGCATCATGCCAGGTGTGTATGGGGTTTTCACAGTGGATCAGGATCCTGCCACGTGTGTATGGGGTTTTCACAGTTTCGCAGGATCCTGCCAGGTGTGTATGGGGGTTTCGCAGTTTATCAGGATCCTGCCAGGTGTGTATGGGGTTTTCACCGTGTATCAGGGTCCCAGGTGTGTATGGGTGTTTCACAGTGTATCAGGTTCCTGCCAGGTGTGTATGGGGTTTTCACATTTTATTAGGATCCTGCCAGGTGCGTATGGGTATTTCACAGTTTATCAGGATCCTGCCATGTGTGTATGGGTTTTCACAGTTTATCAAGATCCTGCCACGTGTGCATGGGGGTTTCGCAGTTTATCAGGATCCTGCCAGGTGTGTATGGGGTTTCCACAGTGTATCAAGATCCTGCCAGGAGTGTATGGGGTTTTCACAGTTTATCAGGATCCTGCCAGGTGTGTCTGGGGATTTCACAGTTTATCAGGATCCTGCCAGGTGTGTATGGGGGTTTCATAGTTTATCAGGATCCTCCCAGGTGTGTATGGGGTTTTCACAGTGTATAAGGATCCTGCCAGGTGTGTATGGGGTTTTGACAGTTTATCAGGATCCTGCCAGGTGTGCATGGGGGTTTCACAGTTTATCAGAATCCTGCCAGGTGTGTATGGGTTTCTCACAGTTTATCAGGATCCTGCCAAGTGTGTCTGGGGTTTTCACATTTTATCAGTATCATGCCAGGTGTGTATGGGGGTTTCATAGTTTATCAGGATCCTGCCAGCTGTTTATGGGGTTTCCACAGTGTATAAGGATCCTGCCAGGTGTGTATGGGGTTTTCACAGTGGATCAGGATCCTGCCAGGTGTGTATGGGGTTTACATAGATGATCAGGATCCTGCCAGGTGTGTATGGGGGTATCATAGTTAATCAGTAAACTGCCAGGAGTGTATGAAGGTTTCATAATTTATCAGGATCCTGCCAGGTGTGTATGGGGTTTTCACAGTGTATCAGGGTCCTGACAGGTGTGTATGGGGGTTTCATAGTTTATCAGAATTCTGCCAGGTGTGTATGGGGGTTTCATAGTTTATCAGGATCCTGCCAGGTGTGTATGGGGTTGTCACAGTGTATCAGGATCCTGCCAGGTGTGTATGGGGTTTTCACAGTGGATCAGGATCCTGACAGGTGTGTATGGGGTTTTCACAGTGTATCAGGATCCTGCCAGGTTTGTACGGGGTTTTCACGGTGGATCAGGATCCTGCCAGGTGTGTATGGGGTTTTTACAGTTTAGCAGGATCCTGCCAGGTGTGTATGGGGGTTTCACAGTTTTTCAGGATCCTGCCAGGTGTGCATGGGGTTTTCACAGTGTATCAGGGTCCTGCCAGGTGTGTATACGGGTTTCATAGATTATCAGGATCCTGCCAGGTGTGCATGGGGTTTTCACAGTGTATCAGGATACTGCCAGGTATGTATGGGGGTTTCATAGTTTATCAGGATCCTGCCAGGTGTGTTTGGGGGTTTCATAGTGTATCAGGGTCCTGGCAGGTGTGTATGGGTGTTTCACAGTGTATCAGGGTCCTGCCAGGTGAGTATGGGGTTTTCACAGTGTATCAGGGTCCTGCCTGTTGAGTATGGGGTTTTCACAGTTTATCAGGATCCTGCCAGGTCTGTATGGGGGTTTCACAGTTTATCAGGATCCTGCCAGGTGTGTATGGGGTTTTCATAGTTTATCAGGATCCTGCCAGGTGTGTATGGGTATTTCACAATTTATCAGGATCCTGCCAGGTGTCTATGGGTTTTCACAGTTTGTCAGGATCCTGCAGGTGTGCATGGGTGTTTCACAGTTGATAAGGATCCTGCCAGGTGTGTATGGGGTTTTCACAGTTTAGCAGTATCCTGCCAGTTGTGTATGGGGGTTTCACAGTTTATCAGGATCCTGCCAAGTGTGTATGGGGTTTTCAAAGTGTATCAGTGTCCTGCCAGGTGTGTACACGGGTTTCCTATTTTATCAGGATCCTGCCAGGTGTGTATGGGGTTTTCACAGTGTATCAGGATCCAGCCAGGTGTGTATGGGGGTTTCATAGTTTATCAGGATCTTGCCAGGTGTGTAGGGGTTTTCATAGTTTATCAGGATCCTGCCAGGTGTGTATGGGTATTTCACAATTTATCAGGATCCTGCCAGGTGTCTATGGGTTTTCACAGTTTGTCAGGATCCTGCAGGTGTGCATGGGTGTTTCACAGTTGATAAGGATCCTGCCAGGTGTGTATGGGGTTTTCACAGTTTAGCAGTATCCTGCCAGTTGTGTATGGGGGTTTCACAGTTTATCAGGATCCTGCCAAGTGTGTATGGGGTTTTCAAAGTGTATCAGTGTCCTGCCAGGTGTGTACACGGGTTTCCTATTTTATCAGGATCCTGCCAGGTGTGTATGGGGTTTTCACAGTGTATCAGGATCCAGCCAGGTGTGTATGGGGGTTTCATAGTTTATCAGGATCTTGCCAGGTGTGTATGGGGGTTTCATTGTTTATCAGAATCCTGTCAGGTGTGTATGGGGTTTTCATAGTGTATCAGGATCCTGCCAGGTGTGTATGGGGTTTTCACAGTGGATCAGGATTCTGCCAGGTGTGTATGGGGTTTTCACGGTGTATCTGGATCCTGCCAGGTGTGTATGGGGTTTTCACAGTGGATCAGGATTCTGCCAGGTGTGTATGTGGTTTTCACAGTGTATCATGATACTGAATGATGTGAATGGGGTTTCACTGTGCATCAGGAACCTGCCAGGTGTGTATGGGGGTTTCACAGTTTGTCAGGATCCTGCCAGGTGTGTATGGGTGTTTCACAGTTTATCAGGATCCTGCCAGGTGTGTATGGGCTTTTCACAGTGGATCAGGATCCTGCCAGGTGTGTACGGGGTTTCACAGAGGATCACGATCCGGCCAGGTGTGTACGGGGTTTTCACAATATATCAGAATCCTGCCAGATGTGTACGGGGTTTCACAGAGGATCAGGATCATGCCAGGTATGTACGGGGTTTTCACAATATATCAGGATCCTGCCGGGTGTGTCAGGGGGTTTCACAGAGTATCAGGATCCTGCCAGGTGTGTATGGGGTTTTCAAAGTGGATCAGGATCCTGCCAGATGTGAGCGGGGTTTCACAGAGGATCAGGATCCTGCCAGGTGTGTGCGGGGTTTTCACAATATATCAGGATCGTGCCAGATGTGTACGGGGTTTCACAGAGGATCAGGATCCTGCCAGGTGTGCATGGGGTTTTCACAATATATCAGGATCCTGCCAGATGTGCACGGGGTTTCACAGAGGATCAGGATCCTGGCAGGTGTGTACGGGGTTTTCACAATATATCAGGATCCTGCCAGACGTGTCCGGGGTTTCACAGAGTCAGGTTCCTGCCAAGTATGAACGGTGTTTTCACAATATATCAGGATCCTGCCAGGTGTGTCAGGGGGTTTCACAGAGTATCAGGATCCTGCCAGGTGTGTATGGGGTTTTCTCACTATATCAGGATCTGCCAGGAGTGCCTGGGGTTTTCACAGTTTATCAGGATCCTGCCAGGTGTGTATGGGGGTTTCACAGTTGATCAGGATCCTGCCAGGTGTGTATGGGGGTTTCACAGTTGATCAGGATCCTGCCAGGTGTGTATGGAGGTTTCACAGTTTATCAGGATCCTTCCAGGTGTGAATGGGGTTTTCACGGTTTATCAGGATCCTGCCAGGTGTGTATGGGGATTTCACAGTGCATCAGGATCCTTCCAGATGTGTCTGGGGTTTCACAGTGTATCAGGATCCTGCCAGGAGTGTATGGGGGTTTCACAGTGTTTCAGGATGCTGCCAGGTGTGAGTGGTGTTTCGCAGTGGATCAGGTTCCTGCCAGTTCTGTATGGGTTTTCACGGTGTATCAGGATCCCGCCGGGTGTGTAGGGGGTTTCACAGTGTATCAGGATCCTGCCAGGTGTGTCTGTGATTTCACAGTGTATCAGAATCCTGCCAGGTGTGAGTGGGGTTTCACAGTGTATCAGGATCCTGCCAGGTGTGTATGGGCGTTTCACAGTGTATCAGAATCCTGCCAGGTGTGAGTGGGGTTTCACAGTGTATCAGGATCCTGCCAGATGTCCATGGGGGTTTCACAGTGTATCAGAATCCTGCCAGGTGTGTATGGGGGTTTCACGGTGTATCGGAATCCTGCCAGGTGTGAGTGGGGTTTCACAGTGTATCAGGATCCTGCCAGGTGTGTGTGGGCGTTTCACAGTGTATCAGAATCCTGCCAGGTGTGAGTGGGGTTTCACAGTGTATCAGGATCCTGCCAGGTGTGTATGGGCGTTTCACAGTGTATCAGAATCCTGCCAGGTGTGAGTGGGGTTTCACAGTGTATCAGGATCCTGCCAGATGTCCATGGGGGTTTCACAGTGTATCAGAATCCTGCCAGGTGTGTATGGGGGTTTCACAGTGTATCGGAATCCTGCCAGGTGTGAGTGGGGTTTCACAGTGTATCAGGATCCTGCCAGGTGTGTGTGGGCGTTTCACAGTGTATCAGAATCCTGCCAGGTGTGAGTGGGGTTTCACAGTGTATCAGGATCCTGCCAGGTGTGTTTGGGGGTTTCACAGTGTATCAGGATCCTGCCAGGTATGAATTGGGTTTTCACAGTGTATCAGGATCCTGCCAGGTGTGTATGGGGGTTTCTCAGTGTATCAGGTTCCTGCCAGGTGTGAATTGGGTTTTCACAGTTTATCAGTGTCCTTCCAGGTGTGTATGGGGGTTTCACAGCGTATCAGGATCCTGCCAGGTGTGAGTGGGGTTTCACAGTGTATCAGGATCCTGCCAGGTGTGTATGGGGTGTTCACAGTGGATCTGGATCCTGCCAGGTGTACATGGGGGTTTCACAGTTTATCAGGTTCCTGCCAGGTGTGTATGGGGTGTTCACAATGGATCAGGATCCTGCCAGGTTTGAGGGGGGTTTCACTGTGTATCAGGATCCTGCCAGGTATGAGGGGGGTTTCACTGTGTATCAGGATCCTGCCAGATGTGAGGGGGGTTTTCACTGTGTATCAGGATCCTGCCAGGAGTGAGGGGGGTTTCACTGTGTATCAGGATCCTGCCAGGTGTGTATGGGGTTTTTACAGTGTATCAGGATCCTGCCAGGTGTGAGGGGGGTTTCACTGTGTATCAGGATCCTGCCAGGTGTGTATGCGGGTTTCACAGTGTATGGAGGGTTGCCTTTGGTTTGGAGTGTTGCCTTTGGGTTTGGAGTGTTGCCTTTGGGTTTGGAGTGTTGCCTTTGGCATTGGAGTGTTGTCTTTGGTTTTGTAGTGTTGCCTTTGTGTTTGGAGTGTTGTCTTTGGCTCTGGAGTGTTGCCTTTGGCTCTGGAGTGTTGCCTTTGGGTTTGTAGTGTTGCCTTTGGGTTTGGAGTGTTGCGTTTGGGTTTGGAGTGTTGCCTTTGGGTTTGGAGTGTTGCCTTTAGGTTTGGAGTGTTGCCTTTGGGTTTGGAGTGTTGCCTTTGGGTTTGGAGTGTTGCCTTTGGCTCTGGAGTGTTGCCTTTGGGTTTGGAGTGTTGCCTTTGAGTTTGGAGTGTTGCCTTTGGCAAACTGACCTTGTAACTGAAATCCCTCATCACTGGAACCATTCTGGTAAATCTCCTCTGCACCCTCTCAAGGACACTCACCTCCTTCCTAAAGTGTGGTGACCAGAACTGGACATAATCCTCCAGTTGGGGCCTAACCAGAGTTGTATAAAGGTTCAGCATAATTTCCCTGCTTTTGCACTCAATGCCTCTAATTATGAAACCCAAGCTCCCAATCCCAACTGTTTTACTAACCACTCTCTCAATATGTCCTGCCTCCTTCAATAATCGATGCACATGTACCTCCAGGTCCCTGAGTTCCTGCGCACTCTTTAGTACAGAGCCATTAGATTGAAGCATAAAATTACGATGAAATATTTGTAGATGAAGTGAATGGAGAAAACTGTGACAAATGGGAGATCTGCTCCTTTGCACATAAAAAGGATCGAACAGGGGAGTTCACAAACAGTGCAAAGAGATTTCTCTCTCTCTGTGTGTCTCTCTCTCTCTCTCTGTCTCTCCTCCTTCTCTCTAACGAAAACAACCTCAAGTCCCTCAGCCTTTCCTCGTTAGACCCTCCCTCCATACCAGGAAACATCCTAGTAAATCTCCTCTGCACACTTTCCAAAGCTTCCACATCCTTCCTATAATGCGGTGACCAGAACTGCACGCAATACTCCAGGTGCGGTCTCACCAGAGTTTTGGACAGCTGCAGCATGACCTCGTGGCTCCGAAACTCGATCCCCAAACCAATAAAATCTAACACACCGTATGCCTTCTTTACAGCCCTATTAACCTGGGTAGCAACCTTCAGGGATTTAAGCACCTGGACACCAAGATCTCTCTGTTCATCTACACTACCAAGAATCTTCCCATTAGCCCAGTACTCTGCATTCCTGTTACTCCTTCCAAAGTGAATCACCTCGCACTTTTCCGCATTTAGCTCCATTTGCCATCTCTCAGCCCAGCTCTGCAGCCTATCTATGTCTCTCTGTACCCTACAACACCCTTCGGCACTATCCACAAGTCCAGCAACTTTAGTGTCATCCGCAAATTTACTAACCCACCCTTCCACACCCTCTTCCAGGTCATTTCTAAAAATGACAAACAGCAGTGGCCCCAAAACAGATCCTTGTGGGACACCACTAGTAACTAAACTCCAGGATGAACATTTGCCATCAACCACCACCCTCTGTCTTCTTTCAGCGAGCCAATTTCTGATCCAAAGCTCTAAATCACCTTCAACCCCATACTTCCGTATTTTCAGCAATAGCCTACCGTGGGGAACCTTATCAAATGCCTTACTGAAATCCATATACACCACATCCACTGCTTTACCCTCATCCACCTGTTTCGTCACCTTCTCGAAAAACTCAATAAGGTTTGTGAGGCACGACCTACCCGTCACAAAACCGTGCTGACTATCGCTAATGAACTTATTCTTTTCAAGATGATTATAAATCCTGTCTCTTATAACCTTTTCCAACAATTTACCCACAACCGAAGTAAGGCTCACAAGTCTATAATGACCAGGGCTGTCTCTGCTCCCCTTCTTGAACAAGGGGACAACATTTGCTATCCTCCAGTCTTCCGGCACGATTCCTGTCGACAATGACGACATAAAGATGGAGGACAAAGGCTCTGCAATCTCCTCCCTGGCTTCCCAGAGAATCCGAGGATAAGTCCCATCTGGCCCAGGGGACTTATCTATTTTCACACTTTCCAAAATTGATAACACCTCCTCCTTGTGAACCTCAATCCCATCTAACCTAGTAGCCTGAATCTCAGTATTCTCCTCGACAACATTTCCTTTCTCTACTGTAAATACTGACGCAAAATATTCATTTAACGCTTCCCCGACCTCCTCTGATTTCACACACAACTTCCCACTACTATCCTTGATTGGCCCTAATCTAACTCCAGTCATTCTTTTATTCCTGATGTACCTAAAGAAAGCCTTAGGGTTTTCCCTGATCCTATCCGCCAATGACTTTTCGTGTCCTCTCCTTGCTCTTCTTAGCTCTCCCTTTAGATCCTTCCTGGCTGGCTTGTCACTCTCAAGCGCCCTAACTGAGCCTTCACGTCTCATCCTAACATAAGCTTTCTTCTTCTTGACAAGCGTTTCACTCTTTAGTAAACCATGGCTCCCTCGCTCGACAACTTCCTCCCTGCCTCACATTTACATACTTATCAAGGACACGCAGTCGCTGCTCCTTGAATAAGCTCCACATTTCGATTGTTCCCATCCCCTGCAGTTTCCTTCCCCATCCTACGCATCCTAAATCTTGCCTGATCGCATCATAATTTCCTTTCCCCCAGTTATAATTCTTGCCCTGCGGTATATACCTGTCCCTTCCCATCGCTAAGGTAAACCTAACCGAATTGTAATCACGATCACCAAAGTGCTCACCAACATCTAAATCTAACACCTGGCCGGGTTCATTACCCAGGACCAAATCCAATGTGGCATCGCCCCTGGTTGGCCTGTCTACATACTGTGTCAGAAAACCCTCCTGCACACACTGGACAAAAACAGACCCATCTAAAGTACTCGAACTATAGTATTTCCAGTCAATATATGGAAAGTTAAAGTTCCCCTGCCCTGTTACTCTCGCCCCTGTCGAGAATCATCTTCGTTATCCTTTCCTCTACATCTCTGGAACTATTTGGAGGTCTATAAAAGACTCCCAACAGGGTGACCTCACCTCTCCTGTTTCTAACCTCGGCCCATACTACCTCAGTAGACGAGTCCTCAAACGTCCTTTCTGTCGCTGTTCTACTCTCCTTGATTAACAATGCCACACCCCACCCCCCACCCCTCTTTTACCATCTTCTCTGTTCTTACTGAAACATCTAAATCCCGGAACCTGCAACATCCATTCCTTCCCCTGCTCGACCCATGTCTCCGAAATGGCCTCCACATCGAGATCCCAGGTACCAACCCATACTGCAAGCTCACCCACCTTATTCCGGATGCTCCCGGCATTGACATAGACACACTTTAAACCAGGTTCTTGCTTGCCAGTGCCCTCTTGCGTCCTTGTAACCTTATCCCTGACCTCACTACTCTCAACATCCTGTACACTGACACTACATTTTCGGTTCCCATTCCCCTGCTGATTTAGTTTAAACCCCCCCGAAGAGCACTACCAAATCTCCCCCCCCCCAGGATATTGGTACCCCTCTGGTTCAGGTGAAGACCATCCTGTTTGTAGAGGTCCCACCTACCCCAGAAAGATCCCCAATTATCCAGGAAACCAAAACCCTCCCTCCTGCACCATCCCTGCAGGATTCAACTCCTCTCTCTCCCTATTCCTTGCTTCGCTATCACGTGGCACGGGCAACAACCCAGAGATAACAACTCTGTTTGTTCTCACTCTAAGCTTCCACCCGAGCTCCCAGAATTTCTGTCTTAAATCCCCATCTCTCTTCCTACCTATGTCATTGGTGCCAATGTGGACCACGTCTTGGGGCTGCTCCCCCTCCCCCCTGAGGATCCCAAAAACACGATCCGAAACATCACGAACCCTGGCACCTGGGATGCAACATACCAACCGTGAGTCTCTCTCGTTCCCACAGAACCTCCTATCTGTTCCCCTAACTATGGAGTCCCCAATGACTAATGCTCTGCTCCTCTTCCCTCTTCCCTTCTGAGCAACAGGGACAGACTCTGTGAAAGAGACCTGTACCCCATTGCTTACTCCTGGGAAGTCGTCCCCCGCAACAGTATCCAAAACGGGATACCTGTGGTTGAAGGAAACGGCCACAGGGGATCCCTGCACTGCCTGCTGGTTCCCACTCCTTCGCATGACGGTAACCCATTTACCTACTTCTTTTACCTGAGGTGTGACTCCCTCCCCATAACTCCTCTCAATAACCCCCTCCGCCTCCCGAATGATCCGAAGTTCATCCAGCTCCATCTCCAGTTCCCAAACGCGGTTCTCGAGGAGCTGGAGTTGGGTGCACTTCCCGCAGATGCAGTCAGCAGGGACACTCTTGGCGACCCTTAACTACCACATTCTGCAGAAGGAACATGCAACTGCCTTAACTTCCTGTCCCTCTATTCT
The DNA here is from genome assembly GCF_036365525.1 of Heterodontus francisci. Classification (NCBI taxonomy): domain Eukaryota; kingdom Metazoa; phylum Chordata; class Chondrichthyes; order Heterodontiformes; family Heterodontidae; genus Heterodontus; species Heterodontus francisci. The sequence goes on along the minus strand of NW_027141655.1, from coordinate 3,806,391 downwards.
AAATTCCCAACAAATCTACTGAAAAAGCAAAAAAAAATGTCAAAACTTGTTCGGATAGCAATCCAACGGACAGAACTTCTTAAATAAAAAGCTAACCTTATCAAAACAAGAGTCCTTTTTTTTGGTTACAGGAGGAGGGAGGGTGGGAGACACCACATGTGTACTGTCTCGGGTACAGCCACCACCGAAATATATAGTTTTTACTTACCCAGCAGTCCCCTGGTCCTCCGAAAACAAAAGAGAATTAACTTTTAAACTTCCACTGAAATTGACTTCCCAGCTGCAAGCTCGCTCTCGCACCTTCGCGACTGTCAAAGCTGCAGTCACCAAAACTAAAAGCCTTAAGGGTTGCCTCAGCTTGAGGGTTGCCTTAGTTTCAGGGTCTGCATTAGTTTGAGGGTCTGCATTAGTTTGAGCGCTGCCATATTTTAAGGGTTGCCTTAGATTGAGGTGTTGCATTAGGTTGAGGGGTGCCGAAGTTTGATGGTTGCCTTAGTTTGAGGGGCTGCATTAGTTTGAGGGTCTGCATTAGTTTGAGCATTGCCATATTTTAAGGGTTGCCTTCGATTGAGGCGTTGCCTTAGATTGAGGCGCTGCCTCAGTTTCAGGCGTTGCCTCAGTTTGAGGCGTTGCCTACGTTTGAGGCGTTGCCTTAGTCTTTGGGCTGCCTTAGTTTGAGGTGTTGCCTTAGTCTGAGGTGTTGCCTTAGTTTGAGGGTTCCCTTAGTTTGAGGGTTGCCTTTGTTTGAGGGGATGCCTTTGTTTGAGGGGTTGCCTTTGTTTGAGGGGTTGCCTTTGTTGAGGGTTGCCTTTGTTGAGGGTTGCCTTAGTTTGAGCGTTGCCTTAGTTTGAGCGTTGCCTTATTTTGAGGGTTGCCTTAGTTTGAGGGTTGCCTTAGTTTGAGGGTTGCATTAGTTTGAGGGTTGCCTTAGTTTGAGGGGTGCCTTAGTTTGAGGAATTGCCTTAGTTTGAGGAATTGCCTTCGTTTATGTGTTGCCTTAGTTTCAGGTGTTGCTTTCGTTTGAGGGTTGTCTTAAATTGAGAGTTGCCTTGTATTGACTGCTGCCTCAGTCTGAGGTTTGCCTTAGATTGAGGATTGCCTTAGTTTGAGATATTGCTTAGTTTGATGGGAGCCTATTTTGAGGTGTTGCCTTAGTTTGAGGTGTTGCCTTAGTTTGAGGTGTTGCCTTAGTTTGAGGTGTTGCATTAGTTTGAGGTACTGCATTAGTTTGAGGTATGGCATTAGTTGGAGGGTTGACTTAGTTTGCTGTGTTGCCTTAGTTTGCTGTGTTGCCTTAGTTTGATGTGTTGCCTTAGTTTGATGTGTTGTCTTCGTTTGATGTGTTGCCTTAGTTTGATGTGTTGCCTTAGTTTGATGTGTTGCCTTAATTTGAGGTGATGCCTTTATTTGACGGCTGCCTTAGTTTGAGGTGTTGCCTTAGTTTGAGGTGTTGCCTCAGTTTGAGGTGTTGCCTTAGTTTGAGGTGTTGCCTTAGTTTGAGGTGTTGCCTTTGTTTGAGGGTTGCCTTTGATTGAGGGCTTCCTTTGATTGAGGGTTTCCTTTGATTGAGAGTTGCCTTAGTTTGAGGGTTGCAGAAGTTTGAGGGTTGCCTTAGTTTGAGGTTTTGCCTTAGTTTGAGGTGTTGCATTAGTTTGAGGTGTTGCATTAGTTTGGCGGTTCCCTTAGTTTGACTGTTGCCTGAGTTTGAGGTGTTGCCTTAGTTTGACTGTTGCCTAAGTTTGAAGTGTTTCCTTAGTTTGAGGTGTTGCCTTAGTTTGAGGTGCTGCCTTAGCTTGAGGTGTTGCCTTCGTTTGAGGTGTTGCCTTCGCTTGTGGTGTTGCATTTGTTTGACGGTTGCCTTAGTTTGAGGTGTTGCCTTAGTTTGATGTGTTGCCTTAGTTTGAGGTGTTGCCTTAGTTTGAGGTGTTGCCTGAGTTTGAGGTGTTGCCTTCGTTTGAGGTGTTGCCTTCCTTTGAGGTGTTGCTTTCGTTTGAGGTGTTGCCTTAGTTTGAGGTGTTGCCTTAGTTTGACTGTTGCCTCAGTTTGAGGTGTTGCCTAAGTTTGAGGTGTTGCCTAAGTTTGAGGTGTTGCCTTTGTTGAGGGTTGCCTCAGTTTGAGCGTTGCCTTAGTTTGAGCGTTGCCTTAGTTTGAGGTGCTGCCTTAGTTTGATGTGTTGCCTTAGTTTGAGGTGTTGCCTTCGTTTGAGGTGTTGCCTTAGTTTGAGGTGTTGCCTTAGTTTGACTGTTGCCTCAGTTTGAGGTGTTGCCTTAGTTTGACTGTTGTCTCAGTTTGAGGTGTTGCCTTAGTTTGAGGTGTTGCCTTAGTTTGACTGTTGCCTCAGTTTGAGGTGTTGCCTTAGTTTGACTGTTGCCTTAGTTTGAGGTGTTGCCATAGTTTGACTGTTGCCTCAGTTTGAGGTGTTGCCTTCGTTTGAGGTGTTGCCTTCGTTTGAGGTGTTGCCTTTGTTGAGGGTTGCCTTAGTTTGAGCGTTGCCTTAGTTTGAGCGTTGCCTTAGTTTGAGGGTTGCGTTAGTTTGAGGGTTGCGTTAGTTTGAGGGTTGCGTTCGTTTGAGGATTGCGTTAGTTTCAGGGTTGCCTTAGTTTGAGGAATTGCCTTAGTTTGAGGAATTGCCTTCGTTTATGGGTTGCCTTAGTTTCAGGTGTTGCATTAGTTCGAGGGTTGTCTTAAATTGAGAGTTGCCTTGTATTGACTGCTGCCTCAGTCTGAGGTTTGGCTTAGATTGAGGATTGCCTTGGTTTGAGATATTGCTTAGTTTGATGGGAGCCTTTGTTTGAGTTGTTGGCCTATTTTGAGGTGTTGCCTTAGTTTGCGGTGTTGCCTCAGTTTGAGGTGTTGACTTAGTTTGAGGTGTTGCATTAGTTTGAGGTATTGCATTAGTTTGAGGGGTGCCTAAGTTTAATGGTTGCCTTAGTTTGAGGGGCTGCATTAGTTTGAGGGTCTGCATTAGTTTGAGCATTGCCATATTTTAAGAGTTGCCTGAGATTGAGGCGTTGCATTAGATTGAGGCGCTGCCTCAGTTTGAGGCGTTGCCTCAGTTTGAGGCGTTGCCTACGTTTGAGGCGTTGCCTTCGTCTTTGGGCTGCCTTAGTTTGAGGTGTTGCCTTAGTCTGAGGTGTTGCCTTAGTTTGAGGGTTCCCTTAGTTTGAGGGTTGCCTTTGTTTGAGGGGTTGCCTTTGTTTGAGGGGTTGCCTTTGTTTGAGGGGTTGCCTTTGTTGAGGGTTGCCTTAGTTTGAACATTGCCTTAGTTTGAGCGTTGCCTTAGTTTGAGGGTTGCCTTAGTTTGAGGGTTGCGTTAGTTTGAGGGTTGCGTTCGTTTGAGGGTTGCATTAGTTTGAGGGTTGCCTTAGTTTGAGGGTTGCCTTAGTTTGAGGAATTGCCTTAGTTTGAGGAATTGCCTTCGTTTATGGGTTGCCTTAGTTTCAGGTGTTGCATTCGTTTGAGGGTTGTCTTAAATTGAGAGTTGCCTTGTATTGACTGCTGCCTCAGTCTGAGGTTTGCCTTAGATTGAGGATTGCCTTAGTTTGAGATGTTGCTTACTTTGATGGGAGCCTATTTTGAGGTGTTGCCTTAGTTTGAGGATTGCGTTAGTTTGAGGGTTGCCTTAGTTTGAGGAATTGCCTTAGTTTGAGGCGTTGCCTTCGTCTTTGGGCTGCCTTAGTTTGAGGTGTTGCCTTAGTCTGAGGTGTTGCCTTAGTTTGAGGGTTCCCTTAGTTTGAGGGTTGCCTTTGTTTGAGGGGTTGCCTTTGTTTGAGGGGTTGCCTTAGTTTGAGGTGTTGCCTTCGTTTGAGGTGTTGCCTTAGTTTGAGGTGTTGCCTTAGTTTGGCTGTTGCCTCAGTTTGAGGTGTTGCCTTAGTTTGACTGTTGTCTCAGTTTGAGGTGTTGCCTTAGTTTGAGGTGTTGCCTTAGTTTGACTGTTGCCTCAGTTTGAGGTGTTGCCTTAGTTTGACTGTTGCCTTAGTTTGAGGTGTTGCCATAGTTTGACTGTTGCCTCAGTTTGAGGTGTTGCCTTCGTTTGAGGTGTTGCCTTCGTTTGAGGTGTTGCCTTTGTTGAGGGTTGCCTTAGTTTGAGCGTTGCCTTAGTTTGAGCGTTGCCTTAGTTTGAGGGTTGCGTTAGTTTGAGGGTTGCGTTAGTTTGAGGGTTACGTTCGTTTGAGGATTGCGTTAGTTTGAGGGTTGCCTTAGTTTGAGGAATTGCCTTAGTTTGAGGAATTGCCTTCGTTTATGGGTTGCCTTAGTTTCAGGTGTTGCATTAGTTCGAGGGTTGTCTTAAATTGAGAGTTGCCTTGTATTGACTGCTGCCTCAGTCTGAGGTTTGGCTTAGATTGAGGATTGCCTTGGTTTGAGATATTGCTTAGTTTGATGGGAGCCTTTGTTTGAGTTGTTGGCCTATTTTGAGGTGTTGCCTTAGTTTGCGGTGTTGCCTCAGTTTGAGGTGTTGACTTAGTTTGAGGTGTTGCATTAGTTTGAGGTATTGCATTAGTTTGAGGGGTGCCTAAGTTTAATGGTTGCCTTAGTTTGAGGGGCTGCATTAGTTTGAGGGTCTGCATTAGTTTGAGCATTGCCATATTTTAAGAGTTGCCTGAGATTGAGGCGTTGCATTAGATTGAGGCGCTGCCTCAGTTTGAGGCGTTGCCTCAGTTTGAGGCGTTGCCTTCGTCTTTGGGCTGCCTTAGTTTGAGGTGTTGCCTTAGTCTGAGGTGTTGCCTTAGTTTGAGGGTTCCCTTAGTTTGAGGGTTGCCTTTGTTTGAGGGGTTGCCTTTGTTTGAGGGGTTGCCTTTGTTGAGGGTTGCCTTAGTTTGAACATTGCCTTAGTTTGAGCGTTGCCTTAGTTTGAGGGTTGCCTTAGTTTGAGGGTTGCGTTAGTTTGAGGGTTGCGTTCGTTTGAGGGTTGCATTAGTTTGAGGGTTGCCTTAGTTTGAGGGTTGCCTTAGTTTGAGGAATTGCCTTAGTTTGAGGAATTGCCTTCGTTTATGGGTTGCCTTAGTTTCAGGTGTTGCATTCGTTTGAGGGTTGTCTTAAATTGAGAGTTGCCTTGTATTGACTGCTGCCTCAGTCTGAGGTTTGCCTTAGATTGAGGATTGCCTTAGTTTGAGATGTTGCTTACTTTGATGGGAGCCTATTTTGAGGTGTTGCCTTAGTTTGAGGTGTTGCCTTAGTTTGAGGTGTTGCCTTAGTTTGAGGTGTTGCATTAGTTTGAGGTACTGCATTAGTTTGAAGTATGGCATTAGTTGGAGGGTTGACTTAGTTTGCTGTGTTGCCTTAGTTTGATGTGTTGCCTTAGTTTGATGTGTTGTCTTCGTTTGATGTGTTGCCTTAGTTTGATGTGTTGCCTTAGTTTGATGTGTTGCCTTAATTTGAGGTGATGCCTTTATTTGACGGCTGCCTTAGTTTGAGGTGTTGCCTTAGTTTGAGGTGTTGCCTCAGTTTGACGTGTTTCCTTAGTTTCAGGTGTTGCCTTAGTTTGAGGGTTGCCTTTGATTGAGGGCTTCCTTTGATTGAGGGTTTCCTTTGATTGAGAGTTGCCTTAGTTTGAGGGTTGTAGAAGTTTGAGGGTTGCCTTAGTTTGAGGTTTTGCCTTAGTTTGAGGATTTGCCTTAGTTTGAGGTTTTGCCTTAGTTTGAGGTGTTGCATTAGTTTGAGGTGTTGCATTTGTTTGGCGGTTCCCTTAGTTTGACTGTTGCCTGAGTTTGAGGTGTTGCCTTAGTTTGACTGTTGACTAAGTTTGAAGTGTTTCCTTAGTTTGAGGTGTTGCCTTAGTTTGAGGTGTTGCCTTAGCTTGAGGTGTTGCCTTCGTTTGAGGTGTTGCCTTCGCTTGAGGTGTTGCCTTCGTTTGAGGTGTTGCATTTGTTTGACGGTTGCCTTAGTTTGAGGTGTTGCCTTAGTTTGATGTGTTGCCTTAGTTTGAGGTGTTGCCTTAGTTTGTGGTGTTGCCTGAGTTTGAGTTGTTGCCTTCTTTTGTGGTGTTGCCTTCGTTTGAGGTGTTGCTTTCGTTTGACGTGTTGCCTTAGTTTGAGGTGTTGCCTTAGTTTGACTGTTGCCTCAGTTTGAGGTGTTGCCTAAGTTTGAGGTGTTGCCTAAGTTTGAGGTGTTGCCTTTGTTGAGGGTTGCCTTAGTTTGAGCTTTGCCTTAGTTTGAGCGTTGCCTTAGTTTGAGGTGCTGCCTTAGTTTGATGTGTTGCCTTAGTTTGAGGTGTTGCCTTCGTTTGAGGTGTTGCCTTAGTTTGAGGTGTTGCCTTAGTTTGACTGTTGCCTCAGTTTGAGGTGTTGCCTTAGTTTGACTGTTGCCTCAGTTTGAGGTGTTGCCTTAGTTTGAGGTGTTGCCTTAGTTTGACTGTTGCCTCAGTTTGAGGTGTTGCCTTAGTTTGACTGTTGCCTTAGTTTGAGGTGTTGCCTTAGTTTGACTGTTGCCTCAGTTTGAGGTGTTGCCTTCGTTTGAGGTGTTGCCTTCGTTTGAGGTGTTGCCTTTGTTGAGGGTTGCCTTAGTTTGAGCGTTGCCTTAGTTTGAGCGTTGCCTTAGTTTGAGGGTTGCCTTAGTTTGAGGGTTGCGTTAGTTTGAGGGTTGCGTTAGTTTGAGGATTGCGTTAGTTTGAGGGTTGCCTTAGTTTGAGGAATTGCCTTAGTTTGAGGAATTGCCTTCGTTTATGGGTTGCCTTAGTTTCAGGTGTTGCATTAGTTTGAGGGTTGTCTTAAATTGAGAGTTGCCTTGTATTGACTGCTGCCTCAGTCTGAGGTTTGGCTTAGATTGAGGATTGCCTTCGTTTGAGATATTGCTTAGTTTGATGGTAGCCTTTGTTTGAGGTGTTGCATTAGTTTTAGGTATTGCCTTAGTTTGAGATATTGCTTAGTTTGATGGGAGACTTTGTTTGAGGTGTTGGCCTATTTTGAGGTGTTGCCTTAGTTTGCAGTGTTGCCTTAGTTTGAGGGTTCCCTTAATTTGAGGGTTGCCTTTGTTTGAGGGGTTGCCTTTGTTTGAGGGGTTACCTTTGTTGAGGGTTGCCTTAGTTTAAGCGTTGCCTTAGTTTGAGCGTTGCCTAAGTTTGAGGGTTGCCTTAGTTTGAGGGTTGCGTTAGTTTGAGGGTTGCATTAGTTTGAGGGTTGCCTTAGTTTGAGGGTTGCCTTAGTTTGAGGAATTGCCTTAGTTTGAGGAATTGCCTTCGTTTATGGGTTGCCTTAGTTTCAGGTGTTGCATTCGTTTGAGGGTTGTCTTAAATTGAGAGTTGCCTTGTATTGACTGCTGCCTCAGTCTGAGGTTTGCCTTAGATTGAGGATTGCCTTGGTTTGAGATATTGCTTAGTTTGATGGGAGCCTATTTTGAGGTGTTGCCTTAGTTTGAGGTGTTGCCTTAGTTTGAGGTGTTGCCTTAGTTTGAGGTGTTGCATTAGTTTGAGGTACTGCATTAGTTTGAGGTATGGCATTAGTTGGAGGGTTAACTTAGTTTGCTGTGTTGCCTTAGTTTGATGTGTTGCCTTAGTTTGATGTGTAGTCTTCGTTTGATGTGTTGCCTTCGTTTGATGTGTTGCCTTAGTTTGATGTGTTGCCTTAATTTGAGGTGATGCCTTTATTTGACGGCTGCCTTAGTTTGAGGTGTTGCCTTAGTTTGAGGTGTTGCCTCAGTTTGAGGTGTTGCCTTAGTTTGAGGTGTTGCCTTAGTTTGAGGTGTTGCCTTAGTTTGAGGGTTGCCTTTGATTGAGGGCTTCCTTTGATTGAGGGTTTCCTTTGATTGAGAGTTGCCTTAGTTTGAGGGTTGAAGAAGTTTGAGGGTTGCCTTAGTTTGAGGGTTGCCTTAGTTTGAGGTTTTGCCTTAGTTTGAGGTTTTGCCTTAGTTTGAGGTTTTGCCTTAGTTTGAGGTGTTGCATTAGTTTGAGGTGCTGCATTTGTTTGGCGGTTCCCTTAGTTTGACTGTTGCCTGAGTTTGAGGTGTTGCCTTAGTTTGAGGTGTTGCCTTAGTTTGAGGTGTTGCCTTAGTTTGAGGTGTTTCATTAGTTTGAGGTACTGCATTAGTTTGAGGTATGGCATTAGTTGGAGGGTTGACTTAGTTTGCTGTGTTGCCTTAGTTTGATGTGTTGCCTTAGTTTGATGTGTTGTCTTCGTTTGATGTGTTGCCTTAGTTTGATGTGTTGCCTTAGTTTGATGTGTTGCCTTAATTTGAGGTGATGCCTTTATTTGACGGCTGCCTTAGTTTGAGGTGTTGCCTTAGTTTGAGGTGTTGCCTCAGTTTGACGTGTTGCCTTAGTTTGAGGTGTTGCCTTAGTTTGAGGGTTGCCTTTGATTGAGGGCTTCCTTTGATTGAGGGTTTCCATTGATTGAGAGTTGCCTTAGTTTGAGGGTTGTAGAAGTTTGAGGGTTGCCTTAGTTTGAGGTTTTGCCTTAGTTTGAGGTTTTGCCTTAGTTTGAGGTTTTGCCTTAGTTTGAGGTGTTGCATTAGTTTGAGGTGTTGCATTTGTTTGGCGGTTCCCTTAGTTTGACTGTTGCCTGAGTTTGAGGTGTTGCCTTAGTTTGACTGTTGCCTAAGTTTGAAGTGTTTCCTTAGTTTGAGGTGTTGCCTTAGTTTGAGGTGTTGCCTTAGCTTGAGGTGTTGCCTTCGTTTGAGGTGTTGCCTTCGCTTGAGGTGTTGCCTTCGTTTGAGGTGTTGCATTTGTTTGACGGTTGCCTTAGTTTGAGGTGTTGCCTTAGTTTGATGTGTTGCCTTAGTTTGAGGTGTTGCCTTAGTTTGAGGTGTTGCCTGAGTTTGAGTTGTTGCCTTCGTTTGTGGTGTTGCCTTCGTTTGAGGTGTTGCTTTCGTTTGAGGTGTTGCCTTAGTTTGAGGTGTTGCCTTAGTTTGACTGTTGCCTCAGTTTGAGGTGTTGCCGAAGTTTGAGGTGTTGCCTAAGTTTGAGGTGTTGCCTTTGTTGAGGGTTGCCTTAGTTTGAGCGTTGAATTAGTTTGAGCGTTGCCTTAGTTTGAGGTGCTGCCTTAGTTTGATGTGTTGCCTTAGTTTGAGGTGTTGCCTTCGTTTGAGGTGTTGCCTTAGTTTGAGGTGTTGCCTTAGTTTGACTGTTGCCTCAGTTTGAGGTGTTGCCTTAGTTTGACTGTTGCCTCAGTTTGAGGTGTTGCCTTAGTTTGAGGTGTTGCCTTAGTTTGACTGTTGCCTTAGTTTGAGGTGTTGCCTTAGATTGACTGTTGCCTCAGTTTGAGGTGTTGCCTTCGTTTGAGGTGTTGCCTTCGTTTGAGGTGTTGCCTTTGTTGAGGGTTGCCTTAGTTTGAGCGTTGCCTTAGTTTGAGCGTTGCCTTAGTTTGAGGGTTGCCTTAGTTTGAGGGTTGCGTTAGTTTGAGGGTTGCGTTAGTTTGAGGATTGCGTTAGTTTGAGGGTTGCCTTAGTTTGAGGAATTGCCTTAGTTTGAGGAATTGCCTTCGTTTATGGGTTGCCTTAGTTTCAGGTGTTGCATTAGTTTGAGGGTTGTCTTAAATTGAGAGTTGCCTTGTATTGACTGCTGCCTCAGTCTGAGGTTTGGCTTAGATTGAGGATTGCCTTCGTTTGAGATATTGCTTAGTTTGATGGGAGACTTTGTTTGAGGTGTTGGCCTATTTTGAGGTATTGCCTTAGTTTGCAGTGTTGCCTTAGTTTGAGGTGTTGCCTTAGTTTGAGGTGTTGCATTAGTTTGAGATATTGCATTAGTTTGAGGGGTGCCTAAGTTTGATGGTTGCCTTAGTTTGAGGGGCTGCATTAGTTTGAGGGTCTGCATTAGTTTGAGCATTGCCATATTTTAAGGGTTGCCTGAGATTGAGGCGTTGCCTTAGATTGAGGCGCTGCCTCAGTTTGAGGCGTTGCCTCAGTTTGAGGCGTTGCCTTCGTCTTTGGGCTGCCTTAGTTTGAGGTGTTGCCTTAGTCTGAGGTGTTGCCTTAGTTTGAGGGTTCCCTTAGTTTGAGGGTTGCCTTTGTTTGAGGGGTTGCCTTTGTTTGAGGGGTTGCCTTTGTTTGAGGGGTTACCTTTGTTGAGGGTTGCCTTAGTTTGAGCGTTGCCTTAGTTTGAGCGTTGCCTAAGTTTGAGGGTTGCCTTAGTTTGAGGGTTGCGTTAGTTTGAGGGTTGCATTAGTTTGAGGGTTGCCTTAGTTTGAGGGTTGCCTTAGTTTGAGGAATTGCCTTATTTTGAGGAATTGCCTTCGTTTATGGGTTGCCTTAGTTTCAGGTGTTGCATTCGTTTGAGGGTTGTCTTAAATTGAGAGTTGCCTTGTATTGACTGCTGCCTCAGTCTGAGGTTTGCCTTAGATTGAGGATTGCCTTAGTTTGAGATATTGCTTAGTTTTCCGGGAGCCTATTTTGAGGTGTTGCCTTAGTTTGAGGTGTTGCCTTAGTTTGAGGTGTTGCCTTAGTTTGAGGTGTTGCCTTAGTTTGAGGTGTTGCATTAGTTTGAGGTACTGCATTAGTTTGAGGTATGGCATTAGTTGGAGGGTTGACTTAGTTTGCTGTGTTGCCTTAGTTTGATGTGTTGCCTTAGTTTGATGTGTAGTCTTCGTTTGATGTGTTGCCTCAGTTTGATGTGTTGCCTTAGTTTGATGTGTTGCCTTAATTTGAGGTGATGCCTTTATTTGACGGCTGCCTTAGTTTGAGGTGTTGCCTTAGTTTGAGGTGTTGCCTCAGTTTGAGGTGTTGCCTTAGTTTGAGGTGTTGCCTTAGTTTGAGGTGTTGCCTTAGTTTGAGGGTTGCCTTTGATTGAGGGCTTCCTTTGATTGAGGGTTTCCTTTGATTGAGAGTTGCCTTAGTTTGAGGGTTGTAGAAGTTTGAGGGTTGCCTTAGTTTGAGGGTTGCCTTAGTTTGAGGTTTTGCCTTAGTTTGAGGTTTTGCCTTAGTTTGAGGTTTTGCCTTAGTTTGAGGTGTTGCATTAGTTTGAGGTGTTGCATTCGTTTGGCGGTTCCCTTAGTTTGACTGTTGCCTGAGTTTGAGGTGTTGCCTTAGTTTGACTGTTGCCTAAGTTTGAAGTGTTTCCTTAGTTTGAGGTGTTGCCTTCGTTTGAGGTGTTGCCTTCGTTGGAGGTGTTGCCTGAGTTTGAGGTGTTGCATTTGTTTGACGGTTGCCTTAGTTTGAGGTGTTGCCTTAGTTTGATGTGTTGCCTTAGTTTGAGGTGTTGCCTTAGTTTGAGGTGTTGCCTGAGTTTGAGGTGTTGCCTTCGTTTGAGGTGTTGCCTTCGTTTGAGGTGTTGCTTTCGTTTGAGGTGTTGCCTTAGTTTGAGGTGTTCCCTTAGTTTGACTGTTGCCTCAGTTTGAGGTGTTGCCTAAGTTTGAGGTGTGGCCTAAGTTTGAGGTGTTGCCTTTGTTGAGGGTTGCCTTAGTTTGAGCGTTGCCTTAGTTTGAGGTGTTGCCTTAGTTTGATATGTTGCCTTACTTTGAGGTGTTGCCTTCGTTTGAGGTGTTGCCTTAGTTTGAGGTGTTGCCTTAGTTTGAATGTTGCCTCATGTTGAGGTGTTGCCTTAGTTTGACCGTTGCCTCAGTTTGAGGTGTTGCCTTAGTTTGAGGTGTTGCCTTAGTTTGACTGCTGCCTCAGTTTGAGGTGTTGCCTTAGTTTGAGGTGTTGCCTTAGTTTGAGGTGTTGCCTTAGGTTGACTGTTGCCTCAGTTTGAGGTGTTGCCTTCGTTTGAGGTGTTGCCTTCGTTTGAGGTGTTGCATTTGTTGAGGGTTGCCTTAGTTTGAGCGTTGCCTTAGTTTGAGCGTTGCCTCAGTTTGAGGGTTGCGTTAGTTTGAGGGTTGCCTTAGTTTGAGGAATTGCCTTAGTTTGAGGAATTGCCTTAGTTTATGGGTTGCCTTAGTTTGAGGTATTGCATTAGTTTGAGGTATGGCATTAGTTGGAGGGTTGCCTTCGTTTTATGTGTTGCCTTAGTTTGATGTGTTGCCTTAGTTTGATGTGATGCCTTAATTTGAGGTGCTGCCTTCATTTGACGGCTGCCTTAGTTTGAGGTGTTGACTTAGTTTGAGGTGTTGCCTCAGTTTGAGGTGTTGCCTTTGTTTGAAGTTTTGCCTTTGATTGAGGGTTTCCTTTGATTGAGGGTTTCCTTTGATTGAGGGTGGCCTTAGTTTGAGGGTTGCCTTAGTTTGAGGGTTGCCTTAGTTTGAGGGTTGCCTGAGTTTGAGGTTTTGCCTTAGTTTGAGGTGTTGCCTTAGTTTGAGGTTTTGCCTTAGTTTGAGGTTTTGCCTTAGTTTGAGGTGTTGCATTAGTTTGAGGTGTTGCATTAGTTTGAGGTGTTGCCTTAGTTTGAGGTGTTGACTTAGTTTGAGGGTTCCCTTAGTTTGAGGGTTCCCTTAGTTTGAGGGTTGCCTTTGTTTGAGGGGTTGCCTTTGTTTGAGGGGTTGCCTTTGTTGAGGGTTGCCTTAGTTTGAGCGTTGCCTTAGTTTGAGCGTTGCCTTAGATTGAGGGTTACCTTAGTTTGAGAGTTGCGTTAGTTTGAGCGTTGCATTAGTTTGAGAGTTGCCCTAGTTTGAGGGTTGCCTTCGTTTGAGGAATTGCCTTCGTTTATGGGTTGCCTTAGTTTCAGGTGCTGCATTAGTTTGAGGGTTGTCTTAAATTGAGAGTTGCCTTGTATTGACTGCTGCCTCAGTCTGAGGTTTGCCTTAGATTGAGGATTGCCTTAGTTTGAGATATTGCTTAGTTTGATGGGCGCCTTTGTTTGAGGTGTTGGCCTATTTTTGAGGTGTTGCCTTAGTTTGAGGTGTTGCCTTAGTTTGAGGTGTTGCCTTAGTTTGAGGTGTTGCATTAGTTTGAGGTACTGCATTAGTTTGAGGTATGGCATTAGTTGGAGGGTTGCCTTAGTTTGATGTGTTGCCTTAGTTTGATGTGTTGCCTTAGTTTGATGTGCTGCCTTCGTTTGATGTGCTGCCTTCGTTTGATGTGTTGCCTTAGTTTGATGTGTTGCCTTAGTTTGATGTGTTGCCTTGGTTTGATGTGTTGCCTTAATTTGAGGTGTTGCCTTTATTTGACGGCTGCCTTAGTTTGAGGTGTTGCCTTAGTATGAGGCGTTGCCTCAGTTTGAGGTGTTTTCTTAGTTTGAGGTGTTGCCTTAGTTTGAGGTGTTGCCTTTGTTTGAGGGTTGCCTTTGATTGAGGGCTTCCTTTGATTGAGGGTTTCCTTTGATTGAGGGTTGCCTTAGATTGAGGGTAGCCTTAGTTTGAGGGTTGCCTTAGATTGAGGTTTTGCCTTAGTTTGAGGTTTTGCCTTAGTTTGAGGTTTTGCCATAGTTTGAGGTGTTGCATTAGTTTGAGGTGTTGCATTAGTTTGACGGTTCCCTTAGTTTGACTGTTGCCTTAGTTTGAGGTGTTGCCTTCGTTTGAGGTGTTGCCTTCGTTTGAGGTGTTGCCTTAGTTTGACTGTTGCCTCAGTTTGAGGTGTGCCTAAGTTTGAGGTGTTGCCTAAGTTTGAGGTGTTGCCTAAGTTTGAAGTGTTGCCTTAGTTTGAGGTGTTGTCTTAGTTTGAGGTGTTGCCTTCATTTGAGGTGTTGCCTTCGTTTGAGGTGTTGCCTTTGTTGAGGGTTGCCTTAGTTTGAGCGTTGCCTTAGTTTGAGCGTTGCCTTCGTTTGAACGTTGCCTTAGTTTGAGGGTTGCCTTAGTTTGAGGGTTGCGTTAGTTTGAGGGTTGCGTTAGTTTGAGGGTTGTGTTAGTTTGAGGGTTGCCTTAGTTTGAGGAATTGCCTTAGTTTGAGGAATTGCCTTCGTTTATTGGTTGCCTTAGTTTCAGGTGTTGCATTAGTTTGAGGGTTGTCTTAAATTGAGAGTTGCCTTGTATTGACTGCTGCCTCAGTCTGAGGTTTACCTCAGATTGAGGATTGCCTTAGTTTGAGATATTGCTTAGTTTGATGGTAGCCTTTGTTTGAGGTGTTGCATTAGTTTTAGGTGTTGCCTTAGTTTGAGATATTGCTTAGTTTGATGGGAGCCTTTGTTTGAGGTGTTGGCCTATTTTGAGGTGTTGCCTTAGTTTGCGGTGTTGCCTTAGTTTGAGGTGTTGCCTCAGTTTGAGGTGTTGCATTAGTTTGAGCTATGGCATCAGTTTGCGGTGTTGCCTTAGTTTGATGTGTTGCCTTAGTTTGATGTGTTGCCTCAGTTTCATGTGTTGCCTTCGTTTGATGTGTTGCCTTAGTTTGATGTGTTGCCTTAGTTTGATGTGTTGCCTTAGTTTGATGTGTTGCCTTAGTTTGATGTGCTGCCTTAATTTGATGTGCTGCCTTAATTTGAGGTGTTGCCTTTATTTGACGGCTGCCTTAGTTTGAGGTGTTGCCTTAGTTTGAGGTGTTGCCTTAGTTTGAGGTGTTGCCTTTGTTTGAGGGCTGCCTTTGATTGAGGGTTTCCTTTGATTGCGGGTTTCCTTTGATTGAGGGTTGCCTTAGTTTGAGGGTTGCCTTAGTTTGAGGGTTGCCTTCGTTTGAGGTTTTGCCTTAGTTTGAGGTTTTGCCTTAGTTTGAGGTTTTGCCTTAGTTTGAGGTTTAGCCTTAGTTTGAGGTGTTGCATTAGTTTGAGGTGTTGCATTATTTTGACGGTTCCCTGAGTTTGACTGTTGCCTTAGTTTGAGGTGGTGCCTTCGTTTGACTGTTGCCTAAGTTTGAGGTGTTTCCTTCGTTTGAGGTGTTGCCTTCGTTTGAGGTGTTGCATTTGTTTGACGGTTGCCTTAGTTTGAGGTGTTGCCTTACTTTGAGTTGTTGCCTTAGTTTGAGGTGTTGCCTTAGTTTGAGGTGTTGCCTTCGTTTGAGGTGTTGCCTGAGTTTGACTGTTGCCTTAGTTTGAGGTGTTGCCTAAGTTTGAGGTGTTGCCTAAGTTTGAGGTGTTGCCTAAGTTTGAAGTGTTGCCTTAGTTTGAGGTGTTGCCTTAGTTTGATGTGTTGTCTTAGTTTGAGGTGTTGCCTGAGTTTGAGGTCTTGCCTTCGTTTGAGGTGTTGCCTTCGTTTGAGGTGTTGCATTTGTTTGACGGTTGCCTTAGGTTGAGGTGTTGCCTTAATTTGAGGTGTTGCCTTTATTTGACGGCTGCCTTAGATTGAGGTGTTGCCTTAGTTTGAGGTGTTGCCTTAGTTTGAGATGTTGCCTTTGTTTGAGAGTTGCCTTTGACTGAGGGTTTATTTTGATTGAGGGTTTCCTTTGATTGAGGGTTGCCTTAGTTTGAGGGTTGCCTTAGTTTGAGGTTTTGCCTTAGTTTGAGGTTTTCCCTTAGTTTGAGGTTCTGCCTTAGTTTGAGGTTTCAGGTTTTGCCTTAGTTTGAGGTGTTGCATTAGTTTGAGGTGTTGCATTAGTTTGACGGTTCCCTTAGTTTGAGTGTTGCCTTAGTTTGAGGTGTTGCCTTAGTTTGACTGTTGCCTAAGTTTGAGGTGTTTCCTTAGTTTGAGATGTTGCCTTAGTTTGAGGTGTTGCCTTAGTTTGAGGTGTTGCCTTCGTTTGAGGTGTTGCCTTCGTTTGAGGTGCTGCATTCCTTTGAGGTGTTGCATTTGTTTGAAGGTTGCCTTAGTTTGAGGTGTTGCCTTAGTTTGAGTTGTTGCCTCAGTTTGAGGTATTGCCTCAGATTGAGGGTTCCCTTCGTTGTGGTGCTGCCTTAGTTTTAGGTGTTGCCTTCGTTTGAGGTGCTGCATTAGTTTGATTTGCTGCCTTCGTTTGAGGTGCTGACTTAGTTTGAGGTGCTGCCTTCGTATGAGGTGCTGCCTTACTTTGAGGTGCTGCCTTACTTTGAGGTGCTGCCTTAGTATGAGGGGCTGCCTTAGTTTGATGGGTATCCTTAGTTTGAGGGGCTGCCTTAGTTTGAGGGGCTGCCTTAGTTTGAGGGATGCCTTAGTTTGACGCGTTGCCTTAGATTGAGTGCTCCCTTAGATTGTGGTTTTGCCTCAGTTTGAGGTGTTGCATTTGTTTGAGGTGTTGCCTTAGTTTGAGGTGTTGCCTTAGTTTGAGTTGTTGCCTTAGTTTGAGGTGTTGCCTCAGTTTGAGTTGTTGCCTTAGTTTGAGTTGTTGCCTTAGTTTGTGTTGTTGCCTTAGTTTGTGTTGTTGCCTTCGTTTGAGTTGTTGCCTTAGTTTGAGTTGTTGCCTTAGTTTGAGGTGCTGCCTTCGTTTGAGGGGCTGCCTTTGTTTGAGGGGCTGCCTTAGTTTGAGGGATGCCTTAGTTTGAGGGTTGCCTTAGTTTGAGGGTTGTCTTAGTTTGAGGTGTTGCCTTCGTTTGACGGGCTGCCTAAGTTTGAAGGTTGACTTAGTTTGAGGTGTTGCTTTAGTTTGAGTTGCAGCCTTCGTTAGAGGGTTCCCTTAGTTTGAGGGTTCCCTTAGTTTGAGGGTTCCCTTATTTTGAAGTGTTGCCTTAGTTTGAGGTGTTGCGTTAGTTTAAGGGGTTGCATCTGTTTGAGGGGTTGCCTTAGTTTCAGGTGTTGCATTAGTTTGAGGGTTGCCTTAGATTGAGGATTGCCTTGGTTTGAGGTGTTGCGTTGGTTTAAGGGGCAGCATATGTTTGAGGGGCTGCATATGTTTGAGGGGTTGTCTCAGTTTGAGGGGTTGCCTTAGTTTGAGGGGTTGCCTTAGTTTGAGGTGTTGCATTAGTTTGAGGTTTCCCTTACTTTGAGGTGTTGCCTTAGTTTGAGGTGTTGCCTTAGTTTGAGGTGTTGCCTGAGTTTGAGGTGATGCCTTAGTTTGGGGTGTTGCCTTAGTTTGAGGTGTTGCCTTAGTTTGAGGTGTTGCCTTAGTTTGAGTTGTTGCATTAGTTTGAGGTGTTGCATTAGTTTGAGGTGTTGCCTTAGTTTGAGGCGTTGCCTTAGTGTGAGAGTTGCCTTAGTTTGAGAGTTGCTTTTGTTTGAGGTGTTGCCTTAGTTTGAGGTGTTGACTTAGTTTGAGGTGTTGCCTTAGTTTGAGGGTTCCATTAGTTTGACGGTTGCCTCAGTTTGAGGTGTTGCCTTACTTTGAGGTTTTGCCTTAGTTTGAGGTGTTGCCTCAGTTTAAGGTGTTGCCTTAGTTTGAGGTGTTGCATTATTTTGATGTGTTGCATTATTTTGATGTGTTGCATTATTTTGATGTGTTGCCTTAGTTTGAGGGGCTGCCTTAGTTTGAGGGGCTACCTTAGTTTGAGGGGCAGCCTTAGTTTGAGGGGCCGCCTTAGTTTGAGGGGCCGCCTTAGTTTGAGGGGCCGCCTTAGCTTGAGGTGTTGCCTGAGTATGAGGTGCTGCCTTTGATTGACGGTTTCCTTAGTTTGAGGTGTTTCATTAGTTTGAGGTGTTGCATTAGTTTGAGGTGTTGCATTAGTTTGAGGTGTTGCATTAGTTTGAGGTGTTGCCTTTGATTGACGGTTTCCTTAGTTTGAGGTGTTTCATTAGTTTGAGGTGTTGCATTAGTTTGAGGTTTTGCATTAGTTTGAGGTGTTGCATTAGTTTGAGGTGTTGCATTGGTTTGAGGTGTTGCATTAGTTTGAGGTGTTGCATAGATTGAGGTGTTGCATTAGTTTGAGGTGTTGCTTTATTTTGAGGTGTTGCATTAGTTTGAGGTGTTGCATTAGTTTGAGGTGTTGCATTAGTTTGAGGTGTTGCATTAGTTTGAGTTGCATCCTTCGTTAGTGGGTTGCCTTTGTTTGAGGGTTCCCATAGTTTGAGGGTTCCCTTAGTTTGAGGTGTTGCCTTAGTTTGAGGTGTTGCCTTAGTTTAAGGGGCTGCATCTGTTTGAGGGGTTGCCTTAGTTTCAGGTGTTACATTAGTTTGAGGTGTTGCCTTCGTTTGAGGTGTTGCATTGGTTTGAGGTGTTGCCTTCGTTTGAGGTGTTGCCTTAGTTTGAGGGGCCGCCTTTGTTTGAGGGGCCGCCTTAGTTTGAGGTGTTGCCTGAGTGTGAGGTGTGGCCTTTCATTGACGGTTTCCTTCGTTTGAGGTGTTGCATTAGTTTGAGGTGTTGCATTCGTTTGAGGTGTTGTATTAGTTTGTGGTGCTGCATTAGTTTGAGGTGTTGCTTTAGTTTGAGTTGCAGCCTTCGTTAGTGGGTTGCCTTTGTTTGAGGGTTACCTTTGTTTGAGGGTTCCCTTAGTTTGAGGGTTCCCTTAGTTTGAGGTGTTGCATTACTTTGAGGTGTTGCCTTAGTTTAAGGGTCTGCATCTGTTTGAGGGGTTGCCTTAGTTTCAGGTGTTGCCTTAGTTTGAGGTGTTGCCTTAGTTTGAGGTGTTGCCTTAGTTTGAGGGTTCCATTAGTTTGACGGTTGCCTCAGTTTGAGGTGTTGCCTTCCTTTGAGGTGTTGCCTTAGTTTGAGGTGTTGCCTTAGTTTGAGGTGTTGCCTTAGTTTGAGGGGCTGCGTTAGTTTGAGGGGCTGCCTTAGTTTGAGGGGCTGCCTTAGTTTGAGGGGCCGCCTTAGATTGAGGGTCCGCCTTAGTTTGAGGGGCCGCCTTAGTTTGAGGTGTTGCCTTAGCTTGAGGTGTTGCCTGAGTATGAGGTGTTGCCTCAGTTTGAGGTGTGGCCTAAGTAGAGGTGTTGCCTAAGTTTGAGGTGTTGCCTAATTTTGAGGTGTTGCCTAAGTTTGAGGTGTTGCCTTAGTTTGAGGTGTTGTCTTAGTTTGAGGTGTTGCCTGAGTTTGAGGTCTTGCCTTCGTTTGAGGTGTTGCCTTCGTTTGAGGTGTTGCATTTGTTTGACGGTTGCCTTAGGTTGAGGTGTTGCCTTAATTTGAGGTGTTGCCTTTATTTGACGGCTGCCTTAGATTGAGGTGTTGCCTTAGTTTGAGGTGTTGCCTTAGTTTGAGATGTTGCCTTTGTTTGAGAGTTGCCTTTGATTGAGGGTTTATTTTGATTGAGGGTTTCCTTTGCTTGAGGGTTGCCGTAGTTTGAGGGTTGCCTTAGTTTGAGGTTTTGCCTTAGTTTGAGGTTTTCCCTTAGTTTGAGGTTCTGCCTTAGTTTGAGGTTTCAGGTTTTGCCTTAGTTTGAGGTGTTGCATTAGTTTGAGGTGTTGCATTGGTTTGACGGTTCCCTTAGATTGAGTGTTGCCTTAGTTTGAGGTTTTGCCTTAGTTTGACTGTTGCCTAAGTTTGAGGTGTTTCCTTAGTTTGAGATGTTGCCTTAGTTTGAGGTGTTGCCTTAGTTTGAGGTGTTGCTATCGTTTGAGTTGTTGCCTTAGTTTGAGTTGTTGCCTTAGTTTGAGGTGCTGCCTTCGTTTGAGGGGCTGCCTTTGCTTGAGGGGTTGCCTTAGTTTGGGTTGCCTTAGTTTGAGGGTTGCCTTAGTTTGAGGGTTGTCTTAGTTTGAGGTGTTACCTTCGTTTGACGGGCTGCCTTAGTTTGAAGGTTGACTTAGTTTGAGGTGTTGCTTTAGTTTGAGTTGCAGCCTTCGTTAGTGGGTTCCCTTAGTTTGAGGGTTCCCTTAGTTTGAGGGTTCCCTTATTTTGAGGTGTTGCCTTAGTTTGAGGTGTTGCGTTAGTTTAAGGGGTTGCATCTGTTTGAGGGGTTGCCTTAGTTTCAGGTGTTGCATTAGTTTGAGCGTTGCCTGAGATTGAGGATTGCCTTGGTTTGAGGTGTTGCGTTGGTTTAAGGGGCTGCATATGTTTGAGGGGCTGCATATGTTTGAGGGGTGGTCTCAGTTTGAGGGGTTGCCTTAGTTTGAGGGGTTGCCTTGTTTGAGGTGTGGCATTAGTTTGAGGTTTCCCTTACTTTGAGGTGTTGCCTTAGTTTGAGGTGTTGCCTTAGTTTGAGGTGTTGCCTGAGTTTGAGGTGATGCCTTAGTTTGAGGTGTTGCCTTAGTTTGAGGTGTTGCCTTAGTTTGAGGTGTTGCCTTAGTTTGAGTTGTTGTATTAGTTTGAGGTGTTGCATTAGTTTGAGGTGTTGCCTTCGTTTGAGGTGTTGCCTTAGTGTGAGAGTTGCCATAGTTTGAGAGTTGCCTTAGTTTGAGAGTTGCCTTTGTTTGAGGTGTTGCCTTAGTTTGAGGTGTTGACTTAGTTTGAGGTGTTGCCTTAGTTTGAGGGTTCCATTAGTTTGACGGTTGCCTCAGTTTGAGGTGTTGCCTTACTTTGAGGTTTTGCCTTAGTTTGAGGTGTTGCCTTAGTTTAAGGTGTTGCCTTAGTTTGAGGTGTTGCATTATTTTGATGTGTTGCATTATTTTGATGTGTTGCCTTAGTTTGAGGGGCTGCCTTAGTTTGAGGGGCTGCCTTAGTTTGAGGGGCAGCCTTAGTTTGAGGGGCCGCCTTAGTTTGAGGGGCCGCCTCAGTTTGAGGGGCCGCTTTAGTTTGAGGGGCCGCCTTAGTTTGAGGTGTTGCCTGAGTATGAGGTGCTGCCTTTGATTGACGGTTTCCTTAGTTTGAGGTGTTTCATTAGTTTGAGGTGTTGCATTAGTTTGAGGTGTTGCATTAGTTTGAGGTGTTGCTTTAGTTTGAGGTGTTGCATTAGTTTGAGGTGTTGCCTTTGATTGACGGTTTCCTTAGTTTGAGGTGTTTCATTAGTTTGAGGTGTTGCATTAGTTTGAGGTTTTGCATTAGATTGAGGTGTTGCATTAGTTTGAGGTGTTGCATTGGTTTGAGGTGTTGCATTAGTTTGAGGTGTTGCATAGATTGAGGTGTTGCATCAGTTTGAGGTGTTGCCTTAGTTTGAAGTGTTGCCTTAGTTTAAGGGGCTGCATCTGTTTGAGGGGTTGCCTTAGTTTCAGGTGTTACATTAGTTTGAGGTGTTGCCTCAGTTTGAGGTGTTGCATTGGTTTGAGGTGTTGCCTTAGTTTGAGGTGTTGCCTTAGTTTGAGGGGCCGCCTTAGTTTGAGGGGCCGCCTTAGTTTGAGCTGTTGCCTGAGTATGAGGTGTGGCCTTTCATTGACGGTTTCCTTAGTTTGAGGTGTTGCATTAGTTTGAGGTGTTGCATTAGTTTGAGGTGTTGTATTAGTTTGAGGTGCTGCATTAGTTTGAGGTGTTGCTTTAGTTTGAGTTGCAGCCTTCGTTAGTGGGTTGCCTTTGTTTGAGGGTTACCTTTGTTTGAGGGTTCCCTTAGTTTGAGGGTTCCCTTAGTTTGAGGTGTTGCATTAGTTTGAGGTGTTGCCTTAGTTTAAGGGTCTGCATCTGTTTGAGGGGTTGCCTTAGTTTCAGGTGTTGCCTTAGTTTGAGGTGTTGCCTGAGTTTGAGGTGTTGCCTTAGTTTGAGGGTTCCATTAGTTTGACGGTTGCCTCAGTTTGAGGTGTTGCCTTACTTTGAGGTGTTGCCTTAGTTTGAGGTGTTGCCTTAGTTTGAGGTGTTGCATTATTTTGATGTGTTGCATTATTTTGATGTGTTGCCTTAGTTTGAGGGGCTGCGTTAGTTTGAGGGGCTGCCTTAGTTTGAGGGTCTGCCTTAGTTTGAGGGGCTGCCTTAGTTTGAGGGGCCGCCTTAGTTTGAGGGTCCGCCTTAGTTTGAGGGGTCGCCTTAGTTTGAGGTGTTGCCTGAGTATGAGGTGTTGTCTTTGATTGACGGTTTCCTTAGTTTGAGGTGTTTCATTAGTTTGAGGTGTTGCATTAGTTTGAGGTTTTGCATTAGTTTGAGGTGTTGCATTAGTTTGAGGTGTTGCATGAGTTTGAGGAGTTGCATTAGTTTGATGTGTTGCATTAGTTTGAGGTGTTGCATTAGTTTGAGGTGTTGCATTGGTTTGAGGTGTTGCATGAGTTTGAGGTGTTGCATTAGTTTGAGGTGTTGCTTTAGTTTGAGTTGCAGCCTTCGTTGGTGGGTTGCCTTTGTTTGAGGGTTCCCTTAGTTTGAGGGTTCCCTTAGTTAGAGGTGTTGCCTGAGTTTGAGGTGTTGCCTTAGTTTAAGGGGCTGCATCTGTTTGAGGGGTTGCCTTAGTTTCAGGTGTTGCCTTAGTTTGAGGTGTTGCCTTAGTTTGAGGTGTTGCATTGGTTTGAGGTGTTGCCTTAGATTGAGGTGTTGCATTATTTTGATGTGTTGCATTATTTTGATGTGTTGCCTTAGTTTGAGGGGCTGCCTGAGTTTGAGGGGCTGCCTTAGTTTGAGGGGTTGCCTTAGTTTGAGGGGCCGCCTTAGTTTGAGGGATGCCTTAGTTTGAGGGTCCGCCTTAGTTTGAGGGGCCGCCTTAGTTTGAGGTGTTGCCTGAGTATGAGGTGTTGCCTTTGATTGACCGTTTCCTTAGTTTGAGGTGTTTCATTAGTTTGAGGTGTTGCATTAGTTTGAGGTTTTGCATTAGTTTGTGGTGTTGCATTAGTTTGAGGTGTTGCATGAGTTTGAGGAGTTGCATTAGTTTGAGGTGTTGCATTAGTTTGACGTGTTGCATTAGTTTGAGGTGTTGCCTTAGTTTGAGGGTTCCATTAGTTGGACGGTTGCCTCAGTTTGAGGTGTTGCCTTACTTTGAGGTTTTGCCTTAGTTTGAGGTGTTGCCTTAGTTTAAGGTGTTGCCTTAGTTTGAGGTGTTGCATTATTTTGATGTGTTGCATTATTTTGATGTGTTGCCTTAGTTTGAGGGGCTGCCTTAGTTTGAGGGGCTGCCTTAGTTTGAGGGGCAGCCTTAGTTTGAGGGGCCGCCTTAGTTTGAGGGGCCGCCTCAGTTTGAGGGGCCGCTTTAGTTTGAGGGGCCGCCTTAGTTTGAGGTGTTGCCTGAGTATGAGGTGCTGCCTTTGATTGACGGTTTCCTTAGTTTGAGGTGTTTCATTAGTTTGAGGTGTTGCATTAGTTTGAGGTGTTGCATTAGTTTGAGGTGTTGCTTTAGTTTGAGGTGTTGCATTAGTTTGAGGTGTTGCCTTTGATTGACGGTTTCCTTAGTTTGAGGTGTTTCATTAGTTTGAGGTGTTGCATTAGTTTGAGGTTTTGCATTAGTTTGAGGTGTTGCATTAGTTTGAGGTGTTGCATTGGTTTGAGGTGTTGCATTAGTTTGAGGTGTTGCATAGATTGAGGTGTTGCATCAGTTTGAGGTGTTGCCTTAGTTTGAAGTGTTGCCTTAGTTTAAGGGGCTGCATCTGTTTGAGGGGTTGCCTTAGTTTCAGGTGTTACATTAGTTTGAGGTGTTGCCTCAGTTTGAGGTGTTGCATTGGTTTGAGGTGTTGCCTTAGTTTGAGGTGTTGCCTTAGTTTGAGGGGCCGCCTTAGTTTGAGGGGCCGCCTTAGTTTGAGCTGTTGCCTGAGTATGAGGTGTGGCCTTTCATTGACGGTTTCATTAGTTTGAGGTGTTGCATTAGTTTGAGGTGTTGCATTAGTTTGAGGTGTTGTATTAGTTTGAGGTGCTGCATTAGTTTGAGGTGTTGCTTTAGTTTGAGTTGCAGCCTTCGTTAGTGGGTTGCCTTTGTTTGAGGGTTACCTTTGTTTGAGGGTTCCCTTAGTTTGAGGGTTCCCTTAGTTTGAGGTGTTGCATTAGTTTGAGGTGTTGCCTTAGTTTAAGGGTCTGCATCTGTTTGAGGGGTTGCCTTAGTTTCAGGTGTTGCCTTAGTTTGAGGTGTTGCCTTAGTTTGAGGTGTTGCCTTAGTTTGAGGGTTCCATTAGTTTGACGGTTGCCTCAGTTTGAGGTGTTGCCTTACTTTGAGGTGTTGCCTTAGTTTGAGGTGTTGCCTTAGTTTGAGGTGTTGCATTATTTTGATGTGTTGCATTATTTTGATGTGTTGCCTTAGTTTGAGGGGCTGCGTTAGTTTGAGGGGCTGCCTTGGTTTGAGGGTCTGCCTTAGTTTGAGGGGCTGCCTTAGTTTGAGGGGCCGCCTTAGTTTGAGGGTCCGCCTTAGTTTGAGGGGCCGCCTTAGTTTGAGGTGTTGCCTGAGTATGAGGTGTTGTCTTTGATTGATGGTTTCCTTAGTTTGAGGTGTTTCATTAGTTTGAGGTGTTGCATTAGTTTGAGGTTTTGCATTAGTTTGAGGTGTTGCATTAGTTTGAGGTGTTGCATGAGTTTGAGGAGTTGCATTAGTTTGAGGTGTTGCATTAGTTTGAGGTGTTGCATTAGTTTGAGGTGTTGCATTGGTTTGAGGTGTTGCATGAGTTTGAGGTGTTGCATTAGTTTGAGGTGTTGCTTTAGTTTGAGTTGCAGCCTTCGTTGGTGGGTTGCCTTTGTTTGAGGGTTCCCTTAGTTTGAGGGTTCCCTTAGTTAGAGGTGTTGCCTGAGTTTGAGATGTTGCCTTAGTTTAAGGGGCTGCATCTGTTTGAGGGGTTGCCTTAGTTTCAGGTGTTGCCTTAGTTTGAGGTGTTGCCTTAGTTTGAGGTGTTGCATTGGTTTGAGGTGTTGCCTTAGATTGAGGTGTTGCATTATTTTGATGTGTTGCATTATTTTGATGTGTTGCCTTAGTTTGAGGGGCTGCCTGAGTTTGAGGGGCTGCCTTAGTTTGAGGGGTTGCCTTAGTTTGAGGGGCCGCCTTAGTTTGAGGGATGCCTTAGTTTGAGGGTCCGCCTTAGTTTGAGGGGCCGCCTTAGTTTGAGGTGTTGCCTGAGTATGAGGTGTTGCCTTTGATTGACCGTTTCCTTAGTTTGAGGTGTTTCATTAGTTTGAGGTGTTGCATTAGTTTGAGGTTTTGCATTAGTTTGTGGTGTTGCATTAGTTTGAGGTGTTGCATGAGTTTGAGGAGTTGCATTAGTTTGAGGTGTTGCATTAGTTTGACGTGTTGCATTAGTTTGAGGTGTTGCATTAGTTTGAGGTGTTGCATGAGTTTGAGGTGTTGCATTAGTTTGAGGTGTTGCTTTAGTTTGAGTTGCAGCCTTCGTTAGTGGGTTGCCTTTGTTTGAGGGTTCCCTTAGTTTGAGGGTTCCCTTAGTTAGAGGTGTTGCCTGAGTTTGATGTGTTGCCTTAGTTTAAGGGGCTGCATCTGTTTGAGGGGTTGCCTTAGTTTCAGGTGTTGCAGTAGTTTGAGGTATTGCCTTAGTTTGAGGTGTTGCATTGGTTTGAGGTGTTGCCTTAGATTGAGGTGTTGCCTTAGTTTGAGGGGCCGCCTGTGTTTGAGGGGCCGCCTTAGTTTGAGGTGTTGCCTGAGTATGAGGTGTTGCCTTTGATTGACGGTTTCCTTAGTTTGAGGTGTTGCATTAGTTTGAGGTGCTGCATTAGTTTGAGGAGTTGCATTAGTTTGAGGTGTTGCATTAGTTTGAGGTGTTGCTTTACTTTGAGTTGCAGCCTTCGTTAGTGGGTTGCCTTTGTTTGTGGGTTCCCTTAGTTTGAGGGTTCCCTTAATTTGAGGGTTCCCTTACTGTGGGGTGTTGCATTAGTTTGAGGTGTTGCCTCAGTTTAAGGCGCTGCATCTGTTTCAGGGGCCGCCTTAGTTTGAGGGGCCGCCTTAGTTTGCGGTTTTGACTGAGTATGAGGTGCTGCCTTTCATTGACGGTTTCCTTAGTTTGAGGAGATGCATTAGTTTGAGGTGTTGCATTAGTTTGAGGTATTGCATTAGTTTGAGGTGTTGCATTAGTTTGAGGTGTTGCTTTAGTTTGAGTTGCAGCCTTCGTTAGTGGGTTGCCTTTGTTGAGGGTTCCCTTAGATTGAAGGTTCCCATGGTTTGATGGTTCCTTTAGTTTGAGGTGCTGCCTTAGTTTGAGGTGTTGCCTTAGTTTAAGTGGCTGCATCTGTTTGAGGGTTGCCTTAGTTTCAGGGTCTGCATTAGTTTGAGGGTCTGCATTAGTTTGAGCGTTGCCATATTTTAAGGGTTGCCTTAGATTGAGGTGTTGCATTAGGTTGAGGGGTGCCTAAGTTTGATGGTTGCCTCAGTTTGAGGGGCTGCATTAGTTTGAGGGTCTGCATTAGTTTGAGCATTGCCATATTTTAAGGGTTGCCTTAGTTTGATGTGTTGCCTTAGTTTGAGGTGTTGCCTTAGTTTGAGGTGTTGCCTTAGTTTGAGGGTTCCATTAGGTTGACGGTTGCCTCAGTTTGAGGTGTTGCCTTACTTTGAGGTGTTGCCTTAGTTTGAGGTGTTGCCTTCGTTTGAGGTGTTGCATTATTTTGATGTGTTGCATTATTTTGATGTGTTGCATTATTTTGATGTGTTGCCTTAGTTTGAGGGGCTGCGTTAGTTTGAGGGGCTGCCTTAGTTTGAGGGGCTGCCTTAGTTTGAGGGGCCGCCTTAGTTTGAGGTGTTGCCTGAGTATGAGGTGTTGTCTTTGATTGACGGTTTCCTTAGTTTGAGGTGTTTCATTAGTTTGAGGTGTTGCATTAGTTTGAGGTGTTGCATGAGTTTGAGGAGTTGCATTAGTTTGAGGTGTTGCATTAGTTTGAGGTGTTGCATTAGTTTGAGGTGTTGCATTGGTTTGAGGTGCTGCATGAGTATGAGGTGTTGCATTAGTTTGAGGTGTTGTTTTAGTTTGAGTTGCAGCCTTCGTTAGTGGGTTGCCTTTGTTTGTGGGTTCCCTTAGTTTGAGGGTTCCCTTAATTTGAGGTTTCCCTTAGTGTGGGGTGTTGCATTAGTTTGAGGTGTTGCCTCAGTTTAAGGCGCTGCATCTGTTTCAGGGGCCGCCTTAGTTTGAGGGGCCGCCTTAGTTTGCGGTTTTGACTGAGTATGAGGTGCTGCCTTTCATTGACGGTTTCCTTAGTTTGAGGAGATGCAATAGTTTGAGGTGTTGCATTAGTTTGAGGTATTGCATTAGTTTGAGGTGTTGCATTAGTTTGAGGTGTTGCTTTAGTTTGAGTTGCAGCCTTCGTTAGTGGGTTGCCTTTGTTGAGGGTTCCCTTAGATTGAGGGTTCCCATGGTTTGATGGTTCCTTTAGTTTGAGGTGCTGCCTTAGTTTGAGGTGTTGCCTTAGTTTAAGTGGCTGCATCTGTTTGAGGGTTGCCTTAGTTTCAGGGTCTGCATTAGTTTGAGGGTCTGCATTAGTTTGAGCGTTGCCATATTTTAAGGGTTGCCTTAGATTGAGGTGTTGCATTAGGTTGAGGGGTGCCTAAGTTTGATGGTTGCCTCAGTTTGAGGGGCTGCATTAGTTTGAGGGTCTGCATTAGTTTGAGCATTGCCATATTTTAAGGGTTGCCTTAGTTTGATGTGTTGCCTTAGTTTGAGGTGTTGCCTTAGTTTGAGGTGTTGCCTTAGTTTGAGGGTTCCATTAGGTTGACGGTTGCCTCAGTTTGAGGTGTTGCCTTACTTTGAGGTGTTGCCTTAGTTTGAGGTGTTGCCTTCGTTTGAGGTGTTGCATTATTTTGATGTGTTGCATTATTTTGATGTGTTGCATTATTTTGATGTGTTGCCTTAGTTTGAGGGGCTGCGTTAGTTTTAGGGGCTGCCTTAGTTTGAGGGGCTGCCTTAGTTTGAGGGGCCGCCTTAGTTTGAGGTGTTGCCTGAGTATGAGGTGTTGTCTTTGATTGACGGTTTCCTTAGTTTGAGGTGTTTCATTAGTTTGAGGTGTTGCATTAGTTTGAGGTGTTGCATGAGTTTGAGGAGTTGCATTAGTTTGAGGTGTTGCTTTAGTTTGAGGTGTTGCATTAGTTTGAGGTGTTGCATTGGTTTGAGGTGCTGCATGAGTATGAGGTGTTGCATTAGTTTGAGGTGTTGTTTTAGTTTGAGTTGCAGCCTTCGTTAGTGGGTTGCCTTTGTTTGAGGGTTCCCTTAGTTTGAGGGTTCCCTTAGTTAGAGGTGTTGCCTGAGTTTGAGGTGTTGCCTTAGTTTAAGGGGCTACATCTGTTTGAGGGGTTGCCTTAGTTTCAGGTGTTGCCTCAGTTTGAGGTGTTGCCTTAGTTTGAGGTGTTGCATTGGTTTGAGGTGTTGCCTTAGATTGAGGTGTTGCATTAGTTTGAGGGGTGCCGAAGTTTGATGGTTGCCTCAGTTTGAGGTGCTGCATTAGTTTGAGGGTCTGCATTAGTTTGAGCATTGCCATATTTTAAGGGTTGCCTTAGTTTGATGTGTTGCCTTAGTTTGAGGTGTTGCCTTAGTTTGAGGTGTTGCGTTAGTTTGAGGGTTCCATTAGTTTGACGGTTGCCTCAGTTTGAGGTGTTGCCTTACTTTGAGGTGTTGCCTTAGTTTGAGGTGTTGCCTTAGTTTGAGGTGTTGCATTATTTTGATGTGTTGCATTATTTTGATGTGTTGCATTATTTTGAGGTGTTGCCTTACTTTGAGGCGTTGCCTTAGATTGAGGCGCTGCCTCAGTTTGAGGCGTTGCCTACGTTTGAGGCGTTGCCTTAGTCTTTGGGCTGCCTTAATTTGAGGGTTCCCTTAGTTTGAGGGTTCCCTTAGTTTGAGGGTTGCCTTTGTTTGAGGGGTTGCCTTTGTTTGAGGGGTTGCCTTTGTTTGAGGGGTTGCCTTTGTTGAGGGTTGCCTTAGTTTGAGCGTTGCCTTAGTTTGAGGGTTGCCTTAGTTTGAGCGTTGCTTTAGTTTGAGGGTTGCGTTAGTTTGAGGGTTGCGTTAGTTTGAGGGTTGCATTAGTTTGAGGGTTGCCTTAGTTTGAGGGTTGCCTTAGTTTGAGGAATTGCCTTAGTTTGAGGAATTGCCTTCGTTTATGGGTTGCCTTAGTTTCAGGTGTTGCATTCGTTTGAGGGTTGTCTTAAATTGAGAGTTGCCTTGTATTGACTGCTGCCTCAGTCTGAGGTTTGCCTTAGATTGAGGATTGCCTTAGTTTGAGATATTGCTTAGTTTGATGGGAGCCTTTGTTTGAGGTGTTGGCCTATTTTGAGGTGTTGCCTTAGTTTGAGGTGTTGCCTTAGTTTGAGGTGTTGCCTTAGTTTGAGGTGTTGCATTAGTTTGAGGTACTGCATTAGTTTGAGGTATGGCATTAGTTGGAGGGTTGACTTAGTTTGATGTGTTGCCTTAGTTTGATGTCTTACCTTCGTTTGATGTGTTGCCTTAGTTTGATGTGTTGCCTTAGTTTGATGTGTTGCCTTAGTTTGATGTGTTGCCTTAATTTGAGGTGTTGCCTTTATTTGACGGCTGCCTTAGTTTGAGGTGTTGCCTTAGTTTGAGGTGTTGCCTCAGTTTGAGGTGTTTCCTTAGTTTGAGGTGTTGCCTTAGTTTGAGGTGTTGCCTTCGTTTGAGGTGTTGCATTTGTTTGACGGTTGCCTTAGTTTGAGGTGTTGCCTTAGTTTGATGTGTTGCCTTAGTTTGAGGTGTTGCCTTAGTTTGAGGTGTTGCCTTCGTTTGAGGTGTTGCCTTCATTTGAGGTGTTGCCTTAGTTTGAGCTGTTGCCTTATTTGACTGTTGCCTCAGTTTGAGGTGTTGCCTAAGTTTGAGGTGTTGCCTTTGTTTGAGGTGCTGCCTTTGTTGAGGGTTGCCTTTGTTTGAGCGTTGCCTTAGTTTGAGCGTTGCCTTAGTTTGAGCGTTCCCTTAGTTTGAGGTGTTGCCTGAGTTGTTGAGGGTTGCCTTAGTTTGATGTGTTGCCTTAGTTTGATGTGTTGCCTTAGTTTGAGGTGTTGCCTTAGTTTGAGGTGTTGCCTGAGTTTGAGGTGTTGCCTTCGTTTGAGGTGTTGCCTTAGTTTGAGGTGTTGCCTTAGTTTGACTGTTGCCTCAGTTTGAGGTGTTGCCTTAGTTTGACTGTTGCCTCAGTTTGAGGTGTTGCCTTAGTTTGAGGTGTTGCCATAGTTTGACTGTTGCCTCAGTTTGAGGTGTTGCCTTAGTTTGAGGTGTTGCCTTCGTTTGAGGTGCTGCCTTTGTTGAAGGGTTGCCTTTGTTTGAGGGTTGCGTTAGTTTGACGGTTGCGTTAGTTTGAGGGTTGCGTTAGTTTGAGGGATGCCCTAGTTTGAGGAATTGCTTTAGTTTGATGAATTGCCTTCGTTTACGGGTTGCCTTAGTTTCAGGTGTTGCATTCGTTTGAGGGTTGTCTTAAATTGACAGTTGCCTTGTATTGACTTCTGCCTCAGTCTGAGGTTTGCCTTAGATTAGAGGATTGCCTTAGTTTCAGACATTGCTTAGTTTGATGGTAGCCTTTGTTTGAGGTGTTGCATTAGTTTTAGGTGTTGCCTTAGTTTGAGATATTGCTTAGTTTGATGGGAGCCTTTGTTTGAGGTGTTGGCCTATTTTGAGGTGTTGCCTTCGTTTGCGGTATTGCCTTAGTTTGAGGTGTTGCCTTAGTTTGAGGTCTTGCATTAGTTTGAGGTATTGCATTAGTTTGAGGTATGGCATTAGTTGGAGGGTTGCCTTAGTTTGATGTGTTGCCTTAGTTTGATGTGTTGCCTTAGTTTGATGTGTTGCCTTAATTTGATGTGTTGCCTTTGTTTGAGGTTTGCCTTTGATTGAGGGTTTCCTTTAATTGAGGGTTGCCTTAGTTTGAGGGTTGCCTTAGTTTGAGGGTTGCCTTAGTTTGAGGTTTTGCCTTAGTTTGAGGTTTTGCCTTAGTTTGAGGTGTTGCCCGAGTTTGAGGTTTTGCCTTAGTTTGAGGTTTTGCCTGAGTTTGAGGTATTGCATTAGTTTGAGGTGTTGCATTAGTTTGAGGTGTTGCCTTAGTTTGAGCTGTTGCCTTAGTTTGAGGTGTTGCCTCAGTTTGAGGATTCCCTTAGTTTGAGGGTTGCCTTTGTTTGAGGGGTTGCCTTTGTTTGAGGGGTTGCCTTTGTTGAGGGTTGCCTTAGTTTGAGCGTTGCCTTAGTTTGAGGGTTGCCTTAGTTTGAGGCTTGCATTAGTTTGAGGGTTGCCCTTGTTTGAGGGTTGCCTTAGTTTGAGGAATTGCCTTAGTTTGAGGAATTGCCTTCGTTTATGGGTTGCCTGAGTTTCAGGTGTTGCATTAGTTTGAGGTGTTGCCTTAGTTTGAGGTGTTGCCTTCGTTTGAGGTGTTGCCTTCGTTTGAGGTGTTGCATTTGTTTGACGGTTGCCTTAGTTTGAGGTGTTGCCTCAGTTTGATGTGTTGCCTTAGTTTGAGGTGTTGCCTTAGTTTGAGGTGTTGCCTGAGTTTGAGGTGTTGCCTTCGTTTGAGGTGTTGCCTTCGTTGAGGGTTGCCTTCGTTTGAGCGTTGCCTTAGTTTGAGCGTTGCCTTAGTTTGAGGGTTGCCTTAGTTTGAGGGTTGCGTTCGTTTGAGGGTTGCATTAGTTTGAGGGTTGCCTTAGTTTGAGGGTTGCCTTAGTTTGAGGAATTGCCTTCGTTTATGGGTTGCCTTGGTTTCAGGTGTTGCATTAGTTTGAGGGTTGTCTTAAATTGAGAGCTGCCTTGTATTGACTGCTGCCTCAGTCTGAGGTTTGCCTTAGATTGAGGGTTGCCTTAGTTTGAGGAATTGCCTTCGTTTATGGGTTGCCTTGGTTTCAGGTGTTGCATTAGTTTGAGGGTTGTCTTAAATTGAGAGCTGCCTTGTATTGACTGCTGCCTCAGTCTGAGGTTTGCCTTAGATTGAGGGTTGCCTTTGTTTGAGATATTGCTTAGTTTGATTGTAGTCTTTGTTTGAGGTGTTGCATTAGTTTTCGGTGTTGCCTTAGTTTGAGATATTGCTTAGTTTGATGGGAGCCTTTGTTTGAGGTGTTGGCCTTTTTTAAGGTGTTGCCTTAGTTTGCGGTGTTGCCTTCGTTTGAGGTGTTGCCTTAGTTTGAGGTGTTGCATTAGTTTGAGGTATTGCATTAGTTTGAGGTATGGCATTAGTTTGCGCTGTTACCTTAGTTTGATGTGTTGCCTTAGTTTGATGTGTTGCCTCAGTTTGATGTGTTGCCCTAGTTTGATGTGCTGCCTTAATTTGAGGTGTTGCCTTTATCTGACGGCTGCCTTAGTTTGAGGTGATATCTTAGTTTGAGGTGTTGCCTTAGTTTGAGGTGTTGCCTTTATTTGAGGGTTGCCTTTGATTGAGGGTTTCCTTTGATTGAGGGTTTCCTTTGATTGAGGGTTGCCTTAGTTTGAGGTTTGCCTTTGTTTGAGGGTTGCCTTACTTTGAGGTTTTGCCTTGGTTTGAGGTTTTGCCTTAGTTTGAGGTGTTGCATTAGGTTGAGGTGTTGCATTCGTTTGACGGTTCCCTTAGTTTGACTGTTGCCTTAGTTTGAGGTGTTGCCTTAGTTTGACTGTTGCCTAAGTTTGAGGTGTTTCCTTAGTTTGAGGTGTTGCCTTAGTTTGAGGTGTTGCCTTCGTTTGAGGTGTTGCATTATTTTGATGTGTTGCATTATTTTGATGTGTTGCCTTAGTTTGAGGGGCTGCCTTAGTTTGAGGGGCTGCCTTAGTTTGAGGGGCAGCCTTAGTTCCAGTCGCTGAACGTAAGCATGCAAGTGCAGGAGGCAGTAAAAAATGGCAAATGGTATGTTGGCCTTCAGAGCGAGAAGATTCGAGTACAGGAGCAAGGATGTCTTGCTGCAATTACACAAGGCCTTGGTGAGACCACTTCTTTAGTATTGTGCGCAGATTTAGTCTCCTTCGCTGAGCAAGGGTATTCTTGCTATGGAGGGCGTGCAGCGAAGGTTCACCAGACTGATTCCTGGGATGGCAGGAATGACTTATGAAGAGAGCTTGGGTCGATTAGTCTTGTGTTTGCTCGAGTTTAGAAGAATGAGAGGGGATCGCATAGAAACCTGCAAACGTCTAACAGGACTGGGCTATCTAGATGCAGGAAGGATGTGCCCGATGGCGGGGGAGTCCAGGACCAGGGGTCATAGTCTAAGGATAAGGGGTAATCCATTTAGTTCTGAGATGAGGAGAGATTTCTTCACCCAGAGAATGGTGAACCCGTAGAATCCTCTACAAATGGAAAGCAGGTGGGGGAAAATCATTAAATATATTCAAGAAAGAGTTAGACATAGTCCTTCGGTCTAATGGGATCGAGGAATACGGGGAGATAGCGGGAACAAGTTACTAAGTTTGGATGATCGGCCATGATCGTATTGTATGGTGGAGCAGGCTCGAAGGGCCGAATGGCCTACTCCTGCTCCTATTTTTCTATGTTTCTATGTTTATTCCATCACTTTGCTGATGACCGACAGCACACTGATGTGGTCGTAATTAAGTGGGTTCAATTGTTCCTCCTTTTTGTGGAGAGGGCATACTTGGACAGTTTTCCACATTGAAATGTAGCTGCCAGCTGTTCTGGAACCACTTGTTAGTGGCATAGCAGGAGTGGGCCATTCGGCCCCTAAAGCCAGCTGCACCATTCAATAAGACCATGGATGATCGATTTGTATCTCAACTCCACATTCCCACCTACCCTGAATAATATTTTGCCCTCTTGCTTATCAAGAATCTATCAACCTCCACCTTAAAGAATATTCAAAGACTCTGCTTCAACCGCCTTTTGATGAGGAGAGTTCCAAAGACTCACAACCTTTTGTGAGAAAATAAAATCCCCTCATCTGTGTAATAAATGGGCGATTCCTTATTTTCAACAGTGATTCGTGTTCTAGATTCTCCCACAAGTGGAAGCTTCATTTCCACACTGTCAAGATCCCTCAGAATCGTTTATGTTTAAATCAAGTCGCCACTTATTTTTCTTAAATCCGGCCGATACAAACCTATCTGTCCAACCATTCTTCATTAGACAACTCGCCCATTCCAGGTATAAGTCATGAAAACCTTCTGTAGTCTGCTTACAATGCGTTTACGCCCTTCCTTAAATAAGGAGACCAATACTGTGCAGAACAATCCAGATGTGGTCGCACCAATGCCCTGGAAAGCTGACGCATAGCATTCTTACTTCTGTATGCAGTTCCCCTCGCAATAAATGATAAAAGTCTTTTAGCTTTCCTTATTAATTGCTGTACCTGCATACTAATCTTTTGTGATTCATGCACGAGGCCACCCAGAGCACTTTGCAATTTCTCACCATTTAGATAAATGATTATTTTTTTATTTAATCTGCCAAAATGGACGATTTCACATTTTTTCTCGTTAACTCCATTTGTTGGATATTTGACCACTCGTTTAACCTATCCATTTCGCTTTGTAGCCTCCTGATGTCCTCTTTGCAGCTTATTTTCCTACCTATCTTTGTGCCACCAGTAAATTCAGAAAACATATCATCGGTCCCTTGATCCAAGTCATTTATATAAATTGTGAAACGTTGATGTCCCAGCACTGATCCCTTTGGCACGCCATTCGTTCCATCTTGCCAACAAGAAAATGGCAATTTTATTCTACTCTCTGTTTCCTGTTAGCTTACCAATCTTCTATCCATGCCATAATGTTACCCCCTACTCTATGAATTTTTAAATTCCACGGAAACCTTTGATGTGCCACCTTATCAAATGCCTTCTGCAAATCTAAGTACGGTGCAACCACAGGTCCATCTTTATCCACAGCACGTGCTACTTCTTCAAAGAACTCCAATAAATTGGTTAAACATGATTCCCTTTTCAGCAAACTATGTTGACGGTGCCTGATTCCCTTGAATTTTTCTTAGTGCCCTCTATAACGTCTTTAAGAATAATGTATAACATCTTCCCTATGACAGATGATAAGCTAATTGACTTATAGTTTCCTGTTTTCTGTCTCCCTCCTTTTCCGAATAAATGAGTTACGTTGGATATTTTACAGTCTAATATAATCTTCCCCGAATGTAGGGAATTTGGCGAAATGAAAATCAACGCATCAATTATCCACGAGCCACTTCTTTTAAAGACCCGAGGATGAAGTCCATCAGGACCCGAGGACTTGTCATTCCGCAACTCCAACAATTTGTTCTGCACCACTCTCCTGGTGATTGTAATTTTCTCACGTTCTTCCTTCCTTTCCATTTCCTGATTTACAGCTATTTCTGGGATGCTGCTTGTATCTTTTATTGTAAAGACCAATGCAAAGTATCTGTTCAATTCATCTGCCATCTCCTTATTTTCCCTTATTGTTTCCCTATAAACACTTTCCATAAGACCAATGATCTTTTGGTTGAATCTTTTTTTTTTAAACAGAAACGTTTTCTATCTGTCTTAATATTTCTTGTCAGCTTTCTCTTGTGCTCTATTTTCCCCTCTTTATTAATTTTAGTCGTTCTTTGCTGCTTTTTATATTCTGTCCAATCTTCTGACCTGTTACCCAACTTTGCACAATTATATGTTTTTTTTTTCCTTTCAGTTTGATACTATCTTTAACGGTTTTTGTTAACTACTGATGGTGGGTCCTCCCCTTGGAATTTGTTTTTTTCTTGTTGGAGTGTATCTATTCTGTATATTCTGAAATACCACCTTAAAGTTCTGCAACTGCAACTCTGCAACTGCATCGCCCTTGACTTGCACCTAATCTGTTTTGCTACTTCACCTTTGCTAGCTCTGTTTCCATGCCCTCATAATTGTTCTTATTTAAGTTTCAAATATTTGTCTTAGACCCACTCTTCTCTCCGTCACGCTGAGTGTAAAAATCAATCATATTATGCTCGCTGCTGCCTCGTGGGCAATCCACGATGATCTCATTAATTAATCCTATCTTGTTGCACAATACAAGGTCTAGTATAGCCTGCTCTCTGGTTGGCTCCAGAACGTGCTGTTGTAAGAAACTATCCTGAAGACATTCGATGAACTTCTCGTCTTGGATACCTTTGCCCACCTGATTTCTTTTCCAATCTATATGTAGATTAATTTCTGCCCTTAAATATCGCCATACCTTTCTGACAAGCACCGAATATTTATTTCTTTATAGGCCGTCCTACATTGGAGTTACTGTTCGGGGAGCTGTTCAACTCTCCCACTGGTGACGTTTTGCCTTTACCGTTTCTCATTTCCACCTAAACTGCGACTACATCCTAGTTTCCTGAGCATAGGTCATTCATATCACATGTGCTAATACCAACATTAATTAACAGAGCTATCCTTCCACATTTTCCTAACTTCCTGTTCTTCCTAAATGTCATGTCCCCTTCAATATTCAGATTCCAGGCTATGTCATCCTGCACCCATGTCTCCATCATGGTTATCAGATTGTTTAGTTAATTCTATTTGCAATATCAGTTCATCTGTTTTGTTTTCAAATGCTACGTGCATTCAGATACGCAACCTTTAGTTTTGTCCTGTTATTATTTTTGTAAACTCTAGCCTTGTCTGCCGATTTACGCTTAGATTTGTCATTACTGTCCAATCCTGTCACAGTCTGTTTATCTTTTCCATATTCATCCCTTTCTCTCTTGCCTTGTCTCTACTCTTTGATTGAGCACATAATTCCTTGCCTCAACTCTTTAGTTTGCAACCTTCTCTACTTTCCTAGTTATGCGATTCGCTAGAGCTATGGGCCCAGCATGGTTCAGGCGCAGACTGTCGATACCGCCCCCTCTTTCCCCCGTTCTGGTGTCAAAGTCCATGGATAGGAATCCACTTCGCCAACAGTCTTTGAGCCACACCTCCATTTCTCTGATCTCATTTGACCTAAATTTGTTTGCACATGGCGCAGGTAATAAGCCTGACATTAGTACATTTGTGGTTCTGTTTCATAATTTGTTGCTTGGCTCCTCATACTGACTAAGCAGAAGCTCTTTCCTTGTCCTCCTTATTTTGTTAGTACCTACATGGACCACGATCAGTGGATCCTCCCCCTCCCACTGTAAGTTACTCTCCAGCCCTGAGAAGAGTGCAGAACCCCGACACCAGAAGGCAACACAGCTTTCTGAACTCTCCATCTTTGCTGCAGAGAACAATGTCCACCCCCTCACTATACTGTCCCCTCTACAACTGCATTCGATTTTGCTCCCGCCACTTGAACGGTTTAATGTACCATGGTGCCACGGTCAGTCAGCCAATCCAAACTACAGCCCTCGCTGCAAGAACCTCAAACTTGTTTGCCAATTGCAAGGGCCGAGGATCTAGCATTGCTACCTTCTTGACCCCCTTCCCTGTCTGACTTGCAGTCACACTCTCCTTGATCAGTGACCAAAACAGGTGACCCCATCTATAGGGACTGCCTTCTGGAACAAAGTGTCTAGGTAACTTTTCCCTTCACTGATGCATCGTAGACTCTGCAGCTCGGCCGCCCGCTGAAGGATATGAGCATAGCACCTCACGCAGCAGACACTTACTACAGATGTAGTTGCCGTGGATTTCCGTGGCACCCAGAAGCTCCCACACACTGCAGCTGTGACATATCACCTGTCTTGCCATCTTTAGTGTTAATATGATAACATTTATTTTCTTTTAATTAATTTGTAGTTTCCCTTCTCACCGAACTCCATCACTTAACAAACTGCCTTTTTCACACTCTGTGCCCTCCAGCAGCAATCAATGCAAACACGCAACTCTGAGACTCCAGTGAATTTAGACTCTCTGAAAACAATGATCTGTCAGCTTTGCTGGAGCTCAGAAAGCAGTTTAAGCTAGCTACCTAATTAACTAGCTACAGCTTCTCTTAGAGAGCTTGCACATCCCTGGTTAAAATTGTAAGAAACCTCACTTGCCTCTTAACTTAAACAGTAATTTCAATTAATTGCCAAATGTAAACACAATTAAAACTAGACTTTAAAGATTTTAAGCCTTAAAATCTACTCACTTACCAAACTCCCTTCTTTACACCTTGCGCCCTCCAGCAACATTCAATAGAGGCTAAAGGGCTGCAAAGATGAGTAAATTACCATCAATTGTTATGAAGGATATTAAGGGTTACAAAGGATTAAAAAGTATGAGAAAGGATTATAAAGGAAGCTTAAGATTTTTGAAGGATTCTGAGGGATTATAAACAATTTGAAAGATTAGAAAAGTTTCGAAAGATTCTGAAGTTTTACCATGCTGTATAAAGGCTGTAGCCATTATAAAGTGTTAAACTGTGCTATAACTATTTAAGAAGGATTATAGAGTGCCATAAAGGGTTACAGTGTGTTATGAAGTGTCTGAACGGCTATAAAGGATTAAAAAGAATTTTAAAGGATAGTAGAAGATTATAAAGGCTGACAAAATGTTACAATGGATTAGAGCATGTCAGAATGCGTTACAAAGAATTGCAAAGTGTGACAAAGAATTATAAAGTGTTCTAATGTGTTCGAGATGATGATGAAGAATTCAAGCTGAAGATTCCCACTATATTTTCTATTTCAGTTGTTTTTTTATCCTCGTTGCTATGGAGACAGCTGGTAGGTGGGGCCGCTCCTGACGCGATCCCCTCGCGCAGTCCCTCTGCTCCAGTGCATGAGCACGGTGGGCGGTGCTGGGGACCTCAGACCCTGTCCCTTCTGCCTTCACCATTGGGAACAGTCCCTGCTCCACTCCTGGTCACCAAGGTAACAGGACTCGCCCCCACTCACCCGTTAACAGGGGAAAATGAACCTGCAACAAAGCCCCATCACCAAGTGGAACATATCCCACCCCCACGCCCCGTCACCATGTGGAACATCCCCGAGCCCATTCCCGCATCACTTTGGAGAACATGTTCCGCGGTCATGACCCGATCACCTTGGGAAAGAGAACCCTTCCCTGCAATGTCACCAAATAATGACTAGTCCTGCACTCGCTCTTTTCCTATAGCAAACCGCCCCACTCCACGCCCCTGTCAGCATACAAAACAATATCCACCAACTACCCCGTCAGCATGTGGAAGGGGCCCGAGCAAACTACCCCATTAGCGGGAGCAACAATCCCCGGCCAACTACCCCTTCCACTTGTGAAACAGGCCCTGCCCAAATACCCCGTCACCTTGTGAACAGAGCCTGCCCTTGCTGTGACACCACTGCGGCAAGTCCGTTCCGCTCTGCAATTATAGTGACAGACCCAACCCCCGGCTGTTTGAAAAAGTGAAATAAAACGAGAATCTCTCAGAAACGGTCAGTGATTACAGTCCCTCTTATCATTGAATGAACTTAGCAATTCGTGTAAAGGGATATTGCAGCATTTTCTTCAACTGCTCTCTGAACTGAGTCTGGGTCACGGCATAAATCACAGTGTTTGTGCAGCAGCTCAGGAGCTGCAGCATGAAGGCCATTTCCCGCACAGAACCAGGAAGTGGAGTCACAGACCCAGCACGAAAGTTCAGATAATGTATTCTGGTGCATATCAAAACCACCATTAACATTGCCCATAAAAGTACAAAATTGGCTGAGATAACTAACAGTAAAATGATAGATTTCTGTCGGCTCTCCATCTCTGGGTCTCTCTGGCTCTCGGCACTGCTGTGAGCCCGGAGTCTCCTGCGCCCTCTGCTGCTCACCAAAACATGTCTGATGGTGAGAATATTTAGCAGCAGAATCACCACAAATGGGACCCACGGGGTTAGAATGTTATGGAGGAACTCGATTGCTGCCCAGACCAGAGAGAAGAGAGCATCATCTGTTATATCACAAAACCAGGGTTGGTTGTACATCATATACTGACCTGTTAACATAAAAAAACAGAAAATGTTCTTTAAACAGCTCAGCACAGTCACTGTTCCCAGAACCACAGCTGCCGTTTTCCCGGTGCAATATTTTATTTTCAACTTCTGGCAGCAAATGGCCACAAATCGATCAAAGGTGAAAGTGACGGTGAACCAGACAGAACAGTCTGTGGCTGCATAAAGCAGGATGGCATGGATATTGCAAACGTGGATGGAATCCCGGAAATAAAACTGTTCATTGTAAACAACGGGAATGTGCCTCAGTATCAGGTCGAATATAATGACCAGTAGATCCGCTGCTGCCATGGCCACCAGATAGTGAGTGACACATTTGGAAAGACCGCACTTGCCTCGAGACAGGATGACAATCGTCACCAAGTTAACTGTGAGGAAGGGAAATAAACAGACGCATTATTTATCAGGCTGGGAGCAAAGTTACCAGCTTGATTGAGGACTGACTGAGATTTTCAAATGTGTTACTGTGTCCGGCAATCCTACACATGATTGACATTGAAGGAAAAACTTAGAAGGTCTGTGACAAGTTGGAAGGAAGGAGAGATTAAAAGACAAAAGGATGATGCTGAAATTGTTGAACTCGTCGCTAATCAGAATCCTGCTCATTTGGCCTTTTCCCTGCTTGGGTTGAAAATTGTTCCATCTCAAAGAACTCGCAGTCCTGACAAAGGGTCAGCGACCTAAACGATTAAGTCTGTTTCTCCCTCCACAGATGCTACCGGACGTGCTGAGCTTCTCCAGCACTTTCTGTTTTTATTTCAGCTTTCCAGCATCCTCTGCACTTTGGTCTTGGATAGAACGTTCAGTGCTGGATTGACTGAGGGATTCCCTTGCCTGTGACAAGCAGCACTGAATTCAATGATTTCAAAACAATAATTGGAAATGAGTCCACTGCAAATTCAATGAAACAAATAATCCTAATTATCACTAAGTTAGCTACAAAGAAGATAAACGTAACACAGTTTGGAAATAACAGCAGCAGCTTGAAGAAGTATGGGTGACATTTGTAGATTTGTTACACACTCAGTGATGCACTCAATTACTATACCTTTGACAGAGCTTTCTGTTTGAGACAGCCGCTGAATTTAGTGGAGCCAACGAGGGTCCAAATAACAGGACAAAAAGGTGAACGAAACCCCACCGCGGTCTTTTGGACAATCCCACAACTCAGTTGAACGGCACTAGGGCAATTAACTGCCCGGTGCCTGGTCCCGATCTATTTAATCAAGGAGATCCCGCCTGCTTAAACGACTTAAACAGTCACAGGACCAATAGCTCAGTACTATTGGCAATGCCACTGGAAGCAGTGGAGCTGCTGGCACTACAGCAGGCCTGTGATGACAACTATCCCTGGAGACCAGACTACAGATAAATGTGTCAGCACCACTGCGACCCATCAGGTAGCGGCGTCACTAACTATACTACACCAAACATGGGAACAGGTGAGAGTAGCAGAGTCACTGGGGCCTGTGAGTGAGTTGGGGCCATTTTTGGTACTGGGATAAAGATTACTGCTGAAGTTCAGGCCACGGATAATGTGATGCGGTCACCAGGGTCAGTCAGGGTACAGGCAATTCTACCATTAGAGCACTAGGCCTAGGAGCAGGACAGTCGCTGGAGGCCAGGACCACTACCGGTACTGAACTTGAGAACAGGACCATCGTGGTGACCTGAACTCCAGGTAAATATGGCAAAGTCACCGGAGCCAGACAGGGAATGGCCGAATGTTCGAGACGACACCAGACCTGGAATTTGATACATCGCTGGAGCCATGGACCGTAGAAAAGTGAGACAGATTTGCTGGGAACAGTAGGGGGTGGGTACTGCCATCACTAAACCAGGATTGAGGCCAAGAGCATTTCTGGAGACACGGAACCCAGGTAAGTGAAGAAAGGGGGCCGGGAACCATCAGGGTGCAGGGGAACCACTGTTGGCACCAGACGAGGCCCGTTACCAGGACTATAGCTGGAATCTCGACTTCAGTTAAGTGACACAGGATCAGCAGCGACAGTCAGGAATCGGAGGCCACTGGCCATATTGGACCAGCCCTAGGAGAAAATCCAGAAAAGGAGCGACAGACTTCGGTTGAGTACCGCAGCATCTCCAGGGCTATACAGGGTTTAGGGCATAAAAGCAAGAAATGCTGGTCTGGCAGCATCTGTGCAGAGAGAAGAAGAGTTAACGTTTCAGGTTAGGGACACTTCTTCAGAATTGGGATTGGGACCACTGCAGGCACTAAACCAAGCCTGGGACCAGGACTATAGCTGCAGAACCAGACCATTGATAAGTGTGGTGGTGTCACTGGGGCCTGTTCGGCGTTGGAGCCATTGCCATTACTGCAGCAGGCCTGGAACCAAGACCATTTCTGGGCATATGAATCCCCGATAAATGTTGTAGGGATGCCAAAAAGCAACCGCCGAGCAGCAGCCACTGACGATGCTACATCAGCCCTCAGAACCAGGTCTATCACTGGAGTCCCAAACAGCAGGTGTGGCGTGTCACCTGGATCAGTGTGGGAGTGGGACCCATTACTGATTCGACACCAGGCCTGGAGGCAGGAACATTGCTGCAGACCTGGACCTCAGCTAAGCATGGCGGGTTCGCTGGGGCCAGTCACTGAACGGCATTACTGATGTTACTGAACCAGGCCTGGGACCAGGCCATCACTGGAGCCGCAGTTACTATGACTTTGCATTGTGATTACCAGAGCCAATCTGGGATAGGCGGCCGCTGCCGGTACTACACCAGGTCTGGGAGCATCCATTTGTCTGGAGACCCAGTACCAGGTAAGGGTGGCGGGGATGGCGGGAAAGACAGGAAGCAGGCCCTATTTCTTGTACTACACCAAGCCAGGGACCAGACCCATCGCTGGATCCCCAGACAAGTAGTGTGGTCAGTCACTGAGGGAGCGGGGCCACAGTCAGTACTACACCAGGACTTGGACCAGGTCAATGGCTGGAGACTCAGATGCCTCTTAAGTATGATGGTGTTCCGTTGACATTCAGGGTGCATTGCGTGTCCTACACCTGATCTGGAACCATAACCATCGCTGGACACCCGGATCTCCAATGATTGCGGCAGGGTCAGCGATCACAGATAGGGAAGGCTAGCCCTTGCCATTAATTAAGAGATGTCCTTCTTTTTCTTTCATTAAATAAAGCTTAGAGTTTAAAACGTACAAGCATTGCAAAACAAATCAAAAATAAATTCCATATTCTACAACAAGCATCGCATTGATTTTTGTAAGAAATTTGACAAGGTCTCACATGGCACACTGATCAGTGAAATGAACGCCTACGGGATTCAGGAGAATGCCGCACGTTGGATCCATAAATGGCTCAGAGATAGGAAACAAAGGCTAGACTTTGACGGTTGTTGTTGATAATGGAAAGCTGATTGCAGTGGCATTCCACAGGGCTCAGTGTTGGGACCTTTGCTGTTTGCGGTATATATTAATGATTTGGAATTAAATGATTGGGAAATTTGCCGATGGCACAAGAATTGGGAGTCGATAGTGGAGAGGATAGTCATAGACTCCTGAAAGATATCAGTGGTTTGGTTGAGTGGGCAGAAAAGTGGCATATGGAATTAAACCCAGATAAGTGTGAGGTAATGCATTTGGGGAGGGCAAATAAAGCAAGAAAATATATAATAAACGTGAGGATATTGAGAGGATTAGAAGAGGTGAGAGACGTTGCAGGTCGCTGATGGTGTAGATAGATCGGTAGATAGAGTGGTGAAGTAGGCGCATGGAATGATTTCCCATGTCTTTGTTACTGGGTGTCAGTGTATGTCTTTGTCACTGGGTGTATGTGTATGTCTTTGTTACTTGGTGTAAGTGTATATCTTTGTTACATGGTGTCAGTGTGTGCCAGTGTTGCTTGGTATCAGTGTATGTCTTTGTTACTTGGTGTAAGTTTGTGTCTTTGTTACTGGGTATCAGTGTCTGTCTTTGTTGCTTGGTATAAGTGTGTGTCTGTGTTGCTGGGTATCAGTGTATGTATTTGTTACTTGGTGTCAGTGTAGGTCTGTGTTACTTGGTGTAAGTGTGTGTCTTTCTTACTTGGTGTAAGTGCATGTCTTTGTTACTTGGTGTCAGTGTATGTCTGTGTAACTTGGTGTAAGTGTGTGTCTTTGTTAGTTGGTGCAAGTGCATATCTTTGTTACTAGGTGTCAGTGTATGTCTGTATTATTTGGTGTAAGTGTATGTATTTGTTACTTGGTGTCGGTGTATGTCTTTGTTACTTGGTGCACTTCTTTGTCTCTGTTACTGGGTATCAGTGTATGTCTTTGTTAGTTGGTGTCTCTGTATGTCTGTGATACTTGGTGTAAGTTTGTGTCTGTGTTACCGGGTATCAGTGTATGTCTTTGTTACTTGGTGTAAGTGTATGTCTTTGTTACTTGGTGTCAGTGTATGTATTTGTTACTTGGTGTAAGTGTGTGTCTTTGTTATTGGGTATCAGTGTATGTCTTTGTTAATTTGTGTCAGTGGATGTCTTTGTTACTTGGTGTCAGTGTGTGTCTTTGTTACTGGGTGTCAGTGTATGTCTTTGTTACTGGGTGTCAGTGTATGTCTTTGTGACTTGGTGTAAGCGTGTGCCTCTGTTACTGGGTATCAGTGTCTGTCTTTGTTACTTGGTGTAAGTGTGTGTCTTTGTTACTGGGTATCAGTGTATGTCTTTGTTACTTGGTGTAAGTTTGTGTCTTTGTTACTTGGTGTCAGTGTATGTATTTGTTACTTGGTGTCAGTGTATGTCTGTGTTACTTGGTGTTAGTGTATGTCTGTGTTACTTGTTGTAAGTGTATGTCTTTCTAACTTGGTGTCAGTGTGTGTCTTTGTTACTTGGTGTAAGTGTGTGTCTTTGTGACTTGGTGTAAGTGTATGTCTTTGTTACTTGATGTCAGTGTATGTCATTGTTACTTGGTGTAAGTGTGTGTCTGTGTCACAGGGTATCAGTGTATGACTTTGTTACTTGGTGTAAGTGTGTGTCTGTGTTACTGGGTATCAGTGTATGTCTTCGTTACTTGGTGTCTGTGTATGTCTTTGTTACTTGGTGTCAGTGTGTGTCTTTGTTACTTGGTGTCAGTGTATGTCTTTGTTACTTGGTGTAAGTGTGTGTCTGTGTTACTGGGGATCAGTGAATGT
Source organism: Heterodontus francisci (assembly GCF_036365525.1). Lineage (NCBI taxonomy): Eukaryota > Metazoa > Chordata > Chondrichthyes > Heterodontiformes > Heterodontidae > Heterodontus > Heterodontus francisci. The sequence goes on along the minus strand of NW_027141655.1, from coordinate 3,762,294 downwards.
CTTTGTTACCTGATGTCAGTGTATGTCTTTGTTACTGGGTATCAGTGTTTGTTTTTGTTACTGGGTGTCAGTGTATGTCTTTGTTACTTGGTGTCCGTGTGTGTCTTTGTTACTGGGTGTCAGTGTATGCCTTTGTTACCTGTTGTCAGTGGATGTCTTTGTTACTTGGTGTCAGTGTATATCTTTGGTACTTGGTGTAAGTGTATGTCTTTGTTACTTGGTGTAAGTGTGTGTCTGTGTTACTGGGTATCAGTGTATGTCATTGTTACTTGGTGTCAGTGTGGGCCTTTGTTACTTGGTGTCATTGTTTGTCTTTGCTACTGGGTGTCAGTGTATGTCCTTGTTACTGGGTGTCAGTGTATGTCTTTGTGACTTGGTGTAAGTGTGTGTCTGTGTTACTGGGTATCAGTGTCTGTCATTGTTACTTGGGGTAAGTGTGTGTCTGTCTTTCTGGTTATCAGTGTATGTCTTTGTTACTTGGTGTCAGTGTATGTCTGTGTTACTTGGTGTAAGTGTGTGTCTTTGTTACTTGGTGTCAGTGTATGTCTCTGTTACTTGGTGTAAGTGTATGTCTTTGTTACTTGGTGTCAGTGTATGTCTTTGTTACACGGTGTAAGTGTGTTTCTGTGTTACTGGGTATCAGTGTATGTCTTTGTTCCTTGGTGTCTGTGTATGTCTGTGATACTTGTTGTAAGTGTGTATCTGTCTGGCTGGGTATCAGTGTATGTCTTTGTTACTTGGAGTCTGTTTGTCTTTGTATATTTGATGTAAGTGTGTGTCTTTGTTACTTGGTGTCAGTGTGTTTCTTTGTTACAGGGTGTCAGTGTGTTTCTTTGTTACTGGGTGTCAGTGTATGTCTGTGTTACTTGGTGTAAGTGTATGTCTTTGTTACTTGGTGTCAGTGCATGTCTTTGTTACTTGGTGTAAATGCATGCCTTTGTTACTTGGTGTAAGTGTATGCCTTTGTTACTTGGTGTCAGTGTATGTCTCTGTTACTTGGTGTAAGTGTATGTCTTCGTTACTTGGTGTCAGTGTATGTCTTTGTTACATGGTGTAATTTTGTTTCTATGTTACTGGGTATCAGTGTATGTCTTTGTTGCTTGGTGTCAGTGTATGTCTTTGTTACTTGGTGTAAGAGTGTGTCTGTGTTACTGGGTATCAGTGTATGTCTGTGTAACTGGGTAACAGTGTATGTCTTTGGTACTTTGTGTAAGTGTGTGTCTGTGTTACTGGGTATCAGTGTATGTCTTTGTTACTTGGTATCAGTGTATGTCTTTTTTACTTGGTGTATGTGTATGTCTTTGTTAATTGGTGTAAGTGCATGTCTTTGTTACTTGGTGTCAGTGTATGTCTTTGTTACATGGTGTAATTGTGTGTCTGTGTTACTGGGTATCAGTGTATGTCTTTGTTAATTGGTGTCGGTGTATGTCTTTGTTACTTGGTGTAAGTGTTTGTCTGTGTTACTGGGTATCAGTGTATGTCTTTGTTACTTGGTGTCTGTGTGTGTCTTTGTTACTGGGTGTCAGTGTATGTCGTTGTTACTTGGTGTCAGTGTATGTCTGTATTACTTGGTGTAAGTGTATGTCTTTGTTAAATGGTGCAAGTGTGTGTCCGTGTTACTTGGTGTAAGTGTCTGTCTGTGTTACTGGGTATCAGTGTATGTCTTTGTTACTTGGTGTCTGTGTGTGTCTTTGTGACTTGGTGTCAGTGTATGTCTCTGTTTCTTGTTATCAGTGTGTGTCTGTGTTACTGGGTATCAGTGTATGTCTTTGTTACTTGGTGTAATTGTCTGTCTTTGTTACTTGGTGGAAGTGTATGTCTTTGTTAATTGGTGTCAGTGTATGTCTTTGTTACTTGGTGTCAGTGTATGTCTGTGTTACTTGGTGTCAGTGTGTGTCTTTTTTACTTGGTGTAAGTGTATGTCTTTGTTACTTGGTGTAAGTGTGTGTCTGTGTTACTTGGTGTAAGTGTGTGTCTGTGTTCCTGGGTATCATTGTATGTCTGTGTTACTGTGTATCAGTGTATGTCTTTGTTACTTGGTGTACGTGTGTGTCTTTGTTATTTGGTGTCCGTGTGTGTCTGTGATACTGGGTGTCAGTGTATGTATTTGTTACTGGGTGTCAGTGTATGTCTTTGTTACTTGGTGTAAGTGCGTGTCTGTGTTACAGGGTATCAGTGTCTGTCTTTGTTACTGGGTGTCAGTGTGTTTCTGTGTTACTGGGTATCAGTGTATGTCTTTGTGACTTGGTATCAGTGTTTGTCATTGTTACTGGGTGTCACTGCGTGTCTGTGTTCCTGGGTATCAGTGTATGTCTTTGTGACTTGGTGTCAGTGTATGTCTTTGTGACTTGGTGTCAGTGTCTGTCTTTGTTACTTGGTGTCAGTGTATGTCTGTGTTACTTGGTGTAAGTGTGTGTCTGTGTTACTGGGTATCAGTGTATGTCTTTGTGACTTGGTGTCAGTGTATGTCTTTGTTACTGGGTGTCAGTGTATATCTTTGTGACTTGGTGTCAGTGTATGTCTTTGTTACTTGGTGTACGTGTGTGTCTGTGTTACTGGGTATCAGTGTATGTCTTTGTTACTTGGTGTCAGTGTATGTCAAAATACTTGGTCTAAGTGTATGTCTTTGTTACTTGGTGTAAGTGTGTGTCTTTGTTACTTGGTGTAAGTGTATGTCTTTGTTCCTTGCTGTCAGTGCATGTCTATGTTACTTGGTGTCAATGTGTGTCTGTGTTACTGGGTATCAGTGTATGTCTTTGTGACTTGGTATCAGTGTATGTCTTTGTTACTGGGTGTCAGTGTGTGTCTGTGTTACTGGGTATCAGTGTATGTCTTTGTGACTTGGTAGCAGTGTATGTCTTTGTTAATGGGTGTCAGTATGTTTCTGTGTTACTGGGTATCAGTGTATGTCTTTGTGACTTGGTATCAGTGTTTGTCATTGTTACTGGGTGTCAGTGTGTGTCTGTGTTCCTGGGTATCAGTGTATGTCTTTGTGACTTGGTGTCAGTGTATGTCTTTGTTACTGGGTGTCAGTGTGTGTCTTTGTGACTTGGTGTCAGTTCATGTCTTTGTTACTTGATGTAAGTGTGTGTCTGTGAAACTGGGTATCAGAGTATGTCTTTGTTACTTGGTGTCAGTGTATGTCTGTGTTACTTGGTGTAAGTGTGTGTCTGTGTATCAGTGTATGTCTTTGTGACTTGGTGTCAGTGTATGTCTTTGTGACTTGGTGTCAGTGTATGTCTTTGTTACTTGGTGTAAGTGCGTGTCTGTGTTACAGGGTATCAGTGTCTGTCTTTGTTACTGGGTTTCAGTGTGTTTCTGTGTTACTGGGTATCAGTGTATGTCTTTGTGACTTGGTATCAGTGTTTGTCATTGTTACTGGGTGTCACTGTGTGTCTGTGTTCCTGGGTATCAGTGTATGTCTTTGTGACTTGGTGTCAGTGTATGTCTTTGTGACTTGGTGTCAGTGTATGTCTGTGTTACTTGGTGTAAGTGTGTGTCTGTGTTACTGGGTATCAGTGTATGTCTTTGTGACTTGGTGTCAGTGTCTGTCTTTGTTACTTGGTGTCAGTGTATGTCTGTGTTACTTGGTGTAAGTGTGTGTCTGTGTTACTGGGTATCAGTGTATGTCTTTGTGACTTGGTGTCAGTGTATGTCTTTGTTACTGGGTGTCAGTGTATGTCTTTGTGACTTGGTGTCAGTGTATGTCTTTGTTACTTGGTGTAAGTGTGTGTCTGTGTTACTGGATATCAGTGTATGTCTTTGTTACTTGGTGTCAGTGTATGTCAAAATACTTGGTCTAAGTGTATGTCTTTGTTACTTGGTGTAAGTGTGTGTCTTTGTTACTTGGTGTAAGTGTATGTCTTTGTTCCTTGCTGTCAGTGCATGTCTTTGTTACTTGGTGTCAATGTGTGTCTGTGTTACTGGGTATCAGTGTATGTCTTTGTGACTTGGTATCAGTGTATGTCTTTGTTACTGGGTGTCAGTGTGTGTCTGTGTTACTGGGTATCAGTGTATGTCTTTGTGACTTGGTAGCAGTGTATGTCTTTGTTACTGGGTGTCAGTATGTTTCTGTGTTACTGGGTATCAGTGTATGTCTTTGTGACTTGGTATCAGTGTTTGTCATTGTTACTGGGTGTCAGTGTGTGTCTGTGTTCCTGGGTATCAGTGTATGTCTTTGTGACTTGGTGTCAGTGTATGTCTTTGTTACTGGGTGTCAGTGTGTGTCTTTGTGACTTGGTGTCATTTCATGTCTTTGTTACTTGATGTAAGTGTGTGTCTGTGAAACTGGGTATCAGAGTATGTCTTTGTTACTTGGTGTCAGTGTATGTCTGTGTTACTTGGTGTAAGTGTGTGTCTGTGTATCAGTGTATGTCTTTGTGACTTGGTGTCAGTGTATGTCTTTGTTACTGGGTGTCAGTGTATGTCTTTGTGACTTGGTGTCAGTGTATGTCTGTGTTACTGGGGGTCAGTGTGTGTCTGTGTTACTGGGTATCCGTGTATGTCTTTGTTACTTGGTGTCAGTGTATGTCTGTGTTACTTGGTGTAAGTGTATGTCTTTGTTACTTGGTGTAAGTGTGTGTCTGTGTTACTTGGTGTAAGTGTGTGTCTGTGTTCCTGGGTATCATTGTATGTCTTTGTTATTTGGTGTCAGTGTATGTCTGTGTTACTTGGTGTAATTGTGTGTCTTTGTTACTTGATGTCCGTGTGTGTCTGTGTTACTGGGTGTCAGTGTATCTCTTTGTTACTGGGTGTCAGTGGATTCCTTTGTTAATTGGTGTAAGTGTGTGTCTGTGTTACTGGGTGTCAGTGTGTGTCTTAGTGACTTGGTGTCAGTGTATGTCTCTGTTTCTTCGTGCAAGTGTGTGTCTGTGTTACTGGGTATCAGTGTATGTCTTTGTTACTTGGTGTCAGTGTATGTCTGTGTTACTTGGTGTAAGTGTATGTCTTTGTTACTTGGTGTAATTGTCTGTCTTTGTTACTTGGAGTAAGTGTATGTCTTTGTTACTTGGTGTCAGTGTATGTCTGTGTTACTTGGTGTAAGTGTGTGTCTTTTTTACTTGGTGTAATTGTATGTCTTTGTTACTTGGTGTCAGTGTATGTCTGTGTTACTTGGTGTAAGTGTATGTCTTTGTTACTTGGTGTAAGTGTGTGTCTGTGTTACTTGGTGTAAGTGTGTGTCTGTGTTCCTGCGTATCATTGTATGTCTTTGTTTCTTGGTGTCAGTGTATGTCTGTGTTACTTTGTGTAAGTGTGTGTCTGTGTTACTGGGTGTCAGTGTCTTTCTGTGTTACTTGGTGTAAGTGTGTGTCTTTGTTACTTGGTGTCCGTGTGTGTCTGTGTTACTGGGTGTCAGTGGATGTCTTTGTTACTTGGTGCCAGTGTATATCTGTGTTATTTGGTGTAAGTGTGTGTCTTTGTTACTTGGTGTAATTGTATGTCTTAGTTACTTGGTGTCAGTGTATGTCTGTGTTACTTGGTGTAAGCGTGTGTCTGTTTTACTTGGTGTAATTGTGAGTATGTGTTCCTGGGTATCAGTGTATGACTTTGTTACTTGGTGTCAGTGTATGTCTTTGTTACTTGGTGTCAGTGTATGTCTGTGTTACTTGTTGTCAGTGTATGTCTTTGTTACTTGGTGTAAGTGTGTGTCTGTTTTACTGGGTATCAGTGTATGTCATTGTTACATGGTGTCAGTGTGGGAGTTTGTTACTTGGTGTCATTGTTTGTCTTTGCTCCTGGGTGTCACTGTATGTCCTTGTTACTGGGTGTCAGTGTATGTCTTTGTGACTTGGTGTAAGTGTGTGTCTGTGTTACTGGTTATCAGTGTATGTCTTTGTTACTTGGTGTCAGTGTATGCCTGTGTTACTTGGTGTAAGTGTGTGTCTTTGTTACTTGGTGTCATTGTATGTCTGTGTTACTTGGTGTAAGTGTATGTCTTTGTTACTTGGTGTCAGTGTATGTCTTCGTTACAAGGTGTAAGTGTGTTTCTGTGTTACTGGGTATCAGTGTATGTCTTTGTTCCTTGGTGTCTGTGTATGTCTGTGATACTTGTTGTAAGTGTGTTTCTGTGTGGCTGGGTATCAGTGTATGTCTTTGTTACTTGGTGTACGTGTGTGTCTGCGTTACTGGGTATCAGTGTATGTCTTTGTTACTTGGAGTCTGTATGTCTTTGTATATTTGATGTAAGTGTGTGTCTTTGTTACTTGGTGTCAGTGTGTTTCTTTGTTACAGGGTGTCAGTGTGTTTCTTTGTTACTGGGTGTCATTGTATGTCTGTGTTACTTGGTGTAAGCGTGTGTCTGTTTTACTTGGTGTAATTGTGAGTATGTGTTCCTGGGTATCAGTGTGTGACTTTGTTACTTGGTGTCAGTGTATGTCTTTGTTACTTGGTGTAATTGTATGTCTTTGTTACTTGGTGTCAGTGTATGTCTGTGTTACTTGGTGTCAGTGTATGTCTTTGTTACTTGGTGTAAGTGTGTGTCTGTGTTACTGTGTATCAGTGTATGTCATTGTTACATGGTGTCAGTGTGGGCCTTTGTTACTTGGTGTCATTGTTTGTCTTTGCTCCTGGGTGTCAGTGTATGTCCTTGTTACTGGGTGTCAGTGTATGTCTTTGTGACTTGGTGTAAGTGTGTGTCTGTGTTACTGGGTATCAGTGTCTGTCATTGTTACTTGGGGTAAGTGTGTGTCTGTCTTACTGGTTATCAGTGTATGTCTTTGTTACTTGGTGTCAGTGTATGCCTGTGTTACTTGGTGTAAGTGTGTGTCTTTGTTACTTGGTGTCAGTGTATGTCTGTGTTACTTGGTGTAAGTGTATGTCTTTGTTACTTGGTGTCAGTGTATGTCTTCGTTACAAGGTGTAAGTGTGTTTCTGTGTTACTGGGTATCAGTGTATGTCTTTGTTCCTTGGTGTCTGTGTATGTCTGTGATACTTGTTGTAAGTGTGTATCTGTGTGGCTGGGTATCAGTGTATGTCTTTGTTAATTGGTGTACGTGTGTGTCTGCGTTACTGGGTATCAGTGTGTGTCTTTGTTACTTGGTGTCAGTGTGTTTCTTTGTTACAGGGTGTCAGTGTGTTTCTTTGTTACTGGGTGTCAGTGTATGTCTTTGTGACTTGGTGTTAGTATGTGTCTGTGTTACTGGGTATCAGTGCATGTCTTTGTTACTGGGTACCAGTGTCTGTCTTTGTTACTTGGTGTCAGTGTGTGTCTGTGTTACTTTGTGTAAGTGTATGTCTTTGTTACTTGGTGTCAGTGCATATCTTTGTTACTTGGTGTAAGTGTACGTCTTTGTTACTTGGTGTAAGTGTACGTCTTTGTTACTTGGTGTAAATGCATGCCTTTGTTACTTGGTGTAAGTGTATGCCTTTGTTACTTGGTGTCAGTGTATGTATCTGTTACTTGGTGTAAGTGTATGTCTTTGTTACTTGGTGTCAGTGTATGTCTTTGTTACATGGTGTAAGTGTGTTTCTGTGTTACTGGGTATCAGTGTATGTCTTTGTTACTTTGTGTCTGTGTATGTCTGTGATACTTGTTGCAAGTGTGTATCTGTGTGGCTGGGTATCAGTGTATGTCTTTGTTACTTGGTGTAAGTGTGTTTCTATGTTACTGGGTATCAGTGTATGTCTGTGTTACTTGGTGTAAGTGTATGTCTTTGTTAATTGGTGTCAGTGTATTTCTTTGTTACTTGGTGTAAGTTTGTGTCTGTGTTACAGGGTATCAGTGTATGTCTTTGTTACTTGGTGTCTGTGTGTGTCTTTGTTACTGGGTGTCAGTGTATGTCGTTGTTACTTGGTGTCAGTGTATGTCTGTGTTACTTGGTGTAAGTGTATGTCTTTGTTAGTTGGTGTAAGTGAGTGTCTGTGTTACTTGGTGTAAGTGTGTGTCTGTGTTCCTGGGTATCATTGTATGTCTTTGTTACTTGGTGTCAGTGTATGTCTGTGTTACTTGGTGTAAGTGTGTGTCTGTGTTACTGGGTGTAAGTGTATGTCTTTGTTATTTGGTGTAAGTGTGTGTCTTTGTTACTTGGTGTAATTGTCTGTATGTGTTCCTGGGTATCAGTGTATGTCTTTGTTACTTGGTGTCATTGTATGTCTGTGTTACTTGGTGTAAGTGTGTGTCTGTGTTAATGGGTGTCAGTGTATGTCTTTGTTACTGGGTGTCAGTGTATGTCTTTGTTACTTTGTGTAAGTGTGTGTCTGTGTTACTGGGTATCAGTGTCTGTCTTTGTTATTTGGTGTAAGTGTGAGTCTGTGTTTCTGGGTATCAGTGCATGCCTTTGTTACTTGGTGTCAGTGTATGTCTGTGTTACTTGGTGTAAGTGTGTGTCTGTGTTACTGGGTGTCAGTGTATGTCTTTGTGACTTGGTGCCAGTGTATATCTGTGTTATTTGGTGTAAGTGTGTGTCTTTGTTACTTGGTGTAATTGTATGTCTTTGTTACTTGGTTTCAGTGTATGTCTGTGTTACTTGGTGTAAGTGTGTGTCTGTTTTACTTGGTGTAATTGTCTGTATGTGTTCCTGGGTATCAGTGTATGTCTTTGTTACTTGGTTTCATTGTATGTCTGTGTTACTTGGTGTAAGTGTGTGTCTGTGTTACTTGGTGTAAGTGTGTGTCTTTGTTACTTGGTGTCCGTGTGTGTCTGTGTTACTGGGTGTCAGTGCATGTCTTTGTTACTTGGTGCCAGTGTATATCTGTGTTATTTGGTGTAAGTGTGTGTCTTTGATACTTGGTGTAATTGTATGTCTTTGTTACTTGGTGTCAGTGTATGTCTGTGTTACTTGGTGTAAGTGTGTGTCTGTTTTACTTGGTGTAATTGTCTGTATGTGTTCCTGGGTATCAGTGTATGTCTTTGTTACTTGGTGTCATTGTATGTCTGTGTTACTTGGTGTAAGTGTGTGTCTGTGTTAATGGGTGTCAGTGTATGTCTATGTTACTGGGTGTCAGTGTATGTCTTTGTTACTTTGTGTAAGTGTGTGTCTGTGTTACTGGGTATCAGTGTCTGTCTTTGTTACTTGGTGTAAGTGTGAGTCTGTGTTACTGGGTATCAGTGTATGTCTTTGTTACTTGGTGTCAGTGTATGTCTGTGTTACTTGGTGTAAGTGTGTGTCTGTGTTACTGGGTATCAGTGTATGTCTTTGCGACTTGGTGTCAGTGTATGTCTTTGTTACTGGGTGTCAGTGTGTGTCTTTGTGACTTGGTGTCAGTGTATGTCTCTGTTTCTTGGTGTAAGTGTGTGTCTGTGTTACTGGGTATCAGTGTATGTCTTTGTGACTTGGTGTCAGTGTATGTCAAAATACTTGGTGTAAGTGTATGTTTTCGTTACTTGGTGTAATTGTCTGTCTTTGTTACTTGGTGTAAGTGTGTGTCTTTGTTACTTGGCGTCAGTGTATGTCTTTGTTACTTGGTGTCAGTGTATGTCTGTGTTACTTGGTGTAAGTGTGTGTCTTTTTTACTTGGTGTAAGTGTATGTCTTTGTTACTTGGTGTCAGTGTATGTCTGTGTTACTTGGTGTAAGTGTATGTCTTTGTTACTTGGTGTAAGTGTGTGTCTGTGTTACTTGGTGTAAGTGTGTGTCTGTGTTCCTGGGTATCAGTGTATGTCTGTGTTACTGTCTATCAGTGTATGTCTTTGTTACTTGGTGTAAGTGTGTGTCTTTGTTACTTGGTGTCCGTGTGTGTCTGTGATACTGGGTGTCAGTGTATGTCTTTGTTACTGGGTGTCAGTGTATGTCTTTGTTACTTGGTGTAAGTGTGTGTCTGTGTTCCTGGGTATCAGTGTCTGTCTTTGTTACTTGGTGTCAATGTATGTCTGTGTCACTTGGTGTAAGTGTGTATCTGTGTTACTGGGTATCAGTGCATGTCTTTGTGACTTTGTGTCAGTTTCTGTCTTTGTGACTTGGTGTCAGTGTATGTCTTTGTTACTGGGTGTCAGTGTATGTCTTTGTGACTTGGTGTCAGTGTATGTCTTTGTTACTTGGTGTAAGTGTGTGTCTGTGTTACTGGTTATCAGTGTATGTCTTTGTGACTTGGTATCAGTGTATGTCTTTGTTACTGGGTGTCAGAGTTTGTCTGTGTTACTTGGTGTAAGTGTGTGTCTTTGTTACTTGGTGTAAGTGTATGTCTTTGTTAATTGGTGTCAGTGCATGTCTTTGTTACTTGGTGTCAGTGTGTGTCTGTGTTACTGGGTATCAGTGTATGTCTTTGTGACTTGGTATCAGTGTATGTCTTTGTTACTGGGTGTCAGTGTGTGTCTGTGTTACTGGGTATCGGTGTATGTCTTTGTGACTTGGTAGCAGAGTATGTCTTAGTTACTGGGTGTCAGTGTGTTTCTGTGTTACTGGGTATCAGTGTATGTCTTTGTGACTTGGTGTCAATGTATGTCTGTGTTACTTGGTGTAAGTGTGTGTCTGTGTTACTGGGTATCAGTGTATGTCTTTATGACTTGGTGTCAGTGTCTGTCTTTGTTACTTGGTGTCAGTGTATGTCTGTGTTACTTGGTGTAAGTGTGTGTCTGTGTTACTGGGTATCAGTGTATGTCTTTGTGACTTGGTGTCAGTGTATGCCTTTGTTACTGGGTGTCAGTGTATGTCTTTGTGACTTGGTGTCAGTGTATGTCTTTGTTACTTGGTGTAAGTGTGTGTCTGTGTTACTGGGTATCAGTGTATGTCTTTGTTACTTGGTGTCAGTGTATGTCAAAATACTTGGTCTAAGTGTATGTTTTTGTTACTTGGTGTCATTGTCTGTCTTTGTTACTTGGTGTAAGTGTATGTCTGTGTTACTTGGTGTCAGTGTATGTCTTTGTTACTGGGTGTCAGTGTATGTCTGTGTTACTTGGTGTAAGTGTGTGTCTTTCTTACTTGGTGTAAGTGTATGTCTTTGTTACTTGGTGTCAGTGCATGTCTTTGTTACTTGTTGTCAGTGTGTGTCTGTGTTACTGGGTATCAGTGTATGTCTTTGTGACTTGGTATCAGTGTATGTCTTTGTTACTGGGTGTCAGTGTGTGTCTGTGTTCCTGGGTATCATTGTATGTCTTTGTTACCTGGTGTCAGTGTATGTCTGTGTTACCTGGTGTCAGTGTATGTCTGTGTTACTTGGTGGAAGTGTGTGTCTTTGTTACTTGGTGTCCGTGTGTGTCTGTGATACTGGGTGTCAGTGTATGTCTGCGTTACTTGGTGTAAGTGTGTGTCTTTGTTACTTGGTGTAAGTGTATGTCTTTGTTACTTGGTGTCAGTGCATGTCTTTGTTACTTGGTGTCAGTGTGTGTCTGTGTTACTGGGTATCAGTGTATGTCTTTGTGACTTGGTATCAGTGTATGTCTTTGTTACTGGGTGTCAGTGTGTGTCTGTGTTCCTGGGTATCATTGTATGTCTTTGTTACCTGGTGTCAGTGCATGTCTGTGTTACTTGGTGTAAGTGTGTGTCTTTGTTACTTGGTGTCCGTGTGTGTCTGTGATACTGGGTGTCATTGTATGTCTTTGTTACTGGGTGTCAGTGTATGTCTTTGTTACTTGGTGTAAGTGTGTGTCTGTGTTACTGGGTATCAGTGTCTGCCTTTGTTACTTGGTGTCAGTGTATGTCTGTGTTACTTGGTGTAAGTGTGTGTCTGTGTTACTTTGTGTAATTGTATGTCTTTGTTACTTGGTGTCAGTGCATGTCTTTGTTACTTTGTGTCAGTGTGTGTCTGTGTTACTGGGTATCAGTGTATGTCTTTGTTACTTGGTGTCAATGTATGTCAAAATATTGGGTGTAAGTGCATGTCTTTTTTACTTGGTGTATTTGTCTGTCTTTGTTACTTGGTGTAAGTGTATGTCTTTGTGACTTGGTAGCAGTGTATGTCTTTGTTACTGGGTGTCAGTATGTTTCTGTGTTACTGTGTATCAGTGTATGTCTTTGTGACTTGGTGTCATTGTCTGTCTTTGTTACTTGGTGTAAGTGTATGTCTTTGTTACTTGGTGTCAGTGTATGTCTTTGTTACTGGGTGTCAGTGTATGTCTGTGTTACTTGGTGTAAGTGTGTGTCTGTGTTACTGGGTATCAGTGTATGTCTTTGTGACTTGGTGTCAGTGTATGCCTTTGTTACTGGGTGTCAGTGTATGTCTTTGTGACTTGGTGTCAGTGTATGTCTTTGTTACTTGGTGTAAGTGTGTGTCTGTGTTACTGGGTATCAGTGTATGTCTTTGTTACTTGGTGTCAGTGTATGTCAAAATACTTGGTCTAAGTGTATGTTTTTGTTACTTGGTGTCATTGTCTGTCTTTGTTACTTGGTGTAAGTGTATGTCTGTGTTACTTGGTGTCAGTGTATGTCTTTGTTACTGGGTGTCAGTGTATGTCTGTGTTACTTGGTGTAAGTGTGTGTCTTTCTTACTTGGTGTAAGTGTATGTCTTTGTTACTTGGTGTCAGTGCATGTCTTTGTTACTTGTTGTCAGTGTGTGTCTGTGTTACTGGGTATCAGTGTATGTCTTTGTGACTTGGTATCAGTGTATGTCTTTGTTACTGGGTGTCAGTGTGTGTCTGTGTTCCTGGGTATCATTGTATGTCTTTGTTACCTGGTGTCAGTGTATGTCTGTGTTACCTGGTGTCAGTGTATGTCTGTGTTACTTGGTGGAAGTGTGTGTCTTTGTTACTTGGTGTCCGTGTGTGTCTGTGATACTGGGTGTCAGTGTATGTCTGCGTTACTTGGTGTAAGTGTGTGTCTTTGTTACTTGGTGTAAGTGTATGTCTTTGTTACTTGGTGTCAGTGCATGTCTTTGTTACTTGGTGTCAGTGTGTGTCTGTGTTACTGGGTATCAGTGTATGTCTTTGTGACTTGGTATCAGTGTATGTCTTTGTTACTGGGTGTCAGTGTGTGTCTGTGTTCCTGGGTATCATTGTATGTCTTTGTTACCTGGTGTCAGTGCATGTCTGTGTTACTTGGTGTAAGTGTGTGTCTTTGTTACTTGGTGTCCGTGTGTGTCTGTGATACTGGGTGTCATTGTATGTCTTTGTTACTGGGTGTCAGTGTATGTCTTTGTTACTTGGTGTAAGTGTGTGTCTGTGTTACTGGGTATCAGTGTCTGCCTTTGTTACTTGGTGTCAGTGTATGTCTGTGTTACTTGGTGTAAGTGTGTGTCTGTGTTACTTTGTGTAATTGTATGTCTTTGTTACTTGGTGTCAGTGCATGTCTTTGTTACTTTGTGTCAGTGTGTGTCTGTGTTACTGGGTATCAGTGTATGTCTTTGTTACTTGGTGTCAATGTCTGTCAAAATATTGGGTGTAAGTGCATGTCTTTTTTACTTGGTGTATTTGTCTGTCTTTGTTACTTGGTGTAAGTGTATGTCTTTGTGACTTGGTAGCAGTGTATGTCTTTGTTACTGGGTGTCAGTATGTTTCTGTGTTACTGTGTATCAGTGTATGTCTTTGTGACTTGGTGTCATTGTCTGTCTTTGTTACTTGGTGTAAGTGTATGTCTTTGTTACTTGGTGTCAGTGTATGTCTTTGTTACTGGGTGTCAGTGTATGTCTGTGTTACTTGGTGTAAGTGTGTGTCTTTGTTACTTGGTGTAAGTGTATGTCTTTGTTACTTGGTGTCAGTGCATGTCTTTGTTACTTGGTGTCAGTGTGTGTCTGTGTTACTGGTTATCAGTGTATGTCTTTGTGACTTGGTATCAGTGTATGTCTTTGTTACTGGGTGTCAGTGTGTGTCTGTGTTCCTGGGTATCATTGTATGTCTTTGTTACCTGGTTTCAGTGCATGTCTGTGTTACTTGGTGTAAGTGTGTGTCTTTGTTACTTGGTGTCCGTGTGTGTCTGTGATACTGGGTGTCAGTGTATGTCTTTGTTACTGGGTGTCAGTGTATGTCTTTGTTACTTGGTGTAAGTGTGTGTCTGTGTTACTGGGTATCAGTGTCTGCCTTTGTTACTTGGTGTCAGTGTATGTCTGTGTTACTTGGTGTAAGTGTGTGTCTGTGTTACTGGGTATCAGAGTATGTCTTTGTGACTTGGTGTCAGTGTCTGTCTTTGTGACTTGGTGTCAGGGTATGTCTTTGTTAATGGGTGTCAGTGTATGTCTTTGTGACTTGGTGTCAGTGTATGTCTTTTTTACTCTGTGTAAGTGTGTGTCTGTGTTACTGGGTATCAGTGTATGTCTTTGTTACTTGGTGTCAGTGTATGTCAAAATACTTGGTCTAAGTATATGTCTTTGTTACTTGGTGTCATTGTCTGTCTTTGTTACTTGGTGTAAGTGTATGTCTTTGTTACTTGGTGTCACTGTATGTCTTTGTTACGGGTGTCAGTGTATGTCTGTGTTACTTGGTGTAAGTGTTTGTCTTTGATACTTGGTGTAAGTGTATGTCTTTGTTACTTGGTATCAGTGCATGTCTTTGTTACTTGGTGTCAGTGTGTGTCTGTGTTACTGGGTATCAGTGTATGTCTTTGTGACTTGGTATCAGTGTATGTCTTTGATACTGGGTGTCAGTGTGTGTCAGTGTGTGTCTTTGTTACTGGGTATCAGTGTATGTCTTTGTGACTTGGTAGCAGTGTATGTCTTTGTTACTGGGTGTCAGTATGTTTCTTGGTTACTGTGTATCAGTGTATGTCTTTGTGACTTGGTGTCAGTGAATGTCTTTGTTACTGGGTGTCAGTGTATGTCTTTGTGACTTGGTGTCAGTGTATGTCTGTGTTACTGGGGGTCAGTGTGTGTCTGTGTTACTGGGTATCAGTGTATGTCTTTGTTACTTGATGTCAGTGTATGTCTGTGTTACTTGGTGTAAGTGTATGTCTTTGTTACTTTGTTTAAGTGTGTCTCTGTGTTACTTGGTGTAAGTGTGTGTCTGTGTTCCTGGGTATCATTGTATGTCTTTGTTACTTGATGTCCGTGTGTGTCTGTGTTACTGGGTGTCAGTGTATGTCTTTGTTACTGGGTGTCAGTGGATGCCTTTGTTACTTTGTGTAAGTGTGTGTCTGTGTTACTGGGTGTCAGTGTGTGTCTTTGTGACTTGGTGTCAGTGTATGTCTCTGTTTCTTGGTGTAAGTGTGTGTCTCTGTTACTGGGTATCAGTGTATGTCTTTGTTACTTGGTGTCAGTGTATGCCTTTGTTACTTGGTGTAAGTGTATGTCTTTGTTACTTGGTGTCAGTGTATGTCTTTGTTACTTGGTGTCAGTGTATGTCTGTGTTACTTGGTGTAAGTGTGTGTCTTTTTGACTTGGTGTAAGTGTATGTCTTTATTACTTGGTGTCAGTGTATGTCTGTGTTACTTGGTGTAAGTGTATGACTTTGTTACTTGGTGTAAGTGTGTGTCTGTGTTACTTGGTGTAAGTGTGTGTCTGTGTTCCTGGGAATCATTGTATGTCTTTGTTACCTGGTGTCAGTGTATGTCTGTGCTACTTGGTGTAAGTGTGTGTCTTTGTTACTTGGTGTCCGTGTGTGTCTGTGATACTGGGTGTCAGTGTGTGTCTGTGTTACTGGTTATCAGTGTATGTCTTTGTGACTTGGTATCATTGTATGTCTTTGTTACTGGGTGTCAGTGTGTGCCTGTGTTACTGGGTATCAGTGTATGTCTTTGTGACTTGGTAGCAGTGCATGTCTTTGTTACTGGGTGTCAGTGTGTTTTTGTGTTACTGGGTGTCAGTGTATGTCTTTGTGACTTGGTGTCAGTGTATGTCTTTGTAACTGGGTGTCAGTGTGTGTCTTTGTTACTTGGTGTCAGTGTATGTCTGTGTTACTTGGTGTAAGTGTGTGTCTGTGTATCAGTGTATTTCTTTGTGAGTTGGTGTCAGTGTATGTCTTTGTTACTGGGTGTCAGTGTATGTCTTTGTGACTTGGTGTCAGTGTATGTCTGTGTTACTGGGGGTCAGTGTGTGTCTGTGTTACTGGGTATCAGTGTATGTCATTGTTACCTGGTGTAAGTGTATGTCTTTGTTACTTGGTGTAAGTGTGTGTCTTTGTTACTTGGTGTAAGTGTGTGTCTGTGTTCCTGGGTATCATTGTATGTCTTTGTTACTTGGTGTCAGTGTATGTCTGTGTTACTTGGTGTAAGTGTGTGTCTTTGTTACTTGATGTCCGTGTGTGTCTGTGTTACTGGGTGTCAGTGTATGTCTTTGTTACTTGGTGTCAGTGGATGCCTTTGTTACTTGGTGTAAGTGTGTGTCTGTGTTACTGGGTATCAGTGTCTGTCTTTGTTACTTGGTGTAAGGGGGTGTCTGTCTTACTGGGTATCAGTGTATGTCTTTGTTACTTGGTGTCAGTGTATGTCTGTGTTACTTGGTGCAAGACTGTGTCTGTGTTATTGGGTATCAGAGTATGTCTTTGTGACTTGGTGTCAGTGTATGACTTTGTTACAGGGTGTAAGTGGGTGTCTGTGTTACTGGGTATCAGTGTATGTCTTTGTTACTTGGTGTCAGTATATGTCTGTGTTACTTGGTGCAAGACTGTGTCTGTGTTATTGGGTATCAGAGTATGTCTTTGTGACTTGGTGTCAGTGTATGACTTTGTTACAGGTTGTCAGTGTGTGTCTGTGTTACTGGGTATCAGTGTATGTCTTTGTTACTTGGTGTCAATGTATGTCAAAATATTGGGTGTAAGCGATTGTCTTTGTTACTTGGTGTATTTGTCTGTCTTTGTTACTTGGTGTAAGTGTATGTCTTTGTTACTTGGTGTCAGTGTATGTCTTTGTTACTTGGTGTCAGTGTATGTCTGTGCTACTTGGTGTAAGTGTGTGTCTTTGTTACTTTGTGTAATTGTATGTCTTTGTTACTTGGAGTCAGTGCATGTCTTTGTTACTTTGTGTCAGTGTGTGTCTGTGTTACTGGGTATCAGTGTATGTCTTTGTTACTTGGTGTCAATGTATGTCAAAATATTGGGTGTAAGTGTATGTCTTTGTTACTTGGTGTATTTGTCTGTCTTTGTTACTGGGTGTCAGTGTATGTCTTTGTTACTTGGTGTAAGTGTGTGTCTGTGTTACTGGGTATCAGTGTCTGCCTTTGTTACTTGGTGTCAGTGTATGTCTGTGTTACTTGGTGTAAGTGTGTGTCTGTGTTACTGGGTATCAGAGTATGTCTTTGTGACTTGGTGTCAGTGTCTGTCTTTGTGACTTGGTGTCAGTGTATGTCTTTGTTAATGGGTGTCAGTGTATGTCTTTGTGACTTGGTGTCAGTGTATGTCTTTGTTACTTGGTGTAAGTGTATGTCTTTGTTACTTGGTGTCAGTGTATGTCTTTGTTACTTGGTGTCAGTGTATGTCTGTGCTACTTGGTGTAAGTGTGTGTCTTTGTTACTTTGTGTAATTGTATGTCTTTGTTACTTGGAGTCAGTGCATGTCTTTGTTACTTTGTGTCAGTGTGTGTCTGTGTTACTGGGTATCACTGTATGTCTTTGTTACTTGGTGTCAATGTATGTCAAAATATTGGGTGTAAGTGTATGTCTTTGTTACTTGGTGTATTTGTCTGTCTTTGTTACTTGGTGTAAGTGTATGTCTTTGTGACTTGGTAGCAGTGTATGTCTTTGTTACTGGGTGTCAGTATGTTTCTGTGTTACTGTGTATCAGTGTATGTCTTTGTGACTTGGTGTCATTGTCTGTCTTTGTTACTTGGTGTAAGTGTATGTCTTTGTTACTTGGTGTCAGTGTATGTCTTTGTTACTGGGTGTCAGTGTATGTCTGTGTTACTTGGTGTAAATGTGTGTCTTTGTTACTTGGTGTAAGTGTATGTCTTTGTTACTTGGTGTCAGTGCATGTCTTTGTTACTTGGTGTCAGTGTGTGTCTGTGTTACTTGGTATCAGTGTATGTCTTTGTGACTTGGTATCAGTGTATGTCTTTGTTACTGGGTGTCAGTGTGTGTCTGTGTTCCTGGGTATCATTGTATGTCTTTGTTACCTGGTGTCAGTGCATGTCTGTGTTACTTGGTGTAAGTGTGTGTCTTTGTTACTTGGTGTCCGTGTGTGTCTGTGATACTGGGTGTCAGTGTATGTCTTTGTTACTGGGTGTCAGTGTATGTCTTTGTTACTTGGTGTAAGTGTGTGTCTGTGTTACTGGGTATCAGTGTCTGCCTTTGTTACTTGGTGTCAGTGTATGTCTGTGTTACTTGGTGTAAGTGTGTGTCTGTGTTACTGGGTATCAGAGTATGTCTTTGTGACTTGGTGTCAGTGTCTGTCTTTGTGACTTGGTGTCAGTGTATGTCTTTGTTAATGGGTGTCAGTGTATGTCTTTGTGACTTGGTGTCAGTGTATGTCTTTGTTACTTGGTGTAAGTGTGTGTCTGTGTTACTGGGTATCAGTGTATGTCTTTGTTACTTGGTGTCAGTGTATGTCAAAATACTTGGTCTAAGTATATGTCTTTGTTACTTGGTGTCATTGTCTGTCTTTGTTACTTGGTGTAAGTGTATGTCTTTGTTACTTGGTGTCACTGTATGTCTTTGTTACGGGTGTCAGTGTATGTCTGTGTTACTTGGTGTAAGTGGATTCCTTTGTTACTTGGTGTCAGTGTATGTCTGTGTTACTTGGTGTAAGTGTGTGTCTGTGTTACTGGGTGTCAGTGTATGTCTTTGTGACTTGGTGCCAGTGTATATCTGTGTTATTTGGTGTAAGTGTGTGTCTTTGTTACTTGGTGTAATTGTATGTCTTTGTTACTTGGTTTCAGTGTATGTCTGTGTTACTTGGTGTAAGTGTGTGTCTGTTTTACTTGGTGTAATTGTCTGTATGTGTTCCTGGGTATCAGTGTATGTCTTTGTTACTTGGTTTCATTGTATGTCTGTGTTACTTGGTGTAAGTGTGTGTCTGTGTTACTTGGTGTAAGTGTGTGTCTTTGTTACTTGGTGTCCGTGTGTGTCTGTGTTACTGGGTGTAAGTGCATGTCTTTGTTACTTGGTGCCAGTGTATATCTGTGTTATTTGGTGTAAGTGTGTGTCTTTGTTACTTGGTGTAATTGTATGTCTTTGTTACTTGGTGTCAGTGTATGTCTGTGTTACTTGGTGTAAGTGTGTGTCTGTTTTACTTGGTGTAATTGTCTGTATGTGTTCCTGGGTATCAGTGTATGTCTTTGTTACTTGGTGTCATTGTATGTCTGTGTTACTTGGTGTAAGTGTGTGTCTGTGTTAATGGGTGTCAGTGTATGTCTTTGTTACTGGGTGTCAGTGTATGTCTTTGTTACTTTGTGTAAGTGTGTGTCTGTGTTACTGGGTATCAGTGTCTGTCTTTGTTACTTGGTGTAAGTGTGAGTCTGTGTTACTGGGTATCAGTGTATGTCTTTGTTACTTGGTGTCAGTGTATGTCTGTGTTACTTGGTGTAAGTGTGTGTCTGTGTTACTGGGTATCAGTGTATGTCTTTGCGACTTGGTGTCAGTGTATGTCTTTGTTACTGGGTGTCAGTGTGTGTCTGTGTTCCTGGGTATCATTGTATGTCTTTGTTACCTGGTGTCAGTGCATGTCTGTGTTACTTGGTGTAAGTGTGTGTCTTTGTTACTTGGTGTCCGTGTGTGTCTGTGATACTGGGTGTCAGTGTATGTCTTTGTTACTGGGTGTCAGTGTATGTCTTTGTTACTTGGTGTAAGTGTGTGTCTGTGTTACTGGGTATCAGTGTCTGCCTTTGTTACTTGGTGTCAGTGTATGTCTGTGTTACTTGGTGTAAGTGTGTGTCTGTGTTACTGGGTATCAGAGTATGTCTTTGTGACTTGGTGTCAGTGTCTGTCTTTGTGACTTGGTGTCAGTGTATGTCTTTGTTAATGGGTGTCAGTGTATGTCTTTGTGACTTGGTGTCAGTGTATGTCTTTGTTACTTGGTGTAAGTGTGTGTCTGTGTTACTGGGTATCAGTGTATGTCTTTGTTACTTGGTGTCAGTGTATGTCAAAATACTTGGTCTAAGTATATGTCTTTGTTACTTGGTGTCATTGTCTGTCTTTGTTACTTGGTGTAAGTGTATGTCTTTGTTACTTGGTGTCACTGTATGTCTTTGTTACGGGTGTCAGTGTATGTCTGTGTTACTTGGTGTAAGTGGATTCCTTTGTTACTTGGTGTCAGTGTATGTCTGTGTTACTTGGTGTAAGTGTGTGTCTGTGTTACTGGGTGTCAGTGTATGTCTTTGTGACTTGGTGCCAGTGTATATCTGTGTTATTTGGTGTAAGTGTGTGTCTTTGTTACTTGGTGTAATTGTATGTCTTTGTTACTTGGTTTCAGTGTATGTCTGTGTTACTTGGTGTAAGTGTGTGTCTGTTTTACTTGGTGTAATTGTCTGTATGTGTTCCTGGGTATCAGTGTATGTCTTTGTTACTTGGTTTCATTGTATGTCTGTGTTACTTGGTGTAAGTGTGTGTCTGTGTTACTTGGTGTAAGTGTGTGTCTTTGTTACTTGGTGTCCGTGTGTGTCTGTGTTACTGGGTGTAAGTGCATGTCTTTGTTACTTGGTGCCAGTGTATATCTGTGTTATTTGGTGTAAGTGTGTGTCTTTGTTACTTGGTGTAATTGTATGTCTTTGTTACTTGGTGTCAGTGTATGTCTGTGTTACTTGGTGTAAGTGTGTGTCTGTTTTACTTGGTGTAATTGTCTGTATGTGTTCCTGGGTATCAGTGTATGTCTTTGTTACTTGGTGTCATTGTATGTCTGTGTTACTTGGTGTAAGTGTGTGTCTGTGTTAATGGGTGTCAGTGTATGTCTTTGTTACTGGGTGTCAGTGTATGTCTTTGTTACTTTGTGTAAGTGTGTGTCTGTGTTACTGGGTATCAGTGTCTGTCTTTGTTACTTGGTGTAAGTGTGAGTCTGTGTTACTGGGTATCAGTGTATGTCTTTGTTACTTGGTGTCAGTGTATGTCTGTGTTACTTGGTGTAAGTGTGTGTCTGTGTTACTGGGTATCAGTGTATGTCTTTGCGACTTGGTGTCAGTGTATGTCTTTGTTACTGGGTGTCAGTGTGTGTCTTTGTGACTTGGTGTCAGTGTATGTCTCTGTTACTTGGTGCCAGTGTATGTCTGTGTTACTTGGTGTAAGTGTATGTCTTTGTTACTTGGTGTAATTGTCTGTCTTTGTTACTTGGAGTAAGTGTATGTCTTTGTTACTTGGTGTCAGTGTATGTCTGTGTTACTTGGTGTAAGTGTGTGTCTGTGTTACTTGGTGTAATTGTATGTCTTTGTTACTTGGTGTCAGTGTATGTCTGTGTTACTTGGTGTAAGTGTATGTCTTTGTTACTTGGTGTAAGTGTGTGTCTGTGTTACTTGGTGTAAGTGTGTGTCTGTGTTCCTGGGTATCGTTGTATGTCTGTGTTACTGTCTATCAGTGTATGTCTTTGTTACTTGGTGTAAGTGTGTGTCTTTGTTACTTGGTGTCCGTGTGTGTCTGTGATACTGGGTGTCAGTGTATGTCTTTGTTACTGGGTGTCAGTGTATGTCTTTGTTACTTGGTGTAAGTGTGTGTCTGTGTTCCTGGGTATCAGTGTCTGTCTTTGTTACTTGGTGTCAGTGTATGTCTGTGTCACTTGGTGTAAGTGTGTATCTGTGTTACTGGGTATCAGTGCATGTCATTGTGACTTTGTGTCAGTTTCTGTCTTTGTGACTTGGTGTCAGTGTATGTCTTTGTTACTGGGTGTCAGTGTATGTCTTTGTGACTTGGTGTCAGTGTATGTCTTTGTTACTTGGTGTAAGTGTGTGTCTGTGTTACTGGTTATCAGTGTATGTCTTTGTGACTTGGTATCAGTGTATGTCTTTGTTACTGGGTGTCAGAGTATGTCTGTGTTACTTGGTGTAAGTGTGTGTCTTTGTTACTTGGTGCAAGTGTATGTCTTTGTTACTTGGTGTCAGTGCATGTCTTTGTTCCTTGGTGTCAGTGTGTGTCTGTGTTACTGGGTATCAGTGTATGTCTTTGTGACTTGGTATCAGTGTATGTCTTTGTTACTGGGTGTCAGTGTGTGTCTGTGTTACTGGGTATCGGTGTATGTCTTTGTGACTTGGTAGCAGAGTATGTCTTTGTTACTGGGTGTCAGTGTGTTTCTGTGTTACTGGGTATCAGTGTATGTCTTTGTGACTTTGTATCAGTGTTTGTCATTGTTCCTGGGTGTCAGTGTGTGTCTGTGTTCCTGGGTATCAGTGTATGTCTTTGTGACTTGGTGTCAGTGTATGTCTGTGTTACTTGGTGTAATTGTGTGTCTGTGTTACTGGGTATCAGTGTATGTCTTTGTGACTTGGTGTCAGTGTCTGTCTTTGTTACTTGGTGTCAGTGTATGTCTGTGTTACTTGGTGTAAGTGTGTGTCTGTGTTACTGGGTATCAGTGTATGTCTTTGTGACTTGGTGTCAGTGTATGTCTTTGTTACTGGGTGTCAGTGTATGTCTTTGTGACTTGGTGTCAGTGTATGTCTTTGTTACTTGGTGTAAGTGTGTGTCTGTGTTACTGGGTATCAGTGTATGTCTTTGTTACTTGGTGTCAGTGTATGTCAAAATACTTGGTCTAAGTGTATGTTTTTGTTACTTGGTGTCATTGTCTGTCTTTGTTACTTGGTGTAATTGTATGTCTGTGTATCTTGGTGTCAGTGTATGTCTTTGTTACTGGGTGTCAGTGTATGTCTGTGTTACTTGGTGCAAGTGTGTGTCTTTCTTACTTGGTGTAAGTGTATGTCTTTGTTACTGGGTGTCAGTGTATGTCTGTGTTACTTGGTGCAAGTGTGTGTCTTTCTTACTTGGTGTAAGTGTATGTCTTTGTTACATGGTGTCAGTGCATGTCTTTGTGACTTGGTAGCAGTGTATGTCTTTGTTACTGGGTGTCAGTATGTTTCTGTGTTACTGTGTATTAGTGTATGTCTTTGTGACTTGGTGTCATTGTCTGTCTTTGTTACTTGGTGTAAGTGTATGTCTTTGTTACTTGGTGTCAGTGTATGTCTTTGTTACTGGGTGTCAGTGTATGTCTGTGTTACTTGGTGTAAATGTGTGTCTTTGTTACTTGGTGTAAGTGTATGTCTTTGTTACTTGGTGTCAGTGCATGTCTTTGTTACTTGGTGTCAGTGTGTGTCTGTGTTACTGGGTATCAGTGTATGTCTTTGTGACTTGGTATCAGTGTATGTCTTTGTTACTGGGTGTCAGTGTGTGTCTGTGTTCCTGGGTATCATTGTATGTCTTTGTTACCTGGTGTCAGTGCATGTCTGTGTTATTTGGTGTAAGTGTGTGTCTTTGTTACTTGGTGTCCGTGTGTGTCTGTGATACTGGGTGTCAGTGTATGTCTTTGTTACTGGGTGTCAGTGTATGTCTTTGTTACTTGGTGTAAGTGTGTGTCTGTGTTACTGGGTATCAGTGTCTGCCTTTGTTACTTGGTGTCAGTGTATGTCTGTGTTACTTGGTGTAAGTGTGTGTCTGTGTTACTGGGTATCAGAGTATGTCTTTGTGACTTGGTGTCAGTGTCTGTCTTTGTGACTTGGTGTCAGTGTATGTCTTTGTTAATGGGTGTCAGTGTATGTCTTTGTGACTTGGTGTCAGTGTATGTCTTTGTTACTTGGTGTAAGTGTATGTCTTTGTTACTTGGTGTCAGTGTATGTCTTTGTTACTTGGTGTCAGTGTATGTCTGTGCTACTTGGTGTAAGTGTGTGTCTTTGTTACTTTGTGTAATTGTATGTCTTTGTTACTTGGAGTCAGTGCATGTCTTTGTTACTTTGTGTCAGTGTGTGTCTGTGTTACTGGGTATCACTGTATGTCTTTGTTACTTGGTGTCAATGTATGTCAAAATATTGGGTGTAAGTGTATGTCTTTGTTACTTGGTGTATTTGTCTGTCTTTGTTACTTGGTGTAAGTGTATGTCTTTGTGACTTGGTAGCAGTGTATGTCTTTGTTACTGGGTGTCAGTATGTTTCTGTGTTACTGTGTATCAGTGTATGTCTTTGTGACTTGGTGTCATTGTCTGTCTTTGTTACTTGGTGTAAGTGTATGTCTTTGTTACTTGGTGTCAGTGTATGTCTTTGTTACTGGGTGTCAGTGTATGTCTGTGTTACTTGGTGTAAATGTGTGTCTTTGTTACTTGGTGTAAGTGTATGTCTTTGTTACTTGGTGTCAGTGCATGTCTTTGTTACTTGGTGTCAGTGTGTGTCTGTGTTACTGGGTATCAGTGTATGTCTTTGTGACTTGGTATCAGTGTATGTCTTTGTTACTGGGTGTCAGTGTGTGTCTGTGTTCCTGGGTATCATTGTATGTCTTTGTTACCTGGTGTCAGTGCATGTCTGTGTTACTTGGTGTAAGTGTGTGTCTTTGTTACTTGGTGTCCGTGTGTGTCTGTGATACTGGGTGTCAGTGTATGTCTTTGTTACTGGGTGTCAGTGTATGTCTTTGTTACTTGGTGTAAGTGTGTGTCTGTGTTACTGGGTATCAGTGTCTGCCTTTGTTACTTGGTGTCAGTGTATGTCTGTGTTACTTGGTGTAAGTGTGTGTCTGTGTTACTGGGTATCAGAGTATGTCTTGGTGACTTGGTGTCAGTGTCTGTCTTTGTGACTTGGTGTCAGTGTATGTCTTTGTTAATGGGTGTCAGTGTATGTCTTTGTGACTTGGTGTCAGTGTATGTCTTTGTTACTTGGTGTAAGTGTGTGTCTGTGTTACTGGGTATCAGTGTATGTCTTTGTTACTTGGTGTCAGTGTATGTCAAAATACTTGGTCTAAGTATATGTCTTTGTTACTTGGTGTCATTGTCTGTCTTTGTTACTTGGTGTAAGTGTATGTCTTTGTTACTTGGTGTCACTGTATGTCTTTGTTACGGGTGTCAGTGTATGTCTGTGTTACTTGGTGTAAGTGGATTCCTTTGTTACTTGGTGTCAGTGTATGTCTGTGTTACTTGGTGTAAGTGTGTGTCTGTGTTACTGGGTGTCAGTGTATGTCTTTGTGACTTGGTGCCAGTGTATATCTGTGTTATTTGGTGTAAGTGTGTGTCTTTGTTACTTGGTGTAATTGTATGTCTTTGTTACTTGGTTTCAGTGTATGTCTGTGTTACTTGGTGTAAGTGTGTGTCTGTTTTACTTGGTGTAATTGTCTGTATGTGTTCCTGGGTATCAGTGTATGTCTTTGTTACTTGGTTTCATTGTATGTCTGTGTTACTTGGTGTAAGTGTGTGTCTGTGTTACTTGGTGTAAGTGTGTGTCTTTGTTACTTGGTGTCCGTGTGTGTCTGTGTTACTGGGTGTCAGTGCATGTCTTTGTTACTTGGTGCCAGTGTATATCTGTGTTATTTGGTGTAAGTGTGTGTCTTTGTTACTTGGTGTAATTGTATGTCTTTGTTACTTGGTGTCAGTGTATGTCTGTGTTACTTGGTGTAAGTGTGTGTCTGTTTTACTTGGTGTAATTGTCTGTATGTGTTCCTGGGTATCAGTGTATGTCTTTGTTACTTGGTGTCATTGTATGTCTGTGTTACTTGGTGTAAGTGTGTGTCTGTGTTAATGGGTGTCAGTGTATGTCTTTGTTACTGGGTGTCAGTGTATGTCTTTGTTACTTTGTGTAAGTGTGTGTCTGTGTTACTGGGTATCAGTGTCTGTCTTTGTTACTTGGTGTAAGTGTGAGTCTGTGTTACTGGGTATCAGTGTATGTCTTTGTTACTTGGTGTCAGTGTATGTCTGTGTTACTTGGTGTAAGTGTGTGTCTGTGTTACTGGGTATCAGTGTATGTCTTTGCGACTTGGTGTCAGTGTATGTCTTTGTTACTGGGTGTCAGTGTGTGTCTTTGTGACTTGGTGTCAGTGTATGTCTCTGTTACTTGGTGTCAGTGTATGTCTGTGTTACTTGGTGTAAGTGTATGTCTTTGTTACTTGGTGTAATTGTCTGTCTTTGTTACTTGGAGTAAGTGTATGTCTTTGTTACTTGGTGTCAGTGTATGTCTGTGTTACTTGGTGTAAGTGTGTGTCTGTGTTACTTGGTGTAATTGTATGTCTTTGTTACTTGGTGTCAGTGTATGTCTGTGTTACTTGGTGTAAGTGTATGTCTTTGTTACTTGGTGTAAGTGTGTGTCTGTGTTACTTGGTGTAAGTGTGTGTCTGTGTTCCTGGGTATCATTGTATGTCTGTGTTACTGTCTATCAGTGTATGTCTTTGTTACTTGGTGTAAGTGTGTGTCTTTGTTACTTGGTGTCCGTGTGTGTCTGTGATACTGGGTGTCAGTGTATGTCTTTGTTACTGGGTGTCAGTGTATGTCTTTGTTACTTGGTGTAAGTGTATGTCTGTGTTCCTGGGTATCAGTGTCTGTCTTTGTTACTTGGTGTCAGTGTATGTCTGTGTCACTTGGTGTAAGTGTGTATCTGTGTTACTGGGTATCAGTGCATGTCTTTGTGACTTTGTGTCAGTTTCTGTCTTTGTGACTTGGTGTCAGTGTATGTCTTTGTTACTGGGTGTCAGTGTATGTCTTTGTGACTTGGTGTCAGTGTATGTCTTTGTTACTTGGTGTAAGTGTGTGTCTGTGTTACTGGTTATCAGTGTATGTCTTTGTGACTTGGTATCAGTGTATGTCTTTGTTACTGGGTGTCAGAGTATGTCTCTGTTACTTGGTGTAAGTGTGTGTCTTTGTTACTTGGTGTAAGTGTATGTCTTTGTTACTTGGTGTCAGTGCATGTCTTTGTTACTTGGTGTCAGTGTGTGTCTGTGTTACTGGGTATCAGTGTATGTCTTTGTGACTTGGTATCAGTGTATGTCTTTGTTACTGGGTGTCAGTGTGTGTCTGTGTTACTGGGTATCGGTGTATGTCTTTGTGACTTGGTAGCAGAGTATGTCTTTGTTACTGGGTGTCAGTGTGTTTCTGTGTTACTGGGTATCAGTGTATGTCTTTGTGACTTTGTATCAGTGTTTGTCATTGTTCCTGGGTGTCAGTGTGAGTCTGTGTTCCTGGGTATCAGTGTATGTCTTTGTGACTTGGTGTCAGTGTATGTCTGTGTTACTTGGTGTAAGTGTGTGTCTGTGTTACTGGGTATCAGTGTATGTCTTTGTGACTTGGTGTCAGTGTCATTCTTTGTTACTTGGTGTCAGTGTATGTCTGTGTTACTTGGTGTAAGTGTGTGTCTGTGTTACTGGGTATCAGTGTATGTCTTTGTGACTTGGTGTCAGTGTATGTCTTTGTTACTGGGTGTCAGTGTATGTCTTTGTGACTTGGTGTCAGTGTATGTCTTTGTTACTTGGTGTAAGTGTGTGTCTGTGTTACTGGGTATCAGTGTATGTCTTTGTTACTTGGTGTCAGTGTATGTCAAAATACTTGGTCTAAGTGTATGTTTTTGTTACTTGGTGTCATTGTCTGTCTTTGTTACTTGGTGTAAGTGTATGTCTGTGTATCTTGGTGTCAGTGTATGTCTTTGTTACTGGGTGTCAGTGTATGTCTGTGTTACTTGGTGCAAGTGTGTGTCTTTCTTACTTGGTGTAAGTGTATGTCTTTGTTACATGGTGTCAGTGCATGTCTTTGTTACTTGGTGTCAGTGTGTGTCTGTGTTACTGGGTATCAGAGTATGTCTTTGTGACTTGGTGTCAGTGTCTGTCTTTGTGACTTGGTGTCAGTGTATGTCTTTGTTAATGGGTGTCAGTGTATGTCTTTGTGACTTGGTGTCAGTGTATGTCTTTGTTACTTGGTGTAAGTGTGTGTCTGTGTTACTGGGTATCAGTGTATGTCTTTGTTAATTGGTGTCAGTGTATGTCAAAATACTTGGTCTAAGTATATGTCTTTGTTACTTGGTGTCATTGTCTGTCTTTGTTACTTGGTGTAAGTGTATGTCTTTGTTACTTGGTGTCACTGTATGTCTTTGTTACGGGTGTCAGTGTATGTCTGTGTTACTTGGTGTAAGTGGATTCCTTTGTTACTTGGTGTCAGTGTACATGTCTGTGTTACTTGGTGTAAGTGTGTGTCTGTGTTACTGGGTGTCAGTGTATGTCTTTGTGACTTGGTGCCAGTGTATATCTGTGTTATTTGGTGTAAGTGTGTGTCTTTGTTACTTGGTGTAATTGTATGTCTTTGTTACTTGGTTTCAGTGTATGTCTGTGTTACTTGGTGTAAGTGTGTGTCTGTTTTACTTGGTGTAATTGTCTGTATGTGTTCCTGGGTATCAGTGTATGTCTTTGTTACTTGGTTTCATTGTATGTCTGTGTTACTTGGTGTAAGTGTGTGTCTGTGTTACTTGGTGTAAGTGTGTGTCTTTGTTACTTGGTGTCCGTGTGTGTCTGTGTTACTGGGTGTCAGTGCATGTCTTTGTTACTTGGTGCTAGTGTATATCTGTGTTATTTGGTGTAAGTGTGTGTCTTTGTTACTTGGTGTAATTGTATGTCTTTGTTACTTGGTGTCAGTGTATGTCTGTGTTACTTGGTGTAAGTGTGTGTCTGTTTTACTTGGTGTAATTGTCTGTATGTGTTCCTGGGTATCAGTGTATGTCTTTGTTACTTGGTGTCATTGTATGTCTGTGTTACTTGGTGTAAGTGTGTGTCTGTGTTAATGGGTGTCAGTGTATGTCTTTGTTACTGGGTGTCAGTGTATGTCTTTGTTACTTTGTGTAAGTGTGTGTCTGTGTTACTGGGTATCAGTGTCTGTCTTTGTTACTTGGTGTAAGTGTGAGTCTGTGTTACTGGGTATCAGTGTATGTCTTTGTTACTTGGTGTCAGTGTATGTCTGTGTTACTTGGTGTAAGTGTGTGTCTGTGTTACTGGGTATCAGTGTATGTCTTTGCGACTTGGTGTCAGTGTATGTCTTTGTTACTGGGTGTCAGTGTGTGTCTTTGTGACTTGGTGTCAGTGTATGTCTCTGTTTCTTGGTGTAAGTGTGTGTCTGTGTTACTGGGTATCAGTGTAAGTCTTTGTGACTTGGTGTCAGTGTATGTCAAAATACTTGGTGTAAGTGTATGTTTTCGTTACTTGGTGTAATTGTCTGTCTTTGTTACTTGGTGTAAGTGTGTGTCTTTTTTACTTGGTGTAAGTGTATGTCTTTGTTACTTGGTGTCAGTGTATGTCTGTGTTACTTGGTGTAAGTGTATGTCTTTGTTACTTGGTGTAAGTGTGTGTCTGTGTTACTTGGTGTAAGTGTGTGTCTGTGTTCCTGGGTATCATTGTATGTCTGTGTTACTGTCTATCAGTGTATGTCTTTGTTACTTGGTATAAGTGTGTGTCTTTGTTACTTGGTGTCCGTGTGTGTCTGTGTTACTGGGTGTCAGTGTATGTCTTTGTTACTGGGTGTCAGTGTATGTCTTTGATACTTGGTGTAAGTGTGTGTCTGTGTTCCTGGGTATCAGTGTCTGTCTTTGTTACTTGGTGTCAGTGTATGTCTGTGTCACTTGGTGTAAGTGTATATCTGTGTTACTGGGTATCAGTGCATGTCTTTGTGACTTTGTGTCAGTTTCTGTCTTTGTGACTTGGTGTCAGTGTATGTCTTTGTTACTGGGTGTCAGTGTATGTCTTTGTGACTTGGTGTCAGTGTATGTCTTTGTTACTTGGTGTAAGTGTGTGTCTGTGTTACTGGTTATCAGTGTATGTCTTTGTGACTTGGTATCAGTGTATGTCTTTGTTACTGGGTGTCAGAGTATGTCTGTGTTACTTGGTGTAAGTGTGTGTCTTTGTTACTTGGTGAAAGTGTATGTCTTTGTTACTTGGTGTCAGTGCATGTCTTTGTTACTTGGTGTCAGTGTGTGTCTGTGTTACTGGGTATCAGTGTATGTCTTTGTGACTTGGTATCAGTGTATGTCTTTGTTACTGGGTGTCAGTGTGTGTCTGTGTTACTGGGTATCGGTGTATGTCTTTGTGACTTGGTAGCAGAGTATGTCTTTGTTACTGGGTGTCAGTGTGTTTCTGTGTTACTGGGTATCTGTGTATGTCTTTGTGACTTTGTATCAGTGTTTGTCATTGTTACTGGGTGTCAGTGTGTGTCTGTGTTCCTGGGTATCAGTGTATGTCTTTGTGACTTGGTGTCAGTGTATGTCTGTGTTACTTGGTGTAAGTGTGTGTCTGTGTTACTGGGTATCAGTGTATGTCTTTGTGACTTGGTGTCAGTGTCTGTCTTTGTTACTTGGTGTCAGTGTATGTCTGTGTTACTTGGTGTGAGTGTGTGTCTGTGTTACTGGGTATCAGTGTATGTCTTTGTGACTTGGTGTCAGTGTATGTCTTTGTTACTGGGTGTCAGTGTATGTCTTTGTGACTTGGTGTCAGTGTATGTCTTTGTTACTTGGTGTAAGTGTGTGTCTGTGTTACTGGGTATCAGTGTATGTCTTTGTTACTTGGTGTCAGTGTATGTCAAAATACTTGGTCTAAGTGTATGTTTTTGTTACTTGGTGTCATTGTCTGTCTTTGTTACTTGGTGTAAGTGTATGTCTGTGTTACTTGGTGTCAGTGTATGTCTTTGTTACTGGGTTTAAGTGTATGTCTGTGTTACTTGGTGTAAGTGTGTGTCTTTCTTACTTGGTGTAAGTGTATGTCTTTGGTACTTGGTGTCAGTGCATGTCTTTGTTACTTGGTGTCAGTGTGTGTCTGTGTTACTGGGTATCAGTGTATGTCTTTGTGACTTGGTATCAGTGTATGTCTTTGTTACTGGGTGTCAGTGTGTGTCTGTGTTCCTGGGTATCATTGTATGTCTTTGTTACCTGGTGTCAGTGTATGTCTGTGTTACCTGGTGTCAGTGCATCTCTGTGTTACTTGGTGTAAGTGTGTGTCTTTGTTACTTGGTGTCCGTGTGTGTCTGTGATACTGGGTGTCAGTGTATGTCTGTGTTACTTGGTGTAAGTGTGTGTCTTTGTTACTTGGTGTAAGTGTATGTCTTTGTTACTTGGTGTCAGTGCATGTCTTTGTTACTTGGTGTCAGTGTGTGTCTGTGTTACTGGGTATCAGTGTATGTCTTTGTGACTTGGTATCAGTGTATGTCTTTGTTACTGGGTGTCAGTGTGTGTCTGTGTTCCTGGGTATCATTGTATGTCTTTGTTACCTGGTGTCAGTGCATGTCTGTGTTACTTGGTGTAAGTGTGTGTCTTTGTTACTTGGTGTCCGTGTGTGTCTGTGATACTGGGTGTCAGTGTATGTCTTTGTTACTGGGTGTCAGTGTATGTCTTTGTTACTTGGTGTAAGTGTGTGTCTGTGTTACTGGGTATCAGTGTCTGCCTTTGTTACTTGGTGTCAGTGTATGTCTGTGTTACTTGGTGTAAGTGTGTGTCTGTGTTACTTTGTGTAATTGTATGTCTTTGTTACTTGGTGTCAGTGCATGTCTTTGTTACTTTGTGTCAGTGTGTGTCTGTGTTACTGGGTATCAGTGTATGTCTTTGTTCCTTGGTGTCAATGTATGTCAAAATATTGGGTGTAAGTGCATGTCTTTGTTACTTGGTGTATTTGTCTGTCTTTGTTACTTGGTGTAAGTGTATGTCTTTGTGACTTGGTAGCAGTGTATGTCTTTGTTACTGGGTGTCAGTATGTTTCTGTGTTACTGTGTATCAGTGTATGTCTTTGTGACTTGGTGTCATTGTCTGTCTTTGTTACTTGGTGTAAGTGTATGTCTTTGTTACTTGGTGTCAGTGTATGTCTTTGTTACTGGGTGTCAGTGTATGTCTGTGTTACTTGGTGTAAGTGTGTGTCTTTGTTACTTGGTGTAAGTGTATGTCTTTGTTACTTGGTGTCAGTGCATGTCTTTGTTACTTGGTGTCAGTGTGTGTCTGTGTTACTGGTTATCAGTGTATGTCTTTGTGACTTGGTATCAGTGTATGTCTTTGTTACTGGGTGTCAGTGTGTGTCTGTGTTCCTGGGTATCATTGTATGTCTTTGTTCCCTGGTGTCAGTGCATGTCTGTGTTACTTGGTGTAAGTGTGTGTCTTTGTTACTTGGTGTCCGTGTGTGTCTGTGATACTGGGTGTCAGTGTATGTCTTTGTTACTGGGTGTCAGTGTATGTCTTTGTTACTTGGTGTAAGTGTGTGTCTGTGTTACTGGGTATCAGTGTCTGCCTTTGTTACTTGGTGTCAGTGTATGTCTGTGTTACTTGGTGTAAGTGTGTGTCTGTGTTACTGGGTATCAGAGTATGTCTTTGTGACTTGGTGTCAGTGTCTGTCTTTGTGACTTGGTGTCAGTGTATGTCTTTGTTAATGGGTGTCAGTGTATGTCTTTGTGACTTGGTGTCAGTGTATGTCTTTGTTACTCTGTGTAAGTGTGTGTCTGTGTTACTGGGTATCAGTGTATGTCTTTGTTACTTGGTGTCAGTGTATGTCAAAATACTTGGTCTAAGTATATGTCTTTGTTACTTGGTGTCATTGTCTGTCTTTGTTACTTGGTGTAAGTGTATGTCTTTGTTACTTGGTGTCACTGTATGTCTTTGTTACGGGTGTCAGTGTATGTCTGTGTTACTTGGTGTAAGTGTTTGTCTTTGATACTTGGTGTAAGTGTATGTCTTTGTTACTTGGTATCAGTGCATGTCTTTGTTACTTGGTGTCAGTGTGTGTCTGTGTTACTGGGTATCAGTGTATGTCTTTGTGACTTGGTATCAGTGTATGTCTTTGATACTGGGTGTCAGTGTGTGTCAGTGTGTGTCTTTGTTACTGGGTATCAGTGTATGTCTTTGTGACTTGGTAGCAGTGTATGTCTTTGTTACTGGGTGTCAGTATGTTTCTGTGTTACTGTGTATCAGTGTATGTCTTTGTGACTTGGTGTCAGTGAATGTCTTTGTTACTGGGTGTCAGTGTATGTCTTTGTGACTTGGTGTCAGTGTATGTCTGTGTTACTGGGGGTCAGTGTGTGTCTGTGTTACTGGGTATCAGTGTATGTCTTTGTTACTTGATGTCAGTGTATGTCTGTGTTACTTGGTGTAAGTGTATGTCTTTGTTACTTTGTGTAAGTGTGTCTCTGTGTTACTTGGTGTAAGTGTGTGTCTGTGTTCCTGGGTATCATTGTATGTCTTTGTTACTTGATGTCCGTGTGTGTCTGTGTTACTGGGTGTCAGTGTATGTCTTTGTTACTGGGTGTCAGTGGATGCCTTTGTTACTTTGTGTAAGTGTGTGTCTGTGTTACTTGGTGTCAGTGTGTGTCTTTGTGACTTGGTGTCAGTGTATGTCTCTGTTTCTTGGTGTAAGTGTGTGTCTCTGTTACTGGGTATCAGTGTATGTCTTTGTTACTTGGTGTCAGTGTATGCCTTTGTTACTTGGTGTAAGTGTATGTCTTTGTTACTTGGTGTCAGTGTATGTCTTTGTTACTTGGTGTCAGTGTATGTCTGTGTTACTTGGTGTAAGTGTGTGTCTTTTTGACTTGGTGTAAGTGTATGTCTTTATTACTTGGTGTCAGTGTATGTCTGTGTTACTTGGTGTAAGTGTATGACTTTGTTACTTGGTGTAAGTGTGTGTCTGTGTTACTTGGTGTAAGTGTGTGTCTGTGTTCCTGGGAATCATTGTATGTCTTTGTTACCTGGTGTCAGTGTATGTCTGTGCTACTTGGTGTAAGTGTGTGTCTTTGTTACTTGGTGTCCGTGTGTGTCTGTGATACTGGGTGTCAGTGTGTGTCTGTGTTACTGGTTATCATTGTATGTCTTTGTGACTTGGTATCATTGTATGTCTTTGTTACTGGGTGTCAGTGTGTGCCTGTGTTACTGGGTATCAGTGTAAGTCTTTGTGACTTGGTAGCAGTGCATGTCTTTGTTACTGGGTGTCAGTGTGTTTTTGTGTTACTGGGTATCAGTGTATGTCTTTGTGACTTGGTGTCAGTGTATGTCTTTGTAACTGGGTGTCAGTGTGTGTCTTTGTTACTTGGTGTCAGTGTATGTCTGTGTTACTTGGTGTAAGTGTGTGTCTGTGTATCAGTGTATTTCTTTGTGAGTTGGTGTCAGTGTATGTCTTTGTTACTGGGTGTCAGTGTATGTCTTTGTGACTTGGTGTCAGTGTATGTCTGTGTTACTGGGGGTCAGTGTGTGTCTGTGTTACTGGGTATCAGTGTATGTCATTGTTACCTGGTGTAAGTGTATGTCTTTGTTACTTGGTGTAAGTGTGTGTCTGTGTTACTTGGTGTAAGTGTGTGTCTGTGTTCCTGGGTATCATTGTATGTCTTTGTTACTTGGTGTCAGTGTATGTCTGTGTTACTTGGTGTAAGTGTGTGTCTTTGTTACTTGATGTCCGTGTGTCTCTGTGTTACTGGGTGTCAGTGTATGTCTTTGTTACTTGGTGTCAGTGGATGCCTTTGTTACTTGGTGTAAGTGTGTGTCTGTGTTACTGGGTATCAGTGTCTGTCTTTGTTACTTGGTGTAAGTGGGTGTCTGTCTTACTGGGTATCAGTGTATGTCTTTGTAACTTGGTGTCAGTGTATGTCTGTGTTACTTGGTGCAAGACTGTGTCTGTGTTATTGGGTATCAGAGTATGTCTTTGTGACTTGGTGTCAGTGTATGACTTTGTTACAGGGTGTAAGTGGGTGTCTGTGTTACTGGGTATCAGTGTATGTCTTTGTTACTTGGTGTCAGTATATGTCTGTGTTACTTGGTGCAAGACTGTGTCTGTGTTATTGGGTATCAGAGTATGTCTTTGTGACTTGGTGTCAGTGTATGACTTTGTTACAGGTTGTCAGTGTGTGTCTGTGTTACTGGGTATCAGTGTATGTCTTTGTTACTTGGTGTCAATGTATGTCAGAATATTGGGTGTAAGTGTATGTCTTTGTTACTTGGTGTATTTGTCTGTCTTTGTTACTTGGTGTAAGTGTATGTCTTTGTTACTTGGTGTCAGTGTATGTCTTTGTTACTTGGTGTCAGTGTATGTCTGTGCTACTTGGTGTAAGTGTGTGTCTTTGTTACTTTGTGTAATTGTATGTCTTTGTTACTTGGTGTCAGTGCATGTCTTTGTTACTTTGTGTCAGTGTGTGTCTGTGTTACTGGGTATCAGTGTATGTCTTTGTTACTTGGTGTCAATGTATGTCAAAATATTGGGTGTAAGTGTATGTCTTTGTTACTTGGTGTATTTGTCTGTCTTTGTTACTTGGTGTAAGTGTATGTCTTTGTGACTTGGTAGCAGTGTATGTCTTTGTTACTGGGTGTCAGTATGTTTCTGTGTTCCTGTGTATCAGTGTATGTCTTTGTGACTTGGTGTCATTGTCTGTCTTTGTTACTTGGTGTAAGTGTATGTCTTTGTTACTTGGTGTCAGTGTATGTCTTTGTTACTGGGTGTCAGTGTATGTCTGTGTTACTTGGTGTAAATGTGTGTCTTTGTTACTTGGTGTAAGTGTATGTCTTTGTTACTTGGTGTCAGTGCATGTCTTTGTTACTTGGTGTCAGTGTGTGTCTGTGTTACTGGGTATCAGTGTATGTCTTTGTGACTTGGTATCAGTGTATATCTTTGTTACTGGGTGTCAGTGTGTGTCTGTGTTCCTGGGTATCATTGTATGTCTTTGTTACCTGGTGTCAGTGCATGTCTGTGTTACTTGGTGTAAGTGTGTGTCTTTGTTACTTGGTGTAAGTGTGTGTCTGTGTTACTGGGTATCAGTGTCTGCCTTTGTTACTTGGTGTCAGTGTATGTCTGTGTTACTTGGTGTAAGTGTGTGTCTGTGTTACTGGGTATCAGAGTATGTCTTTGTGACTTGGTGTCAGTGTCTGTCTTTGTGACTTGGTGTCAGTGTATGTCTTTGTTAATGGGTGTCAGTGTATGTCTTTGTGACTTGGTGTCAGTGTATGTCTTTGTTACTTGGTGTAAGTGTGTGTCTGTGTTACTGGGTATCAGTGTATGTCTTTGTTACTTGGTGTCAGTGTATGTCAAAATACTTGGTCTAAGTATATGTCTTTGTTACTTGGTGTCATTGTCTGTCTTTGTTACTTGGTGTAAGTGTATGTCTTTGTTACTTGGTGTCACTGTATGTCTTTGTTACGGGTGTCAGTGTCTGTCTGTGTTACTTGGTGTAAGTGTGTGTCTTTGATACTTGGTGTAAGTGTATGTCTTTGTTACTTGGTGTCAGTGCATGTCTTTGTTACTTGGTGTCAGTGTGTGTCTGTGTTACTGGGTATCAGTGTATGTCTTTGTGACTTGGTATCAGTGTATGTCTTTGATACTGGGTGTCAGTGTGTGTCAGTGTGTGTCTTTGTTACTGGGTATCAGTGTATGTCTTTGTGACTTGGTAGCAGTGTATGTCTTTGTTACTGGGTGTCAGTGTGTGTCTGTGTTCCTGGGTATCATTGTATGTCTTTGTTCCCTGGTGTCAGTGCATGTCTGTGTTACTTGGTGTAAGTGTGTGTCTTTGTTACTTGGTGTCCGTGTGTGTCTGTGATACTGGGTGTCAGTGTATGTCTTTGTTACTGGGTGTCAGTGTATGTCTTTGTTACTTGGTGTAAGTGTGTGTCTGTGTTACTGGGTATCAGTGTCTGCCTTTGTTACTTGGTGTCAGTGTATGTCTGTGTTACTTGGTGTAAGTGTGTGTCTGTGTTACTGGGTATCAGAGTATGTCTTTGTGACTTGGTGTCAGTGTCTGTCTTTGTGACTTGGTGTCAGTGTATGTCTTTGTTAATGGGTGTCAGTGTATGTCTTTGTGACTTGGTGTCAGTGTATGTCTTTGTTACTCTGTGTAAGTGTGTGTCTGTGTTACTGGGTATCAGTGTATGTCTTTGTTACTTGGTGTCAGTGTATGTCAAAATACTTGGTCTAAGTATATGTCTTTGTTACTTGGTGTCATTGTCTGTCTTTGTTACTTGGTGTAAGTGTATGTCTTTGTTACTTGGTGTCACTGTATGTCTTTGTTACGGGTGTCAGTGTATGTCTGTGTTACTTGGTGTAAGTGTTTGTCTTTGATACTTGGTGTAAGTGTATGTCTTTGTTACTTGGTATCAGTGCATGTCTTTGTTACTTGGTGTCAGTGTGTGTCTGTGTTACTGGGTATCAGTGTATGTCTTTGTGACTTGGTATCAGTGTATGTCTTTGATACTGGGTGTCAGTGTGTGTCAGTGTGTGTCTTTGTTACTGGGTATCAGTGTATGTCTTTGTGACTTGGTAGCAGTGTATGTCTTTGTTACTGGGTGTCAGTATGTTTCTGTGTTACTGTGTATCAGTGTATGTCTTTGTGACTTGGTGTCAGTGAATGTCTTTGTTACTGGGTGTCAGTGTATGTCTTTGTGACTTGGTGTCAGTGTATGTCTGTGTTACTGGGGGTCAGTGTGTGTCTGTGTTACTGGGTATCAGTGTATGTCTTTGTTACTTGATGTCAGTGTATGTCTGTGTTACTTGGTGTAAGTGTATGTCTTTGTTACTTTGTGTAAGTGTGTCTCTGTGTTA
The DNA here is from genome assembly GCF_036365525.1 of Heterodontus francisci. Taxonomy (NCBI): domain Eukaryota; kingdom Metazoa; phylum Chordata; class Chondrichthyes; order Heterodontiformes; family Heterodontidae; genus Heterodontus; species Heterodontus francisci. Next base: position 3,725,184 of record NW_027141655.1, on the reverse strand, counting down.
CTTGGTGTAAGTGTGTGTCTGTGTTCCTGGGTATCATTGTATGTCTTTGTTACTTGATGTCCGTGTGTGTCTGTGTTACTGGGTGTCAGTGTATGTCTTTGTTACTGGGTGTCAGTGGATGCCTTTGTTACTTTGTGTAAGTGTGTGTCTGTGTTACTTGGTGTCAGTGTGTGTCTTTGTGACTTGGTGTCAGTGTATGTCTCTGTTTCTTGGTGTAAGTGTGTGTCTCTGTTACTGGGTATCAGTGTATGTCTTTGTTACTTGGTGTCAGTGTATGCCTTTGTTACTTGGTGTAAGTGTATGTCTTTGTTACTTGGTGTCAGTGTATGTCTTTGTTACTTGGTGTCAGTGTATGTCTGTGTTACTTGGTGTAAGTGTGTGTCTTTTTGACTTGGTGTAAGTGTATGTCTTTATTACTTGGTGTCAGTGTATGTCTGTGTTACTTGGTGTAAGTGTATGACTTTGTTACTTGGTGTAAGTGTGTGTCTGTGTTACTTGGTGTAAGTGTGTGTCTGTGTTCCTGGGAATCATTGTATGTCTTTGTTACCTGGTGTCAGTGTATGTCTGTGCTACTTGGTGTAAGTGTGTGTCTTTGTTACTTGGTGTCCGTGTGTGTCTGTGATACTGGGTGTCAGTGTGTGTCTGTGTTACTGGTTATCATTGTATGTCTTTGTGACTTGGTATCATTGTATGTCTTTGTTACTGGGTGTCAGTGTGTGCCTGTGTTACTGGGTATCAGTGTAAGTCTTTGTGACTTGGTAGCAGTGCATGTCTTTGTTACTGGGTGTCAGTGTGTTTTTGTGTTACTGGGTATCAGTGTATGTCTTTGTGACTTGGTGTCAGTGTATGTCTTTGTAACTGGGTGTCAGTGTGTGTCTTTGTTACTTGGTGTCAGTGTATGTCTGTGTTACTTGGTGTAAGTGTGTGTCTGTGTATCAGTGTATTTCTTTGTGAGTTGGTGTCAGTGTATGTCTTTGTTACTGGGTGTCAGTGTATGTCTTTGTGACTTGGTGTCAGTGTATGTCTGTGTTACTGGGGGTCAGTGTGTGTCTGTGTTACTGGGTATCAGTGTATGTCATTGTTACCTGGTGTAAGTGTATGTCTTTGTTACTTGGTGTAAGTGTGTGTCTGTGTTACTTGGTGTAAGTGTGTGTCTGTGTTCCTGGGTATCATTGTATGTCTTTGTTACTTGGTGTCAGTGTATGTCTGTGTTACTTGGTGTAAGTGTGTGTCTTTGTTACTTGATGTCCGTGTGTCTCTGTGTTACTGGGTGTCAGTGTATGTCTTTGTTACTTGGTGTCAGTGGATGCCTTTGTTACTTGGTGTAAGTGTGTGTCTGTGTTACTGGGTATCAGTGTCTGTCTTTGTTACTTGGTGTAAGTGGGTGTCTGTCTTACTGGGTATCAGTGTATGTCTTTGTAACTTGGTGTCAGTGTATGTCTGTGTTACTTGGTGCAAGACTGTGTCTGTGTTATTGGGTATCAGAGTATGTCTTTGTGACTTGGTGTCAGTGTATGACTTTGTTACAGGGTGTAAGTGGGTGTCTGTGTTACTGGGTATCAGTGTATGTCTTTGTTACTTGGTGTCAGTATATGTCTGTGTTACTTGGTGCAAGACTGTGTCTGTGTTATTGGGTATCAGAGTATGTCTTTGTGACTTGGTGTCAGTGTATGACTTTGTTACAGGTTGTCAGTGTGTGTCTGTGTTACTGGGTATCAGTGTATGTCTTTGTTACTTGGTGTCAATGTATGTCAGAATATTGGGTGTAAGTGTATGTCTTTGTTACTTGGTGTATTTGTCTGTCTTTGTTACTTGGTGTAAGTGTATGTCTTTGTTACTTGGTGTCAGTGTATGTCTTTGTTACTTGGTGTCAGTGTATGTCTGTGCTACTTGGTGTAAGTGTGTGTCTTTGTTACTTTGTGTAATTGTATGTCTTTGTTACTTGGTGTCAGTGCATGTCTTTGTTACTTTGTGTCAGTGTGTGTCTGTGTTACTGGGTATCAGTGTATGTCTTTGTTACTTGGTGTCAATGTATGTCAAAATATTGGGTGTAAGTGTATGTCTTTGTTACTTGGTGTATTTGTCTGTCTTTGTTACTTGGTGTAAGTGTATGTCTTTGTGACTTGGTAGCAGTGTATGTCTTTGTTACTGGGTGTCAGTATGTTTCTGTGTTCCTGTGTATCAGTGTATGTCTTTGTGACTTGGTGTCATTGTCTGTCTTTGTTACTTGGTGTAAGTGTATGTCTTTGTTACTTGGTGTCAGTGTATGTCTTTGTTACTGGGTGTCAGTGTATGTCTGTGTTACTTGGTGTAAATGTGTGTCTTTGTTACTTGGTGTAAGTGTATGTCTTTGTTACTTGGTGTCAGTGCATGTCTTTGTTACTTGGTGTCAGTGTGTGTCTGTGTTACTGGGTATCAGTGTATGTCTTTGTGACTTGGTATCAGTGTATATCTTTGTTACTGGGTGTCAGTGTGTGTCTGTGTTCCTGGGTATCATTGTATGTCTTTGTTACCTGGTGTCAGTGCATGTCTGTGTTACTTGGTGTAAGTGTGTGTCTTTGTTACTTGGTGTAAGTGTGTGTCTGTGTTACTGGGTATCAGTGTCTGCCTTTGTTACTTGGTGTCAGTGTATGTCTGTGTTACTTGGTGTAAGTGTGTGTCTGTGTTACTGGGTATCAGAGTATGTCTTTGTGACTTGGTGTCAGTGTCTGTCTTTGTGACTTGGTGTCAGTGTATGTCTTTGTTAATGGGTGTCAGTGTATGTCTTTGTGACTTGGTGTCAGTGTATGTCTTTGTTACTTGGTGTAAGTGTGTGTCTGTGTTACTGGGTATCAGTGTATGTCTTTGTTACTTGGTGTCAGTGTATGTCAAAATACTTGGTCTAAGTATATGTCTTTGTTACTTGGTGTCATTGTCTGTCTTTGTTACTTGGTGTAAGTGTATGTCTTTGTTACTTGGTGTCACTGTATGTCTTTGTTACGGGTGTCAGTGTCTGTCTGTGTTACTTGGTGTAAGTGTGTGTCTTTGATACTTGGTGTAAGTGTATGTCTTTGTTACTTGGTGTCAGTGCATGTCTTTGTTACTTGGTGTCAGTGTGTGTCTGTGTTACTGGGTATCAGTGTATGTCTTTGTGACTTGGTATCAGTGTATGTCTTTGATACTGGGTGTCAGTGTGTGTCAGTGTGTGTCTTTGTTACTGGGTATCAGTGTATGTCTTTGTGACTTGGTAGCAGTGTATGTCTTTGTTACTGGGTGTCAGTATGTTTCTGTGTTACTGTGTATCAGTGTATGGCTTTGTGACTTGGTGTCAGTGAATGTCTTTGTTACTGGGTGTCAGTGTATGTCTTTGTGACTTGGTGTCAGTGTATGTCTGTGTTACTGGGGGTCAGTGTGTGTCTGTGTTACTGGGTATCAGTGTATGTCTTTGTTACTTGATGTCAGTGTATGTCTGTGTTACTTGGTGTAAGTGTATGTCTTTGTTACTTTGTGTAAGTGTGTCTCTGTGTTACTTGGTGAAAGTGTGTGTCTGTGTTCCTGGGTATCATTGTAAGTCTTTGTTACTTGATGTCCGTGTGTGTCTGTGTTACTGGGTGTCAGTGTATGTCTTTGTTACTGGGTGTCAGTGGATGCCTTTGTTACTTGGTGTAAGTGTGTGTCTGTGTTACTGGGTGTCAGTGTGTGTCTTTGTGACTTGGTGTCAGTGTATGTCTCTATTTCTTGGTGTAAGTGTGTGTCTCTGTTACTGGGTATCAGTGTATGTCTTTGTTACTTGGTGTCAGTGTATGCCTTTGTTACTTGGTGTAAGTTTATGTCTTTGTTACTTGGTGTCAGTGTATGTCTTTGTTACTTGGTGTCAGTGTATGTCTGTGTTACTTGGTGTAAGTGTGTGTCTTTTTGACTTGGTGTAAGTGTATATCTTTATTACTTGGTGTCAGTGAATGTCTGTGTTACTTGGTGTAAGTGTATGACTTTGTTTCTTGGTGTAAGTGTGTGTCTGTGTTACTTGGTGTAAGTGTGTGTCTGTGTTCCTGGGAATCATTGTATGTCTTTGTTACCTGGTGTCAGCGTATGTCTGTGCTACTTGGTGTAAGTGTGTGTCTTTGTTACTTGGTGTCCGTGTGTGTCTGTGATACTGGGTGTCAGTGTATGTCTTTGTTACTGGGTGTCAGTGTATGTCTTTGTTACTTGGTGTAAGTGTGTGTCTGTGTTACTGGATATCAGTGTCTGTCTTTGTTACTTGGTGTCAGTGTATGTCTGTGTTACTTGCTGTAAGTGTGTGTCTGTGTTACTGGGTATCAGTGTATGTCTTTGTGACTTGGTGTCAGTGTCTGTCTTTGTTACTTGGTGTCAGTGTATGTCTGTGTTACTTGGTGTAAGTGTGTGTCTGTGTTACTGGGTATCAGTGTATGTCTTTGTGACTTGGTGTCAGTGTATGTCTTTGTTACTGGGTGTCAGTGTATGTCTTTGTGACTTGGTGTCAGTGTATGTCTTTGTTACTTGGTGTTAGTGTGTGTCTGTGTTCCTGGGTATCAGTGTATGTCTTTGTTACTTGGTGTCAGTGTATGTCAAAATACTTGGTCTAAGTGTATGTCTTTGTTACTTGGTGTCATTGTCTGTCTTTGTTACTTGGTGTAAGTGTATGTCTTTGTTACTTGGTACCATTGTATGTCTTTGTTACTGGGTGTCAGTGTGTGCCTGTGTTACTTGGTGTAAGTGTGTGTCTTTGTTACTTGGTGTAAGTGTATATCTTTGTGACTTGGTGTCAGTGTATGTCTTTGTTACTGGGTGTCAGTGTATGTCTGTGTTACTTGGTGTAAGTGTGTGTCTTTGTTACTTGGTGGAAGTGTAAGTCTTTGTTACTTGGTGTCAGTGCATGTCTTTGTTACTTGGTGTCAGTGTGTGTCTGTGTTACTGGTTATCAGTGTATGTCTTTGTGACTTGGTATCATTGTATGTCTTTGTTACTGGGTGTCAGTGTGTGCCTGTGTTACTGGGTATCAGTGTATGTCTTTGTGACTTGGTGTCAGTGTATGTCTTTGTTACTGGGTGTCAGTGTATGTCTGTGTTACTTGGTGTAAGTGTGTGTCTTTGTTACTTGGTGTAAGTGTATGTCTTTGTTACTTGGTGTCAGTGCATGTCTTTGTTACTTGGTGTCAGTGTATGTCTGTGTTACTTGGTGTATGTGTGTGTCTGTATTACTGGGTATAAGTGTATGTCTTTGTGACTTGGTGTCAGTGTCTGTCTTTGTTACTTGGTGTCAGTGTATGTCTGTGTTACTTGGTGTAAGTGTGTGTCTGTGTTACTGGGTATCAGTGTATGTCTTAGTGACTTGGTGTCAGTGTATGTGTTTGTTACTGGGTGTCAGTGTATGTCTTTGTGACTTGGTGTCAGTGTATGTCTTTGTTACTTGGTGTAAGTGTGTGTCTGTGTTACTGGGTATCAGTGTACGTCTTTGTTACTTGGTGTCAGTGTATGTCAAAATACTTGGTCTAAGTGTATGTCTTTGTTACTTGGTGTCATTGTCTGTCTTTGTTCCTTGGTGTAAGTGTATGTCTTTGTTACTTGGTGTCAGTGTATGTCTTTGTTACTGGGTGTCAGTGTATGTCTGTGTTACTTTGTGTAAGTGTGTCTCTTTGTCACTTGGTGTAAGTGTATGTCTTTGTTACTGGGTGTCAGTATGTTTCTGTGTTACTGTGTATCAGTGTATGGCTTTGTGACTTGGTGTCAGTGAATGTCTTTGTTACTGGGTGTCAGTGTATGTCTTTGTGACTTGGTGTCAGTGTATGTCTGTGTTACTGGGGGTCAGTGTGTGTCTGTGTTACTGGGTATCAGTGTATGTCTTTGTTACTTGATGTCAGTGTATGTCTGTGTTACTTGGTGTAAGTGTATGTCTTTGTTACTTTGTGTAAGTGTGTCTCTGTGTTACTTGGTGAAAGTGTGTGTCTGGGTTCCTGGGTATCATTGTATGTCTTTGTTACTTGATGTCCGTGCGTGTCTGTGTTACTGGGTGTCAGTGTATGTCTTTGTTACTGGGTGTCAGTGGATGCCTTTGTTACTTGGTGTAAGTGTGTGTCTGTGTTACTGGGTGTCAGTGTGTGTCTTTGTGACTTGGTGTCAGTGTATGTCTCTATTTCTTGGTGTAAGTGTGTGTCTCTGTTACTGGGTATCAGTGTATGTCTTTGTTACTTGGTGTCAGTGTATGCCTTTGTTACTTGGTGTAAGTTTATGTCTTTGTTACTTGGTGTCAGTGTATGTCTTTGTTACTTGGTGTCAGTGTATGTCTGTGTTACTTGGTGTAAGTGTGTGTCTTTTTGACTTGGTGTAAGTGTATATCTTTATTACTTGGTGTCAGTGAATGTCTGTGTTACTTGGTGTAAGTGTATGACTTTGTTTCTTGGTGTAAGTGTGTGTCTGTGTTACTTGGTGTAAGTGTGTGTCTGTGTTCCTGGGAATCATTGTATGTCTTTGTTACCTGGTGTCAGTGTATGTCTGTGCTACTTGGTGTAAGTGTGTGTCTTTGTTACTTGTTGTCCGTGTGTGTCTGTGATACTGGGTGTCAGTGTATGTCTTTGTTACTGGGTGTCAGTGTATGTCTTTGTTACTTGGTGTAAGTGTGTGTCTGTGTTACTGGATATCAGTGTCTGTCTTTGTTACTTGGTGTCAGTGTATGTCTGTGTTACTTGCTGTAAGTGTGTGTCTGTGTTACTGGGTATCAGTGTATGTCTTTGTGACTTGGTGTCAGTGTCTGTCTTTGTTACTTGGTGTCAGTGTATGTCTGTGTTACTTGGTGTAAGTGTGTGTCTGTGTTACTGGGTATCAGTGTATGTCTTTGTGACTTGGTGTCAGTGTATGTCTTTGTTACTGGGTGTCAGTGTATGTCTTTGTGACTTGGTGTCAGTGTATGTCTTTGTTACTTGGTGTTAGTGTGTGTCTGTGTTCCTGGGTATCAGTGTATGTCTTTGTTACTTGGTGTCAGTGTATGTCAAAATACTTGGTCTAAGTGTATGTCTTTGTTACTTGGTGTCATTGTCTGTCTTTGTTACTTGGTGTAAGTGTATGTCTTTGTTACTTGGTACCATTGTATGTCTTTGTTACTGGGTGTCAGTGTGTGCCTGTGTTACTTGGTGTAAGTGTGTGTCTTTGTTACTTGGTGTAAGTGTATGTCTTTGTGACTTAATGTCAGTGTATGTCTTTGTTACTGGGTGTCAGTGTATGTCTGTGTTACTTGGTGTAAGTGTGTGTCTTTGTTACTTGGTGGAAGTGTATGTCTTTGTTACTTGGTGTCAGTGCATGTCTTTGTTACTTGGTGTCAGTGTGTGTCTGTGTTACTGGTTATCAGTGTATGTCTTTGTGACTTGGTATCATTGTATGTCTTTGTTACTGGGTGTCAGTGTGTGCCTGTGTTACTGGGTATCAGTGTATGTCTTTGTGACTTGGTGTCAGTGTATGTCTTTGTTACTGGGTGTCAGTGTATGTCTGTGTTACTTGGTGTAAGTGTGTGTCTTTGTTACTGGGTGTCAGTGGATGCCTTTGTTACTTGGTGTAAGTGTGTGTCTGTGTTACTGGGTGTCAGTGTGTGTCTTTGTGACTTGGTGTCAGTGTATGTCTCTATTTCTTGGTGTAAGTGTGTGTCTCTGTTACTGGGTATCAGTGTATGTCTTTGTTACTTGGTGTCAGTGTATGCCTTTGTTACTTGGTGTAAGTTTATGTCTTTGTTACTTGGTGTCAGTGTATGTCTTTGTTACTTGGTGTCAGTGTATGTCTGTGTTACTTGGTGTAAGTGTGTGTCTTTTTGACTTGGTGTAAGTGTATATCTTTATTACTTGGTGTCAGTGAATGTCTGTGTTACTTGGTGTAAGTGTATGACTTTGTTTCTTGGTGTAAGTGTGTGTCTGTGTTACTTGGTGTAAGTGTGTGTCTGTGTTCCTGGGAATCATTGTATGTCTTTGTTACCTGGTGTCAGTGTATGTCTGTGCTACTTGGTGTAAGTGTGTGTCTTTGTTACTTGGTGTCCGTGTGTGTCTGTGATACTGGGTGTCAGTGTATGTCTTTGTTACTGGGTGTCAGTGTATGTCTTTGTTACTTGGTGTAAGTGTGTGTCTGTGTTACTTGGTGTAAGTTTGTGTCTTTGTTACTTGGTGTCAGTGTATGTCTGTGTTACTTGCTGTAAGTGTGTGTCTGTGTTACTGGGTATCAGTGTATGTCTTTGTGACTTGGTGTCAGTGTCTGTCTTTGTTACTTGGTGTCAGTGTATGTCTGTGTTACTTGGTGTAAGTGTGTGTCTGTGTTACTGGGTATCAGTGTATGTCTTTGTGACTTGGTGTCAGTGTATGTCTTTGTTACTGGGTGTCAGTGTATGTCTTTGTGACTTGGTGTCAGTGTATGTCTTTGTTACTTGGTGTTAGTGTGTGTCTGTGTTCCTGGGTATCAGTGTATGTCTTTGTTACTTGGTGTCAGTGTACGTCAAAATACTTGGTCTAAGTGTATGTCTTTGTTACTTGGTGTCATTGTCTGTCTTTGTTACTTGGTGTAAGTGTATGTCTTTGTTACTTGGTACCATTGTATGTCTTTGTTACTGGGTGTCAGTGTGTGCCTGTGTTACTTGGTGTAAGTGTGTGTCTTTGTTACTTGGTGTAAGTGTATGTCTTTGTGACTTGGTGTCAGTGTATGTCTTTGTTACTGGGTGTCAGTGTATGTCTGTGTTACTTGGTGTAAGTGTGTGTCTTTGTTACTTGGTGGAAGTGTATGTCTTTGTTACTTGGTGTCAGTGCATGTCTTTGTTACTTGGTGTCAGTGTGTGTCTGTGTTACTGGTTATCAGTGTATGTCTTTGTGACTTGGTATCATTGTATGTCTTTGTTACTGGGTGTCAGTGTGTGCCTGTGTTACTGGGTATCAGTGTATGTCTTTGTGACTTGGTGTCAGTGTATGTCTTTGTTACTGGGTGTCAGTGTATGTCTGTGTTACTTGGTGTAAGTGTGTGTCTTTGTTACTTGGTGTAAGTGTATGTCTTTGTTACTTGGTGTCAGTGCATGTCTTTGTTACTTGGTGTCAGTGTATGTCTGTGTTACTTGGTGTAAGTGTGTGTCTGTATTACTGGGTATAAGTGTATGTCTTTGTGACTTGGTGTCAGTGTCTGTCTTTGTTACTTGGTGTCAGTGTATGTCTGTGTTACTTGGTGTAAGTGTGTGTCTGTGTTACTGGGTATCAGTGTATGTCTTAGTGACTTGGTGTCAGTGTATGTGTTTGTTACTGGGTGTCAGTGTATGTCTTTGTGACTTGGTGTCAGTGTATGTCTTTGTTACTTGGTGTAAGTGTGTGTCTGTGTTACTGGGTATCAGTGTATGTCTTTGTTACTTGGTGTCAGTGTATGTCAAAATACCTTGTCTAAGTGTATGTCTTTGTTACTTGGTGTCATTGTCTGTCTTTGTTCCTTGGTGTAAGTGTATGTCTTTGTTACTTGGTGTCAGTGTATGTCTTTGTTACTGGGTGTCAGTGTATGTCTGTGTTACTTTGTGTAAGTGTGTCTCTTTGTTACTTGGTGTAAGTGTATGTCTTTTTTACTTGGTGTCAGTGCATGTCTTTGTTACTTGGTGTCAATGTGTGTCTGTGTTACTGGGTATCAGTGTATGTATTTGTGACTTGGTATCATTGTATGTCTTTGTTACTGGGTGTCAGTATGTGTCTGTGTTCCTGGGTATCAGTGTATGTCTTTGTGACTTGGTGTCAGTGTATGTCTTTGGAACTGGGTGTCAGTGTGTGTCTTTGTGACTTGGTGTCAGTTTATCTCTTTGTTACTTTATGTAAGTGTGTTTCTGTGATACTGGGTATCAGTGTATGTCTTTGTGACTTGGTATCATTGTATGTCTTTGTTACTGGGTGTCAGTGTGTGTCTTTGTTACTTGGTACCATTGTATGTCTTTGTTACTGGGTGTCAGTGTGTGCCTGTGTTACTTGGTGTAATTGTGTGTCTTTGTTACTTGGTGTAAGTGTATGTCTTTGTGACTTGGTGTCAGTGTATGTCTTTGTTACTGGGTGTCAGTGTATGTCTGTGTTACTTGGTGTAAGTGTGTGTCTTTGTGAGTTGGTGTTAGTGTATGTCTTTGTAACTGGGTGTCAGTGTGTGTCTTTGTTACTTGGTGTCAGTGTATGTCTGTGTTACTTGGTGTAAGTGTGTGTCTGTGTATCAGTGCATGTCTTTGTGAGTTGGTGTTAGTGTATGTCTTTGTTACTGGGTATCAGTGTATGTCTTTGTGACTTGTTGTCAGTGTATGTCTTTGTAACTGGGTGTCAGTGTGTGTCTTCGTTACTTGGTGTCAGTGCATGTCTGTGTTACTTGGTGTAAGTGTGTGTCTGTGTATCAGTGTATGTCTTTGTGAGTTGGTGTCAGTGTATGTCTTTGTTACTGGGTGTCAGTGTATGTCTTTGTGACTTGGTGTCAGTGTATGTCTGTGTTACTGGGGGTCAGTGTGTGTCTGTGTTACTGGGTATCAGTGTATGTCTTAGTGACTTGGTGTCAGTGTATGTGTTTGTTACTGGGTGTCAGTGTATGTCTTTGTGACTTGGTGTCAGTGTATGTCTTTGTTACTTGGTGTAAGTGTGTGTCTGTGTTACTGGGTATCAGTGTATGTCTTTGTCACTTGGTGTCAGTGTATGTCAAAATACCTTGTCTAAGTGTATGTCTTTGTTACTTGGTGTCATTGTCTGTCTTTGTTCCTTGGTGTAAGTGTATGTCTTTGTTACTTGGTGTCAGTGTATGTCTTTGTTACTGGGTGTCAGTGTATGTCTGTGTTACTTTGTGTAAGTGTGTCTCTTTGTTACTTGGTGTAAGTGTATGTCTTTTTTACTTGGTGTCAGTGCATGTCTTTGTTACTTGGTGTCAATGTGTGTCTGTGTTACTGGGTATCAGTGTATGTATTTGTGACTTGGTATCATTGTATGTCTTTGTTACTGGGTGTCAGTATGTGTCTGTGTTCCTGGGTATCAGTGTATGTCTTTGTGACTTGGTGTCAGTGTATGTCTTTGGAACTGGGTGTCAGTGTGTGTCTTTGTGACTTGGTGTCAGTTTATCTCTTTGTTACTTTATGTAAGTGTGTTTCTGTGATACTGGGTATCAGTGTATGTCTTTGTGACTTGGTATCATTGTATGTCTTTGTTACTGGGTGTCAGTGTGTGTCTTTGTTACTTGGTACCATTGTATGTCTTTGTTACTGGGTGTCAGTGTGTGCCTGTGTTACTTGGTGTAAGTGTGTGTCTTTGTTACTTGGTGTAAGTGTATGTCTTTGTGACTTGGTGTCAGTGTATGTCTTTGTAACTGGGTGTCAGTGTGTGTCTTTGTTACTTGGTGTCAGTGTATGTCTGTGTTACTTGGTGTAAGTGTGTGTCTGTGTATCAGTGCATGTCTTTGTGAGTTGGTGTTAGTGTATGTCTTTGTTACTGGGTATCAGTGTATGTCTTTGTGACTTGGTGTCAGTGTATGTCTTTGTAACTGGGTGTCAGTGTGTGTCTTTGTTACTTGGTGTCAGTGCATGTCTGTGTTACTTGGTGTAAGTGTGTGTCTGTGTATCAGTGTATGTCTTTGTGAGTTGGTGTCAGTGTATGTCTTTGTTACTGGGTGTCAGTGTATGTCTTTGTGACTTGGTGTCAGTGTATGTCTGTGTTACTGGGGGTCAGTGTGTGTCTGTGTTACTGGGTATCAGTGTATGTCATTGTTACTTGGTGTCAGTGTATGTCTGTGTTACTTGGTGTAAGTGTATGTCTTTGTTACTTGGTGTAAGTGTGTGTCTGTGTTACTTGGTGTAAGTGTGTGTCTGTGTTCCTGGGTATCATTGTATGTCTTTGTTACTTGGTGTCAGTGTATGTCTGTGTTACTTGGTGTAAGTGTGTGTCTTTGTTACTTGATGTCCGTGTGTGTCTGTGTTACTCGGTGTCAGTGTATGTCTTTGTTACTTGGTGTCAGTGGATGCCTTTGTTACTTGGTGCAAGTGTGTGTCTGTGTTACTGGGTATCAGTGTCTGTCTTTGTTACCTGGTGTAAGTGTGTGACTTTGTTACAGGGTGTCAGTGTGTGTCTTTGTGACTTGATGTAAGTGTGTGTCTGTGTTACTGGGTATCAGTGTATGTCTTTGTTACTTGGTGTCAATGTATGTCAAAATATTGGGTGCAAGTGTATGTCTTTGTTACTTGGTGTATTTGTCTGTCTTTGTTACTTGGTGTAAGTGTATGTCCTTGTTAATTGGTGTCAGTGTACGTCTTTGTTACTTGGTGTCAGTGTATGTCTGTGCTACTTGGTGTAAGTGTCTGTCTTTGTTACTTTGTGTAATTGTATGTCTTTGTTACTTGGTGTCAGTGCATGTCTTTGTTACTTTGTGTCAGTGTATGTCTGTGTCACTGGGATTCATTGTATGTCTTTGTTACTTGGTATCTTTGTATGTCTTTCTAACTGGGTGTCAGTGTGTGTCTGTGTTAACGGGTGTCAGTGTGTGTCTGTGTTACTTGGTGTAAGTCTGTGTCTTTGTTACTTGGTGTCCGTGTGTGTCTGTGTTACTGGGTGTCAGTGTATGTCTTTGTTACTGGGTGTCAGTGTATGTCTTTGTTACTTGGTGTAAGTGTGTGTCTGTGTTACTGGGTATCAGTGTCTGTCTTTGTTACTTGGTGTAAGTGTGTGTCTGTGTTACTTGGTGTAAGTGTGTGTCTTTGTTACTTGGTGTCCGTGTGTGTCTCTGTTACTGGGAGTCAGTGCATGTCTTTGTTACATGGTGCCAGTGTATATCTGTGTTACTTGGTGTCCGTGTGTGTCTTTGTTACTTGGTGTAATTGTATGTCTTTGTTACTTGATGTCAGTGTATGTCTGTGTTACTTGGTGTAAGTGTATGTCTTTGTTACTTGGTGCAAGTGTGTGTCTGTGTTACTTGGTGTAAGTGTGTGTCTGTGTTCCTGGGTATCAGTGTATGTCTTTGTTACTTGGTGCCAGTGTATGTCTGTGTTACTTGGTGTAAGTGTGTGTCTGTGTTACTGGGCATCAGTGTATGTCTTAGTTACTTGGTGTCAGTGTATGTCTGTGTTACTTGGTGTAAGTGTGTGTCTATGTTACTGGGTGTCAGTGTGTGTCTGTGTTAATTGGTGTAAGTGTGTGTCTGTGTTACTGGGTGTCCGTGTATGTCTTTGTTACTGGGTGTCTGTGTATGTCTTTGTTACTTGGTGTAAGTGTGTGTCTGTGTTACTGGGTATCAGTGTCTGACTTTGTTACTTGGTGTAATTGTGTGTCTGTGTTACTTGGTGTACGTGTGTGTCTTTGTTACTTGGTGTCCGTGTGTGTCTGTGTTACTGGGTGTCAGTGCCTGTCTTTGTTACTTGGTGCCAGTTTATATCTGTGTTACTTGGTGTAAGTGCGTGTCTTTGTTACTTGGTGTAATTGTATGTCTTTGTTACTTGGTGTCAGTGTATGTCTGTGTTACTTGGTGTAAGTGTGTGTCTGTGTATCAGTGTATGTCTTTGTGAGTTGGTGTTAGTGTATGTCTGTGTTACTGGGGGTCAGTGTGTGTCTGTGTTACTGGGTATCAGTGTATGTCATTGTTACTTGGTGTCAGTGTATGTCTGTGTTACTTGGTGTAAGTGTATGTCTTTGTTACTTGGTGTAAGTGTGTGTTTTTGGGATTTTCTTCTCCCTGCTGCTTTCACATGCGTTCAAATCCTCTGAAGAAGGAATTTTCCTCCACACAAGATCAGGGGGCAGGTTGTTCAACCTTGCCCGTCTCAGAGCGAAGTCCAAAGTACGGAAAGTCCTCATCAGAGAACTCCTCTTTGCTGACGATGCTGCTTTAACATCTCACACTGAAGAATGCCTGCAGAGTCTCATCGACAGGTTTGCGTCTGCCTGCAATTAATTTGGCCTAACCATCAGCCTCAAGAAAACGAACATCATGGGCAGGATGTCAGAAATGCTCCATCCATCAATATTGGCGACCACGCTCTGGAAGTGGTTCAAGAGTTCACCTACCTACGCTCAACTATCACCAGTAACCTGTCTCTAGATGCAGAAATCAACAAGCGCATGGGTAAGGCTTCCACTGCTATGTCCAGACTGGCCAAGAGAGTGTGGGAAAATGGCGCACTGACACGGAACACAAAAGTCCGAGTGTATCAGGCCTGTGTCCTCAGTACCTTGCTCTACGGCAGCGAGGCCTGGACAACGTATGCCAGCCAAGAGCGACGTCTCAATTCATTCCATCTTCGCTGCCTTCGGAGAATACTTGGCATCAGGTGGCAGGACTATATCTCCAACACAGAAGTCCTTGAAGCGGCCAACACCCCCAGCTTATACACACTACTGAGTCAGCGGCGCTTGAGATGGCTTGGCCATGTGAGCCGCATGGAAGATGGCAGGATCCCCAAAGACACATTGTACAGCGAGCTCGCCACTGGTATCAGACCCACCGGCCGTCCATGTCTCCGTTCCAAAGACGTCTGCAAACGCGACATGAAATCGTGTGACATTGATCACCAGTCGTGGGAGTCAGTTGCCAGCATTCGCCAGAGCTGGCGGGCAGCCATAAAGACAGGGCTAAATTGATGCGAGTCGAAGAGACTTAGTAGTTGGCAGGAAAAAAGACAGAGGCGCAAGGGGAGAGCCAACTGTGCAACAGCCCCAACAAACAAATTTATCTGCAGCACCTGTGGAAGAGCCTGTCACTCCAGAATTGGCCTTTATAGCCACTCCAGGCGATGCTTCACAAACCACTGACCACCTCCAGGCGCGTATCCATTGTCTCTCGAGATAAGGAGGCACAAAAGAAAGAAAAAAAAAGATGTCTTTGACACTTGGTGTAAGTGTGTGTCTGTGTTACTTGGTGTAAGTGTGTGTCTGTGTTCCTGGGTATCATTGTATGTCTTTGTTACTTGGTGTCAGTGTATGTCTGTGTTACTTGGTGTAAGTGTGCGTCTTTGTTACTTGATGTCCATGTGTTTCTGTGTTACTGGGTGTCAGTGTATGTCTTTGTTACTTGGTGTCAGTGGATGCCTTTGTTACTAAGTGTAAGTGTGTGTCTGTGTTACTGGGTATCAGTGTCTGTCTTTGTTACTTGGTGTAAGTGGGTGTCTGTGTTACTGGGTATCAGTGTATGTCTTTGTTACTTGGTGTCAGTGTATGTCTGTGTTACTTGGTGCAAGACGGTGTCTGTGTTATTGGGTATCAGAGTATGTATTTGTGACTTGGTGTCAGTGTCTGACTTTGTTACAGGGTGTCAGTGTGTGCCTTTGTGACTTGGAGTCAGTGCATGTCTTTGTTACTTGGTGTAAGTGTGTGTCTGTGTTACTGGGTATCAGTGTATGTCTTTGTTACTTGGTGTCAATGTATGTCAAAATATTGGGTGTCAGTGTATGTCTTTGTTACTTGGTGTATTTGTCTGTCTTTGTTACTTGGTGTAAGTGTATGTCTTTGTTACTTGGTGTCAGTGTATGTCTTTGTTACTTGGTGTCAGTGTATGTCTGTGCTACTTGGTGTAAGTGTGTGTCTTTGTTACTTTGTGTAATTGTATGTCTTTGTTACTTGGTGTCAGTGCATGTCTTTGTTACTTTGTGTCAGTGTGTGTCTGTCTCACTGGGTTTCAGTGTATGTCTTTGTTACTTGGTATCTTTGTATGTCTTTCTAACTGGGTGTCAGTGTGTGTCTGTGTTAACGGGTGTCAGTGTGTGTCTGTGTTACTTGGTGTAAGTCTGTGTCTTTGTTACTTGGTGTCCGTGTGTGTCTGTGTTACTGGGTGTCAGTGTATGTCTTTGTTACTGGGTGTCAGTGTTTCTTTTTTTACTTGGTGTAAGTGTGTGTCTGTGTTACTGGGTATCAGTGTCTGTCTTTGTTACTTGGTGTAAGTGTGTGTCCGTGTTACTTGGTGTAAGTGTGTGTCTTTGTTACTTGGTGTCCGTGTGTGTCTGTGTTACTGGGTGTCAGTGTATGTCTTTGTTACTGGGTGTCAGTGTTTCTTTTTTTACTTGGTGTAAGTGTGTGTCTGTGTTACTGGGTGTCAGTGCATGTATTTGTTACATGGTGCCAGTGTATATCTGTGTTACTTGGTGTCCGTGTGTGTCTTTGTTACTTGGTGTAATTGTATGTCTTTGTTACTTGATGTCAGTGTATGTCTGTGTTACTTGGTGTAAGTGTATGTCTTTGTTACTTGGTGTAAGTGTGTGTCTGTGTTTCTTGGTGTAAGTGTGTGTCTGTGTTCCTGGGTATCAGTGTATGTCTTTGTTACTTGGTGCCAGTGTATGTCTGTGTTACTTGGTGTAAGTGTGTCTGTTACTGGGCATCAGTGGATGTCTTAGTTACTTGGTGTCAGTGTATGTCTGTGTTACTTGGTGTAAGTGTGTGTCTGTGTTACTGGGTGTCAGTGTGTGTCTGTGTTAATTGGTGTAAGTGTGTGTCTGTGTTACTGGGTGTCCGTGTATGTCTTTGTTACTGGGTGTCAGTGTATTGTCTTTGTTACTTGGTGTAAGTGTGTGTCTGTGTTACTGGGTATCAGTGTCTGACTTTGTTACTTGGTGTAATTGTGTGTCTGTGTTACTTGGTGTACGTGTGTGTCTTTGTTACTTGGTGTCCGTGTGTGTCTGTGTTACTGGGTGTCAGTGCATGTCTTTGTTACTTGGTGTCGGTTTATATCTGTGTTACTTGGTGTAAGTGCGTGTCTTTGTTACTTCGTGTAATTGTATGTCTTTGCTACTTCTTGTCAGTGTATGTCTGTGTTACTTGGTGTAAGTGTGTGTCTTTGTTACTTGGTGTCCGTGTGTGTCTGTGTTACTGGGTGTCAGTGCATGTCTTTGTTACTTGGTGTCGGTTTATATCTGTGTTACTTGGTGTAAGTGCGTGTCTTTGTTACTTCGTGTAATTGTATGTCTTTGCTACTTCTTGTCAGTGTATTTCTGTGTTACTTGGTGTAAGGGTGTGCCTGTGTTACTGGGTATCAATGAATGTCTTTGTTACTTGGTGTCAGTGTATGTCTGTGTTACTTAGTGTAAGTGTGTGTCTGTGTTACTGGGTGTCAGTGTATGTCTTTGTTACTTGGTGTCAGTGTATGTCTTTGTTACTTGGTGTAAGTGTGTGTCTGTGTTACTGGTTATCAGTGTCTGTCTTTGTTACTTGGTGTAAGTGTGTGTCTGTGTTACTGGGTGTCAGTGTATGTCTTTGTTACTGGGTGTCAGTGTATGTCTTTGTTACTTGGTGTAAGTGTGTGTCTGTGTTACTGGTTATCAGTGTCTGTCTTTGTTACTTGGTGTAAGTGTGTGTCTGTGTTACTGGGTATCTGTGCATGTCTTTGTTACTTGGTGTCAGTGTATGTCTGTGTTACTTGGTGTAAGTGTGTGTCTGTGTGACTGGGTGTCAGTGTATGTCTTTGTTACTTGATGTCAGTGTATGTCTGTGTTACTTGGTGTAAGTGTGTGTCTGTGTATCAGTGTATGTCTTTGTGACTTGGTGTCAGTGTATGTCTGTGTTACTTGGTGTAAGTGTATGTCTTTGTTACTTGGTGTCACTGTTTGTCTTTGTTACGGGTGTCAGTGTATGTCTGTGCTACTTGGTGTAAGTGTGTGTCTTTGATACTTGGTGTAAGTGTATGTCTTTGTTACTTGGTGTCAGTGCATGTCTTTGTTACTTGGTGTAAGTGTGTGTCTGTGTTACTGGGTATCAGTGTATGTCTTTGTTACTTGGTGTCAATGTATGTCAAAATATTGGGTGTCAGTGTATGTCTTTGTTACTTGGTGTATTTGTCTGTCTTTGTTACTTGGTGTAAGTGTATGTCTTTGTTACTTGGTGTCAGTGTATGTCTTTGTTACTTGGTGTCAGTGTATGTCTGTGCTACTTGGTGTAAGTGTGTGTCTTTGTTACTTTGTGTAATTGTATGTCTTTGTTACTTGGTGTCAGTGCATGTCTTTGTTACTTTGTGTCAGTGTGTGTCTGTCTCACTGGGTTTCAGTGTATGTCTTTGTTACTTGGTATCTTTGTATGTCTTTCTAACTGGGTGTCAGTGTGTGTCTGTGTTAACGGGTGTCAGTGTGTGTCTGTGTTTCTTGGTGTAAGTCTGTGTCTTTGTTACTTGGTGTCCGTGTGTGTCTGTGTTACTGGGTGTCAGTGTATGTCTTTGTTACTGGGTGTCAGTGTTTCTTTTTTTACTTGGTGTAAGTGTGTGTCTGTGTTACTGGGTATCAGTGTCTGTCTTTGTTACTTGGTGTAAGTGTGTGTCCGTGTTACTTGGTGTAAGTGTGTGTCTTTGTTACTTGGTGTCCGTGTGTGTCTGTGTTACTGGGTGTCAGTGTATGTCTTTGTTACTGGGTGTCAGTGTTTCTTTTTTTACTTGGTGTAAGTGTGTGTCTGTGTTACTGGGTATCAGTGTATGTCTTTGTTACTTGGTGTCCGTGTGTGTCTCTGTTAATGGGTGTCAGTGCATGTATTTGTTACATGGTGCCAGTGTATATCTGTGTTACTTGGTGTCCGTGTGTGTCTTTGTTACTTGGTGTAATTGTATGTCTTTGTTACTTGATGTCAGTGTATGTCTGTGTTACTTGGTGTAAGTGTATGTCTTTGTTACTTGGTGTAAGTGTGTGTCTGTGTTTCTTGGTGTAAGTGTGTGTCTGTGTTCCTGGGTATCAGTGTGTGTCTGTGTTAATTGGTGTAAGTGTGTGTCTGTGTTACTGGGTGTCAGTGTGTGTCTGTGTTAATTGGTGTAAGTGTGTGTCTGTGTTACTGGGTGTCCGTGTATGTCTTTGTTACTGGGTGTCAGTGTATTGTCTTTGTTACTTGGTGTAAGTGTGTGTCTGTGTTACTGGGTATCAGTGTCTGACTTTGTTACTTGGTGTAATTGTGTGTCTGTGTTACTTGGTGTACGTGTGTGTCTTTGTTACTTGGTGTCCGTGTGTGTCTGTGTTACTGGGTGTCAGTGCATGTCTTTGTTACTTGGTGTCGGTTTATATCTGTGTTACTTGGTGTAAGTGCGTGTCTTTGTTACTTCGTGTAATTGTATGTCTTTGCTACTTCTTGTCAGTGTATGTCTGTGTTACTTGGTGTAAGTGTGTGTCTTTGTTACTTGGTGTCCGTGTGTGTCTGTGTTACTGGGTGTCAGTGCATGTCTTTGTTACTTGGTGTCGGTTTATATCTGTGTTACTTGGTGTAAGTGCGTGTCTTTGTTACTTCGTGTAATTGTATGTCTTTGCTACTTCTTGTCAGTGTATTTCTGTGTTACTTGGTGTAAGTGTGTGCCTGTGTTACTGGGTATCAATGAATGTCTTTGTTACTTGGTGTCAGTGTATGTCTGTGTTACTTAGTGTAAGTGTGTGTCTGTGTTACTGGGTGTCAGTGTGTGTCTGTGTTACTTGGTGTAAGTCTGTGTATTTGTTACTTGGTGTCCGTGTGTGTCTGCGTTACAGGGTGTCAGTGTATGTCTTTGTTACTGGGTGTCAGTGTATGTCTTTGTTACTTGGTGTAAGTGTGTGTCTGTGTTACTGGTTATCAGTGTCTGTCTTTGTTACTTGGTGTAAGTGTGTGTCTGTGTTACTGGGTATCTGTGCATGTCTTTGTTACTTGGTGTCAGTGTATGTCTGTGTTACTTGGTGTAAGTGTGTGTCTGTGTGACTGGGTGTCAGTGTATGTCTTTGTTACTTGGTGTCAGTGTATGTCTGTGTTACTTGGTGTAAGTGTGTGTCTGTGTATCAGTGTATGTCTTTGTGACTTGGTGTCAGTGTATGTCTGTGTTACTTGGTGTAAGTGTATGTCTTTGTTACTTGGTGTCACTGTATGTCTTTGTTACGGGTGTCAGTGTATGTCTGTGTTACTTGGTGTAAGTGTGTGTCTTTGATACTTGGTGTAAGTGTATGTCTTTGTTACTTGGTGTCAGTGCATGTCTTTGTTACTTGGTGTCAGTGTGTGTCTGTGTTACTGGGTATCAGTGTATGTCTTTGTGACTTGGTATCAGTGTATGTCTTTGATACTGGGTGTCAGTGTGTGTCAGTGTGTGTCTTTGTTACTGGGTATCAGTGTATGTCTTTGTGACTTGGTAGCAGTGTATGTCTTTGTTACTGGGTGTCAGTATGTTTCTGTGTTACTGTGTATCAGTGTATGGCTTTGTGACTTGGTGTCAGTGAATGTCTTTGTTACTGGGTGTCAGTGTATGTCTTTGTGACTTGGTGTCAGTGTATGTCTGTGTTACTGGGGGTCAGTGTGTGTCTGTGTTACTGGGTATCAGTGTCTGTCTTTGTTACTTGATGTCAGTGTATGTCTGTGTTACTTGGTGTAAGTGTATGTCTTTGTTACTTTGTGTAAGTGTGTCTCTGTGTTACTTGGTGTAAGTGTGTGTCTGTGTTCCTGGGTATCATTGTATGTCTTTGTTACTTGATGTCCGTGTGTGTCTGTGTTACTGGGTGTCAGTGTATGTCTTTGTTACTGGGTGTCAGTGGATGCCTTTGTTACTTGGTGTAAGTGTGTGTCTGTGTTACTGGGTGTCAGTGTGTGTCTTTGTGACTTGGTGTCAGTGTATGTCTCTATTTCTTGGTGTAAGTGTGTGTCTCTGTTACTGGGTATCAGTGTATGACTTTGTTACTTGGTGTCAGTGTATGCCTTTGTTAATTGGTGTAAGTTTATGTCTTTGTTACTTGGTGTCAGTGTATGTCTGTGTTACTTGGTGTAAGTGTGTGTCTTTATGACTTGGTGTAAGTGTATATCTTTATTACTTGGCGTCAGTGAATGTCTGTATTACTTGGTGTAAGTGTATGACTTTGTTTCTTGGTGTAAGTGTGTGTCTGTGTTACTTGGTGTAAGTGTGTGTCTGTGTTCCTGGGAATCATTGTATGTCTTTGTTACCTGGTGTCAGTGTATGTCTGTGCTACTTGGTGTAAGTGTGTGTCTTTGTAACTTGGTGTCCGTGTGTGTCTGTGATACTGGGTGTCAGTGTATGTCTTTGTTACTGGGTGTCAGTGTATGTCTTTGTTACTTGGTGTAAGTGTGTGTCTGTGTTACTGGATATCAGTGTCTGTCTTTGTTACTTGGTGTCAGTGTATGTCTGTGTTACTTGCTGTAAGTGTGTGTCTTTGTTACTGGGTATCAGTGTATGTCTTTGTGACTTGGTGTCAGTGTCTGTCTTTGTTACTTGGTGTCAGTGTATGTCTGTGTTACTTGGTGTAAGTGTGTGTCTGTGTTACTGGGTATCAGTGTATGTCTTTGTGACTTGGTGTCAGTGTATGTCTTTGTTACTGGGTGTCAGTGTATGTCTTTGTGACTTGGTGTCAGTGTATGTCTTTGTTACTTGGTGTTAGTGTGTGTCTGTGTTCCTGGGTTTCAGTGTATGTCTTTGTTACTTGGTGTCAGTGTATGTCAAAATACTTGGTCTAAGTGTATGTCTTTGTTACTTGGTGTCATTGTCTGTCTTTGTTACTTGGTGTAAGTGTATGTCTTTGTTACTTGGTACCATTGTATGTCTTTGTTACTGGGTGTCAGTGTGTGCCTGTGTTACTTGGTGTAAGTGTGTGTCTGTGTTACTGGGTGTCCGTGTATGTCTTTGTTACTGGGTGTCAGTGTATTGTCTTTGTTACTTGGTGTAAGTGTGTGTCTGTGTTACTGGGTATCAGTGTCTGACTTTGAACTTGGTGTAATTGTGTGTCTGTGTTACTTGGTGTACGTGTGTGTCTTTGTTACTTGGTGTCCGTGTGTGTCTGTGTTACTGGGTGTCAGTGCATGTCTTTGTTACTTGGTGTCGGTTTATATCTGTGTTACTTGGTGTAAGTGCGTGTCTTTGTTACTTCGTGTAATTGTATGTCTTTGCTACTTCTTGTCAGTGTATGTCTGTGTTACTTGGTGTAAGTGTGTGTCTTTGTTACTTGGTGTCCGTGTGTGTCTGTGTTACTGGGTGTCAGTGCATGTCTTTGTTACTTGGTGTCGGTTTATATCTGTGTTACTTGGTGTAAGTGCGTGTCTTTGTTACTTCGTGTAATTGTATGTCTTTGCTACTTCTTGTCAGTGTATTTCTGTGTTACTTGGTGTAAGTGTGTGCCTGTGTTACTGGGTATCAATGAATGTCTTTGTTACTTGGTGTCAGTGTATGTCTGTGTTACTTAGTGTAAGTGTGTGTCTGTGTTACTGGGTGTCAGTGTGTGTCTGTGTTACTTGGTGTAAGTCTGTGTATTTGTTACTTGGTGTCCGTGTGTGTCTGCGTTACAGGGTGTCAGTGTATGTCTTTGTTACTGGGTGTCAGTGTATGTCTTTGTTACTTGGTGTAAGTGTGTGTCTGTGTTACTGGTTATCAGTGTCTGTCTTTGTTACTTGGTGTATGTGTGTGTCTGTGTTACTGGGTATCTGTGCATGTCTTTGTTACTTGGTGTCAGTGTATGTCTGTGTTACTTGGTGTAAGTGTGTGTCTGTGTGACTGGGTGTCAGTGTATGTCTTTGTTACTTGGTGTCAGTGTATGTCTGTGTTACTTGGTGTAAGTGTGTGTCTGTGTATCAGTGTATGTCTTTGTGACTTGGTGTCAGTGTATGTCTGTGTTACTTGGTGTAAGTGTATGTCTTTGTTACTTGGTGTCACTGTATGTCTTTGTTACGGGTGTCAGTGTATGTCTGTGTTACTTGGTGTAAGTGTGTGTCTTTGATACTTAGTGTAAGTGTATGTCTTTGTTACTTGGTGTCAGTGCATGTCTTTGTTACTTGGTGTCAGTGTGTGTCTGTGTTACTGGGTATCAGTGTATGTCTTTGTGACTTGGTATCAGTGTATGTCTTTGATACTGGGTGTCAGTGTGTGTCAGTGTGTGTCTTTGTTACTGGGTATCAGTGTATGTCTTTGTGACTTGATAGCAGTGTATGTCTTTGTTACTGGGTGTCAGTATGTTTCTGTGTTACTGTGTATCAGTGTATGGCTTTGTGACTTGGTGTCAGTGAATGTCTTTGTTACTGGGTGTCAGTGTATGTCTTTGTGACTTGGTGTCAGTGTATGTCTGTGTTACTGGGGGTCAGTGTGTGTCTGTGTTACTGGGTATCAGTGTATGTCTTTGTTACTTGATGTCAGTGTATGTCTGTGTTACTTGGTGTAAGTGCATGTCTTTGTTACTTTGTGTAAGTGTGTCTCTGTGTTACTTGGTGTAAGTGTGTGTCTGTGTTCCTGGGTATCATTGTATGTCTTTGTTACTTGATGTCCGTGTGTGTCTGTGTTACTGGGTGTCAGTGTATGTCTTTGTTACTGGGTGTCAGTGGATGCCTTTGTTACTTGGTGTAAGTGTGTGTCTGTGTTACTGGGTGTCAGTGTGTGTCTTTGTGACTTGGTGTCAGTGTATGTCTCTATTTCTTGGTGTAAGTGTGTGTCTCTGTTACTGGGTATCAGTGTATGTCTTTGTTACTTGGTGTCAGTGTATGCCTTTGTTACTTGGTGTAAGTTTATGTCTTTGTTACTTGGTGTCAGTGTATGTCTTTGTTACTTGGTGTCAGTGTATGTCTGTGTTACTTGGTGTAAGTGTGTGTCTTTTTGACTTGGTGTAAGTGTATATCTTTATTACTTGGCGTCAGTGAATGTCTGTGTTACTTGGTGTAAGTGTATGACTTTGTTTCTTGGTGTAAGTGTGTGTCTGTGTTACTTGGTGTAAGTGTGTGTCTGTGTTCCTGGGAATCATTGTATGTCTTTGTTACCTGGTGTCAGTGTATGTCTGTGCTACTTGGTGTAAGTGTGTGTCTTTGTTACTTGGTGTCCGTGTGTGTCTGTGATACTGGGTGTCAGTGTATGTCTTTGTTACTGGGTGTCAGTGTATGTCTTTGTTACTTGGTGTAAGTGTGTGTCTGTGTTACTGGATATCAGTGTCTGTCTTTGTTACTTGGTGTCAGTGTATGTCTGTGTTACTTGCTGTAAGTGTGTGTCTTTGTTACTGGGTATCAGTGTATGTCTTTGTGACTTGGTGTCAGTGTCTGTCTTTGTTACTTGGTGTCAGTGTATGTCTGTGTTACTTGGTGTAAGTGTGTGTCTGTGTTACTGGGTATCAGTGTATGTCTTTGTGACTTGGTGTCAGTGTATGTCTTTGTTACTGGGTGTCAGTGTATGTCTTTGTGACTTGGTGTCAGTGTATGTCTTTGTTACTTGGTGTTAGTGTGTGTCTGTGTTCCTGGGTATCAGTGTATGTCTTTGTTACTTGGTGTCAGTGTATGTCAAAATACTTGGTCTAAGTGTATGTCTTTGTTACTTGGTGTCATTGTCTGTCTTTGTTACTTGGTGTAAGTGTATGTCTTTGTTACTTGGTACCATTGTATGTCTTTGTTACTGGGTGTCAGTGTGTGCCTGTGTTACTTGGTGTAAGTGTGTGTCTTTGTTACTTGGTGTAAGTGTATGTCTTTGTGACTTGGTGTCAGTGTATGTCTTTGTTACTGGGTGTCAGTGTATGTCTGTGTTACTTGGTGTAAGTGTGTGTCTTTGTTACTTGGTGGAAGTGTATGTCTTTGTTACTTGGTGTCAGTGCATGTCTTTGTTACTTGGTGTCAGTGTGTGTCTGTGTTACTGGTTATCAGTGTATGTCTTTGTGACTTGGTATCATTGTATGTCTTTGTTACTGGGTGTCAGTGTGTGCCTGTGTTACTGGGTATCAGTGTATGTCTTTGTGACTTGGTGTCAGTGTATGTCTTTGTGACTGGGTGTCAGTGTATGTCCGTGTTACTTGGTGTAAGTGTGTGTCTTTGTTACTTATTGTAAGTGTATGTCTTTGTTACTTGGTGTCAGTGCATGTCTTTGTTACTTGGTGTCAGTGTATGTCTGTGTTACTTGGTGTAAGTGTGTGTCTGTATTACTGGGTATAAGTGTATGTCTTTGTGACTTGGTGTCAGTGTCTGTCTTTGTTACTTGGTGTCAGTGTATGTCTGTGTTACTTGGTGTAAGTGTGTGTCTGTGTTACTGGGTATCAGTGTATGTCTTAGTGACTTGGTGTCAGTGTATGTGTTTGTTACTGGGTGTCAGTGTATGTCTTTGTGACTTGGTGTCAGTGTATGTCTTTGTTACTTGGTGTAAGTGTATGTCCGTGTTACTGGGTATCAGTGTATGTCTTTGTTACTTGGTGTCAGTGTATGTCAAAATACTTGGTCTAAGTGTATGTCTTTGTTACTTGGTGTCATTGTCTGTCTTTGTTACTTGGTGTAAGTGTATGTCTTTGTTACTTGGTGTCAGTGTATGTCTTTGTTACTGGGTGTCAGTGTATGTCTGTGTTACTTTGTGTAAGTGTGTCTCTTTGTTACTTGGTGTAAGTGTATGTCTTTTTTACTTGGTGTCAGTGCATGTCTTTGTTACTTGGTGTCAATGTGTGTCTGTGTTACTGGGTATCAGTGTATGTATTTGTGACTTGGTATCATTGTATGTCTTTGTTACTGTGTGTCAGTGTGTGTCTGCGTTACTGGGTATCAGTGTATGTCTTTGTGACTTGGTAGCAGTGTATGTCTTTGTTACTGGGTGTCAGTGTGTGTCTGTGTTCCTTGGTATCAGTGTATGTCTTTGTGACTTGGTGTCAGTGTATGTCTTTGGAACTGGGTGTCAGTGTGTGTCTTTGTGACTTGGTGTCAGTATATCTCTTTGTTACTTGATGTAAGTGTGTTTCTGTGATACTGGGTATCAGTGTATGTCTTTGTGACTTGGTATCATTGTATGTCTTTGTTACTGGGTGTCAGTGTGTGTCTTTGTTACTTGGTACCATTGTATGTCTTTGTTACTGGGTGTCAGTGTGTGCCTGTGTTACTTGGTGTAAGTGTGTGTCTTTGTTACTTGGTGTAAGTGTATGTCTTTGTGACTTGGTGTCAGTGTATGTCTTTGTTACTGGGTGTCAGTGTATGTCTGTGTTACTTGGTGTAAGTGTGTGTCTTTGTGAGTTGGTGTTAGTGTATGTCTTTGTAACTGGGTGTCAGTGTGTGTCTTTGTTACTTGGTGTCAGTGTATGTCTGTGTTACTTGGTGTAAGTGTGTGTCTGTGTATCAGTGCATGTCTTTGTGAGTTGGTGTTAGTGTATGTCTTTGTTACTGGGTATCAGTGTATGTCTTTGTGACTTGGTGTCAGTGTATGTCTTTGTAACTGGGTGTCAGTGTGTGTCTTTGTTACGTGGTGTCAGTGCATGTCTGTGTTACTTGGTGTAAGTGTGTGTCTGTGTATCAGTGTATGTCTTTGTGAGTTGGTGTCAGTGTATGTCTTTGTTACTGGGTGTCAGTGTATGTCTTTGTGACTTGGTGTCAGTGTATGTCTGTGTTACTGGGGGTCAGTGTGTGTCTGTGTTACTGGGTATCAGTGTATGTCATTGTTACTTGGTGTCAGTGTATGTCTGTGTTACTTGGTGTAAGTGTATGTCTTTGTTACTTGGTGTAAGTCTGTGTCTGTGTTACTTGGTGTAAGTGTGTGTCTGTGTTCCTGGGTATCATTGTATGTCTTTGTTACTTGGTGTCAGTGTATGTCTGTGTTACTTGGTGTAAGTGTGTGTCTTTGTTACTTGATGTCCGTGTGTGTCTGTGTTACTCGGTGTCAGTGTATGTCTTTGTTACTTGGTGTCAGTGGATGCCTTTGTTACTTGGTGCAAGTGTGTGTCTGTGTTACTGGGTATCAGTGTCTGTCTTTGTTACCTGGTGTAAGTGTGTGACTTTGTTACAGGGTGTCAGTGTGTGTCTTTGTGACTTGATGTAAGTGTGTGTCTGTGTTACTGGGTATCAGTGTATGTCTTTGTTACTTGGTGTCAATGTATGTCACAATATTGGGTGCAAGTGTATGTCTTTGTTACTTGGTGTATTTGTCTGTTTTTGTTACTTGGTGTAAGTGTATGTCCTTGTTAATTGGTGTCAGTGTACGTCTTTGTTACTTGGTGTCAGTGTATGTCTGTGCTACTTGGTGTAAGTGTCTGTCTTTGTTACTTTGTGTAATTGTATGTCTTTGTTACTTGGTGTCAGTGCATGTCTTTGTTACTTTGTGTCAGTGTGTGTCTGTGTCACTGGGATTCATTGTATGTCTTTGTTACTTGGTATCTTTGTATGTCTTTCTAACTGGGTGTCAGTGTGTGTCTGTGTTAACGGGTGTCAGTGTGTGTCTGTGTTACTTGGTGTAAGTCTGTGTCTTTGTTACTTGGTGTCCGTGTGTGTCTGTGTTACTGGGTGTCAGTGTATGTCTTTGTTACTGGGTGTCAGTGTATGTCTTTGTTACTTGGTGTAAGTGTGTGTCTGTGTTACTGGGTATCAGTGTCTGTCTTTGTTACTTGGTGTAAGTGTGTGTCTGTGTTACTTGGTGTAAGTGTGTGTCTTTGTTACTTGGTGTCCGTGTGTGTCTCTGTTACTGGGTGTCAGTGCATGTCTTTGTTACATGGTGCCAGTGTATATCTGTGTTACTTGGTGTCCGTGTGTGTCTTTGTTACTTGGTGTAATTGTATGTCTTTGTTACTTGATGTCAGTGTATGTCTGTGTTACTTGGTGTAAGTGTATGTCTTTGTTACTTGGTGCAAGTGTGTGTCTGTGTTACTTGGTGTAAGTGTGTGTCTGTGTTCCTGGGTATCAGTGTATGTCTTTGTTACTTGGTGCCAGTGTATGTCTGTGTTACTTGGTGTAAGTGTGTGTCTGTGTTACTGGGCATCAGTGTATGTCTTAGTTACTTGGTGTCAGTGTATGTCTGTGTTACTTGGTGTAAGTGTGTGTCTGTGTTACTGGGTGTCAGTGTGTGTCTGTGTTAATTGGTGTAAGTGTGTGTCTGTGTTACTGGGTGTCCGTGTATGTCTTTGTTACTGGGTGTCAGTGTATGTCTTTGTTACTTGGTGTAAGTGTGTGTCTGTGTTACTGGGTATCAGTGTCTGACTTTGTTACTTGGTGTAATTGTGTGTCTGTGTTACTTGGTGTACGTGTGTGTCTTTGTTACTTGGTGTCCGTGTGTGTCTGTGTTACTGGGTGTCAGTGCCTGTCTTTGTTACTTGGTGCCAGTTTATATCTGTGTTACTTGGTGTAAGTGCGTGTCTTTGTTACTTGGTGTAATTGTATGTCTTTGTTACTTGGTGTCAGTGTATGTCTGTGTTACTTGGTGTAAGTGTGTGTCTTTGTTACTTGGTGTAAGTGTGTGTCGGTGTTACATGGTGTAAGTGTGTGTCTGTGTTACTGGGCATCAGTGCATGTCTTTGTTACTTGGTGTCAGTGTATTTCTGTGTTACTTGGTGTAAGTGTGTGCCTGTGTTACTGGTTATCAGTGTATGTCTTTGTGACTTGGTAGCAGTGCATGTCTTTGTTACTTGGTGTCAGTGTGTTTCTGTGTTACTGGGTATCAGTGTATGTCTTTGTGACTTGGTGTCAGTGTATGTCTTTGTAACTGGGTGTCAGTGTGTGTCTTTGTTACTTGGTGTCAGTGTATGTGTGTGTTACTTGGTGTAAGTGTGTGTCTGTGTATCAGTGTATGTCTTTGTGAGTTGGTGTTAGTGTATGTCTTTGTTACTGGGTGTCAGTGTATGTCTTTGTGACTTGGTGTCAGTGTATGTCTGTGTTACTGGGGGTCAGTGTGTGTCTGTGTTACTGGGTATCAGTGTATGTCATTGTTACTTGGTGTCAGTGTATGTCTGTGTTACTTGGTGTAAGTGTATGTCTTTGTTACTTGGTGTAAGTGTGTGTTTTTGGGATTTTCTTCTCCCTGCTGCTTTCACATGCGTTCAAATCCTCTGAAGAAGGAATTTTCCTCCACACAAGATCAGGGGGCAGGTTGTTCAACCTTGCCCGTCTCAGAGCGAAGTCCAAAGTATGGAAAGTCCTCATCAGAGAACTCCTCTTTGCTGACGATGCTGCTTTAACATCTCACACTGAAGAATGCCTGCAGAGTCTCATCGACAGGTTTGCGTCTGCCTGCAATTAATTTGGCCTAACCATCAGCCTCAAGAAAACGAACATCATGGGCAGGATGTCAGAAATGCTCCATCCATCAATATTGGCGACCACGCTCTGGAAGTGGTTCAAGAGTTCACCTACCTACGCTCAACTATCACCAGTAACCTGTCTCTAGATGCAGAAATCAACAAGCGCATGGGTAAGGCTTCCACTGCTATGTCCAGACTGGCCAAGAGAGTGTGGGAAAATGGCGCACTGACACGGAACACAAAAGTCCGAGTGTATCAGGCCTGTGTCCTCAGTACCTTGCTCTACAGCAGCGAGGCCTGGACAACGTATGCCAGCCAAGAGCGACGTCTCAATTCATTCCATCTTCGCTGCCTTCGGAGAATACTTGGCATCAGGTGGCAGGACTATATCTCCAACACAGAAGTCCTTGAAGCGGCCAACACCCCCAGCTTATACACACTACTGAGTCAGCGGCGCTTGAGATGGCTTGGCCATGTGAGCCGCATGGAAGATGGCAGGATCCCCAAAGACACATTGTACAGCGAGCTCGCCACTGGTATCAGACCCACCGGCCGTCCATGTCTCCGTTCCAAAGACGTCTGCAAACGCGACATGAAATCGTGTGACATTGATCACCAGTCGTGGGAGTCAGTTGCCAGCATTCGCCAGAGCTGGCGGGCAGCCATAAAGACAGGGCTAAATTGTGGCGAGTCGAAGAGACTTAGTAGTTGGCAGGAAAAAAGACAGAGGCGCAAGGGGAGAGCCAACTGTGCAACAGCCCCAACAAACAAATTTATCTGCAGCACCTGTGGAAGAGCCTGTCACTCCAGAATTGGCCTTTATAGCCACTCCAGGCGCTGCTTCACAAACCACTGACCACCTCCAGGCGCGTATCCATTGTCTCTCGAGATAAGGAGGCCCAAAAGAAAGAAAAAAAAAGATGTCTTTGTTACTTGGTGTAAGTGTGTGTCTGTGTTACTTGGTGTAAGTGTGTGTCTGTGTTCCTGGGTATCATTGTATGTCTTTGTTACTTGGTGTCAGTGTATGTCTGTGTTACTTGGTGTAAGTGTGCGTCTTTGTTACTTGATGTCCGTGTGTTTCTGTGTTACTGGGTGTCAGTGTATGTCTTTGTTAATTGGTGTCAGTGGATGCCTTTGTTACTAAGTGTAAGTGTGTGTCTGTGTTACTGGGTATCAGTGTCTGTCTTTGTTACTTGGTGTAAGTGGGTGTCTGTGTTACTGGGTATCAGTGTATGTCTTTGTTACTTGGTGTCAGTGTATGTCTGTGTTACTTGGTGCAAGACTGTGTCTGTGTTATTGGGTATCAGAGTATGTATTTGTGACTTGGTGTCAGTGTCTGACTTTGCTACAGGGTGTCAGTGTGTGCCTTTGTGACTTGGAGTCAGTGCATGTCTTTGTTACTTGGTGTAAGTGTGTGTCTGTGTTACTGGGTATCAGTGTATGTCTTTGTTACTTGGTGTCAATGTATGTCAAAATATTGGGTGTCAGTGTATGTCTTTGTTACTTGGTGTATTTGTCTGTCTTTGTTACTTGGTGTAAGTGTATGTCTTTGTTACTTGGTGTCAGTGTATGTCTTTGTTACTTGGTGTCAGTGTATGTCTGTGCTACTTGGTGTAAGTGTGTGTCTTTGTTACTTTGTGTAATTGTATGTCTTAGTTACTTGGTGTCAGTGCATGTCTTTGTTACTTTGTGTCAGAGTGTGTCTGTCTCACTGGGTTTCAGTGTATGTCTTTGTTACTTGGTATCTTTGTATGTCTTTCTAACTGGGTGTCAGTGTGTGTCTGTGTTAACGGGTGTCAGTGAGTGTCTGTGTTACTTGGTGTAAGTCTGTGTCTTTGTTACTTGGTGTCCGTGTGTGTCTGTGTTACTGGGTGTCAGTGTATGTCTTTGTTACTGGGTGTCAGTGTTTCTTTTTTTACTTGGTGTAAGTGTGTGTCTGTGTTACTGGGTATCAGTGTCTGTCTTTGTTACTTGGTGTAAGTGTGTGTCCGTGTTACTTGGTGTAAGTGTATGTCTTTGTTACTTGGTGTAATTGTATGTCTTTGTTACTTGATGTCAGTGTATGTCTGTGTTACTTGGTGTAATTGTATGTCTTTGTTACTTGGTGTAAGTGTGTGTCTGTGTTTCTTGGTGTAAGTGTGTGTCTGTGTTCCTGGGTATCAGTGTATGTCTTTGTTACTTGGTGCCAGTGTATGTCTGTGTTACTTGGTGTAAGTGTGTCTGTTACTGGGCATCAGTGGATGTCTTAGTTACTTGGTGTCAGTGTATGTCTGTGTTACTTGGTGTAAGTGTGTGTCTGTGTTACTGGGTGTCAGTGTGTGTCTGTGTTAATTGGTGTAAGTGTGTGTCTGTGTTACTGGGTGTCCGTGTATGTCTTTGTTACTGGGTGTCAGTGTATTGTCTTTGTTACTTGGTGTAAGTGTGTGTCTGTGTTACTTGGTGTAAGTGTGTGTCTGTGTTCCTGGGTATCATTGTATGTCTTTGTTACTTGGTGTCAGTGTATGTCTGTGTTACTTGGTGTAAGTGTGCGTCTTTGTTACTTGATGTCCGTGTGTTTCTGTGTTACTGGGTGACAGTGTATGTCTTTGTTAATTGGTGTCAGTGGATGCCTTTGTTACTAAGTGTAAGTGTGTGTCTGTGTTACTGGGTATCAGTGTATGTCTTTGTTACTTGGTGTCAGTGTATGTCTGTGTTACTTGGTGCAAGACTGTGTCTGTGTTATTGGGTATCAGAGTATGTATTTGTGACTTGGTGTCAGTGTCTAACTTTGTTACAGGGTGTCACTGTGTGCCTTTGTGACTTGGAGTCAGTGCATGTCTTTGTTACTTGGTGTAAGTGTGTGTCTGTGTTACTGGGTATCAGTGTATGTCTTTGTTACTTGGTGTCAATGTATGTCAAAATATTGGGTGTCAGTGTATGTCTTTGTTACTTGGTGTATTTGTCTGTCTTTGTTACTTGGTGTAAGTGTATGTCTGTGTTACTTGGTGTAAGTGTATGTCTTTGTTACTTGGTGTAAGTGTGTGTCTGTGTTTCTTGGTGTAAGTGTGTGTCTGTGTTCCTGGGTATCAGTGTATGTCTTTGTTACTTGGTGCCAGTGTATGTCTGTGTTACTTGGTGTAAGTGTGTCTGTTACTGGGCATCAGTGGATGTCTTAGTTACTTGGTGTCAGTGTATGTCTGTGTTCCTTGGTGTAAGTGTGTGTCTGTGTTACTGGGTGTCAGTGTGTGTCTGTGTTAATTGGTGTAAGTGTGTGTCTGTGTTACTGGGTGTCCGTGTATGTCTTTGTTACTGGGTGTCAGTGTATTGTCTTTGTTACTTGGTGTAAGTGTGTGTCTGTGTTACTGGGTATCAGTGTCTGACTTTGTTACTTGGTGTAATTGTGTGTCTGTGTTACTTGGTGTACGTGTGTGTCTTTGTTACTTGGTGTCCGTGTGTGTCTGTGTTACTGGGTGTCAGTGCATGTCTTTGTTACTTGGTGTCGGTTTATATCTGTGTTACTTGGTGTAAGTGCGTGTCTTTGTTACTTCGTGTAATTGTATGTCTTTGCTACTTCTTGTCTGTGTATGTCTGTGTTACTTGGTGTAAGTGTGTGTCTTTGTTACTTGGTGTCCGTGTGTGTCTGTGTTACTGGGTGTCAGTGCATGTCTTTGTTACTTGGTGTCGGTTTATATCTGTGTTACTTGGTGTAAGTGCGTGTCTTTGTTACTTCGTGTAATTGTATGTCTTTGCTACTTCTTGTCACTGTATTTCTGTGTTACTTGGTGTAAGTGTGTGCCTGTGTTACTGGGTATCAATGAATGTCTTTGTTACTTGGTGTAAGTGTGTGTCTGTGTTACTGGTTATCAGTGTCTGTCTTTGTTACTTGGTGTCAGTGTGTGTCTGTGTTACTGGGTATCTGTGCATGTCTTTGTTACTTGGTGTCAGTGTATGTCAGTGTTACTTGGTGTAAGTGTGTGTCTGTGTGACTGGGTGTCAGTGTATGTCTTTGTTACTTGGTGTCAGTGTATGTCTGTGTTACTTGGTGTAAGTGTGTGTCTGTGTATCAGTGTATGTCTTTGTGACTTGGTGTCAGTGTATGTCTGTGTTACTTGGTGTAAGTGTGTGTCTGTGTTACTGGGTATCAGTGTATTTCTTTGTGAATTGGTGTATGTGTATGTCTTTGTTACTGGGTGTAATTGTATGTCTTTGTTACTTGGTGTCAGTGTGTGTCTGTGTTACTGGGCATCAATGTATGTCTTTGTGACTTGGTATCAGTGTATGTCTGTGTTACTTGGTGTCAGTGTGTTTGTTTGTGTTACTGGGTGGAAGTGTGTGTCATTGTTACTTAGTGTCCGTGTGTGTCTTTGTTACTGGGTGTCATTGTATGTCTTTGTTACTGGGTGTCAGTGTATGTCTTTGTTACTTGGTGTAAGTGTGTGTCTGTGTTACTGGGTATCAGTGTCTGTCTTTGTGACTTGGTGTAAGTGTGTGTCTGTGTTACTGGGTATCTGTGCATGTCTTTGTTACTTGGTGTCAGTGTTTGTCCGTGTTACTTGGTGTAAGTGTGTGTCTGTGTTACTTGGGTATCAGTGTATGTCTTTGTGACCTGGTGTCAGTGTATGTCTTTGTTACTGGGAGTCAGTGTGTGTCTTTGTGACTTGCTGTCAGTGTATGTCTGTGTTACTTGGTGTAAGTGTATGTCTTTGTTACTTGGTGTAAGTGTGTGTCTGTGTTACATGGTGTCAGTGAGTGTCTGTGTTCATGGGTATCATTGTATGTCTTTGTTACTTGGTGTCAGTGTATGTCTGTGTTACTTGGTGTAAGGGTGTGTCTGTGTTACTGGGTATCAGTGTATGTCTTTGTTACTTGGTGTCAGTGTGTGTCTGTGTCACTTGATGCCATTGTATATCTGTGTTACTTGGTGTCAGTGTATGTCTTTGTTACTTGGTGTAAGTGTGTGTCTGTGTTACTTGGTGTAAGTTTGTGTCTGTGTTCCTGGGTATCAGTGTATGTCTTTGTTACTTGGTGTCTGTGTATGTCTGTGCTACTTTGTGTAAGTGTGTGTCTGTGTTACTGGGTATCAGTGACTGTCTTTGTTACTGGGTGTCATTGTGTGTCTGTGTTACTTGGTGTAAGTGTGTGTCTTTGTTACTTGGTGTCCGTGTGTGTCTGTGTTACTGGGTGTCAGTGTATGTCTCTGTTACTGGGTGTTAGTGTATGTCTTTGTTACTTTGTGTAAGTGTGTGTCTGTGTTACTGGGTATCAGTGACTGTCTTTGTTACTTGGTGTAAGTGTGTGTCTGTGTTACGTGGTGTCAGTGTGTGTCTTCGTTACTTGGTGTCCGTGTGTGTCTGTGTTACTGGGTGACAGTGCATGTCTTTGTTACTGGGTGTCAGTGTGTGTCTGTGTTACTTGGTGTAAGTGTGTGTCTTTCTTACTTGGTGTCCGTGTGTGTCTTTGTTACTGGCTGTCAGTGCATGTCTTTGTTACTGGGTGCCAGTGTATGTCTTTGTTACTTGGTGTAAGTGTGTGTCTGTGTTACTGGGTATCAGTGTCTGTCTTTGTTACTTGGTGTAAGTGTGTGTCTGTGTTACTGGATATCTGTGCATGTCTTTGTTACTTGGTGTCAGTGTATGTCTGTGTTACTTGGTGTAAGTGTGTGTCTGTGTTACTGGGTATCAGTGTATGTCTTTGTGACTTGGTGTCAGTGTATGTCTTTGTTACTGGGAGTCAGTGTGTGTCTTTGTGACTTCGTGTCACTGCATGTCTTTGTTACTTGGTGCAAGTGTGTGTCTGTGTTACTGGGAGTCAGTGTATGTCTTTGTTACTTGGTGTCAGTGTATGTCTGTGTTACTTGGTGTAAGTGTGTGTCTGTGTATCAGTGTATGTCTTTGTGACTTGGTGTCAGTGCATGTCTGTGTTACTTGGTGTAAGTGTGTGTCTGTGTTACTGGGTATCAGTGTATTTCTTTGTGAATTGGTGTATGTGTATGTCTTTGTTACTGGGTGTAAGTGTATGTCTTTGTTACTTGGCGTCAGTGTGTGTCTGTGTTACTGGGCATCAGTGTATGTCTTTGTGACTTGGTATCAGTGTATGTCTGTGTTACTTGGTGTCAGTGTGTTTGTTTGTGTTACTGGGTGTAAGTGTGTGTCATTGTTACTTGGTGTAAGTGTGTGTCTGTGTTACTGGGTATCAGTGTCTGTCTTTGTGACTTGGTGTAAGTGTGTGTCTGTGTTACTGGGTATCTGTGCATGTCTTTGTTACTTGGTGTCAGTGTTTGTCTTTGTTACTTGGTGTAAGTGTGTGTCTGTGTTACTTGGGTATCAGTGTATGTCTTTGTGACCTGGTGTCAGTGTATGTCTTTGTTACTGGGAGTCAGTGTGTGTCTTTGTGACTTGCTGTCAGTGTATGTCTGTGTTACTTGGTGTAAGTGTATGTCTTTGTTACTTGGTGTAAGTGTGTGTCTGTGTTACATGGTGTCAGTGAGTGTCTGTGTTCATGGGTATCATTGTATGTCTTTGTTACTTGGTGTCAGTGTATGTCTGTGTTACTTGGTGTAAGGGTGTGTCTGTGTTACTGGGTATCAGTGTATGTCTTTGTTACTTGGTGTCAGTGTGTGTCTGTGTCACTTGATGCCATTGTATATCTGTGTTACTTGGTGTCAGTGTATGTCTTTGTTACTTGGTGTAAGTGTGTGTCTGTGTTACTTGGTGTAAGTTTGTGTCTGTGTTCCTGGGTATCAGTGTATGTCTTTGTTACTTGGTGTCTGTGTATGTCTGTGCTACTTTGTGTAAGTGTGTGTCTGTGTTACTGGGTATCAGTGACTGTCTTTGTTACTGGGTGTCATTGTGTGTCTGTGTTACTTGGTGTAAGTGTGTGTCTTTGTTACTTGGTGTCCGTGTGTGTCTGTGTTACTGGGTGTCAGTGTATGTCTCTGTTACTGGGTGTTAGTGTATGTCTTTGTTACTTTGTGTAAGTGTGTGTCTGTGTTACTGGGTATCAGTGACTGTCTTTGTTACTTGGTGTAAGTGTGTGTCTGTGTTACGTGGTGTCAGTGTGTGTCTTCGTTACTTGGTGTCCGTGTGTGTCTGTGTTACTGGGTGACAGTGCATGTCTTTGTTACTGGGTGTCAGTGTGTGTCTGTGTTACTTGGTGTAAGTGTGTGTCTTTCTTACTTGGTGTCCGTGTGTGTCTTTGTTACTGGCTGTCAGTGCATGTCTTTGTTACTGGGTGCCAGTGTATGTCTTTGTTACTTGGTGTAAGTGTGTGTCTGTGTTACTGGGTATCAGTGTCTGTCTTTGTTACTTGGTGTAAGTGTGTGTCTGTGTTACTGGGTATCTGTGCATGTCTTTGTTACTTGGTGTCAGTGTATGTCTGTGTTACTTGGTGTAAGTGTGTGTCTGTGTTACTGGGTATCAGTGTATGTCTTTGTGACTTGGTGTCAGTGTATGTCTTTGTTACTGGGAGTCAGTGTGTGTCTTTGTGACTTCGTGTCACTGCATGTCTTTGTTACTTGGTGCAAGTGTGTGTCTGTGTTACTGGGTGTCAGTGTATGTCTTTGTTACTTGGTGTCAGTGTATGTCTGTGTTACTTGGTGTAAGTGTGTGTCTGTGTATCAGTGTATGTCTTTGTGACTTGGTGTCAGTGTATGTCTGTGTTACTTGGTGTAAGTGTGTGTCTGTGTTACTGGGTATCAGTGTATTTCTTTGTGAATTGGTGTATGTGTATGTCTTTGTTACTGGGTGTAAGTGTATGTCTTTGTTACTTGGTGTCAGTGTGTGTCTGTGTTACTGGGCATCAGTGTATGTCTTTGTGACTTGGTATCAGTGTATGTCTGTGTTACTTGGTGTCAGTGTGTTTGTTTGTGTTACTGGGTGTAAGTGTGTGTCATTGTTACTTGGTGTAAGTGTGTGTCTGTGTTACTGGGTATCAGTGTCTGTCTTTGTGACTTGGTGTAAGTGTGTGTCTGTGTTACTGGGTATCTGTGCATGTCTTTGTTACTTGGTGTCAGTGTTTGTCCGTGTTACTTGGTGTAAGTGTGTGTCTGTGTTACTTGGGTATCAGTGTATGTCTTTGTGACCTGGTGTCAGTGTATGTCTTTGTTACTGGGAGTCAGTGTGTGTCTTTGTGACT
Source organism: Heterodontus francisci (assembly GCF_036365525.1). Lineage (NCBI taxonomy): Eukaryota > Metazoa > Chordata > Chondrichthyes > Heterodontiformes > Heterodontidae > Heterodontus > Heterodontus francisci. The sequence continues at coordinate 3,688,236 of NW_027141655.1, read as the reverse complement.
TGGTGTCAGTGTATGTCTTTGTTACTTGGTGTAAGTGTGTGTCTGTGTTACTGGGTATCAGTGTATGTCTTTGCTACTTGGTGTCAGTGTATGTCTGTGTTACTTGGTGTAAGTGTGTGTCTGTGTTACTTGGTGTAAGTGTGTGTCTGTGTTCCTGGGTATCAGTGTATGTCTTTGTTACTTGGTGTCTGTGTATGTCTGTGTTACTTTGTGTAAGTGTGTGTCTGTGTTACTGGGTATCAGTGACTGTCTTTGTTACTGGGTGTCATTGTGTGTCTGTGTTACTTGGTGTAAGTGTGTGTCTTTGTTACTTGGTGTCCGTGTGTGTCTGTGTTACTGGGTGTCAGTGTATGTCTCTGTTACTGGGTGTTAGTGTATGTCTTTGTTACTTTGTGTAAGTGTGTGTCTGTGTTACTGGGTATCAGTGACTGTCTTTGTTACTTGGTGTATGTGTGTGTCTGTGTTACGTGGTGTCAGTGTGTGTCTTCGTTACTTGGTGTCCGTGTGTGTCTGTGTTACTGGGTGACAGTGCATGTCTTTGTTACTGGGTGTCAGTGTGTGTCTGTGTTACTTGGTGTAAGTATGTGTCTTTCTTACTTGGTGTTCGTGTGTGTCTTTGTTACTGGTGTCAGTGCATGTCTTTGTTACTGGGTGTCAGTGTATGTCTTTGTTACTTGGTGTAAGTGTGTGTCTGTGTTACTGGGTATCAGTGTCTGTCTTTGTTACTTGGTGTAAGTGTGTGTCTGTGTTACTGGGTATCTGTGCATGTCTTTGTTACTTGGTGTCAGTGTATGTCTGTGTTACTTGGAGTAAGTGTGTGTCTGTGTTACTGGGTATCAGTGTATGTCTTTGTGACTTGGTGTCAGTGTATGTCTTTGTTACTGGGTGTCAGTGTATGTCTTTGTTACTTGGTGTAAGTGTGTGTCTGTGTTACTGGGTATCAGTGTCTGTCTTTGTTACTTGGTGTAAGTGTGTGTCTGTGTTACTGGGTATCTGTGCATGTCTTTGTTACTTGGTGTCAGTGTATGTCTGTGTTACTTGGAGTAAGTGTGTGTCTGTGTTACTGGGTATCAGTGTATGTCTTTGTGACTTGGTGTCAGTGTATGTCTTTGTTACTGGGAGTCAGTGTGTGTCTTTGTGACTTGGTGTCAGTGCATTTCTTTGTTACTTGGTGTAAGTGTGTGTCTGTGTTACTGGGTGTCAGTGTATGTCTTTGTTACTTGGTGTCAGTGTATGTCTGTGTTACTTGGTGTAAGTGTATGTCTGTGTTACTTGGTGTAAGTGTGTGTCTGTGTTACTGGGTATCAGTGTATTTCTTTGTGAATTGGTGTATGTGTATGTCTTTGTTACTGGGTGTAAGTGTATGTCTTTGTTACTTGGTGTCAGTGTATGTCTGTGTTACTTGGTGTAAGTTTTTGTCTGTGTATCAGTGTATGTCTTTGTGACTTGGTGTCAGTGTATGCCTTTGTTACTTGGTGTCAGTGTTTGTCTGTGTTACTTGCTGTAAGTGTGCGTCTGTGTTCCTGGGTATCAGTGTATGTCTTTGTTACTTGGTGTCTGTGTATGTCTGTGTTACTTTGTGTAAGTGTGTGTCTGTGTTACTGTGTATCAGTGACTGTCTTTGTTACTGGGTGTCATTGTGTGTCTGTGTTACTTGGTGTAAGTGTGTGTCTTTGTTACTTGGTGTCCGTGTGTGTCTGTGTTACTGGGTGTCTGTGTATGTCTCTGTTACTGGGTGTTAGTGTATGTCTTTGTTACTTTGTGTAAGTGTGTGTCTGTGTTACTGGGTATCAGTGACTGTCTTTGTTACTTGGTGTGTGTGTGTGTGTGTGTCTGTGTTACGTGGTGTCAGTGTGTGTCTTCGTTACTTGGTGTCCGTGTGTGTCTGTGTTACTGGGTGACAGTGCATATCTTTGTTACTGGGTGTCAGTGTGTGTCTGTGTTACTTCGTGTAAGTGTGTGTCTTTCTTACTTGGTGTCCGTGAGTGTCTTTGTTACTGGCTGTCAGTGCATGTCTTTGTTACTGGGTGTCAGTGTATGTCTTTGTTACTTGGTGTCAGTGTGTGTCTGTGTTACTTGGTATCTCTGCAAGTCTTTGTTACTTGGTGTCCGTGTGTGTCTGTTTAACTGGGTGTCAGTGCATGCCTTTGTTACTTGGTGCCATTGTATATCTGTGTTAGTTGGTGTAAGTATGTGTCTTTGTTACTTGGTGTAATTGTATGTCTTTGTTACTTGGTGTCAGTGTATGTCTTTGTTACTTGGTGTAAGTGTGTGTCTGTGTTACTTGGTGTAAGTGTGTGTCTGTGTTACTTGGTGTCAGTGTGTGTCTGTGTTCCTGGGTATCATTGTATGTCTTTGTTACTTGGTGTCAGTGTCTGTCTGTGTTACTTGGTGTAAGGGTGTGTCTGTGTTACTGACTTTAAGTGCATGTCTTTGTTACTTGGTGTCAGTGTATGTCTGTGTTACTTGGTGTAAGTGTGTGTCTGTGTTGCTGGGTGTCAGTGTGTGGCTGTGTTACTTGGTGTAAGTGTGTGTCTTTGCTACTTGGTGTCCGTGTGTGTCTGTGTTACTGGGTGTCAGTGTGTGTATGTGTTACTTGGTGTAAGTGTATGTCTTTGTTACTGGGTGTAAGTGTATGTCTTTGTTACTTGGTGTCAGTGTATGTCTTTGTTACTTGGTGTAATTGTGTGTCTGTGTTACTTGGTGTCAGTGTGTGTCTGTGTTCCTGGGTATCAGTGTATGTCTTTGTTACTTGGTGTCAGTGTATGTCTGTGTTACTTGGTGTAAGTGTGTGTCTGTGTTAGTGGGTACCAGTGTATGTCTTTGTTTTTGGTGTCAGTGTATGTCTGTGTTACTTGGTGTAAGTGTGTGTCTGTGTTACTGGGTGTCAGTGTGTGTATGTGTTACTTGGTGTAAGTGTATGTCTTTGTTACTTGGTGTAAGTGTGTGTCTGTGTTTCTGGGTATCAGTGTCTGTCTTTGTTACTTGGTGTAAGTGTGTGTCTGTGTTAATTGGTGTAAGTGTGTGTCTTTGTTACTTGTTGTCCGTGTGTGTCTGTGTTACTGTGTGTCAGTGCATGTCTTTGTTACTTGGTGCCAGTGTATATCTGTGTTACTTGGTGTAAGTGAGTGTCTTTGTTACTTGGTGTAATTGTATGTCTTTTTTACATGGTGTCAGTGTATGTGTTTGTGACTTGGTGTCATTGTATGTCTTTGTTACTTGGTGCAAGTGTATGTCTTTGTTACTTGGTGCAAGTGTATGTCAAAATACTTGGTGGAAGTGTATGTCTTTGTTACTTGGTGTGATTGTCTGTCTTTGTTACTTGGTGTAAGTGTATGTCATTGTTACTTGGTGTAAGTGTGTGTCTGTGTTACTTGGTGTAAGTCTGTGTCTGTGTTCCTGGGTATCAGTGTATTTCTTTGTTACTTGGTGTCAGTGTATGTCTGTGTTACTTGGTGTAAGTGTGTGTCTGCGTTACTGGGTGTCATTGTGTGTCTGTGTTACTTGGTGTAAGTGTGTGTCTTTGTTACTTGGTGTCAATGTGTGTCTGTGTTACTGGGTGTCAGTGTATGTCTTTGTTCCTGGGTGTCAGTGTATGTCTTTGTTACTTTGTGTAAGTGTGTGTCTGTGTTACTGGGTATCAGTGACTGTCTTTGTTACTTGGTGTAAGTGTGTGTCTGTGTTACGTGGTGTCAGTGTGTGTCTTCGTTACTTGGTGTCCGTGTGTGTCTGTGTTACTGGGTGTCAGTGCATGTCTTTGTTACTGGGTGTCAGTGTGTGTCTGTGTTACTTGGTGTAAGTGTGTGTCTTTCTTACTTGGTGTTCGTGTGTGTCTTTGTTACTGGCTGTCAGTGTATGTCTTTGTTACTGGGTGTTAGTGTATGTCTTTGTTACTTGGTGTAAGTGTGTGTCTGTGTTAATGGGTATTAGTGTCTGTCTTTGTTACTTGGTGTAAGTGTGTGTCTGTGTTACTTGGTATCTCTGCATGTCTTTGTTACTTGGTGTCGGTGTGTGTCTGTTTAACTGGGTGTCAAGGCATGTCTTTGTTACTTGGTGCCATTGTATATCTGTGTTAGTTGGTGTAAGTGTGTGTCTTTGTTACTTGGTGTAATTGTATGTTTTTGTTACTTGGTGTCAGTGTATGACTTTGTTACTTGGTGTCAGTGTATGTCTGTGTTACTTGGTGTAAGTTTTTGTCTGTGTATCAGTGTATGTCTTTGTTACTGGGTGTCAGTGCGTGTCTTTGTTACTTGGTGTCAGTGTTTGTCCGTGTTACTTGGTGTAAGTGTGCGTCTGTGTTACTTGGGTACCAAGGTATGTCTTTGTTTTTGGTGTTAGTGTATGTCTTCGTGACCTGGTGTCAGTGTATGTCTTTGTTAATTGGTGTCAGTGTGTGTCTGTGTTACTGGGTATCAGTGTATGTCTTTGCTACTTGCTGTCAGTGTATGTCTGTGTTACTTGGTGTAAGTTTTTGTCTGTGTATCAGTGTATGTCTTTGATACTGGGTGTCAGTGCGTGTCTTTGTGACTTGGTGTCAGTGTATGTCTGTGTTACTGGGGGTCAGTGTGTGTCTGTGTTACTGGGGGTCAGTGTGTGTTTCTATCTGGGTGTCAGTGTGTGTCTGTGTTACTGGGTATCAGTGTATGTTTTTGTTACTTGCTGTCAGAGTATGTCTGTTTTACTTGGTGTAAGTGTATGTCTTTGTTACTTGGTGTAAGTGTGTGTCTGTGTTACTTGGTGTCAGTGTGTGGCTGTGTTCCTGTGTATCATTGTATGTCTTTGTTACTTGATGTCAGTGTATGTCTGTGGTACTTGGTGTAAGTGTGTGTCTGTGTTACTGGGTGTCAGTGCATGTCTTTGTTCCTTGGTGCCAGTTTATATCTGTGTTACTTGGTGTAAGTGTGTGTCTTTGTTACTTGGTGTAAATGTGTCTCTTTGTTACTTGGTGTAAGTGTGTGTCTTTGTTACTTCGTGTAAGCGTGTGTCTGTGTTACTGGGCATCAGTGCATTTTTTTGTTACTTGGTATCAGTGTATGTCTTTGTTACTTGGTGTCATTGTATGTCTGCGTTACTTGGTGTAAGTGTGTGTCTGTGTTACTGGGTATCAGTGTATGTCTTTGTTCCTTGGTGTCAGTGTATGTCTGTGTTACTTGGTGTAAGTGTGTGTCTGTGTATCAGTGTATGTCTTTGTGAATTGGTATATGTGTATGTCTTTGTTTTTGGGTGTAAATGTATGTCTTTGTTACTTGGTGTCAGTGTGTGTCTGTGTTACTGGGCATCAGTGTATGTCTTTGTGACTTTGTATCAGTGTATGTCTGTGTTACTTGGTGTCAGTGTGTTTGTTTGTGTTACTGGGTGTAAGTGTGTGTCATTGTTACTTAGTGTCCGTGTGTGTCTTTTTTACTGGGTGTCAGTGTATGTCTTTGTTACTGGGTGTCAGTGTATGTCTTTGTTACTTGGTGTAAGTGTGTGTCTGTGTTACTGGGTATCAGTGTATGTCTTTGTGACTTGGTGCAAGTGTGTGTCTGTGTTACTGGGTATCTGTGCATGTCTTTGTTACTTGGTGTCAGTGTTTGTCCGTGTTACTTGGTGTAAGTGTGTGTCTGTGTTACTTGGGTATCAGTGTATGTCTTTGTGACCTGGTGTCAGTGTATGTCTTTGTTACTGGGAGTCAGTGTGTGTCTTTGTGACTTGGTGTCAGTGTAAGTCTTTGTTACTTGGTGTAAGTGTGTGTCTGTGTTACTGGGTATCAGTGTATGTCTTTGCTACTTGGTGTCAGTGTATGTCTGTGTTACTTGGTGTAAGTTTTTGTCTGTGTATCAGTGTATGTCTTTGTGACTTGGTGTCAGTGTATGTCTTTGTTACTGGGTGTCAGTGCGTGTCTTTGTGACTTGGTGTCAGTGTATGTCTGTGTTACTGGGGGTCAGTGTGTGTCTGTGTTACTGGGGGTCAGTGTGTGTTTCTATCTGGGTGTCAGTGTGTGTCTGTGTTACTGGGTGTCAGTGTATGTCTTTGTTACTTGCTGTCAGTGTATGTCTGTGTTACTTGGTGTATGTGTATGTCTTTGTTACTTGGTGTAAGTGTGTGCCGGTGTTACTTGGTGTCAGTGTGTGTCTGTGTTCCTGGGTATCATTGTATGTCTTTGTTACTTGGTGTCAGTGTGTGTCTGTGTTACTTGGTGTCAGTGCATGTCTTTGTAACTTGGTGCCATTGTATATCTGTGTTACTTGGTGTAAGTGTGTGTCTTTGTTACTTGGTGTAATTGTATGTCTTTGTTACTTGGTTTCAGTGGATGTCTTTGTTACTTGGTGTACGTATGTGTCTGTGTTACTTGGTGTAAGTGTGTGTCTGTGTTCCTGGGTATCAGTGTATGTCTTTGTTACTTGGTGTCAGTGTATGTCTGTGTTACTTGGTGTAAGTGTGTGTCTGTGTTACTGGGTGCCAGTGTATGTCTTTGTTTTTGGTGTCAGTGTATGTCTGTGTTACTTGGTGTAAGTGTGTGTCTGTGTTACTGGGTGTCAGTGTGTGTCTGTGTTACTGGGTGTCAGTGTATGTCTTTGTTACTGGGTGTCAGTGTATGTCTTTGTTACTTTGTGTAAGTGTGTGTCTGTGTTACTGGGTATCAGTGACTGTCTTTGTTACTTGGTGTAAGTGTGTGTCTGTGTTACGTGGTGTCAGTGTGTGTCTTCGTTACTTGGTGTCCGTGTGTGTCTGTGTTACTGGGTGTCAGTGCATGTCTTTGTTACTGGGTGTCAGTGTGTGTCTCTGTTACTTGGTGTAAGTGTGTGTCTTTGTTACTTGGTGTCCGTGTGTGTCTTTGTTACTGGCTGTCAGTGTATGTCTTTGTTACTGGGTGTCAGTGTATGTCTTTGTTACTTGGTGTAAGTGTGTGTCTGTGTTACTGGGTATTAGTGTCTGTCTTTGTTACTTGGTGTAAGTGTGTGTCTGTGTTACTTGGTATCTCTGCATGTCTTTGTAACTTGGTGTCCGTGTGTGTCTGTTTAACTGGGTGTCAGTGCATGTCTTTGTTACTTGGTGCCATTGTATATCTGTGTTAGTTGGTGTAAGTGTGTGTCTTTGTTACTTGGTGTAATTGTATGTCTTTGTTACTTGGTGTCAGTGTATGTCTTTGTTACTTGGTGTAAGTGAGTGTCTGTGTTACTGGGTATCAGTGACTGTCTTTGTTACTTGGTGTAAGTGTGTGTCTGTGTTACGTGGTGTCAGTGTGTGTCTTCGTTACTTGGTGTCCGTGTGTGTCTGTGTTACTGGGTGTCAGTGCATGTCTTTGTTACTGGGTGTCAGTGTGTGTGTTACTTGGTGTAAGTGTGTGTCTTTCTTACTTGGTGTCCGTGTGTGTCTTTGTTACTGGCTGTCAGTGTATGTCTTCGTTACTGGGTGTCAGTGTATGTCTTTGTTACTTGGTGTAAGTGTGTGTCTGTGTTACTGGGTATTAGTGTCTGTCTTTGTTACTTGGTGTAAGTGTGTGTCTGTGTTACTTGGTATCTCTGCATGTCTTTGTTACTTGGTGTCCGTGTGTGTCTGTTCAACTGGGTGTCAGTGCATGTCTTTGTTACTTGGTGCCATTGTATATCTGTGTTAGTTGGTGTAAGTGTGTGTCTTTGTTACTTGGTGTAATTGTATGTCTTTGTTACTTGGTGTCAGTGTATGTCTTTGTTACTTGGTGTAAGTGTGTGTCTGTGTTACTTGGTGTAAGTGTGTGTCTGTGTTCCTGGGTATCAGTGTATGTCTTTGTTACTTGGTGTCAGTGTATGTCTGTGTTACTTGGTGTAAGTGTGTGTCTGTGTTACTGGGTACCAGTGTATGTCTTTGTTTTTGGTGTCAGTGTATGTCTTTGTGACCTAGTGTCAGTGTATGTCTTTGTTACTGGGAGTCAGTGTGTGTCTTTGTGACTTGGTGTCAGTGTATGTCTTTGTTACTTTGTGTAAGTGTGTGTCTGTGTTACTGGGTATCAGTGCATGTCTTTGCTACTTGGTGTCAGTGTATGTCTGTGTTACTTGGTGTAAGTTTTTGTCTGTGTATCAGTGTATGTCTTTGTGACTTGGTGTCAGTGTATGTCTTTGTTACTGGGTGTCAATGCGTGTCTTTGTGACTTGGTGTCAGTGTATGTCTGTGTTACTTGATGTAAGTGCGTGTCTGTGTTACTGGGTACCAGTGTATGTCTTTGTTACTTGCTGTCAGTGTATGTCTGTGTTACTTGGTGTAAGTGTATGTCTTTGTTACTTGGTGTAAGTGTGTGTCTTTGTTACTTGGTGTCCGTGTGTGTCTTTGTTACTGGCTGTCAGTGTATGTCTTTGTTACTGGGTGTCAGTGTATGTCTTTGTTACTTGGTGTAAGTGTGTGTCTGTGTTACTGGGTATTAGTGTCTGTCTTTGTTACTTGGTGTAAGTGTGTGTCTGTGTTACTTGGTATCTCTGCATGTCTTTGTAACTTGGTGTCCGTGTGTGTCTGTTTAACTGGGTGTCAGTGCATGTCTTTGTTACTTGGTGCCATTGTATATCTGTGTTAGTTGGTGTAAGTGTGTGTCTTTGTTACTTGGTGTAATTGTATGTCTTTGTTACTTGGTGTCAGTGTATGTCTTTGTTACTTGGTGTAAGTGAGTGTCTGTGTTACTGGGTATCAGTGACTGTCTTTGTTACTTGGTGTAAGTGTGTGTCTGTGTTACGTGGTGTCAGTGTGTGTCTTCGTTACTTGGTGTCCGTGTGTGTCTGTGTTACTGGGTGTCAGTGCATGTCTTTGTTACTGGGTGTCAGTGTGTGTCTGTGTTACTTGGTGTAAGTGTGTGTCTTTGTTACTTGGTGTCCGTGTGTGTCTTTGTTACTGGCTGTCAGTGTATGTCTTCGTTACTGGGTGTCAGTGTATGTCTTTGTTACTTGGTGTAAGTGTGTGTCTGTGTTACTGGGTATTAGTGTCTGTCTTTGTTACTTGGTGTAAGTGTGTGTCTGTGTTACTTGGTATCTCTGCATGTCTTTGTTACTTGGTGTCCGTGTGTGTCTGTTTAACTGGGTGTCAGTGCATGTCTTTGTTACTTGGTGCCATTGTATATCTGTGTTAGTTGGTGTAAGTGTGTGTCTTTGTTACTTGGTGTAATTGTATGTCTTTGTTACTTGGTGTCAGTGTATGTCTTTGTTACTTGGTGTAAGTGTGTGTCTGTGTTACTTGGTGTAAGTGTGTGTCTGTGTTCCTGGGTATCAGTGTATGTCTTTGTTACTTGGTGTCAGTGTATGTCTGTGTTACTTGGTGTAAGTGTGTGTCTGTGTTACTGGGTACCAGTGTATGTCTTTGCTTTTGGTGTCAGTGTATGTCTTTGTGACCTGGTGTCAGTGTATGTCTTTGTTACTGGGAGTCAGTGTGTGTCTTTGTGACTTGGTGTCAGTGTATGTCTTTGTTACTTTGTGTAAGTGTGTGTCTGTGTTACTGGGTATCAGTGCATGTCTTTGCTACTTGGTGTCAGTGTATGTCTGTGTTACTTTGTGTAAGTTTTTGTCTGTGTATCAGTGTATGTCTTTGTGACTTGGTGTCAGTGTATGTCTTTGTTACTGGGTGTCAGTGCGTGTCTTTGTGACTTGGTGTCAGTGTATGTCTGTGTTACTTGATGTAAGTGTGTCTCTGTGTTACTGGGTACCAGTGTATGTCTTTGTTACTTGCTGTCAGTGCATGTCTGTGTTACTTGGTGTAAGTGTATGTCTTTGTTACTTGGTGTAAGTGCGTGTCTGTGTTACTTGGTGTCAGTGTGTGTCTGTGTTCCTTTGCATCATTGTATGTCTTTGTTACTTGGTGTCAGTGTATGTCTGTGGTACTTGGTGTAAGGGTGTGTCTGTGTTACTGGGTACCAGTGTATGTCTTTGTTTCTTGGTGTAAGTGTGTTTCTGTGTTACGTGGTGTCAGTGTGTGTTTGTGTTACTGGGTATCAGTGTATGTCTTTGCTACTTGGTGTCAGTGTATGTCTGTGTTACTTGGTGTAAGTTTTTGTCTGTGTATCAGTGTATGTCTTTGTGAATTGGTGTCAGTGTATGTCTGTGTTACTTGGTGTAAGTTTTTGACTGTGTATCAGTGTATGTCTTTGTGACTTGGTGTCAGTGTATGTCTTTGTTACGGGTGTCAGTGCGTGTCTTTGTGACTTGGTGTCAGTGTATGTCTGAGTTACTTGGTGTAAGTGTGTGTCTGTGTTACTGGGTACCACTGCATGTCTTTGTTACTTGCCGTCAGTGTATGTCTGTGTTACTTGGTGTAAGTGTATGTCTTTGTTACTTGGTGTAAGTGAGTGTCTGTGTTACTGGGTGTCATTGTATGTCTGTGTTACTTGGTGTCAGTGTGTGTCTGTGTTACTGGGTGTCAGTGTGTGTCTGTGTTACTGGGTGTCAGTGTATGTCTTTGTTACTGGGTGTCAGTGTATGTCTTTGTTACTTTGTGTAAGTGTGTGTCTGTGTTACTGGGTATCAGTGACTGTCTTTGTTACTTGGTGTAAGTGTGTGTCTGTGTTACGTGGTGTCAGTGTGTGTCTTCGTTACTTGGTGTCCGTGTGTGTCTGTGTTACTGGGTGTCAGTGCATGTCTTTGTTACTGGGTGTCAGTGTGTGTCTCTGTTACTTGGTGTAAGTGTGTGTCTTTGTTACTTGGTGTCCGTGTGTGTCTTTGTTACTGGCTGTCAGTGTATGTCTTTGTTACTGGGTGTCAGTGTATGTCTTTGTTACTTGGTGTAAGTGTGTGTCTGTGTTACTGGGTATTAGTGTCTGTCTTTGTTACTTGGTGTAAGTGTGTGTCTGTGTTACTTGGTATCTCTGCATGTCTTTGTAACTTGGTGTCCGTGTGTGTCTGTTTAACTGGGTGTCAGTGCATGTCTTTGTTACTTGGTGCCATTGTATATCTGTGTTAGTTGGTGTAAGTGTGTGTCTTTGTTACTTGGTGTAATTGTATGTCTTTGTTACTTGGTGTCAGTGTATGTCTTTGTTACTTGGTGTAAGTGAGTGTCTGTGTTACTGGGTATCAGTGACTGTCTTTGTTACTTGGTGTAAGTGTGTGTCTGTGTTACGTGGTGTCAGTGTGTGTCTTCGTTACTTGGTGTCCGTGTGTGTCTGTGTTACTGGGTGTCAGTGCATGTCTTTGTTACTGGGTGTCAGTGTGTGTCTGTGTTACTTGGTGTAAGTGTGTGTCTTTGTTACTTGGTGTCCGTGTGTGTCTTTGTTACTGGCTGTCAGTGTATGTCTTCGTTACTGGGTGTCAGTGTATGTCTTTGTTACTTGGTGTAAGTGTGTGTCTGTGTTACTGGGTATTAGTGTCTGTCTTTGTTACTTGGTGTAAGTGTGTGTCTGTGTTACTTGGTATCTCTGCATGTCTTTGTTACTTGGTGTCCGTGTGTGTCTGTTTAACTGGGTGTCAGTGCATGTCTTTGTTACTTGGTGCCATTGTATATCTGTGTTAGTTGGTGTAAGTGTGTGTCTTTGTTACTTGGTGTAATTGTATGTCTTTGTTACTTGGTGTCAGTGTATGTCTTTGTTACTTGGTGTAAGTGTGTGTCTGTGTTACTTGGTGTAAGTGTGTGTCTGTGTTCCTGGGTATCAGTGTATGTCTTTGTTACTTGGTGTCAGTGTATGTCTGTGTTACTTGGTGTAAGTGTGTGTCTGTGTTACTGGGTACCAGTGTATGTCTTTGCTTTTGGTGTCAGTGTATGTCTTTGTGACCTGGTGTCAGTGTATGTCTTTGTTACTGGGAGTCAGTGTGTGTCTTTGTGACTTGGTGTCAGTGTATGTCTTTGTTACTTTGTGTAAGTGTGTGTCTGTGTTACTGGGTATCAGTGCATGTCTTTGCTACTTGGTGTCAGTGTATGTCTGTGTTACTTTGTGTAAGTTTTTGTCTGTGTATCAGTGTATGTCTTTGTGACTTGGTGTCAGTGTATGTCTTTGTTACTGGGTGTCAGTGCGTGTCTTTGTGACTTGGTGTCAGTGTATGTCTGTGTTACTTGATGTAAGTGTGTCTCTGTGTTACTGGGTACCAGTGTATGTCTTTGTTACTTGCTGTCAGTGCATGTCTGTGTTACTTGGTGTAAGTGTATGTCTTTGTTACTTGGTGTAAGTGCGTGTCTGTGTTACTTGGTGTCAGTGTGTGTCTGTGTTCCTTTGCATCATTGTATGTCTTTGTTACTTGGTGTCAGTGTATGTCTGTGGTACTTGGTGTAAGGGTGTGTCTGTGTTACTGGGTACCAGTGTATGTCTTTGTTTCTTGGTGTAAGTGTGTTTCTGTGTTACGTGGTGTCAGTGTGTGTTTGTGTTACTGGGTATCAGTGTATGTCTTTGCTACTTGGTGTCAGTGTATGTCTGTGTTACTTGGTGTAAGTTTTTGTCTGTGTATCAGTGTATGTCTTTGTGAATTGGTGTCAGTGTATGTCTGTGTTACTTGGTGTAAGTTTTTGACTGTGTATCAGTGTATGTCTTTGTGACTTGGTGTCAGTGTATGTCTTTGTTACGGGTGTCAGTGCGTGTCTTTGTGACTTGGTGTCAGTGTATGTCTGAGTTACTTGGTGTAAGTGTGTGTCTGTGTTACTGGGTACCACTGCATGTCTTTGTTACTTGCCGTCAGTGTATGTCTGTGTTACTTGGTGTAAGTGTATGTCTTTGTTACTTGGTGTAAGTGAGTGTCTGTGTTACTGGGTGTCATTGTATGTCTGTGTTACTTGGTGTCAGTGTGTGTCTGTGTTACTGGGTGTCAGTGTGTGTCTGTGTTACTGGGTGTCAGTGTATGTCTTTGTTACTGGGTGTCAGTGTATGTCTTTGTTACTTTGTGTAAGTGTGTGTCTGTGTTACTGGGTATCAGTGACTGTCTTTGTTACTTGGTGTAAGTGTGTGTCTGTGTTACGTGGTGTCAGTGTGTGTCTTCGTTACTTGGTGTCCGTGTGTGTCTGTGTTACTGGGTGTCAGTGCATGTCTTTGTTACTGGGTGTCAGTGTGTGTCTCTGTTACTTGGTGTAAGTGTGTGTCTTTGTTACTTGGTGTCCGTGTGTGTCTTTGTTACTGGCTGTCAGTGTATGTCTTTGTTACTGGGTGTCAGTGTATGTCTTTGTTACTTGGTGTAAGTGTGTGTCTGTGTTACTGGGTATTAGTGTCTGTCTTTGTTACTTGGTGTAAGTGTGTGTCTGTGTTACTTGGTATCTCTGCATGTCTTTGTAACTTGGTGTCCGTGTGTGTCTGTTTAACTGGGTGTCAGTGCATGTCTTTGTTACTTGGTGCCATTGTATATCTGTGTTAGTTGGTGTAAGTGTGTGTCTTTGTTACTTGGTGTAATTGTATGTCTTTGTTACTTGGTGTCAGTGTATGTCTTTGTTACTTGGTGTAAGTGAGTGTCTGTGTTACTGGGTATCAGTGACTGTCTTTGTTACTTGGTGTAAGTGTGTGTCTGTGTTACGTGGTGTCAGTGTGTGTCTTCGTTACTTGGTGTCCGTGTGTGTCTGTGTTACTGGGTGTCAGTGCATGTCTTTGTTACTGGGTGTCAGTGTGTGTGTTACTTGGTGTAAGTGTGTGTCTTTGTTACTTGGTGTCCGTGTGTGTCTTTGTTACTGGCTGTCAGTTTATGTCTTCGTTACTGGGTGTCAGTGTATGTCTTTGTTACTTGGTGTAAGTGTGTGTCTGTGTTACTGGGTATTAGTGTCTGTCTTTGTTACTTGGTGTAAGTGTGTGTCTGTGTTACTTGGTATCTCTGCATGTCTTTGTTACTTGGTGTCCGTGTGTGTCTGTTTAACTGGGTGTCAGTGCATGTCTTTGTTACTTGGTGCCATTGTATATCAGTGTTAGTTGGTGTAAGTGTGTGTCTTTGTTACTTGGTGTAATTGTATGTCTTTGTTACTTGGTGTCAGTGTATGTCTTTGTTACTTGGTGTAAGTGTGTGTCTGTGTTACTTGGTGTAAGTGTGTGTCTGTGTTCCTGGGTATCAGTGTATGTCTTTGTTACTTGGTGTCAGTGTATGTCTGTGTTACTTGGTGTAAGTGTGTGTCTGTGTTACTGGGTACCAGTGTATGTCTTTGTTTTTGGTGTCAGTGTATGTCTTTGTGACCTGGTGTCAGTGTATGTCTTTGTTACTGGGAGTCAGTGTGTGTCTTTGTGACTTGGTGTCAGTGTATGTCTTTGTTACTTTGTGTAAGTGTGTGTCTGTGTTACTGGGTATCAGTGCATGTCTTTGCTACTTGGTGTCAGTGTATGTCTGTGTTACTTGGTGTAAGTTTTTGTCTGTGTATCAGTGTATGTCTTTGTGACTTGGTGTCAGTGTATGTCTTTGTTACTGGGTGTCAGTGCGTGTCTTTGTGACTTGGTGTCAGTGTATGTCTGTGTTACTTGATGTAAGTGTGTGTCTGTGTTACTGGGTACCAGTGTATGTCTTTGTTACTTGCTGTCAGTGTATGTCTGTGTTACTTGGTGTAAGTGTATGTCTTTGTTACTTGGTGTAAGTGTGTGTCTTTGTTACTTGGTGTCCGTGTGTGTCTTTGTTTATGGCTGTCAGTGTATGTCTTTGTTACTGGGTGTCAGTGTATGTCTTTGTTACTTGGTGTAAGTGTGTGTCTGTGTTACTGGGTATTAGTGTCTGTCTTTGTTACTTGGTGTAAGTGTGTGTCTGTGTTACTTGGTATCTCTGCATGTCTTTGTAACTTGGTGTCCGTGTGTGTCTGTTTAACTGGGTGTCAGTGCATGTCTTTGTTACTTGGTGCCATTGTATATCTGTGTTAGTTGGTGTAAGTGTGTGTCTTTGTTACTTGGTGTAATTGTATGTCTTTGTTACTTGGTGTCAGTGTATGTCTTTGTTACTTGGTGTAAGTGAGTGTCTGTGTTACTGGGTATCAGTGACTGTCTTTGTTACTTGGTGTAAGTGTGTGTCTGTGTTACGTGGTGTCAGTGTGTGTCTTCGTTACTTGGTGTCCGTGTGTGTCTGTGTTACTGGGTGTCAGTGCATGTCTTTGTTACTGGGTGTCAGTGTGTGTCTCTGTTACTTGGTGTAAGTGTGTGTCTTTGTTACTTGGTGTCCGTGTGTGTCTTTGTTACTGGCTGTCAGTGTATGTCTTCGTTACTGGGTGTCAGTGTATGTCTTTGTTACTTGGTGTAAGTGTGTGTCTGTGTTACTGGGTATTAGTGTCTGTCTTTGTTACTTGGTGCAAGTGTGTGTCTGTGTTACTTGGTATCTCTGCATGTCTTTGTTACTTGGTGTCCGTGTGTGTCTGTTTAACTGGGTGTCAGTGCATGTCTTTGTTACTTGGTGCCATTGTATATCTGTGTTAGTTGGTGTAAGTGTGTGTCTTTGTTACTTGGTGTAATTGTATGTCTTTGTTACTTGGTGTCAGTGTATGTCTTTGTTACTTGGTGTAAGTGTGTGTCTGTGTTACTTGGTGTAAGTGTGTGTCTGTGTTCCTGGGTATCAGTGTATGTCTTTGTTACTTGGTGTCAGTGTATGTCTGTGTTACTTGGTGTAAGTGTGTGTCTGTGTTACTGGGTACCAGTGTATGTTTTTGTTTTTGGTGTAAGTGTATGTCTTTGTGACCTGGTGTCAGTGTATGTCTTTGTTACTGGGAGTCAGTGTTTGTCTTTGTGACTTGGTGTCAGTGTATGTCTTTGTTACTTTGTGTAAGTGTGTGTCTGTGTTACTGGGTATCAGTGCATGTCTTTGCTACTTGGTGTCAGTGTATGTCTGTGTTACTTGGTGTAAGTTTTTGTCTGTGTATCAGTGTATGTCTTTGTGACTTGGTGTCAGTGTATGTCTTTGTTACTGGGTGTCAGTGCGTGTCTTTGTGACTTGGTGTCAGTGTATGTCTGTGTTACTTGATGTAAGTGTGTGTCTGTGTTACTGGGTACCAGTGTATGTCTTTGTTACTTGCTGTCAGTGTATGTCTGTGTTACTTGGTGTAAGTGTATGTCTTTGTTACTTGGTGTAAGTGCGTGTCTGTGTTACTTGGTGTCAGTGTGTGTCTGTGTTCCTTTGCATCATTGTATGTCTTTGTTACTTGGTGTCAGTGTATGTCTGTGGTACTTGGTGTAAGGGTGTGTCTGTGTTACTGGGTACCAGTGTATGTCTTTGTTTCTTGGTGTAAGTGTGTTTCTGTGTTACGTGGTGTCAGTGTGTGTTTGTGTTACTGGGTATCAGTGTATGTCTTTGCTACTTGGTGTCAGTGTATGTCTGTGTTACTTGGTGTAAGTTTTTGTCTGTGTATCAGTGTATGTCTTTGTGAATTGGTGTCAGTGTATGTCTGTGTTACTTGGTGTAAGTTTTTGACTGTGTATCAGTGTATGTCTTTGTGACTTGGTGTCAGTGTATGTCTTTGTTACTGGGTGTCAGTGCGTGTCTTTGTGACTTGGTGTCAGTGTATGTCTGAGTTACTTGGTGTAAGTGTGTGTCTGTGTTACTGGGTACCACTGCATGTCTTTGTTACTTGCCGTCAGTGTATGTCTGTGTTACTTGGTGTAAGTGTATGTCTTTGTTACTTGGTGTAAGTGAGTGTCTGTGTTACTGGGTGTCATTGTGTGTCTGTGTTACTTGGTGTAAGTGTGTGTCTTTGTTACTTGGTGTCCGTGTGTGTCTGTGTTACTGGGTGTCAGTGCATGTCTTTGTTACTGGGTGTCAGTGTGTGTCTGTGTTACTTGGTGTAAGTGTGTGTCTTTGTTACTTGGTGTCCGTGTGTGTCTTTGTTACTGGCTGTCAGTGTATGTCTTTGTTACTGGGTGTCAGTGTATGTCTTTGTTACTTGGTGTAAGTGTGTGTCTGTGTTCCTGGGTATTAGTGTCTGTCTTTGTTACTTGGTGTAAGTGTGTGTCTGTGTTACTTGGTATCTCTGCATGTCTTTGTTACTTGGTGTCGGTGTGTGTCTGTTTAACTGGGTGTCAGTGCATGTCTTTGTTACTTGGTGCCATTGTATATCTGTGTTAGTTGGTGTAAGTGTGTGTCTTTGTTACTTGGTGTAATTGTATGTCTTTGTTACTTGGTGTCAGTGTATGTCTTTGTTACTTGGTGTAAGTGTGTGTCTGTGTTACTTGGTGTAAGGGTGTGTCTGTGTTCCTGGGTATCAGTGTATGTCTTTGTTACTTGGTGTCAGTGTTTGTCTGTGTTACTTGGTGTAAGTGTGTGTCTGTGTTACTGTGTACCAGTGTATGTCTTTGTTTTTGGTATCAGTGTATGTCTTTGTGACCTGGTGTCAGTGTATGTCTTTGTTACTGGGAGTCAGTGTGTGTCTTTGTGACTTGGTGTCAGTGTATGTCTTTGTTACTTGGTGAAAGTGTGTGTCTGTGCTACTGGGTATCAGTGTATGTCTTTGCTACTTGGTGTCAGTGTATGTCTGTGTTACTTGGTTTAAGTTTTTGTCTGTGTATCAGTGTATGTCTTTGTGACTTGGTGTCAGTCTATGTCTTTGTTACTGGGGGTCAGTGTGTGTCTGCGTTACTGGGGGTCAGTCTGTGTTTCTATCTTAGTTTCAGTGTGTGTCTGTGTTACTGGGTATCAGTGTATGTCTTTGTTACTTGCTGTCAGTGTATGTCTGTGTTACTTGGTGTAAGTGTATGTCTTTGTTACTTGGTGTAAGTGCGTGTCTGTGTTATTTGGTGTCAGTGTGTGTCTGTGTTCCTGTCTATCATTGTATGTCTTTGTTACTTGGTGTCAGTGTATCTCTGTGGTTCTTGGTGTAAGGGTGTGTCTGTGTTACTGGGTATCAGTGTATGTCTTTGTTACTTGGTGTCAGTGTATGTCTGTGTTACTTGATGTAAGTGTGTGTCTGTGTTGCTGTGTGTCAGTGTGTGTCTTTGTTACTTGGTGTAAGTGTGTGTCATTGTTACTTGGTGTCCGTGTGTGTCTGTGTTACTGGGTGTCAGTGTTTTTCTGTGTTACTTGGTGTAAGTCTGTGTATTTGTTACTTTGTGTCCGTGTGTGTCTGCGTTGCAGGGTGTCAGTGTATGTCTTTGTTACTGGGTGTCAGTGTCTGTCTCTGTTACTTGGTGTAAGTGTGTGTCTGTGTTACTGGGTATCAGTGTCTGTCTTTGTTACTTGGTGTAAGTGTGTGTCTGTGTTACTGGGTATCTGTGCATGTCTTTGTTACTTGGTGTCAGTGTATGTCTGTGTTACTTGGTGTAAGTGTGTGTCTGTGTTACTGGGTATCACTGTTTGTCTTTTTGACTTGGTGTCAGTGCATGTCTTTGTTACTTGGTGTAAGTGTGTGTCTGTGTTACTGGGTATCAGTGTATGTCTTTGTTACTTGGCGTCAGTGTATGTCTGTGTTACTTGGTGTATGTGTATGTCTTTGTTACTGGGTGTAAGTGTATGTATTTGTTACTGGGCATCAGTGTATGTCTTTGTGACTTGGTATCATTGTATGTCTGTGTTACTTGGTGTCAGTGTGTCTGTTTGTGTTACTGGGTGTAAGTGTGTGTCATTGTTACTTAGTGTCCGTGTGTGTCTTTGTTACTGGGTGTCAGTGTATGTCTTTGTTACTTGGTGTCAGTGTATGTGTTTGTTACTTGGTGTAAGTGTGTGTCTGTCTTTGTGACTTGGTGTAAGTGTGTGTCTGTGTTACTGGGTATCTGTGCATGTCTTTGTTACTTGGTGTCAGTGTTTGTCCGTGTTACTTGGTGTAAGTGTGTGTCCGTGTTACTTGGGTATCAGTGTATGTCTTTGTGACCTGGTGTCAGTGTATGTCTTTGTTACTGGGAGTCAGTGTGTGTCTTTGTGACTTGGTGTCAGTGCATGTCTTTGTTACTTGGTGTAAGTGTGTGTCTGTGTTACTGGGTATCAGTGTATGTCTTTGTTACTTGGTGTCAGTGTATTTCTGTGTTACTTGGTGTAAGTGTGTGTCTGTGTATCAGTGTATGTCTTTGTGACTTGGTGTCAGTGTATGTCTTTGTTACTGGGTGTCAGTGCGTGTCTTTGTGACTTGGTGTCAGTGTATGTCTGTGTTACTGGGTGTCAGTGTGTGTCTGTGTTACTGGGGGTCAGTGTGTGTTTCTATCTGGGTGTCAGTGTGTGTCTGTGTTACTGGGTATCAGTGTATGTCTTTGTTACTTGCTGTCAGTGTATGTCTGTGTTACTTGGTGTAAGTGTGTGTCTGTGTATCATTGTATGTCTTTGTGAATTGGTGTCAGTGTATGTCTGTGTTACTTGGTGTAAGTGTGTGTCTGTGTTACTGGGTATCAGTGTATGTCTTTGTGAATTGGTGTATGTGTATGTCTTTGTTACTGGGTGTAAGTGTATGTCTTTGTTACTTGGTGTCAATGTGTGTCTGTGTTACTGGGCATCAGTGTATGTCTTTGTGACTTGGTATCAGTGTATGTCTGTGTTACTTGTTGTCAGTGTGTTTGTTTGTGTTACTGGGTGTACGTGTGTGTCATTGTTACTTAGTGTCCGTGTGTGTCTTTGTTACTGGGTGTCAGTGTATGTCTTTGTTACTGGGTGTCAGTGTATGTCTTTGTGACTTGGTGTAAGTGTGTGTCTGTGTTACTTGGGTATCAGTGTATGTCTTTGTGACCTGGTGTCAGTGTATGTCTTTGTTACTGGGAGTCAGTGTGTGCCTTTGTGACTTGGTGTCAGTGTATGTCTTTGTTACTTGGTGTAAGTGTGTGTCTGTGTTACTGGGTATCAGTGTATGTCTTTGCTACTTGGTGTCAGTGTATGTCTGTGTTACTTGGTGTAAGTGTGTGTCTGTGTTACTGGGTATCAGTGTATGTCTTTGTGACTTGGTGACAGTGTATGTCTTTGTTACTGGGGGTCAGTGTGTGTCTGTGTTACTGTGGGTCAGTGTGTGTTTATATCTGGGTGTCAGTGTGTGTCTGTGTTACTGGGTATCAGTGTATGTCTTTGTTACTTGGTGTCAGTGTATGTCTGTGCTACTTGGTGTAAGTGTATGTCTTTGTTACTTGGTGTCCGTGTGTGTCTGTTTAACTGGGTGTCAGTGCATGTCTTTGTTACTTGGTGCCATTGTATATCTGTGTTACTTGATGTAAGTGTGTGTCTTTGTTACTTGGTGTAATTGTATGTCTTTGTTACTTGGTGTCAGTGTATGTCTTTGTTACTTGGTGTAAGTGTGTGTCTGTGTTACTTGGTGTAAGTGTGTGTCTGTGTTCCTGGGTATCAGGGTATGTCTTTGTTACTTGGTGTCAGTGTATGTCTGTGTTACTTGGTGTAAGTGTGTGTCTGTGTTACTGGGTGTCAGTGTGTGTATGTGTTACTTGGTGTAAGTGTGTGTCTGTGTTAATTGGTGTAAGTGTGTGTCTTTGTTACTTGTTGTCCGTGTGTGTCTGTGTTCCTGTGTGTCAGTGCATGTCTTTGTTACTTGGTGCCAGTGTATTTCTGTGTTACTTGGTGTAAGTATGTGTCTTTGTTACTTGGTGTAATTGTATGTCTTTTTTACTTGGTGTCATTGTATGTCTTAGTTACTGGGTGTCAGTGTATGTCTGTGTTACTTGGTGTAAGTGTGTGTCTTTGTTACTTGGTGTCCGTGTGTGTCTGTGTTACTGGGTGTCAGTGTATGTCTTTGTTACTGGCTGTCAGTGTGTGTCTTTGTTACTTGGTGTAAGTGTGTGTCTGTGTTACTGGGTATCAGTGTCTGTCTTTGTTACTTGGTGCAAATGTATGTCAAAATACTTGGTGTAAGTGTATGTCTTTGTTACTTGGTGTAATTGTGTGTCTGTGTTACTTGGTGTAAGTGTGTGCCTGTGTTCCTGGGTATCAGTGTATTTCTTTGTTACTTGGTGTCCGTGTGTGTCTGTGTTACTTTGTGTCAGTGCATGTCTTTGTTACTGGGTGTCAGTGTATGTCTGTGTTACTTGGTGTAAGTGTGTGTCTTTGTTACTTGGTGTCCGTGTGTGTCTTTGTTACTGGCTGTCAGTGTATGTCTTTGTTACTGGGTGTCAGTGTATGTCTTTGTTACTTGGTGTAAGTGTGTGTCTGTGTTACTTGGTGTAAGTGTGTGTCTGTGTTCCTGGGTATCAGTGTATTTCTTTGTTACTTGGTGTCCGTGTGTGTCTGTGTTACTGGGTGTCAGTGCATGTCTTTGTTACTGGGTGTCAGTGTATGTCTGTGTTACTTGGTGTAAGTGTGTGTCTTTGTTACTTGGTGTCCGTGTGTGTCTTTGTTACTGGCTGTCAGTGTATGTCTTTGTTACTGGGTGTCAGTGTATGTCTTTGTTACTTGGTGTAAGTGTGTGTCTGTGTTACTGAGTATTAGTGTCTGTCTTTGTTACTTGGTGTAAGTGTGTGTCTGTTTTACTTGGAATCTCTGCATGTCTTTGTTACTTGGTGTCAGTGTATGTCTGTGTTACTTGGTGTAAGTGTGTGTCTGTGTTACTGGGTATCAGTGTATGTCTTTGTTACTTGGTGTAATTGTCTGTCTTTGTTACTTGGTGTAACTGTGTGTCTGTGTTACTGGGTATCAGTGCATGTCTTTGTTAGTTGGTGTCAGTGTATGTCTGTGTTACTTGGTGTAAGTGTGTACCTGTGTTACTGGGTATCAGTGTATGTCTTTGTTACTTGGTGTCAGTGTATGTCTGTGTTACTTGGTGTAAGTGTGTGTCTGTGTTACTGGGTGTCAGTGTGTGTCTGTGTTACTTGGTGTAAGTCTGTGTCTTTGTTACTTGGTGTCCGTGTGTGTCTGTGTTACTGGGTGTCAGCGTATGTCTTTGTTACTGGGTGTCAGTGTCTGTCTTTGTTACTAGGTGTAAGTGTGGGTCTGTGTTGCTGGTTATCAGTGTCTGTCTTTGTTACTTGGTGTGAGTGTGTCTCTGTGTTACTGGGTATCTGTGCATGTCTTTGTGACATGGTATCAGTGTATGTCTGTTTTACTTAGATTCAGTGTGTTTGTTTGTGTTACTGGGTGTCAGTGTGTGTCTGTATTACTTGGTGTAAGTGTGTGTCTTTGTTACTTGGTGTCCGTGTGTGTCTGTGTTACTGGGTGTCAGTGTATGTCTTTGTTACTGGGTGTCTTTGTATGTCTTTGTTACTGGGTGTAAGTGTGGGTCTGTGTTGCTGGGTATCAGTGTCTGTCTTTGTTACTTGGTGTAAGTGTGTGTCTGTGTTACTGGGTATCAGTGCATGTCTTTGTTACTTGGTGTCAGTGTATGTCTGTGTTACTTGGTGTAAGTGTGTGTCAATGTTACTGGGTATCAGTGTATGTATTTGTGACTTGGTGTATGTGTTTGTCTTTGTTACTGGGTGTAAGTGTATGTCTTTGTTACTTGGTGTCAGTGTGTGTCTGAGATACTGGGCATCATTGTATGTCTTTGTGACTTGGTATCAGTATATTTCTGTGTTACTTGGTGTCAGTGTGTTTGTTTGTGTTACTGGGTGTCAGTGTGTGTCTGTGTTACTTGGTGTAAGTGTGCGTCTTTGTTACTTGGTGTCCGTGTGTGTCTTTGTTACTGGGTGTCAGTGTATGTCTTTGTTACTTGGTGTAAGTGTGTGTCTGTGTTGCTGGGTGTCAGTGTGTGTCTGTGTTACTTGGTGTAAGTGTGTGTCTTTGTTACTTGGTGTCCGTGTGTGTCTGTTTAACTGGGTGTCAGTGCATGTCTTTGTTACTTGGTGCCATTGTATATCTGTGTTACTTGGTGTAAGTGTGTGTCTTTGTTACTTGGTGTAATTGTATGTCTTTGTTACTTGGTGTCAGTGTATGTCTTTGTTACTTGGTGTAAGAGTGTGTCTGTGTTACTTGGTGTAAGTGTGTGTCTGTGTTCCTGGGTATCAGTGTATGTCTTTGTTACTTGGTGTCAGTGTATGTCTGTGTTACTTGGTGTAAGTGTGTGTCTGTGTTACTGGTTGTCAGTGTGTGTATGTGATACTTGGTGTAAGTGTATGTCTTTGTTACTTGGTGTAAGTGTGTGTCTGTGTTACTGGGTATCAGTGTCTGTCTTTGTTACTTGGTGTAAGTGTGTGTCTGTGTTAATTGGTGTAAGTGTGTGTCTTTGTTACTTGTTGTCCGTGTGTGTCTGTGTTCCTGTGTGTCAGTGCATGTCTTTGTTACTTGGTGCCAGTGTATTTCTGTGTTACTTGGTGTAAGTATGTGTCTTTGTTACTTGCTGTAATTGTATGTCTTTTTTACTTGGTGTCATTGTGTGTCTTAGTTACTGGGTGTCAGTGTATGTCTTTGTTACTTGGTGCAAATGTATGTCAAAATACTTGGTGTAAGTGTATGTCTTTGTTACTTGGTGTAATTGTGTGTCTGTGTTACTTGGTGTCAGTGTATGCCTGTGTTACTTGGTGTAAGTGTGTGTCTTTGTTACTTGGTGTCCGTGTGTGTCTTTGTTACTGGCTGTCAGGGTATGTCTTTGTTACTGGGTGTCAGTGTATGTCTTTGTTACTTGGTGTAAGTGTGTGTCTGTGTTACTTGGTGTAAGTGTGTGTCTGTGTTCCTGGGTATCAGTGTATTTCTTTGTTACTTGGTGTCCGTGTGTGTCTGTGTTACTGGGTGTCAGTGCATGTCTTTGTTACTGGGTGTCAGTGTATGTCTGTGTTACTTGGTGCAAGTGTGTGTCTTTGTTACTTGGTGTCCGTGTGTGTCTTTGTTACTGGCTGTCAGTGTATGTCTTTGTTACTGGGTGTCAGTGTATGTCTTTGTTACTTGGTGTAAGTGTGTGTCTGTGTTACTGAGTATTAGTGTCTGTCTTTGTTACTTGGTGTAAGTGTGTGTCTGTGTTACTTGGAATCTCTGCATGTCTTTGTTACTTGGTGTCAGTGTATGTCTGTGTTACTTGGTGTAAGTGTGTGTCTGTGTTACTGGGTATCAGTGTATGTCTTTGTTACTTGGTGTAATTGTCTGTATTTGTTACTTGGTGTAACTGTGTGTCTGTGTTACTGGGTATCAGTGCATGTCTTTGTTAGTTGGTGTCAGTGTATGTCTGTGTTACTTGGTGTAAGTGTGTGCCTGTGTTACTGGGTATCAGTGTATGTCTTTGTTACTTGGTGTCAGTGTATGTCTGTGTTACTTGGTGTAAGTGTGTGTCTGTGTTACTGGGTGTCAGTGTGTGTCTGTGTTACTTGGTGTAAGTGTGTGTCTGTGTTACTGGGTATCAGTGCATGTCTTTGTTACTTGGTGTCAATGTATGTCTGTGTTACTTGGTGTAAGTGTGTGTCAATGTTACTGGGTATCAGTGTATGTATTTGTGACTTGGTATATGTGTTTGTCTTTGTTACTGGGTGTAAGTGTATGTCTTTGTTTCTTGGTGTCAGTGTGTGTCTTTGTTACTGGCTGTCAGTGTATTTCTTTGTTACTTGGTGTCCGTGTGTGTCTGTGTTACTGGGTGTCAGTGCATGTCTTTGTTACTGGGTGTCAGTGTATGTCTGTGTTACTTGGTGTAAGTGTGTGTCTTTGTTACTTGGTGTCCGTGTGTGTCTTTGTTACTGGCTGTCAGTGTATGTCTTTGTGACTTGGTATCAGTATATTTCTGTGTTACTTGGTGTCAGTGTGTTTGTTTGTGTTACTGGGTGTCAGTGTGTGTCTGTGTTACTTGGTGTAAGTGTGCGTCTTTGTTACTTGGTGTCCGTGTGTGTCTTTGTTACTGGGTGTCAGTGTATGTCTTTGTTACTGGCTGTCAGTGTGTGTCTTTGTTACTTGGTGTAAGTGTGTGTCTGTGTTACTGGGTATCAGTGTCTGTCTTTGTTACTTGGTGGAAGTGTGTGTCTGTGTTACTGGGTATCATTGCATGTCTTTGTTACTTGGTGTCAGTATATGTCTGTGTTACTTGGTGTAAGTGTGTGCCTGTGCTACTGGGTATCAGTGTATATCTTTGTTACTTGGTGTCAGTGTATGTCAAAATACTTGGTGTAATTGTGTGTCTTTGTTACCTGGTGTAATTGTCTGTCTTTGTTACTTGGTGTCAGTGCATTTCTTTGTTACTTGGTGTCAGTGTATGTCTGTGTTACTTGGTGTAAGTGTGTGTCTGTGTTACTGGGTACCAGTGTATGTCTTTGTTTTTGGTGTCAGTCTATGTCTGTGTTACTTGGTGTAAGTGTGTGTCTGTGTTACTGGGTGTCAGTGTGTGTATGTGTTACTTGGTGTAAGTGTATGTCTTTGTTACTTGGTGTAAGTGTGTGTCTGTGTTACTGGGTATCAGTGTCTGTCTTTGTTACTTGGTGTAAGTGTCTGTCTGTGTTAATTGGTGTAAGTGTGTGTCTTTGTTACTTGTTGTCCGTGTGTGTA
This sequence comes from Heterodontus francisci, assembly GCF_036365525.1. Lineage (NCBI taxonomy): Eukaryota > Metazoa > Chordata > Chondrichthyes > Heterodontiformes > Heterodontidae > Heterodontus > Heterodontus francisci. Next base: position 3,663,082 of record NW_027141655.1, on the reverse strand, counting down.
TGTGTTACTGTGTGTCAGTGCATGTCTTTGTTACTTGGTGCCAGTGTATTTCTGTGTTACTTGGTGTAAGTGTGTGTCTTTGTTACGTGGTGTAATTGTATGTCTTTTTTACTTGGTGTCAGTGTATGTGTTTGTGACTTGGTGTCATTGTATGTCTTAGTTAATGGGTGTCAGTGTATGTCATTGTTACTTGGTGCAAGTGTATGTCAAAATACTTGGTGTAAGTGTATGTCTTTGTTACTTGGTGTGATTGTCTGTCTTTGTTACTTGGTGTAAGTGTATGTCTTTGTTACTTGGTGTAAGTGTGCGTCTGTGTTACTTGGTGTAAGTGTGTGTCTGTGTTCCTGGGTATCAGTGTATTTCTTTGTTACTGTGTGTCAGTGCATGTCTTTGTTACTTGGTGTCAGTGTATGTCTGTGTTACTTGGTGTAAGTGTGTGTCTGTGTTACTGGGTGTCATTGTGTGTCTGTGTTACTTGGTGTAAGTGTGTGTCTGTGTTACTGGGTGTCAGTGTATATCTTTGTTACTGGGTGTCAGTGTATGTCTTTGTTACTTGGTGTAAGTGTGTGTCTGTGTTACTGGGTATCAGTGACTGTCTTTGTTACTTGGTGTAAGTGTGTGTCTGTGTTACGTGGTGTCAGTGTGTGTCTTCGTTACTTGGCGTCCGTGTGTGTCTGTGTTACTGGGTGTCAGTGCATGTCTTTGTTACTGGGTGTCAGTGTATGTCTGTGTTACTTCGTGTAAGTGTGTGTTTTTTGTTACTTGTTGTTCGTGTGTGTCTTTGTTACTGGCTGTCAGTGTATGTCTTTGTTACTGGGTGTCAGTGCATGTCTTTGTTACTTGGTGTAAGTGTGTGTCTGTGTTACTGGGTATTAGTGTCTGTCTTTGTTACTTGGTGTAAGTGTGTGTCTGTGTTACTTGGTATCTCTGCATGTCTTTGTTACTTGGTGTCAGTGTATGTCTGTGTTACTTGGTGTAAGTGTGTGTCTTTGTTACTTGGTGTTCGTGTGTGTCTTTGTTACTGGCTGTCAGTGTATGTCTTTGTTACTGGGTGTCAGTGTATGTCTTTGTTACTTGGTGTAAGTGTGTGTCTGTGTTACTGGGTATTAGTGTCTGTCTTTGTTACTTGGTGTAATTGTGTGTCTTTGTTACTGGGTATTAGTGTCTGTCTTTGTTACTTGGTGTAATTGTGTGTCTTTGTTACTTGGTGTAATTGTCTGTCTTTGTTACTTGGTGTCAGTGCATTTCTTTGTTACTTGGTGTCAGTGTATGTCTGTGTTACTTGGTGTAAGTGTGTGTCTGTGTTACTGGGTACCAGTGTATGTCTTTGTTTTTGGTGTCAGTGTATGTCTGTGTTACTTGGTGTAAGTGTGTGTCTGTGTTACTGGGTGTCAGTGTGTGTATGTGTTACTTGGTGTAAGTGTATGTCTTTGTTACTTGGTGTAAGTGTGTGTCTGTGTTACTGGGTGTCAGTGTCTGTCTTTGTTACTTGGTGTAAGTGTCTGTCTGTGTTAATTGGTGTAAGTGTGTGTCTTTGTTACTTGTTGTCCGTGTGTGTCTGTGTTATTGTGTGTCAGTGCATGTCTTTGTTACTTGGTGCCAGTGTATATCTGTGTTACCTGGTGTAAGTGTCTGTCTTTGTTACTTGGTGTAATTGTATGTCTTTTTTACTTGATGTCAGTGTATGTGTTTGTGACTTGGTGCAAGTGTATGTCAAAATACTTGGTGTAAGTGTATGTCTTTGTTACTTGGAGTGATTGTCTGTCTTTGTTACCTGGTGTAAGTGTATGTCTTTGTTACTTGGTGTAAGTGTGTGTCTGTGTTACTTGGTGTAAGTGTGTGTCTGTGTTCCTGGGTATCAGTGTATTTCTTTGTTACTTGGAGTCAGTGTATGTCTGTGTTACTTGGTGTAAGTGTGTGTCTGTGTTACTGGGTGTCATTGTGTGTCTGTGTTACTTGGTGTAAGTGTGTGTGTTTGTTACTTGGTGTCCGTGTGTGTGTGTTACTGGGTGTCAGTGTATGTCTTTGTTACTGGGTGTCAGTGTATGTCTTTGTTACTTAGTGTAAGTGTGTGTCTGTGTTACTGGGTATCAGTGACTGTCTTTGTTACTTGGTGTAAGTGTGTGTCTGTGTTACGTGGTGTCAGTGTGTGTCTTCGTTACTTGGTGTCCGTGTGTGTCTGTGTTTCTGGGTGTCAGTGCATGTCTTTGTTGCTGGGTGTCAGTGTATGTCTGTGTTACTTGGTGTAAGTGTGTGTCTTTGTTACTTGGTGTTCGTGTGTGTCTTTGTTACTGGCTGTCAGTGTGTGTCTTTGTTACTGGGTGTCAGTGTATGTCTTTGTTACTTGGTGTAAGTGTGTGTCTGTGTTACTAAGTATTAGTGTCTGTCTTTGTTACTTGGTGTAAGTGTGTGTCTGTGTTACTTGGTATCTCTGCATGTCTTTGTTACTTGGTGTCAGTGTATGTCTGTGTTACTTGGTGTAAGTGTCTGTCTGTGTTACTGGGTATCAGTGTATGTCTTTGTTACTTGGTGTCAGTGTATGACAAAATACTTGGTGTAAGTGTATGTCATTGTTACTTGGTGTAATTGTCTGTCTTTGTTACTTGGTGTAAGTGTTTGTCTGTGTTACTTGGTATCATTGCAGGTCTTTGTTACTTGGTGTCAGTGTATGTCTGTGTTACTTGGTGTAAGTGTGTGCCTGTGTTACTGGGTATCAGTGTCTGTCTTTGTTACTTGGTGTCAGTGTATGTCTGTGTTACTTAGATTCAGTGTGTTTGTTTGTGTTACTGGGTGTCAGTGTGTGTCTGTATTACTTGGTGTAAGTGTGTGTCTTTGTTACTTGGTGTCCGTGTGTGTCTGTGTTACTGGGTGTCAGTGTATGTCTTTGTTACTGGGTGTCAGTGTATGTCTTTGTTACTGGGTGTAAGTGTGGGTCTGTGTTGCTGGGTATCAGTGTCTGTCTTTGTTACTTGGTGTAAGTGTGTGTCTGTGTTACTGGGTATCAGTGCATGTCTTTGTTACTTGATGTCAGTGTATGTCTGTGTTACTTGGTGTAAGTGTGTGTCAATGTTAGTGGTTATCAGTGTATGTATTTGTGACTTGGTGTATGTGTATGTCTTTGTTACTGGGTGTAAGTGTATGTCTTTGTTACTTGGTGTCAGTGTGTGTCTGTGATACTGGGCATCATTGGATGTCTTTGTGACTTGGTAACAGTGTATTTCTGTGTTACTTGGTGTCAGTGTGTTTGTTTGTGTTACTGGGTGTCAGTGTGTGTCTGTGTTACTTGGTGTAAGTGTGAGTCTTTGTTACTTGGTGTCCGTGTGCGTCTGTGTTACTGGGTGTCAGTGCATTTCTTTGTTACTTGGTGTCAGAGTATGTCTGTGTTACTTGGTGTAAGTATGTGTCTTTGTTACTGGGTATGAGTGTATGTCTTTGTGACTTGGTGTCAGTGTATGTCTTTGTTACTGGGTTTCAGTGTGTGTCTTCGTGACTTGGTGTCAATGTATGTCTTTGTTACTTGGTGTCAGCGTATGTCTGTGTTACTTGGTGTAAGTATGTGTCTTTGTTACTGGGTATGAGTGTATGTCTTTGTTACTTGGTGTCACTGTGTGTCTGTGTTACTGGGTAACAGCGTATGTCTTTGTGACTTGGTATCAATGTATGTCTTTGTTACTTGGTGTCAGTGTATGTCTTTGTTACTTGGTGTCAGTGTGTGTCTGTGTTACTTGGTGTCAGTGTATGTCTTTGTTACTGTTTGTTCGAGTTTCTCTGTGTCACTGGGTGTCAGTGGATGTTTGTTTGTGTTACTGGGTGTCAGTGTGTGTCTGTGACACTAGGTGTCAGTATTTAGTTTACTTTAGAGATACAGCACTTAAACAGGCCCTTCGGCCCACCGAGTCTGTGCCGACCATCAACAACCCATTAATAGTAATCCTACACTAATCCTACCCTAATCCCGTATTCCTATCACTTCCCCACCTCTCCCTATATATTTCCCTCCCACCTACCTATACTGGAGGCAATTTATGATGGCCAATTAACCGATCAACCTGCAAGTCTTTGTCATGTGGGAGGAAACCGGAGCACCTGGAGGAAACCCACGCTGACACAGGGAGAACTTGCAAAATCCGCACAGGCAGCACCCAGAATCGAACCCGGGTCCCTGGAGCTGTGAGGCTGCGGAGCTCACCACTGCGCCAATGTGCCCCCCCCACACCTAGTGTGTGCCTGTGTTACTGGGTATCATTGCATGTCTTTGTTGCTTGGTGTAAGAGTGTGTCTGTGTTACTGTGTGTCAGTGTGTGTCTGTGTTACTTGGTGTAAGTGTATGTCTTTGTTACTTTGTGTCCGTGTGTGTCTGTGTTACTGGGTGTCAGTGTATGTCTTTGTTACTGGGTGTCAGTGTATGTCATTGTTACTTGGTGTAAGTGTGTGTCTGTGTTACTGGGTATCAGTGTCTGTCTTTGTTACTGGGTGTCAGTGTATGTCATTGTTACTTGGTGTAAGTGTGTGTCTGTGTTACTGGGTATTAGTGTCTGTCTTTTTTACTTGGTGTAATTGTCTGTCTTTGTTACTTACTGTCAGTGTATGTCTGTGTTACTTGGTGTAAGTGTGTGTCTTTGTTACTTGGTGTCAATGTATGTCTTTATTACTTGGTGTCAGTGTGTGCCTGTGTTACTGGGTATCAGTGTACGTCTTTGTAACTTGGTGTCAGTGTATTTCTGCGTTACTTGGTGTCAGTGTGTTTGTTTGTGTTACTGGGTGTCAGCGTGTGCCTGTGTTACTTGGTGTAAGTGTGTGTCTTTGTTACTTGGTGTCCGTGTGTGTCTGTGTTACTGGGTGTCAGTGTATGTCTTTGTTACTGGGTGTCACTGTATGTCTTTGTTACTTGGTGCAAGTGTGTATCTGTGTTACTGGGTATCAGTGTCTGTCTTTTTTACTTGGTGTAAGTGTGTGTCTGTGTTACTGGCTATCAGTGCATGTCTTTGTTACTGGGTGTCATTGCATGTCTGTGTTACTTGGTGTAAGTGTGTGTCTGTGTTACTGGGATTCGGTGTATGTCTTTGTTACTTGGTGTCAGTGTATGTCAAAATACTTGGTGTAAGTGTATGTCTCTGTTACTTGGTGTAATTGTCTGTCTGTGTTACTTGGTGTCAGTGTTTGTCTTTGTTACTTGGTGTCAGTGTGTGTCTGTGTTACTGGGCATCAGTGCATGTCTTTGTGACTTGGTATCAGTCTATGTCTTTGTGACTTGGTGTCAGTGTATGTCAAAATACTTTGTGTCAGTGCATGTCTGTGTTACTTGGTGTAAGTGTGTGTCTTTGTTACTGGGCATCAGTGTATGTCTTTGTGGCTTGGTATCATTGTATGTCTTTGTGGCTTGGTGTCAATGTATGTCTTTTTTGCTGGGTGTCAGTGTGCGTCTGTGTTACTTGGTGTCAGTGTATGTCTTTGTTACTGTCTATCAGTGTTTCTCTGTGTTACTGGGTGTCAGTGTGTGTTTGTTTGCGTGACTGGGTGTCAGTGCGTGTCTGGGACACTAGGTGTCAGTATTTAGTTTAGTTTAGAGATGCAGCACTTAAACAGGCCCTTCGGCCCTCCGAGTCTGTGCCGACCATCAATAACCCATTTATACTATTCCTACACTGATCCCGTATTCCTATCACATCACCACCTATCCCTCTATATTTCCCTACCACCTACCTATACTCAGGGCAATCTATGATGGCCAATTAACCTATCAACCTGCAAGTCTTTGGCATGTGGGAGGAAACCGGTGCACCGGGAGGAAACCCACGCTGACACAGGGAGAACTTGCAAACTCCGCACAGGCAGTACCCAGAATCGAACCCGGGTCCCTGGAGCTGTGAGGCTGCGGTGCTAACCACTGCGCAAATGTGCCACCCCCCGCCACCGCCATTGTGTGCCTTTGTTACTGGGTATCAGTGTCTGTCTTTTTTACTTGGTGTAAGTGTGTGTCTGTGTTACTGGGTATCAGCTCACGTCTTTGATACTTGGTGTAATTGTACGTCTGTGTTACTTGGTGTAAGTGTGTGTCTGTGTTACTGGGTATCGGTGTATGTCTTTGTTACTTGGTGTCAGTGTATGTCAAAATACTTGGTGTAAGTGTATGTCTTTGTTACTTGGTGTAATTGTCTGTCTTTGTTACTTGGTGTCAGTGTATGTCTGTGTTACTTGGTGTAAGTGTGTGTCTTTGTAACTGGGTATCAGTGCATGTCTTTGTTACTTGGTGTCAGTGCATGTCAAAATACTTGGTGTAAGTGTATGTCTTTGTTACTTGGTGTAATTGTCTGTCTTTGTGTCTTGGTATCAGTGTGTGTCTTTGTTACTTGGTGTAAGTGTATGTCTTTGTTACTTGGTGTCAATGTATGTCTTTGTTACTGAGTGTCTGTGTGTGCTTGTGTTACTGGGATGTGGGAGGAAACCGGAGCACCGGGAGGAAACCCGCTCAGACACAGCGGGAACTTGCAAACTCCGCAAAGGCAGTACCCAGAATCGAACCCGGGTCCCTGGAGCTGTGAGGCTGCGGTGCTAACGACTGCGCCAATGTGCACCCCCCCCCCCACCCCCCAGTGTGTGCTTGTGTTACTGGGTATCAGTGCATGTCTTTGTTACTTGGTGTCAGTGTATGTCTGCGTTACTTGGTGTCAGTGTGTTTGTTTGTGTTACTGGGTGTCAGTGTGTGTCTGTGTTACTAGGTGTAAGTGTGTGTCTTTGTTACTTGGTGTCCGTGTGTGTCTGTGTTACTGGGTGTCAGTGTATGTCTTTGTTACTGGGTGTCAGTGTATGTCCTTGAGACTTGGTGTAAGTGTGTGTCTGTGTTACTGGGTATCAGTGTCTGTCTTTTTTACTTGGTGCAAGTGTGTGTCTGTGTTACTGTGTATCAGTGCATGTCTTTGTTATTTGGTTTCATTGTATATCTGTGTTACTTGGTGTCAGTTTATGACAAAACACTTGGTGTAAGTGTATGTCTTTGTTACTTGGTGTCAGTGTATGTCTGTGTTACTTGGTGTAAGTGTGTGTCTTTGTTACTTGGTGTAAGTGTATGTCTTTGTTACTTGGTGTCAGTGTATGTCTGTGTTACTTGGTGTAAGTGTGTGACTTTGTTACTGGGCATCAGTGTATGTCTTTGTGACTTGATATCAGTGTATGTCTTTGTGACTTGGTGTCAATGTATGTCTGTGTTACTTGGTGTAAGTGTGTGTCTGTGTTACTGGGTATCGGTGTATGTCTTTCTTACTGGGTGTCAGTGTATGTCCTTGTGACTTGGTGTAAGTGTGTGTCTGTGTTACTGGGTATCAGTGTCTGTCTTTTTTACTTGGTGTAAGTGTGTGTCTGTGTTACTGGGTATCAGTGCATGTCTTTGATACTTGGTGTAATTGTATGTTTGTGTTACTTGGTGTAAGTGTGTCTGTGTGACTGGGTATCGGTGTATGTCTTTGTTACTTGGTGTCAGTGTATGTCAAAATACTTGGTGTAAGTGTATGTCTTTGTTACTTGGTGTAATTGTCTGTCTTTGTTACTTGGTGTCAGTGTATGTCTGTGTTACTTGGTGTAAGTGTGTGTCTTTGTAACTGGGGATCAGTGTATTTCTTTGTTACTTGGTGTCAGTGTATGTCAAAATACTTGGTGTAAGTGTATGTCTTTGTTACTTGGTGTAATTGTCTGTCTTTGTGACTTGGTATCAGTGTGTGCCTTTGTTACTTGGTGTAAGTGCATGTCTATGTTGCTTGGTGTCAATGTATGTCTTTGTTACTTGGTGTCTGTGTGTGTCTGTGTTACTGGGCATCAGTGTATGTCTTTTTGACTTGGTGTCAGTGTATGTCAAAATACTTGCTGTACGTGTATGTCTTTGTTACTTGCAGTAATTGTCTGTCTTTTTTACTTGGTGTCAGTGTATGTCTCTGTTACTTGGTGTAAGTGTGTGTCTTTGTTACTTGGTGTAAGTGTATGTCATTGTTACTTGGTGTCAGTGTATGTCTTTGTTACTTGGTGTCAGTGTGTGTCTGTGTTACTGGGCATCAGTGATTGTCTTTGTGACTTGGTATCAGTGTATGTCTTTGTGACTTGGTGTCAGTGTATGTCTTTGTTACTTGGTGTCAATGTATGTCTTTGTAACTTGGTGTCAGTGTATGTCTGTGTTACTTGGTGTAAGTGTGTGTCTTTGTTACTGGGCATCAGTGTATGTCTTTGTGACTTCGTATCAGTGTATGTCTTTGTGACTTGGTGTCAATGTATGTCTTTTTTACTGGGTGTCAGTGTGCATCTGTGTTACTTGCTGTCAGTGTATGTCTTTGTTACCGTGTATCAGTGTTTCTCTGTGTTACTGTTGTGTCAGTGTGTGTTTGTTTGTGTTACTGGGTGTCAGTGCGTGTCTGTGACACTAGGTGTCAGTATTTAGTTTAGTTCAGAGATACAGCACTTAAACAGGCCCTTCGGCCCATCGAGTCTGTGCCGACCATCAACAACCCATTTATACTAATCCTACACTAATCCCGTATTCCTATCACATCCCCACCTATCCCTATATATTTCCCTGCCACCTACCTATACTAGGGGCAATTTATGATGGCCAATTAACCTATCAAACTGCAAGTCTTTGGCATGTGGGAGGAAACCGGAGCACCGGGAGGAATCCCACGCAGACACAGGGAGAAATGCAAACTCCGCACAGGCAGTTCCCAGAATCGAACCGGGGTCCCTGGAGCTGTGAGGCTGTGGTGCTAACCACTGCGCAAATGTGCCACCCCACCCCCCCTGCCCCCAGTGTGTGCCTGTGTTACTGGGTATCAGTGTCTGTCTTTTTTACTTGGTGTAAGTGTGTGTCTGTGTTACTGGGTATCAGTGCATGTCTTTGTTACTTGGTGTCTGTGTGTGTCTGTGTTACTGGGCATCAGTGCATGCCTTGATGACTTGGTGTCAGTGTATGTCAAAATACTTGCTGTAAGTTTATGTCTTTGTTACTTGGTGTAATTGTCTGTCTTTGTTACTTGGTGTCAGTGTATGTCTGTGTTACTTGGTGTAAGTGTGTGTCTTTGTTACTTGGTGTAAGTGTATGTCTTTGTTACTTGGTGTCAGTGTATGTCTTTGTTACTTGGTGTCAGTGTGTGTCTGTGTTACTGGGCATCAGTGTATGTCTTTGTGACTTGGTATCAGTGTATGTCTTTGTGACCTGGTGTCAGTGTATGTCTTTTTTACTGGGTGTAAGTGTGTGTCTGCGTTACTGTGTATCAGTGTATGTCTTTGTTACTTGGTGTCAGTGTATATCAAAATACTTGGTGTAAGTGTATGTCTTTGTTACTTGGTGTAATTGTCTGTCTATGTTACTTGGTGTCAGTGTATGTCTGTGTTACTTGGTGTAAGTGTGTGCCTTTGTTACTGGGCATCACTGTATGTCTTTGTGACTTGGTATCAGTGTAAGTTTTTATGACCTGGTGTCAGTGTATGTCTTTTTTACTGGGTGTCAGTGTATGTCTATGTTACTTGGTGTCAGTGCATGTCTTTGTTACTGTGTATCAGTGTTTCCCTGTGTCACTGGGTGTCAGTGTGTATCTGTGACACTAGGTGTCAGTATTTAGTTTAGTTCAGAGATACAGCACTTTAACAGGCCCTTCGGCCCACCGAGTCTGTGCCGACCATCAACCACACATTTATACTATTCCTACACTAATCCCGTATTCCTATCACTTCCCCACCTCTCCCTATATATTTCCCTACCACCTGCCTATACAAGGGGCAATTTATGATGGCCAATTAACCTATCAACCTGCAAGTCTTTGGCATGTGGGAGGAAACCGGAAGACCGGGAGGAAACCCACGCTGACACAGGGAGTACTTGCAAACTCCGCACAGGCAGTACCCAGAATCGAAACCGGGTCCCTGGAGCTGTGAGGCTGCGGTGCTAACCACTGCGTCAATGTGCCCCCCCCCCCCCCCCCCCTCTAGTGTGTGCTTGTGTTACTGGGTATCAGTGCATGTCTTTGTTACTTGGTGTAAGTGTGTGTCTGTGTTACTGTGTGTCATTGTGTGTCTGTGTTACTTGGTGTAAGTGTATGTCATTGTTACTTGGTGTCCGTGTGTGTGTGTGTTACTGGGTGTCAGTGTATGTCTTTGTTACTGGGTGTCAGTGTATGTCTTAGTTACTTGGTGTATGTGTGTGTCTGTGTTACTGGGTGTCAGTGTATGTCTGTGTTACTTGGTGCATGTGTGTGTCTGTGTTACTGGGTATCAGTGCATGTCTTTGTTACTTGATGTCGGTGTATGTCTGTGTTACTTGGTGTAAGTGTGTGTCTGTGTTCCTGGGTATCAGTGTATGTCTTTGTGACTTCGTGTCAGTGTATGTCTTTGTTACTGGGTGTCAGTGTGTGTCTTTGTGACTTCGTATCAGTGTATGTCTTTGTGACTTGGTGTCAATGTATGTATTTTTTACTGGGTGTCAGTGTGCATCTGTGTTACTTGATGTCAGTGTATGTCTTTGTTACCGTGTATCAGTGTTTCTCTGTGTTACTGGGTGTCAGTGTGTGTTTGTTTGTGTTACTGGGTGTCAGTGCGTGTCTGTGACACTAGGTGTCAGTATTTAGTTTAGTTCAGAGATACAGCACTTAAACAGGCCCTTCGGCCCATCGAGTCTGTGCCGACCATCAACAACCCATTTATACTAATCCTACACTCATCCCGTATTCCTATCACATCCCCACCTATCCCTATATATTTCCCTGCCACCTACCTATACTAGGGGCAATTTATGATGGCCAATTAACCGATCAACCTGCAAGTCTTTGGCATGTGGGAGGAAACCGTAAGACCGGGAGGAAACCCACGCTGACACAGGGAGTACTTGCAAACTCCGCACAGGCAGTAGCCAGAATCGAACCCGGGTCCCTGGAGCTGTGAGGCTGCGGTGCTAACCACTGCGTCAATGTCCACCCCCCCTCTAGTGTGTGCTTGTGTTACTGGGTATCAGTGCATGTCTTTGCTACTTGGTGTAAGTGTGTGTCTGTGTTACTGTGTGTCAGTGTGTGTCTGTGTTACTTGGTGTAAGTGTATGTCTTTGTTACTTGGTGTCCGTGTGTGTGTGTGTTACTGGGTGTCAGTGTATGTCTTTGTTACTGGGTGTCAGTGTATGTCTTAGTTACTTGGTGTATGTGTGTGTCTGTGTTACTGGGTATCAGTGCATGTCTTTGTTACTTGATGTCAGTGTATGTCTGTGTTACTTGGTGTAAGTGTGTGTCTGTGTTCCTGGTTATCAGTGTATCTCTTTGTGACTTCGTGTCAGTGTATGTCTTTGTTACTTGGTGTCAGTGTGTGTCTTTTTGACTTGGAGTCAGTGTATGTCTTTGTTACTTGGTGTCAGTGTGTGTCTGTGTTACTGGGTGTAAGTGTGTGTCTGTGTTACTGGGTATCAGTGTATGTCTTTGTGACTTCGTGTCAGTGTATGTCTTTGTTACTGGGTGTCAGTGTGTGTCTTTGTGACTTCGTATCAGTGTATGTCTTTGTGACTTGGTGTCAATGTATGTCTTTTTTACTGGGTGTCAGTGTGCATCTGTGTTACTTGGTGTCAGTGTATGTCTTTGTTACCGTGTATCAGTGTTTCTCTGTGTTACTGGGTGTCAGTGTGTGTTTGTTTGTGTTACTGGGTGTCAGTGCGTGTCTGTGACACTAGGTGTCAGTATTTAGTTTAGTTCAGAGATACAGCACTTAAACAGGCCCTTCGGCCCATCGAGTCTGTGCCGACCATCAACAACCCATTTATACTAATCCTACACTAATCCCGTATTCCTATCACATCCCCACCTATCCCTATATATTTCCCTGCCACCTACCTATACTAGGGGCAATTTATGATGGCCAATTAACCTATCAAACTGCAAGTCTTTGGCATGTGGGAGGAAACCGGAGCACCGGGAGGAAACCCACGCAGACACAGGGAGAAATGCAAACTCCGCACAGGCAGTACCCAGAATCGAACCCGGGTCCCTGGAGCTGTGAGGCTGCGGTGCTAACCACTGCGCAAATGTGCCACCCCCCGCCCCCTTCCCCCCAGTGTGTGCCTGTGTTACTGGGTATCAGTGTCTGTCTTTTTTACTTGGTGTAAGTGTGTGTCTGTGTTACTGGGTATCAGTGCATGTCTTTGTTACTTGGTGTCTGTGTGTGTCTGTGTTTCTGGGCATCAGTGCATGCCTTGATGACTTGGTGTCAGTGTTTGTCAAAATACTTGCTGTAAGTGTGTGTCTTTGTTACTTGGTGTAATTGTCTGTCTTTGTTACTTGGTGTCAGTGTATGTCTGTGTTACTTGGTGTAAGTGTGTGTCTTTGTTACTTGGTGTAAGTGTATGTCTTTGTTACTTGGTGTCAGTGTATGTCTTTGTTACTTGGTGTCAGTGTGTGTCTGTGTTACTGGGCATCAGTGTATGGCTTTGTGACTTGGTATCAGTGTATGTCTTTGTGACTTGGTGTCAGTGTATGTCTTTTTTACTGGGTGTAAGTGTGTCTGCGTTACTGTGTATCAGTGTATGTCTTTGTTACTTGGTGTCTGTGTGTGTCTGTGTTACTGGGCATCAGTGCATGCCTTGATGACTTGGTGTCAGTGTTTGTCAAAATACTTGCTGTAAGTGTATGTCTTTGTTACTTGGTGTAATTGTCTGTCTTTGTTACTTGGTGTCAGTGTATGTCTGTGTTACTTGGTGTAAGTGTGTGTCTTTGTTACTTGGTGTAAGTGTATGTCTTTGTTACTTGGTGTCAGTGTATGTCTTTGTTACTTGGTGTCAGTGTGTGTCTGTGTTACTGGGCATCAGTGTATGGCTTTGTGACTTGGTATCAGTGTATGTCTTTGTGACTTGGTGTCAGTGTATGTCTTTTTTACTGGGTGTAAGTGTTTCTGCGTTACTGTGTATCAGTGTATGTCTTTGTTACTTGGTGTTAGTGTATATCAAAATACTTGGTGTAAGTGTATGTCTTTGTTACTTGGTGTAATTGTCTGTCTGTGTTACTTGGTGTCAGTGTATGTCTGTGTTACTTGGTGTAAGTGTGTGCCTTTGTTACTGGGCATCACTGTATGTCTTTGTGACTTGGTATCAGTGTAAGTTTTTATGACCTGGTGTCAGTGTATGTCTTTTTTACTGGGTGTCAGTGTATGTCTATGTTACTTGGTGTCAGTGCATGTCTTTGTTACTGTGTATCAGTGTTTCCCTGTGTTACTGGGTGTCAGTGTGTATCTGTGACACTAGGTGTCAGTATTTAGTTTAGTTCAGAGACACAGCACTTTAACAGGCCCTTCGGCCCACCGAGTCTGTGCCGACCATCAACCACACATTTATACTATTCCTACACTAATCCCGTATTCCTATCACTTCCCCGCCTCTCCCTATATATTTCCCTACCACCTACCTATTCAAGGGGCAATTTATGATGGCCAATTAACCTATCAACCTGCAAGTCTTTGGCATGTGGGAGGAAACCGGAAGACCGGGAGGAAACCCACGCCGAGACAGGGAGTACTTGCAAACTCCGCACAGGCAGTACCCAGAATCGAACCCGGGTCCCTGGAGCTGTGAGGCTGCGGTGCTAACCACTGCGTCAATGTGCCCCCCCCCCTCTAGTGTGTGCTTGTGTTACTGGGTATCAGTGCATGTCTTTGCTACTTGGTGTAAGTGTGTGTCTGTGTTACTGTGTGTCAGTGTGTGTCTGTGTTACTTGGTGTAAGTGTATGTCTTTGTTACTTGGTGTCCGTGTGTGTGTGTGTTACTGGGTGTCAGTGTATGTCTTTGTTACTGGGTGTCAGTGTATGTCTTAGTTACTTGGTGTATGTGTGTGTCTGTGTTACTGGGTATCAGTGCATGTCTTTGTTACTTGATGTCAGTGTATGTCTGTGTTACTTGGTGTAAGTGTGTGTCTGTGTTCCTGGGTATCAGTGTATGTCTTTGTGACTTCGTGTCTGTGTATGTCTTTGTTACTTGGTGTCAGTGTATGTCAAAATACTTGGTGTAATTGTATGTCTTTGTTACTTGGTGTAATTGTATGTCTTTGTTACTTGGTGTCTGTGTATGTCTGTGTTACTTGGTGTCAGTGTGTGTCTTTGTTACTGCGCATCAGTGCATGTCTTTGTCACTTGGTATCAGTGTATGTCAAAATACTTGGTGTAATTGCATGTCTTTGTTACTTGGTGTAATTGTATGTCTTTGTTACTTGGTGTCTGTGTATGTCTGTGTTACTTGGTGTCAGTGTGTGTCTTTGTTACTGCGCATCAGTGCATGTCTTTGTCACTTGGTATCAGTGTATGTCTTTGTGACTTGGTGTCAGTGTATGTCTTTTTTACAGGGTGTCAGTGCGTGTCTGTGTTACTTGGTGTCAGTGTATGTCTTTGTTACTGTGTATCAGTGTTTCTCTGTGTTTCTGGGTGTCAGTGTGTGTTTGTTTATGTTACCGGGTGTCAGTGTGTGTCTGTGACACTGGGTGTCAGTATTTAGTTTAGTTTTGAGATAAAGCACTTAAACAGGCCCTTCGGCCCACCGACTCTGTGCCGACCATCAACAACCCATTTATAGTAATCCGACACTAATCCTACACTAATCCCGTACTCCTATCACATCCCCACCGGTCCCTATATATTTCCCTACCACCGACCTATACTAGGGGCAATTTATAATGGCCCATTAACTTATCAACCTGCAAGTCTTTGGCATGTGGGAGGAGACCGGAGCACCGGGAGGAAACCCACGCTGACACTGGGAGAACTTGCAAACTCCGCACAGGCAGTACCCAGATTCGAACCCGAGTCCCTGGAGCTGTGAGGCTGCGGTGCTAACGACTGCGCCAATATGCACCCCCCACCCCCCCGCCCCAGTGTGTGCTTGTGGTACTGGGTATCAGTGTCTGTCTTTGTTACTTGGTGTAAGTGTGTGTCTGTGTTACTGGATGTCAGTGTGTGCATGTGTTACTTGGTGTAAGTGTGTGTCTTTGTTACTTAGTGTCCGTGTGTGTCTGTGTTACTGGGTGTCAGTGCATGTCTTTGTTACTTGGTGTCAGTGTATATCTGTGTTACTTGGTGTAAGTGTGTGTCTTTGTTACTTGGTGTAATTGTATGTCTTTGTTACTTTTTGTAAGTTTGTGTCTGTGTTACTTGGTGTAAGTGTGTGTCTGTGTTCCAGGGTATCAGTGTATGTCTTTGTTACTTGGTGTCAGTGTATGTCTGTGTTACTTGGTGTAAGTGTGTGTCTGTGTTACTGGGTGTCAGTGTATGTCTGTGTTACTTGGTGTAAGTCTGTGTCTTTGTTACTTGGTGTCCGTGTGTGTCTGTGTTACTGGGTGTCAGTGTATGTCTTTGTTACTTGGTGTAAGTGTGTGTCTGTGTTACTGGGTATCAGTGTCTCTCTTTGTTACTTGGTGTAAGAAAGTGTCTGTGTTCCTGGGCATCAGTGTATGTCTTTGTTACTTGGTGTCAGTGTATGACTGTGTTACTTGGTGTAAGTGTGTGTCTGTGTTACTGGGTATCAGTGTATGTCTTTTTGAATTGGTGTCAGTGTATGTCTTTGTTACTGGGTGTAATTGACTGTCTTTGTTACTTGGTGTCAGTGTATGTCTGAGTTACTTGGTGTAAGTGTGTGTCTTTGTTACTTGGTGTAAGTGTATGTCTTTGTTACTTGGTGTCAGTGTATGTCTTTGTTACTTGGTGTCAGTGTATGTCTGCGTTACTGGGCATCAGTGCATGTCTTTGTGACTTGGTATCAGTGTATGTCTTTGTTACTTGGTGTAAGTGTGTGTCTGTGTTACTGTGTGTCAGTGTGTGTCTGTGTTACTTGGTGTAAGTGAATGTCTTTGTTACTTGGTGTCCGTGTGTGTGTGTGTTACTGGGTGTCAGTGTATGTCTTTGTTGCTGGGTGTCAGTGTATGTCTTAGTTACTTGGTGTATGTGTGTGTCTGTGTTACTGGGTGTCAGTGTATGTCTGTGTTACATGGTGCATGTGTGTGTCTGTGTTACTGGGTATCAGTGCATGTCTTTGTTACTTGATGTCAGTGTATGTCTGTGTTACTTGGTGTAAGTTTGTGTCTGTGTTCCTGGGTATCAGTGTATGTCTTTGTGACTTCGTGTCAGTGTATGTCTTTGCTACTGGGTGTCAGTGTGTGTCTTTGTGACTTGGAGTCAGTGTATGTCTTTGTTACTTTTTTATTTAGAATTAGAATATTACAGCGCAGTACAGGCCCTTCGGCCCTCGATGTTGCGCTGATCATCTGACCTACACTATTCCATTTACATCCATATGTCTATCCAATGACCACTTAAATGCCCTTAAAGTTGGCGAGTCTACTACTGTTGCAGGCAGGGCGTTCCACGCCCCTACTACTCTCTGCGTAAAGAAACTACCTCTGACATCTGTCCTATATCTTTCACCCCTCAACTTAAAGCTATGACCCCTCGTGTTTGCCATCCTCATCCGAGGAAAAAGACTCTCACTATCCACCCTATCTAACCCTCTGATTATCTTGTATGTCTCTATTAAGTCACCTCTCCTCCTCCTTCTCTCTAACGAAAACAACCCCAAGTCCCTCAGCCTTTCCTCGTAAGACCTTCCTTCCATACCAGGCAACATCCTAGTAAATCTCCTCTGCACCCTTTCCAAAGCTTCGACATCCCTCCTATAATGCGGCGACCAGAACTGCACGCAACACTCCAGGTGCGGCCTCACCAGAGTTTTGTACAGCTGCATCATGACCCCGTGGCTCTGAAACTCGATCCCCCTACTAATAAAGGCTAACACACCATATGCCTTCTTAACAGCCCTATTAACCTGGGTAGCAACTTTCAGGGATTTATGTACCTGGATACCAAGATCTCTCTGCTCATCTACACTACCAAGAATCTTCCCATTAGCCCAGTACTCTGCATTGCTGTTACTCCTTCCAAAGTGAATCACCTCACACTTCTCCGCATTAAACTCCATTTGCCATCTCTCAGCCCAGCTCTGCAGCCTATCTATGTCCCTCTGTACCCTACAACACCCTTCGACACTATCCACAACTCCACCGACCTTCGTGTCATCCGCAAATTTACTAACCCACCCTTCTACACCCTCATCCAGGTCGTTTATAAAAATGACAAACAGCAGTGGCCCCAAAACAGAACCTTGCGGTACACCACTAGTAACTAAACTCCAGGATGAACATTTGCCATCAACCACCACCCTCTGTCTTCTTTCAGCTAGCCAATTTCTGATCCAAAGCTCTAAATCACCTTCAACCCCATACTTGCGTATTTTCTGCAATAGCCTACCGTGGGGAACCTTATCAAACGCCTTACTGAAATCCATATACACAACATCCACGGCTTTACCCTCATCCACCTGTTTGGTCACCTTCTCGAAAAACTCAATAAGGTTTGTGAGGCACGACCTACCTTTCACAAAACCGTGCTGACTATCGCAAATGAACTTATTCTTTTCAAGATGATTATAAATCCTGTCTCTTATAACCTTTTCCAACATTTTACCCACAACCGAAGTAAGGCTCACAGGTCTATAATTACCAGGGCTGTCTCTACTCCCCTTCTTGAACAAGGGGACAACATTTGCTATCCTCCAGTCCTCCGGCACTACTCCTGTCGACAATGACGACTTAAAGATCAACAACAACGGCTCTGCAATCTCCTCCCTGGCTTCCCAGAGAATCCTAGGATAAATCCCATCTGGCCCAGGGGACTTATCTATTTTCACTCTTTCCAAAATTGCTAACACCTCCTCCTTGTGAATCTCACACTTGGTGTAAGTGTGTGTCTGTGTTACTGGGTATCAATGTATGTCTTTGTTACTTGGTGTCAGTGTATGTCAAAATACTTGGTGTAATTGTATGTCTTTGTTACTTGGTGTAATTGTCTGTCTTTGTTACTTGGTGTCTGTGTATGTCTGTGTTACTTGGTGTAAGTGTGTGTCTTTGTTACTGCGCATCAGTGCATGTCTTTGTCACTTGGTATCAGTGTATGTCTTTGTGACTTGGTGTCAGTGTATGTCTTTTTTACTGGGTGTCAGTGTGTGTCTGTGTTACTTGGTGTCAGTGTATGTCTTTGTTACTGTGTATCAGTGTTTCTCTGTGTTACTGGGTGTCAGTGTGTGTTTGTTTATGTTACCGGGTGTCAGTGTCTGTCTGTGACACTGGGTGTCAGTATTTAGTTTAGTTTCGAGATACAGCACTTAGACAGGCCCTTCGGCCCACCGACTCTGTGCCGACCATCAACAACCCATTTATAGTAATCCTACACTAATCCTACACTAATCCCGTATTCCTATCACATCCCCACCGGTCCCTATATATTTCCCTACCACCGACCTATACTAGGGGCAATTTATAATGGCCCATTAACTTATCAACCTGCATGTCTTTGGCATGTGGGAGGAGACCGGAGCACCGGGAGGAAACCCACGCTGACACAGGGAGAACTTGCAAACTCCGCACAGGCAGTACCCAGAATCGAACCCAGGTCCCTGGACCTGTGAGGCTGCGGTGCTAACGACTGCGCCAATGTGCACCCCCCACCCCCCACCCCCCCCGCCCCAGTGTGTGCTTGTGGTACTGGGTATCAGTGTCTGTCTTTGTTACTTGGTGTAAGTGTGTGTCTGTGTTACTGGGTGTCAGTGTGTGTATGTGTTACTTGGTGTAAGTGTGTGTCTTTGTTACTTAGTGCCCGTGTGTGTCTGTGTTACTGGGTGTCAGTGCATGTCTTTGTTACTTGGTGTCAGTGTATATCTGTGTTACTTGGTGTAAGTGTGTGTCTTTGTTACTTGGTGTAATTGTATGTCTTTGTTACTTTTTGTAAGTTTGTGTCTGTGTTACTTGGTGTAAGTGTGTGTCTGTGTTCCAGGGTATCAGTGTATGTCTTTGTTACTTGGTGTCAGTGTATGTCTGTGTTACTTGGTGTAAGTGTGTGTCTGTGTTACTGGGTGTCAGTGTATGTCTGTGTTACTTGGTGTAAGTCTGTGTCTTTGTTACTTGGTGTCCGTGTGTGTCTGTGTTACTGGGTGTCAGTGTATGTCTTTGTTACTTGGTGTAAGTGTGTGTCTGTGTTACTGGGTATCAGTGTCTCTCTTTGTTACTTGGTGTAAGAAAGTGTCTGTGTTCCTAGGCATCAGTGTATGTCTTTGTTACTTGGTGTCAGTGTATGACTGTGTTACTTGGTGTAAGTGTGTGTCTGTGTTACTGGGTATCAGTGTATGTCTTTGTGAATTCGTGTCAGTGTATGTCTTTGTTACTGGGTGTCAGTGTGTGTCTTTGTGACTTCGTATCAGTGTATGTCTTTGTGACTTGGTGTCAATGTATGTCTTTTTTACTGGGTGTCAGTGTGCATCTGTGTTACTTGGTGTCAGTGTATGTCTTTGTTACCGTGTATCAGTGTTTCTCTGTGGTAATGGGTGTCAGTGTGTGTTTGTTTGTGTTACTGGGTGTCAGTGCGTGTCTGTGACACTAGGTGTCAGTATTTGGTTTAGTTCAGAGATACAGCACTGAAACAGGCCCTTCGGCCCATCGAGTCTGTGCCGACCATCAACAACCCATTTACACTAATCCTACACTAATCCCGTATTCCTATCACATCCCCACCTATCCCTATATATTTCCCTGCCACCTACCTATACTAGGGGCAATTTATGATGGCCAATTAACCTATCAAACTGCAAGTCTTTGGCATGTGGGAGGAAACCGGAGCACCGGGAGGAAACCCACGCAGACACAGGGAGAAATGCAAACTCCACACAGGCAGTACCCAGAATCGAACCCGGGTCCCTGGAGCTGTGAGGCTGCGGTGCTAACCACTGCGCAAATGTGCCACCCCCCACCCCTCCCCCCAGTGTGTGCCTGTGTTACTGGGTATCAGTGTCTGTCTTTTTTACTTGGTGTAAGTGTGTGTCTGTGTTACTGGGCATCAGTGCATGTCTTTGTTACTTGGTGTCTTTGAGTGTCTGTGTTACTGGGCATCAGTGCATGCCTTGATGACTTGTTGTCAGTGTTTGTCAAAATACTTGCTGTAAGTGTATGTCTTTGTTACTTGGTGTAATTGTCTGTCTTTGTTACTTGGTGTCAGTGTATGTCTGTGTTACTTGGTGTAAGTGTGTGTCTTTGTTACTTGGTGTAAGTGCATGTCTTTGTTACTTGGTGTCAGTGTATGTCTTTGTTACTTGGTGTCAGTGTGTGTCTGTGTTACTGGGCATCAGTGTATGTCTTTGTGACTTGGTATCAGTGTATGTCTTTGTGACTTGGTGTCAGTGTATGTCTTTTTTACTGGGTGTAAGTGTGTCTGCGTTACTGTGTATCAGTGTATGTCTTTGTTACTTGGTGTTAGTGTATATCAAAATACTTGGTATAAGTGTATGTCTTTGTTACTTGGTGTAATTGTCTGTCTGTGTTACTTGGTGTCAGTGTATGTCTGTGTTACTTGGTGTAAGTGTGTGCTTTTGTTACTGGGCATCACTGTATGTCTTTGTGACTTGGTATCAGTGTAAGTTTTTATGACCTGGTGTCAGTGTATGTCTTTTTTACTGGGTGTCAGTGTATGTCTATGTTACTTGGTGTCAGTGCATGTCTTTGTTACTGTGTATCAGTGTTTCCCTGTGTTACTGGGTGTCAGTGTGTATCTGTGACACTAGGTGTCAGTATTTAGTTTAGTTCAGAGACACAGCACTTTAACAGGCCCTTCGGCCCACCGAGTCTGTGCCGACCATCAACCACACATTTATACTATTCCTACACTAATCCCGTATTCCTATCACTTCCCCGCCTCTCCCTATATATTTCCCTACCACCTACCTATACAAGGGGCAATTTATGATGGCCAATTAACCTATCAACCTGCAAGTCTTTGGCATGTGGGAGGAAACCGGAAGACCGGGAGGAAACCCACGCTGAGACAGGGAGTACTTGCAAACTCCGCACAGGCAGTACCCAGAATCGAACCCGGGTCCCTGGAGCTGTGAGGCTGCGGTGCTAACCACTGCGTCAATGTGCCCCCCCCCCCTCTAGAGTGTGCTTGTGTTACTGGGTATCAGTGCATGTCTTTGCTACTTGGTGTAAGTGTGTGTCTGTGTTACTGTGTGTCAGTGTGTGTCTGTGTTACTTGGTGTAAGTGTATGTCTTTGTTACTTGGTGTCCGTGTGTGTGTGTGTTACTGGGTGTCAGTGTATGTCTTTGTTACTGGGTGTCAGTGTATGTCTTCGTTACTTGGTGTATGTGTGTGTCTGTGTTACTGGGTATCAGTGCATGTCTTTGTTACTTGATGTCAGTGTATGTCTGTGTTACTTGGTGTAAGTGTGTGTCTGTGTTCCTGGGTATCAGTGTATGTCTTTGTGACTTCGTGTCAGTGTATGTCTTTGTAACTGGGTGTCAATGTGTGTCTTTGTGACTTGGAGTC
Organism: Heterodontus francisci; assembly: GCF_036365525.1. NCBI lineage: Eukaryota > Metazoa > Chordata > Chondrichthyes > Heterodontiformes > Heterodontidae > Heterodontus > Heterodontus francisci. The sequence continues at coordinate 3,641,677 of NW_027141655.1, read as the reverse complement.
AGTGTATGTCTTTGTTACTTGGTGTAAGTGTGTGTCTGTGTTACTGGGTATCAGTGTATGTCTTTGTTACTTGGTGTCAGTGTATGTCAAAATACTTGGTGTAATTGTATGTCTTTGTTACTTGGTGTAATTGTATGTCTTTGTTCCTTGGTGTCGGTGTATGTCTGTGTTACTTGGTGTCAGTGTGTGTCTTTGTTACTGCGCATCAGTGCATGTCTTTGTCACTTGGTATCAGTGTATGTCTTTGTGACTTGGTGTCAGTGTATGTCTTTTTTACAGGGTGTCAGTGCGTGTCTGTGTTACTTGGTGTCAGTGTATGTCTTTGTTACTGTGTATCAGTGTTTCTCTGTGTTACTGGGTGTTTGTGTGTGTTTGTTTATGTTACCGGGTGTCAGTGTGTGTCTGTGACACTGGGTGTCAGTATTTAGTTTAGTTTTGAGATAAAGCACTTAAACAGGCCCTTCGGCCCACCGACTCTGTGCCGACCATCAACAACCCATTTATAGTAATCCGACACTAATCCTACACTAATCCCGTACTCCTATCATATCCCCACCGGTCCCTATATATTTCCCTACCACCGACCTATACTAGGGGCAATTTATAATGGCCCATTAACTTATCAACCTGCAAGTCTTTGGCATGTGGGAGGAGACCGGAGCACCGGGAGGAAACCCACGCTGACACTGGGAGAACTTGCAAACTCCGCACAGGCAGTACCCAGATTCGAAACCGAGTCCCTGGAGCTGTGAGGCTGCGGTGCTAACGACTGCGCCAATATGCACCCCCCACCCCACACCCCCCCGCCCCAGTGTGTGCTTGTGGTACTGGGTATCAGTGTCTGTCTTTGTTACTTGGTGTAAGTGTGTGTCTGTGTTACTGGGTGTCAGTGTGTGTATGTGTTACTTGGTGTAAGTGTGTGTCTTTGTTACTTAGTGTCCGTGTGTGTCTGTGTTACTGGGTGTCAGTGCATGTCTTTGTTACTTGGTGTCAGTGTATATCTGTGTTACTTGGTGTAAGTGTGTGTCTTTGTTACTTGGTGTAATTGTATGTCTTTGTTACTTTTTGTAAGTTTGTGTCTGTGTAACTTGGTGTAAGTGTGTGTCTGTGTTCCAGGGTATCAGTGTATGTCTTTGTTACTTGGTGTCAGTGTATGTCTGTGTTACTTGGTGTAAGTGTGTGTCTGTGTTACTGGGTGTCAGTCTATGTCTGTGTAACTTGGTGTAAGTCTGTGTCTTTGTTACTTGGTGTCCGTGTGTGACTGTGTTACTGGGTGTCAGTGTATGTCTTTGTTACTTGGTGTAAGTGTGTGTCTGTGTTACTGGGTATCAGTGTCTCTCTTTGTTACTTGGTGTAAGAAAGTGTCTGTGTTCCTGGGCATCAGTGTATGTCTTTGTTACTTGGTGTCAGTGTATGACTGTGTTACTTGGTGTAAGTGTGTGTCTGTGTTACTGGGTATCAGTGTATGTCTTTTTGAATTGGTGTCAGTGTATGTCTTTGTTACTGGGTGTAATTGACTGTCTTTTTTACTTGGTGTCAGTGTATGTCTGAGTTACTTGGTGTAAGTGTGTGTCTTTGTTACTTGGTGTAAGTGTATGTCTTTGTTACTTGGTGTCAGTGTATGTCTTTGTTACTTGGTGTCAGTGTGTGTCTGTGTTACTGCGCATCAGTGCATGTCTTTGTGACTTGGTATCAGTGTATGTCTTTGTTACTTGGTGTAAGTGTGTGTCTGTGTTACTGTGTGTCAGTGTGTGTCTGTGTTACTTGGTGTAAGTGTATGTCTTTGTTACTTGGTGTCCGTGTGTGTGTGTGTTACTGGGTGTCAGTGTATGTCTTTGTTACTGGGTGTCAGTGTATGTCTTAGTTACTTGGTGTATGTGTGTGTCTGTGTTACTGGGTGTCAGTGTGTGTCTGTGTTACATGGTGCATGTGTGTGTCTGTGTTACTGGGTATCAGTGCATGTCTTTGTTACTTGATGTCAGTGTATGTCTGTGTTACTTGGTGTAAGTTTGTGTCTGTGTTCCTGGGTATCAGTGTATGTCTTTGTGACTTCGTGTCAGTGTATGTCTTTGTTACTGGGTGTCAGTGTGTGTCTTTGTGACTTGGAGTCAGTGTATGTCTTTGTTACTTGGTGTAAGTGTGTGTCTGTGTTACTGGGTATCAATGTATGTCTTTGTTACTTGGTGTCAGTGTATGTCAAAATACTTGGTGTAATTGTATGTCTTTGTTACTTGGTGTAATTGTCTGTCTTTGTTACTTGGTGTCTGTGTATGTCTGTGTTACTTGGTGTAAGTGTGTGTCTTTGTTACTGCGCATCAGTGCATGTCTTTGTCACTTGGTATCAGTGTATGTCTTTGTGACTTGGTGTCAGTGTATGTCTTTTTTACTGGGTGTCAGTGTTTGTCTGTGTTACTTGGTGTCAGTGTATGTCTTTGTTAATGTGTATCAGTGTTTCTCTGTGTTACTGGGTGTCAGTGTGTGTTTGTTTATGTTACCGGGTGTCAGTGTCTGTCTGTGACACTGGGTGTCAGTATTTAGTTTAGTTTCGAGATACAGCACTTAGACAGGCCCTTCGGCCCACCGACTCTGTGCCGACCATCAACAACCCATTAATAGTAATCCTACACTAATCCTACACTAATCCCGTATTCCTATCACATCCCCACCGGTCCCTATATATTTCCCTACCACCGACCTATACTAGGGGCAATTTATAATGGCCCATTAACTTATCAACCTGCATGTCTTTGGCATGTGGGAGGAGACCGGAGCACCGGGAGGAAACCCACGCTGACACAGGGAGAACTTGCAAACTCCGCACAGGCAGTACCCAGAATCGAACCCAGGTCCCTGGACCTGTGAGGCTGCGGTGCTAACGACAGCGCCAATGTGCACCCCCCACCCCCCACCCCCCCCCCGCCCCAGTGTGTGCTTGTGGTACTGGGTATCAGTGTCTGTCTTTGTTACTTGGTGTAAGTGTGTGTCTGTGTTACTGGGTGTCAGTGTGTGTATGTGTTACTCGGTGTAAGTGTGTGTCTTTGTTCCTTAGTGTCCGTGTGTGTCTGTGTTACTGGGTGTCAGTGCATGTCTTTGTTACTTGGTGTCAGTGTATATCTGTGTTACTTGGTGTAAGTGTGTGTCTTTGTTGCTTGGTGTAATTGTATGTCTTTGTTACTTTTTGTAAGTTTGTGTCTGTGTTACTTGGTGTAAGTGTGTGTCTGTGTTCCAGGGTATCAGTGTATGTCTTTGTTACTTGGTGTCAGTGTATGTCTGTGTTACTTGGTGTAAGTGTGTGTCTGTGTTACTGGGTGTCAGTGTATGTCTGTGTTACTTGGTGTAAGTCTGTGTCTTTGTTACTTGGTGTCCGTGTGTGTCTGTGTTACTGGGTGTCAGTGTATGTCTTTGTTACTTGGTGTAAGTGTGTGTCTGTGTTACTGGGTATCAGTGTCTCTCTTTGTTACTTGGTGTAAGAAAGTGTCTGTGTTCCTGGGCATCAGTGTATGTCTTTGTTACTTGGTGTCAGTGTATGACTGTGTTACTTGGTGTAAGTGTGTGTCTGTGTTACTGGGTATCAGTGTATGTCTTTTTGAATTGGTGTCAGTGTATGTCTTTGTTACTGGGTGTAATTGACTGTCTTTGTTACTTGGTGTCAGTGTATGTCTGAGTTACTTGGTGTAAGTGTGTGTCTTTGTTACTTGGTATAAGTGTATGTCTTTGTTACTTGGTGTCAGTGTATGTCTTTGTTACTTGGTGTCAGTGTGTGTCTGTGTTACTGGGCATCAGTGCATGTATTTGTGACTTGGTATCAGTGTATGTCTTTGTTACTTGGTGTAAGTGTGTGTCTGTGTTACTGTGTGTCAGTGTGTGTCTGTGTTACTTGGTGTAAGTGTATGTCTTTGTTACTTGGTGTCCGTGTGTGTGTGTGTTACTGGGTGTCAGTGGATGTCTTTGTTACTGGGTGTCAGTGTATGTCTTAGTTACTTGGTGTATGTGTGTGTCTGTGTTACTGGGTGTCAGTGTATGTCTGTGTTACTTGGTGCATGTGTGTGTCTGTGTTACTGGGTATCAGTGCATGTCTTTGTTACTTGATGTCAGTGTATGTCTGTGTTACTTGGTGTAAGTGTGTGTCTGTGTTCCTGGGTATCAGTGTATGTCTTTGTGACTTCGTGTCAGTGTATGTCTTTGTTACTGGGTGTCAGTGTGTGTCTTTGTGACTTGGAGTCAGTGTATGTCTTTGTTACTTGATGTAAGTGTGTGTCTGTGTTACTGGGTATCAGTGTATGTCTTTGTTACTTGGTGTCAGTGTATGTCAAAATACTTGGTGTAATTGTATGTCTTTGTCACTTGGTGTCTGTGTATGTCTGTGTTACTTGGTGTAAGTGTGTGTCTTTGTTACTGCGCATCAGTGCATGTCTTTGTCACTTGGTATCAGTGCATGTCTTTGTGACTTGGTGTCAGTGTATGTCTTTTTTACTGGGTGTCAGTGTGTGTCTGTGTTACTCGGTGTCAGTGTATGTCTTTGTTACTGTGTATCAGTGTTTCTCTGTGTTACTGGGTGTCAGTGTGTGTTTGTTTATGTTACGGGTGTCAGTGTGTGTCTGTGACACTGGGTGTCAGTATTTAGTTTAGTTCAGAGATACAGCACTTAAACAGGCCCTTCGGCCCACCGACTCTGTGCCGACCATCAACATCCCATTTATAGTAATCCTACACTAATCCTACACTAATCCCGTATTCCTATCGCATCCCCACCGGTCCCTATATATTTTCCTACCACCGACCTATACTAGGGGCAATTTATAATGGCCCATTAACTTATCAACCTGCAAGTCTTTGGCATGTGGGAGGAGACCGGAGCACCGGGAGGAAACCCACGCTGACACAGTGAGAACTTGCAAACTCCGCGCAGGCAGTACCCAGAATCGAACCCGGGTCCCTGGAGCTGTGAGGCTGCGGTGCTAACGACTGCGCCAATGTGCACCCCCCACCCCCCACCCCCCCGCCCCAGTGTGTGCTTGTGGTACTGGGTATCAGTGTCTGTCTTTGTTACTTGGTGTAAGTGTGTGTCTGTGTTACTGGGTGTCAGTGTGTGTATGTGTTACTTGGTGTAAGTGTGTGTCTTTGTTACTTAGTGTCCGTGTGTGTCTGTGTTACTGGGTGTCAGTGCATGTCTGTGTTACTTGGTGTAAGTCTGTGTCTTTGTTACTTTTTGTAAGTTTGTGTCTGTGTTACTTGGTGTAAGTGTGTGTCTGTGTTCCAGGGTATCAGTGTATGTCTTTGTTACTTGGTGTCAGTGTATGTCTGTGTTACTTGGTGTAAGTGTGTGTCTGTGTTACTGGGTGTCAGTGTATGTCTGTGTTACTTGGTGTAAGTCTGTGTCTTTGTTACTTGGTGTCCGTGTGTGTCTGTGTTACTGGGTGTCAGTGTATGTCTTTGTTACTTGGTGTAAGTGTGTGTCTGTGTTACTGGGTATCAGTGTATGACTGTGTTACTTGGTGTAAGTGTGTGTCTGTGTTACTGGGTATCAGTGTATGTCTTTTTGAATTTGTGTCAGTGTATGTCTTTGTTACTGGGTGTAATTGACTGTCTTTCTTACTTGGTGTCAGTGTATGTCTGAGTTACTTGGTGTAAGTGTGTGTCTTTGTTACTTGGTGTAAGTGTATGTCTTTGTTACTTGGTGTCAGTGTATGTCTTTGTTACTTGGTGTCAGTGTGTGTCTGTGTTACTGGGCATCAGTGTATGTCTTTGTGACTTGGTATCAGTGTATGTCTTTGTTACTTGGTGTAAGTGTGTGTCTGTGTTACTGGGTGTCAGTGTATGTCTATGTTACTTGGTGTAAGTGTGTGTCTGTGTTACTGGATAACAGTGTATGTCTTTGTGACTTGGTGTCAGTGTATGTCTTTATTACTGTTTATTAGTGTTTCTCTGTGTTACTGGGTGTCAGTGTGTGTTTGTTTGTGTTACTTGGTGTCAGTGTATGTCTTTGTTACTTGGTGTAAGTTTGTGTCTTTGTTACTTCGTGTAATTGTATGTCTTTGTTACTTGGTGTCAGTGTATGTCTGTGTTACTTGGTGTAAGTGTATGTCTTTGTTACTTGGTGTAAGTGTGTGTCTGTGTTACTTGGTGTAAGTGTGTGTCTGTGTTCCTGGGTATCAGTGTCTGTCTTTGTTACTTGGTGTCCGTGTATGTCCGTGTTACTTGGTGCAAGTGTGTGTCTGTGTTACTGGTTATCAGTGTATGTCTTTGTAACTTGGTGTCAGTGTATGTCTTTGTTACTTGGTGTAAGTGTGTGTCTGTGTTACTGGGTGTCAGTGTGTGTTTGTGTTACTTGGTGTAAGTGTCTGTCTTTGTTACTTGGTGTCCGTGTGTGTCTGTGTTACTGGGTGTCAGTGCATGTCGTTGTTACTTGGTGTCAGTGTTTTCTGTGTTACTTGGTGTAAGTGTGTGTCTTTGTTACTTGGTGCTATTGTATATCTGTGTTACTTGGTGTGAGTGTCTGTCTTTGTTACTTGGTGTAAGTGTGTGCCTGTGTTACTTGGTGTAAGTGTGTGTCTGTGTTACTGGGTGTCAGTGTATGTCTGTGTTACTTGGTGTAAGTCTGTGTCTTTGTTACTGGGTGTCAGTGTGTGTCTGTGTTACTGGGTGTCAGTGTATGTCTTTGTTACTGGGTGTCAGTGTATGTCTTTGTTACTTGGTGTAAGTGTGTGTCTTTGTTACTTGGTGTCCGTGTGTGTCTGTGTTACTGGCTGTCAGTGTATGTCTTTGTTACTGGGTGTCAGTGTAAGTCTTTGTTACTTGGTGTAAGTATGTGGCTGTGTTACTGGGTATCAGTGTCTGTCTTTGTTACTTGGTGTAAGTGTGTGTCTGTGTTACTGGGTATCAGTGCATGTCTTTGTTACTTGGTCTCACTGTATGTCTGTGTTACTTGGTGTAAATGTTTGTCTGTGTTACTGGGTATCAGTGTATGTCTTTGTGACTTGGTGTCAGTGTATTTCTTTGTTGCTGGGTGTCAGTGTGTGTCTTTGTGACTTGGTGTCAGTGTATGTCAAAATACTTGGTGTAACTGTATGTCTTTGTTACTTGGTGTAATTGTCTTTCTTTGTTACTTTGTGTCAGTGTATGTCTGTGTTACTTGGTGTAAGTGTGTGTCTTTGTTACTTGGTGTAAGTGTGTGTCTGTCTTACTGGGTATCAGTGTATGTCTTTGTGACTTGGTGTCAGTGTATGTCTTTGTTCCTGGGTGTCAGTTTGTGTCTTTGTGACTTGGTGTCAGTGTATGTCTTTGTTACTTCGTGTAATTGTATGTCTTTGCTACTTGGTGTCAGTGTATGTCTGTGTTACTTGGTGTAAGTGTATGTCTTTGTTACTTGGTGTAAGTGTGTGTCTGTGTTACTTGGTATAAGTGTGTGTCTGTGTTCCTGGGTATCAGTGTATGTCTTTGTTACTTGGTGTCCGTGTATGTCTGTGTTACTTGGTGTAAGTGTGTGTCTGTGTTACTGGTTATCAGTGTATGTCTTTGTAACTTGGTGTCAGTGTATGTCTTTGTTACTTGGTGTAAGTGTGTGTCTGTGTTACTGGGTGTCAGTGTGTGTATGTGTTACTTGGTGTAAGTGTCTGTCTTTGTTACTTGGTGTCCGTGTGTGTCTGTGTTACTGGATGTCAGTGCATGTCGTTGTTACTTGGTGTCAGTGTTTTCTGTGTTACTTGGTGTAAGTGTGTGTCTTTGTTACTTGGTGCTATTGTATATCTGTGTTACTTGGTGTGAGTGTCTGTCTTTGTTACTTGGTGTAAGTGTGTGCCTGTGTTACATGGTGTAAGTGTGTGTCTGTGTTACTGGGTGTCAGTGTATGTCTGTGTTACTTGGTGTAAGTCTGTGTCTTTGTTACTGGGTGTCAGTGTGTGTCTGTGTTACTGGGTGTCAGTGTATGTCTTTGTTACTTGGTGTAAGTGTGTGTCTTTGTTACTTGGTGTCCGTGTGTGTCTGTGTTACTGGCTGTCAGTGTATGTCTTTGTTACTGGGTGTCAGTGTAAGTCTTTGTTACTTGGTGTAAGTATGTGGCTGTGTTACTGGGTATCAGTGTCTGTCTTTGTTACTTGGTGTAAGTGTGTGTCTGTGTTACTGGGTATCAGTGCATGTCTTTGTTACTTGGTCTCACTGTATGTCTGTGTTACTTGGTGTAAAAGTTTGTCTGTGTTACTGGGTATCAGTGTATGTCTTTGTGACTTGGTGTCAGTGTATTTCTTTGTTGCTGGGTGTCAGTGTGTGTCTTTGTGACTTGGTGTCAGTGTATGTCAAAATACTTGGTGTAACTGTATGTCTTTGTTACTTGGTGTAATTGTCTTTCTTTGTTACTTTGTGTCAGTGTATGTCTGTGTTACTTGGTGTAAGTGTGTGTCTTTGTTACTTGGTGTAAGTGTGTGTCTGTGTTACTGGGTATCAGTGTATGTCTTTGTGACTTGGTGTCAGTGTATGTCTTTGTTCCTGGGTGCCACTTTGTGTCTTTGTGACTTGGTGTCAGTGTATGTCTTTGTTACTTGATGTAAGTGTGTGTCTGTGTTACTGGGTGTAAGTGTATGTCTTTGGTACTTGGTGTCAGTGTATGTCAAAATACTTGGTGTAAGTGTATGTCCTTGTTACTTGGTGTAATTGTCTGTCTTTGTTACTTGGTGTAAGTGCATGTCTTTGTTACTTGGTTTCAGTGTATGTCTTTGTTACTTGGTGTCAGTGTGTGTCTGTGTTCCTGGGTATCAGTGTATGTCTTTGTTACTTGGTTTCAGTGTATGTCTTAGTTACTGGGTGTCAGAGTGTGTCTCTGTTACTGGGTGTCAGTGTGTGTATGTGTTACTTGGTGTAAGTGTGTGTCTTTGTTACTTAGTGTCCGTGTGTGTCTGTGTCACTGGGTGTCAGTGCATGTCTTTGTTACTTGGTGTCAGTGTATATCTGTGTTACTTGGTGTAAGTGTGTGTCTGTGTTACTGGTTATCAGTGTATGTCTTTGTAACTTGGTGTCAGTGTATGTCTTTGTTACTTGGTGTAAGTGTGTGTCTGTGTTACTGGGTGTCAGTGTGTGTATGTGTTACTTGGTGTAAGTGTCTGTCTTTGTTACTTGGTGTCCGTGTGTGTCTGTGTTATTGGATGTCAGTGCATGTCGTTGTTACTTGTTGTCAGTGTTTTCTGTGTTACTTGGTGTAAGTGTGTGTCTTTGTTACTTGGTGCTATTGTATATCTGTGTTACTTGGTGTGATTGTCTGTCTTTGTTACTTGGTGTAAGTGTGTGCCTGTGTTACTTGGTGTAAGTGTGTGTCTGTGTTACTGGGTGTCAGTGTATGTCTGTGTTACTTGGTGTAAGTCTGTGTCTTTGTTACTGGGTGTCAGTGTGTGTCTGTGTTACTGGGTGTCAGTGTATGTCTTTGTTACTTGGTGTAAGTGTGTGTCTTTGTTACTTGGTGTCCGTGTGTGTCTGTGTTACTGGCTGTCAGTGTATGTCTTTGTTACTGGGTGTCAGTGTAAGTCTTTGTTACTTGGTGTAAGTATGTGGCTGTGTTACTGGGTATCAGTGTCTGTCTTTGTTACTTGGTGTAAGTGTGTGTCTGTGTTACTGGGTATCAGTGCATGTCTTTGTTACTTGGTCTCACTGTATGTCTGTGTTACTTGGTGTAAATGTTTGTCTTTGTTACTGGGTATCAGTGTATGTCTTTGTGACTTGGTGTCAGTGTATTTCTTTGTTGCTGGGTGTCAGTGAGTGTCTTTGTGACTTGGTGTCAGTGTATGTCAAAATACTTGGTGTAACTGTATGTCTTTGTTACTTGGTGTAATTGTCTTTCTTTGTTACTTTGTCTCAGTGTATGTCTGTGTTACTTGGTGTAAGTGTGTGTCTTTGTTACTTGGTGTAAGTGTGTGTCTGTGTTACTGGGTATCAGTGTATGTCTTTGTGACTTGGTGTCAGTGTATGTCTTTGTTCCTGGGTGTCACTTTGTGTCTTTGTGACTTGGTGTCAGTGTATGTCTTTGTTACTTGATGTAAGTGTGTGTCTGTGTTACTGGGTATCAGTGTATGTCTTTGGTACTTGGTGTCAGTGTATGTCAAAATACTTGGTGTAAGTGTATGTCCTTGTTACTTGGTGTAATTGTCTGTCTTTGTTACTTGGTGTAAGTGCATGTCTTTGTTACTTGGTTTCAGTGTATGTCTTTGTTACTTGGTGTCAGTGTGTGTCTGTGTTCCTGGGTATCAGTGTATGTCTTTGTTACTTGGTTTCAGTGTATGTCTTTGTTACTGGGTGTCAGAGTGTGTCTGTGTTACTGGGTGTCAGTGTGTGTATGTGTTACTTGGTGTAAGTGTGTGTCTTTGTTACTTAGTGTCCGTGTGTGTCTGTGTCACTGGGTGTCAGTGCATGTCTTTGTTACTTGGTGTCAGTGTATATCTGTGTTACTTGGTGTAAGTGTGTGTCTATGTTACTTGCTGTAATTGTATGTCTTTGTTACTTTTTGTAAGTTTGTGTCTGTGTTACTTGGTGTAAGTGTGTGTCTGTGTTCCAGGGTATCAGTGTATGTCTTTGTTACTTGGTGTCAGTGTATGTCTGTGTTACTTGGTGTAAGTGTGTGTCTGTGTTACTGGGTGTCAGTGTATGTCTGTGTTACTTGGTGTAAGTCTGTGTCTTTGTTACTTGGTGTCCGTGTGTGTCTGTGTTACTGGGTGTCAGTGTATGTCTTTGTTACTTGGTGTAAGTGTGTGTCTGTGTTACTGGGTATCAGTGTATGACTGTGTTACTTGGTGTAAGTGTGTGTCTGTGTTACTGGGTATCAGTGTATGTCTTTTTGAATTTGTGTCAGTGTATGTCTTTGTTACTGGGTGTAATTGACTGTCTTTCTTACTTGGTGTCAGTGTATGTCTGAGTTACTTGGTGTAAGTGTGTGTCTTTGTTACTTGGTGTAAGTGTATGTCTTTGTTACTTGGTGTCAGTGTATGTCTTTGTTACTTGGTGTCAGTGTGTGTCTGTGTTACTGGGCATCAGTGTATGTCTTTGTGACTTGGTATCAGTGTATGTCTTTGTTACTTGGTGTAAGTGTGTGTCTGTGTTACTGGGTGTCAGTGTATGTCTATGTTACTTGGTGTAAGTGTGTGTCTGTGTTACTGGATAACAGTGTATGGCTTTGTGACTTGGTGTCAGTGTATGTCTTTATTACTGTTTATTAGTGTTTCTCTGTGTTACTGGGTGTCAGTGTGTGTTTGTTTGTGTTACTTGGTGTCAGTGTATGTCTTTGTTACTTGGTGTAATTGTGTGTCTGTGCTACTGGGTATCAGTGTCTTTCTTTGTTACTTGGTGTAAGTGTGTGTCTTTGTTACTTCGTGTAATTGTATGTCTTTGTTACTTGGTGTCAGTGTATGTCTGTGTTACTTGGTGTAAGTGTATGTCTTTGTTACTTGGTGTAAGTGTGTGTCTGTGTTACTTGGTGTAAGTGTGTGTCTGTGTTCCTGGGTATCAGTGTATGTCTTTGTTACTTGGTGTCCGTGTATGTCTGTGTTACTTGGTGTAAGTGTGTGTCTGTGTTACTGGTTATCAGTGTATGTCTTTGTAACTTGGTGTCAGTGTATGTCTTTGTTACTTGGTGTAAGTGTGTTTCTGTGTTACTGGGTGTCAGTGTGTGTATGTGTTACTTGGTGTAAGTGTCTGTCTTTGTTACTTGGTGTCCGTGTGTGTCTGTGTTACTGGGTGTCAGTGCATGTCGTTGTTACTTGGTGTCAGTGTTTTCTGTATTACTTGGTGGCTGTGTATGTCTGTGTTAGTTGGTATAAGTGTGTGTCTTTGTTACTGCGCATCAGTGCATGTCTTTGTCACTTGGTATCAGTGTATGCCTTTGTGACTTGGTGTCAGTGTATGTCTTTGTGACTTGGTGTCAGTGTATGTCTTTTTTACTGGGTGTCAGTGTGTGTCTGTGTTACTTGGTGTCAGTGTATGTCTTTGTTACTGTGTATCAGTGTTTCTCTGTGTTAATGGGTGTCAGTGTGTGTTTGTTTGTTACTGGGTGTCAGTGTGTGTCTGTGACACTGGGTGTCAGTATTTAGTTTAGTTTAGAGATACAGCACTTAAACAGGTCCTTCGGCCCACCGAGTCTGTGCCGACCATCAACAACCCATTTATAGTAATCCTACACTAATCCTACACTAATCCCGTATTCCTATCACATCCCCACCGGTCCCTATATATTTCCCTACCACCTACCTATACTAGGGTCAATTTATAATGGCCCATTAACCTATCAACCTGCAAGTCTTTGGCATGTGGGAGGAAACCGGAGCTGTGAGGCTGCGGTGCTAACCACTGCGTCAATGTTCCCCCCCTCACCTCTAGTGTGTGCTTGTGTTACTGGGTATCAGTGCATGTCTTTGTTACTTGGTGTAAGTGTGTGTCTGTGTTACTGTGTGTCAGTGTGTGTCTGTGTTACTTGGTGTAAGTGTATGTCTTTGTTACTTGGTGTCCGTGTGTGTGTGTGTTACTGGGTGTCAGTGTATGTCTTTGTTACTGGGTGTCAGTGTATGTCTGTGTTACTTGGTGCATGTGTGTGTCTGTGTTACTGGGTATCAGTGCATGTCTTTGTTACTTGATGTCAGTGTATGTCTGTGTTACTTGGTGTAAGTGTGTGTCTGTGTTCCTGGGTATCAGTGTATGTCTTTGTGACTTCGTGTCAGTGTATGTCTTTGTTACTGGGTGTCAGTGTGTGTCTTTGTGACTTGGAGTCAGTGTATGTCTTTGTTACTTGGTGTAAGTGTGTGTCTGTGTTACTGGGTATCAGTGTATGTCTTTGTTACTTGGTGTCAGTGTATGTCAAAATACGTGGTGTAATTTTATGTCTTTGTTACTTGGTGTAATTGTCTGTCTGTGTTACTTGGTGTCTGTGTATGTCTGTGTTACTTGGTGTAAGTGTGTGTCTTTGTTACTGCGCATCAGTGCATGTCTTTGTCACTTGGTATCAGTGTATGTCTTTGTGACTTGGTGTCAGTGTATGTCTTTTTTACTGGGTGTCAGTGTGTGTCTGTGTTAATTGGTGTCAGTGTATGTCTTTGTTACTGTGTATCAGTGTTTCTCTGTGTTACTGGGTGTCAGTGTGTGTTTGTTTATGTTACCGGGTGTCAGTGTGTGTCTGTGACACTGGGAGTCAGTATTTAGTTTAGTTTAGAGATACAGCACTTAAACAGGCCCTTCGGCCCACCGACTCTGTGCCGACCATCAACAACCCATTTATAGTAATCCTACACTCATCCTACACTAATCCCGTATTCCTATCACATCCCCACCGGTCCCTATATATTTCCCTGCCACCTACCTATACCAGGGGCAATTTATAATGGCCCATTAACTTATCAACCTGCAAGTCTTTGGCATGTGGGAGGAGACCGGAGCACCGGGAGGAAACCCACGCTGACACAGGGAGAACTTGCAAACTCCGCACAGGCAGTACCCCATATAGAACCCGGGTCCCTGGAGCTGTGAGGCTGCGGTGCTAACGACTGCGCCAATGTGCACCCCCCACCCCCCACCCCCCCCCCCCCCGCCCCAGTGTGTGCTTGTGGTACTGGGTATCAGTGTATGTTTTTGTTACTTGGTGTAAGTGTGTGTCTGTGTTACTGGGTGTCAGTGTGTGTATGTGTTACTTGGTGTAAGTGTGTGTCTTTGTTACTTAGTGTCCGTGTGTGTCTGTGTTACTGGGTGTCAGTGCATGTCTTTGTTGCTTGGTGTCAGTGTATATCTGTGTTACTTGGTGTAAGTGTGTGTCTTTCTTACTTGGTGTAATTGTATGTCTTTGTTACTTTTTGTAAGTTTGTGTCTGTGTTACTTGGTGTAAGTGTGTGTCTGTGTTCCAGGGTATCAGTGTATGTCTTTGTTACTTGGTGTCAGTGTATGTCTGTGTTACTTGGTGTAAGTGTGTGTCTGTGTTACTGGGTGTCAGTGTATGTCTGTGTTACTTGGTGTAAGTCTGTGTCTTTGTTACTTGGTGTCCGTGTGTGTCTGTGTTACTGGGTGTCAGTGTATGTCTTTGTTACTTGGTGTAAGTGTGTGTCTGTGTTACTGGGTATCAGTGCCTGTCTTTGTTACTTGGTTTAAGAAAGTGTCTGTGTTACTGGGCATCAGTGTATGTCTTTGTTACTTGGTGTCAGTGTATGTCTTTGTTACTTGGTGTCAGTGTGTGTCTGTGTTACTGGGCATCAGTGTATGTCTTTGTGACTTGGTATCAGTGTATGTCTTTGTTACTTGGTGTAAGTGTGTGTCTGTGTTACTGGATAACAGTGTATGTCTTTGTGACTTGGTGCAGTGTATGTCTTTGTTACAGTTTATTAGTGTTTCTCTGTGTTACTGGGTGTCAGTGTGTGTTTGTTTGTGTTACTTGGTGTCAGTGTATCTCTTTGTTACTTGGTGTAATTGTGTGTCTGTGCTACTGGGTATCAGTGTCTTTCTTTGTTACTTGGTGTAAGTGTGTGTCTTTGTTACTTCGTGTAATTGTATGTCTTTGTTACTTGGTGTCAGTGTATGTCTGTGTTACTTGGTGTAAGTGTATGTCTTTGTTACTTGGTGTAAGTGTGTGTCTGTGTTACTTGGTGTAAGTGTGTGTCTGTGTTCCTGGGTATCAGTGTATGTCTTTGTTACTTGGTGTCCGTGTATGTCTGTGTTACTTGGTGTAAGTGTGTGTCTGTGTTACTGGTTATCAGTGTATGTCTTTGTAACTTGGTGTCACTGTATGTCATTCTTACTTGGTGTAAGTGTGTGTCTGTGTTACTGGGTGTCAGTGTGTGTATGTGTTACTTGGTGTAAGTTTCTGTCTTTGTTACTTGGTGTCCGTGTGTGTCTGTGTTACTGGGTGTCAGTGCATGTCGTTGTTACTTGGTGTCAGTGTATGTCTTTGTTACTGGGTGTCAGTGTATGTCTTTGTTACTTGGTGTAAGTGTGTGTCTTTGTTACTTGGTGCAATTGTATATCTGTGTTAATTGGTGTGAGTGTCTGTCTTTGTTACTGGGTGTCAGTGTATGTCTTTGTTACTGGGTGTCAGTGTATGTCTTTGTTACTTGGTGTAAGTGTGTGTCTTTGTTACTTGGTGTCCGTGTGTGTCTGTGTTACTGGGTGTCAGTGTATGTCTTTGTTACTGGGTGTAAGTGTAAGTCTTTGTTACTTGGTGTAAGTATGTGGCTGTGTTACTGGGTATCAGTGTCTGTCTTTGTTACTTGGTGTAAGTGTGTGTCTGTGTTACTGGGTATCAGTGCATGTCTTTGTTCCTTGGTCTCACTGTATGTCTGTGTTACTTGGTGTAAGTGTGTGTCTGTGTTACTGGGTATCAGTGTATGTCTTTGTGACTTGGTGTCAGTGTCTGTTTTGTTACTGTGTGTCAGTGTGTGTCTTTGTGACTTGGTGCCAGTGTATGTCAAAATACTAGGTGTAACTGTATGTCTTTGTTACTTGGTGTAATTGTCTTTCTTTGCTACTTTGTGTCAGTGTATGTCTGTGTTACTTGGTGTAAGTGTGTGTCTTTGTTACTTGGTGTAAGTGTGTGTCTGTGTTACTGGGTATCAGTGTATGTCTTTGTGACTTGGTGTCAGTGTATGTCTTTGTTCCTGGGTGTCAGTTTGTGTCTTTGTGACTTGGTGTCAGTGTATGTCTTTGTTACTTGATGTAAGTGTGTGTCTGTGTTACTGGGTATCAGTGTATGTCTTTGTTACTTGGTGTCAGTGTATGTCAAAATACTTGGTGGAAGTGTATGCCCTTGTTACTTGGTGTAATTGTCTGTCTTTGTTACTTGGTGTAAGTGTATGTCTTTGTTACTTGGTTTCAGTGTATGTCTTTGTTACTTGGTGTCAGTGTGTGTCTGTGTTCCTGGGTATCTGTGTATGTCTTTGTGACTTGGTATCAGTGTATGTCTTTCTTACTGGGTGTCAGAGCGTGTCTGTGTTACTGGGTATCAGTGTATGTCTTTGTGACTTGGTATCAGTGTATGTCTTTGTTACTGGGTGTCAGTGTGTGTCTGTGTTCCTGGGTATCAGTGTATGTCTTTGTGACTTGGTGTCAGTGTATGTCTTTGTTACTGGGTGTCAGTGTGTGTCTTTGTGACTTGGTGTCAGTGTATGTCGTTGTTACTTGGTGTAAGTGTGTGTCTGTGATACTGGGTATCAGTGCATGTCTTTGTGACTTGGTGTCAGTGTATGTCTTTGTTACTGGGTGCAAGTGTGTGTCTGTGTTACTGGGTATCAGTGCATGTCTTTGTTACTTGATGTCAGTGTATGTCTGTGTTACTTGGTGTAAGTGTGTGTCTGTGTTCCTGGGTATCAGTGTATGTCTTTGTTACTTGGTGTCAGTGTATGTCTTTGTTACTGGGTGTCAGTGTGTGTCTTTGTGACTTGGAGTCAGTGCATGTCTTTGTTACTTGGTGTAAGTGTGCGTCTGTGTTACTGGGTATCAGTGTATGTCTTTGTTACTTGGTGTCAGTGTATGTCAAAATACTTGGTGTAAGTGTATGCCTTTGTTACTTGGTGTAATTGTCTGTCCTTGTTACTTGGTGTAATTGTCTGTCTTTGTTACTTGGTGTAAGTGTATGTCTTTGTTACTTGGTTTCAGTGAATGTCTTTGTTACTTGGTGTCAGTGTGGGTCTGTGTTCCTGGGTATCAGTATATGTCTTTGTGACTTGGTATCAGTTTATGTCTTTGTTACTGGGTGTCAGAGTGTGTCTGTGCTCCTGGGTATCAGTGTATGTCTTTGTGACTTGGTGTCAGTGTATGTCTTTGTTACTGGGTGTCAGTGTGTGTATTTGTGACTTGGTTTCAGTGTGTGTCTTTGTTACTTGGTGCAAGTGTGTGTCTGTGTTACTGGGTATCAGTGCATGTCTTTGTTACTTGATGTCAGTGTTTGTCCTTGTTACTTGGTGTCTGTGTATGTCTGTGTTAGTTGGTGTAAGTGTGTGTCTTTGTTACTGCGCATCAGTGCATGTCTTTGTCACTTGGTATCAGTGTATGTCTTTGTGACTTGGTGTCTGTGTATGTCTTTTTTACTGGGTGTCAGTGTGTGTCTGTGTTACTTGGTGTCAGTGTATGTCTTTGTTACTGTGTATCAGTGTTTCTCTGTGTCAGAGTGTGTTTGTTGTGTGTGTTTGTTTGTTACTGGGTGTCAGTGTGTGTCTGTGACACTGGGTGTCAGTATTTAGTTTAGTTTAGAGATACAGCACTTAAACAGGTCCTTCGGCCCACCGAGTCTGTGCCGACCATCAACAACCCATTTATACTAATCCTACACTAATCCCGTATTCCTATCACATCCCCACCGGTCCCTATATATTTCCCTACCACCTACCTATACTAGGGGCAATTTATAATGGCCCATTAACCTATCAACCTGCAAGACTTTGGCATGTGGGAGGAAACCGGAGCACCCGGAGGAAACCCACGCAGACACAGGGAGAACTTGCAAACTCCGCACAGGCAGTACCCAGAATCGAACCCGGGTCCCTGGAGCTGTGAGGCCGCGGTGCTAACCACTGCTCCAATGTGCCCACCCCCCCACTGTGTGTGCCTGTGTTATTGTGTATCAGTATATGTCTCTGTTACTTGGTATAACTGTGTGTCTGTGCTCCTGGTTATCAGTGCATGTCTTTGTTACTGGGTGTCAGTGTGTGTCTGTGTTACTGGGTATCAGTGTCTGTCTTTTTTACTTGGTGTAAGTGTGTGTCTGTGTTACTGGGTATCAGTGCATTTCTTTGTTACTTGGTGTCAGTGTATGTCTGTGTTACTTGGTGTAAGAGTGTGTCTGTGTTACTGGGTATCAGTGTATGTCAAAATACTTGGTGTAAGTGTATGTCTTTATTACTTGGTGTAATTGTCTGTCTTTGTTACTTGGTGTCAGTGTATGTCTGTGTTACTTGGTGTAAATGTGTGTCTTTGTTACCTGGTGTAAGTGTATGTCTTTGTTACTTGGTGTCGGTGTATGTCTTTGTTACTTGGTGTCTGTGTGTGTCTGTGTTACTGGGCATCAGTGTATGTCTTTGTGACTTGGTGTCAGTGTATGTCAAAATACTTGCTGTAAGTGTATGTCTTTGTTACTTGGTGTAATTGTCTGTCTTTGTGACTTGGTGTCAGTGTATGTCTGTGTTACTTGGTGTAAGTGTGTGTCTTTGTTACTTGGTGTAAGTGTATGTCTTTGTTACTTGGTGTCAGTGTATGTCTTTGTTACTTGGTGTCAGTGTGTGTCTGTGTTACTTGGCGTCAGTGTATGTCTTTGTGACTTGGTATCAGTGTATGTCTTTGTGACTTGGTGTCAGTGTATGTCTTTTTTACTGGGTGTAAGTGTGTGTCTGCGTTACTGGGTATCAGTGTATGTTTTTGTTACTTGGTGTCAGTGTATGTCTTTGTTACTTGGTGTCTGTGTGTGTCTGTGTTACTGGGCATCAGTGTATGTCTTTGTGACTTGGTGTCAGTGTATGTCAAAATACTTGCTGTAAGTTTATGTCTTTGTTACTTGGTGTAAGTGTGTGTCTGTGTTACTGGGTGTCAGTGTATGTCTGTGTTACTTGGTGTAAGTCCGTGTCTTTGTTACTGGGTGTCAGTGTGTGTCTGTGTTACTGGGTGTCAGTGTATGTCTTTGTTACTGGGTGTCAGTGTATGTCTTTGTTACTTGGTGTAAGTGTGTGTCTTTGTTACTTGGTGTCCGTGTGTGTCTGTGTTACTGGGTGTCAGTGTATGTCTTTGTTACTGGGTGTCAGTGTAAGTCTTTGTTACTTGGTGTAAGTATGTGGCTGTGTTACTGGGTATCAGTGTCTGTCTTTGTTACTTGGTGTAAGGGTGTGTCTGTGTTACTGGGTATCAGTGCATGTCTTTGTTACTTGGTCTCACTGTATGTCTGTGTTACTTGGTGTAAGTGTGTGTCTGTGTTACTGGGTATCAGTGTATGTCTTTGTGACTTGGTGTCAGTGTCTGTTTTGTTACTGGGTGTCAGTGTGTGTCTTTGTGACTTGGTGCCAGTGTATGTCAAAATACTTGGTGTAACAGTATGTCTTTGTTATTTGGTGTAATTGTCTTTCTTTGTGACTTTGTGTCAGTGTATGTCTGTGTTACTTGGTGTAAGTGTGTGTCTTTGTTACTTG
Organism: Heterodontus francisci; assembly: GCF_036365525.1. Classification (NCBI taxonomy): domain Eukaryota; kingdom Metazoa; phylum Chordata; class Chondrichthyes; order Heterodontiformes; family Heterodontidae; genus Heterodontus; species Heterodontus francisci. The sequence continues at coordinate 3,622,565 of NW_027141655.1, read as the reverse complement.
GTGTAAGTGTGTGTCTGTGTTACTGGGTATCAGTGTATGTCTTTGTGACTTGATGTCAGTGTATGTCTTTGTTCCTGGGTGTCAGTTTGTGTCTTTGTGACTTGGTGTCAGTGTATGTCTTTGTTACTTGATGTAAGTGTGTGTCTGTGTTACTGGGTATCAGTGTGTGTCTGTGTTACTTGGTGTCAGTGTATGTCTTTGTTACTGTGTATCAGTGTTTCTCTGTGTCAGTGTGTGTTTGTTTGTTACTGGGTGTCAGTGTGTGTCTGTGACACTGGGTGTCAGTATTTAGTTTAGTTTAGAGATACAGCACTTAAACAGGTCCTTCGGCCCACCGAGTCTGTGCCGACCATCAACAACCCATTTATAGTAATCCTACACTAATCCTACACTAATCCCGTATTCCTATCACATCCCCACCGGTCCCTATATATTTCCCTACCACCTACCTATACTAGGGGCAATTTATAATGGCCCATTAACCTATCAACCTGCAAGTCTTTGGCATGTGGGAGGAAACCGGAGCACCCGGAGGAAACCCACGCAGACACAGGGAGAACTTGCAAACTCCGCACAGGCAGTACCCAGAATCGAACCCGGGTCCCTGGAGCTGTGAGGCCGCGGTGCCAACCACTGCGCCAATGTGCCCACCCCCCCACTGTGTGTGCCTGTGTTACTGTGTATCAGTATATGTCTCTGTTACTTGGTATAACTGTGTGTCTGTGCTCCTGGCTATAAGTGCATGTCTTTGTTACTGGGTGTCAGTGTGTGTCAGTGTTACTGGGTATCAGTGTCTGTCTTTTTTACTTGGTGTAAGTGTGTGTCTGTGTTACTGGGTATCAGTGCATGTCTTTGTTACTTGGTGTCAGTGTATGTCTGTGTTACTTGGTGTAAGAGTGTGTCTGTGTTACTGGGTATCAGTGTATGTCAAAATACTTGGTGTAAGTGCATGTCTTTATTACTTGGTGTAATTGTCTGTCTTTGTTACTTGGTGTCAGTGTATGTCTGTGTTACTTGGTGTAAATGTGTGTCTTTGTTACCTGGTGTAAGTGTATGTCTTTGTTACTTGGTGTCGGTGTATGTCTTTGTTACTTGGTGTCTGTGTGTGTCTGTGTTACTGGGCATCAGTGTATGTCTTTGTGACTTGGTGTCAGTGTATGTCAAAATACTTGCTGTAAGTGTATGTCTTTGTTACTTGGTGTAATTGTCTGTCTTTGTGACTTGGTGTCAGTGTATGTCTGTGTTACTTGGTGTAAGTGTGTGTCTTTGTTACTTGGTGTAAGTGTATGTCTTTGTTACTTGGTGTCAGTGTATGTCTTTGTTACTTGGTGTCAGTGTGTGTCTGTGTTACTTGGCGTCAGTGTATGTCTTTGTGACTTGGTATCAGTGTATGTCTTTGTGACTTGGTGTCAGTGTATGTCTTTTTTACTGGGTGTAAGTGTGTGTCTGCGTTACTGGGTATCAGTGTATGTTTTTGTTACTTGGTGTCAGTGTATGTCTTTGTTACTTGGTGTCTGTGTGTGTCTGTGTTACTGGGCATCAGTGTATGTCTTTGTGACTTGGTGTCAGTGTATGTCAAAATACTTGCTGTAAGTTTATGTCTCTGTTACTTGGTGTAAGTGTGTGTCTGTGTTACTGGGTGTCAGTGTATGTCTGTGTTACTTGGTGTAAGTCTGTGTCTTTGTTACTGGGTGTCAGTGTGTGTCTGTGTTACTGGGTGTCAGTGTATGTCTTTGTTACTGGGTGTCAGTGTAAGTCTTTGTTACTTGGTGTCAGTGTGTGTTTGTGTTCCTGGGTATCAGTGTATGTCTTTGTGACTTGGTATCAGTGTATGTCTTTGTTTCTGGGAGTAAGTGTGTGTCTGTGTTACTGGGTATCAGTGCATGTCTTTGTTACTTGATGTCAGTGTCTGTTTTGTTACTGGGTGTCAGTGTGTGTCTTTGTGACTTGGTGCCAGTGTATGTCAAAATACTTGGTGTAACTGTATGTCTTTGTTACTTGGTGTAATTGTCTTTCTTTTTTAATTTGTGTCAGTGTATGTCTGTGTTACTTGGTGTAAGTGTGTGTCTTTGTTACTTGGTGTAAGTGTGTGTCTGTGTTACTGGGTATCAGTGTATGTCTTTGTGACTTGGTGTCAGTGTATGTCTTTGTTCCTGGGTGTCAGTTTGTGTCTTTGTGACTTGGTGTCAGTGTATGTCTTTGTTACTTGATGTAAGTGTGTGTCTTTGTTACTGGGTATCAGTGTATGTCTTTGTTACTTGGTGTCAGTGTGTGTCAAAACACTTGGTGTAAGTGTATGTCTTTGTTACTTGGTGTAATTGTCTGTCTTTGTTACTTGGTGTCAGTGTATGTCTGTGTTACTTGGTGTAAGTGTGTGTCTTTGTTACTTGGTGTCAGTGTATGTCTTTGTTACTTGGTGTCATTGCATGTCTTTGTTACTTGGTGTCAGTGTGTGTCCGTGTTACTGGGCATCAGTACATGTCTTTGTGACTTGGTATCAGTCTATGTCTTTGTGACTTGGTGTAAGTGTGTGTCTTTGTTACTTGGTGTCCTCGTGTGTCTGTGTTACTGGGTGTCAGTTTATGTCTTTGTTACTTGGTGTAAGTGTGTGTCTGTGTTACCGGGTATCAGTATCTGTCTTTTTACTTGGTGTAAGTGTGTGTCTGTGTTACTGGGTATCAGTGCATGTCTTTGTTACTTGGTGTCAGTGTATGTCTGTGTGACTTTGTGTAAGTGTGTGTCTCTGTTACTGGGTATCAGTGTATGTCTTTGTTACTTGGTGTAAGTGTGTGTCTGTGTTACTGGGTATCAGTGTCTGTCTTTTTTACTTGGTGTCAGTGTGTGTCTGTGTTACTGGGTATCAGTGCATGTCTTTGTCACTTGGTGTCATTGTATGTCAGTGTTACTTGGTGTAAGTGTGTGTCTGTGTTACTGGGTATCACTGTATGTCTTTGTTACTTGGTGTCAGTGTATGTCAAAATACTTGGTGTAAGTGTGTGTCTTTGTTACTTGGTGTAAGTGTATGTCTTTGTTACTTGGTGTCAGTGTATGTCTTTGTTACTTGATGTCAGTGTGTGTCTGCGTTACTGGGCATCAGTGTATGTCTATGTGACTTGGTGTCAGTGTATGTCTGTGTTACTTGGTGTCAGTGTGTTTGTTTGTGGTACTGGGTGTCAGTGTGTGTCTGTGTTACTTGGTGTAAGTGTGTGTCTTTGTTACTTGGTGTCCACGTGTGTCTGTGTTACTGGGTGTCAGTGTATGTCTTTGTTACTGGGTGTCAGTTTATGTCTTTGTTACTTGGTGTAAGTGTGTGTCTGTGTTAATCGGTATCAGTCTCTGTCTTTTTTACTTGGTGTAAGTGTGTGTCTGTGTTACTGGGTATCAGTGCATGTCTTTGTTACTTGGTGTCAGTGTCTGTCTGTGTTACTTGGTGTAAGTGTGTGTCTGTGTTACTGGGTATCAGTGTATATCTTTGTTAATTGGTGTCAGTGTATGTCTGTGTTGCTTGGTGTAATTGTGTGTCTGTGTTGCTGGGTGTCAGTGTGTGTCTGTGTTACTTGGTGTAAGTGTATGTCTTTGTTACTTGGTGTCCGTGTGTGTCTGTGTTACTGGGTGTCAGTGTATTTCTTTGTTACTTGGTGTCAGTGTATGTCTGTGTTACTTGGTGTCAGTGTGTTTGTTTGTGTTACTGGGTCTCAGTGTGTGTCTGTGTTACTTGGTGTAAGTGTGTGTCTTTGTTACTTGGTGTCAGAGTATGTCTGTGTTACTTGGTGTCAGTGTGTTTGTTTGTGTTACTGGGTGACCGTCTGCGTCTGTGTTACTGGGTGTCAGTGTATGTCTTTATTACTTGGTGTCATTGTATGTCAAAATACTTGGTGTAAGTGTATGTATTTGTTACTTGGTGTTATTGTCTGTCTTTGTTACTTGGTGTAAGTGTGTGTCTGTGTTACTTGGTATCAGTGTATGTCTTTGTTACTTGGTGTCAGTGTATGTCAAAATACTTGGTGCAAGTGTATGTATTTGTTACTTGGTGTAATTGTCTGTCTTTGTTACTTGGTGTCAGTGTATGTCTGTGTTACTTGGGGGAAGTGTTTGTCTTTGTAACTTGGTGTAAGTGTATGTCTTTGTTACTTGGTGTCAGTGTATGTCTTTGTTACTTGGTGTCAGTGTGTGTCTGTGTTACTGGGCATCAGAGTATGTCTTTGTGACTTGGTATCAGTGTATGTCTTTGTGACTTGGTGTCAGTGTATTTCTTTTTTACTGGGTGTAAGTTTGTGTCTGTTTTACAGGGCATCAGTGTATGTCTTTGTTACTTGGTGTCAGTGTATGTCTTTGTTACTTGGTGTATGTGTGTGTCTGTGTTACTGGGTATCAGTGTATGTCTTTGTTACTTGGTGTCAGTGTATTTCTTTTTTACTTGGTGTCAGTGTATGTCTTTGTGACTTGGTGTCAGTGTATGTCTTTGTTACTGGGTGTCAGTGCTTGTCTGTGTTACTGGGTATCAGTGTATGTCTTTGTGACTTGGTGCCAGTGTATGTCAAAATACTTGGTGTAACTGTATGTCTTTGTTACTTGGTGTAATTGTCTTTCTTTGTTACTTTGTGTCAGAGTATGTCTGTGTTACTTGGTGTAAGTGTGTGTCTTTGTTACTTGGTGTAAGTGTGTGTCTGTGTTACTGGGTATCAGTGTATGTCTTTGTGACTTGGTGTCAGTGTATGTCTTTGTTCCTGGGTGTCAGTTTGTGTCTTTGTGACTTGGTGTCAGTGTATGTCTTTGTTACTTGATGTAAGTGTGTGTCTGTGTTACTGGGTATCAGTGTATGTCTTTGTTACTTGGTGTCAGTGTATGTCAAAATACCTGGTGTAAGTGTATGCCCTTGTTACTTGGTGTAATTGTCTGTCTTTGTTACTTGGTGTAAGTGTATGTCTTTATTACTTGGTTTCAGTGTATGTCTTTGTTACTTGGTGTCAGTGTGTGTCTGTGTTCCTGGGTATCAGTGTATGTCTTTGTGACTTGGTATCAGTGTATGTCTTTGTTTCTGGGTGTAAGTGTGTGTCTGTGTTACTGGGTATCAGTGCATGTCTTTGTTACTTGGTCTCACTGTATGTCTGTGTTACTTGGTGTAAGTGTGTGTCTGTGTTACTGGGTATCAGTGTATGTCTTTGTGACTTGGTGTCAGTGTCTGTTTTGTTACTGGGTGTCAGTGTGTGTCTTTGTGACTTGGTGCCAGTGTATGTCAAAATACTTGGTGTAACTGTATGTCTTTGTTACTTGGTGTAATTGTCGTTCTTTTTTACTTTGTGTCAGTGTATGTCTGTGTTACTTGGTGTAAGTGTGTGTCTTTGTTACTTGGTGTAAGTGTGTGTCTGTGTTACTGGGTATCAGTGTATGTCTTTGTGACTTGGTGTCAGTGTATGTCTTTGTTCCTGGGTGTCAGTTTGTGTCTTTGTGACTTGGTGTCAGTGTATGTCTTTGTTACTTGATGTAAGTGTGTGTCTTTGTTACTGGGTATCAGTGTATGTCTTTGTTACTTGGTGTCAGTGTGTGTCAAAACACTTGGTGTAAGTGTATGTCTTTGTTACTTGGTGTAATTGTCTGTCTTTGTTACTTGGTGTCAGTGTATGTCTGTGTTACTTGGTGTAAGTGTGTGTCTTTGTTACTTGGTGTCAGTGTGTGTCCGTGTTACTGGGCATCAGTACATGTCTTTGTGACTTGGTATCAGTCTATGTCTTTGTGACTTGGTGTAAGTGTGTGTCTGTGTTACTTGGTGTAAGTGTGTGTCTTTGTTACTTGGTGTCCTCGTGTGTCTGTGTTACTGGGTGTCAGTTTATGTCTTTGTTACTTGGTGTAAGTGTGTGTCTGTGTTACTGGGTATCAGTATCTGTCTTTTTACTTGGTGTAAGTGTGTGTCTGTGTTACTGGGTATCAGTGCATGTCTTTGTTACTTGGTGTCAGTGTATGTCTGTGTGACTTTGTGTAAGTGTGTGTCTCTGTTACTGGGTATCAGTGTCTGTCTTTTTTACTTGGTGTAAGTGTGTGTCTGTGTTACTGGGCATCAGTACATGTCTTTGTGACTTGGTATCAGTCTATGTCTTTGTGACTTGGTGTAAGTGTGTGTCTGTCTTACTTGGTGTAAGTGTGTGTCTTTGTTACTTGGTGTCCTCGTGTGTCTGTGTTACTGGGTGTCAGTTTATGTCTTTGTTACTTGGTGAAAGTGTGTGTCTGTGTTACTGGGTATCAGTATCTGTCTTCTTACTTGGTGTAAGTGTGTGTCTGTGTTACTGGGTATCAGTGCATGCCTTTGTTACTTGGTGTCAGTGTATGTCTGTGTGACTTTGTGTAAGTGTGTGTCTCTGTTACTGGGTATCAGTGTATGTCTTTGTTACTTGGTGTAAGTGTGTGTCTGTGTTACTGGGTATCAGTGTCTGTCTTTTTTACTTGGTGTCAGTGTGTGTCTGTGTTACTGGGTATCAGTGCATGTCTTTGTCACTTGGTGTCATTGTATGTCAGTGTTACTTGGTGTAAGTGTGTGTCTGTGTTACTGGGTATCACTGTATGTCTTTGTTACTTGGTGTCAGTGTATGTCAAAATACTTGGTGTAAGTTTGTGTCTTTGTTACTTGGTGTAAGTGTATGTCTTTGTTACTTGGTGTCAGTGTATGTCTTTGTTACTTGGTGTCAGTGTGTGTCTGCGTTACTGGGCATCAGTGTATGTCTATGTGACTTGGTGTCAGTGTATGTCTGTGTTACTTGGTGTCAGTGTGTTTGTTTGTGGTACTGGGTGTCAGTGTGTGTCTGTGTTACTTGGTGTAAGTGTGTGTCTTTGTTACTTGGTGTCCACGTGTGTCTGTGTTACTGGGTGTCAGTGTATGTCTTTGTTACTTGGTGTAAGTGTGTGTCTGTGTTAATGGGTATCAGTGTCTGTCTTTTTTACTTGGTGTAAGTGTGTGTCTGTGTTACTGGGTATCAGTGCATGTCTTTGTTACTTGGTGTCAGTGTCTGCCTGTGTTACTTGGTGTAAGTGTGTGTCTGTGTTACTGGGTATCAGTGTATATCTTTGTTAATTGGTGTCAGTGTATGTCTGTGTTGCTTGGTGTAATTGTGTGTCTGTGTTGCTGGGTGTCAGTGTGTCTGTGTTACTTGGTGTAAGTGTATGTCTTTGTTACTTGGTGTCCGTGTGTGTCTGTGTTACTGGGTGTCAGTGTATTTCTTTGTTACTTGGTGTCAGTGTATGTCTGTGTTACTTGGTGTCAGTGTGTTTGTTTGTGTTACTGGGTCTCAGTGTGTGTCTGTGTTACTTGGTGTAAGTGTGTGTCTTTGTTACTTGGTGTCAGAGTATGTCTGTGTTACTTGGTGTCAGTGTGTTTGTTTGTGTTACTGGGTGACCGTCTGCGTCTGTGTTACTGGGTGTCAGTGTATGTCTTTATTACTTGGTGTCATTGTATGTCAAAATACTTGGTGTAAGTGTATGTATTTGTTACTTGGTGTAATTGTCTGTCTTTGTTACTTGGTGTAAGTGTGTGTCTGTGTTACTTGGTATCAGTGTATGTCTTTGTTACTTGGTGTCAGTGTATGTCAAAATACTTGGTGTAAGTGTATGTATTTGTTACTTGGTGTAATTGTCTGTCTTTGTTACTTGGTGTCAGTGTATGTCTGTGTTACTTGGGGGAAGTGTTTGTCTTTGTTACTTGGTGTAAGTGTATGTCTTTGTTACTTGGTGTCAGTGTATGTCTTTGTTACTTGGTGTCAGTGTGTGTCTGTGTTACTGGGCATCAGAGTATGTCTTTGTGACTTGGTGTCAGTGTATTTCTTTTTTACTGGGTGTAAGTTTGTGTCTGTTTTACAGGGCATCAGTGTATGTCTTTGTAACTTGGTGTCAGTGTATGTCTTTGTTACTTGGTGTAAGTGTGTGTCTGTGTTACTGGGTATCAGTGTATGTCTTTGTTACTTGGTGTCAGTGTATTTCTTTTTTACTTGGTGTCAGTGTATGTCTTTGTGACTTGGTGTCAGTGTATGTCTTTGTTACTGGGTGTCAGTGCTTGTCTGTGTTACTGGGTATCAGTGTATGTCTTTGTGACTTGGTGCCAGTGTATGTCAAAATACTTGGTGTAACTGTATGTCTTTGTTACTTGGTGTAATTGTCTTTCTTTGTTACTTTGTGTCAGAGTATGTCTGTGTTACTTGGTGTAAGTGTGTGTCTTTGTTACTTGGTGTAAGTGTGTGTCTGTGTTACTGGGTATCAGTGTATGTCTTTGTGACTTGGTGTCAGTGTATGTCTTTGTTCCTGGGTGTCAGTTTGTGTCTTTGTGACTTGGTGCCAGTGTATGTCTTTGTTACTTGATGTAAGTGTGTGTCTGTGTTACTGGGTATCAGTGTATGTCTTTGTTACTTGGTGTCAGTGTATGTCAAAATACTTGGTGTAAGTGTATGCCCTTGTTACTTGGTGTAATTGTCTGTCTTTGTTACTTGGTGTAAGTGTATGTCTTTATTACTTGGTTTCAGTGTATGTCTTTGTTACTTGGTGTCAGTGTGTGTCTGTGTTACTGGGTATCAGTGTATGTCTTTGTGACTTGGTATCAGTGTATGTCTTTGTTTCTGGGTGTAAGTGTGTGTCTGTGTTACTGGGTATCAGTGCATGTCTTTGTTACTTGGTCTCACTGTATGTCTGTGTTACTTGGTGTAAGTGTGTGTCTGTGTTACTGGGTATCAGTGTATGTCTTTGTGACTTGGTGTCAGTGTCTGTTTTGTTACTGGGTGTCAGTGTGTGTCTTTGTGACTTGGTGCCAGTGTATGTCAAAATACTTGGTGTAACTGTATGTCTTTGTTACTTGGTGTAATTGTCTTTCTTTTTTACTTTGTGTCAGTGTATGTCTGTGTTACTTGGTGTAAGTGTGTGTCTTTGTTACTTGGTGTAAGTGTGTGTCTGTGTTACTGGGTATCAGTGTATGTCTTTGCGACTTGGTGTCAGTGTATGTCTTTGTTCTTGGGTGTCAGTTTGTGTCTTTGTGACTTGGTGTCAGTGTATGTCTTTGTTACTTGATGTAAGTGTGTGTCTTTGTTACTGGGTATCAGCGTATGTCTTTGTTACTTGGTGTCAGTGTGTGTCAAAACACTTGGTGTAAGTGTATGTCTTTGTTACTTGGTGTAATTGTCTGTCTTTGTTACTTGGTGTCAGTGTATGTCTGTGTTACTTGGTGTAAGTGTGTGTCTTTGTTACTTGGTGTCAGTGTATGTCTTTGTTACTTGGTGTCATTGCATGTCTTTGTTACTTGGTGTCAGTGTGTGTCCTTGTTACTGGGCATCAGTACATGTCTTTGTGACTTGGTATCAGTCTATGTCTTTGTGACTTGGTGTAAGTGTGTGTCTGTGTTACTTGGTGTAAGTGTGTGTCTTTGTTACTTGGTGTCCTCGTGTGTCTGTGTTACTGGGTGTCAGTTTATGTCTTTGTTACTTGGTGTAAGTGTGTGTCTGTGTTACTGGGTATCAGTATCTGTCTTTTTACTTGGTGTAAGTGTGTGTCTGTGTTACTGGGTATCAGTGCATGTCTTTGTTACTTGGTGTCAGTGTATGTCTGTGTGACTTTGTGTAAGTGTGTGTCTCTGTTACTGGGTATCAGTGTATGTCTTTGTTACTTGGTGTAAGTGTGTGTCTGTGTTACTGGGTATCAGTGTCTGTCTTTTTTACTTGGTGTCAGTGTGTGTCTGTGTTACTGGGTATCAGTGCATGTCTTTGTCACTTGGTGTCATTGTATGTCAGTGTTACTTGGTGTAAGTGTGTGTCTGTGTTACTGGGTATCACTGTATGTCTTTGTTACTTGGTGTCAGTGTATGTCAAAATACTTGGTGTAAGTGTGTGTCTTTGTTACTTGGTGTAAGTGTATGTCTTTGTTACTTGGTGTCAGTGTATGTCTTTGTTACTTTGATGTCAGTGTGTGTCTGCGTTACTGGGCATCAGTGTATGTCTTTGTGACTTGGTGTCAGTGTATGTCTGTGTTACTTGGTGTCAGTGTGTTTGTTTGTGGTACTGGGTGTCAGTGTGTGTCTGTGTTACTTGGTGTAAGTGTGTGTCTTTGTTACTTGGTGTCCACGTGTGTCTGTGTTACTGGGTGTCAGTGTATGTCTTTGTTACTGGGTGTCAGTTTATGTCTTTGTTACTTGGTGTAAGTGTGTGTCTGTGTTAATGGGTATCAGTGTCTGTCTTTTTTACTTGGTGTAAGTGTGTGTCTGTGTTACTGGGTATCAGTGCATGTCTTTGTTACTTGGTGTCAGTGTCTGTCTGTGTTACTTGGTGTAAGTGTGTGTCTGTGTTACTGGGTATCAGTGTATATCTTTGTTAATTGGTGTCAGTGTATGTCTGTGTTGCTTGGTGTAATTGTGTGTCTGTGTTGCTGGGTGTCAGTGTGTGTCTGTGTTACTTGGTGTAAGTGTATGTCTTTGTTACTTGGTGTCCGTGTGTGTCTGTGTTACTGGGTGTCAGTGTATTTCTTTGTTACTTGGTGTCAGTGTATGTCTGTGTTACTTGGTGTCAGTGTGTTTGTTTGTGTTACTGGGTCTCAGTGTGTGTCTGTGTTACTTGGTGTAAGTGTGTGTCTTTGTTACTTGGTGTCAGAGTATGTCTGTGTTACTTGGTGTCAGTGTGTTTGTTTGTGTTACTGGGTGACCGTCTGCGTCTGTGTTACTGGGTGTCAGTGTATGTCTTTATTACTTGGTGTCATTGTATGTCAAAATAATTGGTGTAAGTGTATGTATTTGTTACTTGGTGTAATTGTCTGTCTTTGTTACTTGGTGTAAGTGTGTGTCTGTGTTACTTGGTATCAGTGTATGTCTATGTTACTTGGTGTCAGTGTATGTCAAAATACTTGGTGTAAGTGTATGTATTTGTTACTTGGTGTAATTGTCTGTCTTTGTTACTTGGTGTCAGTGTATGTCTGTGTTACTTGGGGGAAGTGTTTGTCTTTGTTACTTGGTGTAAGTGTATGTCTTTGTTACTTGGTGTCAGTGTATGTCTTTGTTACTTGGTGTCAGTGTGTGTCTGTGTTACTGGGCATCAGAGTATGTCTTTGTGACTTGGTGTCAGTGTATTTCTTTTTTACTGGGTGTAAGTTTGTGTCTGTTTTACAGGGCATCAGTGTATGTCTTTGTTACTTGGTGTCAGTGTATGTCTTTGTTACTTGGTGTAAGTGTGTGTCTGTGTTACTGGGTATCAGTGTATGTCTTTGTTACTTGGTGTCAGTGTATTTCTTTTTTACTTGGTGTCAGTGTATGTCTTTGTGACTTGGTGTCAGTGTATGTCTTTGTTACTGGGTGTCAGTGCTTGTCTGTGTTACTGGGTATCAGTGTATGTCTTTGTGACTTGGTGCCAGTGTATGTCAAAATACTTGGTGTAACTGTATGTCTTTGTTACTTGGTGTAATTGTCTTTCTTTGTTACTTTGTGTCAGAGTATGTCTGTGTTACTTGGTGTAAGTGTGTGTCTTTGTTACTTGGTGTAAGTGTGTGTCTGTGTTACTGGGTATCAGTGTATGTCTTTGTGACTTGGTGTCAGTGTATGTCTTTGTTCCTGGGTGTCAGTTTGTGTCTTTGTGACTTGGTGTCAGTGTATGTCTTTGTTACTTGATGTAAGTGTGTGTCTGTGTTACTGGGTATCAGTGTATGTCTTTGTTACTTGGTGTCAGTGTATGTCAAAATACTTGGTGTAAGTGTATGCCCTTGTTACTTGGTGTAATTGTCTGTCTTTGTTACTTTTTGTCAGTGTATGTCTTTATTACTTGGTTTCAGTGTATGTCTTTGTTACTTGGTGTCAGTGTGTGTCTGTGTTCCTGGGTATCGGTGTATGTCTTTGTGACTTGGTATCAGTGTATGTCTTTGTTTCTGGGTGTAAGTGTGTGTCTGTGTTACCGGGTATCAGTGCATGTCTTTGTTACTTGGTCTCACTGTATGTCTGTGTTACTTGGTGTAAGTGTGTGTCTGTGTTACTGGGTATCAGTGTATGTCTTTGTGACTTGGTGTCAGTGTCTGTTTTGTTACTGGGTGTCAGTGTGTGTCTTTGTGACTTGGTGCCAGTGTATGTCAAAATACTTGGTGTAACTGTATGTCTTTGGTACTTGGTGTAATTGTCTTTCTTTTTTACTTTGTGTCAGTGTATGTCTGTGTTACTTGGTGTAAGTGTGTGTCTTTGTTACTTGGTGTAAGTGTGTGTCTGTGTTACTGGGTATCAGTGTATGTCTTTGTGACTTGGTGTCAGTGTATGTCTTTGTTCCTGGGTGTCAGTTTGTGTCTTTGTGACTTGGTGTCAGTGTATGTCTTTGTTACTTGATGTAAGTGTGTGTCTTTGTTACTGGGTATCAGTGTATGTCTTTGTTACTTGGTGTCAGTGTGTGTCAAAACACTTGGTGTAAGTGTATGTCTTTGTTACTTGATGTAATTGTCTGTCTTTGTTACTTGGTGTCAGTGTATGTCTGTGTTACTTGGTGTAAGTGTGTGTCTTTGTTACTTGGTGTCAGTGTATGTCTTTGTTACTTGGTGTCATTGCATGTCTTTGTTACTTGGTGTCAGTGTGTGTCCGTGTTACTGGGCATCAGTACATGTCTTTGTGACTTGGTATCAGTCTATGTCTTTGTGACTTGGTGTAAGTGTGTGTCTGTGTTACTTGGTGTAAGTGTGTGTCTTTGTTACTTGGTGTCCTAGTGTGTCTGTGTTACTGGGTGTCAGTTTATGTCTTTTTACTTGGTGTAAGTGTGTGTCTGTGTTACTGGGTATCAGTGCATGTCTTTGTTACTTGGTGTCAGTGTATGTCTGTGTGACTTTGTGTAAGTGTGTGTCTCTGTTACTGGGTATCAGTGTATGTCTTTGTTACTTGGTGTAAGTGTGTGTCTGTGTTACTGGGTATCAGTGTCTGTCTTTTTTACTTGGTGTCAGTGTGTGTCTGTGTTACTGGGTATCAGTGCATGTCTTTGTCACTTGGTGTCATTGTATGTCAGTGTTACTTGGTGTAAGTGTGTGTCTGTGTTACTGGGTATCACTGTATGTCTTTGTTACTTGGTGTCAGTGTATGTCAAAATACTTGGTGTAAGTGTGTGTCTTTGTTACTTGGTGTAAGTGTATGTCTTTGTTACTTGGTGTCAGTGTATGTCTTTGTTACTTGGTGTCAGTGTGTGTCTGCGTTACTGGGCATCAGTGTATGTCTTTGTGACTTGGTGTCAGTGTATGTCTGTGTTACTTGGTGTCAGTGTGTTTGTTTGTGGTACTGGGTGTCAGTGTGTGTCTGTGTTACTTGGTGTAAGTGTGTGTCTTTGTTACTTGGTGTCCACGTGTGTCTGTGTTACTGGGTGTCAGTGTATGTCTTTGTTACTGGGTGTCAGTTTATGTCTTTGTTACTTGGTGTAAGTGTGTGTCTGTGTTAATGGGTATCAGTGTCTGTCTTTTTTACTTGGTGTAAGTGTGTGTCTGTGTTACTGGGTATCAGTGCATGTCTTTGTTACTTGGTGTCAGTGTCTGTCTGTGTTACTTGGTGTAAGTGTGTGTCTGTGTTACTGGGTATCAGTGTATATCTTTGTTAATTGGTGTCAGTGTATGTCTGTGTTGCTTGGTGTAATTGTGTGTCTGTGTTACTTGGTGTCCGTGTGTGTCTGTGTTACTGGGTGTCAGCTTATTTCTTTGTTACTTGGTGTCAGTGTATGTCTGTGTTACTTGGTGTAAGTGTATTTATTTTTTACTTGGTGTCAGTGTATGTCTTTGTGACTTGGTGTCAGTGTATGTCTTTGTTACTGGGTGTCAGTGCTTGTCTGTGTTACTGGGTATCAGTGTATGTCTTTGTTACTGGGTGTCAGTGTATGACTTTGTGACTTGGTTTAAGGTTGTGTCTGTGTTACTGGGTATCAGTGTCTGTCTTTGTTACTTGGTGTCAGTGTATGTCTTTGTGACTTGGTGTCAGTGTATGTCTTTGTTACTGGGTGTCAGTGTGTGTCTGTGTTACTGGGTATCAGTGTATGTCTTTGTTAGTTGGTATAAGTGTGTGTTTGTGTTACTTAGTATCAGTGTATGTCTTTGTTACTGGGTATCAATGTATGTGTCTGTTACTTGGTGTAAGTGGATGTCTTTGTTACTTGGTGTCAGCGTATGTCTGTGTTACTTGGTGTCTGTGTATGTCTTTGTTACTTGTTGTATGTGTGTGTCTGTGTTACTGGGTATCAGTGTATGTCTTTGTTACTTGGTGTCTGTGTGTGTCTGTGTTAATTGGTGGAAGTGTGTGTCTGTGTTACTGGGTATCAGTGTATGTCTTTGTTACATGGTGTCAGTGTGTGTCTGTGTTAATTGGTGTAAGTGTGTGTCTGTGTTAATGGGTATCAGTGTATGCCTTTGTTACTTGGTGTCAGTGTATGTCTTTGTTACTTGGTGTAAGTGTATGTCTTTGTTACTTGGTGTCAGTGTATGTCTTTGTTACTTGGTGTAAGTGTGTGTCAGTGTTAATGGGTATCAGTGTATGTCTTTGTTACTTGGTGTCAGTGTGTGTCTGTGTTACTTGGTGTCAGTGTATGTCTTTGTTACTTGGTGTAAGTGTATGTCTTTGTTACTTGGTGTCAGTGTATGTCTTTGTTACTTGTTGTAAGTGTGTGTCTGTGTTACTGGGTATCAGTGTATGTCTTTGTTACTTGATGTCTGTGTGTGTCTGTGTTACTTTGTGTAAGTTTGTGTCAGTGTAACTGGGTATCAGTGTATGTCTTTGTTACTTGGTGTAAGTGTGTGTCTGCGTTACTTTGTATCAGTGTATGTCTTTGTTACTTGGTGTCAGTGTATGTCTTTCTTTCTTGGTGTAAGTGTATGTCTTTGTTACTTGGTGTCAGTGTATGTCTTTGTTACTGGTGTCAGTGTGTATCTGTGTTCCTGGCTGTCAGTGTATGTCTTTTTTACTTGGTGTCAGTGTATATTCTGTGTTACTTGGTGCAAGTGTATGTCTTTTTTACTTGGTATCAGTGTATGTCCTTGTTACTTGGTGCAAGTGTGTGTCTGTGTTTCTGGGTATCAGTGTCTGTATTTGTTACTTGTTGTAAGTGTGTGTCTGTGTTCCTGGGTATCAGTGTATGTCTTTGTTACTTGGTGTAAGTGTGTGTCTGTGTTACTGGGTATCAGTGTGTGTCTTTGTTACTGGTGTCAGTGTGTATCTGTGTTCCTGGCTGTCAGTGTATGTATTTTTTACTGGGTGTCAGTGTGTGTCTGTGTTACTTGGTGTAAGTGTGTGTCTTTGTTACTTGGTGTCCACGTGTGTCTGTGTTACTGGGTGTCAGTGTATGTCTTTGTTACTGGGTGTCAGTTTATGTCTTTGTTACTTGGTGTAAGTGTGTGTCTCTGTTACTGGGTATCAGTGTCTGTCTTTTTTACTTGGTGTAAGTGTGTGTCTGTGTTACTGGGTATCTGTGCATGTCTTTGTTACTTGGTGTCAGTGTATGTCTGTGTTACTTGGTGTAAGTGTGTGTCTGTATTACTGGGTATCAGTGTCTGTCTTTTTTACTTGGTGTAAGTGTGTGTCTGTGTTACTGGGTATCAGTGTTTGTCTTTGTTACTTGGTGTCAGTGTATGTCTTTTTTACTGGGTGTAAGTGTGTGTCTGCGTTACTGGGTATCAGTGTATGTCTTTGTTACTTGGTGTCAGTGTATGTCAAAATACTTGGTGTAAGTGTATGTCTTTGTTACTTGGTGTAATTGTCTGTCTTTGTTACTTGGTGTCAGTGTATGTCTGTGTTACTTGGCGTCAGTGTGTGTCTTTGTTACTGGGCATCAGTGTATGTCTTTGTGACTTCGTATCAGTTTATGTCTTTGTGACCTGGTGTCAATGTATGTCTTTTTTAGTGGGTGTCAGTGTGTGTCTGTGTTACTTGGTGTCAGTGCATCTCTTTGCTACTGTGTATCAGTGTTTCTCTGTGTGACTGGGTGTCAATGTGTGTTTGTTTGTGTTCCTGGGTGTCAGTGTGTGTCTGTGACACGAGGTGTCAGTATGTAGTTTAGTTTAGAGATACAGCACTTAAACAGGCCCTTCGGCCCACCGAGTCTGTGATAACCATCAACAACCCATTTCTACTAATCCGACACTAATCCCGTATTCCTATCACATCCCCACCTATCCCTAAATATTTCCCTACCACCTACCTATACTAGGGGCAATTTATGATGGCCAATTAACCGATCAACCGGCAAGTCTTTGGCATGTGGGAGGAAACCGGAGCACCGGGAGGAAACCCACGCAGACACAGGGAGAACTTGCAAACTCCGCACAGGCTGTCCCCAGAATAGAACCCGGGTCCCTGGAGCTGTGAGGCTGCGGTGCTAAACACTGCGCAAATGTGCCCCCCCCCCCACCCCTCCCCAGTGTGTGCCTGTGTTACTGGGTATCAGTGTATATCTTTGTTACTTGGTGTCAGTGTATGTCTGTGTTGCTTGGTGTAATTGTGTGTCTGTGTTACTGGGTGTCAGTGTGTGTCTGTGTTACTTGGTGTAAGTGTATGTCTTTGCTACTTGGTTTCCGTGTGTGTCTGTGTTACTGGGTGTCAGTGTATTTCTTTGTTACTTGGTGTCAGTGTATGTCTGTGTTACTTGGTGTCAGTGTGTTTGTTTGTGTTACTGGGTCTCAGTGTGTGTCTGTGTTACTTGGTGTAAGTGTGTGTCTTTGATACTTGGTGTCAGAGTATGTCTGTGTTACTTGGTGTCAGTGTGTTTGTTTGTGTTACTGGGTGTCCGTCTGCGTCTGTGTTACTGGGTGTCAGTGTATGTCTTTATTACTTGGTGTCATTGTATGTCAAAATACTTGATGGAAGTGTATGTATTTGTTACCTGGTGTAATTGTCTGTCTTTGTTACTTGGTGTAAGTGTGTGTCTGTGTTACTTGGTATCAGTGTATGTCTTTGTTATTTGGTGTCAAGTGTATGTCAAAATACTTGGTGTAAGTGTATGTATTTGTTACTTGGTGTAATTGTCTGTCTTTGTTACTTGGTGTCAGTGTATGTCTGTGTTCCTTGGGGTCTGTGTTTGTCTTTGTTACTTGGTGTAAGTGTATGTCTTTGTTACTTGGTGTCAGTGTATGTCTTTGTTACTTGGTGTCAGTGTGTGTCTGTGTTACTGGGCATCAGAGTATGTCTTTGTGACTTGGTGTCAGTGTATTTCTTTTTTACTGGGTGTAAGTTTGTGTCTGTTTTACAGGGCATCAGTGTATGTCTTTGTTACTTGGTGTCAGTGTATGTCTTTGTTACTTGGTGTAAGTGTGTGTCTGTGTTACTGGGTATCAGTGTATGTATTTGTTACTTGGTGTCAGTGTATTTCTTTTTTACTTGGTGTCAGTGTATGTCTTTGTGACTTGGTGTCAGTGTATGTCTTTGTTACTGGGTGTCAGTGCTTGTCTGTGTTACTGGGTATCAGTGTATGTCTTTGTTACTGGGTGTCAGTGTATGACTTTGTGACTTGGTTTAAGGTTGTGTCTGTGTTATTGGGTATCAGTGTCTGTCTTTGTTACTTGGTGTCAGTGTATGTCTTTCTGACTTGGTGTCAGTGTATGTCTTTGTTACTGGGTGTCAGTGTGTGTCTGTGTTACTGGGTATCAGTGTATGTCTTTGTTAGTTGGTATAAGTGTGTGTTTGTGTTACTTAGTATCAGTGTATGTCTTTGCTACTTGGTGTCATTGTATGTCTGTGTTACTTGGTGTAAGTGTGTGTCTGTGTTACTTGGTATCAATGTATGTCTTTGTTACTTGGTGTCAGTGTATGTCAAAATACTTGGTGTAAGTGTATGTATTTGTTACTTAGTGTAAGTGTTTGTCTTTGTTACTTGGTGTAAGTGTATGTCTTTGTTACTTGGTGTCAGTGTATGTCTTTGTTACTTGGTGTTCGTGTGTGTCTGTGTTACTTGGCATCAGTGTATGTCTTTGTGACTTGGTATCAGTGTATGTCTTTGTTACTTGGTGTCAGTGTATTTCTTTTTTACTGGTTGTAAGTTTGTGTCTGTTTTACTGGGCATCAGTGTATGTCTTTGTTACTTTGTGTCAGTGTATGTCTTTATTACTTAGTGTATGTGTGTGTCTGTGTTACTGGGTATCAGTGTATGTCTTTGTTACTTGGTGTAAGTGTGTGTCTGTGTTACTGGGTATCAGTGTATGTCTTTGTTACTTGGTGTCAGTGTATTTCTTTGTTACTTGGTGTCAGTGTATGTCTTTGTGACTTGGTGTCAGTGTATGTCTTTGTTACTGGGTGTCAGTGCTTGTCTGTGCTACTGGGTATCAGTGTATGTCTTTGTTACTTGGTGTAAGTCTGTGTCTGTGTTACTGGGTATCAGTGTATGTCTGTGTTACCTGGTGTCAGTGTATGTCTTTGTGACTTGGTGTCAGTGTAAGTCTTTGTTACTGGGTTTCAGTGTGTGTCTGTGTTACTGGGTATCAGTGTCTGTCTTTGTTACTTTGTGTAAGTCTGTGTCTGTGTTACTGGGTATCAGTGTATGTCTGTGTTACCTGGTGTCAGTGTATGTCTTTGTGACTTGGTGTCAGTGTAAGTCTTTGTTACTGGGTGTCAGTGTGTGTCTATGTTACTGGGTATCAGTGTATGTCTTTGTTACTTGGTGTAAGTGTGTGTTTGCGTTACTTAGTATCAGTGTATGTCTTTGTTACTGGGTATCAATGTATGTGTTTGTTACTTGGTGTAAGTGGATGTCTTTGTTACTTGGTGTCAGCGTATGTCTGTGTTACTTGGTGTCTGTGTATGTCTTTGTTACTTGGTGTAAGTGTGTGTCTGTGTTACTGGGTATCAGTGTATGTCTTTGTTACTTGGTGTCTGTGTGTGTCTGTGTTAATTGGTGGAAGTGTGTGTCTGTGTTACTGGGTATCAGTGTATGTCTTTGTTACATGGTGTCTGTGTGTGTCTGTGTTAATTGGTATAAGTGTGTGTCTGTGTTACTGGGTATCAGTGTATGCCTTTGTTACTTGGTGTCAGTGTATGTCTTTGTTACTTGGTGTAAGTGGATGTCTTTGTTACTTGGTGTCAGTGTATGTCTTTGTTACTTGGTGTAAGTGTGTGTCTGTGTTAATGGGTATCAGTGTATGTCCTTGTTACTTGGTGTCAGTGTGTGTCTGTGTTACTTGGTGTCAGTGTATGTCTTTGTTACTTGGTGTAAGTGTATGTCTTTGTTACTTGGTGTCAGTGTATGTCTTTGTTACTTGTTGTAAGTGTGTGTCAGTGTAACTGGGTAAAAGTGTATGTCTTTGTTACTTGGAGTAAGTGTGTGTCTGTGTTACTGGGTATCAGTGTATGTCTTTTTTACTTGCTGTCAGTGTTTGTATTTTTTACTTGGTGTCAGTGTATGTCTTTGTGACTTGGTGTCAGTGTATGTCTTTGTTACCGGGTGTCAGTGCGTTTCTGTGTTACTGGGTATCAGTGTATGTCTTTGTTACTTGATGTCTGTGTGTGTCTGTGTTACTTGGTGTAGGTGTATGTCTTTGTTACTTGGTGTCAGTGGATGTCTTTGTAACTTGTTGGAAGTGTGTGTCTGTGCTCCTGGGTATCAGTGTATGTCTGTGTTACTTGGTGTAAGTGTGTGTCTTTGTTACTTAGTGTAATTGTCTGTCTTTGTTACTTGGTGTTAGTTTATGTCTGAGTTACTTGCTGTAAGTGTGTGTTTGTGTTACTTGGTGTAATTGTATGTCTTTGTGACTTGATGTCAGTGTATGTCTTTGTTACTTAGTGTCAGTGTATGTCTGTGTTACTTGGTGTAAGTGTGTGTCTGTGTTACTGGGTATCAGTGTATGTCTTTGTGACTTGGTGTCAGTGTATGTCTTTGTTATTGGGTGTCAGTGTGAGTCTTTGTGACTTGGTGTCAGTGTATGTCTTTGCTACTTGGTGTAAGTGTGTGTCTGTGTTACTGGGTATCAGTGTATGTCTTTGTTACTTGGTGTCAGTGTATATCTTTGTTACTTGGTGTAAGTGTATGTCTGTGTTACTCGGTATCAGTGTATGTCTTTGTTACTTGATGTCAGTGTATGTCTGTGTTACTTGGTGTAAGTGTGTGTCTGTGTTACTGGGTATCAGTGTATGTCTTTGTGAATTGGTGTCAGTGTATGTCTTTGTTGTTGGGTGTCAGTGTTTGTCTTTGTGACTTGGTGTCAGTGTATTTCTTTGTTACTTGGTGTCAGTGTGTGTCTGTGTTACTGGGTATCAGTGTATGTCTTTGTTACTTGGTGTCAGTGTGTGCCTATGTTGCTGGGTATCAGTGTATATCTTTGTGACTTGGTGTCAGTGCATGTCTGTGTTACTTGGTGTAAGTGTATGTCTGTGTTACTGGGTATCAGTGTATGTCTTTGTTACTTGGTGTAAGTGTGTGTCTGTGTTACTGGGTATCAGTGTATGTCTTTGTTACTTGGTGTCAGTGTATGTCTTTGTTACTTGGTGTAAGTATGTGTCTGTGTTACTCGGTATCAGTGTATGTCTTTGTTACTTGGTGTCAGTGTATGTCTGTGTTACTTGGTGTAATTGTGTGTCTGTGTTACTGGGTATCAGTGTATGTCTTTGTGACTTGGTGTCAGTGTATGTCTTTGTTGTTGGGTGTCAGTGTTTGTCTTTGTGACTTGGTGTCAGTGTATGTCTTTGTTACTTGGTGTAAGTGTGTGTCTGTGTTACTGGGGATCAGTGTATGTCTTTGTTACTTGGTGTCAGTGTGTGTCAAAATACTTGGTGTAGGTGTATGTCTTTGTTACTTGGTGTAATTGTCTCTCTTTGTTACTTGGTGTGATTGTATGTCTGTGTT
Organism: Heterodontus francisci; assembly: GCF_036365525.1. Lineage (NCBI taxonomy): Eukaryota > Metazoa > Chordata > Chondrichthyes > Heterodontiformes > Heterodontidae > Heterodontus > Heterodontus francisci. The sequence goes on along the minus strand of NW_027141655.1, from coordinate 3,601,797 downwards.
ACTTGGTGTCAGTGTTTGTCTTTGTTACTTGGTGTCAGTGTGTGCCTGTGTTGCTGGGTATCAGTGTATGTCTTTGTGACTTGGTATCAGTGTATGTCTTTGTGACTTGGTGTCAGTGTGTGTTTATTTGTGTTACTGGGTGTCCGTGTGTGTCTGTGACACTGGGTGTCAGTATTTAGTTTAGTTTAGAGATACAGCACTGAAACAGGCCCTTCGGCCCACCGAGTCTGTGCCGACCACCAACCACCCATTTATACTAATCCTACACTAATCCCCTATTCCTATCACATCCCCAACTGTCCCTATATATTTCCGTACCAACTACCTGTACAAGGGGCAATTTATGATGGCCAATTAACCTATCAACCTGCAAGTCTTTGGCATGTGGGAGGAAACCGACGCAGCCGGAAGAAACTCACGCAGTTAGAGAGACAACTTGCAAACTCCGCACAGGCAGTACCCAGCATCGAACCCGGGTCCCTGGAGCTGTGAGGCTGCGGTGCTCACCACTGCGCCAATGTGCACCCGCCGACCCCCGCCCCCAGTGTGTGCCTGCGTTACTGGATATCAGTGTATGTCTTTGTTACTTGGTGTCAGTGCATGTCTGTGTTACTTGGTGTAAGTGTGTGTCTGTGTTACTGGGTATCAGTGTATGTCTTTGTTACTTGGTGTTAGTGTGTGTCTGTGTTACTGGGTATCAGTGTATGTCTTTGTTACTTGGATGTCAGTGTGTGTCTGTGTTATTTGGCGTAAGTGCATGTCTTTGTTCCTTGGTGTAATTGTATCTCTTTGTTACTTGGTGCCAGTGTATGTCTGTGTTACTTGGTGTAAGTGTATGTCTTTGTTACTTGGTGTCAGTGTATGTCTTTGTAACTTGGAGTAATTGTGTGTCTGTGTTACTGGGTATCAGTGTCAGTCTTTGTTACTTTGTGTAAGCGTGTGTCTGTATTACTGGGTATCAGTGTATGTCTTTGTTACTTGGTGTCAGTGTATGTCTTTGTTACTGGGAGTCAGTTTATGACTTTGTGACTTGGTGTCAGTGTATGTCTTTGTTACTTGGTGTCAGTGTATGTCTGTGTTACTTGGTATAAGTGCGTGTCTTTGTTACTTGGTGTAAGTGTGTGTCAGTGTTACTGGGTATCAGTGTATGTCTTTGTTACTTGGTGTCAGTGTATGTCTTTGTTACTTGGTGTAAGTTTGTGTCTGTGTTACTGGGTATCAGTGGATGTCTTTGTTACTGGGTATCAGTGTATGTCTTTGTGACTTGTTGTCACTGTATGTCTGTGCTACTTGGTGTAAGTGTGTGCCTGTGTTACTGGGTATCAGTGTATGTCTTTCTTACTTGGTGTCAGTGTGTGTCTGTGTTACTTGGTGCAAGTGTGTGTCTGTGTTACTGGGTGTCCGTGTGCGTCTGTGTTACTAGTTGTCAGTGTATGTCTTTGTTACTGGGTGTCAGTGTATGTCTTTGTTACTTGGTGTAATTGTGTGTCTGTGTTACTGGGTATCAGTGTCTGTCTATGTTACTTTGTGTAAGCGTGTGTCTGTATTACTGGGTATCAGTGTATCTCTTTGTTACTTGGTGTCAGTGTATGTCTTTGTTACTTGGTGTCAGTCTATGTCTGTGTTACTTGGTGTAGGTGTGTGTCATTGTTACTTGGTGTCAGTCTATGTCTGTGTTACTTGTTGTAGGTGTGTGTCATTGTTACTTGGTGTCAGTGTATGTCAAAATACTTGGTGTAAGTGTATGTCTTTGTTACTTGGTGTAATTGTCTGTCTTTGTTACTTGGTTTCAGTGTATGTCTGGGTTACTTGGTGTAGGTGTGTGTCTTTGTTACTTGGTGTAAGTGTATGTCTTTGTTACTTGGTGTCACTGTATTTCTTTGTTACTTGGTGTCAGTGTATGTCTGTGTTACTTGGTGTAAGTGTGTGCCTGTGTTACTGGGTATAAGTGTATGTCGTTGTTACTTGGTGTCAGTGTATGTCTGTGTTAATTGGTGTAAGTGTGTGTCTGTATTACTGGGTGTCAGTGTGTGTCTGTGTTACTTGGTGTAAGTGTGTGTCTTTGTTACTTGGTGTCCGTGTGTGACTGTGTTACTGGGTGTCAGTGTATGTCTTTGTTACTGGGTGTCAGTTTATGTCTTTGTTACTTGGTGTAAGTGTGTGTCTGTGTTACTGTGTATCAGTGTATGTCTTTGTGACTTGGTGTCAGTGTATGTCTTTGTTACTGGGTGTCAGTGTGTGTCTTTGTGACTTGGTGTCAGTGTCTGTCTTTGTTACTTGGTGTAAGTGTGTGTCTGTGTTGCTGGGGATCAGTGTATGTCTTTGTTACTTGATGTCAGTGAATGTCAAAATACTTGGTGTAAGTGTATGTCTTTGTTACTTGGTGTCAGTGTTTGTCTGTGTTACTTGGTGTAATTGTGTGTCTTTGTTACTTGGTTTAATGTATGCCTCTGTTACTTGGTTTCAGTGTATGTCTTTGTTACTTGGTGTCAGTGTGTGTCTGTGTTACTGGGTATCAGTGTCTGTCTTTGTGACTTGGTATCAGTGTATGTCTTTGTGACTTGTTGTCAGTGTATGTCTTTGTTACTGGGTGTCAGTGTGTGTCTGTGTTACATGGTGTCAGTGGATGTCTTTGTTCCTGTGTTTCTTTTGTTCTCTGTGTTACTGGGTGTCAGTGTGTGTTTGTTTGTGTTAGAATTAGAATTAGAATTAGAATATTACAGCGCAGTACAGGCCCTTCGGCCCTCGATGTTGCGCCGATCATCTGACCTACTATTCCATTTACATCCATATGTCTATCCAATGACCACTTAAATGCCCTTAAAGTTGGCGAGTCTACTACTGTTGCAGGCAGGGCGTTCCACGCCCCTACTACTCTCTGCGTAAAGAAACTACCTCCGACATCTGTCCTATATCTTTCACCCCTCAACTTAAAGCTATGTCCCCTCGTGTTTGCCATCCTCATCCGAGGAAAAAGACTCTCACTATCCTACCTATCTAACCCTCTGATTATCTTGTATGTCTCTATTAAGTCACCTCTCCTCCTCCTTCTCTCTAACGAAAACATCCCCAAGTCCCTCAGCCTTTCCTCGTAAGACCTTCCTTCCATACCAGGCAACATCCTAGTAAATCTCCTCTGCACCCTTTCCAAAGCTTCGACATCCTTCCTATAATGCGGTGACCAGAACTGCACGCAATACTCCAGGTGCGGCCTCACCAGAGTTTTGTACAGCTGCATCATGACCCCTTGGCTCCGAAACTCGATCCCCCTACTAATAAAGGCTCACACACCATATGCCTTCTTAACAGCCCTATTAACCTGGGTAGCAACTTTCAGGGATTTATGTACATGGATACCAAGATCTCTCTGCTCATCTCCTCCCTAGCTTCCCAGAGAATCCTAGGATAAATCCCATCTGGCCCAGGGGACTTCTATTTTCACTCTTTCCAAAATTGCTAACACCTCCTCCTTGTGAATCTCAATCCCATCTAGCCTAGTAGGCTGTATCTCAGTAATCTCCTCGCCAACATTTTCTTTTTCTACTGTAAATACTGACGAAAAATATTCATTTAACGCTTCCCCTATCTCCTCTGATTCCGCACACAACTTCCCACTACTATCCTTGATTGGCCCTGTTCTAACTCTTATCATTCGTTTATTCCTGATATACCTATAGAAAACCTTAGGGTTTTCTTTGATCCTATCCGCCAATGACTTCTCGTGTCCTCTCCTTGCTCTTCTTAGCCCTCCCTTTAGATCCTTCCTGGCTAGCTTGTAACTCTCAAGCGCCCTAACTGAGCCTTCACGTCTCATCCTAACATAAGCCGCCCTCTTTCTCTTGACAAGCGCTTCAACTTCTTGAGTAAACCACGGCTCCCTCGCTCGACAACTTGCTCCCTGCCTGACAGGTACATACTTATCAAGGACACGCATTAGCTGCTCCTTGAATAAGCTCCACATTTCGTTTGTGCCCATCCCCTGCAGTTTACTTCCCCATCCTACACATCATAAATCTTGCCTAATCGCGTCATAATTTCCTTTCCCCCAGCTATAATTCTTGCCCTGCGGTATATACCTGTCCCTGCCCATCGCTAAGGTAAACCTAACCGAATTGTGATCACTATCGCCAAAGTGCTCACCTACATCTAAATCGAACACCTGGCCGGGTTCATTACCCAGTACCAAATCCAATGTGGCATCGCCCCTGGTTGGCCTGTCCACATACTGTGTCAGAAAACCCTCCTGCACACACTGGACAAAAACAGACCCATCTAAAGTACTCGAACTATAGTATTTCCAGTCAATATTTGGAAAGTTAAAGTCCACCATAACCACTACCCTGTTACTCTCGCTCCTGTCGAGAATCATCTTCGCTATCCTTTCCTCTACATCTCTGGAACTATTCGGAGGTCTATAGAAAACTCCCAACAGGGTGACCTCTCCTCTCCTGTTTCTAACCTCGGCCCATACTACCTCAGTAGACGAGTCCTCAAACGTCCTTTCTGCCGCTGTAATACTTTCCTTGATTAACAATGCCACCCCCCCCCCTCTTTTACCCTCTTCTCTGTTCTTTCTGAAACATCTAAATCCCGGAACCTGCAACATCTATTCCTGCCCCTGCTCTACCCATGTCTCTGAAATGGCCACAACATCAGGATCCCAGGTACCAACCCATGCTGCAAGCTCACCCACCTTATTCCGGATGCTCCTGGCGTTGAAGTAGACACACTTTAAACCAAGTTCTTGCTTGCCAGTGCTCTCTTGCGTCCATGTAACCTTATCCCCTACCTCCCTACTCTCAACAGCCTGTACACTGGAACTACAATTTAGGTTCCCATTCCCCTGCTGATTTAGTTTAAACCCCCCCGAAGAGCACTAACAAATCTCCCCCTCAGGATATTGGTACCCCTCTGGTTCAGGTGAAGACCATCCTGTTTGTAGAGGTCCCACCTACCCCAGAAAGAGCCCCAATTATCCAGGAAACCAAAACCCTCCCTCCAACACCATCCCTGCAGCCACGTGTTCAACTCCTCTCTCTCCCTATTCCTCTCTTCGCTAGCACGTGGCACAGGCAACAACCCAGAGATAACAACTCTGGTTGTTACTGGGTGTCAGTGTGTGTCTGTGACACTAGGTGTCAGTATTTAGTTTAGTTTCGAGATACAGCACTTAAACAGGCCCTTCGGCCCACAGAGACTGTGCGGACCATCAACCACCCATTTATGCTCATCCTACACTAATCCCGTATTCTTATCACATCCCCACCTGTCCCTATATATTTCCCTACCACCTACCTATACTAGGGGCAATTTATGATGGCCAATTAACCTATCAACCTGCAAGTCTTTGGCATGTGGGAGGAAACCGGAGCACCCGGAGGAAACTGACGCAGACACAGGGAGAACTTGCAAACTGCGCACAGGCAGTACCCAGAAACGAACCCGGGTCCCTGGAGCTGTGAGGCTGCGGTGCTAACCACTGCGCCAATGTGCCCCACGCCCCCCCCGCCTCCGCACAGTGTGTGCCTGTGTTACTGGGTATCAGTATATGTCTTTGTTACTTGGTGTCAGTGCATGTCTGTGTTACTTGGTTTAAGTGTGTGTCTGTGTTACTGGGTATCAGTGTATGTCTTTGTTACTTGGTGTAAGTGTGTGTCTGTGTTCCTGGGTATCAGTGTATGTCTTTGTTACTTGGTGTCAGTGTATGTCTTTGTTACTTGGTGTAATTGTATGTCTTTGTTACTTGGTGTCAGTTTCTGTCTTTGTTACTTGGTGTAAGTGTGTGTCTGTGTTAGTGGGTGTCAGTGTGTGTCTTTGTTACTTGGTGTAAGTGTATGTCTGTGTTACTGGGTATCAGTGTATGTCTTTGTTACTTGGTGTCAGTGCATGTCAAAATACTTGGTGTCACTGTATGTCTTTGTTACTTGGTGTAAGTGTGTGTCTGTGTTACTGGGTATCAGTGTATGTCTTTGTGACTTGGTATCAAAGTATGTCTGTGTTACTTGGTGTAAGTTTGTGTTTGTGTTACAGGATATGAGTGTATGTCTTTGTTACTTGGTGTGAGTGTTTGTCTGTGTTACTGGGTATCAGTGTATGTCTTTGTTTCTTGGTGTAATTGTCTGTCTTTGTTACTTGGTGTCAGTGTATGTCTTTGTTACTTGGTGTAAGTGTACGCGTTTGTTACTTGGTGTCAGTGTATATCTTTGTAACTTGGTGTCATTGTGTGTCTGTGTTACTGGCTATCAGTGCATGTCTTTGTGACTTGGTGTCAGTGTATGTCTTTGTTTCTGGGTGTCAGTGTGTGTCTGTGTTACTTGGTGTCAGTGTATGTCTTTGTTACTGTGTATCAGTGGTTCTCTGTGTTACTGGTTGTCAGTGTGTGTTTGTTTGTCTTACTGGGTGTCAGTGTGTGTCTGTGACACTAGGTGTCAGTATTTAGTTTAGTTTAGAGATACAGCACTGAAACAGGCCATTCTGCCCACCAATTGTTTGCCGACCATCAACCACCCATTTACTTGCTGTAAGTGTGTGTCTGTGTTACTGGGTATCAGTGTCTGTCTTTGTTACTGGGTGTCAGTGTGTGCCTTTGTGACTTGGTGTAAGTGTGTGTCTGTGTTACTGGGAATCAGTGTCTGACTTTGTTACTTGGTGTAAGTCTGTGTCTGTGTTACTGGGTATCAGTGTATGTCTTTGTTACTTGGTGTCAGTGTATGTCTTTGTTACTTGTTGTAAGTGCATGTCTGTGTTACTTGGTGTAAGTGTATGTCTTAGTTACTTGGTGTCAGTGTATGTCTTTGTTACTTGGTGTAAGTGTATGTCTTTGTTACTTGGTGTCAGTGTATGTCTTTGTTACTTGGTGTAAGTTTATGTCTTGGTTACTTGGTGTCAGTGTATGTCTTTGATACTTGGTGTAAGTGTGTGTCTGTGTTACTGGGTATCAGTGTCTGTCTTTTTTACTTGGTGTAAGAGTGCGTCTGTGTTGCTGGGTATCAGTGTATGTCTTTGTTACTTGGTGTCAGTGTAGGTCTGTGTTACTTGGTGTAAGTGTGTGTCTTTCTTACTTGGTGTAAGTGCATGTCTTTGTTACTTGGTGTCAGTGTATGTCTGTATTACTTGGTGTAAGTGTGTGTCTTTGTTAGTTGGTGTCAGTGTATGTCTTTGTTACTTGGTGTCAGTGTATGTCTGTGTTATTTGGTGTAAGTTTATGTCTTTGTTACTTGGTGTAAGTGTGTGTCTGTGTTACTGGGTATCAGTGTATGTCTTTGTTAGTTGGTGTCTGTGTATGTCTGTGATACTTGGTGTAAGTGTGTCTGTGTTACTGGGTATCAGTGTATGCCTTTGTTACTTGGTGTAAGTGTGTGTCTGTGTTACTGGGTATCAGTGTATGTCTTTGTTACTTGGTGTCAGTGTATGTCTTTGTTACTAGGTGTAAGTGTATGTCTTTGTTACTTGGTGTAAGTGTGTGTCTGTTTTACTGGGTATCAGTGTATGTCTTTGTTACTTGGTGTCAGTGTGTGTCTTTGATGCTTGGTGTCAGTGCGTGTCTTTGTTACTGTGTGTCAGTGTATGTCTTTGTTACTGGGTGTCACTGTATCTCTTTGTTACTTTGTGTCAGTGTATGTCTGTGTTAGTTGGTGTAAGTGTTTTTCTGTGTTATTGGGTATCAGTGTATGTCTTTGTTACTTGGTGTAAGTGTGTGTCTGTGTTACTATGTATCAGTGTATGTCCTTGTTACTTGGCGTAAGTGCATGTCTTTGTTCCTTGTTGTAAGTGTTTATCTTTGTTACTTTGTGTCAGTGTATGTCTTTGTTACTTGGTATAAGTGTGTGTCTTGTTACTGGGTATCAGTGTATGTCTTTGTTACTTGGTGTAAGTGTGAGTCTGTGTTACTGGGTGTCATTGCGTGTCTGTGTTACTGGGTATCATTGTATGTCTTTGTTACTTGGTGTCAGTGTCTGTCTTTTTTACTTGGTGTCAGTGTTTCTCTGTGTTACTGGGTGTCAGTGTGTATCTGTGTTCCTGGGTGTCACTGTATGTCTTTGTTACTTGGTGCAAGTGTGTGTCTTTGTTACTGGTTATCAGTGTCTGTCTTTGTTACTGGGTGTCTGTGTATGTCTGTGTTACTTGGTGTAAGTGTGTGTCAGTGTAACTTGGTATCAGTGTATGTCTTTGTTACTTGGTGTCAGTGTGTGTCTTTGTTACTGGGTGTCAGTGTATTCTTTGTTACTTGGTGTCAGTGTGTGTTTGTGTTACTGAGTATCTGTGTCTGTCTTTGTTACTTGGTGTAAGTGTGTCTCTGTGTTCTTGGGTATCAGTGTATATCTTTGTTGCTTGGTGTCAGTGTATGTCTGTCTTACTTGATGTAAGTGTGTGTCTTTGTTACTGGGTATCAGTGTATGTCTTTGTGACTTGGTGTCAGTGTATGTCTTTGTTTCTGGGTGTCAGTGTGTGTCTTTGTGACTTGGTGTCAGTGTATGTCTTTGTGACTTGGTGTAAGTGTGTGTCTGTGTTGTTGGGTATCAGTGTATGTCTTTGTTACCTGGTGTCAGTGTATGCCTGTGTTACTTGGTGTAAGTGCGTGTCTTTGTTACTTGGTGTAAGTGTATGTCTTTGTTACTTGGTGTCAGTGTATGTCTTTGTTACTTGGTGTCAGTGTATGTCTGTGTTACTTGGTGTAAGTGTGTGCCTGTGTTACTGGGTATCAGTGTATGTCTATGTTACTTGGTGTAAGTGTGTGTCTGTGTTACTGGGTGTCAGTGTGTATCTGTGCTACTTGGTGCAAGTGTGTGTCTTTGTTACTTGGTGTCCGTATGTGTCTGTGTTACTGGGTGTCAGTGTATGTCTTTGATACTGGGTGTCAGTGTATGTCTTTGTTAATTGGTGTAAGTGTGTGACTGTGTTACTGGGTATAATGGTCTGTCTTTGTTACTTGGTGTCAGTGTATGTCTGCGTTACTTGGTTTAAGTGTGTGTCTGTGTTATTGGGTATCAGTGTATGTCTTTGTTACTTGGTGTAAGTGTGTGTCTGTGTTCCTGGGTATCAGTGTATGTCTTTGTTACTTGGTGTCAGTGTATGTCTTTGTTACTTGGTGTAATTGTATGTCTTTGTTACTTGGTGTCTGTTTATGTCTTTGTTACTTGGTGTAAGTGTGTGTCTGTGTTACTGGGTATCAGTGTATGTCTTTGTTACTTGGTGTCAGTGTATGTCTTTGTGACTTGGTGTAAGTGTGTGTCTGTGTTACTGGGAATCAGTGTCTGACTTTGTTACTTGGTGTAAGTGTGTGTCTGTGTTACTGGGTATCAGTGTATGTCTTTGTTACTTGGTGTCAGTGTATGTCTTTGTTACTTGTTGTAAGTGCATGTCTGTGTTACTTGGTGTAAGTGTATGTCTTCGTTACCTGGTGTCAGTGTATGTCTTTGTTACTTGTTGTAAGTGTATGTCTTTGTTACTTGGTGTCAGTGTATGTCTTTGTTACTTGGTGTAAGTGTATGTCTTGGTTACTTGGTGTCAGTGTATGTCTTTGATACTTGGTGTAAGTGTGTGTCTGTGTTACTGGGTATCAGTGTATGTCTTTTTTACTTGGTGTAAGAGTGCGTCTGTGTTGCTGGGTATCAGTGTATGTCTTTGTTACTTGGTGTCAGTGTAGGTCTGTGTTACTTGGTGTAAGTGTGTGTCTTTCTTACTTGGTGTAAGTGCATGTCTTTGTTACTTGGTGTCAGTGTATGTCTGTGTTACTAGGTGTAAGTGTGTGTCTTTGTTAGTTGGTGTCAGTGTATGTCTTTGTTACTTGGTGTCAGTGTATGTCTGTGTTATTTGGTGTAAGTTTATGTCTTTGTTACTTGGAGTCAGTGTGTGTCTGTGTTACTGGGTATCAGTGTATGTCTTTGTTAGTTGGTGTCTGTGTATGTCTGTGATACTTGGTGTAAGTGTGTCTGTGTTACTGGGTATCAGTGTATTTCTTTGTTACTTGGTGTCAGTGTATGTCTTTGTTACTAGGTGTAAGTGTATGTCTTTGTTACTTGGTGTCAGTGCATGTATTTGTTACTTCGTGTAATTGTGTGTCTGTGTTACTATGTATCAGTGTATGTCTTTGTTAATTGGTGTCAGTGTATGTCTTTGTTACTTGGTGTCAGTGTATGTCTTTGTTACTTGGTGTAAGTGTGTGTCTGTTTTACTGGGTATCAGTGTATGTCTTTGTTACTTGTTGTCAGTGTGTGTCTTTGATGCTTGGTGTCAGTGCGTGTCTTTGTGACTGGGTGTCAGTGTATGTCTTTGTTACTGGGTGTCAGTGTATCTCTTTGTTACTTTGTGTCAGTGTATGTCTGTGTTAGTTGGTGTAAGTGTTTGTCTGTGTTATTGGGTATCAGTGTATGCCTTTGTTACTTGGTGTAAGTGTGTGTCTGTGTTACTATGTATCAGTGTATGTCCTTGTTACTTGGCGTAAGTGCATGTCTTTGTTACTTGTTGTAAATGTTTATCTTTGTTACTTTGTGTCAGTGTATGTCTTTGTTACTTGGTGTAAGTGTGTGTCTTGTTACTGGGTATCAGTGTATGACTTTGTTACTTGGTGTAAGTGTGAGTCTGTGTTACTGGGTGTCAGTGCGTGTCTGTGTTACTGGGTATCATTGTATGTCTTTGTTACTTGGTGTCAGTGTCTGTCTTTGTTACTTGGTGTCAGTGTTTCTCTGTGTTACTGGGTGTCAGTGTGTATCTGTGTTCCTGGGTGTCACTGTATGTCTTTGTTACTTGGTGCAAGTGTGTGTCTGTGTTACTGGGTATCAGTGTCTGTCTTTGTTACTGGGTGTCTGTGTATGTCTGTTTTACTTGGTGTAAGTGTGTGTCTGTGTAACTTGGTATCAGTGTATGTCTTTGTTACTGGGTGTCAGTGTATTCTTTGTTACTTGGTGTCAGTGTGTGTTTGTGTTACTGAGTATCTGTGTATGTCTTTGTTACTTGGTGTAAGTGTGTCTCTGTGTTCTTGGGTATCAGTGTATATCTTTGTTGCTTGGTGTCAGTGTATGTCTGTCTTACTTGATGTAAGTGTGTGTCTTTGTTACTGGGTATCAGTGTATGTCTTTGTGACTTGGTGTCAGTGTATGTCTTTGTTTCTGGGTGTCAGTGTGTGTCTTTGTGACTTGGTGTCAGTGTATGTCTTAGTGACTTGGTGTAAGTGTGTGTCTGTGTTGTTGGGTATCAGTGTATGTCTTTGTTACCTGGTGTCAGTGTATGCCTGTGTTACTTGGTGTAAGTGCGTGTCTTTGTTACTTGGTGTAAGTGTATGTCTTTGTTACTTGGTGTCAGTGTATGTCTTTGTTACTTGGTATCAGTGTATGTCTGTGTTACTTGGTGTAAGTGTGTGCCTGTGTTACTGGGTATCAGTGTATGTCTATGTTACTTGATGCAAGTGTGTGTCTTTGTTACTGGGTGTCAGTGTGTATCTGCGCTACTTGGTGTAAGTGTGTGTCTTTGTTACTTGGTGTCCGTATGTGTCTGTGTTACTGGGTGACAGTGTATGTCTTTGATACTGGGTGTCAGTGTATGTCTTTGTTAATTGGTGTAAGTGTGTGACTGTGTTACTGGGTATAATGGTCTGTCTTTGTTACTTGGTGTAAGTGTGTGTCTTTGTTACTGTGTATCAGTGTATGTCTGTGTTACTTGGTGTAAGTGTGTGTCTGTGTTACTGGGTATCAGTGTATGTCTTTGTTACATCGTGTCAGTGTATGTCTTTGTTACTTGGTGTCAGTGTATGTCAAAATACTTGGTGTAAGTGTATGTCTTTGTTACTTGGTGTAATTGTCTGTCTTTGTTACCTGGTGTCAGTGTATGTCTGTGTTACTTGGTGTAAGTGTGTGTCTTTGTTACTTTGTGCAAGTGTATGTCTGTGTTACATGCTGTAAGTGTGTGTCTGTGTTACTGGTTATCAGTGTATGTCTTTGTTACTTGGTGTAAGTCTGTGTCTGTGTTTCTGCGTATCAGTGTATGTCTTTGTTACTTGGTGTCAGTGTATGTCTTTGTTACTTGGTGTAGGTGTATGTCTTTGTTACTTGGTGTCAGTGTATGTCTTTGTTACTTGGTGTCAGTGTATGTCTGTGTTACATGGTGTAAGTGTGTGTCGGTGTTACTGGGTATCAGTGTATGTCTTTGTTACTTGGTGTAAGTGTATGTCTTTGTTACTTGGTGTCAGTGTATGTCTTTGTTACTTGGTGTAAGTGTGTGTCTGTGTTACTGGGTGTCAGTGTGTGTCTGTGTTACTGGGTGTCCGTGTGTGTCTGTGATTTTGGGTGTCAGTGTATGTCTTTGCTACCTGGTGTCAGTGTATGTCTTTGTTACATGGTGTAAGTGTGTGTCTGTGTTTCTGGGTGTCAGTGTGTGTCTGTGTTACTTGGTGTCCGTGTGTGTCTGTGATTTTATGTGTCAGTGTATGTCTTTGTTACCTGGTGTCAGTGTATGTCTTTGTTGCATGGTGTAAGTGTGTGTCGGTGTTACAGGGTATCAGTGTATGTCTTTGTTACTTGGTGTAAGTGTATGTCTTTGTTACTTGGTGTTAGTGTATGTCTTTGTTGCTTGGTGTAAGTGTGTGTCTGTGTTACTGGGTGTCAGTGTGTGTCTGTGTTACTTGGTGTCCGTGTGTGTCTGTGATTTTGGGTGTCAGTGTATGTCTTTGTTACCTGGTGTCAGTGTATGTCTTTGTTACATGGTGTAAGTGTGTGTCTGTGTTACTGGGTATCAATGTATGTCTTTGTTACCTGGTGTCAGTGTATGTCTTTGTTACTTGGTGTAAGTGTATGACTTTGTTACTTGGTGTAAGTGTGTGTCTGTGTTCCTGGGTGTAAGTGTGTGTCTGTGTTACTGGGTATCAGTGTACGTCTTTCTTACTTGGTGTCAGTTTATGTCAAAATACTTGGTGTAAGTGTATGTCTTTGTTACTTGGTGTAATTGTCAGTCTTTGTTATTTGGTGTCAGAGTAAGTCTGTGTTACTTGGTGTAAGTGTATGTCTGTGTTACTGGGTATCAGTGTATGTCTTTGTTACTTGGTGTCAGTGTATGTCAAAATACTTGGTGTCACTGTATGTCTTTGTTACTTGGTGGAAGTGTGTGTCTGTGTTACTGGGTATCAGTGTATGTCTTTGTGACTTGGTATCAATGTATGTCTGTGTTACTTGGTGTAAGTTTGTGTCTGTGTTACTGGGTATCAGTGTATGTCTTTGTTACTTGGTGTGAGTGTTTGTCTGTGTTAATGGGTATCAGTGTATGTCTTTGTTACTTGGTGTCAGTGTATGTCAAAATACTTGGTGTAAGTGTATGTCTTTGTTACTTGGTGTAATTGTCTGTCTTTGTTACTTGGTGTCAGTGTATGTCTTTGTTACTTGGTGTCAGTGTACGCGTTTGTTACTTGGTGTCAGTGTATATCTTTGTAACTTGGTGTCATTGTGTGTCTGTGTTACTGGCTATCAGTGCATGTCTTTGTGACTTGGTGTCAGTGTATGTCTTTGTTACTGGGTGTCAGTGTGTTTCTGTGTTACTTGGTGTCAGTGTATGTCTTTGTTACTGTGTATCAGTGGTTCTCTGTGTTACCTATTGTCAGTGTGTGTTTGTTTGTGTTACTGGGTGTCAGTGTGTGTCTGTGACACTAGGTGTCAGTATTTAGTTTAGTTTAGAGATACAGCACTGAAACAGGCCCTTCGGCCCACCGATTGTTTGCCGACCATCAACCACCCATTTACTTGCTGTAAGTGTGTGTCTGTGTTACTGGGTATCAGTGTATGTCTTTGTTACTTGGTGTCAGTGTGTGTCTTTGATGCTTGGTGTCAGTGCGTGTCTTTGTTACTGGGTGTCAGTGTATGTCTTTGTTACTGGGTGTCAGTGTATCTCTTTGTTACTTTGTGTCAGTGTATGTCTGTGTTAGTTGGTGTAAGTGTTTGTCTGTGTTATTGGGTATCAGTGTATGTCTTTGTTACTTGGTGTAAGTGTGTGTCTGTGTTACTATGTATCAGTGTATGTCCTTGTTACTTGGCGTAAGTGCATGTCTTTGTTACTTGTTGTAAGTGTGTGTCTTGTTACTGGGTATCAGTGTATGTCTTTGTTACTTGGTGTAAGTGTGAGTCTGTGTTACTGGGTTTCAGTGTCTGTCTTTGTTACTTGGTGTAAGTGTGAGTCTGTGTTACTGGGTATCAGTGTCTGTCTTTGTTACTTGGTGTCAGTGTGTGTCTTGTTACTGGGTATCAGTGTATGTCTTTGTTACTTGGTGTAAGTGTGAGTCTGTGTTACTGGGTATCAGTGTCTGTCTTTGTTACTTGGTGTCAGTGTATGTCTTTGTTACTGGGTGTCAGTGCGTGTCTGTGTTACTGGGTATCATTGTATGTCTTTGTTACTTGGTGTCAGTGTCTGTCTTTGTTACTTGGTGTCAGTGTTTCTCTGTGTTACTGGGTGTCAGTGTGTATCTGTGTTCCTGGGTGTCACTGTATGTCTTTGTTACTTGGTGCAAGTGTGTGTCTGTGTTACTGGGTATCAGTGTCTGTCTTTGTTACTGGGTGTCTGTGTATGTCTGTGTTACTTGGTGTAAGTGTGTGTCTGTGTAACTTGGTATCAGTGTATGTCTTTGTTACTTGGTGTCAGTGTGTGTCTTTGTTACTGGGTGTCAGTGTATTCTTTGTTACTTGGTGTCAGTGTGTGTTTGTGTTACTGAGTATCTGTGTCTGTCTTTGTTACTTGGTGTAAGTGTGTCTCTGTGTTCTTGGGTATCAGTGTATATCTTTGTTGCTTGGTGTCAGTGTATGTCTGTCTTACTTGATGTAAGTGTGTGTCTTTGTTACTGGGTATCAGTGTATGTCTTTGTGACTTGGTGTCAGTGTATGTCTTTGTTTCTGGGTGTCAGTGTGTGACTGTGTTACTGGGTATAATGGTCTGTCTTTGTTACTTGGTGTAAGTGTGTGTCTTTGTTACTGTGTGTCAGTGTATGTCTTTGTTACTGGGAGTCAGTTTGTGTCTTTGTGACTTGGTATCAGTGTATGTCTTTGTTACTTGGAGTAAGTGTGTGTCTGTGTTACTGGGTATCAGTGTATGTCTTTGTAACTTGGTGTGAGTGTATGTCAAAATACTTGGTGTAAGTGTATGTCATTGTTACTTGGTGTAATTGTCTGTCTTTGTTACTTGGTGTCAGTGTATGTCTGTGTTACTTGGTGTAAGTGTGTGTCTTTGTTACTTGGTGTAAGTGTATGTCTGTGTTACTTGGTGTCAGTGTATGTCTTTGTTACTTGGTGTCAGTGTATGTCTGTGTTACTTGGTGTAAGTGTGTGCCTGTGTTACTGGGTATCAGTGTATGTCTTTGTTACTTGGTGTCAGTGTATGTTTGTGTTACTTGGTGTAAGTGTGTGTCTGTGTTACTGGGTGTAAGTGTGTGTCTGTGTTACTTGGTGTAAGTGTGTGTCTTTGTTACTTGGTGTCCGTGAGTTTCTGTGTTACTGGGTGTCCGTGTATGTCTTTGTTACTGGGTGTCAGTGTATGTCTTTGTTAATTGGTGTAAGTGTGTGTCTGTGTTACTGGGTATCAGTGTCTGTCTTTGTTACTTGGTGTAAGTGTGTGTCTGTGTTACTGGGTATCAGTGTATGTCTTTGTTACTTGGTGTCAGTGTATGTCTGTGTTACTTGTTGTAACTGTGTGACTGTGTTACTGTTTATCAGTGTATGTCTTTGTGACTTGGTGTCAGTGTATGTCTTTGTTACTGGGTGTCAGTGTTGTCTTTGTGACTTGGTGTCAGTGTATGTATTTGTTACTTGGTGTAAGTGTATGTATGTGTTACTGGGTATTAGTGTATGTCTTTGTTACTTGGTGTCAGTGTATGTCAAAATACTTGGTGTAAGTGTATGTCTTTGTTACTTGGTGTAATTGTCTGTCTTTGTTACCTGGTGTCAGTGTATGTCTGTGTTACTTGGTGCAAGTGTGTGTCTTTGTTACTTTGTGTAAGTGTATGTCTGTGTTACATGGTGTAAGTGTGTGTCTGTGTTACTTTGTATCAGTGTATGTCTTTGTTACTTGGTGTAAGTCTGTGTCTGTGTTTCTGGGTATCACTGTATGTCTTTGTTACTTGGTGTCAGTGTATGTCTTTGTTACTTGGAGTAAGTGTATGTCTTTGTTACTTGGTGTCAGTGTATGTCTTTGTTACTTGGTGTCAGTGTATGTCTGTGTTACATGGTGTAAGTGTGTGTCGGTGTTACTGGGTATCAGTGTATGTCTTTGTTACTTGGTGTAAGTGTATGTCTTTGTTACTTGGTGTCAGTGTATGTCTTTGTTACTTGGTGTAAGTGTGTGTCTGTGTTACTGGGTGTCAGTGTGTGTCTGTGTTACTTGGTGTCCGTGTGTGTCTGTGATTTTGGGTGTCAGTGTATGTCTTTGTTACCTGGTGTCAGTGTATGTCTTTGTTACATGGTGTAAGTGTGTGTCGGTGTTACTGGGTATCAGTGTATGTCTTTGTTACTTGGTGTAAGTGTATGTCTTTGTTACTTGGTGTAAGTGTATGACTTTGTTACTTGGTGTCAGTGTATGTCTTTGTTACTTGGTGTAAGTGTGTGTCTGTGTTACTGGGTGTAAGTGTGTGTCTTTGTTACTGGGTATCAGTGTATGTCTTTGTTCCTTGGTGTCAGTTTATGTCAAAATACTTAGTGTAAGTGTATGTCTTTGTTACTTGGTGTAATTGTCTGTCTTTGTTACTTGGTGTCAGTGTATGTCTGTGTTACTTGGTGTAAGTGTGTGTCTTTGTTACTTGGTGTCCGTGTGTGTCTGTGTTACTGGGTGTCAGTTTATGTCTTTGTTACTTGGTGTCAGTGTATGTCTTTGTTACTTGGTGTAAGTGTATGTCTGTGTTACTGGGTATCAGTGTATGTCTTTTTTACTTGGTGTCAGTGTATGTCAAAATACTTGGTGTCACTGTATGGCTTTGTTACTTGGTGTAAGTGTGTGTCTGTGTTACTGGGTATCAGTGTATGTCTTTGTGACTTGGTATCAATGTATGTCTGTGTTACTTGGTGTAAGTTTGTGTCTGTGTTACTGGGTATCAGTGTATGTCTTTGTTACTTGGTGTGAGTGTTTGTCTGTGTTATTGGGTATCAGTGTATGTCTTTGTTACTTGGTGTCAGTGTATGTCAAAATACTTGGTGTAAGTGTATGTCTTTGTTACTTGGTGTAATTGTCTGTCTTTGTTACTTGGTGTCAGTGTATGTCTTTGTTACTTGGTGTAAGTGTACGCGTTTGTTACTTGGTGTCAGTGTATATCTTTGTAACTTGGTGTCATTGTGTGTCTGTGTTACTGGCTATCAGTGCATGTCTTTGTGACTTGGTGTCAGTGTATGTCTTTGTTACTGGGTGTCAGTGTGTGTCTATGTTACTTGGTGTCAGTGTATGTCTTTGCTACTGTGTATCAGTGGTTCTCTGTGTTACTGGTTGTCAGTGTGTGTTTGTTTGTGTTACTGGGTGTCAGTGTGTGTCTGTGACACTAGGTGTCAGTATTTAGTTTAGTTTAGAGATACAGCACTGAAACAGGCCCTTCGGCCCACCGATTGTTTGCCGACCATCAACCACCCATTTACTTGCTGTAAGTGTGTGTCTGTGTTACGGGGTATCAGTGTCTGTCTTTGTTACTGGGTGTCAGTGTGTGTCTTTGTGACTTGGTGTAAGTGTGTGTCTGTGTTACTGGGAATCAGTGTCTGTCTTTGTTACGTGGTGTAAGTGTGTGTCTGTGTTACTGGGTATAAGTGTCTGTCTTTGTTACTTGGTGTCAGTGTATGTCTTTGTTACTTGTTGTAAGTGCATGTCTGTGTTACTTGGTGTAAGTGTATGTCTTAGTTACTTGGTGTCAGTGTATGTCTTTGTTACTTGGTGTAAGTGTATGTCTTTGTTACTTGGTGTCAGTGTATGTCTTTGTTACTTGGTGTACGTGTATGTCTTGGTTACTTGGTGTCAGTGTATGTCTTTGATACTTGGTGTAAGTGTGTGTCTGTGTTACAGGGTATCAGTGTCTGTGTTTTTTACTTGGTGTAAGAGTGCGTCTGTGTTGCTGGGTATCAGTGTATGTCTTTGTTACTTGGTGTCAGTGTAGGTCTGTGTTACTTGGTGTAAGTGTGTGTCTTTCGTACTTGGTGTAACTGCATGTCTTTGTTACTTGGTGTCAGTGTATGTCTGTGTTACTTGGTGTAAGTGTGTGTCTTTGTTAGTTGGTGTCAGTGTATGTCTTTGTTACTTGGTGTCAGTGTATGTCTGTGTTAGTTGGTGTCTGTGTATGTCTGTGATACTTGGTGTAAGTGTGTCTGTGTTACTGGGTATCAGTGTTTGCCTTTGTTACTTGGTGTAAGTGTGTGTATGTGTTACTGGGTATCAGTGTATGTCTTTGTTACTTGGTGTCAGTGTATGTCTTTGTTACTAGGTGTAAGTGTATGTCTTTGTTACTTGGTGCCAGTGCATGTATTTGTTACTTCGTGTAATTGTGTGTCTGTGTTACTATGTATCAGTGTATGTCTTTGTTAATTGGTGTCAGTGTATGTCTTTGTTACTTGGTGTCAAAGTATGTCTTTGTTACTTGGTGTAAGTGTGTGTCTGTTTTACTGGGTATCAGTGTATGTCTTTGTTACTTGGTGTCAGTGTGTGTCTTTGATGCTTGGTGTCAGTGTGTGTCTTTGTTACTGGGTGTCAGTGTATGTCTTTGTTACTGGGTGTCAGTGTATCTCTTTGTTACTTTGTGTCAGTGTATGTCTGTGTTAGTTGGTGTAAGTGTTTGTCTGTGTTATTGGGTATCAGTGTATGTCTTTGTTACTTGGTGTAAGTGTGTGTATTTGTTACTTGGTGTAAGTGTTTATCTTTGTTACTTTGTGTCAGTGTATGTCTTTGTTACTTGGTGTAAGTGTGTGTCTTGTTACTGGGTATCAGTGTATGTCTTTGTTACTTGGTGTAAGTGTGAGTCTGTGTTACTGGGTATCAGTGTCTGTCTTTGTTACTTGGTGTCAGTGTATGTCTTTGTTACTAGGTGTCAGTGCGTGTCTGTGTTACTGGGTATCATTGTATGTCTTTGTTACTTGGTGTCAGTGTCTGTCTTTGTTACTTGGTGTCAGTGTTTCTCTGTGTTACTGGGTGTCAGTGTGTATCTGTGTTCCTGGGTGTCACTGTATGTCTTTGTTACTTGGTGCAAGTGTGTGTCTGTGTTACTGGGTATCAGTGTCTGTCTTTGTTACTGGGTGTCTGTGTATGTCTGTGTTACTTGTTGTAAGTGCATGTCTGTGTTACTTGGTGTAAGTGTATGTCTTAGTTACTTGGTGTCAGTGTATGTCTTTGTTACTTGGTGTAAGTGTATGTCTTTGTTACTTGGTGTCAGTGTATGTCTTTGTTACTTGGTGTAAGTGTATGTCTTGGTTACTTGGTGTCAGTGTATGTCTTTGATACTTGGTGTAAGTGTGTGTCTGTGTTACAGGGTATCAGTGTCTGTGTTTTTTACTTGGTGTAAGAGTGCGTCTGTGTTGCTGGGTATCAGTGTATGTCTTTGTTACTTGGTGTAAGTGTGTGTCTGTTTTACTGGGTATCAGTGTATGTCTTTGTTACTTGGTGTCAGTGTGTGTCTTTGATGCTTGGTGTCAGTGTGTGTCTTTGTTACTGGGTGTCAGTGTATGTCTTTGTTACTGGGTGTCAGTGTATCTCTTTGTTACTTTGTGTCAGTGTATGTCTGTGTTAGTTGGTGTAAGTGTTTGTCTGTGTTTTTGGGTATCAGTGTATGTCTTTGTTACTTGGTGTAAGTGTGTGTCTTTGTTACTTGTTGTAAGTGTTTATCTTTGTTACTTTGTGTCAGAGTATGTCTTTGTTACTTGGTGTAAGTGTGTGTCTTGTTACTGGGTATCAGTGTATGTCTTTGTTACTTGGTGTAAGTGTGAGTCTGTGTTACTGGGTATCAATGTCTGTCTTTGTTACTTGGTGTCAGTGTATGTCTTTGTTACTAGGTGTCAGTGCGTGTCTGTGTTACTGGGTATCATTGTATGTCTTTGTTACTTGGTGTCAGTGTCTGTCTTTGTTACTTGGTGTCAGTGTTTCTCTGTGTTACTGGGTGTCAGTGTGTATCTGTGTTCCTGGGTGTCACTGTATGTCTTTGTTACTTGGTGCAAGTGTGTGTCTGTGTTACTGGGTATCAGTGTCTGTCTTTGTTACTGGGTGTCTGTGTATGTCTGTGTTACTTGCTGTAAGTGTGTGTCTGTGTAACTTGGTATCAGTGTATGTCTTTGTAACTTGGTGTCAGTGTGTGTCTTTGTTACTGGGTGTCAGTGTATTCTTTGTTACTTGGTGTAAGTGTGTCTCTGTGTCTCTGGGTATCAGTGTATGTCTTTGTTACTTGGTGTCAGTGTATGTCTTTCTTACCTGGTGTAAGTGTAAGTCTTTGTTACTTGGTGTCAGTGTATGTCTTTGTTACTTGGTGTCAGTGTATGTCTGTGTTACATGGTGTAAGTGTGTGTCGGTGTTACTGGGTATCAGTGCATGTCTTTGTTACTTGGTGTAAGTGTATGTCTTTGTTACTTGGTGTCAGTGTATGTCTTTGTTACTTGGGGTAAGTGTGTGTCTGTGTTACTGTGTGTCAGTGTGTGTCTGTGTTACTTGGTGTCCGTGTGTGTCTGTGATTTTGGTTGTCAGTGTATGTCTTTGTTACCTGGTGTCAGTGTATGTCTTTGTTACATGGTGTAAGTGTGTGTCTGTGTTACTGGGTATCAATGTATGTCTTTGTTACCTGGCGTAAGTGTATGTCTTTGTTACTTGGTGTAAGTGTATGACTTTGTTACTTGGTGTCAGTGTATGTCTTTGTTACTTGGTGTAAGTGTGTGTCTGTGTTACTGGGTGTAAATGTGTGTCTGTGTTACTGGGTATCAGTGTATGTCTTTGTTCCTTGGTGTCAGTTTATGTCAAAATACTTGGTGTAAGTGTATGACTTTGTTACTTGGTGTAATTGTCTGTCTTTGTTACTTGGTGTCAGTGTATGTGTGTGTTACTTGGTGTAAGTGTGTGTCTTTGTTACTTGGTGTCCGTGTGTGTCTGTGTTACTGGGTGTCAGTTTATGTCTTTGTTACTTGATGTCAGTGTCTGTCTTTGTTACTTGGTGTAAGTGTATGTCTGTGTTACTGGGTATCAGTGTATGTCTTTGTTACTTGGTGTCAGTGTATGTCAAAATACGTGGTGTCACTGTATGTCTTTGTTAATTGGTGTAAGTGTGTGTCTGTGTTACTGGGTATCAGTGTATGTCTTTGTGACTTGGTATCAATGTATGTCTGTGTTACCTGGTGTAAGTTTGTGTCTGTGTTACTGGGTATCAGTGTATATCCTTGTTACTTGGTGTCAGTGTATGTCTGTCTTACTTGGTGTAAGTGTGTGTCTGTGTTACTGGGTATCAGTGTATGTCTTTGTGACTTGGTGTCAGTGTATGTCTTTGTTACTGGGAGTCAGTTTGTGTCTTTGTGACTTGGTATCAGTGTATGTCTTTGTTACTTGGAGTAAGTGTGTGTCTGTGTTACTGGGTATCAGTGCATGTCTTTGTAACTTGGTGTGAGTGTATGTCAAAATACTTGGTGTAAGTGTATGTCATTGTTACTTAGTGTAATTGTCTGTCTGTGTTACTTGGTGTCAGTGTATGTCTGTGTTACTTGGTGTAAGTGTGTGTCTTTGTTACTTGGTGTAAGTGTATGTCTTTGTTACTTGGTGTCAGTGTATGTCTTTGTTACTTGGTGTCAGTGTATGTCTGTGTTACTTGGTGTAAGTGTGTGCCTGTGATACTGGGTATCAGTGTATGTCTTTGTTACTTGGTGTCAGTGTATGTTTGTGTTACTTGGTGTAAGTGTGTGTCTGTGTTACTGTGTGTAAGTGTGTGTCTGTGTTACTTGGTGTAAGTGTGTGTCTTTGTTACTTGGTGTCCGTGAGTTTCTGTGTTACTGGGTGTCCGTGTATGTCTTTGTTACTGGGTGTCAGTGTATGTCTTTGTTAATTGGTGTAAGTGTGTGTCTGTGTTACTGGGTGTCAGTGTCTGTCTTTGTTACTTGGTGTAACTGTGTGTCTGTGTTACTGGGTGTAAGTGTGTGTCTGTGTTACTGGGTATCAGTGTATGCCTTTGTTCCTTGGTGTCAGTTTATGTCAAAATACTTGGTGTAAGTGTATGACTTTGTTACTTGGTGTAATTGTCTGTCTTTGTTACTTGGTGTCAGTGTATGTGTGTGTTACTTGGTGTAAGTGTGTGTCTTTGTTACTTGGTGTCCGCGTGTGTCTGTGTTACTGGGTGTCAGTTTATGTCTTTGTTACTTGGTGTCAGTGTCTGTCTTTGTTACTTGGTGTAAGTGTATGTCTGTGTTACTGGGTATCAGTGTATGTCTTTGTTACTTGGTGTCAGTGTATGTCAAAATACTTGGTGTCACTGTATGTCTTTGTTACTTGGTGTAAGTGTGTGTCTGTGTTACTGGGTATCAGTGTATGTCTTTGTGACTTGGTATCAATGTATGTCTGTGTTACCTGGTGTAAGTTTGTGTCTGTGTTACTGGGTATCAGTGTATATCCTTGTTACTTGGTGTCAGTGTATGTCTGTCTTACTTGGTGTAAGTGTGTGTCTGTGTTACTGGGTATCAGTGTATGTCTTTGTGACTTGGTGTCAGTGTATGTCTTTGTTACTGGGAGTCAGTTTGTGTCTTTGTGACTTGGTATCAGTGTATGTCTTTGTTACTTGGAGTAAGTGTGTGTCTGTGTTACTGGGTATCAGTGCATGTCTTTGTAACTTGGTGTGAGTGTATGTCAAAATACTTGGTGTAAGTGTATGTCATTGTTACTTAGTGTAATTGTCTGTCTGTGTTACTTGGTGTCAGTGTATGTCTGTGTTACTTGGTGTAAGTGTGTGTCTTTGTTACTTGGTGTAAGTGTATGTCTTTGTTACTTGGTGTCAGTGTATGTCTTTGTTACTTGGTGTCAGTGTATGTCTGTGTTACTTGGTGTAAGTGTGTGCCTGTGATACTGGGTATCAGTGTATGTCTTTGTTACTTGGTGTCAGTGTATGTTTGTGTTACTTGGTGTAAGTGTGTGTCTGTGTTACTGGGTGTAAGTGTGTGTCTGTGTTACTTGGTGTAAGTGTGTGTCTTTGTTACTTGGTGTCCGTGAGTTTCTGTGTTACTGGGTGTCCGTGTATGTCTTTGTTACTGGGTGTCAGTGTATGTCTTTGTTAATTGGTGTAAGTGTGTGTCTGTGTTACTGGGTGTCAGTGTCTGTCTTTGTTACTTGGTGTCAGTGTATGTCTGTGTTACTTGTTGTAACTGTGTGACTGTGTTACTGTTTGTCAGTGTATGTCTTTGTGACGTGGTGTCAGTGTGTGTCTGTGACACTAGGTGTCAGTATTTAGTTTAGTTTAGAGATACAGCACTGAAACAGGCCCTTCGGCTCACCGATTGTTTGCCGACCATCAACCACCCATTTACTTGCTGTAAGTGTGTGTCTGTGTTACTGGGTATCAGTGTATGTCTTTGTTACTTGGTGTCAGTGTGTGTCTTTGATGCTTGGTGTCAGTGCGTGTCTTTGTTACTGGGTGTCAGTGCATGTCTTTGTTACTGGGTGTCAGTGTATCTCTTTGTTACTTTGTGTCAGTGTATGTCTGTGTTAGTTGGTGTAAGTGGTTGTCTGTGTTATTGGGTATCAGTGTATGTCTTTGTTACTTGGTGTAAGTGTGTGTCTGTGTTACTATGTATCAGTGTATGTCCTTGTTACTTGGCGTAAGTGCATGTCTTTGTTACTTGTTGTAAGTGTGTGTCTTGTTACTGGGTATCAGTGTATGTCTTTGTTACTTGGTGTAAGTGTGAGTCTGTATTACTGGGTTTCAGTGTCTGTCTTTGTTACTTGGTGTAAGTGTGAGTCTGTGTTACTGGGTATCAGTGTCTGTCTTTGTTACTTGGTGTCAGTGTATGTCTTTGTTACTTGGTGTAAGTGTGTGTCTTGTTACTGGGTATCAGTGTATGTCTTTGTTACTTGGTGTAAGTGTGAGTCTGTGTTACTGGGTATCAGTGTCTGTCTTTGTTACTTGGTGTCAGTGTATGTCTTTGTTACTGGGTGTCAGTGCGTGTCTGTGTTACTGGGTATCATTGTATGTCTTTGTTACTTGGTGTCAGTGTCTGTCTTTGTTACTTGGTGTCAGTGTGTATCTGTGTTCCTGGGTGTCACTGTAAGTCTTTGTTACTTGGTGCAAGTGTGTGTCTGTGTTACTGGGTATCAGTGTCTGTCTTTGATACTGGGTGTCTGTGTATGTCTGTGTTACTTGGTGTAAGTGTGTGTCTGTGTAACTTGGTATCAGTGTATGTCTTTGTTACTTGGTGTCAGTGTGTGTCTTTGTTACTGGGTGTCAGTGTATTCTTTGTTACTTGGTGTCAGTGTGTGTTTGTGTTACTGAGTATCTGTGTCTGTCTTTGTTACTTGGTGTAAGTGTGTCTCTGTGTTCTTGGGTATCAGTGTATATCTTTGTTGCTTGGTGTCAGTGTATGTCTGTCTTACTTGATGTAAGTGTGTGTCTTTGTTACTGGGTATCAGTGTATGTCTTTGTGACTTGGTGTCAGTGTATGTCTTTGTTTCTGGGTGTCAGTGTGTGACTGTGTTACTGGGTATAATGCTCTGTCTTTGTTACTTGGTGTAAGTGTGTGTCTTTGTTACTGTGTATCAGTGTATGTCTTTGTTACTGGGAGTCAGTTTGTGTATTTGTGACTTGGTATCAGTGTATGTCTTTGTTACTTGGAGTAAGAGTGTGTTTGTGTTACTGGGTATCAGTGTATGTCTTTGTAACTTGGTGTGAGTGTATGTCAAAATACTTGGTGTAAGTGTATGTCATTGTTACTTGGTGTAATTGTCTGTCTGTGTTACTTGGTGTCAGTGTATGTCTGTGTTACTTGGTGTAAGTGTGTGTCTTTGTTACTTGGTGTAAGTGTATGTCTTTGTTACTTGGTGTCAGTGTATGTCTTTGTTACTTGGTGTCAGTGTATGTCTGTGTTACTTGGTGTAAGTGTGTGCCTGTGTTACTGGGTATCAGTGTATGTCTTTGTTACTTGGTGTCAGTGTATGTTTGTGTTACTTGGTGTAAGTGTGTGTCTGTGTTACTGGGTGTAAGTGTGTGTCTGTGTTACTTGGTGTAAGTGTGTGTCTTTGTTACTTGGTGTCCGTGAGTTTCTGTGTTACTGGGTGTCCGTGTATGTCTTTGTTACTGGGTGTCAGTGTATGTCTTTGTTAATTGGTGTAAGTGTGTGTCTGTGTTACTGGGTATCAGTGTCTGTCTTTGTTACTTGGTGTAAGTGTGTGTCTGTGTTACTGGGTATCAGTGTATGTCTGTGTTACTTGTTGTAACTGTGTGACTGTGTTACTGTTTATCAGTGTATGTCTTTGTGACTTGGTGTCAGTGTATGTCTTTGTTACTGGGTGTCAGTGTTGTCTTTGTGACTTGGTGTCAGTGTATGTATTTGTTACTTGGTGTAAGTGTATGTATGTGTTACTGGGTATCAGTGTATGTCTTTGTTACTTGGTGTCAGTGTATGTCAAAATACTTGGTGTAAGTGTATGTCTTTGTTACTTGGTGTAATTGTCTGTCTTTGTTACCTGGTGTTAGTGTATGTCTGTGTTACTTGGTGTAAGTGTGTGTCTTTGTTACTTTGTGTAAGTGTATGTCTGTGTTACATGGTGTAAGTGTGTGTCTGTGTTACTGGGTATCAGTGTATGTCTTTGTTACTTGGTGTAAGTCTGTGTCTGTGTTTCTGGGTATCAGTGTATGTCTTTGTTACTTGGTGTCAGTGTATGTCTTTGTTACTTGGTGTAAGTGTATGTCTTTGTTACTTGGTGTCAGTGTATGTCTTTGTTACTTGGTGTCAGTGTATGTCTGTGTTACATGGTGTAAGTGTGTGTCGGTGTTACTGGGTATCAGTGTATGTCTTTGTTACTTGGTGTAAGTGTATGTCTTTGTTACTTGGTGTCAGTGTATGTCTTTGTTACTTGGTGTAAGTGTGTGTCTGTGTTACTGGGTGTCAGTGTGTTTCTGTGTTACTTGGTGTCCGTGTGTGTCTGTGATTTTGGGTGTCAGTGTATGTCTTTGTTACCTGGTGTCAGTGTATGTCTTTGTTACATGGTGTAAGTATGTGTCGGTGTTACTGGGTATCAGTGTATGTCTTTGTTACTTGGTGTAAGTGTATGTCTTTGTTACTTGGTGTACGTGTATGACTTTGTTACTTGGTGTCAGTGTATGTCTTTGTTACTTGGTGTAAGTGTGTGTCTTTGTTACATGGTGTAAGTGTGTGTCGGTGTTACTGGGTATCAGTGTATGTCTTTGTTACTTGGTGTAATTGTATGTCTTTGTTACTTGGTGTCAGTGTATGTCTTTGTTACTTGGTGTAAGTGTATGTCTGTGTTACTGGGTGTCAGTGTGTGTCTGTGTTACTTGGTGTCCGTGTGTGTCTGTGATTTTGGGTGTCAGTGTATGTCTTTGTTACCTGTTGTCAGTGTATGTCTTTGTTACATGGTGTAAGTGTATGACTTTGTTACTTGGTGTCAGTGTATGTCTTTGTTACTTGGTGTAAGTGTGTGTCTGTGTTACTGGGTGTAAGTGTGTGTCTGTGTTACTGGGTATCAGTGTATGTCTTTGTTCCTTGGTGTCAGTTTATGTCAAAATACTTAGTGTAAGTGTATGTCTTTGTTACTTGGTGTAATTGTCTGTCTTTGTTACTTGGTGTCAGTGTATGTCTGTGTTACTTGGTGTAAGTGTGTGTCTTTGTTACTTGGTGTCCGTGTGTGTCTGTGTTACTGGGTGTCAGTTTATGTCTTTGTTACTTGGTGTCAGTGTATGTCTTTGTTACTTGGTGTAAGTGTATGTCTGTGTTACTGGGTATCAGTGTATGTCTTTGTTACTTGGTGTCAGTGTATGTCAAAATACTTGGTGTCACTGTATGTCTTTGTTACTTGGTGTAAGTGTGTGTCTGTGTTACTGGGTATCAGTGTATGTCTTTGTGACTTGGTATCAATGTATGTCTGTGTTACTTGGTGTAAGTTTGTGTCTGTGTTACTGGGTATCAGTGTATGTCTTTGTTACTTGGTGTGAGTGTTTCTCTGTGTTACTGGGTATCAGTGTATGTCTTTGTTACTTGGTGTCAGTGTATGTCAAAATACTTGGTGTAAGTGTATGTCTTTGTTACTTGGTGTAATTGTCTGTCTTTGTTACTTGGTGTCAGTGTATGTCTTTGTTACTTGGTGTAAGTGTACGCGTTTGTTACTTGGTGTCAGTGTATATCTTTGTAACTTGGTGTCATTGTGTGTCTGTGTTACTGGCTATCAGTGCATGTCTTTGTGACTTGGTGTCAGTGTATGTCTTTGTTACTGGGTGTCAGTGTGTGTCTATGTTACTTGGTGTCAGTGTATGTCTTTGCTACTGTGTATCAGTGGTTCTCTGTGTTATGGTTGTCAGTGTGTGTTTGTTTGTGTTACTGGGTGTCAGTGTGTGCCTGTGACACTAGGTGTCAGTATTTAGTTTAGTTTAGAGATACAGCACTGAAACAGGCCCTTCGGCCCACCGATTGTTTGCCGACCATCAACCACACATTTACTTGCTGTAAGTGTGTGTCTGTGTTACTGGGTATCAGTGTCTGTCTTTGTTACTGGGTGTCAGTGTGTGTCTTTGTGACTTGGTGTAAGTGTGTGTCTGTGTTACTGGGAATCAGTGTCTGTCTTTGTTACTTGGTGTAAGTGTGTGTCTGTGTTACTGGGTATAAGTGTATGTATTTGTTACTTGGTGTCAGTGTATGTCTTTGTTACTTGTTGTAAGTGCATGTCTGTGTTACTTGGTGTAAGTGTATGTCTTAGTTACTTGGTGTCAGTGTATGTCTTTGTTACTTGGTGTAAGTGTATGTCTTTGTTACTTGGTGTCAGTGTATGTCTTTGTCACTTGGTGTAAGTGTATGTCTTGGTTACTTGGTGTCAGTGTATGTCTTTGATACTTGGTGTAAGTGTGTGTCTGTGTTACAGGGTATCAGTGTCTGTGTTTTTTACTTGGTGTCAGTGTAGGTCTGTGTTACTTGGTGTAAGTGTGTGTCTTTCGTACTTGGTGTAAGTGCATGTCTTTGTTACTTGGTGTCAGTGTATGTCTGTGTTACTTGGTGTAAGTGTGTGTCTTTGTTAGTTGGTGTCAGTGTATGTCTTTGTTACTTGGTGTCAGTGTATGTCTGTGTTAGTTGGTGTCTGTGTATGTCTGTGATACTTGGTGTAAGTGTGTCTGTGTTACTGGGTATCAGTGTTTGCCTTTGTTACTTGGTGTAAGTGTGTGTATGTGTTACTGGGTATCAGTGTATGTCTTTGTTACTTGGTGTCAGTGTATGTCTTTGTTACTAGGTGTAAGTGTATGTCTTTGTTACTTGGTGTCAGTGCATGTATTTGTTACTTCGTGTAATTGTGTGTCTGTGTTACTATGTATCAGTGTATGTCTTTGTTAATTGGTGTCAGTGTATCTCTTTGTTACTTTGTGTCAGTGTATGTCTGTGTTAGTTGGTATAAGTGTTTGTCTGTGTTATTGGGTATCAGTGTATGTCTTTGTTACTTGGTGTAAGTGTGTGTCTGTGACACTAGGTGTCAGTATTTAGTTTAGTTTAGAGATACAGCACTGAAACAGGCCCTTCGGCCCACCGATTGTTTGCCGACCATCAACCACCCATTTACTTGCTGTAAGTGTGTGTCTGTGTTACTGGGTATCAGTGTCTGTCTTTGTTACTGGGTGTCAGTGTGTGTCTTTGTGACTTGGTGTAAGTGTGTGTCTGTGTTACTGGGAATCAGTGTCTGTCTTTGTAACTTGGTGTACGTGTGTGTCTGTGTTACTGGGTACAAGTGTATGTCTTTGTTACTTGGTGTCAGTGTATGTCTTTGTTACTTGTTGTAAGTGCATGTCTGTGTTACTTGGTGTAAGTGTATGTCTTAGTTACTTGGTGTCAGTGTATGTCTTTGTTACTTGGTGTAAGTGTATGTCTTTGTTACTTGGTGTCAGTGTATGTCTTTGTTACTTGGTGTAAGTGTATGTCTTGGTTACTTGGTGTCAGTTTATGTCTTTGATACTTGGTGTAAGTGTGTGTCTGTGTTACAGGGTATCAGTGTCTGTGTTTTTTTACTTGGTGTAAGAGTGCGTCTGTGTTGCTGGGTATCAGTGTATGTCTTTGTTACTTGGTGTCAGTGTAGGTCTGTGTTACTTGGTGTAAGTGTGTGTCTTTCTTACTTGGTGTAAGTGCATGTCTTTGTTACTTGGTGTCAGTGTATGTCTGTGTTACCTGGTGTAAGTGTGTGTATTTGTTAGTTGGTGTCAGTGTATGTCTTTGTTTCTTGGTGTCAGTGTATGTCTGTGTTATTTGGTGTAAGTTTAGGTCTTTGTTACTTGGTGTCAGTGTTGTCTTTGTTACTGGGTAGCAGTGTATGTCTTTGTTAGTTGGTGTCTGTGTATGTCTGTGATACTTGGTGTAAGTGTGTCAGTGTTACTGGGTATCAGTGTATGCCTTTGTTACTTGGTGTAAGTGTGTGTATGTGTTACTGGGTATCAGTGTATGTCTTTGTTACTTGGTGTCAGTGTATGTCTTTGTTACTAGGTGTAAGTGTATCTCTTTGTTACTTGGTGTCAGTGTATGTCTTTGTTACTTGGTGTAATTGTGTGTCTGTTTTACTGGGTACCAGTGTATGTCTTTGTTACTTGGTGTCAGTGTGTGTCTTTGATGCGTGGTGTCAGTGCGTGTCTTTGTTACTGGGTTTCAGTGTATGTCTTTGTTACTGGGTGTCAGTGTATCTCTTTGTTACTTTGTGTCAGTGTATGTCTGTGTTAGTTGGTGTAAGTGTTTGTCTGTGTTATTGGGTATCAGTGTATGTCTTTGTTACTTGGTGTACGTGTGTGTCTGTGTTACTATGTATCAGTGTATGTCCTTGTTACTTGGTGTCAGTGCATGTCTTTGTTACTTGTTGTAAGTGTGTGTCTTGTTACTGGGTATCAGTGTATGTCTTTGTTACTTGGTGTAAGTGTGAGTCTGTTTTACTGGGTATCAGTGTCTGTCTTTGTTACTTGGTGTCAGTGTATGTCTTTGTTACTAGGTGTCAGTGCGTGTCTGTGTTACTGGGTATCATTGTATGTCTTTGTTACTTGGTGTCAGTGTCTGTCTTTGTTACTTGGTGTCAGTGTTTCTCTGTGTTACTGGGTGTCAGTGTGTATCTGTGTTCCTGGGTGTCACTGTATGTCTTTGTTACTTGGTGCAAGTGTGTGTCTGTGTTACTGGGTATCAGTGTCTGTCTTTGTTACTGGGTGTCTGTGTATGTCTGTGTTACTTGGTGTAAGTGTGTGTCTGTGTAACTTGGTATCAGTGTATGTCTTTTTAACTTGGTGTCAGTGTGTGTCTTTGTTACTGGGTGTCAGTGTATTCTTTGTTACTTGGTGTCAGTGTGTGTCTATGTTACTGAGTATCTGTGTCTGTCTTTGTTACTTGGTGTAAGTGTGTCTCTGTGTTCTTGGGTATCAGTGTATATCTTTGTTGCTTGGTGTCAGTGTATGTCTGTCTTACTTGATGTAAGTGTGTGTCTTTGTTACTGGGTATCAGTGTATGTCTTTGTGACCTGGTGTCAGTGTATGTCTTTGTTTCTGGGTGTCAGTGTGTGTCTTTGTGACTTGGTGTCAGCGTATGTCTTTGTGACTTGGTGTAAGTGTGTGTCTGTGTTACTGGGTATCAGTGTCTGTCTTTGTTACTGGGAGTCTGTGTATGTCTGTGTTACTTGGTGTAAGTTTGTGTCTGTGTTACTTGGTATCAGTGTATGTCTTTGTTACTTGGTGTGAGTGTTTGTCTGTGTTAATGGGTATCAGTGTATGTCTTTGTTACTTGGTTTCAGTGTATGTCAAAATACTTGGTGTAAGTGTATGTCTTTGTTACTTGGTGTAATTGTCTGTCTTTGTTACTTGGTGTCAGTGTATGTCTTTGTTACTTGGTGTAAGTGTACGCATTTGTTACTTGGTGTCAGTGTATATCTTTGTAAATTGGTGTCATTGTGTGTCTGTGTTACTGGCTATCAGTGCATGTCTTTGTGACTTGGTCTCAGTGTATGTCTTTGTTACTGTGTTTCAGTGGTTCTCTGTGTTACTGGTTGTCAGTGTGTGTTTGTTTGTGTTACTGGGTGTCAGTGTGTGTCTGTGACACTAGGTGTCAGTATTTAGTTTAGTTTAGAGATACAGCACTGAAACAGGCCCTTCGGCCCACCGATTGTTTGCCGACCATCAACCACCCATTTACTTGCTGTAAGTGTGTGTCTGTGTTACTGGGTATCAGTGTCTGTCTTTGTTACTGGGTGTCAGTGTGTGTCTTTGTGACTTGGTGTAAGTGTGTGTCTGTGTTACTGGGAATCAGTGTCTGTCTTTGTAACTTGGTGTAAGTGTGTGTCTGTGTTACTGGGTACAAGTGTATGTCTTTGTTACTTGGTGTCAGTGTATGTCTTTGTTACTTGTTGTAAGTGCATGTCTGTGTTACTTGGTGTAAGTGTATGTCTTAGTTACTTGGTGTCAGTGTATGTCTTTGTTACTTGGTGTAAGTGTATGTCTTTGTTACTTG
Organism: Heterodontus francisci; assembly: GCF_036365525.1. Taxonomy (NCBI): domain Eukaryota; kingdom Metazoa; phylum Chordata; class Chondrichthyes; order Heterodontiformes; family Heterodontidae; genus Heterodontus; species Heterodontus francisci. The sequence goes on along the minus strand of NW_027141655.1, from coordinate 3,570,184 downwards.
GTGTCAGTGTATGTCTTTGTTACTTGGTGTAAGTGTATGTCTTGGTTACTTGGTGTCAGTTTATGTCTTTGATACTTGGTGTAAGTGTGTGTCTGTGTTACAGGGTATCAGTGTCTGTCTTTGTAACTTGGTGTACGTGTGTGTCTGTGTTACTGGGTACAAGTGTATGTCTTTGTTACTTGGTGTCAGTGTATGTCTTTGTTACTTGTTGTAAGTGTGTGTCTTTCTTACTTGGTGTAAGTGCATGTCTTTGTTACTTGGTGTCAGTGTATGTCTGTGTTACCTGGTGTAAGTGTGTGTATTTGTTAGTTGGTGTCAGTGTATGTCTTTGTTTCTTGGTGTCAGTGTATGTCTGTGTTATTTGGTGTAAGTTTAGGTCTTTGTTACTTGGTGTCAGTGTTGTCTTTGTTACTGGGTATCAGTGTATGTCTTTGTTAGTTGGTGTCTGTGTATGTCTGTGATACTTGGTGTAAGTGTGTCAGTGTTACTGGGTATCAGTGTATGCCTTTGTTACTTGGTGTAAGTGTGTGTATGTGTTACTGGGTATCAGTGTATGTCTTTGTTACTTGGTGTCAGTGTATGTCTTTGTTACTAGGTGTAAGTGTATCTCTTTGTTACTTGGTGTCAGTGTATGTCTTTGTTACTTGGTGTAATTGTGTGTCTGTTTTACTGGGTACCAGTGTATGTCTTTGTTACTTGGTGTCAGTGTGTGTCTTTGATGCGTGGTGTCAGTGCGTGTCTTTGTTACTGGGTTTCAGTGTATGTCTTTGTTACTGGGTGTCAGTGTATCTCTTTGTTACTTTGTGTCAGTGTATGTCTGTGTTAGTTGGTGTAAGTGTTTGTCTGTGTTATTGTGTATCAGTGTATGTCTTTGTTACTTGGTGTACGTGTGTGTCTGTGTTACTATGTATCAGTGTCTGTCCTTGTTACTTGGTGTCAGTGCATGTCTTTGTTACTTGTTGTAAGTGTTTATCTTAGTTACTTTATGTAAGTGTATGTCTTTGTTACTTGTTGTAAGTGTGTGTCTTGTTACTGGGTATCAGTGTATGTCTTTGTTACTTGGTGTAAGTGTGAGTCTGTTTTACTGGGTATCAGTGTCTGTCTTTGTTACTTGGTGTCAGTGTATGTCTTTGTTACTAGGTGTCAGTGCGTGTCTGTGTTACTGGGTATCATTGTATGTCTTTGTTACTTGGTGTCAGTGTCTGTCTTTGTTACTTGGTGTCAGTGTTTCACTGTGTTACTGGGTGTCAGTGTGTATCTGTGTTCCTGGGTGTCACTGTATGTCTTTGTTACTTGGTGCAAGTGTGTGTCTGTGTTACTGGGTATCAGTGTCTGTCTTTGTTACTGGGTGTCTGTGTATGTCTGTGTTACTTGGTGTAAGTGTGTGTCTGTGTAACTTGGTATCAGTGTATGTCTTTGTAACTTGGTGTCAGTGTGTGTCTTTGTTACTGGGTGTCAGTGTATTCTTTGTTACTTGGTGTCAGTGTGTGTCTATGTTACTGAGTATCTGTGTCTGTCTTTGTTACTTGGTGTAAGTGTGTCTCTGTGTTCTTGGGTATCAGTGTATATCTTTGTTGCTTGGTGTCAGTGTATGTCTGTCTTACTTGATGTAAGTGTGTGTCTTTGTTACTGGGTATCAGTGTATGTCTTTGTGACCTGGTGTCAGTGTATGTCTTTGTTTCTGGGTGTCAGTGTGTGTCTTTGTGACTTGGTGTCAGCGTATGTCTTTGTGACTTGGTGTAAGTGTGTGTCTGTGTTACTGGGTATCAGTGTCTGTCTTTGTTACTGGGAGTCTGTGTATGTCTGTGTTACTTGGTGTAAGTTTGTGTCTGTGTTACTGGGTATCAGTGTATGTCTTTGTTACTTGGTGTGAGTGTTTGTCTGTGTTAATGGGTATCAGTGTATGTCTTTGTTACTTGGTTTCAGTGTATGTCAAAATACTTGGTGTAAGTGTATGTCTTTGTTACTTGGTGTAATTGTCTGTCTTTGTTACTTGGTGTCAGTGTATGTCTTTGTTACTTGGTGTAAGTGTACGCATTTGTTACTTGGTGTCAGTGTATATCTTTGTAAATTGGTGTCATTGTGTGTCTGTGTTACTGGCTATCAGTGCATGTCTTTGTGACTTGGTCTCAGTGTATGTCTTTGTTACTGTGTTTCAGTGGTTCTCTGTGTTACTGGTTGTCAGTGTGTGTTTGTTTGTGTTACTGGGTGTCAGTGTGTGTCTGTGACACTAGGTGTCAGTATTTAGTTTAGTTTAGAGATACAGCACTGAAACAGGCCCTTCGGCCCACCGATTGTTTGCCGACCATCAACCACCCATTTACTTGCTGTAAGTGTGTGTCTGTGTTACTGGGTATCAGTGTCTGTCTTTGTTACTGGGTGTCAGTGTGTGTCTTTGTGACTTGGTGTAAGTGTGTGTCTGTGTTACTGGGAATCAGTGTCTGTCTTTGTAACTTGGTGTAAGTGTGTGTCTGTGTTACTGGGTACAAGTGTATGTCTTTTTTACTTGGTGTCAGTGTATGTCTTTGTTACTTGTTGTAAGTGCATGTCTGTGTTACTTGGTGTAAGTGTATGTCTTAGTTACTTGGTGTCAGTGTATGTCTTTGTTACTTGGTGTAAGTGTATGTCTTTGTTACTTGGTGTCAGTGTATGTCTTTGTTACTTGGTGTAAGTGTATGTCTTGGTTACTTGGTGTCAGTTTATGTCTTTGATACTTGGTGTAAGTGTGTGTCTGTGTTACAGGGTATCAGTGTCTGTGTTTTTTTACTTGGTGTAAGAGTGCGTCTGTGTTGCTGGGTATCAGTGTATGTCTTTGTTACTTGGTGTCAGTGTAGGTCTGTGTTACTTGGTGTAAGTGTGTGTCTTTCTTACTTGGTGTAAGTGCATGTCTTTGTTACTTGGTGTCAGTGTATGTCTGTGTTACCTGGTGTAAGTGTGTGTATTTGTTAGTTGGTGTCAGTGTATGTCTTTGTTTCTTGGTGTCATTGTATGTCTGTGTTATTGGTGTACGTTTAGGTCTTTGTTACTTGGTGTCAGTGTTGTCTTTGTTACTGGGTATCAGTGTATGTCTTTGTTAGTTGGTGTCTGTGTATGTCTGTGATACTTGGTGTAAGTGTGTCAGTGTTACTGGGTATCAGTGTATGCCTTTGTTACTTGGTGTAAGTGTGTGTATGTGTTACTGGGTATCAGTGTATGTCTTTGTTACTTGGTGTCAGTGTATGTCTTTGTTACTAGGTGTAAGTGTATCTCTTTGTTACTTGGTGTCAGTCTATGTCTTTGTTACTTGGTGTAATTGTGTGTCTGTTTTACTGGGTACCAGTGTATGTCTTTGTTACTTGGTGTCAGTGTGTGTCTTTGATGCGTGGTGTCAGTGCGTGTCTTTGTTACTGGGTTTCAGTGTATGTCTTTGTTACTGGGTGTCAGTGTATCTCTTTGTTACTTTGTGTCAGTGTATGTCTGTGTTAGTTGGTGTATGTGTTTGTCTGTGTTATTGGGTATCAGTGTATGTCTTTGTTACTTGGTGTACGTGTGTGTCTGTGTTACTATGTATCAGTGTATGTCCTTGTTACTTGGTGTCAGTGCATGTCTTTGTTACTTGTTGTAAGTGTTTATCTTAGTTACTTTGTGTCAGTGTATGTCTTTGTTACTTGGTGTAAGTGTGTGTCTTGTTACTGGGTATCAGTGTATGTCTTTGTTACTTGGTGTAAGTGTGAGTCTGTTTTACTGGGTATCAGTGTCTGTCTTTGTTACTTGGTGTCAGTGTATGTCTTTGTTACTAGGTGTCAGTGCGTGTCTGTGTTACTGGGTATCATTGTATGTCTTTGTTACTTGGTGTCAGTGTCTGTCTTTGTTACTTGGTGTCAGTGTTTCTCTGTGTTACTGGGTGTCAGTGTGTATCTGTGTTCCTGGGTGTCACTGTATGTCTTTGTTACTTGGTGCAAGTGTGTGTCTGTGTTACTGGGTATCAGTGTCTGTCTTTGTTACTGGGTGTCTGTGTATGTCTGTGTTACTTGGTGTAAGTGTGTGTCTGTGTAACTTGGTATCAGTGTATGTCTTTGTAACTTGGTGTCAGTATGTGTCTTTGTTACTGGGTGTCAGTGTATTCTTTGTTACTTGGTGTCAGTGTGTGTCTATGTTACTGAGTATCTGTGTCTGTCTTTGTTAATTGGTGTAAGTGTGTCTCTGTGTTCTTGGGTATCAGTGTATATCTTTGTTGCTTGGTGTCAGTGTATGTCTGTCTTACTTGATGTAAGTGTGTGTCTTTGTTACTGGGTATCAGTGTATGTCTTTGTGACCTGGTGTCAGTGTATGTCTTTGTTTCTGGGTGTCAGTGTGTGTCTTTGTGACTTGGTGTCAGCGTATGTCTTTGTGACTTGGTGTAAGTGTGTGTCTGTGTTATTGGGTATCAGTGTATGTCTTTGTTACTTGGTGTCAGTGTATGTCAAAATACTTGGTGTAAGTGTGTGACTTTGTTACTTGGTGTAATTGTCTGTCTTTGTTACCTGGTGTCAGTGTATGCCTGTGTTACTTGGTGTAAGTGCGTGTCTTTGTTACTTGGAGTAAGTGTATGTCTTTGTTACTTGGTGTCAGTGTATGTCTTTGTTACTTGGTGTCAGTGTATGTCTGTGTTACTTGGTGTAAGTGTGTGCCTGTGTTACTGGGTATCAGTGTATGTCTATGTTACTTGGTGTAATTGTGTGTCTGTGTTACTGGGTGTCAGTGTGTATCTGTGCTACTTGGTGTAAGTGTGTGTCTTTGTTACTTGGTGTCCGTATGTGTCTGTGTTACTGGGTGTCAGTGTATGTCTTTGATACTGGGTGTCAGTGTATGTCTTTGTTAATTGGTGTAAGTGTGTGACTGTGTTACTGGGTATAAGGGTCTGTCTTTGTTACTTGGTGTAAGTGTGTGTCTTTGTTACTGTGTATCAGTGTATGTCTGTGTTACTTGGTGTAAGTGTGTGTCTGTGTTACTGGGTATCTGTGTATGTCTTTGTTACTTGGTGTCAGTGCATGTCTGTGGTACTTTGTGTAAGTGTATGTCTTTGTTACATGGTGTCAGTGTATGTCTTTGTTACTTGGTGTAAGTGTGTGTCTGTGTTACTGGGTGTCAGTGTGTGTCTGTGTTACTTGGTGTAAGTTTGTGTCTTTGTTACTTGGTGTCCGTGTGTGTCTATGTTACTGGGTGTCAGTGTATGTCTTTGTTCCTGGGTGTCAGTGTATTCTTTGTTACTTGGTGCAAGTGTGTTTCTGTGTTACTGAGTATCAGTGTCTGTCTTTGTTACTTGGTGTAAGTGTTTGTCTGTGTTACTGGGTATCAGTGTATATCCTTGTTACTTGGTGTCAGTGTATGTCTGTCTTACTTGGTGTAAGTGTGTGTCTGTGTTACTCGGTATCATTGTATGTCTTTGTGACTTGGTGTCAGTGTATGTCTTTGTTCCTGGGAGTCAGTTTGTGTCTTTGTGACTGGGTATCAGTGTATGTCTTTGTTACTTGGTGTAAGTGTGTGTCTGTGTTACTGGGTATCAGTGTATGTCTTTGTAACTTGGTGTGAGTGTATGTCTAAATACTTGGTGTAAGTGTATGTCATTGTTACTTGGTGAAATTGTCTGTCTGTGTTACTTGGTGTCTGTGTATGTCTGTGTTACTTGGTGTAAGTGTGTGTCTTTGTTACTTGGTGTAAGTGTATGTCTTTGTTACTTGGTGTCAGTGTATGTCTTTGTTACTTGGTGTCAGTGTATGTCTGTGTTTCTTGGTGTAAGTGTGTGCCTGTGTTACTGGGTATCAGTGTATGTCTTTGTTACTTGGTGTCAGTGTATGTTTGTGTTACTTGGTGTCCGTGAGTGTCTGTGTTACTGGGTGTCCGTGTATGTCTTTGTTACTGGGTGTTAGTGTATGTCTTTGTTAATTGGTGTAAGTGTGTGTCTGTGTTACTGGGTATCAGTGTCTGTCTTTGTTATTTGGTGTAAGTGTGTGTCTGTGTTACTGGGTATCAGTGTATGTCTTTGTTACTTGGTGTCAGTGTATGTCTTTGTTACTTGGTGTCAGTGTATGTCTTTGTTACTTAGTGTAAGTGTGTGTCTGTGTTACTGGGTGTCAGTGTGTGTCTGTGTTACTTGGTGTCCGTGTGTGTCTGTGATTTTGGGTGTCAGTGTATGTCTTTGTTACCTGGTGTCAGTGTATGTCTTTGTTACATGGTGTAAGTGTGTGTCTGTGTTACTGGGTATCAATGTATGTCTTTGTGACTTGGTGTCATTGTATGTCTTTGTTACTTGGTGTAAGTGTATGTCTTTGTTATTGGTGTCAGTGTATATCTTTGTTACTTGGTGTAAGTGTGTGTCTGTGTTACTGGGTGTAAGTGTGTGTCTGTGTTACTGGGTATCAGTGTATGTCTTTGTTACTTGGTGTCAGTTTATGTCAAAATACTTGGTGTAAGTGTATGTCTTTGTTACTTGGTGTAATTGTCTGTCTTTGTTACTTGGTGTCAGTGTATGTCTGTGTTACTTGGTGTAAGTGTGTGTCTTTGTTACTTGGTGTCAGTGTATGTCTTTGTTACTTGATGTCAGTGTGTGTCTGTGTTACTGGGTATCAGTGTATGTCTTTGTGACTTGGTTTCAATGTATGTCTTTGTTACTTGGTGTCAGTGTATGTCTTTGTTACTGGGTATCAGTGGTTCGCTGTGTTACTGGGTGTCAGTGTGTGTTTGTTTGTGTTACTGGCTGTCAGTGTGTGTCTGTGACACTAGGTGTCAGTATTTAGTTTAGTTTAGAGATACAGCACTTAAACAGGCCCTTCGGCCCACCGAGTCTGTGCCGACCATCAACCAAACATTTATACTAATCCTACACTATTCCCGTATTTCTATCACATCCCCACCGGTCCCTATACATTTCCCTACCACCTACCTATACTAGGGGCAATTTATGATGGCCAATTAACCTATCAACCTGCAAGTCTTTGGCATGTGGGAGGAAACCGGAGCACACGGAGGAAACTCACGCAGAAACAGGGAGAACTTGCAAACTCCGCACAGGCAGTGCCCAGATTCGAACCCGGGTCCCTGGAGCTGTGAGGCTGCGGTGCGAACCACTGCGCCAATGTGCCCCCACGCCCACGCCCCCAGTGTGTGCCTGTGTTACTGGTTATCAGTGTATGTCTTTGTTACTTGTTGTCAGTGTATGTCTTTGTTACTTGGTGTAAGTGTATGTCTTTGTTACTTGGTGTAAGTGTATGTCTTTGTTACTTGGTGTCAGTGTATGTCGTTGTTACTTGGAGTCAGTGTGTGTCTGTGTTACTGGGTATCAGTGTATGTCTTTGTTACTTGGTGTAAGTGTATGTCTTTGTTACTTGGTGTCAGTGTATGTCGTTGTTACTTGGGGTAAGTTAGTGTCTGTGTTACTGGTTATCAGTGTATGTCTTTGTGACTCGGTGTCAGTATATGTCTTTGTTACTGGGTGTCAGTGTATGTCTTTGTTACTTGGTGACAGTGTGTGCCTGTGTGTCAGTGTATGTCTTTGTTACTGTGTATCAGTGTTACTCTCTGTTACTCGGTGTCTGTGTGTGTTTATTTGCGTTACTGGGTGTCAGTATTTAGTTTAGTGATACAGCACTGAAACAGGCCCTTCGGCCAACCGAGTCTGTGCCGACCATCAACCACCCGTTTATACTAATCCTACACTGATCAATTATTCCTATCACATCCCCACCTGTCCCTATATATTTCCCAACCACCTACCTGTACTCGGGTCAATTATTAATGGCCAATTAACCTATCAACCTGCAAGTCTTTGGCATGTGGGAGGAAGCCGGAGCACCCGGAGGAAACACACGCAGACACAGGGAGAACTTGCAAACTCCGCACAGGCAGTACCCAGAATCGAGCCCGGGTTCCTGGAGCTGTGAGGCTGCTAACCACTGTGCCAATGTGCCGCCCGGTGTGTGTCTGTGTTGCTGGGTATCAGTGTATGTCTTTGTTACTTGGTGTAAGTGTGTGTCTGTGTTACAGGGTAACAGTGCATGTCTTTGTTACTTGGTGTAAGTGTATGTCTGTGTTACTTGGTGTAAGTGTGTGTCTTTGTTACTTGGTGTAATTGCATGCCTTTGTTCCTTGGTGTGAGTGTGTTTCTGTGTTACTGGGTATCAGTGTATGTCTTTGTTACTTGGTGTCAGTGTATGTCTTTGTTAATTGGTGTAAGTGTATGTCTTTGTTTCTTGGTGTCAGTGTATGTCTTTGTTACTTGGTGTAACTGTGTGTCTGTGTTACTGGGTGTCAGTGTGTGTCTGTGTTACTTGGTGTCCGTGTGTGTCTGTGTTACTGGGTGTCAGTGTGATTGTCTTTGTTACCTGGTGTCAGTGTATGTCTTTGTTACATGGTGTAAGTGCGTTTCTGTGTTACTGGGTATCAGTGTCTATCTTTGTTACTTGGTGTAAGTGTGTGTCTGTGTTACTGGGTATCAGTGTATGTCTTTGTTACTTGGTGTCTGTGTATGTCTTTGTTACTGGGTGTCAGTGTTTGTCTTTGTGACTTGGTGTCAGTGTGTGTCTTTGTTACTTCGTGTAAGCGTATGTCTGTGTTGCATGGTGTAAGTGTCTGTCTGTGTTACTGGGTATCAGTGTATTTCTTTGTTACTTGGTGTCAGTGTATGTCAAAATACTTGGTGTAAGTGTATGTCTTTGTTACTTGCTGTACTTGTCTGTCTTTGTTACCTGGTGTCAGTGTATGTCTGTGTTACTTGGTGTAAGTGTGTGTCTTTGCTCCTTAGTGTAAGCGTATGTCTTTGTTACATGGTGTAAGTGTGTGTCTGTGTTACTGGGTATCAGTGTATGTCTTTGTTACTTGGTGTAAGTGTGTGTCTGTGTTACTGGGTATCAGTGTATGTCTTTGTTACTGGGTGTCAGTGTGTCTCTTTGTTACTTGGTGTAAGTGTATGTCTTTGTTACTTGGTGTCAGTGTATGTCTGTGTTACTTGGTATAAGTGTGTTTCTGTGTTACTGGGTATCAGTGTATGTCTTTGTTACTTGGTGTCAGTGTATGTCTTTGTTACTTGGTGTAAGTGTATGTCTTTGTTACTTGGTGTCAGTGTATGTCTGTGTTACTTGGTGTAAGTGTGTTTCTGTGTTACTGGGTATCAGTGTATGTCTTTGTTACTTGGTGTCAGTGTATGTCTTTGTTACTTGGTGTAAGTGTATGTCTTTGTTACTTGGTATCAGTGTATGTCTTTGTTACTTGGTGTAAGTGTGTGTCTGTGTTACTGGGTATCAGTGTATGTCTTTGTTACTGGGTGTCAGTGTATGTCTTTGTTACTTGGTGTAAGTGTATGTCTTTGTTACTTGGTGTCAGTGTATGTCTGTGTTACTTGGTGTAAGTGTGTTTCTGTGTTACTCGGTGTCAGTATATGTCTTTGTTACTGGGTGTCAGTGTATGTCTTTGTTACTTGGTGACAGTGTGTGCCTGTGTGTCAGTGTATGTCTTTGTTACTGTGTATCAGTGTTACTCTATGTTACTCGGCGTCTGTGTGTGTTTATTTGTGTTACTGGGTGTCAGTATTTAGTTTAGTGATACAGCACTGAAACAGGCCCTTCGGCCAACCGAGTCTGTGCCGACCATCAACCGCCCATTTATACTTTCTTTTTTCTTTTTGGGCCTCCTTATCTCGAGAGACAATGGATACGCGCCTGGAGGTGGTCAGTGGTTTGTGAAGCAGCGGCTGGAGTGGCTATAAAGGCCAATTCTGGAGTGACAGGCTCTTCCACAGGTGCTGCAGAGAAATTTGTTTGTTGGGGCTGTTGCACAGTTGGCTCTCCCCTTGCGCCTCTGTCTTTTTTCCTGCCAACTACTAAGTCTCTTCGAATCGCCACAATTTAGCCCTGTCTTTATGGCTGCCCGCCAGCTCTGGCGAATGCTGGCAACTGACTCCCACGACTTGTGATCAATGTCACACGATTTCATGTCGCGTTTGCAGACGTCTTTATAACGGAGACATGGACGGCCGGTGGGTCTGATACCAGTGGGGAGCTCACTGTACAATGTGTCTTTGGGGATCCTGCCATCTTCCATGCGGCTCACATGGCCAAGCCATCTCAAGCGCCGCTGACTCAGTAGTGTGTATAAGCTGGGGATGTTGGCCGCTTCAAGGACTTCTGTGTTGGAGATATAGTCCTGCCACCTGATGTGGGCCCACTTGGTCTCAGCATCCCCTGTGGGAGTGTTTTGAAGGGCTGTTACAAGTGAATTTAGAAATTTTTGTAACAGCTGTGGGTGAGAAATTCTGCTCGTGTTGATGCGCGGGTGGCCCTTCTGCTTGGAATGATGCAACTTCTTTGGTCTGAATCTAACCTTGCTGCACACCAGGGAGTGGTCGGTGTCGCAGTCCGCACTGTGGAAGCTGCGTGTGATTTGAACACTGTTTAAGGTGGCTCGCCTTGTGACAATGAGGTCGAGCTGGTGCCAACGACGTGATCTTGGGTGCCTCCATGAAACCTGGTGACAGGGTTTAGTGTGAAAGAACGAGTTGGTGATGCAGAGGTTATGATAGGTACACAACTCAAGCAGTCTCTGCCCGTTCTCATTCATCCTTCCAACGCCATAGCGCCCAAGGCAGGAGGGCCATGAGTCATGGTCGGCCCCAACCCTGGCATTAAAGTCCCCCAGCAGGAATAGGTGTTCGGTGTTGGGGATGCTGCTAATGATGTTATGGAGTTGTTCATAGAACTGGTCTTTAGCTTCAGGTGCGGAACAGAGTGTTGGAGCATAGATGCTGAGTAGGTGTACTGGACCAGAGGTGGTGAGCAGTCGGATGGACAGTATGCGTTCCGAGCCATTTGAGGGAGGCTCTATCATGCTGAGCAAGGAGTTTCTGATGGCGAAGCCCACTCCATGCTGTCTTGGTTCTTCAGGATCCCTGCCCTGCCAGAAGAAGGTGTAGTCTTGCTCTGCTAGAGAGCCATTTATACTAATCCTACACTAATCCCGTATTCCTATCACATCCCCACCTGTCCCTATATATTTCCCAACCACCTACCTATACTCGGGTCAATTTATAATGGCCAATTAACCTATCAACCTGCAAGTCTTTGGCATGTGGGAGGAAACCGGAGCACCCGGAGGAAACTCACGCAGACACAGGGAGAACTTGCAAACTCAGCACAGGCAGTACCCAGAATCGAGCCCGGGTTCCTGGAGCTGTGAGGCTGCTGACCACTGTGCCAATGTGCCGCCCGGTGTGTGTCTGTGTTACTGGGTATCAGTGTATGTCTTTGTTACTTGGTGTCAGTGTATGTCTGTGTTACTTGGTGTAAGTGTGTGTCTTTGTTACTTGGTGTGAGTGTGTTTCTGTGTTACTGGGTATCAGTGTATGTCTTTGTTACTTGGTGTCAGTGTATGTCTGTGTTACTTGGTGTAAGTGTGTGTCTTTGTTACTTGGTGTGAGTGTGTTTCTGTGTTACTGGGTATCAGTGTATGTCTTTGTTACTTGGTGTAAGTGTGTGTCTGTGTTACTGGGTAACAGTGTATGTCTTTGTTACTTGGTGTCAGTGTATGTCTGTGTTACTTGGTGTAAGTGTGTGTCTTTGTTACTTGGTGTGAGTGTGTTTCTGTGTTACTGGGTATCAGTGTATGTCTTTGTTACTTGGTGTAAGTGTATGTCTTTGTTTCTTGGTATCAGTGTCTATCTTTGTTACTTGGTGTAAGTGTGTGTCTGTGTTACTTGTTGTAACTGTGTGACTGTGTTACTGGGTATCAGTGTATGTCTTTGTGACTTGGTGTCTGTGTATGTCTTTGTTACTGGGTGTCAGTGTGTGTCTTTGTGACTTGGTGTCAGTGTGTGTCTTTGTTACTTAGTGTAAGCGTATGTCTGTGTTACATGGTGTAAGTGTGTGTCTGTGTTACTGGGTATCAGGGTATGTCTTTGTTACTTGGTGTCAGTGTATGTCTGTGTTACTTGTTGTAACTGCGTGACTGTGTTACTGGGTATCAGTGTATGTCTTTGTGACTTGGTGTCAGTGTATGTCTTTGTTACTGGGTGTCAGTGTGTGTCTTTGTTACTTAGTGTAAGCGTATGTCTGTGTTCCATGGTGTAAGTGTATGTCTGTGTTACTGGGTATCAGTGTATGTCTTTGTTACTTGGTGTCAGTGTATGTCAAAATACTTGGTGTAAGTGTATGTCTTTGTTACTTGCTGTAATTGTCTGTCTTTGTTAACTGGTGTCAGTGTGTGTCTTTGTGACTTGGTGTAAGTGTGTGTCTTTGCTCCTTAGTGTAAGCGTATGTCTTTGTTACATGGTGTACGTGTGTGTCTGTGTTACTGGGTATCAGGGTATGTCTTTGTTACTTGGTGTAAGTGTGTGTCTGTGTTACTGGGTATCAGTGTATGTCTTTGTTACTGGGTGTCAGTGTATGTCTTTGTTACTTGGTGAAAGTGTATGTCTTTGTTACTTGGTGTCAGTGTATGTCTGTGTTACATGGTGTAAGTGTGTTTCTGTGTTACTGGGTATCAGTGTATGTGTTTGGTACTTGGTGTAAGTGTGTTTCTGTGTTACTGGGTTTCAGTGTATGTCTTTGTTACTTGGTGTCAGTGTATGTCTTTGTTACTTGGTGTCAGTGTATGTCTTTGTTTCTTGGTGTCAGTGTATGTCTTTGTTACTTGGTGTAAGTGTGTGTCTGTGTTACTGGGTGTCAGTGTGTGTCTGTGTTACTTGGTGTCCGTGTGTGTCTGTGTTACAGGGTGTCAGTGTGAATGTCTTTGTTACCTGGTGTCAGTGTATGTCTTTGTTACATGGTGCAAGTGCGTTTCTGTGTTACTGGGTTTCAGTGTCTGTCTTTGTTACTTGGTGTCATTGTATGTCTTTGTTACTGGGTGTCAGTGTGTGTCTTTGTGACTTGGTATCAGTGTGTGTCTTTGTTACTTAGTGTAAGCGTATGTCTGTGTTACATGGTGTAAGTGTGTGTCTGTGTTACTGGGTATCAGTGTATGTCTTTGTTACTTGGTGTAAGTGTGTGTCTGTGTTACTGGGTATCAGTGTATGTCTTTGTTACTTGGTGTCAGTGTATGTCTGTGTTACATGGTGTAAGTGTGTGTCTGTGTTACTGGGTATCAGTGAATGTCTTTGTTACTTGGTGTACGTGTGTGTCTGTGTTACTGGGTATCAGTGTATGTCTTTGTTACTTGGTGTCAGTGTATGTCTTTGTTGCTTGGTGTAAGTGTATGTCTTTGTTACTTGGTGTCAGTGTATGTCTTTGTTACTTGGTGTAAGTGTGTGTCTGTGTTACTGGGTGTCAGTGTGTGTCTGTGTTACTTGGTGTCCGTGTGTGTCTGTGTTACTGGGTGTCAGTGTATGTCTTTGTTAGATGGTGTAATTGCGTTTCTGTGTTACTGGGTATCAGTGTCTATCTTTGTTACTTGGTGTCAGTGTGTGTCTTTGTTACTTGGTGCAAGCGTATGTCATTGTTACTTGGTGTAAGTGTATGTCTTTGTGACTTGCTGTCAGTGTATGTCTTTGTTACTGGGTGTCAGTGTGTGTCTTTGTGACTTGGTGTCAGTGTATGTCTTTGTTACTTGGTGTCAGTGTATGTCAAAATACTTGGTGTAATTGTATGTCTTTGTTACTTGGTGTAATTGTCTGTCTTTGTTACCTGGTGTCAGTGTATGTCTTTGTGACTTGGTGTCAGTGTATGTCTTTGTTACTGGGTGTCAGTGTGTGTCTTTGTGACTTGGTGTCAGGGTATGTCTTTGTTACTTGGTGTAAGTGTGTGTCTGTGTTACTGGGTGTCAGTGTATGTCTTTGTTACTGGGTGTCAGTGTGTGTCTTTGTGACATCGTGTCAGTGTATGTCTTTGTTACTTGGTGTAAGTGTGTGTCTGTGTTACTGGGTATCAGTGTATGTCTGTGCTACTTGATGTAAGTGTATGTCAAAATACTTGGTGGAAGTGTATGTCTTTGTTACTTGGTTTAATTGTCTGTCTTTGTTACCTGGTGTCAGCGTATGTCTGTGTTACTTGGTGTAAGTGTGTGTCTTATTTACTTGGTGCAAGCGTATGTCTGTGTTACATGGTGTAAATGTGTGTCTGTGTTACTGGGAATCAGTGTATGTCTTTGTTACTTGGTGTAAGTGTGTGTCTGTGTTACTGGGTATCAGTGTATGTCTTTGTTACTTGGTGTCAGTGTATGTCTTTGTTACTTGGTGTAAGTGTATGTCTTTGTTACTTGGTGTCAGTGTATGTCTTTGTTACTTGGTGTCAGTGTATGTCTGTGTTACATGGTGTAAGTGTGTGTCTGTGCTACTGGGTATCAGTGTATGTCTTTGTTACTTGGTGTAAGTGTGTGTCTGTGTTACTGGATATCAGTGTATGTCTTTGTTACTTGGTGTCAGTGTATGTCTTTGTTACTTGGTGTAAGTGTATGTCTTTGTTACTTGGTGTCAGTGTATGTCTTTGTTACTTGGTGTAAGTGTGTGTCTGTGTTACTGGGTGTCAGTGTGTGTCTGTGTTACTTGCTGTCTGTGTGTGTCTGTGTGACTGGGTGTCAGTGAATGTCTTTGTTACCTGGTGTCAGTGTATGTCTTTGTAACATGGTGTAAGTGCGTGTCTGTGTTACTGGGTATCAGTGTCTGTCTTTGTTACTTGGTGTAAGTGTGTGTCTGTGTTACTGGGGATCAGTGTATGTCTTTGTTACTTGGTGCCATTGTATGTCTGTGTTACATGGTGTAAATGTGTGTCTGTGTTACTGGGAATCAGTGTATGTCATTGTTACTTGGTGTAAGTGTATGTCTTTGTTACTGGGTGTCAGTGTGTGTCTTTGTGACTTTGTGTCAGTGTATGTCTTTGTTACTTGGTGTAAGTGTTTGTCTGTGTTACTGGGTATCAGTGTATGTCTTTGTTACTTGGTGTCAGTGTATGTCAAAATACTTGGTGTAAGTGTATGTCTTTGTTACGTGGTTTAATTGTCTGTCTTTGTTACCTGGTGTCATTGTATGTCTGTGTTACTTGGTGTAAGTGTGTGTCTTTGTTACTTGGTGGAAGCGTATGTCTGTGTTACATGGTGTAAGTGTGTGTCTGTGTTACTGGGTATCAGTGTATGTCTTTGTTACTTGGTGTAAGAGTGTGTCTGTGTTACTGGGTATCAGCGTATGTCTTTGTTACAGGGTGTCAGTGTATGTCTTTGTAACATGGTGTAAGTGCGTGTCTGTGTTACTGGGTATCAGTGTCTGTCTTTGTTACTTGGTGTAAGTGTGTGTCTGTGTTACTGGGGATCAGTGTATGTCTTTGTTACTTGGTGCCATTGTATGTCTGTGTTACATGGTGTAAATGTGTGTCTGTGTTACTGGGAATCAGTGTATGTCATTGTTACTTGGTGTAAGTGTATGTCTTTGTTACTGGGTGTCAGTGTGTGTCTTTGTGACTTTGTGTCAGTGTATGTCTTTGTTACTTGGTGTAAGTGTTTGTCTGTGTTACTGGGTATCAGTGTATGTCTTTGTTACTTGGTGTCAGTGTATGTCAAAATACTTGGTGTAAGTGTATGTCTTTGTTACGTGGTTTAATTGTCTGTCTTTGTTACCTGGTGTCATTGTATGTCTGTGTTACTTGGTGTAAGTGTGTGTCTTTGTTACTTGATGGAAGCGTATGTCTGTGTTACATGGTGTAAGTGTGTGTCTGTGTTACTGGGTATCAGTGTATGTCTGTGTTACATGGTGTAAGTGTGTGTCTGTGTTACTGGGTATCAGTGAATGTCTTTGTTACTTGGTGTACGTGTGTGTCTGTGTTACTGGGTATCAGTGTATGTCTTTGTTACTTGGTGTCAGTGTATGTCTTTGTTGCTTGGTGTAAGTGTATGTCTTTGTTACTTGGTGTCAGTGTATGTCTTTGTTACTTGGTGTAAGTGTGTGTCTGTGTTACTGGGTGTCAGTGTGTGTCTGTGTTACTTGGTGTCCGTGTGTGTCTGTGTTACTGGGTGTCAGTGTATGTCTTTGTTAGATGGTGTAAGTGCGTTTCTGTGTTACTGGGTATCAGTGTCTATCTTTGTTACTTGGTGTCAGTGTGTGTCTTTGTTACTTGGTGCAAGCGTATGTCATTGTTACTTGGTGTAAGTGTATGTCTTTGTGACTTGCTGTCAGTGTATGTCTTTGTTACTGGGTGTCAGTGTGTGTCTTTGTGACTTGGTGTCAGTGTATGTCTTTGTTACTTGGTGTCAGTGTATGTCAAAATACTTGGTGTAATTGTATGTCTTTGTTACTTGGTGTAATTGTCTGTCTTTGTTACCTGGTGTCAGTGTATGTCTTTGTGACTTGGTGTCAGTGTATGTCTTTGTTACTGGGTGTCAGTGTGTGTCTTTGTGACTTGGTGTCAGGGTATGTCTTTGTTACTTGGTGTAAGTGTGTGTCTGTGTTACTGGGTGTCAGTGTATGTCTTTGTTACTGGGTGTCAGTGTGTGTCTTTGTGACATCGTGTCAGTGTATGTCTTTGTTACTTGGTGTAAGTGTGTGTCTGTGTTACTGGGTATCAGTGTATGTCTGTGCTACTTGGTGTAAGTGTATGTCAAAATACTTGGTGGAAGTGTATGTCTTTGTTACTTGGTTTAATTGTCTGTCTTTGTTACCTGGTGTCAGCGTATGTCTGTGTTACTTGGTGTAAGTGTGTGTCTTATTTACTTGGTGCAAGCGTATGTCTGTGTTACATGGTGTAAATGTGTGTCTGTGTTACTGGGAATCAGTGTATGTCTTTGTTACTTGGTGTAAGTGTGTGTCTGTGTTACTGGGTATCAGTGTATGTCTTTGTTACTTGGTGTCAGTGTATGTCTTTGTTACTTGGTGTAAGTGTATGTCTTTGTTACTTGGTGTCAGTGTATGTCTTTGTTACTTGGTGTCAGTGTATGTCTGTGTTACATGGTGTAAGTGTGTGTCTGTGCTACTGGGTATCAGTGTATGTCTTTGTTACTTGGTGTAAGTGTGTGTCTGTGTTACTGGATATCAGTGTATGTCTTTGTTACTTGGTGTCAGTGTATGTCTTTGTTACTTGGTGTAAGTGTATGTCTTTGTTACTTGGTGTCAGTGTATGTCTTTGTTACTTGGTGTAAGTGTGTGTCTGTGTTACTGGGTGTCAGTGTGTGTCTGTGTTACTTGCTGTCTGTGTGTGTCTGTGTTACTGGGTGTCAGTGAATGTCTTTGTTACCTGGTGTCAGTGTATGTCTTTGTAACATGGTGTAAGTGCGTGTCTGTGTTACTGGGTATCAGTGTCTGTCTTTGTTACTTGGTGTAAGTGTGTGTCTGTGTTACTGGGGATCAGTGTATGTCTTTGTTACTTGGTGCCATTGTATGTCTGTGTTACATGGTGTAAATGTGTGTCTGTGTTACTGGGAATCAGTGTATGTCATTGTTACTTGGTGTAAGTGTATGTCTTTGTTACTGGGTGTCAGTGTGTGTCTTTGTGACTTTGTGTCAGTGTATGTCTTTGTTACTTGGTGTAAGTGTTTGTCTGTGTTACTGGGTATCAGTGTATGTCTTTGTTACTTGGTGTCAGTGTATGTCAAAATACTTGGTGTAAGTGTATGTCTTTGTTACGTGGTTTAATTGTCTGTCTTTGTTACCTGGTGTCATTGTATGTCTGTGTTACTTGGTGTAAGTGTGTGTCTTTGTTACTTGGTGGAAGCGTATGTCTGTGTTACATGGTGTAAGTGTGTGTCTGTGTTACTGGGTATCAGTGTATGTCTTTGTTACTTGGTGTAAGAGTGTGTCTGTGTTACTGGGTATCAGCGTATGTCTTTGTTACAGGGTGTCAGTGTATGTCTTTGTTACTTGGTGTCAGTGTATGTCTGTGTGACATGGTGTAAGTGTGTGTCTGTGTTACTGGGTATCTGTGTATGTATTTGTTACTTGGTTTAAGTGTGTGTCTGTGTTACTGGGTATCAGTGTATGTCTTTGTTACTTGGTGTCAGTGTATGTCTTTGTTACTTGGTGTAAGTGTATGTCTTTGTTACTTGGTGTCAGTGTATGTCTTTGTGACTTGGTGTCAGTGTGTGTCTGTGTTACTGGGTATCAGTGTATGTCTTTGTTACTTGGTGTCAGTGTATGTCAAAATACTTGGTGTAAGTGTATGTCTTTGTTACTTGCTGTAATTGTCTGTCTTTGTTACCTGGTGTCAGTGCATGTCTGTGTTACATGGTGTAAGTGTGTGTCTGTGTTACTGGGTATCTGTGTATGTATTTGTTACTTGGTGTAAGTGTGTGTCTGTGTTACTGGGTATCAGTGTATGTCTTTGTTACTTTGTGTAAGTGTATGTCTTTGTTACTTGGAGTCAGTGTATGTCTTTGTTACTTGTTGTCAGTGTATGTCTGTGTTACTGGGTGTCAGTGTGTGTCTGTGTTACTTGGTGTCCGTGTGTGTCTGTGTTACTGGGTTTCAGTGTATGTCTTTGTTACTGGGTGTAAGTGTGTGTCTGTGTTACTGGGTATCAGTGTATGTCTTTGTTACTTGGTGTCAGTGTATGTCAAAATACTTGGTGTAAGTGTATGTCTTTGTTACTTGGTGTAATTGTCTGTCTTTGTTACTTGGTGTCAGTGTATGGCTGTGTTACTTGGTGTAAGTGTGTGTCTTTGTTACTTGGTGTAAGTGTATGCCTTTGTTACTTGGAGTCAGTGTATGTCTTTGTTACCTGGCGTCAGTGTATGTCTGTGTTACATGGTGTAAGTGTGTGTCTGTGTTACTGGGTATCAGCGTCTGTCTTTGTTACTTGGTGTAATTGTGTGTCTGTTTTACTGGGTGTCAGTGTATGTCTTTGTTACTTGGTGTCAGTGTATGTCTTTGTTACTTGGTGTAAGTGTATGTCTTTGTTACTTGGTGTCAGTGTATGTCTTTGTTACTTGGTGTAAGTGTGTGTCTGTGTTACTGGGTGTCAGTGTGTGTCTGTGTTACTTGGTGTCCGTGTGTGTCTGTGTTACTGGGTTTCAGTGTATGTCTTTGTTACTTGGTGTAAGTGCGTGTCTATGTTACTGGGTGTAAGTGTGTGTCTGTGTTGCTGGGTATCAGTGTATATCTTTGTTACTTGGTGTCAGTGTATATCAAAATACTTGATGTAAGTGTATGTCTTTGTTACTTGGTGTAAGTGGATGCCTTTGTTACTTGGTGTCAGTGTATGTCTTTGTTCCTTGGTGTCAGTGTGTGTCTGTGTTACTGGGTATCAGTGTATGTCTTTGTGACTTAGTATCAATGTATGTCTTTGTTACTTGGTGTCAGTGTATGTCTTTGTTACTGGGTGTCAGTGTGTGTCTTTGTTACTGTTTATCAGTGGTTCTCTGTGTTCCTGGGTGTCAGTGTGTGTTTGTTTGTGTTACTGGCTGTCAGTGTGTGTCTGTGACACTAGGTGTCAGTATTTAGTTTAGTTTTGAGATACACCACTTAAACAGGCCTTTCGGCCCACCGAGTCTGTGCCAACCATCAACCAAACATTTATACTAATCCTACACTAATCCCGTATTTCTATCACATCCCCACCTGTCCCTATATATTTCCCTACCACCTACCTGTACCAGGGGCAATTTATGATGGCCAATTAACCGATCAACCTGCAAGTCTTTGGCATGTGGGAGGAAACCGGAGCACCCGGAGGAAACTCTCGCAGACACAGGGAGAACTTGCAAACGCCGCGCAGGCAGTGGCCAGAATCGAACCCGGGTCCCTGGAGCTGTGAGGCTGCGGTGCGAACCACTGCTCCAATGTGCCCCCCGCACCCGCGCCCCCGCCCCCCCCCCCCCCCACAGTGTGTGCCTGTGTTACTGGGTATCAGTGTATGTCTTTGTTACTTGGTGTAAGTGTATGTCTTTGTTACTTGGTGTCAGTGTATGTCTTTGTTACTTGGTGTAAGTGTGTGTCTGTGTTATTGGGTGTCAGTGTGTGTCTGTGTTACTTGGTGTAAGTGTGTGTCTTTGTTTCTTGGTGTCCGTGTGTGTCTGTGTTACTGGGTGTCAGTTTATGTCTTTGTTACTTGGTGTAAGTGTGTGTCTGTGTTACTGGGTATCAGTGTATGTCTTTGTTGCTTGGTGTCAGTGTATGTCTGTGCTACTTGGTGTAAGTGTGTGTCTGTGTTACTGGGTATCAGTGTTTGTCTTTGCTACTTGGTGTAAGTGTGTGTCTGTGTTACTGGGTATCAGTGTATGTCTTTGTTACTTGGTGTCAGTGTATGTCTTTGTTACTTGGTGTAAGTGTATGTCTTTGTTACTTCGTGTCAGTGTATGTCTTTGTTACTTGGTGTAAGTGTGTGTCTGTGTTACTGGGTGTCAGTGTGTGTCTGTGTTACTTGGTGTCCGTGTGTGTCTGTGTTACTGGGTGTCAGTTTATGTCTTTGTTACTTGGTGTCAGTGTATGTCTGTGTTACTGGGTATCATTGTATGTCATTGTTACTTGGTGTCAGTGTATGTCTTTGTGACTTGGTGTCAGTGTATGTCTTTGTTACTTGGTGTCAGTGCGTGTCTTTGTGACTTGGTGTCATTGTATGTCTGTGTTACTGGTGTAAGTGTGTGTCTGTGTTACTGGGTATCAGTGTATGTCTTTCTTACTTGGTGTCAGTGCATGTCAAAATACTTGTGTAAGTGTTTGTCTGTGTTACTTTGTTTTAGTGTATGTCTGTGTTACTTGGTGTAAGTGTGTGTCTTTGTTACTTGGTGTAAGTGTATGCCTTTGTTACTTGGTGTCAGTGTATGTCTTTGTTACTTGGTGTCAGTGTGTGTCTGTGTTACTGGGTATCAGTGTATGTCTTTGTTACTTGGTGTCATTGTATGCCTTTGTAACTTGGTGTCAGTGTGTGTCTGCGTTACTGGGTATCAGTGTATGTCTTTGTTACTTTGTGTCAATGTATGTCTTTGTTACTTGGTGTAAGTGTGTGTCTGTGTTATTGGGTGTCCGTGTGTGTCTGTGTTACTGGGTGTCAGTTTATGTCTTTGTTACTTGGTGTCAGTGTATGTCTTTGTTACTTGGTGTAAGTGCGTGTCTTTGTGACTTGGTGTCATTGTATGTCTGTGTTACTGGTGTAAGAGTGTGTCTGTGTTACTGGGTATCAGTGTATGTCTTTGTGACTTGGTGTCACTGTATGTCTTTGTTACTGGGTGTCAGTGCGTGTCTTTGTGACTTGGTGTCATTGTATGTCTGTGTTACTGGTGTAAGTGTGTATGTGTTACTGGGTATCAGTGTATGTCTTTCTTACTTGGTGTCAGTGTATGTCAAAATACTTGGTGTACGTGTATGTCTTTGTTACTTGGTGTAATTGTCTGTCCTTGATACTTGGTGTCAGTGTATGTATGTGTTACTTGGTGTAAGTGTGTGTCTTTGTTACTTGGTGTAAGTGTATGCCTTTGTTACTTGGTGTCAGTGTATGTCTTTGTTACTTGGTGTCAGTGGGTGTCTGTGTTGCTGGGTATCAGTGTATGTCTTTGTTACTTGGTGTCAGTGTATGTCTTTGTTACTTGGTGTAATTTATGTCTTTGATACTTGGTGTCAGTGTATGCCTTTGTGACTCGGTGTCAGTGTATTTCTTTGTTACTGGGTGTCAGTGTATGTCTTTGTTACTTGGTGACAGTGTGTGTCTGTGTGTCAGTGTATGTCTTTGTTACTGTGTATCAGTGCTTCTCTATGTTCCTGGGTGTCAGTGTTTGTTTTTTTGTGTTGCTGGGTGTCAGTGTTTAGTTTAGTGATACAGCACTGAAACAGGCCCTTCGGCCAACCGAGTCTGTGCCGACCATCAACCACACATTTACTCTAATCCTGCACTAATCCCGTATTCCTATCACATCCCCACCTGTCCCGATATATTTCCCTCCCACCTGCCGATGCTCGGGTCAATTTATAATGGCCAATTAACCTATCAACCTGCAAGTCTTTGGCATGTGGGAGGAAACCGGAGCACCCGGAGGAAACTCACGCAGACACAGGGAGAACTTGCAAACTCCGCACAGGTCGTACCCAGAATCGAGCCCGGGTCCATGGAGCTGTGAGGCTGATAACCACTGTGCCAATGTGCCGCCCGGTGTGTGTCTGTGTTACTGGGTATCAGTGTAAGTCTTTCTTACTTGGTGTCAGTGTATGTCTGTGTTACTTGGTGTAAGTGTGCGTATTTGTTACTTGGTGTCAGTGTATGTCTGTGTTACTTGGTGCAAGTGTGTGTCTGTGTTACTGGGTATCAGTGTATGTCTTTGTGACTTTGTGTCAGTGTATGTCTTTGTTACTTGGTGTAAGTGTGTGTCTGTGTTACTGGGTATCAGTGTTTGTCATTGTTACTTGGTGTCAGTGGATGTCAAAATATTTGGTGTCAGTGTATGGCTTGTTACTGGGTGTCAGTGTGTGTCTGTGTTACTGGGTACTAGTGTATGTCTTTGTTACTTGGTGTCAGTGTATGTCTGTGTTACTTGGTGTAAGTGTGTGTCTGCGTTACTGGGTATCAGTGTATGTCTGTGTTACTTGGTGTAAGAGTGTGTCTGTGTTACTGGGTATCAGTGTATGTCTTTGTGACTTGGTGTCAGTGCATGTCTTTGTTACTGGGTGTCAGTGCGTGTCTTTGTGACTTGGTGTCATTGTATGTCTGTGTTACTGGTGTAAGTGTGTGTCTGTGTTACTGGGTATCAGTGTATGTCTTTCTTACTTGGTGTCAGTGTATGTCAAAATACTTGGTGTAAGTGTATGTCTTTGTTACTTGGTGTAATTGTCTGTCTTTGATACTTGGTGTCAGTGTATGTATGTGTTACTTGGTGTCAGTGCATGTCTTTGTTACTTGGTGTAATTTATGTCTTTGATACTTGGTGTCAGTGTATGTCTTTGTGACTCGGTGTCAGTGTATGTCTTTGTTACTGGGTGTCAGTGTATGTCTTTGTTACTTGGTGACAGTGTGTGTCTGTTTGTCAGTTTATGTCTTTGTTACTGTGTATCAGTGTTTCTCTATGTTACTGGGTGTCAGTGTGTGTTTGTTTGTGTTGCTGGGTGTCAGTATTTAGTTTAGTGATACAGCACTGAAACAGGCCCTTCGGCCAACCGTGTCTGTGCCAACCATCAACCACACATTTATACTAATCCTACACTAATCCCGTATTCCTATCTCATCCCCACCTGTCCCTATATATTTCCCTACCACCTGCCTATACTAGGGTCAATTTATAATGGCCAATTAACCTATCAACCTGCAAGTCTTTGGCATGTGGGAGGAAACCGGAGCACCCGGAGGAAACTCACGCAGACACAGGGAGAACGTGCAAACTCCGCACAGGTAGTACCCAGAATCGAGCCCGGGTCCCTGGAGCTGTGAGGCTGATAACCACTGTGCCAATGTGCCGCCCTGTGTGTGTCTGTGTTACTGGGTATCAGTGTAAGTCTTTGTTACTTGGTGTCAGTGTATGTCTGTGTTACTTGGTGTAAGTGTGCGTCTTGGTTACTTGATGTAATTGAATGTCGTTGTTCCTTGGTGTCAGTGTATGTCTGTGTTACTTGGTGTAAGTGTATGTCTTTGTTACTTGGTGTCAGTGTATGTCTTTGTTACTTGGTGTCAGTGCATGTCTTTGTGACGTGGTGTCATTGTCTGTCTTTGTTACTGGGTGTCAGTGTCCGTCTTCGTTACTTGGTGTCAGTGTTTGTCTTTGTTACCGGGTGTCAGTGTCTGTCTTTGTGACTTGGTGTCAGTGCATGTCTTTGCTACTTGGTGTCAGTGTATGTCTTTGTTACTTGGTGTAAGTGTGTGTCTGTGTTACGGGGTATCAGTGTATATCTTTGTTACTTGGTGTAAGTGTGTCTGTGTTACTGGGTATCAGTGCATGTCTTTGCTACATGGTGACAGTGTATGTCTGTGTTACTTGGTGTAAGTGTGTGTCTTTGTTACTTGGTGTAATTGTATGTCTTTGTTACTTGGAGTAAGTGTGTGTCTGTGTTACTGGGTATCAGTGTATGTCATTGTTACTTGGTGTCAGTGGATGTCAAAATATTTGGTGTCAGTGTATGGCTTATAACTGGGTGTCAGTGTGTGTCTTTGTGACTTGGTGTCAGTGTATGTCTTTGTTACTTGGTGTAAGTGTGTGTCTGTGTTACTGGGTACTAGTGTATGTCTTTGTTACTTTGTGTCAGTGTATGTCTGTGTTACTTGGTGTAAGTGTGTGTCTGCGTTACTGGCTATCAGTGTATGTCTGTGTTACTTGGTGTAAGAGTGTGTCTGTGTTACTGGGTATCAGTGTATGTCTTTGTGACTTGGTGTCAGTGTATGTCTTTGTTACTGGGTGTCAGTGCGTGTCTTTGTGACTTGGTGTCATTGTATGTCTGTGTTACTGGTGTAAGTATGTGTCTCTGTTACTGGGTATCAGTGTTTGTCTTTCTTACTTGGTGTCAGTGTATGTCAAAATAATTGGTGTAAGTGTATGTCTTTGTTACTTGGTGTAATTGTCTGTCTTTGATACTTGGTGTCAGTGTATGTATGTGTTACTTGGTGTAAGTGTGTGTCTTTGATACTTGGTGTAAGTGGGTGTCTGTGCTACTTGGTATCAGTGTATGTCTTTGTTACTTGGTGTCAGTGTATGTCTTTGTTACTTGGTGTAATTTATGTCTTTGATACTTGGTATCAGTGTATGTCTTTGTGACTCGGTGTCAGTGTATGTCTTTGTTACTTGGTGACAGTGTGTGTCTGTGTGTCAGTTTATGTCTTTGTTACTGTGTATCAGTGTTTCTCTATGTTACTGGGTGTCAGTGTGTGTTTGTTTGTGTTGCTGGGTGTCAGTATTTAGTTTAGTGATACAGCACTGAAACAGGCCCTTCGGCCAACCGAGTCTGTGCCAACCATCAACCACACATTTATACTAATCCTACACTAATCCCGTATTCCTATCACATCCCCACCTGCCTATACAAGGGTCAACTTATAATGGCCAATTAACCTATCAACCTGCAAGTCTTTGGCAAGTGGGAGGAAACCGGAGCACCCGGAGGAAACCCACGCAGACACAGGGAGAACTTGCAAACTCCGCACAGGTAGTACCCAGAATCGAGCCCGGGTCCCTGGAGCTGTGAGGCTGATAACCACTGTGCCAATGTGCCGCCCGGTGTGTGTCTGTGTTACTGGGTATCAGTGTAAGTCTTTGTTACTTGGTGTCAGTGTATGTCTGTGTTACTTGGTGTAAGTGTGTGTCTTTGTTACTTGGTATAAGTGTATGTCTGTGTTACTTGGTGTCAGTGTATGTCTTTGTTACTTGGTGTCAGTGTATGTCTTTGTGACGTGGTGTCATTGTCTGTCTTTGTTACTGGGTGTCAGTGTCCGTCTTCGTTACTTGGTGTCAGTGTTTGTCTTTGTCACTGGGTGTCAGTGTCTGTCTTTGTGACTTGGTGTCAGTGCATGTCTTTGTTACTTGGTGTCAGTGTATGTCTTTGTTACTTGGTGTAAGTGTGTGTCTGTGTTTCGGGGTATCAGTGTATATCTTTGTTACTTGGTGTAAGTGTGTGTCTATGTTACTGGGTATCAGTGCATGTCTTTGCTACATGGTGACAGTGTATGTCTGTGTTACTTGGTGTAAGTGTGTGTCTTTGTTACTTGGTGTAATTGTATGTCTTTGTTACTTGGTGTCAGTGTATGTCTGTGTTACTTGGTGTAAGTGTATGTCTGTGTTACTTGGTGTCAGTGTATGTCTTTGTTACTTGGTGTAAGTGTGTGTCTGTGTTACTTGGTGTAAGTGTGTGTCTGTGTTACTTGGTTTCAGTGTATGTCTTTGTTACTTGGTGTAAGTGTGTGTCTGTGTAACTGGGTAACAGTGTATGTCTTTGTTACTTGGTGTAAGTGTGTGTCTGTGTTACTGGGTAACAGTGTTTGTCTTTGTTACTTGCTGTCAGTGTATGTCTGTGTTACTTGGTGTAAGTGTATGTCTTTGTTACTGGGTGTCAGTGTCTGTCTTTGTGACTTGGTGTCAGTGCATGTCTTTGTTACTTGGTGTCAGTGTATGTCTTTGTTACTTGGTGCAAGTGTGTGTCTTTGTTACTTGGTGTAATTGTATGTCTTTGTTACTTGGTGTCAGTGTATGTCTTTGTTACTTGGTGTAAGTGTATGTCTGTGTTACTTGGTGTCAGTGTTTGTCTTTGTTACTTGGTGTAAGTGTGTGTCTGTGTTACTTGGTGTAAGTGTGTGTCTGTGTTACTTGTTTATCAGTGTATGTCTTTGTTACTTGGTGTAAGTGTGTGTCTTTGTTACTGGGTAACAGTGTATGTCTTTGTTACTTGGTGTCAGTGTATGTCTTTGTTACTGGGTGCAAGTGAGTGTTTGTGTTACTTGTGTAAGTGTGTGTCTGTGTCACTCGCTATCAGTGTATGTCTTTGTTACTGGGTGTCAGTGTATGTCAAAACTCTTGGTGTAAGTGTGTGCCTTTGTTACTTGGTGTAATTGTATGTCTTTCTTAATTGGTGTCAGTGTATGTCTGTGTTACTTGGTGTAAGTGTGTGTCTTTGTTACTGGGTATCAGTGTATGTCATTGTTACTTGGTGTCAATGTATTTCTGTGTTACTTGGTGTAAGTGTGTGTCTGTGTTACTGGGTATCAGTGTATGTCTGTATTACTTGGTGTAAGAGTGTGTCTGTGTTACTGGGTATCAGTGTATGTCTTTGTGACTTGGTGTCAGTGTATGTCTTTGTTACTGGGTGTCAGTGTGTGTCTTTGTGACTTGGTGACATTGTATGTCTTTGTTACAGGTGTAAGTGTGTGTCTGTGTTACTGGGTATCAGTGTTTGTCTTTCTTACTTGGTGTCAGTGTATGTCAAAATACTTGGTGTAAGTGTATGTCTTTGTTACTTGGTGTCAGTGTATGTCTGTGTTACTTGGTGTAAGTGTGTGTCTTTGTTACTTGGTGTAAGTGTATGCCTTTGTTACTTGGTGTCAGTGTATGTCTTTGTTACTTGGTGTCAGTGTGTGTCTGTGTTACTGGGTATCAGTGTATGTCTTTGTTACTTGGTGTCAGTGTATGTCTTTGTTACTTGGTGTAAGTGTATGTCGTTGTTACTTGGTGTCAGTGTATGTCGTTGTTACTTGGTGTAAGTGTGTGTCTGTGTTACTGGTTATCAGTGTATGTCTTTGTGACTCGGTGTCAGTGTATGTCTTTGTTACTGGGTGTCAGTGTATGACTTTGTTAATTGGTGACAGAGTGTGTCTGTGTGTCAGTGTATGTCTTTGTTACTGTGTATCAGTGTTTCTCTATATTACTGGGTGTCAGTGTGTGTTTGTTTGTGTTACTGGGTGTCAGTATTTAGTTTAGTGATACAGCACTGAAACAGGCCCTTCGGCCAACCGAGTCTGTGCCGAACATCAACCACCCATTTATACTAATCCTACACTGATCCCGTATTCCTATCACATCCCCACCTGTCCCTATATATTTCCCTACCACCTACCTATACCAGGGTCAATTTATAATGGCCAATTAACCTATCTGCCTGCAAGTCTTTGGCATGTGGGAGGAAACCGGAGCACCCGGAGGAAACTCACACAGACACAGGGAGAACATGCAAACTCCGCACAGGCAGTACCCAGAATCGAGCCTGGGTCCCTGGAGCTGTGAGGCTGCTAACCACTGTGCCAATGTGCCGCCCGGTGTGTGTCTGTGTTACTGGGTATCAATGTATGTCTTTGTTACTTGGTGTAAGTGTGTGTCTGTGTTGCTGGGTAACAGTGTATGTCTTTGTTACTTGGTGTCAGTGTATGTCTGTGTTACTTGGTGCAAGTGTGTGTCTTTGTTACTTGATGTAATTGTATGTCTTTGTTCCTTGGTGCCAGTGTATGTCTGTGTCACTTGGAGTAAGTGTATGTCTTTGTTACTTGGTGTCAGTGTATGTCTTTGTGACATGGTGTCATTGTCTGTCTTAGTTACTGGGTGTTAGTGTCCGTCTTCGTTACTTGGTGTCAGTGTTTGTCTTTGTTACTGGGTGTCAGTGTCTGTCTTTGTGACTTGCAGTCAGTGTATGTCTGTGTTACCTGGTGTCAGTGTATGTCTTTGTTACTTGGTGTAAGTGTGTGTCTGTGTTACTGGGTATCAGTGCATGTCTTTGCTACATGGTGACAGTGTACGTCTGTGTTAATTGGTGTAAGTGTGTGTCTTTGTTACTTGGTATAATTGTATGTCTTTCTTAATTGGTGTCAGTGTATGTCTGTGTTACTTGGTGTAAGTGCATGTCTGTGTTACTTGGTGTCAGTGCATGTCTTTGTTACTTGGTGTCAGTGTATGTCTTTGTTACTTGGTGTAAGTGTATGTCTGTGTTACGGGGTATCAGTGTATATCTTTGTTACTTGGTGTAAGTGTGTGTCTGTGTTACTGGGTATCAGTGCATGTCTTTGCTTCATGGTGACAGTGTATGTCTGTGTTACTTGGTGTAAGTGTGTGTCTTTGTTACTTGGTGTAATTGTATGTCTTTGTTACTTGGTGTCATTGTATGTCTTTGTTACTTGGTGTAAGTGTGTGTCTGTGTTACTTGGTGCAAGTGTGTGTCTGTGTTACTTGGTATCAGTGTATGTCTTTGTTACTTGGTGTAAGTGTGTGTCTGTGTTACTGGGTAACAGTGTATGTCTTTGTTACTTGGTGTCAGTGTATGTCTGTGTTACTTGGTATAAGTGTGTGTCTGTGTTACTTGGTGTAATTGTATGTCTTTGTTAGTTGGTGTCAGTGTATGTCTTTGTTCCTGGGTGTAAGTGAGAGTTTGTGTTACTTGGTGTAAATGTTTGTCTGTGTCACTCGGTATCAGTGTATGTCTTTGTTACTTGGTGTCAGTGTCTGTCTGTGTTACTTGTTGTAAGTGTGCGTCTTTGTTACTTGATGTAATTGAATGTCGTTGTTCCTTGGTGTCAGTGTATGTCTGTGTTACTTGGTGTAAGTGTATGTCTTTGTTACTTGGTGTCAGTGTATGTCTTTGTTACTTGGTGTCTGTGTATGTCTTTGTGACGTGGTGTCATTGTATGTCTTTGTTACTGGGTGTCAGTGTCCGTCTTCGTTACTTGGTGTCAGTGTTAGTCTTTGTTACTGGGTGTCAGTGTCTGTCTTTGTGACTTGGTGTCAGTGCATGTCTTTGTTACTTGGTGTCAGTGTATGTCTTTGTTACTTGGTGCAAGTGTTTGTCTGTGTTGCGGGGTATCAGTGTATATCTTTGTTACTTGGTGTAAGTGTGTGTCTGTGTTACTGGGGATCAGTGCATGTCTTTGCTACATGGTGACAGTGTATGTCTGTGTTACTTGGTGTAAGTGTGTATCTTTGTTACTTGGTGTAATTGTATGTCTTTGTTACTTGGTGTCAGTGTATGTCTTTGTTACTTGGTGGAAGTGTGTGTCTGTGTTACTTGGTGTAAGCGTGTGTCTGTGTTACTTGGTATCAGTGTATGTCTTTGTTACTTGGTGTAAGTGTGTGTCTTTGTTACTGGGTAACAGTGTATGTCTTTGTTACTTGGTGTCAGTGTATGCCTGTGTTACTTGGTGTAAGTGTGTGTCTTTGTTACTTGGTGTAATTGTATGTCTTTGTTACTTGGTGTCAGTGTATGTCTTTGTTACTGGGTGTAAGTGAGTGTTTGTGTTACTTGTGTAAGTGTGTGTCTGTGTCACTCGGTATCAGTGTATGTCTTTGTTACTTGGTGTCAGTGTATGTCAAAACTCTTGGTGTAAGTGTATGTCTTTGTTACTTGGTGTAATTGTCTGTCTTTGTTACTTGGTGTCAGTGTATGTCTGTGTTACTTGGTGTAAGTGTGTGTCTTTGTTACTTGGTATCAGTGTATGTCATTGTTACTTGGTATCAGTGGATGTCAAAATATTTGGTGTCAGTGTATGGCTTGTTACTGGGTGTCAGTGTGTATCTTTGTGACTTGGTGTCAGTGTATGTCTTCGTTACTTGGTGTAAGTGTGTGTCTGTGTTACTGATTACTAGTGTATGTCTTTGTTACTTGGTGTCAGTGTATGTCTGTGTTACTTGGTGTAAGTGTGTGTCTGTGTTACTGGGTATCAGTGTATGTCTGTATTACTTGGTATAAGAGTGTGTCTGTGTTACCTGGTATCAGTGTATGTCTTTGTGACTTGGTATCAGTGTATGTCTTTGTTACTGGGTGTCAGTGTGTGTCTTTGTGACTTGGTGACATTGTATGTCTTTGTTACTGGTGTAAGTGTGTGCCTGTGTTACTGGGTATCAGTGTTTGTCTTTCTTACTTGGTGTCAGTGTATGTCAAAATACTTGGTGTAAGTGTGTGTCTGTGTTGCGGGGTATCAGTGTATATCTTTGTTACTTGGTGTAAGTGTGTTTCTTTGTTACTTGGTGTAATTGTATGTCTTTGTTACTTGGTGTAATTGTCTGTCCTTGGTCCTTGGTGTCAGTGTATGTCTGTGTTACTTGGTGTAAGTGTGTGTCTTTGTTACTTGGTGTCAGTGTATGTCTTTGTTACTTGGTGTAAGTGTATGTCCTTGTTACTTGGTGTCAGTGTATGTCGTTGTTACTTGGTGTAAGTGTGTGTCTGTGTTACTGGTTATCAGTGTATGTCTTTGTGACTCGGTGTCAGTGTATGTCTTTGTTACTGGGTGTCAGTGTATGACTTTGTTAATTGGTGACAGTGTGTGTCTGTGTGTCAGTGTATGTCTTTGTTACTGTGTATCAGTGTTTCTCTATGTTACTGGGTGTCAGTGTGTGTTTGTTTGTGTTACTGGGTGTCAGCATTTAGTTTAGTGATACAGCACTGAAACAGGCCCTTCGGCCAACCGAGTCTGTGACGAACATCAACCACCCATTTATACTAATCCGACACTAATCCCGTATTCCTATCACATCCCCACCTGTCCCTATATTTTTCCCTACCACCTACCTATACTAGGTTCAGTTTATAATGGCTAATTAACCTATCTACCTGCAAGTCTTTGGCATGTGGGAGGAAACCGGAGCACCCGGAGGAAACTCACACAGACACAGGGAGAACATGCAAACTCCGCACAGGCAGTACCCAGAATCGAGCCTCGGTCCCTGGAGCTGTGAGGCAGCTAACCACTGTGCCAATGTGCCGCGTGGTGTGTGTCTGTGTTACTGGGTATCAGTGTATGTCTTTGTTACTTGGTGTAAGTGTGTGTCTGTGTTACTGGGTAACAGTGTATGTCTTTGTTACTTGGTGTCAGTGTATGTCTGTGTTACTTGGTGGAAGTGTGTGTCTTTGTTACTTGATGTAATTGCATGTATTTGTTCCTTGGTGTCAGTGTATGTCTGTGTTACTTGGTGTAAGTGCATGTCTTTGTTTCTTGGTGTCAGTGTATGTCTTTGTGACGTGATGTCATTGTCTGTCTTAGTTACTGGGTGTCAGTGTTTGTCTTTGTTACTGGGTGTCAGTGTCTGTCTTTGTGACTTGGTGTCAGTGTATGTCTTTGTTACCTGGTGTCAGTGTATGTCTTTGTTACTTGTTGTAAGTGTGTGCTGTGTTACTGGGTATCAGTGCATGTCTTTGCTACATGGTGACAGTGTACGTCTGTGTTACTTGGTGTAAGTGTGTGTCTTTGTTACTTGGTGTAATTGTATGTCTTTCTTAATTGGTGTCAGTGGATGTCTGTGTTACTTGGTGTAAGTGTATGTCTGTGTTACTTGGTGTCAGTGTATGTCTTTGTTACTTGGCGTTAGTGTGTGTCTGTGTTACTCGGTATCAGTGTATGTCATTGTTACTTCGTGTAAGTGTGTGTCTGTGTTACTGGGTAACAGTGTATGTCTTTGTTACTTGGTGTAATTGTATGTCTTTGTTACTTGGTGTCAGTGTATGTCTTTGTTACTTGGTGGAAGTGAGTGTTTGTGTTACTTGGTGTAAGTGTGTGTCTGCGTCACTCGGTATCAGTGTATGTCTTTGTTACTTGGTGTAAGTGTGTGTCTGTGTTACTGGGTAACAGTGTATGTCTTTGTTACTTGGTGTCAGTGTATGTCTGTGTTATTTGGTGTAAGTGTGTGTCTTTGTTACTTGGTGTAATTGTATTTCTTTGTTACTTGGTGTCAGAGTATTTCTGTGTTACTTGGTGTAAGTGTATGTCTTTGTTACTTGGTGTCAGTGTATGTCTTTGTTACTTGGTGTAAGTGTGTGCCTGTGTTACTGGGTATCAGTGTATGTCTTTGTTACTGGGTGTAAGTGTATGTCTTTGTTACTTGGTGTCAGTGCATGTCTGTGTTACTTGGTGTAAGTGTATGTCTTTGTTACTTGGTGTCAGCGTTTGTCTTTGTTACTTTGTGGAAGTGTGTGACTGTGTTACTGGGTATCAGTGTATGTCTTTGTTACTGGGTGTCAGTGGTTCTCTGTGTTACTGGGTGTCAGTGTTTGTTTGTTTGTGTCACTGGGTGTCAGTGTGTGTCTGTGAGACTCGGTGTCAGTATTTAGTTTAGTTTAGAGATACAGCACTTAAACAGGCCCTTCGGCCAACCGAGTGTGTGCCGACCATCAACCACCCATTTATACTAATCCTACACTAATCCCGTATTCCTACCACATCCCCACCAGTCCCTATATATTTCCCTACCACCTACCTATACTAGGGTCAATTTATCATGGCCAATTAACCTATCAACCTGCAAGTCGTTGGCATGTGGCAAAAAACCGGAGCATCCGGAGGAAACTCTCGCAGACACAGGGAGAACTTGCAAACTCCGCACAGGCAGTACCCAGAATCGAGCCCGGGTCCCTGGAGCTGTGAGGCTGCTAACCACTGTGCCAATGTGCCGCCCAGTGTGTGTCTGTGCTACTGGGTATCAGTGTATGTCTTTGTTACTTGGTGTCATTGTATGTCTGTGTTACTTGGTGTAAGTGTCTGTCTGTGTTACTGGGTATCAGTGTATGTCTTCGTGACTTGGTGTCAGTGTATGTCTTTGTTACTGGGAGTCAGTGTATGTCTTTGTTACTTGTTGTAAGTGTGTGTCTGTGTTCCTGGGTATCAGTGTATGTCTTTGTTTCTTGGTGTCATTGTATGTCTTTGTTACTTTGTGTCAGTGTATATCTGTGTTGCTGGGTATAAGTGCATGTCTTTATTAAATGGTGCAAGTGTATCTCTGTGTTACATGGTGTAAGTGTGTGTCTGTGTTACTGGGTATCAGTGTATGTCTTTGTTACTTGGTGTAAGTGTGTGTCTGTGTTCCTGGGTATCAGTGTATGTCTTTGTTACTTGGTGTCATTGGATGTCTTTGTTACTTGGTGTAAGTGTATGTCTGTGTTACTTGGTGTCAGTGTATGTCTTTGTTACTTGGAGAAAGTGTGTGTCTGTGTTACTGGGTGTCAGTGAGTGTCTTTGTTACTTGGTGTCCGTGTGTGCCTGTGTTACTGGGTGTCAGTGTATGACTTTGTTACTGGGTGTCTGTGTATGTCTTTGTTACTTGGTGTAAGTGTGTGTCTGTGTTACTGGGTATCAGTGTCTGTCTTTGTTACTTGGTGTAAGTGTGTGTCTGTGTTACTGGGTATCAGTGTATGTCTTTGTTTCTTGGTGTCAGTGTATGTCTATGTTACTTGGTGTAAGTGTGTGTCTGTTTTACTGGGTATCAGTGTATGTCTTTGTGACTTGGTGTCAGTGTATGTCTTTGTTACTGGGTGTCAATGTGTGTCTTTGTGACTTGGTGTCAGTGTATTTCTTTGTTACTTGGGGTAAGTGTGTGTCGGTGTTCCTGGGTGTAAGTGTATGTCTCTGTTACTTGGTGTAATTGTCTTGTCTTTGTTACTTGGTGTCAGTGTATGTCTGTGTTACTTGGTGTAAGTGTGTGCCTTTGTTACTTGGTGTAAGTGTATGCATTTGTTAATTGGTGTCAGTGTATGTTTTTGTTACTTGGTGTCAGTGTGTGTCTGTTTTACTGAGTATCAGTGTATGTCTTTGTTACTTGGTGTAAGTGTATGTCCTTGTTACTTGGTGTCAGTGTCTGTCGTTGTTACTTCTTGCAGGTGTGTGTCTGTGTTACTGGTTATCAGTGTATGTCTTTGTGACTCGGTGTCAGTGTATGTCTTTGTTACTGGATGTCAGTGTATGTCTTTGTTACTTGGTGACAGTGTGTGTCTGTGTGTCAGTGTATGTCTTTGTTACTGTGTATCAGTGTTTCTCTATGTTACTGGGTGTCAGTGTGTTTTCGTTTGTGTTACTGGGTGTCAGTATTTAGTTTAGTGATGCAGCACTGAAACAGGCCCTTCGGCCAACCGAGTCTGTGCCGACCATCAACCACTCATTTATACTAATCCTACACTAATCCCGTATTCCTATCACATCCCCACCTGTCCCTATATATTTCCCTACCACCTACCTATATTAGTGTCAATATATAATGGCCAATTAACCTATCAACCAGCAAGTCTTTGGCATGTGGGAAGAAACCGGAGCACCCGGAGGAATCTCACGCAGACACAGGGAGAACTTGCAAACTCCGCACAGCCAGTACCCAGAATCGAGCCCGGGTCCCTGGAGCTGTGAGGCTGCGAACCACTGTGCCAATGTGCCGCCCAGTGTGTGTCTGTGCTACTGGGTATCAGTGTATGGCTTTGTTACTTGGTGTCAGTGTATGTCTGTGTTACTTGGTGTAACTGTGTGTCTGTGTTACTGGGTAACAGTGTATGTCTTTGTAACTTGGTGTCAGTGTATGTCTGTGTTACTTGGTGTACGTGTGTGTATTTGTTACTTGGTGTAATTGTATGTCTTTGCTACTTGGTGTCAGTGCATGTCTGTGTTACTTCGTGTCATTGTATGTCTTTGTTACCTGGTGTCAGTGCATGTCTTTGTGACGTGGTGTCATTGTCTGTCTTTGTTACTTGGTTTGAGTGTATGTCTTTGTTACTTGGTGTCAGTGTGTGTCTGTGTTACTGGGTATCAGTGTATATCTTTGTTAATAGTGTAAGTGTGTGTCTGTGTTACTGGGTATCAGGGAATGTCTTTGCTACATGGTGACAGTGTATGTCTGTGTTACTTGGTGTAAGTGTGAGTCTTTGTTACTTGGTGTAAGTGTATGTCTTTGTAACTTGGTGTCAGTGTATGTCTTTGTTACTTGGTGTAAGCGTGTGTCTGTGTTACTGGGTAACAGTGTATGTCTTTGTTACTAGGTGTCAGTGTATGTCTGTGTTACTTGGTGTCAGTGTATGTCTTTGTTACTTGGTGTCAGTTTATGTCTTTGATACTTGGTGTCAGTCTATGTCTTGGTTACTTGGTGTAAGTGTGTGTCTGTGTTTCTGGGTAACAGTGTATGTCTTTGTTACTGGGTGTCAGTGTATGTCTTGGTTACTGGATGTCAGTGAATGTCTTTGTGACTTGGTGTCAGTGTATGTCTGTGTTACTTGGTGTCAGTGTATGTCTGTGTTACTTGGTGTAATTGTGTGTCTTTGTTACTTGGTGTAAGTGTGTGTCTGTGTTACTGGGTATCAGAGTATGTCTTTGTTACTTGGTGTCAGTGTATGTCTTTGTTACTTGGTGTTAGTGTGTGTCTGTGTTACTGGGTGTCAGTAGATATCTTTGTTACTTGGTGTCAGTGTTTGTCTTTGTTACTTTGTGGAAGTGTGTGCATGTGTTACTGGGTATCAGTGTATGTCTTTGTGACTTGGTGTCAGTGTATGTCTTTGTTACTGGGTGTCAGTGTATGTCTTTGTTACTTGGTGACAGTGTGTGCTTGTGTTAGTCTTTGTTACTTGATGTCAGTGTGTGTCTGTGTATGTCTTTGTTACTGTGTGTCAGTGTTTCTCTATGTTACTGGGTGTCAGTGTGTGTTTGTTTGTGTTGCTGGGTGTGAGTGTGTGTCTGTGTTACTTGGTGTAAGTGTATGTCTTTGTATCTTGGTGTCAGTGGCTGACTTTGTTACTTGGTGTCAGAGTTTGTCTTTGTTACTTGGTGTAAGTGTGTGTCTGTGTGAATGGGTATCAGTGTATGTCTTCGTGACTTGGTGTCAGTGTATGTCTTTTTTACTGGGTGTCAGTGTATGTCTTTGTTACTTGGTGTAAGTGTGTGTCTTTGTTACAGGGTATCAGTGTATGTCTTTGTTACTTGGTGTCAGTGTATGTCTTTTTTAATTGGTGTAAGTGTATGTCTTTGTTACTTGTTGTCAGTGTGTGTCTTTGTTACTTGGTGTCAGTGTGTGTCTGTGTTCCTGGGTGTCAGTGTATGTCTTTGTTACTTGGTGTCAATGTGTGTCTGTGTTACTGGGTGTCAGTGTGTTTGTTTGTGTTCCTGGGTGTCAGTGTGTGTCTGTGTTACTTGGTGTATGTGTGTGTCTTTGTTACTTGGTTTCCGTGTGTATCTGTGTTACTGGGTGTCAGTGTACTTCTTTGTTACTTGGTGTAAGTGTGTGTCAGTGTTCCTGGGTGTCAGTGTATGTCTTTGTTACTGTGTATCAGTTTGTGTCTGTGACACTAGGTGTCAGTATTTAGTTTAGTTTAGAGTTACAGCACTGAAACAGGCCCTTCGGCCCACCGACCATCAACCACCCATTTATTCTAATCCTACACTAATCCCGTATTCCTATCAACAACTTTGCTTCCAATTTCCACCCTTCTCATACCTTTACATGGTCCATCTCTGACACTTCCCTTCCCTTCCTCGACTTCTCTGTTTCCATCTCTGGGGATAGGTTGTCTACCAATATCCATTATAATCCCACTGACTCCCACAGCAACCTCGACGACACTTCTTCACACCCTACCTCCTGAAAGAACTCCATTCCATTCTCCTTGTTTCTCCGTCTCCGACGCATCTGCTCTGATGATGCTACCTTCCATGACGGTGCTTCTGATATGACCTCCTTTTTCCTCAACCGATGATTTCCCCCCACTGTTGTTGACAGGGACCTTCAACCGTGTCCGACCCATTCCCCGCACCTCTACCCTCACCCCTTCCCCTCCCTCCCAGAACCATGACAGGGTTCCCCTTGTCCTCACTTTACATCCCACCAGCCTCCATATCCAAAGGATCATCCTGCGCCATT
This sequence comes from Heterodontus francisci, assembly GCF_036365525.1. Classification (NCBI taxonomy): domain Eukaryota; kingdom Metazoa; phylum Chordata; class Chondrichthyes; order Heterodontiformes; family Heterodontidae; genus Heterodontus; species Heterodontus francisci. The sequence goes on along the minus strand of NW_027141655.1, from coordinate 3,533,296 downwards.
TTCGCCCCCTCCAGCGTGATGCCACTACCAGTCGCATCTTCCCCTCCCTTCCCCTGTCAGCATTCCGAAGGGATCGTTCCCTCCACGACACCCTGGTCCACTCCTCCATTACCCCCACCACCTCGTCCCCGTCCCAGGGCACCTTCCCTTGCAATCGCAGGAGGTGTAATACCTGTCCATTTACCTCCTCTCTCCTCACTATCCCAGGCCGCAAACACTCCTTTCAGGTGAACCAGCGATTTACTTGTACTTCTTTCAATGTAGTATACTGTATTCGCTGCTCACAGTGTGGTCTCCTCTACATTGGGTAGACCAAGCGCAGACTGGGTGACCGCTTTGCGGAACATCTCCGCTTAGTCCGCAAGCAGGACCCTGAGCTTCCGGTTGCTTGCCATTTCAACACTCCCCCCTGCTCTCATGCTCACATCTCTGTCCTGGGATTGCTGCAGTGTTCCAGTGAACATCAACGCAAGCTCGAGGAACAGCATCTCATCTACCGATTAGGCGCACTACAGCCTGCCCGACTGAGCATTGAGTTCAACACTTTCAGAGCATGACAGCCCCCCACTTTACTTACATTTTTAGTCATTTTAAGTTGTTTTTTCTTCCTTTTGTTTGCATTCCTATCACATCCCCACCTGTCCCTATATATTTCCCTACCACCTACCTATACTAGGGGCAATTTATAATGGCCAATTAACCTATCAACCTGCAAGTCTTTGGCATGTGGGAGGAAACCGGAGCACCCGGAGGAAACCCACGCAGACACAGGGAGAACTTGCAAACTCCGCACAGGCGGTACCCAGAATCGAGCCCGGGTCCCTGGAGCTGTGAGGCTGCTAACCACTGTGCCAATGTGCCGCCCAGTGTGTGTCTGTGTTACTGGGTATCAGTGTATGTCTTTGTTACTTGGTGTCAGTGTATGTCTGTGTTACTTGGTGTAAGTGTGTGTCTGTGTTACTGGGTATCAGTGTATGTCTGTGTTACGTGGTGTCGGTGTATGTTTCTGTTACTTGGTGCAAGTGTGTGTCTTTGTTACTTGGTGTAATTGTATGTCTTTGTTACTTGGTGTCATTGTATGTCTGTGTAACTTGGTGAAAGTTTATGTCTTTGATACTTGGTGTCAGTGTATGTCTTTGTGACGTGGTGTCAGTGTCTGTCTTTGTTACTGGGTGTCAGTGTCTGTCTTCGTTACCTGGTGTCAGTGTTTATCTTTGTTACTGTGTGTCAGTGTCTGTCTATGTGACTTGGTGTCAGTGTATGTCTTTGTTACTTGGTTTGAGTGTATGTCTTTGTTACTTGGTGTCAGTGTATATCTTTGTTAATGGTGTAAGTGTGTGTCTGTGTTACTGGGTGTCAGGGAATGTCTTTGCTACATGGTGACAGTGTATTTCTGTGTTACTTGGTGTAAGTGTGAGTCTTTGTTACTTGGTGTAAGTGTATGTCTTTGTAACTTGGTGTCAGTGTATGTCTTTGTTACTTGGTGTAAGTGTGTGTCTGTGTTACTGGGTAACAGTGTATGTCTTTGTTACTTGGTGTAATTGTATGTCTTTGTTACTTGGTGTCAGTGTATGTCTTTGTTACTTGGTGTAAGTTTATGTCTTTGATACTTGGTGTCAGTGTATGTCTTTGTTACTTGGTGTAAGTGTGTGTCTGTGTTTCTGGGTAACAGTGTATGTCCTTGTTACGTGGTGTCAGTCTATGTTTGTGTTGCTTGGTGCAAGTGTGTGTCTTTGTTACTTGGTGTAATTGTATGTCTTTGTTACTTGGTGTCATTGTATGTCTGTGTTACTTGGTGTAAGTTTATGTCTTTGATACTTGGTGTCAGTGTATGTCTTTGTGACTTGGTGTCAGTGTCTGTCTTTGTTACTGGGTGTCAGTGTCTCTCTTCGTTACTTGGTGTCAGTGATTGTCTTTGTTACTGTGTGTCAGTGTCTGTCTTTGTGACTTGGTGTCAGTGTATGTCTTTGTTACTTGGTTTCAGTGTATGTCTTTGTTACTTGGTGTCAGTGTGTGTCTGTGTTACTGGGTATCAGTGTATATCTTTGTTACTTGGTGTAAGTTTGTGTCATTGTTACCAGGTATCAGGGAATGTCTTTGCTACATGGTGACAGTGTCTGTCTGTGTTACTTGGTGTAAGTGTGAGTCTTTGTTACTTGGTGTACGTGTATGTCTTTGTAACTTGGTGTCAGTGTGTGTCTGTGTTACTGGGTAACAGTGTATGTCTTTGTTACTAGGTGTCAGTGTATGTCTGTGTTACTTGGTGTAAGTGTGTGTCTTTGTTACTTGGTGTAATTGTATGTCTTTGTTACTCGGTGTCAGTGTATGTGGTTGTTACTTGGTTTAAGTGTGTGTCTTTGTTACTTGGTGTAATTGTATGTCTGTGTTGCTTGATGTCAGTGTATGTCTGTGTTACTTGGTGTAAGTGTATGTCTTTGTTACTGGGTATCAGTGAATGTCTTTGTTACTTGGTGTCATTGTATGTCTGTGTTACTTGGTGTAAGTGTGTGTCTGTGTTACTTGGTATCAGTGCATGTCTTTGTTACTTGGTGTAAGTGTGTGTCTGTGTTACTGGGTATCAGTGTATGTCTTTGTTACTTGGTGTCATTGTATGTCTGTGTTACTTGGTGTAAGTGTGTGTCTGTGTTACTTGGTATCAGTGCATGTCTTTGTTACTTGGTGTTAGTGTGTGTCTGTGTTACTGGGTAACAGTGTATGTCTTTGTTACTTGGTGTTAGTGTATGTCTGAGTTACTTGGTGTAAGTGTGTGTCTTTGTTACTTGGTGTAATTGTATTTCTTTGTTACTTGGTGTCAGTGTTTGTCTGTGTTACTTGGTGTAAGTTTATGTCTTTGTTACTTGGTGTCAGTGTATGTCTTTGTGACGTGGTGTCATTGTCTGTCTTTGTTACTGGGTGTCAGTGTCTGTCTTCGTTACTGGGTGTCATTGTTTGTCTTTGTTACTGGGTGTCAGTGTCTGTCTGTGTTACTGGGTATCAATGTATATCTTTGTTACTTGGTGTAAGTGTGTGTCTGTGTTACTGGGTATCAGTGCATGTCTTTGCTACATGGTGACAGTGCATGTCTTTGCTACTTGCTGTAAGTGTGTGTCTTTGTTACTTGGTGTCAGTGCAGGTCTTTGTTACTTGGTGTCAGTGTATGTATTTGTTACTTGGTGTATGTGTGTGTCTGTGTTTCTTGGTGTAAGTGTGTGTCTGTGTTACTTGGTATCAGTGTATGTCTTTGTTACTTGGTGTAAGTGTGTGTCTGTGATACTGGGTAACAGTGTATGTCTTTGTTACTTGGTGTCAGTGTATGTCTGTGTTACTTGGTGTAAGTGTGTATCTTTAATACTTGGTGTAATTGTATGTCTTTGATACTTGGTGTCAGTGTATGTCTTTGCTACTTGGTGTAAGTGAGTGTTTGTGTTACTTGGTGTAAGTGTGTGCCTGTGTCACTTGGTATCAGTGTATGTCTTTGTTACTTGGTATAAGTGTGTGTCTGTGCTACTGGGTAACAGTGTATGTTTTTGTTACTTGGTGTCAGTGTATGGCTGCGTTATTTGGTGTAAGTGTTTTTCTTTGTTACTTGGTGTAATTGTATGTCTTTGTTACTTGGTGTCAGTGTATGTCTTTGTTAATTGGTGTAAGTGTGTGTCTGTGTTACTGGGTATCAGTGGATGTCTTTGTTACTTGGTGCCAGTGTATGTCTTTGTGACTTCGTGTCAGTGTATGTCTTGGTTACTGGGTGTCAGGGAATGTCTTTGTGACTTGGTGTCAGTGTATGTCTTTGTTACTTGGTGTCTGTTTATGTCTTTGTTACTTGGTGTCAGTGTATGTCTGTGTTACTTGGTGTCAGAGTATGTCTGTGTTACTTGGTGTAATTGTGTGTCTTTGTTACTTGGTGTAAGTGTGTGTCTGTGTTACTGGGTATCAGTGTATGTTTTTGTTACTTGGTGTCAGTGTATGTCTTTGTTACTTGGTGTTAGTGTGTGTCTGTGTTACTGGGTGTCAGTAGATGTCTTTGTTACTTGTTGTCAGTGTTTGTCTTTGTTACTTTGTGGAAGTGTGTGTCTGTGTTACTGGGTATTAGTGTATGTCTTTGTGACTTGGTGTCAGTGTATGTCTTTGTTACTGGTTGTCTGTGTATGTCTTTGTTACTGTGTGTCAGTGTTTCTCTATGTTACTGGGTGTCAGTGTGTGTTTGTTTGTGTTGCTGGGTGTGAGTGTGTGTCTGTGTTACTTGGTGTAAGTATATGTCTTTGTATCTTGGTGTCAGTGGCTGTCTGTGTTACTTGGTGTCAGTGTATGTCTGTGTTACTTGGTGTAAGTGTATGTCTTTGTTACTGGGTATCAGTGAATGTCTTTGTTACTTGGTGTCATTGTATGTCTGTGTTACTTGGTGTAAGTGTGTGTCTGTGTTACTTGGTATCAGTGCATGTCTTTGTTACTTGGTGTAAGTGTGTGTCTGTGCTACTGGGTATCAGTGTATGTCTTTGTTACTTGGTGTCATTGTATGTCTGTGTTACTTGGTGTATGTGTGTGTCTGTGTTACTTGGTATCAGTGCATGTCTTTGTTACTTGGTGTAAGTGTGTGTCTGTGTTACTGGGTAACAGTGTATGTCTTTGTTACTTGGTGTCAGTGTATGTCTGAGTTACTTGGTGTAAGTGTGTGTCTTTGTTACTTGGTGTAATTGTATTTCTTTGTTACTTGGTGTCAGTGCTTGTCTGTGTTACTTGGTGTAAGTTTATGTCTTTGTTACTTGGTGTCAGTGTATGTCTTTGTGACGTGGTGTCATTGTCTGTCTTTGTTAATGGGTGTCAGTGTCTGTCTTCGTTACTTGGTGTCATTGTTTGTCTTTGTTACTGGGTGTCAGTGTCTGTCTTTGTGACTTGGTGTCAGTGTATGTCTTTGTTACTTGGTGTAAGTGTGTGTCTGTGTTACTGGGTATCAATGTATATCTTTGTTACTTGGTGTAAGTGTGTGTCTGTGTTACTTGGTATCAGTGTATGTCTTTGTTACTTGGTGTAAGTGTGTGTCTGTGATACTGGGTAACAGTGCATGTCTTTGCTACATGGTGACAGTGCATGTCTGTGCTACTTGCTGCAAGTGAGTGTCTTTGTTACTTGGTGTAATTGTATGTCTTTGTTACTTGGTGTCAGTGCAGGTCTTTGTTACTTGGTGTCAGTGTATGTATTTGTTACTTGGTGTAATTGTGTGTCTGTGTTACTTGGTGTAAGTGTGTGTCTGTGTTACTTGGTATCAGTGTATGTCTTTGTTACTTGGTGTAAGTGTGTGTCTGTGATACTGGGTAACAGTGTATGTCTTTGTTACTTGGTGTCAGTGTATGTCTGTGTTACTTGGTGTAAGTGTGTATCTTTGTTACTTGGTGTAATTGTATGTCTTTGATACTTGGTGTCAGTGGATGTATTTGCTACTTGGTGTAAGTGAGTGTTTGTGTTACTTGGTGTAAGTGTGTGCCTGTGTCACTTGGTATCAGTGTATGTCTTTGTTACTTGGTATAAGTGTGTGTCTGTGCTACTGGGTAACAGTGTATGTTTTTGTTACGTGGTGTCAGTGTATGGCTGCGTTATTTGGTGTAAGTGTTTGTCTTTGTTACTTGGTGTAATTGTATGTCTTTGTTACTTGGTGTCAGTGTATGTCTGTGTTACTTGGTGTAAGTGTATGTCTTTGTTACTTGGTGTCAGTGTATGACTTTGTTACTTGGTGCCAGTGTATGTCTTTGTGACTTCGTGTCAGTGTATGTCTTGGTTACTGGGTGTCAGTGAATGTCTTTGTGACTTGGTGTCTGTTTATGTCTTTGTTACTTGGTGTCAGTGTATGTCTGTGTTACTTGGTGTAAATGTGTGTCTTTGTTACTTGGTGTAAGTGTGTGTCTGTGTTACTGGGTATCAGTGTATGTTTTTGTTACTTGGTGTCAGTGTATGTCTTTGTTACTTGGTGTAAGTGTGTGTCTGTGTTACTGGGTGTCAGTGTGTTACTGTGTGTCAGTGGCTGTCTTTGTTACTTGGTGTCAGAGTTTGTCTTTGTTACTTGGTGTAAGTGTGTGTCTGTGTTACTGGGTATCAGTGTATGTCTTCGTGACTTGGTGTCAGTGTATGTCTTTTTTACTGGGTGTCAGTGTATGTCTTTGTTACTTGGTGTAAGTGTGTGTCTGTGTTACTGGGTATCAGTGTATGTCTTTGTTACTTGGTGTAAGTGTTTGTCTTTGTTACTTGGTGTCAGTGTATGTCTTTGTTACTTGTTATAAGTGTGTGTCTTTGTTACTTGGTGTCAGTGTGTGTCTGTGTTCCTGGGTGTCAGTGTATGTCTTTGTTACTTGGTATCAATGTGTGTCTGTGTTACTGGGTGTCAGTGTATTTGTTTGTGTTAATGGGTGTCAGTGTGTGTCTGTGTTACTTGGTGTATGTGTGTGTCTTTGTTACTTGGTTTCCATGTGTGTCTGTGTTACTGGGTGTCAGTGTACGTCTTTGTTACTTGTTGTAAGTGTGTGTCTGTGTAACTGGGTGTCAGTGCATGTCTTTGTTACTGTGTATCAGTTTGTGTCTGTGACACTAGGTGTCAGTATTTAGTTTAGTTTAGAGATACAGCACTGAAACAGGCCCTTCGGCCCACCGACCATCAACCACCCATTTATTCTAATCCTACACTAATCCCGTATTCCTATCAACAACTTTGCTTCCAATTTCCACCCTTCTCTCACCTTTACATGGTCCATCTCTGACACTTCCCTTCCCTTCCTCGACTTCTCTGTCTCCATCTCTGGGGATAGGTTGTCTACCAATATCCATTATAAGCCCACTGACTCCCACAGCAACCTCGACGACATTTCTTCACACCCTGCCTCCTGAAAGAACTCCATTACATTCTCCTAGTTTCTCCGTCTCCGACGCATCTGCTCTGATGATGCTACCTTCCATGACGGTGCTTCTGATATGACCTCCTTTTTCCTCAACCGAGGATTTCCCCCCACTGTGGTTGACAGGGACCTCAACCGTGTCCGACCCATTCCCCACACCTCTACCCTCACCCCTTCCCCTCCCTCCCAGAACCGTGACAGGGTTCCCCTTGTCCTCACTTTTCATCCCACCAGCCTCCATATCCAAAGGATAATCCTCCGCCATTTTCGCCCCCTCCAGCGTGATGCCACTACCAGTCGCATCTTCCCCTCCCTTCCCCTGTCAGCATTCCGAAGGGATCGTTCCCTCCACGACACCCTGGTCCACTCCTCCATTACCCCCACCACCTCGTCCCCGTCCCAGGGCACCTTCCCTTGCAATCGCAGGAGGTGTAATACCTGTCCATTTACCTCCTCTCTCCTCACTATCCCAGGCCGCAAACACTCCTTTCAGGTGATGCAGCGATTTACTTGTACTTCTTTCAATGTAGTATACTGTATTCGCTGCTCACAGTGTGGTCTCCTCTACATTGGGTAGACCAAGCGCAGACTGGGTGACCGCTTTGCGGAACATCTCCGCTCAGTCCGCAAGCAGGACCCTGAGCTTCCGGTTGCTTGCCATTTCAACACTCCCCCCTGCTCTCATGCTCACATCTCTGTCCTGGGATTGCTGCAGTGTTCCAGTGAACATCAACGCAAGCTCGAGGAACAGCATCTCATCTACCGATTAGGCGCACTACAGCCTGCCGGACTGAACATTGAGTTCAATACTTTCAGAGCATGACAGCCCCCCACTTTACTTACATTTTTAGTCATTTTAAGTTATTTTTTCCTCCTTTTTTTTGCATTCCTATCACATCCCCACCTGTCCCTATATATTTCCCTATCACCTACCTATACTAGGGGCAATTTATAAAGGCCAATTAACCTATCAACCTGCAAGTCTTTGGCATGTGGGAGGAAACCGGAGCACCCGGAGGAAACCCACGCAGACACAGGGAGAACTTGCAAACTCCGCACAGGCGGTACCCAGAATCGAGCCCGGGTCCCTGGAGCTGTGAGGCTGCTAACCACTGTGCCAATGTGCCGCCCAGTGTGTGTCTGTGTTACTGGGTATCAGTGTATGTCTTTGTTACTTGGTGTCAGTGTATGTCTGTGTTACTTGGTGTAAGTGTGTGTCAGTGTTACTGGGTATCAGTGTATGTCTTTGTTACTTTGTGTCAGTGTATGTTTGTGTTGCTTGGTGCAAGTGTATGTCTTTGTTACTTGGTGTCAGTGTATGTCTGTGTTACTTGGTGTAAGTGTGTGTCTGTGTTATTTGGTATCAGTGTATGTCTTTGTTACGTGGTGTCAGTGTATGTCTGTGTTACTTGGTGTAAGTTTATGTCTTTGATACTTGGTGTCAGTGTATGTCTTTGTGACGTGGTGTCAGTGTCTGTCTTTGTTACTGGGTGTCAGTGTCTGTCTTCGTTACTTGGTGTCAGTGTTTATCTTTGTTACTGTGTGTCAGTGACTGTCTTTGTGACTTGGTTTGAGTGTATGTCTTTGTTACATGGTGTCAGTGTGTGTCTGTGTTACTGAGTATCAGTGTATATCCTTGTTAATGGTGTAAGTGTGTGTCTGTGTTACTGGGTAACAGGGAATGTCTTTGCTACATGGTGACAGTGTATGGCTGTGTTACTTGGTGTAAGTGTGAGTCTTTGTTACTTGGTGTAAGTGTATGTCTTTGTAACTTGGTATCAGTGTATGTCTTTGTTACTTGGTGTAAGTGTGTGTCTGTGTTACTGGGTAACAGTGTATGTCTTTGTTACTTGGTGTCAGTGTATGTCTTTGTCACTTGATGTCAGTGTATGTCTGTGTTACTTGGTGTAAGTGTGAGTCTTTGTTACTTGATGTAAGTGTGTGCCTGTGTTACTCGGTATCAGTGTATGTCTTTGTTACTTGGTGTCAGTGTATGTCGTTGTTACTTGGTGTAAGTGTGTGTCTGTGTTACTTGGTATCAGTGTATGTTTTTGTTACTTGGTGTAAGTGTGTGTCTGTGTTATTGGGTTACAGTGTATGTCTTTGTTACTTGGTGTCAGTGTATGTCTGTGTTACTTCGTGCAAGTCTGTGTCTTTGTTACTTGGTGTAATTGTATGTCTTTGTTACTTGGTGTCATTGTATGTCTGTGTTACTTGGTGTCTGTGTATGTCTTTGTGACTTGGTGTCAGTGTCTGTCTTTGTTACTGGGTGTCAGTGTCTTTCTTCGTTACTTGGTGTCAGTGTTTGTCTTTGTTACCGTGTGTCAGTGTCTGTCTTTGTTACTTGGCGTCAAAATTTTGTCATTGTTACTTGGTGTAAGTGTGTGTCTGTGTTACTGGGTATCAGTGTATATCTTTGTTACTTGGTGTCAGTGTGTGTCTGTGTTACTTGGTATCAGTGTATGTCTTTGTTCCTTGGTGTAAGCGTGTGTCTGTGTTAATGGGTAACAGTGTATGTCTTTGTTACTGGGTGTCACTGTATGTCTGTGTTACTTGGTGTAAGTGTGTGTCTTTGTTACTTGGTGTAATTGTATGTCTTTGTTACTTGGTGTCAGTGTATGTCTGTGTTACTTGGTGTCAGTGTACGTCTTTGTTACTTGGTGAAAGTGTGTGTCTGTGTTACTGGGTATCAGTGTATGTCTTTGTTACTTGGTGTCAGTGTATGTCTTTGTGACTTGGTGTCAGTGAAAGTCTTTGTTACTGGTTGTCACTGTATGTCTTTGTGACTTTGTGTCAGTGTTTGTCTGTGTTACTTGTTGTAAGTGTGTGTCTTTGTAACTTGGTGTCCGTGTGTGTCTGTGTTACTGGGTGTCAGTGTATGTCTTTGTTACTGGGTGTCACTGTATGTCCTTGTTACTTGATGTATGTGTGTGTCTGTGTTACTGGGTATCAGTGTATGTCTTTGTTACTTGGTGTCAGTGTATGTCTGTGTTACTTGGTGTAAGTGTGAGTCTGTGTTACTGGGTATCAGTGTATGTCTTTGTGACTTGGTGTAAGTGTGTGTCTGTGTTACTGGGTATCAGTGTATGTCTTTGTGACTTGGTGTCAGTGTATGTCTTTGTTACTGGGTGTCAGTGTGTGTCTTTGTGACTTGGTGTCAGAGGATGTCTTTGTTACTTGGTGTAAGTGTGTGTCTTTGTTACTGGGTATCAGTGCATGTCTTTGTTACTGGGTGTCAGTGTATGTCTGTGTTACATGGTGTAAGTGTGTGTCTTTGTTACTTGGTGTCAGTGTAGGTCTTTGTTACTTGGTGTAAGTGTGTGTCTGTGCTACTGGGTATCAGTGTATGTCTTTGTTACTGGGTGTCAGTGTGTGTCTTTGTCACTTGGTGTCAGAGGATGTCTTTGTTACTTGGTGTAAATGTGTGTCTGTGTAACTGGGTATCAGTGTATGTCTTTGTTACTGGGTGTCAGTGTATGTCTGTGTTACTTGGTGTAAGTGTGTGTCTTTGTTACTTGGTATCAGTGTATGTTTTTGTTACTTGGTGTAAGTGTGTGTCTGTGTTATTGGGTTACAGTGTATGTCTTTGTTACTTGGTGTCAGTGTATGTCTGTGTTACTTCGTGCAAGTCTGTGTCTTTGTTACTTGGTGTAATTGTATGTCTTTGTTACTTGGTGTCATTGTATGTCTGTGTTACTTGGTGTCTGTGTATGTCTTTGTGACTTGGTGTCAGTGTCTGTCTTTGTTACTGGGTGTCAGTGTCTTTCTTCGTTACTTGGTGTCAGTGTTTGTCTTTGTTACCGTGTGTCAGTGTCTGTCTTTGTTACTTGGCGTCAAAATTTTGTCATTGTTACTTGGTGTAAGTGTGTGTCTGTGTTACTGGGTATCAGTGTATATCTTTGTTACTTGGTGTCAGTGTGTGTCTGTGTTACTTGGTATCAGTGTATGTCTTTGTTCCTTGGTGTAAGCGTGTGTCTGTGTTAATGGGTAACAGTGTATGTCTTTGTTACTGGGTGTCACTGTATGTCTGTGTTACTTGGTGTAAGTGTGTGTCTTTGTTACTTGGTGTAATTGTATGTCTTTGTTACTTGGTGTCAGTGTATGTCTGTGTTACTTGGTGTCAGTGTACGTCTTTGTTACTTGGTGAAAGTGTGTGTCTGTGTTACTGGGTATCAGTGTATGTCTTTGTTACTTGGTGTCAGTGTATGTCTTTGTGACTTGGTGTCAGTGAAAGTCTTTGTTACTGGTTGTCACTGTATGTCTTTGTGACTTTGTGTCAGTGTTTGTCTGTGTTACTTGTTGTAAGTGTGTGTCTTTGTAACTTGGTGTCCGTGTGTGTCTGTGTTACTGGGTGTCAGTGTATGTCTTTGTTACTGGGTGTCACTGTATGTCCTTGTTACTTGATGTATGTGTGTGTCTGTGTTACTGGGTATCAGTGTATGTCTTTGTTACTTGGTGTCAGTGTATGTCTGTGTTACTTGGTGTAAGTGTGAGTCTGTGTTACTGGGTATCAGTGTATGTCTTTGTGACTTGGTGTAAGTGTGTGTCTGTGTTACTGGGTATCAGTGTATGTCTTTGTGACTTGGTGTCAGTGTATGTCTTTGTTACTGGGTGTCAGTGTGTGTCTTTGTGACTTGGTGTCAGAGGATGTCTTTGTTACTTGGTGTAATTGTGTGTCTTTGTTACTGGGTATCAGTGCATGTCTTTGTTACTGGGTGTCAGTGTATGTCTGTGTTACATGGTGTAAGTGTGTGTCTTTGTTACTTGGTGTCAGTGTAGGTCTTTGTTACTTGGTGTAAGTGTGTGTCTGTGTTACTGGGTATCAGTGTATATCTTTGTGACTTGGTATCAGTGTATGTATTTGTTACTGGGTGTCATTGTGTGTCTTTGTTACTGTGTATCAGTGTTTCTCTGTGTTACAGGGTGTCAGTGACACTAGGTGTCAGTATTTAGTTTAGTTTAGAGATACAGCACTTAAACAGGCCCTTCGGCCCACCGAGTCTGTGACGACCATCAACCACTCATTTATGCTAATCCGACACTAATCCCGTATTCCTATCACATTCCCACCTGTCCCAATATATTTCCCTACCACCTACCTATACTAGGGGCAATTCATAATGGCCAATTAACCTATCAACCTGCAAGTCTTTGGCATGTGGGAGGAAACCGGAGCACCCGGAGGAAACCCACGCAGACACAGGGAGAACTTGCAAACTCCGCACAGGCGGTACCCAGAATCGAGCCCGGGTCCCTGGAGCTGTGAGGCTGCTAACCACTGTGCCAATGTGCCACCCTGTGTGTGTCTGTGTTACTGGGTATCAGTGTATGTCTTTGTTACTTGGTGTCAGTGTATGTCTGTGTTACTTGGTGTAAGTGTGTGTCTGTGTCACTTGGTATCAATGTATGTCTTTGTTACTTGGTGCAAGTGTTTGTCTGTGTTTCTGGGTAACAGTGTATGTCTTTGTTACGTGGTGTCAGTGTATGTTTGTGTTGCTTGGTGCAAGTGCGTGTCTTTGTTACTTGGTGTAATTGTATGTCTTTGTTACTTGGTGTCATTGTATGTCTGCGTTACTTGGTGTAAGTTTATGTCTTTGATACTTGGTGTCAGTGTATGTCTTTGTGACTTGGTGTCAGTGTCTGTCTTTGTAACTGGGTGTCAGTGTCTGTCTTCGTTACTTGGTGTCAGTGTTTGTCTTTGTTACTGTGTGTCAGTGTCTGTCTTTGTGACTTGGTGTCAGTGTATGTCTTTGTTACTTGGTTTCAGTGTATGTCTTTGTTACTTGGTGTAAGTGTGTGTCTGTGTTACTGGGTATCAGTGTATATCTTTGTTACTTGGTGTAAGTGTGTGTCTGTGTTACTGGGTATCAGGGAATGTCTTTGCTACATGGTGACAGTGTATGTCTGTGTTACTTGGTGTGAGTGTAAGTCTTTGTTACTTGGTGTAAGTGTATGTCTTTGTAACTTGGTGTCAGTGTATGTCTTTGTTACTTGGTGTAAGTGTGTGTCTGTGTTACTGGGTAACAGTGTATGTCTTTGTTACTAGGTGTCAGTGTATGTCTGTGTTACTTGGTGTAATTGTATGTCTGTGTTACTTGGTGTCAATGTATGTCTGTGTTACTTGGTGTCAGTGTATGTCTTTGTTACTTGGTGTCAGTGTATGTCTTTGTTACTTGGTGTAAGTGTTTGTCTGTGTTACTGGGTATCAGTGTATGTCTTTGTTACTTGTTGTCAGTGTATGTCTTTGTTACTGGGTGTCAGTGTCTGTCTTTGTTGCTTGGTGTCAGTGAATGTCTTTGTTACTTGGTGTAAGTGTGTGTCTGTGTTACTGGGTATCAGTGTGTATCTTTGTTACTTGGAGTCAGTGTGTGTCTGTGTTACTTGGTATCAGTGTATGTCTTTGTTACTTGGTGTAAGTGTGTGTCTGTGTTAATGGGTAACAGTGTATGTCTTTGTTACTTGGTGTCTGTGTATGTCTGTGTTACTTGGTGTAAGTGTGTGTCTTTGTTACTTGGTGTAATTGTATGTCTTTGATACTTGGTGTCAGTGTCTGTCTGTGTTACTTGATGTAAGTGTATGTCTTTGTTACTTGGTGTCAGTGTATGTCTTTGTTACTTGGTGAAATTGTGTGTCTGTGTTACTGGGTATCAGTGTATGTCTTTGTTACTTGGTGTCAGTGTATGTCTTTGTGACTTGGTGTCAGTGAATGTCTTTGTTACTGGTTGTCACTGTATGTCTTTGTGACTTTGTGTCAGTGTATGTCTTTGTTACTGGGTGTCATTTTATGTCTTTGTTACTTGGTGTCAGTGTATGTCTTTGTTACTTGGTGTCAGTGTATGTCTGTGTTACTTGGTGTAAGTGTGTGTCTTTGTTACTTGGTGTAAGTGTGTGTCTGTGTTACTGGATAGCAGTGTTTGTCTTTGTTACTTGGTGTCAGTGTCTGTCGTTGTTACTTGGTGTCAGTGTGTGTCTTTGTTCCTTGGTGTAAGTGTGTGTCTGTGTTACTGGGTATCAGTGTATGTCTTTGTGAACTGGTGTCAGTGTATGTCTGTGTTACTTGGTGTGTGTGTGTGTCTGTGTTAGTGGGTGTCAGTGTATGTCTTTGTTAGTTGGTGCCAGTGTATGTCTGTGTTGCTTGGTTTAAGTGTATGTCTTTGTTACTTGGTGTCAGTTTATGTCTGCGTTACTTTGTGGAAGTGTATGTATTTGTTACTTGGTGTCAGTGTTTGTCTTTGATACTTTGTGGAAGTGTGTGTCTGTGTTACTGGGTATCAGTGTATGTCTTTGTGACTTGGTGTCAGTATATTTCTTTGTTACTGGGTGTCAGTGTTTGTCTTTGTGACTTGGTGTCAGTGTGTGTCTCTGTTAGTCTTTGTTACATGTTGTCAGTGTCTGTCTGTGTATGTCTTTGTTACTGTGTGTCAGTGCTTCTCTATGTTAGTGGGTGTCAGTGTGTGTTTGTTTGTGTTACTGGGTGTCAGTGTGTGTCTGTGTTACTTGGTGTAAGTGTATGTCTTTGTTTCTTGGTGTCAGTGGATGTCTTTGTTACTTGGTGTCAGTGTGTGTCTTTGTTCCTTGGTGTAAGTGTGTGTCTGTGTTACTGGGTATCAGTGTATGTCTTTGTGAACTGGTGTCAGTGTATGTCTTTGTTACCTGGTGTCAGTGTATGTCTTTGTTACTTGGTGTAAGTGTGTGTCTGTGTTACTGGGTATCAGTGTATGTCTTTGTTTCTTGGTGTCAGTGTATGTCTTTGTTACTTGGTGTCAGTGTATGTCTGTGTTACTGGGTATCAGTGCATGTCTTTGTTACATGGTGTCAGTGTATGTCTGTGTTACTTGGTGTAAGTGTGTGTCTTTGTTACTTGTTGTAATTGTATGTCTTTGTTACTTGGTGCCAGTGTATGTCTGTGTTACGTGGTTTAAGTGTATGTCTTTGTTACTTGGTGTCAGTGTATGTCTTTGTTACTTGGTGTAAGTGTGTGTCTGTGTTACTTGGTGTAAGTGTGTGGCTGTGTTACTTGGTATCAGTGTATGTCTTTGTTACTTGTTGTAAGTGTCTGTCTGTGTTACTGGGTCACAGTGTATGTCTTCGTTACTTGGTGTCAGTGTATGTCTGTGTTACTTGGTGTAAGTGTGTGTCTTTGTTACTTTGTGTAATTGTATGTCTTTGTTACTTGGTATCAGTGTATGTCTTTGTTACTTGGTGTCAGTGTATGTCTTTGTTACTGCGTGTCAGTGTGTCTATTTGTGACTTGGTGTCAGTGTATGTCTTTGTTACTTGGTGTAAGTGTGTGTCTGTGTTACTGGGTATCATTGTATGTCTTTGTTACTTGTTGTAAGTGTGTGTCTGTGTTACTGTGTATAAGTGTATGACTTTGTGACTTGGTGCCAGTGTATGTCTTTGTTACTGGGTGTCAGTGTGTGTCTTTGTGACTTGGTGTCAGTGTATGTCTTTGTTACTTGGTGTAAGTGTGTGTCTCTGTTACTGGGTATCAGTGTATGTCTTTGTTACTTGGTGTCAGTGCATGTCAAAATACTTGGTGTAAGTGTATGTCTTTGTTACTTGGTGTAATTGTCTGTCTTTGTTACTTGGTGTCAGTGTATGTCTGTGTTCCTTGGTGTAAGTGTGTGTCTTTGGTACTTGGTGTAAGTGTATGTCTTTGTTACTTTGTGTCAGTGTATGTCTTTGTTACTTGGTGTCAGTGTGTGTCTGTGTTCCTGGGCATCAGTGTATGTCTTTTTGACTTGGTGTCAGTGTATGTCTTTGTGACTTGGAGTAAGTGTATGTCTTTTTTACTGGTTGTCAGTGTGTGTCTGTGTTACTTGGTGTCAGTGTATGTCTTTGTGACTTGGTGTAAGTGTATGTCTTTGTTACATTGTGTCAGTGGATGTCTTTGTTACTTGGTGTCTGTGTGTGTCTGTGCTTCTGGGCATCAGTGTATGTCTTTTTGACTTGGTGTCAGTGTATGTCTTTGTGACTTGGAGTAAGTGTATGTCTTTTTTACTGGGTGTCAGTGTGTGTCTGTGTTACTTGGTGTCAGTGTATGTCTTTGTTACTGTGTATCAGTGTTTCTCTGTGTTACTGGGTGTCAGTGTGTGTTTGTTTGTGTTACTGGGTGTCAGAGTGTGTCTGTGACACTAGGTGTCAGTATTTAGTTTAGTTTAGAGATCCAGCACTAAAACAAGCAATTCGGTCAACCGAGTCTGTCCCGACCATCAACAACCCATTTATACTAATCCTACACCAATCCCGTATTCCGATCACATTCCCACCTGTCCCTGTATATTTCCCTACCACCTACTTATACTGGGGGCAATTTATGAAGGCCAATTGACCAATCAACCTGCAAGTCTTTGGCATGTAGGAGGAAACCGGAGCACCCGGAGGAAACCCACGCAGACACAGGGAGAACTTGCAAACTTCGCACAGGCAGTACCCAGAATCGTTCCCGGATCCATGGAGCTGTGAGGCTGCGGTGCTAACCACTGCGCCAATGTGCCCCCCCATCACAGTGTGTGCCTGTGTTACTGGGTATGAGTGTATGTCTTTGTTACTTAGTGTCAGTGTATGTCTGTGTTACTTGGTGTCAGTGTGTTTGTTGGTGTTACTGGGTGTCAGTGTATGTCTGTGTTACTTGGTTTAAGTCTGCGTCTTTGTTACTTGTTGTCCGTGTGTGTCTGCGTTTCAGGGTGTCAGTGTATGTCTCTGTGACTTGTTGTCAGTGTATGTCTTTGTTACTTGGTGTCAGTGTGTGTCTGTGTTACTGGGTATCAGTGTATGCCTTTGTTACTTGGTGTCATTGTATGTCTGTGTTACTTGGTGTAAGTGTGTGTCTGTGTTACTTGGTATCAGTGCATTTCTTTGTTACTTAGTGTAAGTGTGTGTCTGTGTTACTGGGTAACAGTGTATGTCTTTGTTACTTGGTGTCAGTGTATGTCTGAGTTACTTGGTGTAAGTGTGTGTCTTTGTTACTTGGTGTAATTGTATGTCTTTGGGACGTGGTGTCATTGTCCCTCTTTGTTACTGGGTGTCAGTGTCTGTCTTTGTTACTTGGTGTCATTGTTTGTCTTTGTTACTGCGTGTCAGTGTCTGTCTTTGTGACTTGGTGTCAGTGTATGTCTTTTTTACTTGGTGTAAGTGTAGGTCTTTGTTACTTGGTGTAATTGTATGTCTTTGTTACTTGGTGTCAGTGTATGTCTGTGTTACTTGGTGTAAGTGTAGGTCTTTGTTACTTGGTGTCAGTGTATGTATTTGTTACTTGGTGTAAGTGAGTGTCTGTGTTACTTGGTGTAAGTGTGTGTCTGTGTTACTTGGTATCAGTGTATGTCTTTGTTAATTGGTGTAAGTGTGTGTCTGTGTTATTGGGTAACAGTGTATGTCTTTGTTACTTGGTGTCAGTGTATGTCTGTGTTACTTGGTGTAAGTGTGTGTCTTTGTTACTTGGGGTAATTGTATGTCTTTGATACTTGGTGTCAGTGTATGTCTTTGCTACTTGGTGTAAGTGAGTGTTTGTGTTACTTGCTGTAAGTGTGTGTCTGTGTCACTTGGTATAAGTGTGTGGCTGTGCTACTGGGTAACAGTGTATGTCTTTGTTACTTGGTGTCAGTGTATGGCTGCGTTATTTGGTGTAAGTGTTTGTCTTTGTTACTTGGTGTAATTGTATGTCTTTGTTACTTGGTGTCAGTGTATGTCTTTGTTAATTGGTGTAAGTGTGTGTCTGTGTTACTGGGTATCAGTGTATGTCTTTGTTACTTGGTGCCAGTGTATGTCTTTGTGACTTCGTGTCAGTGTATGTCTTGGTTACTGGGCGTCAGTGAATGTCTTTGTGACTTGGTGTCATTGTATGTCTTTGTTACTGGGTGTCAGTTTATGTCTTTGTTACTTGGTGTCAGTGTATGTCTGTGTTACTTGGTGTCAGTGTGTGTCTGTGTTACTGGGTGTCAGTAGATGTCTTTGTTACTTGGTGTCAGTGTTGGTCTTTGTTACTTTGTGGAAGTGTGTGTCTGTGTTACTGGGTATCAGTGTATGTCTTTGTTACTTTGTGACAGTGTGTGTCTGTGTTAGTCTTTGTTACTTGGTGTCAGTGTGTGTCTGTGTATGTCTTTGCTACAGTGTGTCAGTGTTTCTCTATGTTACTGGGTGTCAGTGTGTGTTTGTTTGTGTTGCTGGGTGTGAGTGTGTGTCTGTGTTACTTGGTGTAAGTGTATGTCTTTGTATCTTGGTGTCAGTGGCTGTCTTTGTTACTTGGTGTCAGAGTTTGTCTTTGTTACTTGGTGTAAGTGTGTGTCTGTGTTACGGGGTATCAGTGTATGTCTTCGTGACTTGGTGTCAGTGTATGTCTTTGTTACTGGGTGTCAGTGTATGTCTTTGTTACTTGGTGTAAGTGTGTGTCTGTGTTACTGGGTATCAGTGTATGTCTTTGTTACTTGGTTTCAGTGTATGTCTTTGTTACTTGGTGTAAGTGTATGTCTTTGTTACTTGTTGTAAGTGTGTGTCTTTGTTACTTGGTGTCAGTGTGTGTCTGTGTTCCTGGGTGTCAGTGTCTGTCTTTGTTACTTGGTGTCAATGTGTGTCTGTGTTACTGGGTGTCAGTGTGTTTGTTTGTGTTACTGGGTGTCAGTGTGTGCCTGTGTTACTTGGTGTATGTGTGTGTCTTTGTTACTTGGTTTCCGTGTGTGTCTGTGTTACTGGGTGTCAGTGTACGTCTTTGTTACTTGGTGTAAGTGTGTGTCTGTGTTGCTGGGTGTCAGTGCATGTCTTTGTTACTGTGTATCAGTTTGTGTCTGTGATACTAGGTGTCAGTTTTCAGTTTAGTTTAGAGATACAGCACTGAAACAGGCCCTTCGGCCCACCGACCATCAACCACCCATTTATTCTAATCCTACACTAATCCCGTATTCCTATCAACAACTTTGCTTCCAATTTCCACCCTTCTCTCACCTTTACATGGTCCATCTCTGACACTTCCCTTCCCTTCCTCGACTTCTCTGTCTCCATCTCTGGGGATAGGTTGTCTACCAATATCCATTATAAGCCCACTGACTCCCACAGCAACCTCGACTACACTTCTTCACACCCTACCTCCTGAAAGATCTCCATTCCATTCTCCTAGTTTCTCTGTCTCCGACGCATCAGCTCTGATGATGCTACCTTCCATGACGGTGCTTCTGATATGACCTCCTTTTTCCTCAACCGAGGATTTCCCCCCACTGTGGTTGACAGGGACAACAACCGTGTCCGACCCATTCACCGCACCTCTACCCTCACCCCTTCCCCTACCTCCCAGAACCGTGACAGGGTTCCCCTTGTCCTCACTTTTCATCCCACCAGCCTCCGTATCCAAAGGATCATCCTCCGCCATTTTCGCCCCCTCCAGCGTGATGCCACTACCAGTCGCATCTTCCCCTCCCTTCCCCTGTCAGCATTCCGAAGGGATCGTTCCCTCCACGACACCCTGGTCCACTCCTCCATTACCCCCACCACCTCGTCCCCGTCCCAGTGCACCTTCCCTTGCAGTCGCAGGAGGTGTAATACCTGTCCATTTACCTCCTCTCTCCTCACTATCCCAGGCCCCAAACACTCCTTTCAGGTGAAGCAGCGATTTACTTGTACTTCTTTCAATGTAGTATACTGTATTCGCTGCTCACAGTGTGGTCTCCTCTACATTGGGTAGACCAAGCGCAGACTGGGTGACCGCTTTGCGGAACATCTCCGCTCAGTCCGCAAGCAGGACCCTGAGCTTCCGGTTGCTTGCCATTTCAACACTCCCCCCTGCTCTCATGCTCACATCTCTGTCCTGGGATTGCTGCAGTGTTCCAGTGAACATCAACGCAAGCTCGAGGAACAGCAACTCATCTACCGATTAGGCGCACTACAGCCTGCCGGACTGAACATTGAGTTCAATACTTTCAGAGCATGACAGCCCCCCACTTTACTTACATTTTTAGTCATTTTAAGTTATTTTTTCTTCCTTTTTTTTGCATTCCTATCACATCCCCACCTGTCCCTATATATTTCCCTACCACCGACCTATACTAGGGGCAATTTATAATGGCCAATTAACCTATCAACCTGCAAGTCTTTGGCATGTGGGAGGAAACCGGAGCACCCGGAGGAAACCCACGCAGACACAGGGAGAACTTGCAAACTCCGCACAGGCGGTACCCAGAATAGAGCCCGGGTCCCTGGAGCTGTGAGGCTGCTAACCACTGTGCCAATGTGCCGCCCAGTGTGTGTCTGTGTTACTGGGTATCAGTGTATGTCTTTGTTACTTGGTGTCAGTGTATGTCTGTGTTACTTGGTGTACGTGTGTGTCTGTGTTACTTGGTATCAGTGTATGTCTTTGTTACGTGGTGTCAGTGTATGTTTGTGTTGCTTGATGCAAGTGTGTGTCTTTGTTACTTGGTGTAATTGTATGTCTTTGTTACTTGGTGTCATTGTATGTCTGTGTTACTTGGTGTAAGTTTATGTCTTTGATACTTGGTGTCAGTGTATGTCTTCGTGACGTGGTGTCAGTGTGTGTCTTTGTTACTGGGTGTCAGTGTCTGTCTTCGTTACTTGGTGTCAGTGTTTATCTTTGTTACCGGGTGTCAGTGTCTGTCTTTGTGACTTGGTGTCACTGTATGTCTTTGTTACTTGGTTTCAGTGTATGTCTTTGTTACTTGGTGTCAGTGTGTGTCTGTGTTACTGGGTATCAGTGTATATCTTTGTTACTTGGTGTAAGTGTGTGTCTGTGTTACTGGGTATCAGGGAATGTCTTTGCTACATGGTGACAGTGTATGTCTGTGTTACTTGGTGTAAGTGTGAGTCTTTGTTACTTGGTGTAAGTGTGTGTCTCTGTTACTGGGTAACAGTGTATGTCTTTGTTACTAGGTGTCACTGTATGTCTTTGTTACTTGGTGTAAGTGTGTGTCTTTGTTACTTGGTGTAATTGTATGTCTTTGTTACTTGGTGTCAGTTTATGTCTTTGATACTTGGTGTCAGTGTATGTCTTTGTTACTTGGTGTAAGTGTGTGTCTGTGTTTCTGGGTAACAGTGTATCTCGTTGTTACGTGGTGTCAGTGTATGTTTGTGTTGCTTGGTGCAAGTGTGTGCCTTTGTTACTTGGTGTAATTGTATGTCTTTGATACATGGTGTCATTGTATGTCTGTGTTACTTGGTGTAAGTTTATGTCTTTGATACTTGGTGTCAGTGTATGTCTTTGTGACTTGGTGTCAGTGTCTGTCTTTGTTACTGGGTGTCAGTGTCTGTCTTCGTTACTTGGTGTCAGTGTTTGTCTTTGTTACTGTATGTCAGTGTCTGTCTTCGTGACTTGGTGTCAGTGTATGTCTTTGTTACTTGGTTTCAGTGTATGTCTTTGTTACTTGGTGTCAGTGTGTCTCTGTGTTACTGGGTATCAGTGTATATCTTTGTTACTTGGTGTAAGGGTGTGTCTGTGTTACTGGGTATCAGGGAATGTCTTTGCTACATGGTGACAGTGTATGTCTGTGTTACTTGGTGTAAGTGTGAGTCTTTGTTACTTGGTGTAAGTGCATGTCTTTGTAACTTGGTGTCAGTGTATGTCTTTGTTACTTGGTGTAAGTGTGTGTCTGTGTTACTGGGTAACAGTGTATGTCTTTGTTACTAGGTGTCAGTGTATGTCTGTGTTACTTGGTGTAAGTGTGTGTCTTTGTTACTTGGTGTAATTGTATGTCTCTGTTACTTGGTGTCAGTGTATGTCTTTGTTACTTGGTTTAAGTGTGTGTCTTTGTTACTTGGTGTAATTGTATGTCTGTGTTACTTGGTGTCAGTGTATGTCTGTGTTACTTGGTGTAAGTGTATGTCTTTGTTACTGGGTATCAGTGAATGTCATTGTGACTTGGTGTCAGTGTATGTCTTTGTGACTTGGTGTCAGTGTATGTCTTTGTTACTGGGTGTCACTGTATGTCTTAGTGACTTTGTATCAGTGTATGTCTTTGTTACTGGGTGTCAGTTTATGTCTTTGTTACTTGGTGTCAGTGTATGTCTTTGTTACTTGGTGTCAGTGTATGTCTGTGTTACTTGGTGTAAGTGTGTGTCTTTGTTACTTGGTGTAAGTGTGTGTCTGTGTTACTGGGTATCAGTGTATGTCTTTGTTACTTGGTGTCAGTGTATGTCATTGTTACTTGGTGTAAGTGTGTGTCTGTGTTACTTGGTATCAGTGTATGTTTTTGTTACTTGGTGTAAGTGTGTGTCTGTGTTATTTGGTAACAGTGTATGTCTTTGTTACTTGGTGTCAGTGTATGTCTGTGTTATTTAGTGTAATTGTGTGTCTTTGTTACTTGGTGTAATTGTATGTCTTTGTTACTTGGTGTCATTGTATGTCTGTGTTACTTGGTGTAAGTGTATGTCTTTGTGACTTGGTGTCAGTGGATGACTTTGTTACTGGGTGTCAGTGTCTTTCTTCGTTACTTGGTGTCAGTGTTTGTCTTTGTTACCGTGTGTCAGTGTCTGTCTTTGTTACTTGGTGTAAGTGTGTGTCTGTGTTACTGGGAATCAATGTATATCTTTGTTACTTGGTGTCAGTGTGTGTCTGTGTTACTTGGTATCAGTGTATGTCTTTGTTACTTGGTGTAAGTGTGTGTCTGTGGTAATGGGTAACAGTGCATGACTTTGTTACTTGGTGTCAGTGTATGTCTGTGTTACTTGGTGTAAGTGTGAGTCTTTGTTACTTGGTGTAAGTGCATGTCTTTGTAACTTGGTGTCAGTGTATGTCTTTGTTACTTGGTGTAAGTGTGTGTCTGTGTTACTGGGTAACAGTGTATGTCTTTGTTACTAGGTGTCAGTGTATGTCTGTGTTACTTGGTGTAAGTGTGTGTCTTTGTTACTTGGTGTAATTGTATGTCTCTGTTACTTGGTGTCAGTGTATGTCTTTGTTACTTGGTTTAAGTGTGTGTCTTTGTTACTTGGTGTAATTGTATGTCTGTGTTACTTGGTGTCAGTGTATGTCTGTGTTACTTGGTGTAAGTGTATGTCTTTGTTACTGGGTATCAGTGAATGTCATTGTGACTTGGTGTCAGTGTATGTCTTTGTGACTTGGTGTCAGTGTATGTCTTTGTTACTGGGTGTCACTGTATGTCTTAGTGACTTTGTATCAGTGTATGTCTTTGTTACTGGGTGTCAGTTTATGTCTTTGTTACTTGGTGTCAGTGTATGTCTTTGTTACTTGGTGTCAGTGTATGTCTGTGTTACTTGGTGTAAGTGTGTGTCTTTGTTACTTGGTGTAAGTGTGTGTCTGTGTTACTGGGTATCAGTGTATGTCTTTGTTACTTGGTGTCAGTGTATGTCATTGTTACTTGGTGTAAGTGTGTGTCTGTGTTACTTGGTATCAGTGTATGTTTTTGTTACTTGGTGTAAGTGTGTGTCTGTGTTATTTGGTAACAGTGTATGTCTTTGTTACTTGGTGTCAGTGTATGTCTGTGTTATTTAGTGTAATTGTGTGTCTTTGTTACTTGGTGTAATTGTATGTCTTTGTTACTTGGTGTCATTGTATGTCTGTGTTACTTGGTGTAAGTGTATGTCTTTGTGACTTGGTGTCAGTGGATGTCTTTGTTACTGGGTGTCAGTGTCTTTCTTCGTTACTTGGTGTCAGTGTTTGTCTTTGTTACCGTGTGTCAGTGTCTGTCTTTGTTACTTGGTGTAAGTGTGTGTCTGTGTTACTGGGTATCAATGTATATCTTTGTTACTTGGTGTCAGTGTGTGTCTGTGTTACTTGGTATCAGTGTATGTCTTTGTTACTTGGTGTAAGTGTGTGTCTGTGGTAATGGGTAACAGTGCATGACTTTGTTACTTGGTGTCAGTGTATGTCTGTGTTACTTGGTGTCAGTGTGTGTCTGTGTTTCTGGGTATCAGTGTATATCTTTGTTACATGGTGACAGTGTATGTCTGTGTTACTTGGTGCAAGTGTGAGTCTTTGTTACTTGGTGTAAGTGTATGTCTTTGCAACTTGGTGTCAGTGTATGTCTTTGTTACTTGGTGTAAGTGTGTGTCTCTGTTACTGGGTAACAGTATATGTCTTTGTTACTAGGTGTCACTGTATGTCTGTGTTACTTGGTGTAAGTGTGTGTCTTTGTTACTTGGTGTAATTGTATGTCTTTGTTACTTGGTGTCAGTTTATGTCTTTGATACTTGGTGTCAGTGTATGTCTTTGTTACTTGGTGTAAGTGTGTGTCTGTGTTTCTGGGTAACAGTGTATCTCGTTGTTACGTGGTGTCAGTGTATGTTTGTATTGCTTGGTGCAAGTGTGTGCCTTTGTTACTTGGTGTAATTGTATGTCTTTGTTACTTGGTGTCATTGTATGTCTGTGTTACTTGGTGTAAGTTTATGTCTTTGTGACTTGGTGTCAGTGTCTGTCTTTGTTACTGGGTGTCAGTGTCTGTCTTCGTTACTTGGTGTCAGTGTTTGTCTTTGTTACTGTATGTCAGTGTCTGTCTTCCTGACTTGGTGTCAGTGTATGTCTTTGCAACTTGGTTTCAGTGTATGTCTTTGTTACTTGGTGTAAGGGTGTGTCTGTGTTACTGGGTATCATGGAATGTCTTTGCTACATGGTGACAGTGTATGTCTGTGTTACTTGGTGTAAGTGTGAGTCTTTGTTACTTGGTGTAAGTGCATGTCTTTGTAACTTGGTGTCATTGTATGTCTTTGTTACTTGGTGTAAGTGTGTGTCTGTGTTACTGGGTAACAGTGTATGTCTTTGTTACTAGGTGTCAGTGTATGTCTGTGTTACTTGGTTTAAGTGTGTGTCTTTGTTACTTGGTGTAATTGTATGTCTGTGTTACTTGGTTTCAGTGTATGTCTGTGTTACTTGGTGTAAGTGTATGTCTTTGTTACTGGGTATCAGTGAATGTCATTGTGACTTGGTGTCAGTGTATGTCTTTGTGACTTGGTGTCAGTGTATGTCTTTGTTACTGGGTGTCACTGTATGTCTTAGTGACTTTGTGTCAGTGTATGTCTTTGTTACTGGGTGCCAGTTTATGTCTTTGTTACTTGGTGTCAGTGTATGTCTTTGTTACTTGGTGTCAGTGTATGTCTGTGTTACTTGGTGTAAATGTGTGTCTTTGTTACTTGGTGTAAGTGTGTGTCTGTGTTACTGGGTATCAGTGTATGTCTTTGTTACTTGGTGTCAGTGTATGTCGTTGTTACTTGGTGTAAGTGTGTGTCTGTGTTACTTGGTATCAGTGTATGTTTTTGTTACTTGGTGTAAGTGTGTGTCTGTGTTATTGGGTAACAGTGTATGTCTTTGTTACTTGGTGTCAGTGTATGTCTGTGTTATTTAGTGTAAGTGTGTGTCTTTGTTACTTGGTGTAATTGTATGTATTTGTTACTTGGTGTCATTGTATGTCTGTGTTACTTGGTGTAAGTGTATGTCTTTGTGACTTGGTGTCAGTGGATGTCTTTGTGAATTGGTGTCAGTGTCTGTCTTTGTTAGTGGGTGTCAGTGTCTTTCTTCGTTACTTGGTGTCAGTGTTTGTCTTTGTTACCGTGTGTCAGTGTCTGTCTTTGTTACTTGGTGTCAGTGAATGTCTTTGTTACTTGGTGTATGTGTGTGTCTGTGTTACTGGGTATCAGTGTATATCTTTGTTACTTGGTGTCAGTGTGTGTCTGTGTTACGTGGTATCAGTGTATGTCTTTGTTACTTGGTGTAAGTGTGTGTCTGTGGTAATGGGTAACAGTGTATGTATTTGTTACTTGGTGTCAGTGTATGTCTGTGTTACTTGGTGTAAGTGTGTGTCTTTGTTACTTGGTGTAATTGTATGTCTTTGCTACTTGGTGTCAGTGTATGTCTGTGTTACATGGTGTAAGTGTATGTCTTTGTTTCTTGGTGTCAGTGTATGTCTTTGTTACTTGGTGTCAGTGTATGTCTTTGTTACTTGGTGAAAGTGTGTGTCTGTGTTGCTGGGTATCAGTGTATGTCTTTGTTACTTGGTGTCAGTGTATGTCTTTGTGACTTGGTGACAGTGAATATCTTTGTTACTGGTTGTCACTGTATGACTTTGTGACTTTGTGTCAGTGTGTGTTTGTGTTACATGGTGTAAGTGTGTGTCTTTGTAACTTGGTGTCCGTGTGTGTCTGTGTTACTGGGTGTCAGTGTATGTATTTGTTACTGGGTGTCACTGTATGTCCTTGTTACTTGGTGTATGTGTGTGTCTGTGTTACTGGGTATCAGTGTCTGTCTTTGTTACTTGGTGTCAGTGTATGTCTGTGTTACTTGGTGTAAGTGTGTGTCTGTGTTACTGGGTATCAGTGTATGTCTTTGTGACTTGGTGTAAGTGTGTGTCTGTGTTACTGAGTATCAGTGTATGTCTTTGTTACTTGGTGTCAATGTATGTCTGTGTTACGTGGTGTAAGTGTGTGTCTGTGTTACTGGGTATCAGTGTATGTCTTTGTGACTTGGTGTCAGTGTATGTCTTTGTTACTGGGTGTCATTGTGTGTCTTTGTGACTTGGTGTCAGAGGATGTCTTTGTTACTTGGTGTAAGTGTGTGTCTGTGTTACTGGGTATCAGTGTATGTCTTTGTTACTGGGTGTCAGTGTATGTCTGTGTTACTTGGTGTAAGTGTGTGTCTTTGTTACTTGGTGTCAGTGTAGGTCTTTGTTACTTGGTGTAAGTGTGTGTCTGTGTTACTGGGTATCAGTGTATATCTTTGTGACTTGGTATCAGTGTATGTATTTGTTACTGGGTGTCAGTGTGTGTCTGTGTTACTTCGTGTCAGTGTATGTCTTTGTTACTGTGCATCAGTGTTTCTCTGTGTTACAGGGTGTCAGTGACACGAGGTGTCAGTATTTAGTTTATTTTAGAGATACAGCACTTAAACAGGCCCTTCGGCCCACCGAGTCTGTGACGACCATCAACCACTGATTTATACTAATCCGACACTAATCCCGTATTCCTATCACATCCCCACCTGCCCTATATTTTCCCCTACCGCCTCCCTATACTAGGGGCAATTTATAATGGCCAATTAACCTATCCACCTGCAAGTCTTTGGCATGTGGGAGGAAACCGGAGCACCCGGAGGAAACCCACGCAGACACAGGGAGAACTTGCAAACTCCGCACAGGCGGTACCCAGAATCGAGCCCGGGTCCCTGGAGCTGTGAGGCTGCTAACCACTGTGCCAATGTGCCGCCCAGTGTGTGTCTGTGTTACTGGGTATCAGTGTATGTCTTTGTTACTTGGTGTCAGTGTATGTCTGTGTTACTTGGTGTAAGTGTGTGTCAGTGTTACTGGGTATCAGTGTATGTCTTTGTTACTTTGTGTCAGTGTATGTTTGTGTTGCTTGGTGCAAGTGTATGTCTTTGTTACTTGGTGTCAGTGTATGTCTGTGTTACTTGGTGTAAGTGTGTGTCTGTGTTATTTGGTATCAGTGTATGTCTTTGTTACGTGGTGTCAGTGTATGTCTGTGTTACTTGGTGTAAGTTTATGTCTTTGATACTTGGTGTCAGTGTATGTCTTTGTGACGTGGTGTCAGTGTCTGTCTTTGTTACTGGGTGTCATTGTGTGTCTTTGTGACTTGGTGTCAGAGGATGTCTTTGTTACTTGGTGTAAGTGTGTGTCTGTGTTACTTGGTGTAAGTGTATGTCTTTGTTTCTTGGTGTCAGTGGATGTCTTTGTTACTTGGTGTCAGTGTGTGTCTTTGTTCCTTGGTGTAAGTGTGTGTCTGTGTTACTGGGTATCAGTGTATGTCTTTGTGACCTGGTGTCAGTGTATGTCTTTGTTACCTGGTGTCAGTGTATGTCTTTGTTACTTGGTGTAAGTGTGTGTCTGTGTTACTGGGTATCAGTGTATGTATTTGTTTCTTGGTGTCAGTGTATGTCTTTGTTACTTGGTGTCAGTGTATGTCTGTGTTACTGAGTATCTGTGCGTGTCTTTGTTACATGGTGTCAGTGTATGTCTGTGTTACTTGGTGTAAGTGTGTGTCTTTGTTACTTGGTGTAATTGTATGTCTTTGTTACTTGGTGTCAATGTATGTCTTTGTTTCTTGATGTAAGTGTGTGTCTGTGTTACTTGGTGTAAGTGTGTGGCTGTGTTACTTGGTATCAGTGTATGTCTTTGTTACTGCGTGTCAGTGTGTGTATTTGTGACTTGGTGTCAGTGTATGACTTTGTTACTGCGTGCCAGTGTGTGTATTTGTGACTTGGTGTCAGTGTATGTGTTTGTTACTTGGTGTAAGTGTGTGTCTGTGTTACTGGGTATCAGTGTATGTCTTTGTTACTTGGTGTAAGTGTGTGTCTGTGTTACTGTGTATAAGTGTATGACTTTGTGACTTGGTGCCAGTGTATGTCTTTGTTGCTGGGTGTCAGTATGTGTCTTTGTGACTTGGTGTCAGTGTATGTCTTTGTTACTTGGTGTAAGTGTGTGTCTATGTTACTGGGTATCAGTGTATGTCTTTGTTACTTGGTGTCAGTGCATGTCAAAATACTTGGTGTAAGTGTATGTCTTTGTTACTTGGTGTAATTGTTTGTCTTTGTTACTTGGTGTCAGTGTATGTCTTTGTTACTTGGTGTAAGTGTATGTCTTTGTTACTTGGTGTAAGTGTATGTCTTTGTTACTTTGTGTCAGTGTACGTCTTTGTTACTTGGTGTCAGTGTGTGTCTGTGTTTCTGGGCATCAGTGTATGTCTTTTTGACTTGGTGTTAGTCTATGTCTTTGTTACTTGGTGTAAGTGTGTGTCTATGTTACTGGGTATCAGTGTATGTCTTTGTTACTTGGTGTCAGTGCATGTCAAAATACTTGGTGTAAGTGTATGTCTTTGTTACTTGGTGTAATTGTTTGTCTTTGTTACTTGGTGTCAGTGTATGTCTGTGTTACTTGGTGTAAGTGTATGTCTCTGTTACTTGGTGTAAGTGTATGTCTTTGTTACTTTGTGTCAGTGTACGTCTTTGTTACTTGGTGTCAGTGTATGTCTGTGTTACTTGTTGTAAGTGTGTGTCTTTGTTACTTGGTGTAATTGTATGTCTTTGTTACTTGGTGTCAGTGTATGTCTGTGTTACTTGGTGTAAGTGTATGTCTTTGTTATTTGGTGTCAGTGTATGTCTTTGTTACTTGTTGAAAGTGTGTGTCTGTGTTACTTGGTATCAGTGTATGTCTTTGTTACTTGGTGTCAGTGTATGTCTTTGTGACTTGGTGTCAGTGAATGTCTTTGTTACTGGTTGTTACTATATGTCTTTGTGACTTTGTGTCAGTGTATGTCTTTGTTACTGGGTGTCAGAGTATGTCTTTGTTACTTGGTGCCAGAGTATGTCTGTGTTGCTTGGTGTAAGTGTGTGTCTTTGTTACTTGGTGTAAGTGTATGTCTTTGTTACTTGGTGTCAGTGCATGTCAAAATACTTGGTGTAAGTGTATGTCTTTGTTACTTGGTGTAATTGTTTGTCTTTGTTACTTGGTGTCAGTGTATGTCTTTGTTACTTGGTGTAAGTGTATGTCTTTGTTACTTGGTGTAAGTGTATGTCTTTGTTACTTTGTGTCAGTGTACGTCTTTGTTACTTGGTGTCAGTGTGTGTCTGTGTTTCTGGGCATCAGTGTATGTCTTTTTGACTTGGTGTTAGTCTATGTCTTTGTTACTTGGTGTAAGTGTGTGTCTATGTTACTGGGTATCAGTGTATGTCTTTGTTACTTGGTGTCAGTGCATGTCAAAATACTTGGTGTAAGTGTATGTCTTTGTTACTTGGTGTAATTGTTTGTCTTTGTTACTTGGTGTCAGTGTATGTCTGTGTTACTTGGTGTAAGTGTATGTCTCTGTTACTTGGTGTAAGTGTATGTCTTTGTTACTTTGTGTCAGTGTACGTCTTTGTTACTTGGTGTCAGTGTATGTCTGTGTTACTTGTTGTAAGTGTGTGTCTTTGTTACTTGGTGTAATTGTATGTCTTTGTTACTTGGTGTCAGTGTATGTCTGTGTTACTTGGTGTAAGTGTATGTCTTTGTTATTTGGTGTCAGTGTATGTCTTTGTTACTTGTTGAAAGTGTGTGTCTGTGTTACTTGGTATCAGTGTATGTCTTTGTTACTTGGTGTCAGTGTATGTCTTTGTGACTTGGTGTCAGTGAATGTCTTTGTTACTGGTTGTTACTATATGTCTTTGTGACTTTGTGTCAGTGTATGTCTTTGTTACTGGGTGTCAGTTTATGTCTTTGTTACTTGATGTCAGAGTATGTCTTTGTTACTTGGTGTCAGTGTATGTCTGTGTTACTTGGTGTAAGTGTGTGTCTTTGTTACTTGGTGTAAGTGTGTGTCTGTGTTACTGGATATCAGTGTATGTCTTTGTTACTTGGTGTCAGTGTCTGTCGTTGTTACTTGTTGTATGTGTGTGTCTGTGTTACTGGGTGTCAGAGTATGTCTTTGTTACTTGGTGCCAGAGTATGTCTGTGTTGCTTGGTGTAAGTGTGTGTCTTTGTTACTTGGTGTAAGTGTATGTCTTTGTTACTTGGTGACAGTGTACGTCTGCGTTACTTTGTGTAAGTGTATGTCTTTGTTACTTGGTGTCAGTGTTTGTCTTTGATACTTTGTGGAAGTGTGTGTCTGTGTTACTGGGTATCAGTGTATGTCTCTGTGACTTGGTGTCAGTGTATGTCTTTGTTACTGGGTGTCAGTGTTTGTCTTCGTGACTTGGTGTCAGTGTGTGTCTCTGTAAGTGTTTGTTACATGTTGTCAGTGTCTGTCTGTGTATGTCTTTGTTACTGTGTGTCAGTGCTTTTCTATGTTACTGGGTGTCATTGTGTGTTTGTTTGTGTTACTGGGTGTCAGTGTGTGTCTGTGTTACTTGGTGTAAGTGTATGTCTTTGTTTCTTGGTGTCAGTGGATGTCTTTGTTACTTGGTGTCAGTGTGTGTCTTTGTTCCTTGGTGTTAGTGTGTGTCTGTGTTACTGGGTATCAGTGTATGTCTTTGTGACCTGGTGTCAGTGTATGTCTTTGTTACCTGGTGTCAGTGTATGTCTTTGTTACTTGGTGTAAGTGTGTGTCTGTGTTACTGGGTATCAGTGTATGTATTTGTTTCTTGGTGTCAGTGTATGTCTTTGTTACTTGGTGTCAGTGTATGTCTGTGTTACTGAGTATCTGTGCATGTCTTTGTTACATGGTGTCAGTGTATGTCTGTGTTACTTGATGTAAGTGTGTGTCTGTGTTACTTGGTGTAAGTGTGTGGCTGTGTTACTTGGTATCAGTGTATGTCTTTGTTACTGCGTGTCAGTGTGTGTATTTGTGACTTGGTGTCAGTGTATGTCTTTGTTACTGCGTGCCACTGTGTGTATTTGTGACTTGGTGTCAGTGTATGTCTTTGTTACTTGGTGTAAGTGTGTGTCTGTGTTACTGGGTATCAGTGTATGTCTTTGTTACTTGGTGTAAGTGTGTGTCTGTGTTACTGTGTATAAGTGTATGACTTTGTGACTTGGTGCCAGTGTATGTCTTTGTTACTGGGTGTCAGTGTGTGTCTTTGTGACTTGGTGTCAGTGTATGTCTTTTTTACTTGGTGTAAGTGTGTGTCGATGTTACTGGGTATCAGTGTATGTCTTTGTTACTTGGTGTCAGTGCATGTCAAAATACTTGGTGTAAGTGTATGTCTTTGTTACTTGGTGTAATTGTTTGTCTTTGTTACTTGGTGTCAGTGTATGTCTGTGTTACTTGGTGTAAGTGTATGTCTTTGTTACTTGGTGTAAGTGTATGTCTTTGTTACTTTGTGTCAGTGTACGTCTTTGTTACTTGGTGTCAGTGTGTGTCTGTGTTTCTGGGCATCAGTGTATGTCTTTTTGACTTGGTGTCAGTGTATGTCTTTGTTACATGGAGTCAGTGTATGTCTTTTTTACTGGGTGTCAGTGTGTGTCTGTGTTACTTGGTGTCAGTGCATGTCTTTGTTACATTGTATCAGTGTTTCTCTGTGTTACTGGGTGTCAGTGTGTGTTTGTTTGTGTTACTGGGTGTCAGAGTGTGTCTGTGACACTAGGTGTCAGTATTTAGTTTAGTTTAGAGAAACAGCACTTAAACAAGCAATTCGGTCAACCGAGTCTGTGCCGACCATCAACAACCCATTTATACCAATCCTACACTCATCCCGTATTCCTATTACATCCACACCTGTCCCTATATATATCCCTACCACCTACTTATACTAGGGGCAATTTATGAAGGCCAATTAACCAATCAACCTGCAAGTCTTTGGCACGCAGGAGGAAACCGGAGCACCCGGAGGAAACCCACGCAGACACAGGGAGAACTTGCAAACTTCGCACAGGCAGTACCCAGAATCGTTCCCGGGTCCCTGGAGCTGTGAGGCTGCGGTGCTAACCACTGCGCCAATGTGCCCCCCCTTCCCCCAGTGTGTGCCTGTGTTACTGGGTATGAGTGTATGTCTTTTTTACTTAGTGTCAGTGTATGTCTGTGTTACTTGGTGTCAGTGTGTTTGTTTGTGTTACTGGGTGTCAGTGTATGTTTGTGTTACTTGGTTTAAGTCTGTGTCTTTGTTACTTGTTGTCCGTATGTGTCTGCGTTACTGGGTGTCAGTGTATGTCTTTGTTACTTGGTGTAAGTATGTGTCTGTGTTACTGGGTATCAGTGTATGTCTTTGTGACTTGGTATCAGTGTATGTCTTTGTTACTGGGTGTCAGTGTGTGTCTGTGCTACTTGGTGAAAGTGCATGTCTTTTTTACTGGGTGTCAGTGTGTCTCTGTGTTACTGGGTGTCAGTGTGTGTTTGTTTTTGTTACTGGGTATCAGTGTATGTCTTTGTGACTTGGTATCAGTGTATGTCTTTGTTACTGGGTGTCAGTGTGTGTCTGTGCTACTTGGTGTAAGTGTGTGTCTTTGTTACTTGGTGTCCGTGTGTGTCTGTGTTACTGGGTGTCAGTGTATGTCGTTGTTACTTGGTGTCAGTGTATGTCTTTGTCATTTGGTGTAAGTGTGTGTCTGTGTTACTGGGTATCAGTGTCTGTCTTTGTTACTTGTTGTAAGTGTGTGTCTGTGTTACAGAGTATCAGTGCATGTCTTTGTTACTTGGTGTCAGTGTATGTCTGTGTTAGTTGGTGTAAGTGTGTGTCTGTGTTACTGGGTTTCATGTATGTCTTTGTTACTTGGTGTCAGTGTATGTCAAAATACTTGGTGTATGTGGGTGTCTTTGTTACTTGGTGTCAGTGTATGTCTTTGTTACTTGGTGTCAGTGTGTGTCTGTGTTACTGGGTATCAGTGTATGACTTTGTGACTTGGTATCAGTGTATGTCTTGGTGACTTGGTGTCAGTGTATATCTTTGTTGCTGGGTGTCAGTGTGTGACTGTGTTACTTGGTGTCAGTGTATGTCTTTGTTACTGTGTAGTAGTGTCTCTCTGTGTTACTGGGTGTCAGTGTGTGTTTGCTTGTGTTACTGGGTGTCAGTGTATATCTTTGTTACTTGGTGTAAATGTGTGTCTGCGTTACTGGGTATCAGTGTCTGTCTTTGTTACTTGGTGTAAGTGTGTGCCTTTGTTACTTGGTGTAATTGTATGTCTTTGTTGCTTGGTGTCAGTGTATGTCTTTGTTACTTGGTGTTAGTTTATGTCTTTGTTACTTCGTGTAAGTGTGTGTCTGTGTTACTTGGTGTAAGTGTGTGCCTGTGTTTCTGGGTATCAATGTATGTCTTTGTTACTTGGTGTCAGTGTATGTCTGTGTTACTTGGTGTCAGTGTGTGTCTGTGTTACTGGGCATCAGTGTATGTCTTTGTGACTTGGTGTCAGTGTATGTCTTTTTTACTGGGTGTCAGTGTGTCTCTGTGTTACTGGGTGTCAGTGTGTGTATGTTTGTGTTACTGGGTATCAGTGTATGTCATTGTGACTTGGCATCAGTGTATGTCTTTGTTACTGGGTGTCAGTGTGTGTCTGTGCTACTTGGTGTAAGTGTGTGTCTTTGTTACTTGGTGTCCGTGTGTGTCTGTGTTACTGGGTGTCAGTGTATGTCTTTGTTACTTGGTGTCAGTGTATGTCTTTGTTACTTGGTGTAAGTGTGTGCCTGTGTTACTGGGTATCAGTGTCTGTCTTTGTTACTTGGTGTAAGTGTGTGTCTGTGTTACAGGGTATCAGTGCATGTCTTTGTTACTTGGTGTCAGTGTATGTCTGTGTTACTTGGTGTAAGTGTTTGTCTGTGTTACTGGGTATCATGTATGTCTTTGTTACTTGGTGTCAGTGTATGTCAAAATACTTGGTGTAAGTGGGTGTCTTTGTTACTTGGTGTAATTGTCTGTCTTTGTTACTTTGTTTAAGTGTATGTCTTTGTTACTTGGTGTCAGTGTGTGTCTGTGTTAATGGGTATCAGTGTATGTCTTTGTGACTTGGTATCAGTGTATGTCTTTGTGACTTTGTGTCAGTGTATGTCTTTGTTACTGGGTATCAGTGTGTGACTGTGTTACTTGGTGTCAGTGTCTGTCTTTGTTACTGGTTATTTGTGTTTCTCTGTGTTACTGGGTGTCAGTGTGTGTTTGTTTGTGTTACTGCGTGTCAGTGTATGTCTTTGTTACTAGGTGTAAGTGTGTGTCTGTGTTACTGGGTATCATTGTCTGTCTTTGTTACTTGGTGTAAGTGTGTGTCTGTGTTACTTGGTGTAAGTGTGTGCCTGTGTTCCTGGGTATCAGTGTATGTCTTTGTTACTTGGTGTCAGTGTATGTCTGTGTTACTTGGTGTAAGTGTGTGTCTGTGTTACTGGGTATAAGTGTATGTCTTTGTTACTTGGTGTCAGTGTATGTCTGTGTTACTTGGTGTAAGTGTGTGTCTGTGTTACTGGGTGTCAGTTTGTGTCTGTGTTACTTGGTGTAAGTGTGTGTCTGTGTTACTTGGTGTCCGTGTGTGTCTGTGTTCCTGGGTGTCAGTGTATGTCTTTGTTACTGGGTGTCAGTGTATGTCTTTGTTACTTGGTGTAATTTTGTGTCTGTGTTGCTGGGTATCAGTGTATGTCTATGTTACTTGGTGTCATTGTGTGTCTTTTTTACTTGGTGTCCGTGTGTCTCTGTGTTACTGGGTGTCAGTGCATGTCTTTGTTACTTGGTGTCAGTGTATATCTGTGATACTTGGTGTAAGTGTGTGTCTTTGTTACTTGGTGTAATTGTCTGTCTTCGTTACTTGGTGTCAGTGTATGTCAAAATACTTGGTGTAAGTGGGTGTCTTTGTTACTTGGTGTAATTGTCTGTCTTTGTTACTTGGTGCCCGTGTGTGTCTGTGTTCCTGGGTGTCAGTGTATGTCTTTGTTACTGGGTGTCAGTGTATGTCTTTGTTACTTGGTGTAAGTGTGTGTCTTTTTTACTTGGTGTCATTGTGTGTCTTTGTGACTTGGTGTCAGTGTATGTCTGTGTTACTATTTATTAGTGTTTCTCTGTGTTACTGGGTGTCAGTGTGTGTTTGTTTGTGTTACTGGGTGTCAGTGTATGTCTTTGTTACTGGGTGTAAGTGTGTGTCTGTGTTACTGGGTATCAGTGTCTGTCTTTGTTACTTGGTGTAAGTGTGTGTCTTTGTTACTTGGTGTAAGTGTGTGTCTTTGTTACTTGGTGTCAGTGTATGTCTGTGTTACTTGGTGTAAGTGTGTGTTTGTGTTACTGGGTGTCAGTGTGTGTCTGTGTTACTTTGTGTAAGTGTGTGTCTGTGTTACTTGGTGTCCGTGTGTGTCTGTGTTACTTGGTGTCAGTGTCTGTCTTTGTTACTTGGTGTAATTGTGTGTCTGTGTTACACGGTATCAGTGTATGTCTTTAGAATTAGAATTAGAATATTACAGCGCTGTACAGGCCCTTCGGCCCTCGATGTTGCGCCGATCATCTGACCTACACTATTCCATTTACATCCATATGTCTATCCAATGACCACTTAAATGCCCTTAAATTTGGCGAGTCTACTACTGTTGCAGGCAGGGCGTTCCTCGCCCCTACTACTCTCTTCGTAAAGAAACTACCTCTGACATCTGTCCTGTATCTTTCACCCCTCAACTTAAAGCTATGTCCCCTCGAATTTGCCATCCTCATCTGAGGAAAAAGACTCTCACTATCCACCCTATCTAACCCTCTGATTATCTTGTATGTCTCTATTAAGTCACCTCTCCTCCTCCTTCTCTCTAACGAAAACAACCCCAAGTCCCTCAGCCTTTCCTCGTAAGACCTTCCTTCCATACCAGGCAACATCCTAGTAAATTTCCTCTGCACCCTTTCCAAAGCTTCCACATCCTTCCTATAATGCGGTGACCAGAACTGCACGCAATACTCAAGGTGCATCCTCACCAGAGTTTTGTACAGCTGCATCATGACCCCGTGGCTCCGAAACTCGATCCCCCTACTAATAAAGGCTAACACACCATATGCCTTCTGAACAGCCCTATTAACCTGGGTAGCAACTTTCAGGGATTTATGTACCTGGATACCAAGATCTCTCTGCTCATCTACACTACCAAGAATCTTCCCATTTGCCCAGTACTCTGCATTGCTGTTACTCCTTCCAAAGTGAATCACCTCACACTTCTCCGCATTAAACTCCATTTGCCATCTCTCTGCCCAGCTCTGCAGCCTATCTATGTCCCTCTGTACGCTACAACACCCTTCGACACTATCCACAACTCCACCGACCTTCGTGTCATCCGCAAATTTACTAACCCACCCTTCTACACCCTCATCCAGGTCGTTTATAAAAATGACAAACAGCAGTGGCCCCAAAACAGAACCTTGCGGTACACCACTAGTAACTAAACTCCAGGATGAACATTTGCCATCAACCACCACCCTCTGTCTTCTTTCAGCTGGCCAATTTCTGATCCAAAGCTCTAAATCACCTTCAACCCCATACTTCCGTATTTTCTGCAATAGCCTACCGTGGGGAACCTTATCAAACGCCTTACTGAAATCCATAGACACCACATCCACGGCTTTACCCTCATCCACCTGTTTGGTCACCTTCTCGAAAAACTCAATAAGGTTTGTGAGGCACGACCTACCTTTCACAAAACCGTGCTGACTATCGCAAATGAACTTATTCTTTTCAAGATGATTATAAATCCTGTCTCTTATAACCTTTTCCAACATTTTACCCACAACCGAAGTAAGGCTCACAGGTCTATAATTACCAGGGCTGTCTCTACTCCCCTTCTTGAACAAGGGGACAACATTTGCTATCCTCCAGTCCTCCGGCACTACTCCTGTCGACAATGACGACATAAAGATCAACAACAACGGCTCTGCAATCTCCTCCCTAGCTTCCCAGAGAATCCTAGGATAAATCCCATCTGGCCCAGGGGACTTCTATTTTCACTCTTTCCAAAATTGCTAACACCTCCTCCTTGTGAATCTCAATCCCATCTAGCCTAGTAGGCTGTATCTCAGTAATCTCCTCGCCAACATTTTCTTTTTCTACTGTAAATACTGACGAAAAATATTCATTTAACGCTTCCCCTATCTCCTCTGATTCCGCACACAACTTCCCACTACTATCCTTGATTGGCCCTGTTCTAACTGTTATCATTCGTTTATTCCTGATATACCTATAGAAAACCTTAGGGTTTTCTTTGATCCTATCCGCCAATGACTTCTCGTGTCCTCTCCTTGCTCTTCTTAGCCCTCCCTTTAGATCCTTCCTGGCTAGCTTGTAACTCTCAAGCGCCCTAATTGAGCCTTCACGTCTCATCCTAACATAAGCCGCCCTCTTCCTCTTGACAAGCGCTTCAACTTCTTGAGTAAACCACGGCTCCCTCGTTCGACAACTTCCTCCCTGCCTGACAGGTACATACCTATCAAGGACACGCATTAGCTGCTCCTTGAATAAGCTCCACATTTCGTTTGTGCCCATCCCCTGCAGTTTCCTTCCCCATCCTACACATCCTAAATCTTGCCTAATCGCGTCATAATTTCCTTTCCCCCAGCTATAATTCTTGCCCTGCGGTATATA
Source organism: Heterodontus francisci (assembly GCF_036365525.1). Taxonomy (NCBI): domain Eukaryota; kingdom Metazoa; phylum Chordata; class Chondrichthyes; order Heterodontiformes; family Heterodontidae; genus Heterodontus; species Heterodontus francisci. Next base: position 3,495,540 of record NW_027141655.1, on the reverse strand, counting down.
CCTGTCCCTGCCCATCGCTAAGGTAAACCTAACCGAATTGTCATCACTATCGCCAAAGTGCTCACCTACATCTAAATTGAACACCTGGCCGGGTTCATTACCCAGTACCAAATCCAATGTGGCATCGCCCCTGGTTGGCCTGTCTACATACTGTGTCAGAAAACCCTCCTGCACACACTGGACAAAAACTGACCCATCTAAAGTACTCGAACTATAGTATTTCCAGTCAATACTTGGAAAGTTAAAGTCCCCCATAACCACTACCCTGTTACTCTCGCTCCTGTCGAGAATCATCTTCGCTATCCTTTCCTCTACATCTCTGGAACTATTCGGAGGTCTATAGAAAACTCCCAACAGGGTGACCTCTCCTCTCCTGTTTCTAACCTCGGCCCATACTACCTCAGTCGACGAGTCCTCAAACGTCCTTTTTGCTGCTATAATACTTTCCTTGATTAACAATGCCACAACGCCATCCCCCCCCCCCCCCCCCCCCCCCCACTCTTTTACCCTCTTCTCTGTTCTTACTGAAACATCTAAATCCCGGAACCTGCAACATCCATTCCTGCCCCTGCTCTACCCATGTCTCTGAAATGGCAACAACATCAGGATCCCAGGTACCAACCCATGCTGCAAGCTCACCCACCTTATTCCGGATGCTCCTGGCGTTGAAGTAGACACACTTTAAACCAAGTTCTTGCTTGCCAGTGCCCTCTTGCGTCCCTGTAAGCTTATCCCCTACCTCACTACTCTCAACAGCCTGAACACTGGAACTACAATTTAGGTTCCCATTCCCCTGCGTTACTTGGTGTCAGTGTATGTCTTTGTTACTTGGTGTAAGTGTGTGTCTGTGTTACTGGGTGTCAGTGTATGTCTTTGTGACTTGGTGTCAGTGTATGTTTTTGTTACTGGGTGTCAGTGTGTGTCTTTGTGACTTGGTGTCAGTGTATGTCTTTGTTACTTGTTGTAAGTGTGTGTCTGTGTTACTGGGTATCAGTGAATGTCTTTGTTACTTGGTGTCAGTGTATGTCAAAATACTTGGTGTAAGTGTATGTCTTTGTTACTTGGTGCAATTGTCTGTCTTTGTTACTTGGTGTCAGTGTATCACTGTGTTACTGGGTATCAGTGTATGTCTGTGTTACTGGGTATCAGTGTATGTCTTTGTTACTTGGTGTCAGTGTATGTCAAAATACTTGGTGTAAGTCTTTGTTACTTGGTGTAATTGTCTGTCTTTGTCACTTGGTGTAAGTGTATCACTGTGTTACTGGGTATCCGTGTATGTCTTTGTGACTTGGTGTCAATGTATGTCTTTGTAACTGGGTGTCAGTGTGTGTCTGTGTTACTTGGTGTCAGTGCATGTCTTTGTTACTGTTTTTCAGTGTTTCTCTGTGTTACTGGGTGTCAGTGTGTGTCTGTGACACTAGGTGTCAGTATTTAGTTTTGTTTAGAGATACAGCACTGAAACAGGCCCTTCGGCCCACCGAGTCTGTGCCGACCATCAACAACCCATTTATACTAATCCTACACCAATCCCGTATTTCTATCACATCCCCACCTATCCCTATATATTTCCCTACCACCTACCTAAACTAGGGGCAATTTATGATGGCCAATTAACCCATCAACCTGCAAGTCTTTGGCATGTGGGAGGAAACCGGAGCACCCGGAGGAAACCCAAGCAGACACAGGGAGAACTTGCAAACTCCGCACAGGCAGTACCCAGAATCGAACCCGTGTCCCTGGAGCTATGAGGCTGCAGTGCTAACCACTGCACCACTGTGCCACCCAGTGTGTATCTGTGTTACTGGGTGTCAGTGTATGTCTTTGTTACTTGGTGTCAGTGTGTGTCTGTGTTACTGGGTGTCAGTGTGTTTGTTTGTGTTACTGGGTGTCAGTGTGTCTCTGTGTTACTGGGTATCAGTGCATGTCTTTGTTACTTGGTGTCAGTGTATGTCAAAATACTTGGTGCAATTGTCTGTCTATGTTACTTGGTGTCAGTGCATGTCCTTGTTACTGGGGGTCAGTGTATGTCTCTGTTACTTGGTGTAAGCGTGTGTCTGTGTTACTGGGTATCAGTGTCTGTCTTTGTTACTGGGTATCAGTGTCTGTCTTTGTTACTTGGTGTAAGTGTGTGTCTGTGTGACTGGGTATCAGTGTATGTCTTTGTGACTTTGTGTCAGTGTATGTCTTTGTTACTTGGTGTAAGTGTGTGTCTGTGTTACTTGGTGTAAGTGTGTGTCTGTGTTCCTGGGTATCAGTGTATGTCTTTGTTACTTGGCGTCAGTGGATGTCTGTGTTAGTTGGTGGAAGTGTGTTTCTGTGTTACTGGGTATCAGTGTAGGTCTTTGTTACTTGGTGTCAGTGTATGTCTGTGTTACTTGGTGTAAGTGTGTGTCTGTGTTACTGGGTGTCAGTGCATGTCTTTGTTACTTGGTGTCAGTGTATATCTGTGTTACTTGGTGTATGTGTGTGTCTTTGTTACTTGGTGTAATTGTCTGTCTTTGTTACTTGGTGTCAGTGTTTGTCTTTGTTACTTGGTGTAAGTGTGTGTCTGTGTTACTTGGTGTAAGTGTGTGTCTGTGTTCCTGGGTATCAGTGTATGTCATTGTTAATTGGTGTAAGTGTGCGTCTGTGTTACTTGGTGTAAGTGTGTGTCTGTGTTAGTTGGTGTAAGTTTGTGTCTGTGTTACTGGGTATCAGTGTATGTCTTTGTTACTTGGTGTCATTGTCTTTCTGTGTTGCTTGGTCTAAGTGTGTGTCTGCGTTACTGGGTGTCAGTGTGTGTCTGTTACTTGGTGTAAGTGTATGTCTTTGTTACTAGTTGTCCATGTGTGTCTGTGTTACTGGGTGTCAGTGTATGTCTTTGTTACTGGGTGTCAGTGTATGTCTTTGTTACTTGGTGCAAGTGTGTGTCTGTGTTCCTGGGTATCAGTGTATGTCTTTGTTACTTGGTGTAAGTGTGTGTCTGTGTTACTTGGTGTAAGTGTGTGTCTGTGTTAGTTGGTGTAAGTTTGTGTCTGTGTTACTGGGTATCAGTGTATGTCTTTGTTACTTGGTGTCATTGTTTTTCTGTGTTGCTTGGTGTAAGTGTGTGTCTGCGTTACTGGGTGTCAGTGTGTGTCTGTTACTTGGTGTAAGTGTATGTCTTTGTTACTAGGTGTCCATGTGTGTCTGTGTTACTGGGTGTCAGTGCAGGTCTTTGCTACTGGGTGTCAGTGTATGTCTTTGTTACTTGGTGCAAGTGTGTGTCTGTGTTACTGGGTATCAGTGTCTGTCTTTGTTACTTGGTGTAAGTGTGTGTCTGTGTTACTTGGTGTAAGTGTGTGCCTGTGTAACTGAGTATCAGTGTTTGTCTTTGTTACTTGGTGTCAGTGTATGTCAAAATACTTGGTGTAAGTGAATGTCTTTGTTACTTGGTGTCAGTGTATGTCTTTGTGACTTGGTGTAATTGTCTGTCTGTGTTACTGGGTATCAGTGTATGTCTCTGTTACTTGGTGTAAGTGTATGTCTTTGTTACTTGGTGTAAGTGTGTGTCTGTGTTACTGGGTATCAGTGTCTGTCTTTGTTACTTGGTGTAAGTGTGTGTCTTTGTTACTGGGTATCAGTGTATGTCTTTGTGACTTGGTGTCAGTGTATGTCTTTGTTACTTGGTGTAAGTGTGTGTCTGGTTACTTGGTGTAAGTGTGTGTCTGTGTTCCTGGGTATCAGTGTATGTCTTTGTTACCTGGTGTCAGTGTATGTCTGTGTTACTTGGTGTAAGTGTGTGTCTGTGTTACTGGGTGTCAATGTGTGTCTGTGTTAGTTGGTGTAAGTGTGTGTCTTTGTTACTTGGTGTCCGTGTTTGTCTGTGTTACTGGGTGTCAATGCATGTCTTTGTTACTTGGTGTCAGTGTGTGTCTTTGTTACTTGGTGTAAGTGTGTGTCTGTGTTACTTGGTGTAAGTGTGTGTCTGTGTTCCTGGGTATCAGTGTATGTCTTTGTTACTTGGTGTAAGTGTGTGTCTGTGTTACTGGGTGTCAGTGTATGTCTTTGTTACTGGGTGTCAGTGTATGTCTTTGTTACTTGGTGTAAGTGTGTGTCAGTGTTACTGGGTATCAGTGTCTGTCTTTGTGACTTGGTTTCAGTGAATGTCTTTGTTACTGGGTGTCAGAGTGTGGCTTTGTTACTTGGTGTAAGTGTGTGTCAGTGTTACTGGGTATCAGTGTCTGTCTTTGTTACTTGGTGTCAGTGTATGTCAAAATACTTGGTGTATGTGTATGTCTTTGTTACTTTTTGTAATTGTCTGTCTTTGTCACTTGGTTTCAGTGTATGTCTGTGTTACTTGGTGTAAGTGTGTGTCTTTGTTACTTGGTGTAAGTGTATGTCTTTGTTACTTGGTGTCAGTGCATGTCTTTGTTACTTGGTTTCAGTGTATGTCTGTGTTACTTGGTGTAAGTGTATGTCTGTGTTACTTGGTGTAAGTGTGTGCTTGTGTTACTGGGTATCAATGTATGTCTTTGTTATTTGGTGTCAGTGTATGTCTTTGTTACTTGGTGTAAGTGTGTGTCTGTGTTACTGGGTGTCAGTGTGTGTCTGTGTTACTTGGTGTAAGTGTGTGTCTTTGTTACTTGGTGCAAGTGTGTGCCTGTGTTACTGGGTATCAGTGTATGTCTTTGTTACTTGGTGTCAGTGTATGTCTGTGTTACTTGGTGTAAGTCTATGTCTTTGTTACTTGGTGTCAGTCTATGTCTCTGTTACTTGGTGTAAGTGTGTGTCTTTGTTACTTGGTGTCAGTGTATGTCTTTGTTACTTGGTGTAAGTGTGTTTGTGTTACTTGCTGCAAGTGTGTGTCTGTGTTACTTGGTGTCAGTGTATGTCTTTGTTACTTGGTGTCAGTGTATGTCTGTGTCACTTGGTGTCAGTGCGTTTATTTGTGTTACTGGGTGTCAGTGTGTGTCTGTGTTACTTGGTGTCCGTGTGTGTCAGTGTTGCTGGGAGAAAGTGTGTGTCTGTGTTACTGGGCATCAGTGTCTGTCTTTGTTACTTGGTGTAAGTGTGTGTCTGCGTTACTGGGTATCAGTGGATGTCTTTGTTACTTGGTGTCAGTGTATGTCTGTGTTACTTGGTGTCAGTGTATGTCTGTGTTACTTGGTGTAAGTGTGTGTCTTTGTTACTGGGTGTCAGTGTGTTTCTTTGTGACTTGGTGTCAGTGTATGTCTTTGATACTTGGTGTAAGTGTGTGTCAGTGCTACTGGGTATCAGTGTATGTCTTTGTTACTTGGTGTCAGTGTATGCCAAAATACTTGGTGTAAGTGTATGTTTTGTTACTTGTAGTAATTGTCTGTCTTTGTTCCTTGGTTTCAGTGAATGTCTGGGTTACTTGGTGTCAATGTATGTCTTTGTTTATTGGTGTCAGTGTATGTCTGTGTTACTAGGTGTAAGTGTGTGCCTGTGTTACTGGGTATCAGAGTATGTCTTTGTCACTTGGTGTCAGTGTATGTCTGTGTTACTTGGTGCAAGTGTGTGTATGTGTTACTGGGTGTCAGTGTCTGTCTGTGTTACTTGGTGTAAGTGTGTGTCTTTGTTACTTGGTGTCCGTGTGTGTCTGTGTTACTGGCTGTCAGTGTATGTCTTTGTTACTGGGTGCCAGTGTATGTCTTTGTTACTTGGTGTAAGTGTGTGTCTGTGTTACTGGGTATCAGTGTATGTCTTTGTTACTTGGTGTAAGTGTGTGTCTTTGTTACTTGGTGTCAGTGTATGTCTTTGTTACTTGGTGTAAGTGTGTGTTTGTGTTACTTGCTGCAAGTGTGTGTCTTTGTTACTTGGTGTCAGTGTATGTCTTTGTTACTTGGTGTAAGTGTGTGTTTGTGTTACTTGCTGCAAGTGTGTGTCTTTGTTACTTGGTGTCAGTGTATGTCTTTGTTACTTGGTGTCAGTGTATGTCTGTGTCAATTGGTGTCAGTGCGTTTGTTTGTGTTACTGGGTGTCAGTGTGTGTCTGTGTTACTTGGTGTAAGTGTGTGTCTTTGTTACTTGGTGTCCGTGTGTGTCAGTGTTACTGGGAGAAAGTGTGCGTCTGTGTTTCTGGGCATCAGTGTCTGTCTTTGTTACTTGGTGTAAGTGTGTGTCTGCGTTACTGGGTATCAGTGGAAGTCTTTGTTACTTGGTGTCAGTGTATGTCTGTGTTACTTGGTGTAAGTGTGTGTCTTTGTCACTGGGTGTCAGTGTGTTTCTTAGTGACTTGGTGTCAGTGTATGTCTTTGATACTTGGTGTAAGTGTGTGTCTGTGCTACTGGGTATCAGTGTATGTCTTTGTTACTTGGTGTCAGTGTATGTCAAAATACTTGGTGGAAGTGTATGTCTTTGTTCCTTGGAGTAATTGTCTGTCTTTGTTACTTGGTTTCAGTGTATGTCTGGGTTACTTGGTGTAAGTGTGTGTCTTTGTTACTTGGTGTCCGTGTGTGTCTGTGTAACTGGGTGTCAGTGTATGTCTTTGTTACTTGGTGTAAGTGTGTGTCTGTGTTACTGGGTGTCAGTGTATGTCTTTGTTACTGGGTGCAATTGTCTGTCTTTGTTACCTGGTGTCAGTGTATGTCTGCGTTACTTGGTGTAACTGTGTGTCTTTGTTACTTGGTGTAAGTGTGTGTCTTTGTTACATGGTGTCAATGTGTGTCTTTGTTCCTGTGTGTCAGTGTATGTCTTTGTTACTGTGTATCAGTGTGTGTTACTGGGTGTCAGTGTGTGTCTGTGTTACTTGGTGTAAGTGTGTGTCTTTGTTACTTGGTGTCCGTGTGTGTCGGTGTTACTGGGTGTCAGTGTATGTGTTTGTTAATGGGAGTCCGTGTATGTCTTTGTTACTTGGTGTAAGTGTGTGTCTGTGTTACTGGGTGTCAGTGTATGTCTGTGTTTCTTGGTGTAAGTGTGGGTCTTTGTGACTGGGTATCAGTGTATGTCTTTGTGACTTGGTGTCAGTGTATGTCTTTGTGACTTGGTGTCAGTGTATTTCCTTGTTACTTGGTGTAAGTGTGTGTCTGTGTTAATGGGTATCAGTGCATGTCTTTGTTACTTGGTGTCAGTGTATGTCAAAATGCTTGGTGTAAGTGTATGTCTTGGTTACTTGGTGTAATTGTCTGTCTTTGTTACTTGGTGTCAGAGTATGTCTGTGTTCCTTGGTGTAAGTGTTTGTCTTTGTTACTTGCTGTAAGTGTATGTCTTTGTTACTTGGTGTCAGTGCGTGTCTTTGTGACTTGGTATCAGTGTATGTCTTTGTGACTGGTTGTCGGTGTGTGTCTGTGTTCCTGGGTATCAGTGTATGTCTTAGTGACTTGGTGTCAGTGTATGTCTTTGTTACTTGGTGTAAGTGTGTGTCTGTGATACTGGGTATCAGTGCATGTCTTTGTTACTTGGTGTCAGTGTATGTCTGTGTTACTTGGTGTAAGTGTGTGTCCTTGTGACTTGGTGTCAGTATATGTCTGTGTTACGGGGGGGTCAGTGTGTGTCTGTGTTACTGGGGGTCAGTGTCTGTTTCTAACTGGGTGTCAGTTTGTGTCTGTGTTCCTGGCTATCAGTGTATGTCTTTGTTACTTGGTGTAAGTGTATGTCTTTGTTACTTCGTGTCAGTGTATGTGTTTGTGACTTGGTGTCAGTGTATGTCGTTGTTAATGGGTGTCATTGTATGTCTTTGTTACTTGGTGTAAGTGCATGTCAAAATACTTGGTGTAAGTGTATGTCTGTGTTACTCGGTGTAAATGTATGTCTTTGTTACTTGGTGTCAGTGTGTGTCTGTGACACTAGGTGTCATTATTCAGTTTAGTTTAGAAATACAGCATTGAAACAGGCCCTTCGGCCCACCGAGTCTGTGCCGACCATCAACCAACCATTTATACTAATCCTACACGAATCCCATATTCCAATAACATCCCCACCGGTCCCTATATATTTCCCTACCACCTAACTATACTAGGGGCAATTTATAATGGCCAATTAACCTACCAACCTGCAAGTCTTTGGCATGTGGGAGGAAACCGGAGCACCGGAGGAAACCCACACAGACACAGGGAGAACCTGCAAACTCCGCACAGGCAGTACCCAGAATCGAACCCGTGTCCCTGGAGCTGTGAGGCTGCAGTGCCAACCAATGCGCCACTGTGCCGCCCAGTGTGTATCTGTGTTACTGGGTGTCAGTGTATGTCTTTGTTACTTGGTGTCAGTGTGTGTCTTTGTTACTTTGTGTCAGTGTGTGTCTTTGTTACTTGTAGTAAGTGTGTGTCTGTGTTACTGGGTATCAGTGTGTGTCTGTGTTAATGGGTGTAAGTGTGTGTCTGTGTTACTGGGTATCAGTGTATGTCTTTGTTACTGGGTATCAGTGTATGTCTTTGAGACTTGGTGTCAGTGTATGTCTTTGTTACTGGGTGTCAGTGTGTGTCTTTGTGACTTGGTGTCAGTGTATGTCTTAGTTACTTGGTGTAAGTGTGTGTCTGTGTTACTGGCTGTCAGTGTGTGTCTGTGTTACTTGGTGTAAGTCTGTGTCTTTGTTACTTGGTGTCCGTGTCGGTCTGTGTTACTGGGTGTCAGTGTATGTCTTTGTTACTTGGTGTCAGTGCATGTCTGTGTTATTAGGTGTAAGTGTGTGTCTTTGTTACTTGGTGTCCGTGTGTGTCTGTGTTACTGCGTGTCAGTGTATGTCTTTGTTACTTGGTGTAAGTGTGTGTCTGTGTTACTGGGTGTCAGTGTATGTCGTTGTTACTGGGTGTCAGTGTATGTCTTTGTTACTTGGTGTCAGTGTATGTCAAAATACTTGGTGTAAGTGTATGTCTTTGTTACTTGGTGCAATTGTCTGTCTTTGTTACTTGGTGTCAGTGTATGTCTGTGTTACTTGGTGTAAGTGTGTGCCTTTGTTACTTGGTGTAAGTGTGTGTCTTTGTTACTAGGTGTAAGGGTGTGTCTTTGTTACTTGGTGTAAGTGTGTGTCTTTGTTCCTGGGTGTCAGTGTATGTCTTTGTTACTGAGTATCAGTGTGTTTTACTGGGTGTCAGTGTGTGTCTGTGTTACTTGGTGTAAGTGTTTATCAGTGTTACTGGGTATCAGTGTCTGTCTTTGTTACTTGGTGGAAGTGTGTGTCTGTGTTACTGGGTATCAGTGTATGTCTTTTTGACTTGGTATCAGTGTATGTCTTTGTTACTGGGTGTCAGTGTATGTCTGTTACTGGGTATCAGTGTATGTCTTTGTGACTTGGTGTAAGTGTTTATCAGTGTTACTGGGTATCAGTGTATGTCTTTGTTACTTGGTGTCAGTGTGTGTCTTTGTTACTTTGTGTCAGTGTGTGTCTTTGTTACTTGTAGTAAGTGTGTGTCTGTGTTACTGGGTATCAGTGTGTGTCTGTGTTAATGGGTGTAAGTGTGTGTCTGTGTTACTGGGTATCAGTGTATGTCTTTGTTACTGGGTATCAGTGTATGTCTTTGAGACTTGGTGTCAGTGTATGTCTTTGTTACTGGGTGTCAGTGTGTGTCTTTGTGACTTGGTGTCAGTGTATGTCTTAGTTACTTGGTGTAAGTGTGTGTCTGTGTTACTGGCTGTCAGTGTGTGTCTGTGTTACTTGGTGTAAGTCTGTGTCTTTGTTACTTGGTGTCCGTGTCGGTCTGTGTTACTGGGTGTCAGTGTATGTCTTTGTTACTTGGTGTCAGTGCATGTCTGTGTTATTAGGTGTAAGTGTGTGTCTTTGTTACTTGGTGTCCGTGTGTGTCTGTGTTACTGCGTGTCAGTGTATGTCTTTGTTACTTGGTGTAAGTGTGTGTCTGTGTTACTGGGTGTCAGTGTATGTCGTTGTTACTGGGTGTCAGTGTATGTCTTTGTTACTTGGTGTCAGTGTATGTCAAAATACTTGGTGTAAGTGTATGTCTTTGTTACTTGGTGCAATTGTCTGTCTTTGTTACTTGGTGTCAGTGTATGTCTGTGTTACTTGGTGTAAGTGTGTGCCTTTGTTACTTGGTGTAAGTGTGTGTCTTTGTTACTAGGTGTAAGGGTGTGTCTTTGTTACTTGGTGTAAGTGTGTGTCTTTGTTCCTGGGTGTCAGTGTATGTCTTTGTTACTGAGTATCAGTGTGTTTTACTGGGTGTCAGTGTGTGTCTGTGTTACTTGGTGTAAGTGTTTATCAGTGTTACTGGGTATCAGTGTCTGTCTTTGTTACTTGGTGGAAGTGTGTGTCTGTGTTACTGGGTATCAGTGTATGTCTTTTTGACTTGGTATCAGTGTATGTCTTTGTTACTGGGTGTCAGTGTATGTCTGTTACTGGGTATCAGTGTATGTCTTTGTGACTTGGTGTAAGTGTTTATCAGTGTTACTGGGTATCAGTGTCTGTCTTTGTTACTTGGTGTAAGTGTGTGTCTGTGTGACTGTGTATCAGTGGATGTCTTTGTGACTTGGTGTCAGTGTTTATCAGTGTTACTGGGTATCAGTGTCTGTCTTTGTTACTTGGTGTAAATGTTTATCAGTGTTACTGGGTATCAGTGTCTGTCTTTGTTACTTGGTGTAAGTGTGTGTCTGTGTTACTGGGTATCAGTGTATGTCTTTTTGACTTGGTATCAGTGTATGTCTTTGTTACTGGGTGTCAGTGTGTGTCTGTGTTACTGGGTATCAGTGTATGTCTTTGTGACATGGTATCAGTATATGTCTTTGCTACTGGGTGTAAGTGTGTGTCTATGTCTCAGTGCATGTCTTTGTGACTTGGTGTCAGTGTATGTCTTTGTTACTTGGTGTCAGTGTGTGACTTTGTGACTTAGTGTCAGTAAATGTCTGTGTTACGGGGGGTCAGTGTGTGTCTGTGTTACTGGTTTTCAGTGTGTGTTTCTAACTGGGTGTCAGTGTGTGTCTGTGTTACTGGCTATCAGTGTATGTCTTTGTTACTTGGTGTAAGTGTGTGTCTGTGTATCAGTGTATGTCTTTGTTACTTAGTGTCAGTGTATGTGTTTGTGACTTGGTGTCAGTGTATGTCTTTGTTACTGGCTGTCAGTGTATGTCTTTGTTACTTGGTGTAAGTGTATGTCTTTGTTACTTGGTGTCAGTGTGTGTCTGTGTTGCTGGGTGTCAGTGTGTTTGTTTGTCTTACTGGCTGTCAGTGTGTGTCTGTGTTACTTGGTGTAAGTGTGTGTCTTTGTTACTTGGTGTCCGTGTGTGTCTGTGTTACTGGGTGTCAGTGCATGTCTTTGTTTCTGGGTGTCAGTGTATGTCTTTGTTACTTGGTGTAAGTGTGAGTCTGTGTTACTGGGTATCAGTGTGTGTCTTTGTTACTAGGTGTAAGTGTGTGTCTGTGTTACTGGGTATCAGTGTATGTCTTTGTTACTGGGTATCAGTGTATGTCTTTGTGACTTGGTGTCAGTGTATGTCTTTGTTACTGGGTGTCAGTGTGTGTCTTTGTGACTTGGTGTCAGTGTATGTCTTTGTTACTTGGTGAAAGTGTGTGTCTGTGTTACTGGGTGTCAGTGTATGTGTTTGTTAAAGGGTGTCCGTGTATGTCTTTGTTACTTGTTGTAAGTGTGTGTCTGTGTTACTGGGTGTCAGTGTATGTCTGTGTTACTTGGTGTAAGTGTGGGTCTGTGTTTCTGGGTATCAGTGTATTTCTTTGTGACTTGGTGTCAGTGTATGTCTTTGTTATCGGGTGTCAGTGTGTGTCTTTGTGACTTGGTGTCAGTGTATGTCTTTGTTACATGGTGTAAGTGTGTGTTAGTGTTACTGGGTATCAGTGTATGTCTTTGTTATTTGATGTCAGTGTATGTCAAAATAAATCGTGTAAGTGTATGTCTTTGTTACTTGGTGTAATTGTCTGTCTTTGTTACTTGGTGCAAGTGTATGTCTTTGTTACTTGGTGTCAGTGTGTGTCTGTGTTACTGGGTATCAGTGTATGTCTTTGTGACTTGGTATCAGTGTATGTCTTTGTGACTTGGTGTCAGTGTATGTCTTTGTTACTGTTTATCAGTGTTTCTCTGTGTTACTGGGTGACAGTGTGTGTTTGTTTGTGTTACTGTGTGTCAGTGTGTATCTGTGACACTCGCTGTCAGTATTTAGATTAGTTTAGAGATACAGCACTTTAACAGGCCCTTCGGCCCACCGAGTCTGTGCCGACCATCAACCACCCATTTATACTAATCCTACACTAATCCCGTATTCCTATCACATCCCCACCTATCCCTATATATTTCCCTACCACCTACCTATACTAGGGGCGATTTATAATGGCCCATTAACCTGTCAACCTACAAGTCTTTGGCATGTGGGAGGAAACTGGAGCACCCGGAGGAAACCCACACAGACACAGGGAGAACTTGCAAACTCCGCACAGGCAGTACCCAGAATCGAACCCGGGTCCCTGGAGCTGTGAGGCTGCGTTGCAAACCACTGCACCACTGTGCCGCCCAGTGTGTGGTCTGTGTTACTGGGTGTCAGTGTATGTCTTTGTTACTTGGTGTCAGTGTGTGTCTGTGTTACTGCGTGTCAGTGTGTTTGTTTGTCTCACTGGCTGTCAGTGTGTGTCTGTGTTACTTGGTGTAAGTGTGTGTCTTTGTTACTTGTTGTCCGTGTATGTCTTTGTTACTTGGTGTAAGTGTGTGTCTGTGTTACTGGGTGTCAGTGTATGTCTTTGTTACTTGGTGTAAGTGTGTGCCTGTGTTACTGGGTGTCAGTGTATGTCTGTGTTACTTGGTGTAAGTTTGTGTCTTTGTTACTGGGTGTCAGGGTATGTCTTTGTTTCTTGGTGTAAGTGTGTGTCTGTGTTACTGGGTGTCAGTGTATGTCTGTGTTAAATGGTGTAAGTTTGTGTCTGTGTTACTGGGTATCAGTGTATGTCTTTGTGACTTGGTGTCAGTGTATGTCTTTGTTACTGGGTGTCAGTGTGTGTCTTTGTGACTTGGTGTCAGTTTATGTCTGTGTTACTTGTTGTAAGTGTGTGTCTTTGTTACTTGGTGGAAGTGTGTGTCTGTGTTACTGGGTATCAGTGCATGTCTTTGTGACTTGGTGTCAGTGTGTGTCTGTGTTCCTGGGTGTCAGTGTATGTCTTTGTTACTGTGAATCAGTGTGTGTTACTGGGTATCAGTGTGTGTCTTTGTTACTAGGTGTAAGTGTGTGTCTGTGTTACTGGGTATCAGTGTATGTCTTTGTTACTGGGTATCAGTGTATGTCTTTGTGACTTGGTGTCAGTGTATGTCTTTGGTACTGGGTGTCAGTGTGTGTCTTTGTGACTTTTTGTCAGTGTATGTCTTTGTTACTTGGTGTAAGTGTGTGTCTTTGTTACTTGGTGTAAGTGTGTGTCTGTGTTACTGGGTGCCAGTGTATGTCTTTGTTACTGGGTGTCCGTGTATGTCTTTGTTACTTGGTGTAAGTGTGTGTCTGTGTTGCTGGGTGTCAGTATGTTTGTTTGTGTTACCGGGTGTCAGTGTGTGTGTGTGTTACATGGTGTCCGTGTGTGTCTGTGTTACTGGGTGTCAGTGCATGTCTTTGTTACTGGGTGTCAGTGTATGTCTTTGTTACTTGGTGTAAGTGTGTGTCTTTTTTACTGGGTGTCAGTGTATGTCTTTGTTGCTTGGTGTAAGTGTGTGTCTGTGTTACTGGTTGTCAGTGTGTGTCTGTGTTACTTGGTGTAAGTGTGTGTCTGTGTTACTGGGTGTCAGTGTCTGTCTTTGTTACTGGGTGTCAGTGTATGTCTTTGTTACTTGGTGTCAGTGTATGTCAAAATACTTGGTGCAAGTGTATGACTTTGTTACTGGGTGTCAGTGTTTGTCTTTGTTTCTTGGTGTAAGTGTGTGACTGTGTTACTGGGTGTCAGTGTATGTCTGTGTTACTTGGTGTAAGTTTGTGTCTTTGTTACTGGGTGTCAGTGTATGTCTTTGTTTCTTGGTGTAAGTGTGTGTCTGTGTTACTGGGTGTCAGTGTATGTCTGTGTTACTTGGTGTAAGTTTGTGTCTGTGTTACTGGGTATCAGTGTATGTCTTTGTGACTTGGTGTCAGTGTATGTCTTTGTTACTGGATGTCAGTGTGTGTCTTTGTGACTTGGTGTCAGTGTATGTCTGTGTTACTTGGTGTAAGTGTGTGTTTTTGTTACTTGGTGGAAGTGTGTGTCTGTGTTACTGGGTATCAGTGCATGTCTTTGTGACTTGGTGTCAGTGTGTGTCTGTGTTCCTGGGTGTCAGTGTCTGTCTTTGTTACTGTGAATCAGTGTGTGTTACTGGGTGTCAGTGTATGTCTTTGTTACTTGGTGTAAGTGTGTGTCTGTGTTACTGGGTATCAGTGTCTGTCTTTGTTACTTGGTGTAAGTGTATGTCTTTGTTACTGGGTGTCAGTGTATGTCTTTGTTAGGTGGTGTAAGTGTGTGTCTTTTTTACTGGGTGTCAGTGTATGTCTTTGTTGCTTGGTGTAAGTGTGTGTCTGTGTTACTGGTTGTCAGTGTGTGTCTGTGTTACTTGGTGTAAGTGTGTGTCTGTGTTAATGCGTGTCAGTGTCTGTCTTTGTTATTGGGTGTCAGTGTATGTCTTTGTTACTTGGTGTCAGTGTATGTCAAAATACTTGGTGTAAGTGTATGTCTTTGTTACTTGGTGCAATTGTCTGTCTTTGTTACTTGGTGTCAGTGTATGTCTGTGTTACTGGGTGTCAGTGTGTGTCTGTGTTACTTGGTGTAAGTGTGTGTCTTTGTTACTTGGTGTCCGTGTGTGTCTGTGTTACTGGGTGTCAGTGTATGTCTTTGTTACTGGGTGTCAGTGTATGTCTTTGTTACTTGGTGTAAGTGCTTATCTGTGTTACTGGGTATCAGTGTCTGTCTTTGTTACTTGGTGTAAGTGTGTGTCTGTGTTACTGGGTATCAGTGTATGTCTTTGTGACTTGGTGTAAGTGTGTGTCTTTTTTACTGGGTGTCAGTGTATGTCTTTGTTGCTTGGTGTAAGTGTGTGTCTGTGTTACTGGTTGTCAGTGTGTGTCTTTGTTACTTGATGTAAGTGTGTGTCTGTGTTACTGGGTGTCAGTGTCTGTCTTTTTACTGGGTGTCAGTGTATGTCTTTGTTACTTGGTGTCAGTGTATGTCAAAATACTTGGTGTAAGTGTATGTCTTTGTTACTGGGTTTCAGTGTATGTCTTTGTTTCTTGGTGTCAGTGTGTGTCTGTGTTACTGGGTGTCAGTGTATGTCTGTGTTACTTGGTGTAAGTTTGTGTCTTTGTTACTGGGTGTCAGTGTATGTCTTTGTTTCTTGGTGTAAGTGTGTGTCTGTGTTACTGGGTGTCAGTGTATGTCTGTGTTACTTGGTGTAAGTTTGTGTCTGTGTTACTGGGTATCGGTGTATGTCTTTGTGACTTGGTGTCAGTGTATGTCTTTGTTACTGGGTGTCAGTGTGTGTCTTTGTGACTTGGTGTCAGTGTATGTCTGTGTTACTTGGTGTAAGTGTGTGTCTTTGTTACTTGGTGGAAGTGTGTGTCTGTGTTACTGGGTATCAGTGCATGTCTTTGTGGCTTGGTGTCAGTGTGTGTCTGTGTTCCTGGGTGTCAGTGTATGTCTTTGTTACTGTGAATCAGTGTGTGTTACTGGGTATCAGTGTGTGTCTTTGTTACAAGGTGTAAGTGTGTGTCTGTGTTACTGGGTATCAGTGTATGTCTTTGTTACTGGGTATCAGTGTATGTCTTTGTGACTTGGTGTCAGTGTATGTCTTTGTTACTGGGTGTCAGTGTGTGTTTTTGTGACTTGGTGTCAGTGTATGTCTTTGTTACTTGGTGTCAGTGTGTGTCTTTGTTACTTGGTGTCCGTGTGTGTCTGTGTTACTGGGTGTCAGTGTATGTCTTTGTTACTGGGTGTCCGTGTATGTCATTGTTACTTGTTGTAAGTGTGTGTCTGTGTTGCTGGGTGTCAGTATGTTTGTTTGTGTTACCGGGTGTCAGTGTGTGTCTGTGTTACATGGTGTCCGTGTGTGTCTGTGTTACTGGGTGTCAGTGTACGACTTTGTTACTGGGTGTCAGTGTATGTCTTTGTTACTTGGTGTAAGTGTGTGTCTTTTTTACTGGGTGTCAGTGCATGTCTTTGTTGCTTGGTGTAAGTGTGTGTCTGTGTTAATGGTTGTCAGTGTGTGTCTGTGTTACTTGGTGTAAGTGTGTGTCTGTGTTACTGGGTGTCAGTGTCTGTCTTTGTTACTGGGTGTCAGTATATGTCTTTGTTACTTGGTGTCAGTGTATGTCAAAAAAATTGGTGTAATTGTATGTCTTTGTTACTGGGTGTCAGTGTATGTCTTTGTTTCTTGGTGTAAGTGTGTGTCTGTGTTACTGGGTGTCAGTGTATATCTTTGTTACTGGGTGTCAGTGTATGTCTTTGTTACTTGGTGTAAGTGTGTGTCTGTGTTACTGGTTGTCAGTGTGTGTCTGTGTTACTTGGTGTAAGTGTGTGTCTGTGTTACTGCGTGTCAGTGTCTGTCTTTGTTACTGGGTGTCAGTGTATGTCTTTGTTACTTGGTGTCAGTGCATGTCAAAATACTTGCTGTAAGTGTATGTCTTTGTTACTTGGTGCAATTGTCTGTCTTTGTTACTTGGTGTCACTGTATGTCTGTGTTACTTGGTGTCAGTGTGTGTCTGTGTTACTTGGTGTAAGTGTGTGTCTGTGTTACTGCGTGTCAGTGTCTGTCTTTGTTACTGGGTGTCAGTGTATGTCTTTGTTACTTGGTGTCAGTGTATGTCAAAATACTTGGTGTAAGTGTATGTCTTTGTTACTTGGTGCAATTGTCTGTCTTTGTTACTTGGTGTCAGTGTATGTCTGTGTTACTTGGTGTCAGTGTGTGTCTTTGTTACTTGGTGTAAGTGTGTGTCTTTGTTACTTGGTGTCAGTGTGTGTCTTTGTTCCTGGGTGTCAGAGTATGTCTTTGTTACTGTGTGTCAGTGTGTGTTACTGGGTGTCAGTGTGTGTCTGTGTTACTTGGTGTAAGTGTGTGTCTTTGTTACTTGGTGTCCGTGTGTGTCTGTGTTACTGGGTGTCAGTGTATGTCTTTGTTACTGGGTGTCAGTGTATGTCTTTGTTACTTGGTGTAAGTGCTTGTCTGTGTTACTGGGTATCAGTGTCTGTCTTTGTTACTTGGTGTAAGTGTGAGTCTGTGTTACTGGGTATCAGTGTATGTCTTTGTGACTTGGTGTAAGTGTGTGTCTTTTTTACTGGGTGTCAGTGTATGTCTTTGTTGCTTGGTGTAAGTGTGTGTCTGTGTTACTGGTTCTCAGTGTGTGTCTGTGTTACTTGATGTAAGTGTGTGTCTGTGTTACTGGGTGTCAGTGTCTGTCTTTGTTACTGGGTGTCAGTGTATGTCTTTGTTACTTGGTGTCAGTGTATGTCAAAATACTTGGTGTAAGTGTATGTCTTTGTTACTGGGTGTCAGTGTATGTTTTTGTTTCTTGGTGTAAGTGTGTGCCTGTGTTACTGGGTGTCAGTGTATGTCTGTGTTACTTGGTGTAAGTTTGTGTCTTTGTTACTGGGTGTCAGGGTATGTCTTTGTTTCTTGGTGTAAGTGTGTGTCTGTGTTACTGGGTGTCAGTGTATGCCTGTGTTACTTGGTGTAAGTTTGTGTCTGTGTTACTGGGTATCAGTGTATGTCTTTGTGACTTGGTGTCAGTGTATGTCTTTGTTACTGGGTGTCAGTGTGTGTCTTTGTGACTTGGTGTCAGTTTATGTCTGTGTTACTTGTTGTAAGTGTGTGTCTTTGTTACTTGGTGGAAGAGTGTGTCTGTGTTACTGGGTATCAGTGCATGTCTTTGTGACTTGGTGTCAGTGTGTGTCTGTGTTCCTGGGTGTCAGTGTATGTCTTTGTTACTGTGAATCAGTGTGTGTTACTGGGTATCAGTGTGTGTCTTTGTTACTAGGTGTAAGTGTGTGTCTGTGTTACTGGTTGTCAGTGTGTGTCTTTGTTACTTGATGTAAGTGTGTGTCTGTGTTACTGGGTGTCAGTGTCTGTCTTTTTTACTGGGTGTCAGTGTATGTCTTTGTTACTTGGTGTCAGTGTATGTCAAAATACTTGGTGTAAGTGTATGTCTTTGTTTCTTGGTGTCAGTGTGTGTCTGTGTTAATGGGTGTCAGTGTATGTCTGTGTTACTTGGTGTAAGTTTGTGTCTTTGTTACTGGGTGTCAGTGTATGTCTTTGTTTCTTGGTGTAAGTGTGTGTCTGTGTTACTGGGTGTCAGTGTATGTCTGTGTTACTTGGTGTAAGTTTGTGTCTGTGTTACTGGGTATCAGTGTATGTCTTTGTGACTTGGTGTCAGTGTATGTCTTTGTTACTGGGTGTCAGTGTGTGTCTTTGTGACTTGGTGTCAGTGTATGTCTGTGTTACTTGGTGTAAGTGTGTGTCTTTGTTACTTGGTGGAAGTGTGTGTCTGTGTTACTGGGTATCAGTGCATGTCTTTGTGGCTTGGTGTCAGTGTGTGTCTGTGTTCCTGGGTGTCAGTGTATGTCTTTGTTACTGTGATTCAGTGTGTGTTACTGGGTATCAGTGTGTGTCTTTGTTACAAGGTGTAAGTGTGTGTCTGTGTTACTGGGTATCAGTGTATGTCTTTGTTACTGGGTATCAGTGTATGTCTTTGTGACTTGGTGTCAGTGTATGTCTTTGTTACTGGGTGTCAGTGTGTGTTTTTGTGACTTGGTGTCAGTGTATGTCTTTGTTACTTGGTGTCAGTGTGTGTCTTTGTTACTTGGTGTCCGTGTGTGTCTGTGTTACTGGGTGTCAGTGTATGTCTTTGTTACTGGGTGTCCGTGTATGTCATTGTTACTTGGTGTAAGTGTGTGTCTGTGTTGCTGGGTGTCAGTATGTTTGTTTGTGTTACCGGGTGTCAGTGTGTGTCTGTGTTACATGGTGTCCGTGTGTGTCTGTGTTACTGGGTGTCAGTGTATGACTTTGTTACTGGGTGTCAGTGTATGTCTTTGTTACTTGGTGTAAGTGTGTGTCTTTTTTACTGGGTGTCAGTGCATGTCTTTGTTGCTTGGTGTAAGTGTGTGTCTGTGTTAATGGTTGTCAGTGTGTGTCTGTGTTACTTGGTGTAAGTGTGTGTCTGTGTTACTGGGTGTCAGTGTCTGTCTTTGTTACTGGGTGTCAGTATATGTCTTTGTTACTTGGTGTCAGTGTATGTCAAAAAACTTGGTGTAATTGTATGTCTTTGTTACTGGGTGTCAGTGTATGTCTTTGTTTCTTGGTGTAAGTGTGTGTCTGTGTTACTGGGTGTCAGTATGTTTGTTTGTGTTAACGGGTGTCAGTGTGTGTCTGTGTTACATGGTGTTCGTGTGTGTCTGTGTTACTGGGTGTCAGTGTATATCTTTGTTACTGGGTGTCAGTGTATGTCTTTGTTACTTGGTGTAAGTGTGTGTCTGTGTTACTGGTTGTCAGTGTGTGTCTGTGTTACTTGGTGTAAGTGTGTGTCTGTGTTACTGCGTGTCAGTGTCTGTCTTTGTTACTGGGTGTCAGTGTATGTCTTTGTTACTTGGTGTCAGTGCATGTCAAAATACTTGCTGTAAGTGTATGTCTTTGTTACTTGGTGCAATTGTCTGTCTTTGTTACTTGGTGTCACTGTATGTCTGTGTTACTTGGTGTCAGTGTGTGTCTGTGTTACTTGGTGTAAGTGTGTGTCTGTGTTACTGCGTGTCAGTGTCTGTCTTTGTTACTGGGTGTCAGTGTATGTCTTTGTTACTTGGTGTCAGTGTATGTCAAAATACTTGGTGTAAGTGTATGTCTTTGTTACTTGGTGCAATTGTCTGTCTTTGTTACTTGGTGTCAGTGTATGTCTGTATTACTTGGTGTCAGTGTGTGTCTTTGTTACTTGGTGTAAGTGTGTGTCTTTGTTACTTGGTGTCCGTGTGTGTCTTTGTTCCTGGGTGTCAGAGTATGTCTTTGTTACTGTGTGTCAGTGTGTGTTACTGGGTGTCAGTGTGTGTCTGTGTTACTTGGTGTAAGTGTGTGTCTTTGTTACTTGGTGTCCGTGTGTGTCTGTGTTACTGGGTGTCAGTGTATGTCTTTGTTACTGGGTGTCAGTGTATGTCTTTGTTACTTGGTGTAAGTGCTTGTCTGTGTTACTGGGTATCAGTGTCTGTCTTTGTTACTTGGTGTAAGTGTGAGTCTGTGTTACTGGGTATCAGTGTATGTCTTTGTGACTTGGTGTAAGTGTGTGACTTTTTTACTGGGTGTCAGTGTATGTCTTTGTTGCTTGGTGTAAGTGTGTGTCTGTGTTACTGGTTCTCAGTGTGTGTCTGTGTTACTTGATGTAAGTGTGTGTCTGTGTTACTGGGTGTCAGTGTCTGTCTTTGTTACTGGGTGTCAGTGTATGTCTTTGTTACTTGGTGTCAGTGTATGTCAAAATACTTGGTGTAAGTGTATGTCTTTGTTACTGGGTGTCAGTGTATGTTTTTGTTTCTTGGTGTAAGTGTGTGCCTGTGTTACTGGGTGTCAGTGTAAGTCTGTGTTACTTGGTGTAAGTTTGTGTCTTTGTTACTGGGTGTCAGGGTATGTCTTTGTTTCTTGGTGTAAGTGTGTGTCTGTGTTACTGGGTGTCAGTGTATGTCTGTGTTACTTGGTGTAAGTTTGTGTCTGTGTTACTGGGTATCAGTGTATGTCTTTGTGACTTGGTGTCAGTGTATGTCTTTGTTACTGGGTGTCAGTGTGTGTCTTTGTGACTTGGTGTCAGTTTATGTCTGTGTTACTTGTTGTAAGTGTGTGTCTTTGTTACTTGGTGGAAGAGTGTGTCTGTGTTACTGGGTATCAGTGCATGTCTTTGTGACTTGGTGTCAGTGTGTGTCTGTGTTCCTGGGTGTCAGTGTATGTCTTTGTTACTGTGAATCAGTGTGTGTTACTGGGTATCAGTGTGTGTCTTTGTTACTAGGTGTAAGTGTGTGTCTGTGTTACTGGGTATCAGTGTATGTCTTTGTTACTGGGTATCAGTGTATGTCTTTGTGAATTGGTGTCAGTGTATGTCTTTGGTACTGGGTGTCAGTGTGTGTCTTTGTGACTTTTTGTCAGTGTATGTCTTTGTTACTTGGTGTAAGTGTGTGTCTTTGTTACTTGGTGTAAGTGTGTGTCTGTGTTACTGGGTGCCAGTATATGTCTTTGTTACTGGGTGTCCGTGTATGTCTTTGTTACTTGGTGTAAGTGTGTGTCTGTGTTGCTGGGTGTCAGTATGTTTGTTTGTGTTACGGGTGTCAGTGTGTGTGTGTGTTACATGGTGTCCGTAAGTGTCTGTGTTACTGGGTGTCAGTGCATGTCTTTGTTACTGGGTGTCAGTGTATGTCTTTGTTACTTGGTGTAAGTGTGTGTCTTTTTTACTGGGTGTCAGTGTATGTCTTTGTTGCTTGGTGTAAGTGTGTGTCTGTGTTACTGGTTGTCAGTGTGTGTCTGTGTTACTTGGTGTAAGTGTGTGTCTGTGTTACTGGGTGTCAGTGTCTGTCTTTGTTACTGGGAGTCAGTGTATGTCTTTGTTACTTGGTGTCAGTGTATGTCAAAATACTTGGTGCAAGTGTATGACTTTGTTACTGGGTGTCAGTGTATGTCTTTGTTTCTTGGTGTAAGTGTGTGACTGTGTTACTGGGTGTCAGTGTATGTCTGTGTTACTTGGTGTAAGTTTGTGTCTTTGTTACTGGGTGTCAGTGTATGTCTTTGTTTCTTGGTGTCAGTGTATGTCTTTGTTACTGGATGTCAGTGTGTGTCTTTGTGACTTGGTGTCAGTGTATGTCTGTGTTACTTGGTGTAAGTGTGTGTTTTTGTTACTTGGTGGAAGTGTGTGTCTGTGTTACTGGGTATCAGTGCATGTCTTTGTGACTTGGTGTCAGTGTGTGTCTGTGTTCCTGGGTGTCAGTGTCTGTCTTTGTTACTGTGAATCAGTGTGTGTTACTGGGTGTCAGTGTATGTCTTTGTTACTTGGTGTAAGTGTGTGTCTGTGTTACTGGGTATCAGTGTCTGTCTTTGTTACTTGGTGTAAGTGTATGTCTTTGTTACTGGGTGTCAGTGTATGTCTTTGTTAGGTGGTGTAAGTGTGTGTCTTTTTTACTGGGTGTCAGTGTATGTCTTTGCTGCTTGGTGTAAGTGTGTGTCTGTGTTACTGGTTGTCAGTGTGTGTCTGCGTTACTTGGTGTAAGTGTGTGTCTGTGTTACTGCGTGTCAGTGTCTGTCTTTGTTACTGGGTGTCAGTGTATGTCTTTGTTACTTGGTGTCAGTGTATGTCTGTGTTACTGGGTGTCAGTGTGTGTCTGTGTTACTTGGTGTAAGTGTGTGTCTTTGTTACTTGGTGTCCGTGTGTGTCTGTGTTACTGGGTGTCAGTGTATGTCTTTGTTACTGGGTGTCAGTGTATGTCTTTGTTACTTGGTGTAAGTGCTTATCTGTGTTACTGGGTATCAGTGTCTGTCTTTGTTATTTGGTGTAAGTGTGTGTCTGTGTTACTGGGTATCAGTGTATGTCTTTGTGACTTGGTGTAAGTGTGTGTCTTTTTTACTGGGTGTCAGTGTATGTCTTTGTTGCTTGGTGTAAGTGTGTGTCTGTGTTACTGGTTGTCAGTGTGTGTCTGTGTTACTTGATGTAAGTGTGTGTCTGTGTTACTGGGTGTCAGTGTCTGTCTTTTTTACTGGGTCTCAGTGTATGTCTTTGTTACTTGGTGTCAGTGTATGTCAAAATACTTGGTGTAAGTGTATGTCTTTGTTACTGGGTGTCAGTGTATGTCTTTGTTTCTTGGTGTCAGTGTGTGTCTGTGTTACTGGGTGTCAGTGTATGTCTGTGTTACTTGGTGTAAGTTTGTGTCTTTGTTACTGGGTGTCAGTGTATGTCTTTGTTTCTTGGTGTAAGTGTGTGTCTGTGTTACTGGGTGTCAGTGTATGTCTGTGTTACTTGGTGTAAGTTTGTGTCTGTGTTACTGGGTATCAGTGTATGTCTTTGTGACTTGGTGTCAGTGTATGTCTTTGTTACTGGGTGTCAGTGTGTGTCTTTGTGACTTGGTGTCAGTGTATGTCTGTGTTACTTGGTGTAAGTGTGTGTCTTTATTACTTGGTGGAAGTGTGTGTCTGTGTTACTGGGTATCAGTGCATTTCTTTGTGACTTGGTGTCAGTGTGTGTCTGTGTTCCTGGGTGTCAGTGTATGTCTTTGTTACTGTGAATCAGTGTGTGTTACTGGGTATCAGTGTGTGTCTTTGTTACTAGGTGTAAGTGTGTGTCTGTGTTACTGGGTATCAGTGTATGTCTTTGTTACTGGGTATCAATGTATGTCTTTGTGACTTGGTGTCAGTGTATGTCTTTGTTACTGGGTGTCAGTGTGTGTTTTTGTGACTTGGTGTCAGTGTATGTCTTTGTTACTTGGTGTCAGTGTGTGTCTTTGTTACTTGGTGTCCGTGTGTGTCTGTGTTACTGGGTGTCAGTGTATGTCTTTGTTACTGGGTGTCCGTGTATGTCATTGTTACTTGGTGTAAGTGTGTGTCTGTGTTGCTGGGTGTCAGTATGTTTGTTTGTGTTACCGGGTGTCAGTGTGTGTCTGTGTTACATGGTGTCCGTGTGTGTCTGTGTTACTGGGTGTCAGTGTATGTCTTTGTTACTGGGTGTCAGTGTATGTCTTTGTTACTTGGTGTAAGTGTGTGTCTATTTTACTGGGTGTCAGTGCATCTCTTTGTTGCTTGGTGTAAGTGTGTGTCTGTGTTAATGGTTGTCAGTGTGTGTCTGTGTTACTTGGTGTAAGTGTGTGTCTGTGTTACTGGGTGTCAGTGTCTGTCTTTGTTACTGGGTGTCAGTATATGTCTTTGTTACTTGGTGTCAGTGTATGTCAAAAAACTTGGTGTAATTGTATGTCTTTGTTACTGGGTGTCAGTGTATGTCTTTGTTTCTTGGTGTAAGTGTGTGTCTGTGTTACTGGGTGTCAGTATGTTTGTTTGTGTTAACGGGTGTCAGTGTGTGTCTGTGTTACATGGTGTCCGTGTGTGTCTGTGTTACTGGGTGTCAGTGTATATCTTTGTTACTGGGTGTCAGTGTATGTCTTTGTTTCTTGGTGTAAGTGTGTGTCTGTGTTAATGGTTGTCAGTGTGTGTCTGTGTTACTTGGTGTAAGTGTGTGTCTGTGTTACTGGGTGTCAGTGTCTGTCTTTGTTACTGGGTGTCAGTATATGTCTTTGTTACTTGGTGTCAGTGTATGTCAAAAAACTTGGTGTAATTGTATGTCTTTGTTACTGGGTGTCAGTGTATGTCTTTGTTTCTTGGTGTAAGTGTGTGTCTGTGTTACTGGGTGTCAGTATGTTTGTTTGTGTTAACGGGTGTCAGTGTGTGTCTGTGTTACATGGTGTCCGTGTGTGTCTGTGTTACTGGGTGTCAGTGTATATCTTTGTTACTGGGTGTCAGTGTATGTCTTTGTTTCTTGGTGTAAGTGTGTGTCTGTGTTACTGGTTGTCAGTGTGTGTCTGTGTTACTTGGTGTAAGTGTGTGTCTGTGTTACTGCGTGTCAGTGTCTGTCTTTGTTACTGTGTGTCAGTGTATGTCTTTGTTACTTGGTGTCAGTGTATGTCAAAATACTTGGTGTAAGTGTATGTCTTTGTTACTTGGTGCAATTGTCTGTCTTTGTTACTTGGTGTCAGTGTATGTCTGTGTTACTTGGTGTCAGTGTGTGTCTTTGTTACTTGGTGTAAGTGTGTGTCTTTGTTACTTGGTGTCAGTGTGTGTCTTTGTTCCTGGGTGTCAGAGTATGTCTTTGTTACTGTGTGTCAGTGTGTGTTACTGGGTGTCAGTGTGTGTCTGTGTTACTTGGTGTAAGTGTGTGTCTTTGTTACTTGGTGTCCGTGTGTGTCTGTGTTACTGGGTGTCAGTGTATGTCTTTGTTACTGGGTGTCAGTGTATGTCTTTGTTACTTGGTGTAAGTGCTTATCTGCGTTACTGGGTATCAGTGTCTGTCTTTGTTACTTGGTGTAAGTGTGAGTCTGTGTTACTGGGTGTCAGTGTATGTCTTTGTGACTTGGTGTAAGTGTGTGTCTTTTTTACTGGGTGTCAGTGTATGTCTTTGTTGCTTGTTGTAAGTGTGTGTCTGTGTTACTGGTTCTCAGTGTGTGTCTGTGTTACTTGATGTAAGTGTGTGTCTATGTTACTGGGTGTCAGTGTCTGTCTTTGTTACTGGGTGTCAGTGTATGTCTTTGTTACTGGGTGTCAGTGTATGTTTTTGTTTCTTGGTGTAAGTGTGTGCCTGTGTTACTGGGTGTCAGTGTATGTCTGTGTTACTTGGTGTAAGTTTGTGTCTTTGTTACTGGGTGTCAGGGTATGTCTTTGTTTCTTGGTGTAAGTGTGTGTCTGTGTTACTGGGTGTCAGTGTATGTCTGTGTTACTTGGTGTAAGTTTGTGTCTGTGTTACTGGGTATCAGTGTATGTCTTTGTGACTTGGTGTCAGTGTATGTCTTTGTTACTGGGTGTCAGTGTGTGTCTTTGTGACTTGGTGTCAGTTTATGTCTGTGTTACTTGTTGTAAGTGTGTGTCTTTGTTACTTGGTGGAAGTGTGTGTCTGTGTTACTGGGTATCAGTGCATGTCTTTGTGACTTGGTGTCAGTGTGTGTCTGTGTTCCTGGGTGTCAGTGTATGTCTTTGTTACTGTGAATCAGTGTGTGTTACTGGGTATCAGTGTGTGTCTTTGTTACTAGGTGTAAGTGTGTGTCTGTGTTACTGGGTATCAGTGTATGTCTTTGTTACTGGGTATCAGTGTATGTCTTTGTGACTTGGTGTCAGTGTATGTCTTTGGTACTGGGTGTCAGTGTGTGTCTTTGTGACTTTTTGTCAGTGTATGTCTTTGTTACTTGGTGTAAGTGTGTGTCTTTGTTACTTGGTGTAAGTGTGTGTCTGTGTTACTGGGTGCCAGTGTATGTCTTTGTTACTGGGTGTCCGTGTATGTCTTTGTTACTTGGTGTAAGTGTGTTTCTGTGTTGCTGGGTGTCAGTATGTTTGTTTGTGTTACCGGGTGTCAGTGTGTGTGTGTGTTACATGGTGTCCGTGTGTGTCTGTGTTACTGGGTGTCAGTGCATGTCTTTGTTACTGGGTGTCAGTGTATGTCTTTGTTACTTGGTGTAAGTGTGTGTCTTTTTTACTGGGTGTCAGTGTATGTCTTTGTTGCTTGGTGTAAGTGTGTGTCTGTGTTACTGGTTGTCAGTGTGTGCCTGTGTTACTTGGTGTAAGTGTGTGTCTGTGTTACTGGGTGTCAGTGTCTGTCTTTGTTACTGGGTGTCAGTGTATGTCTTTGTTACTTGGTGTCAGTGTATGTCAAAATACTTGGTGACAGTGTATGTCTTTGTTACTGGGTGTCAGTGTATGTCTTTGTTTCTTGGTGTAAGTGCGTGACTGTGTTACTGGTTGTCAGTGTATGTCTGTGTTACTTGGTGTAAGTTTGTGTCTTTGTTACTGGGTGTCAGTGTATGTCTTTGTTTCTTGGTGTAAGTGTGTGTCTGTGTTACTGGGTGTCAGTGTATGTCTGTGTTACTTGGTGTAAGTTTGTGTCTGTGTTACTGGGTATCAGTGTATGTCTTTGTGACTTGGTGTCAGTGTATGTCTTTGTTACTGGATGTCAGTGTGTGTCTTTGTGACTTGGTGTCAGTGTATGTCTGTGTTACTTGGTGTAAGTGTGTGTTTTTGTTACTTGGTGGAAGTGTGTGTCTGTGTTACTGGGTATCAGTGCATGTCTTTGTGACTTAGTGTCAGTGTGTGTCTGTGTTCCTGGGTGTCAGTGTCTGTCTTTGTTACTGTGAATCAGTGTGTGTTACTGGGTGTCAGTGTATGTCTTTGATACTTGGTGTAAGTGTGTGTCTGTGTTACTGGGTATCAGTGTCTGTCTTTGTTACTTGGTATAAGTTTATGTCTTTGTTACTGGGTGTCAGTGTATGTCTTTGTTGCTTGGTGTAAGTGTGTGTCTGTGTTACTGGTTGTCAGTGTGTGTCTGTGTTACTTGGTGTAAGTGTGTGTCTGTGTTACTGCGTGTCAGTGTCTGTCTTTGTTACTGGGTGTCAGTGTATGTCTTTGTTACTTGGTGTCAGTGTATGTCAAAATACTTGGTGTAAGTGTATGTCTTTGTTACTTGGTGCAATTGTCTGTCTTTGTTACTTGGTGTCAGTGTATGTCTGTGTTACTTGGTGTCAGTGTGTGTCTTTGTTCCTGGGTGTCAGTGTATGTCCTTGTTACTTGGTGTAAGTGTGTGTCTGTGTTACAGGATATCAGTGTATGTCTTTGTTACTTGGTGTCAGTGTGTGTCTTTGTTCCTGGGTGTCAGAGTATGTCTTTGTTACTGTGTATCAGTGTGTGTTACTAGGTGTCAGTGTGTGTCTGTGTTACTTGGTGTAAGTGTGTGTCTTTGTTACTTGGTGTCCGTGTGTGTCTGTGTTACTGGGTGTCAGTGTATGTCCTTGTTACTTGGTGTAAGTGCTTATCTGTGTTACTGGGTATCAGTGTCTGTCTTTGTTACTTGGTGTAAGTGTGTGTCTGTGTTACTGGGTATCAGTGTATGTCTTTGTGACTTGGTGTAAGTGTGTGTCTTTTTTACTGGGTGTCAGTGTATGTCTTTGTTGCTTGGTGTAAGTGTGTGTCTGTGTTACTGGTTGTCAGTGTGTGTCTGTGTTACTTGATGTAAGTGTGTGTCTGTGTTACTGGGTGTCAGTGTCTGTCTTTTTTACTGGGTGTCAGTGTATGTCTTTGTTACTTGGTGTCAGTGTATGTCAAAATACTTGGTGTAAGTGTATGTCTTTGTTACTGGGTGTCAGTGTATGTCTTTGTTTCTTGGTGTCAGTGTGTGTCTGTGTTACTGGGTGTCAGTGTATGTCTGTGTTACTTGGTGTAAGTTTGTGTCTTTGTTACTGGGTATCAGTGCATGTCTTTGTTACTGGGTGTCAGTGTATGTCTTTGTTACTTGGTGTAAGTGTGTGTCTTTTTTACTGGGTGTCAGTGTATGTCTTTGTTGCTTGGTGTAAGTGTGTGTCTGTGTTACTGGTTGTCAGTGTGTGCCTGTGTTACTTGGTGTAAGTGTGTGTCTGTGTTACTGGGTGTCAGTGTCTGTCTTTGTTACTGGGTGTCAGTGTATGTCTTTGTTACTTGGTGTCAGTGTATGTCAAAATACTTGGTGACAGTGTATGTCTTTGTTACTGGGTGTCAGTGTATGTCTTTGTTTCTTGGTGTAAGTGCGTGACTGTGTTACTGGTTGTCAGTGTATGTCTGTGTTACTTGGTGTAAGTTTGTGTCTTTGTTACTGGGTGTCAGTGTATGTCTTTGTTTCTTGGTGTAAGTGTGTGTCTGTGTTACTGGGTGTCAGTGTATGTCTGTGTTACTTGGTGTAAGTTTGTGTCTGTGTTACTGGGTATCAGTGTATGTCTTTGTGACTTGGTGTCAGTGTATGTCTTTGTTACTGGATGTCAGTGTGTGTCTTTGTGACTTGGTGTCAGTGTATGTCTGTGTTACTTGGTGTAAGTGTGTGTTTTTGTTACTTGGTGGAAGTGTGTGTCTGTGTTACTGGGAATCAGTGCATGTCTTTGTGACTTAGTGTCAGTGTGTGTCTGTGTTCCTGGGTGTCAGTGTCTGTCTTTGTTACTGTGAATCAGTGTGTGTTACTGGGTGTCCGTGTGTGTCTGTGTTACTGGGTGTCAGTGTATGTCCTTGTTACTTGGTGTAAGTGCTTATCTGTGTTACTGGGTATCAGTGTCTGTCTTTGTTACTTGGTGTAAGTGTGTGTCTGTGTTACTGGGTATCAGTGTATGTCTTTGTGACTTGGTGTAAGTGTGTGTCTTTTTTACTGGGTGTCAGTGTATGTCTTTGTTGCTTGGTGTAAGTGTGTGTCTGTGTTACTGGTTGTCAGTGTGTGTCTGTGTTACTTGATGTAAGTGTGTGTCTGTGTTACTGGGTGTCAGTGTCTGTCTTTTTTACTGGGTGTCAGTGTATGTCTTTGTTACTTGGTGTCAGTGTATGTCAAAATACTTGGTGTAAGTGTATGTCTTTGTTACTGGGTGTCAGTGTATGTCTTTGTTTCTTGGTGTCAGTGTGTGTCTGTGTTACTGGGTGTCAGTGTATGTCTGTGTTACTTGGTGTAAGTTTGTGTCTTTGTTACTGGGTGTCAGTGTATGTCTTTGTTTCTTGGTGTAAGTGTGTGTCTTTGTTACTGGGTGTCAGTGTATGTCTGTGTTACTTGGTGTAAGTTTGTGTCTGTGTTACTGGGTATCAGTGTATGTCTTTGTGACTTGGTGTCAGTGTATGTCTGTGTTACTTGGTGTAAGTGTGTGTCTGTGTTACTGGGTGTCAATGTGTGTCTGTGTTAGTTGGTGTAAGTGTGTGTCTTTGTTACTTGGTGTCCGTGTGTGTCTGTGTTACTGGGTGTCAATGCATGTCTTTGTTACTTGGTGTCAGTGTGTGTCTTTGTTACTTGGTGTAAGTGTGTGTCTGTGTTACTTGGTGTAAGTGTGTGTCTGTGTTCCTGGGTATCAGTGTATGTCTTTGTTACTTGGTGTAAGTGTGTGTCTGTGTTACTGGGTGTCAGTGTAAGTCTTTGTTACTGGGTGTCAGTGTATGTCTTTGTTACTTGGTGTAAGTGTGTGTCAGTGTTACTGGGTATCAGTGTCTGTCTTTGTGACTTGGTTTCAGTGTCTGTCTTTGTTACTGGGTGTCAGAGTGTGGCTTTGTGACTTGGTGTCAGAGTATGTCTTTTTTACTTGGTGTAAGTGTGTGTCTGTGTTACTGGGTATCAGTGTATGTCTTTGTTACTTGGTGTCAGTGTATGTCAAAACACTTGGTGTATGTGTATGTCTTTGTTACTTTTTGTAATTGTCTGTCTTTGTCACTTGGTTTCAGTGTATGTCTGTGTTACTTGGTGTAAGTGTGTGTCTTTGTTACTTGGTGTAAGTGTATGTCTTTGTTACTTGGTGTCAGTGCATGTCTTTGTTACTTGGTTTCAGTGTATGTCTGTGTTACTTGGTGTAAGTGTATGTCTGTGTTACTTGGTGTAAGTGTGTGCTTGTGTTACTGGGTATCAATGTATGTCTGTGTTACTTGGTGTAAGTGTGTGTCTTTGTTTCTTGGTGTCCGTGTGTGTCTGTGTTACTGGGTGTCAGTGTATGACTTTGTTACTGTGTGTCAGTGTCTGTCTTTGTTACTTGGTGCAAGTGGGTGTCTGTGTTACTGGGTATCAGTGTATGTCTTTGTTACTTGGTGTCAGTGTATGTCTTTGTTACTTGGTGTCAGTCTATGTCTTTGTTACTTGGTGTCAGTCTATGTCTCTGTTACTTGGTGTAAGTGTGTGTCTTTGTTACTTGGTGTCAGTGTATGTCTTTGTTACTTGGTGTAAGTGTGTGTTTGTGTTACTTGCTGCAAGTGTGTGTCTGTGTTACTTGGTGTCAGTGTATGTCTTTGTTACTTGGTGTCAGTGTATGTCTGTGTCACTTGGTGTCAGTGCGTTTGTTTGTGTTACTGGGTTTCAGTGTATGTCTTTGTTACTTGGTGTCAGTGTATGTCAAAATACTTGGTGCAAGTCTTTGTTACTTGGTGTAATTGTCTGTTTTTGTCACTTGGTGTAAGTGTATCACTGTGTTACTGGGTATCCGTGTATGTCTTTGTGACTTGGTGTCAATGTATGTCTTTGTTACTGGGTGTCAGTGTGTGTCTGTGTTACTTGGTGTCAGTGCATGTCTTTGTTACTGTTTATCATTGTTTCTCTGTGTTACTGGGTGTCAGTGTGTGTCTGTGACACTAGGTGTCAGTATTTAGTTTTGTTCAGAGATACAGCACTGAAACAGGCCCTTCGGCCCACCGAGTCTGTGCCGACCATCAACAACCCATTTATACTAATCCTACACCAATCCCGTATTTCTATCACATCCCCACCTATCACTATATATTTCCCTACCACCTACCTAAACTAGGGGCAATTTATGATGGCCAATTAACCTATCAACCTGCAAGTCTTTGGCATGTGGGAGGAAACCGGAGCACCCGGAGGAAACCCAAGCAGACACAGGGAGAACTTGCAAACTCCGCACAGGCAGTACCCAGAATCGAACCCGTGTCCCTGGAGCTATGAGGCTGCAGTGCTAACCACTGCGCCACTGTGCCACCCAGTGTGTATCTGTGTACTGGGTGTCAGTGTATGTCTTTGTTACTTGGTGTCAGTGTGTGTCTGTGTTACAGGGTGTCAGTGTGTTTGTTTGTGTTACTGGGTGTCAGTGTGTGTCTGTGTTACTGGGTATCAGTGCATGTCTTTGTTACTTGGTGTCAGTGTATGTCAAAATACTTGGTGCAATTGTCTGTCTTTGTTACTTGGTGTCATTGCATGTCCTTGTTACTTGGTGTCAGTGTATGTCTCTGTTACTTGGTGTAAGCGTGTGTCTGTGTTACTTGGTATCAGTGTCTGTCTTTGTTACTGGGTATCAGTGTCTGTCTTTGTTACTTGGTGTAAGTGTGTGTCTGTGTGACTGGGTATCAGTGTATGTCTTTGTGACTTGGTGTCAGTGTATGTCTTTTTTACTTGGTGTAAGTGTGTGTCTGTGTTACTTGGTGTAAGTGTGTGTCTGTGTTCAAGGGTATCAGTGTATGTCTTTGTTACTTGGCGTCAGTGGATGTCTGTGTTAGTTGGTGGAAGTGTGTTTCTGTGTTACTGGGTATCAGTGTAGGTCTTTGTTACTTGTTGTCAGTGTATGTCTGTGTTACTTGGTGTAAGTGTGTGTCTGTGTTACTGGGTGTCAGTGCATGTCTTTGTTACTTGGTGTCAGTGTATATCTGTGTTACTTGGTGTATGTGTGTGTCTTTGTTACTTGGTGTAATTGTCTGTCTTTGTTACTTGGTGTCAGTGTTTGTCTTTGTTACTTGGTGTAAGTGTGTGTCTGTGTTACTTGGTGTAAGTGTGTGTCTGTGTTCCTGGGTATCAGTGTATGTCTTTGTTAATTGGTGTAAGTGTGCGTCTGTGTTACTTGGTGTAAGTGTGTGTCTGTGTTAGTTGGTGTAAGTTTGTGTCTGTGTTACTGGGGATCAGTGTATGTCTTTGTTACTTGGTGTCATTGTCTTTCTGTGTTGCTTGGTCTAAGTGTGTGTCTGCGTTACTGGGTGTCAGTGTGTGTCTGTTACTTGGTGTAAGTGTATGTCTTTGTTACTAGGTGTCCATGTGTGTCTGTGTTACTGGGTGTCAGTGTATGTCTTTGTTACTGGGTGTCAGTGTATGTCTTTGTTACTTGGTGCAAGTGTGTGTCTGTGTTCCTGGGTATCAGTGTATGTCTTTGTTACTTGGTGTAAGTGTGTGTCTGTGTTACTTGGTGTAAGTGTGTGTCTGTGTTAGTTGGTGTAAGTTTGTGTCTGTGTTACTGGGTATCAGTGTATGTCTTTGTTACTTGGTGTCATTGTTTTTCTGTGTTGCTTGGTGTAAGTGTGTGTCTGCGTTACTGGGTGTCAGTGTGTGTCTGTTACTTGGTGTAAGTGTATGTCATTGTTACTAGGTGTCCATGTGTGTCTGTGTTACTGGGTGTCAGTGTAGGTCTTTGTTACTGGGTGTCAGTGTATGTCTTTGTTACTTGGTGCAAGTGTGTGTCTGTGTTAATGGGTATCAGTGTCAGTCTTTGTTACTTGGTGTAAGTGTGTGTCTGTGTTACTTGGTGTAAGTGTGTGCCTGTGTTACTGAGTATCAGTGTATGTCTTTGTTACTTGGTGTCAGTGTATGTCAAAATACTTGGTGTAAGTGTATGTCTTTGTTACTTGGTGTCAGTGTATGTCTTTGTGACTTGGTGTAATTGTCTGTCTGTGTTACTGGGTATCAGTGTATGTCTCTGTTACTTGGTGTAAGTGTATGTCTTTGTTACTTGGTGTAAGTGTGTGTCTGTGTTACTGGGTATCAGTGTATGTCTTTGTGACTTGGTGTCAGTGTATGTCTTTGTTACTTGGTGTAAGTGTGTGTCTGGTTACTTGGTGTAAGTGTGTGTCTGTGTTCCTGGGTATCAGTGTATGTCTTTGTTACCTGGTGTC
Organism: Heterodontus francisci; assembly: GCF_036365525.1. Classification (NCBI taxonomy): domain Eukaryota; kingdom Metazoa; phylum Chordata; class Chondrichthyes; order Heterodontiformes; family Heterodontidae; genus Heterodontus; species Heterodontus francisci. The sequence goes on along the minus strand of NW_027141655.1, from coordinate 3,462,623 downwards.
AGTGTATGTCTGTGTTACTTGGTGTAAGTGTGTGTCTGTGTTACTGGGTGTCAATGTGTGTCTGTGTTAGTTGGTGTAAGTGTGTGTCTTTGTTACTTGGTGTCCGTGTTTGTCTGTGTTACTGGGTGTCAATGCATGTCTTTGTTACTTGGTGTCAGTGTGTGTCTTTGTTACTTGGTGAAAGTGTGTGTCTGTGTTACTTGGTGTAAGTGTGTGTCTGTGTTCCTGGGTATCAGTGTATGTCTTTGTTACTTGGTGTAAGTGTGTGTCTGTGTTACTGGGTGTCAGTGTAAGTCTTTATTACTGGGTGTCAGTGTATGTCTTTGTTACTTGGTGTAAGTGTGTGTCAGTGTTACTGGGTATCAGTGTCTGTCTTTGTGACTTGGTTTCAGTGAATGTCTTTGTTACTGGGTGTCAGAGTGTGGCTTTGTGACTTGGTGTCAGAGTATGTCTTTTTTACTTGGTGTAAGTGTGTGTCTGTGTTACTGGGTATCAGTGTCTGTCTTTGTTACTTGGTGTCAGTGTATGTCAAAATACTTGGTGTATGTGTATGTCTTTGTTACTTTTTGTAATTGTCTGTCTTTGTCACTTGGTTTCAGTGTATGTCTGTGTTACTTGGTGTAAGTGTGTGTCTTTGTTACTTGGTGTAAGTGTATGTCTTTGTTACTTGGTGTCAGTGCATGTCTTTGTTACTTGGTTTCAGTGTATGTCTGTGTTACTTGGTGTAAGTGTATGTCTGTGTTACTTGGTGTAAGTGTGTGCTTGTGTTACTGGGTATCAATGTATGTCTTTGTTATTTGGTGTCAGTGTATGTCTTTGTTACTTGGTGTAAGTGTGTGTCTGTGTTACTGGGTGTCAGTGTGTGTCTGTGTTACTTGGTGTAAGTGTGTGTCTTTGTTACTTGGTGCAAGTGTGTGTCTGTGTTACTGGGTATCAGTGTATGTCTTTGTTACTTGGTGTCAGTGTATGTCTGTGTTACTTGGTGTAAGTCTATGTCTTTGTTACTTGGTGTCAGTCTATGTCTCTGTTACTTGGTGTAAGTGTGTGTCTTTGTTACTTGGTGTCAGTGTATGTCTTTGTTACTTGGTGTAAGTGTGTTTATGTTACTTGCTGCAAGTGTGTGTCTGTGTTACTTGGTGTCAGTGTATGTCTTTGTTACTTGGTGTCAGTGTATGTCTGTGTCACTTGGTGTCAGTGCGTTTGTTTGTGTTACTGGGTGTCAGTGTGTGTCTGTGTTACTTGGTGTCCGTGTGTGTCAGTGTTGCTGGGAGAAAGTGTGTGTCTGTGTTACTGGGCATCAGTGTCTGTCTTTGTTACTTGGTGTAAGTGTGTGTCTGCGTTACTGGGTATCAGTGGATGTCTTTGTTACTTGGTGTTTTTGTATGTCTGTGTTACTTGGTGTCAGTGTATGTCTGTGTTACTTGGTGTAAGTGTGTGTCTTTGTTACTGGGTGTCAGTGTGTTTCTTTGTGACTTGGTGTCAGTGTATGTCTTTGATACTTGGTGTAAGTGTGTGTCTGTGCTACTGGGTATCAGTGTATGTCTTTGTTACTTGGTGTCAGTGCATGCCAAAATACTTGGTGTAAGTGTATGTCTTTGTTACTTGGAGTAATTGTCTGTCTTTGTTCCTTGGTTTCAGTGAATGTCTGGGTTACTTGGTGTCAATGTATGTCTTTGTTTATTGGTGTCAGTGCATGTCTGTGTTACTAGGTGTAAGTGTGTGCCTGTGTTACTGGGTATCAGAGTATGTCTTTGTCACTTGGTGTCAGTGTATGTCTGTGTTACTTGGTGCAAGTGTGTGTATGTGTTACTGGGTGTCAGTGTCTGTCTGTGTTACTTGGTGTAAGTGTGTGTCTTTGTTACTTGGTGTCCGTGTGTGTCTGTGTTACTGGCTGTCAGTGTATGTCTTTGTTACTGGGTGCCAGTGTATGTCTTTGTTACTTGATGTAAGTGTGTGTCTGTGTTACTGTGTATCAGTGTATGTCTTTGTTACTGGGTGTCAGTGTGTGTCTTTGTGACTTGGTGTCAGTGTATGTCTTTGTTACATGGTGTAAGTGTGTGTCTGTGTTACTGGGTATCAGTGTATGTCTTTGTTACTTGGTGTAAGTGTGTGTCTTTGTTACTTGGTGTCTGTGTATGTCTTTGTTACTTGGTGTAAGTGTGTGTTTGTGTTACTTGCTGCAAGTGTGTGTCTGTGTTACTTGGTGTCAGTGTATGTCTTTGTTACTTGGTGTCAGTGTATGTCTGTGTCAATTGGTGTCAGTGCGTTTGTTTGTGTTACTGGGTGTCAGTGTGTGTCTGTGTTAGTTGGTGTAAGTGTGTGTCTTTGTTACTTGGTGTCCGTGTGTGTCAGTGTTACTGGGAGAAAGTGTGTGTCTGTGTTTCTGGGCATCAGTGTCTGTCTTTGTTACTTGGTGTAAGTGTGTGTCTGCGTTACTGGGTATCAGTGGAAGTCTTTGTTACTTGGTGTCAGTGTATGTCTGTGTTACTTGGTGTAAGTGTGTGTCTTTGTCACTGGGTGTCAGTGTGTTTCTTAGTGACTTGGTGTCAGTGTATGTCTTTGATACTTGGTGTAAGTGTGTGTCTGTGCTACTGGGTATCAGTGTATGTCTTTGTTACTTGGTGTCAGTGTATGTCAAAATACTTGGTGGAAGTGTATGTCTTTGTTCCTTGGAGTAATTGTCTGTCTTTGTTACTTGGTTTCAGTGTATGTCTGGGTTACTTGGTGTAAGTGTGTGTCTTTGTTACTTGGTGTCCGTGTGTGTCTGTGTAACTGGGTGTCAGTGTATGTCTTTGTTACTTGGTGTAAGTGTGTGTCTGTGTTACTGGGTGTCAGTGTATGTCTTTGTTACTGGGTGCAATTGTCTGTCTTTGTTACCTGGTGTCAGTGTATGTCTGTGTTACTTGGTGTAACTGTGTGTCTTTGTTACTTGGTGTATGTGTGTGTCTTTGTTACTTGGTGTCAATGTGTGTCTTTGTTCCTGTGTGTCAGTGTATGTCTTTGTTACTGTGTATCAGTGTGTGTTACTGGGTGTCAGTGTGTGTCTGTGTTACTTGGTGTAAGTGTGTGTCTTTGTTACTTGGTGTCCGTGTGTGTCGGTGTGACTGGGTGTCAGTGTATGTGTTTGTTAATGGGAGTCCGTGTATGTCTTTGTTACTTGGTGTAAGTGTGTGTCTGTGTTACTGGGTGTCAGTGTATGTCTGTGGTTCTTGGTGTAAGTGTGGGTCTTTGTGACTGGGTATCAGTGTATGTCTTTGTGACTTGGTGTCAGTGTATGTCTTTGTGACTTGGTGTCAGTGTATTTCTTTGTTACTTGGTGTAAGTGTATGTCTGTGTTAATGGGTATCAGTGCATGTCTTTGTTACTTGGTGTCAGTGTATGTCAAAATGCTTGGTGTAAGTGTATGTCTTTGTTACTTGGTGTAATTGTCTGTCTTTGTTACTTGGTGTCAGAGTATGTCTGTGTTCCTTGGTGTAAGTGTTTGTCTTTGTTACTTGCTGTAAGTGTATGTCTTTGTTACTTGGTGTCAGTGCGTGTCTTTGTGACTTGGTATCAGTGTATGTCTTTGTGACTGGGTGTCGGTGTGTGTCTGTGTTCCTGGGTATCAGTGTATGTCTTAGTGACTTGGTGTCAGTGTATGTCTTTGTTACTTGGTGTAAGTGTGTGTCTGTGATACTGGGTATCAGTGCATGTCTTTGTTACTTGGTGTCAGTGTATGTCTGTGTTACTTGGTGTAAGTGTGTGTCTTTGTGACTTGGTGTCAGTATATGTCTGTGTTACGGGGGGGTCAGTGTGTGTCTGTGTTACTGGGGGTCAGTGTCTGTTTCTAACTGGGTGTCAGTTTGTGTCTGTGTTCCTGGCTATCAGTGTATGTCTTTGTTACTTGGTGTAAGTGTATGTCTTTGTTACTTCGTGTCAGTGTATGTTTGTGACTTGGTGTCAGTGTATGTCTTTGTTACTTGGTGTAAGTGTATGTCTTTGTTACTTGGTGTCAGTGCATGTCTTTGTTATTTGGTTTCAGTGTATGTCTGTGTTACTTGGTGTAAGTGTATGTCTGTGTTACTTGGTGTAAGTGTGTGCTTGTGTTACTGGGAATCAATGTATGTCTTTGTTATTTGGTGTCAGTGTATGTCTTTGTTACTTGGTGTAAGTGTGTGTCTGTGTTACTGGGTGTCAGTGTGTGTCTGTGTTACTTGGTGTAAGTGTGTGTCTTTGTTACTTGGTGCAAGTGTGTGTCTGTGTTACTGGGTATCAGTGTATGTCTTTGTTACTTGGTGTCAGTGTATGTCTGTGTTACTTGGTGTAAGTCTATGTCTTTGTTACTTGGTGTCAGTCTATGTCTCTGTTACTTGGTGTAAGTGTGTGTCTTTGTTACTTGGTGTCAGTGTATGTCTTTGTTACTTGGTGTAAGTGTGTTTGTGTTACTTGCTGCAAGTGTGTGTCTGTGTTACTTGGTGTCAGTGTATGTCTTTGTTACTTGGTGTCAGTGTATGTCTGTGTCACTTGGTGTCAGTGCGTTTGTTTGTGTTACTGGGTGTCAGTGTGTGTCTGTGTTACTTGGTGTCCGTGTGTGTCAGTGTTGCTGGGAGAAAGTGTGTGTCTGTGTTACTGGGCATCAGTGTCTGTCTTTGTTACTTGGTGTAAGTGTGTGTCTGCGTTACTGGGTATCAGTGGATGTCTTTGTTACTTGGTGTCAGTGTATGTCTGTGTTACTTGGTGTCAGTGTATGTCTGTGTTACTTGGTGTAAGCGTGTGTCTTTGTTACTGGGTGTCAGTGTGTTTCTTTGTGACTTGGTGTCAGTGTATGTCTTTGATACTTGGTGTAAATGTGTGTCTTTGCTACTGGGTATCAGTGTATGTCTTTGTTACTTGGTGTCAGTGTATGCCAAAATACTTGGTGTAAGTGTATGTCTTTGTTACTTGGAGTAATTGTCTGTCTTTGTTCCTTGGTTTCAGTGAATGTCTGGGTTACTTGGTGTCAATGTATGTCTTTGTTAATTGGTGTCAGTGTATGTCTGTGTTACTAGGTGTAAGTGTGTGCCTGTGTTACTGGGTATCAGAGTATGTCTTTGTCACTTGGTGTCAGTGTATGTCTGTGTTACTTGGTGCAAGTGTGTGTATGTGTTACTGGGTGTCAGTGTCTGTCTGTGTTACTTGGTGTAAGTGTGTGTCTTTGTTACTTGGTGTCCGTGTGTGTCTGTGTTACTGGCTGTCAGTGTATGTCTTTGTTACTGGGTGCCAGTGTATGTCTTTGTTACTTGGTGTACGTGTGTGTCTGTGTTACTGTGTATCAGTGTATGGTATTGTTACTGGGTGTCAGTGTGTGTCTTTGTGACTTGGTGTCAGTGTATGTCTTTGTTACATGGTGTAAGTGTGTGTCTGTGTTACTGGGTATCAGTGTATGTCTTTGTTACTTGGTGTAAGTGTGTGTCTTTGTTACTTGGTGTCAGTGTATGTCTTTGTTACTTGGTGTAAGTGTGTGTTTGTGTTACTTGCTGCAAGTGTGTGTCTGTGTTACTTGGTGTCAGTGTATGTCTTTGTTACTTGGTGTCAGTGTATGTCTGTGTCAATTGGTGTCAGTGCGTTTGTTTGTGTTACTGGGTGTCAGTGTGTGTCTGTGTTACTTGGTGTAAGTGTGTGTCTTTGTTACTTGGTGTCCGTGTGTGTCAGTGTTACTGGGAGAAAGTGTGCGTCTGTGTTTCTGGGCATCAGTGTCTGTCTTTGTTACTTGGTGTAAGTGTGTGTCTGCGTTACTGGGTATCAGTGGAAGTCTTTGTTACTTGGTGTCAGTGTATGTCTGTGTTACTTGGTGTAAGTGTGTGTCTTTGTCACTGGGTGTCAGTGTGTTTCTTAGTGACTTGGTGTCAGTGTATGTCTTTGATACTTGGTGTAAGTGTGTGTCTGTGCTACTGGGTATCAGTGTATGTCTTTGTTACTTGGTGTCAGTGTATGTCAAAATACTTGGTGGAAGTGTATGTCTTTGTTCCTTGGAGTAATTGTCTGTCTTTGTTACTTGGTTTCAGTGTATGTCTGGGTTACTTGGTGTAAGTGTGTGTCTTTGTTACTTGGTGTCCGTGTGTGTCTGTGTAACTGGGTGTCACTGTATGTCTTTGTTACTTGGTGTAAGTGTGTGTCTGTGTTACTGGGTGTCAGTGTATGTCTTTGTTACTGGGTGCAATTGTCTGTCTTTGTTACCTGGTGTCAGTGTATGTCTGTGTTACTTGGTGTAACTGTGTGTCTTTGTTACTTGGTGTAAGTGTGTGTCTTTGTTACTTGGTGTCAATGTGTGTCTTTGTTCCTGTGTGTCAGTGTATGTCTTTGTTACTGTGTATCAGTGTGTGTTACTGGGTGTCAGTGTGTGTCTGTGTTACTTGGTGTAAGTGTGTGTCTTTGTTACTTGGTGTAATTGTGTGTCTGTGTTACTGGGTGTCAGTGTGTGTCTGTGTTACTTGGTGTAAGTGTGTGTCTTTGTTACTTGGTGTCCGTGTGTGTCGGTGTTACTGGGTGTCAGTGTATGTGTTTGTTAATGGGAGTCCGTGTATGTCTTTGTTACTTGGTGTAAGTGTGTGTCTGTGTTACTGGGTGTCAGTGTATGTCTGTGTTTCTTGGTGTAAGTGTGGGTCTTTGTGACTGGGTATCAGTGTATGTCTTTGTGACTTGGTGTCAGTGTATGTCTTTGTGACTTGGTGTCAGTGTATTTCTTTGTTACTTGGTGTAAGTGTGTGTCTGTGTTAATGGGTATCAGTGCATGTCTTTGTTACTTGGTGTCAGTGTATGTCAAAATGCTTGGTGTAAGTGTGTGTCTTTGTTACTTGGTGTCCGTGTGTGTCTGTGTAACTGGGTGTCAGTGTATGTCTTTGTTACTTGGTGTAAGTGTGTGTCTGTGTTACTGGGTGTCAGTGTATGTCTTTGTTACTGGGTGCAATTGTCTGTCTTTGTTACCTGGTGTCAGTGTATGTCTGTGTTACTTGGTGTAACTGTGTGTCTTTGTTACTTGGTGTAAGTGTGTGTCTTTGTTACTTGGTGTCAATGTGTGTCTTTGTTCCTGTGTGTCAGTGTATGTCTTTGTTACTGTGTATCAGTGTGTGTTACTGGGTGTCAGTGTGTGTCTGTGTTACTTGGTGTAAGTGTGTGTCTTTGTTACTTGGTGTCCGTGTGTGTCGGTGTGACTGGGTGTCAGTGTATGTGTTTGTTAATGGGAGTCCGTGTATGTCTTTGTTACTTGGTGTAAGTGTGTGTCTGTGTTACTGGGTGTCAGTGTATGTCTGTGGTTCTTGGTGTAAGTGTGGGTCTTTGTGACTGGGTATCAGTGTATGTCTTTCTGACTTGGTGTCAGTGTATGTCTTTGTGACTTGGTGTCAGTGTATTTCTTTGTTACTTGGTGTAAGTGTATGTCTGTGTTAATGGGTATCAGTGCATGTCTTTGTTACTTGGTGTCAGTGTATGTCAAAATGCTTGGTGTAAGTGTATGTCTTTGTTACTTGGTGTAATTGTCTGTCTTTGTTACTTGGTGTCAGAGTATGTCTGTGTTCCTTGGTGTAAGTGTTTGTCTTTGTTACTTGCTGTAAGTGTATGTCTTTGTTACATGGTGTAAGTGTGTGTCTGTGTTACTGGGTATCAGTGTATGTCTTTGTTACTTGGTGTAAGTGTGTGTCTTTGTTACTTGGTGTCAGTGTATGTCTTTGTTACTTGGTGTAAGTGTGTGTTTGTGTTACTTGCTGCAAGTGTGTGTCTGTGTTACTTGGTGTCAGTGTATGTCTTTGTTACTTGGTGTCAGTGTATGTCTGTGTCAATTGGTGTCAGTGCGTTTGTTTGTGTTACTGGGTGTCAGTGTGTGTCTGTGTTACTTGGTGTAAGTGTGTGTCTTTGTTACTTGGTGTCCGTGTGTGTCAGTGTTACTGGGAGAAAGTGTGCGTCTGTGTTTCTGGGCATCAGTGTCTGTCTTTGTTACTTGGTGTAAGTGTGTGTCTGCGTTACTGGGTATCAGTGGAAGTCTTTGTTACTTGGTGTCAGTGTATGTCTGTGTTACTTGGTGTAAGTGTGTGTCTTTGTCACTGGGTGTCAGTGTGTTTCTTAGTGACTTGGTGTCAGTGTATGTCTTTGATACTTGTTGTAAGTGTGTGTCTGTGCTACTGGGTATCAGTGTCTGTCTTTGTTACTTGGTGTCAGTGTATGTCAAAATACTTGGTGGAAGTGTATGTCTTTGTTCCTTGGAGTAATTGTCTGTCTTTGTTACTTGGTTTCAGTGTATGTCTGGGTTACTTGGTGTAAGTGTGTGTCTTTGTTACTTGGTGTCCGTGTGTGTCTGTGTAACTGGGTGTCACTGTATGTCTTTGTTACTTGGTGTAAGTGTGTGTCTGTGTTACTGGGTGTCAGTGTATGTCTTTGTTACTGGGTGCAATTGTCTGTCTTTGTTACCTGGTGTCAGTGTATGTCTGTGTTACTTGGTGTAACTGTGTGTCTTTGTTACTTGGTGTAAGTGTGTGTCTTTGTTACTTGGTGTCAATGTGTGTCTTTGTTCCTGTGTGTCAGTGTATGTCTTTGTTACTGTGTATCAGTGTGTGTTACTGGGTGTCAGTGTGTGTCTGTGTTACTTGGTGTAAGTGTGTGTCTTTGTTACTTGGTGTAATTGTGTGTCTGTGTTACTGGGTGTCAGTGTGTGTCTGTGTTACTTGGTGTAAGTGTGTGTCTTTGTTACTTGGTGTCCGTGTGTGTCGGTGTTACTGGGTGTCAGTGTATGTGTTTGTTAATGGGAGTCCGTGTATGTCTTTGTTACTTGGTGTAAGTGTGTGTCTGTGTTACTGGGTGTCAGTGTATGTCTGTGTTTCTTGGTGTAAGTGTGGGTCTTTGTGACTGGGTATCAGTGTATGTCTTTGTGACTTGGTGTCAGTGTATGTCTTTGTGACTTGGTGTCAGTGTATTTCTTTGTTACTTGGTGTAAGTGTGTGTCTGTGTTAATGGGTATCAGTGCATGTCTTTGTTACTTGGTGTCAGTGTATGTCAAAATGCTTGGTGTAAGTGTGTGTCTTTGTTACTTGGTGTCCGTGTGTGTCTGTGTAACTGGGTGTCAGTGTATGTCTTTGTTACTTGGTGTAAGTGTGTGTCTGTGTTACTGGGTGTCAGTGTATGTCTTTGTTACTGGGTGCAATTGTCTGTCTTTGTTACCTGGTGTCAGTGTATGTCTGTGTTACTTGGTGTAACTGTGTGTCTTTGTTACTTGGTGTAAGTGTGTGTCTTTGTTACTTGGTGTCAATGTGTGTCTTTGTTCCTGTGTGTCAGTGTATGTCTTTGTTACTGTGTATCAGTGTGTGTTACTGGGTGTCAGTGTGTGTCTGTGTTACTTGGTGTAAGTGTGTGTCTTTGTTACTTGGTGTCCGTGTGTGTCGGTGTGACTGGGTGTCAGTGTATGTGTTTGTTAATGGGAGTCCGTGTATGTCTTTGTTACTTGGTGTAAGTGTGTGTCTGTGTTACTGGGTGTCAGTGTATGTCTGTGGTTCTTGGTGTAAGTGTGGGTCTTTGTGACTGGGTATCAGTGTATGTCTTTGTGACTTGGTGTCAGTGTATGTCTTTGTGACTTGGTGTCAGTGTATTTCTTTGTTACTTGGTGTAAGTGTATGTCTGTGTTAATGGGTATCAGTGCATGTCTTTGTTACTTGGTGTCAGTGTATGTCAAAATGCTTGGTGTAAGTGTATGTCTTTGTTACTTGGTGTAATTGTCTGTCTTTGTTACTTGGTGTCAGAGTATGTCTGTGTTCCTTGGTGTAAGTGTTTGTCTTTGTTACTTGCTGTAAGTGTATGTCTTTGTTACTTGGTGTCAGTGCGTGTCTTTGTGACTTGGTATCAGTGTATGTCTTTGTGACTGGGTGTCGGTGTGTGTCTGTGTTCCTGGGTATCAGTGTATGTCTTAGTGACTTGGTGTCAGTGTATGTCTTTGTTACTTGGTGTAAGTGTGTGTCTGTGATACTGGGTATCAGTGCATGTCTTTGTTACTTGGTGTCAGTGTATGTCTGTGTTACTTGGTGTAAGTGTGTGTCTTTGTGACTTGGTGTCAGTATATGTCTGTGTTACGGGGGGGTCAGTGTGTGTCTGTGTTACTGGGGGTCAGTGTCTGTTTCTAACTGGGTGTCAGTTTGTGTCTGTGTTCCTGGCTATCAGTGTATGTATTTGTTACTTGGTGTAAGTGCATGTCTTTGTTACTTCGTGTCAGTGTATGTTTGTGACTTGGTGTCAGTGTATGTCTTTGTTACTTGGTGTAAGTGTATGTCTTTGAAACTTGGTGTCAGTGCATGTCTTTGTTACTTGGTTTCAGTGTATGTCTGTGTTACTTGGTGTAAGTGTATGTCTGTGTTACTTGGTGTAAGTGTGTGCTTGTGTTACTGGGAATCAATGTATGTCTTTGTTATTTGGTGTCAGTGTATGTCTTTGTTACTTGGTGTAAGTGTGTGTCTGTGTTACTGGGTGTCAGTGTGTGTCTGTGTTACTTGGTGTAAGTGTGTGTCTTTGTTACTTGGTGCAAGTGTGTGTCTGTGTTACTGGGTATCAGTGTATGTCTTTGTTACTTGGTGTCAGTGTATGTCTGTGTTACTTGGTGTAAGTCTATGTCTTTGTTACTTGGTGTCAGTCTATGTCTCTGTTACTTGGTGTAAGTGTGTGTCTTTGTTACTTGGTGTCAGTGTATGTCTTTGTTACTTGGTGTAAGTGTGTTTGTGTTACTTGCTGCAAGTGTGTGTCTGTGTTACTTGGTGTCAGTGTATGTCTTTGTTACTTGGTGTCAGTGTATGTCTGTGTCACTTGGTGTCAGTGCGTTTGTTTGTGTTACTGGGTGTCAGTGTGTGTCTGTGTTACTTGGTGTCCGTGTGTGTCAGTGTTGCTGGGAGAAAGTGTGTGTCTGTGTTACTGGGCATCAGTGTCTGTCTTTGTTACTTGGTGTAAGTGTGTGTCTGCGTTACTGGGTATCAGTGGATGTCTTTGTTACTTGGTGTCAGTGTATGTCTGTGTTACTTGGTGTCAGTGTATGTCTGTGTTACTTGGTGTAAGCGTGTGTCTTTGTTACTGGGTGTCAGTGTGTTTCTTTGTGACTTGGTGTCAGTGTATGTCTTTGATACTTGGTGTAAATGTGTGTCTGTGCTACTGGGTATCAGTGTATGTCTTTGTTACTTGGTGTCAGTGTATGCCAAAATACTTGGTGTAAGTGTATGTCTTTGTTACTTGGAGTAATTGTCTGTCTTTGTTCCTTGGTTTCAGTGAATGTCTGGGTTACTTGGTGTCAATGTATGTCTTTGTTAATTGGTGTCAGTGTATGTCTGTGTTACTAGGTGTAAGTGTGTGCCTGTGTTACTGGGTATCAGAGTATGTCTTTGTCACTTGGTGTCAGTGTATGTCTGTGTTACTTGGTGCAAGTGTGTGTATGTGTTACTGGGTGTCAGTGTCTGTCTGTGTTACTTGGTGTAAGTGTGTGTCTTTGTTACTTGGTGTCCGTGTGTGTCTGTGTTACTGGCTGTCAGTGTATGTCTTTGTTACTGGGTGCCAGTGTATGTCTTTGTTACTTGGTGTAAGTGTGTGTCTGTGTTACTGTGTATCAGTGTATGGTATTGTTACTGGGTGTCAGTGTGTGTCTTTGTGACTTGGTGTCAGTGTATGTCTTTGTTACATGGTGTAAGTGTGTGTCTGTGTTACTGGGTATCAGTGTATGTCTTTGTTACTTGGTGTAAGTGTGTGTCTTTGTTACTTGGTGTCAGTGTATGTCTTTGTTACTTGGTGTAAGTGTGTGTTTGTGTTACTTGCTGCAAGTGTGTGTCTGTGTTACTTGGTGTCAGTGTATGTCTTTGTTACTTGGTGTCAGTGTATGTCTGTGTCAATTGGTGTCAGTGCGTTTGTTTGTGTTACTGGGTGTCAGTGTGTGTCTGTGTTACTTGGTGTAAGTGTGTGTCTTTGTTACTTGGTGTCCGTGTGTGTCAGTGTTACTGGGAGAAAGTGTGCGTCTGTGTTTCTGGGCATCAGTGTCTGTCTTTGTTACTTGGTGTAAGTGTGTGTCTGCGTTACTGGGTATCAGTGGAAGTCTTTGTTACTTGGTGTCAGTGTATGTCTGTGTTACTTGGTGTAAGTGTGTGTCTTTGTCACTGGGTGTCAGTGTGTTTCTTAGTGACTTGGTGTCAGTGTATGTCTTTGATACTTGGTGTAAGTGTGTGTCTGTGCTACTGGGTATCAGTGTATGTCTTTGTTACTTGGTGTCAGTGTATGTCAAAATACTTGGTGGAAGTGTATGTCTTTGTTCCTTGGAGTAATTGTCTGTCTTTGTTACTTGGTTTCAGTGTATGTCTGGGTTACTTGGTGTAAGTGTGTGTCTTTGTTACTTGGTGTCCGTGTGTGTCTGTGTAACTGGGTGTCAGTGTATGTCTTTGTTACTTGGTGTAAGTGTGTGTCTGTGTTACTGGGTGTCAGTGTATGTCTTTGTTACTGGGTGCAATTGTCTGTCTTTGTTACCTGGTGTCAGTGTATGTCTGTGTTACTTGGTGTAACTGTGTGTCTTTGTTACTTGGTGTAAGTGTGTGTCTTTGTTACTTGGTGTCAATGTGTGTCTTTGTTCCTGTGTGACAGTGTATGTCTTTGTTACTGTGTATCAGTGTGTGTTACTGGGTGTCAGTGTGTGTCTGTGTTACTTGGTGTAAGTGTGTGTCTTTGTTACTTGGTGTAATTGTGTGTCTGTGTTACTGGGTGTCAGTGTGTGTCTGTGTTACTTGGTGTAAGTGTGTGTCTTTGTTACTTGGTGTCCGTGTGTGTCGGTGTTACTGGGTGTCAGTGTATGTGTTTGTTAATGGGAGTCCGTGTATGTCTTTGTTACTTGGTGTAAGTGTGTGTCTGTGTTACTGGGTGTCAGTGTATGTCTGTGTTTCTTGGTATAAGTGTGGGTCTTTGTGACTGGGTATCAGTGTATGTCTTTGTGACTTGGTGTCAGTGTATGTCTTTGTGACTTGGTGTCAGTGTATTTCTTTGTTACTTGGTGTAAGTGTGTGTCTGTGTTAATGGGTATCAGTGCATGTCTTTGTTACTTGGTGTCAGTGTATGTCAAAATGCTTGGTGTAAGTGTATGTCTTTGTTACTTGGTGTAATTGTCTGTCTTTGTTACTTGGTGTCAGAGTATGTCTGTGTTCCTTGGTGTAAGTGTTTGTCTTTGTTACTTGCTGTAAGTGTATGTCTTTGTTACTTGGTTTCAGTGCGTGTCTTTGTGACTTGGTATCAGTGTATGTCTTTGTGACTGGGTGTCGGTGGGTGTCTGTGTTCCTGGGTATCAGTGTATGTCTTAGTGACTTGGTGTCAGTGTATGTCTTTGTTACTTGGTGTAAGTGTGTGTCTGTGATACTGGGTATCAGTGCATGTCTTTGTTACTTGGTGTCAGTGTATGTCTGTGTTACTTGGTGTAAGTGTGTGTCTTTGTGACTTGGTGTCAGTATATGTCTGTGTTACGGGGGGTCAGTGTGTGTCTGTGTTACTGGGGGTCAGTGTCTGTTTCTAACTGGGTGTCAGTTTGTGTCTGTGTTCCTGGCTATCAGTGTATGTCTTTGTTACTTGGTGTAAGTGTATGTCTTTGTTACTTCGTGTCAGTGTATTTGTTTGTGACTTGGTGTCAGTGTATGTCGTTGTTAATGGGTGTCAGTGTATGTCTTTGTTACTTGGTGTAAGTGCATGTCAAAATACTTGGTGTAAGTGTATGTCTGTGTTACTCGGTGTAAATGTATGTCTTTGTTACTTGGTGTCAGTGTGTGTCTGTGACACTAGGTGTCATTATTCAGTTTAGTTTAGAAATACAGCATTGAAACAGGCCCTTCGGCCCACCGAGTCTGTGCCGACCATCAACCAACCATTTATACTAATCCTACACGAATCCCATATTCCAATAACATCCCCACCGGTCCCTATATATTTCCCTACCACCTAACTATACTAGGGGCAATTTATAATGGCCAATTAACCTACCAACCTGCAAGTCTTTGGCATGTGGGAGGAAACCGGAGCACCGGAGGAAACCCACACAGACACAGGGAGAACCTGCAAACTCCGCACAGGCAGTACCCAGAATCGAACCCGTGTCCCTGGAGCTGTGAGGCTGCAGTGCCAACCAATGCGCCACTGTGCCGCCCAGTGTGTATCTGTGTTACTGGGTGTCAGTGTATGTCTTTGTTACTTGGTGTCAGTGTATGTCTTTGTTACTTGGTGTCAGTGTGTGTCTTTGTTACTTGTAGTAAGTGCGTGTCTGTGTTACTGGGTATCAGTGTGTGTCTGTGTTAATGGGTGTAAGTGTGTGTCTGTGTTACTGGGTATCAGTGTATGTCTTTGTTACTGGGTATCAGTGTATGTCTTTGAGACTTGGTGTCAGTGTATGTCTTTGTTACTGGGTGTCAGTGTGTGTCTTTGTGACTTGGTGTCAGTGTATGTCTTAGTTACTTGGTGTAAGTGTGTGTCTGTGTTACTGGCTGTCAGTGTGTGTCTGTGTTACTTGGTGTAAGTCTGTGTCTTTGTTACTTGGTGTCCGTGTCGGTCTGTGTTACTGGGTGTCAGTGTATGTCTTTGTTACATGGTGTCAGTGCATGTCTGTGTTATTAGGTGTAAGTGTGTGTCTTTGTTACTTGGTGTCCGTGTGTGTCTGTGTTACTGCGTGTCAGTGTATGTCTTTGTTACTTGGTGTAAGTGTGTGTCTGTGTTACTGGGTGTCAGTGTATGTCGTTGTTACAGGGTGTCAGTGTATGTCTTTGTTACTTGGTGTCAGTGTATGTCAAAATACTTGGTGTAAGTGTATGTCTTTGTTACTTGGTGCAATTGTCTGTCTTTGTTACTTGGTGTCAGTGTATGTCTGTGTTACTTGGTGTAAGTGTGTGCCTTTGTTACTTGGTGTAAGTGTGTGTCTTTGTTACTAGGTGTAAGGGTGTGTCTTTGTTACTTGGTGTAAGTGTGTGTCTTTGTTCCTTGGTGTCAGTGTATGTCTTTGTTACTGTGTATCAGTGTGTTTTACTGGGTGTCAGTGTGTGTCTGTGTTACTTGGTGGAAGTGTGTGTCTGTGTTACTGGGTATCAGTGTATGTCTTTTTGACTTGGTATCAGTGTATGTCTTTGTTACTGGGTGTCAGTGTATGTCTGTGTTACTGGGTATCAGTGTATGTCTTTGTGACTTGGTGTAAGTGTTTATCAGTGTTACTGGGTATCAGTGTCTGTCTTTGTTACTTGGTGTAAGTGTGTGTCTGTGTGACTGTGTATCAGTGGATGTCTTTGTGACTTGGTGTCAGTGTTTATCAGTGTTACTGGGTATCAGTGTCTGTCTTTGTTACTTGGTGTAAGTGTTTATCAGTGTTACTGGGTATCAGTGTCTGTCTTTGTTACTTGGTGTAAGTGTGTGTCTGTGTTACTGGGTATCAGTGTATGTCTTTTTGACTTGGTATCAGTGTATGTCTTTGTTACTGGGTGTCAGTGTGTGTCTGTGTTACTGGGTATCAGTGTATGTCTTTGTGACATGGTATCAGTATATGTCTTTGCTACTGGGTGTCAGTGTGTGTCTGTGTTCCTGGGTATAAGTGTATGTCTTTGTGACTTGGTGTCAGTGTATGTCTCTGTTCCTTGGTGTAAGTGTGTGTCTATGTCTCAGTGTATGTCTTTGTGACTTGGTGTCAGTGTATGTCTTTGTTACTTGGTGTCAGTGTGTGACTTTGTGACTTAGTGTCAGTAAATGTCTGTGTAACGGGGTGTCAGTGTGTGTCTGTGTTACTGGTTTTCAGTGTGTGTTTCTAACTGGGTGTCAGTGTGTGTCTGTGTTACTGGCTATCAGTGTATGTCTTTGTTACTTGGTGTAAGTGTGTGTCTGTGTATCAGTGTATGTCTTTGTTACTTAGTGTCAGTGTATGTGTTTGTGACTTGGTGTCAGTGTATGTCTTTGTTACTGGGTGTCAGTGTATGTCTTTGTTACTTGGTGTAAGTGTATGTCTTTGTTACTTGGTGTCAGTGTGTGTCTGTGTTGCTGGGTGTCAGTGTGTTTGTTTGTCTTACTGGCTGTCAGTGTGTGTCTGTGTTACTTGGTGTAAGTGTGTGTCTTTGTTACTTGGTGTCCGTGTGTGTCTGTGTTACTGGGTGTCAGTGCATGTCTTTGTTTCTGGGTGTCAGTGTATGTCTTTGTTACTTGGTGTAAGTGTGAGTCTGTGTTACTGGGTATCAGTGTGTGTCTTTGTTACTAGGTGTAAGTGTGTGTCTGTGTTACTGGGTATCAGTGTATGTCTTTGTTACTGGGTATCAGTGTATGTCTTTGTGACTTGGTGTCAGTGTATGTCTTTGTTACTGGGTGTCAGTGTGTGTCTTTGTGACTTGGTGTCAGTGTATGTCTTTGTTACTTGGTGAAAGTGTGTGTCTGTGTTACTGGGTGTCAGTCTTTGTGTTTGTTAAAGGGTGTCCGTGTATGTCTTTGTTACTTGGTGTAAGTGTGTGTCTGTGTTACTGGGTGTCAGTGTATGTCTGTGTTACTTGGTGTAAGTGTGGGTCTGTGTTTCTGGGTATCAGTGTATTTCTTTGTGACTTGGTGTCAGTGTATGTCTTTGTTATCGGGTGTCAGTGTGTGTCTTTGTGACTTGGTGTCAGTGTATGTCTTTGTTACATGGTGTAAGTGTGTGTTAGTGTTACTGGGTATCAGTGTATGTCTTTGTTATTTGATGTCAGTGTATGTCAAAATAAATCGTGTAAGTGTATGTCTTTGTTACTTGGTGTAATTGTCTGTCTTTGTTACTGTTAATCAGTGTTTCTCTGTGTTACTGGGTGACAGTGTGTGTTTGTTTGTGTTACTGTGTGTCAGTGTGTATCTGTGACACTCGGTGTCAGTATTTAGATTAGTTTAGAGATACAGCACTTTAACAGGCCCTTCGGCCCACCGAGACTGTGCCGACCATCAACCACCCATTTATACTAATCCTACACTAATCCCGTATTCCTATCACATCCCCACCTATCCCTATATATTTCCCTACCACCTACCTATACTAGAGGCAATTTCTGACGGTCAATTAACCTATCAACCTGCAAGTCTTTGGCATGTGGGAGGAAGACGGAGCACCGGGCGGAAACCCACGCAGACACAGGGAGAACTTGCAAACTCCGCACAGGCTGTACCCAGAATCGAACCCGGGTCCCTGGAGCTGTGAGGCTGCGTTGCAAACCACTGCGCCACTGTGCCGCCCACTGTGTGGTCTGTGTTACTGGGTGTCAGTGTATGTCTTTGTTACTTGGTGTCAGTGTGTGTCTGTGTTACTGCGTGTCAGTGTGTTTGTTTGTCTCACTGGCTGTCAGTGTGTGTCTGTGTTACTTGGTGTAAGTGTGTGTCTTTGTTACTTGGTGTCCGTGTATGTCTTTGTTACTTGGTGTAAGTGTGTGTCTGTGTTACTGGGTGTCAGTGTATGTCTTTGTTACTTGGTGTAAGTGTGTGCCTGTGTTACTGGGTGTCAGTGTATGTCTGTGTTACTTGGTGTAAGTTTGTGTCTTTGTTACTGGGTGTCAGGGTATGTCTTTGTTTCTTGGTGTAAGTGTGTGTCTGTGTTACTGGGTGTCAGTGTATGTCTGTGTTAAATGGTGTAAGTTTGTGTCTGTGTTACTGGGTATCAGTGTATGTCTTTGTGACTTGGTGTCAGTGTATGTCTTTGTTACTGGGTGTCAGTGTGTGTCTTTGTGACTTGGTGTCAGTTTATGTCTGTGTTACTTGTTGTAAGTGTGTGTCTTTGTTACTTGGTGGAAGTGTGTGTCTGTGTTACTGGGTATCAGTGCATGTCTTTGTGACTTGGTGTCAGTGTGTGTCTGTGTTCCTGGGTGTCAGTGTATGTCTTTGTTACTGTGAATCAGTGTGTGTTACTGGGTATCAGTGTGTGTCTTTGTTACTAGGTGTAAGTGTGTGTCTGTGTTACTGGGTATCAGTGTATGTCTTTGTTACTGGGTATCAGTGTATGTCTTTGTGACTTGGTGTCAGTGTATGTCTTTGGTACTGGGTGTCAGTGTGTGTCTTTGTGACTTTTTGTCAGTGTATGTCTTTGTTACTTGGTGTAAGTGTGTGTCTTTGTTACTTGGTGTAAGTGTGTGTCTGTGTTACTGGGTGCCAGTGTATGTCTTTGTTACTGGGTGTCCGTGTATGTCTTTGTTACTTGGTGTAAGTGTGTGTCTGTGTTGCTGGGTGTCAGTATGTTTGTTTGTGTTACCGGGTGTCAGTGTGTGTGTGTGTTACATGGTGTCCGTGTGTGTCTGTGTTACTGGGTGTCAGTGCATGTCTTTGTTACTGGGTGTCAGTGTATGTCTTTGTTACTAGGTGTAAGTGTGTGTCTTTTTTACTGGGTGTCAGTGTATGTCTTTGTTGCTTGGTGTAAGTGTGTGTCTGTGTTACTGGTTGTCAGTGTGTGTCTGTGTTACTTGGTGTAAGTGTGTGTCTGTGTTACTGGGTGTCAGTGTCTGTCTTTGTTACTGGGTGTCAGTGTATGTCTTTGTTACTTGGTGTCAGTGTATGTCAAAATACTTGGTGCAATTGTATGACTTTGTTACTGGGTGTCAGTGTATGTCTTTGTTTCTTGGTGTAAGTGTGTGACTGTGTTACTGGGTGTCAGTGTATGTCTGTGTTACTTGGTGTAAGTTTGTGTCTTTGTTACTGGGTGTCAGTGTATGTCTTTGTTTCTTGGTGTAAGTGTGTGTCTGTGTTACTGGGTGTCAGTGTATGTCTGTGTTACTTGCTGTAAGTTTGTGTCTGTGTTACTGGGTATCAGTGTATGTCTTTGTGACTTGGTGTCAGTGTATGTCTTTGTTACTGGATGTCAGTGTGTGTCTTTGTGACTTGGTGTCAGTGTATGTCTGTGTTACTTGGTGTAAGTGTGTGTTTTTGTTACTTGGTGGAAGTGTGTGTCTGTGTTACTGGGTATCAGTGCATGTCTTTGTGACTTGGTGTCAGTGTGTGTCTGTGTTCCTGGGTGTCAGTGTCTGTCTTTGTTACTGTGAATCAGTGTGTGTTACTGGGTGTCAGTGTATGTCTTTGTTACTTGGTGTAAGTGTGTGTCTGTGTTACTGGGTATCAGTGTCTGTCTTTGTTACTTGGTGTAAGTGTATGTCTTTGTTACTGGGTGTCAGTGTATGTCTTTGTTAGGTGGTGTAAGTGTGTGTCTTTTTTACTGGGTGTCAGTGTATGTCTTTGTTGCTTGGTGTAAGTGTGTGTCTGTGTTACTGGTTGTCAGTGTGTGTCTGTGTTACTTGGTGTAACTGTGTGTCTGTGTTACTGCGTGTCAGTGTCTGTCTTTGTTATTGGGTGTCAGTGTATGTCTTTGTTACTTGGTGTCAGTGTATGTCAAAATACTTGGTGTAAGTGTATGTCTTTGTTACTTGGTGCAATTGTCTGTCTTTGTTACTTGGTGTCAGTGTATGTCTGTGTTACTGGGTGTCAGTGTGTGTCTGTGTTACTTGGTGTAAGTGTGTGTCTTTGTTACTTGGTGTCCGTGTGTGTCTGTGTTACTGGGTGTCAGTGTATGTCTTTGTTACTGGGTGTCAGTGTATGTCTTTGTTAATTGGTGTAAGTGCTTATCTGTGTTATTGGGTATCAGTGTCTGTCTTTGTTAATTGGTGTAAGTGTGTGTCTGTGTTACTGGGTATCAGTGTATGTCTTTGTGACTTGGTGTAAGTGTGTGTCTTTTTTACTGGGTGTCAGTGTATGTCTTTGTTGCTTGGTGTAAGTGTGTGTCTGTGTTACTGGTTGTCAGTGTGTGTCTGTGTTACTTGATGTAAGTGTGTGTCTGTGTTACTGGGTGTCAGTGTCTATCTTTTTTACTGGGTGTCAGTGTATGTCTTTGTTACTTGGTGTCAGTGTATGTCAAAATACTTGGTGTAAGTGTATGTCTTTGTTACTGGGTGTCAGTGTATGTCTTTGTTTCTTGGTGTCAGTGTGTGTCTGTGTTACTGGGTGTCAGTGTATGTCTGTGTTACTTGGTGTAAGTTTGTGTCTTTGTTACTGGGTGTCAGTGTATGTCTTTGTTTCTTGGTGTAAGTGTGTGTCTGTGTTACTGGGTGTCAGTGTATGTCTGTGTTACTTGGTGTAAGTTTGTGTCTGTGTTACTGGGTATCAGTGTATGTCTTTGTGACTTGGTGTCAGTGTATGTCTTTGTTACTGGGTGTCAGTGTGTGTCTTTGTGACTTGGTGTCAGTGTATGTCTGTGTTACTTGGTGTAAGTGTGTGTCTTTGTTACTTGGTGGAAGTGTGTGTCTGTGTTACTGGGTATCAGTGCATGTCTTTGTGACTTGGTGTCAGTGTGTGTCTGTGTTCCTGGGTGTCAGTGTATGTCTTTGTTACTGTGAATCAGTGTGTGTTACTGGGTATCAGTGTGTGTCTTTGTTACTAGGTGTAAGTGTGTGTCTGTGTTACTGGGTATCAGTGTATCTCTTTGTTACTGGGTATCAGTGTATGTCTTTGTGACTTGGTGTCAGTGTATGTCTTTGTTACTGGGTGTCAGTGTGTGTCTTTGTGACTTGGTGTCAGTGTATGTCTGTGTTACTTGGTGTAAGTGTGTGTCTTTGTTACTTGGTGGAAGTGTGTGTCTGTGTTACTGGGTATCAGTGCATGTCTTTGTGACTTGGTGTCAGTGTGTGTCTGTGTTCCTGGGTGTCAGTGTATGTCTTTGTTACTGTGAATCAGTGTGTGTTACTGGGTATCAGTGTGTGTCTTTGTTACTAGGTGTAAGTGTGTGTCTGTGTTACTGGGTATCAGTGTATCTCTTTGTTACTGGGTATCAGTGTATGTCTTTGTGACTTGGTGTCAGTGTATGTCTTTGTTACTGGGTGTCAGTGTGTGTTTTTGTGACTTGGTGTCAGTGTATGTCTTTGTTACTTGGTGTCAGTGTGTGTCTTTGTTACTTGGTGTCCGTGTGTGTCTGTGTTACTGGGTGTCAGTGTATGTCTTTGTTACTGGGTGTCCGTGTATGTCATTGTTACTTGGTGTAAGTGTGTGTCTGTGTTGCTGGGTGTCAGTATGTTTGTTTGTGTTACCGGGTGTCAGTGTGTGTCTGTGTTACATGGTGTCCGTGTGTGTCTGTGTTACTGGGTGTCAGTGTATGTCTTTGTTACTGGGTGTCAGTGTATGTCTTTGTTACTTGGTGTAAGTGTGTGTCTTTTTTACTGGTTGTCAGTGTGTGTCTGTGTTACTTGGTGTAAGTGTGTGTCTGTGTTACTGCGTGTCAGTGTCTGTCTTTGTTACTGGGTGTCAGTGTATGTCTTTGTTACTTGGTGTCAGTGCATGTCAAAATACTTGGTGTAAGTGTATGTCTTTGTTACTTGGTGCAATTGTCTGTCTTTGTTACTTGGTGTCACTGTATGTCTGTGTTACTTGGTGTCAGTGTGTGTCTGTGTTACTTGGTGTAAGTGTGTGTCTGTGTTACTGCGTGTCAGTGTCTGTCTTTGTTACTGGGTGTCAGTGTATATCTTTGTTACTTGGTGTCACTGTATGTCAAAATACTTGGTGTAAGTGTATGTCTTTGTTACTTGGTGCAATTGTCTGTCTTTGTCACTTGGTGTCAGTGTATGTCTGTGTTACTTGGTGTCAGTGTGTGTCTTTGTTACTTGGTGTAAGTGTGTGTCTTTGTTACTTGGTGTCAGTGTGTGTCTTTGTTCCTGGGTGTCAGAGTATGTCTTTGTTACTGTGTGTCAGTGTGTGTTACTGGGTGTCAGTGTGTGTCTGTGTTACTTGGTGTAAGTGTGTGTCTTTGTTACTTGGTGTCCGTGTGTGTCTGTGTTACTGGGTGTCAGTGTATGTCTTTGTTACTGGGTGTCAGTGTATGTCTTTGTTACTTGGTGTAAGTGCTTATCTGTGTTACTGGGTATCAGTGTCTGACTTTGTTACTTGGTGTAAGTGTGAGTCTGTGTTACTGGGTATCAGTGTATGTCTTTGTGACTTGGTGTAAGTGTGTGTCTTTTTTACTGGGTGTCAGTGTATGTCTTTGTTGCTTGGTGTAAGTGTGTGTCTGTGTTACTGGTTCTCAGTGTGTGTCTGTGTTACTTGATGTAAGTGTGTGTCTGTGTTACTGGGTGTCAGTGTCTGTCTTTGTTACTGGGTGTCAGTGTATGTCTTTGTTACTTAGTGTCAGTGTATGTCAAAATACTTGGTGTAAATGTATGTCTTTGTTACTGGGTGTCAGTGTATGTTTTTGTTTCTTGGTGTTAGTGTGTGCCTGTGTTACTGGGTGTCAGTGTATGTCTGTGTTACTTGGTGTAAGTTTGTGTCTTTGTTACTGGGTGTCAGGCTATGTCTTTGTTTCTTGGTGTAAGTGTGTGTCTGTGTTACTGGGTGTCAGTGTATGTCTGTGTTACTTGGTGTAAGTTTGTGTCTGTGTTACTGGGTATCAGTGTATGTCTTTGTGACTTGGTGTCCGTGTATGTCTTTGTTACTGGGTGTCAGTGTGTGTCTTTGTGACTTGGTGTCAGTTTATGTCTGTGTTACTTGTTGTAAGTGTGTGTCTTTGTTACTTGGTGGAAGTGTGTGTCTGTGTTATTGGGTATCAGTGCATGTCTTTGTGACTTGGTGTCAGTGTGTGTCTGTTTTCCTGGGTGTCAGTGTATGTCTTTGTTACTGTGAATCAGTGTGTGTTACTGGGTATCAGTGTGTGTCTTTGTTACTAGGTGTAAGTGTGTGTCTGTGTTACTGGGTATCAGTGTCTGTCTTTGTTACTGGGTATCAGTGTATGTCTTTGTGACTTGGTGTCAGTGTATGTCTTTGGTACTGGGTGTCAGTGTGTGTCTTTGTGACTTTTTGTCAGTGTATGTCTTTGTTACTTGGTGTAAGTGTGTGTCTTTGTTACTTGGTGTAAGTGTGTGTCTGTGTTACTGGGTGCCAGTGTATGTCTTTGTTACTTGGTGTCCGTTTATGTCTTTGTTACTTGGTGTAAGTGTGTGTCTGTGTTGCTGGGTGTCAGTATGTTTGTTTGTGTTACCGGGTGTCAGTGTGTGTGTGTGTTACATGGTGTCCGTGTGTGTCTGTGTTACTGGGTGTCAGTGCATGTCTCTGTTACTGGGTGTCAGTGTATGTCTTTGTTACTTGGTGTAAGTGTGTGTCTTTTTTACTGGGTGTCAGTGTATGTCTTTGTTGCTTGGTGTAAGTGTGTGTCTGTGTTACTGGTTGTCAGTGTGTGTCTGTGTTACTTGGTGTAAGTGTGTGTCTGTGTTACTGGGTGTCAGTGTCTGTCTTTGTTACTGGGTGTCAGTGTATGTCTTTGTTACTTGGTGTCAGTGTATGTCAAAATACTTGGTGCAAGTGTATGACTTTGTTACTGGGTGTCAGTGTATGTCTTTGTTTCTTGGTGTAAGTGTGTGACTGTGTTACTGGGTGTCAGTGTATGTCTGTGTTACTTGGTGTAAGTTTGTGTCTTTGTTACTGGGTGTCAGTGTATGTCTTTGTTTCTTGGTGTAAGTGTGTGTCTGTGTTACTGGGTGTCAGTGTATGTCTTTGTTACTTGGTGTCAGTGTATGTCAAAATACTTGGTGTAAGTGTATGTCTTTGTTACTTGGTGCAATTGTCTGTCTTTGTTACTTGGTGTCAGTGTATGTCTGTGTTACTGGGTGTCAGTGTGTGTCTGTGTTACTAGGTGTAAGTGTGTGTCTTTGTTACTTGGTGTCCGTGTGTGTCTGTGTTACTGGGTGTCAGTGTATGTCTTTGTTACTGGGTGTCAGTGTATGTCTTTGTTACTTGGTGTAAGTGCTTATCTGTGTTACTGGGTATCAGTGTCTGTCTTTGTTATTTGGTGTAAGTGTGTGTCTGTGTTACTGGGTATCAGTGTATGTCTTTGTGACTTGGTGTAAGTGTGTGTCTTTTTTACTGGGTGTCAGTGTATGTCTTTGTTGCTTGGTGTAAGTGTGTGTCTGTGTTACTGGTTGTCAGTGTGTGTCTGTGTTACTTGATGTAAGTGTGTGTCTGTGTTACTGGGTGTCAGTGTCTGTCTTTTTTACTGGGTGTCAGTGTATGTCTTTGTTACTTGGTGTCAGTGTATGTCAAAATACTTGGTGTAAGTGTATGTCTTTGTTACTGGGTGTCAGTGTATGTCTTTGTTTCTTGGTGTCAGTGTGTGTCTGTGTTACTGGGTGTCAGTGTATGTCTGTGTTACTTGGTGTAAGTTTGTGTCTTTGTTACTGGGTGTCAGTGTATGTCTTTGTTTCTTGGTGTAAGTGTGTGTCTGTGTTACTGGGTGTCAGTGTATGTCTGTGTTACTTGGTGTAAGTTTGTGTCTGTGTTACTGGGTATCAGTGTATGTCTTTGTGACTTGGTGTCAGTGTATGTCTTTGTTACTGGGTGTCAGTGTGTGTCTTTGTGACTTGGTGTCAGTGTATGTCTGTGTTACTTGGTGTAAGTGTGTGTCTTTGTTACTTGGTGGAAGTGTGTGTCCGTGTTACTGGGTATCAGTGCATGTCTTTGTGACTTGGTGTCAGTGTGTGTCTGTGTTCCTGGGTGTCAGTGTATGTCTTTGTTACTGTGAATCAGTGTGTGTTACTGGGTATCAGTGTGTGTCTTTGTTACTAGGTGTAAGTGTGTGTCTGTGTTACTGGGTATCAGTGTATGTCTTTGTTACTGGGTATCAGTGTATGTCTTTGTGACTTGGTGTCAGTGTATGTCTTTGTTACTGGGTGTCAGTGTGTGTTTTTGTGACTTGGTGTCAGTGTATGTCTTTGTTACTTGGTGTCAGTGTGTGTCTTTGTTACTTGGTGTCCGTGTGTGTCTGTGTTACTGGGTGTCAGTGTATGTCTTTGTTACTGGGTGTCCGTGTATGTCATTGTTACTTGGTGTAAGTGTGTGTCTGTGTTGCTGGGTGTCAGTATGTTTGTTTGTGTTACCGGGTGTCAGTGTGTGTCTGTGTTACATGGTGTCCGTGTGTGTCTGTGTTACTGGGTGTCAGTGTATGTCTTTGTTACTGGGTGTCAGTGTATGTCTTTGTTACTTGGTGTAAGTGTGTGTCTTTTTTACTGGGTGTCAGTGCATGTCTTTGTTGCTTGGTGTAAGTGTGTGTCTGTGTTAATGGTTGTCAGTGTGTGTCTGTGTTACTTGGTGTAAGTGTGTGTCTGTGTTACTGGGTGTCAGTGTCTGTCTTTGTTACCGGGTGTCAGTATATGTCTTTGTTACTTGGTGTCAGTGTATGTCAAAAAACTTGGTGTAATTGTATGTCTTTGTTACTGGGTGTCAGTGTATGTCTTTGTTTCTTGGTGTAAGTGTGTGTCTGTGTTACTGGGTGTCAGTATGTTTGTTTGTGTTAACGGGTGTCAGTGTGTGTCTGTGTTACATGGTGTTCGTGTGTGTCTGTGTTACTGGGTGTCAGTGTATATCTTTGTTACTGGGTGTCAGTGTATGTCTTTGTTACTTGGTGTAAGTGTGTGTCTGTGTTACTGGTTGTCAGTGTGTGTCTGTGTTACTTGGTGTAAGTGTGTGTCTGTGTTACTGCGTGTCAGTGTCTGTCTTTGTTACTGGGTGTCAGTGTATGTCTTTGTTACTTGGTGTCTGTGTATGTCAAAATACTTGGTGTAAGTGTATGTCTTTGTTACTTGGTGCAATTGTCTGTCTTTGTTACTTGGTGTCACTGTATGTCTGTGTTACTTGGTGTCAGTGTGTGTCTGTGTTACTTGGTGTAAGTGTGTGTCTGTGTTACTGCGTGTCAGTGTCTGTCTTTGTTACTGGGTGTCAGTGTATGTCTTTGTTACTTGGTGTCAGTGTATGTCAAAATACTTGGTGTAAGTGTATGTCTTTGTTACTTGGTGCAATTGTCTGTCTTTGTTACTTGGTGTCAGTGTATGTCTGTGTTACTTGGTGTCAGTGTGTGTCTTTGTTACTTGGTGTAAGTGTGTGTCTTTGTTACTTGGTGACAGTGTGTGTCTTTGTTCCTGGGTGTCAGAGTATGTCTTTGTTACTGTGTGTCAGTGTGTGTTACTGGGTGTCAGTGTGTGTCTGTGTTACTTGGTGTAAGTGTGTGTCTTTGTTACTTGGTGTCCGTGTGTGTCTGTGTTACTGGGTGTCAGTGTATGTCTTTGTTACTGGGTGTCAGTGTATGTCTTTGTTACTTGGTGTAAGTGCTTATCTGCGTTACTGGGTATCAGTGTCTGTCTTTGTTACTTGGTGTAAGTGTGAGTCTGTGTTACTGGGTATCAGTGTATGTCTTTGTGACTTGGTGTAAGTGTGTGTCTTTTTTACTGGGTGTCAGTGTATGTCTTTGTTGCTTGTTGTAAGTGTGTGTCTGTGTTACTGGTTCTCAGTGTGTGTCTGTGTTACTTGATGTAAGTGTGTGTCTATGTTACTGGGTGTCAGTGTCTGTCTTTGTTACTGGGTGTCAGTGTATGTCTTTGTTACTTGATGTCAGTGTATGTCAAATACTTGGTGTAAGTGTATGTCTTTGTTACTGGGTGTCAGTGTATGTTTTTGTTTCTTGGTGTAAGTGTGTGCCTGTGTTACTGGGTGTCAGTGTATGTCTGTGTTACTTGGTGTAAGTTTGTGTCTTTGTTACTGGGTGTCAGGGTATGTCTTTGTTTCTTGGTGTAAGTGTGTGTCTGTGTTACTGGGTGTCAGTGTATGTCTGTGTTACTTGGTGTATGTTTGTGTCTGTGTTACTGGGTATCAGTGTATGTCTTTGTGACTTGGTGTCAGTGTATGTCTTTGTTACTGGGTGTCAGTGTGTGTCTTTGTGACTTGGTGTCAGTTTATGTCTGTGTTACTTGTTGTAAGTGTGTGTCTTTGTTACTTGGTGGAAGTGTGTGTCTGTGTTACTGGGTATCAGTGCATGTCTTTGTGACTTGGTGTCAGTGTGTGTCTGTGTTCCTGGGTGTCAGTGTATGTCTTTGTTACTGTGAATCAGTGTGTGTTACTGGGTATCAGTGTGTGTCTTTGTTACTAGGTGTAAGTGTGTGTCTGTGTTACTGGGTATCAGTGTATGTCTTTGTTACTGGGTATCAGTGTATGTCTTTGTGACTTGGTGTCAGTGTATGTCTTTGGTACTGGGTGTCAGTGTGTGTCTTTGTGACTTTTTGTCAGTGTATGTCTTTGTTACTTGGTGTAAGTGTGTGTCTTTGTTACTTGGTGTAAGTGTGTGTCTGTGTTACTGGGTGCCAGTGTATGTCTTTGTTACTGGGTGTCCGTGTATGTCTTTGTAACTTGGTGTAAGTGTGTTTCTGTGTTGCTGGGTGTCAGTATGTTTGTTTGTGTTACCGGGTGTCAGTGTGTGTGTGTGTTACATGGTGTCCGTGTGTGTCTGTGTTACTGGGTGTCAGTGCATGTCTTTGTTACTGGGTGTCAGTGTATGTCTTTGTTACTTGGTGTCAGTGTGTGTCTTTTTTACTGGGTGTCAGTGTATGTCTTTGTTGCTTGGTGTAAGTGTGTGTCTGTGTTACTGGGTGTCAGTGTCTGTCTTTGTTACTGGGTGTCAGTGTATGTCTTTGTTACTTGGTGTCAGTGTATGTCAAAATACTTGGTGTAAGTGTGTGTTTTTGTTACTTGGTGGAAGTGTGTGTCTGTGTTACTGGGTATCAGTGCATGTCTTTGTGACTTGGTGTCAGTGTGTGTCTGTGTTCCTGGGTGTCAGTGTCTGTCTTTGTTACTGTGAATCAGTGTGTGTTACTGGGTGTCAGTGTATGTCTTTGTTACTTGGTGTAAGTGTGTGTCTGTGTTACTGGGTATCAGTGTCTGTCTTTGTTACTTGGTATAAGTGTATGTCTTTGTTACTGGGTGTCAGTGTATGTCTTTGTTGCTTGGTGTAAGTGTGTGTCTATGTTACTGGTTGTCAGTGTGTGTCTGTGTTACTTGGTGTAAGTGTGTGTCTGTGTTACTGCGTGTCAGTGTCTGCCTTTGTTACTGGGTGTCAGTGTATGTCTTTGTTACTTGGTGTCAGTGTATGTCAAAATACTTGGTGTAAGTGTATGTCTTTGTTACTGGGTGTCAGTGTATGTCTTTGTTTCTTGGTGTCAGTGTGTGTCTGTGTTACTGGTTCTCAGTGTGTGTCTGTGTTACTTGATGTAAGTGTGTGTCTATGTTACTGGGTGTCAGTGTCTGTCTTTGTTACTGGGTGTCAGTGTATGTCTTTGTTACTGGGTGTCAGTGTATGTCAAATACTTGGTGTAAGTGTATGTCTTTGTTACTGGGTGTCAGTGTATGTTTTTGTTTCTTGGTGTAAGTGTGTGCCTGTGTTACTGGGTGTCAGTGTATGTCTGTGTTACTTGGTGTAAGTTTGTGTCTTTGTTACTGGGTGTCAGGGTATGTCTTTGTTTCTTGGTGTAAGTGTGTGTCTGTGTTACTGGGTGTCAGTGTATGTCTGTGTTACTTGGTGTAAGTTTGTGTCTGTGTTACTGGGTATCAGTGTATGTCTTTGTGACCTGGTGTCAGTGTATGTCTTTGTTACTGGGTGTCAGTGTGTGTCTTTGTGACTTGGTGTCAGTTTATGTCTGTGTTACTTGTTGTAAGTGTGTGTCTTTGTTACTTGGTGGAAGTGTGTGTCTGTGTTACTGGGTATCAGTGCATGTCTTTGTGACTTGGTGTCAGTGTGTGTCTGTGTTCCTGGGTGTCAGTGTATGTCTTTGTTACTGTGAATCAGTGTGTGTTACTGGGTATCAGTGTGTGTCTTTGTTACTAGGTGTAAGTGTGTGTCTGTGTTACTGGGTATCAGTGTATGTCTTTGTTACTGAGTATCAGTGTATGTCTTTGTGAATTGGTGTCAGTGTATGTCTTTGGTACTGGGTGTCAGTGTGTGTCTTTGTGACTTTTTGTCAGTGTATGTCTTTGTTAGTTGGTGTAAGTGTGTGTCTTTGTTACTTGGTGAAAGTGTGTGTCTGTGTTACTGGGTGCCAGTGTATGTCTTTGTTACTGGGTGTCCGTGTATGTCTTTGTTACTTGGTGTAAGTGTGTTTCTGTGTTGCTGGGTGTCAGTATGTTTGTTTGTGTTACCGGGTGTCAGTGTGTGTGTGTGTTACATGGTGTCCGTGTGTGTCTGTGTTACTGGGTGTCAGTGCATGTCTTTGTTACTGGTTGTCAGTGTATGTCTTTGTTACTTGGTGTAAGTGTGTGTCTTTTTTACTGGGTGTCAGTGTATGTCTTTGTTGCTTGGTGTAAGTGTGTGTCTGTGTTACTGGGTGTCAGTGTCTGTCTTTGTTACTGGGTGTCAGTGTATGTCTTTGTTACTTGGTGTCAGTCTATGTCAAAATACTTGGTGTAAGTGTGTGTTTTTGTTACTTGGTGGAAGTGTGTGTCTGTTTTACTGGGTATCAGTGCATGTCTTTGTGACTTGGTGTCAGTGTGTGTCTGTGTTCCTGGGTGTCAGTGTCTGTCTTTGTTACTGTGAATCAGTGTGTGTTACTGGGTTTCAGTGTATGTCTTTGTTACTTGGTGTAAGTGTGTGTCTGTGTTACTGGGTATCAGTGTCTGACTTTGTTACTTGGTATAAGTGTATGTCTTTGTTACTGGGTGTCAGTGTATGTCTTTGTTGCTTGGTGTAAGTGTGTGTCTGTGTTACTGGTTGTCAGTGTGTGTCTGTGTTACTTGGTGTAAGTGTGTGTCTGTGTTACTGCGTGTCAGTGTCTGTCTTTGTTACTGGGTGTCAGTGTATGTCTTTGTTACTTGGTGTCAGTGTATGTCAAAATACTTGGTGTAAGTGTATGTCTTTGTTACTTGGTGCAATTGTCTGTCTTTGTTACTTGGTGTCAGTGTATGTCTGTGTTACTTGGTGTCAGTGTGTGTCTTTGTTACTTGGTATAAATGTGTGTCTTTGTTACTTGGTGTCTGTGTGTGTCTTTGTTCCTGGGTGTCAGAGTATGTCTTTGTTACTGTGTATCAGTGTGTGTTACTGGGTGTCAGTGTGTGTCTGTGTTACTTGGTGTAAGTGTGTGTCTTTGTTACTTGGTGTCCGTGTGTGTCTGTGTTACTGGGTGTCAGTGTATGTCTTTGTTACTGGGTGTCAGTGTATGTCCTTGTTACTTGGTGTAAGTGCTTATCTGTGTTACTGGGTATCAGTGTCTGTCTTTGTTACTTGGTGTAAGTGTGTGTCTGTGTTACTGGGTATCAGTGTATGTCTTTGTGACTTGGTGTAAGTGTGTGTCTTTTTTACTGGGTGTCAGTGTATGTCTTTGTTGCTTGGTGTAAGTGTGTGTCTGTGTTACTGGTTGTCAGTGTGTGTCTGTGTTACTTGATGTAAGTGTGTGTCTGTGTTACTGGGTGTCAGTGTCTGTCTTTTTTACTGGGTGTCAGTGTATGTCTTTGTTACTTGGTGTCAGTGTATGTCAAAATACTTGGTGTAAGTGTATGTCTTTGTTACTGGGTGTCAGTGTATGTCTTTGTGTCTTGGTGTCAGTGTGTGTCTGTGTTACTGGGTGTCAGTGTATGTCTGTGTTACTTGGTGTAAGTTTGTGTCTTTGTTACTGGGTGTCAGTGTATGTCTTTGTTTCTTGGTGTAAGTGTGTGTCTTTGTTACTGGGTGTCAGTGTATGTCTGTGTTACTTGGTGTAAGTTTGTGTCTGTGTTACTGGGTATCAGTGTATGTCTTTGTGACTTGGTGTCAGTGTATGTCTTTGTTACTGGGTGTCAGTGTGTGTCTTTGTGACTTGGTGTCAGTGTATGTTTGTGTTACTTGGTGTAAGTGTGTGTCTTTGTTACTTGGTGGAAGTGTGTGTCTGTGTTACTGGGTATCAGTGCATGTCTTTGTGACTTGGTGTCAGTGTGTGTCTGTGTTCCTGGGTGTCAGTGTATGTCTTTGTTACTGTGAATCAGTGTGTGTTACTGGGTATCAGTGTGTGTCTTTGTTACTAGGTGTAAGTGTGTGTCTGTGTTACTGGGTATCAGTGTATGTCTTTGTTACTGGGTATCAGTGTATGTCTTTGTGACTTGGTGTCAGTGAATGTCTTTGTTACTGGGTGTCAGTGAGTGTTTTTGTGACTTGGTGTCAGTGTATGTTTTTGTTACTTGGTGTCAGTGTGTGTCTTTGTTACTTGGTGTCCGTGTGTGTCTGTGTTACTGGGTGTCAGTGTATGTCTTTGTTACTGGGTGTCCGTGTATGTCTTTGTTACTTGGTGTAAGTGTGTGTCTGTGTTGCTGGTTGTCAGTATGTTTGTTTGTGTTACCGGGTGTCAGTGTGTGTCTGTGTTACATGGTGTCCGTGTGTGTCTGTGTTACTGGGTGTCAGTGTATGTCTTTGTTACTGGGTGTCAGTGTATGTCTTTGTTACTTGGTGTAAGTGTGTGTCTTCTTTACTGGGTGTCAGTGCATGTCTTTGCTGCTTGGTGTAAGTGTGTGTCTGTGTTAATGGTTGTCAGTGTGTGTCTGTGTTACTTGGTGTAAGTGTGTGTCTGTGTTACTGGTTGTCAGTGTCTGTCTTTGTTACTGGGTGTCAGTATATGTCTTTGTTACTTGGTGTCAGTGTATGTCAAAAAACTTGGTGTAAGTGTATGTCTTTGTTACTGGGTGTCAGTGTATGTCTTTGTTTCTTGGTGTAAGTGTGTGTCTGTGTTACTGGGTGTCAGTGTATGTCTGTGTTACTTGGTGTAAGTTTGTGTCTTTGTTACTGGGTGTCAGTGTATGTCTTTGTTTCTTGGTGTAAGTGTGTGTCTGTGTTACTGGGTGTCAGTGTATGTCTGTGTTACTTGGTGGAAGTTTGTGTCTGTGTTACTGGGTATCAGTGTATGTCTTTGTGACTTGGTGTCAGTGTATGTCTTTGTTACTGGGTGTCAGTGTGTGTCTTTGTGACTTGGTGTCAGTGTATGTCTGTGTTACTTGGTGTAAGTGTGTGTTTTTGTTACTGTGAATCTGTGTGTGTTACTGGGTGTCAGTGTATGTCTTTGTTACTTGGTGTAAGTGTGTGTCTGTGTTACTGGGTATCAGTGTCTGTCTTTGTTACTTGGTGTAAGTGTGTGCCTGTGTTACTGGGTATCAGTGTATGTCTTTGTTACTTGGTGTCAGTGTCTGTCTGTTTTACCTGGTGTAAGTGTGTGTGTGTGTTCCTGGGTATCAGTGTATGTCTTTGTTACTGGGTGTCAGTGTGTGTCTTTGTGACTTGGTGTAAGTGTATGTCTTTGTTACTTGGTGCAATTGTCTGTCTTTGTTACTTGGTGTCAGTGTATGTCTGTGTTACTTGGTGTAAGTGTGTGTCTTTGTTACTTGGTGGAATTGTGTGTCTGTGTTACTGGGTATCAGTGCATGTCTTTGTGACTTGGTGTCAGTGTTTGTCTGTGTTCCTGGGTGTCAGTGTATGTCTTTGTTACTGTGAATCAGTGTGTGTTACTGGGTGTCAGTGTATGTCTTTGTTACTTGGTGTAAGTGTGTGTCTGTGTTACTGGGTATCAGTGTCTGTCTTTGTTACTTGGTGTAAGTGTGTGTCTGTGTTACTGGGTATCAGTGTATGTCTTTGTTACTTGGAGTAAGTGTATGTCTGTGTTACTTGGTGCAAGTGTGTGTCTGTGTTACTGGTTATCAGTCTGTGTCTTTGTGACTTGGTGTCAGTGTATGTCTTTGTTACTTGGTGTAAATGTATGTCTTTGTTACTTGGTGTCAGTGTATGTCTGTGTTACTTTGTGTAAGTGTGTGTCTTTGTTACTTGGTGTAATTGTATG
This sequence comes from Heterodontus francisci, assembly GCF_036365525.1. Taxonomy (NCBI): domain Eukaryota; kingdom Metazoa; phylum Chordata; class Chondrichthyes; order Heterodontiformes; family Heterodontidae; genus Heterodontus; species Heterodontus francisci. Next base: position 3,430,038 of record NW_027141655.1, on the reverse strand, counting down.
TCTTTGTTACTTGGTGTCAGTGTGTGTCTATGTTACTTGGTATCAGTGTATGTCTTTGTGACTTGGTATCAGTGTATGTCTTTGTTACTGGGTGTCAGTGTATGTCTTTGTTACTTGGTGTAAGTGTGTGTCTTTGTTACTGGGTGTCAGTGTATGTCTTTGTTACTTGGTGTCAGTGTGTGTCTGTGTTACTGGGTGTCAGTGTATGTCTTTGTTACTTGGTGTCAGTGTGTGTCTGTGTTACTGGGTGTCAGTATGTTTGTTTGTGTTACCGGGTGTCAGTGTGTGTCTGTGTTACATGGTGTTCGTGTGTGTCTGTGTTACTGGGTGTCAGTGTATGTCTTTGTTACTGGGTGTCAGTGTATGTCTTTGTTACTTGGTGTAAGTGTGTGTCTTTTTTACTGGGTGTCAGTGCATGTCTTTGTTGCTTGGTGTAAGTGTGTGTCTGTGTTAATGGTTGTCAGTGTGTGTCTGTGTTACTTGGTGTAAGTGTGTGTCTGTGTTACTGGGTGTCAGTGTCTGTCTTTGTTACTGGGTGTCAGTATCTGTCTTTGTTACTTGGTGTCAGTGTATGTCAAAAAACTTGGTGTAAGTGTATGTCTTTGTTACTGGGTGTCAGTGTATGTCTTTGTTTCTTGGTGTAAGTGTATGTCTGTGTTACTGGGTGTCAGTGTATGTCTGTGTTACTTGGTGGAAGTTTGTGTCTGTGTTACTGGGTATCAGTGTATGTCTTTGTGACTTGGTGTCAGTGTATGTCTTTGTTACTGGGTGTCAGTGTGTGTCTTTGTGACTTGGTGTCAGTGTATGTCTGTGTTACTTGGTGTAAGTGTGTGTTTTTGTTACTGTGAATCAGTGTGTGTTACTGGGTGTCAGTGTATGTCTTTGTTACTTGGTGTATGTGTGTGTCTGTGTTACTGGGTATCAGTGTCTGTCTTTGTTACTTGGTGTAAGTGTGTGTCTGTGTTACTGGGTATCAGTGTATGTCTTTGTTACTTGGTGTAAGTGTATGTCTGTGTTACTTGGTGTAAGTGTGTGTCTGTGTTACTGGGTATCAGTCTATGTCTTTGTTACTTGGTGTCAGTGTCTGTCTGTTTTACTTGGTGTAAGTGTGTGTGTGTGTTCCTGGGTATCAGTGTATGTCTTTGTTACTGGGTGTCAGTGTGTGTCTTTGTGACTTGGTGTAAGTGTATGTCTTTGTTACTTGGTGCAATTGTCTGTCTTTGTTACTTGGTGTCAGTGTATGTCTGTGTTACTTGGTGTAAGTGTGTGTCTTTGTTACTTGGTGGAAGTGTGTGTCTGTGTTACTGGGTATCAGTGCATGTCTTTGTGACTTGGTGTCAGTGTTTGTCTGTGTTCCTGGGTGTCAGTGTATGTCTTTGTTACTGTGAATCAGTGTGTGTTACTGGGTGTCAGTGTATGTCTTTGTTACTTGGTGTAAGTGTGTGTCTGTGTTACTGGGTATCAGTGTCTGTCTTTGTTACTTGGTGTAAGTGTGTGTCTGTGTTACTGGGTATCAGTGTATGTCTTTGTTACTTGGTGTAAGTGTATGTCTGTGTTACTTGGTGCAAGTGTGTGTCTGTGTTACTGGGTATCAGTCTGTGTCTTTGTGACTTGGTGTCAGTGTATGTCTTTGTTACTTGGTGTAAGTGTATGTCTTTGTTACTTGGTGTCAGTGTATGTCTGTGTTACTTGGTGTAAGTGTGTGTCTTTGTTACTTGGTGTCAGTGTGTGTCTATGTTACTTGGTATCAGTGTATGTCTTTGTGACTTGGTATCAGTGTATGTCTTTGTTACTGGGTGTCAGTGTATGTCTTTGTTACTTGGTGTAAGTGTGTGTCTTTGTTACTGGGTGTCAGTGTATGTCTTTGTTACTTGGTGTCAGTGTGTGTCTGTGTTACTGGGTGTCAGTGTATGTCTTTGTTACTGTGTGTCAGTGTGTGTCTGTGTTACTGGGTGTCAGTATGTTTGTTTGTGTTACCGGGTGTCAGTGTGTGTCTGTGTTACATGGTGTTCGCGTGTGTCTGTGTTACTGGGTGTCAGTGTATGTCTTTGTTACTGGGTGTCAGTGTATGTCTTTGTTACTTGGTGTAAGTGTGTGTCTTTTTTACTGGGTGTCAGTGTATGTCTTTGTTGCTTGGTGTAAGTGTGTGTCTGTGTTACTGGTTGTCAGTGTGTGTCTGTGTTACTTGGTGTAAGTATGTGTCTGTGTTACTGCGTGTCAGTGTCTGTCTTTGTTACTGGGTGTCAGTGTATGTCTTTGTTACTTGGTGTCAGTGTATGTCAAAATACTTGGTGTAAGTGTATGTCTTTGTTACTTGGTGCAATTGTCTGTCTTTGTTACTTGGTGTCAGTGTATGTCTGTGTTACTTGGTGTCAGTGTGTGTCTTTGTTACTTGGCGTAAGTGTGTGTATTTGTTACTTGCTTTCCGTGTGTGTCTGTGTTACCCGGTGTCAGTGTATGTCTTTGTTACTGGGTGTCAGTGTATGTCTTTGTTACTTGGTGTCAGTGTATGTCAAAATACTTGGTGTAAGTGTATGTCTTTGTTACTTGGTGCAATTGTCTGTCTTTGTTACTTGGTGTCAGTGTATGTCTGTGTTACTTGGTGTCAGTGTGTGTCTTTGTTACTTGGCGTAAGTGTGTGTATTTGTTACTTGCTGTCCGTGTGTGTCTGTGTTACCCGGTGTCAGTGTGTGTCTTTGTTCCTGGGTGTCAGAGTATGTCTTTGTTACTGTGTGTCAGTGTGTGTTACTGGGTGTCAGTGTGTGTCTCTGTTACTTGGTGTAAGTGTGTGTCTTTGTTACTTGCTGTCCGTGTGTGTCTGTGTTACCCGGTGTCAGTGTATGTCTTTGTTACTGGGTGTCAGTGTATGTCTTTGTTACTTGGTGTAAGTGCTTATCTGTGTTACTGGGTATCAGTGTCTGTCTTTGTTACTTGGTGTAAGTGTGAGTCTGTGTTACTGGGTATCAGTGTATGTCTTTGTGACTTGGTGTAAGTGTGTGTCTTTTTTACTGGGTGTCAGTGTATGTCTTTGTTGCTTGGTGTAAGTGTGTTTCTGTGTTACTGGTTCTCAGTGTGTGTCTGTGTTACTTGATGTAAGTGTGTGTCTGTGTTACTGCGTGTCAGTGTCTGTCTTTGTTACTGGGTTTCAGTGTATGTCTTTGTTACTTGGTGTCAGTGTATGTCAAAATACTTGGTGTAAGTGTATGTCTTTGTTACTGGGTGTCAGTGTATGTCTGTGTTACTTGGTGTAAGTTTGTGTCTTTGTTACTGGGTGTCAGTGTATGTCTTTGTTTCTTGGTGTAAGTGTGTGTCTCTGTTACTGGGTGTCAGTGTATGTCTGTGTTACTTGGTGTAAGTTTGTGTCTGTGTTACTGGATATCAGTGTATGTCTTTGTGACTTGGTGTCAGTAAAAAACAAAGGTGACCGCGGTGACTGCAACAACTACCGTGGAATCTCCCTGCTCAGCATAGTGGGGACAGTCTTTGCTCGAGTCGCTCTGAACAGGCTCCAGAAGCTGGCCGAGCGCGTCTACCCTGAGGCACAGTGTGGCTTTCGTGCAGAGAGATCGACTATTGACATGCTGTTCTCCCTTCGTCAGATACAGGAGAAATGCCGTGAACAACAGATGCCCCTCTACATTGCTTTCATTGATCTCACCAAAGCCTTTGACCTCGTCAGCAGACGTGGTCTCTTCAGACTACTAGAAAGGATCGGATGTCCACCAAAGCTACTAAGTATCATCACCTCATTCCATGACAATATGAAAGGCACAATTCAACATGGTGGCTCCTCATCAGAGCCCTTTCCTATCCTGAGTGGTGTGAAACAGGGCTGTGTTCTCGCACCCACACTTTTTGGGATTTTCTTCTCCCTGCTGCTTTCACATGCGTTCAAATCCTCTGAAGAAGGAATTTTCCTCCACACAAGATCAGGGGGCAGGTTGTTCAACCTTGCCCGTCTGAGAGCGAAGTCCAAAGTACGGAAAGTCCTCATCAGAGAACTCCTCTTTGCTGACGATGCTGCTTTAACATCTCACACTGAAGAATGCCTGCAGAGTCTCATCGACAGGTTTGCGTCTGCCTGCAATGAATTTGGCCTAACCATCAGCCTCAAGAAAACGAACATCATGGGGCAGGATGTCAGAAATGCTCCATCCATCAATATTGGCGACCACGCTCTGGAAGAGGTTCAAGAGTTCACCTACCTAGGCTCAACTATCACCAGTAACCTGTCTCTAGATGCAGAAATCAACAAGCGCATGGGTAAGGCTTCCACTGCTATGTTCAGACTGGCCAAGAGAGTGTGGGAAAATGGCGCACTGACACGGAACACAAAAGTCCGAGTGTATCAGGCCTGTGTCCTCAGTACCTTGCTCTACGGCAGCGAGGCCTGGACAACGTATGCCAGCCAAGAGCGACGTCTCAATTCATTCCATCTTCGCTGCCTTCGGAGAATACTTGGCATCAGGTGGCAGGACTATATCTCCAACACAGAAGTCCTTGAAGCGGCCAACATCCCCAGCTTATACACACTACTGAGTCAGCGGCGCTTGAGATGGCTTGGCCATGTGAGCCGCATGGAAGATGGCAGGATCCCCAAAGACACATTGTACAGCGAGCTGGCCACTGGTATCAGACCCACCGGCCGTCCATGTCTCCGTTATAAAGACGTCTGCAAACGCGACATGAAATCGTGTGACATTGATCACAAGTCGTGGGAGTCAGTTGCCAGCATTCGCCAGAGCTGGCGGGCAGCCATAAAGACAGGGCTAAATTGCGGCGAGTCGAAGAGACTTAGTAGTTGGCAGGAAAAAAGACAGAGGCGCAAGGGGAGAGCCAACTGTGCAACAGCCCCAACAAACAAATTTCTCTGCAGCACCTGTGGAAGAGCCTGTCACTCCAGAATTGGCCTTTATAGCCACTCCAGGCGCTGCTTCACAAACCACTGACCACCTCCAGGCGCGTATCCATTGTCTCTCGAGATAAGGAGGCCCAAAAGAAGTGTATGTCTTTGTTACTTGGTGCAATTGTCTGTCTTTGTTACTTGGTGTCAGTGTATGTCTGTGTTACTTGGTGTCAGTGTGTGTCTTTGTTACTTGGTGTAAGTGTGTGTCTTTGTTACTTGGTGTCAGTGTGTGTCTTTGTTCCTGGGTGTCAGAGTATGTCTTTGTTACTGTGTGTCAGTGTGTGTTACTGGGTGTCAGTGTGGGTCTGTGTTACTTGGTGTAAGTGTGTGTCTTTGTTACTTGGTGTCCGTGTGTGTCTGTGTTACTGGGTGTCAGTGTATGTCTTTGTTACTTGGTGTAAGTGCTTATCTGTGTTACTGGGTATAAGTGTCTGTCTTTGTTACTTGGTGTAAGTGTGAGTCTGTGTTACTGGGTATCAGTGTATGTCTTTGTGACTTGGTGTAAGTGTGTGTCTTTTTTACTGGGTGTCAGTGTATGTCTTTGTTGCTTGGTGTAAGTGTGTGTCTGTGTTACTGGTTCTCAGTGTGTGTCTGTGTTACTTGATGTAAGTGTGTGTCTGTGTTACTGCGTGTCAGTGTCTGTCTTTGTTACTGGGTTTCAGTGTATGTCTTTGTTTCTTGGTGTAAGTGTGTGTCTGTGTGACTGGGTGTTAGTGTATGTCTGTGTTACTTGGTGGAAGTTTGTGTCTTTGTTACTGGGTGTCAGTGTATGTCTTTTTTTCTTGGTGTAAGTGTGTGTCTCTGTTACTGGGTGTCAGTGTATGTCTGTGTTACTTGGTGTAAGTTTGTGTCTGTGTTACTGGATATCAGTGTATGTCTTTGTGTCTTGGTGTCAGTGTATGTCTTTGTTACTGGGTGTCAGTGTGTGTCTTTGTGACTTGGTGCCAGTGTATGTCTGTGTTACTTGGTGTACGTGTGTGTCTTTGTTACTTGGTGGAAGTGTGTGTCTGTGTTACTGGGTATCAGTGCATGTCTTTGTGACTTGGTGTCAGTGTGTGTCTGTGTTCCTGGGTGTCAGTGTATGTCTTTGTTACTGTGAATCAGTGTGTGTTACTGGGTATCAGTGTGTGTCTTTGTTACTAGGTGTAAGTGTGTGTCTGTGTTACTCGGTATCAGTGTATGTCTTTGTTACTGGGTATCAGTGTAGGTCTTTGTGACTTGGTGTCAGTGTATGTCTTTGTTACTGGGTGTCAGTGTGTGTCTTTGTGACTTGGTGTCAGCGTATGTCTTTGTTACCTGGTGTAAGTGTGTGTCTTTGTTACTTGGTGTCCGTGTGTGTCTGTGTTACTGGGTGTCAGTGTATGTCTTTGTTACTGGGTGTCCGTGTATGTCTTTGTTACTTGGTGTAAGTGTGTGTCTGTGTTGCTGGGTGTCAGTATGTTTGTTTGTGTTACCGGGTGTCAGTGTGTGTCTGTGTTACATGGTGTCGGTGTGTGTCTGTGTTACTGGGTGTCAGTGTATGTCTTTGTTACTGGGTGTCAGTGTATGTCTTTGTTACTTGGTGTAAGTGTGTGTCTTTTTTACTGGGTGTCAGTGTATGTCTTTGTTGCTTGGTGTGTGTGTCTGTGTTACTGGGTGTCAGTGTCTGTCTTTGTTACTGGGTGTCAGTGTATGTCTTTGTTACTTGGTGTCAGTGTATGTCAAAATACTTGGTGTAAGTGTATGTCTTTGTTACTGGGTGTCAGTGTATGTCTTTGTTTCTTGGTGTAAGTGTGTGTCTGTGTTACTGGGTGTCAGTGTATGTCTGTGTTACTTGGTGTAAGTTTGTGTCTGTGTTACTGGGTATCAGTGTATGTCTTTGTGACTTGGTGTCAGTGTATGTCTTTGTTACTGGGTGTCAGTGTGTGTCTTTGTGACTTGGTGTAAGTTTGTGTCTTTGTTACTGGGTGTCAGTGTATGTCTTTGTTTCTTGGTGTAAGTGTGTGTCTGAGTTACTGGGTGTCAGTGTATTTCTGTGTTACTTGGTGTAAGTTTGTGTCTGTGTTACTGGGTATCAGTGTATGTCTTTGTGACTTGGTGTCAGTGTATGTCTTTGTTACTGGGTGTCAGTGTGTGTCTTTGTGACTTGGTGTCAGTGTATGTCTGTGTTACTTGGTGTAAGTGTGTGTTTTTGTTACTTGGTGGAAGTGTGTGTCTGTGTTACTGGGTATCAGTGCATGTCTTTGTGACTTGGTGTCAGTGTGTGTCTGTGTTCCTGGGTGTCTGTGTCTGTCTTTGTTACTGTGAATCAGTTTGTGTTACTGGGTGTCAGTGTATGTCTTTGTTACTTGGTGTAAGTGTGTGTCTGTGTTGCTGGGTGTCAGTATGTTTGTTTGTGTTACCGGGTGTCAGTGTGTGTCTGTGTTACATGGTGTCGGTGTGTGTCTGTGTTACTGGGTGTCAGTGTATGTCTTTGTTACTGGGTGTCAGTGTATGTCTTTGTTACTTGGTGTAAGTGTGTGTCTTTTTTACTGGGTGTCAGTGTATGTCTTTGTTGCTTGGTGTGTGTGTCTGTGTTACTGGGTGTCAGTGTCTGTCTTTGTTACTGGGTGTCAGTGTATGTCTTTGTTACTTGGTGTCAGTGTATGTCAAAATACTTGGTGTAAGTGTATGTCTTTGGTACTGGGTGTCAGTGTGTGTCTTTGTTTCTTGGTGTAAGTGTGTGTCTGTGTTACTGGGTGTCAGTGTATGTCTGTGTTACTTGCTGTAAGTTTGTGTCTGTGTTACTGGGTATCAGTTTATGTCTTTGTGACTTGGTGTCAGTGTATGTCTTTGTTACTGGGTGTCAGTGTGTGTCTTTGTGACTTGGTGTAAGTTTGTGTCTTTGTTACTGGGTGTCAGTGTATGTCTTTGTTTCTTGGTGTAAGTGTGTGTCTGTGTTACTGGGTGTCAGTGTATTTCTGTGTTACTTGGTGTAAGTTAGTGTCTGTGTTACTGGGTATCAGTGTATGTCTTTGTGACTTGGTGTCAGTGTATGTCTTTGTTACTGGGTGTCAGTGTGTGTCTTTGTGACTTGGTGTCAGTGTATGTCTGTGTTACTTGGTGTAAGTGTGTGTTTTTGTTACTTGGTGGAAGTGTGTGTCTGTGTTACTGGGTATCAGTGCATGTCTTTGTGACTTGGTGTCAGTGTGTGTCTGTGTTCCTGGGTGTCTGTGTCTGTCTTTGTTACTGTGAATCAGTTTGTGTTACTGGGTGTCAGTGTATGTCTTTGTTACTTGGTGTAAGTGTGTGTCTGTGTTACTGGGTATCAGTGTCTGTCTTTGTTACTTGGTGTAAGTGTATGTCTTTGTTACTGGGTGTCAGTGTATGTCTTTTTTACTTGGTGTAAGTGTGTGTCTTTTGTACTGGGTGTCAGTGTATGTCTTTGTTGCTTGGTGTAATTGTGTGTCTGTGTTACTGGTTGTCAGTGTGTGTCTGTGTTATTTGGTGTAAGTGTGTGTCTGTGTTACTGCGTGTCAGTGTCTGTCTTTGTTACTGGGTGTCAGTGTATGTCTTTGTTACTTGGTGTCAGTGTATGTCAAAATAATTGGTGTAAGTGTATGTCTTTGTTACTTGGTGCAATTGTCTGTCTTTGTTACTTGGTGTCAGTGTATGTCTGTGTTACTTGGTGTCAGTGTGTGTCTTTGTTACTTGGTGTAAGTGTGTGTCTGTGTTACCCGGTGTCAGTGTGTGTCTTTGTTCCTGGGTGTCAGAGTATGTCTTTGTTACTGTGTATCAGTGTGTGTTACTGGGTGTCAGTGTGTGTCTCTGTTACTTGGTGTAAGTGTGTGTCTTTGTTACTTGCTGTCCGTGTGTGTCTGTGTTACCCGGTGTCAGTGTATGTCTTTGTTACTGGGTGTCAGTGTATGTCTTTGTTACTTGGTGTAAGTGCTTATCTGTGTTACTGGGTATCAGTGTCTGTCTTTGTTACTTGGTGTAAGTGTGAGTCTGTGTTACTGGGTATCAGTGTATGTCTTTGTGACTTGGTGTAAGTGTGTGTCTTTTTTACTGGGTGTCAGTGTATGTCTTTGTTGCTTGGTGTAAGTGTGTTTCTGTGTTACTGGTTCTCAGTGTGTGTCTGTGTTACTTGATGTAAGTGTGTGTCTGTGTTACTGCGTGTCAGTGTCTGTCTTTGTTACTGGGTTTCAGTGTATGTCTTTGTTACTTGGTGTCAGTGTATGTCAAAATACTTGGTGTAAGTGTATGTCTTTGTTACTGGGTGTCAGTGTATGTCTGTGTTACTTGGTGTAAGTTTGTGTCTTTGTTACTGGGTGTCAGTGTATGTCTTTGTTTCTTGGTGTAAGTGTGTGTCTCTGTTACTGGGTGTCAGTGTATGTCTGTGTTACTTGGTGTAAGTTTGTGTCTGTGTTACTGGATATCAGTGTATGTCTTTGTGACTTGGTGTCAGTAAAAAACAAAGGTGACCGCGGTGACTGCAACAACTACCGTGGAATCTCCCTGCTCAGCATAGTGGGGACAGTCTTTGCTCGAGTCGCTCTGAACAGGCTCCAGAAGCTGGCCGAGCGCGTCTACCCTGAGGCACAGTGTGGCTTTCGTGCAGAGAGATCGACTATTGACATGCTGTTCTCCCTTCGTCAGATACAGGAGAAATGCCGTGAACAACAGATGCCCCTCTACATTGCTTTCATTGATCTCACCAAAGCCTTTGACCTCGTCAGCAGACGTGGTCTCTTCAGACTACTAGAAAGGATCGGATGTCCACCAAAGCTACTAAGTATCATCACCTCATTCCATGACAATATGAAAGGCACAATTCAACATGGTGGCTCCTCATCAGAGCCCTTTCCTATCCTGAGTGGTGTGAAACAGGGCTGTGTTCTCGCACCCACACTTTTTGGGATTTTCTTCTCCCTGCTGCTTTCACATGCGTTCAAATCCTCTGAAGAAGGAATTTTCCTCCACACAAGATCAGGGGGCAGGTTGTTCAACCTTGCCCGTCTGAGAGCGAAGTCCAAAGTACGGAAAGTCCTCATCAGAGAACTCCTCTTTGCTGACGATGCTGCTTTAACATCTCACACTGAAGAATGCCTGCAGAGTCTCATCGACAGGTTTGCGTCTGCCTGCAATGAATTTGGCCTAACCATCAGCCTCAAGAAAACGAACATCATGGGGCAGGATGTCAGAAATGCTCCATCCATCAATATTGGCGACCACGCTCTGGAAGAGGTTCAAGAGTTCACCTACCTAGGCTCAACTATCACCAGTAACCTGTCTCTAGATGCAGAAATCAACAAGCGCATGGGTAAGGCTTCCACTGCTATGTTCAGACTGGCCAAGAGAGTGTGGGAAAATGGCGCACTGACACGGAACACAAAAGTCCGAGTGTATCAGGCCTGTGTCCTCAGTACCTTGCTCTACGGCAGCGAGGCCTGGACAACGTATGCCAGCCAAGAGCGACGTCTCAATTCATTCCATCTTCGCTGCCTTCGGAGAATACTTGGCATCAGGTGGCAGGACTATATCTCCAACACAGAAGTCCTTGAAGCGGCCAACATCCCCAGCTTATACACACTACTGAGTCAGCGGCGCTTGAGATGGCTTGGCCATGTGAGCCGCATGGAAGATGGCAGGATCCCCAAAGACACATTGTACAGCGAGCTGGCCACTGGTATCAGACCCACCGGCCGTCCATGTCTCCGTTATAAAGACGTCTGCAAACGCGACATGAAATCGTGTGACATTGATCACAAGTCGTGGGAGTCAGTTGCCAGCATTCGCCAGAGCTGGCGGGCAGCCATAAAGACAGGGCTAAATTGCGGCGAGTCGAAGAGACTTAGTAGTTGGCAGGAAAAAAGACAGAGGCGCAAGGGGAGAGCCAACTGTGCAACAGCCCCAACAAACAAATTTCTCTGCAGCACCTGTGGAAGAGCCTGTCACTCCAGAATTGGCCTTTATAGCCACTCCAGGCGCTGCTTCACAAACCACTGACCACCTCCAGGCGCGTATCCATTGTCTCTCGAGATAAGGAGGCCCAAAAGAAGTGTATGTCTTTGTTACTTGGTGCAATTGTCTGTCTTTGTTACTTGGTGTCAGTGTATGTCTGTGTTACTTGGTGTCAGTGTGTGTCTTTGTTACTTGGTGTAAGTGTGTGTCTTTGTTACTTGGTGTCAGTGTGTGTCTTTGTTCCTGGGTGTCAGAGTATGTCTTTGTTACTGTGTGTCAGTGTGTGTTACTGGGTGTCAGTGTGGGTCTGTGTTACTTGGTGTAAGTGTGTGTCTTTGTTACTTGGTGTCCGTGTGTGTCTGTGTTACTGGGTGTCAGTGTATGTCTTTGTTACTTGGTGTAAGTGCTTATCTGTGTTACTGGGTATAAGTGTCTGTCTTTGTTACTTGGTGTAAGTGTGAGTCTGTGTTACTGGGTATCAGTGTATGTCTTTGTGACTTGGTGTAAGTGTGTGTCTTTTTTACTGGGTGTCAGTGTATGTCTTTGTTGCTTGGTGTAAGTGTGTGTCTGTGTTACTGGTTCTCAGTGTGTGTCTGTGTTACTTGATGTAAGTGTGTGTCTGTGTTACTGCGTGTCAGTGTCTGTCTTTGTTACTGGGTTTCAGTGTATGTCTTTGTTACTTGGTGTCAGTGTATGTCAAAATACTTGGTGTAAGTGTATGTCTTTGTTACTGGGTGTCAGTGTATGTCTTTGTTTCTTGGTGTAAGTGTGTGTCTGTGTGACTGGGTGTTAGTGTATGTCTGTGTTACTTGGTGGAAGTTTGTGTCTTTGTTACTGGGTGTCAGTGTATGTCTTTTTTTCTTGGTGTAAGTGTGTGTCTCTGTTACTGGGTGTCAGTGTATGTCTGTGTTACTTGGTGTAAGTTTGTGTCTGTGTTACTGGATATCAGTGTATGTCTTTGTGTCTTGGTGTCAGTGTATGTCTTTGTTACTGGGTGTCAGTGTGTGTCTTTGTGACTTGGTGCCAGTGTATGTCTGTGTTACTTGGTGTACGTGTGTGTCTTTGTTACTTGGTGGAAGTGTGTGTCTGTGTTACTGGGTATCAGTGCATGTCTTTGTGACTTGGTGTCAGTGTGTGTCTGTGTTCCTGGGTGTCAGTGTATGTCTTTGTTACTGTGAATCAGTGTGTGTTACTGGGTATCAGTGTGTGTCTTTGTTACTAGGTGTAAGTGTGTGTCTGTGTTACTCGGTATCAGTGTATGTCTTTGTTACTGGGTATCAGTGTAGGTCTTTGTGACTTGGTGTCAGTGTATGTCTTTGTTACTGGGTGTCAGTGTGTGTCTTTGTGACTTGGTGTCAGCGTATGTCTTTGTTACCTGGTGTAAGTGTGTGTCTTTGTTACTTGGTGTCCGTGTGTGTCTGTGTTACTGGGTGTCAGTGTATGTCTTTGTTACTGGGTGTCCGTGTATGTCTTTGTTACTTGGTGTAAGTGTGTGTCTGTGTTGCTGGGTGTCAGTATGTTTGTTTGTGTTACCGGGTGTCAGTGTGTGTCTGTGTTACATGGTGTCGGTGTGTGTCTGTGTTACTGGGTGTCAGTGTATGTCTTTGTTACTGGGTGTCAGTGTATGTCTTTGTTACTTGGTGTAAGTGTGTGTCTTTTTTACTGGGTGTCAGTGTATGTCTTTGTTGCTTGGTGTGTGTGTCTGTGTTACTGGGTGTCAGTGTCTGTCTTTGTTACTGGGTGTCAGTGTATGTCTTTGTTACTTGGTGTCAGTGTATGTCAAAATACTTGGTGTAAGTGTATGTCTTTGTTACTGGGTGTCAGTGTATGTCTTTGTTTCTTGGTGTAAGTGTGTGTCTGTGTTACTGGGTGTCAGTGTATGTCTGTGTTACTTGGTGTAAGTTTGTGTCTGTGTTACTGGGTATCAGTGTATGTCTTTGTGACTTGGTGTCAGTGTATGTCTTTGTTACTGGGTGTCAGTGTGTGTCTTTGTGACTTGGTGTAAGTTTGTGTCTTTGTTACTGGGTGTCAGTGTATGTCTTTGTTTCTTGGTGTAAGTGTGTGTCTGAGTTACTGGGTGTCAGTGTATTTCTGTGTTACTTGGTGTAAGTTTGTGTCTGTGTTACTGGGTATCAGTGTATGTCTTTGTGACTTGGTGTCAGTGTATGTCTTTGTTACTGGGTGTCAGTGTGTGTCTTTGTGACTTGGTGTCAGTGTATGTCTGTGTTACTTGGTGTAAGTGTGTGTTTTTGTTACTTGGTGGAAGTGTGTGTCTGTGTTACTGGGTATCAGTGCATGTCTTTGTGACTTGGTGTCAGTGTGTGTCTGTGTTCCTGGGTGTCTGTGTCTGTCTTTGTTACTGTGAATCAGTTTGTGTTACTGGGTGTCAGTGTATGTCTTTGTTACTTGGTGTAAGTGTGTGTCTGTGTTGCTGGGTGTCAGTATGTTTGTTTGTGTTACCGGGTGTCAGTGTGTGTCTGTGTTACATGGTGTCGGTGTGTGTCTGTGTTACTGGGTGTCAGTGTATGTCTTTGTTACTGGGTGTCAGTGTATGTCTTTGTTACTTGGTGTAAGTGTGTGTCTTTTTTACTGGGTGTCAGTGTATGTCTTTGTTGCTTGGTGTGTGTGTCTGTGTTACTGGGTGTCAGTGTCTGTCTTTGTTACTGGGTGTCAGTGTATGTCTTTGTTACTTGGTGTCAGTGTATGTCAAAATACTTGGTGTAAGTGTATGTCTTTGGTACTGGGTGTCAGTGTGTGTCTTTGTTTCTTGGTGTAAGTGTGTGTCTGTGTTACTGGGTGTCAGTGTATGTCTGTGTTACTTGCTGTAAGTTTGTGTCTGTGTTACTGGGTATCAGTTTATGTCTTTGTGACTTGGTGTCAGTGTATGTCTTTGTTACTGGGTGTCAGTGTGTGTCTTTGTGACTTGGTGTAAGTTTGTGTCTTTGTTACTGGGTGTCAGTGTATGTCTTTGTTTCTTGGTGTAAGTGTGTGTCTGTGTTACTGGGTGTCAGTGTATTTCTGTGTTACTTGGTGTAAGTTAGTGTCTGTGTTACTGGGTATCAGTGTATGTCTTTGTGACTTGGTGTCAGTGTATGTCTTTGTTACTGGGTGTCAGTGTGTGTCTTTGTGACTTGGTGTCAGTGTATGTCTGTGTTACTTGGTGTAAGTGTGTGTTTTTGTTACTTGGTGGAAGTGTGTGTCTGTGTTACTGGGTATCAGTGCATGTCTTTGTGACTTGGTGTCAGTGTGTGTCTGTGTTCCTGGGTGTCTGTGTCTGTCTTTGTTACTGTGAATCAGTTTGTGTTACTGGGTGTCAGTGTATGTCTTTGTTACTTGGTGTAAGTGTGTGTCTGTGTTACTGGGTATCAGTGTCTGTCTTTGTTACTTGGTGTAAGTGTATGTCTTTGTTACTGGGTGTCAGTGTATGTCTTTTTTACTTGGTGTAAGTGTGTGTCTTTTGTACTGGGTGTCAGTGTATGTCTTTGTTGCTTGGTGTAATTGTGTGTCTGTGTTACTGGTTGTCAGTGTGTGTCTGTGTTATTTGGTGTAAGTGTGTGTCTGTGTTACTGCGTGTCAGTGTCTGTCTTTGTTACTGGGTGTCAGTGTATGTCTTTGTTACTTGGTGTCAGTGTATGTCAAAATAATTGGTGTAAGTGTATGTCTTTGTTACTTGGTGCAATTGTCTGTCTTTGTTACTTGGTGTCAGTGTATGTCTGTGTTACTTGGTGTCAGTGTGTGTCTTTGTTACTTGGTGTAAGTGTGTGTCTTTGTTACTTGGTGTCAGTGTGTGTCTTTGTTCCTGGGTGTCAGAGTATGTCTTTGTTACTGTGTATCAGTGTGTGTTACTGGGTGTCAGTGTGTGTCTGTGTTACTTGGTGTAAGTGTGTGTCTTTGTTACTTGGTGTCCGTGTGTGTCTGTGTTACTGGGTGTCAGTGTATGTCTTTGTTACTGGGTGTCAGTGTATGTCTTTGTTACTTGGTGTAAGTGCTTATCTGTGTTACTGGGTATCAGTGTCTGTCTTTGTTACTTGGTGTAAGTGTGTGTCTGTGTTACTGGGTATCAAACAAACAAAGAACAAAGATAATTACAGCACAGGAACAGGCCCTTCGGCCCTTCAAGCCTGCGCCGATCCAGAGCCTCTCTCTAAACATGTCACCTATTTTCTCAGCTTCTGTATCTCTTTTCTTCCTGCCCATTCATGTCTCTGTCTAGATACATCTTAAAAGACTCCATCGTGCCCGCATCTACCACCTCCGCTGGCAATGCGTTCCAGGTGCCCACCACCCTCTGCGTAAAGAACTTTCCACGCATATCCCCCCTAAACTTTTCCCCTTTCACTTTGAACTCGTGTCCTCTAGTAATTGAAACCCCCACTCTGGGAAAAAGCTTCTTGCTATCCACCCTGTCTATACCTCTCATGATTTTGTACACCTCAATCAGGTCCCCCCTCAACCTCCGTCTTTCTAATGAAAATAATCCTAATCTACTCAACCTCTCTTCATAGCTAGCGCCCTCCATACCAGGCAACATCTTGGTGAACCTCCTCTGCACCCTCTCCAAAGCATCCACATCCTTTTGATAATGTGGCGACCAGAACTGTACGCAGCATTCCAAATGTGGCCGAACCAAAGTCCTATACAACTGTAACATGACCTGCCAACTCTTGTACTCAATGCCCCGTCCGATGAAGGAAAGCATGCCGTATGCCTTCTTGACCACTCTATTTACCTGCGTTGCCACCTTCAGGGAACAGTGGACCTGAACACCCAAATCTCTCTGGACATCAATTTTCCCCAGGACTTTTCCATTTACTGTATAGTTCACTCTTGAATTGGATCTTCCAAAATGCATCACCTCGCATTTGCCCTGATTGAACTCCATCTGCCATTTCTCTGCCCAACTCTCCAATCTATCTATATTCTGCTGTATTCTCTGACAGTCCCCTTCACTATCTGCTACTCCACCAATCTTAGTGTCGTCTGCAAATTTGCTAATCAGTCCACCTATACTTTCCTCCAAATCATTAATGTATATCACAAACAACAGTGGTCCCAGCACGGATCCCTGTGGAACACCACTGGTCACACGTCTCCATTTTGAGAAACTCCCTTCTACTGCTACTCTCTGTCTCCTGTTGCACAGCCAGTTCTTTATCCATCTAGCTAGTACACCTTGGACCCCAAGCGCCTTCACTTTCTCCATCAGCCTGCCATGGGGAACCTTATCAAACGCCTTTGTGACTTGGTGTAAGTGTGTGTCTTTTTTACTGGGTGTCAGTGTATGTCTTTGTTGCTTGGTGTAAGTGTGTGTCTGTGTTACTGGTTGTCAGTGTGTGTCTGTGTTACTTGATGTAAGTGTGTGTCTGTGTTACTGGGTGTCAGTGTCTGTCTTTGTTACTGGGTGTCAGTGTATGTCTTTGATACTTGGTGTCAGTGTATGTCAAAATACTTGGTGTAAGTGTATGTCTTTGTTACTGGGTGTCAGTGTATGTCTTTGTTTCTTGGTGTAAGTGTGTGTCTGTTTTACTGGGTGTCAGTGTATGTCTGTGTTACTTGGTGTAAGTTTGTGTCTGTGTTACTGGGTATCAGTGTATGTCTTTGTGACTTGGTGTCAGTGTATGTCTTTGTTACTGGGTGTCAGTGTGTGCCTTTGTGACTTGGTGTCAGTGTATGTCTGTGTTACTTGGTGCAAGTGTGTGTCTTTGTTACTTGGTGGAAGTGTGTGTCTGTGTTACTGGGTATCAGTGCATGTCTTTGTGACTTGGTGTCAGTGTGTGTCTGTGTTCCTGGGTGTCAGTGTATGTCTTTGTTACTGTGAATCAGTGTGTGTTACTGGGTATCAGTGTGTGTCTTTGTTACTAGGTGTAAGTGTGTGTCTGTGTTACTGGGTATCAGTGTATGTCTTTGTTACTGGGTATCAGTGTATGTCTTTGTGACTTGGTGTCAGTGTATGTCTTTGTTACTTGGTGTCAGTGTGTGTCTTTGTGACTTGGTGTCAGTGTACGTCTTTGTTACTTGGTGTAAGTGTGTGTCTTTGTTACTTGGTCTCCGTGTGTGTCTGTGTTACTGGGTGTCAGTGTATGTCTTTGTTACTGGGTGTCCGTGTATGTCTTTGTTACTTGGTGTAAGTGTGTGTCTGCGTTGCTGGGTGTCAGTATGTTTGTTTGTGTTACCGGGTGTCAGTGTGTGTCTGTGTTACATGGTGTCCGTGTGTGTCTGTGTTACTGGGTGTCAGTGTATGTCTTTGTTGCTGGGTGTCAGTGTATGTCTTTGTTACTTGGTGTAAGTGTGTGTCTTTTTTACTGGGTGTCAGTGTATGTCTTTGTTGCTTGGTGTAAGTGTGTGTCTGTGTTACTGGTTGTCAGTGTGTGTCTGTGTTACTTGATGTAAGTGTGTGTCTGTGTTTCTGGGTGTCAGTGTCTGTCTTTGTTACTGGGTGTCAGTGTATGTCTTTGTTACTTGGTGTCAGTGTATGTCAAAATACTTGGTGTAAGTGTATGTCTTTGTTACTGGGTGTCAGTGTATGTCTTTGTTTCTTGGTGTAAGTGTGTGTCTTTTTTACTGGGTGTAAGTGTGTGTCTGTGTTACTGGGTATCAGTGTATGTCTTTGTTACTGGGTATCAGTGTGTGTCTTTGTTACTAGGTGTAAGTGTGTGTCTGTGTTACTGGGTATCAGTGTATGTCTTTGTTACTGGGTATCAGTGTGTGTCTGTGTTACATGGTGTCCGTGTGTGTCTGTGTTACTGGGTGTCAGTGTATGTCTTTGTTGCTGGGTGTCAGTGTATGTCTTTGTTACTTGGTGTAAGTGTGTGTGTTTTTTACTGGGTGTCAGTGTATGACTTTGTTGCTTGGTGTAAGTGTGTGTCTGTGTTACTGGTTGTCAGTGTGTGTCTGTGTTACTTGATGTAAGTGTGTGTCTGTGTTTCTGGGTGTCAGTGTCTGTCTTTGTTACTGGGTGTCAGTGTATGTCTTTGTTACTTGGTGTCAGTGTATGTCAAAATACTTGGTGCAAGTGTATGTCTTTGTTACTGGGTGTCAGTGTATGTCTTTGTTTCTTGGTGTAAGTGTGTGTCTGTGTTACTGGGTGTCAGTGTATGTCTGTGTTACTTGGTGTAAGTTTGTGTCTTTGTTACTGGGTGTCAGTGTATGACTTTGTTTCTTGGGGTAAGTGTGTGTCTGTGTTACTGGGTGTCAGTGTATGTCTGTGTTACCTGGTGTAAGTTTGTGTCTGTGTTACTGGGTATCAGTGTATGTCTTTGTGACTTGGTGTCAGTGTATGTCTTTGTTACTGGGTGTCAGTGTGTGTCTTTGTGACTTGGTGTCAGTGTATGTCTGTGTTACTTGGTGTAAGTGTGTGTTTTTGTTACTTGGTGGAAGTGTGTGTCTGTGTTACTGGGTATCAGTGCATGTCTTTGTGACTTGGTGTCAGTGTGTGTCTGTGTTCCTGGGTGTCAGTGTCTGTCTTTGTTACTGTGAATCAGTGTGTGTTACTGGGTGTCAGTGTATGTCTTTGTTACTTGGTGTAAGTGTGTGTCTTTGTTACTTGGTGTAAGTGTATGTCAGTGTTAGTTGGTGTAAGTGTGTGTCTGTGTTACTGGGTATCAGTCTATGTCTTTGTGACTTGGTGTCAGTGTATGTCTTTGTTACTTGGTGTAAGTGTATGTCTTTGTTACTTGGTGTCAGTGTATGTCTGTGTTACTTGGTGTAAGTGTGTGTCTTTGTTACTTGGTGTAATTGTATGTCTTTGTTACTTGGTGTAAGTGTGTGTCTGTGTTACTGGGTATCAGTGTATGTCTTTGTTACTGGGTGTAATTGTCTGTCTTTGTTACTTGGTGTATGTGTATGTCTTTGTTACTTGGTGTAATTGTCTGTCTTTGTTACTGGGTGTCAGTGTATGTCTTTGTTACTTGGTGTCAGTGTGTGTCTGTGTTACTGGGTGTCAGTGTATGTCTTTGTTACTGGGTGTCAGTGTGTGTCTGTGTTACTGGGTGTCAGTATGTTTGTTTGTGTTACCGGGTGTCAGTGAGTGTCTGTGTTACATGGTGTCCGTGTGTGTCTGTGTTACTGGGTGTCAGTGTATGTATTTGTTACTGGGTGTCAGTGTATGTCTTTGTTACTTGGTGTAAGTGTGTGTCTTTTTTACAGGGTGTCAGTGTATGTCTTTGTTGCTTGGTGTAAGTGTGTGTCTGTGTAACTGGTTGTCAGTGTTTGTCTGTGTTACTTGGTGTAAGTGTGTCTCTGTGTTACTGGGTGTCAGTGTCAGTCTTTGTTACTGGGTGTCAGTGTATGTCTTTGTTACTTGGTGTCAGTGTATGTCAAAATACTTGGTGTAAGTGTATGTCTTTGTTAATTGGTGCAATTGTCTGTCTTTGTTACTTGGTGTCAGTGTATGTCTGTGTTACTTGGTGTCAGTGTGTGTCTTTGTTACTTGGTGTAAGTGTGTGTCTTTGTTACTTGGTGTCAGTGTGCGTCTTTGTTCCTGGGTGTCAGAGTCTGTCTTTGTTACTGTGTATCAGTGTGTGTTACTGGGTGTCAGTGTGTGTCTGTGTTACTTGGTGTAAGTGTGAGTCTTTGTTACTTGGTGTCCGTGTGTGTCTGTGTTACTGGGTGTCAGTGTATGTCTTTGTTACTGGGTGTCAGTGTATGTCTTTGTTACTTGGTGTCAGTGCTTATCTGTGTTACTGGGTATCAGTGTCTGTCTTTGTTACTTGGTGTCAGTGTGTGTCTTTGTGACTTGGTGTCAGTGTATGTCTGTGTTACTTGGTGTAAGTGTGTGTCTTTGTTACTTGGTAAAAGTGTGTGTCTGTGTTACTGGGTATCAGTGCATGTCTTTGTGACTTGGTGTCAGTGTGTGTCTGCGTTACTGGGTGTCAGTGTATGTCTTTGTTACTGGGTGTCAGTGTGTGTCTGTGTTACTGGGTGTCAGTATGTTTGTTTGTGTTACCGGGTGTCAGTGAGTGTCTGTGTTACATGGTGTCCGTGTGTGTCTGTGTTACTGGGTGTCAGTGTATGTCTTTGTTACTGGGTGTCAGTGTATGTCTTTGTTACTTGGTGTAAGTGTGTGTCTTTTTTACTGCGTGTTAGTGTATGTCTTTGTTGCTTGGTGTAAGTGTGTGTCTGTGTAACTGGTTGTCAGTGTTTGTCTGTGTTACTTGGTGTAAGTGTGTCTCTGTGTTACTGGGTGTCAGTGTCTGTCTTTGTTACTGGGTGTCAGTGTATGTCTTTGTTACTTGGTGTCAGTGTATGTCAAAATACTTGGTGTAAGTGTATGTCTTTGTTAATTGGTGCAATTGTCTGTCTTTGTTACTTGGTGTCAGTGTATGTCTGTGTTACTTGGTGTCAGTGTGTGTCTTTGTTACTTGGTGTAAGTGTGTGTCTTTGTTACTTGGTGTCAGTGTGCGTCTTTGTTCCTGGGTGTCAGAGTATGTCTTTGTTACCGTGTATCAGTGTGTGTTACTGGGTGTCAGTGTGTGTCTGTGTTACTTGGTGTAAGTGTGAGTCTTTGTTACTTGGTGTCCGTGTGTGTCTGTGTTACTGGGTGTCAGTGTATGTCTTTGTTACTGGGTGTCAGTGTATGTCTTTGTTACTTGGTGTCAGTGCTTATCTGTGTTACTGGGTATCAGTGTCTGTCTTTGTTACTTGGTGTCAGCGTGTGTCTTTGTGACTTGGTGTCAGTGTATGTCTGTGTTACTTGGTGTAAGTGTGTGTCTTTGTTACTTGGTAAAAGTGTGTGTCTGTGTTACTGGGTATCAGTGCATGTCTTTGTGACTTGGTGTCAGTGTGTGCCTGTGTTCCTGGGTGTCAGTTTATGTCTTTGTTACTGTGAATCAGTGTGTGTTACTGGGTATCAGTGTGTGTCTTTGTTACTAGGTGTAAGTGTGTCAGTGTTACTGGGTATCAGTGTATGTCTTTGTTACTGGGTATCAGTGTATGTCTTTGTGACTTGGTGTCAGTGTATGTATGTCTTTGTTACTTGGTGTCAGTGTGTGTCTTTGTGACTTGGTGTCAGTGCATGTCTTTGTTACTTGGTGTAAGTGTGTGTCTTTGTTACTTGGTCACCGTGTGTGTCTGTGTTACTTGTGTCACTGTATGTCTTTGTTACTGGGTGTCCGTGTATGTCTTTGCTACTTGGTGTAAGTGTGCGTCTGTGTTGCTGGGTGTCAGTATGTTTGTTTGTGTTACCGGGTGTCAGTGTGTGTCTGTGTTACATGGGGTCCGTGTGTGTCTTTGTGACTTGGTGTCAGTGTATGTCTGTGTTACTTGGTGTAAGTGTGTGTCTTTGTTACTTGGTAAAAGTGTGTGTCTGTGTTACTGGGTATCAGTGCATGTCTTTGTGACTTGGTGTCAGTGTGTGTCTGTGTTACTGGGTGTCAGTGTATGTCTTTGTTACTGGGTGTCAGTGTGTGTCTGTGTTACTGGGTGTCAGTATGTTTGTTTGTGTTACCGGGTGTCAGTGAGTGTCTGTGTTACATGGTGTCCGTGTGTGTCTGTGTTACTGGGTGTCAGTGTATGTCTTTGTTACTGGGTGTCAGTGTATGTCTTTGTTACTTGGTGTAAGTGTGTGTCTTTTTTACTGCGTGTTAGTGTATGTCTTTGTTGCTTGGTGTAAGTGTGTGTCTGTGTAACTGGTTGTCAGTGTTTGTCTGTGTTACTTGGTGTAAGTGTGTCTCTGTGTTACTGGGTGTCAGTGTCTGTCTTTGTTACTGGGTGTCAGTGTATGTCTTTGTTACTTGGTGTCAGTGTATGTCAAAATACTTGGTGTAAGTGTATGTCTTTGTTAATTGGTGCAATTGTCTGTCTTTGTTACTTGGTGTCAGTGTATGTCTGTGTTACTTGGTGTCAGTGTGTGTCTTTGTTACTTGGTGTAATTGTGTGTCTTTGTTACTCGGTGTCAGTGTGCGTCTTTGTTCATGGGTGTCAGAGTATGTCTTTGTTACTGTGTATCAGTGTGTGTTACTGGGTGTCAGTGTGTTTCTGTGTTACTTGGTGTAAGTGTGAGTCTTTGTTACTTGGTGTCCGTGTGTGTCTGTGTTACTGGGTGTCAGTGTATGTCTTTGTTACTGGGTGTCAGTGTATGTCTTTGTTACTTGGTGTCAGTGCTTATCTGTGTTACTGGGTATCAGTGTCTGTCTTTGTTACTTGGTGTCAGTGTGTGTCTTTGTGACTTGGTGTCAGTGTATGTCTGTGTTACTTGGTGTAAGTGTGTGTCTTTGTTACTTGGAAAAAGTGTGTGTCTGTGTTACTGGGTATCAGTGCATGTCTTTGTGACTTGGTGTCAGTGTGTGCCTGTGTTCCTGGGTGTCAGTGTATGTCTTTGTTACTGTGAATCAGTGTGTGTTACTGGGTATCAGTGTGTGTCTTTGTTACTAGGTGTAAGTGTGTCTGTGTTACTGGGTATCAGTGTATGTCTTTGTTACTGGGTATCAGTGTATGTCTTTGTGACTTGGTGTCAGTGTATGTCTTTGTTACTTGGTGTCAGTGTGTGTCTTTGTGACTTGGTGTCAGTGCATGTCTTTGTTACTTGGTGTAAGTGTGTGTCTTTGTTACTTGGTCACCGTGTGTGTCTGTGTTACTGGGTGTCACTGTATGTCTTTGTTACTGGGTGTCCGTGTATGTCTTTGCTACTTGGTGTAAATGTGCGTCTGTGTGGCTGGGTGTCAGTATGTTTGTTTGTGTTACCGGGTGTCAGTGTGTGTCTGTGTTACATGGTGTCCGTGTGTGTCTGTGTTACTGGGTGTCAGTGTATGTCTTTGTTACTGGGTGTCAGTGTATGTCTTTGTTACTTGGTGTCAGTGTATGTCAAAATACTTGGTGTAAGTGTATGTCTTTGTTAATTGGTGCAATTGTCTGTCTTTGTTACTTGGTGTCAGTGTATGTCTGTGTTACTTGGTGTCAGTGTGTGTCTTTGTTACTTGGTGTAAGTGTGTGTCTTTGTTACTTGGTGTCAGTGTGCGTCTTTGTTCCTGGGTGTCAGAGTATGTCTTTGTTACTGTGTATCAGTGTGTGTTACTGGGTGTCAGTGTGTGTCTGTGTTACTTGGTGTAAGTGTGAGTCTTTGTTACTTGGTGTCCGTGTGTGTCTGTGTTACTGGGTGTCAGTGTATGTCTTTGTTACTGGGTGTCAGTGTATGTCTTTGTTACTTGGTGTCAGTGCTTATCTGTGTTACTGGGTATCAGTGTCTGTCTTTGTTACTTGGTGTCAGTGTGTGTCTTTGTGACTTGGTGTCAGTGTATGTCTGTGTTACTTGGTGTAAGTGTGTGTCTTTGTTACTTGGTAAAAGTGTGTGTCTGTGTTACTGGGTATCAGTGCATGTCTTTGTGACTTGGTGTCAGTGTGTGCCTGTGTTCCTGGGTGTCAGTGTATGTCTTTGTTACTGTGAATCAGTGTGTGTTACTTGGTATCAGTGTGTGTCTTTGTTACTAGGTGTAAGTGTGTCTGTGTTACTGGGTATCAGTGTATGTCTTTGTGACTTGGTGTCAGTGTATGTCTTTGTTACTTGGTGTCAGTGTGTGTCTTTGTGACTTGGTGTCAGTGCATGTCTTTGTTACTTGGTGTAAGTGTGTGTCTTTGTTACTTGGTCACCGTGTGTGTCTGTGTTACTGGGTGTCACTGTATGTCTTTGTTACTGGGTGTCCGTGTATGTCTTTGCTACTTGGTGTAAGTGTGCGTCTGTGTTGCTGGGTGTCAGTATGTTTGTTTCTGTTAC
Source organism: Heterodontus francisci (assembly GCF_036365525.1). Lineage (NCBI taxonomy): Eukaryota > Metazoa > Chordata > Chondrichthyes > Heterodontiformes > Heterodontidae > Heterodontus > Heterodontus francisci. The sequence goes on along the minus strand of NW_027141655.1, from coordinate 3,406,504 downwards.
CGGGTGTCAGTGTGTGTCTGTGTTACATGGTGTCCGTGTGTGTCTGTGTTACTGGGTGTCAGTGTATGTCTTTGTTACTGGGTGTCAGTGTATGTCTTTGTTACTTGGTGTAAGTGTGTGTCTTTTTTACTGGGTGTCAGTGTATGTCTTTGTTGCTTGGTGTAAGTGTGTGTCTGTGTTACTGGTTGTCAGTGTTTGTCTGTGTTACTTGATGTAAGTGTGTGTCTGTGTTACTGGGTGTCAGTGTCTGTCTTTGTTACTGGGTGTCAGTGTATGTCTTTGTTATTTGGTGTCAGTGTATGTCAAAATACTTGGTGTAAGTGTATGTCTTTGTTACTGGGTGTCAGTGTATGTCTTTGTTTCTTCGTGTAAGTGTGTGTCTGTGTTACTGGGTGTCAGTGTATGTCTGTGTTACTTGATGTAAGTTTGTGTCTTTGTTACTGGGTGTCAGTGTATGTCTTTGTTTCTTGGTGTAAGTGTGTGTCTGTGTTACTGGGTGTCAGTGTATGTCTGTGTTACTTGGTGTAAGTTTGTGTCTGTGTTACTGGGTATCAGTGTATGTCTTTGTGACTTGGTGTCAGTGTATGTCTGTGTTACATGGTGTAAGTGTGTGTTTTTGTTACTTGGTGGAAGTGTGTGTCTGTGTTACTGGGTATCAGTGCATGTCTTTGTGACTTGGTGTCAGTGTGTGTCTGTGTTCCTGGGTGTCAGTGTCTGTCTATGTTACTGTGAATCAGTGTGTGTTACTGGGTGTCAGTGTATGTCTTTGTTACTTGTTGTAAGTGTGTGTCTTTGTTACTTGGTGTAAGTGTATGTCTGTGTTACTTGGTGTAAGTGTGTGTCTGTGTTACTGGGTATCAGTCTATGTCTTTGTGACTTGGTGTCAGTGTATGTCTTTGTTACTTGATGTAAGTGTATGTCTTTGTTACTTGGTGTCAGTGTATGTCTGTGTTACTTGGTGTAAGTGTGTGTCTTTGTTACTTGGTGTAATTGTATATCTTTGTTACTTGGTGTAAGTGTGTGTCTGTGTTACTGGGTATCAGTGTATGTCTTTGTTACTGGGTGTAATTGTCTGTCTTTGTTACTTGGTGTAAGTGTATGTCTTTGTTACTTGATGTAATTGTCTGTCTTTGTTACTGGGTGTCAGTGTATGTCTTTGTTATTTGGTGTCAGTGTGTGTCTGTGTTACTGGGTGTCAGTGTATGTCTTTGTTACTGGGTGTCAGTGTGTGTCTGTGTTACTGGGTGTCAGTATGTTTGTTTGTGTTACCGGGTGTCAGTGAGTGTCTGTGTTACATGGTGTCCGTGTGTGTCTGTGTTACTGGGTGTCAGTGTATGCCTTTGTTACTGGGTGTCAGTGTATGTCTTTGTTACTTGGTGTAAGTGTGTGTCTTTTTTACTGGGTGTCAGTGTATGTCTTTGTTGCTTGGTGTAAGTGTGTGTCTGTGTAACTGGTTGTCAGTGTTTGTCTGTGTTACTTGGTGTAAGTGTGTGTCTGTGTTGCTGGGTGTCAGTATGTTTGTTTGTGTTACCGGGTGTCAGTGTGTGTCTGTGTTACATGGTGTCCGTGTGTGTCTGTGTTACTGGGTGTCAGTGTATGTCTTTGTTACTGGGTGTCAGTGTATGTCTTTGTTACTTGGTGTAAGTGTGTGTCTTTTTTACTGGGTGTCAGTGTATGTCTTTGTTGCTTGGTGTAAGTGTGTGTCTGTGTTTCTGGTTGTCAGTGTGTGTCTGTGTTACTTGATGTAAGTGTGTGTCTGTGTTACTGGGTGTCAGTGTCTGTCTTTGTTACTGGGTGTCAGTGTATGTCTTTGTTACTTGGTGTCAGTGTATGTCAAAATACTTGGTGTCAGTGTATGTCTTTGTTACTGGGTGTCAGTGTATGTCTTTGTTTCTTGGTGTAAGTGTGTGTCTGTGTTACTGGGTATCAGTGTATGTCTTTGTTACTTTGTGTCAGTGTAAGTCAAAATACTTGGTGTAAGTTTATGTCTTTGTTACTTGGTGTAATTGTCTGCCTTTGTTACTTGGTGTCAGTGTATGTCTTTGTTACTTGGTGTAAGTGTGTGTCTGTGTTACTGGGTGTCAGTGTGTTTGTTTGTCTTACTGGCTGTCAGTGTGTGTCTGTGTTACTTGGTGTAATTGTGTGTCTTTGTTACTTGGTGTCCGTGTGTGTCTGTGTTACTGTGTATCAGTGTGTGTCTTTGTTATTGGTGTAAGTGTGTGTCTGTGTTACTGGGTATCAGTGAATGTCTTTGTTACTGGGTATCAGTGTATGTCTTTGTGACTTGGTGTCAGTGTATGTCTTTGTTACTGGGTATCAGTGTATGTCTTTGTTACTTGGTGTCAGTGTATGTCTGTGTTACTTCGTGTAAGTGTGTGTCTTTGATACTTGGTGTAAGTGTATGTCATTGTTACTTGGTGTCAGTGTATGTCTGTGTTACTTGGTGGAAGTGTATGTCTTTGTTACTTGGTGTCAGTGTTTGTCTTTGTTACTTGGTGGAAGTGTGTGTCTGTGTTACTGGGTATCAGTGTAAGTCTTTGTTGCTTTGTGTCAGTGTATGTCAAAATACTTGGTGTCAGTGTTTGTCTTTGTTACTTGGTGGAAGTGTGTGTCTCTGTTACTGGGTATCAGTGTAAGTCTTTGTTACTTTGTGTCAGTGTATGTCAAAATACTTGGTGTCAGTGTATGTCTTTGTTACTTGGTGTAAGTGTGTGTCTTTGTTACTGGGTGTCAGTGTATGTCTTTGTTATTTGGTGTCAGTGTGTGTCTGTGTTACTGGGTGTCAGTATGTTTGTTTGTGTTACCGGATGTCAGTGAGTGTCTGTGTTACATGGTGTCCGTGTGTGTCTGTGTTACTGGGTGTCAGTGTATGCCTTTGTTACTGGGTGTCAGTGTATGTCTTTGTTACTTGGTGTAAGTGTGTGTCTTTTTTACTGGGTGTCAGTGTATGTCTTTGTTGCTTGGTGTAAGTGTGTGTCTGTGTAACTGGTTGTCAGTGTTTGTCTGTGTTACTTGGTGTAAGTGTGTGTCTGTGTTGCTGGGTGTCAGTATGTTTGTTTGTGTTACCGGGTGTCAGTGTGTGTCTGTGTTACATGGTGTCCGTGTGTGTCTGTGTTACTGGGTGTCAGTGTATGTCTTTGTTACTGGGTGTCAGTGTATGTCTTTGTTACTTGGTGTAAGTGTGTGTCTTTTTTACTGGGTGTCAGTGTATGTCTTTGTTGCTTGGTGTAAGTGTGTGTCTGTGTTTCTGGTTGTCAGTGTGTGTCTGTGTTACTTGATGTAAGTGTGTGTCTGTGTTACTGGGTGTCAGTGTCTGTCTTTGTTACTGGGTGTCAGTGTATGTCTTTGTTACTTGGTGTCAGTGTATGTCAAAATACTTGGTGTCAGTGTATGTCTTTGTTACTGGGTGTCAGTGTATGTCTTTGTTTCTTGGTGTAAGTGTGTGTCTGTGTTACTGGGTATCAGTGTATGTCTTTGTTACTTTGTGTCAGTGTAAGTCAAAATACTTGGTGTAAGTTTATGTCTTTGTTACTTGGTGTAATTGTCTGCCTTTGTTACTTGGTGACAGTGTATGTCTTTGTTACTTGGTGTAAGTGTGTGTCTGTGTTACTGGGTGTCAGTGTGTTTGTTTGTCTTACTGGCTGTCAGTGTGTGTCTGTGTTACTTGGTGTAATTGTGTGTCTTTGTTACTTGGTGTCCGTGTGTGTCTGTGTTACTGTGTATCAGTGTGTGTCTTTGTTATTGGTGTAAGTGTGTGTCTGTGTTACTGGGTATCAGTGAATGTCTTTGTTACTGGGTATCAGTGTATGTCTTTGTGACTTGGTGTCAGTGTATGTCTTTGTTACTGGGTATCAGTGTATGTCTTTGTTACTTGGTGTCAGTGTATGTCTGTGTTACTTCGTGTAAGTGTGTGTCTTTGTTACTTGGTGTAAGTGTATGTCATTGTTACTTGGTGTCAGTGTATGTCAGTGTTACTTGGTGGAAGTGTATGTCTTTGTTACTTGGTGTCAGTGTTTGTCTTTGTTACTTGGTGGAAGTGTGTGTCTGTGTTACTGGGTATCAGTGTAAGTCTTTGTTACTTTGTGTCAGTGTATGTCAAAATACTTGGTGTCAGTGTTTGTCTTTGTTACTTGGTGGAAGTGTGTGTCTCTGTTACTGGGTATCAGTGTAAGTCTTTGTTACTTTGTGTCAGTGTATGTCAAAATACTTGGTGTCAGTGTATGTCTTTGTTACTTGGTGTAAGTGTGTGTCTGTGTTACTGGGTATCAGTGTATGTCTTTGTTACTGGGTGTCAGTGTATGTCTGTGTTACTTCGTGTAAGTGTGTGTCTTTGTTACTTGGTGTAAGTGCATGTCATTGTTACTTGGTGTCAGTGTATGTCTGTGTTACTTGTTGGAAGTGTATGTCTTTGTTACTTGGTGTCAGTGTATGTCAAAATACTTGGTGTCAGTGTATGTCTTTGTTACTTGGTGTAAGTGTGTGTCTGTGTTACTGGGTATAAGTGTATGTCTTTGTTACTGGGTGTAATTGTCTGTCTTTGTTACTTGGTGTAAGTGTATGTCTTTGTTACTTGGTGTAATTGTCTGTCTTTGTTACTTGGTGTAACTGTGTGTCTGTGTTACTGGGTATCAGTGTATGTCTTTGTTACTTGGTGTCAGTGTATGTCAAAAGACTTGGTGTAAGTGTATGTCTTTCTTACTTGGTGTAATTGTCTGTCTTTGTTACTTGGTGTAAGTGTATGTCTTTGTTACTTGGTGTCAGTCTATGTCTTTGTTACTGTTTATCAGTGTTTCTCTGTGTTACTGGGTGTCAGTGTGTGTTTCTGGGTGTCAGTGTGTATATGTGACACTCGGTGTCAGTATTTAATTTAGTTTAGAGATATAGCACTTCAGCAGGCCCTTCGGCCCACGGAGGCTGTGCCGACCATCAACCACCCATTTATACTAATCCTACACTAATCCCGTATTCCTATCACATCCCCACCTGTCCCTATATATTTCCCCACCACCTACCTATGCTAGGGGCAATTTATGATGGCCAATTAACCTATCAACCTGCAAGTCTTTGGCATGTGGGAGGAAACCGGAGCACCCGGAGGAAACCCACGCAGACACAGGGAGAACTTGCAAACTCCGCACAGGCAGTACCCGGAATCGAACCCGGGTCCCTGGAGCTGTGAGGCTGCGGTGCTAACCACTGCGCCACTGTGCCGCCCAATTGTCTGTCTTTGTTACCTGGTGTCAGTGTGTGTCTTTGCTACTTGGTGTCAGTGTGTGTCTGTGTTAATGGTCATCAGTGTATGTCTTTGTGACTTGGTATCAGTGTATGTCTTTGTGACTTGGTGTCAGTGTATGTCTTTTTTACTGGGTGTAAGTGTGTGTCTGCGTTTCTGGGTATCAGTGTATGTCTTTGTTACTTGGTGTCAGTGTATGTCAAAATACTTGGTGGAAGTTTATGTCTTTGTTACTTGGTGTAATTGTCTGCCTTTGTTACTTGGTGTAAGTGTATGTCTTTGTTACTTGGTGTCAGTGTATGTCTTTGTTACTTGGTGTCAGTGTGTCTCTGTGATACTTGGAGTAAGCGTGTCTGTTTTACTGGGTATCAGTGTATGTCTTTGTGACTTGGTGTCAGTGTATGTCTTTGTTACTGGGTGTCAGTGTGTGTCTTTGTGACTTGGTGTCAGTGTATGTCTTTGTTACTTGGTGGAAGTGTGTGTCTGTGTTACTGGGTACAAGTGTATGTTTTTGTTACTGGGTGTAATTGTCTGTCTTTGTTACTTGGTGTAAGTGTATGTCTTTGTTACTTGGTGTAATTGTCTGTCTTTGTGACTTGGTGTCAGTGTATGTCTTTGTTACTGGGTGTCAGTGTGTGTCTTTGTTACTTGGTGTCAGTGTATGTCAAAATACTTGGTGTAAGTGTATATCTTTGTTACTTGGTGTAATTGTCTGTCTTTGTTACTTGGCGTAAGTGTATGACTTTGTCACTGGGTATCAGTGTATGTCTTTGTGACTTGGTATCAGTGTATGTCTTTGTGACTTGGTGTCACTGTATGTCTTTGTTACTGGGTGTCAGTGTGTGTCTTTGTTACTTGGTGTCAGTGTATGTCTTTGTTACTGTTTATCAGTGTTTCTCTGTGTTACTGGGTGTCAGTGTGTGCTTGTGTGTGTTACTGGGTGTCAGTGTGTATCTGTGACACTAGGTGTTAGTATTTAGTTTAGTTCAGAGACACAGCACTTTAACAGGCCCTTCGGCCCACCGAGTCTGTGCCGACCATCAACCACCCATTTATACCAATCCTACATTACTCCCATATTCCTATCACATACCCACCTGTCCCTCTATACTTCCCTACCACCTACCTGTACTGGGGGCAATTTATGATGGCCAATTAACCCATCAACCTGCAAGTCTTTGGCATGTGGGAGGAAACCGGAGCACCCGGAGGAAACCCACGCAGACACAGGGAAAACTTGCAAACTCCGCATAGGCAGTACCCAGAATCGAACCCTGGTCCCTGGAGCTGTGAGGCTGCAGTGCTAACCACTGCGCCACTGTGCCGACCAGTGTGTGGTCTGGGTTACTGGGTGTCAGTGCATGTCTTTGTTACTTGGTGTCAGTGTGTGTCTGCGTTACTGGGTGTCAGTGTATGTCTTTGTTACTGGGTGTCAGTGTGTGTCTGTGTTACTGGGTGTCAGTATGTTTGTTTGTGTTACCGGGTGTCAGTGAGTGTCTGTGTTACATGGTGTCCGTGTGTGTCTGTGTTACTGGGTGTCAGTGTATGTCTTTGTTACTGGGTGTCAGTGTATGTCTTTGTTACTTGGTGTAAGTGTGTGTCTTTTTTACTGCGTGTTAGTGTATGTCTTTGTTGCTTGGTGTAAGTGTGTGTCTGTGTAACTGGTTGTCAGTGTTTGTCTGTGTTACTTGGTGTAAGTGTGTCTCTGTGTTACTGGGTGTCAGTGTCTGTCTTTGTTACTGGGTGTCAGTGTATGTCTTTGTTACTTGGTGTCAGTGTATGTCAAAATACTTGGTGTAAGTGTATGTCTTTGTTAATTGGTGCAATTGTCTGTCTTTGTTACTTGGTGTCAGTGTATGTCTGTGTTACTTGGTGTCAGTGTGTGTCTTTGTTACTTGGTGTAAGTGTGTGTCTTTGTTACTTGGTGTCAGTGTGCGTCTTTGTTCCTGGGTGTCAGTGTATGTCTTTGTTACTGGGTGTCAGTGTATGTCTTTGTTACTTGGTGTCAGTGCTTATCTGTGTTACTGGGTATCAGTGTCTGTCTTTGTTACTTGGTGTCAGTGTGTGTCTTTGTGACTTGGTGTCAGTGTATGTCTGTGTTACTTGGTGTAAGTGTGTGTCTTTGTTACTTGGTAAAAGTGTGTGTCTGTGTTACTGGGTATCAGTGCATGTCTTTGTGACTTGGTGTCAGTGTGTGCCTGTGTTCCTGGGTGTCAGTGTATGTCTTTGTTACTGTGAATCAGTGTGTGTTACTGGGTATCAGTGTGTGTCTTTGTTACTAGGTGTAAGTGTGTCTGTGTTACTGGGTATCAGTGTATGTCTTTGTTACTGGGTATCAGTGTATGTCTTTGTGACTTGGTGTCAGTGTATGTATGTCTTTGTTACTTGGTGTCAGTGTGTGTCTTTGTGACTTGGTGTCAGTGCATGTCTTTGTTACTTGGTGTAAGTGTGTGTCTTTGTTACTTGGTCACCGTGTGTGTCTGTGTTACTGGGTGTCACTGTATGTCTTTGTTACTGGGTGTCCGTGTATGTCTTTGCTACTTGGTGTAAGTGTGCGTCTGTGTTGCTGGGTGTCAGTATGTTTGTTTGTGTTACCGGGTGTCAGTGTGTGTCTGTGTTACATGGGGTCCGTGTGTGTCTTTGTGACTTGGTGTCAGTGTATGTCTGTGTTACTTGGTGTAAGTGTGTGTCTTTGTTACTTGGTAAAAGTGTGTGTCTGTGTTACTGGGTATCAGTGCATGTCTTTGTGACTTGGTGTCAGTGTGTGTCTGTGTTACTGGGTGTCAGTGTATGTCTTTGTTACTGGGTGTCAGTGTGTGTCTGTGTTACTGGGTGTCAGTATGTTTGTTTGTGTTACCGGGTGTCAGTGAGTGTCTGTGTTACATGGTGTCCGTGTGTGTCTGTGTTACTGGGTGTCAGTGTATGTCTTTGTTACTGGGTGTCAGTGTATGTCTTTGTTACTTGGTGTAAGTGTGTGTCTTTTTTACTGCGTGTTAGTGTATGTCTTTGTTGCTTGGTGTAAGTGTGTGTCTGTGTAACTGGTTGTCAGTGTTTGTCTGTGTTACTTGGTGTAAGTGTGTCTCTGTGTTACTGGGTGTCAGTGTCTGTCTTTGTTACTGGGTGTCAGTGTATGTCTTAGTTACTTGGTGTCAGTGTATGTCAAAATACTTGGTGTAAGTGTATGTCTTTGTTAATTGGTGCAATTGTCTGTCTTTGTTACTTGGTGTCAGTGTATGTCTGTGTTACTTGGTGTCAGTGTGTGTCTTTGTTACTTGGTGTAATTGTGTGTCTTTGTTACTCGGTGTCAGTGTGCGTCTTTGTTCATGGGTGTCAGAGTATGTCTTTGTTACTGTGTATCAGTGTGTGTTACTGGGTGTCAGTGTGTTTCTGTGTTACTTGGTGTAAGTGTGAGTCTTTGTTACTTGGTGTCCGTGTGTGTCTGTGTTACTGGGTGTCAGTGTATGTCTTTGTTACTGGGTGTCAGTGTATGTCTTTGTTACTTGGTGTCAGTGCTTATCTGTGTTACTGGGTATCAGTGTCTGTCTTTGTTACTTGGTGTCAGTGTGTGTCTTTGTGACTTGGTGTCAGTGTATGTCTGTGTTACTTGGTGTAAGTGTGTGTCTTTGTTACTTGGTAAAAGTGTGTGTCTGTGTTACTGGGTATCAGTGCATGTCTTTGTGACTTGGTGTCAGTGTGTGCCTGTGTTCCTGGGTGTCAGTGTATGTCTTTGTTACTGTGAATCAGTGTGTGTTACTGGGTATCAGTGTGTGTCTTTGTTACTAGGTGTAAGTGTGTCTGTGTTACTGGGTATCAGTGTATGTCTTTGTTACTGGGTATCAGTGTATGTCTTTGTGACTTGGTGTCAGTGTATGTCTTTGTTACTTGGTGTCAGTGTGTGTCTTTGTGACTTGGTGTCAGTGCATGTCTTTGTTACTTGGTGTAAGTGTGTGTCTTTGTTACTTGGTCACCGTGTGTGTCTGTGTTACTGGGTGTCACTGTATGTCTTTGTTACTGGGTGTCCGTGTATGTCTTTGCTACTTGGTGTAAGTGTGCGTCTGTGTGGCTGGGTGTCAGTATGTTTGTTTGTGTTACCGGGTGTAAGTGTGTGTCTGTGTTACATGGTGTCCGTGTGTGTCTGTGTTACTGGGTGTCAGTGTATGTCTTTGTTACTGGGTGTCAGTGTATGTCTTTGTTACTTGGTGTCAGTGTATGTCAAAATACTTGGTGTAAGTGTATGTCTTTGTTAATTGGTGCAATTGTCTGTCTTTGTTACTTGGTGTCAGTGTATGTCTGTGTTACTTGGTGTCAGTGTGTGTCTTTGTTACTTGGTGTAAGTGTGTGTCTTTGTTACTTGGTGTCAGTGTGCGTCTTTGTTCCTGGGTGTCAGAGTATGTCTTTGTTACTGTGTATCAGTGTGTGTTACTGGGTGTCAGTGTGTGTCTGTGTTACTTGGTGTAAGTGTGAGTCTTTGTTACTTGGTGTCCGTGTGTGTCTGTGTTACTGGGTGTCAGTGTATGTCTTTGTTACTGGGTGTCAGTGTATGTCTTTGTTACTTGGTGTCAGTGCTTATCTGTGTTACTGGGTATCAGTGTCTGTCTTTGTTACTTGGTGTCAGTGTGTGTCTTTGTGACTTGGTGTCAGTGTATGTCTGTGTTACTTGGTGTAAGTGTGTGTCTTTGTTACTTGGTAAAAGTGTGTGTCTGTGTTACTGGGTATCAGTGCATGTCTTTGTGACTTGGTGTCAGTGTGTGCCTGTGTTCCTGGGTGTCAGTGTATGTCTTTGTTACTGTGAATCAGTGTGTGTTACTGGGTATCAGTGTGTGTCTTTGTTACTAGGTGTAAGTGTGTCTGTGTTACTGGGTATCAGTGTACGTCTTTGTTACTGGGTATCAGTGTATGTCTTTGTGACTTGGTGTCAGTGTATGTCTTTGTTACTTGGTGTCAGTGTGTGTCTTTGTGACTTGGTGTCAGTGCATGTCTTTGTTACTTGGTGTAAGTGTGTGTCTTTGTTACTTGGTCACCGTGTGTGTCTGTGTTACTGGGTGTCACTGTATGTCTTTGTTACTGGGTGTCCGTGTATGTCTTTGCTACTTGGTGTAAGTGTGCGTCTGTGTTGCTGGGTGTCAGTATGTTTGTTTGTGTTACCGGGTGTCAGTGTGTGTCTGTGTTACATGGTGTCCGTGTGTGTCTGTGTTACTGGGTGTCAGTGTATGTCTTTGTTACTGGGTGTCAGTGTATGTCTTTGTTACTTGGTGTAAGTGTGTGTCTTTTTTACTGGGTGTCAGTGTATGTCTTTGTTGCTTGGTGTAAGTGTGTGTCTGTGTTACTGGTTGTCAGTTTTTGTCTGTGTTACTTGATGTAAGTGTGTGTCTGTGTTACTGGGTGTCAGTGTCTGTCTTTGTTACTGGGTGTCAGTGTATGTCTTTGTTATTTGGTGTCAGTGTATGTCAAAATACTTGGTGTAAGTGTATGTCTTTGTTACTGGGTGTCAGTGTATGTCTTTGTTTCTTCGTGTAAGTGTGTGTCTGTGTTACTGGGTGTCAGTGTATGTCTGTGTTACTTGATGTAAGTTTGTGTCTTTGTTACTGGGTGTCAGTGTATGTCTTTGTTTCTTGGTGTAAGTGTGTGTCTGTGTTACTGGGTGTCAGTGTATGTCTGTGTTACTTGGTGTAAGTTTGTGTCTGTGTTACTGGGTATCAGTGTATGTCTTTGTGACTTGGTGTCAGTGTATGTCTGTGTTACATGGTGTAAGTGTGTGTTTTTGTTACTTGGTGGAAGTGTGTGTCTGTGTTACTGGGTATCAGTGCATGTCTTTGTGACTTGGTGTCAGTGTGTGTCTGTGTTCCTGGGTGTCAGTGTCTGTCTATGTTACTGTGAATCAGTGTGTGTTACTGGGTGTCAGTGTATGTCTTTGTTACTTGGTGTAAGTGTGTGTCTTTGTTACTTGGTGTAAGTGTATGTCTGTGTTACTTGGTGTAAGTGTGTGCCTGTGTTACTGGGTATCAGTCTATGTCTTTGTGACTTGGTGTCAGTGTATGTCTTTGTTACTTGATGTAAGTGTATGTCTTTGTTACTTGGTGTCAGTGTATGTCTGTGTTACTTGGTGTAAGTGTGTGTCTTTGTTACTTGGTGTAATTGTATGTCTTTGTTACTTGGTGTAAGTGTGTGTCTGTGTTACTGGGTATCAGTGTATGTCTTTGTTACTGGGTGTAATTGTCTGTCTTTGTTACTTGGTGTAAGTGTATGTCTTTGTTACTTGATGTAATTGTCTGTCTTTGTTACTGGGTGTCAGTGTATGTCTTTGTTATTTGGTGTCAGTGTGTGTCTGTGTTACTGGGTGTCAGTGTATGTCTTTGTTACTGGGTGTCAGTGTGTGTCTGTGTTACTGGGTGTCAGTATGTTTGTTTGTGTTACCGGGTGTCAGTGAGTGTCTGTGTTACATGGTGTCCGTGTGTGTCTGTGTTACTGGGTGTCAGTGTATGCCTTTGTTACTGGGTGTCAGTGTATGTCTTTGTTACTTGGTGTAAGTGTGTGTCTTTTTTACTGGGTGTCAGTGTATGTCTTTGTTGCTTGGTGTAAGTGTGTGTCTGTGTAACTGGTTGTCAGTGTTTGTCTGTGTTACTTGGTGTAAGTGTGTGTCTGTGTTGCTGGGTGTCAGTATGTTTGTTTGTGTTACCGGGTGTCAGTGTGTGTCTGTGTTACATGGTGTCCGTGTGTGTCTGTGTTACTGGGTGTCAGTGTATGTCTTTGTTACTGGGTGTCAGTGTATGTCTTTGTTACTTGGTGTAAGTGTGTGTCTTTTTTACTGGGTGTCAGTGTATGTCTTTGTTGCTTGGTGTAAGTGTGTGTCTGTGTTTCTGGTTGTCAGTGTGTGTCTGTGTTACTTGATGTAAGTGTGTGTCTGTGTTACTGGGTGTCAGTGTCTGTCTTTGTTACTGGGTGTCAGTGTATGTCTTTGTTACTTGGTGTCAGTGTATGTCAAAATACTTGGTGTCAGTGTATGTCTTTGTTACTGGGTGTCAGTGTATGTCTTTGTTTCTTGGTGTAAGTGTGTGTCTGTGTTACTGGGTATCAGTGTATGTCTTTGTTACTTTGTGTCAGTGTAAGTCAAAATACTTGGTGTAAGTTTATGTCTTTGTTACTTGGTGTAATTGTCTGCCTTTGTTACTTGGTGTCAGTGTATGTCTTTGTTACTTGGTGTAAGTGTGTGTCTGTGTTACTGGGTGTCAGTGTGTTTGTTTGTCTTACTGGCTGTCAGTGTGTGTCTGTGTTACTTGGTGTAATTGTGTGTCTTTGTTACTTGGTGTCCGTGTGTATCTGTGTTACTGTGTATCAGTGTGTGTCTTTGTTATTGGTGTAAGTGTGTGTCTGTGTTACTGGGTATCAGTGAATGTCTTTGTTACTGGGTATCAGTGTATGTCTTTGTGACTTGGTGTCAGTGTATGTCTTTGTTACTGGGTATCAGTGTATGTCTTTGTTACTTGGTGTCAGTGTATGTCTGTGTTACTTCGTGTAAGTGTGTGTCTTTGTTACTTGGTGTAAGTGTATGTCATTGTTACTTGGTGTCAGTGTATGTCTGTGTTACTTGGTGGAAGTGTATGTCTTTGTTACTTGGTGTCAGTGTTTGTCTTTGTTACTTGGTGGAAGTGTGTGTCTGTGTTACTGGGTATCAGTGTAAGTCTTTGTTACTTTGTGTCAGTGTATGTCAAAATACTTGGTGTCAGTGTTTGTCTTTGTTACTTGGTGGAAGTGTGTGTCTCTGTTACTGGGTATCAGTGTAAGTCTTTGTTACTTTGTGTCAGTGTATGTCACAATACTTGGTGTCAGTGTATGTCTTTGTTACTTGGTGTAAGTGTGTGTCTGTGTTACTGGGTATCAGTGTATGTCTTTGTTACTGGGTGTCAGTGTATGTCTGTGTTACTTCGTGTAAGTGTGTGTCTTTGTTACTTGGTGTAAGTGCATGTCATTGTTACTTGGTGTCAGTGTATGTCTGTGTTACTTGGTGGAAGTGTATGTCTTTGTTACTTGGTGTCAGTGTATGTCAAAATACTTGGTGTCAGTGTATGTCTTTGTTACTTGGTGTAAGTGTGTGTCTGTGTTACTGGGTATAAGTGTATGTCTTTGTTACTGGGTGTAATTGTCTGTCTTTGTTACTTGGTGTAAGTGTATGTCTTTGTTACTTGGTGTAATTGTCTGTCTTTGTTACTTGGTGTAACTGTGTGTCTGTGTTACTGGGTATCAGTGTATGTCTTTGTTACTTGGTGTCAGTGTATGTCAAAAGACTTGGTGTAAGTGTATGTCTTTCTTACTTGGTGTAATTGTCTGTCTTTGTTACTTGGTGTAAGTGTATGTCTTTGTTACTTGGTGTCAGTCTATGTCTTTGTTACTGTTTATCAGTGTTTCTCTGTGTTACTGGGTGTCAGTGTGTGTTTCTGGGTGTCAGTGTGTATATGTGACACTCGGTGTCAGTATTTAATTTAGTTTAGAGATATAGCACTTCAGCAGGCCCTTCGGCCCACGGAGGCTGTGCCGACCATCAACCACCCATTTATACTAATCCTACACTAATCCCGTATTCCTATCACATCCCCACCTGTCCCTATATATTTCCCCACCACCTACCTATACTAGGGGCAATTTATGATGGCCAATTAACCTATCAACCTGCAAGTCTTTGGCATGTGGGAGGAAACCGGAGCACCCGGAGGAAACCCACGCAGACACAGGGAGAACTTGCAAACTCCGCACAGGCAGTACCCGGAATCGAACCCGGGTCCCTGGAGCTGTGAGGCTGCGGTGCTAACCACTGCGCCACTGTGCCGCCCAATTGTCTGTCTTTGTTACCTGGTGTCAGTGTGTGTCTTTGCTACTTGGTGTCAGTGTGTGTCTGTGTTAATGGTCATCAGTGTATGTCTTTGTGACTTGGTATCAGTGTATGTCTTTGTGACTTGGTGTCAGTGTATGTCTTTTTTACTGGGTGTAAGTGTGTGTCTGCGTTTCTGGGTATCAGTGTATGTCTTTGTTACTTGGTGTCAGTGTATGTCAAAATACTTGGTGGAAGTTTATGTCTTTGTTACTTGGTGTAATTGTCTGCCTTTGTTACTTGGTGTAAGTGTATGTCTTTGTTACTTGGTGTCAGTGTATGTCTTTGTTACTTGGTGTCAGTGTGTGTCTGTGATACTTGGAGTAAACATGTCTGTTTTACTGGGTATCAGTGTATGTCTTTGTGACTTGGTGTCAGTGTATGTCTTTGTTACTGGGTGTCAGTGTGTGTCTTTGTGACTTGGTGTCAGTGTATGTCTTTGTTACTTGGTGGAAGTGTGTGTCTGTGTTACTGGGTACAAGTGTATGTCTTTGTTACTGGGTGTAATTGTCTGTCTTTGTTACTTGGTGTAAGTGTATGTCTTTGTTACTTGGTGTAATTGTCTGTCTTTGTGACTTGGTGTCAGTGTATGTCTTTGTTACTGGGTGTCAGTGTGTGTCTTTGTTACTTGGTGTCAGTGTATGTCAAAATACTTGGTGTAAGTGTATATCTTTGTTACTTGGTGTAATTGTCTGTCTTTGTTACTTGGCGTAAGTGTATGACTTTGTCACTGGGTATCAGTGTATGTCTTTGTGACTTGGTATCAGTGTATGTCTTTGTGACTTGGTGTCAGTGTATGTCTTTGTTACTGGGTGTCAGTGTGTGTCTTTGTTACTTGGTGTCAGTGTATGTCTTTGTTACTGTTTATCAGTGTTTCTCTGTGTTACTGGGTGTCAGTGTGTGCTTGTGTGTGTTACTGGGTGTCAGTGTGTATCTGTGACACTAGGTGTTAGTATTTAGTTTAGTTCAGAGACACAGCACTTTAACAGGCCCTTCGGCCCACCGAGTCTGTGCCGACCATCAACCACCCATTTATACCAATCCTACATTACTCCCATATTCCTATCACATACCCACCTGTCCCTCTATACTTCCCTACCACCTACCTGTACTGGGGGCAATTTATGATGGCCAATTAACCCATCAACCTGCAAGTCTTTGGCATGTGGGAGGAAACCGGAGCACCCGGAGGAAACCCACGCAGACACAGGGAAAACTTGCAAACTCCGCATAGGCAGTACCCAGAATCGAACCCTGGTCCCTGGAGCTGTGAGGCTGCAGTGCTAACCACTGCGCCACTGTGCCGACCAGTGTGTGGTCTGGGTTACTGGGTGTCAGTGCATGTCTTTGTTACTTGGTGTCAGTGTGTGTCTGTGTTACTGGGTGTCAGTGTGTTTGTTTGTCTTACTGGCTGTCAGTGTGTGTCTGTGTTACTTGGTGTAATTGTGTTTCTTTGTTACTTGGTGTCCGTGTGTGTCTGTGTTACTGTGTATCAGTGTGTGTCTTTGTTATTGGTGTAAGTGTGTGTCTGTGTTACTGGGTATCAGTGAATGTCTTTGTTACTGGGTATCAGTGTATGTCTTTGTGACTTGGTGTCAGTGTATGTCTTTGTTACTGGGTATCAGTGTATGTCTTTGTTACTTGGTGTCAGTGTATGTCTATGTTACTTCGTGTAAGTGTGTGTCTTTGTTACTTGGTGTAAGTGTATGTCATTGTTACTTGGTGGAAGTGTGTGTCTGTGTTACTTGGTGTCAGTGTAAGTCTTTGTGACTTGGTGGAAGTGTGTGTCTGTGTTACTGGGTATCAGTGTAAGTCTTTGTGACTTGGTGTCAGTCTATGTCTTTGTTACTGGGTGTCAGTGTATGTCTTTGTTCCTTGGTGACAGTGTGTGTCTGTGTTTTTCTTTGTTACTTGGTGTCAGTGTGAGTCTGTGTATGTCTTTGTTACTGTGTGTCTGTGTTTCTCTATGTTACTGGGTGTCAGTGTGTGTTTGTTTGTGTTACTGGGTGTCAGTGTGTGTCTGTGTTACTTGGTGTAAGTGTATGTCTTTGTTTCTTGGTGTCAGTGTATGTCTTTGTTACTTGGTGTCAGTGTTTGTCTTTGTTACATGGTGTAAGTATGTGTCTGTGTTACTGGGTATCAGTGTATGTCTTTGTGACTTGGTGTCAGTGTATGTCTTTGTTACTTGGTGTAAGTCTGTGCCTGTGTTACTGGGTATCAGTGTATGTCTTTGTTTGTTGGTGACAGTGTATGTCTTTGTTACTTGGTGTCAGTGTATGTCTGTGTTACTGGGTATCAGTGCATGTCTTTGTTACATGGTGTCAGTGTATGTCGGTTTTACTTGGTGTAAGTGTGTGTCTTTGTTACATGGTGTCAGTGTATGTCTGTGTTACTGGGTATCACTGCATGTCTTGTTACATGGTGTCAGTGTATGTCTGTGTTACTAGGTGTAAGTGCATGTCTTTGGTACTGGGTGTCAGTGTCTGTCTTCGTTACTTGGTGTCAGTGTATGTCTTTGTTACTGGGTGTCAGTGTGTGTCTTTGTGACTTGGTGTCAGTGCATGTCTTTGTTACTTGGTGTAAGTATGTGTCTGTGTTACTGGGTGTCAGTGTGTTTGTTTGTCTTACTGGCTGTCAGTGTGTGTCTGTGTTACTTGGTGTAATTGTGTTTCTTTGTTACTTGGTGTCCGTGTGTGTCTGTGTTACTGTGTATCAGTGTGTGTCTTTGTTATTGGTGTAAGTGTGTGTCTGTGTTACTGGGTATCAGTGAATGTCTTTGTTACTGGGTATCAGTGTATGTCTTTGTGACTTGGTGTCAGTGTATGTCTTTGTTACTGGGTATCAGTGTATGTCTTTGTTACTTGGTGTCAGTGTATGTCTATGTTACTTCGTGTAAGTGTGTGTCTTTGTTACTTGGTGTAAGTGTATGTCATTGTTACTTGGTGGAAGTGTGTGTCTGTGTTACTTGGTGTCAGTGTAAGTCTTTGTGACTTGGTGGAAGTGTGTGTCTGTGTTACTGGGTATCAGTGTAAGTCTTTGTGACTTGGTGTCAGTCTATGTCTTTGTTACTGGGTGTCAGTGTATGTCTTTGTTCCTTGGTGACAGTGTGTGTCTGTGTTTTTCTTTGTTACTTGGTGTCAGTGTGAGTCTGTGTATGTCTTTGTTACTGTGTGTCTGTGTTTCTCTATGTTACTGGGTGTCAGTGTGTGTTTGTTTGTGTTACTGGGTGTCAGTGTGTGTCTGTGTTACTTGGTGTAAGTGTATGTCTTTGTTTCTTGGTGTCAGTGTATGTCTTTGTTACTTGGTGTCAGTGTTTGTCTTTGTTACATGGTGTAAGTATGTGTCTGTGTTACTGGGTATCAGTGTATGTCTTTGTGACTTGGTGTCAGTGTATGTCTTTGTTACTTGGTGTAAGTCTGTGCCTGTGTTACTGGGTATCAGTGTATGTCTTTGTTTGTTGGTGACAGTGTATGTCTTTGTTACTTGGTGTCAGTGTATGTCTGTGTTACTGGGTATCAGTGCATGTCTTTGTTACATGGTGTCAGTGTATGTCGGTTTTACTTGGTGTAAGTGTGTGTCTTTGTTACATGGTGTCAGTGTATGTCTGTGTTACTGGGTATCACTGCATGTCTTGTTACATGGTGTCAGTGTATGTCTGTGTTACTAGGTGTAAGTGCATGTCTTTGGTACTGGGTGTCAGTGTCTGTCTTCGTTACTTGGTGTCAGTGTATGTCTTTGTTACTGGGTGTCAGTGTGTGTCTTTGTGACTTGGTGTCAGTGCATGTCTTTGTTACTTGGTGTAAGTATGTGTCTGTGTTACTGGGTATCAGTGTATGTCTTTGTTACTTTGTGTCAGTGTATGTCAAAATACTTGGTGTAAGTTTATGTCTTTGTTACTTGGTGTAATTGTCTGCCTTTGTTACTTGGTGTAAGTGTGTGTCTGTGTTACTGGGTGTCCGTGTATGTCTTTGTTACTTGGTGTAAGTGTGTGTCTGTGTTACTGGGTGTCAGTGTATGTCTTTGTTACTTGGTGTAAGTGTGGTTCTATGTTACTGGGTATCAGTGTATGTCTTTGTTACTTGGTGTAAGTGTGTGTCTGTGTTATTGGGTATCAGTGTCTGTCTTTGTTACTTTGTGTCAGTGTATGTCAAAATACTTGGTGGAAGTTTATGTCTTTGTTACTTGGTGTAATTGTATGCCTTTGTTACTTGGTGTAAGTGTATGTCTTTGTTACTTGGTGTCAGTGTATGTCTTTGTTACTTGGTGTCAGTGTGTGTCTGTGTTACTTGGAGTAAGCGTGTCTGTTTTACTGGGTATCAGTGTATGTCTTTGTGACTTGGTGTCAGTGTGTGTCTTTGTGACTTGGTGTCAGTGTATGTCTTTGTTACTTGGTGTAAGTGTGTGTCTGTGTTACTGGGTATCAGTGTATGTCTTTGTTACTGGGTGTAATTGTCTGTTTTTTATTACTTGGTGTAAGTGTATGTCTTTGTTACTTGGTGTCAGTGTATGTCTTTGTTACTGGGTGTCAGTGTGTGTCTTTGTTACTTGGTGTAAGTGTGTGTCTGTGCTACTGGGTATCAGTGTATGTCTTTGTTACTTGGTGTCAGTGTATGTCAAAAGACTTGGTGTAAGTGTATGTCTTTCTTACTTGGTGTAATTGTCTGTCTTTGTTACTTGGTGTAAGTGTATGTCTTTGTTACTTGGTGTCAGTCTATGTCTTTGTTACTGTTTATCAGTGTTTCTCTGTGTTACTGGGTGTCAGTGTGTGTTTCTGGGTGTCAGTGTGTATATGTGACACTCGGTGTCAGTATTTAATTTAGTTTAGAGATATAGCACTTCAGCAGGCCCTTCGGCCCACGGAGGCTGTGCCGACCATCAACCACCCATTTATACTAATCCTACACTAATCCCGTATTCCTATCACATCCCCACCTGTCCCTATATATTTCCCCACCACCTACCTATACTAGGGGCAATTTATGATGGCCAATTAACCTATCAACCTGCAAGTCTTTGGCATGTGGGAGGAAACCGGAGCACCCGGAGGAAACCCACGCAGACACAGGGAGAACTTGCAAACTCCGCACAGGCAGTACCCGGAATCGAACCCGGGTCCCTGGAGCTGTGAGGCTGCGGTGCTAACCACTGCGCCACTGTGCCGCCCAATTGTCTGTCTTTGTTACCTGGTGTCAGTGTGTGTCTTTGCTACTTGGTGTCAGTGTGTGTCTGTGTTAATGGTCATCAGTGTATGTCTTTGTGACTTGGTATCAGTGTATGTCTTTGTGACTTGGTGTCAGTGTATGTCTTTTTTACTGGGTGTAAGTGTGTGTCTGCGTTTCTGGGTATCAGTGTATGTCTTTGTTACTTGGTGTCAGTGTATGTCAAAATACTTGGTGGAAGTTTATGTCTTTGTTACTTGGTGTAATTGTCTGCCTTTGTTACTTGGTGTAAGTGTATGTCTTTGTTACTTGGTGTCAGTGTATGTCTTTGTTACTGGGTGTCAGTGTGTGTCTTTGTGACTTTGTGTCAGTGTATGTCTTTGTTACTTGGTGTAAGTATGTGTCTGTGTTACTGGGTATCAGTGTATGTCTTTGTTACTTTGTGTCAGTGTATGTCAAAATAGTTGGTGTAAGTTTATGTCGTTGTTACTTGGTGTAATTGTCTGCCTTTGTTACTTGGTGTAAGTGTATGTCTTTGTTACTTGGTGTAAGTGTGTGTCTGTGTTACTGGGTGTATGTGTATGTCTTTGTCACTGGGTATCAGTGTATGTCTTTGTTACTGGGTGTAAGTGAGTGTCTTTGTTACTTGGTGTCCGTGTGTGTCTGTGTTACTGTGTATCAGTGTGTGTCTTTGTTACTTGGTGTAAGTGTATGTCTGTGTTACTGTGTATCAGTGAATGTCTTTGTTACTGGGTATCAGTGTATGTCTTTGTGACTTGGTGTCAGTGTATGTCTTTGTTAAGGGGGATCGGTGTATGTCTTTGTTACTTGGTGTCAGTGTATGTCTGTGTTACTTCGTGTAAGTGTGTGTCTTTGTTACTTGGTGTAAGTGTATGTCTTTGTTACTTGGTGTCAGTGTATGTCTGTGTTACTTGGTATCAGTATATGTCTTTGTTACTTGGTGTAAGTGTGTGTCTGTGTTACTGGGTATCAGTGTATGTCTTTGTTACTTGGTGTCAGTGTATGTCAAAATACTTGGTGTAAGTGCATGTCTTTGTTACTTGGTGTAATTGTCTGTCTTTGTTACTTGGTGTAAGTGTATGTCTTTGTTACTTGGTGTCAGTATATGTCTTTGTTACTTGGTGTCAGTGTGTGTCTGTGTTACTGGGTATCAGTGTATGTCTTTGTGACTTCCTGTCAGTGTATGTCTTTGTTACTGGATGTCAGTGTGTGTCTTTGTGACTTGGTGTCAGTGTATGTCTTTGTTACTTGGTGTAAGTGTATGTCTGTGTTACTGGGTATCAGTGTATGTCTTTGTTACTTGGTGTCAGTGTATGTCAAAATACTTGGTGTAATTGTCTGTCTTTGTTACTTGGTGTCTGTGTATGTCTGTGTTACTTGGTGTAAGTGTGTGTCTGTGTTACTGGGAGTCAATGTGTGTCTGTGTTACTTGGTGTAATTCTGTGTCTTTGTTACTTGGTGTCATTGTGTGTCTGTGTTACTGGGTGTCAGTGTCGTCTTTGTTACTGGGTGTCAGTGTATGTCTTTGTTACTTGGTGTAAGTGTGTGTTTGTGTTACTGGGTGTCAGTGTATGTCTGTGTTACTTGGTGTAAGTGTGTCTGTTTTACTGGGTATCAGTGTATGTCTTTGTTACTTGGTGTCAGTGTATGTCAAAATACTTGGTGTAAGTGCATGTCTTTGTTACTTGGTGTAATTGTCTGTCTTTGTTACTTGGTGTAAGTGTATGTCTGTGTTACTTGGTGTCAGTATATGTCTTTGTTACTTGGTGTCAGTGTGTGTCTGTGTTACTGGGTATCAGTGTATGTCTTTGTGACTTCCTGTCAGTGTATGTCTTTGTTACTGGATGTCAGTGTGTGTCTTTGTGACTTGGTGTCAGTGTATGTCTTTGTTACTTGGTGTAAGTGTATGTCTGTGTTACTGGGTATCAGTGTATGTCTTTGTTACTTGGTGTCAGTGTATGTCAAAATACTTGGTGTAATTGTCTGTCTTTGTTACTTGGTGTCTGTGTATGTCTGTGTTACTTGGTGTAAGTGTGTGTCTGTGTTACTGGGTGTCAATGTGTGTCTGTGTTACTTGGTGTAAGTCTGTGTCTTTGTTACTTGGTGTCATTGTGTGTCTGTGTTACTGGGTGTCAGTGTCGTCTTTGTTACTGGGTGTCAGTGTATGTCTTTGTTACTTGGTGTAAGTGTGTGTTTGTGTTACTGGGTGTCAGTGTATGTCTGTGTTACTTGGTGTAAGTGTGTCTGTTTTACTGGGTATCAGTGTATGTCTTTGTGACTTGGTGTCAGTGTATGTCTTTGTTACTGGGTGACAGTGTGTGTCTTTGTGACTTGGTGTCAGTGTATGTCTTTGTTACTTGGTGTAAGTGTGTGTCTGTGTTACTGGGTATCAGTGTATGTCTTTGTTACTTGGTGTCAGTTTTTGTCAGAATACTTGGTGTAAGTGTATGTCTTTGTTACTTGGTATAATTGTGTGTCTGTTTTACTTGGTATCAGTGTATGTCTTTGTTACTTGGTGTCAGTGTATGTCTTCGTTACTTGGTGTCAGTCTATGTCTTTGTGACTTGGTGTCAGTGTATGTCTTTGTGACTTGGTGTCATTGTATGTCTTTGTTACTGGGTGTCAGTGTCTGTCTGTGTTACTTGGTGTCAGTCTATGTCTTTGTTACTGTTTATCAGTGTTTCTCTGTGTTACTGGGTGTCAGTGTGTGTTTGTTTGTATTATTGGGTGTCAGTGTGTATCTGTGACACTAGGTGTCGGTATTTAGTTTAGTTTCGAGATACAGCACTTTAACAGGCCCTTCGGCCCACCGAGTCTGTGCCGACCATCAACCACCCATTTATACCAATCCTACATTACTCCCATATTCCTATCACATCCCCACCTGTCCCTATATACTTCCCTACCACCTGCCTATACTGGGGGCAATTTATGATGGCCGATTAACCTATCAACCAGCAATTCTTTGGCATGTGGGAGGATACCGGAGCACCCGGAGGAAACCCACGCAGACACAGGGAGAACTTGCAAACTCAGCACAGGCAGTACCCAGAATCGAACCCGGGACCGTGGAGCTGTGAGGCTGCGGTGCTAACCACTGCGCCAATGTGCCCCCCACCGCCCCACCCCGCACAGTGTGTGCCTGTGTTACTGGGTATCAGTGTATGTCTTTGTTACTTGGTGTCAGTGTATGTCTTTGTTACTTGGTGTAAGTGTGTGTCTGTGTTACTGGGAGTCAGTGTATGTCTGTGTCACTTGGTGCAAGTGAGTCTGTTTTACTGGGTATCAGTGTATGTCTTTGTGACTTGGTTTCAGTGTATGTCTTTGTTACTGGGTGTCAGTGTGTGTCTTTGTGACTTGGTGTCAGTGTATGTCTTTGTTACTTGGTGTAAGTGTGTGTCTGTGTTACTGGGTATCAGTGTATGTCTTTGTTACTCGGTGTAATTGTCTGTCTTTGTGACTTGGTGTCAGTGTATGTCTTTGTTACTGGGTGTCAGTGTGTGTCTTTGTTACTTGGTGCAAGTGTGTGTCTGTGTTACTGGGTATCAGTGCATGTCTTTGTTACTTGGTGTCAGTGTATGTCAAAATACTTGGTGTAAGTGTATGTCTTTGTTACTTGGTATCATTGTATGTCTTTGTTACTTGGTGCCAGTGTAAGTCTTTGTTACTGTTTATCAGTGTGTGTCTTTGTTTACTTGGTGTCAGTGGATGTCTTTGTTACTGTTTATCAGTGTTTCTCTGTGTTACTGGGTCTCAGTGTGTGTTTGTTTGTGTTACTATGTGTCAGTCTTTGTCTGTGACACTTGGTGTCAGTATTTAGTTTAGTTTAGAGATACAGCACTTAAACAGGCCCTTCGGCCCACCTAGTCTGTGCCGACCATCAACCACCCATTTATGCTAATCCTACACTAATTCCGTATTCCGATCACATCCCCACCTGTCCCTATATATTTCCCTACCACCAACTAGGGGCAATATATAATGGTCAATTAACCTATCAACCTGCAAGTCTTTGGCATGTGGGAGGAAACCGGAGCACCCGGAGGAAACCCACGCAGACACAGGGAAAACTTGCAAACTCCGCATAGGCAGGACCCAGAATCGAACCCGGGTCCCTGGAGCTGTGAGGCTGCAGTGCTAACCACTGCGCCACTGTGCCGACCAGTGTGTGGTCTGGGTTACTGGGTGTCAGTGTATGTCTTTGTTACTTGGTGTCAGTGTGTGTCTGTGTTACTGGGTGTCAGTGTGTTTGTTTGTCTTACTGGCTGTCAGTGTGTGTCTGTGTTACTTGGTGTAAGTGTGTGTCTTTGTTACTTGGTGTCCGTGTGTGTCTGTGTTACTGTGTATCAGCGTGTGTCTTTGTTACTTGGTGTAAGTGTGTGTCTGTGTTACTGGGTATCAGTGAATGTCTTTGTTACTGGGTATCAGTGTATGTCTTTGTGACTTGGTGTCAGTGTATGTCTTTGTTACTGGGTATCAGTGTCTGTCTTTGTTACTTGGTGTCAGTGTATGTCTGTGTTACTTCGTGTAAGTGTGTGTCTTTGTTACTTGGTGTAAGTGTATGTCTTTGTTACTTGGTGTCAGTGTATGTCTGTGTTACTTGGTGGAAGTGCATGTCTTTGTTACTTGGTGTCAGTGTTTGTCTTTGTTACTTGGTGGAAGTGTGTGTCTGTGTTACTGGGTATCAGTGTATGTCTTTGTGACTTGGTGTCAGTCTATGTCTTTGTTACTGGGTGTCAGTGTATGTCTTTGTTACTTGGTGACAGTGGGTGTCTGTGTTTGTCTTTGTTACTTGGTGTCAGTGTGAGTCTGTGTATGTCTTTGTTACTGTGTGTCTGTGTTTCTCTATGTTACTGGGTGTCAGTGTGTGTTTGTTTGTGTTACTGGGTGTCAGTGTGTGTCTGTGTTACTTGGTGTAAGTGTATGTCTTTGTTTCTTGGTGTCAGTGTATGTCTTTGTTACTTGGTGTCAGTGTTTGTCTTTTTACATGGTGTAAGTGTGTGTCTGTGTTACTGGGTATCAGTGTATGTCTTTGTGACTTGGTGTCAGTGTATGTTTTTGTTACTTGGTGTAAGTCTGTGCCTGTGTTACTGGGTATCAGTGTATGTCTTTGTTTGTTGGTGACAGTGTCTGTCTTTGTTACTTGGTGTCAGTGTATGTCTGTGCGACTGGGTATCAGTGCTTGTCTTTGTTACATGGTGTCAGTGTATGTCTGTGTTACTGGGTAATCACTGCATGTCTTGTTACATGGTGTCAGTGTATGTCTGTGTTACTAGGTGTAAGTGTATGTCTTTGTTACTGGGTGTCAGTGTCTGTCTTCGTTACTTGTTGTCAGTGTTTGTCTTTGTTACTGGGTGTCAGTGTCTGTCTTTGTTACTTGTTGTCAGTGTATGTCTTTGTTACTTGGTGTAAGTGTGTGGTCTGTCTTACTGGGTGTCAGTGTATGTCTTTGTTACTTGGTGTCAGTGTGTGTCTGTGTTACTGGGTGTCAGTGTGTTTGTTTGTCTTACTGGCTGTCAGTGTGTGTCTGTGTTACTTGGTGTAAGTGTGTGTCTTTGTTACTTGGTGTCCGTGTGTGTCTGTGTTACTGTGTATCAGTGTGTGTCTTTGTTACTTGGTGTAAGTGTGTGTCTGTGTTACTGGGTATCAGTGAATGTCTTTGTTACTGGGTATCAGTGTATGTCTTTGTGACTTGGTGTCAGTGTATGTCTTTGTTACTGGGTATCAGTGTATGTCTTTGTTACTTGGTGTCAGTGTATGTCTGTGTTACTTCGTGTAAGTGTTTGTCTTTGTTACTTGGTGTAAGTGTATGTCTTTGTTACTTGGTGTCAGTGTATGTCTGTGTTACTTCGTGTAAGTGTTTGTCTTTGTTACTTGGTGGAAGTGTATGTCTTTGTTACTGGGTGTCAGTATTTGTCTTTGTTACTTGGTGGAAGTGTGTGTCTGTGTTACTGGGTGTCAGTGTATGTTTTTGTGACTTGGTGTCAGTGTATGTCTTTGTTACTTGGTGTAAGTCTGTGCCTGTGTTACTGGGTATCAGTGCATGTCTTTGTTACATGGTGTCAGTGTATGTCGGTTTTACTTGGTGTCAGTGTGTGTCTTTGTTACATGGTGTCAGTGTATGTCTGTGTTACTGGGTATCACTGCATGTCTTGTTACATGGTGTCAGTGTATGTCTGTGTTACTAGGTGTAAGTGTATGTCTTTGTTACTGGGTGTCAGTGTCTGTCTTCGTTACTTGGTGTCACTGTTTGTCTTTGTTACTGGGTGTCAGTGTCTGTCTTTGTTACTTGGTGTCAGTGTATGTCTTTGTTACTTGGTGTAAGTGTGTGGCTGTTTTACTGGGTATCAGTGTATATCTTTGTTACTTGGTGTAAGTGTGTGGTCTGTGTTACTGGGTGTCAGTGTATGTCTTTGTTACTTGGTGTCAGTGTGTGTCTGTGTTACTGGGTGTCAGTGTGTTTGTTTGTCTTACTGGCTGTCAGTGTGTGTCTGTGTTACTTGGTGTAAGTGTGTGTCTTTGTTACTTGGTGTCCGTGTGTGTCTGTGTTACTGTGTTTAAGTGTGTGTCTTTGTTACTTGGTGTAAGTGTGTGTCTGTGTTACTGGGTATCAGTGAATGTCTTTGTTACTGGGTATCAGTGTATGTCTTTGTGACTTGGTGTCAGTGTATGTCTTTGTTACTGGGTATCAGTGTATGTCTTTGTTACTTGGTGTCAGTGTATGTCTGTGTTACTTCGTGTAAGTGTGTGTCTTTGTTACTTGGTGTAAGTTTATGTCTTTGTTACTTGGTGTCAGTGTATGTCTGTGTCACTTGGTGGAAGTGTATGTCTTTGTTACTTGGTGTCAGTGTTTGTCTTTGTTACTTGGTGGAAGTGTGTGTCTGTGTTACTGGGTATCAGTGTATGTCTTTGTGACTTCGTGTCAGTCTATGTCTTTGTTACTGGGTGTCAGTGTCTGTCTTTGTTACTTGGTGACAGTGGGTGTCTGTGTTTGTCTTTGTTACTTGGTGACAGTGTGAGTCTGTGTATGTCTTTGTTACTGTGTGTCTGTGTTTCTCTATGTTACTGGGTGTCAGTGTGTGTTTGTTTGTGTTACTGGGTGTCAATGTGTGTCTGTGTTACTTGGTGTAAGTGTATGTCTTTGTTTCTTGGTGTCAGTGTATGTCTTTGTTACTTGGTGTCAGTGTTTGTCTTTGTTCCATGGTGTAAGTGTGTGTCTGTGTTACTGGGTATCAGTGTATGTCTTTGTGACTTGGTGTCAGTGTATGTCTTTGTTACTTGGTGTAAGTCTGTGCCTGTGTTACTGAGTATCAGTGTATGTCTTTGTTTGTTGGTGACAGCGTATGTCTTTGTTACTTGGTGTCAGTGTATGTCTGTGTTACTGGGTATCAGTGCATGTCTTTGTTACATGGTGTCAGTGTATGTCTGTGTTACTGGGTAACACTGCATGTCTTGTTACATGGTGTCAGTGTATGTCGGTGTTACTAGGTGTAAGTGTATGTCTTTGTTACTGGGTGTCAGTGCCTGTCTTCGTTACTTGGTGTCAGTGTTCGTCTTTGTTACTGGGTGCAGTGTCTGTCTTTGTTACTTTGTGTCAGTGTATGTCTTTGTTACTTGGTGTAAGTGTGTGGCTGTTTTACTGGGTATCAGTGTATATCTTTGTTACTTGGTGTAAGTGTGTGGTCTGTGTTACTGCGTGTCAGTGTATGTCTTTGTTACTTGGTGTCAGTGTGTGTCTGTGTTACTGGGTGTCAGTGTGTTTGTTTGTCTTACTGGCTGTCAGTGTGTGTCTGTGTTACTTGGTGTAAGTGTGTGTCTTTGTTACTTGGTGTCCGTGTGTGTCTGTGTTACTGTCTGTCAGTGTGTGTCTTTGTTTGTTGGTGACAGTGTATGTCTTTGTTACTTGGTGTCAGTGTATGTCTGTGTTACTGGGTATCAGTGCATGTCTTTGTTACATGGTGTCAGTGTATGTCTACGTTACTTGGTGTAAGTGTGTGTCTTTGTTACTTGGTGTCAGTGTATGTCTGTGTTACTGGGTTTCACTGCCTGTCTTTGTTACATTGTGTCAGTGTATGTATGTGTTACTTGGTATAAGTGTGTGTCTGTGTTACTGGGTAACAGTGTATGTCTTTGTTTCTGGGTGTCAGTGTATGTCTGTGTTACTTGGTGTAAGTGTGTGTCTTTGTTACTTGGTGTAATTGTATGTCTTTGTTACATGGTGTAATTGTATGTCTTTGTTACTTGGTGTCAGTGTATGTCTGTGTTACTTGGTGTAAGTGTATGTCTTTGTTACTTGGTGTCAGTGTATGTCTTGGTTACTTGGTGTAAGTGTGTGTCTGTGCTACTGGGTATCAGTGGATGTCTTTGTTACTTGGTGTCAGTGTATGTCTTTGTGACTTGTTGTCAGTGTATGTCTGTGTTACTTGGTGTAAGTGTATGTCTTTGTTACTTGGTGTAAGTTAGTGCCTGTGTTACTTGGTGTAAGTCTGTGCCTGTGTTACTGGGTATCAGTATATGTCTTTGTGACTTGGTGTCAGTGTATGTCTTTGTTACTTGGTGTAAGTCTGTGCCTGTGTTACTGGGTATCAGTGTATGTCTTTGTTTGTTGGTGACAGTGTATGTCTTTGTTACTTGGTGTCAATGTATGTCTGTGTTACTGGGTATCAGTGCATGTCTTTGTTACATGGTGTCAATGTATGTCGGTTTTACTTGGTGTAAGTGTGTGTCTTTGTTACATGGTGTCAGTGTATGTCTGTGTTACTGGGTATCACTGCATGTCTTGTTACATGGTGTCAGTGTATGTCTGTGTTACTAGGTGTAAGTGTATGTCTTTGTTACTGGGTGTCAGTGTCTGTCTTCGTTACTTGGTGTCAGTGTTTGTCTTTGTTACTGGGTGTCAGTGTCTGTCTTTGTTACTTGGTGTCAGTGTATGTCTTTGTTACTTGGTGTAAGTGTGTGGCTGTTTTACTGGGTATCAGTGTATATCTTTGTTACTTGGTGTAAGTGTGTGTCTGTGTTACTTGGTGTAAGTCTGTGTCTTTGTTACTTGGTGTCATTGTGTGTCTGTGTTACTGGGTGTCAGTGTCGTCTTTGTTACTGGGTGTCAGTGTATGTCTTTGTTACTTGGTGTAAGTGTGTGTTTGTGTTACTGGGTGTCAGTGTATGTCTGTGTTACTTGGTGTAAGTGTGTCTGTTTTACTGGGTATCAGTGTATGTCTTTGTTACTTGGTGTCAGTGTATGTCAAAATACTTGGTGGAAGTGTATGTCTTTGTTACTTGGTGTAATTGTCTGTCTTTGTTACTTGGTGTAAGTGTATGTCTGTGTTACTTGGTGTCAGTATATGTCTTTGTTACTTGGTGTCAGTGTGTGTCTGTGTTACTGGGTATCAGTGTATGTCTTTGTGACTTCCTGTCAGTGTATGTCTTTGTTACTGGATGTCAGTGTGTGTCTTTGTGACTTGGTGTCAGTGTATGTCTTTGTTACTTGGTGTAAGTGTATGTCTGTGTTACTGGGTATCAGTGTATGTCTTTGTTACTTGGTGTCAGTGTATGTCAAAATACTTGGTGTAATTGTCTGTCTTTGTTACTTGGTGTCTGTGTATGTCTGTGTTACTTGGTGTAAGTGTGTGTCTGTGTTACTGGGTGTCAATGTGTGTCTGTGTTACTTGGTGTAAGTCTGTGTCTTTGTTACTTGGTGTCATTGTGTGTCTGTGTTACTGGGTGTCAGTGTCGTCTTTGTTACTGGGTGTCAGTGTATGTCTTTGTTACTTGGTGTAAGTGTGTGTTTGTGTTACTGGGTATCAGTGTATGTCTTTGTGACTTGGTGTCAGTGTATGTCTTTGTTACTGGGTGACAGTGTGTGTCTTTGTGACTTGGTGTCAGTGTATGTCTTTGTTACTTGGTGTAAGTGTGTGTCTGTGTTACTGGGTATCAGTGTATGTCTTTGTTACTTGGTGTCAGTTTTTGTCAGAATACTTGGTGTAAGTGCATGTCTTTGTTACTTGGTATAATTGTGTGTCTGTTTTACTTGGTATCAGTGTATGTCTTTGTTACTTGGTGTCAGTGTATGTCTTCGTTACTTGGTGTCAGTGTATGTCTTTGTGACTTGGTGTCAGTGTATGTCTTTGTGACTTGGTGTCATTGTATGTCTTTGTTACTGGGTGTCAGTGTCTGTCTGTGTTACTTGGTGTCAGTCTATGTCTTTGTTACTGTTTATCAGTGTTTCTCTGTGTTACTGGGTGTCAGTGTGTGTTTGTTTGTATTATTGGGTGTCAGTGTGTATCTGTGACACTAGGTGTCGGTATTTAGTTTAGTTTCGAGATACAGCACTTTAACAGGCCCTTCGGCCCACCGAGTCTGTGCCGACCATCAACCACCCATTTATACCAATCCTACATTACTCCCATATTCCTATCACATCCCCACCTGTCCCTATATACTTCCCTACCACCTGCCTATACTGGGGGCAATTTATGATGGCCGATTAACCTATCAACCAGCAATTCTTTGGCATGTGGGAGGATACCGGAGCACCCGGAGGAAACCCACGCAGACACAGGGAGAACTTGCAAACTCAGCACAGGCAGTACCCAGAATCGAACCCGGGACCGTGGAGCTGTGAGGCTGCGGTGCTAACCACTGCGCCAATGTGCCCCCCACCGCCCCACCCCGCACAGTGTGTGCCTGTGTTACTGGGTATCAGTGTATGTCTTTGTTACTTGGTGTCAGTGTATGTCTTTGTTACTTGGTGTAAGTGTGTGTCTGTGTTACTGGGAGTCAGTGTATGTCTGTGTCACTTGGTGCAAGTGAGTCTGTTTTACTGGGTATCAGTGTATGTCTTTGTGACTTGGTTTCAGTGTATGTCTTTGTTACTGGGTGTCAGTGTGTGTCTTTGTGACTTGGTGTCAGTGTATGTCTTTGTTACTTGGTGTAAGTGTGTGTCTGTGTTACTGGGTATCAGTGTATGTCTTTGTTACTCGGTGTAATTGTCTGTCTTTGTGACTTGGTGTCAGTGTATGTCTTTGTTACTGGGTGTCAGTGTGTGTCTTTGTTACTTGGTGCAAGTGTGTGTCTGTGTTACTGGGTATCAGTGCATGTCTTTGTTACTTGGTGTCAGTGTATGTCAAAATACTTGGTGTAAGTGTATGTCTTTGTTACTTGGTATCATTGTATGTCTTTGTTACTTGGTGCCAGTGTAAGTCTTTGTTACTGTTTATCAGTGTGTGTCTTTGTTTACTTGGTGTCAGTGGATGTCTTTGTTACTGTTTATCAGTGTTTCTCTGTGTTACTGTGTCTCAGTGTGTGTTTGTTTGTGTTACTATGTGTCAGTCTTTGTCTGTGACACTTGGTGTCAGTATTTAGTTTAGTTTAGAGATACAGCACTTAAACAGGCCCTTCGGCCCACCTAGTCTGTGCCGACCATCAACCACCCATTTATGCTAATCCTACACTAATTCCGTATTCCGATCACATCCCCACCTGTCCCTATATATTTCCCTACCACCAACTAGGGGCAATATATAATGGTCAATTAACCTATCAACCTGCAAGTCTTTGGCATGTGGGAGGAAACCGGAGCACCCGGAGGAAACCCACGCAGACACAGGGAAAACTTGCAAACTCCGCATAGGCAGGACCCAGAATCGAACCCGGGTCCCTGGAGCTGTGAGGCTGCAGTGCTAACCACTGCGCCACTGTGCCGACCAGTGTGTGGTCTGGGTTACTGGGTGTCAGTGTATGTCTTTGTTACTTGGTGTCAGTGTGTGTCTGTGTTACTGGGTGTCAGTGTGTTTGTTTGTCTTACTGGCTGTCAGTGTGTGTCTGTGTTACTTGGTGTAAGTGTGTGTCTTTGTTACTTGGTGTCCGTGTGTGTCTGTGTTACTGTGTATCAGCGTGTGTCTTTGTTACTTGGTGTAAGTGTGTGTCTGTGTTACTGGGTATCAGTGAATGTCTTTGTTACTGGGTATCAGTGTATGTCTTTGTGACTTGGTGTCAGTGTATGTCTTTGTTACTGGGTATCAGTGTCTGTCTTTGTTACTTGGTGTCAGTGTATGTCTGTGTTACTTCGTGTAAGTGTGTGTCTTTGTTACTTGGTGTAAGTGTATGTCTTTGTTACTTGGTGTCAGTGTATGTCTGTGTTACTTGGTGGAAGTGCATGTCTTTGTTACTTGGTGTCAGTGTTTGTCTTTGTTACTTGGTGGAAGTGTGTGTCTGTGTTACTGGGTATCAGTGTATGTCTTTGTGACTTGGTGTCAGTCTATGTCTTTGTTACTGGGTGTCAGTGTATGTCTTTGTTACTTGGTGACAGTGGGTGTCTGTGTTTGTCTTTGTTACTTGGTGTCAGTGTGAGTCTGTGTATGTCTTTGTTACTGTGTGTCTGTGTTTCTCTATGTTACTGGGTGTCAGTGTGTGTTTGTTTGTGTTACTGGGTGTCAGTGTGTGTCTGTGTTACTTGGTGTAAGTGTATGTCTTTGTTTCTTGGTGTCAGTGTATGTCTTTGTTACTTGGTGTCAGTGTTTGTCTTTTTACATGGTGTAAGTGTGTGTCTGTGTTACTGGGTATCAGTGTATGTCTTTGTGACTTGGTGTCAGTGTATGTTTTTGTTACTTGGTGTAAGTCTGTGCCTGTGTTACTGGGTATCAGTGTATGTCTTTGTTTGTTGGTGACAGTGTCTGTCTTTGTTACTTGGTGTCAGTGTATGTCTGTGCGACTGGGTATCAGTGCTTGTCTTTGTTACATGGTGTCAGTGTATGTCTGTGTTACTGGGTAATCACTGCATGTCTTGTTACATGGTGTCAGTGTATGTCTGTGTTACTAGGTGTAAGTGTATGTCTTTGTTACTGGGTGTCAGTGTCTGTCTTCGTTACTTGTTGTCAGTGTTTGTCTTTGTTACTGGGTGTCAGTGTCTGTCTTTGTTACTTGTTGTCAGTGTATGTCTTTGTTACTTGGTGTAAGTGTGTGGTCTGTCTTACTGGGTGTCAGTGTATGTCTTTGTTACTTGGTGTCAGTGTGTGTCTGTGTTACTGGGTGTCAGTGTGTTTGTTTGTCTTACTGGCTGTCAGTGTGTGTCTGTGTTACTTGGTGTAAGTGTGTGTCTTTGTTACTTGGTGTCCGTGTGTGTCTGTGTTACTGTGTATCAGTGTGTGTCTTTGTTACTTGGTGTAAGTGTGTGTCTGTGTTACTGGGTATCAGTGAATGTCTTTGTTACTGGGTATCAGTGTATGTCTTTGTGACTTGGTGTCAGTGTATGTCTTTGTTACTGGGTATCAGTGTATGTCTTTGTTACTTGGTGTCAGTGTATGTCTGTGTTACTTCGTGTAAGTGTTTGTCTTTGTTACTTGGTGTAAGTGTATGTCTTTGTTACTTGGTGTCAGTGTATGTCTGTGTTACTTCGTGTAAGTGTTTGTCTTTGTTACTTGGTGGAAGTGTATGTCTTTGTTACTGGGTGTCAGTATTTGTCTTTGTTACTTGGTGGAAGTGTGTGTCTGTGTTACTGGGTGTCAGTGTATGTTTTTGTGACTTGGTGTCAGTGTATGTCTTTGTTACTTGGTGTAAGTCTGTGCCTGTGTTACTGGGTATCAGTGCATGTCTTTGTTACATGGTGTCAGTGTATGTCGGTTTTACTTGGTGTCAGTGTGTGTCTTTGTTACATGGTGTCAGTGTATGTCTGTGTTACTGGGTATCACTGCATGTCTTGTTACATGGTGTCAGTGTATGTCTGTGTTACTAGGTGTAAGTGTATGTCTTTGTTACTGGGTGTCAGTGTCTGTCTTCGTTACTTGGTGTCACTGTTTGTCTTTGTTACTGGGTGTCAGTGTCTGTCTTTGTTACTTGGTGTCAGTGTATGTCTTTGTTACTTGGTGTAAGTGTGTGGCTGTTTTACTGGGTATCAGTGTATATCTTTGTTACTTGGTGTAAGTGTGTGGTCTGTGTTACTGGGTGTCAGTGTATGTCTTTGTTACTTGGTGTCAGTGTGTGTCTGTGTTACTGGGTGTCAGTGTGTTTGTTTGTCTTACTGGCTGTCAGTGTGTGTCTGTGTTACTTGGTGTAAGTGTGTGTCTTTGTTACTTGGTGTCCGTGTGTGTCTGTGTTACTGTGTTTAAGTGTGTGTCTTTGTTACTTGGTGTAAGTGTGTGTCTGTGTTACTGGGTATCAGTGAATGTCTTTGTTACTGGGTATCAGTGTATGTCTTTGTGACTTGGTGTCAGTGTATGTCTTTGTTACTGGGTATCAGTGTATGTCTTTGTTACTTGGTGTCAGTGTATGTCTGTGTTACTTCGTGTAAGTGTGTGTCTTTGTTACTTGGTGTAAGTTTATGTCTTTGTTACTTGGTGTCAGTGTATGTCTGTGTCACTTGGTGGAAGTGTATGTCTTTGTTACTTGGTGTCAGTGTTTGTCTTTGTTACTTGGTGGAAGTGTGTGTCTGTGTTACTGGGTATCAGTGTATGTCTTTGTGACTTCGTGTCAGTCTATGTCTTTGTTACTGGGTGTCAGTGTCTGTCTTTGTTACTTGGTGACAGTGGGTGTCTGTGTTTGTCTTTGTTACTTGGTGACAGTGTGAGTCTGTGTATGTCTTTGTTACTGTGTGTCTGTGTTTCTCTATGTTACTGGGTGTCAGTGTGTGTTTGTTTGTGTTACTGGGTGTCAATGTGTGTCTGTGTTACTTGGTGTAAGTGTATGTCTTTGTTTCTTGGTGTCAGTGTATGTCTTTGTTACTTGGTGTCAGTGTTTGTCTTTGTTCCATGGTGTAAGTGTGTGTCTGTGTTACTGGGTATCAGTGTATGTCTTTGTGACTTGGTGTCAGTGTATGTCTTTGTTACTTGGTGTAAGTCTGTGCCTGTGTTACTGAGTATCAGTGTATGTCTTTGTTTGTTGGTGACAGCGTATGTCTTTGTTACTTGGTGTCAGTGTATGTCTGTGTTACTGGGTATCAGTGCATGTCTTTGTTACATGGTGTCAGTGTATGTCTGTGTTACTGGGTAACACTGCATGTCTTGTTACATGGTGTCAGTGTATGTCGGTGTTACTAGGTGTAAGTGTATGTCTTTGTTACTGGGTGTCAGTGCCTGTCTTCGTTACTTGGTGTCAGTGTTCGTCTTTGTTACTGGGTGCAGTGTCTGTCTTTGTTACTTTGTGTCAGTGTATGTCTTTGTTACTTGGTGTAAGTGTGTGGCTGTTTTACTGGGTATCAGTGTATATCTTTGTTACTTGGTGTAAGTGTGTGGTCTGTGTTACTGCGTGTCAGTGTATGTCTTTGTTACTTGGTGTCAGTGTGTGTCTGTGTTACTGGGTGTCAGTGTGTTTGTTTGTCTTACTGGCTGTCAGTGTGTGTCTGTGTTACTTGGTGTAAGTGTGTGTCTTTGTTACTTGGTGTCCGTGTGTGTCTGTGTTACTGTCTGTCAGTGTGTGTCTTTGTTTGTTGGTGACAGTGTATGTCTTTGTTACTTGGTGTCAGTGTATGTCTGTGTTACTGGGTATCAGTGCATGTCTTTGTTACATGGTGTCAGTGTATGTCTACGTTACTTGGTGTAAGTGTGTGTCTTTGTTACTTGGTGTCAGTGTATGTCTGTGTTACTGGGTTTCACTGCCTGTCTTTGTTACATTGTGTCAGTGTATGTATGTGTTACTTGGTATAAGTGTGTGTCTGTGTTACTGGGTAACAGTGTATGTCTTTGTTTCTGGGTGTCAGTGTATGTCTGTGTTACTTGGTGTAAGTGTGTGTCTTTGTTACTTGGTGTAATTGTATGTCTTTGTTACATGGTGTAATTGTATGTCTTTGTTACTTGGTGTCAGTGTATGTCTGTGTTACTTGGTGTAAGTGTATGTCTTTGTTACTTGGTGTCAGTGTATGTCTTGGTTACTTGGTGTAAGTGTGTGTCTGTGCTACTGGGTATCAGTGGATGTCTTTGTTACTTGGTGTCAGTGTATGTCTTTGTGACTTGTTGTCAGTGTATGTCTGTGTTACTTGGTGTAAGTGTATGTCTTTGTTACTTGGTGTAAGTCTGTGCCTGTGTTACTTGGTGTAAGTCTGTGCCTGTGTTACTGGGTATCAGTATATGTCTTTGTGACTTGGTGTCAGTGTATGTCTTTGTTACTTGGTGTAAGTCTGTGCCTGTGTTACTGGGTATCAGTGTATGTCTTTGTTTGTTGGTGACAGTGTATGTCTTTGTTACTTGGTGTCAATGTATGTCTGTGTTACTGGGTATCAGTGCATGTCTTTGTTACATGGTGTCAATGTATGTCGGTTTTACTTGGTGTAAGTGTGTGTCTTTGTTACATGGTGTCAGTGTATGTCTGTGTTACTGGGTATCACTGCATGTCTTGTTACATGGTGTCAGTGTATGTCTGTGTTACTAGGTGTAAGTGTATGTCTTTGTTACTGGGTGTCAGTGTCTGTCTTCGTTACTTGGTGTCAGTGTTTGTCTTTGTTACTGGGTGTCAGTGTCTGTCTTTGTTACTTGGTGTCAGTGTATGTCTTTGTTACTTGGTGTAAGTGTGTGGCTGTTTTACTGGGTATCAGTGTATATCTTTGTTACTTGGTGTAAGTGTGTGGTCTGTGTTACTGGGTGTCAGTGTATGTCTTTGTTACTTGGTGTCAGCGTGTGTCTGTGTTACTGGGTGTCAGTGTGTTTGTTTGTCTTACTGGCTGTCAGTGTGTGTCTGTGTTACTTGGTGTAAGTGTGTGTCTTTGTTACTTGGTGTCCGTGTGTGTCTGTGTTACTGTGTATAAGTGTGTGTCTTTGTTACTTGGTATAAGTGTGTGTCTGTGTTACTGGGTATCAGTGAATATCTTTGTTACTGGGTATCAGTGTATATCTTTGTGACTTGGTGTCAGTGTATGTCTTTGTTATTGGGTATCAGTGTATGTTTTTGTTACTTGGTGTCAGTGTATGTCTGTGTTACTTCGTGTAAGTGTGTGTCTTTGTTACTTGGTGTAAGTGTATGTCTTTGTTACTTGGTGTCAGTGTATGTCTGTGTCACTTGGTGGAAGTGTATGTCTTTGTTACTTGGTGTAAGTGTTTGTCTTTGTTACTTGGTGGAAGTGTGTGTCTGTGTTACTGGGTATCAGTGTATGTCTTTGTGACTTGGTGTCAGTCTATGTCTTAGTTACTGGGTGTCAGTGTATGTCTTTGTTACTTGGTGACAGTGGGTGTCTGTGTTTGTCTTTGTTACTTGGTGTCAGTGTGAGTCTGTGTATGTCTTTGTTACTGTGTGTCTGTGTTTCTCTATTTTACTGGGTGTCAGTGTGTGTTTGTTTGTGTTACTGGGTGTCAGTGTGTGTCTGTGTTACTTGGTGTAAGTGTATGACTTTGTTTCTTGGTGTCAGTGTATGTCTTTGTTACTTGGTGTCAGTGTTTGTCTTTGTTACATGGTATAAGTGTGTGTCTGTGTTACTGGGTATCAGTGTATGTCTTTGTGACTTGGTGTCAGTGTATGTCTTTGTTACTTGGTGTAAGTCTGTGCCTGTGTTACTGGGTATCAGTGTATGTCTTTGATTTTTGGTGACAGTGTATGTCTTTGTTACTTGGTGTCAGTGTATGTCTTTGTTACTGGGTATCAGTGCATGTCTTTGTTACATGGTGTCAGTGTATGTCGGTTTTACTTGGTGTAAGTGTGTGTCTTTGTTACATGGTGTCAGTGTATGTCTGTGTTACTGGGTATCACTGCATGTCTTGTTACATGGTGTCAGTGTATGTCGGTGTTACTAGGTGTAAGTGTATGTCTTTGTTACTGGGTGTCAGTGTCTGTCTTCGTTACTTGGTGTCAGTGTTTGTCTTTGTTACTGGGTGTCAGTGTCTGTCTTTGTTACTTGGTGTCAGTGTATGTCTTTGTTACTTGGTGTAAGTGTGTGGCTGTTTTACTGGGTATCAGTGTATATCTTTGTTACTTGGTGTAAGTGTGTGGTCTGTGTTACTGGGTGTCAGTGTATGTCTTTGTTACTTGGTGTCAGTGTGTGTCTGTGTTACTGTCTATCAGTGTGTGTCTTTGTTTGTTGGTGACAGTGTATGTCTTTGTTACTTGGTGTCAGTGTATGTCTGTGTTACTGGGTATCAGTGCATGTCTTTGTTACATGGTGTCAGTGTATGTCTGTGTTACTTGGTGTAAGTGTGTGTCTTTGCTACTTGGTGTCAGTGTATGTCTGTGTCACTGGGTATCATTGCATGTCTTTGTTACATTGTGTCAGTGTATGTATGTGTTACTTGGTATAAGTGTGTGTCTGTGTTACTGGGTAACAGTGTATGTCTTTGTTACTTGGTGTAATTGTATGTCTTTGTTACTTGGTGTCAGTGTATGTCTGTGTTACTTGGTGTAAGTGTATGTCTTTGTTACTTGGTGTCAGTGTATGTCTTGGTTACTTGGTGTAAGTGTGTGTCTGTGCTACTGGGTATCAGTGGATGTCTTTGTTACTTGTTGTCAGTGTTTGTCTTTGTGACTTGGTGTCAGTGTATGTCTTTGTTACTGTTTATCAGTGTTTCTCTGTGTTTCTGGGTGTCAGTGTGTATATGTGACACTAGGTGTCAGTATTTAGTTTAGTTTAGAGATACAGCACTTAAACAGGCCCTTCGGCCCACCGAGTCTGTGCCGACCATCAACCACCCATTCATACTAATCCGACACTAATCCCGTATTCCTATCACATCCCCACCTGTCCCTATATATTTCCCCACCACCTACCTATACTAGGGGCAATTTATGATGGCCAATTAACCTATCAACCTGCAATTCTTTGGCATGTGGGAGGAAACCGGAGCACCCGGAGGAAACCCACGCAGACACAGGGAAAACTTGCAAACTCCGCATAGACAGTACCCAGAATCGAACCCGGGTCCCTGGAGCTGTGAGGCTGCAGTGCTAACCACTGCGCCACTGTGCCGCCCAGTGTGTGGTCTGTGTTACTGGGTGTCAGTGTATGTCTTTGTTACTTGGTGTCAGTGTGTGTCTGTGTTACTGGGTGTCAGTGTGTTTGTTTGTCTTACTGGCTGTCAGTGTGTGTCTGTGTTACTTGGTGTAAGTGTGAGTCTTTGTTACTTGGTGTCCGTGTGTGTCTGTGTTACTGTGTATCAGTGTGTGTCTTTGTTACTTGGTGTAAGTGTGTGTCTGTGTTACTGGGTATCAGTGAATGTCTTTGTTACTGGGTATCAGTGTATGTCTTTGTGACTTGGTGTCAGTGTATGTCTTTGTTACTGGGCATCAGTGTATGTCTTTGTTACTTGGTGTCAGTGTATGTCTGTGTTACTTCGTGTAAGTGTTTGTCTTTGTTACTTGGTGTAAGTGTATGTCTTTGTTACTTGGTATCAGTGTATGTCTTTGTTACTTGGTGTAAGTGTGTGTCTGTGTTACTGGATAACAGTGTCTGTCTTCGTTACTTGGTGTCAGTGTTTGTCTTTGTTACTGGGTGTCAGTGTCTGTCTTTGTTACTTGGTGTCAGTGTTTGTCTTTGTTACTTGGTGGAAGTGTGTGTCTGTGTTACTGGGTATCAGTGTATGTCTTTGTGACTTGGTGTCAGTCTATGTCTTTGTTACTGGGTGTCATTGTATGTCTTTGTTACTTGGTGACAGTGGGTGTCTGTGTTTGTCTTTGTTACTTGGTGTCAGTGTGAGTCTGTGTATGTCTTTGTTACTGTGTGTCTGTGTTTCTCTATGTTACTGGGTGTCAGTGTGTGTTTGTTTGTGTTACTGGGTGTCAGTGTGTGTCTGTGTTACTTGGTGTAAGTGTATGTCTTTGTTTCTTGGTGTCAGTGTATGTCTTTGTTACTTGGTGTCAGTGTTTGTCTTTGTTACATGGTGTAAGTGTGTGTCTGTTTTACTGGGTATCAGTGTATGTCTTTGTGACTTGGTGTCAGTGTATGTCTTTGTTACTTGGTGTAAGTCTGTTTTTGTGTTACTGGGTATCAGTGTATGTCTTTGTTAGTTGGTGACAGTGTATGTCTTTGTTACTTTGTGTCAGTGTATGTCTGTGTTACTTGGTGTAATTGTATGTCTTTGTTACTTGGTGTCAGTGTTTGTCTTTGTTACTTGGTGTAAGTCTGTGCCTGTGTTACTGGGTATCAGTGTATGTCTTTGTGACTTGGTGTCAGTGTATGTCTTTGTTACTTGGTGTAAGTCTGTGCCTGTGTTACTGGGTATCAGTGTATGTCTTTGTTTGTTGGTGACAGTGTATGTCTTTGTTACTTGGTGTCAATGTATGTCTGTGTTACTGGGTATCAGTGCATGTCTTTGTTACATGGTGTCAGTGTATGTCGGTTTTACTTGGTGTAAGTGTGTGTCTTTGTTACATGGTGTCAGTGTATGTATGTGTTACTGGGTATCACTGCATGTCTTGTTACATGGTGTCAGTGTATGTCTGTGTTACTAGGTGTAAGTGTATGTCTTTGTTACTGGGTGTCAGTGTCTGTCTTCGTTACTTGGTGTCAGTGTTTGTCTTTGTTACTGGGTGTCAGTGTCTGTCTTTGTTACTTGGTGTCAGTGTATGTCTTTGTTACTTGGTGTAAGTGTGTGGCTGTTTTGCTGGGTATCAGTGTATATCTTTGTTACTTGGTGTAAGTGTGTGGTCTGTGTTACTGGGTGTCAGTGTATGTCTTTGTTACTTGGTGTCAGTGTGTGTCTGTGTTACTGGGTGTCAGTGTGTTTGTTTGTCTTACTGGCTGTCAGTGTGTGTCTGTGTTACTTGGTGTAAGTGTGTGTCTTTGTTACTTGGTGTCCGTGTGTGTCTGTGTTACTGTGTATAAGTGTGTGTCTTTGTTACTTGGTGTAAGTGTGTGTCTGTGTTACTGGGTATCAGTGAATGTCTTTGTTACTGGGTATCAGTGTATATCTTTGTGACTTGGTGTCAGTGTATGTCTTTGTTATTGGGTATCAGTGTATGTTTTTGTTAGTTGGTGTCAGTGTATGTCTGTGTTACTTCGTGTAAGTGTGTGTCTTTGTTACTTGGTGTAAGTGTATGTCTTTGTTACTTGGTGTCAGTGTATGTCTGTGTCACTTGGTGGAAGTGTATGTCTTTGTTACTTGGTGTAAGTGTTTGTCTTTGTTACTTGGTGGAAGTGTGTGTCTGTGTTACTGGGTATCAGTGTATGTCTTTGTGACTTGGTGTCAGTCTATGTCTTTGTTACTGGGTGTCAGTGTATGTCTTTGTTACTTGGTGTCTGTGTTTGTCTTTGTTACTTGGTGTCAGTGTGAGTCTGTGTATGTCTTTGTTACTGTGTGTCTGTGTTTCTCTATTTTACTGGGTGTCAGTGTGTGTTTGTTTGTGTTACTGGGTGTCAGTGTGTGTCTGTGTTACTTGGTGTAAGTGTATGACTTTGTTTCTTGGTGTCAGTGTATGTCTTTGTTACTTGGTGTCAGTGTTTGTCTTTGTTACATGGTATAAGTGTGTGTCTGTGTTACTGGGTATCAGTGTATGTCTTTGTGACTTGGTGTCAGTGTATGTCTTTGTTACTTGGTGTATGTCTGTGCCTGTGTTACTGGGTATCAGTGTATGTCTTTGATTGTTGGTGACAGTGTATGTCTTTGTTACTTGGTGTCAGTGTATGTCTGTGTTACTGGGTATCAGTGCATGTCTTTGTTACATGGTGTCAGTGTATGTCGGTTTTACTTGGTGTAAGTGTGTGTCTTTGTTACATGGTGTCAGTGTATGTCTGTGTTACTGGGTATCACTGCATGTCTTGTTACATGGTGTCAGTGTATGTCGGTGTTACTAGGTGTAAGTGTATGTCTTTGTTACTGGGTGTCAGTGTCTGTCTTCGTTACTTGGTGTCAGTGTTTGTCTTTGTTACTGGGTGTCAGTGTCTGTCTTTGTTACTTGGTGTCAGTGTATGTCTTTGTTACTTGGTGTAAGTGTGTGGCTGTTTTATTGGGTATCAGTGTATATCTTTGTTACTTGGTGTAAGTGTGTGGTCTGTGTTACTGGGTGTCAGTGTATGTCTTTGTTACTTGGTGTCAGTGTGTGTCTGTGTTACTGTCTATCAGTGTGTGTCTTTGTTTGTTGGTGACAGTGTATGTCTGTGCTACTGGGTATCAGTGCATGTCTTTGTTACATGGTGTCAGTGTATGTCTGTGTTACTTGGTGTCAGTGTGTGTCTTTGCTACTTGGTGTCAGTGTATGTCTGTGTCACTGGGTATCATTGCATGTCTTTGTTACATTGTGTCAGTGTATGTATGTGTTACTTGGTATAAGTGTGTGTCTGTGTTACTGGGTAACAGTGTATGTCTTTGTTTCTGGGTGTCAGTGTATGTCTGTGTTACTTGGTGGAAGTGTGTGTCTTTGTTACTTGGTGTAATTGTATGTCTTTGTTACATGGTGTAATTGTATGTCTTTGTTACTTGGTGTCAGTGTATGTCTGTGTTACTTGGTGTAAGTGTATGTCTTTGTTACTTGGTGTCAGTGTATGTCTTGGTTACTTGGTGTAAGTGTGTGTCTGTGCTACTGGGTATCAGTGGATGTCTTTGTTACTTGTTGTCAGTGTTTGTCTTTGTGACTTGGTGTCAGTGTATGTCTTTGTTACTGTTTATCAGTGTTTCTCTGTGTTTCCGGGTGTCAGTGTGTATATGTGACACTAGGTGTCAGTATTTAGTTTAGTTTAGAGATACAGCACTTAAACGGGCCCTTCGGCCCACCGAGTCTGTGCCGACCATCAACCACCCATTTATACTAATCCGACACTAATCCCGTATTCCTATCACATCCCCACCTGTCCCTATATATTTCCCCACCACCTACCTATACTAGGGGCAATTTATGATGGCCAATTAACCTATCAACCTGCAATTCTTTGGCATGTGGGAGGAAACCGGAGCACCCGGAGGAAACCCACGCAGACACAGGGAAAACTTGCAAACTCCGCATAGACAGTACCCAGAATCGAACCCGGGTCCCTGGAGCTGTGAGGCTGCAGTGCTAACCACTGCGCCACTGTGCCGCCCAGTGTGTGGTCTGTGTTACTGGGTGTCAGTGTATGTCTTTGTTACTTGGTGTCAGTGTGTGTCTGTGTTACTGGGTGTCAGTGTGTTTGTTTGTCTTACTGGCTGTCAGTGTGTGTCTGTGTTACTTGGTGTAAGTGTGAGTCTTTGTTACTTGGTGTCCGTGTGTGTCTGTGTTACTGTGTATCAGTGTGTGTCTTTGTTACTTGGTGTAAGTGTGTGTCTGTGTTACTGGGTATCAGTGAATGTCTTTGTTACTGGGTATCAGTGTATGTCTTTGTGACTTGGTGTCAGTGTATGTCTTTGTTACTGGGCATCAGTGTATGTCTTTGTTACTTGGTGTCAGTGTATGTCTGTGTTACTTCGTGTAAGTGTTTGTCTTTGTTACTTGGTGTAAGTGTATGTCTTTGTTACTTGGTATCAGTGTATGTCTTTGTTACTTGGTGTAAGTGTGTGTCTGTGTTACTGGATAACAGTGTCTGTCTTTGTTACTTGGTGTCAGTGTTTGTCTTTGTTACTTGGTGGAAGTGTGTGTCTGTGTTACTGGGTATCAGTGTATGTCTTTGTGACTTGGTGTCAGTCTATGTCTTTGTTACTGGGTGTCATTGTATGTCTTTGTTACTTGGTGACAGTGGGTGTCTGTGTTTGTCTTTGTTACTTGGTGTCAGTGTGAGTCTGTGTATGTCTTTGTTACTGTGTGTCTGTGTTTCTCTATGTTACTGGGTGTCAGTGTGTGTTTGTTTGTGTTACTGGGTGTCAGTGTGTGTCTGTGTTACTTGGTGTAAGTGTATGTCTTTGTTTCTTGGTGTCAGTGTATGTCTTTGTCACTTGGTGTCAGTGTTTGTCTTTGTTACATGGTGTAAGTGTGTGTCTGTGTTACTGGGTATCAGTGTATGTCTTTGTGACTTGGTGTCAGTGTATGTCTTTGTTACTTGGTGTAAGTCTGTTTTTGTGTTACTGGGTATCAGTGTATGTCTTTGTTTGTTGGTGACAGTGTATGTCTTTGTTACTTGGTGTCAGTGTATGTCTGTGTTACTGGGTATCAGTGCATGTCTATGTTACATGGTGTCAGTGTATGTCGGTTTTACTTGGTGTAAGTGTGTGTCTTTGTTACATGGTGTCAGTGTATGTCTGTGTTACTGGGTATCACTGCATGTCTTGTTACATGGTGTCAGTGTATGTCTTTGTTACTTGGTGTAAGTGTGTGGCTGTTTTACTGGGTATCAGTGTATATCTTTGTTACTTGGTGTAAGTGTGTGTCTGTGTTACTGGGTATCAGTGCATGTCTTTGTTACATGGTGTCAGTGGATGTCTGTGTTACTTGGTGTAAGTGTGTGTCTTTGTTACTTGGCGTAATTGTATGTCTTTGTTACTTGGTATCAGTGTATGTCCGTGTTACTTGGTGTAAGTGTATGACTTTGTTACTTGGTGTCAGTGTATGTCTTTGTTACTTGGTGTAAGTTAGTGTCTGTGTTACTTGGTGTAAGTGTGTGTCTGTGTTACTTGGTATCAGTGTATGTCTTTGTTACTTGGTGTACGTGTGTGTCTGTGATACTGGGTAACAGTGTATGTCTTTGTTACTTGGTGTCAGTGTATGTCTGTGTTACTTGGTGGAAGTGTGTGTCTTTGTTACTTGGTGTAATTGTATGTCTTTGTTACTTGGTGTCAGTGTATGTCTTTGTTACTTGGTGTAAGTGTGTGTCTTTGTTACTTGGTGTAATTGTATGTCTTTGTTACTTGGTGTAAGTGTGTGTTTTTGATACTTGTTGTAATTGTGTGTCTGTGTTACTTTGTATCAGTGTATGTCTTTGTTACTTGGTGTAAGTGTGTGTCTGTGTTACTGGATAACAGTGTATGTCTTTGTTACTTGGTGTCTGTGTATGTCTGTGTTACTTGGTGTAAGTGTGTGTCATTGTTACTTGGTGTAATTGTATGTCTTTGTTACATGGTGTCAGTGTCTGTCTGTGTTACTTGGTGTAATTGTATGTCTTTGTTACTTGGTGTCAGTGTATTTCTTTGTTACTTGGTGTAACTGTGTGTCTGTGCTACTGGGTATCAGTGTATGTCTTTGTTACTTGGTGTCACTGTATGTCTTTGT
Organism: Heterodontus francisci; assembly: GCF_036365525.1. Lineage (NCBI taxonomy): Eukaryota > Metazoa > Chordata > Chondrichthyes > Heterodontiformes > Heterodontidae > Heterodontus > Heterodontus francisci. The sequence continues at coordinate 3,362,214 of NW_027141655.1, read as the reverse complement.
GACTTGGTGTCAGTGTATGTCTTTTTTACTGGGTGTCAGTGTGTGTCTTTGTGACCTGGTGTCAGTGTATGTCTTTGTTACTTGGTGTCAGTGTATGTCTGTGTTACTTGGTGTAAGTGTGTGTCATTGTTACTTGGTGTAATTGTATGTCTTTGTTACATGGTGTCAGTGTCTGTCTGTGTTACTTGGTGTAATTGTATGTCTTTGTTACTTGGTGTCAGTGTATTTCTTTGTTACTTGGTGTAACTGTGTGTCTGTGCTACTGGGTATCAGTGTATGTCTTTGTTACTTGGTGTCACTGTATGTCTTTGTGACTTGGTGTCAGTGTATGTCTTTTTTACTGGGTGTCAGTGTGTGTCTTTGTGACTTGGTGTCAGTGTATGTCTTTGCTACTGTGTGTCAGTTTATGTCTTTGTTACTTGGTGTCAGTGTATGTCTTTGTTACTTGGTGTCAGTGTATGTCTGTGTTACTTGGTGAAAGTGTGTGTCTTTTTTACTTGGTGTAAGTGTGTGTCTGTGTTACTGGGTATCAGTGTATGTCTTTGTTACTTGGTGTCAGTTTATGTCCTTGTTACTTGGTGTAAGTGTGTGTCTGTGTTACTGGGTGTCAGTGTATGTTTTTGTTACTTGGTGTCAGTGTATGTCTGTGTTACATGGTGTCAGTGTGTGTCTTTGTTACTGGGTGTCAGTGTACGTCTTTGTTACTTGGTGTAAGTGTGTGTCTGTGTTACTGGGTATCAGTGCATGTCTTTGTTACTTGGTGTCATTGTATGTCTGTGTTACCTCGTGTAAGAGTGTGTCTTTGTTACTGGGTATCAGTGTATGTCTTTGTGACTTAGTGTCAGTGTATGTCTTTGTTACTGGGTGTCAGTGTTTGTCTTTGTTACTTGGTGTAAGTGTGTGTCTGTGTTACTGGGTATCAGTGTATGTCTGTGCTACTTGGTGTAAGTGTATGTCTTTGTTTCTTGGTGTCAGTGTATGTCTTTGTTACTTGGTGTCAGTGTTTGTCTTTGTTACTTGGTGTAAGTGTGTGTCTGTGTTACTGGGTATCAGTGTATGTCTTTGTGACTTAGTGTCAGTGTATGTCTTTGTTACTGGGTGTCAGTGTATGTCTTTGTTACTTGGTTTAAGTCTGTGTCTGTGTTACTGGGTATCAGTGTGTGTCTTTGTTTGTTGGTGACAGTGTATGTCTTCGTTACTTGGTGTCAGTGTATGTCTCTGATACTGGGTATCAGTGCATGTCTTTGTTACATGGTGTCAGTGTATGTCTGTGTTACTTGGTGTAAGTGTGTGTCTTTGTTACTTGGTGTCAGTGTATGTCTGTGTTCCTGGGTATCAATGCATGTCTTTGTTATATGGTGTAAGTCTGTGTCTGTGTTACTGGGTATCAATGTGTGTCTTTGTTTGTTGGTGTAATTGTGTGTCTGTGTTACTTGGTATCAGTGTATGTCTTTGTTGCTTGGTGTAAGTGTGTGTCTGTGTTACTGGGTAACAGTGTATGTCTTTGTTACTTGGTGTCAGTGTATGTCTGTGTTAATTGGTGTCAGTGCATGTCTCTGTTACTGGGTATCAGTGCATGTCTTTGTTACATGGTGTCAGTGTATGTCTGTGTTACTTGGTGTAAGTGTGTGTCTTTGTTACTTGGTGTCAGTGTATGTCTGTGTTCCTGGGTATCAATGCATGTCTTTGTTACATGGTGTAAGTCTGTGTCTGTGTTACTGGGTATCAATGTGTGTCTTTGTTTGTTGGTGTAATTGTGTGTCTGTGTTACTTGGTATCAGTGTATGTCTTTGTTGCTTGGTGTAAGTGTGTGTCTGTGTTACTGGGTAACAGTGTATGTCTTTGTTATTTGGTGTCAGTGTATGTCTGTGTTACTTCGTGGAAGTGTGTGTCTTTGTTACTTGGTGTCAGTGTATGTCTCTGTTACTGGGTATCAGTGCATGTCTTTGTTACATGGTGTCAGTGTATGTCTGTGTTACTTGGTGTCAGTGTATGTCTTTGTTACTTGGTGTAAGTCTGTGTCTGTGTTACTGGGTATCAGTGTATGTCTTTGTTTGTTGGTGTCAGTGTATGGCTGTGTTACTTGGTGTAAGTGTGTGTCTTTGTTACTTGGTGTCAGTGTATATCTGTGTTACTGGGTATCAGTGTATGTCTTTGTTACATGGTGTCAGTGTATGTCTGTTTTACTTGGTGTAAGTGTGTGTCTTTGTTACTTGGTGTCAGAGTATATCTGTGTTACTGGGTATCACTGTATGTCTTTGTGACATGGTGTCAGTGTATGTCTGTGTTACTTGGTGTAAGTGTATGTCTTTGTTACTGGGTGTCAGTGTCTGTCTTCGTTACTTGGTGTCAGTGTTTGTCTTTGTTACTGGGTGTCAGTGTCTGTCTTTGTGACTTGGTGTCAGTGTATGTTTTTGTTACTTGGTGTCAGTGTATGTCTTTGTTACTTGGTGTAAGTGTGTGTCTGTTTTACTGTGTATCAGTGCATGTCTTTGTTACATGGTGTCAGTTTATGTATGTGTTACTTGGGGTAATTGTATGTCTTTGTTACTTGGTGTCAATGTATGTCTGTGTTACTTGGTGTAAGTGTATGACTTTGTTATTTGGTGTCAGTGTATGTCTTTGTTACTTGGTGTAAGTTTGTGTCTGTGTTACTTGGTGTAAGTTTGTGTCTGTGTTACTTGGTATCAGTGTATGTCTTTGTTACTTGGTGTAAGTATGTGTATGTGCTACTGGGTAACAGTGTATGTCTTTGTTACTTCTTGTCACTGTATGTCAGTGTTACTTGGTGTAAGTGTGTGTCTTTGTTACTTGGTGTAATTGTATGTCTTTGTTACTTGGTGTCAGTGTATGTCTTTGTTACTTGGTGTAAGTGTTTGTTTTTGTTACTTGTTGTAATTGTGTGTCTGTGTTACTTGGTATCAGTGTATGTCTTTGTTACTTGGTGGAAGTGTGTGTCTGTGTTACTGGGTAACAGTGTATGTCTTTGTTACTTGGTGTCAGTGTATGTCTGTGTTACTTGGTGTAAGTGTATGTCTTTGTTACTTGGTGTCAGTGTTTCTCTTTGTTACTTGGTGGAAGTGTGTGTCTGTGTTACTGGGTATCAGTGTATGTCTTTGTGACTTGGTGTCAGTCTATGTCTTTGTTACTGGGTGTCAGTGTATGTCTTTGTTACTTGGTGACAGTGTGTGTCTGTGTTAGTCTTTGTTACTTGGTGTCAGTGTGAGTCTGTGAATGTCTTTGTTACTGTGTGTCTGTGTTTCTCTATGTTACTGGGTGTCAGTGTGTGTTTGTTTGTGTTACTGGGTGTCAGTGTGTGTCTGTGTTACTTGGTGTAAGTGTATGTCTTTGTTTCTTGGTGTCAGTGTATGTCTTTGTTACTTGGTGTCAGTGTTTGTCTTTGTTAATTGGTGTAAGTGTGTGTCTGTGTTACTTGGTGTAAGTGTGTGTCTTTGTTACTTGGTGTCAGTGTATGTCTGTGTTACTGGTTATCAGTGTATGTCTTTGTTACTTGGTGTCAGTGTTTGTCTTTGTTACTTGGTGTAAGTGTGTGTCTGTGTTACTGGGTGTCAGTGTATGTCTTTGTTACTTGATGTCAGTGTATGTCTGTGTTACATGGTGTCAGTGTGTGTCTTTGTTACTGGGTGTCAGTGTATGTCTTTGTTACTTGGTGTAAGTGTGTGTCTCTTTTACTGTGTATCAGTGTATGTCTTTTTACTTGGTGTCAGTATATGTCTGTGTTACTTCGTGTAAGTGTGTGTCTTTGTTACTTGGTGTAAGTGTATGTCTTTGTTACTTGGTGTCAGTGTGTGTCTGCGTTACTTGGTGTAAGTGTATTTCTTTGTTACTTGGTGTCAGTGTTTGTCTTTGTTACTTGGTGGAAGTGTGTGTCTTTGTTACTGGGTATCAGTGTATGTCTTTGTGACTTGGTGTCAGACTATGTCTTTGTTACTGGGTGTCAGTGTATGTCTTTGTTACTTGGTGACAGTGTGTGTCTGTGTTAGTCTTTGTTACTTGGTGTCAGTGTGAGTCTGTGTATGTCTTTGTTACTGTGTGTCTGTGTTTCTCTATGTTACTGGGTGTCAGTGTGTGTTTGTTTGTGTTACTGGGTGTCAGTGTGTGTCTGTGTAACTTGGTGTAAGTGTATGTCTTTGTTTCTTGGTGTCAGTGTATGTCTTTGTTACTTGGTGTCAGTGTTTGTCTTTGTTACTTTGTGTAAGTGTGTGTCTGTGTTACTGGGTATCAGTGTATATCTTTGTGACTTGGTGTCAGTGTATGTCTTTGTTACTTGGTGTAAGTCTGTGTCTGTGTTACTGGGTATCAGTGTATGTCTTTGTTTGTTGGTGTCATTGTATGGCTGTGTTACTGGGTTTCAGTGCATGTCTTTGTTACATGGTGTCAGTGTATGTCTGTTTTACTTGGTGTAAGTGTGTGTCTTTGTTACTTGGTGTCAGTGTATGTCTGTGTTACTGGGTATCACTGTATGTCTTTGTTACATGGTGTCAGTGTATGTCTGTGTTACTTGGTGTAAGTGTATGTCTTTGTTACTGGGTGTCAGTGTCTGTCTTTGTGACTTGGTGTCAGTGTATGTTTTTGTTACTTGGTGTCAGTGTATGTCTTTGTTACTTGGTGTAAGTGTGTGTCTGTTTTACTGTGTATCAGTGCATGTCTTTGTTACATGGTGTCAGTTTATGTCTGTGTTACTTGGTGTAAGTGTGTGTCTTTGTTACTTGGTGTAATTGTATGTCCTTGTTACTTGGTGTCAATGTATGTCTGTGTTACTTGGTGTAAGTGTATGACTTTGTTACTTGGTGTCAGTGTATGTCTTTGTTACTTGGTGTAAGTTTGTGTCTGTGTTACTTGGTGTAAGTGTGTGTCTGTGTTACTTGGTATCAGTGTATGTCTTTGTTACTTGGTGTAAGCATGTGCCTGTGTTACTGGGTAACAGTGTATGTCTTTGTTACTTCGTGTCAGTGTATGTCTGTGTTACTTGGTGTAAGTGTGTGTCTTTGTTACTTGGTGTAATTGTATGTCTTTGTTACTTGGTGTCAGTGTATGTCTTTGTTACTTGGTGTAAGTGTTTGTTTTTGTTACTTGTTGTAATTGTGTGTCTGTGCTACTTGGTATCAGTGTATGTCTTTGTTACTTTGTGTAAGAGTGTGTCTGTGTTACTGGGTAACAGTGTATGTCTTTGTTACTTGGTGTCAGTGTATGTCTGTGTTACTTGGTGTAAGTGTATGTCTTTGTTACTTGGTGTCAGTGTTTCTATTTGTTACTTGGTGGAAGTGTGTGTCTGTGTTACTGGGTATCAGTGTATGTCTTTGTGACTTGGTGTCAGTCTATGTCTTTGTTATTGGTTGTCAGTGTATGTCTTTGTTACTTGGTGTCAGTGTGTGTCTGCGTTACTTGGTGTAAGTGTATTTCTTTGTTACTTGGTGTCAGTGTTTGTCTTTGTTACTTGGTGGAAGTGTGTGTCTTTGTTACTGGGTATCAGTGTATGTCTTTGTGACTTGGTGTCAGACTATGTCTTTGTTACTGGGTGTCAGTGTATGTCTTTGTTACTTGGTGACAGTGTGTGTCTGTGTTAGTCTTTGTTACTTGGTGTCAGTGTGAGTCTGTGTATGTCTTTGTTACTGTGTGTCTGTGTTTCTCTATGTTACTGGGTGTCAGTGTGTGTTTGTTTGTGTTACTGGGTGTCAGTGTGTGTCTGTGTTACTTGGTGTAAGTGTATGTCTTTGTTTCTTGGTGTCAGTGTATGTCTTTGTTACTTGGTGTCAGTGTTTGTCTTTGTTACTTTGTGTAAGTGTGTGTCTGTGTTACTGGGTATCAGTGTATGTCTTTGTGACTTGGTGTCAGTGTATGTCTTTGTTACTTGGTGTAAGTCTGTGTCTGTGTTACTGTGTATCAGTGCATGTCTTTGTTACATGGTGTCAGTTTATGTCTGTGTTACTTGGTGTAAGTGTGTGTCTTTGTTACTTGGTGTAATTGTATGTCTTTGTTACTTGGTGTCAATGTATGTCTGTGTTACTTGGTGTATGTGTATGACTTTGTTACTTGGTGTCAGTGTATGTCTTTGTTACTTGGTGTAGGTTTGTGTCTGTGTTACTTGGTGTAAGTATGTGTCTGTGTTACTGGGTAACAGTGTATGTCTTTGTTCCTTCGTGTCAGTGTATGTCTCTGTTACTTGGTGTAAGTGTGTGTCTTTGTTACTTGGTGTAATTGTATGTCTTTGTTACTTGGTGTCAGTGTATGTCTTTGTTACTTGGTGTAAGTGTTTGTTTTTGTTACTTGTTGTAATTGTGTGCCTGTGTTACTCGGTATCAGTGTATGTCTTTGTTACTTGGTGGAAGTGTGTGTCTGTGTTACTGGGTAACAGTGTATGTCTTTGTTACTTGGTGTCAGTGTATGTCTGTGTTACTTGGTGTAAGTGTATGTCTTTGTTACTTGGTGTCAGTGTTTCTCTTTGTTACTTGGTGGAACTGTGTGTCTGTGTTACTGGGTATCAGTGTATGTCTTTGTGACTTGGTGTCAGTCTATGTCTTTGTTACTGGGTGTCGGTGTATGTCTTTGTTACTTGGTGACAGTGTGTGTCTGTGTTTGTCTTTGTTACTTGGTGTCAGTGTGAGTCTGTGTATGTCTTTGTTACTGTGTGTCTGTGTTTCTCTATGTTACTGGGTGTCAGTGTGTGTTTGTTTGTGTTACTGGGTGTCAGTGTGTGTCTGTGTTACTTGGTGTAAGTGTATGTCTTTGTTTCTTGGTGTCATTGTATGTCTTTGTTACTTGGTGTCAGTGTTTGTCTTTGTTACTTGGTGTAAGTGTGTGTCTGTGTTACTGGGTATCAGTGTATGTCTTTGTTTGTTGGTGACAGTGTATGTCTTTGTTACTTGGTGTCAGTGTATGTCTCTGTTACTGGGTATCAGTGCATGTCTTTGTTACATGGTGTCAGTGTATGTCTGTGTTACTTGGTGTAAGTGTGTGTCTTTGTTACTTGGTGTCAGTGTATGTCTGTGTTACTGGGTATCACTGCATATCTTTGTTACATGGTGTCAGTGTACGTATGTGTTACTTGGTATAAGTGTGTGTCTGTGTTACTGAGTAACAGTGTATGTCTTTGTTACTTGGTGTCAGTGTATGTCTGTGTTAATTGGTGTAAGTGTGTGTCTTTGTTACTTGGTGTAATTGTATGTCTTTGTTACTTGGTGTCAGTATATGTCTGTGTTCCTTGGTGTAAGTGTATGTCTTTGTTACTTGGTGTCAGTGTATGTCTTGGTTACTTGGTGTAAGTGTGTGTCTGCGCTACTGGGTATCAGTGTATGTCTTTGTTACTTGTTGTCAGTGTATGTCTTTGTGACTTGGTGTCAGTGTATGTCTTTGTTACTGGGTGTCAGTGTATGTCTTTGTGAGTTGGTGTCAGTGTATGTCTTTGTTACTGTGTGTCAGTTTATGTCTTTGTTACTTGGTATCAGTGTGTGTCTTTGTTACTTGGTGTAAGTGTGTGTCTGTGTTACTGGTTATCAGTGTATGTCTTTGTTACTTGGTGTCAGTGTTTGTCTTTGTTACTTGGTGTAAGTGTGTGTCTGTGTTACTGGGTGTCAGTGTATGTCTTTGTTACTTGGTGTCAGTCTATGTCTGTGTTACATGGTGTCAGTGTGCGTCTTTGTTACTGGGTGTCAGTGTATGTCTTTGTTACTTGGTGTAAGTGTGTGTCTCTGTTACTGTGTATCAGTGTATGTCTTCTTACTTGGTGTCAGTATATGTCTGTGTTACTTCGTGTAAGTGTGTGTCTTTGTTACTTGGTGTAAGTGTATATCTTTGTTACTTGGTGTCAGTGTGTGTCTGCGTTACTTGGTGTAAGTGTATTTCTTTGTTACTTGGTGTCAGTGTTTGTCTTTGTCACTTGAAGAAGTGTGTGTCTGTGTTACTGGGTATCAGTGTCTGTCTTTGTGACTTGGTGTCAGTGTGTGTCTGTGTTAGTCTTTGTTACTTGGTGTCAGTGTGAGTCTGTGTATGTCTTTGTTACTTTGTGTCTGTGTTTGTCTATGTTACTGGGTGTCAGTGTGTGTTTGTTTGTGTTACTGGGTGTCAGTGTGTGTCTGTGTTACTTGGTTTAATTGTATGTCTTTGTTTCTTGGTGTCAGTGTATGTCTTTGTTACTTGGTGTCAGTGTTTGTCTTTGTTACTTGGTGTAAGTCTGTGTCTGTGTTACTGGGTATCAGTGTATGTCTTTGTTTGTTGGTGTCATTCTATGTCTGTGTTACTGGGTTTCAGTGCATGTCTTTGTTACATGGCGTCAGTGTATGTCTGTTTTACTTGGTGTAAGTGTGTGTCTTTGTTACTTGGTGTCAGTGAATGTCTGTGTTACTGGGTATCACTGTATGTCTTTGTTACATGGTTTCAGTGCATGTCTTTGTTACATGGCGTCAGTGTATGTCTGTTTTACTTGGTGTAAGTGTATGTCTTTGTTACTGGGTGTTAGTGTCTGTCTTCGTTACTTGGTGTCAGTATTTGTCTTTGTTACTGGGTTTCAGTGTCAGTCTTTGTGACTTGGTGTCAGTGTATGTTTTTGTTACTTGGTGTCAGTGCATGTCTTTGTTACATGGTGTCAGTGTATGTCTGTGTTACTTGGTGTAAGTGTGTGTCTTTGTTACTTGGTGTTATTGTATGTCTTTGTTACTTGGTGTCAGTGTATGTCTGTGTTACTTGGTGTAAGTGTATGACTTTGTTACTTGGTGTCAGTGTATGTCTTTGTTACTTGGTGTAGGTTTGTGCCTGTGTTACTTGGTGTAAGTGTGTGTCTGTGTTACTTGGTATCAGTGTATGTCTTTGTTACTTGGTGTAAGTATGTGTCTGTGTTACTGGGTAACAGTGTATGTATTTGTTACTTCGTGTCAGTGTATGTCTGTGTTATTTGGTGTAAGTTTGTGTCTTTGTTAATTGGTGTAATTTTATGTCTTTTTTACTTGGTGTCAGTGTATGTCGTTGTTACTTGGTGTCAGTGTATGTCTGTGTTACTTGGTGTAAGTGTGTGTCTTTGTTACCTGGTGCAATTGTATGTCTTTGTTACTTGGTGTCAGTGCATGTCTGTGTTACTTGGTGTAATTATATGTCTTTGTTACTTGTTGTCAGTGTATGTCTTTGTTACTTGGTGTAAGTGTTTGTTTTTGTTACTTGTTGTAATTGTGTGTCTGTGTTACTTGGTATCAGTGTATGTCTTTGTTACTTGGTGTAAGTGTGTGTCTGTGTTACTGGGTAACAGTGTATGTCTTTGTTACTTGGTGTCAGTGTATGTCTTTGTTGCTTGGTGTCAGTGTATGTCTGTGTATTTTGGTGTAAGTGTGTGTCTTTGTTACTTGGTGTAATTGTATGTCTTTGTTACTTGGTGTCAGTGCATGTCTGTGTTACTTGGTGTAATTGTATGTCTTTGTTACTTGGTGTCAGTGTATGTCTTTGTGACTTGGTGTCAGTGTATGTCTTTTTTACTGGGTGTCAGTGTGTATCTTTGTGACTTCGTGTCAGTGTATGTCTTTGCTACTGTGTGTCAGTTTATGTCTTCGTTACTTGGTGTCAGTGTATGTCTTTGTTACTTGGTGTCAGTGTATGCCTGTGTTACTTGGTGCAAGTGTGTGTCTTTTTTACTTGGTGTAAGTGTGTGTCTGTGTTACTGGGTATCAGTGTATGTCTTTGTTACTTGGTGTCAGTGTCTGTCTTTGTTACTTGGTGTAAGTGTGTGTCTGTGTTACTGGGTGTCAGTGTATGTCTTTGTTACTTGGTGTCAGTGTATGTCTGTGTTACATGGTGTCAGTGTGTGTCTTTGTTACTGGGTGTCAGTGTATGTCTTTGTTACTTGGTGTAAGTGTGTGTCTGTGTTACTTGGTGTCAGTGTATGTCTTTGTTACTTGGTGTAAGTGTATGTCTTTGTTACTTGGTGTCAGTGCATGTCTTTGTTACTTGGTGTAAGTGTATGTCTTTGTTACTTGGTGTCAGTGTATGTCTCTGTTACTTGGTGTCATTGTCTGTCTTTGTTAGTTGGTGTAAGTGTGTGTCTGTGTTACTTGGTATCAGTGTATGTCTTTGTTACTTGGTGTAAGTTTGTGTCTGTGTTACTGGGTAACAGTGTATGTCTTTGTTACTTGGTGTCAGTGTATGTCTGTGTTACTTGGTGTAGGTGTGTGTCTTTGTTACTTGGTGTAATTGTATGTCTTTGTTACTTGGTGTCAGTGTATGTCTTTGTTACTTGGTGTAAGTGTGTGTTTGTGTTACTTGTTGTAATTGTGTTTTTGTGTTACTTGGTATCAGTGTATGTCTTTGTTACTTGGTGTAAGTGTGTGTCTGTGTTACTGGGTAACAGTGTATGTCTTTGTTACTTGCTGTCAGTGTATGTCTGTGTTAATTGGTGTATTTGTGTGTCTTTGTTACTTGGTATAATTGTATAACTTTGTTACTTGGTGTCAGTGTATGCCTGTGTTACTTGGTGTAATTGTATGTCTTTGTTACTTGGTGTCAGTGTATGTCTTTGTTACTTGGTGGAAGAGTGTGTCTGTGCTACTGGGTGTCAGTGTATGTCTTTGTTACTTGGTGACAGTGTGTGTCTGTGTTAGTCTTTGTTACTTGGTGTCAGTGTGACTCTGTGAATGTCTTTGTTACTGTGTGTCTGTGTTTCTCTATGTTACTGGGTGTCAGTGTGTGTTTGTTTGTGTTACTGGGTGTCAGTGTGTGTCTGTGTTACTTGGTGTAAGTGTATGTCTTTGTTTCTTGATGTCAGTGTATGTCTTTGTTACTTGGTGTCAGTGTTTGTCTTTGTTACTTGGTGTAAGTGTGTGTCTGTGTTTCTGGGTATCAGTGTATGTCTTTGTTTGTTGATGACAGTGCATGTCTTTGTTACATGGTGTCAGTGTATGTCTGTGTTACTTGGTGTAAGTGTGTGTCTTTGTTACTTGGTGTCAGTGTATGTCTGTGTTACTGGTTATCAGTGTATGTCTTTGTTACTTGGTGTCAGTGTTTGTCTTTGTTACTTGGTGTAAGTGTGTGTCTGTGTTACTGGGTGTCAGTGTATGTATTTGTTACTTGATGTCAGTGTATGTCTGTGTTACATGGTGTCAGTGTGTGTCTTTGTTACTGGGAGTCAGTGTATGTCTTTGTTACTTGGTGTAAGTGTGTGTCTCTTTTACTGTGTATCAGTGTATGTCTTTTTACTTGGTGTCAGTATATGTCTGTGTTACTTCGTGTAAGTGTGTGTGTTTGTTACTTGGTGTAAGTGTATGTCTTTGTTACTTGGTGTCAGTGTGTGTCTGCGTTACTTGGTGTAAGTGTATTTCTTTGTTACTTGGTGTCAGTGTTTGTCTTTGTTACTTGGTGGAAGTGTGTGTCTTTGTTACTGGGTATCAGTGTATGTCTTTGTGACTTGGTGTCAGACTATGTCTTTGTTACTGGGTGTCAGTGTATGTCTTTGTTACTTGGTGACAGTGTGTGTCTGTGTTAGTCTTTGTTACTTGGTGTCAGTGTGAGTCTGTGTATGTCTTTGTTACTGTGTGTCTGTGTTTCTCTATGTTACTGGGTGTCAGTGTGTGTTTGTTTGTGTTACTGGGTGTCAGTGTGTGTCTGTGTAACTTGGTGTAAGTGTATGTCTTTGTTTCTTGGTGTCAGTGTATGTCTTTGTTACTTGGTGTCAGTGTTTGTCTTTGTTACTTTGTGTAAGTGTGTGTCTGTGTTACTAGGTATCAGTGTATATCTTTGTGACTTGGTGTCAGTGTATGTCTTTGTTACTTGGTGTAAGTCTGTGTCTGTGTTACTGGGTATCAGTGTATGTCTTTGTTTGTTGGTGTCAGTGTATGGCTGTGTTACTGGGTTTCAGTGCATGTCTTTGTTACATGGTGTCAGTGTATGTCTGTTTTACTTGGTGTAAGTGTGTGTCTTTGTTACTTGGTGTCAGTGTATGTCTGTGTTACTGGGTATCACTGTATGTCTTTGTTACATGGTGTCAGTGTATGTCTGTGTTACTTGGTGTAAGTGTATGTCTTTGTTACTGGGTGTCAGTGTCTGTCTTCGTTACTTGGTGTCAGTGTTTGTCTTTGTTACTGGGTGTCAGTGTCTGTCTTTGTGACTTGGTGTCAGTGTATGGTTTTGTTACTTGGTGTCAGTGTATGTCTTTGTTACTTGGTGTAAGTGTGTGTCTGTTTTACTGTGTATCAGTGCATGTCTTTGTTACATGGTGTCAGTTTATGTCTGTGTTACTTGGTGTAAGTGTGTGTCTTTGTTACTTGGTGTAATTGTATGTCCTTGTTACTTGGTGTCAATGTATGTCTGTGTTACTTGGTGTAAGTGTATGACTTTGTTACTTGGTGTCAGTGTATGTCTTTGTTACTTGGTGTAAGTTTGTGTCTGTGTTACTTGGTGTAAGTGTGTGTCTGTGTTACTTGGTATCAGTGTATGTCTTTGTTACTTGGTGTAAGTATGTGTCTGTGTTACTGGGTAACAGTGTATGTCTTTGTTACTTCGTGTCAGTGTATGTCTGTGTTACTTGGTGTAAGTGTGTGTCTTTGTTACTTGGTGTAATTGTATGTCTTTGTTACTTGGTGTCAGTGTATGTCTTTGTTACTTGGTGTAAGTGTTTGTTTTTGTTACTTGTTGTAATTATGTGTCTGTGTTACTTGGTATCAGTGTATGTCTTTGTTACTTTGTGTAAGAGTGTGTCTGTGTTACTGGGTAACAGTGTATGTCTTTGTTACTTGGTGTCAGTGTATGTCTGTGTTACTTGGTGTAAGTGTATGTCTTTGTTACTTGGTGTCAGTGTTTCTATTTGCTACTTGGTGGAAGTGTGTGTCTGTGTTACTGGGTATCAGTGTATGTCTTTGTGACTTGGTGTCAGTCTATGTCTTTGTTATTGGTTGTCAGTGTATGTCTTTGTTACTTGGTGTCAGTGTGTGTCTGCGTTACTTGGTGTAAGTGTATTTCTTTGCTACTTGGTGTCACTGTTTGTCTTTGTTACTTGGTGGAAGTGTGTGTCTTTGTTACTGGGTATCAGTGTATGTCTTTGTGACTTGGTGTCAGACTATGTCTTTGTTACTGGGTGTCAGTGTATGTCTTTGTTACTTGGTGACTGTGTGTGTCTGTGTTAGTCTTTGTTACTTGGTGTCAGTGTGAGTCTGTGTATGTCTTTGTTACTGTGTGTCTGTGTTTCTCTATGTTACTGGGTGTCAGTGTGTGTTTGTTTGTGTTACTGGGTGTCAGTGTGTGTCTGTGTTACTTGGTGTAAGTGTATGTCTTTGTTTCTTGGTGTCAGTGTATGTCTTTGTTACTTGGTGTCAGTGTTTGTCTTTGTTACTTTGTGTAAGTGTGTGTCTGTGTTACTGGGTATCAGTGTATGTCTTTGTGACTTGGTGTCAGTGTATGTCTTTGTTACTTGGTGTAAGTCTGTGTCTGTGTTACTGTGTATCAGTGCATGTCTTTGTTACATGGTGTCAGTTTATGTCTGTGTTACTTGGTGTAAGTGTGTGTCTTTGTTACTTGGTGTAATTGTATGTCTTTGTTACTTGGTGTCAATGTATGTCTGTGTTACTTGGTGTAAGTGTATGACTTTGTTGCTTGGTGTCAGTGTATGTCTTTGTTACTTGGTGTAGGTTTGTGTCTGTGTTACTTGGTGTAAGTATGTGTCTGTGTTACTGGGTAACAGTGTATGTCTTTGTTACTTCGTGTCAGTGTATGTCTCTGTTACTTGGTGTAAGTGTGTGTCTTTGTTACTTGGTGTAATTGTATGTCTTTGTTACTTGGTGTCAGTGTATGTCTTTGTTACTTGGTGTAAGTGTTTGTTTTTGTTACTTGTTGTAATTGTGTGCCTGTGTTACTCGGTATCAGTGTATGTCTTTGTTACTTGGTGGAAGTGTGTGTCTGTGTTACTGGGTAACAGTGTATGTCTTTGTTACTTGGTGTCAGTGTATGTCTGTGTTACTTGGTGTAAGTGTATGTCTTTGTTACTTGGTGTCAGTGTTTCTCTTTGTTACTTGGTGGAAGTGTGTGTCTGTGTTACTGGGTATCAGTGTATGTCTTTGTGACTTGGTGTCAGTCTATGTCTTTGTTACTGGGTGTCAGTGTATGTCTTTGTTACTTGGTGACAGTGTGTGTCTGTGTTTGTCTTTGTTACTTGGTGTCAGTGTGAGTCTGTGTATGTCTTTGTTACTGTGTGTCTGTGTTTCTCTATGTTACTGGGTGTCAGTGTGTGTTTGTTTGTGTTACTGGGTGTCAGTGTGTGTCTGTGTTACTTGGTGTAAGTGTATGTCTTTGTTTCTTGGTGTCATTGTATGTCTTTGTTACTTGGTGTCAGTGTTTGTCTTTGTTACTTGGTGTAAGTGTGTGTCTGTGTTACTGGGTATCAGTGTATGTCTTTGTTTGTTGGTGACAGTGTATGTCTTTGTTACTTGGTGTCAGTGTATGTCTCTGTTACTGGGTATCAGTGCATGTCTTTGTTACATGGTGTCAGTGTATGTCTGTGTTACTTGGTGTAAGTGTGTGTCTTTGTTACTTGGTGTCAGTGTATGTCTGTGTTACTGGGTATCACTGCATGTCTTTGTTACATGGTGTCAGTGTACGTATGTGTTACTTGGTATAAGTGTGTGTCTGTGTTACTGAGTAACAGTGTATGTCTTTGTTACTTGGTGTCAGTGTATGTCTGTGTTAATTGGTGTAAGTGTGTGTCTTTGTTACTTGGTGTAATTGTATGTCTTTGTTACTTGGTGTCAGTATATGTCTGTGTTCCTTGGTGTAAGTGTATGTCTTTGTTACTTGGTGTCAGTGTATGTCTTGGTTACTTGGTGTAAGTGTGTGTCTGTGCTACTGGGTATCAGTGTATGTCTTTGTTACTTGTTGTCAGTGTATGTCTTTGTGACTTGGTGTCAGTGTATGTCTTTGTTACTGGGTGTCAGTGTATGTCTTTGTGACTTGGTGTCAGTGTATGTCTTTGTTACTGTGTGTCAGTTTATGTCTTTGTTACTTGGTATCAGTGTGTGTCTTTGTTACTTGGTGTAAGTGTGTGTCTGTGTTACTGGGTGTCAGTGTATGTCTTTGTTACTTGGTGTCAGTCTATGTCTGTGTTACATGGTGTCAGTGCGCGTCTTTGTTACTGGGTGTCAGTGTATGTCTTTGTTACTTGGTGTAAGTGTGTGTCTCTGTTACTGTGTATCAGTGTATGTCTTCTTACTTGGTGTCAGTATATGTCTGTGTTACTTCGTGTAAGTGGGTGTCTTTGTTACTTGGTGTAAGTGTATATCTTTGTTACTTGGTGTCAGTGTGTGTCTGCGTTACTTGGTGTAAGTGTATTTCTTTGTTACTTGGTGTCAGTGTTTGTCTTTGTCACTTGGTGGAAGTGTGTGTCTGTGTTACTGGGTATCAGTGTCTGTCTTTGTGACTTGGTGTCAGTGTGTGTCTGTGTTAGTCTTTGTTACTTGGTGTCAGTGTGAGTCTGTGTATGTCTTTGTTACTTTGTGTCTGTGTTTGTCTATGTTACTGGGTGTCAGTGTGTGTTTGTTTGTGTTACTGGGTGTCAGTGTGTGTCTGTGTTACTTGGTTTAATTGTATGTCTTTGTTTCTTGGTGTCAGTGTATGTCTTTGTTACTTGGTGTCAGTGTTTGTCTTTGTTACTTGGTGTAAGTCTGTGTCTGTGTTACTGGGTATCAGTGTATGTCTTTGTTTGTTGGTGTCATTCTATGTCTGTGTTACTGGGTTTCAGTGCATGTCTTTGTTACATGGCGTCAGTGTATGTCTGTTTTACTTGGTGTAAGTGTGTGTCTTTGTTACTTGGTGTCAGTGAATGTCTGTGTTACTGGGTATCACTGTATGTCTTTGTTACATGGTTTCAGTGCATGTCTTTGTTACATGGCGTCAGTGTATGTCTGTTTTACTTGGTGTAAGTGTATGTCTTTGTTACTGGGTGTCAGTGTCTGTCTTCGTTACTTGGTGTCAGTGTTTGTCTTTGTTACTGGGTTTCAGTGTCTGTCTTTGTGACTTGGTGTCAGTGTATGTTTTTGTTACTTGGTGTCAGTGCATGTCTTTGTTACATGGTGTCAGTGTATGTCTGTGTTACTTGGTGTAAGTGTGTGTCTTTGTTACTTGGTGTTATTGTATGTCTTTGTTACTTGGTGTCAGTGTATGTCTGTGTTACTTGGTGTAAGTGTATGACTTTGTTACTTGGTGTCAGTGTATGTCTTTGTTACTTGGTGTAGGTTTGTGCCTGTGTTACTTGGTGTAAGTGTGTGTCTGTGTTACTTGGTATCAGTGTATGTCTTTGTTACTTGGTGTAAGTATGTGTCTGTGTTACTGGGTAACAGTGTATGTATTTGTTACTTCGTGTCAGTGTATGTCTGTGTTATTTGGTGTAAGTGTGTGTCTTTGTTAATTGGTGTAATTTTATGTCTTTTTTACTTGGTGTCAGTGTATGTCGTTGTTACTTGGTGTCAGTGTATGTCTGTGTTACTTGGTGTAAGTGTGTGTCTTTGTTACCTGGTGTAATTGTATGTCTTTGTTACTTGGTGTCAGTGCATGTCTGTGTTACTTGGTGTAATTATATGTCTTTGTTACTTGGTGTCAGTGTATGTCTTTGTTACTTGGTGTAAGTGTTTGTTTTTGTTACTTGTTGTAATTGTGTGTCTGTGTTACTTGGTATCAGTGTATGTCTTTGTTACTTGGTGTAAGTGTGTGTCTGTGTTACTGGGTAACAGTGTATGTCTTTGTTACTTGGTGTCAGTGTATGTCTTTGTTGCTTGGTGTCAGTGTATGTCTGTGTATTTTGGTGTAAGTGTGTGTCTTTGTTACTTGGTGTAATTGTATGTCTTTGTTACTTGGTGTCAGTGCATGTCTGTGTTACTTGGTGTAATTGTATGTCTTTGTTACTTGGTGTCAGTGTATGTCTTTGTGACTTGGTGTCAGTGTATGTCTTTTTTACTGGGTGTCAGTGTGTATCTTTGTGACTTCGTGTCAGTGTAAGTCTTTGCTACTGTGTGTCAGTTTATGTCTTCGTTACTTGGTGTCAGTGTATGTCTTTGTTACTTGGTGTCAGTGTATGTCTGTGTTACTTGGTGCAAGTGTGTGTCTTTTTTACTTGGTGTAAGTGTGTGTCTGTGTTACTGGGTATCAGTGTATGTCTTTGTTACTTGGTGTCAGTGTCTGTCTTTGTTACTTGGTGTAAGTGTGTGTCTGTGTTACTGGGTGTCAGTGTATGTCTTTGTTACTTGGTGTCAGTGTATGTCTGTGTTACATGGTGTCAGTGTGTGTCTTTGTTACTGGGTGTCAGTGTATGTCTTTGTTACTTGGTGTAAGTGTGTGTCTGTGTTACTTGGTGTCAGTGTATGTCTTTGTTACTTGGTGTAAGTGTATGTCTTTGTTACTTGGTGTCAGTGCATGTCTTTGTTACTTGGTGTAAGTGTATGTCTTTGTTACTTGGTGTCAGTGTATGTCTTTGTTAGTTGGTGTAAGTGTGTGTCTGTGTTACTTGGTATCAGTGTATGTCTTTGTTACTTGGTGTAAGTTTGTGTCTGTGATACTGGGTAACAGTGTATGTCTTTGTTACTTGGTGTCAGTGTATGTCTGTGTTACTTGGTGTAGGTGTGTGTCTTTGTTACTTGGTGTAATTGTATGTCTTTGTTACTTGGTGTCAGTGTATGTCTTTGTTACTTGGTGTAAGTGTGTGTTTGTGTTACTTGTTGTAATTGTGTTTTTGTGTTACTTGGTATCAGTGTATGTCTTTGTTACTTGGTGTAAGTGTGTGTCTGTGTTACTGGGTAACAGTGTATGTCTTTGTTACTTGCTGTCAGTGTATGTCTGTGTTAATTGGTGTATTTGTGTGTCTTTGTTACTTGGTATAATTGTATAACTTTGTTACTTGGTGTCAGTGTATGCCTGTGTTACTTGGTGTAATTGTATGTCTTTGTTACTTGGTGTCAGTGTATGTCTTTGTTACTTGGTGGAAGTGTGTGTCTGTGCTACTGGGTATCAGTGTATGTCTTTGTTACTTGGTGTCAATGTATCTCTGTGTTACTTGGTGTAAGTGTGTGTCTGTGTTACTGGGTATCACTGTATGTCTTTGTTACTTGGTGTGAGTGTTTGTCTGTGTTACTGGGTATCAGTGTATGTCTTTGTTACTTGGTGTCAGTGGATGTCAAAATACTTGGTGTAAGTGTATGTCTTTGTTACTTGGTGTAATTGTCTGTCTTTGTTACTTGGTGTCAGTGTATGTCTGTGTTACTTGGTGTAGGTGTGTGTCTTTGTTACTGGGCATCAGTGTATGTCTTTGTGACTTGGTGTCAGTGTATGTCTTTTTTACTGGGTGTCAGTGTGTGTTTGTGTTACTGGATGTCAGTGTGTGTTTGTTTGTGTTACTGGGTGTCAGTGTGTGTCTGTGACACTAGGTGTCAGTATTTAGTTTAGTTTCGAGATACAGCACTTAAACAGGCCCTTCGGCCCACCGAGTCTGTGCCGACCATCAACAACCCATTTATACTAATCCTACACTAATCCCGTAATCCTATCACATCCCCACCTGTCACGATATATTTCCCTACCACCTACTAGGGTCAATTTATGATGGCCAATTCACCAATCAACCTGCAAGTCTTTGGCATGTGGGAGGAAACCGGAGCACCCCGAGGAAACTCACACAGACACAGGGAGAACTTGCAAACTCCGCACAGGCAGTACCCAGAATCGAACCCGGGTCCCTGGAGCTGTGAGGCTGCGGTGCTAAACACTGCGCCAATGTACCCACCGCCCCCCCCCCCCCCCACAAGTGTGTGTCTGTTATATTGGGTATCAGTGTATGTCTTTGTTACTTGGTGTGAGTGTGTGTCTGTGTTACTGGGTATCAGAGTATGTCTTTGTTACTTGGTGTCAGTGTATGTCTTTGTTACTTGGTGTAAGTGTATGTCTTTGTTACTTGGTGACAGTGTATGTCTTTGTGACTTGGTGTAAGTGTGTGTCTGTGTTACTGGGTATCAGTGTATGTCTTTGTTACTTGGTGTCAGTGTATGTCTTTGTTACTTGGTGTAAGTGTATGTCTTTGTTACTTGGTGACAGTGTATGTCTTTGTTACTTGGTGTAAGTATGTGTCTGTGTTACTGGGTAACAGTGTATGTATTTGTTACTTCGTGTCAGTGTATGTCTGTGTTATTTGGTGTAAGTGTGTGTCTTTGTTAATTGGTGTAATTTTATGTCTTTTTTACTTGGTGTCAGTGTATGTCGTTGTTACTTGGTGTCAGTGTATGTCTGTGTTACTTGGTGTAAGTGTGTGTCTTTGTTACCTGGTGTAATTGTATGTCTTTGTTACTTGGTGTCAGTGCATGTCTGTGTTACTTGGTGTAATTATATGTCTTTGTTACTTGGTGTCAGTGTATGTCTTTGTTACTTGGTGTAAGTGTTTGTTTTTGTTACTTGTTGTAATTGTGTGTCTGTGTTACTTGGTATCAGTGTATGTCTTTGTTACTTGGTGTAAGTGTGTGTCTGTGTTACTGGGTAACAGTGTATGTCTTTGTTACTTGGTGTCAGTGTATGTCTTTGTTGCTTGGTGTCAGTGTATGTCTGTGTATTTTGGTGTAAGTGTGTGTCTTTGTTACTTGGTGTAATTGTATGTCTTTGTTACTTGGTGTCAGTGCATGTCTGTGTTACTTGGTGTAATTGTATGTCTTTGTTACTTGGTGTCAGTGTATGTCTTTGTGACTTGGTGTCAGTGTATGTCTTTTTTACTGGGTGTCAGTGTGTATCTTTGTGACTTCGTGTCAGTGTATGTCTTTGCTACTGTGTGTCAGTTTATGTCTTCGTTACTTGGTGTCAGTGTCTGTCTTTGTTACTTGGTGTCAGTGTATGTCTGTGTTACTTGGTGCAAGTGTGTGTCTTTTTTACTTGGTGTAAGTGTGTGTCTGTGTTACTGGGTATCAGTGTATGTCTTTGTTACTTGGTGTCAGTGTCTGTCTTTGTTACTTGGTGTAAGTGTGTGTCTGTGTTACTGGGTGTCAGTGTATGTCTTTGTTACTTGGTGTCAGTGTATGTCTGTGTTACATGGTGTCAGTGTGTGTCTTTGTTACTGGGTGTCAGTGTATGTCTTTGTTACTTGGTGTAAGTGTGTGTCTGTGTTACTTGGTGTCAGTGTATGTCTTTGTTACTTGGTGTAAGTGTATGTCTTTGTTACTTGGTGTCAGTGCATGTCTTTGTTACTTGGTGTAAGTGTATGTCTTTGTTACTTGGTGTCAGTGTATGTCTTTGTTAGTTGTTGTAAGTGTGTGTCTGTGTTACTTGGTATCAGTGTATGTCTTTGTTACTTGGTGTAAGTTTGTGTCTGTGATACTGGGTAACAGTGTATGTCTTTGTTACTTGGTGTCAGTGTATGTCTGTGTTACTTGGTGTAGGTGTGTGTCTTTGTTACTTGGTGTAATTGTATGTCTTTGTTACTTGGTGTCAGTGTATGTCTTTGTTACTTGGTGTAAGTGTGTGTTTGTGTTACTTGTTGTAATTGTGTGTTTGTGTTACTTGGTATCAGTGTATGTCTTTGTTACTTGGTGTAAGTGTGTGTCTGTGTTACTGGGTAACAGTGTATGTCTTTGTTACTTGCTGTCAGTGTATGTCTGTGTTAATTGGTGTATTTGTGTGTCTTTGTTACTTGGTATAATTGTATAACTTTGTTACTTGGTGTCAGTGTATGCCTGTGTTACTTGGTGTAATTGTATGTCTTTGTTACTTGGTGTCAGTGTATGTCTTTGTTACTTGGTGGAAGTGTGTGTCTGTGCTACTGGGTATCAGTGTATGTCTTTGTTACTTGGTGTCAATGTATCTCTGTGTTACTTGGTGTAAGTGTGTGTCTGTGTTACTGGGTATCACTGTATGTCTTTGTTACTTGGTGTGAGTGTTTGTCTGTGTTACTGGGTATCAGTGTATGTCTTTGTTACTTGGTGTCAGTGGATGTCAAAATACTTGGTGTAAGTGTATGTCTTTGTTACTTGGTGTAATTGTCTGTCTTTGTTACTTGGTGTCAGTGTATGTCTGTGTTACTTGGTGTAGGTGTGTGTCTTTGTTACTGGGCATCAGTGTATGTCTTTGTGACTTGGTGTCAGTGTATGTCTTTTTTACTGGGTGTCAGTGTGTGTTTGTGTTACTGGATGTCAGTGTGTGTTTGTTTGTGTTACTGGGTGTCAGTGTGTGTCTGTGACACTAGGTGTCAGTATTTAGTTTAGTTTCGAGATACAGCACTTAAACAGGCCCTTCGGCCCACCGAGTCTGTGCCGACCATCAACAACACATTTATACTAATCCTACACTAATCCCGTAATCCTATCACATCCCCACCTGTCACGATATATTTCCCTACCACCTACTAGGGTCAATTTATGATGGCCAATTCACCAATCAACCTGCAAGTCTTTGGCATGTGGGAGGAAACCGGAGCACCCCGAGGAAACTCACACAGACACAGGGAGAACTTGCAAACTCCGCACAGGCAGTACCCAGAATCGAACCCGGGTCCCTGGAGCTGTGAGGCTGCGGTGCTAAACACTGCGCCAATGTACCCACCGCCCCCCCCCCCCCACAAGTGTGTGTCTGTTATATTGGGTATCAGTGTATGTCTTTGTTACTTGGTGTGAGTGTGTGTCTGTGTTACTGGGTATCAGAGTATGTCTTTGTTACTTGGTGTCAGTGTATGTCTTTGTTACTTGGTGTAAGTGTATGTCTTTGTTACTTGGTGACAGTGTATGTCTTTGTGACTTGGTGTAAGTGTGTGTCTGTGTTACTGGGTATCAGTGTATGTCTTTGTGACTTGGCATCAATGTATGTCAGTGTTGCTTGGTGTAAGTGTGTGTCTGTGTTGCAGGGTATCACTGTATGTCTTTGTTAATTGGTGTGAGTGTTTGTCTGTGTTACTGGGTATCAGTGTATGTCTTTGTTACTTTGTGTCAGTGCATGTCAAAATACTTGGTGTAAGTGTATGTCTTTGTTTCTTGGTGTAAGTGTGTGTCTGTGTTGCTGGGTATCAGTGTCTGTCTTTGTTACTTGGTGTAAGTGTGTGTCTGTGTTACTGGGTATTAGTGTAGGTCTTTGTTACTTGGTGTCAGTGTATGTCTGTGTTACTTGGTGCAAGTGTGTGTCTGTGTTACTGGGTGTAAGTGTATGTCTTTGTGACTTGGTGTCAGTGTATGTCAAAATACTTGGTGTAAGTGTATGTCTTTGTTACTTGGTGTAATTGTCTGTCTTTGTTACTTGGTGTCAGTGTATGTCTGTGTTACTTGGTGTAAGTGTGTGTCTTTGTTACTGGGCATCAGTGTATGTCTTTGTGACTTGGTGTCAGTGTATGTCTTTTTTACTGGGTGTCAGTGTGTGTCTGTGTTACTGGATGTCAGTGTGTGTTTGTTTGTGTTACTGGGTGTCAGTGTGTGTCTGTGACACTAGGTGTCAGTATTTAGTTTAGTTTAGAGAGACGGCACTTAAACAGGCCCTTCGGCCCACCTAGTCTGTGCCGACCATCAACCACCCATTTATGCTAATCCTACACTAATTCCGTATTCCGATCACATCCCCACCTGTCCCTATATATTTTCCTGCCACCGACTAGGGACAATTTATGATGGCCAATTAACCTATCAACCTGCAAGTCTTTGGCATGTCGGAGGAAACCGGAGCACCCGGAGGAAACTCACGCAGACACAGGGAGAACATGCAAAATCCGCACAGGCAGTCCCCAGGATCGAACACGGGTCCCTGGAGCTGTGAGGCTGCGGTGCTAAACACTGCGCCAATGTACCCCCCAACCCCCCCCCCCCCCCACCAGTGTGTGCCTGTTATATTGGGTATCAGTGTATGTCTTTGTTACTTGGTGTCTGTGTATGTCTGTGTTACTTGGTGCAAGTGTGTGTCTCTGTTACTGGGTATCAGTGTATGTCTTTGTTACTTGGTGTGAGTGTGTGTCTGTGTTACTGGGTATCAGAGTATGTCTTTGTTACTTGGTGTCTTTGTATGTCTTTGTTACTTGGTGTAAGTGTATGTCTTTGTTACTTGGTGACAGTGTATGTCTTTGTTACTTGGTGTAAGTGTGTGTCTGTGTTAATGGGTGTCAGTGTGTGTCTGTGTTACTTGGTGTAAGTGTATGTCTTTGTTACTTGGTGTCCGTGTGAGTCTGTGTTACTTGGTGTAAGTGTGTGTCTTTGTTACTTGGTGTCCGTGTGTGCCTGTGTTACTGGGTGTCAGTGTATGTCTTTGTATTGGGCCTCAGTGTATGTCTTTGTTAATTGGTGTAAGTGTGTGTCTGTGTTACTGGGTATCAGTGTATGTATTTGTGACTTGGTGTCAATGTATGTCTGTGTTACTTGGTGTAAGTGTGTGTCTGTGTTACTGGGTATCAGTGTATGTCTTTGTGACTTGGTGTCAGTGTATGACTTTGTTACTGGGTGTCAGTGTGTGTCTTTGTGACTTGGTGTCAGTGTATGTCTTTGTTGCTCGGTGTAAGTGTATGTCTGTGTTACTTGGTATCAGTGTATGTCTTTGTTACTTGGTGTATGTGTGTGTCTGTGTTACTGGGTATCAGTGTATGTCTTTGTGACTTGGTATCAATGTTTGTCTGTGTTACTGGGTGTCAGTGTGTGTCTGTGTTACAGGGTATCACTGTATGTCTTTGTTACATGGTGTGAGTGTTTGTCTGTGTTACTGGGTATCAGTGTATGTCTTTGTTACTTGGTGTCAGTGTATGTTAAAATACTTGGTGTAAGTGTATGTCTTTGTTACTTGGTGTCAGTGTATGTCTGTGTTACTTGGTGTAAGTGTATGTCTTTGTTACTGGGTGTCAGTGTATGTCTTTGTGACTTGGTATCAATGTACGTCTGTGTTACTTGGTGTAAGTGTGTGTCTGTGTTACTGGGTATCACTGTATGTCCTTGTTACTTGGTGTGAGTGTTTGTCTGTGTTACTGGGTATCAGTGTATGTCTTTGTTACTTCTTGTCAGTGTATGTCTTTGTTACTTGGTATCAGTGTATGTCTTTGTTGCTTGGTGTATGTGTATGCCTTTGTTACTTGTTGTCAGTGTATGTCTTTGTTACTTGGTGTCATTGTGTGTCTGTGTTACTGGGTATCAGTGTATGTCTTTGTGACTTTGTGTCAGTGTATGTCTTTGTTACTTGGTATCAGTGTATGTCTTTGTTACTTGGTGTATGTATATGCCTTTGTTACTTGTTGTCAGTGTATGTCTTTGTGACTTTGTGTCATTGTGTGTCTGTGTTACTGGGTATCAGTGTATGTCTTTGTGACTTGGTATCAATGAATGTGTTTGTGACCTGGTGTCAGTGTATGTCTGTGTTACTTGGTGTAAGTGTGTGTCTGTGTTACTTGGTGTCAGTGTATGTCTTTGTTACTGTGTATCAGTGTTTTTCTGTGTTCCTGGTTGTCAGTGTGTGTATGTTTGTGTGACTGGGTGTCAGTGTGTGTCTGAGACACTAGGTGTCAGTATTTAGTTTAGTTTCGAGATACAGCACTTAAACAGGCCCTTCGGCCCACCGAGTCTGTGCCGACCATCAACAACCCATTTATACTAATCCTACACTAATCCCGTAATCCTATCACATCCCCACCTGTCACGATATATTTCCCTACCACCTACTAGGGTCAATTTATGATGGCCAATTCACCAATCAACCTGCAAGTCTTTGGCATGTGGGAGGAAACCGGAGCACCCCGAGGAAACTCACACAGACACAGGGAGAACTTGCAAACTCCGCACAGGCAGTACCCAGAATCGAACCCGGGTCCCTGGAGCTGTGAGGCTGCGGTGCTAAACACTGCGCCAATGTACCCACCGCCCCCCCCCCCCCCCACAAGTGTGTGTCTGTTATATTGGGTATCAGTGTATGTCTTTGTTACTTGGTGTGAGTGTGTGTCTGTGTTACTGGGTAACAGAGTATGTCTTTGTTACTTGGTGTCAGTGTATGTCTTTGTTACTTGGTGTAAGTGTATGTCTTTGTTACTTGGTGACAGTGTATGTCTTTGTGACTTGGTGTAAGTGTGTCTCTGTGTTACTGGGTATCAGTGTATGTCTTTGTGACTTGGTATCAATGTACGTCTGTGTTACTTGGTGTAAGTGTGTGTCTGTGTTACTGGGTATCACTGTATGTCCTTGTTACTTGGTGTGAGTGTTTGTCTGTGTTACTGGGTATCAGTGTATGTCTTTGTTACTTCTTGTCAGTGTATGTCTTTGTTTCTTGGTATCAGTGTATGTCTTTGTTGCTTGGTGTATGTGTATGCCTTTGTTACTTGTTGTCAGTGTATGTCTTTGTTACTTGGTGTCATTGTGTGTCTGTGTTACTGGGTATCAGTGTATGTCTTTGTGACTTTGTGTCAGTGTATGTCTTTGTTACTTGGTATCAGTGTATGTCTTTGTTACTTGGTGTATGTATATGCCTTTGTTACTTGTTGTCAGTGTATGTCTTTGTGACTTGGTGTCATTGTGTGTCTGTGTTACTGGGTATCAGTGTATGTCTTTGTGACTTGGTATCAATGAATGTGTTTGTGACCTGGTGTCAGTGTATGTCTGTGTTACTTGGTGTAAGTGTGTGTCTGTGTTACTTGGTGTCAGTGTATGTCTTTGTTACTGTGTATCAGTGTTTTTCTGTGTTCCTGGTTGTCAGTGTGTGTATGTTTGTGTGACTGGGTGTCAGTGTGTGTCTGAGACACTAGGTGTCAGTATTTAGTTTAGTTTCGAGATACAGCACTTGAACAGGCCCTTCGGCCCACCGAGTCTGTGCCGACCATCAACAACCCATTTATACTAATCCTACACTAATCCCGTAATCCTATCACATCCCCACCTGTCACGATATATTTCCCTACCACCTACTAGGGTCAATTTATGATGGCCAATTCACCAATCAACCTGCAAGTCTTTGGCATGTGGGAGGAAACCGGAGCACCCCGAGGAAACTCACACAGACACAGGGAGAACTTGCAAACTCCGCACAGGCAGTACCCAGAATCGAACCCGGGTCCCTGGAGCTGTGAGGCTGCGGTGCTAAACACTGCGCCAATGTACCCACCGCCCCCCCCCCCCCCTACAAGTGTGTGTCTGTTATATTGGGTATCAGTGTATGTCTTTGTTACTTGGTGTGAGTGTGTGTCTGTGTTACTGGGTATCAGAGTATGTCTTTGTTACTTGGTGTCAGTGTATGTCTTTGTTACTTGGTGTAAGTGTATGTCTTTGTTACTTGGTGACAGTGTATGTCTTTGTGACTTGGTGTAAGTGTGTGTCTGTGTTACTGGGTATCAGTGTATGTCTTTGTGACTTGGCATCAATGTATGTCAGTGTTGCTTGGTGTAAGTGTGTGTCTGTGTTGCAGGGTATCACTGTATGTCTTTGTTAATTGGTGTGAGTGTTTGTCTGTGTTACTGGGTATCAGTGTATGTCTTTGTTACTTTGTGTCAGTGCATGTCAAAATACTTGGTGTAAGTGTATGTCTTTGTTACTTGGTGTAAGTGTGTGTCTGTGTTGCTGGGTATCAGTGTCTGTCTTTGTTACTTGGTGTAAGTGTGTGTCCGTGTTACTGGGTATTAGTGTAGGTCTTTGTTACTTGGTGTCAGTGTATGTCTGTGTTACTTGGTGCAAGTGTGTGTCTGTGTTACTGGGTGTAAGTGTATGTCTTTGTGACTTGGTGTCAGTGCATGTCAAAATACTTGGTGTAAGTGTAGGTCTTTGTTACTTGGTGTAATTGTCTGTCTTTGTTACTTGGTGTCAGTGTATGTCTGTGTTACTTGGTGTAAGTGTGTGTCTTTGTTACTGGGCATCAGTGTATGTCTTTGTGACTTGGTGTCAGTGTATGTCTTTTTTACTGGGTGTCAGTGTGTGTCTGTGTTACTGGATGTCAGTGTGTGTTTGTTTGTGTTACTGGGTGTCAGTGTGTGTCTGTGACACTAGGTGTCAGTATTTAGTTTAGTTTAGAGAGACAGCACTTAAACAGGCCCTTCGGCCCACCTAGTCTGCGCCGACCATCAACCACCCATTTATGCTAATCCTACACTAATTCCGTATTCCGATCACATCCCCACCTGTCCCTATATATTTTCCTGCCACCGACTAGGGACAATTTATGATGGCCAATTAACCTATCAACCTGCAAGTCTTTGGCATGTCGGAGGAAACCGGAGCACCCGGAGGAAACTCACGCAGACACAGGGAGAACATGCAAAATCCGCACAGGCAGTCCCCAGGATCGAACACGGGTCCCTGGAGCTGTGAGGCTGCGGTGCTAAACACTGCGCCAATGTACCCCCCAACCCCCCCCCCCCCCCCCACCAGTGCGTGCCTGTTATATTGGGTATCAGTGTATGTCTTTGTTACTTGGTGTCTGTGTATGTCTGTGTTACTTGGTGCAAGTGTGTGTCTCTGTTACTGGGTATCAGTGTATGTCTTTGTTACTTGGTGTGAGTGTGTGTCTGTGTTACTGGGTATCAGAGTATGTCTTTGTTACTTGGTGTCTTTGTATGTCTTTGTTACTTAGTGTAAGTGTATGTCTTTGTTACTTGGTGACAGTGTATGTCTTTGTTACTTGGTGTAAGTGTGTGTCTGTGTTAATGGGTGTCAGTGTGTGTCTGTGTTACTTGGTGTAAGTGTATGTCTTTGTTACTTGGTGTCCGTGTGAGTCTGTGTTACTTGGTGTAAGTGTGTGTCTTTGTTACTTGGTGTCCGTGTGTGCCTGTGTTACTGGGTGTCAGTGTATGTCTTTGTATTGGGCCTCAGTGTATGTCTTTGTTAATTGGTGTAAGTGTGTGTCTGTGTTACTGGGTATCAGTGTCTGTCTTTGTTACTTGGTGTAAGTGTGTGTCTGTGTTACTGGGTATCAGTGTATGTCTTTGTGACTTGGTGTCAATGTATGTCTGTGTTACTTGGTGTAAGTGTGTGTCTGTGTTACTGGGTGTCAGTGTATGTCTTTGTGACTTGGTGTCAGTGTATGACTTTGTTACTGGGTGTCAGTGTGTGTCTTTGTGACTTGGTGTCAGTGTATGTCTTTGTTGCTCGGTGTAAGTGTATGTCTGTGTTACTTGGTATCAGTGTATGTCTTTGTTACTTGGTGTATGTGTGTGTCTGTGTTACTGGGTATCAGTGTATGTCTTTGTGACTTGGTATCAATGTTTGTCTGTGTTACTGGGTGTCAGTGTGTGTCTGTGTTACAGGGTATCACTGTATGTCTTTGTTACATGGTGTGAGTGTTTGTCTGTGTTACTGGGTATCAGTGTATGTCTTTGTTACTTGGTGTCAGTGTATGTTAAAATACTTGGTGTAAGTGTATGTCTTTGTTACTTGGTGTCAGTGTATGTCTGTGTTACTTGGTGTAAGTGTATGTCTTTGTTACTGGGTGTCAGTGTATGTCTTTGTGACTTGGTATCAATGTACGTCTGTGTTACTTGGTGTAAGTGTGTGTCTGTGTTACTGGGTATCACTGTATGTCCTTGTTACTTGGTGTGAGTGTTTGTCTGTGTTACTGGGTATCAGTGTATGTCTTTGTTACTTCTTGTCAGTGTATGTCTTTGTTACTTGGTATCAGTGTATGTCTTTGTTGCTTGGTGTATGTGTATGCCTTTGTTACTTGTTGTCAGTGTATGTCTTTGTTACTTGGTGTCATTGTGTGTCTGTGTTACTGGGTATCAGTGTATGTCTTTGTGACTTTGTGTCAGTGTATGTCTTTGTTACTTGGTATCAGTGTATGTCTTTGTTACTTGGTGTATGTATATGCCTTTGTTACTTGTTGTCAGTGTATGTCTTTGTGACTTGGTGTCATTGTGTGTCTGTGTTACTGGGTATCAGTGTATGTCTTTGTGACTTGGTATCAATGAATGTGTTTGTGACCTGGTGTCAGTGTATGTCTGTGTTACTTGGTGTAAGTGTGTGTCTGTGTGACTGGGTGTCAGTGTGTGTCTGAGACACTAGGTGTCAGTATTTAGTTTAGTTTAGAGATACAGCACTTAAACAGGCCCTTCGGCCCACAGAGTCTGTGCCGACCATCAACCACCCATTTATGCTAATCCTACACTAATTCCGTATTCCGATCACATCCCCACCTGTCCCTATATATTTCCCTACCACCAACTAGGGGCAATCTATGATGGCCAATTAACCTATCAACCTGCAAGTCTTTGGCATGTGGCAGGAAACCGTAGCACCCGGAGGAAACTCACGCAGACACAGGGAGAACATGCAAACTCCGCACAGGCAGTACCCAGAATCGAACCCGGGTCCCTGGAGCTGTGAGGCTGCGGTGCTAAACACTGCGCCAAAGTACCCCCCCTCCCCCCCACCACCAGTGTGTGCCTGTTATAATGGGTATCAGTGTATGTCTTTGTTACTTGGTGTCAGTGTATGTCTGTGTTACTTGGTGCAAGTGTGTGTCTCTGTTACTGGGTATCAGAGGATGTCTTTGTTGCTTGGTGTCAATGTATGTCTTTGTTACTTGGTGTAAGTGTATGTCTTTGTTACTTGGTGACAGTGTATGTCTTTGTTACTTGGTGTAAGTGTGTGACTGTGTTAATGGGTGTCAGTGTGTGTCTGTGTTACTTGGTGTAAGTGTGTGTCTTTGTTACTTGGTGTCCGTGGGTGTCTGTGTTAGTGGGTGTCAGTGTATGTCTTTGTTACTGGGTGTCAGTGTATTCTTTGTTACTTGGTGTAAGTGTGTGTCTGTGTTAATGAGTATCAGTGTCTGTCTTTGTTGCTTGGTGTCAGTGTGTGTCTGTGTTACTGAATATCAGTGTATGTCTTTGTTACTTGGTGTCAGTGTATGTCTGTCTTACTTGGTGTAAGTGTGTGTCTGTGTTACTGGGTATCAGTGTATGTCTTTGTGACTTGGTGTCAGTGTATGTCTTTGTTACTCTGTGTCAGTGTGTGTCTTTGTGACTTGGTGTCAGTGTATGTCTTTGTTACTTGGTGTAAGTGTGTGTCTGTGTTACTGGGTATCAGTGTATGTCTTTGTTACTTGGTGTCAGTGTATGTCAAAATACTTGGTGTGAGTGTATGTCTTTGTTACTTGGTGTAATTGTCTGTCTTTGTTACTGGGTGTCAGTGTATGTCTGTGTTACTTGGTGTAAGTGTGTGTCTTTGTTAATTGGTGTAAGTGTATGTCTTTGTTACTTGGTGTCAGTGTATGTCTGTGTTACTTGGTGTAAGTGTGTGCCTGTGTTACTGGGTATCAGTGTATGTCTTTGTTACTTGGTGTCAGTGTATGTCTGTGTTACTTGGTGTAAGTGTGTGTCTTTGTTACTTGGTGTAAGTGTATGTCTTTGTTACTTGGTGTCAGTGTATGTCTGTGTTACTTGGTGTAAGTGTGTGCCTGTGTTACTGGGTATCAGTGTATGTCTGTGTTACTTGGTGTAAGTGTGTGTCTGTGTTACTGGGTGTCAGTGTGAGTCTGTGTTACTGGATGTCAGTGTGTGTTTGTTTGTGTTATTGGGTATCAGTGTATGTCTTTGTTACTTGGTGTCATTGTGTGTCTGTGTTACTGGGTATCAGTGTATGTCTTTGTGACTTGGTATCAATGTATGTCTTTATGACTTGGTGTCAGTGTATGTCTTTGTTACTGGGTGTCAGTGTGTGTCTGTGTTACTTGGTGTCAGTGTATGTCTTTGTTACTGTGTTTCAGTGGTTCTCTGTGTTACTGGTTGTCAGTGTGTGTTTGTTTGTAGTGACTGGGTGTCAGTGCTTGTCTGTGACACTAGGTGTCAGTATTTAGTTTAGTTTAGAGATACAGCACTTAAACAGGCCCTTCGGCCCACCTAGTCTGTGCCGACCATCAACCACCCATTTATGCTAATCCTACACTAATTCCGTATTCCGATCACATCCCCACCTGTCCCTATATATTTCCCGACCACCGACTAGGGGCAATTTATGATGGCCAATTTACCTATCAACCTGCAAGTCTTTGGCATGTGGGAGGAAACCGGAGCACCCGGAGGAAACTCACGACGACACAGGGAGAACTTGCAAACTCCGCACAGGCAGTACCCAGAATCGAACCCGGGTCCCTGGAGCTGTGAGGCTGCGGTGCTAAACACTGCGCCAATGTCCCCCCCGCCCCCCCCCCCCCCACCAGTGTGTGCCTGTTATATTGGGTATCAGTGTATGTCTTTGTTACTTGGTGTCAGTGTATGTCTTTGTTACTTGGTGTGAGTGTGTGTCTTTGTTACTTGGTGACAGTGTATGTCTTTGTGACTTGGTGTTAGTGTGTGTCTGTGTTACTGGGTATCAGTGTATGTCTTTGTTACTTGGTGTCAGTGTATGCCTTTGTTACTTGGTGTAAGTGTATGTCTTTGCTACTTGGTGACAGTGTATGTCTTTTTGACTTGGTGTCAGTGCATGTCAAAATACTTGGTGTAAGTGTATGTCTTTGTTACTTGGTGTAAGTGAGTGTCTGTGATACTGGGTATCAGTGTCTGTCTTTGTTACTTGGTGTAAGTGTGTGTCTGTGTTACTGGGTATTAGTGTATGTCTTTGTTACTTGGTGTCAGTGTATGTCTGTGTTACTTGGTGTAAGTGTGTGTCTGTGTTACTGGGTGTCAGTGTATGTCTTTGTGACTTGGTGTCAGTGTATGTCTTTGTTACTGGGTGTCAGTGTGTGTCTTTGTGACTTGGTGTCATTGTATGTCTTTGTTACTTGGTGTAAGTGTGTGTCTGTGTTACTGCGTATCAGTGTATGTCTTTGTGACTTGGTATCAATGTATGTCTGTGTTACTTGGTGTAAGTGTGTGTCTGTGTTACTGGGTATCACTGGATGTCTTTGTTACTTGGTGTGAGTGTTTGTCTGTGTTCCTGGGTATCAGTGTATGTCTTTGTTACTTTGTGTCAGTGTATGTCAAAATACTTGGTGTACGTGTATTTCTTTGTTACTCGGTGTAATTGTCTGTCTTTGTTACTTGGTGTCAGTGTATGTCTTTGTTACTTGGTGTCAGTGTGTGTCTGTCTTACTTGGTGTCAGTGTGTGTCTGTGTTACTGGGTATCAGTGTATGTCTTTGTGACTTGGTGTCAGTTTATGTCTTTGTTACTGGGTGTCAGTGTGTGTCTTTGTGACTTGGTGTCAGTGTATGTCTTTGTTACTTGGTGTAAGTGTGTGTCTGTGTTACTGGGTATCAGTGTATGTCTTTGTTACTTGGTGTCAGTGTATGTCAAAATATTTGGTGTAAGTGTATGTCTTTGTTACTTGGTGTAATTGTCTGTCTTTGTTACTGGGTGTCAGTGTATGTCTGTGTTACTTGGTGTAAGTGTGTGTCTTTGTTACTTGGTGTAAGTGTATGTCTTTGTTACCTGTTGTCAGTGTATGTCTGTGTTACTTGGTGTAAGTGTGTGCCTGTGTTACTGGGTATCAGTGTATGTCTTTGTTACTTGGTGTCAGTGTATGTCTGTGTTACGTGGTGTAAGTGTGTGTCTGTGTTACTGGGTGTCAGTGAGAGTCTGTGTTACTTGGTGTAAGTGTGTGTCTTTGTTACTTGGTGTCCTCGTGTGTCTGTGTCACTGGGTGTCAGTGTATGTCTTTGTTACTGGGTCTCAGTGTATGTCTTTGTTAATTGGTGTAAGTGTGTGTTTGTGTTACTGGGTATCAGTGTCTGTCTTTGTTACTTGGTGTAAGTGTTTGTCTGTGTTACTGGGTATCAGTGTATGTCTTTGTTACTTGGTGTCAGTGAATGTCTGTGTTACTTGGTGGAAGTGTGTGTCTGTGTTACTGGGTGTCAGTGTGAGTCTGTGTTACTTGGTGTAAGTGTGTGTCTTTGTTACTTGGTGTCCGGGTGTGTCTGTGTTACTGGGTGTCAGTGTATGTCTTTGTTACTGAGTCTCAGTGTATGTCTTTGTTAATTGGTGTAAGTGTGTGTCTGTGTTACTGGGTATCAGTGTCTGTCTTTGTTACTTGGTGTAAGTGTGTGTCTGTGTTACTGGCTATCTGTGTATGTCTTTGTTACTTGGTGTCAGTGTATCTCTGTGTTACTTGGTGTAAGTGTGTGTCTGTGTTACTGGGTAACAGTGTATGTCTTTGTGACTTGGTGTCAGTGTGTGTCTTTGTGACTTGGTGCCAGTGTATGTCTTTGTTACTTGGTGTAAGTGTATGTCTGTGTTACTGGGTATCAGTGTATGTCTTTGTTTCTTGGTGTCAGTATGTTTGTTTGTGTTACTGGGTGTCAGTGTGTGTCTGTGTTACTTGGTGTAAGTGTGTGTCTTTGTTACTTGGTGTAACTGTATGTCTTTGTTACTTGGTGACAGTGTATGTCTTTGTGACTTGGTGTAAGTGTGTGTCTGTCTTACTGGGTATCAGTGTATGTCTTTGTTACTTGGTGTCAGTGTATGCCTTTATTACTTGGTGTAACTGTATGTCTTTGTTACTTGGTGACAGTGTATGTCTTTGTGATTTGGTGTAAGTGTGTGTCTGTGTTACTGGGTATCAGTGTATGTCTCTGTTAATTGGTGTGAGTGTTTGTCTGTGTTACTGGGTATCAGTGTATGTCTTTGTTACTTGGTGTCAGTGCATGTCAAAATACTTGGTGTAAGTGCATGTCTTTGTTACTTGGTCTAAGTGTGTGTCTGTGTTACTGGGTATCAGTGTCTGTCTTTGTTACTTGGTGTAAGTGTGTGTCTGTGTTACTGGGTATTTGTGTATGTCTTTGTTACTTGGTGTCCGTGTATGTCTGTGTTACTTGGTGTAAGTGTGTGTCTGTGTTACTGGGTGTCAGTGTATGTCTTTGTGACTTGGTGTCAGTGTATGTCTTTGTTACTGGGTGTCAGTGTGTGTCTTTGTGACTTGGTGTCAGTGTATGTCTTTGTTACTTGGTGTAAGTGTGTGTCTGTGTTACTGAGTATCAGTGTATGTCTTTGTGACTTGGTATCAATGTATGTCTGTGTTACTTGGTGTAAGTGTGTGTCTGTCTTATTGGGTATCACTGGATGTCTTTGTTACTTGGTGTGAGTGTTTGTCTGTGTTCCTGGGTATCAGTGTATGTCTTTGTTACTTTGTGTCAGTGTATGTCAAAATACTTGGTGTACGTGTATTTCTTTGTTACTCGGTGTAATTGTCTGTCTTTGTTACTTGGTGTCAGTGTATGTCTTTGTTACTTGGTGTCAGTGTGTGTCTGTCTTACTTGGTGTAAGTGTGTGTCTGTGTTACTGGGTATCAGTGTATGTCTTTGTGACTTGGTGTCAGTTTATGTCTTTGTTACTGGGTGTCAGTGTGTGTCTTTGTGACTTGGTGTCAGTGTATGTCTTTGTTACTTGGTGTAAGTGTGTGTCTGTGTTACTGGGTATCAGTGTATGTCTTTGTTACTTTGTGTCAGTGTATGTCAAAATATTTGGTGTAAGTGTATGTCTTTGTTACTTGGTGTAATTGTCTGTCTTTGTTACTGGGTGTCAGTGTATGTCTGTGTTACTTGGTGTAAGTGTGTGTCTTTGTTACTTGGTGTAAGTGTATGTCTTTGTTACCTGTTGTCAGTGTATGTCTGTGTTACTTGGTGTAAGTGTGTGCCTGTGTTACTGGGTATCAGTGTATGTCTTTGTTACTTGGTGTCAGTGTATGTCTGTGTTACTTGGTGTAAGTGTGTGTCTGTGTTACTGGGTGTCAGTGAGAGTCTGTGTTACTTGGTGTAAGTGTGTGTCTTTGTTACTTGGTGTCCTCGTGTGTCTGTGTCACTGGGTGTCAGTGTATGTCTTTGTTACTGGGTCTCAGTGTATGTCTTTGTTAATTGGTGTAAGTGTGTGTTTGTGTTACTGGGTATCAGTGTCTGTCTTTGTTACTTGGTGTAAGTGTTTGTCTGTGTTACTGGGTATCAGTGTATGTCTTTGTTACTTGGTGTCAGTGTATGTCTGTGTTACTTGGTGGAAGTGTGTGTCTGTGTTACTGGGTGTCAGTGTGAGTCTGTGTTACTTGGTGTAAGTGTGTGTCTTTGTTACTTGGTGTCCGGGTGTGTCTGTGTTACTGGGTGTCAGTGTATGTCTTTGTTACTGGGTCTCAGTGTATGTCTTTGTTAATTGGTGTAAGTGTGTGTCTGTGTTACTGGGTATCAGTGTCTGTCTTTGTTACTTGGTGTAAGTGCGTGTCTGTGTTACTGGCTATCTGTGTATGTCTTTGTTACTTGGTGTCAGTGTATGTCTGTGTTACTTGGTGTAAGTGTGTGTCTGTGTTACTGGGTAACAGTGTATGTCTTTGTGACTTGGTGTCAGTGTGTGTCTATGTGACTTGGTGTCAGTGTATGTCTTTGTTACTTGGTGTAAGTGTATGTCTGTGTTACTGGGTATCAGTGTATGTCTTTGTTACTTGGTGTCAGTATGTTTGTTTGTGTTACTGGGTGTCAGTGTGTGTCTGTGTTACTTGCTGTAAGTGTGTGTCTTTGTTACTTGGTGTCCGTGTGTGTCTGTGTTACTGGGTGTCAATGTATGTCTCTGTTACTGGGTGTCAGTGTATGTCTTTGTTACTTGGTGTAAGTGTGTGTCTGTGTTACTGGGTATCAGTGTCTGTCTTTGTTACTTGGTGTAAGTGTGTGTGTGTATTACTGGGTATCAGTGTTTGTCTTTGTTACTTGGTGTCAGTGTGTGTCTGTGTTACTGGGTATCAGTGTATGTCTTTGTGACTTGGTATAAGTGTATGTCTTTGTGACTTGGTGTCAATGTATGTCTTTGTTACTGGGTGTCATTGTGTGTCTGTGTTACTTGGTGTCAGTGTATGTCTTGGTTATTTGGTGTCAGTGTGTTTCTGCGATACTGGGTATCAGTGTAGGTCCTGGTGACTTGGTATCAGTGTATGTCTTTGTTACTTGGTGTCAGTGTATGTCTGTGTTACTTGGTGTAAGTGTGTGTCTGTGTTACTGGGTATCAGTGTATGTCTTTGTTTCTTGGTGTCAGTGTATGTCTGTGTTACTTGGTGCTAGTGTGTGTCTGTGTTGCAGGGTATCAGTGTATGTCTTTGTGACTTCGTGTCACTGTATGTCTTTGTTACTGGGTGTCAGTGTGTGTCTTTGTGACTTGGTGTCAGTGTATGTCTTTGTTACTTGGTGTAAGTGTGTGTCTGTGTTACTGGGTATCAGTGCATGTCTTTGTTACTTGGTGTCAGTGTATGTCACAAAACTTGGTGTAAGTGTATGTCTTGTTACTTGGTGTAATTGTCTGTCTTTGTTACTTAGTGTCAGTGTATGTCTGTGTTACTTGGTGTAAGTGTCTTTCTTTGTTACTTGTTGTAAGTGTATGCCTTTGTTACTTGGTGTCAGTGTCTGTCTTTGTTACTTGGTGTCAGTGTATGTCTGTGTTACTTGGTGCATGTGTATGCCTTTGTTACTTGGGGTCAGTGTATGTCTTTGTTACTTGGTGTAAGTGTGTGTCATTGTTACTGGGTATCAGTGTATGTCTTTGTGTCTTGGTGTCAGTGTATGTCTGTGTTACTTGGTGTAAGTGTGTGTCTGTGTTACCGGGTGTCAGTGGATGTCTGTCTTACTTGGTGTAAGTGTGTGTCTGTGCTACTGGGTATCAGTGTATGTCTTTGTGACTTGGTGTCAGTGTATGTCTTTGTTACTGGGTGTCAGTGTGTGTCTTTGTGACTTGGTGTCAGTGTATGTCTTTGTTACTTGCTGTAAGTGTATATCTGTCTTACGTGGTGTCAGTGTGTGTCTGTGTTACTGGGTATCAGTGTATTTCTTTGTGACTTGGTGTCAGTGTGTGTCTTTGTGACTTGGTGTCAGACTATGCCTTTGTTACTGGGTGTCAGTGATTGTCTTTGTGACTTGGTGAAATTGTATGTCTGTCTTACTTGGTGAAAGTGTGTGTCTGTGTTACTGGGTATCAGTGTATGTCTTTGTTGCTTGGTGTCAGTGTATGTCAAAATACCTGGTGTCAGTGTATGTTTTTTTTACATGGTGTAACTGTGTGTCTTTGTTACTTGGTGTAAGTGTGTGTCTTTGTTACTTGGTGTCAGTGTATGTCTTTGTTACTTGGTGTCAGTGTATGTCTGTGTTACTTGGTGTAAGTGTATGCCTTTGTTACTTGGTGTCAGTGTATGTCTTTGCTACTTCGTGTCATTGTGTGTCTGTGTTACTGGGTATCAGTGTATGTATTTGCGACTTGGTGTCAGTGTATGTCTTTGTTACTTGGTGTAAGTGTATGTCTTTGTTACTTGGTGTCAGTGCATGTCTGTGTTACTTGGTGTAAGTGTGTGCCTGTGTTACTGGGTATAAGTGTATGTCTTTGTTACTTGGTGTCAGTGTATGTCTGTGTTACTTGGTGTAAGCGTGTGTCTGTGTTACTGGGTGTCAGTGTGAGTCTGTGTTACTTGCTGTAAGTGTGTGTCTTTGTTACTTGGTGTCAGTGTATGTCTGTGTTACTGGGTGTCAGTGTATGTCTTTGTTAAGGGTCTTTGTGTATGTCGTATTTAATTGGTGTCAGTGTATGTCTTTGTTACTTGGTGTCAGTGTATGTCTGTGTTACTGGGTGTCAGTGTATGTCTTTGTTACTGGGTCTCAGTGTATGTATTTGTTAATTGGTGTAAGTGTGTGTCTGTGTTACTGGGTGTCAGTGTATGTCTTTGTTAATTGGTGGAAGTGTGTGTCTGTGCTACTGGGTATCAGTGTATGTCTGTGTTACTTGGTGTAAGTGTGTGTCTGTGTTACCGGGTGTCAGTGTATGTCTGTCTTACTTGGTGTAAGTGTGTGTCTGTGCTACTGGGTATCAGTGTATGTCTTTGTGACTTGGTGTCAGTGTATGTCTTTGTTACTGGGTGTCAGTGCGTGTCTTTGTGACTTGGTGTCAGTGTATGTCTATGTTACTTGCTGTAAGTGTATATCTGTCTTACTTGGTGTAAGTGTGTGTCTGTGTTACTGGGTATCAGTGTATGTCTTTGTGACTTGGTGTCAGTGTATGTCTTTGTTACTGGGTGTCAGTGTGTGTCTTTGTGACTTGGTGTCAGAGTATGCCTTTGTTACTGGGTGTCAGTGATTGTCTTTGTGACTTGGTGTAATTGTATGTCTGTCTTACTTGGTGAAAGTGTGTGTCTGTGTTACTGGGTATCAGTGTATGCCTTTGTTGCTTGGTGTCAGTGTATGTCAAAATACCTGGTGTCAGTGTATGTCTTTTTTACTTGGTGTAAGTGTGTGTCTTTGTTACTTGGTGTAAGTGTGTGTCTTTGTTACTTGGTGTCAGTGTATGTCTTTGTTACTTGGTCTCAGTGTATGTCTGTGTTACTTGGTGTAAGTGTATGCCTTTGTTACTTGGTGTCAGTGTATGTCTTTGTTACTTCGTGTCATTGTGTGTCTGTGTTACTGGGTATCAGTGTATGTCTTTGCGACTTGGTGTCAGTGTATGTCTTTGTTACTTGGTGTAAGTGTATGTCTTTGTTACTTGGTGTCAGTGCATGTCTGTGTTACTTGGTGTAAGTGTGTGCCTGTGTTACTGGGTATCAGTGCATGTCTTTGTTACTTGGTGTCAGTGTATGACTGTGTTACTTGGTGTAAGCGTGTGTCTGTGTTACTGGGTGTCAGTGTGAGTCTGTGTTACTTGGTGTAAGTGTGTGTCTTTGTTACTTGGTGTCAGTGTATGTCTGTGTTACTGGGTGTCAGTGTATGTCTTTGTTAAGGGTCTTTGTGTATGTCGTTGTTAATTGGTGTCAGTGTATGTCTTTGTTACTTAGTGTCAGTGTATGTCTGTGTTACTGGGTGTCAGTGTATGTCTTTGTTACTGGGTCTCAGTGTATGTATTTGTTAATTGTTGTAAGTGTGTGTCTGTGTTACTGGGTGTCAGTGAATGTATTTGTTAATTGGTGGAAGTGTGTGTCTGTGTTACTGGGTATCAGTGTATGTCTTTGTTACTGGGTCTCAGTGTATGTCTTCGTTAATTGGTGTAAGTGTTTGTCTGTGTTACTGGGTATCAGTGAATGTCTTTGTTACTTGGTGTCAGTGTATGTCTTTGTTACTTGGTGCAAGTGTATGTCTTTGTTACTTTGTGTCAGTGTATGTCTTTGTTACTTGGTGTAAGTGTGTGTCTGTGTTACTGGGTGTCAGTGTGTGTCTGTGTTACTTGGTGTAAGTGTTTGTCTTTGTTACTTGGTGTCCGTGTGTGTCTGTGTTACTGTGTGTCAGTGTATGTCTTTGTAACTGGGTTTCAGTGTATTCTTTGTTACTTGGTGTAGGTGTGTGTGGGTGTTACTGAGTATCAGTGTCTGTCTTTGTTACTTGGTGTAAGTGTGTGTCTGTGTTACTGGGTGTCAGTGTATGTCTTTGTTACTTGGTGTCAGTGTATTTCTTTGTTACTTGTTGTCAGTGTGTGTCTTTGGGACTTGGTGTCAGTGTATGTCTTTGTTACTTGGTGCAAGTGTGTGTCTGTGTTACTGGTTATCAGTGTATGTCTTTGTTACTTGGTGTCAGTGTATGTCAAAATACTTGGTGTAAGTGTATGTCTTTGTTACTTGGTGTAAGTGTATGTCTTTGTTACTTGGTTTCAGTGTTTGTCTTTGTAACTTGGTGTCAGTGTATATCTGTGTTACTTGGTCTAAGTGTGTGCCTGTGTTACTGGGTATCAGTGTGTGTCTTTGTTACTTGGTGTCAGTGTATGTCTATGTTACTTAGTGTAAGTGTGAGTCTTTATTACTGGGTGTCAGTGTGAGTCTGTGTTACTTGGTGTAAGTGTGTGTCTGTGTTACTGGGTATCAGTGCCTGTCTTTGTTACTTGGTGTAAGTGTGTGTCTGTGCTACTGGGTATCAGTGTATGTCTTTGTGACTTGGTGTCAGTGTATGTCTTTGTTACTGGGTGTCAGTGTGTGTCTTTGTGACTTGGTGTCAGTGTATGTCTTTGTTACTTGCTGTAAGTGTATATCTGTCTTACGTGGTGTCAGTGTGTGTCTGTGTTACTGGGTATCAGTGTATTTCTTTGTGACTTGGTGTCAGTGTGTGTCTTTGTGACTTGGTGTCAGACTATGCCTTTGTTACTGGGTGTCAGTGATTGTCTTTGTGACTTGGTGAAATTGTATGTCTGTCTTACTTGGTGAAAGTGTGTGTCTGTGTTACTGGGTATCAGTGTATGTCTTTGTTGCTTGGTGTCAGTGTATGTCAAAATACCTGGTGTCAGTGTATGTTTTTTTTACATGGTGTAACTGTGTGTCTTTGTTACTTGGTGTAAGTGTGTGTCTTTGTTACTTGGTGTCAGTGTATGTCTTTGTTACTTGGTGTCAGTGTATGTCTGTGTTACTTGGTGTAAGTGTATGCCTTTGTTACTTGGTGTCAGTGTATGTCTTTGCTACTTCGTGTCATTGTGTGTCTGTGTTACTGGGTATCAGTGTATGTATTTGCGACTTGGTGTCAGTGTATGTCTTTGTTACTTGGTGTAAGTGTATGTCTTTGTTACTTGGTGTCAGTGCATGTCTGTGTTACTTGGTGTAAGTGTGTGCCTGTGTTACTGGGTATAAGTGTATGTCTTTGTTACTTGGTGTCAGTGTATGTCTGTGTTACTTGGTGTAAGCGTGTGTCTGTGTTACTGGGTGTCAGTGTGAGTCTGTGTTACTTGCTGTAAGTGTGTGTCTTTGTTACTTGGTGTCAGTGTATGTCTGTGTTACTGGGTGTCAGTGTATGTCTTTGTTAAGGGTCTTTGTGCATGTCGTATTTAATTGGTGTCAGTGTATGTCTTTGTTACTTGGTGTCAGTGTATGTCTGTGTTACTGGGTGTCAGTGTATGTCTTTGTTACTGGGTCTCAGTGTATGTATTTGTTAATTGGTGTAAGTGTGTGTCTGTGTTACTGGGTGTCAGTGTATGTCTTTGTTAATTGGTGGAAGTGTGTGTCTGTGCTACTGGGTATCAGTGTATGTCTGTGTTACTTGGTGTAAGTGTGTGTCTGTGTTACCGGGTGTCAGTGTATGTCTGTCTTACTTGGTGTAAGTGTGTGTCTGTGCTACTGGGTATCAGTGTATGTCTTTGTGACTTGGTGTCAGTGTATGTCTTTGTTACTGGGTGTCAGTGCGTGTCTTTGTGACTTGGTGTCAGGGTATGTCTATGTTACTTGCTGTAAGTGTATATCTGTCTTACTTGGTGTAAGTGTGTGTCTGTGTTACTGGGTATCAGTGTATGTCTTTGTGACTTGGTGTCAGTGTATGTCTTTGTTACTGGGTGTCAGTGTGTGTCTTTGTGACTTGGTGTCAGAGTATGCCTTTGTTACTGGGTGTCAGTGATTGTCTTTGTGACTTGGTGTAATTGTATGTCTGTCTTACTTGGTGAAAGTGTGTGTCTGTGTTACTGGGTATCAGTGTATGCCTTTGTTGCTTGGTGTCAGTGTATGTCAAAATACCTGGTGTCAGTGTATGTCTTTTTTACTTGGTGTAAGTGTGTGTCTTTGTTACTTGGTGTAAGTGTGTGTCTTTGTTACTTGGTGTCAGTGTATGTCTTTGTTACTTGGTCTCAGTGTATGTCTGTGTTACTTGGTGTAAGTGTATGCCTTTGTTACTTGGTGTCAGTGTATGTCTTTGTTACTTCGTGTCATTGTGTGTCTGTGTTACTGGGTATCAGTGTATGTCTTTGCGACTTGGTGTCAGTGTATGTCTTTGTTACTTGGTGTAAGTGTATGTCTTTGTTACTTGGTGTCAGTGCATGTCTGTGTTACTTGGTGTAAGTGTGTGCCTGTGTTACTGGGTATCAGTGCATGTCTTTGTTACTTGGTGTCAGTGTATGACTGTGTTACTTGGTGTAAGCGTGTGTCTGTGTTACTGGGTGTCAGTGTGAGTCTGTGTTACTTGGTGTAAGTGTGTGTCTTTGTTACTTGGTGTCAGTGTATGTCTGTGTTACTGGGTGTCAGTGTATGTCTTTGTTAAGGGTCTTTGTGTATGTCGTTGTTAATTGGTGTCAGTGTATGTCTTTGTTACTTAGTGTCAGTGTATGTCTGTGTTACTGGGTGTCAGTGTATGTCTTTGTCACTGGGTCTCAGTGTATGTATTTGTTAATTGTTGTAAGTGTGTGTCTGTGTTACTGGGTGTCAGTGTATGTATTTGTTAATTGGTGGAAGTGTGTGTCTGTGTTACTGGGTATCAGTGTATGTCTTTGTTACTGGGTCTCAGTGTATGTCTTCGTTAATTGGTGTAAGTGTTTGTCTGTGTTACTGGGTATCAGTGAATGTCTTTGTTACTTGGTGTCAGTGTATGTCTTTGTTACTTGGTGCAAGTGTATGTCTTTGTTACTTTGTGTCAGTGTATGTCTTTGTTACTTGGTGTAAGTGTGTGTCTGTGTTACTGGGTGTCAGTGTGTGTCTGTGTTACTTGGTGTAAGTGTTGTCTTTGTTACTTGGTGTCCGTGTGTGTCTGTGTTACTGTGTGTCAGTGTATGTCTTTGTAACTGGGTTTCAGTGTATTCTTTGTTACTTGGTGTAGGTGTGTGTGGGTGTTACTGAGTATCAGTGTCTGTCTTTGTTACTTGGTGTAAGTGTGTGTCTGTGTTACTGGGTGTCAGTGTATGTCTTTGTTACTTGGTGTCAGTGTATGTCTGTCTTACTTGGTGTACGTGTGTGTCTGTGTAACTGGTGATCAGTGTATGTCTTTGTGACTTGGTGTCAGTGTATTTCTTTGTTACTTGTTGTCAGTGTGTGTCTTTGGGACTTGGTGTCAGTGTATGTCTTTGTTACTTGGTGTAAGTGTGTGTCTGTGTTACTGGTTATCAGTGTATGTCTTTGTTACTTGGTGTCAGTGTATGTCAAAATACTTGGTGTAAGTGTATGTCTTTGTTACTTGGTGTAAGTGTATGTCTTTGTTACTTGGTTTCAGTGTTTGTCT
This sequence comes from Heterodontus francisci, assembly GCF_036365525.1. NCBI lineage: Eukaryota > Metazoa > Chordata > Chondrichthyes > Heterodontiformes > Heterodontidae > Heterodontus > Heterodontus francisci. Next base: position 3,319,468 of record NW_027141655.1, on the reverse strand, counting down.
TTGTAACTTGGTGTCAGTGTATATCTGTGTTACTTGGTCTAAGTGTGTGCCTGTGTTACTGGGTATCAGTGTGTGTCTTTGTTACTTGGTGTCAGTGTATGTCTATGTTACTTAGTGTAAGTGTGTGTCTTTATTACTGGGTGTCAGTGTGAGTCTGTGTTACTTGGTGTAAGTGTGTGTCTGTGTTACTGGGTATCAGTGCCTGTCTTTGTTACTTGGTGTAAGTGTGTGTCTGTGTTACTGGGTATCAGTGGATGTCTTTGTTACTTGTTGTCAGTGTGTGTCTGTGTTACTTGGTGTATTTGTGTGTCTGTGTTACTGGGTATCAATGTATGTCTTTGTTACTTGTTGTCAGTGTATGACTGTGTTACTTGGTGTAAGTGTGTGTCTGTGTTACTGGGTGTCAGTGTGAGTCTGTGTTACTTGGTGTAAGTGTGTGTCTTTGTTACTTGGTGTCCGTGCGTGTCTGTGTTACTGGATTTCAGTGTATGTCTTTGTTACTGGGTCTCAGTGTATGTCAAAATACTTGGTGTAAGTGTATGTCTTTGTTACTTTGTGTAAGTGTATGCCTTTGTTACTTGGTGTCAGTGTGTGTCTGTGTTACTGGGTATCATTGTCTGTCCTTGTGACTTGGTAACAATGTATCTCTTTGTGACTTGGTGTCAGTGTATGTCTTTGTTACTGGGTGTCAGTGTCTGTCTTTGTTACTTGGTGTAAGTGTGTGTCTGTGTTACTGGGCATCTGTGTCTGTCTTTGTTACTTGGTGTAAGTGTGTGTCTGTGTTACTGGGTATCAGTGTATGTCTTTGTTAATTGGTGTCAGTGTATGTCTGTGTTACTTGGTGTATTTGTGTGTCAGTGTTACTGGGTGTCAGTGTGAGTCTGTGTTACTTGGTGTAAGTGTTGTCTTTGTTACTTGGTGTCCGTGTGTGTCTGTGTTACTGGGTTTCAGTGTATGTCTTTGTTACTGGGTGTCAGTGTGTGTCTGTGTTACTTGGTGTAAGTGTCTGTCTGTATTACTGGGTATCAGTGTATGTCTTTGTTACTTGGTGTCAGTGTATGTCAAAATACTTGGTGTAAGTGTATATCTTTGTTACTTGGTGTAATTGTCTGTCTCTGTTACTTGGTGTCAGTGTATGTATGTGTGACTTGGTGTAAGTGTGTGTCTTTGTTACTTTGTGTAATTGTATGTCTTTGTTACTTGGTGTCAGTGGATGTCTTTGTTAGTTGGTGTCTGTGTGTGTCTGTGTTACTGGGCATCAGTGTATGTCTTTGTGACTTGGTATCAGTGTATGTCTTTGTGACTTGGTGTCAGTGCATGTCTTTTTTACTGGGTGTCAGTGTGTGTCTGTGTTACTGGTGTCCGTGTGTGTCTGTGTTACTGGGTGTCAGTGTATGTCTTTGTTACTGGGTGTCAGTGTATGTCTTTGTTACTTGGTGTCAGTGTGTGTCTGTGTTACTGTGTATCAGTGTCTGTCTTTGTTACTTGGTGTCAGTATATGTCTTTGTTACTGGGTGTCAGTGTGTGTCTTTGTGACTTGGTGTCAGTGTATGTCTTTGTTACTTGGTGTAAGTGAGTGTCTGTGTTACTGGGTACCAGTGTATGTCTTTGTTACTTGGTGTCAGTGTATGTCAAAATACTTGGTGTAAGTGTATGTCTTTGTTACTTGGTGTAATTGTCTGTCTTTGTGACTTGGTGTAAGTGTATGTCTTTGTTACTTGGTGTCAGTGTATGTCTTTGTTACTTGGTGTCAGTGTATGTCTGTGTTACTTGGTGTATGTGTGAGTCTGTATTACTGGGTGTCAGTGTGTGTCTGTGTTACTTGGTGTAAGTGTATGTCTTTGTTAGTGGGTGTCAGTGGATGTCTTTCTTACTTGGTGTAAGTGTGTGTCTGTGTTACTGGGTGTCAGTGTGTGCCTTAGTTACTTGGTGTAAGTGTGTGTCTGTGCTACTGGGTGTCAGTGTATGTCTTTGTTACTGTGTATCAGTGTTTCTCTGTGTTGCTGGGTGTCAGTGTGTGTTTGTTTGTGTTACTGGGTGTCAGTGTGTGTCTGTGACGCGAGGTGTCAGTATTTAGTTTAGTTCAGAGATGCAGCTCTAAAACAGGCGCTACGGCCCACCGTGTCTGTGCCGACCATCAACAACCCATTTATACTAATCCTACACTAATCCCGTATTCCTATGACATCCCCACCGGTCCCTATATTTTTCCCTGCCACCTACCTATACTAGGGTCAATTTATAATGGCCCATTAACCTATCAACCTGCAAGTCTTTGGCATGTGGGAGGAAACCGGAGCACCCGGAGGAAACCCACGCAGTCACAGGGAGAACTTGCAATCTCCGCCAAGGCAGAACCCAGATTCGAACCCGGGTCCCTGGAGCTGTGAGGCTGCGGTGCTACCCACTGCGCCAATGTGCCCCCCCCCCCCCCGCCCCAGTGTGTGCCTGTGTTACTGGGTATCAGTGTATGTCTTTGTTACTTGGTGTCAGTGTATGTCTTTGTTACTTGGTGTCAGTGTATGTCTTTGTTACTTGGTGTCTGTGTGTGTCTGTGTTACTGGGCATCAGTGTATGTCTTTGTGACTTGGTGTCAGTGCATGTCTTTTTTACTGGGTGTCAGTGTGTGTCTGTGTTACGTGGTGTCCGCGTGTGTCTGTGTTACTGGGTGTCAGTGTCTGTCTTTGTTACTGGGTGTCAGTGTATGTCTTTGTTACTTGGTGGAACTGTGTGTCTGTGTTACTGTGTATCAGTGTCTGTCTTTGTTACTTGGTGTCAGTGTATGTCTGTGTTACTTTGTGTCATTGTGTTTGATTGTGTTACTGGGTGTCAGTGTGTGTCTGTGTTACTTGGTGTAAGTGTGTGTCTGTGTTACTGGGTATCAGTGTATGTCTTTGTTACTTGGTGTAATTGTCTGTCTTTGTTACTTGGTGTCAGTGTATGTATGTGTTACTTGGTGTAAGTGTGTGTCTTTGTTACTTGGTGTAAGTGTATGTCTTTGTTACTTTGTGTCAGTGTATATCTTTGTTAGTTGGTGTCTGTGTGTCTGTGTTACTGGGCATCAGTGTATGTCTTTGTGACTTTGTATCAGTGTATGTCTTTGTGACTTGGTGTCAGTGCATGTCTTTTTTACTGGGTGTCAGTGTGAGTCTGTGTTACTTGGTGTCCGTGTGTGTCTGTGTTACTGGGTTTCAGTGTATGTCTTTGTTACTGGGTGTCAGTGTATGTCTTTGTTACTTGGTGTAAGTGTGTGTCTGTGTTACTGTGTATCAGTGTCTTTCTTTGTTACTTGGTGTAAGTGTGTGTCTGTGTTACTGGGTATCAGTGTATGTCTTTGTGACTTGGTGTCAGTGTATGTCTTTGTTACTGGGTGTCAGTGTGTGTCTTTGTGACTTGGTGTCAGTGTATGTCTTTGTTACTTGGTGTAAGTGTGTGTCTGTGTTACTGGGTACCAGTGTATGTCTTTGTTACTTGGTGTCAGTGTATGTCAAAATACTTGGTGTAAGTGTATGTCTTTGTTACTTGGTGTAATTGTCTGTCTTTGTTACTTGTTGTAAATGTATGTCTTTGTTACTTGGTGTCAGTGTATGTCTGTGTTACTTGGTGTATGTGTGTGTCTGTGTTACTGGGTGTCAGTGTGTGTCTGTGTTACTTGGTGTAAGTGTATGTCTTTGTTAGTGGGTGTCAGTGGATGTCTTTGTTACTTGGTGTAAGTGTGTGTCTGTGTTACTGGGTGTCAGTGTATGTCTTAGTTACTTGGTGTAAGTGTGTGTCTGTGTTACTGGGTGTCAGTGTATGTCTGTGTTACTTGGTGTAAGTGTGTGTCTGTGTTACTGGGTATCAGTGCATGTCTTTGTTACTTGGTGTCAGTGTATGTCTGTGTTACTTGGTGTAATTGTGTGTCTGTGTTACTGGGTATCAGTGTATGTCTTTGTGACTTGGTGTCAGTGTATGTCTTCGTTACTGGGTGTCAGTGTGTGTCTTTGTTACTTGGTGTCAGTGTATGTCTTTGTTACTTGGTGTAATGTGTGTCTGTGTTACTGGGTATCAGTGTATGTCTTTGTTACTTGGTGTCAGCGTATCTCAAAATACTTGGTGTAAGTGTATGTCTTTGTTACTTGGTGTAATTGTCTGTCTTTGTTACTTGGTGTCAGTGTATGTCTGTGGTACTTGGTGTAAGTGTGTGTCTTTGTTACTGTGCATCAGTGTATGTCTTTGTGACTTGGTATCAGTGTATGTCTTTGTTACTTGGTGTCAGTGGATGTCAAAATAATTGGTGTAAGTGTATGTCTTTGATACTTGGTGTAATTGTCTGTCTTTGTTACTTGGTGTCATTGTATGTATGTGTTACTTGGTGTAAGTGTGTGTCTTTGTTACTTGGTGTAAGTGTATGACTTTGTTACTTGGTGTCAGTGTATGTCTTTGTTAGTTGGTGTCTGTGTGTGTCTGTGTTACTTGGTGTAAGTGTGTGTCTGTGTTACTGGGTATCAGTGTATGTCTTTGTTACTTGGTGCCAGTGTATGTCAAAATACTTGGTGTAAGTGTGTGTCTTTGTTACTTGGTGTAATTGTCTGTCTTTGTTACTTGGTGTCAGTGTATGTATGTGTTACTTGGTGTAAGTTTGTGTCTTTGTTACTTGGTGTAAGTGTATGTCTTTGTTACTTGGTGTCAGTGTATGTCTTTGTTAGTTGGTGTCTGTGTGTGTCTGTGTTACTGGGCATCAGTGTATGTCTTTGTGACTTGGTATCAGTGTATGCCTTTGTGACTTGTTGTCAGTGCATGTCTTTTTTACTGTTTGTCAGTGTGAGTCTGTGTTACTTGGTGTCCGTGTGTGTCTGTGGTACTGGGTGTCAGTGTATGTCTTTGTTACTGGCTGTCAGTGTATGTCTTTGTTAATTGGTGTAAGTGTGTGTCTGTGTTACTGGGTATCACTGTCTGTCTTTGTGACTTGGTGTCAGTATATGTCTTTGTTCCTGGGTGTCAGTGTGTGTCTTTGTGAATTGGTGTCAGTGTATGTCTTTGTTACTTGGTGTAAGTGTGTGTCTGTGTTACTGGATACCAGTGTATGTCTTTGTTACTTGGTGTCAGTGTATGTCAAAATACTTGGTGTAACTGTATGTCTTTGTTACTTGGTGTAATTGTCTGTCTTTGTTACTTGTTGAAAGTGTATGTCTTTGTTACTTCGTGTCAGTGTATGTCTGTGTTACTTGGTGTATGTGTGTGTCTGTGTTACTGGTTGTCAGTGTGTGTCTGTGTTACTTGGTGTAAGTGTATGTCTTTGTTAGTGGGTGTCAGTGGATGTCTTTGTTACTTGGTGCCAGTGTATGTCTGTGTTACTTGGTGTAAGTGTATGTCTGTGTTACTTGGTGTAAGTGTGTGTCCGTGTTACTGGGTATCAGTGTATGTCTTTGTGACTTGGTGTCAGTGTATGTCTTCGTTACTGGGTGTCAGTGTGTGTCTTTGTGACTTGGTGTCAGTGTATGTCTGTGTTACTTGGTGTATGTGTGTGTCTGTGTTACTGGGTGTCAGTGTGCGTCTGTGTTACATGGTGTAAGTGTATGTCTTTGTTAGTGGGTGTCAGTGGATGTCTTTGTTACTTGGCGTAAGTGTGTGTCTGTGTTACTGGGTGTCAGTGTATGTCTTAGTTACTTGGTGTAAGTGTGTGTCTGTGTTACTGGGTATCAGTGCATGTCTTTGTTACTTGGTGTCAGTGTATGTCTTTGTTACTTGGTGTAAGTGTGTGTCTGTGTTACTGGGTATCAGTGTATGTCTTTGTGACTTGGTGTCAGTGTATGTCTTCGTTACTGGGTGTCAGTGTGTGTCTTTGTGACTTGGTGTCAGTGTATGTCTTTGTTACTTGGTGTAATGTGTGTCTGTGTTACTGGGTATCAGTGTATGTCTTTGTTACTTGGTGTCAGTGTATCTCAAAATACTTGGTGTAAGTGTATGTCTTTCTAACTTGGTGTAATTGTCTGTCTTTGTTACTTGGTGTCAGTGTATGTCTGTGTAACTTGGTGTCAGTGTATGTCTTTGTTACTGTGTATCTGTGTTTCTCTGTGTTACTGGGTGTCAGTGTGTGTCTGTGACACTAGGTGTCAGTATTTAGTTTAGTTTCGAGATACAGCAGTTAAACAGGCCCTTCGGCCCACCGAGTCTGTGCCGACCATCAACAACCCATTTATACTAATCCTACACTAAACCCGTATTCCTATCACATCCCCACTGGTCCCTATATATTTCGCTTACACCTACCTGTACTAGGGGCAACATATAATGGCCAATTAACCTGTCAACCTGCAAGTCATTGGCATGTGGGAGGAAACCGGAGCACCCGGAGGAAAGCCGCGCAGACACAGGGAGAACTTGCAAACTCCGCACAGGCATTACCCAGAATCGAACACGGGTCCCGGGAGCTGTGAGGCTGCGGTGCTAACCACTGCGCCAATGTGCCCCCCGCCCCCAGTGTGTGCCTGTGTTACTGGGTATCAGTGTATGCCTTTGTTACTTGGTGTCAGTGGATGCCAAAATACTTGGTGTAAGTGTATGTCTTTGTTACTTGGTGTAATTGTCTGTCTTTGTTACATGGTGTCATTGTATGCCTGTGTTACTTGGTGTAAGTGTGTTCTTTGTTACTTGGTGTAAGTGTATGTCTTTGTTACTTGGTGTCAGTGCATGTCTTTGTTACTGTGTATCAGTGTTTCTCTGTGTTACTGGGTGTCAGTGTGTGTTTGTTTGTGTTACTGGGTGTCAGTGTGTGTCTGTGACACTAGGTGTCAGTATTTAGTTTAGTTTAGAGATACAGCACTTAAACAGGCCCTTCGGCCCACCGAATCTGAGCCGACCATCAGCAACCCATTTATACTAATCCTACACTAATCCCGTATTCCTATCACATACCCACCGGTCCCTATATATTTCCCTGCCACCGACCTATACTAGGGGCAATTTATAATGGCCCATTAACCTATCAACCTGCAAGTCTTTGGCATGTGGGAGGAAAACGGAGCACCCGGAGGAAACCCACGGAGACACAGGGAGAACTTGCAAACTCCGCACAGGCAGTACCAAGAATCGAACCCGGGTCCCTGGAGCTGGGAGGCTGCGGTGCTAACCACAGCGCCAATGTTCCCCCACCACCTCCCAGTGTGTGCCTGTGTTACTGGGTATCAGTGTATGTCTTTGTGACTTGGTGTCAGTGCATGTCTTTATTACTGGGTGTCAGTGTGAGTCTGTGTTACTTGGTGTCCGTGTGTGTCTGTGTTACTGGGTGTCAGTGTATGTCTTTGTTACTGGGTGTCAGTGTATGTCTTTGTTACTTGGTGTAAGTGTGTGTCTGTGTTACTGTGTATCAGTGTCTGTCTTTGTTACTTGGTGTAAGTGTGTGTCTGTGTTACTGGGTATCAGTGTATGTCTTTGTGACTTGGTGTCAGTGTATGTCTTTGTTACTGGGTGTCAGTGTGTGTCTTTGTGACTTGGTGTCAGTGTATGTCTTTGTTACTTGGTGTAAGTGTGTGTCTGTGTTACTGGGTACCAGTGTATGTCTTTGTTACTTGGTGTCAGTGTATGTCAAAATACTTGGTGTAAGTGTATGTCTTTGTTACTTGGTGTAATTGTCTGTCTTTGTTACTTGTTGTAAATGTATGTCTTTGTTACTTGGTGTCAGTGTATGTCTGTGTTACTTGGTGTATGTGTGTGTCTGTGTTACTGGGTGTCAGTGTGTGTCTGTGTTACTTGGTGTAAGTGTATGTCTTTGTTAGTGGGTGTCAGTGGATGTCTTTGTTACTTGGTGTAAGTGTGTGTCTGTGTTACTGGGTGTCAGTGTATGTCTTAGTTACTTGGTGTAAGTGTGTGTCTGTGTTACTGGGTGTCAGTGTATGTCTGTGTTACTTGGTGTAAGTGTGTGTCTGTGTTACTGGGTATCAGTGCATGTCTTTGTTACTTGGTGTCAGTGTATGTCTGTGTTACTTGGTGTAATTGTGTGTCTGTGTTACTGGGTATCAGTGTATGTCTTTGTGACTTGGTGTCAGTGTATGTCTTCGTTACTGGGTGTCAGTGTGTGTCTTTGTTACTTGGTGTCAGTGTATGTCTTTGTTACTTGGTGTAATGTGTGTCTGTGTTACTGGGTATCAGTGTATGTCTTTGTTACTTGGTGTCAGCGTATCTCAAAATACTTGGTGTAAGTGTATGTCTTTGTTACTTGGTGTAATTGTCTGTCTTTGTTACTTGGTGTCAGTGTATGTCTGTGTTACTTGGTGTAAGTGTGTGTCTTTGTTACTGTGCATCAGTGTATGTCTTTGTGACTTGGTATCAGTGTATGTCTTTGTTACTTGGTGTCAGTGGATGTCAAAATAATTGGTGTAAGTGTATGTCTTTGATACTTGGTGTAATTGTCTGTCTTTGTTACTTGGTGTCATTGTATGTATGTGTTACTTGGTGTAAGTGTGTGTCTTTGTTACTTGGTGTAAGTGTATGTCTTTGTTACTTGGTGTCAGTGTATGTCTTTGTTAGTTGGTGTCTGTGTGTGTCTGTGTTACTTGGTCTAAGTGTGTGTCTGTGTTACTGGGTATCAGTGTATGTCTTTGTTACTTGGTGCCAGTGTATGTCAAAATACTTGGTGTAAGTGTGTGTCTTTGTTACTTGGTGTAATTGTCTGTCTTTGTTACTTGGTGTCAGTGTATGTATGTGTTACTTGGTGTAAGTTTGTGTCTTTGTTACTTGGTGTAAGTGTATGTCTTTGTTACTTGGCATCAGTGTATGTCTTTGTGACTTGGTATCAGTGTATGGCTTTGTGACTTGTTGTCAGTGCATGTCTTTTTTACTGTTTGTCAGTGTGAGTCTGTGTTACTTGGTGTCCGTGTGTGTCTGTGGTACTGGGTGTCAGTGTATGTCTTTGTTACTGGCTGTCAGTGTATGTCTTTGTTAATTGGTGTAAGTGTGTGTCTGTGTTACTGGGTATCACTGTCTGTCTTTGTGACTTGGTGTCAGTATATGTCTTTGTTCCTGGGTGTCAGTGTGTGTCTTTGTGAATTGGTGTCAGTGTATGTCTTTGTTACTTGGTGTAAGTGTGTGTCTGTGTTACTGGGTACCAGTGTATGTCTTTGTTACTTGGTGTCAGTGTATGTCAAAATACTTGGTGTAACTGTATGTCTTTGTTACTTGGTGTAATTGTCTGTCTTTGTTACTTGTTGAAAGTGTATGTCTTTGTTACTTCGTGTCAGTGTATGTCTGTGTTACTTGGTGTATGTGTGTGTCTGTGTTACTGGTTGTCAGTGTGTGTCTGTGTTACTTGGTGTAAGTGTATGTCTTTGTTAGTGGGTGTCAGTGGATGTCTTTGTTACTTGGTGCCAGTGTATGTCTGTGTTACTTGGTGTAAGTGTATGTCTGTGTTACTTGGTGTAAGTGTGTGTCCGTGTTACTGTGTATCAGTGTATGTCTTTGTGACTTGGTGTCAGTGTATGTCTTCGTTACTGGGTGTCAGTGTGTGTCTTTGTGACTTGGTGTCAGTGTATGTCTGTGTTAAATGGTGTATGTGTGTGTCTGTGTTACTGGGTGTCAGTGTGCGTCTGTGTTACATGGTGTAAGTGTATGTCTTTGTTAGTGGGTGTCAGTGGATGTCTTTGTTACTTGGCGTAAGTGTGTGTCTGTGTTACTGGGTGTCAGTGTATGTCTTAGTTACTTGGTGTAAGTGTGTGTCTGTGTTACTGGGTATCAGTGCATGTCTTTGTTACTTAGGGTCAGTGTATGTCTTTGTTACTTGGTGTAAGTGTGTGTCTGTGTTACTGGGTATCAGTGTATGTCTTTGTGACTTGGTGTCAGTGTATGTCTTCGTTACTGGGTGTCAGTGTGTGTCTTTGTGACTTGGTGTCAGTGTATGTCTTTGTTACTTGGTGTAATGTGTGTCTGTGTTACTGGGTATCAGTGTATGTCTTTGTTACTTGGTGTCAGTGTTTGTCAAAATACTTGGTGTAAGTGTATTTCTTTGTTACTTGGTGTAATTGTCTGTCTTTGTTACTTGGTGTCAGTGTATGTCTGTGTAACTTGGTGTAAGTGTATGTCTTTGTTACTGTGCATCAGTGTATGTCTTTTTGACTTGGTGTCAGTGTATGTCTTTGTTACTGTGTATCTGTGTTTCTCTGTGTTACTGGGTGTCAGTGTGTGTCTGTGACACTAGGTGTCAGTATTTAGTTTAGTTTCGAGATACAGCAGTTAAACAGGCCCTTCGGCCCACCGAGTCTGTGCCGACCATCAACAACCCATTTATACTAATCCTACACTAAACCCGTATTCCTATCACATCCCCACTGGTCCCTATATATTTCGCTTACACCTACCTGTACTAGGGGCAACATATAATGGCCAATTAACCTGTCAACCTGCAAGTCTTTGGCATGTGGGAGGAAACCGGAGCACCCGGAGGAAAGCCGCGCAGACACAGGGAGAACTTGCAAACTCCGCACAGGCATTACCCAGAATCGAACACGTGTCCCGGGAGCTGTGAGGCTGCGGTGCTAACCACTGCGCCAATGTGCCCCCCGCCCCCAGTGTGTGCCTGTGTTACTGGGTATCAGTGGATGTCTTTGTTACTTGGTGTCAGTGGATGCCAAAATACTTGGTGTAAGTGTATGTCTTTGTTACTTGGTGTAATTGTCTGTCTTTGTTACTTGGTGTCAGTGTATGCCTGTGTTACTTGGTGTAAGTGTGTTCTTTGTTACTTGGTGTAAGTGTATGTCTTTGTTACTGTGTATCAGTGTTTCTCTGTGTTACTGGGTGTCAGTGTGTGTTTGTTTGTGTTACTGGGTGTCAGTGTGTGTCTGTGACACTAGGTGTCAGTATTTAGTTTAGTTTAGAGATACAGCACTTAAACAGGCCCTTCGGCCCACCGAATCTGAGCCGACCATCAGCAACCCATTTATACTAATCCTACACTAATCCCGTATTCCTATCACATACCCACCGGTCCCTATATATTTCCCTGCCACCGACCTATACTAGGGGCAATTTATAATGGCCCATTAACCTATCAACCTGCAAGTCTTTGGCATGTGGGAGGAAACCGGAGCACCCGGAGGAAACCCACGCAGACACAGGGAGAACTTGCAAACTCCGCACAGGCAGTACCAAGAATCGAACCCGGGTCCCTGGAGCTGGGAGGCTGCGGTGCTAACCACAGCGCCAATGTTCCCCGGCACCTCCCAGTGTGTGCCTGTGTTACTGGGTATCAGTGTATGTCTTTGTTACTTGGTGTCAGTGTGTTTGTTTGTGTTACTGGGTGTCAGTGTGTGTCTTTGTTACTTGGTGTAAGTGTGTGTCTGTGTTACTGGGTATCAGTGAATGTCTTTGTTACTTGGTGTCAGTGTATGACAAAATACTTGGTGTAAGTGTATGTCTTTGTTACTTGGTGTAATTGTCTGTCTTTGTTACTTGGTGTCAGTGTATGTATGTGTTACTTCGTGTAAGTGTGTGTCTTAGTTACTTGGTGTAAGTGTATGTCTTTGTTACTTGGTATCAGAGTATGTCTTTGTGACTTGGTGTCAGTGTATGTCTTTTTTACTGGGTGTCAGTGTATGTCTGTGTTACTTGGTGTCCGTGTGTGTCTGTGTTACTGGGTGTCAGTGTATGTCTTTGTTACTGGGTGTCAGTGTATGTCTTTGTTACTTGGTGTAAGTGTGTGTCTGTGTTACTGGGTATCGGTGTCTGTCTTTGTTACTTGGTGTAAGTGTGTGTCTGTGTTACTGGGTATCAGTGTATGTCTTTGAGACTTGGTGTCAGTATATGTCTTTGTTACTGGGTGTCAGTGTGTGTCTTTGTGACTTGGTGTCAGTGTATGTCTTTGTTACTTGGTGCAAGTGTGTGTCTGTGTTAAAGGGTATCAGTGTGTGTCTTTGTTACTTGGTGTCAGTGTCTGTCAAAATAATTGGTGTAAGTGTATGTCTTCGTTACTTGGTGTAATTGTCTGTCTTTGTTACTTGGTGTAAGTGTATGTCTTTGTTACTTAGTGTCAGTGTATGTCTTTGTTACTTGGTGTCAGTGTATGTCTGTGTTACTTGGTGTATGTGTGTGTCTGTGTTACTGGGTGTCAGCATGTGTCTGTGTTACTTGGTTTAAGTGTACGTCTTTGTTAGTGGGTGTCAGTGGATGTCTTTGTTACTTGGTGTAAGTGTGTGTCTGTGTTACTGGGTGTCAGTGTGTGTTTGTTTGTGTTACTGGGGGTCAGTGTGTGTCTGTGTTACTTGGTGTAAGTGTGTGTCTGTGTTACTGGTTATCAGTGTATGTCTTTGTTACTTGGTGTCAGTGCATGTATGTGTTACTTGGTATAAGTGTGTGTCTGTGTTACTGTATATCAGTGTCTGTCTTTGTTACTTGGTGTAAGTGTGTGTCTATGTTACTGGTATCAGTGTATGTCTTTGTGACTTGGTGTCAGTATATGTCTTTGTTACTGGGTGTCAGTGTGTGTCTTTGTGACTTGGTGTCAGTGTATGTCTTTGTTACTTGGTGTAAGTGTGCGTCTGTGTTACTGGGTACAAGTGTATGTCTTTGTTACTTGGTGTCAGTGTATGTCAAAATACTTGTTGTAAGTGTATGTCTTTGTTACTTGGTGTCAGTGTATGTCTGTGTTACTTGGTGTATGTGTGTGTCTGTGATACTGGGTGTCAGTGTGTGTCTGTGTTACTTGGTCTACGTGTATTTCCTTGTTAGTGGGTGTCAGTGGATGTCTTTGTTACTTGGTGTAAGTGTGTGTCTGTGTTACCGGGTGTCAGTGTATGTCTTAGTTACTTGGTGTAAGTGTGTGTCTGTGTTACTGGGTATCGGTGTCTGTCTTTGTTACTTGGTGTAAGTGTGTGTCTGTGTTACTGGGTATCAGTGTATGTCTTTGAGACTTGGTGTCAGTATATGTCTTTGTTACTGGGTGTCAGTGTGTGTCTTTGTGACTTGGTGTCAGTGTATGTCTTTGTTACTTGGTGCAAGTGTGTGTCTGTGTTAAAGGGTATCAGTGTGTGTCTTTGTTACTTGGTGTCAGTGTCTGTCAAAATAATTGGTGTAAGTGTATGTCTTCGTTACTTGGTGTAATTGTCTGTCTTTGTTACTTGGTGTAAGTGTATGTCTTTGTTAGTGGGTGTCAGTGGATGTCTTAGTTACTTGGTGTAAGTGTGTGTCTGTGTTACTGGGTATCAGTGCATGTCTTTGTTACTTGATGTCAGTGTATGTCTGTGTTACTTGGTGTAAGTGTGTGTCTGTGTTACTGGCTATCAGTGTATGTCTTTGTGACTTGGTGTCAGTGTAAGTCTTCGTTACTGGGTGTCAGTGTGTGTCTTTGTGACTTGGTGTCAGTGTGTGTCTGTGTTACTTAGTGTAAGTGTGCGTCTGTGTTACTGGGTATCAGTGTATGTCTTTGTTACTTGGTGTCAGTGTATCTCAAAATACTTGGTGTAAGTGTATGTCTTTGTTACTGTGTATCAGTGTTTCTCTGTGTTACTCGGTGTCAGTGTGTGTTTGTTTGTGTTACTGGGTGTCAGTGTATGTCTGTGACACTAGGTGTCAGTATTTAGTTTAGTTCAGAGATACAGCACTTAAACAGGACCTTCGGCCCACCGAGTCTGTGCCGACCATCAACAACCCATTTATACTAATCCTACACTAATCCCGTATTCCTATCACATCCCCACCGGTCCCTGTATATTTCCCTACCACCTACCTATACTAGGGGCGATTTATAATGGCCCATTAACCTGTCAACCTACAAGTCTTTGGCATGTGGGAGGAAACTGGAGCACCCGGAGGAAACCCACGCAGACACAGGGAGAACTTGCAAACTCCGCACAGGCAGTACCCAGAATCGAACCCGGGTCCCTGGAGTTGTGAGGCTGCGGTGCTAACCACTGCGCCTATGTCCCCCCACCACCTCCCAGTGTGTGCCTGTGATACTGGGTATCAGTGTATGTCTTTGTTACTTGGTGTCAGTGTATGTCTGTGTTACTTGGTGTCAGTGTGTTTGTTTGTGTTACTGGGTGTCAGTGTGTGTCTGTGTTACTTGGTGTAAGTGTGTGTCTGTGTTACTGGGTATCAGTGTATGTCTTTGTTACTTGGTGTCAGTGTATGTCAAAATACTTGGTGTAAGTGTATGTCTTTGTTACTTGGTGTAAATGTCTGTCTTTGTTACTTGGTGTCAGTGTATGTATGTGTTACTTGGTGTAAGTGTGTGTCTTTGTTACTTGGTGTAAGTGTATGTCTTTGTTACTTGGTGTCAGTGTATGTCTTTGTTAGTTGGTGTCTGTGTGTGTCTGTGTTACTGGGCATCAGTGTATGTCTTTGTGAATTGGTATCAGTGTATGTCTTTTTTACAGGGTGTCAGTGTGTGTCTGTGTTACTTGGTGACCGTGTGTGTCTGTGTTAGTGGGTGTCAGTGTCTGTCTTTGTTACTGGGTGTCAGTGTATGTCTTTGTTACTTGGTGTAACTGTGTGTCTGTGTTACTGTGTATCAGTGTCTGTCTTTGTTACTTGGTGTCAGTGTGTGTCTGTGTTACTTGGTGTAAGTGTGTGTCTGTGTTACTGGGTATCAGTGCATGTCTTTGTTACTTGGTGTCATGTGTCTGTCAAATACTTGGTGTAAGTGTATGTCTCTGTTACTTGGTGTAATTGTCTGTCTTTGTCACTTGGTGTCAGGTTATGTCTGTGTTACTTGGTGTAAGTGTGTGTCTTTGTTACTTGGTGTATGTGAATGTCTTTGTGACTTGGTATCAGTGCATGTCTTTGTGACTTGGTGTCAGTGTCTGTCTTTTTTACTGGGTGTCAGTGTGTGTCTGTGTTACTTGGTGTCAGTGTATGTCTTTGTTACTGTGTATCAGTGTTTCTCTGTGTTACTGGGTGTCAGTGTGTGTTTGTTTGTGTTACTGGGTGTCAGTGTGTGTCTGTGACACTAGGTGTCAGTATTTAGTTTACTTTAGAGATACAGCACTTAAACAGGCCCTTCGGCCCACGGAGTCTGTGCCGACCATCAACGACCCATTTATACTAATCCTACACTAATCCCGTATGCCTATCACATCCCCACCGGTCCCTATATATTTCCCTACCATCTGCCTATACTAGGGGCGATTTATAATGGCCCATTAACCTATCAACCTGCAAGTCTTTGGCATGTGGGAGGAAACTGGATCACCCGGAGGAAACCCACGCAGACACAGGGAGAACTTGCAAACTCCGCACAGGCAGTACCCAGAATCGAAACCGGGTCCCTGGAGCTGTGAGGCTGCGGTGCTAATCACTTCGCCAATGTCCCCCCACCACCTCCCAGTGTGTGCCTGTGTTACTGGGCATCAGTGTATGTCTTTGTTACTTGGTGTCAGTGTATGTCAAAATACTTGGTGTAAGTGTATGTCTTTGTTACTTGGTGTAATTGTCTGTCTTTGTTACTTGGTGTCAGTGTATGTATGTGTTACTTGGTGTAAGTGTGTGTCTTTGTTACTTGGTGTAAGTGTATGTCTTTGTTAGTTGGTGTCTGTGTGTGTCTGTGTTACTGGGCATCAGTGTATGTCTTTGTGACTTGGTATCAGTGTATGTCTTTGTGACTTGGTGTCAGTGCATGTCTTTTTTACTGGGTGTCAGTGTGAGTCTGTGTTACTTGGTTTCCGTGTGTGTCTGTGTTACTGGGTGTCAGTGCATGTCTTTGTTACTGGGTGTCAGTGTATGTCTTTGTTACTTGGTGTAAGTGTGTGTCTGTGTTACTGTGTATCAGTGTCTGTCTTTGTTACTTGGTGTAAGTGTGTGTCTGTGTTACTGGGTATCAGTGTATTTCTGTGTGACTTGGTGTCAGTATATGTCTTTGTTACTGGGTGTCAGTGTGTGTCTTTGTGACTTGGTGTCAGTGTATGTCTTTGTTACTTGGTGTAAGTGTGTGTCTGTGTTACTGGGTACCAGTGTATGTCTTTGTTACTTGGTGTCAGTGTTTGTCAAAATACTTGGTGTAAGTGTATTTCTTTGTTACTTGGTGTAATTGTCTGTCTTTGTTACTTGTTGTAAGTGTATGTCTTTGTTACTTGGTGTCAGTGTATGTCTGTGTTACTTGGTGTATGTGTGTGTCTGTGTTACTGGGTGTCAGTGTGTGTCTGTGTTACTTGGTGTAAGTGTATGTCTTTGTTACTTGGTGTAATTGACTGTCTTTGTTACTTGGTGTCAGTGTATGTCTGTGTTACTTGGTGTAAGTTTGTGTCTTTGTTACTGGGCATCAGTGTATGTCTTTGTGACTTGGCATCAGTGAATGTCTTTGTGACTTGGTGTCAGTGTATGTCTTTTTTACTGGGTGTCAGTGTGTGTCTGTGTTACTTGGTGTCAGTATTTAGTTTAGTTTAGAGATACAGCACTTAAACAGGCCCTTCGGCCCACCGAGTCTGTGCCGACCAGCAACAACCCATTTATACTAATCCGACACTAATCCCGTATTCCTATCACATCCCCACCGGTCCCTATATATTTCCCTACCACCTACCTATACTAGGGGCAATTTATAATAGCCCATTAACCTATCAAACTGCAAGTCTTTGGCATGTGGGAGGAAACCGGAGCACCCGGAGGAAACCCACGCAGACAAAGGGAGAACTTGCAAACTCCGCACAGGCAGTACCCAAAATCGAACCCGGGTCCCTGGAACTGTGAGGCTGCGGTGCTAACCACTGCGCCAATTTCCCCCCACCACCTCCCAGTGTGTGCCTGTGTTACTGGGTATCAGTGTATGTCTTTGTTACTTGGTGTCTTTGTATGTCTGTGTTACTGGGTGTCAGTGTGTTTGTTTGTGTTACTGGGTGTCAGTGTGTGTCTGTGTTACTTGGTGTAAGTGTACGTCTTTGTTAGTGGGTTTCAGTGGATGTCTTTGTTACTTGGTGTAAGTGTGTGTCTGTGTTACTGGGTGTCAGTGTGTGTTTGTCTGTGTTACTGGGTGTCAGTGTGTGTCTGTGTTACTTGGTGTAAGTGTGTGTCTGTGTTACTGGTTATCATTGTATGTCTTTGTTACTTGGTGTCAGTGTATGTCAAAATACTTGGTGTAAGTGTATGTCTTTGTTACTTGGTGTAATTGTCTGTCTTTGTTACTTGGTGTCAGTGTATGTATGTGTTACTTGGTGTCAGTGTGTGTCTGTGTTACTTGGTGTAACTGTATGTCTTTGTTAGTGGGTGTCAGTGGATGTCTTAGTTACTTGGTGTAAGTGTGTGTCTGTATCATTGGGTATCAGTGCATGTCTTTGTTACTTGATGTCAGTGTATGTCTGTGTTACTTGGTGTAAGTGTGTGACTGTGTTACTGGGTATCAGTGTATGTCTTTGTGACTTGGTGTCAGTGTAAGTCTTCGTTACTGGGTGTCAGTGTGTGTCTTTGTGACTTGATGTCAGTGTGTGTCTGTGTTACTTGGTGTAAGTGTGTGTCTGTGTTACTGGGTATCAGTGTATGTCTTTGTTACTTGGTGTCAGTGTATCTCAAAATACTTGGTGGAAGTGTATGTCTTTGTTACTTTGTGTAATTGACTGCCTTTGTTACTTGGTGTCAGTTTATGTCTGTGTTACTTGGTGTAAGTTTGTGTCTTTGTCACTGGGCATCAGTGTATGTCTTTGTGACTTGGCATCAGTGTATGTCTTTGTGACTTGGTGTCAGTGTATGTCTTTTTTACTGGGTGCCAGTGTGTGTCTGTGTTACTTGGTGTCCGTGTATGTCTTTGATACTGTGTATCGGTGTTTCTCTGTGTTACTGGGTGTCAGTGTGTGTTTGTTTGTGTTACTGGGTGTCAGTGTGTGTCTGTGTTACTGGTTATCAGTGTATGTCTTTGTTACTTGGTGTCAGTGTATGTCAAAATACGTGGTGTAAGTGTATGTCTTTGTTACTTGGTGTCAGTGTATGTCTTTGTTAGTTGGTGTCTGTGTGTGTCTGTGTTACTGGGCATCAGTGTATGTCTTTGTGACTTGGTATCAGTGTATGACTTTGTGAATTGGTGTCAGTGTATGTCTTTTTTACTGGGTGTCAGTGTGCGTCTGTGTTACAGGGTGTCAGTGTATGTCTTTCTTACTGGGTGTCAGTGTATTTCTTTGTTACTTGGTGTAAGTGTGTGTCAGTGTTACTGGGTATCAGTGTATGTCTTTGTGACTTGGTGTCAGTATATGTCTTTGTTACTGGGTGTCAGTGTGTGTCTGTGTTACTGGGTGTCAGTGTATGTCTGTCTTACTTGGTGTAAGTGTGTGTCTGTGTTACTGGGTATCAGTGCATGTCTTTGTTACTTGGTGTCAGTGTATGTCTGTGTTACTTGGTGTAAGTGTGTGCCTGTGTTACTGGGTATCAGTGTATGTCTTTGTTACTTGGTGTCAGTGTATCTCAAAATACTTGGTGCAAGTGTATGTCTTTGTTACTTGGTGTAATTGTCTGTCTTTGTTACTGTGCATCAGTGTATGTCTTTGTGACTTGGTATCAGTGTATGTCTTTGTGACTTGGTGTCAGTGCATGTCTTTTTTACTGGGTGTCAGTGTGAGTCTGTGTTACTTGGTGTCCGTGTGTGTCTGTGTTACTGTGTGTCAGTGTATGTCTTTGTTACTGGGTGTCAGTGTATGTCTTTGTTACTTGGTATAAGTGTGTGTCTGTGTTACTGTATATCAGTGTCTGTCTTTGTTACTTGGTGTAAGTGTGTGTCTATGTTACTGGTATCAGTGTATGTCTTTGTGACTTGGTGTCAGTATATGTCTTTGTTACTGGGTGTCAGTGTGTGTCTTTGTGACTTGGTGTCAGTGTATGTCTTTGTTACTTGGTGTAAGTGTGCGTCTGTGTTACTGGGTACAAGTGTATGTCTTTGTTACTTGGTGTCAGTGTATGTCAAAATACTTGTTGTAAGTGTATGTCTTTGTTACTTGGTGTCAGTGTATGTCTGTGTTACTTGGTGTATGTGTGTGTCTGTGATACTGGGTGTCAGTGTGTGTCTGTGTTACTTGGTCTACGTGTATTTCCTTGTTAGTGGGTGTCAGTGGATGTCTTTGTTACTTGGTGTAAGTGTGTGTCTGTGTTACCGGGTGTCAGTGTATGTCTTAGTTACTTGGTGTAAGTGTGTGTCTGTGTTACTGGGTATCGGTGTCTGTCTTTGTTACTTGGTGTAAGTGTGTGTCTGTGTTACTGGGTATCAGTGTATGTCTTTGAGACTTGGTGTCAGTATATGTCTTTGTTACTGGGTGTCAGTGTGTGTCTTTGTGACTTGGTGTCAGTGTATGTCTTTGTTACTTGGTGCAAGTGTGTGTCTGTGTTAAAGGGTATCAGTGTGTGTCTTTGTTACTTGGTGTCAGTGTCTGTCAAAATAATTGGTGTAAGTGTATGTCTTCGTTACTTGGTGTAATTGTCTGTCTTTGTTACTTGGTGTAAGTGTATGTCTTTGTTACTTAGTGTCAGTGTATGTCTTTGTTACTTGGTGTCAGTGTATGTCTGTGTTACTTGGTGTATGTGTGTGTCTGTGTTACTGGGTGTCAGCATGTGTCTGTGTTACTTGGTTTAAGTGTACGTCTTTGTTAGTGGGTGTCAGTGGATGTCTTTGTTACTTGGTGTAAGTGTGTGTCTGTGTTACTGGGTGTCAGTGTGTGTTTGTTTGTGTTACTGGGGGTCAGTGTGTGTCTGTGTTACTTGGTGTAAGTGTGTGTCTGTGTTACTGGTTATCAGTGTATGTCTTTGTTACTTGGTGTCAGTGCATGTATGTGTTACTTGGTGTCAGTGTGTGTCTGTGTTACTTGGTGTAAGTGTACGTCTTTGTTAGTGGGTGTCAGTGGATGTCTTAGTTACTTGGTGTAAGTGTGTGTCTGTGTTACTGGGTATCAGTGCATGTCTTTGTTACTTGATGTCAGTGTATGTCTGTGTTACTTGGTGTAAGTGTGTGTCTGTGTTACTGGCTATCAGTGTATGTCTTTGTGACTTGGTGTCAGTGTAAGTCTTCGTTACTGGGTGTCAGTGTGTGTCTTTGTGACTTGGTGTCAGTGTGTGTCTGTGTTACTTAGTGTAAGTGTGCGTCTGTGCTACTGGGTATCAGTGTATGTCTTTGTTACTTGGTGTCAGTGTATCTCAAAATACTTGGTGTAAGTGTATGTCTTTGTTACTGGGTGTCAGTGTGTGTCTGTGTTACTTGGTGTCAGTGTATGTCTTTGTTACTGTGTATCAGTGTTTCTCTGTGTTACTGGGTGTCAGTGTGTGTTTGTTTGTGTTACTGGGTGTCAGTGTGTGTCTGTGACACTAGGTGTCAGTATTTAGTTTAGTTCAGAGATACAGCACTTAAACAGGACCTTCGGCCCACCGAGTCTGTGCCGACCATCAACAACCCATTTATACTAATCCTACACTAATCCCGTATTCCTATCACATCCCCACCGGTCCCTGTATATTTCCCTACCACCTACCTATACTAGGGGCGATTTATAATGGCCCATTAACCTGTCAACCTACAAGTCTTTGGCATGTGGGAGGAAACAGGAGCACCCGGAGGAAACCCACGCAGACACAGGGAGAACTTGCAAACTCCGCACAGGCAGTACCCAGAATCGAACCCGGGTCCCTGGAGTTGTGAGGCTGCGGTGCTAACCACTGCGCCTATGTCCCCCCACCACCTCCCAGTGTGTGCCTGTGATACTGGGTATCAGTGTATGTCTTTGTTACTTGGTGTCAGTGTATGTCTGTGTTACTTGGTGTCAGTGTGTTTGTTTGTGTTACTGGGTGTCAGTGTGTGTCTGTGTTACTTGGTGTAAGTGTGTGTCTGTGTTACTGGGTATCAGTGTATGTCTTTGTTACTTGGTGTCAGTGTATGTCAAAATACTTGGTGTAAGTGTATGTCTTTGTTACTTGGTGTAAATGTCTGTCTTTGTTACTTGGTGTCAGTGTATGTCTTTGTTACTGTGTATCAGTGTTTCTCTGTGTTACTGGGTGTCAGTGTGTGTTTGTTTGTGTTACTGGGTGTCAGTGTGTGTCTGTGACACTAGGTGTCAGTATTTAGTTTAGTTCAGAGATACTGCACTTAAACAGGACCTTCGGCCCACCGAGTCTGTGCCGACCATCAACAACCCATTTATACTAATCCTACACTAATCCCGTATTCCTATCACATCCCCACCGGTCCCTGTATATTTCCCTACCACCTACCTATACTAGGGGCGATTTATAATGGCCCATTAACCTGTCAACCTACAAGTCTTTGGCATGTGGGAGGAAACTGGAGCACCCGGAGGAAACCCACGCAGACACAGGGAGAACTTGCAAACTCCGCACAGGCAGTACCCAGAATCGAACCCGGGTCCCTGGAGTTGTGAGGCTGCGGTGCTAACCACTGCGCCTATGTCCCCCCACCACCTCCCAGTGTGTGCCTGTGATACTGGGTATCAGTGTATGTCTTTGTTACTTGGTGTCAGTGTATGTCTGTGTTACTTGGGGTCAGTGTGTTTGTTTGTGTTACTGGGTGTCAGTGTGTGTCTGTGTTACTTGGTGTAAGTGTGTGTCTGTGTTACTGGGTATCAGTGTATGTCTTTGTTACTTGGTGTCAGTGTATGTCAAAATACTTGGTGTAAGTGTATGTCTTTGTTACTTGGTGTAAATGTCTGTCTTTGTTACTTGGTGTCAGTGTATGTATGTGTTACTTCGTGTAAGTGTGTGTCTTTGTTACTTGGTGTAAGTGTATGTCTTTGTTACTTGGTGTCAGTGTATGTCTTTGTTAGTTGGTGTCTGTGTGTGTCTGTGTTACTGGGCATCAGTGTATGTCTTTGTGAATTGGTATCAGTTTATGTCTTTTTTACTGGGTGTCAGTGTGTGTCTGTGTTACTTGGTGACCGTGTGTGTCTGTGTTAGTGGGTGTCAGTGTCTGTCTTTGTTACTGGGTGTCAGTGTATGTCTTTGTTACTTGGTGTAACTGTGTGTCTGTGTTACTGTGTATCAGTGTCTGCTTTGTTACTTGGTGTCAGTGTGTGTCTGTGTTACTTGGTGTAAGTGTGTGTCTGCGTTACTGGGTATCAGTGCATGTCTTTGTTACTTGGTGTCAGTGTCTGTCAAATACTTGGTGTAAGTGTATGTCTCTGTTACTTGGTGTAATTGTCTGTCTTTGTCACTTGGTGTCAGGTTATGTCTGTGTTACTTGGTGTAAGTGTGTGTCTTTGTTACTTGGTGTATGTGTATGTCTTTGTGACTTGGTATCAGTGCATGTCTTTGTGACTTGGTGTCAGTGTCTGTCTTTTTTACTGGGTGTCAGTGTGTGTCTGTGTTACTTGGTGTCAGTGTATGTCTTTGTTACTGTGTATCAGTGTTTCTCTGTGTTACTGGGTGTCAGTGTGTGTTTGTTTGTGTTACTGGGTGTCAGTGTGTGTCTGTGACACTAGGTGTCAGTATTTAGTTTACTTTAGAGATACAGCACTTAAACAGGCCCTTCGGCCCACCGAGTCTGTGCCGACCATCAACAACCCATTTATACTAATCCTACACTAATCCCGTATTCCTATCACATCCCCACCGGTCCCTGTATATTTCCCTACCACCTACCTATACTAGGGGCGATTTATAATGGCCCATTAACCTGTCAACCTACAAGTCTTTGGCATGTGGGAGGAAACTGGAGCACCCGGAGGAAACCCACGCAGACACAGGGAGAACTTGCAAACTCCGCACAGGCAGTACCCAGAATCGAACCCGGGTCCCTGGAGTTGTGAGGCTGCGGTGCTAACCACTGCGCCTATGTCCCCCCACCACCTCCCAGTGTGTGCCTGTGATACTGGGTATCAGTGTATGTCTTTGTTACTTGGTGTCAGTGTATGTCTGTGTTACTTGGTGTCAGTGTGTTTGTTTGTGTTACTGGGTGTCAGTGTGTGTCTGTGTTACTTGGTGTAAGTGTGTGTCTGTGTTACTGGGTATCAGTGTATGTCTTTGTTACTTGGTGTCAGTGTATGTCAAAATACTTGGTGTAAGTGTATGTCTTTGTTACTTGGTGTAAATGTCTGTCTTTGTTACTTGGTGTCAGTGTATGTATGTGTTACTTGGTGTAAGTGTGTGTCTTTGTTACTTGGTGTAAGTGTATGTCTTTGTTACTTGGTGTCAGTGTATGTCTTTGTTAGTTGGTGTCTGTGTGTGTCTGTGTTACTGGGCATCAGTGTATGTCTTTGTGAATTGGTATCAGTGTATGTCTTTTTTACAGGGTGTCAGTGTGTGTCTGTGTTACTTGGTGACCGTGTGTGTCTGTGTTAGTGGGTGTCAGTGTCTGTCTTTGTTACTGGGTGTCAGTGTATGTCTTTGTTACTTGGTGTAACTGTGTGTCTGTGTTACTGTGTATCAGTGTCTGTCTTTGTTACTTGGTGTCAGTGTGTGTCTGTGTTACTTGGTGTAAGTGTGTGTCTGTGTTACTGGGTATCAGTGCATGTCTTTGTTACTTGGTGTCATGTGTCTGTCAAATACTTGGTGTAAGTGTATGTCTCTGTTACTTGGTGTAATTGTCTGTCTTTGTCACTTGGTGTCAGGTTATGTCTGTGTTACTTGGTGTAAGTGTGTGTCTTTGTTACTTGGTGTATGTGAATGTCTTTGTGACTTGGTATCAGTGCATGTCTTTGTGACTTGGTGTCAGTGTCTGTCTTTTTTACTGGGTGTCAGTGTGTGTCTGTGTTACTTGGTGTCAGTGTATGTCTTTGTTACTGTGTATCAGTGTTTCTCTGTGTTACTGGGTGTCAGTGTGTGTTTGTTTGTGTTACTGGGTGTCAGTGTGTGTCTGTGACACTAGGTGTCAGTATTTAGTTTACTTTAGAGATACAGCACTTAAACAGGCCCTTCGGCCCACCGAATCTGTGCCGACCATCAACAACCCATTTATACTAATCCTACACTAATCCCGTATGCCTATCACATCCCCACCGGTCCCTATATATTTCCCTACCATCTGCCTATACTAGGGGCGATTTATAATGGCCCATTAACCTATCAACCTGCAAGTCTTTGGCATGTGGGAGGAAACTGGATCACCCGGAGGAAACCCACGCAGACACAGGGAGAACTTGCAAACTCCGCACAGGCAGTACCCAGAATCGAAACCGGGTCCCTGGAGCTGTGAGGCTGCGGTGCTAATCACTGCGCCAATGTCCCCCCACCACCTCCCAGTGTGTGCCTGTGTTACTGGGCATCAGTGTATGTCTTTGTTACTTGGTGTCAGTGTATGTCAAAATACTTGGTGTAAGTGTATGTCTTTGTTACTTGGTGTAATTGTCTGTCTTTGTTACTTGGTGTCAGTGTATGTATGTGTTACTTGGTGTAAGTGTGTGTCTTTGTTACTTGGTGTAAGTGTATGTCTTTGTTAGTTGGTGTCTGTGTGTGTCTGTGTTACTGGGCATCAGTGTATGTCTTTGTGACTTGGTATCAGTGTATGTCTTTGTGACTTGGTGTCAGTGCATGTCTTTTTTACTGGGTGTCAGTGTGAGTCTGTGTTACTTGGTTTCCGTGTGTGTCTGTGTTACTGGGTGTCAGTGCATGTCTTTGTTACTGGGTGTCAGTGTATGTCTTTGTTACTTGGTGTAAGTGTGTGTCTGTGTTACTGTGTATCAGTGTCTGTCTTTGTTACTTGGTGTAAGTGTGTGTCTGTGTTACTGGGTATCAGTGTATTTCTGTGTGACTTGGTGTCAGTATATGTCTTTGTTACTGGGTGTCAGTGTGTGTCTTTGTGACTTGGTGTCAGTGTATGTCTTTGTTACTTGGTGTAAGTGTGTGTCTGTGTTACTGGGTACCAGTGTATGTCTTTGTTACTTGGTGTCAGTGTTTGTCAAAATACTTGGTGTAAGTGTATTTCTTTGTTACTTGGTGTAATTGTCTGTCTTTGTTACTTGTTGTAAGTGTATGTCTTTGTTACTTGGTGTCAGTGTATGTCTGTGTTACTTGGTGTATGTGTGTGTCTGTGTTACTGGGTGTCAGTGTGTGTCTGTGTTACTTGGTGTAAGTGTATGTCTTTGTTACTTGGTGTAATTGACTGTCTTTGTTACTTGGTGTCAGTGTATGTCTGTGTTACTTGGTGTAAGTTTGTGTCTTTGTTACTGGGCATCAGTGTATGTCTTTGTGACTTGGCATCAGTGAATGTCTTTGTGACTTGGTGTCAGTGTTTGTCTTTTTTACTGGGTGTCAGTGTGTGTCTGTGTTACTTGGTGTCAGTATTTAGTTTAGTTTAGAGATACAGCACTTAAACAGGCCCTTAGGCCCACCGAGTCTGTGCCGACCAGCAACAACCCATTTATACTAATCCGACACTAATCCCGTATTCCTATCACATCCCCACCGGTCCCTATATATTTCCCTACCACCTACCTATACTAGGGGCAATTTATAATAGCCCATTAACCTATCAAACTGCAAGTCTTTGGCATGTGGGAGGAAACCGGAGCACCCGGAGGAAACCCACGCAGACAAAGGGAGAACTTGCAAACTCCGCACAGGCAGTACCCAAAATCGAACCCGGGTCCCTGGAACTGTGAGGCTGCGGTGCTAACCACTGCGCCAATTTCCCCCCACCACCTCCCAGTGTGTGCCTGTGTTACTGGGTATCAGTGTATGTCTTTGTTACTTGGTGTCTTTGTATGTCTGTGTTACTGGGTGTCAGTGTGTTTGTTTTTGTTACTGGGTGTCAGTGTGTGTCTGTGTTACTTGGTGTAAGTGTACGTCTTTGTTAGTGGGTTTCAGTGGATGTCTTTGTTACTTGGTGTAAGTGTGTGTCTGTGTTACTGGGTGTCAGTGTGTGTTTGTTTGTGTTACTGGGTGTCAGTGTGTGTCTGTGTTACTTGGTGTAAGTGTGTGTCTGTGTTACTGGTTATCATTGTATGTCTTTGTTACTTGGTGTCAGTGTATGTCAAAATACTTGGTGTAAGTGTATGTCTTTGTTACTTGGTGTAATTGTCTGTCTTTGTTACTTGGTGTCAGTGTATGTATGTGTTACTTGGTGTCAGTGTGTGTCTGTGTTACTTGGTGTAAGTGTATGTCTTTGTTAGTGGGTGTCAGTGGATGTCTTAGTTACTTGCTGTAAGTGTGTGTCTGTATCACTGGGTATCAGTGCATGTCTTTGTTACTTGATGTCAGTGTATGTCTGTGTTACTTGGTGTAAGTGTGTGACTGTGTTACTGGGTATCAGTGTATGTCTTTGTGACTTGGTGTCAGTGTAAGTCTTCGTTACTGGGTGTCAGTGTGTGTCTTTGTGACTTGATGTCAGTGTGTGTCTGTGTTACTTGGTGTAAGTGTGTGTCTGTGTTACTGGGTATCAGTGTATGTCTTTGTTACTTGGTGTCAGTGTATCTCAAAATACTTGGTGGAAGTGTATGTCTTTGTTACTTTGTGTAATTGACTGCCTTTGTTACTTGGTGTCAGTTTATGTCTGTGTTACTTGGTGTAAGTTTGTGTCTTTGTCACTGGGCATCAGTGTATGTCTTTGTGACTTGGCATCAGTGTATGTCTTTGTGACTTGGTGTCAGTGTATGTCTTTTTTACTGGGTGCCAGTGTGTGTCTGTGTTACTTGGTGTCCGTGTATGTCTTTGATACTGTGTATCGGTGTTTCTCTGTGTTACTGGGTGTCAGTGTGTGTTTGTTTGTGTTACTGGGTGTCAGTGTGTGTCTGTGTTAATTGGTGTAAGTGTGTGTCTGTGTTACTGGTTATCAGTGTATGTCTTTGTTACTTGGTGTCAGTGTATGTCAAAATACGTGGTGTAAGTGTATGTCTTTGTTACTTGGTGTCAGTGTATGTCTTTGTTAGTTGGTGTCTGTGTGTGTCTGTGTTACTGGGCATCAGTGTATGTCTTTGTGACTTGGTGTCAGTATATGTCTTTGTTACTGGGTGTCAGTGTGTGTCTGTGTTATTGGGTGTCAGTGCATGTCTGTCTTACTTGGTGTAAGTGTGTGTCTGTGTTACTGGGTATCAGTGCATGTCTTTGTTACTTGGTGTCAGTGTATGTCTGTGTTACTTGGTGTAAGTGTGTGCCTGTGTTACTGGGTATCAGTGTATGTCTTTGTTACTTGGTGTCAGTGTATCTCAAAATACTTGGTGCAAGTGTATGTCTTTGTTACTTGGTGTAAATGTCTGTCTTTGTTACTTGGTGTCAGTGTATGTATGTGTTACTTGGTGTAAGTGTGTGTCTTTGTTACTTGGTGTAAGTGTATGTCTTTGTTACTTGGTGTCAGTGTATGTCTTTGTTAGTTGGTGTCTGTGTGTGTCTGTGTTACTGGGCATCAGTGTATGTCTTTGTGAATTGGTATCAGTGTATGTCTTTTTTACAGGGTGTCAGTGTGTGTCTGTGTTACTTGGTGACCGTGTGTGTCTGTGTTAGTGGGTGTCAGTGTCTGTCTTTGTTACTGGGTGTCAGTGTATGTCTTTGTTACTTGGTGTAACTTTGTGTCTGTGTTACTGTGTATCAGTGTCTGTGTTTGTTACTTGGTGTCAGTGTGTGTCTGTGTTACTTGGTGTAAGTGTGTGTCTGTGTTACTGGGTATCAGTGCATGTCTTCGTTACTTGGTGTCATGTGTCTGTCAAATACTTGGTGTAAGTGTATGTCTCTGTTACTTGGTGTAATTGTCTGTCTTTGTCACTTGGTGTCAGGTTATGTCCGTGTTACTTGGTGTAAGTGTGTGTCTTTGTTACTTGGTGTATGTGAATGTCTTTGTGACTTGGTATCAGTGCATGTCTGTGTTACTTGGTGTCAGTGTATGTCTTTGTTACTGTGTATCAGTGTTTCTCTGTGTTACTGGGTGTCAGTGTGTGTTTGTTTGTGTTACTGGGTGTCAGTGTGTGTCTGTGACACTAGGTGTCAGTATTTAGTTTACTTTAGAGATACAGCACTTAAACAGGCCCTTCGGCCCACCGAGTCTGTGCCGACCATCAACAACCCATTTATACTAATCCTACACTAATCCCGTATGCCTATCACATCCCCACCGGTTCCTATATATTTCCCTACCATCTGCCTATACTAGGGGCGATTTATAATGGCCCATTAACCTATCAACCTGCAAGTCTTTGGCATGTGGGAGGAAACTGGATCACCCGGTGGAAACCCACGCAGACACCGGGAGAACTTGCAAACTCCGCACAGGCAGTACCCAGAATCGAAACCGGGTCCCTGGAGCTGTGAGGCTGCGGTGCTAATCACTGCGCCAATGTCCCCCCACCACCTCCCAGTGTGTGCCTGTGTTACTGGGCATCAGTGTATGTCTTTGTTACTTGGTGTCAGTGTATGTCAAAATACTTGGTGTAAGTGTATGTCTTTGTTACTTGGTGTAATTGTCTGTCTTTGTAACTTGGTGTCAGTGTATGTATGTGTTACTTGGTGTAAGTGTGTGTCTTTGTTACTTGGTGTAAGTGTATGTCTTTGTTAGTTGGTGTCTGTGTGTGTCTGTGTTACTGGGCATCAGTGTATGTCTTTGTGACTTGGTATCAGTGTATGTCTTTGTGACTTGGTGTCAGTGCATGTCTTTTTTACTGGGTGTCAGTGTGAGTCTGTGTTACTTGGTTTCCGTGTGTGTCTGTGTTACTGGGTGTCAGTGCATGTCTTTGTTACTGGGTGTCAGTGTATGTCTTTGTTACTTGGTGTAAGTGTGTGTCTGTGTTACTGTGTATCAGTGTCTGTCTTTGTTACTTGGTGTAAGTGTGTGTCTGTGTTACTGGGTATCAGTGTATTTCTGTGTGACTTGGTGTCAGTATATGTCTTTGTTACTGGGTGTCAGTGTGTGTCTTTGTGACTTGGTGTCAGTGTATGTCTTTGTTACTTGGTGTAAGTGTGTGTCTGTGTTACTGGGTACCAGTGTATGTCTTTGTTACTTGTTGTCAGTGTTTGTCAAAATACTTGGTGTAAGTGTATTTCTTTGTTACTTGGTGTAATTGTCTGTCTTTGTTACTTGTTGTAAGTGTATGTCTTTGTTACTTGGTGTCAGTGTATGTCTGTGTTACTTGGTGTATGTGTGTGTCTGTGTTACTGGGTGTCAGTGTGTGTCTGTGTTACTTGGTGTAAGTGTATGTCTTTGTTACTTGGTGTAATTGACTGTCTTTGTTACTTGGTGTCAGTGTATGTCTGTGTTACTTGGTGTAAGTTTGTGTCTTTGTTACTGGGCATCAGTGTATGTCTTTGTTACTTGGTGTAAGTGTGTGTCTGTGTTACTGGGTGTCAGTGTGTGTTTGTTTGTGTTACTGGGTGTCAGTGTGTGTCTGTGTTACTTGGTGTAAGTGTGTGTCTGTGTTACTGGTTATCATTGTATGTCTTTGTTACTTGGTGTCAGTGTATGTCAAAATACTTGGTGTAAGTGTATGTCTTTGTTACTTGGTGTAATTGTCTGTCTTTGTTACTTGGTGTCAGTGTATGTATGTGTTACTTGGTGTCAGTGTGTGTCTGTGTTACTTGGTGTAAGTGTATGTCTTTGTTAGTGGGTGTCAGTGGATGTCTTAGTTACTTGGTGTAAGTGTGTGTCTGTATCACTGGGTATCAGTGCATGTCTTTGTTACTTGATGTCAGTGTATGTCTGTGTTACTTGGTGTAAGTGTGTGACTGTGTTACTGGGTATCAGTGTATGTCTTTGTGACTTGGTGTCAGTGTAAGTCTTCGTTACTGGGTGTCAGTGTGTGTCTTTGTGACTTGATGTCAGTGTGTGTCTGTGTTACTTGGTGTAAGTGTGTGTCTGTGTTACTGGGTATCAGTGTATGTCTTTGTTATTTGGTGTCAGTGTATCTCAAAATACTTGGTGGAAGTGTATGTCTTTGTTACTTTGTGTAATTGACTGCCTTTGTTACTTGGTGTCAGTTTATGTCTGTGTTACTTGGTGTAAGTTTGTGTCTTTGTCACTGGGCATCAGTGTATGTCTTTGTGACTTGGCATCAGTGTATGTCTTTGTGACTTGGTGTCAGTGTATGTCTTTTTTACTGGGTGCCAGTGTGTGTCTGTGTTACTTGGTGTCCGTGTATGTCTTTGATACTGTGTATCGGTGTTTCTCTGTGTTACTGGGTGTCAGTGTGTGTTTGTTTGTGTTACTGGGTGTCAGTGTGTGTCTGTGTTAATTGGTGTAAGTGTGTGTCTGTGTTACTGGTTATCAGTGTATGTCTTTGTTACTTGGTGTCAGTGTATGTCAAAATACGTGGTGTAAGTGTATGTCTTTGTTACTTGGTGTCAGTGTATGTCTTTGTTAGTTGGTGTCTGTGTGTGTCTGTGTTACTGGGCATCAGTGTATGTCTTTGTGACTTGGTATCAGTGTATGACTTTGTGACTTGGTGTCAGTGTATGTCTTTTTTACTGGGTGTCAGTGTGTGTCTGTGTTACAGGGTGTCAGTGTATGTCTTTCTTACTGGGTGTCAGTGTATTTCTTTGTTACTTGGTGTAAGTGTGTGTCTGTGTTACTGGGTATCAGTGTATGTCTTTGTGACTTGGTGTCAGTATATGTCTTTGTTACTGGGTGTCAGTGTGTGTCTGTGTTACTGGGTGTCAGTGTATGTCTGTCTTACTTGGTGTAAGTGTGTTTCTGTGTTACTGGGTATCAGTGCATGTCTTTGTTACTTGGTGTCAGTGTATGTCTGTGTTACTTGGTGTAAGTGTGTGCCTGTGTTACTGGGTATCAGTGTATGTCTTTGTTACTTGGTGTCAGTGTATCTCAAAATACTTGGTGCAAGTGTATGTCTTTGTTACTTGGTGTAATTGTCTGTCTTTGTTACTGTGCATCAGTGTATGTCTTTGTGACTTGGTATCAGTGTATGTCTTTGTGACTTGGTGTCAGTGCATGTCTTTTTTACTGGGTGTCAGTGTGAGTCTGTGTTACTTGGTGTCCGTGTGTGTCTGTGTTACTGTGTGTCAGTGTATGTCTTTGTTACTGGGTGTCAGTGTATGTCTTTGTTACTTGGTATAAGTGTGTGTCTGTGTTACTGTATATCAGTGTCTGTCTTTGTTACTTGGTGTAAGTGTGTGTCTATGTTACTGGTATCAGTGTATGTCTTTGTGACTTGGTGTCAGTATATGTCTTTGTTACTGGGTGTCAGTGTGTGTCTTTGTGACTTGGTGTCAGTGTATGTCAAAATACTTGTTGTAAGTGTATGTCTTTGTTACTTGGTGTCAGTGTATGTCTGTGTTACTTGGTGTATGTGTGTGTCTGTGTTACTGGGTGTCAGTGTGTGTCTGTGTTACTTGGTCTACGTGTATTTCCTTGTTAGTGGGTGTCAGTGGATGTCTTTGTTACTTGGTGTAAGTGTGTGTCTGTGTTACCGGGTGTCAGTGTATGTCTTAGTTACTTGGTGTAAGTGTGTGTGTGTGTTACTGGGTGTCAGTGTATGTCTGTGTTACTTGGTGCAAGTGTTTGAATGTGTTACTGGGTATCAGTGTATGTCTTTGTGACTTGGTGTCAGTGTATGTCTTCGTTACTGGGTGTCAGGGTGTTTCTTTGTGACTTGGTGTCAGTGTATGTCAAAATAATTGGTGTAAGTGTATGTCTTTGTTACTTGGTGTAAATGTCTGTCTTTGTTACTTGGTGTAAGTGTATGTCTTTGTTACTTGGTGTCAGTGTATGTCTTTGTTACTTGGTGTCAGTGTATGTCTGTGTTACTTGGTGTAAGTGTACGTCTTTGTTAGTGGGCGTCAGTGGATGTCTTTGTTACTTGGTGTAAGTGTGTGTCTGTGTTACTGGGTGTCAGTGTGTGTTTGTTTGTGTTACTGGGTGTCAGTGTGTGTCTGTGTTACTTGGTGTAAATGTGTGTCTGTGTTACTGGTTATCAGTGTATGTCTTTGTTACTTGGTGTCAGTGTATGTCAAAATACTTGGTGTAAGTGTATGTCTTTGTTATTTGGTGTAATTGTCTGTCTTTTGTTACTTGGTGTCAATGTATGTATGTGTTACTTGGTGTCAGTGTGTGTCTGTGTTACTTGGTGTAAGTGTATGTCTTTGTTAGTGGGTGTCAGTGGATTTCTTAGTTACTTGGTGTAAGTGTGTGTCTGTGTTACTGGGTGTAAGTGTATGTCTTTGTTATTGGGTGTCAGTGCATGTCTTTGTTACTTGATGTCAGTGTATGTCTGTGTTACTTGGTGTAAGTGTGTGTCTGTGTTACTGGGTATCAGTGTATGTCTTTGTGACTTGGTGTCAGTGTAAGTCTTCGTTACTGGGTGTCAGTGTGTGTCTTTGTGACTTGGTGTCAGTGTGTGTCTGTGTTACTTGGTGTAAGTGTGTGTCTGTGTTACTGGGTATCAGTGTATGTCTTTGTTACTTGGTGTCAGTGTATCTCAAAATACTTGGTGTAAGTGTACGTCTTTGTTACTTGGTATAATTGACTGTCTTTGTTACTTGGTGTCAGTGTATGTCTGTGTTACTTGGTGTAAGTTTGTGTCTTTGTTACTGGGCATCAGTGTATGTCTTTGTGACTTGGCATCAGTGTATGTCTTTGTGACTTGGTGTCAGTGTATGTCTTTGTGACTTGGTATCAGTGTATGTCTCTGTGACTTGGTGTCAGTGTATGTCTTTTTTCCTGGGTGTCAGTGTGTGTCTGTGTTACTTGGTGTCAGTGTATGTCTTTGATACTGTGTATCAGTGTTTCTCTGTTTTACTGGGTGTCAGTGTGTGTTTGTTTGTGTTACTGGGTGTCAGTGTGTGTCTGTGTTACTTGGTGTAAGTGTGTGTCTGTGTTACTGGTTATCAGTGTATGTCTTTGTTA
Source organism: Heterodontus francisci (assembly GCF_036365525.1). NCBI lineage: Eukaryota > Metazoa > Chordata > Chondrichthyes > Heterodontiformes > Heterodontidae > Heterodontus > Heterodontus francisci. The sequence continues at coordinate 3,286,818 of NW_027141655.1, read as the reverse complement.
CTTGGTGTCAGTGTATGTCAAAATACTTGGAGTAAGTGTATGTCTTTGTTACTTGGTGTAATTGTCTGTCTTTGTTACTTGGTGTCAGTGTATGTATGTGTTACTTGGTGTAAGTGTATGTCTTTGTTACTTGGTGTCAGTGTATGTCTTTGTTAGTTGGTGTCTGTGTGTGTCTGTGTTACTTGGTGTCAGTGTATGTCTTTGTGACTTGGTATCAGTGTATGTCTCTGTGACTTGCTGTCAGTGTATGTCTTTTTTACTGGGTGTCAGTGTGTGTCTCTGATACTTGGTGTCAGTGTATGTCTTTGTTAGTTGGTGTCAGTGTATGTATGTGTTACTTGGTGTCAGTGTATGTCTTTGTGACTTGGTATCAGTGTATGTCTCTGTGACTTGGTGTCAGTGTATGTCTTTTTTACTGGGTGTCAGTGTGTGTCTGTGTTTCTTGGTGTCCGTGTGTGTATGTGTTACTGGGTGTCAGTGTACGTCTTTGTTACTTGGTGTAAGTGTGTGTCTGTGTTACTGGGTATCAGTGTCTGTCTTTGTTACTTGGTCTAAGTGTGTGTCTGTATTACTGGGTATCAGTGTATGTCTTTGTGACTTGGTGTCAGTATATGTCTTTGTTAATGGGTGTCAGTGTGTGTCTTTGTGACTTGGTGTCAGTGTATGTCTTTGTTACTTGGTGTCAGTGTATGTAAAAATATTTGGTGTAAGTGTATGTCTTTGTTACTTGGTGTAATTGTCTGTCTTTGTTACTTGGTGTAAGTGTATGTCTTTGTTACTTGGTGTCAGTGTATGTCTTTGTTACTTGGTTTCAGTGTATGTCTGTGTTACGTGGTGTATGTGTGTGTCTGTGTTACTGGGTGTCAGTGTATGTCTTTGTTAGTGGGTGACAGTGGATGTCTTTGTTACTTTGTGTAAGTGAGTGTCTGTGTTACTGGGTGTCAGTGTATGCCTTTGTTACTTGGAGTAAGTGTGTGTCTGTGTTACTGGGTAACAGTGCATGTCTTTGTTACTTGATGTCAGTGTATGTCTGTGTTAGTTGGTGTAAGTTTGTGTCTGTGTTACTGGGTATCAGTGTATGTCTTTGTGACTTGGTGTCAGTGTATGTCTTCGTTACTGGGTGTCAGTGTGTGTCTTTGTGACTTGGTGTCAGTGTGTGTCTGTGTTACTTGGTGTAAGTGTGTGTCTGTGTTACTGGGTATCAGTGTATGTCTTTGTTACTTGGTGTCATTGTATCTAAAAATACTTGGTGTAAGTGTATGTCTTTGCTACTTGGTGTAATTGACTGTCTTTGTTACTTGGTGTCAGTGTATGTCTGTGTTACTTGGTGTAGGTTTGTGTCTTTGTTACTGGGCATCAGTGTATGTCTTTGTTACTTGGTGTCATTGTATCTAAAAATACTTGGTGTACGTGTATGTCTTTGCTACTTGGTGTAATTGACTGTCTTTGTGACTTGGTATCTGTGCATGTCTTTGTGACTTGGTGTCAGTGCATGTCTTTTTTACTGCGTGTCAGTGTGTGTCTGTGTTACTTGGTGTCAGTGTATGTCTGTGACACTAGGTGTCAGTATATAGTTTAGTTTAGAGAAGCAGCACTTAAACAGGCCCTTCGGCCCACCGAGTCTGTGCTGACAATCAACAACCCATTTATACTAATCCGACACTAATCCCGTATTCCTATCACATCCCCTCCGGTCCCTATATATTTCCCTACCACCTAACTATACTATGGGCAATTTATAATGTCCCATTAACCTATCAACCTGCAAGTCTTTGGCATGTGGGAGGAAAACGGAGCACCCGGAGGAAACCCACGCAGACAATGGGAGAACTTGCAAACTCCGCACAGGCAGTACCCAGAATCGAATCCGGGTCCCTGGAACTGTGAGGCTGCGGTGCTTACCACTGCGCCAATGTCCCCCCACCACCTCCCAGTGTGTGCCTGTGTTACTGGGTATCAGTGTATGTCTTTGTTACTTGGTGTCTTTGTATGTCTGTGTTACTGGGTGTCAGTGTGTTTGTTTGTGTTACTGGGTGTCAGTGTGTGTCTGTGTTACTTGGTGTAAGTGTGTGTCTGTGTTACTGGGTATCAGTGTATGTCTTTGTTACTTGGTGTCTCTGTATGTCAAAATACCTGGTGTAAGTGTATGTCTTTGTTACTAGGTGTAATTGTCTGTCTTTGTTACTTGGTGTCCGTGTATGTATGTGTTACTTGGTGTAAGTGTGTGTCTTTGTTACTTGGTGTAAGTGTATGTCTTTGTTACTTGGTGTCAGTGTATGTCTTTGTTAGTTGGTGTCTGTGTGTGTCTGTGTTACTGGGCATCAGTTTATGTCTTTGTGACTTGGTATCAGTGTATGTCTTTGTGACTTGGTGTCAGTGTATCTCTTTTTTACTGGGTGTCAGTGTGTGTCTGTGTTATTTGGTGTCCGTGTGTGTCTGTGTTACTGGGTGTCAGTGTATGTCTTTGTTACTGGGTGTCAGTGTATGTCTTTGTTACTTGGTGTAAGTGTGTGTCTGTGTTACTGGGTATCAGTGTATGTCAAAATACTTGGTGTAAGTGTATGTCTTTGTTACTTGGTGTAATTGTCTGTCTTTGTTAATTGCTGTCAGTGTATGTCTTTGTTACTTGGTGTCAGTGTATGTCTGTGTTACTTGGTGTATGTGTGTGTCTGTGCTACTGGGTGTCAGTGTGTGTCTGTGTTACTTGGTGTAAGTGTATGTCTTTGTTAGTGGGTGTCAGTGGATGTCTTTGTTACTTGGTGTAAGTGTCCGTCTGTGTTACTGGGTGTCAGTGTATGTCTTAGTTACTTGGTGTAAGTGTGTGTCTGTGTTACTGGGTGTCAGTGTATGTCTGTGTTACTTGGTGTAAGTGTGTGTCTTTGTTACTTGGTGTAAGTGAATGTCTTTGTTACTTGGTGTCAGTGTATGTCTTTGTTACTTGGTGTCAGTGTGTGTCTGTGTTACTGGGCATCAGTGTATGTCTTTGTGACTTGGTATCAGTGTATGTCTTTGTGACTTGGTGTCAGTGTATGTCTATTTTACTGGGTGTAAGTGTGTGTCTGCGTTACTGGGTATCAGTGTGTGTCTTTGTTAGTTGGTGTAAGTGTATGTCTTTGTTACTTGGTGTCAGTGTATGTCTTTGTTACTTGGTGTCAGTGTGTGTCTGTGTTACTGGGTGTAAGTGTGTGTCTGCGTTACTGGGTATCAGTGTATGTCTTTGTTACTTGATGTCAGTGTATGTCAAAATACCTGGTGTAAGTGTATGTCTTTGTTACTTGGTGTAGTTGTCTGTCTTTGTTACTTTGTGTCAGTGTGTGTCTGTGTTACTTGTTGTCAGTGTATGTCTTTGTTACTGTGTCTCAGTGTTTCTCTGTGTTACTGGGTGTCAGTGTGTGTTTGTTTGTGGTACTGGGTGTCAGTGTGTGTCTGTGACACTAGGTGTCAGTATTTAGTTTAGTTTAGAGATAGAGCACTTAAACAGGCCCTTCGGCCCACCGAGTCTGTGCCTACCATCAACCACCCATTTATACTAATCCTACACTAATCCCGTATTCCTATCACATCCCCACCGGTCCCTATATATTTCCCTACCACCTACCTATACTAGGGGCAATTTATAATGGCCCATTAACCTATCAACCTGCAAATCTTTGGCATGTGGGCGGAAACCGGAGCACCCGGAGGAAAGCCACGCAGACACAGGGAGAACTTGCAAACTCCGCACAGGCAGTACCCAGAATCGAACCCAGGTCCCTGGAGCTGTGAGGCTGCGGTGCTAACCACTGCGCCAATGTCCCCCCACCACCTCCCAGTGTGTGCCTGTGTTCCTTGGTGTCAGTGTATGTCTTTGTTACTTGGTGTCAGTGTGTTTGTTTGTGTTACTGGGTGTCAGTGTGTGTCTGCGTTACTTGGTGTCAGTGTGTGTCTTTGTTACTTGGTGTAATTGTGTGTCTGTGTTACTGGGTATCAGTGTATGTCTTTGTGACTTGGTGTCAGTGTATGTCTTAGTTACAGGGTATCAGAGCATGTCTTTGTTACTTGGTGTCAGTGTATGTCTGTGTTGCTTGGTGTAAGTGTGTGTCTGTGCTACTGGGTATCAGTGTATGTCTTTGTGAATTGGTGTCAGAGTATGTCTTCGTTACTGGGTGTCAGTGTGTGTCTGTGTTACTTGGTGTCAGTGTGTGTCTTTGTTACTGGGTGTCAGTGTGTGTCTTTGTGACTTGTTGTCAGTGTATGTCTTTGTCACTTGGTGTCAATGTATGTCTTTGCTACCTGGTGTCAGTGTATGTCTGTGTTACTTGATGTAAGTGTGTGTCTGCGTTACTGGGTATCAGTGTGTGTCTTTGTTACTAGGTGTAAGTGTATGTCTTTGTTAGTGGGTGTCAGTGGATGTCTTTGTTACTTGGTGTAAGTGTGTGTCTGTGTTACTGGGTGTCAGTGTATGTCTTAGTTACTTGGTGTAAGTGTGTGTCTGTGTTACTGGGTATCAGAGCATGTCTTTGTTACTTGGTGTCAGTGTATGTCTGTGTTGCTTGGTGTAAGTGTGTGTCTGTGTTACTTGGTGTCAGTGTGTGTCTTTGTTACTGGGTGTCAGTGTGTGTCTTTGTGACTTGGTGTCAGTGTAAGTCTTTGTTACCTGGTGTCAGTGTGTGTCTGTGTCACTTGGTGTCAGTGTATGTCTTTGTTACTGTGTCTCAGTGTTTCTCTGTGTTACTGGGTGTCAGTGTGTGTTTGTTTGTGTTACTGGGTGTCAGTGTGTGTCTGTGACACTAGGTGTCAGTATTTAGTTTAGTTTAGAGAGACAGCACTTTAACAGCCCCTTCGGCCCGCCGAGTCTGTGCCGACCATCAACAACCCATTTATACTCATCCTACACTAATCCCGTATTCCTATCACATCCCCACCGGTCCCTCTGTATTTCGCTACCACCTACCTGTACTAGGGGCAACATATAATGGCCAATTAACCTATCAACCTGCAAGTCTTTGGCATGTGGGAGGAAACCGGAGCACCCGGAGGAAAGCCACGCAGACACAGGGAGAACTTGCAAACTCCGCACAGGCAGTCCGCAGAATCGAACCCGGGTCCCTGGAGCTGTGAGGCTGCGGTGCTAACCACTGCGCCAATGTGCCCCCCGCCCCCAGTGTGTGGCTGTGTTACTGGGTATCAGTGTATGTCTTTGTTACTTGGTGTCAGTGGATGTCAAAATACTTGGTGTAAGTGTATGTCTTTGTTACTTGGTGTAATTGTCTGTCTTTGTTACTTGGTGTCAGTGTATGTCTGTGTTACCTGGTGTAAGTGTGTGTCTTTTTTACTTGGTGTAAGTGTATGTCTTTGTTACTTGGTGTCAGTGTATGTCTTTGTTACTTGGTGTCAGTGTGTGTCTGTGTTACTGGGCATCAGTGTATGTCTTTGTGACTTGGTATCAGTGTATGTCTTTGTGACTTGGTGTCAGTGTATGTCTTTTTTACTGGGTGTAAGTGTGTGTCTGCGTTACTGGGTATCAGTGTGCGTCTTTGTTACTTGGTGTAAGTGTATGTCTTTGTTACTTGCTGTCAGTGTATGTCTTTGTTACTTGGTGTCAGTGTGTGACTGTGTTACTGGGTGTAAGTGTGTGTCTGCGTTACTGGCTATCAGTGTATGTCTTTGTTACTTGGTGTCAGTGTATGTCAAAATGCTTGGTGTAAGTGTATGTCTTTGTTACTTGGTGTAATTGTCTGTCTTTGTTACTTGATGTCAGTGTATGTCTGTGTTACTTGGTGTCAGTGTATGTCTTTGTTCCTGTGTATCAGTGTTTCTGTGTGTTACTGTGTGTCAGTGTGTGTTTGTTTGTCAGTGTGTGTCTGTGACACTAGGTGTCACTATTTAGTTTAGTGCAGAGATAGAGCACTTAAACAGGCCCTTCGGCCCACCGAGTCTGTGCCAACCATCAACCACCCATTTATACTAATCCTACACTAATCCCGTATTCCTATCACATCCCCACCGGTCCCTATGTATTTCGCTACCACCTACCTGTACTAGGGGCAACATATAATGGCCAATTAACCTATCAACCTGCAAGTCTTTGGCATGTGGGAGGAAACCGGAGCACCCGGAGGAAAGCCACGCAGAAACAGGGAGAACTTGCAAACTCCGCACAGGCAGTACCCAGAATCGAACCCGGGTCCCTGGAGCTGTGAGGCAGCGGTGCTAACCACTGCGCCAATGTCCCCCCACCACCTCCCAGTGTGTGCCTGTGTTACTTGGTGACAGTGTATGTCTTTGTTACATGGTGTCAGTGTGTTTGTTTGTGTTACTGGGTGTCAGTGTGTGTCTGTGTTACTTGGTGTAAGTGTGTGTCTTTGTTACTGGGTGTCAGTGTGTGTCTTTGTGACTTGGTGTCAGTGTATGTCTTTTTTACTGGGTGCAAGTGTGTGTCTGCGTTACTGGGTATCAGTGTGTGTCTTTGTTACTTGGTGTAAGTGTATGTCTTTGTTACTTGGTGTCAGTGTATGTCTTTGTTACTTGGTGTCAGTGTGTGTCTGTGTTACTGGCTGTAAGTGGGTGTCTCCGTTACTGGGTATCAGTGTATGTCTTTGTTACCTGGTGTCAGTGTATGTCAAAATACTTGGTGTAAGTGTATGTCTTTGTTACTTGGTGTAATTGTCTGTCTTTGTTACTTGGTATCAGCGTATGTCTGTGTTACTTGCTGTCAGTGTATGTCTTTGTTACTGTGTATCAGTGTTTCTCTGTGTTACTGGGTGTCAGTGTGTGTTTGTTTGTGTTACTGGGTGTCAGTGTGTGTCTGTGACACTAGGTGTCAGTATTTAGTTTAGTTTAGAGATAGAGCACTTAAACAGGCCCTTCGGCCCACCGAGTCTGTGCCAACCATCAACAACCCATTTATACTAATCCTACACTAATCCCGTATTCCTATCGCATCCCCACCGGTCCCTATATATTTCCCTACCACCTACCTATACTAGGGGCAATTTATAATGGCCCATTAACCTATCAACCTGCAAGTCTTTGGCATGTGGGAGGAAACCGGAGCACCCGGAGGAAAGCCACGCAGACACAGGGAGAACTTGCAAACTCCGCACAGGCAGTACCCAGAATCGAACCCGGGTCCCTGGAGCTGTGAGGCTGCGGTGCTAACCACTGCGCCAATGTCCCCCCATCACCTCCCAGTGTGTGCCTGTGTTACTTGGTGTCAGTGTATGTCTTTGTTACTTGGTGTCAGTGTGTTTGTTTGTGTTACTGGGTGTCAGTGTGTGTCTGTGTTACTTGGTGTCAGTGTGTGTCTTTGTTACTGGGCGTCAGTGTGTGTCTTTGTGACTTGGTGTCAGTGTATGTCTTTGTTACTTGGTGTAAGTGTGTGTCTGTGTTACCGGGTATCAGTGTATGTCTTTGTTACTTGGTGTCAGTGTATGTCAAAATAATTGGTGTAAGTGTATGTCTTTGTTACTTGGTGTAATTGTCTGTCTTTGTTACTTGGTGTAAGTGTATGTCTTTGTTACTTGTTGTCAGTGTATGTCTGTGTTACTTGATGTATGTGTGTGTCTGTGTTACTGGGTGTCAGTGTGTGTCTGTGTTACTAGGTGTAAGTGTATGTCTTTGTTAGTGGGTGTCAGTGGATGACTTTGTTACTTGGTGTAAGTGTGTGTCTGTGTTACTGGGTGTCAGTGTATGTCTTAGTTACTTGGTGTAAGTGTGTGTCTGTGTTACTGGGTATCAGAGCCTGTCTTTGTTACTTGGTGTCAGTGTATGTCAAAATACTTGGTGTAAGTGTATGTCTTTGTTACTTGGTGTAATTGTCTGTCTTTGTTACTTGGTGTCTGTGTATGTCTGTGTTACTTGGTGTAAGTGTGTGTCTTTGTCACTGGGCATCAGTGTACGTCTTTGTGACTTGGTATCAGTGTATGTCTTTGTGACTTGGTGTCAGTGCATGTCTTTGTTACTGTGTATCAGTGTTTCTCTGTGTTACTGGGTGTCAGTGTGTGTTTGTTTGTGTTACTGGGTGTCAGTGTGTGTCTGTGACACTAGGTGTCAGTATTTTGTTTAGTTTGGAGATACAGCACTTAAACAGCCCCTTCGGCCCGCCGAGTCTGTGCCGACCATCAACAACCCATTTATACTAATCCTACACTAATCCCGTATTCCTATCACATCCCCACCGGTCCCTATGTATTTCGCTACCACCTACCTGTACTAGGGGCAACATATAATGGCCAATTAACCTATCAACCTGCAAGTCTTTGGCATGTGGGAGGAAACCGGAGCACCCGGAGGAAAGCCACGCAGAAACAGGGAGAACTTGCAAACTCCGCACAGGCAGTACCCAGAATCGAACCCGGGTCCTTGGAGCTGTGAGGCAGCGGTGCTAACCACTGCGCCAATGTCCCCCCACCACCTCCCAGTGTGTGCCTGTGTTACTTGGTGTCAGTGTATGTATTTGTTACTTGGTGTCAGTGTGTTTGTTTGTGTTACTGGGTGTCAGTGTGTGTCTGTGTTACTTGGTGTAAGTGTGTGTCTTTGTTACTGGGGGTCAGTGTGTGTCTTTGTGACTTGGTGTCAGTGTATGTCTTTTTTACTGGGTGCAAGTGTGTGTCTGCGTTACTGGGTATCAGTGTGTGTCTTTGTTACTTGGTGTAAGTGTATGTCTTTGTTACTTGGTGTCAGTGTATGTCTTTGTTACTTGGTGTAAGTGTGTGTCTGTGTTACTGGGTGTAAGTGGGTGTCTCCGTTACTGGGTATCAGTGTATGTCTTTGTTACCTGGTGTCAGTGTATGTCAAAATACTTGGTGTAAGTGTATGTCTTTGTTACTTGGTGTAATTGTCTGTCTTTGTTACTTGGTATCAGCGTATGTCTGTGTTACTTGGTGTCAGTGTATGTCTTTGTTACTGTGTATCAGTGTTTCTCTGTGTTACTGGGTGTCAGTGTGTGTTTGTTTGTGTTACTGGGCGTCAGTGTGTGTCTGTGACACTAGGTGTCAGTATTTAGTTTAGTTTAGAGATAGAGCACTTAAACAGGCTGCGGTGCTAACCACTGCGCCAATGTCCCCCCACCACCTCCCAGTGTGTGCCTGTGTTACTTGGTGTCAGTGTATGTCTTTGTTACTTGGTGTCAGTGTGTTTGTTTGTGTTACCGGGTGTCAGTGTGTGTCTGTGTTACTTGGTGTCAGTGTGTGTCTTTGTTACTGGGCGTCAGTGTGTGTCTTTGTGACTTGGTGTCAGTGTAATTCTTTGTTACTTGGTGTAAGTGTTTGTCTGTGTTAACGGGTATCAGTGTATGTCTTTGTTACTTGGTGTCAGTGTATGTCAAAATAATTGGTGTAAGTGTATGTCTTTGTTACTTGGTGTAATTGTCTGTCTTTGTTACTTGGTGTAAGTGTATGTCTTTGTTACTTGGTGCCAGTGTATGTCTTTGTTACTTGGTGTCAGTGTATGTCTGTGTTACTTGATGTATGTGTGTGTTTGTGCTACTGGGTGTCAGTGTGTGTCTTTGTTAGTGGGTGTCAGTGGATGTCTTTGTTAATTGGTGTAAGTGTGGGTCTGTGTTACTGGGTGTCAGTGTATGTCTTAGTTACTTGGTGTAAGTGTGTGTCTGTGTTACTGGGTATCAGAGCATGTCTTTGTTACTTGGTGTCAGTGTCTGTCTATGTTGCTTGGTGTAAGTGTGTGTCTGTGTTACTGGGTATCAGTGTATGTCTTTGTGACTTGGTGTCAGTGTATGTCTTCGTCACTGGGTGTCAGTGTGTGTCTTTTTGACTTGGTGTCAGTGTGTGTCTGTGTTACTTGGTGTATGTGTGTGTCTGTGTTACTGGGTATCAGTGTATGTCTTTGTTACTTTGTGTCAGTGTATCTCAAAATACTTGGTGTAAGTGTGTGTCTTTGCGACTTGGAGTCATTGTCTGTCTTTGTTACTTGGTGTCAGTGTATGTCTTTGTTACTTGGTGTCAGTGTGTGTCTGTGTTACTGGTCATCAGTGTATGTCTTTGTGACTTGGCATCAGTGTATGTCTTTGTGACTTGGTGTCAGTGTATGTCTTTTTTACTGGGTGTAAGTGTGTGTCTGCGTTACTGGGTATCAGTGTATGTCTTTGTTACTTGGTGTCAGTGTATGTCAAAATACTTGGTGTAAGTGTATGTCTTTGTTACTTGGTGTAATTGTCTGTCTTTGTTACTTGGTGCCAGTGTATGTCTGTGTTACTTGGTGTAAGTGCGTGTCTTTGTCACTGGGCATCAGTGTATGTCTGTGTTACTTGGTGTAAGTGTGTGTCTGTGTTACTGGGTATCAGTGTATGTCTTTGTTACTTGGTGTCAGTGTATCTCAAAATACTTGGTGGAAGTGTATGTCTTTGTTACTTGGTGTAATTGACTGTCTTTGTTACTTGGTGTCAGTGTATGTCTGTGTTACTTGGTGTAAGTGTGTGTCTTTGTTACTTGGTGTAATTGTCTGTCTTTGTTACTTGGTGTTAGTGTATGTCTTTGTTCCTTGGTGTCAGTGTGTGTCTGTGTTACTGGTCATCAGTATATGTCTTTGTGACTTGGCATCAGTGTATGTCTTTGTGACTTGTTGTCAGTGTATGTCTTTTTTACTTGATGTAAGTGTGTGTCTTTGTCACTGGGCATCAGTGTATGTCTTTGTGACTTGGTATCAGTGTATGTCTTTGTGACTTGGTATCAGTGTATGTCTTTGTGACTTGGTGTCAGTGCGTGTCTTTGTTACTGTGTATCAGTGTTTCTCTGTGTTACTGGGTGTCAGTGTGTGTTTGTTTGTGTTACTATGTGTCAGTCTGTGTCTGTGACACTTGGTGTCAGTATTTAGTTTAGTTTAGAGATACAGCACTTAAATAGGCCCTTCGGCCCACCGAGTCTGTGCCGAACATCAACAACCCATTTATACTAACCGTACACTAATCCCGTATTCCTATCACATCCCCACCGGTCCCTATATATTTCCCTACCACCTACCTATACTTGGGGCAATTTATAATGGCACATTAACCTATCAACCTGCAAGTCTTTGGCATGTGGGAGGAAACCGGAGCACCCGGAGGAAACCCACGCAGACAAAGGGAGAACTTGCAAACTCCGCACAGGCAGTACCTAGAATCGAACCCGGGTCCCTGGAGCTGTGAGGCTGCGGTGCTAACCACTGCGCCAATGTCCCCCCACCACCTCCCAGTGTGTGCCTGTGTTATTTGGTGTCAGTGTATGTCTTTGTTACTTGGTGTCAGTGTGTTTGTTTGTGTTACTGGGTGTCAGTGTGTGTCTGTGTTACTTGGTGTCAGTGTGTGTCTTTGTTACTGGGCGTCAGTGTGTGTCTTTGTGACTTGGTGTCAGTGTATGTCTTTGTTACTTGGTGTAGGTGAGTGTCTGTGTTACCGGGTATCAGTGTATGTCTTTGTTACTTGGTGTCAGTGTATGTCAAAATAATTGGTGCAAGTGTATGTCTTTGTTACTTGGTGTAATTGTCTGTCTTTGTTACTTGGTGTAAGTGTATGTCTTTGTTACTTGGTGTCAGTGTATGTCTTTGTTACCTGGTGTCAGTGTATGTCTGTGTTACTTGATGTATGTGTGTGTCTGTGTTACTGGGTGTCAGTGTGTGTCTGTGTTACTGGGTATCAGTGTATGTCTTTGTGACTTGGTGTCAGTGTATGTCTTCGTTACTGGGTGTCAGTTTGTGTCTTTGTGACTTGGTGTCAGTGTGTGTCCGTGTAACTTGGTGTATGTGTGTGTCTGTGTTACTGGGTATCAGTGCATGTCTTTGTTACTTGGTGTCAGTGTATCTCAAAATACTTGGTGTAAGTGTATGTCTTTGTTACTTGGTGTAATTGACTGTCTTTGTTACTTGGTGTCAGTGTATGTCTGTGTTACTTGGTGTATGTGTGTGTCTTTGTTACTTGGTGTAATTGTCTGTCTTTGTTACTTGGTGTCAGTGTATGTCTTTGTTACTTGGTGTCAGTGTGTGTCTGTGTTACTGGTCATCAGTGTATGTCTTTGTGACTTGGTATCAGTGTATGTCTTTGTGACTTGGTGTCAGTGTATGTCTTTTTTACTGGGTGTAAGTGTGTGTCTGCGTTACTGGGTATCAGTGTATGTCTTTGTTACTTGGTGTCAGTGTATGTCAAAATACGTGGTGCAAGTGTATGTCTTTGTTACTTGGTGTAATTGTCTTACTTTGTTACTTGGTGTCAGTGTATGTCTGTGTTACTTGGTGTAAGTGTGTGTCTTTGTCACTGGGCAACAGTGTATGTCTTTGTGACTTGGTGTCAGTGTATGTCTTTGTGACGTGGTGTCAGTGCATGTCTTTGTTACTGTGTATCAGTGTTTCTCTGTGTTACTGGGTGTCAGTGTGTGTTTGTTTGTGTTACTATGTGTCAGTCTTTAGTTTAGTTTAGAGATACAGCACTTAAATAGGCCCTTTGGCCCACCGAGTCTGTGCCGAACATCAACAACCCATTTATACTAATCCTACACTAATCCCGTATTCTTATCACATCCCCACCGGTCCCTATATATTTCCCTACCACCTACCTATACTTGGGGCAATTTATAATGGCCCATTAACCTATCAACCTGCAAGTCTTTGGCATGTGGGAGGAAACCGGAGCACCCGGAGGAAAGCCACGCAGACACAGGGAGAACTTGCAAACGCCGCACAGGCAGTACCCAGAATCGAACCCGTGTCCCTGGAGCTGTGAGGCTGCGGTGCTAACCACAGCGCCAATGTCCCCCCACCACCTCCCAGTATGTGCCTGTGTTATTTGGTGTCAGTGTATGTCTTTGTTACTTGGTGTCAGTGTGTTTGTTTGTGTTACTGGGTGTCAGTGTTTGACTGTGTTACTTGGTGTCAGTGTGTGTCTTTGTTACTGGGCGTCAGTGTGTGTCTTTGTGACTTGGTGTCTGTGTATGTCTGTTACTTGGTATAAGTGAGTGTCTGTGTTACCGGGTATCAGTGTATGTCTTTGTTACTTGGTGTCAGTGTATGTCAAAATAATTGGTGCAAGTGTATGTCTTTGTTACTTGGTGTAATTGTCTGTCTTTGTTACTTGGTGTAAGTGTATGCCTTTGTTACTTGGTGTCAGTGTATGTCTTTGTTACCTGGTGTCAGTGTATGTCTGTGTTACTTGATGTATGTGTGTGTCTGTGTTACTGGGTGTCAGTGTGTGTCTGTGTTACTAGGTGTAAGTGTATGTCTTTGTTAGTGGGTGTCAGTGGATGTCTTTGTTACTTGGTGTAAGTGTGTGTCTGTGTTACTGGGTGTCAGTGTATGTCTTAGTTACTTGGTGTAAGTGTGTGTCTGTGTTACTGGGTATCAGAGCATGTCTTTGTTACTTGGTGTCAGTGTATGTCTGTGTTGCTTGGTGTAAGTGTGTGTCTGTGTTACTGTGTATCAGTGTATGTCTTTGTGACTTGGTGTCAGTGTATGTCTTCGTTACTGGGTGTCAGTTTGTGTCTTTGTGACTTGGTGTCAGTGTGTGTCTGTGTAACTTGGTGTATGTGTGTGTCTGTGTTACTGGGTATCAGTGTATGTCTTTGTTACTTGGTGTCAGTGTATCTCAAAATACTTGGTGTAAGTGTATGTCTTTGTTACTTGGTGTAATTGACTGTCTTTGTTACTTGGTGTCAGTGTATGTCTGTGTTACTTGGTGTATGTGTGTGTCTTTGTTACTTGGTGTAATTGTCTGTCTTTGTTACTTGGTGTCAGTGTATGTCTTTGTTACTTGGTGTCAGTGTGTGTCTGTGTTACTGGTCATCAGTGTATGTCTTTGTGACTTGGTATCAGTGTATGTCTTTGTGACTTGGTGTCAGTGTATGTCTTTTTTACTGGGTGTAAGAGTGTGTCTGCGTTACTGGGTATCAGTGTATGTCTTTGTTACTTGGTGTCAGTGTATGTCAAAATACTTGGTGTAAGTGTATGTCTTTGTTACTTGGTGTAATTGTCTGTCTTTGTTACTTGGTGTCAGTGTATGTCTTTGTTACTGGGTGTCAGTGTGTGTTTGTTTGTGTTACTATGTGTCAGTCTGTGTCTGTGACACTTGGTGTCACTATTTAGTTTAGTTTAGAGATACAGCACTTAAACAGGCCCTTCGGCCCACCGAGTCTGTGCCGACCATCAGCAACCCATTTATACTAATCCTACACTAATCCCGTATTCCTATCACATCCCGACCTATCCCTATATATTTCCCTTTTACTTAGCTATACGAGGGGCAAATTATGATGGCCAATTAACCTACCAACCTGCAAGTCTTTGGCATGTGGGAGGAAACCGGAGCACCCGGAGAAAAACCACGCAGACACAGGGAGAACTTGCAAACTCCGCACAGGCAGTACCCAGAATCGAACCCGGGTCCCTGGAGCTGTGAGGCTGCGGTGCTAGCCACTGCGCCAATGTCCCCCCACCACCTCCCAGTGTGTGCCTGTGTTACTTGGTGTCAGTGTATGTCTTTGTTACTTGGTGTCAGTCTGTTTGTTTGTGTTACTGGGTGTCAGTGTGTGTCTGTGTTGCTTGGTGTAAGTGTGTCTGTGTTACTGGGTGTCAGTGTATGTCTTTGTTACTGGGTGTCAGTGTATGTCTTTGTTACTTGGTGCAAGTGTGTGCCTGTGTTACTGGGTATCAGTGCATGTCTTTGTTACTTGGTGTAATTGTATGTCTGTGTTACTTGGTGAAAGTGTGTGTCTGTGTTACTTGGTATCAGTGTATGTCTTTGTTACTTGGTGTTATTGTATGTCTTTGTTACTTGGTGTAATTGTCTGTCTTTGTTACATGGTGTCAATGTATGTCTGTGTTACTTGGTGTAAGTATGTGTCTTTGTTACTTGGTGTAAGTGCATGTCTTTGTTACTTGGTGTCAGTGTATGTCTTTGTTACTTGGTGTCAATGTGTGTCTGTGTTACTGGGCATCAGCGTATGTCTTTGTGACTTGGTCTCAGAGTATGTCTTTGTGACTTGGTGTCAGTGTATGTCTTTTTTACTGGGTGTCAGTGTGTGTCTGTGTTACTTGGTGTCAGTGTGTGTCTGTGTTACTGGGTGTAAGTGTGTGTCTGCGTTACTGGGTATCAGTGTATGTCTTTGTTACTTGGTGTCAGTGTATGTCAAAATACCTGGTGTAAGTGTATGTCTTTGTTACCTGGTGTAATTGTCTGTCTTTGTTACTTGATGTCAGTGTATGTCTGTGTTACTTGGTGTAAGTGTGTGTCTTTGTTACTGGGCATCAGTGTATGTCTTTGTGACTTGGTATCAGTGTATGTCTTTGTGAACTGGTGTCAGTGTTTGTCTTTTTTACTGGGTGTCAGTGTGTGTCTGTGTTACTTGGTATCAGTGTATGTCTTTGTTACTGTGTATCAGTGTTTCTCTGTGTTACTGGGTGTCAGAGTATGTCTTTGTTACTGGGTGTCAGTGTATGTCTGTGTTACTGGGTATCTGTGCATGTCTTTGTTACTTGGTGTCATTGTATGTCTGTGTTACTTGGTCTAAGTGTGTGCCTGTGTTACTGGGTATCAGTGTATGTCTTTGTTACTTCGTGTCAGTGGATGTCAAAATACTTGGTGTAAGTGTATGTCTTTGTTACTTGGTGTCAGTGTATGTCTGTGTTACTGGGTGTCAGTGTGTGTCTGTGTTACTAGGTGTAAGTGTATGTCTTTGTTAGTGGGTGTCAGTGGATGTCTTTGTTACTTGGTGTAAGTGTGTGTCTGTGTTACTGGGTGTCAGTGTATGTCTTAGTTACTTTGTGTAAGTGTGTGTCTGTGTTACTGGGTATCAGAGCATGTCTTTGTTACTTGGTGTCAGTGTATGTCTGTGTTGCTTGGTGTAAGTGTGTGCCTGTGCTACTGGGTATCAGTGTATGTCTTTGTTACTTGGTGTCAGTGGATGTCAAAATACTTGGTCTAAGTGTATATCTTTGTTACTTGGTGTAATTGTCTGTCTTTGTTACTTGGTGTCAGTGTATGTCTGTGTTACTTGGTGTAAGTGTGTGTCTTTGTTACTTGGTGTAAGTGTATGTCTTTGTTACTTGGTGTCAGTGTATATCTTTGTTACTTGGTGTCAGTGTGTGTCTGTGTTACTGGGCATCAGTGTATGTCTTTGTGACTTGGTATCAGTGTATGTATTTGTGACTTGGTGTCAGTGTCTGTCTTTTTTACTGGGTGTAAGTGTTTGTCTGCGTTACTGGGTATCAGTGTGTGTCTTTGTTACTTGGTGTAAGTGTATGTCTTTGTTACTTGGTGTCAGTGTATGTCTTTGTTACTTGGTGTCAGTGTGTGTCTGTGTTACTGGGTGTAAGTGTGTGTCTGCGTTACTGGGTATCAGTGTATGTCTTTGTTACTTGGTGTCAGTGTATGTCAAAATACTTGGTGTAAGTGTATGTCTTTGTTACTTGGTGTAATTGTCTGTCTTTGTTACTTGGTGTCAGTGCATGTCTGTGTTACTTGGTGTCAGTGTATGTCTTTGTTACTGTGTCTCAGTGTTTCTCTGTGTTACTGGGTGTCAGTGTGTGTTTGTTTGTGTTACTGGGTGTCAGTGTGTGTCTGTGACACTAGGTGTCAGTATTTAGTTTAGGTTAGAGAAAGAGAGCTCAAACAAAATAATTGGTGTTAGTGTATGTATTTGTTACTTGGTGTAATTGTCTGTCTTTGTTACTTGGTGTATGTGTGTATCTTTGTTACTTGGTGTCAGTGAATGTCTGTGTTACTTGATGTATGTGTGTGTCTGTGTTACTGGGTGTCAGTGTGTGTCTGTGTTACTAGGTGTAAGTGTATGTCTTTGTTAGTGGGTGTCAGTGGATGTCTTTGTTACTTGGTGTAAGTGTGTGTCTGTGTTACATGGTGTCAGTGTATGTCTTAGTTACTTGGTGTAAGTGTGTGTCTGTGTTACTGGGTATCAGAGCATGTCTTTGTTACTTGGTGTCAGTGTATGTCTGTGTTGCTTGGTGTAAGTGTGTGTCTGTGTTACTGGGTATCAGTGTATGTCTTTGTGACTTTGTGTCAGTGTATGTCTTCGTTACTGGGTGTCAGTGTGTGTCTTTGTGACATGGTGTCAGTGTGTGTCTGTGTTACTTGGTGTATGTGTGTGTCTGTGTTACTGGGTATCAGTGTATGTCTTTGTTACTTGGTGTCCGTGTATCTCAAAATACTTGGTGTAAGTGTATGTCTTTGTTACTTGGTGTAATTGACTGTCTTTGTTACTTGGTGTCAGTGTATGTCTGTGTTACTTGGTGTAAGTGTGTGCTTTGCTACTTGGTGTAATTGTATGTCTTTGTTACTTGGTGTCATTGTGTGTCTGTGTTACTGGTCATCAGTGTATGTCTTTGTGACTTGGTGTCAGTGTATGTCTTTTTTACTGGGTGTAAGTGTGTGTCTGCGTTACTGGGTATCAGTGTATGTCTTTGTTACTTGGTGTCAGTATATGTCAAAATACTTGGTGTAACTGTATGTCTTTGTTACTTGGTGTAATTGTCTGTCTTTGTTACTTGGTGTCAGTGTATGTCTGTGTTACTTGTTGTAAGTGTGTGTCTTTGTCACTGGGCATCAGTGTATGTCTTTGTGACTTGGTATCAGTGTATGTCTTTGTGACTTGGTGTCAGTGCATGTCTTTGTTACTGTGTATCAGTGTTTCTCTGTGTTCCTGGGTGTCAGTGTGTGTTTGTTTGTGTTACTATGTGTCAGTCTGTGTCTGTGACACTTGGTGTCAGTATTTAGTTTAGTTTAGAGATACAGCACTTAAACAGGCACTTCGGCCCACCGAGTGTGTGCCGACCATCAACCACCCATTGATACTCATCCTACACTAATCCCGTATTCCTATCACATCCGCACCAATCCCTATATATTTCCCTACCTCCTACCTATACTGGGGGCAATTTATGAAGGCCAATTAACCTATCAACCTGCAAGTCTTTGGCATGTGGGAGGTAACCGGAGCACCGGGAGGAAACGCACGCAGACACAGGGAGAACTTGCAAACTCCGCACAGGCAGTACCCAGAATCGAACCCGGGTCCCTGGAGCTGTGAGGCTGCGGTGCTAACCACTGCGCCAATGTCCCCCCACCACCTCCCAGTGTGTGCCTGTGTTACTTGGTGTCAGTGTATGTCTTTGTTACTTGGTGTCAGTGTGTTTGTTTGTGTTACTGGGTGTCAGTGTGTGTCTGTGTTACTTGGTGTCAGTGTGTGTCTTTGTTACTGGGCGTCAGTGTGTGTCTTTGTGACTTGGTGTCAGTGTATGTCTTTGTTACTTGGTGTAAGTGTGTGTCTGTGTTACCGGGTATCAGTGTATGTCTTTGTTACTTGTTGTCAGTGTATGTCAAAATAATTGGTGTAAGTGTATGTCTTTGTTACTTGGTGTAATTGTCTGTCTTTGTTACTTGGTGTAAGTGTATGTCTTTGTTACTTGGTGTCAGTGTATGTCTTTGTTACTTGGTGTCAGTGCATGTCTGTGTTACTTGCTGTATGTGTGTGTCTGTGTTACTGGGTGTCAGTGTGTGTCTGTGTTACTAGGTGTAAGTGTATGTCTTTGTTAGTGGGTGTCAGTGGATGTCTTTGTTACTTGGTGTAAGTGTGTGTCTGTGTTACTGGGTGTCAGTGTATGTCTTAGTTACTTGGTGTAAGTGTGTGTCTGTGTTACTGGGTATCAGAGCATGTCTTTGTTACTTGGTGTCAGTGTTTGTCGGTGTTGCTTGGTGTAAGTGTGTGCCTGTGCTACTGGGTATCAGTGTATGTCTTTGTTACTTGGTGTCAGTGGATGACAAAATACTTGGTGTAAGTGTATGTCTTTGTTACTTGGTGTAATTGTCTGTCTTTGTTACTTGGTGTCAGTGTATGTCTGTGTTACTTGGTGTAAGTGTGTGTCTTTGTTACTTGGTGTAAGTGTATGTCTTTGTTACTTGGTGTCAGTGTATATCTTTGTTACTTGGTGTCAGTGTGTGTCTGTGTTACTGGGCATCAGTGTATGTCTTTGTGACTTGGTATCAGTGTATGTCTTTGTGACTTGGTGTCAGTGTATGTCTTTTTTACTGGATGTAAGTGTGTGTCTGCGTTACTGGGTATCAGTGTGTGTCTTTGTTACTTGGTGTAAGTGTATGTCTTTGTTACTTGGTATCAGTGTATGTCTTTGTTACTTGGTGTCAGTGTGTGTCTGTGTTACTGGGTGTAAGTGTGTGTCTGCGTTACTGGGTATCAGTGTATGTCTTTGTTACTTGGTGTCAGTGTATGTCAAAATACTTGGTGTAAGTGTATGTCTTTGTTACTTGTTGTAATTGTCTGTCTTTGTTACTTGGTGTCAGTGTATGTCTGTGTTACTTGGTGTCAGTGTATGTCTTTGTTACTGTGTCTCAGTGTTTCTCTGTGTTACTGGGTGTCATTGTGTGTTTGTTTGTGTTACTGGGTGTCAGTGTGTGTCTGTGTTACTAGGTGTAAGTGTACGTCTTTGTTAGTGGGTGTCAGTGGATGTCTTTGTTACTTGGTGTAAGTGTGTGTCTGTGTTACTGGGTGTCAGTGTATGTCTTAGTTACTTGGTGTAAGTGTGTGTCTGTGTTACTGGGTATCAGAGCATGTCTTTGTTACTTGGTGTCAGTGTATGTCTGTGTTGCTTGGTGTAAGTGTCTGTCTGTGTTACTGGGTATCAGTGTATGTCTTTGTGACTTGGTGTCAGTGTATGTCTTCGTTACTGGGTGTCAGTGTGTGTCTTTGTGACTTCGTGTCAGTGTGTGTCTGTTTTACTTGGTGTATGTGTGTGTCTGTGTTACTGGGTATCAGTGTATGTCTTTGTTACTTGGTGTCAGTGTATCTCAAAATACTTGGTGTAAGTGTATGTCTTTGTTACTTGGTGTAATTGACTGTCTTTGTTACTTGGTGTCAGTGTGTGTCTGTGTTACTTGGTGTAAGTGTGTGATTTTGCTACTTGGTGTCATTGTCTGTCTTTGTTACTTGGTGTCAGTGTATGTCTTTGTTACTTGGTGTCAGTGTATGTCTTTGTTACTTGGTGCAAGTGTGTGTCTGTGTTACTGGGTATCAGTGTCTGTCTTTGTTACTTGGTGTAAGTGTGTGTCTGTGTTACTGGGTATCAGTGCATGTCTTTGTTACTGGGTGTCAGTGTATGTCTTTGTTACTTGGTGCAAGTGTGTGTCTGTGTTACTGGGTATCAGTGTCTGTCTTTGTTACTTGGTGTAAGTGTGTGTCTGTGTTACTGGGTATCAGTGCATGTCTTTGTTACTGGGTGTCAGTGTATGTCTTTGTTACTTGGTGCAAGTGTGTGTCTGTGTTACTGGGTATCAGTGTCTGTCTTTGTTACTTGGTGTAAGTGTGTGTCTGTGTTACTGGGTATCAGTGCATGTCTTTGTTACTTGGTGTCATTGTATGTCTGTGTTACTTGGTGAAAGTGAGTGTCTGTGTGACTTGGTATCAGTGTCTGTCTTTGTTACTTGGTGTCAGTGTATGTCAAAATACTTGGTGTAATTGTATGTCTTTGTTACTTGGTGTAATTGTCTGTCTTTGTTACTTTGTGTCAATGTATGTCTGTGTTACTTGGTGTAAGTATGTGTCTTTGTTACTTGGTGTAAGTGCATGTCAAAATACCTGGTGTAAGTGTATGTCTTTGTTACTTGGTGTAATTGTCTGTCTTTGTTACTTGATGTCAGTGTATGTCTGTGTTACTTAGTGTACGTGTGTGTCTGAGTTACTTGGTATCAGTGTATGTCTTTGTTACTGTGTATCAGTGTTTCTCTGTGCTACTGGGTGTCAGAGTATGTCTTTGTTACTGGGTGTCAGTGTATGTCTGTGTTACTGGGTATCTGTGCATTTCTTTGTTACTTGGTGTCATTGTATGTCTGTGTTACTTGGAGTAAGTGTGTGCCTGTGTTACTGGGTATCAGTGTATGTCTTTGTTACTTCGTGTCAGTGGATGTCAAAATACTTGGTGTAAGTGTATGTCTTTGTTACTTGGTGACAGTGTATGTCTGTGTTACTTGGTGTAAGTGTGCGTCTGTTTTACTGGGTATCAGTGTATGTGTTTGTTACTTGGTATCAGTGTATGTCTTTGTGACTGGGTGTCAGTTTATGTCTGTGTTACTGGGTATCTGTGCATGTCTTTGTTACTTGGTGTCATTGTATGTCTGTGTTACTTGGTGTAAGTGTATGCCTGTGTTACTGGATATCAGTGTATGTCTTTGTTACTTGGTGTCAGTGGATGTCAAAATACTTGGTGTAAGTGCATGTCTTTGTTACTTGCTGTCAGTGTATGTCTGTGTTACATGGTGTAAGTGTGTGTCTGTGTTACTGGGTATCAGTGTATGTCTTTGTTACTTGGTATCAGTGTATGTCTTTGTGACTGGGTGTCAGTGTATGTCTGCGTTACTGGGTATTAGTGCATGTCTTTGTTACTTGGTGTCATTGTATGTCTGTGTTACTTGGTGTAAGTGTGTGCCTGTGTTACTTGGTATCAGTGTATGTCTTTGTTACTTGGTGTCAGTGGATGTCAAAATACTTGGTGTAAGTGTATGTCTTTTTTACTTGGTGTCAGTATATGTCTGTGTTACTTGGTGTAAATGTGTGACTGTGTTACTGGGTATCAGTGTATGTCTTTGTTACTTTGTGTCAGTGTATGTCTTTTTTACTGGGTGTCAGTGTGTGTCTGTGTTACTTGGTGTCAGTGCATGTCTTTTTTACTGTGTATCAGTGTTTCTCTGTGTTACTGGGTGTCAGTGTGTGTTTGTTTGTGTTACTGGGTGTCAGTGTGTGTCTGTGACACCAGGTGTCAGTATTTAGTTTAGTTTAGAGATCCAGCACTTAAACAGGCCCTTCGGCCCACCGAGTCTGTGCCGACCATCAACAACCCATTTATACTAATCCTACACTAATCCCGTATTCCTATCACATCCCCACCGGTCCCTATATATTTCCCTACCACCTACCTGTACGAGGAGAAATATATAATGGTCAACTAACCTATCAATCTGCAAGTCTTTGGCATGTGGGAGGAAACCGGAGCACCGGGAGGAAACCCACGCAGACAGAGGGAGAACTTGCAAAATCCGCACAGGCAGTACCCTGAAACGGACCCGGGTCCCTGGATCTGTGAGGCTGCGGTGCTAACCACTGCGCCAATGTGCCCCCCCCCTCGCCCCCGTGTGTGCCTGTATTACTGGGTATCAGTGTATGTCTTTGTTACTTGGTGTCAGTGTATGTCTGTGTTACTTGGTGTCAGTGTATGTGTTTGTGTTACTGGGTGTCAGTGTGTGTCTTTGTTACTTGGTGTAATTGTGTGTCTTTGTTACTTGGTGTCCGTGTGTGTCTGTGTTACTGGGTGTCAGTGTATGGCTTTGTTACTGGGTGTCAGTGTATGTCTTTGTTACTTGGTGCAAGTGTGTGTCTGTGTTACTGGGTATCAGTGTCTGTCTTTGTTACTTGGTGTAAGTGTGTGTCTGTGTTACTGGGTATCAGTGCATGTCTTTGTTACTTGGTGTCATTGTATGTCTGTGTTACTTGGTGAAAGTGTGTGTCTGTGTTACTTGGTATCAGTGTATGTCTTTGTTACTGTGTATCAGTGTTTCTCTGTGTTACTGGGTGTCAGTGTATGTCTGTGTTACTGGGTATCTGTGCATGTCTTTGTTACTTGGTGTCATTGTATGTCTGTGTTATTTCGTGTAAGTGTGTGCCTGTGTTACTGGGTATCAGTGTATGTCTTTGTTACTTCGTGTCAGTGGATGTCAAAATACTTGGTGTAAGTGTATGTCTTTGTTACTTGGTGTCAGTGAATGTCTGTGTTAATTGATGTATGTGTGTGTCTGTGTTACTCGGTGTAAGTGTGTGTCTGTGTTACTAGGTGTAAGTGTATGTCTTTGTTAGTGGGTGTCAGTGGATGTCTTTGTTACTTGGTGTAAGTGTGTGTCTGTGTTACTGGGTGTCAGTGTATGTCTTAGTTACTTGGTGTAAGTGTGTGTCTGTGTTACTGGGTATCAGAGCATGTCTTTGTTACTTGGTGTCAGTGTATGTCTGTGTTGCTTGGTGTAAGTGTCTGTCTGTGTAACTGGGTATCAGTGTATGTCTTTGTGAATTTGTGTCAGTGTATGTCTTTTTTACTGGGTGCAAGTGTGTGTCTGCGTTACTGGGTATCAGTGTATGTCTTTGTTACTTGGTGTCAGTGTATGTCAAAATACCTGGTGTAAGTGCATGTCTTTGTTACTTGGTGTAATTGTTTGTCTTTGTTACTTGGTGTCAGTGTATGTCTGTGTTACTTGGTGTAGGTGTGTGTCTTTGTCACTGGGCATCAGTGTATGTCTTTGTGACTTGGTATCAGTGTATGTCTTTGTGACTTGGTGTCAGTGCATGTCTTTGTTACTGTGTATCAGTGTTTCTCTGTGTTACTGGGTGTCAGTGTGTGTTTGTTTGTGTTACTATGTGTCAGTCTGTGTCTGTGAGACTTGGTGTCAGTATTTAGTTTAGTTTGGAGATACAGCACTTAAACAGGCCCTTCGGCCCACCGAGTCTGTGACGAACATCAACAACCCATTTATACTAATCCTACACTAATCCCGTATTCCTATCACATCCCCACCGGTCCCTATATATTTCCCTACCACCTACCTATACTAGGGGCAATTTATAATGGCCCATTAACCTATCAACCTGCAAGTCTTTGGCATGTGGGAGGAAACCGGAGCACCCGGAGGAAAGCCACGCAGACACAGGGAGAACTTGCAAACTCCGCACAGGCAGTACCCAGAATCGAACCCGGGTCCATGGAGCTGTGAGGCTGCGGTGCTAACCACAGCGCCAATGTCCCCCCACCACCTCCCAGTGTGTGCCTGTGTTACTTGGTGTCAGTGTATGTCTTTGTTACTTGGTGTCAGTGTGTTTGTTTGTGTTACTGGGTGTCAGTGTGTGTCTGTGTTACTTGGTGTCAGTGTGTGTCTTTGTTACTGGGCGTCAGTGTGTGTCTTTGTGACTTGGTGTCAGTGTATGTCTTTATTACTTGGTGTAAGTGTGTGTCTGTGTTACTGGGTATCAGTGTATGTCTTTGTTACTTGGTGTCAGTGTATGTCAAAATAATTGGTGTAAGTGTATGTCTTTGTTACTTGGTGTAATTGTCTGTCTTTGTTACTTGGTGTAAGTGTATGTCTTTGTTACTTGGTGTCAGTGTATGTCTTTGTTACTTGGTGTCAGTGTATGTCTGTGTTACTTGATGTATGTGTGTGTCTGTGTTACTGGGTGTCAGTGTGTGTCTGTGTTACTAGGTGTAAGTGTATGTCTTTGTTAGTGGGTGTCAGTGGATGTCTTTGTTACTTGGTGTAAGTGTGTGTCTGTGTTACTGGGTATCAGTGTATGTCTTAGTTACTTGGTGTAAGTGTGTGTCTGTGTTACTGGGTATCAGAGCATGTCTTTGTTACTTGGTGTCAGTGTATGTCTGTGTTGCTTGGTGTAAGTGTCTGTCTGTGTTACTGGGTATCAGTGTATGTCTTTGTGACTTGGTGTCAGTGTATGTCTTCGTTACTGGGTGTCAGTTTGTGTCTTTGTGACTTGTTGTCAGTGTGTGTCTGTGTAACTTGGTGTATGTGTGTGTCTGTGTTACTGGGTATCAGTGTGTGTCTTTGTTACTTGGTGTCAGTGTATCTCAAAATACTTGGTGTAAGTGTATGTCTTTGTTACTTGGTGTAATTGACTGTCTTTGTTACTTGGTGTCAGTGTATCTCTGTGTTACTTGGTGTAAGTGTGTGTCTTTGTTACTTGGTGTAATTGTCTGTCTTTGTTACTTGGTGTCAGTGTATGTCTTTGTTACTTGGTGTCAGTGTGTGTCTGTGTTAATGGCCATCAGTGTATGTCTTTGTGACTTCGTATCAGTGTATGTCTTTGTGACTTGGTGTCAGTGTATGTCTTTTTTACTGGGTGTAAGTGTGTGTCTGCGTTACTGGGTATCAGTGTATGTCTTTGTTACTTGGTGTCAGTGTATGTCAAAATACTTGGTGTAAGTGTATGTCTTTGTTACTTGGTGTAATTGTCTGTCTTTGTTACTTGGTGTCAGTGTATGTCTGTGTTACTTGGTGTAAGTGTGTGTCTTTGTCACTGGGCATCAGTGTATGTCTTTGTGACTTGGTATCAGTGTATGTCTTTGTGACTTGGTGTCAGTGCATGTCTTTGTTACTGTGTATCAGTGTTTCTCTCTGTTACTGGGTGTCAGTGTGTATTTTTTTGTGTTACTATGTGTCAGTCTGTGTCTGTGACACTTGGTGTCAGTATTTAGTTTAGTTTAGAGATACAGCACTTAAACAGGCACTTCGGCCCACCGAGTCTGTGCCGACCATCAACAAACCATTTATACTAATCCTACACTAATCCCGTATTCCTATCACATCCCCACCTATCCCTATATATTTCCCTATGACTTACCTATACTAGGGGCAAATTATGATGGCCAATGAACCTATCAACCTGCAAGTTTTTGGCATGTGGGAGGAAACCGGAGCACCCGGAGGAAAACCACGCAGACACAGGGAGAACTTGCAAACTCCGCACAGGCAGTACCCAGAATCGAACCCGGGTCCCTGGAGCTGTGAGGCTGCGGTGCTAACCACTGCGCCAATGTCCCCCCACCACCTCCCAGTGTGTGCCTGTGTTACTTGGTGTCAGTGTATGTCTTTGTTACTTGGTGTCATTCTGTTTGTTTGTGTTACTGGGTGTCAGTGTGTGTCTGTGTTACTTGGTGTCAGTGTGTGTCTTTGTTACTGGGTGTCAGTGTGTGTCTTTGTGACTTGATGTCAGTGTATGTCTTTGTTACTTGGTGTAAGTGTGTGTCGGTGTTACCGGGTATCAGTGTATGTCTTTGTTACTTGGTGTCAGTGTATGTCAAAATAATTGGTGTAAGTGTGTGTCTTTGTTACTTGGTGTAATTGTCTGTCTTTGTTACTTGACGTCAGTGTATGTCTTTGTTACTTGGTGTCAGTGTGTGTCTGTGTTAATGGTCATCAGTGTATGTCTTTGTGACTTCGTATCAGTGTATATCTTTGTGACTTGGTGTCAGTGTATGTCTTTTTTACTGGGTGTAAGTGTGTGTCTGCGTTACTGGGTATCAGTGTATGTCTTTGTTACTTGGTGTCAGTGTATGTCAAAATACTTGGTGTAAGTGTATGTCTTTGTTACTTGGTGTAATTGTCTGTCTTTGTTACTTGGTGTCAGTGTATGTCTGTGTTACTTGGTGTAAGTGTGTGTCTTTGTCACTGGGCATCAGTGTATGTCTTTGTGACTTGGTATCAGTGTATGTCTTTGTGACTTGGTGTCAGTGCATGTCTTTGTTACTGTGTATCAGTGTTTCTCTCTGTTACTGGGTGTCAGTGTGTATTTGTTTGTGTTACTATGTGTCAGTGTGTGTCTGTGACACTTGGTGTCAGTATTTAGTTTAGTTTAGAGATACAGCACTTAAACAGGCACTTCTGCCCACCGAGTCTGTGCCGACCATCAACAACCCATTTATACTAATCCTACACTAATCCCGTATTCCTATCACATCCCCACCTATCCCTATATATTTCCCTATCACTTACCTATACTAGGGGCAAATTATGATGGCCAATGAACCTATCAACCTGCAAATTTTTGGCATGTGGGAGGAAACCGGAGCACCCGGAGGAAAACCACGCAGACACAGGGAGAACTTGCAAACTCCGCACAGCCAGTACACAGAATCGAACCCGGGTCCCTGGAGCTGTGAGGCTGCGGTGCTAACCACTGCGCCAATGTCCCCCCACCACCTCCCAGTGTGTGCATGTGTTACTTGGTGTCAGTGTATGTCTTTGTTACTTGGTGTCAGTCTGTTTGTTTGTGTTACTGGGTGTCAGTGTGTGTCTGTGTTACTTGGTGTCAGTGTGTGTCTTTGTTACTGGGTGTCAGTGTGTGTCTTTGTGACTTGATGTCAGTGTATGTCTTTGTTACTTGGTGTTAATGTGTGTCTGTGTTACCGGGTATCAGTGTATGTCTTTGTTACTTGGTGTCAGTGTATGTCAAAATAATTGGTGTAAGTGTATGTCTTTGTTACTTGGTGTAACTGTATGTCTTTGTTACTTGGTGTAATTGTCTGTCTTTGTTACTTGGTGTAAGTGTATGTCTTTGTTACTTGGTGTCAGTGTATGTCTTTGTTACTTGGTGTAAGTGTGTGTCTGTGTTAATGGGTGTCAGTGTGTGTCTGTGTTACTTGGTGTAAGTGTATGTCTTTGTTAGTGGGTGTCAGTGGATGACTTTGTTACTTGGTGTAAGTGTGTGTCTTTGTTACTGGGTGTCAGTGTATGTCTTAGTTACTTGGTGTAAGTGTGTGACTGTGTTACTGGGTATCAGAGCATGTCTTTGTTACTTGGTGTCAGTGTATGTCTGTGTTGCTTGGTGTAAGTGTGTGTCTGTGTTACTGGGTATCAGTGTATGTCTTTGTGACTTGGTGTCAGTGTATGTCTTCGTTACTGGGTGTCAGGGTGTCTCTTTGTGACTTGGTGTCAGTGTTTGTCTGTGTTACTTGGTGTAAGTGTGTGTCTGTGTTACTGGGTATCAGTGTATGTCTTTGTTACTTGGTGTCAGTGTATCTCAAAATACTTGGTGTAAGTGTATGTCTTTGTTACTTGGTGTAATTGACTGTCTTTGTTACTTGGTGTCAGTGTATGTCTGTGTTACTTGGTGTAAGTGTGCGTCTTTGTTACTTGGTGTAATTGTCTGTCTTTGTTACTTGGTGTCAGTGTATGTCTTTGTTCATTGGTGTCAGTGTGTGTCTGTGTTACTGGTCATCAGTATATGTCTTTGTGACTTGGTATCAGTGTATGTCTTTGTGACTTGGTGTCAGTGTATGTCTTTTTTACTTGGTGTAAGTGTGTGTCTTTGTCACTGGGCATCAGTGTATGTCTTTGTGACTTGGTATCAGTGTATGTCTTTGTGACTTGGTGTCAGTGCATGTCCTTGTGACTTGGTGTCTGTGTATGTCTTTTTTACTGGGAGTAAGTGTGTGTCTGCGTTACTGGGTGTCAGTGTATGTCTTTGTTACTTGGTGTCAGTGTATGTCAAAATACTTGGTGTAAGTGTATGTCTTTGTTACTTGGTGTAATTGTCTGTCTTTGTTACTTGGTTTCAGTGTATGTCTGTGTTACTTGGTGTAAGTGTGTGTCTTTGTCACTGGGCATCAGTGTATGTCTTTGTGACTTGGTATCAGTGTATGTCTTTGTGACTTGGTGTCAGTGTATGTCCTTTTTACTGTGTGTCAGTGTGTGTCTGTTTTACTTGGTGTCAGTGCATGTCTTTGTTTCTGTGTATCAGTGTTTCTCTGTGTTACTGGGTGTCAGTGTGTGTTTGTTTGTGTTACTGGGTGTCAGTGTGTGTCTGTGACACTAGGTGTCATTATTTAGTTTAGTTTAGAGATACAGCAGTGAAACAGGCCTTTTCGGCCCACCGAGTCTGTGCCGACCATCAACAACCCATTTATACTAATCCTACACCATTCCCGTATTCCTATCACATCCCCACCTATCCCTATATACTTCCCTATCACTTACCTATACTAGGGGCAAATTATGATGGCCAACTAACCTATCAACCTGCAAGTCTTTGGCATGTGGGAGGAAACCGGAGCACCGGGAGGAAACCCACGCAGACAGAGGGAGAACTTGCAAACTCCGCACAGGCAGTACCCTGAAACGAACCCGGGTCCCTGGATCTGTGAGGCTGCGGTGCTAACCACTGCGCCAATGTGCCCCCCCCCCCCCCCCGTGTGTGCCTGTGTTACTGGGTATCAGTGTATGTCTTTGTTACTTGGTGTCAGTGTATGTCTGTGTTACTTGGTGTCAGTGTATGTGTTTGTGTTACTGGGTGTCATTGTGTGTCTTTGTTACTTGGTGTAAGTGTGTGTCTTTGTTACTTGGTGTCCGTGTGTGTCTGTGTTACTGGGTATTCAGTGTATGTCTTTGTTACTGGATGTCAGTGTATGTCTTTGTTACTTGGTGCAAGTGTGTGTCTGTGTTACTGGGTATCAGTGTCTGTCTTTGTTACTTGGTGTAAGTGTGTGTCTGTGTTACTGGGTATCAGTGCTTGTCTGTGTTACTTGGTGTAAGTATGTGTCTTTGTTACTTGGTGTAAGTGCATGTCAAAATACCTGGTGTAAGTGTATGTCTTTGTTACTTGGTGTAATTGTCTGTCTTTGTTACTTGATGTCAGTGTATGTCTGTGTTACTTGGTGAAAGTGTGTGTCTGTGTTACTTGGTATCAGTGTCTGTCTGTGTTACTTGGTGTAAGTATGTGTCTTTGTTACTTGGTGTAAGTGCATGTCAAAATACCTGGTGTAAGTGTATGTCTTTGTTACTTGGTGTAATTGTCTGTCTTTGTTACTTGATGTCAGTGTATGTCTGTGTTACTTGGTGTAAGTGTGTGTCTTTGTTACTGGGCATCAGTGTATGTCTTTGTGACTTGGTATCAGTGTATGTCTTTGTGACCTGGTGTCAGTGTTTGTCTTTTTTACTGGATGTCAGTGTGTGTCTGTGTTACTTGGTATCAGTGTATGTCTTTGTTACTGTGTATCAGTGTTTCTCTGTGTTACTGGGTGTCAGAGTATGTCTTTGTTACTTGGTGTCATTGTATGTCTGTGTTACTTGGTGTAAGTGTGTGCCTGTGTTACTGGGTATCAGTGTATGTCTTTGTTACTTCGTGTCAGTGGATGTCAAAATACTTGGTGTAAGTGTATGTCTTTGTTACTTGGTGACAGTGTATGTCTGTGTTACTTGGTGTAAGTGTGCGTCTGTGTTACTGGGTATCAGTGTATGTCTTTGTTACTTGGTATCAGTGTATGTCTTTGTGACTGGGTGTCAGTTTATGTCTGTGTTACTGGGTATCTGTGCATGTCTTTGTTACTTGGTGTCATTGTATGTCTGTGTTACTTGGTGTAAGTGTATGCCTGTGTTACTGGATATCAGTGTATGTCTTTGTTACTTGGTGTCAGTGGATGTCAAAATACTTGGTGTAAGTGTATGTCTTTGTTAATTGGTGTCAGTGTATGTCTGTGTTACATGGTGTAAGTGTGTGTCTGTGTTACTGGGTATCAGTGTATGTCTTTGTTACTTGGTATCAGTGTATGTCTTTGTGACTGGGTGTCAGTGTATGTCTGCGTTACTGGGTATCAGTGCATGTCTTTGTTACTTGGTGTCATTGTATGTCTGTGTTACTTGGTGTAAGTGTGTGCCTGTGTTACTTGGTATCAGTGTATGTCTTTGTTACTTGGTGTCAGTGGATGTCAAAATACTTGGTGTAAGTGTATGTCTTTTTTACTTGGTGTCAGTGTATGTCTGTGTTACTTGGTGTAAATGTGTGACTGTGTTACTGGGTATCAGTGTATGTCTTTGTTACTTGGTGTCAGTGTATGTCTTTTTTACTGGGTGTCAGTGTGTGTCTGTGTTACTTGGTGTCAGTGTATGTCTTTTTTACTGTGTATCAGTGTTTCTCTGTGTTACTGGGTGTCAGTGTGTGTTTGTTTGTGTTACTGGGTGTCAGTGTGTGTCTGTGACACCAGGTGTCAGTATTTAGTTTAGTTTCGAGATACAGCACTTAAACAGGCCCTTCGGCCCACCGAGTCTTTGCCGACCATCAACAACCCATTTATACTAATCCTACACTAATCCCGTATTCCTATCACATCCCCACCGGTCCCTATATATTTCGCTACCACCTACCTGTACGAGGAGAAATATATAATGGTCAACTAACCTATCAATCTGCAAGTCTTTGGCATGTGGGAGGAAACCGGAGCACCGGGAGGAAACCCACGCAGACAGAGGGAGGACTTGCAAAATCCGCACAGGCAGTACCCTGAAACGGACCCGGGTCCCTGGATCTGTGAGGCTGCGGTGCTAACCACTGCGCCAATGTGCCCCCCCCCCCCCCGCCCCCGTGTGTGCCTGTGTTACTGGGTATCAGTGTATGTCTTTGTTACTTGGTGTCAGTGTATGTCTGTGTTACTTGGTGTCAGTGTATGTGTTTGTGTTACTGGGTGTCAGTGTGTGTCTTTGTTACTTGGTGTAAGTGTGTGTCTTTGTTACTTGGTGTCCGTGTGTGTCTGTGTTACTGGGTGTCAGTGTATGGCTTTGTTACTGGGTGTCAGTGTATGTCTTTGTTACTTGGTGCAAGTGTGTGTCTGTGTTACTGGGTATCAGTGTCTGTCTTTGTTACTTGGTGTAAGTGTGTGTCTGTGTTACTGGGTATCAGTGCATGTCTTTGTTACTTGGTGTCATTGTATGTCTGTGTTACTTGGTGAAAGTGTGTGTCTGTGTTACTTGGTATCAGTGCATGTCTTTGTTACTGTGTATCAGTGTTTCTCTGTGTTACTTGGTGTCATTGTATGTCTGTGTTATTTCGTGTAAGTGTGTGCCTGTGTTACTGGGTATCAGTGTATGTCTTTGTAACTTCGTGTCAGTGGATGTCAAAATACTTGGTGTAAGTGTATGTCTTTGTTACTTGGTGTCAGTGAATGTCTGTGTTAACTGATGTATGTGTGTGTCTGTGTTACTCTGTGTAAGTGTGTGTCTGTGTTACTAGGTGTAAGTGTATGTCTTTGTTAGTGGGTGTCAGTGGATGCCTTTGTTACTTGGTGTAAGTGTGTATCTGTGTTACTGGGTGTCAGTGTATGTCTTAGTTACTTGGTGTAAGTGTGTGTCTGTGTTACTGGGTATCAGAGCATGTCTTTGTTACTTGGTGTCAGTGTATGTCTGTGTTGCTTGGTGTAAGTGTCTGTCTGTGTTACTGGGTATCAGTGTATGTCTTTGTGACTTGGTGTCAGTGTATGTCTTCGTTACTGGGTGTCAGTGTGTGTCTTTGTGACTTGGTGTCAGTGTATCTCAAAATACTTGGTGTAAGTGTATGTCTTTGTTACTTGGTGTAATTGACTGTCTTTGTTACTTGGTGTCAGTGTGTGTCTGTGTTACTTGGTGTAAGTGTGTGTCTTTGCTACTTGGTGTCAGTGTCTGTCTTTGTTACTTGGTGTCAGTGTATGTCTTTGTTACTTGGTGTCATTGTGTGTCTGTGTTACTGGTCATCAGTGTATGTCTTTGTGACTTGGCATCAGTGTATGTCTTTGTGACTTTGTGTCAGTGTATGTCTTTTTTACTGGGTGCAAGTGTGTGTCTGCGTTACTGGGTATCAGTGTATGTCTTTGTTACTTGGTGTCAGTGTATGTCAAAATACTTGGTGTAAGTGTATGTCTTTGTTACTTGGTGTAATTGTCTGTCTTTGTTACTTGGTGTCAGTGTATGTCTGTGTTACTTGGTGTAAGTGTGTGTCTTTGTCACTGGGCATCAGTGTATGTCTTTGTGACTTGGTATCAGTGTATGTCTTTGTGACCTGGTGTCAGTGCATGTCTTTGTTACTGTGTATCAGTGTTTCTCTGTGTTACTGGGTGTCAGTGTGTGTTTGTTTGTGTTACTATGTGTCAGTCTGTGTCTGTGACACTTGGTGTCAGTATTTAGTTTAGTTTGGAGATACAGCACTTAAACAGGCCCTTCGGCCCACCGAGTCTGAGACGAACATCAACAACCCATTTATACTAATCCTACACTAATCCCGTATTCCTATCACATCCCCACCGGTCCCTATATATTTCCCTACCACCTACCTATACTAGGGGCAATTTATAATGGCCCATTAACCTATCAACCTGCAAGTCTTTGGCATGTGGGAGGAAACCGGAGCACCCGGAGGAAAGCCACGCAGACACAGGGAGAACTTGCAAACTCCGCACAGGCAGTACACAGAATCGAACCCGGGTCCCTGGAGCTGTGAGGCTGCGGTGCTAACCACTGCGCCAATGTCCCCCCACCACCTCCCAGTGTGTGCCTGTGTTACTTGGTGTCAGTGTATGTCTTTGTTACTTGGTGTCAGTCTGTTTGTTTGTGTTACTGGGTGTCAGTGTGTGTCTGTGTTACTTGGTGTCAGTGTGTGTCTTTGTTACTGGGTGTCAGTGTGTGTCTTTGTGACTTGATGTCAGTGTATGTCTTTGTTACTTGGTGTTAATGTGTGTCTGTGTTACCGGGTATCAGTGTATGTCTTTGTTACTTGGTGTCAGTGTATGTCAAAATAATTGGTGTAAGTGTATGTCTTTGTTACTTGGTGTAACTGTATGTCTTTGTTACTTGGTGTAATTGTCTGTCTTTGTTACTTGGTGTAAGTGTATGTCTTTGTTACTTGGTGTCAGTGTATGTCTTTGTTACTTGGTGTCAGTGTATGTCTGTGTTACTTGGTGTATGTGTGTGTCTGTGTTAATGGGTGTCAGTGTGTGTCTGTGTTACTAGGTGTAAGTGTATGTCTTTGTTAGTGGGTGTCAGTGGATGCCTTTGTTACTTGGTGTAAGTGTGTGTCTTTGTTACTGGGTGTCAGTGTATGTCTTAGTTACTTGGTGTAAGTGTGTGTCTGTGTTACTGGGTATCAGAGCATGTCTTTGTTACTAGGTGTCAGTGTATGTCTGTGTTGCTTGGTGTAAGTGTGTGTCTGTGTTACTGGGTATCAGTGTATGTCTTTGTGACTTGGTGTCAGTGTATGTCTTCGTTACTGGGTGTCAGGGTGTCTCTTTGTGACTTGGTGTCAGTGTTTGTCTGTGTTACTTGGTGTAAGTGTGTGTCTGTGTTACTGGGTATCAGTGTATGTCTTTGTTACTTGGTGTCAGTGTATCTCAAAATACTTGGTGTAAGTGTATGTCTTTGTTACTTGGTGTAATTGACTGTCTTTGTTACTTGGTGTCAGTGTATGTCTGTGTTACTTGGTGTAAGTGTGTGTCTTTGTTACTTGGTGTAATTGTCTGTCTTTGTTACTTGGTGTCAGTGTATGTCTTTGTTCCTTGGTGTCAGTGTGTGTCTGTGTTACTGGTCATCAGTATATGTCTTTGTGACTTGGTATCAGTGTATGTCTTTGTGACTTGGTGTCAGTGTATGTCTTTTTTACTTGGTGTAAGTGTGTGTCTTTGTCACTGGGCATCAGTGTATGTCTTTGTGACTTGGTATCAGTGTATGTCTTTGTGACTTGGTGTCAGTGCATGTCCTTGTGACTTGGTGTCTGTGTATGTCTTTTTTACTGGGAGTAAGTGTGTGTCTGCGTTACTGGGTATCAGTGTATGTCTTTGTTACTTGGTGTCAGTGTATGTCAAAATACTTGGTGTAAGTGTATGTCTTTGTTACTTGGTGTAATTGTCTGTCTTTGTTACTTGGTGTCAGTGTATGTCTGTGTTACTTGGTGTAAGTGTGTGTCTTTGTCACTGGGCATCAGTGTATGTCTTTGTGACTTGGTATCAGTGTATGTCTTTGTGACTTGGTGTCAGTGTATGTCCTTTTTACTGTGTGTCAGTGTGTGTCTGTTTTACTTGGTGTCAGTGCATGTCTTTGTTTCTGTGTATCAGTGTTTCTCTGTGTTACTGGGTGTCAGTGTGTGTTTGTTTGTGTTACTGGGTGTCAGTGTGTGTCTGTGACACTAGGTGTCATTATTTAGTTTAGTTTAGAGATACAGCAGTGAAACAGGCCTTTTCGGCCCACCGAGTCTGTGCCGACCATCAACAACCCATTTATACTAATCCTACACCATTCCCGTATTCCTATCACATCCCCACCTATCCCTATATACTTCCCTATCACTTACCTATACTAGGGGCAAATTGTGATGGCCAACTATCCTATCAACCTGCAAGTCTTTGGCATGTGGGAGGAAACCGGAGCACCGGGAGGAAACCCACGCAGACAGAGGGAGAACTTGCAAACTCCGCACAGGCAGTACCCTGAAACGAACCCGGGTCCCTGGATCTGTGAGGCTGCGGTGCTAACCACTGCGCCAATGTGCCCCCCCCCCCCCTTCCCCGTATGTCCCTGTGTTACTGGGCATCAGTGTATGTCTTTGTTACTTGGTGTCAGTGTATGTCTGTGTTACTTGGTGTCAGTGTATGTGTTTGTGTTACTGGGTGTCAGTGTGTGTCTTTGTTACTTGGTGTAAGTGTGTGTCTTTGTGACTTGGTGTCCGTGTGTGTCTGTGTTACTGGGTGTCAGTGTATGTCTTTGTTACTTGGTATCAGTGTATGTCTTTGTTACTTGGTGCAAGTGTGTGTCTGTGTTACTTGGTATCAGTGCATGTCTTTGTTACTGTGTATCAGTGTTTCTCTGTGTTACTTGGTGTCATTGTATGTCTGTGTTATTTCGTGTAAGTGTGTGCCTGTGTTACTGGGTATCAGTGTATGTCTTTGTTACTTCGTGTCAGTGGATGTCAAAA
This sequence comes from Heterodontus francisci, assembly GCF_036365525.1. Classification (NCBI taxonomy): domain Eukaryota; kingdom Metazoa; phylum Chordata; class Chondrichthyes; order Heterodontiformes; family Heterodontidae; genus Heterodontus; species Heterodontus francisci. Next base: position 3,251,590 of record NW_027141655.1, on the reverse strand, counting down.
TACTTGGTGTAAGTGTATGTCTTTGTTACTTGGTGTCAGTGAATGTCTGTGTTAATTGATGTATGTGTGTGTATGTGTTACTCGGTGTAAGTGTGTGTCTGTGTTACTAGGTGTAAGTGTATGTCTTTGTTAGTGGGTGTCAGTGGATGCCTTTGTTACTTGGTGTAAGTGTGTGTCTGTGTTACTGGGTGTCAGTGTATGTCTTAGTTACTTGGTGTAAGTGTGTGTCTGTGTTACTGGGTATCAGAGCATGTCTTTGTTACTTGGTGTCAGTGTATGTCTGTGTTGCTTGGTGTAAGTGTCTGTCTGTGTTACTGGGTATCAGTGTATGTCTTTGTGACTTGGTGTCAGTGTATGTCTTCGTTACTGGGTGTCAGTGTGTGTCTTTGTGACTTGGTGTCAGTGTATCTCAAAATACTTGGTGTAAGTGTATGTCTTTGTTACTTGGTGTAATTGACTGTCTTTGTTACTTGGTGTCAGTGTGTGTCTGTGTTACTTGGTGTAAGTGTGTGTCTTTGCTACTTGGTGTCATTGTCTGTCTTTGTTACTTGGTGTCAGTGTATGTCTTTGTTACTTGGTGTCATTGTGTGTCTGTGTTACTGGTCATCAGTGTATGTCTTTGTGACTTGGCATCAGTGTATGTCTTTGTGACTTTGTGTCAGTGTATGTCTTTTTTACTGGGTGCAAGTGTGTGTCTGCGTTACTGGGTATCAGTGTATGTCTTTGTTACTTGGTGTCAGTGTATGTCAAAATACTTGGTGTAAGTGTATGTCTTTGTTACTTGGTGTAATTGTCTGTCTTTGTTACTTGGTGTCAGTGTATGTCTGTGTTACTTGGTGTAAGTGTGTGTCTTTGTCACTGGGCATCAGTGTATGTCTTTGTGACTTGGTATCAGTGTATGTCTTTGTGACTTGGTGTCAGTGCATGTCTTTGTTACTGTGTATCAGTGTTTCTCTGTGTTACTGGGTGTCAGTGTGTGTTTGTTTGTGTTACTATGTGTCAGTCTGTGTCTGTGACACTTGGTGTCAGTATTTAGTTTAGTTTGGAGATACAGCACTTAAACAGGCCCTTCGGCCCACCGAGTCTGAGACGAACATCAACAACCCATTTATACTAATCCTACACTAATCCCGTATTCCTATCACATCCCCACCGGTCCCTATATATTTCCCTACCACCTACCTATACTAGGGGCAATTTATAATGGCCCATTAACCTATCAACCTGCAAGTCTTTGGCATGTGGGAGGAAACCGGAGCACCCGGAGGAAAGCCACGCAGACACAGGGAGAACTTGCAAACTCCGCACAGGCAGTACACAGAATCGAACCCGGGTCCCTGGAACTGTGAGGCTGCGGTGCTAACCACTGCGCCAATGTCCCCCCACCACCTCCCAGTGTGTGCCTGTGTTACTTGGTGTCAGTGTCTGTCTTTGTTACTTGGTGTCAGTCTGTTTGTTTGTGTTACTGGGTGTCAGTGTGTGTCTGTGTTACTTGGTGTCAGTGTGTGTCTTTGTTACTGGGTGTCAGTGTGTGACTTTGTGACTTGATGTCAGTGTATGTCTTTGTTACTTGGTGTTAATGTGTGTCTGTGTTACCGGGTATCAGTGTATGTCTTTGTTACTTGGTGTCAGTGTATGTCAAAATAATTGGTGTAAGTGTATGTCTTTGTTACTTGGTGTAACTGTATGTCTTTGTTACTTGGTGTAATTGTCTGTCTTTGTTACTTGGTGTAAGTGTATGTCTTTGTTACTTGGTGTCAGTGTATGTCTTTGTTACTTGGTGTCAGTGTATGTCTGTGTTACTTGGTGTATGTGTGTGTCTGTGTTAATGGGTGTCAGTGTGTGTCTGTGTTACTAGGTGTAAGTGTATGTCTTTGTTAGTGGGTGTCAGTGGATGCCTTTGTTACTTGGTGTAAGTGTGTGTCTTTGTTACTGGGTGTCAGTGTATGTCTTAGTTACTTGGTGTAAGTGTGTGTCTGTGTTACTGGGTATCAGAGCATGTCTTTGTTACTTGGTGTCAGTGTATGTCTGTGTTGCTTGGTGTAAATGTGTGTCTGTGTTACTGGGTATCAGTGTATGTCTTTGTGACTTGGTGTCAGTGTATGTCTTCGTTACTGGGTGTCAGGGTGTCTCTTTGTGACTTGGTGTCAGTGTTTGTCTGTGTTACTTGGTGTAAGTGTGTGTCTGTGTTACTGGGTATCAGTGTATGTCTTTGTTACTTGGTGTAAGTGTATCTCAAAATACTTGGTGTAAGTGTATGTCTTTGTTACTTGGTGTAATTGACTGTCTTTGTTACTTGGTGTCAGTGTATGTCTGTGTTACTTGGTGTAAGTGTGTGTCTTTGTTACTTGGTGTAATTGTCTGTCTTTGTTACTTGGTGTCAGTGTATGTCTTTGTTCCTTGGTGTCAGTGTGTGTCTGTGTTACTGGTCATCAGTATATGTCTTTGTGACTTGGTATCAGTGTATGTCTTTGTGACTTGGTGTCAGTGTATGTCTTTTTTACTTGGTGTAAGTGTGTGTCTTTGTCACTGGGCATCAGTGTATGTCTTTGTGACTTGGTATCAGTGTATGTCTTTGTGACTTGGTGTCAGTGCATGTCCTTGTGACTTGGTGTCTGTGTATGTCTTTTTTACTGGGAGTAAGTGTGTGTCTGCGTTACTGGGTATCAGTGTATGTCTTTGTTACTTGGTGTCAGTGTATGTCAAAATACTTGGTGTAAGTGTATGTCTTTGTTACTTGGTGTAATTGTCTGTCTTTGTTACTTGGTGTCAGTGTATGTCTGTGTTACTTGGTGTAAGTGTGTGTCTTTGTCACTGGGCATCAGTGTATGTCTTTGTGACTTGGTATCAGTGTATGTCTTTGTGACTTGGTGTCAGTGTATGTCCTTTTTACTGTGTGTCAGTGTGTGTCTGTTTTACTTGGTGTCAGTGCATGTCTTTGTTTCTGTGTATCAGTGTTTCTCTGTGTTACTGGGTGTCAGTGTGTGTTTGTTTGTGTTACTGGGTGTCAGTGTGTGTCTGTGACACTAGGTGTCATTATTTAGTTTAGTTTAGAGATACAGCAGTTAAACAGTCCTTTTCGGCCCACCGAGTCTGTGCCGACCATCAACAACCCATTTATACTAATCCTACATCATTCCCGTATTCCTATCACATCCCCACCTATCCCTATATACTTCCCTATCACTTACCTATACTAGGGGCAAATTATGATGGCCAACTAACCTATCAACCTGCAAGTCTTTGGCATGTGGGAGGAAACCGGAGCACCGGGAGGAAACCCACGCAGACAGAGGGAGAACTTGCAAACTCCGCACAGGCAGTACCCTGAAACGAACCCGGGTCCCTGGATCTGTGAGGCTGCGGTGCTAACCACTGCGCCAATGTGCCCCCCCCCCCCCTTCCCCGTATGTGCCTGTGTTACTGGGTATCAGTGTATGTCTTTGTTACTTGGTGTCAGTGTATGTCTGTGTTACTTGGTGTCAGTGTATGTGTTTGTGTTACTGGGTGTCAGTGTGTGTCTTTGTTACTTGGTGTAAGTGTGTGTCTTTGTTACTTGGTGTCCGTGTGTGTCTGTGTTACTGGGTGTCAGTGTATGTCTTTGTTACTGGGTGTCAGTGTATGTCTTTGTTACTTGGTGCAAGTGTGTGTCTGTGTTACTGGGTATCAGTGTCTGTCTTTGTTACTTGGTGTAAGTGTGTGTCTGTGTTACTGGGTATCAGTGCATGTCTGTGTTACTTGGTGTTAGTATGTGTCTTTGTTACTTGGTGTAAGTGCATGTCAAAATACCTGGTGTAAGTGTATGTCTTTGTTACTTGGTGTAATTGTCTGTCTTTGTTACTTGATGTCAGTGTATGTCTGTGTTACTTGGTGAAAGTGTGTGTCTGTGTTACTTGGTATCAGTGTCTGTCTGTGTTACTTGGTGTAAGTATGTGTCTTTGTTACTTGGTGTAAGTGCATGTCAAAATACCTGGTGTAAGTGTATGTCTTTGTTACTTGGTGTAATTGTCTGTCTTTGTTACTTGATGTCAGTGTATGTCTGTGTTACTTGGTGTAAGTGTGTGTCTTTGTTACTGGGCATCAGTGTATGTCTTTGTGACTTGGTATCAGTGTATGTCTTTGTGACCTGGTGTCAGTGTTTGTCTTTTTTACTGGATGTCAGTGTGTGTCTGTGTTACTTGGTATCAGTGTATGTCTTTGTTACTGTGTATCAGTGTTTCTCTGTGTTACTGGGTGTCAGAGTATGTCTTTGTTACTGGGTGTCAGTGTATGTCTGTGTTACTGGGTATCTGTGCATGTCTTTGTTACTTGGTGTCATTGTATGTCTGTGTTACTTGGTGTAAGTGTGTGCCTGTGTTACTGGGTATCAGTGTATGTCTTTGTTACTTCGTGTCAGTGGATGTCAAAATTCTTGGTGTAAGTGTATGTCTTTGTTACTTGGTGACAGTGTATGTCTGTGTTACTTGGTGTAAGTGTGCGTCTGTGTTACTGGGTATCAGCGTATGTCTTTGTTACTTGGTATCAGTGTATGTCTTTGTGACTGGGTGTCAGTTTATGTCTGTGTTACTGGGTATCTGTGCATGTCTTTGTTACTTGGTGTCATTGTATGTCTGTGTTACTTGGTGTAAGTGTATGCCTGTGTTACTGGATATCAGTGTATGTCTTTGTTACTTGGTGTCAGTGGATGTCAAAATACTTGGTGTAAGTGTATGTCTTTGTTAATTGGTGTCAGTGTATGTCTGTGTTACATGGTGTAAGTGTGTGTCTGTGTTACTGGGTATCAGTGTATGTCTTTGTTACTTGGTATCAGTGTATGTCTTTGTGACTGGGTGTCAGTGTATGTCTGCGTTACTGGGTATCAGTGCATGTCTTTGTTACTTGGTGTCATTGTATGTCTGTGTTACTTGGTGTAAGTGTGTGCCTGTGTTACTTGGTATCAGTGTATGTCTTTGTTACTTGGTGTCAGTGGATGTCAAAATACTTGGTGTAAGTGTATGTCTTTTTTACTTGGTGTCAGTGTATGTCTGTGTTACTTGGTGTAAATGTGTGACTGTGTTACTGGGTATCAGTGTATGTCTTTGTTACTTGGTGTCAGTGTATGTCTTTTTTACTGGGTGTCAGTGTGTGTCTGTGTTACTTGGTGTCAGTGTATGTCTTTTTTACTGTGTATCAGTGTTTCTCTGTGTTACTGGGTGTCAGTGTGTGTTTGTTTGTGTTACTGGGTGTCAGTGTGTGTCTGTGACACCAGGTGTCAGTATTTAGTTTAGTTTCGAGATACAGCACTTAAACAGGCCCTTCGGCCCACCGAGTCTTTGCCGACCATCAACAACCCATTTATACTAATCCTACACTAATCCCGTATTCCTATCACATCCCCACCGGTCCCTATATATTTCGCTACCACCTACCTGTACGAGGAGAAATATATAATGGTCAACTAACCTATCAATCTGCAAGTCTTTGGCATGTGGGAGGAAACCGGAGCACCGGGAGGAAACCCACGCAGACAGAGGGAGAACTTGCAAAATCCGCACAGGCAGTACCCTGAAACGGACCCGGGTCCCTGGATCTGTGAGGCTGCGGTGCTAACCACTGCGCCAATGTGCCCCCTCCCCGCCCCCGTGTGTGCCTGTGTTTCTGGGTATCAGTGTATGTCTTTGTTACTTGGTGTCAGTGTATGTCTGTGTTACTTGGTGTCAGTGTATGTGTTTGTGTTACTGGGTGTCAGTGTGTGTCTTTGTTACTTGGTGTAAGTGTGTGTCTTTGTTACTTGGTGTCCGTGTGTGTCTGTGTTACTGGGTGTCAGTGTATGGCTTTGTTACTGGGTGTCAGTGTATGTCTTTGTTACTTGGTGCAAGTGTGTGTCTGTGTTACTGGGTATCAGTGTCTGTCTTTGTTACTTGGTGTAAGTGTGTGTCTGTGTTACTGGGTATCAGTGCATGTCTTTGTTACTTGGTGTCATTGTATGTCTGTGTTACTTGGTGAAAGTGTGTGTCTGTGTTACTTGGTATCAGTGCATGTCTTTGTTACTGTGTATCAGTGTTTCTCTGTGTTACTTGGTGTCATCGTATGTCTGTGTTATTTCGTGTAAGTGTGTGCCTGTGTTACTGGGTATCAGTGTATGTCTTTGTTACTTCGTGTCAGTGGATGTCAAAATACTTGGTGTAAGTGTATGTCTTTGTTACTTGGTGTCAGTGAATGTCTGTGTTAATTGATGTATGTGTGTGTCTGTGTTACTCGGTGTAAGTGTGTGTCTGTGTTACTAGGTGTAAGTGTATGTCTTTGTTAGTGGGTGTCAGTGGATGCCTTTGTTACTTGGTGTAAGTGTGTGTCTGTGTTACTGGGTGTCAGTGTATGTCTTAGTTACTTGGTGTAAGTGTGTGTCTGTGTTACTGGGTATCAGAGCATGTCTTTGTTACTTGGTGTCAGTGTATGTCTGTGTTGCTTGGTGTAAGTGTCTGTCTGTGTTACTGGGTATCAGTGTATGTCTTTGTGACTTGGTGTCAGTGTATGTCTTCGTTACTGGGTGTCAGTGTGTGTCTTTGTGACTTGGTGTCAGTGTATCTCAAAATACTTGGTGTAAGTGTATGTCTTTGTTACTTGGTGTAATTGACTGTCTTTGTTACTTGGTGTCAGTGTGTGTCTGTGTTACTTGGTGTAAGTGTGTGTCTTTGCTACTTGGTGTCATTGTCTGTCTTTGTTACTTGGTGTCAGTGTATGTCTTTGTTACTTGGTGTCATTGTGTGTCTGTGTTACTGGTCATCAGTGTATGTCTTTGTGACTTGGCATCAGTGTATGTCTTTGTGACTTTGTGTCAGTGTATGTCTTTTTTACTGGGTGCAAGTGTGTGTCTGCGTTACTGGGTATCAGTGTATGTCTTTGTTACTTGGTGTCAGTGTATGTCAAAATACTTGGTGTAAGTGTATGTCTTTGTTACTTGGTGTAATTGTCTGTCTTTGTTACTTGGTGTCAGTGTATGTCTGTGTTACTTGGTGTAAGTGTGTGTCTTTGTCACTGGGCATCAGTTTATGTCTTTGTGACTTGGTATCAGTGTATGTCTTTGTGACTTGGTGTCAGTGCATGTCTTTGTTACTGTGTATCAGTGTTTCTCTGTGTTACTGGGTGTCAGTGTGTGTTTGTTTGTGTTACTATGTGTCAGTCTGTGTCTGTGACACTTGGTGTCAGTATTTAGTTTAGTTTGGAGATACAGCACTTAAACAGGCCCTTCGGCCCACCGAGTCTGAGACGAACATCAACAACCCATTTATACTAATCCTACACTAATCCCGTATTCCTATCACATCCCCACCGGTCCCTATATATTTCCCTACCACCTACCTATACTAGGGGCAATTTATAATGGCCCATTAACCTATCAACCTGCAAGTCTTTGGCATGTGGGAGGAAACCGGAGCACCCGGAGGAAAGCCACGCAGACACAGGGAGAACTTGCAAACTCCGCACAGGCAGTACCCAGAATCGAACCCGGGTCCCTGGAGCTGTGAGGCTGCGGTGCTAACCACTGCGCCAATGTCCCCCCACCACCTCCCAGTGTGTGCCTGTGTTACTTGGTGTCAGTGTATGTCTTTGTTACTTGTTGTCAGTGTGTTTGTTTGTGTTACTGGGTGTCAGTGTGTGTCTGTGTTACTTGGTGTCAGTGTGTTTGTTTGTGTTACTGGGTGTCAGTGTGTGTCTGTGTTACTTGGTGTCAGTGTGTGTCTTTGTTACTGGGCGTCAGTGTATGTCTTTGTGACTTGGTGTCAGTGTATGTCTTTATTACTTGGTGTAAGTGTGTGTCTGTGTTACCGGGTATCAGTGTATGTCTTTGTTACTTGGTGTCAGTGTATGTCAAAATAATTGGTGTAAGTGTATGTCTTTGTTACTTGGTGTACTTGTATGTCTTTGTTACTTGGTGTCAGTGTATGTCTGTGTTACTTGGTGTATGTGTGTGTCTGTGTTAATGGGTGTCAGTGTGTGTCTGTGTTACTAGGTGTAAGTGTATGTCTTTGTTAGTGGGTGTCAGTGGATGCCTTTGTTACTTGGTGTAAGTGTGTGTCTTTGTCACTGGGCATCAGTGTATGTCTTTGTGACTTGGTATCAGTGTATGTCTTTGTGACTTGGTGTCGGTGTATGTCCTTTTTACTGTGTGTCAGTGTGTGTCTGTTTTACTTGGTGTCAGTGCATGTCTTTGTTACTGTGTATCAGTGTTTCTCTGTGTTACTGGGTGTCAGTGTGTATTTGTTTGTGTTACTATGTGTCAGTCTGTGTCTGTGACACTTGGTGTCAGTATTTAGTTTAGTTTAGAGATACAGCACTTAAACAGGCCCTTCGGCCCACCGAATCTGTGCCGACCATCAACAACCCATTTATACTAATCCTACACTAATCCCGTATTCCTGTCACATCCCCACCTATCCCTATATATTTCCCTATCACTTACCTATACTAGGGGCAAAATTATGATGGCCAATGAACCTATCAACCTGCAAGTCTTTGGCATGTGGGAGGAAACCGGAGCACCCGGAGGAAAACCACGCAGACACAGGGAGAACTTGCAAACTCCGCACAGGCAGTACCCAGAATCGAACCCGGGTCCCTGGAGCTGTGAGGCTGCGGTGCAAACCACTGCGCCAATGTCCCCCCACCACCTCCCAGTGTGTGCCTGTGTTACTTGGTGTCAGTGTATGTCTTTGTTACTTGGTGTCAGTCTGTTTGTTTGTGTTACTGGGTGTCAGTGTGTGTCTGTGTTACTTGGTGTCAGTGTGTGTCTTTGTTACTGGGTGTCAGTGTGTGTCTTTGTGACTTGGTGTCAGTGTATGTCTTTGTTACTTGGTGTAAGTGTGTGTCTGTGTTACCGGGTATCAGTGTATGTCTTTGTTACTTGGTGTCAGTGTATGTCAAAATAATTGGTGTAAGTGTATATCTTTGTTACTTGGTGTAATTGTCTGTCTTTGTTACTTGGTGTAAGTGTATGTCTTTGTTACTTGGTGTCAGTGTATGTTTTTGTTACTTGGTGTCAGTGTATGTCTGTGTTACTTGGTGTATGTGTGTGTTTGTGTTAATGGGTGTCAGTGTGTGTCTGTGTTACTAGGTGTAAGTGTATGTCTTTGTTAGTGGGTGTCAGTGGATGCCTTTGTTACTTGGTGTAAGTGTGTGTCTTTGTTACTGGGTGTCAGTGTATGTCTTAGTTACTTGGTGTAAGTGTGTTTCTGTGTTACTGGGTATCAGAGCATGTCTTTGTTACTTGGTGTCAGTGTATGTCTGTGTTGCTTGGTGTAAGTGTGTGTCTGTGTTACTGGGTATCAGTGTATGTCTTTGTGACTTGGTGTCAGTGTATGTCTTCGTTACTGGGTGTCAGGGTGTCTCTTTGTGACTTGGTGTCAGTGTTTGTCTGTGTTACTTGGTGTAAGTGTGTGTCTGTGTTACTGGGTATCAGTGTATGTCTTTGTTACTTGGTGTCAGTGTATCTCAAAATACTTGGTGTAAGTGTATGTCTTTGTTACTTGGTGTAATTGACTGTCTTTGTTACTTGGTGTCAGTGTATGTCTGTTTTACTTGGTGTAAGTGTGTGTCTTTGTTACTTGGTGCAATTGTCTGTCTTTGTTACTTGGTGTCAGTGTATGTCTTTGTTCCTTGGTGTCAGTGTGTGTCTGTGTTACTGGTCATCAGTATATGTCTTTGTGACTTGGTATCAGTGCATGTCTTTGTGACTTGGTGTCAGTGCATGTCCTTGTGACTTGGTGTCAGTGTATGTCTTTTTTACTGGGAGTAAGTGTGTGTCTGCGTTACTGGGTATCAGTGTATGTCTTTGTTACTTGGTGTCAGTGTATGTCAAAATACTTGGTGTAAGTGTATGTCTTTGTTACTTGGTGTAATTGTCTGTCTTTGTTACTTGGTGTCAGTTCATGTCTGTGTTACTTGGTGTAAGTGTGTGTCTTTGTCACTGGGCATCAGTGTATGTCTTTGTGACTTGGTATCAGTGTATGTCTTTGTGACTTGGAGTCAGTGTATGTCCTTTTTACTGTGTGTCAGTGTGTGTCTGTTTTACTTGGTGTCAGTGCATGTCTTTGTTTCTGTGTATCAGTGTTTCTCTGTGTTACTGGGTGTCAGTGTGTGTTTGTTTGTGTTACTGGGTGTCAGTGTGTGTCTGTGACACTAGGTGTTATTATTTTGTTTAGTTTAGAGATACAGCAGTTAAACAGGCCTTTTCGGCCCACCGAGTCTGTGCCGACCATCAACAACCCATTTATACTAATCCTACACCATTCCCGTATTCCTATCACATCCCCACCTATCCCTATATATTTCCCTATCACTTACCTATACTAGGGGCAAATTATGATGGCCAACTAACCTATCAACCTGCAAGTCTTTGGCATGTGGGAGGAAACCGGAGCACCGGGAGGAAACCCACGCAGACAGAGGGAGAACTTGCAAACTCCGCACAGGCAGTACCCTGAAACGAACCCGGGTTCCTGGATCTGTGAGGCTGCGGTGCTAACCACTGCGCCAATGTGCCCCCCCCCCCCCGTGTGTGCCTGTGTTACTGGGTATCAGTGTATGTCTTTGTTACTTGGTGTCAGTGTATGTCTGTGTTACTTGGTGTCAGTGTATGTGTTTGTGTTACTGGGTGTCAGTGTGTGTCTTTGTTACTTGGTGTAAGTGTGTGTCTTTGTTACTTGGTGTCCGTGTGTGTCTGTGGTACTGGGTGTCAGTGTATGTCTTTGTTACTGGGTGTCAGTGTATGTCTTTGTTACTTGGTGCAAGTGTGTGTCTGTGTTACTGGGTATCAGTGTCTGTCTTTGTTACTTGGTGTAAGTGTGTGTCTGTGTTACTGGGTATTAGTGCATGTCTTTGTTACTTGGTGTCATTGTATGTCTGTGTTACTTGGTGAAAGTGTGTGTCTGTGTTACTTGGTATCAGTGTCTGTCTTTGTTACTTGGTGTCAGTGTATGTCAAAATACTTGCTGTAATTGTATGTCTTTGTTACTTGGTGTAATTGTCTGTCTTTGTTACTTTGTGTCAATGTATGTCTGTGTTACTTGGTGTAAGTATGTGTCTTTGTTACTTGGTGTAAGTGCATGTCAAAATACCTGGTGTAAGTGTATGTCTTTGTTACTTGGTGTAATTGTCTGTCTTTGTTACTTGATGTCAGTGTATGTCTGTGTTACTTGGTGTAAGTGTGTGTCTTTGTTACTGGGCATCAGTGTATGTCTTTGTGAATTGGTATCAGTGTATGTCTTTGTGACCTGGTGTCAGTGTTTGTCTTTTTTACTGGGTGTCAGTGTGTGTCTGTGTTACATGGTATCAGTGTATGTCTTTGTTACTGTGTATCAGTGTTTCTCTGTGTTACTGGGTGTCAGAGTATGTCTTTGTTACTGGGTGTCAGTGTATGTCTGTGTTACTGGGTATCTGTGCATGTCTTTGTTACTTGGTGTCATTGTATGTCTGTGTTACTTGGTGTAAGTGTGTGCCTGTGTTACTGGGTATCAGTGTATGTCTTTGTTACTTCGTGTCAGTGAATGTCAAAATACTTGGTGTAAGTGTATGTCTTTGTTACTTGGTGACAGTGTATGTCTGTGTTACTTGGTGTAAGTGTGCGTCTGTGTTACTGGGTATCAGTGTATGTCTTTGTTACTTGGTATCAGTGTATGTCTTAGTGACTGGGTGTCAGTTTATGTCTGTGTTACTGGGTATCTGTGCATGTCTTTGTTACTTGGTGTCATTGTATGTCTGTGTTACTTGGTGTAAGTGTATGCCTGTGTTACAGGATATCTGTGTATGTCTTTGTTACTTGCATGTCAGTGGATGTCAAAATACTTGGTGTAAGTGTATGTCTTTGTTACTTGGTGTCAGTGTATGTCTGTGTTACATGGTGTAAGTGTGTGTCTGTGTTACTGGGTATCAGTGTATGTCTTTGTTACTTGGTATCAGTGTATGTCTTTGTGACTGGTTGTCAGTGTATGTCTGCGTTACTGGGTATCAGTGCATGTCTTTGTTACTTGGTGTCATTGTATGTCTGTGTTTCTTGGTGTAAGTGTGTGCCTGTGTTACTTGGTATCAGTGTATGTCTTTGTTACTTGGTGTCAGTGGATGTCAAAATACTTGGTGTAAGTGTATGTCTTTTTTACTTGGTGTCAGTGTATGTCTGTGTTACTTGGTGTAAATGTGTGACTGTGTTACTGGGTATCAGTGTATGTCTTTGTTACTTGGTGTCAGTGTATGTCTTTTTTACTGGGTGTCAGTGTGTGTCTGTGTTACTTGGTGTCAGTGTATGTCTTTGTTACTGTGTATCAGTGTTTCTCTGTGTTACTGGGTGTCAGTGTGTGTTTATTTGTGTTACTGGGTGTCAGTGTGTGTCTGTGACACCAGGTGTCAGTATTTAGTTTAGTTTAGAGATACAGCACTTAAACAGGCCCTTCGGCCCACCGAGTCTTTGCCGACCATCAACAACCCATTTATACTAATCCTACACTAATCCCGTATTCCTATCACATCCCCACCTATCCCTATATATTTCCCTATCACTTACCTATACTAGGGGCAAATTATGATGGCCAATGAACCTATCAACCTGCAAGTTTTTGGCATGTGGGAGGAAACCGGAGCACCCGGAGAAAAACCACGCAGACAGAGGGAAAACTTGCAAACTCCGCACAGGCAGTACCCAGAATCGAACCCTGGTCCCTGGAGCTGTGAGGCTGCGGTGCTCACCACTGCGCCAATGTGCCCCCCCCCCCCCCGCCCTCCGTGTGTGCCTGTGTTACTGGGTGTCAGTGTATGTCTGTGTTACTTGGTGTCAGTGTATGTGTTTGTGTTACTGGGTGTCAGTGTGTGTCTTTGTTACTTGGTGTAAGTGTGTGTCTTTGTTACTTGGTGTCCGTGTGTGTCTGTGTTACTGGGTGTCAGTGTGTGTCTTTTTTACTGGGTGTCAGTGTGTGTCTTTGTGACTTGATGTCAGTGTATGTCTTTGTTACTTGGTGTAAGTGTGTGTCTGTGTTACCGGGTATCAGTGTATGTCTTTGTTACTTGGTGTCAGTGTATGTCAAAATAATTGGTGTAAGTGTATGTCTTTGTTACTTGGTGTAATTGTATGTCTTTGTTACTTGGTGTCAGTGTATGTCTGTGTTACTTGGTGTATGTGTGTGTCTGTGTTAATGGGTGTCAGTGTGTGTCTGTGTTACTAGGTGTAAGTGTATGTCTTTGTTAGTGGGTGTCAGTGGATGCCTTTGTTACTTGGTGTAAGTGTGTGTCTTTGTCACTGGGCATCAGTGTATGTCTTTGTGACTTGGTATCAGTGTATGTCTTTGTGACTTGGTGTCGGTGTATGTCCTTTTTACTGTGTGTCAGTGTGTGTCTGTTTTACTTGGTGTCAGTGCATGTCTTTGTTACTGTGTATCAGTGTTTCTCTGTGTTACTGGGTGTCAGTGTGTATTTGTTTGTGTTACTATGTGTCAGTCTGTGTCTGTGACACTTGGTGTCAGTATTTAGTTTAGTTTAGAGATACAGCACTTAAACAGGCCCTTCGGCCCACCGAATCTGTGCCGACCATCAACAAACCATTTATACTAATCCTACACTAATCCCGTATTCCTGTCACATCCCCACCTATCCCTATATATTTCCCTATCACTTACCTATACTAGGGGCAAAATTATGATGGCCAATGAACCTATCAACCTGCAAGTCTTTGGCATGTGGGAGGAAACCGGAGCACCCGGAGGAAAACCACGCAGACACAGGGAGAACTTGCAAACTCCGCACAGGCAGTACCCAGAATCGAACCCGGGTCCCTGGAGCTGTGAGGCTGCGGTGCTAACCACTGCGCCAATGTCCCCCCACCACCTCCCAGTGTGTGCCTGTGTTACTTGGTGTCAGTGTATGTCTTTGTTACTTGGTGTCAGTCTGTTTGTTTGTGTTACTGGGTGTCAGTGTGTGTCTGTGTTACTTGGTGTCAGTGTGTGTCTTTGTTACTGGGTGTCAGTGTGTGTCTTTGTGACTTGGTGTCAGTGTATGTCTTTGTTACTTGGTGTAAGTGTGTGTCTGTGTTACCGGGTATCAGTGTATGTCTTTGTTACTTGGTGTCAGTGTATGTCAAAATAATTGGTGTAAGTGTATATCTTTGTTACTTGGTGTAATTGTCTGTCTTTGTTACTTGGTGTAAGTGTATGTCTTTGTTACTTGGTGTCAGTGTATGTTTTTGTTACTTGGTGTCAGTGTATGTCTGTGTTACTTGGTGTATGTGTGTGTCTGTGTTAATGGGTGTCAGTGTGTGTCTGTGTTACTAGGTGTAAGTGTATGTCTTTGTTAGTGGGTGTCAGTGGATGCCTTTGTTACTTGGTGTAAGTGTGTGTCTTTGTTACTGGGTGTCAGTGTATGTCTTAGTTACTTGGTGTAAGTGTGTTTCTGTGTTACTGGGTATCAGAGCATGTCTTTGTTACTTGGTGTCAGTGTATGTCTGTGTTGCTTGGTGTAAGTGTGTGTCTGTGTTACTGGGTATCAGTGTATGTCTTTGTGACTTGGTGTCAGTGTATGTCTTCGTTACTGGGTGTCAGGGTGTCTCTTTGTGACTTGGTGTCAGTGTTTGTCTGTGTTACTTGGTGTAAGTGTGTGTCTGTGTTACTGGGTATCAGTGTATGTCTTTGTTACTTGGTGTCAGTGTATCTCAAAATACTTGGTGTAAGTGTATGTCTTTGTTACTTGGTGTAATTGACTGTCTTTGTTACTTGGTGTCAGTGTATGTCTGTTTTACTTGGTGTAAGTGTGTGTCTTTGTTACTTGGTGCAATTGTCTGTCTTTGTTACTTGGTGTCAGTGTATGTCTTTGTTCCTTGGTGTCAGTGTGTGTCTGTGTTACTGGTCATCAGTATATGTCTTTGTGACTTGGTATCAGTGCATGTCTTTTTTACTTGGTGTAAGTGTGTGTCTTTGTCACTGGGCATCAGTGTATGTCTTTGTGACTTGGTATCAGTGTATGTCTTTGTGACTTGGTGTCAGTGCATGTCCTTGTGACTTGGTGTCAGTGTATGTCTTTTTTACTGGGAGTAAGTGTGTGTCTGCGTTACTGGGTATCAGTGTATGTCTTTGTTACTTGGTGTCAGTGTATGTCAAAATACTTGGTGTAAGTGTATGTCTTTGTTACTTGGTGTAATTGTCTGTCTTTGTTACTTGGTGTCAGTTCATGTCTGTGTTACTTGGTGTAAGTGTGTGTCTTTGTCACTGGGCATCAGTGTATGTCTTTGTGACTTGGTATCAGTGTATGTCTTTGTGACTTGGAGTCAGTGTATGTCCTTTTTACTGTGTGTCAGTGTGTGTCTGTTTTACATGGTGTCAGTGCATGTCTTTGTTTCTGTGTATCAGTGTTTCTCTGTGTTACTGGGTGTCAGTGTGTGTTTGTTTGTGTTACTGGGTGTCAGTGTGTGTCTGTGACACTAGGTGTTATTATTTAGTTTAGTTTAGAGATACAGCAGTTAAACAGGCCTTTTCGGCCCACCGAGTCTGTGCCGACCATCAACAACCCATTTATACTAATCCTACACCATTCCCGTATTCCTATCACATCCCCACCTATCCCTATATATTTCCCTATCACTTACCTATACTAGGGGCAAATTATGATGGCCAACTAACCTATCAACCTGCAAGTTTTTGGCATGTGGGAGGAAACCGGAGCACCGGGAGGAAACCCACGCAGACAGAGGGAGAACTTGCAAACTCCGCACAGGCAGTACCCTGAAACGAACCCGGGTCCCTGGATCTGTGAGGCTGCGGTGCTAACCACTGCGCCAATGTGCACCCCCCCCCCCCCCCCGTGTGTGCCTGTGTTACTGGGTATCAGTGTATGTCTTTGTTACTTGGTGTCAGTGTATGTCTGTGTTACTTGGTGTCAGTGTATGTGTTTGTGTTACTGGGTGTCAGTGTGTGTCTTTGTTACTTGGTGTAAGAGTGTGTCTTTGTTACTTGGTGTCCGTGTGTGTCTGTGTTACTGGGTGTCAGTGTATGTCTTTGTTACTGGGTGTCAGTGTATGTCTTTGTTACTTGGTGCAAGTGTGTGTCTGTGTTACTGGGTATCAGTGTCTGTCTTTGTTACTTGGTGTAAGTGTGTGTCTGTGTTACTGGGTATTAGTGCATGTCTTTGTTACTTGGTGTCATTGTATGTCTGTGTTACTTGGTGAAAGTGTGTGTCTGTGTTACTTGGTATCAGTGTCTGTCTTTGTTACTTGGTGTCAGTGTATGTCAAAATACTTGCTGTAATTGTATGTCTTTGTTACTTGGTGTAATTGTCTGTCTTTGTTACTTTGTGTCAATGTATGTCTGTGTTACTTGGTGTAAGTATGTGTCTTTGTTACTTGGTGTAAGTGCATGTCAAAATACCTGGTGTAAGTGTATGTCTTTGTTACTTGGTGTAATTGTCTGTCTTTGTTACTTGATGTCAGTGTATGTCTGTGTTACTTGGTGTAAGTGTGTGTCTTTGTTACTGGGCATCAGTGTATGTCTTTGTGACTTGGTATCAGTGTATGTCTTTGTGACCTGGTGTCAGTGTTTGTCTTTTTTACTGGGTGTCAGTGTGTGTCTGTGTTACTTGGTATCAGTGTATGTCTTTGTTACTGTGTATCAGTGTTTCGCTGTGTTACTGGGTGTCAGAGTATGTCTTTGTTACTGGGTGTCAGTGTATGTCTGTGTTACTGGGTATCTGTGCATGTCTTTGTTACTTGGTGTCATTGTATGTCTGTGTTACTTGGTGTAAGTGTGTGCCTGTGTTACTGGGTATCAGTGTATGTCTTTGTTACTTCGTGTCAGTGAATGTCAAAATACTTGGTGTAAGTGTATGTCTTTGTTACTTGGTGACAGTGTATGTCTGTGTTACTTGGTGTAAGTGTGCGTCTGTGTTACTGGGTATCAGTGTATGTCTTTGTTACTTGGTATCAGTGTATGTCTTAGTGACTGGGTGTCAGTTTATGTCTGTGTTACTGGGTATCTGTGCATGTCTTTGTTACTTGGTGTCATTGTATGTCTGTGTTACTTGGTGTAAGTGTATGCCTGTGTTACAGGATATCTGTGTATGTCTTTGTTACTTGCATGTCAGTGGATGTCAAAATACTTGGTGTAAGTATATGTCTTTGTTACTTGGTGTCAGTGTATGTCTGTGTTACATGGTGTAAGTGTGTGTCTGTGTTACTGGGTATCAGTGTATGTCTTTGTTACTTGGTATCAGTGTATGTCTATGTGACTGGGTGTCAGTGTATGTCTGTGTTACTGGGTATCAGTGCATGTCTTTGTTACTTGGTGTCATTGTATGTCTGTGTTTCTTGGTGTAAGTGTGTGCCTGTGTTACTTGCTATCAGTGTATGTCTTTGTTACTTGGTGTCAGTGGATGTCAAAATACTGGGTGTAAGTGTATGTCTTTTTTACTTGGTGTCAGTGTATGTCTGTGTTACTTGGTGTAAATGTGTGACTGTGTTACTGGGTATCAGTGTATGTCTTTGTTACTTGGTGTCATTGTATGTCTTTTTTACTGGGTGTCAGTGTGTGTCTGTGTTACTTGGTGTCAGTGTATGTCTTTTTTACTGTGTATCAGTGTTTCTCTGTGTTACTGGGTGTCAGTGTGTGTTTGTTTGTGTTACTGGGTGTCAGTGTGTGTCTGTGACACCAGGTGTCAGTATTTAGTTTAGTTTAGAGATACAGCACTTAAACAGGCCCTTCGGCCCACCGAGTCTGTGCCGACCATCAACAACCCATTTATACTAATCCTACACTAATCCCGTATTCCTATCACATCCCCACCTATCCCTATATATTTCCCTATCACTTACCTATACTAGGGGCAAATTATGATGGCCAATGAACCTATCAACCTGCAAGTTTTTGGCATGTGGGAGGAAACCGGAGCACCCGGAGGAAAACCACGCAGACTGAGGGAGAACTTGCAAACTCCGCACAGGCAGTACCCAGAATCGAACCCTGGTCCCTGGAGCTGTGAGGCTGCGGTGCTCACCACTGCGCCAATGTGCCCCCCCTTCCCTCCGTGTGTGCCTGTGTTACTGGGTGTCAGTGTATGTCTTTGTTACTTGGAGTCAGTGTATGTCTGTGTTACTTGGTGTCAGTGTATGTGTTTGTGTTACTGGGTGTCAGTGTGTGTCTTTGTTACTTACTGTAAGTGTGTGTCTTTGTTACTTGGTGTCCGTGTGTGTCTGTGTTACTGGGTGTCAGTGTGTGTCTTTGTTACTGGGTGTCAGTGTGTGTCTTTGTGACTTGATGTCAGTGTATGTCTTTGTTACTTGGTGTAAGTGTGTGTCTGTGTTACCGGGTATCAGTGTATGTCTTTGTTACTTGGTGTCAGTGTATGTCAAAATAATTGGTGTAAGTGTATGTCTTTGTTACTTGGTGTAATTGTCTGTCTTTGTTACTTGGTGTAAGTGTATGTCTTTGTTACTTGGTGTCAGTGTATGTCTGTGTTACTTGGTGTATGTGTGTGTCTGTGTTACTGGGTGTCAGTGTGTGTCTGTGTTACTAGGTGTAAGTGTATGTCTTTGTTAGTGGCTGTCAGTGGATGCCTTTGTTACTTGGTGTAAGTGTGTGTCTATGTTACTGGGTGTCAGTGTATGTCTTAGTTACTTGGTGTAAGTGTGTGTCTGTGTTACTGGGTATCAGAGCATGTCTTTGTTACTTGGTGTCAGTGTATGTCTGTGTTGCTTGGTGTAAGTGTGTGTCTGTGTTACTGGGTATCAGTGTATGTCTTTGTGACTTGGTGTCAGTGTATGTCTTTGTTACTTGGTGTCAGTGTGTTCGTTTGTGTTACTGGGTGTCAGTGTGTGTCTGTGTTACTTGGTGTCAGTGTGTGTCTTTGTTACTGGGCGTCAGTGTGTGTCTTTGTGACTTGGTGTCAGTGTATGTCTTTGTTACTTGGTGTAAGTGTGTGTCTGTGTTACCGGGTATCAGTGTATGTCTTTGTTACTTGGTGTCAGTGTATGTCAAAATAATTGGTGTAAGTGTATGTCTTTGTTACTTGGTGTAATTGTCTGTCTTTGTTACTTGGTGTAAGTGTATGTCTTTGTTACTTGGTGTCAGTGTATGTCTTTGTTACTTGGTGTCAGTGTATGTCTGTGTTACTTGATGTATGTGTGTGTCTGTGTTACTGGGTGTCAGTGTGTGTCTGTGTTACTAGGTGTAAGTGTATGTCTTTGTTAGTGGGTGTCAGTGGATGTCTTTGTTACTTGGTGTAAGTGTGTGTCTGTGTTACTGGGTGTCAGTGTATGTCTTAGTTACTTGGTGTAAGTGTGTGTCTGTGTTACTGGGTATCAGAGCATGTCTTTGTTACTTGGTGTCAGTGTATGTCTGTGTTGCTTGGTGTAAGTGTGTGTCTGTGTTACCGGGTATCAGTGTATGTCTTTGTTACTTGGTGTCAGTGTATGTCAAAATAATTGGTGTAAGTGTATGTCTTTGTTACTTGGTGTAATTGTCTGTCTTTGTTACTTGGTGTAAGTGTATGTCTTTGTTACTTGGTGTCAGTGTATGTCTGTGTTACTTGGTGTATGTGTGTGTCTGTGTTACTGGGTGTCAGTGTGTGTCTGTGTTACTAGGTGTAAGTGTATGTCTTTGTTAGTGGGTGTCAGTGGATGCCTTTGTTACTTGGTGTAAGTGTGCGTCTGTGTTACTGGGTGTCAGTGTATGTCTTAGTTACTTGGTGTAAGTGTGTGTCTGTGTTACTGGGTATCAGAGCATGTCTTTGTTACTTGGTGTCAGTGTATGTCTGTGTTGCTTGGTGTAAGTGTGTGTCTGTGTTACTGGGTATCAGTGTATGTCTTTGTTACTTGGTGTAAGTGTATGTCTTTGTTACTTGGTGTCAGTGTATGTCTGTGTTACTTGGTGTATGAGTGTGTCTGTGTTACTGGGTGTCAGTGTGTATGTGTTACTGGGTATCAGTGTATGTCTTTGTGACTTGGTGTCAGTGTATGTCTTTGTTACTTGGTGTCAGTGTGTTTGTTTGTGTTACTGGGTGTCAGTGTGTGTCTGTGTTACTTGGTGTCAGTGTGTGTCTTTGTTACTGGGCGTCAGTGTGTGTCTTTGTGACTTGGTGTCAGTGTATGTCTTTGTTACTTGGTGTAAGTGTGTGTCTGTGTTACCGGGTATCAGTGTATGTCTTTGTTACTTGGTGTCAGTGTATGTCAAAATAATTGGTGTAAGTGTATGTCTTTGTTACTTGGTGTAATTGTCTGTCTTTGTTACTTGGTGTAAGTGTATGTCTTTGTTACTTGGTGTCAGTGTATGTCTTTGTTACTTGGTGTCAGTGTATGTCTGTGTTACTTGATGTATGTGTGTGTCTGTGTTACTGGGTGTCAGTGTGTGTCTGTGTTACTAGGTGTAAGTGTATGTCTTTGTTAGTGGGTGTCAGTGGATGTCTTTGTTTCTTGGTGTAAGTGTGTGTCTGTGTTACTGGGTGTCAGTGTATGTCTTAGTTACTTGGTGTAAGTGTGTGTCTGTGTTACTGGGTATCAGAGCATGTCTTTGTTACTTGGTGTCAGTGTATGTCTGTGTTGCTTGGTGTAAGTGTGTGTCTGTGTTACCGGGTATCAGTGTATGTCTTTGTTACTTGGTGTCAGTGTATGTCAAAATAATTGGTGTAAGTGTATGTCTTTGTTACTTGGTGTAATTGTCTGTCTTTGTTACTTGGTGTAAGTGTATGTCTTTGTTACTTGGTGTCAGTGTATGTCTGTGTTACTTGGTGTATGTGTGTGTCTGTGTTACTGGGTGTCAGTGTGTGTCTGTGTTACTAGGTGTAAGTGTATGTCTTTGTTAGTGGGTGTCAGTGGATGCCTTTGTTACTTGGTGTAAGTGTGTGTCTGTGTTACTGGGTGTCAGTGTATGTCTTAGTTACTTGGTGTAAGTGTGTGTCTGTGTTACTGGGTATCAGAGCATGTCTTTGTTACTTGGTGTCAGTGTATGTCTGTGTTGCTTGGTGTAAGTGTGTGTCTGTGTTACTGGGTATCAGTGTATGTCTTTGTGACTTGGTGTCAGTGTATGTCTTTGTTACTTGGTGTCAGTGTGTTTGTTTGTGTTACTGGGTGTCAGTGTGTGTCTGTGTTACTTGGTGTCAGTGTGTGTCTTTGTTAATGGGCGTCAGTGTGTGTCTTTGTGACTTGGTGTCAGTGTATGTCTTTGTTACTTGGTGTAAGTGTGTGTCTGTGTTACCGGGTATCAGTGTATGTCTTTGTTACTTGGTGTCAGTGTATGTCAAAATAATTGGTGTAAGTGTATGTCTTTGTTACTTGGTGTAATTGTCTGTCTTTGTTACTTGGTGTCAGTGTATGTCTTTGTTACTTGGTGTCAGTGTATGTCTGTGTTACTTGATGTATGTGTGTGTCAGTGTTACTGGGTGTCAGTGTGTGTCTGTGTTACTAGGTGTAAGTGTATGTCTTTGTTAGTGGGTGTCAGTGGATGTCTTTGTTACTTGGTGTAAGTGTGTGTCTGTGTTACTGAGTGTCAGTGTATGTCTTAGTTACTTGGTGTAAGTGTGTGTCTGTGTTACTGGGTATCAGAGCATGTCTTTGTTACTTAGTGTCAGTGTATGTCTTCGTTACTGGGTGTCAGTTTGTGTCTTTGTGACTTGTTGTCAGTGTGTGTCTGTGTAACTTGGTGTATGTGTGTGTCTGTGTTACTGGGTATCAGTGTATGTCTTTGTTACTTGGTGTCAGTGTATCTCAAAACACTTGGTGTAAGTGTATGTCTTTGTTACTTGGTGTAATTGACTGTCTTTGTTACTTGGTGTCAGTGTATGTCTGTGTTACTTGGTGTAAGTGTGTGTCTTTGTTACTTGGTGTAATTGTCTGTCTTTGTTACTTGGTGTCAGTGTATGTCTTTGTTACTTGGTGTCAGTGTGTGTCTGTGTTAATGGTCATCAGTGTATGTCTTTGTGACTTGGTATCAGTGTATGTCTTTGTGACTTGGTGTCAGTTTATGTCTTTTTTACTGGGTGTAAGTGTGTGTCTGCGTTACTGGGTATCAGTGTATGTCTTTGTTACTTGGTGTCAGTGTATGTCAAAATACTTGGTGTAAGTGTATGTCTTTGTTACTTGGTGTAATTGTCTGTCTTTGTTACTTGGTGTCAGTGTATGTCTGTGTTACTTGGTGTCAGTGTATGTCTCTGTTACTTGGTGTCAGTGTATGTCTTTGTTACTTGGTGTCAGTGTGTTTGTTTGTGTTACTGGGTGTCAGTGTGTGTCTGTGTTACTTGGTGTCAGTGTGTGTCTTTGTTACTGGGCGTCAGTGTGTGTCTTTGTGACATGGTGTCAGTGTATGTCTTTGTTACTTGGTGTAAGTGTGTGTCTGTGTTACCGGGTATCAGTGTATGTCTTTGTTAATTGGTGTCAGTGTATGTCAAAATAATTGGTGTAAGTGTATGTTTTTGTTACTTGGTGTAATTGTCTGTCTTTGTTACTTGGTGTAAGTGTATGTCTTTGTTACTTGGTGTCAGTGTATGTCTGTGTTACTTGATGTAAATGTTTGTCTGTGTTACTGGGTGTCAGTGTGTGTCTGTGTTACTAGGTGTAAGTGTATGTCTTTGTTAGTGGGTGTCTGTGGATGTCTTTGTTACTTGGTGTAAGTGTGTGTCTGTGTTACTGGGTGTCAGTGTATGTCTTAGTTACTTGGTGTAAGTGTGTGTCTGTGTTACTGGGTATCAGAGCATGTCTTTGTTACTTGGTGTCAGTGTATGTCTGTGTTGCTTGGTGTAAGTGTGTGTCTGTGTTACTGGGTATCAGTGTATGTCTTTGTGACTTGGTGTCAGTGTATGTCTTCGTTACTGGGTGTCAGTTTGTGTCTTTGTGACTTGTTGTCAGTGTGTGTCTGTGTAACTTGGTGTATGTGTGTGTCTGTGTCACTGGGTATCAGTGTATGTCTTTGTTACTTGGTGTCAGTGTATCTCAAAATACTTGGTGTAAGTGTATGTCTTTGTTACTTGGTGTAATTGACTGTCTTTGTTACTTGGTGTCAGTGTGTGTCTGTGTTACTTGGTGTAAGTGTGTGTCTTTGTTACTTGGTGTCATTGTATGTCTTTGTGACTTGGTATCAGTGTATGTCTTTGTGACTTGGTGTCAGTGTATGTCTTTTTTACTGGGTGTAAGTGTGTGTCTGCGTTACTGGGTATCAGTGTATGTCTTTGTTACTTGGTGTCAGTGTATGTCAAAATACTTGGTGTAAGTGTATGTCTTTGTTACTTGGAGTAATTGTCTGTCTTTGTTACTTGGTGTCAGTGTATGCCTGTGTTACTTGGTGTAAGAGTGTGTCTTTGTCACTGGGCATCAGTGTATGTCTTTGTGACTTGTTATCAGTGCATGTCTTTGTGACTTGGTGTCAGTGCATGTCTTTGTTACTGTGTATCAGTGTTTCTCTGTGTTACTGGGTGTCAGTGTGTATTTGTTTGTGTTACTATGTGTCAGTCTGTGTCTGTGACACTTGGTGTCAGTATTTAGTTTAGTTTAGAGATACAGCACTTAAACAGGCCCTTCGGCCCACCGAGTCTGTGCCGACCATCAACAACCCATTTATACTAATCCTACACTAATCCCGTATTCCTATCACATCCCCACCTATCCCTATATATTTCCCTATCACTTACCTATACTAGGGGCAAATTATGATGGCCAATGAACCTATCAACCTGCAAGTCTTTGGCATGTGGGAGGAAACCGGAGCACCCGGAGGAAAACCACGCAGACACAGGGAGAACTTCCAAACTCCCCACAGGCAGTACCCAGAATCGAACCCGGGTCCCTGGAGCTGTGAGGCTGCGGTGCTAACCACTGCGCCAATGTCCCCCCACCAACTCCCAGTGTGTGCCTGTGTTACTTGGTGTCAGTGTATGTCTTTGTTACTTGGTGTCAGTCTGTTTGTTTGTGTTACTGGGTGTCAGTGTGTGTCTGTGTTACTTGGTGTCAGTGTGTGTCTTTGTTACTGGGTGTCAGTATGTGTCTTTGTGACTTGGTGTCAGTGTATGTCTTTGTTACTTGGTGTAAGTGTGTGTCTGTGTTACCGGGTATCAGTGTATGTCTTTGTTACTTGGTGTCAGTGTATGTCAAAATAATTGGTGTACGTGTATGTCTTTGTTACTTGGTGTAATTGTCTGTCTTTGTTACTTGGTGTAAGTGTATGTCTTTGTTACTTGGTGTCAGTGTATGTCTTTGTTACTTGGTTTCAGTGTATGTCTGTGTTACTTGGTGTATGTGTGTGTCTGTGTTACTGGGAGTCAGTGTGTGTCTGTGTTACTAGGTGTAAGTGTATGTCTTTGTTAGTGGGTGTCAGTGGATGCCTTTGTTACTTGGTGTCAGTGTATGTCAAAATAATTGGTGTAAGTCTATGTCTTTGTTACTTGGTGTAATTGTCTGTCTTTGTTACTTGGTGTAAGTGTATGTCTTTGTTACTTGGTGTCAGTGTATGTCTGTGTTACTTGGTGTATGTGTGTGTCTGTGTTACTGGGTGTCAGTGTGTGTCTGTGTTACTAGGTGTAAGTGTATGTCTTTGTTAGTGGGTGTCAGTGGATGCCTTTGTTACTTGGTGTAAGTGTGTGTCTGTGTTACTGGGTGTCAGTGTATGTCTTAGTTACTTGGTGTAAGTGTGTGTCTGTGTTACTGGGTATCAGAGCATGTCTTTGTTTCTTGGTGTCAGTGTATGTCTGTGTTGCTTGGTGTAAGTGTGTGTCTGTGTTACTGGGTATCAGTGTATGTCTTTGTGACTTGGTGTCAGTGTATGTCTTTGTTACTTGGTGTCAGTGTGTTTGTTTGTGTTACTGGGTGTCAGTGTGTCTCTGTGTTACTTGGTGTCAGTGTGTGTCTTTGTTACTGGGCGTCAGTGTGTGTCTTTGTGACTTGGTGTCAGTGTATGTCTTTGTTACTTGGTGTAAGTGTGTGTCTGTGTTACCGGGTATCAGTGTATGTCTTTGTTACTTGGTGTCAGTGTATGTCAAAATAATTGGTGTAAGTGTATGTCTTTGTTACTTGGTGTAATTGTCTGTCTTTGTTACTTGGTGTAAGTGTATGTCTTTGTTACTTGGTGTCAGTGTATGTCTTTGTTACTTGGTGTCAGTGTATGTCTGTGTTACTTGATGTATGTGTGTGTCTGTGTTACTGGGTGTCAGTGTGTGTCTGTGTTACTAGGTGTAAGTGTATGTCTTTGTTAGTGGGTGTCAGTGGATGTCTTTGTTACTTGGTGTAAGTGTGTGTCTGTGTTACTGGGTGTCAGTGTATTTCTTAGTTACTTGGTGTAAGTGTGTGTCTGTGTTACTGGGTATCAGAGCATGTCTTTGTTACTTGGTGTCAGTGTATGTCTGTGTTGCTTGGTGTAAGTGTGTGTCTGTGTTACCGGGTATCAGTGTATGTCTTTGTTACTTGGTGTCAGTGTATGTCAAAATAATTGGTGTAAGTGTATGTCTTTGTTACTTGGTGTAATTTTCTGTCTTTGTTACTTGGTGTAAGTGTATGTCTTTGTTACTTGGTGTCAGTGTATGTCTGTGTTACTTGGTGTATGTGTGTGTCAGTGTTACTGGGTGTCAGTGTGTGTCTGTGTTACAAGGTGTAAGTGTATGTCTTTGTTAGTGGGTGTCAGTGGATGCCTTTGTTACTTGGTGTCAGTGTATGTCAAAATAATTGGTGTAAGTGTATGTCTTTGTTGCTTGGTGTAATTGTCTGTCTTTGTTACTTGGTGTAAGTGTATGTCTTTGTTACTTGGTGTCAGTGTATGTCTGTGTTACTTGGTGTATGTGTGTGTCTGTGTTACTGGGTGTCAGTGTGTGTCTGTGTTACTAGGTGTAAGTGTATGTCTTTGTTAGTGGGTGTCAGTGGATGCCTTTGTTACTTGGTGTCAGTGTATGTCAAAATAATTGGTGTAAGTGTATGTCTTTGTTACTTGGTGTAATTGTCTGTCTTTGTTACTTGGCGTAAGTGTATGTCTTTGTTACTTGGTGTCAGTGTATGTCTGTGTTACTTGGTGTATGTGTGTGTCTGTGTTACTGGGTGTCAGTGTGTGTCTGTGTTACTAGGTGTAAGTGTATGTCTTTGTTAGTGGGTGTCAGTGGATGCCTTTGTTACTTGGTGTAAGTGTGTGTCTGTGTTACTGGGTGTCAGTGTGTGTCTGTGTTACTAGGTGTAAGTGTGTGTCTGTGTTACTGGGTATCAGAGCATGTCTTTGTTACTTGGTGTCAGTGTATGTCTGTGTTGCTTGGTGTAAGTGTGTGTCTGTGTTACTGAGTATCAGTGTATGTCTTTGTGACTTGGTGTCAGTGTATGTCTTTGTTACTTGGTGTCAGTGTGTTTGTTTGTGTTACTGGGTGTCAGTGTGTGTCTGTGTTACTTGGTGTCAGTGTGTGTCTTTCTTACTGGGCGTCAGTGTGTGTCTTTGTGACTTGGTGTCAGTGTATGTCTGTGTTACTAGGTGTCAGTGTGTTTGTTTGTGTTACTGGGTGTCAGTGTGTGTCTTTGTGACTTGGTGTCAGTGTATGTCTGTGTTACTAGGTGTCAGTGTGTTTGTTTGTGTTACTGGGTATCAGTGTATGTCTTTGTGACTTGGTGTCAGTGTATGTCTTTGTTACTTGGTGTCAGTGTGTTTGATTGTGTTACTGGGTGTCAGTGTGTGTCTGTGTTACTTGGTGTCAGTGTGTGTCTTTGTTACTGGGCGTCAGTGTGTGTCTTTGTGACTTGGTGTCAGTGTATGTCTTTGTTACTTGGTGTAAGTGTGTGTCTGTGTTACCGGGTATCAGTGTATGTCTTTGTTACTTGGTGTCAGTGTATGTCAAAATAATTGGTGTAAGTGTATGTCTTTGTTACTTGGTGTAATTGTCTGTCTTTGTTACTTGGTGTAAGTGTATGTCTTTGTTACTTGGTGTCAGTGTATGTCTTTGTTACTTGGTGTCAGTGTATGTCTGTGTTACTTGATGTATGTGTGTGTCTGTGTTACTGGGTGTCAGTGTGTGTCTGTGTTACTAGGTGTAAGTGTATGTCTTTGTTAGTGGGTGTCAGTGGATGTCTTTGTTACTTGGTGTAAGTGTGTGTCTGTGTTACTGGGTGTCAGTGTATGTCTTAGTTACTTGGTGTAAGTGTGTGTCTGTGTTACTGGGTATCAGAGCATGTCTTTGTTACTTGGTGTCAGTGTATGTCTGTGTTGCTTGGTGTAAGTGTGTGTCTGTGTTACCGGGTATCAGTGTATGTCTTTGTTACTTGGTGTCAGTGTATGTCAAAATAATTGGTGTAAGTGTATGTCTTTGTTACTTGGTGTAATTTTCTGTCTTTGTTACTTGGTGTAAGTGTATGTCTTTGTTACTTGGTGTCAGTGTATGTCTGTGTTACTTGGTGTATGTGTGTGTCAGTGTTACTGGGTGTCAGTGTGTGTCTGTGTTACTAGGTGTAAGTGCATGTCTTTGTTAGTGGGTGTCAGTGGATGCCTTTGTTACTTGGTGTCAGTGTATGTCAAAATAATTGGTGTAAGTGTATGTCTTTGTTGCTTGGTGTAATTGTCTGTCTTTGTTACTTGGTGTAAGTGTATGTCTTTGTTACTTGGTGTCAGTGTATGTCTGTGTTACTTGGTGTATGTGTGTGTCTGTGTTACTGGGTGTCAGTGTGTGTCTGTGTTACTAGGTGTAAGTGTATGTCTTTGTTAGTGGGTGTCAGTGGATGCCTTTGTTACTTGGTGTCAGTGTATGTCAAAATAATTGGTGTAAGTGTATGTCTTTGTTACTTGGTGTCAGTGTATGTCTTTGTTACTTGGTGTCAGTGTATGTCTGTGTTACTTGATGTATGTGTGTGTCTGTGTTACTGGGTGTCAGTGTGTGTCTGTGTTACTAGGTGTAAGTGTATGTCTTTGTTAGTGGGTGTCAGTGGATGTCTTTGTTACTTGGTGTAAGTGTGTGTCTGTGTTACTGGGTGTCAGTGTATGTCTTAGTTACTTGGTGTAAGTGTGTGTCCGTGTTACTGGGTATCAGAGCATGTCTTTGTTACTTGGTGTCAGTGTATGTCTGTGTTGCTTGGTGTAAGTGTGTGTCTGTGTTACCGGGTATCAGTGTATGTCTTTGTTACTTGGTGTCAGTGTATGTCAAAATAATTGGTGTAAGTGTATGTCTTTGTTACTTGGTGTAATTTTCTGTCTTTGTTACTTGGTGTAAGTGTATGTCTTTGTTACTTGGTGTCAGTGTATGTCTGTGTTACTTGGTGTATGTGTGTGTCAGTGTTACTGGGTGTCAGTGTGTGTCTGTGTTACAAGGTGTAAGTGTATGTCTTTGTTAGTGGGTGTCAGTGGATGCCTTTGTTACTTGGTGTCAGTGTATGTCAAAATAATTGGTGTAAGTGTATGTCTTTGTTGCTTGGTGTAATTGTCTGTCTTTGTTACTTGGTGTAAGTGTATGTCTTTGTTACTTGGTGTCAGTGTATGTCTGTGTTACTTGGTGTATGTGTGTGTCTGTGTTACTGGGTGTCAGTGTGTGTCTGTGTTACTAGGTGTAAGTGTATGTCTTTGTTAGTGGGTGTCAGTGGATGCCTTTGTTACTTGGTGTCAGTGTATGTCAAAATAATTGGTGTAAGTGTATGTCTTTGTTACTTGGTGTAATTGTCTGTCTTTGTTACTTGGCGTAAGTGTATGTCTTTGTTACTTGGTGTCAGTGTATGTCTGTGTTACTTGGTGTATGTGTGTGTCTGTGTTACTGGGTGTCAGTGTGTGTCTGTGTTACTAGGTGTAAGTGTATGTCTTTGTTAGTGGGTGTCAGTGGATGCCTTTGTTACTTGGTGTAAGTGTGTGTCTGTGTTACTGGGTGTCAGTGTGTGTCTGTGTTACTAGGTGTAAGTGTGTGTCTGTGTTACTGGGTATCAGAGCATGTCTTTGTTACTTGGTGTCAGTGCATGTCTGTGTTGCTTGGTGTAAGTGTGTGTCTGTGTTACTGAGTATCAGTGTATGTCTTTGTGACTTGGTGTCAGTGTATGTCTTTGTTACTTGGTGTCAGTGTGTTTGTTTGTGTTACTGGGTGTCAGTGTGTGTCTGTGTTACTTGGTGTCAGTGTGTGTCTTTGTTACTGGGCGTCAGTGTGTGTCTTTGTGACTTGGTGTCAGTGTATGTCTGTGTTACTAGGTGTCAGTGTGTTTGTTTGTGTTACTGGGTGTCAGTGTGTGTCTTTGTGACTTGGTGTCAGTGTATGTCTGTGTTACTAGGTGTCAGTGTGTTTGTTTGTGTTACTGGGTATCAGTGTATGTCTTTGTGACTTGGTGTCAGTGTATGTCTTTGTTACTTGGTGTCAGTGTGTTTGTTTGTGTTACTGGGTGTCAGTGTGTGTCTGTGTTACTTGGTGTCAGTGTGTGTCTTTGTTACTGGGCGTCAGTGTGTGTCTTTGTGACTTGGTGTCAGTGTATGTCTTTGTTACTTGGTGTAAGTGTGTGTCTGTGTTACCGGGTATCAGTGTATGTCTTTGTTACTTGGTGTCAGTGTATGTCAAAATAATTGGTGTAAGTGTATGTCTTTGTTACTTGGTGTAATTGTCTGTCTTTGTTACTTGGTGTAAGTGTATGTCTTTGTTACTTGGTGTCAGTGTATGTCTTTGTTACTTGGTGTCAGTGTATGTCTGTGTTACTTGATGTATGTGTGTGTCTGTGTTACTGGGTGTCAGTGTGTGTCTGTGTTACTAGGTGTAAGTGTATGTCTTTGTTAGTGGGTGTCAGTGGATGTCTTTGTTACTTGGTGTAAGTGTGTGTCTGTGTTACTGGGTGTCAGTGTATGTCTTAGTTACTTGGTGTAAGTGTGTGTCTGTGTTACTGGGTATCAGAGCATGTCTTTGTTACTTGGTGTCAGTGTATGTCTGTGTTGCTTGGTGTAAGTGTGTGTCTGTGTTACCGGGTATCAGTGTATGTCTTTGTTACTTGGTGTCAGTGTATGTCAAAATAATTGGTGTAAGTGTATGTCTTTGTTACTTGGTGTAATTTTCTGTCTTTGTTACTTGGTGTAAGTGTATGTCTTTGTTACTTGGTGTCAGTGTATGTCTGTGTTACTTGGTGTATGTGTGTGTCAGTGTTACTGGGTGTCAGTGTGTGTCTGTGTTACTAGGTGTAAGTGCATGTCTTTGTTAGTGGGTGTCAGTGGATGCCTTTGTTACTTGGTGTCAGTGTATGTCAAAATAATTGGTGTAAGTGTATGTCTTTGTTGCTTGGTGTAATTGTCTGTCTTTGTTACTTGGTGTAAGTGTATGTCTTTGTTACTTGGTGTCAGTGTATGTCTGTGTTACTTGGTGTATGTGTGTGTCTGTGTTACTGGGTGTCAGTGTGTGTCTGTGTTACTAGGTGTAAGTGTATGTCTTTGTTAGTGGGTGTCAGTGGATGCCTTTGTTACTTGGTGTCAGTGTATGTCAAAATAATTGGTGTAAGTGTATGTCTTTGTTACTTGGTGTAATTGTCTGTCTTTGTTACTTGGCGTAAGTGTATGTCTTTGTTACTTGGTGTCAGTGTATGTCTGTGTTACTTGGTGTATGTGTGTGTCTGTGTTACTGGGTGTCAGTGTGTGTCTGTGTTACTAGGTGT
Organism: Heterodontus francisci; assembly: GCF_036365525.1. NCBI lineage: Eukaryota > Metazoa > Chordata > Chondrichthyes > Heterodontiformes > Heterodontidae > Heterodontus > Heterodontus francisci. The sequence goes on along the minus strand of NW_027141655.1, from coordinate 3,221,055 downwards.
AAGTGTATGTCTTTGTTAGTGGGTGTCAGTGGATGCCTTTGTTACTTGGTGTAAGTGTGTGTCTGTGTTACTGGGTGTCAGTGTGTGTCTGTGTTACTAGGTGTAAGTGTGTGTCTGTGTTACTGGGTATCAGAGCATGTCTTTGTTACTTGGTGTCAGTGTATGTCTGTGTTGCTTGGTGTAAGTGTGTGTCTGTGTTACTGGGTATCAGTGTATGTCTTTGTGACTTGGTGTCAGTGTATGTCTTTGTTACTTGGTGTCAGTGTGTTTGTTTGTGTTACTGGGTGTCAGTGTGTGTCTGTGTTACTTGGTGTCAGTGTGTGTCTTTGTTACTGGGCGTCAGTGTGTGTCTTTGTGACTTGGTGTCAGTGTATGTCTGTGTTACTAGGTGTCAGTGTGTTTGTTTGTGTTACTGGGTGTCAGTGTGTGCCTTTGTGACTTGGTGTCAGTGTATGTCTGTGTTACTAGCTGTCAGTGTGTTTGTTTGTGTTACTGGGTATCAGTGTATGTCTTTGTGACTTGGTGTCAGTGTATGTCTTTGTTACTTGGTGTCAGTGTGTTTGTTTGTGTTACTGGGTGTCAGTGTGTGTCTGTGTTACTTGGTGTAAGTGTGTGTCTGTGTTACCGGGTATCAGTGTATGTCTTTGTTACTTGGTGTCAGTGTATGTCAAAATAATTGGTGTAAGTGTATGTCTTTGTTACTTGGTGTAATTGACTGTCTTTGTTACTTGGTGTAAGTGTATGTCTTTGTTACTTGGTGTCAGTGTATGTCTTTGTTACTTGGTGTCAGTGTATGTCTGTGTTACTTGAAGTATGTGTGTGTCTGTGTTACTGGGTGTCAGTGTGTGTCTGTGTTACTAGGTGTAAGTGTATGTCTTTGTTAGTGGGTGTCAGTGGATGTCTTTGTTACTTGGTGTAAGTGTGTGTCTGTGTTACTGGGTGTCAGTGTATGTCTTAGTTACTTGGTGTAAGTGTGTGTCTGTGTTACTGGGTATCAGAGCATGTCTTTGTTACTTAGTGTCAGTGTATGTCTGTGTGGCTTGGTGTAAGTGTGTGTCTGTGTTACTGGGTGTCAGTGTATGTCTTTGTGACTTGGTGTCAGTGTATGTCTTCGTTACTGGGTGTCAGTTTGTGTCTTTGTGACTTGTTGTCAGTGTGTGTCTGTGTAACTTGGTGTAAGTGTGTGTCTGTGTTACTGTGTATCAGTGTATCTCTTTGTTACTTGGTGTCAGTGTATCTCAAAACACTTGGTGTAAGTGTATGTCTTTGTTACTTTGTGTAATTGACTGTCTTTGTTACTTGGTGTCAGTGTATGTCTGTGTTACTTGGTGTAAGTGTGTGTCTTTGTTACTTGGTGTAATTGTCTGTCTTTGTTACTTGGTGTCAGTGTATGTCTTTGTTACTTGGTGTCATTGTGTGTCTGTGTTAATGGTCATCAGTGTATGTCTTTGTGACTTGGTATCAGTGTATGTCTTTGTGACTTGGTGTCAGTGTATGTCTTTTTTACTGGGTGTAAGTGTGTGTCTGCGTTACTGGGTATCAGTGTATGTCTTTGTTACTTGGTGTCAGTGTGTTTGTTTGTGTTACTGGGTGTCAGTGTGTGTCTGTGTTACTTGGTGTCAGTGTGTGTCTTTGTTACTGGGCGTCAGTGTGTGTCTTTGTGACTTGGTGTCAGTGTATGTCTTTTTTACTGGGTGTAAGTGTGTGTCTGCGTTACTGGGTATCAGTGTATGTCTTTGTTACTTGGTGTCAGTGTCTGTCAAAATACTTGGTGTAAGTGTATGTCTTTGTTACTTGGTGTAATTGTCGGTCTTTGTTACTTGGTGTCAGTGTCTGTCTGTGTTACTTGGTGTAAGTGTGTGTCTTTGTCACTGGGCATCAGTGTATGTCTTTGTGACTTGGTATCAGTGTGTGTCTTTGTGACATGGTGTCAGTGTATGTCTTTGTAACTTGCTGTAAATGTGTGTCTGTGTTACCGGGTATCAGTGTATGTCTTTGTTACTTGGTGTCAGTGTATGTCAAAATAATTGGTGTAAGTGTATGTCTTTGTTACTTGGTGTAATTGTCTGTCTTTGTTACTTGGTGTAAGTGTATGTCTTTGTTACTTGGTGTCAGTGTATGTCTGTGTTACTTGATGTATGTGTGTGTCTGTGTTACTGGGTGTCAGTGTGTGTCTGTGTTACTAGGTGTAAGTGTATGTCTTTGTTAGTGGGTGTCAGTGGATGTATTTGTTACTTGGTGTAAGTGTGTGTCTGTGTTACTGGGTGTCAGTGTATGTCTTAGTTACTTGGTGTAAGTGTGTGTCTGTGTTACTGGGTATCAGAGCATGTCTTTGTTACTTGGTGTCAGTTTATGTCTGTGTTGCTTGGTGTAAGTGTGTGTCTGTGTTACTGGGTATCAGTGTATGTCTCTGTGACTTGGTGTCAGTGTATGTCTTCGTTACTGGGTGTCAGTTTGTGTCTTTGTGACTTGTTGTCAGTGTGTGTCTGTGTAACTTGGTGTATGTGTGTGTCTGTGTCACTGGGTATCAGTGTATGTCTTTGTTACTTGGTGTCAGTGTATCTCAAAATACTTGGTGTAAGTGTATGTCTTTGTTACTTGGTGTAATTGACTGTCTTTGTTACTTGGTGTCAGTGTATGTCTGTGTTACTTGGTGTAAGTGTGTGTCTTTGTTACTTGGTGTCAGTGTATGTCTTTGTGACTTGGTATCCTTGTATGTCTTTGTGACTTGGTGTCAGTGTATGTCTTTTTTACTGGGTGTAAGTGTGTGTCTGCGTTACTGGGTATCAGTGTATGTCTTTGTTACTTGGTGTCAGTGTATGTCAAAATACTTGGTGTAAGTGTATGTCTTTGTTACTTGGTTTAATTGTCTGTCTTTGTTACTTGGTGTCAGTGTATGTCTGTGTTACTTGGTGTAAGTGTGTGTCTTTGTCACTGGGCATCAGTGTATGTCTTTGTGACTTGTTATCAGTGAATGTCTTTGTGACTTGGTGTCAGTGCATGTCTTTGTTACTGTGTATCAGTGTTTCTCTGTGTTACTGGGTGTCAGTGTGTATTTGTTTGTGTTACTATGTGTCAGTCTGTGTCTGTGACACTTGGTGTCAGTATTTAGTTTAGTTTAGAGATACAGCACCTAAACTGGCCCTTCGGTCCACCGAGTCAGTGCCGACCATCAACAACCCATTTATACTAATCCTGCACTAATCCCGTATTCCTATCACATCCCCACCTATCCCTATATATTTCCCTATCACTTACCTATACGAGGGGCAAATTATGATGGCCAATGAACCTATCAACCTGCAAATCTTTGGCATGTGGGAGGAAACCGGAGCACCCGGAGGAAAACCACGCAGACACAGGGAGAACTTGCAAACTCCGCATAGGCAGTACCCAGAATCGAACCCGGGTCCCTGGAGCTGTGAGGCTGCGGTGCTAACCACTGCGCTAATGTCCCCCCACCACCTCCCAGTGTGTGCCTGTGTTACTTGGTGTCAGTGTATGTCTTTGTCACTTGGTGTCAGTCTGTTTGTTTGTGTTACTGGGTGTCAGTGTGTGTCTTTGTGACTTGGTGTCAGTGTATGTCTTTGTTACTTGGTGTAAGTGTGTGTCTGTGTTACCGGGTATCAGTGTATGTCTTTGTTACTTGGTGTCAGTGTATGTCAAAATAATTGGTGTAAGTGTATGTCTTTGTTACTTGGTGTAATTGTCTGTCTTTGTTACTTGGTGTAAGTGTATGTCTTTGTTACTTGGTGTCAGTGTATGTCTTTGTTACTTGGTGTCAGTGTATGTCTGTGTTACTTGGTGTATGTGTGTGTCTGTGTTACTGGGTGTCAGTGTGTGTCTGTGTTACTAGGTGTAAGTGTATGTCTTTGTTAGTGGGTGTCAGTGGATGCCTTTGTTACTTGGTGTAAGTGTGTGTCTGTGTTACTTGGTGTCAGTGTATGTCTGTGTTGCTTGGTGTAAGTGTGTGTCTGTGTTACTGGGTATCAGTGTATGTCTTTGTGAATTGGTGTCAGTGTATGTCTTTGTTACTTGGTGTTAGTGTGTTTGTTTGTGTTACTGGGTGTCAGTGTCTGTCTGTGTTACTTGGTGTCAGTGTGTGTCTTTGTTACTGGGCGTCTGTGTGTGTCTTTGTGACTTGGTGTCAGTGTATGTCTTTGTTACTTGGTGTATGTGTGTGTCTGTGTTACCGGGTATCAGTGTATGTCTTTGTTACTTGGTGTCAGTGTATGTCAAAATAATTGGTGAAAGTGTGTGTCTTTGTTACTTGGTGTAATTGTCTGTCTTTGTTACTTGGTGTAAGTGTATGTCATTGTTACTTGGTGTCAGTGTATGTCTTTGTTACTTGGTGTCAGTGTATGTCTGTGTTACTTCATGTATGTGTGTGTCTGTGTTACTGGGTGTCAGTGTGTGTCTGTGTTACTAGGTGTAAGTGTATGTCTTTGTTACTTGGTGTCAGTGGATGTCTTTGTTACTTGGTGTAAGTGTGTGTCTGTGTTACTGGGTGTCAGTGTATGTCTTAGTTACTTGGTGTAAGTGTGTGTCTGTGTTACTGGGTATCAGAGCATGTCTTTGTTACTTGGGGTCAGTGTATGTCTGTGTTGCTTGGTGTAAGTGTGTGTCTGTGTTACTGGGTATCAGTGTATGTCTTTGTGACTTGGTGTCAGTGTATGTCTTAGTTACTTGGTGTAAGTGTGTGTCTGTGTTACTGGGTATCAGAGCATGTCTTTGTTACTTGTTGACAGTGTGTGTCTGTGTAACTTGGTGTAAGTGTGTGTCTGTGTTACTGGGTATCAGTGTATGTCTTTGTTACTTGGTGTCAGTGTATCTCAAAATACCTGGTGTAAGTGTATGTCTTTGTTACTTGGTGTAATTGACTGTCTTTGTTACTTGGTGTCAGTGTATGTCTTTGTTACTTGGAGTAAGTGTGTGTCTTTGTTACTTGGTGTAATTAGATTAGATTAGATTAGAGATACAGCACTGAAACAGGCCCTTCGGCCCACCGAGTCTGTGCCGAACATCAACCACCCATTTATACTAATCCTACACTAATCCCATATTCCTACCAAACATCCCCACCTGTCTCTATATTTCCCTACCACCTAACTATACTAGTGACAATTTATAATGGCCAATATACCTATCAACCTGCAAGTCTTTTGGCTTGTGGGAGGAAACCGGAGCACCCGGAGGAAAGCCACGCAGACACAGGCAGAACTTGCAAACTCCGCACAGGCATTACCCAGAATCGAGCCCGGGTCACTGGAGCTTGAGGCTGCTAACGACTGTGCCAATGTGCCGCCCAGTGTGTCTTTGTTACCTGGTGTAATTGTATGTCTTTGTTACTTGGTGTCTGTGTATGTCTTTGTTACTTGATGTAAGTGTGTGTTTGTGTTACTTGGAGTAAGTGTGTGTCTCTGTTAATTGGTATCAGTGTATGTCTTTGTTACTTGGTGTCAGTGTATGTCTTTTTTACTTGGTGCAATTGTATGTCTTTGTTACTGGGTATCAGTGTCTGTCTTTGTTTCTTGGTATCAGTGTTTGTCTTTGTTACTGGATGTCAGTGCATGTCTTTGTTACTGGGTGTCAGTGTATGTCTGTGCTACTTGGTGTAAGTGTGTGTCTTTGTTACTTGGTGTCAGTGTATGTCTGTGTCACTAGGTGTAAGTGTATGTCTTTGTTACTTGGTGTTAGCTTATGTCTTGGTTACTTGGTGTAAGTGTGTGTCTGTGCTACTGGGTATCAGTGTATGTCTTTGTTTCTTGGTGTAAGTGTGTGTCTGTTTTACTGTGTATCAGTGCATGTCTTTGTTACATGGTGTCAGTGTATGTCTGTGTTACTTGGTGTAAGTGTGTGTCTTTGTTACTTGGTGTAATTGTATGTCTTTGTTACTTGGTGTCAGTGTATGTCTGTGTCACTAGGTGTAAGTGTATGTCTTTGTTACTTGGTGTTAGCTTATGTCTTGGTTACTTGGTGTAAGTGTGTGTCTGTGCTACTGGGTATCAGTGTATGTCTTTGTTACTTGGTGTCAGTGTATGTCTTTGTGACTTGGTGTCAGTGTATGTCTTTGTTACTGGGTGTCAGTGTATGTCTTAGTGACTTGGTGTCTGTGTATGTCTTTGTTACTTGGTGTCAGTGTATGGCTGTGTTAATTGGTGTAAGTGTGTGTCTTTGTTACTTGGTGTAATTGTATGCCTTAGTGACTTGGTGTCAGTGTATGTCTTTGTTACTTGGTGTCAGTGTATGGCTGTGTTAATTGGTGTAAGTGTGTGTTTGTGTTACTTGGTGTAAGTGTATGTCTTTGTTACGTGGTGTAAGTGTGTGTCTGTGTTACTGGGTATCAGTGTATGTCTTTGTTACTTGGTGTCAGTGTATGTCTGTGTATCTTGGTGTAAGTGTGCGTCTGTGTTACTGTGTATCAGTGTATGTCTTTGTGACTAGGTGTCAGTGTATGTCTTTGCTATTGGGTGTCAGTGTGTGTCTTTGTGACTTGGTGTCAGTGTATGTCTTTGTTACTTGGTGTAATTGTCTGTCTGTGTTACTGGGTATCAGTGTATGTCTTTGTTACTTGGTGTCCGTGTATGTCAAAATACTTGGTGTAAGTGTATGTCTTTGTTACTTGGTGTAATTGTCTGTCTGTGTTACTTGGTGTAAGTGTGTGTCTTTGTTACTTGGTGTCTGTGTATGTCTTTGTTACTTGGTGTCAGTGTATGCCTTTGTTACTTGGTGTCTGTGTATGTCTTTGTTACTTGGTGTCAGTGTATGTCTGTGTTGCTTGGTGTAAGTGTGTGTCTGTGTTACTGGATATCAGTGTATGTCTTTGTTACTTGGTGTAAGTGTGTGTCTGTGTTACTGGGTAACAGTGCATGTCTTTGTTACTGGGTGTCAGTGTATGTCTTTGTGACTTGGTGTCAGTGTATGTCTTTGTTACTTGGTGTCAGTGTGTGGCTGTGTTAATTGGTGTACGTGTGTGTCTTTGTTACTTGGTGTAATTGTATGTCTTTGTTACTTGGTGTCAGTTTCCGTCTTTGTAACTTGGTGTACTTGTGTGTTTGTGTTACTTGGTGTAAGTGTATGTCTTTTTACTTGGTGTAAGTGTGTGTCTGTGTTACTGGGTATCAGTGTCTGTCGTTGTTACTAGGTGTCAGTGTCTGTCTTTGTTACTTGGTGTAAGTGTTTTTCTGTGTTACTTGGTGTAAGTGTGTGTCTGTGTTACTTGTTATCAGTGTATGTATTTGTTACTTGGTGTCAGTGTATGTCTGTGTTACTTGGTGTAAGTGTGTGTCTTTGTTACTTGGTGTAATTGCATGTCTTTGTTACTTGGTATCAGTGTATGACTTTGTGACTTGGTGTCAGTGTATGTCTTTGTTACTGGGTGTCAGTGTGTGTCTTTGTGACTTGGTGTCAGTGTATGTATTTGTTACTTGGTGTAAGTGTGTGTCTGTTTTACTGTGTATCAGTGCATGTCTTTGTTACATGGTGTCAGTGTATGTCTGTGTTACTTGATGTAAGTGTGTGTCTTTGTTACTTGGTGTAATTCTATGTCTTTGTTACTTGGTATCATTGTATGTCTTTGTGACTTGGTGTCAGTGTATGTCTTTGTGACCTGGTGTCAGTGTGTGTCTTTGTTACTTGGTGTCAGTGTATGTCTGTGTTACTTGGTGTAAGTGTATGTCTTTGTTACTTGGTGTCAGTGTATGTCTTTGTTACTTGGTGTAATTGTATGTCTTTGTTACTTGGTGCCAGTGTATGTCTTTGTAACTTGGTGTAAGTGTGTGTTTGTGTTACTTGGTGTAAGTGTATGTCTTTGTTACTTGGTGTAAGTGTATGTCTGTGTTACCGGGTATCAGTGTATGTCTTTGTTACTTGGTGTCAGTGTATGTCTGTGTAACTTGGTGTAAGTGTGCGTCTGTGTTACTGGGTAGCAGTGTATGTCTTTGTGACTTGGTGTCAGTGTATGTCTTTGTTATTGGGTGTCAGTGTGTGTCTTTGTGACTTGGTGTCAGTGTATGTCTTTGTTACTGGGTATCAGTGTATGTCTTTGTGACTTGGTGTCAGTGTATGTCTTTGTTATTGGGTGTCAGTGTGTGTCTTTGTGACTTGGTGTCAGTGTATGTCTTTGTTACTTGGTGTAATTGTGTGTCTGTGTTACTGGGTATCAGTGTATGTCTTTGTTACTTGGTGTCAGTGTATGTAAAAATACTTGGTGTAAGTGTATGTCTTTGTTACTTGGTGTAATTGTCTGTCTGTGTTACTTGGTGTAAGTGTGTGTCTTTGCTACTTGGTGTCTGTGTATGTCTTTGTAACTTGGTGTCAGTGTATGCCTTTGTTACTTGGTGTCTGTGTATGTCTTTGTTACTTGGTGTCAGTGTATGTCTGTGTTGCTTGGTGTAAGTGTGTGTCTGTGTTACTGGATATCAGTGTATGTCTTTGTTACTTGGTGTAAGTGTGTGTCTGTGTTACTGGGTAACAGTGCATGTCTTTGTTACTGGGTGTCAGTGTAAGTCTTTGTGACTTGGTGTCAGTGTATGTCTTTGTTACTTGGTGTAATTGTGTGTCTGTGTTACTGGGTATCAGTGTATGTCTTTGTTACTTGGTGTCCGTGTATGTCAAAATACTTGGTGTAAGTGTATGTCTTTGTTACTTGGTGTAATTGTCTGTCTGTGTTACTTGGTGTAAGTGTGTGTCTTTGTTACTTGGTGTCTGTGTATGTCTTTGTTACTTGGTGTCAGTGTATGCCTTTGTTACTTGGTGTCTGTGTATGTCTTTGTTACTTGTTGTCAGTGTATGTCTGTGTTGCTTGGTGTAAGTGTGTATCTGTGTTACTGGATATCAGTGTATGTCTTTGTTACTTGGTGTAAGTGTGTGTCTGTGTTACTGGGTAACAGTGCATGTCTTTGTTACTGGGTGTCAGTGTATGTCTTTGTGACTTGGTGTCAGTGCATGTCTTTGTTACTTGGTGTCAGTGTGTGGCTGTGTTAATTGGTGTACGTGTGTGTCTTTGTTACTTGGTGTAATTGTATGTCTTTGTTACTTGGTGTCAGTTTCCGTCTTTGTAACTTGGTGTACTTGTGTGTTTGTGTTACTTGGTGTAAGTGTATGTCTTTTTACTTGGTGTAAGTGTGTGTCTGTGTTACTGGGTATCAGTGTCTGTCGTTGTTACTTGGTGTCAGTGTCTGTCTTTGTTACTTGGTGTAAGTGTTTTTCTGTGTTACTTGGTGTAAGTGTGTGTCTGTGTTACTTGTTATCAGTGTATGTATTTGTTACTTGGTGTCAGTGTATGTCTGTGTTACTTGGTGTAAGTGTGTGTCTTTGTTACTTGGTGTAATTGCATGTCTTTGTTACTTGGTATCAGTGTATGTCTTTGTGACTTGGTGTCAGTGTATGTCTTTGTTACTGGGTGTCAGTGTGTGTCTTTGTGACTTGGTGTCAGTGTATGTCTTTGTTACTTGGTGTAAGTGTGTGTCTGTTTTACTGTGTATCAGTGCATGTCTTTGTTACATGGTGTCAGTGTATGTCTGTGTTACTTGATGTAAGTGTGTGTCTTTGTTACTTGGTGTAATTCTATGTCTTTGTTACTTGGTATCAGTGTATGTCTTTGTGACTTGGTGTCAGTGTATGTCTTTGTGACCTGGTGTCAGTGTGTGTCTTTGTTACTTGGTGTCAGTGTATGTCTGTGTTACTTGGTGTAAGTGTATGTCTTTGTTACTTGGTGTCAGTGTATGTCTTTGTTACTTGGTGTAATTGTATGTCTTTGTTACTTGGTGCCAGTGTATGTCTTTGTAACTTGGTGTAAGTGTGTGTTTGTGTTACTTGGTGTAAGTGTATGTCTTTGTTACTTGGTGTAAGTGTATGTCTGTGTTACTGGGTATCAGTGTATGTCTTTGTTACTTGGTGTCAGTGTATGTCTGTGTAACTTGGTGTAAGTGTGCGTCTGTGTTACTGGGTAGCAGTGTATGTCTTTGTGACTTGGTGTCAGTGTATGTCTTTGTTATTGGGTGTCAGTGTGTGGCTTTGTGACTTGGTGTCAGTGTATGTCTTTGTTACTGGGTATCAGTGTATGTCTTTGTGACTTGGTGTCAGTGTATGTCTTTGTTATTGGGTGTCAGTGTGTGTCTTTGTGACTTGGTGTCAGTGTATGTCTTTGTTACTTGGTGTAATTGTGTGTCTGTGTTACTGGGTATCAGTGTATGTCTTTGTTACTTGGTGTCAGTGTATGTCAAAATACTTGGTGTAAGTGTATGTCTTTGTAACTTGGTGTAATTGTCTGTCTGTTTTACTTGGTGTAAGTGTGTGTCTTTGCTACTTGGTGTCTGTGTATGTCTTTGTTACTTGGTGTCAGTGTATGCCTTTGTTACTTGGTGTCTGTGTATGTCTTTGTTACTTGGTGTCAGTGTATGTCTGTGTTGCTTGGTGTAAGTGTGTGTCTGTGTTACTGGATATCAGTGTATGTCTTTGTTACTTGTTGTAAGTGTGTGTCTGTGTTACTGGGTAACAGTGCATGTCTTTGTTACTGGGTGTCAGTGTAAGTCTTTGTGACTTGGTGTCAGTGTATGTCTTTGTTACTTGGTGTAATTGTGTGTCTGTGTTACTGGGTATCAGTGTATGTCTTTGTTACTTGGTGTCCGTGTATGTCAAAATACTTGGTGTAAGTGTATGTCTTTGTTACTTGGTGTAATTGTCTGTCTGTGTTACTTGGTGTAAGTGTGTGTCTTTGTTACTTGGTGTCTGTGTATGTCTTTGTTACTTGGTGTCAGTGTATGCCTTTGTTACTTGGTGTCTGTGTATGTCTTTGTTACTTGGTGTCAGTGTATGTCTGTGTTGCTTGGTGTAAGTGTGTATCTGTGTTACTGGATATCAGTGTATGTCTTTGTTACTTGGTGTAAGTGTGTGTCTGTGTTACTGGGTAACAGTGCATGTCTTTGTTACTGGGTGTCAGTGTATGTCTTTGTGACTTGGTGTCAGTGTATGTCTTTGTTACTTGGTGTCAGTGTGTGGCTGTGTTAATTGGTGTACGTGTGTGTCTTTGTCACTTGGTGTAATTGTATGTCTTTGTTACTTGGTGTCAGTTTCCGTCTTTGTAACTTGGTGTACTTGTGTGTTTGTGTTACTTGGTGTAAGTGTATGTCTTTTTACTTGGTGTAAGTGTGTGTCTGTGTTACTGGGTATCAGTGTCTGTCGTTGTTACTTGGTGTCAGTGTCTGTCTTTGTGACTTGGTGTAAGTGTTTTTCTGTGTTACTTGGTGTAAGTGTGTGTCTGTGTTACTTGTTATCAGTGTATGTATTTGTTACTTGGTGTCAGTGTATGTCTGTGTTACTTGGTGTAAGTGTGTGTCTTTGTTACTTGGTGTAATTGCATGTCTTTGTTACTTGGTATCAGTGTATGTCTTTGTGACTTGGTGTCAGTGTATGTCTTTGTTACTGGGTGTCAGTGTGTGTCTTTGTGACTTGGTGTCAGTGTATGTCTTTGTTACTTGGTGTAAGTGTGTGTCTGTTTTACTGTGTATCAGTGCATGTCTTTGTTACATGGTGTCAGTGTATGTCTGTGTTACTTGATGTAAGTGTGTGTCTTTGTTACTTGGTGTAATTCTATGTCTTTGTTACTTGGCATCAGTGTATGTCTTTGTGACTTGGTGTCAGTGTATGTCTTTGTGACCTGGTGTCAGTATGTGTCTTTGTTACTTGGTGTCAGTGTATGTCTGTGTTACTTGGTGTAAGTGTATGTCTTTGTTACTTGGTGTCAGTGTATGTCTTTGTTACTTGGTGTAATTGTATGTCTTTGTTACTTGGTGTCAGTGTATGTCTTTGTGACTTGGTGTAAGTGTGTGTTTGTGTTACTTGGTGTAAGTGTATGTCTTTGTTACTTGGTGTAAGTGTATGTCTGTGTTAATGGGTATCAGTGTATGTCTTTGTTACTTGGTGTCAGTGTATTTCTGTGTAACTTGGTGTAAGTGTGCGTCTGTGTTACTGGGTAGCAGTGTATGTCTTTGTGACTTGGTGTCAGTGTATGTCTTTGTTATTGGGTGTCAGTGTATGTCTTTGTTACTGGGTATCAGTGTATGTCTTTGTGACTTGGTGTCAGTGTATGTCTTTGTTATTGGGTGTCAGTGTGTGTCTTTGTGACTTGGTGTCAGTGTATGTCTTTGTTACTTGGTGTAATTGTGAGTCTGTGTTTCTGGGTATCAGTGTATGTCTTTGTTACTTGGTGTCAGTGTATGTCAAAATACTTGGTGTAAGTGTATGTCTTTGTTACTTGATGTAATTGTCTGTCTGTGTTACTTGGTGTAAGTGTGTGTCTTTGCTACCTGGTGTCAGTGTATGTCTTTGTTACTTGGTGTCAGTGTATGCCTTTGTTACTTGGTGTCTGTGTATGTCTTTGTTACTTGGTGTCAGTGTATGTCTGTGTTGCTTGGTGTAAGTGTGTGTCTGTGTTACTGGATATCAGTGTATGTCTTTGTTACTTGGTGTAAGTGTGTGTCTGTGTTACTGGGTGTCAGTGTATGTCTTAGTTACTTGGTGTAAGTGTGTGTCTGTGTTACTGGGTATCAGAGCATGTCTTTGTTACTTGGGGTCAGTGTATGTCTGTGTTGCTTGGTGTAAGTGTGTGTCTGTGTTACTGGGTATCAGTGTATGTCTTTGTGACTTGGTGTCAGTGTATGTCTTAGTTACTTGGTGTAAGTGTGTGTCTGTGTTACTGGGTATCAGAGCATGTCTTTGTTACTTGTTGACAGTGTGTGTCTGTGTAACTTGGTGTAAGTGTGTGTCTGTGTTACTGGGTATCAGTGTATGTCTTTGTTACTTGGTGTCAGTGTATCTCAAAATACCTGGTGTAAGTGTATGTCTTTGTTACTTGGTGTAATTGACTGTCTTTGTTACTTGGTGTCAGTGTATGTCTTTGTTACTTGGAGTAAGTGTGTGTCTTTGTTACTTGGTGTAATTAGATTAGATTAGATTAGAGATACAGCACTGAAACAGGCCCTTCGGCCCACCGAGTCTGTGCCGAACATCAACCACCCATTTATACTAATCCTACACTAATCCCATATTCCTACCAAACATCCCCACCTGTCTCTATATTTCCCTACCACCTAACTATACTAGTGACAATTTATAATGGCCAATATACCTATCAACCTGCAAGTCTTTTGGCTTGTGGGAGGAAACCAGAGCACCCGGAGGAAAGCCACGCAGACACAGGCAGAACTTGCAAACTCCGCACAGGCATTACCCAGAATCGAGCCCGGGTCACTGGAGCTTGAGGCTGCTAACGACTGTGCCAATGTGCCGCCCAGTGTGTCTTTGTTACCTGGTGTAATTGTATGTCTTTGTTACTTGGTGTCTGTGTATGTCGTTGTTACTTGATGTAAGTGTGTGTTTGTGTTACTTGGAGTAAGTGTGTGTCTCTGTTACTTGGTATCAGTGTATGTCTTTGTTACGTGGTGTCAGTGTATGTCTTTTTTACTTGGTGCAATTGTATGTCTTTGTTACTGGGTATCAGTGTCTGTCTTTGTTTCTTGGTATCAGTGTTTTTCTTTGTTACTGGATGTCAGTGCATGTCTTTGTTACTGGGTGTCAGTGTATGTCTGTGCTACTTGGTGTAAGTGTGTGTCTTTGTTACTTGGTGTCAGTGTATGTCTGTGTCACTAGGTGTAAGTGTATGTCTTTGTTACTTGGTGTTAGCTTATGTCTTGGTTACTTGGTGTAAGTGTGTGTCTGTGCTACTGGGTATCAGTGTATGTCTTTGTTTCTTGGTGTAAGTGTGTGTCTGTTTTACTGTGTATCAGTGCATGTCTTTGTTACATGGTGTCAGTGTATGTCTGTGTTACTTGGTGTAAGTGTGTGTCTTTTTTACTTGGTGTAATTGTATGTCTTTGTTACTTGGTGTCAGTGTATGTCTGTGTCACTAGGTGTAAGTGTATGTCTTTGTTACTTGGTGTTAGCTTATGTCTTGGTTACTTGGTGTAAGTGTGTGTCTGTGCTACTGGGTATCAGTGTATGTCTTTGTTACTTGGTGTCAGTGTATGTCTTTGTGACTTGGTGTCAGTGTATGTCTTTGTTACTGGGTGTCAGTGTATGTCTTAGTGACTTGGTGTCTGTGTATGTCTTTGTTACTTGGTGTCAGTGTATGGCTGTGTTAATTGGTGTAAGTGTGTGTCTTTGTTACTTGGTGTAATTGTATGCCTTAGTGACTTGGTGTCAGTGTATGTCTTTGTTACTTGGTGTCAGTGTATGGCTGTGTTAATTGGTGTAAGTGTGTGTTTGTGTTACTTGGTGTAAGTGTATGTCTTTGTTACGTGGTGTAAGTGTGTGTCTGTGTTACTGGGTATCAGTGTATGTCTTTGTTACTTGGTGTCAGTGTATGTCTGTGTATCTTGGTGTAAGTGTGCGTCTGTGTTACTGTGTATCAGTGTATGTCTTTGTGACTAGGTGTCAGTGTATGTCTTTGCTATTGGTGTCAGTGTGTGTCTTTGTGACTTGGTGTCAGTGTATGTCTTTGTTACTTGGTGTAATTGTCTGTCTGTGTTACTGGGTATCAGTGTATGTCCTTGTTACTTGGTGTCCGTGTATGTCAAAATACTTGGTGTAAGTGTATGTCTGTGTTACTTGGTGTAAGTGTGTGTCTTTGTTACTTGGTGTCTGTGTATGTCTTTGTTACTTGGTGTCAGTGTATGCCTTTGTTACTTGGTGTCTGTGTATGTCTTTGTTACTTGGTGTCAGTGTATGTCTGTGTTGCTTGGTGTAAGTGTGTGTCTGTGTTACTGGATATCAGTGTATGTCTTTGTTACTTGGTGTAAGTGTGTGTCTGTGTTACTGGGTAACAGTGCATGTCTTTGTTACTGGGTGTCAGTGTATGTCTTTGTGACTTGGTGTCAGTGTATGTCTTTGTTACTTGGTGTCAGTGTGTGGCTGTGTTAATTGGTGTACGTGTGTGTCTTTGTTACTTGGTGTAATTGTATGTCTTTGTTACTTGGTGTCAGTTTCCGTCTTTGTAACTTGGTGTACTTGTGTGTTTGTGTTACTTGGTGTAAGTGTATGTCTTTTTACTTGGTGTAAGTGTGTGTCTGTGTTACTGGGTATCAGTGTCTGTCGTTGTTACTTGGTGTCAGTGTCTGTCTTTGTTACTTGGTGTAAGTGTTTTTCTGTGTTACTTGGTGTAAGTGTGTGTCTGTGTTACTTGTTATCAGTGTATGTATTTGTTACTTGGTGTCAGTGTATGTCTGTGTTACTTGGTGTAAGTGTGTGTCTTTGTTACTTGGTGTAATTGCATGTCTTTGTTACTTGGTATCAGTGTATGACTTTGTGACTTGGTGTCAGTGTATGTCTTTGTTACTGGGTGTCAGTGTGTGTCTTTGTGACTTGGTGTCAGTGTATGTCTTTGTTACTTGGTGTAAGTGTGTGTCTGTTTTACTGTGTATCAGTGCATGTCTTTGTTACATGGTGTCAGTGTATGTCTGTGTTACTTGATGTAAGTGTGTGTCTTTGTTACTTGGTGTAATTCTATGTCTTTGTTACTTGGTATCAGTGTATGTCTTTGTGACTTGGTGTCAGTGTATGTCTTTGTGACCTGGTGTCAGTGTGTGTCTTTGTTACTTGGTGTCAGTGTATGTCTGTGTTACTTGGTGTAAGTGTATGTCTTTGTTACTTGGTGTCAGTGTATGTCTTTGTTACTTGGTGTAATTGTATGTCTTTGTTACTTGGTGCCAGTGTATGTCTTTGTAACTTGGTGTAAGTGTGTGTTTGTGTTACTTGGTGTAAGTGTATGTCTTTGTTACTTGGTGTAAGTGTATGTCTGTGTTACTGGGTATCAGTGTATGTCTTTGTTACTTGGTGTCAGTGTATGTCTGTGTAACTTGGTGTAAGTGTGCGTCTGTGTTACTGGGTAGCAGTGTATGTCTTTGTGACTTGGTGTCAGTGTATGTCTTTGTTATTGGGTGTCAGTGTGTGTCTTTGTGACTTGGTGTCAGTGTATGTCTTTGTTACTGGGTATCAGTGTATGTCTTTGTGACTTGGTGTCAGTGTATGTCTTTGTTATTGGGTGTCAGTGTGTGTCTTTGTGACTTGGTGTCAGTGTATGTCTTTGTTACTTGGTGTAATTGTGTGTCTGTGTTACTGGGTATCAGTGTATGTCTTTGTTACTTGGTGTCAGTGTATGTCAAAATACTTGGTGTAAGTGTATGTCTTTGTTACTTGGTGTAATTGTCTGTCTGTGTTACTTGGTGTAAGTGTGTGTCTTTGCTACTTGGTGTCTGTGTATGTCTTTGTTACTTGGTGTCAGTGTATGCCTTTGTTACTTGGTGTCTGTGTATGTCTTTGTTACTTGGTGTCAGTGTATGTCTGTGTTGCTTGGTGTAAGTGTGTGTCTGTGTTACTGGATATCAGTGTATGTCTTTGTTACTTGGTGTAAGTGTGTGTCTGTGTTACTGGGTAACAGTGCATGTCTTTGTTACTGGGTGTCAGTGTAAGTCTTTGTGACTTGGTGTCAGTGTATGTCTTTGTTACTTGGTGTAATTGTGTGTCTGTGTTACTGGGTATCAGTGTATGTCTTTGTTACTTGGTGTCCGTGTATGTCAAAATACTTGGTGTAAGTGTATGTCTTTGTTACTTGGTGTAATTGTCTGTCTGTGTTACTTGGTGTAAGTGTGTGTCTTTGTTACTTGGTGTCTGTGTATGTCTTTGTTACTTGGTGCCAGTGTATGCCTTTGTTACTTGGTGTCTGTGTATGTCTTTGTTACTTGTTGTCAGTGTATGTCTGTGTTGCTTGGTGTAAGTGTGTATCTGTGTTACTGGATATCAGTGTATGTCTTTGTTACTTGGTGTAAGTGTGTGTCTGTGTTACTGGGTAACAGTGCATGTCTTTGTTACTGGGTGTCAGTGTATGTCTTTGTGACTTGGTGTCAGTGCATGTCTTTGTTACTTGGTGTCAGTGTGTGGCTGTGTTAATTGGTGTACGTGTGTGTCTTTGTTACTTGGTGTAATTGTATGTCTTTGTTACTTGGTGTCAGTTTCCGTCTTTGTAACTTGGTGTACTTGTGTGTTTGTGTTACTTGGTGTAAGTGTATGTCTTTTTACTTGGTGTAAGTGTGTGTCTGTGTTACTGGGTATCAGTGTCTGTCGTTGTTACTTGGTGTCAGTGTCTGTCTTTGTTACTTGGTGTAAGTGTTTTTCTGTGTTACTTGGTGTAAGTGTGTGTCTGTGTTACTTGTTATCAGTGTATGTATTTGTTACTTGGTGTCAGTGTATGTCTGTGTTACTTGGTGTAAGTGTGTGTCTTTGTTACTTGGTGTAATTGCATGTCTTTGTTACTTGGTATCAGAGTATGTCTTTGTGACTTGGTGTCAGTGTATGTCTTTGTTACTGGGTGTCAGTGTGTGTCTTTGTGACTTGGTGTCAGTGTATGTCTTTGTTACTTGGTGTAAGTGTGTGTCTGTTTTACTGTGTATCAGTGCATGTCTTTGTTACATGGTATCAGTGTATGTCTTTGTGACTTGGTGTCAGTGTATGTCTTTGTGACCTGGTGTCAGTGTGTGTCTTTGTTACTTGGTGTCAGTGTATGTCTGTGTTACTTGGTGTAAGTGTATGTCTTTGTTACTTGGTGTCAGTGTATGTCTTTGTTACTTGGTGTAATTGTATGTCTTTGTTACTTGGTGCCAGTGTATGTCTTTGTAACTTGGTGTAAGTGTGTGTTTGTGTTACTTGGTGTAAGTGTATGTCTTTGTTACTTGGTGTAAGTGTATGTCTGTGTTACTGGGTATCAGTGTATGTCTTTGTTACTTGGTGTCAGTGTATGTCTGTGTAACTTGGTGTAAGTGTGCGTCTGTGTTACTGGGTAGCAGTGTATGTCTTTGTGACTTGGTGTCAGTGTATGTCTTTGTTATTGGGTGTCAGTGTGTGTCTTTGTGACTTGGTGTCAGTGTATGTCTTTGTTACTGGGTATCAGTGTATGTCTTTGTGACTTGGTGTCAGTGTATGTCTTTGTTATTGGGTGTCAGTGTGTGTCTTTGTGACTTGGTGTCAGTGTATGTCTTTGTTACTTGGTGTAATTGTGTGTCTGTGTTACTGGGTATCAGTGTATGTCTTTGTTACTTGGTGTCAGTGTATGTCAAAATACTTGGTGTAAGTGTATGTCTTTGTTACTTGGTGTAATTGTCTGTCTGTGTTACTTGGTGTAAGTGTGTGTCTTTGCTACTTGGTGTCTGTGTATGTCTTTGTTACTTGGTGTCAGTGTATGCCTTTGTTACTTGGTGTCAGTGTATGTCTGTGTTGCTTGGTGTAAGTGTGTGTCTGTGTTACTGGATATCAGTGTATGTCTTTGTTACTTGGTGTAAGTGTGTGTCTGTGTTACAGGGTAACAGTGCATGTCTTTGTTACTGGGTGTCAGTGTAAGTCTTTGTGACTTGGTGTCAGTGTATGTCTTTGTTACTTGGTGTAATTGTGTGTCTGTGTTACTGGGTATCAGTGTATGTCTTTGTTACTTGGTGTCCGTGTATGTCAAAATACTTGGTGTAAGTGTATGTCTTTGTTACTTGGTGTAATTGTCTGTCTGTGTTACTTGGTGTAAGTGTGTGTCTTTGTTACTTGGTGTCTGTGTATGTCTTTGTTACTTGGTGTCAGTGTATGCCTTTGTTACTTGGTGTCTGTGTATGTCTTTGTTACTTGGTGTCAGTGTATGTCTGTGTTGCTTGGTGTAAGTGTGTATCTGTGTTACTGGATATCAGTGTATGTCTTTGTTACTTGGTGTAAGTGTGTGTCTGTGTTACTGGGTAACAGTGCATGTCTTTGTTACTGGGTGTCAGTGTATGTCTTTGTGACTTGGTGTCAGTGTATGTCTTTGTTACTTGGTGTCAGTGTGTGGCTGTGTTAATTGGTGTACGTGTGTGTCTTTGTCACTTGGTGTAATTGTATGTCTTTGTTACTTGGTGTCAGTTTCCGTCTTTGTAACTTGGTGTACTTGTGTGTTTGTGTTACTTGGTGTAAGTGTATGTCTTTTTACTTGGTGTAAGTGTGTGTCTGTGTTACTGGGTATCAGTGTCTGTCGTTGTTACTTGGTGTCAGTGTCTGTCTTTGTGACTTGGTGTAAGTGTTTTTCTGTGTTACTTGGTGTAAGTGTGTGTCTGTGTTACTTGTTATCAGTGTATGTATTTGTTACTTGGTGTCAGTGTATGTCTGTGTTACTTGGTGTAAGTGTGTGTCTTTGTTACTTGGTGTAATTGCATGTCTTTGTTACTTGGTATCAGTGTATGTCTTTGTGACTTGGTGTCAGTGTATGTCTTTGTTACTGGGTGTCAGTGTGTGTCTTTGTGACTTGGTGTCAGTGTATGTCTTTGTTACTTGGTGTAAGTGTGTGTCTGTTTTACTGTGTATCAGTGCATGTCTTTGTTACATGGTGTCAGTGTATGTCTGTGTTACTTGATGTAAGTGTGTGTCTTTGTTACTTGGTGTAATTCTATGTCTTTGTTACTTGGTATCAGTGTATGTCTTTGTGACTTGGTGTCAGTGTATGTCTTTGTGACCTGGTGTCAGTATGTGTCTTTGTTACTTGGTGTCAGTGTATGTCTGTGTTACTTGGTGTAAGTGTATGTCTTTGTTACTTGGTGTCAGTGTATGTCTTTGTTACTTGGTGTAATTGTATGTCTTTGTTACTTGGTGTCAGTGTATGTCTTTGTAACTTGGTGTAAGTGTGTGTTTGTGTTACTTGGTGTAAGTGTATGTCTTTGTTACTTGGTGTAAGTGTATGTCTGTGTTACTGGGTATCAGTGTATGTCTTTGTTACTTGGTGTCAGTGTATGTCTGTGTAACTTGGTGTAAGTGTGCGTCTGTGTTACTGGGTAGCAGTGTATGTCTTTGTGACTTGGTGTCAGTGTATGTCTTTGTTATTGGGTGTCAGTGTATGTCTTTGTTACTGGGTATCAGTGTATGTCTTTGTGACTTGGTGTCAGTGTATGTCTTTGTTATTGGGTGTCAGTGTGTGTCTTTGTGACTTGGTGTCAGTGTATGTCTTTGTTACTTGGTGTAATTGTGAGTCTGTGTTTCTGGGTATCAGTGTATGTCTTTGTTACTTGGTGTCAGTGTATGTCAAAATACTTGGTGTAAGTGTATGTCTTTGTTACTTGATGTAATTGTCTGTCTGTGTTACTTGGTGTAAGTGTGTGTCTTTGCTACCTGGTGTCAGTGTATGTCTTTGTTACTTGGTGTCAGTGTATGCCTTTGTTACTTGGTGTCTGTGTATGTCTTTGTTACTTGGTGTCAGTGTATGTCTGTGTTGCTTGGTGTAAGTGTGTGTCTGTGTTACTGGATATCAGTGTATGTCTTTGTTACTTGGTGTAAGTGTGTGTCTGTGTTACTGGGTAACAGTGCATGTCTTTGTTACTGGGTGTCAGTGTAAGTCATTGTGACTTGGTGTCAGTGTATGTCTTTGTTACTTGGTGTCAGTGTGCGGCTGTGTTAATTGGTGTAAGTGTGTGTCTTTGTTACTTGGTGTAATTGTATGTCTTTGTTACTTGGTGTCAGTTTCCGTCTTTGTAACTTGGTGTACTTGTGTGTTTGTGTTACTTGGTGTAAGTGTATGTCTTTTTACTTGGTGTAAGTGTGTGTCTGTGTTACTGGGTATCAGTGTCTGTCTTTGTTACTTGGTGTCAGTGTCTGTCTTTGTTACTTGGTGTAAGTGTTTTTCTGTGTTATTGCTGTAAGTGTGTGTCTGTGTTACTTGGTATCAGTGTATGTCTTTGTTACTTGGTGTAAGTGTGTGTCTGCGTTACTGGGTAACAGTGTATGTCCTTGTTACTTGGTGTCAGTGTATGTCTGTGTTACTTGGTGTAAGTGTGTGTCTTTGTTACTTGGTGTAATTGCATGTCTTTGTTACTTGGTATCAGTGTATGTCTTTGTGACTTGGTGTCAGTGTATGTCTTTGTTACTGGGTGTCAGTGTGTGTCTTTGTGACTTGGTGTCAGTGTATGTCTTTGTTACTTGGTGTAAGTGTGTCTCTGTGTTACTGGGTATCAGTGTATGTCTTTGTTACTTGGTGTAAGTGTGTGTCTGTTTTACTGTGTATCAGTGCATGTCTTTGTTACATGGTGTCAGTGTATGTCTGTGTTACTTGGTGTAAGTGTGTGTCTTTGTTACTTGGTGTAATTGTATGTCTTTGTTACTTGGTATCAGTGTATGTCTTTGTGACTTGGTATCAGTGTATGTCTTTGTGACTTGGTGTCAGTGTATGTCTTTTTTACTGGGTGTAAGTGTGTGTCTGCGTTACTGGGTAGCAGTGTATGTCTTTGTTACTTGGTGTCAGTGTATGTCAAAATACTTGGTGTAAGTGTATGTCTTTGTTACTTGGTGTAATTGTCGGTCTTTGTTACTTGGTGTCAGTGTATGTCTGTGTTACTTGGTGTAAGTGTGTGTCTTTGTCACTGGGCATCAGTGTATGTCTTTGTGACTTGGCATCAGTGTATATCTTTGTGACTTGGTGTCAGTGCATGTCTTTGTTACTGTGTATCAGTGTTTCTCTGTGTTACTGGGTGTCAGTGTGTATTTATTTGTGTTACTATGTGTCAGTCTGTGTCTGTGACACTTGGTGTCAGTATTTAGTTTAGTTTAGAGATACAGCACTTAAACAGGCCCTTCGGCCCACCAAGTCTGTGCCGACCATCAACAACCCATTTATACTAGTCCTACACTAATCCCGTATTCCTATCACATCCCCAACTATCCCTATATATTTCCCTATCACTTACCTATACTAGGGGCAAATTATGATGGCCAATTAACCTATCAACCTGCAAGTCTTTGGCATGTGGGAGGAAACCGGAGCACCCGGAGGAAAACCACGCAGACACAGGGAGAACTTGCAAACTCCGCACAGGCAGTACCCAGAATCGAACCCGGGTCCCTGGAGCTGTGAGGCTGCGGTGCTAACCACTGCGCCAATGTCCCCCCACCACCTCCCAGTGTGTGCCTGTGATACTTGGTGTCAGTGCATGTCTTTGTTACTTGGTGTCAGTCTGTTTGTTTGTGTTACTGGGTGTCAGTGTGTGTCTGTGTTACTTGGTGTCATTGCGTGTCTTTGTTACTGGGTGTCAGTGTGTGTCTTTGTGACTTGGTGTCAGTGTATGTCTTTGTTACTTGGTGTAAGTGTGTGTCTGTGTTACCGGGTATCAGTGTATGTCTTTGTTACTTGGTGTCACTGTATGTCAAAATAATTGGTGTAAGTGTATGTCTTTGTTACTTGGTGTAATTGTCTGTCTTTGTTACTTGATGTAAGTGTATGTCTTTGTTACTTGGTGTCAGTGTATGTCTTTGTTACTTGGTGTCAGTGTATGTCTGTGTTACTTGGTGTATGTGTGTGTCTGTGTTACTGGGTGTCAGTGTGTGTCTGTGTTACTAGGTGCAAGTGTATGTCTTTGTTAGTGGGTGTCAGTGGATGTCTTTGTTACTTGGTGTAAGTGTGTGTCTGTGTTACTGGGTGTCAGTGTATGTCTTAGTTACTTGGTGTAAGTGTGTGTCTGTGTTACTGGGTATCAGAGCATGTCTTTGTTACTTGGTGTCAGTGTATGTCTGTGTTGCTTGGTGTAAGTGTGTGTCTGTGTTACTGGGTATCAGTATATGTCTTTGTGACTTGGTGTCAGTGTATGTCTTCGTTACTGGGTGTCAGGGTGTCTCTTTGTGACTTGGTGTCAGTGTTTGTCTGTGTTACTTGGTGTAAGTGTGTGTCTGTGTTACTGGGTATCAGTGTATGTCTTTGTTACTTGGTGTCAGTGTATCTCAAAATACTTCGTGTAAGTGTATGTCTTTGTTACTTGGTGTAATTGACTGTCTTTGTTACTTGGTGTCAGTGTATGTCTGTGTTACTTGGTGTAAGTGTGTGTCTTTGTTACTTGGTGTAATTGTCTGTCTTTGTTACTTGGTGTCAGTGTATGTCTTTGTTCCTTGGTGTCAGTGTGTGTCTGTGTTACTGGATATCAGTATATGTCTTTGTGACTTGGTATCAGTGTATGTCTTTGTGACTTGGTGTCAGTGTATGTCTTTTTTACTTGGTGTAAGTGTGTGTCTTTGTCACTGGGCATCAGTGTATGTCTTTGTGACTTGGTATCAGTGTATGTCTTTGTGACTTGGTGTCAGTGCATGTCCTTGTGACTTGGTGTCAGTGTATGTCTTTTTTACTGGGAGTAAGTGTGTGTCTGCGTTACTGGGTATCAGTGTATGTCTTTGTTACTTGGTGTCAGTGTATGTCAAAATACTTGGTGTAAGTGTATGTCTTTGTTACTTGGTGTACTTGTCTGTCTTTGTTACTTGGTGTCAGTGTATGTCTGTGTTACTTGGTGTAAGTGTGTGTCTTTGTCACTGGGCATCAGTGTATGTCTTTGTGACTTGGTATCAGTGTATGTCTTTGTGACTTGGTGTCAGTGCATGTCCTTTTTACTGTGTGTCAGTGTATGTCTGTGTTACTTGGTGTCAGTGCATGTCTTTGTTACTGTGTATCAGTGTTTCTCTGTGTTACTGGGTGTCAGTGTGTGTTTGTTTGTGTTACTGGGTGTCAGTGTGTGTCTGTGACACTAGGTGTCATTATTTAGTTTAGTTTAGAGATGCAGCACTTAAACAGGCCCTTCGGCCCACCGAGTCTGTGCCGACCATCAACAACCCATTTATACTAATCCGACACCATTCCCGTATTCCTATCACATCCCCACCTATCCCTATATATTTCCCTATCACTTACCTATACTAGGGGCAAATTATGATGGCCAACTAACCTATCAACCTGCAAGTCTTTGGCATGTGGGAGGAAACCGGAGCACCGGGAGGAAACCCACGCAGACAGAGGGAGAACTTGCAAACTCCGCACAGGCAGTACCCTGAAACGAACCCGGGTCCCTGGATCTGTGAGGCTGCGGTGCTAACCACTGCGCCAATGTGCCCCCCCCCCCCCCACCCCCCGTGTGTGCCTGTGTTACTGGGTATCAGTGTCTGTCTTTTTTACTTGGTGTAAGTGTATGTCTGTGTTACTGGCTATCAGTGCATGTCTTTGTTACTTGGTGTCATTGTATGTCTGTGTTACTTGGTGAAAGTGTGTGTCTGTGTTACTTGGTATCAGTGTATGTCTTTGTTACTTGGTGTCAGTGTATGTCAAAATACTTGGTGGAATTGTATGTCTTTGTTACTTGGTGTAATTGTCTGTCTTTGTTACTTTGTGTCAATGTATGTCTGTGTTACTTGGTGTAAGTATGTGTCTTTGTTACTTGGTGTAAGTGCATGTCAAAATACCTGGTGTAAGTGTATGTCTTTGTTACTTGGTGTAATTGTCTGTCTTTGTTACTTGATGTCAGTGTATGTCTGTGTTACTTGGTGTAAGCGTGTGTCTTTGTTACTGGGCATCAATGAATGTCTTTGTGACTTGGTATCAGTGTATGTCTTTGTGAGCTGGTGTCAGTGTTTGTCTTTATTACTGGGTGTCAGTGTGTGTCTGTGTTACTTGGTATCAGTGTATGTCTTTGTTACTGTGCATCAGTGTTTCTCTGTGTTACTGGGTGTCAGAGTATGCCTTTGTTACTGGGTGTCAGTGTATGTCTGTGTTACTGGGTATCTGTGCATTTCTTTGTTACTTGGTGTCATTGTATGTCTGTGTTCCTTGGTGTAAGTGTGTGCCTGTGTTATTGGGTATCAGTGTATGTCTTTGTTACTTCGTGTCAGTGGATGTCAAAATACTTGGTGTAAGTGTATGTCTTTGCTACTTGGTGTCAGTGTATGTTAGTGTTACTTGGTGTAAGTGTGCGTCTGTGTTACTGGGTATCAGTGTATGTCTTTGCTACTTGGTATCAGTGTATGTCTTTGTGACTGGGTGTCAGTTTATGTCTGTGTTACTGGGTATCTGTGCTTGTCTTTGTTACTTGGTGTCATTGTATGTCTGTGTTACTTGGTGTAAGTGTGTGAATGTGTTACTGGATATCAGTGTATGTCTTTGTTAGTTGGTGTCAGTGGATGTCAAAATACTTGGTGTAAGTGTCTGTCTTTGTTACTTGGTGTCAGTGTATGTCTGTGTTACATGGTGTAAGTGTGTGTCTGTGTTACTGGGTATCAGTGTATGTCTTTGTTACTTGGTATCAGTGTATGTCTTTGTGACTGGGTGTCAGTGTATGTCTGCGTTACTGGGTATCAGTGCATGTCTTTGTTACTTGGTGTCATTGTATGTCTGTGTTACTTGGTGTAAGTGTGTGCCTGTGTTACTTGGTATCAGTGTATGTCTTTGTTACTTGGTGTCAGTGGATGTCAAAATACTTGGTGTAAGTGTATGTCTTTTTTACTTGGTGTCAGTGCATGTCTGTGTTACTTGGTGTAAATGTGTGACTGTGTTACTGGGTATCAGTATGTCTTTGTTACTTGGTGTCAGTGTATGTCTTTTTACTGGGTGTCAGTGTGTGTCTGTGTTACTTGGTGTCAGTGTATGTCTTTTTTACTGTGTATCAGTGTTTCTCTGTGTTACTGGGTGTCAGTGTGTGTTTGTTTGTGTTACTGGGTGTCAGTGTGTGTCTGTGACACCAGGTGTCAGTATTTAGTTTAGTTCAGAGATACAGCACTTAAACAGGCCCTTCGGCCCACCGAGTCTGTGCCGACCATCAACAACCCATTTATACTAATCCTACACTAATCCCGTATTCCTATCACATCCCCACCGGTCCCTATACATTTCGCTACCACCTACCTGTACGAGGAGAAATATATAATGGTCAACTAACCTATCAATCTGCAAGTCTTTGGCATGTGGGAGGAAACCGGAGCACCGGGAGGAAACCCACGCAGACAGAGGGAGAACTTGCAAACTCCACACAGGCTGCACCCTGAAACGAACCCGGGTCCCTGAATCTGTGAGGCTGCGGTGCTAACCAATGCGCCAATGTGCCCCCCCCCCCTCCTCCGTGTGTGCCTGTGTTACTGGGTGTCAGTGTATGTCTTTGTTACTTGGAGTCAGTGTATGTCTGTGTTACTTGGTGTCAGTGTATGTGTTTGTGTTACTGGGTGTCAGTGTGTGTCTTTGTTACTTGGTGTAAGTGTGTGTCTTTGTTACTTGGTGTCCGTGTGTGTCTGTGTTACTGGGTGTCAGTGTATGTCTTTGTTACTGGGTGTCAGTGTATGTCTTTGTTACTTGGTGCAAGTGTGTGTCTGTGTTACTGGGTATCAGTGTCTGTCTTTGTTACTTGGTGTAAGTGTGTGTCTGTGTTACTGGGTATCAGTGCATGTCTTTGTTACTTGGTGTCATTGTATGCCTGTGTTACTTGGTGAAAGTGTGTGTCTGTCTGTGTTACTTGGTATCAGTGTATGTCTTTGTTACTTGGTGTCAGTGTATGTCAAAATACTTGGTGTAATTGTAGTTCTTTGTTACTTGGTGTAATTGTCTGTCTTTGTTACTTGGTGTCAATGTATGTCTGTGTTACTTGGTGTAAGTATGTGTCTTTGTTACTTGGTGTAAGTGCATGCCTTTGTTACTTGGTGTCAGTGTATGTCTTTGTTACTTGGTGTCAATGTGTGTCTGTGTTACTGGGCATCAGTGTATGTCTTTGTGACTTGGTATCAGAGTATGTCTTTGTGACTTGGTGTCAGTGTATGTCTTTTTTGTTGGGTGTCAGTGTGTGTCTGTGCTACTTGGTGTCAGTGTATGTCTTTGTTACTTGGAGTCAGTGTATGTCTGTGTTACTTGTTGTCAGTGTATGTGTTTGTGTTACTGGGTGTCAGTGTGTGTCTTTGTTACTTGGTGTAAGTGTGTGTCTTTGTTACTTGGTGTCCGTGTGTGTCTGTGTTACTGGGTGTCAGTGTATGTCTTTGTTACTGGGTGTCAGTGTATGTCTTTGTTACTTGGTGCAAGTGTGTGTCTGTGTTACTGGGTATCAGTGTCTGTCTTTGTTACTTGGTGTAAGTGTGTGTCTGTGTTACTGGGTATCAGTGCATGTCTTTGTTACTTGGTGTCATTGTATGTCTGTGTTACTTGGTGAAAGTGTGTGTCTGTGTTACTTGGTATCAGTGTATGTCTTTGTTACTTGGTGTCAGTGTATGTCAAAATACTTGGTGTAATTGTATGTCTTTGTTACTTGGTGTAATTGTCTGTCTTTGTTACTTGGTGTCAATGTATGTCTGTGTTACTTGTTGTAAGTATGTGTCTTTGTTACTTCGTGTAAGTGCATGTCTTTGTTACTTGGTGTCAGTGTATGTCTTTGTTACTTGGTGTCAATGTGTGTCTGTGTTACTGGGCATCAGTGTATGACTTTGTGACTTGTTATCAGAGTATGTCTTTGTGACTTGGTGTCAGTGTATGTCTTTTTTGTTGGGTGTCAGTGTGTGTCTGTGTTACTTGGTGTCAGTGTATGTCTTTGTTACTTGGTGTCAGTGTATGTCTTTGTTTCTTGGTGTCAGTGTGTGTCTGTGTTACTGGGTGTAAGTGTGTGTCTGCGTTACTGGGTATCAGTGTATGTCTTTGTTACTTGGTGTCAGTGTATGTCAAAATACCTGGTGTAAGTGTATGTCTTTGTTACTTGGTGTAATTGTCTGTCTTTGTTACTTGATGTCAGTGTACGTCTGTGTTACTTGGTGTAAGTGTGTGTCTTTGTTACTGGGCATCAGTGTATGTCTTTGTGACTTGGTATCAGTGTATGTCTTTGTGACCTGGTGTCAGTGTTTGTCTTTTTTACTGGGTGTCAGTGTGTGTCTGCGTTACTTGGTATCAGTGTCTGCCTTTGTTCCTGTGTATCAGTGTTTCTCTGTGTTACTGGGTGTCAGTGTATGTCTGTGTTACTGGGTATCTGTGCATGTCTTTGTAACTTGGTGTCATTGTATGTCTGTGTTATTTCGTGTAAGTGTGTGCCTGTGTTACTGGGGATCAGTGTATGTCTTTGTTACTTCGTGTCAGTGGATGTCAAAATACTTGGTGTAAGTGTATGTCTTTGTTACTTGGTGTCAGTGTATGTCTGTGTTACTTGGTGTAAGTGTGCGTCTGTGTTACTGCGTATCAGTGTATGCCTTTGTTACTTGGTATCAGTGTATGTCTTTGTGACTGGGTGTCAGTTTATGTCTGTGATACTGGGTATCTGTGCATGTCTTTGTTACTTGGTGTCATTGTATGGCTGTGTTACTTGGTGTAAGTGTGTGCCTGTGTTACTGGATATCAGTGTATGTCTTTGTTACTTGGTGTCAGTGGATGTCAAAATACTTGGTGTAAGTGTATGTCTTTGTTACTTGGTGTCAGTTTATGTCTGTGATACTGGGTATCTGTGCATGTCTTTGTTACTTGGTGTCATTGTATGTCTGTGTTACTTGGTGTAAGTGTGTGCCTGTGTTACTGGATATCAGTGTATGTCTTTGTTACTTGGTGTCAGTGGATGTCAAAATACTTGGTGTAAGTGTATGTCTTTGTTACTTGGTGTCAGTGTATGTCTGTGTTACATGGTGTAAGTGTGTGTCTGTGTTACTGGGTATCAGTGTATGTCTTTGTTACTTGGTATCAGTGTATGTCTTTGTGACTGGTTCTCAGTGTATGTCTGCGTTACTGGGTATCAGTGCATGTCTTTGTTACTTGGTGTCATAGTATGTCTGTGTTACTTGGTGTAAGTGTGTGCCTGTGTTACTGGGTATCAGTGTCTGTCTTTGTTACTTGGTGTCAGTGGATGTCAAAATACTTGGTGTAAGTGTATGTCTTTTTTACTTGGTGTCAGTGTATGTCTGTGTTACTTGGTGTAAATGTGTGACTGTGTTACTGGGTATCAGTGTATGTCTTTGTTACTTGGTATCAGTGTATGTCTGTGTTACTTGGTGTCAGTGTATGTGTTTGTGTTACTGGGTGTCAGTGTATGTCTTTGTTACTTGGTGTCAGTGCATGTCTTTGTTACTTGGTGTCAATGTGTGTCTGTGTTACTGGGCATCAGTGTATGTCTTTGTGACTTGGTATCAGTGTATGTCTTTGTGACTTGGTGTCAGTGTATGTCTTTGTGACTTGGTGTCAGTGTAGGTCTGCGTTACTGGGTATCAGTGCATGTCTTTGTTACTTGGTGTCATTGTATGTCTGTGTTACTTGGTGTAAGTGTGTGCCTGTGTTACTGGGTATCAGTGTATGTCTTTGTTACTTGGTGTCAGTGGATGTCAAAATACTTGGTGTAAGTGTATGTCTTTGTTACTTGGTGTAATTGTCTGTCTTTTTTACTTGGTGTCAGTGTATGTCTGTGTTACTGGGTGTAAGTGTGTGTTTGTGTTTCTGGGTATCAGTGTATGTCTTTGTTACTTGGTATCAGTGTATGTCTTGGTGACCTAGTGTCAGTGTATGTCTTTTTTACTGGGTGTCAGTGTGTGTCTGTGTTACTTGGTGTCAGTGTATTTCTTTTTTACTGTGTATCAGTGTTTCTCTGTGCTACTGGGTGTCAGTGTATGTTTGTTTGTGTGACTGGGTGTCAGTGTGTGTATGTGACACTAGGTGTCAGTATTTAGTTTAGTTTGGAGATACAGCACTTCAACAGGCCCTTCGGCCCACCGAGTCTGTGCCGACCATCAACAACCCATTTATACTAATCCTACACTAATCCCGTATTCCTATCACATCCCCACCGGTCCCTATATATTTCGCGACCACCTACCTGTACGAGGGGCAATATATAATGGTCAATTAACCTATCAACCTGCAAGTCTTTGGCATGTGATAGGAAACCGGAGCACCCGGAGGAAACCCACGCAGACACAGGGAGAACTTGCAAACTCCGCACAGGCAGTACCCAGAATCGAACCCGGGTCCCTGGAGCTGAGAGGCTGCGGTGCTAACCACTGCGCCAATGTGCCCCCCCCCCCACCCCAGTGTGTGCCTGTGTTACTGGGTATTAGTGCATGTCTTTGTTACTTGGTGTCAGTGTATGTCAAAATACTTGGTGTAAGTGTATGTCTTTGTTACTTGGTGTAATTGTCTGTCTATGTTACTTGGAGTCAGTGTATGTCTGTGTTACATGGTGTAAGGGTGTGTCTTTGTTACTTGGTATAATTGTCTGTCTTTGTTACTTGATGTCAGTGTATGTCTGTGTTACTTGGTGTAAGTGTGTGTCTTTGTTACTGGGCATCAGTGTATGTCTTTGTGACTTGGCATCAGTGTATGTCTTTGTGACTTGGTGTCAGTGTATGTCT
Organism: Heterodontus francisci; assembly: GCF_036365525.1. Classification (NCBI taxonomy): domain Eukaryota; kingdom Metazoa; phylum Chordata; class Chondrichthyes; order Heterodontiformes; family Heterodontidae; genus Heterodontus; species Heterodontus francisci. The sequence goes on along the minus strand of NW_027141655.1, from coordinate 3,190,917 downwards.
TTTTTACTGGGTATCAGTGTATGTCTTTGTTACTTGCTGTCAGTGTATGTCTGTGTTACTTGGTGTAAGTGTGTGTCTTTGTTACTTGATGTCAGTGCATGTCTGTTTTACTGGGTGTCAGAGTATGTCTGTGTTACTTGGTGTAAGTGTGTGAATGTGTTACTGGATATCAGTGTATGTCTTTGTTACTTGGTGTCAGTGGATGTCAAAATACTTGGTGTAAGTGTATGTCTTTGTTACTTGGTGTCAGTGTATGTCTGTGTTACATGGTGTAAGTGTGTGTCTGTGTTACTGGGTATCAGTGTATGTCTTTGTTACTTGGTATCAGTGTATGTCTTTGTGACTGGGTGTCAGTGTATGTCTGCGTTACTGGATATCAGTGCATGTCTTTGTTACTTGGTGTCGTTGTATGTCTGTGTTACTTGGTGTAAGTGTGTGCCTGTGTTACTTGGTATCAGTGTATGTCTTTGTTACTTGGTGTCAGTGGATGTCAAAATAATTGGTGTAAGTGTATGTCTTTTTTACTTGGTGTCAGTGCATGTCTGTGTTACTTGGTGTAAATGTGTGACTGTGTTAATGGGTATCAGTATGTCTTTGTTACTTGGTGTCAGTGTATGTCTTTTTTACTAGGTGTCAGTGTGTGTCTGTGTTACTTGGTGTCAGTGTATGTCTTTTTTACTGTGTATCAGTGTTTCTCTGTGTTACTGGGTGTCAGTGTGTGTTTGTTTGTGTTACTGGGTGTCAGTGTGTGTCTGTGTTATTTCGTGTAAGTGTGTGCCTGTGTTACTGGGGATCAGTGTATGTCTTTGTTACTTCGTGTCAGTGGATGTCAAAATACTTGGTGTAAGTGTATGTCTTTGTTACTTGGTGTCAGTGTATGTCTGTGTTACTTGGTGTAAGTGTGCGTCTGTGTTACTGCGTATCAGTGTATGCCTTTGTTACTTGGTATCAGTGTATGTCTTTGTGACTGGGTGTCAGTTTATGTCTGTGATACTGGGTATCTGTGCATGTCTTTGTTACTTGGTGTCATTGTATGGCTGTGTTACTTGGTGTAAGTGTGTGCCTGTGTTACTGGATATCAGTGTATGTCTTTGTTACTTGGTGTCAGTGGATGTCAAAATACTTGGTGTAAGTGTATGTCTTTGTTACTTGGTGTCAGTGTATGTCTGTGTTACATGGTGTAAGTGTGTGTCTGTGTTACTGGGTATCAGTGTATGTCTTTGTTACTTGGTATCAGTGTATGTCTTTGTGACTGGTTCTCAGTGTATGTCTGCGTTACTGGGTATCAGTGCATGTCTTTGTTACTTGGTGTCATAGTATGTCTGTGTTACTTGGTGTAAGTGTGTGCCTGTGTTACTGGGTATCAGTGTCTGTCTTTGTTACTTGGTGTCAGTGGATGTCAAAATACTTGGTGTAAGTGTATGTCTTTTTTACTTGGTGTCAGTGTATGTCTTTTTTACTTGGTGTAAATGTGTGACTGTGTTACTGGGTATCAGTGTATGTCTTTGTTACTTGGTATCAGTGTATGTCTGTGTTACTTGGTGTCAGTGTATGTGTTTGTGTTACTGGGTGTCAGTGTATGTCTTTGTTACTTGGTGTCAGTGCATGTCTTTGTTCCTTGGTGTCAATGTGTGTCTGTGTTACTGGGCATCAGTGTATGTCTTTGTGACTGGTATCAGTGTATGTCTTTGTGACTTGGTGTCAGTGTATGTCTTTGTGACTTGGTGTCAGTGTAGGTCTGCGTTACTGGGTATCAGTGCATGTCTTTGTTACTTGGTGTCATTGTATGTCTGTGTTACTTGGTGTAAGTGTGTGCCTGTGTTACTGGGTATCAGTGTATGTCTTTGTTACTTGGTGTCAGTGGATGTCAAAATACTTGGTGTAAGTGTATGTCTTTCTTACTTGGTGTAATTGTCTGTCTTTTTTACTTGGTGTCAGTGTATGTCTGTGTTACTTGGTGTAAGTGTGTGTTTGTGTTTCTGGGTATCAGTGTATGTCTTTGTTACTTGGTATCAGTGTATGTCTTGGTGACTTAGTGTCAGTGTATGTCTTTTTTACTGGGTGTCAGTGTGTGTCTGTGTTACTTGGTGTCAGTGTATTTCTTTTTTACTGTGTATCAGTGTTTCTCTGTGCTACTGGGTGTCAGTGTATGTTTGTTTGTGTGACTGGGTGTCAGTGTGTGTATGTGACACTAGGTGTCAGTATTTAGTTTAGGTTGGAGATACAGCACTTCAACAGGCCCTTCGGCCCACCGAGTCTGTGCCGACCATCAACAACCCATTTATACTAATCCTACACTAATCCCGTATTCCTATCACATCCCCACCGGTCCCTATATATTTCGCGACCACCTACCTGTACGAGGGGCAATATATAATGGTCAATTAACCTATCAACCTGCAAGTCTTTGGCATGTGGGAGGAAACCGGAGCACCCGGAGGAAACCCACGCAGACACAGGGAGAACTTGCAAACTCCGCACAGGCAGTACCCAGAATCGAACCCGGGTCCCTGGAGCTGAGAGGCTGCGGTGCTAACCACTGCGCCAATGTGCCCCCCCCCCCCACCCCAGTGTGTGCCTGTGTTACTGGGTATTAGTGCATGTCTTTGTTACTTGGTGTCAGTGTATGTCAAAATACTTGGTGTAAGTGTATGTCTTTGTTACTTGGTGTAATTGTCTGTCTATGTTACTTGGAGTCAGTGTATGTCTGTGTTACATGGTGTAAGGGTGTGTCTTTGTTACTTGGTATAATTGTCTGTCTTTGTTACTTGATGTCAGTGTATGTCTGTGTTACTTGGTGTAAGTGTGTGTCTTTGTTACTGGGCATCAGTGTATGTCTTTGTGACTTGGCATCAGTGTATGTCTTTGTGACTTGGTGTCAGTGTATGTCTTTTTTACTGGGTATCAGTGTATGTCTTTGTTACTTGCTGTCAGTGTATGTCTGTGTTACTTGGTGTAATTGTGTGTCTTTGTTACTTGATGTCAGTGCATGTCTGTGTTACTGGGTGTCAGAGTATGTCTGTGTTACTTGGTGTACGTGTGTGAATGTGTTACTGGATATCAGTGTATGTCTTTGTTACTTGGTGTCAGTGGATGTCAAAATACTTGGTGTAAGTGTATGTCTTTGTTACTTGGTGTCAGTGTATGTCTGTGTTACATGGTGTAAGTGTGTGTCTGTGTTACTGGGTATCAGTGTATGTCTTTGTTACTTGGTATCAGTGTATGTCTTTGTGACTGGGTGTCAGTGTATGTCTGCGTTACTGGATATCAGTGCATGTCTTTGTTACTTGGTGTCGTTGTATGTCTGTGTTACTTGGTGTAAGTGTGTGCCTGTGTTACTTGGTATCAGTGTATGTCTTTGTTACTTGGTGTCAGTGGATGTCAAAATACTTGGTGTAAGTGTATGTCTTTTTTACTTGGTGTCAGTGCATGTCTGTGTTACTTGGTGTAAATGTGTGACTGTGTTAATGGGTATCAGTATGTCTTTGTTACTTGGTGTCAGTGTATGTCTTTTTTACTGGGTGTCAGTGTGTGTCTGTGTTACTTGGTGTCAGTGTATGTCTTTTTTACTGTGTATCAGTGTTTCTCTGTGTTACTGGGTGTCAGTGTGTGTTTGTTTGTGTTACTGGGTGTCAGTGTGTGTCTGTGACACCAGGTGTCAGTATTTAGTTTAGTTCAGAGATACAGCACTTAAACAGGCCCTTCGGCCCACCGAGTCTGTGCCGACCATCAACAACCCATTTATACTAATCCTACACTAATCCCGTATTCCTATCACATCCCCACCGGTCCCTATACATTTCGCTACCACCTACCTGTACGAGGAGAAATATATAACGGTCAACTAACCTATCAATCTGCAAGTCTTTGGCATGTGGGAGGAAACCGGAGCACCGGGAGGAAGCCCACGCAGACAGAGGGAGAACTTGCAAACTCCTCACAGGCTGTACCCTGAAACGAACCCGGGTCCCTGAATCTGTGAGGCTGCGGTGCTAACCAATGCGCCAATGTGCCCCCCCCCTCCGTGTGTGCATGTGTTACTGGGTGTCAGTGTATGTCTTTGTTACTTGGTGTAAGTGTGTGTCTTTGTTACTGGGCATCAGTGTATGTCTTTGTGACTTGGCATCAGTGTATGTCTTTGTGACTTGGTGTCAGTGTATGTCTTTTTTACTGGGTATCAGTGTATGTCTTTGTTACTTGCTGTCAGTGTATGTCTGTGTTACTTGGTGTAAGTGTGTGTCTTTGTTACTTGATGTCAGTGCATGTCTGTTTTACTGGGTGTCAGAGTATGTCTGTGTTACTTGGTGTAAGTGTGTGAATGTGTTACTGGATATCAGTGTATGTCTTTGTTACTTGGTGTCAGTGGATGTCAAAATACTTGGTGTAAGTGTATGTCTTTGTTACTTGGTGTCAGTGTATGTCTGTGTTACATGGTGTAAGTGTGTGTCTGTGTTACTGGGTATCAGTGTATGTCTTTGTTACTTGGTATCAGTGTATGTCTTTGTGACTGGGTGTCAGTGTATGTCTGCGTTACTGGATATCAGTGCATGTCTTTGTTACTTGGTGTCGTTGTATGTCTGTGTTACTTGGTGTAAGGGTGTGCCTGTGTTACTTGGTATCAGTGTATGTCTTTGTTACTTGGTGTCAGTGGATGTCAAAATAATTGGTGTAAGTGTATGTCTTTTTTACTTGGTGTCAGTGCATGTCTGTGTTACTTGGTGTAAATGTGTGACTGTGTTAATGGGTATCAGTATGTCTTTGTTACTTGGTGTCAGTGTATGTCTTTTTTACTAGGTGTCAGTGTGTGTCTGTGTTACTTGGTGTCAGTGTATGTCTTTTTTACTGTGTATCAGTGTTTCTCTGTGTTACTGGGTGTCAGTGTGTGTTTGTTTGTGTTACTGGGTGTCAGTGTGTGTCTGTGTTATTTCGTGTAAGTGTGTGCCTGTGTTACTGGGGATCAGTGTATGTCTTTGTTACTTCGTGTCAGTGGATGTCAAAATACTTGGTGTAAGTGTATGTCTTTGTTACTTGGTGTCAGTGTATGTCTGTGTTACTTGGTGTAAGTGTGCGTCTGTGTTACTGCGTATCAGTGTATGCCTTTGTTACTTGGTATCAGTGTATGTCTTTGTGACTGGGTGTCAGTTTATGTCTGTGATACTGGGTATCTGTGCATGTCTTTGTTACTTGGTGTCATTGTATGGCTGTGTTACTTGGTGTAAGTGTGTGCCTGTGTTACTGGATATCAGTGTATGTCTTTGTTACTTGGTGTCAGTGGATGTCAAAATACTTGGTGTAAGTGTATGTCTTTGTTACTTGGTGTCAGTGTATGTCTGTGTTACATGGTGTAAGTGTGTGTCTGTGTTACTGGGTATCAGTGTATGTCTTTGTTACTTGGTATCAGTGTATGTCTTTGTGACTGGTTCTCAGTGTATGTCTGCGTTACTGGGTATCAGTGCATGTCTTTGTTACTTGGTGTCATAGTATGTCTGTGTTACTTGGTGTAAGTGTGTGCCTGTGTTACTGGGTATCAGTGTCTGTCTTTGTTACTTGGTGTCAGTGGATGTCAAAATACTTGGTGTAAGTGTATGTCTTTTTTACTTGGTGTCAGTGTATGTCTTTTTTACTTGGTGTAAATGTGTGACTGTGTTACTGGGTATCAGTGTATGTCTTTGTTACTTGGTATCAGTGTATGTCTGTGTTACTTGGTGTCAGTGTATGTGTTTGTGTTACTGGGTGTCAGTGTATGTCTTTGTTACTTGGTGTCAGTGCATGTCTTTGTTCCTTGGTGTCAATGTGTGTCTGTGTTACTGGGCATCAGTGTATGTCTTTGTGACTGGTATCAGTGTATGTCTTTGTGACTTGGTGTCAGTGTATGTCTTTGTGACTTGGTGTCAGTGTAGGTCTGCGTTACTGGGTATCAGTGCATGTCTTTGTTACTTGGTGTCATTGTATGTCTGTGTTACTTGGTGTAAGTGTGTGCCTGTGTTACTGGGTATCAGTGTATGTCTTTGTTACTTGGTGTCAGTGGATGTCAAAATACTTGGTGTAAGTGTATGTCTTTCTTACTTGGTGTAATTGTCTGTCTTTTTTACTTGGTGTCAGTGTATGTCTGTGTTACTTGGTGTAAGTGTGTGTTTGTGTTTCTGGGTATCAGTGTATGTCTTTGTTACTTGGTATCAGTGTATGTCTTGGTGACTTAGTGTCAGTGTATGTCTTTTTTACTGGGTGTCAGTGTGTGTCTGTGTTACTTGGTGTCAGTGTATTTCTTTTTTACTGTGTATCAGTGTTTCTCTGTGCTACTGGGTGTCAGTGTATGTTTGTTTGTGTGACTGGGTGTCAGTGTGTGTATGTGACACTAGGTGTCAGTATTTAGTTTAGGTTGGAGATACAGCACTTCAACAGGCCCTTCGGCCCACCGAGTCTGTGCCGACCATCAACAACCCATTTATACTAATCCTACACTAATCCCGTATTCCTATCACATCCCCACCGGTCCCTATATATTTCGCGACCACCTACCTGTACGAGGGGCAATATATAATGGTCAATTAACCTATCAACCTGCAAGTCTTTGGCATGTGGGAGGAAACCGGAGCACCCGGAGGAAACCCACGCAGACACAGGGAGAACTTGCAAACTCCGCACAGGCAGTACCCAGAATCGAACCCGGGTCCCTGGAGCTGAGAGGCTGCGGTGCTAACCACTGCGCCAATGTGCCCCCCCCCCCCCCCACCCCAGTGTGTGCCTGTGTTACTGGGTATTAGTGCATGTCTTTGTTACTTGGTGTCAGTGTATGTCAAAATACTTGGTGTAAGTGTATGTCTTTGTTACTTGGTGTAATTGTCTGTCTATGTTACTTGGAGTCAGTGTATGTCTGTGTTACATGGTGTAAGGGTGTGTCTTTGTTACTTGGTATAATTGTCTGTCTTTGTTACTTGATGTCAGTGTATGTCTGTGTTACTTGGTGTAAGTGTGTGTCTTTGTTACTGGGCATCAGTGTATGTCTTTGTGACTTGGCATCAGTGTATGTCTTTGTGACTTGGTGTCAGTGTATGTCTTTTTTACTGGGTATCAGTGTATGTCTTTGTTACTTGCTGTCAGTGTATGTCTGTGTTACTTGGTGTAATTGTGTGTCTTTGTTACTTGATGTCAGTGCATGTCTGTGTTACTGGGTGTCAGAGTATGTCTGTGTTACTTGGTGTACGTGTGTGAATGTGTTACTGGATATCAGTGTATGTCTTTGTTACTTGGTGTCAGTGGATGTCAAAATACTTGGTGTAAGTGTATGTCTTTGTTACTTGGTGTCAGTGTATGTCTGTGTTACATGGTGTAAGTGTGTGTCTGTGTTACTGGGTATCAGTGTATGTCTTTGTTACTTGGTATCAGTGTATGTCTTTGTGACTGGGTGTCAGTGTATGTCTGCGTTACTGGATATCAGTGCATGTCTTTGTTACTTGGTGTCGTTGTATGTCTGTGTTACTTGGTGTAAGTGTGTGCCTGTGTTACTTGGTATCAGTGTATGTCTTTGTTACTTGGTGTCAGTGGATGTCAAAATACTTGGTGTAAGTGTATGTCTTTTTTACTTGGTGTCAGTGCATGTCTGTGTTACTTGGTGTAAATGTGTGACTGTGTTAATGGGTATCAGTATGTCTTTGTTACTTGGTGTCAGTGTATGTCTTTTTTACTGGGTGTCAGTGTGTGTCTGTGTTACTTGGTGTCAGTGTATGTCTTTTTTACTGTGTATCAGTGTTTCTCTGTGTTACTGGGTGTCAGTGTGTGTTTGTTTGTGTTACTGGGTGTCAGTGTGTGTCTGTGACACCAGGTGTCAGTATTTAGTTTAGTTCAGAGATACAGCACTTAAACAGGCCCTTCGGCCCACCGAGTCTGTGCCGACCATCAACAACCCATTTATACTAATCCTACACTAATCCCGTATTCCTATCACATCCCCACCGGTCCCTATACATTTCGCTACCACCTACCTGTACGAGGAGAAATATATAACGGTCAACTAACCTATCAATCTGCAAGTCTTTGGCATGTGGGAGGAAACCGGAGCACCGGGAGGAAGCCCACGCAGACAGAGGGAGAACTTGCAAACTCCTCACAGGCTGTACCCTGAAACGAACCCGGGTCCCTGAATCTGTGAGGCTGCGGTGCTAACCAATGCGCCAATGTGCCCCCCCCCTCCGTGTGTGCATGTGTTACTGGGTGTCAGTGTATGTCTTTGTTACTTGGAGTCAGTGTATGTCTGTGTTACTTGGTGTCAGTGTATGTGTTTGTGTTACTGGGTGTCAGTGTGTGTCTTTGTTACTTGGTGTAAGTGTGTGTCTTTGTTACTTGGTGTCCGTGTGTGTCTGTGTTACTGGGTGTCAGTGTATGTCTTTGTTACTGGGTGTCAGTGTATGTCTTTGTTACTTGGTGCAAGTGTGTGTCTGTGTTACTGGGTATCAGTGTCTGTCTTTGTTACTTGGTGTAAGTGTGTGTCTGTGTTACTGGGTATCAGTGCATGTCTTTGTTACTTGGTGTCATTGTATGTCTGTGTTACTTGGTGAAAGTGTGTGTCTGTGTTACTTGGTATCAGTGTATGTCTTTGTTACTTGGTGTCAGTGTATGTCAAAATACTTGGTGTAATTGTATGTCTTTGTTACTTGGTGTAATTGTCTGTCTTTGTTACTTGGTGTCAATGTATGTCTGTGTTACTTGGTGTAAGTATGTGTCTTTGTTACTTGGTGTAAGTGCATGCCTTTGTTACTTGGTGTCAGTGTATGTCTTTGTTACTTGGTGTCAATGTGTGTCTGTGTTACTGGGCATCAGTGTAAGTCTTTGTGACTTGGTATCAGAGTATGTCTTTGTGACTTGGTGTCAGTGTATGTCTTTTTTGTTGGGTGTCAGTGTGTGTCTGTGCTACTTGGTGTCAGTGTATGTCTTTGTTACTTGGAGTCAGTGTATGTCTATGTTACTTGTTGTCAGTGTATGTGTTTGTGTTACTGGGTGTCAGTGTGTGTCTTTGTTACTTGGTGTAAGTGTGTGTCTTTGTTACTTGGTGTCCGTGTGTGTCTGTGTTACTGGGTGTCAGTGTATGTCTTTGTTAATGGGTGTCAGTGTATGTCTTTGTTACTTGGTGCAAGTGTGTGTCTGTGTTACTGGGTATCAGTGTCAGTCTTTGTTACTTGGTGTAAGTGTGTGTCTGTGTTACTGGGTATCAGTGCATGTCTTTGTTACTTGGTGTCATTGTATGTCTGTGTTACTTGGTGAAAGTGTGTGTCTGTGTTACTTGGTATCAGTGTATGTCTTTGTTACTTGGTGTCAGTGTATGTCAAAATACTTGGTGTAATTGTATGTCTTTGTTACTTGGTGTAATTGTCTGTCTTTGTTACTTGGTGTCAATGTATGTCTGTGTTACTTGGTGTAAGTATGTGTCTTTGTTACTTGGTGTAAGTGCATGTCTTTGTTACTTGGTGTCAGTGTATGTCTTTGTTACTTGGTGTCAATGTGTGTCTGTGTTACTGGGCATCAGTGTATGTCTTTGTGACTTGGTATCAGAGTATGTCTTTGTGACTTGGTGTCAGTGTATGTCTTTTTTGTTGGGTGTCAGTGTGTGTCTGTGTTACTGGGTGTAAGTGTGTGTCTGCGTTACTGGGTATCAGTGTATGTCTTTGTTACTTGGTGTCAGTGTATGTCAAAATACCTGGTGTTGGTGTATGTCTTTGTTACTTGGTGTAATTGTCTGTCTTTGTTACTTGATGTCAGTGTACGTCTGTGTTACTTGGTGTAAGTGTGTGTCTTTGTTACTGGGCATCAGTGTATGTCTTTGTGACTTGGTATCAGTGTATGTCTTTGTGACCTGGTGTCAGTGTTTGTCTTTTTTACTGGGTGTCAGTGTGTGTCTGCGTTACTTGGTATCAGTGTCTGTCTTTGTTACTGTGTATCAGTGTTTCTCTGTGTTACTGGGTGTCAGTGTATGTCTGTGTTACTGGGTATCCGTGCATGTCTTTGTTACTTGGTGTCATTGTATGTCTGTGTTATTTCGTGTAAGTGTGTGCCTGTGTTACTGGGTATCAGTGTATGTTTTTGTTACTTCGTGTCAGTGGATGTCAAAATACTTGGTGTAAGTGTATGTCTTTGTTACTTGGTGTCAGTGTATGTCTGTGTTACTTGGTGTAAGTGTGCGTCTGTGTTACTGCGTATCATTGTATGCCTTTGTTACTTGGTATCAGTGTATGTCTTTGTGACTGGGTGTCAGTTTATGTCTGTGATACTGGGTATCTGTGCATGTCTTTGTTACTTGGTGTCATTGTATGGCTGTGTTACTTGGTGTAAGTGTGTGCCTGTGTTACTGGATATCAGTGTATGTCTTTGTTACTTGGTGTCAGTGGATGTCAAAATACTTGGTGTAAGTGTATGTCTTTGTTACTTGGTGTCAGTGGATGTCAAAATACTTGGTGTAAGTGTATGTCTTTGTTACTTGGTGTCAGTGTATGTCTGTGTTACATGGTGTAAGTGTGTGTCTGTGTTACTGGGTATCAGTGTATGTCTTTGTTACTTGGTATCAGTGTATGTCTTTGTGACTGGTTCTCAGTGTATGTCTGCGTTACTGGGTATCAGTGCATGTCTTTGTTACTTGGTGTCATAGTATGTCTGTGTTACTTGGTGTAAGTGTGTGCCTGTGTTACTGGGTATCAGTGTATGTCTTTGTTACTTGGTGTCAGTGGATGTCAAAATACTTGGTGTAAGTGTATGTCTTTTTTACTTGGTGTCAGTGTATGTCTGTGTTACTTGGTGTAAAAGTGTGACTGTGTTACTGGGTATCAGTGTATGTCTTTGTTACTTGGTATCAGTGTATGTCTGTGTTACTTGGTGTCAGTGTATGTGTTTGTGTTACTGGGTGTCAGTGTATGTCTTTGTTACTTGGTGTCAGTGCATGTCTTTGTTACTTGGTGTCAATGTGTGTCTGTGTTACTGGGCATCAGTGTATGTCTTTGTGACTTGGTATCAGTGTATGTCTTTGTGACTTGGTGTCAGTGTATGTCTTTGTGACTTGGTGTCAGTGTAGGTCTGCGTTACTGGGTATCAGTGCATGTCTTTGTTACTTGGTGCCATTGTATGTCTGTGTTACTTGGTGTAAGTGTGTGCCTGTGTGACTGGGTATCAGTGTATGTCTTTGTTACTTGGTGTCAGTGGATGTCAAAATACTTGGTGTAAGTGTATGTCTTTGTTACTTGGTGTAATTGTCTGTCTTTTTTACTTGGTGTCAGTGTATGTCTGTGTTACTTGGTGTAAGTGTGTGTTTGTGTTTCTGGGTATCAGTGTATGTCTTTGTTACTTGGTATCAGTGTATGTCTTGGTGACTTAGTGTCAGTGTATGTCTTTTTTACTGGGTGTCAGTGTGTGTCTGTGTTACTTGGTGTCAGTGTATTTCTTTGTTACTGTGTATCAGTGTTTCTCTGTGCTACTGGGTGTCAGTGTATGTTTGTTTGTGTGACTGGGTGTCAGTGTGTGTATGTGACACTAGGTGTCAGTATTTAGTTTAGTTTGGAGATACAGCACTTCAACAGGCCCTTCGGCCCACCGAGTCTGTGCCGACCATCAACAACCCATTTATACTAATCCTACACTAATCCCGTATTCCTATCACATCCCCACCGGTCCCTATATATTTCGCTACCACCTACCTGTACGAGGGGCAATATATAATGGTCAATTAACCTATCAACCTGCAAGTCTTTGGCATGTGATAGGAAACCGGAGCACCCGGAGGAAACCCACGCAGACACAGGGAGAACTTGCAAACTCCGCACAGGCAGTACCCAGAATCGAACCCGGGTCCCTGGAGCTGAGAGGCTGCGGTGCTAACCACTGCGCCAATGTGCCCCCCCCCCACCCCAGTGTGTGCCTGTGTTACTGGGTATTAGTGCATGTCTTTGTTACTTGGTGTCAGTGTATGTCAAAATACTTGGTGTAAGTGTATGTCTTTGTTACTTGGTGTAATTGTCTGTCTATGTTACTTGGAGTCAGTGTATGTCTGTGTTACCTGGTGTAAGTGTGTGTCTTTGTTACTTGGTATAATTGTCTGTCTTTGTTACTTGATATCAGTGTATGTCTGTGTTACTTGGTGTAAGTGTGTGTCTTTGTTACTGGGCATCAGTGTATGTATTTGTGACTTGGCATCAGTGTATGTCTTTGTGACTTGGTGTCAGTGTATGTCTTTTTTACTGGGTATCAGTGTATGTCTTTGTTACTTGCTGTCAGTGTATGTCTGTGTTACTTGGTGTAAGTGTGTGTCTTTGTTACTTGATGTCAGTGCATGTCTGTGTTACTGGGTGTCAGAGTATGTCTGTGTTACTTGGTGTAAGTGTGTGAATGTGTTACTGGATATCAGTGTATGTCTTTGTTACTTGGTGTCAGTGGATGTCAAAATACTTGGTGTAAGTGTATGTCTTTGTTACTTGGTGTCAGTGTATGTCTGTGTTACATGGTGTAAGTGTGTGTCTGTGTTACTGGGTATCAGTGTATGTCTTTGTTACTTGGTATCAGTGTATGTCTTTGTGACTGGGTGTCAGTGTATGTCTGCGTTACTGGGTATCAGTGCATGTCTTTGTTACTTGGTGTCATTGTATGTCTGTGTTACTTGGTGTAAGTGTGTGCCTGTGTTACTTGGTATCAGTGTATGTCTTTGTTACTTGGTGTCAGTGGATGTCAAAATACTTGGTGTAAGTGTATGTCTTTTTTACTTGGTGTCAGTGCATGTCTGTGTTACTTGGTGTAAATGTGTGACTGTGTTAATGGGTATCAGTATGTGTTTGTTACTTGGTGTCAGTGTATGTCTTTTTTACTGGGTGTCAGTGTGTGTCTGTGTTACTTGGTGTCAGTGTATGTCTTTTTTACTGTGTATCAGTGTTTCTCTGTGTTACTGGGTGTCAGTGTGTGTTTGTTTGTGTTACTGGGTGTCAGTGTGTGTCTGTGAAACCAGGTGTCAGTATTTAGTTTAGTTCAGAGATACAGCACTTAAACAGGCCCTTCGGCCCACCGAGTCTGTGCCGACCATCAACAACCCATTTATACTAATCCTACACTAATCCCGTATTCCTATCACATCCCCACCGGTCCCTATACATTTCGCTACCACCTACCTGTACGAGGAGAAATATATAACGGTCAACTAACCTATCAATCTGCAAGTCTTTGGCATGTGGGAGGAAACCGGAGCACCGGGAGGAAACCCACGCAGACAGAGGGAGAACTTGCAAACTCCACACAGGCTGTACCCTGAAACGAACCCGGGTCCCTGAATCTGTGAGGCTGCGGTGCTAACCACTGCGCCAATGTGCCCCCCCCCACTCCGTGTGTGCCTGTGTTACTGGGTGTCAGTGTATGTCTTTGTTACTTGGAGTCAGTGTATGTCTGTGTTACTTGGTGTCAGTGTATGTGTTTGTGTTACTGGGTGTCAGTGTGTGTCTTTGTTACTTGGTGTAAGTGTGTGTCTTTGTTACTTGGTGTCCGTGTGTGTCTGTGTTACTGGGTGTCAGTGTATGTCTTTGTTACTGGGTGTCAGTGTATGTCTTTGTTACTTGGTGCAAGTGTGTGTCTGTGTTACTGGGTATCAGTGTCTGTCTTTGTTACTTGGTGTAAGTGTGTGTCTGTGTTACTGGGTATCAGTGCATGTCTTTGTTACTTGGTGTCATTGTATGTCTGTGTTACTTGGTGAAAGTGTGTGTCTGTGTTACTTGGTATCAGTGTATGTCTTTGTTACTTGGTGAAAGTGTGTGTCTGTGTTACTTGGTATCAGTGTATGTCTTTGTGACTTGGTATCAGAGTATGTCTTTGTGACTTGGTGTCAGTGTATGTCTTTTTTGTTGGGTGTCAGTGTGTGTCTGTGCTACTTGGTGTCAGTGTATGTCTTTGTTACTTGGAGTCAGTGTATGTCTGTGTTACTTGTTGTCAGTGTATGTGTTTGTGTTACTGGGTGTCAGTGTGTGTCTTTGTTACTTGGTGTAAGTGTGTGTCTTTGTTACTTGGTGTCCGTGTGTGTCTGTGTTACTGGGTGTCAGTGTATGTCTTTGTTACTGGGTGTCAGTGTATGTCTTTGTTACTTGGTGCAAGTGTGTGTCTGTGTTACTGGGTATCAGTGTCTGTCTTTGTTACTTGGTGTAAGTGTGTGTCTGTGTTACTGGGTATCAGTGCATGTCTTTGTTACTTGGTGTCATTGTATGTCTGTGTTACTTGGTGAAAGTGTGTGTCTGTGTTACTTGGTATCAGTGTATGTCTTTGTTACTTGGTGTCAGTGTATGTCAAAATACTTGGTGTAATTGTATGTCTTTGTTACTTGGTGTAATTGTCTGTCTTTGTTACTTGGTGTCAATGTATGTCTGTGTTACTTGGTGTAAGTATGTGTCTTTGTTACTTGGTGTAAGTGCATGTCTTTGTTACTTGGTGTCAGTGTATGTCTTTGTTACTTGGTGTCAATGTGTGTCTGTGTTACTGGGCATCAGTGTATGTCTTTGCGACTTGGTATCAGAGTATGTCTTTGTGACTTGGTGTCAGTGTATGTCTTTTTTGTTGGGTGTCAGTGTGTGTCTGTGTTACTTGGTGTCAGTGTATGTCTTTGTTACTTGGTGTCAGTGTATGTCTTTGTTTTTTGGTGTCAGTGTGTGTCTGTGTTACTGGGTGTAAGTGTGTGTCTGCGTTACTGGGTATCAGTGTATGTCTTTGTTACTTGGTGTCAGTGTATGTCAAAATACCTGGTGTAAGTGTATGTCTTTGTTACTTGGTGTAATTGTCTGTCTTTGTTACTTAATGTCAGTGTACGTCTGTGTTACCTGGTGTAAGTGTGTGTCTTTGTTACTGGGCATCAGTGTATGTCTTTGTGACTTGGTATCAGTGTATGTCTTTGTGACCTGGTGTCAGTGTTTGTCTTTTTTACTGGGTGTCAGTGTGTGTCTGCGTTACTTGGTATCAGTGTCTGTCTTTGTTACTGTGTATCAGTGTTTCTCTGTGTTACTGGGTGTCAGTGTATGTCTGTGTTACTGGGTATCTGTGCATGTCTTTGTTACTTGGTGTCATTGTATGTCTGTGTTATTTCGTGTAAGTGTGTGCCTGTGTTACTGGGTATCAGTGTATGTCTTTGTTACTTCGTGTCAGTGGATGTCAAAATACTTGGTGTAAGTGTATGTCTTTGTTACTTGGTGTCAGTGTATGTCTGTGTTACTTGGTGTAAGTGTGCGTCTGTGTTACTGCGTATCAGTGTATGCCTTTGTTACTTGGTATCAGTGTATGTCTTTGTGACTGGGTGTCAGTTTATGTCTGTGATACTGTGTATCTGTGCATGTCTTTGTTACTTGGTGTCATTGTATGGCTTTGTTACTTGGTGTAAGTGTGTGCCTGTGTTACTGGATATCAGTGTATGTCTTTGTTACTTGGTGTCAGTGGATGTCAAAATACTTGGTGTAAGTGTATGTCTTTGTTACTTGGTGTCAGTTTATGTCTGTGATACTGGGTATCTGTGCATGTCTTTGTTACTTGGTGTCATTGTATGTCTGTGTTACTTGGTGTAAGTGTGTGCCTGTGTTACTGGATATCAGTGTATGTCTTTGTTACTTGGTGTCAGTGGATGTCAAAATACTTGGTGTAAGTGTATGTCTTTGTTACTTGGTGTCAGTGTATGTCTGTGTTACATGGTGTAAGTGTGTGTCTGTGTTACTGGGTATCAGTGTATGTCTTTGTTACTTGGTATCAGTGTATGTCTTTGTGACTGGTTGTCAGTGTATGTCTGCGTTACTGGGTATCAGTGCATGTCTTTGTTACTTGGTGTCATAGTATGTCTGTGTTACTTGGTGTAAGTGTGTGCCTGTGTTACTGAGTATCAGTGTATGTCTTTGTTACTTGGTGTCAGTGGATGTCAAAATACTTGGTGTAAGTGTATGTCTTTTTTACTTGGTGTCAGTGTATGTCTGTGTTACTTGGTGTAAATGTGTGACTGTGTTACTGGGTATCAGTGTATGTCTTTGTTACTTGGTATCAGTGTATGTCTGTGTTACTTGGTGTCAGTGTATGTGTTTGTGTTACTGGGTGTCAGTGTATGTCTTTGTTACTTGGTGTCAGTGCATGTCTTTGTTACTTGGTGTCAATGTGTGTCTGTGTTACTGGGCATCAGTGTATGTCTTTGTGACTTGGTATCAGTGTATGTCTTTGTGACTTGGTGTCAGTGTATGTCTTTGTGACTTGGTGTCAGTGTAGGTCTGCGTTACTGGGTATCAGTGCATGTCTTTGTTACTTGGTGTCATTGTATGTCTGTGTTACTTGGTGTAAGTGTGTGCCTGTGTTACTGGGTATCAGTGTATGTCTTTGTTACTTGGTGTCAGTGGATGTCAAAATACTTGGTGTAAGTGTATGTCTTTGTTACTTGGTGTAATTGTCTGTCTTTTTTACTTGGTGTCAGTGTATGTCTGTGTTACTTGGTGTAAGTGTGTGTTTGTGTTTCTGGGTATCAGTGTATGTCTTTGTTACTTGGTATCAGTGTATGTCTTGGTGACTTAGTGTCAGTGTATGTCTTTTTTACTGGGTGTCAGTGTGTGTCTGTGTTACTTGGTGTCAGTGTATTTCTTTGTTACTGTGTATCAGTGTTTCTCTGTGCTACTGGGTGTCAGTGTATGTTTGTTTGTGTGACTGGGTGTCAGTGTGTGTATGTGACACTAGGTGTCAGTATTTAGTTTAGTTTGGAGATACAGCACTTCAACAGGCCCTTCGGCCCACCGAGTCTGTGCCGACCATCAACAACCCATTTATACTAATCCTACACTAATCCCGTATTCCTATCACATCCCCACCGGTCCCTATATATTTCGCTACCACCTACCTGTACGAGGGGCAATATATAATGGTCAATTAACCTATCAACCTGCAAGTCTTTGGCATGTGATAGGAGACCGGAGCACCCGGAGGAAACCCACGCAGACACAGGGAGAACTTGCAAACTCCGCACAGGCAGTACCCAGAATCGAACCCGGGTCCCTGGAGCTGAGAGGCTGCGGTGCTAACCACTGCGCCAATGTGCCCCCCCCCCACCCCAGTGTGTGCCTGTGTTACTGGGTATTAGTGCATGTCTTTGTTACTTGGTGTCAGTGTATGTCAAAATACTTGGTGTAAGTGTATGTCTTTGTTACTTGGTGTAATTGTCTGTCTATGTTACTTGGAGTCAGTGTATGTCTGTGTTACCTGGTGTAAGTGTGTGTCTTTGTTACTTGGTGTAATTGTCTGTCTTTGTTACTTGATGTCAGTGTATGTCTGTGTTACTTGGTGTAAGTTTGTGTCTTTGTTACTGGGCATCAGTGTATGTCTTCGTGACTTGGCATCAGTGTATGTCTTTGTGATTTGGTGTCAGTGTATGTCTTTTTTACTGGGTATCAGTGTATGTCTTTGTTACTTGCTGTCAGTGTATGTCTGTGTTACTTGGTGTAAGTGTGTGTCTTTGTTACTTGATGTCAGTGCATGTCTGTGTTACTGGGTGTCAGAGTATGTCTTTGTTACTGGGTGTCAGTGTATGTCTGCGTTACTGGGTATCAGTACATGTCTTTGTTACTTGGTGTCATTGTATGTCTGTGTTACTTGGTGTAAGTGTGTGCCTGTGTTACTGGGTATCAGTGTATGTCTTTGTTACTTGGTGTCAGTGGATGTCAAAATACTTGGTGTAAGTGTATGTCTTTGTTACTTGGTGTAATTGTCTGTCTTTGTTACTTGATGTCAGTGTATGTCTGTGTTACTTGGTGTAAGTGTGTGTCTTTGTTACTGGGTATCAGTGTATGTCTTTGTGACTTGGTATCAGTGTATGTCTTTGTGACTTTGTGTCAGTGCATGTCTTTCTAACTGGGTGTCAGTGAGTGTCTGTGTTACTTGGTGTCAGTGTATGTCTTTGTTACTGTGTATCAGTGTTTCTCTGTGTTACTGGGTGTCAGTGTGTGTCTGTGACACTAGGTGTCAGTATTTAGTTTAGTTTAGAGATACAGCACTTAAACAGGCCCTTCGGCCCACCGAGTCTGTGCCGACCATCAACAACCCATTTATACTAATCCTACACTAATCCCGTATTCCTATCACATCCCCACCTATCCCTATATATTTCCCTACCACCTACCTATGCTAGGGGCAATTTATAATGGCCAATTAACCTATCAACCTGCAAGTCTTTGGCATGTGGGAGGAAACCGGAGCACCCGGAGGAAACCCACGCAGACACAGGGAGAACTTGCAAACTCCGCACAGGCAGTACCCAGAATCGAACCCGGGTCACTGGAGCTGTGAGGCCGCGGTGCCAACCACTGCGCCAATGTGCCCCCCCCCACCCCCACCCCAGTGTGTGCCTGTGTTACTGGGTATCAGTGTATGTCTTTGTTACTTGGTGTCAGAGAATGTCAAAATACTTGGTGTCAGTGTGTGTCTTTGTTATTTGGTGTAATTGTCTGTCTTTGTTACTTGGTGTCAGTGTATGTCTGTGTCACTTGGTGTCAGTGTGTGTCTTTGTTACTTGGTGTCCGTGTGTGTCTGTGTTACTGGGTGTCAGAGTATGTCTTTGTTACTTGGTGTCAGTGTATGTCTTTGTTACTTGGTGTAAGTGTGTGTCTTTGTTACTTGGTGTCAATGTGTGTCTGTGTTACTGGGCATCAGTGTATGTCTTTGTGACTTGGTATCAGAGCATGTCTTTGTGACTTGGTGTCAGTGTATGTCTTTTTTACTGGGTGGCAGTGTGTGTCTGTGTTACTTGGTGTCAGTGTATGTCTTTGTTACTTGGTGTCAGTGTATGTCTTTGTTACTTGGTGTTAGCTTATGTCTTGGTTACTTGGTGTAAGTGTGTGTCTGTGCTACTGGGTATCAGTGTATGTCTTTGTTTCTTGGTGTAAGTGTGTGTCTGTTTTACTGTGTATCAGTGCATGTCTTTGTTACATGGTGTCAGTGTATGTCTGTGTTACTTGATGTCAGTGTATGTCTGTGTTACTTGGTGTAAGTGTGTGTCTTTGTTACTGGGTATCAGTGTATGTCTTTGTGACTTGGTATCAGTGTATGTCTTTGTGACTTTGTGTCAGTGCATGTCTTTTTTACTGGGTGTCAGTGAGTGTCTGTGTTACTTGGTGTCAGTGTATGTCTTTGTTACTGTGTATCAGTGTTTCTCTGTGTTACTGGGTGTCAGTGTGTGTCTGTGACACTAGGTGTCAGTATTTAGTTTAGTTTAGAGATACAGCACTTAAACAGGCCCTTCGGCCCACCGAGTCTGTGCCGACCATCAACAACCCATTTATACTAATCCTACACTAATCCCGTATTCCTATCACATCCCCACCTATCCCTATATATTTCCCTACCACCTACCTATGCTAGGGGCAATTTATAATGGCCAATTAACCTATCAACCTGCAAGTCTTTGGCATGTGGGAGGAAACCGGAGCACCCGGAGGAAACCCACGCAGACACAGGGAGATTTTGCAAACTCCGCACAGGCAGTACCCAGAATCGAACCCGGGTCCCTGGAGCTGTGAGGCCGCGGTTCCAACCACTGCGCCAATGTGCCCCCCCCCCCCACCACCCCCACCCCAGTGTGTGCCTGTGTTACTGGGTATCAGTGTATGTCTTTGTTACTTGGTGTCAGAGAATGTCAAAATACTTGGTGTCAGTGTGTGTCTTTGTTATTTGGTGTAATTGTCTGTCTTTGTTACTTGGTGTCAGTGTATGTCTGTGTCACTTGGTGTCAGTGTGTGTCTTTGTTACTTGGTGTCCGTGTGTGTCTGTGTTACTGGGTGTCAGAGTATGTCTTTGTTACTTGGTGTCAGTGTATGTCTTTGTTACTTGGTGTAAGTGTGTGTCTTTGTTACATGGTGTCAATGTGTGTCTGTGTTACTGGGCATCAGTGTATGTCTTTGTGACTTGGTATCAGAGTATGTCTTTGTGACTTGGTGTCAGTGTATGTCTTTTTTACTGGGTGGCAGTGTGTGTCTGTGTTACTTGGTGTCAGTGTATGTCTTTGTTACTTGGTGTCAGTGTATGTCTTTGTTGCTTGGTGTCAGTGTGTGTCTGTGTTACTGGGTGTAAGTGTGTGTCTGCGTTACTGGGTATCATTGTATGTCTTTGTTACTTGGTGTCAGTTTATGTCAAAATACTTGGTGTAAGTGTATGTCTTTGTTACTTGGTCTAATTGTCTGTCTTTTTTACTTGGTGTCAGTGTATGTCTGTGTTATTTGGTGTAAGTGGGTGTCTTTGTTCCTGGGCATCAGTGTATGTCTTTGTGACTTTGTATCAGTGTATGCCTTTGTGACTTGGTGTCAGTGTATGTCTTCTTTGCTGAGTGTCAGTGTGTGTCTGTCTTACTTGGTTTCAGTGTATGTCTTTGTTACTGTGTATCAGTGTTTATCTGTGTTACTGAGTGTCAGTGTGTGTTTGTATGTGTTACTGGGTGTCAGTGTGTGTCTGTGACACTAGGTGTCAGTATTTAGTTTAGTTTAGAGATACAGCACTTAAACAGGCCCTTCGGCCCACCGGGTCTGTGTCGACCATCAACAACCCATTTATACAAATCCTACACTAATCCCGTATTCCTATCACATCCCCACCTATCCCTATATATTTCCCTACCATCTACCTATAGTAGGGGCAATTTATAATGGCCAATTAACCTATCAACCTGCAAGTCTTTGGCATGTGGGAGGAAACCGGAGCACCCGGAGGAAACCCACGCAGACACAGGGAGAACTTGCAAACTCCGCACAGGCAGTACCCAGAATCGAACCCGGGTCCCTGGAGCTGTGAGGCCGCGGTGCCAACCACTGCGCCAATGTGCCCCACCTCCCCCCCCCCCACCCCCACCCCAGTGTGTGCCTGTGTTACTGGGTATCAGTGTATGTCTTTGTTACTTGGTGTCAGAGAATGTCAAAATACTTGGTGTCAGTGTGTGTCTTTGTTATTTGGTGTAATTGTCTGTCTTTGTTACTTGGTGTCAGTGTATGTCTGTGTCACTTGGTGTCAGTGTGTGTCTTTGTTACTTGGTGTCCGTGTGTGTCTGTGTTACTGGGTGTCAGAGTATGTCTTTGTTACTGGGTGTCAGTGTATGTCTTTGTTACTTGGTGTAAGTGTGTGTCTTTGTTACTTGGTGTCAATGTGTGTATGTGTTACTGGGCATCAGTGTATGTCTTTGTGACTTGGTATCAGAGTATGTCTTTGTGACTTGGTGTCAGTGTATGTCTTTTTTACTGGGTGGCAGTGTGTGTCTGTGTTACTTGGTGTCAGTGTGTGTCTGTGTTACTGGGTGTAAGTGTGTGTCTGCGTTACTGGGTATCATTGTATGTCTTTGTACTTGGTGTCAGTTTATGTCAAAATACTTGGTGTAAGTGTATGTCTTTGTTACTTGGTCTAATTGTCTGTCTTTTTTACTTGGTGTCAGTGTATGTCTGTGTTACTTGGTGTAAGTGGGTGTCTTTGTTCCTGGGCATCAGTGTATGTCTTTGTGACTTGGAATCAGTGTATGCCTTTGTGACTTGGTGTCAGTGTATGTCTTCTTTACTGGGTGTCAGTGTGTGTCTGTCTTACTCGGTTTCAGTGTATGTCTTTGTTACTGTGTATCAGTGTTTTCTGTGTTACTGGGTGTCAGTGTGTGTTTGTTTGTGTTACTGGGTGTCAGTGTGTGTCTGTGACACTCGGTGTCAGTATTTAGTTTAGTTTAGAGATACAGCACTTAAACAGGCCCTTCGGCCCACCGGGTCTGTGTCGACCATCAACAACCCATTTATACAAATCCTACACGAATCCCGTATTCCGATCACATCCCCACCTATCCCTATATATTTCCCTACCACCTACCTATAGTAGGGGCAATTTATAATGGCCAATTAACCTATCAACCTGCAAGTCTTTGGCATGTGGGAGGAAACCGGAGCACCCGGAGGAAACCCACGCAGACACAGGGAGAACTTGCAAACTCCGCACAGGCAGTACCCAGAATCGAACCCGGGTCCCTGGAGCTGTGAGGCCGCGGTGCCAACCACTGCGCCAATGTGCCCCCCCCCCCCAACCCAACCCCAGTGTCTGCCTGTGTTACTGGGTATCAGTGTATGTCTTTGTTACTTGGTGTCAGAGAATGTCAAAATACTTGGTGTCAGTGTGTGTCTTTGTTATTTGGTGTAATTGTCTGTCTTTGTTACTTGGTGTCAGTGTATGTCTGTGTCACTTGGTGTCAGTGTGTGTCTTTGTTACTTGGTGTCCGTGTGTGTCTGTGTTACTGGGTGTCAGAGTATGTCTTTGTTACTGGGTGTCAGTGTATGTCTTTGTTACTTGGTGTAAGTGTGTGTCTTTGTTACTTGGTGTCAATGTTTGTCTGTGTTATTGGGCATCAGTGTATGTCTTTGTGACTTGGTATCAGAGTATGTCTTTGTGACTTGGTGTCAGTGTATGTCTTTTTTACTGGGTGGCAGTGTGTGTCTGTGTTACTTGGTGTCAGTGTATGTCTTTGTTACTTGGTGTCAGTGTATGTCTTTGTTGCTTGGTGTCAGTGTGTGTCTGTGTTACTGGGTGTAAGTGTGTGTCTGCGTTACTGGGTATCATTGTATCTCTTTGTTACTTGGTGTCAGTTTATGTCAAAATACTTGGTGTAAGTGTATGTCTTTGTTACTTGGTCTAATTGTCTGTCTTTGTTACTTGGTGTCAGTGTATGTCTGTGTTACTTGGTGTAACTGGGTGTCTTTGTACCTGGGCATCAGTGTATGTCTTTGTGACCTGGTATCAGTGTATGCCTTTGTGACTTGGTGTCAGTTTATGTCTTTTTTACTGGGTGTAAGTGTGTGTCTGCGTTACTGTGTATCAGTGTATGTCTTTGTTACTGGGTGTCAGTGTATGTCTTTGTTACTGGGTGTCAGTGTGAGTCTGAGTTACTTGGTGTCAGTGTATGTCTGTGTTACTTGGTGTAAGTGTGTGTCTGTGATACTGTGTGTCAGTGTATGTCTTTGTTACTGGGTGTCAGTGTATGTCTTTGTTACTGGGTGTAAGTGTGTGTCTGTGTTACTGGGTATCAATGCCTTTCTTTTTTACTTGGTGTCAGAGTGTGTCTGTGCTACTGGGTATCAGTGCATGTCTTTGATACTTGGTGTCATTGTATGTCTGTGTTACTTGGTGTAAGTGTGTGTCTGTGTTACTGTGTATCATTGTATGTCTTTGTTACTTGGTGTCAGTGTATGTCAAAATATTTGGTGTAAGTGTATGTCTTTGTTACTTGATGTAATTGTCTGTCTTTGGTACTTGGCGTCAGTGTATGTCTTTGTGACTTGGTGTCAGTGTATGTCTTTTTTCCTGGGTGTCAGTGTGTGTCTGTGTTACTTCGTGTCAGTGTATGTCTTTGTTACAGTGCATCAGTGTTTCTCTGTGTTACTGGGTTTCAGTGTGTGTTTGCTTGTGGTATTGGGTGTCTGTGTCTGTCTGTGACACAAGGTGTCAGTATTTAGTTTAGTTTGGAGATGCAGCACTTCAACAGGCCCTTCGGCCCACCGAGTCTGTGCCGACCATCAAACACCCATTTATACTAATCCTACACTAATCCCGTATTCCTATCACATCCCCACCTATCCCTATATATTTCCCTACCACCTACCTGTACTAGGGGCAATTTATGACGGCCAATTAACCTATCAACCTGCAAGTCTTTGGCATGTGGGAGGAAACCGGAGCCCCGGGAGGCAACCCACGCAGACACAGGGAGAACTTGCAAACTCCGCACAGGCAGTACCCAGAATCGAACCCGAGTCCCTGGAGCTGTGAGGCTGCGGTGCTAACCACTGCGCCAATGTGCACCCCACCCCCAGTGTCTGCCTGTGTTACTGGGTTTCTGTGTATGTCTTTGTTACTTGGTGTCAGTGTATGTCTGTGTTACTTGGTGTCAGTGTGTTTGTCTGTGTTCCTGGGTGTCAGTGCGTTTGTCTGTGTTACTAGGTGTCAGTGTGTGAATGTGTTACTTGGTGTAAGTGAGTGTCTTTGTTACTTGGTGTCCTTGTGTGTCTGCGTTGCTGGGTGTAAGGGTGTGTCTGTGTTCCTGGGTGTCAGTTCGTTTGTCTGTGTGACTAGGTGTCAGTGTGTGAATGTGTTAATGGTGTAAGTGAGTGTCTTGATTACTTGGTGTCCTTGTGTGTCTGTGTTACTTGGTGTAAGTGTGTGTCTGTGTTACTGGGTATCAATGTCTGTCTTTTTTACTTGGTGTAAGTGTGTGTCTTTGTTACTGGGTATCAGTGCATGTCTTTGTTACTTGGTGTCGTTGTATGTCTGTGTTACTTGGTGTAAGTGTGTATCTGTGTTACTGGGTATCAGTGCATTTCTTTGTTACTTTGTGTCAGTGTATGTCAAAATACTTGGTGCAAATGTATGTCTTTGTTACTTGGTGTAATTGTCTGTCTTTGTTACTTGGTGTAAGTGTGTGTCTTTGTTTCTTGGTGTAAGTGCATGTCTTTGTTACTTGGTGTCAGTGTATGTCTTTGTTACTTGGTGTCAGTGTGTGTCTGTGTTACTGGGCATCAGTGTATGTCTGTGTTACTTGGTGTCAGTGCATGTCTTTGTTACTGTGTCTCATTGTTTCTCTGTGTCACTGGGTGTCAGTGTGTGTTTGTTTGTGTTACTGGGTGTCAGTGTGTGTCTGTGACACTAGGTGTCAGTATTTAGTTTAGTTTGGAGATACAGCACTGAAACAGGCACTTCGGCCCACCGAGTGTGTGCCGACCATCAACCACCCATTTATACTCATCCTACACTAATCCCGTATTCCTATCACATCCGCACCTATCCCTATATGTTTCCCTTCCTCCTCCCTATACTAGGGGCAATTTATGATGGCCAATTAACCTATCAACCTGCAAGTCTTTGGCATGTGGGAGGTAACCGGAGCACCGGGAGGAAACGCACGCAGACACAGGGAGAACTTGCAAACTCCGCACAGGCAGTACCCAGAATCGAACCCGGGTTCCTGGAGCTGTGAGGCTGCGGTGCGAACCACTGCGCCAATGTGCCGCCCACCCCCAGTGTGTGCCTGTGTTACTGGGTATCAGTGTATGTCTTTGTTACTTGGTGTCAGTGTATGTCTTTGTTACTTGGTGTAATTGTCTGTCTTTGTTACTTGGTGTCAGTGTATGTCTGTGTTACTTGGTGTAAGTGTGTGTCTTTGTTACTTGGTGTAAGTGTATGCCTTTGTTACTTGGTGTCAGTGTATGTCTTTGTTACTTGGTGTCACTGTGTGTCTGTGTTACTGGGCATCAGTGTATGTCTTTGTGATTTGGTATCAGTGTATGTCTTTGTGACTTGGTATCAGTGTATGTTTTTTTTGCTGGGTGTAAGTGTGTGTCTGCGTTACTGGCTATCAGTGTATGTCTTTGTTACTTGGTGTCAGTGTATGTCAAAATAATTGGTGTAAGTGTATGTCTTTGTTACTTGGTGAAATTGTCTGTCTTTGTTACTTGGTGTCCGTGGATGTCTGTGTTACTTGGTGTAAGTGGATGTCTTTTTTACTGGGTGTCAATGTGTGTCTGTGTTCCTGGGTGTCAGTGTGTGTTTGTTTGTGTTACTGGGTGTCAGTGTGTGTCTGTGACACTAGGTGTCAGTATTTAGTTTAGTTTAGAGATACAGCACTTAAACAGGCCCTTCGGCCCACAGAGTCTGTGCCGACCATCAACAACCCATTTATACTAATCCTACACTAATCCCGTATTCCTATCACATCCCCACCTATCGCTATATATTTCCCTACCACCTACCTGTACTAGGGGCAATTTATGACGGCCAATTAACCTATCAACCTGCAAGTCTTTGGCATG
The DNA here is from genome assembly GCF_036365525.1 of Heterodontus francisci. NCBI lineage: Eukaryota > Metazoa > Chordata > Chondrichthyes > Heterodontiformes > Heterodontidae > Heterodontus > Heterodontus francisci. Next base: position 3,165,097 of record NW_027141655.1, on the reverse strand, counting down.
TGGGAGGAAACCGGAGCACCGGGAGGCAACCCACGCAGACACAGGGAGAACTTGCAAACTCCGCACAGGCAGTACCCAGAATCGAACCCGGGTCCCTGGAGCTGTGAGGCTGCGGTGCTAACCACTGCGCCAATGTGCCCCCCAACCCCAGTGTGTGCCTGTGTTACTGGGTTTCAGTGTATGTCTTTGTTACTTGGTGTCAGTGTATGTCTGTGTTACTTGGTGTCAGTGTGTTTGTCTGTGTTACTGGGTGTCATTGTGTTTGTCTGTGTTACTGGGTGTCAGTGTGTGTCTGTGTTACTGGCTATCAGTGTATGTCTGTGTTACTTGGTGTAAGTGTGTATCTGTGTTACTGGGTATCAGTGCATGTCTTTGTTACTTTGTGTCAGTGTATGTCAAAATACTTGGTGCAAGTGTATGTCTTTGTTACATGGTGTAATTGTCTGTCTTTGTTACTTGGTGTAAGTGTGTGTCTTTGTTACTTGGTGTAAGTGCATGTCTTTGTTACTTGGTGTCATTGTATGTCTTTGTTACTTGGTGTCAGTGTGTGTCTGTGTTACTGGGCATCAGTGTATGTCTGTGTTACTTGGTGTCAGTGCATGTCTTTGTTACTGTGTCTCATTGTTTCTCTGTGTCACTGGGTGTCAGTGTGTGTTTGTTTGTGTTACTGGGTGTCAGTGTGTGTCTGTGACACTAGGTGTCAGTATTTAGTTTAGTTTGGAGATACAGCACTGAAACAGGCACTTCGGCCCACCGAGTGTGTGCCGACCATCAACCACCCATTTATACTCATCCTACACTAATCCCGTATTCCTATCACATCCGCACCTATCCCTATATATTTCCCTACCTCCTACCTATACTAGGGGCAATTTATGATGGCCAATTAACCTATCAACCTGCAAGACTTTGGCATGTGGGAGGTAACCGGAGCACCGGGAGGAAACGCACGCAGACACAGGGAGAACTTGCAAACTCCGCACAGGCAGTACCCAGAATCGAACCCGGGTTCCTGGAGCTGTGAGGCTGCGGTGCGAACCACTGCGCCAATGTGCCGCCCACCCCCAGTGTGTGCCTGTGTTACGGGGTATCAGTGTATGTCTTTGTTACTTGGTGTCAGTGTATGTCAAAATACTTGGTGTAAGTGTATGTCTTTGTTACTTGGTGTAATTGTCTGTCTTTGTTACTTGGTGTCAGTGTATGTCTGTGTTACTTGGTGTAAGTGTGTGTCTTTGTTACTTGGTGTAAGTGTATGTCTTTGTTACTTGGTGTCAGTGTATGTCTGTGTTACTTGGTGTCAGTGTGTGTCTGTGTTACTGGGCATCAGTGTATGTCTTTGTGACTTGGTATCAGTGTATGTCTTTGTGACTTGGTGTCAGTGCATGTCTTTTTTACTGGGTGTAAGTGTGTGTCTGCGTTACTGGCTATCAGTGTATGTCTTTGTTACTTGGTGTCAGTGTATGTCAAAATACTTGGTGTAAGTGTATGCCTTTGTTACTTGGTGTAATTGTCTGTCTTTGTTACTTGGTGTCAGTGTATGTCTGTGTTACTTGGTGTAAGTGTGTGTCTTTGTTACTGGGCATCAGTGTATGTCTTTGTGACTTGGTATCAGTGTATGTCTTTGTGACTTGGTGTCAGTGTATGTCTTTTTTACTGGGTGTCAGTGTGTGTCTGTGTTACTGGGTGTCAGTGTGTGTTTGTTTGTGTTACTGGGTGTCAGTGTGTGTCTGTGACACTAGGTGTCAGTATTTAGTTTAGTTTAGAGATACAGCACTTAAACAGGCCCTTCGGCCCACAGAGTCTGTGCCCACCATCAACAACCCATTTATACTAATCCTACACTAATCCCGTATTCCTATCACATACCCACCTATCCCTATATATTTCCCTACCACCTAACTGTACTAGGGGCAATTTATGACGGCCAATTAACCTATCAACCTGCAAGTCTTTGGCATGTGGGAGGAAACCGGAGCACCGGGAGGCAAACAACGCAGACACAGGGAGAACTTGCAAACTCCGCACAGGCAGTACCCAGAATCGAACCCGAGTCCCTGGAGCTGTGAGGCTGCGGTGCTAACCACAGCGCCAATGTGCCCCCCACTCCCAGTGTGTGCCTGTGTTACTGGGTTTCAATGTATGTCTTTGTTACTTGGTGTCAGTGTATGTCTGTGTTACTTGGTGTCAGTGTGTTTGTCTATGTTACTGGGTGTCATTGTGTTTGTCTGTGTTACTGGGTGTCAGTGTGTGTCTGTGTTACTTGGTGTAAGTGTGTGTCTTTGTTACTTGGTTTCCTTGTGTGTCTGTGTTACTGGGTGTCAGTGTATGTCTTTGTTACTGGGTGTCAGTGTATGTCTTTGTTACTTGGTGTAAGTGTGTGTCTGTGTTACTGGGTATCAGTGTCTGTCTTTTTTACTTGGTGTAAGTGTGTGTCTTTGTTACTGGGCATCAGTGTATGTCTTTGTGACTTGGTGTCAGTGTATGTCTTTTTTACTGGGTGTCAATGTGTTCTGTGTTACTGGGTGTCAGTGTGTGTTTGTTTGTGTTACTGGGTGTCAGTGTGTGTCTGTGACACTAGGTGTCAGTATTTAGTTTAGTTTAGAGATACAGCACTTAAACAGGCCCTTCGGCCCACAGAGTCTGTGCCGACCATCAACAACCCATTTATACTAATCCTACACTAATCCCGTATTCCTATCACATCCCCACCTATCGCTATATATTTCCCTACCACCTAACTGTACTAGGGGCAATTTATGACGGCCAATTAACCTATCAACCTGCAAGTCTTTGGCATGTGGGAGGAAACCGGAGCACCGGGAGGCAACCCACGCAGACACAGGGAGAACTTGCAAACTCCGCACAGGCAGTACCCAGAATCGAACCCGGGTCCCTGGAGCTGTGAGGCTGCGGTGCTAACCACTGCGCCAATGTGCCCCCCAACCCCAGTGTGTGCCTGTGTTACTGGGTTTCAGTGTATGTCTTTGTTACTTGGTGTCAGTGTATGTCTGTGTTACTTGGTGTCAGTGTGTTTGTCTGTGTTACTGGGTGTCATTGTGTTTGTCTGTGTTACTGGGTGTCAGTGTGTGTCTGTGTTACTTGGTGTAAGTGTGTGTCTTTGTTACTTGGTTTCCTTGTGTGTCTGTGTTACTGGGTGTCAGTGTATGTCTTTGTTACTGGGTGTCAGTGTATGTCTTTGTTACTTGGTGTAAGTGTGTGTCTGTGTTACTGGGTATCAGTGTCTGTCTTTTTTACTTGGTGTAAGTGTGCGTCTTTGTTACTGGGTATCAGTGCATGTCTTTGTTACTTGGTGTCATTGTATGTCTGTGTTACTTGGTGTAAGTGTGTGTCTGTGTTACTGGGTATCAGTGTATGTCTTTGTTACTTGGTGTAATTGTCTGTCTTTGTTACTTGGTGTCAGTGTATGTCTGTGTTACTTGGTGTAAGTGTGTGTCTTTGTTACTTGGTGTAAGTGTATGTCAAAATACTTGGTGTAAGTGTATGCCTTTGTTACTTGGTGTAATTGTCTGTCTTTGTTACTGGGCATCGCTGCATGTCTTTGTGACTTGGTATCAGTGTATGTCTTTGTGACTTGGTGTCAGTGTATGTCTTTTATACTGGGTGTCAGTGTGTGTCTGTGTTACTTGGTGTCAGTGCATGTCTTTGTTACGGTGTATCATTGTTTCTCTGTGTTACTGGGTGTCAGTGTGTGTTTGATTGTGTTACTGGGTGTCAGTGTGTGTCTGTGACACTAGGTGTCAGTATTTAGTTTAGTTTAGAGAAACAGCACTTAAACAGGCCCTTCGGCCCACCGAGTGTGTGCCGACCATCAACCACCCATTTATACCAATCCTACACTAATCCCGTATTCCTATCACATCCCCACCTATCCCTATATATTTCCCTACCTCCTACCTATACTAGGGGCAATTTATGATGGCCAATTAACCTATCAACCTGCAAGTCTTTGGCATGTGGGAGGAAACCGGAGCACCGGGAGTAAACGCACGCAGACACAGGGAGAACTTGCAAACTCCGCACAGGCAGTACCCAGAATCAAACCCGGGTCCCTGGAGCTGCGAGGCTGCGGTGCGAACCACTGCGCCAATGTGCCCCCCACCCCCGCAAGTGTGTGCCTGTATTACTGGGTATCAGTGTATGTCTTTGTTACTTGGTGTCAGTGTATGTCTGTGTTACTTGGTGTAAGTGTGTGTCTTTGTTACTTGGTGTAAGTGTATGTCTTTGTTACTTGGTGTCAGTGTATGTCTGTGTTACTTGGTGTAAGTGTATGTCTTTGTTACTTGGTGTCAGAGTATGTCTTTTTTACTTGGTGTCAGTGTGTGTCTTTGTTACTGGGCATCAGTGTATGTCTTTGTGACTTGTTATCAGTGTATGTCTTTGTGACTTGGTTTCAGTGTATGTCTTTTTTACTGGGTGTAATTGTGTGTCTGCGTTACTGGGTATCAGTGTATGTCTTTGTAACTTGGTGTCAGTGCATGTCAAAATACTTGTTGTAAGTGTGTTTGTCTGTGTTACTGGGTGTCAGTGTGTGTCTGTGTTACTTGGTGTAAGTGTGTGTCTTTGTTACTTGGTGTCCTTGTTTGTCTGTGTTACTGGGTATCAGTGTCTGTCATTGTTACTTGGTGTCATTGTATGTCTGTGTTACTAGGTGTAAGTGAGTGTCTTTGTTACTGGGTGTCAGTGTATGTCTTTGTTACTTGGTGTAAGTGTGTGTCTGTGTTACTGGGTATCAGTGTCTGTCTTTTTTACTTGGTGTAAGTGTGTGTCTTTGTTACTGGGCATCAGTGTATGTCTTTGTGACTTGGTGTCAGTGTATGTCTTTTTTACTGGGTGTCAATGTGTTCTGTGTTACTGGGTGTCAGTGTGTGTTTGTTTGTGTTACTGGGTGTCAGTGTGTGTCTGTGACACTAGGTGTCAGTATTTAGTTTAGTTTAGAGATACAGCACTTAAACAGGCCCTTCGGCCCACAGAGTCTGTGCCGACCATCAACAACCCATTTATACTAATCCTACACTAATCCCGTATTCCTATCACATCCCCACCTATCGCTATATATTTCCCTACCACCTAACTGTACTAGGGGCAATTTATGACGGCCAATTAACCTATCAACCTGCAAGTCTTTGGCATGTGGGAGGAAACCGGAGCACCGGGAGGCAACCCACGCAGACACAGGGAGAACTTGCAAACTCCGCACAGGCAGTACCCAGAATCGAACCCGGGTCCCTGGAGCTGTGAGGCTGCGGTGCTAACCACTGCGCCAATGTGCCCCCCAACCCCAGTGTGTGCCTGTGTTACTGGGTTTCAGTGTATGTCTTTGTTACTTGGTGTCAGTGTATGTCTGTGTTACTTGGTGTCAGTGTGTTTGTCTGTGTTACTGGGTGTCATTGTGTTTGTCTGTGTTACTGGGTGTCAGTGTGTGTCTGTGTTACTTGGTGTAAGTGTGTGTCTTTGTTACTTGGTTTCCTTGTGTGTCTGTGTTACTGGGTGTCAGTGTATGTCTTTGTTACTGGGTGTCAGTGTATGTCTTTGTTACTTGGTGTAAGTGTGTGTCTGTGTTACTGGGTATCAGTGTCTGTCTTTTTTACTTGGTGTAAGTGTGCGTCTTTGTTACTGGGTATCAGTGCATGTCTTTGTTACTTGGTGTCATTGTATGTCTGTGTTACTTGGTGTAAGTGTGTGTCTGTGTTACTGGGTATCAGTGTATGTCTTTGTTACTTGGTGTAATTGTCTGTCTTTGTTACTTGGTGTCAGTGTATGTCTGTGTTACTTGGTGTAAGTGTGTGTCTTTGTTACTTGGTGTAAGTGTATGTCAAAATACTTGGTGTAAGTGTATGCCTTTGTTACTTGGTGTAATTGTCTGTCTTTGTTACTGGGCATCGCTGCATGTCTTTGTGACTTGGTATCAGTGTATGTCTTTGTGACTTGGTGTCAGTGTATGTCTTTTATACTGGGTGTCAGTGTGTGTCTGTGTTACTTGGTGTCAGTGCATGTCTTTGTTACGGTGTATCATTGTTTCTCTGTGTTACTGGGTGTCAGTGTGTGTTTGATTGTGTTACTGGGTGTCAGTGTGTGTCTGTGACACTAGGTGTCAGTATTTAGTTTAGTTTAGAGAAACAGCACTTAAACAGGCCCTTCGGCCCACCGAGTGTGTGCCGACCATCAACCACCCATTTATACCAATCCTACACTAATCCCGTATTCCTATCACATCCCCACCTATCCCTATATATTTCCCTACCTCCTACCTATACTAGGGGCAATTTATGATGGCCAATTAACCTATCAACCTGCAAGTCTTTGGCATGTGGGAGGAAACCGGAGCACCGGGAGTAAACGCACGCAGACACAGGGAGAACTTGCAAACTCCGCACAGGCAGTACCCAGAATCAAACCCGGGTCCCTGGAGCTGCGAGGCTGCGGTGCGAACCACTGCGCCAATGTGCCCCCCACCCCCGCAAGTGTGTGCCTGTATTACTGGGTATCAGTGTATGTCTTTGTTACTTGGTGTCAGTGTATGTCTGTGTTACTTGGTGTAAGTGTGTGTCTTTGTTACTTGGTGTAAGTGTATGTCTTTGTTACTTGGTGTCAGTGTATGTCTGTGTTACTTGGTGTAAGTGTATGTCTTTGTTACTTGGTGTCAGAGTATGTCTTTTTTACTTGGTGTCAGTGTGTGTCTTTGTTACTGGGCATCAGTGTATGTCTTTGTGACTTGTTATCAGTGTATGTCTTTGTGACTTGGTTTCAGTGTATGTCTTTTTTACTGGGTGTAATTGTGTGTCTGCGTTACTGGGTATCAGTGTATGTCTTTGTAACTTGGTGTCAGTGCATGTCAAAATACTTGTTGTAAGTGTGTTTGTCTGTGTTACTGGGTGTCAGTGTGTGTCTGTGTTACTTGGTGTAAGTGTGTGTCTTTGTTACTTGGTGTCCTTGTTTGTCTGTGTTACTGGGTATCAGTGTCTGTCATTGTTACTTGGTGTCATTGTATGTCTGTGTTACTAGGTGTAAGTGAGTGTCTTTGTTACTTGGTGTAAGTGTATGTCTTTGTTACTTGGTGTCAGTGTATTTCTGTGTTACTTGGTGTAAGTGTGTGTCTTTGTTACTTGGTGTCCTTGTGTGTCTGTGTTACTGGGTGTCAGTGTGTGTTTGTTTGTGGTACTGGGCGTCAGTGTGTGTCTGTGACACCAGCTGTCAGTATTTCGTTTAGTTTAGAGATACAGCACTTAAACAGGCCCTTCGGCCCACCGAGTCTGTGCCGACCGTCAACCACCCAATTATAATAATCCTACACTAATCCCGTATTCCTATCACATCCCCACCTATTCCTATATATTTCCCTACCACCTATCTATACTAGGGGCAATGTATGATGGCCAATTAACCTATCAACCTGCAAGTCTTTGGCATGTGGGAGGAAACCGGAGCACCGGGAGGCAACCCACGCAGACACAGGGAGAACTTGCAAACTCCGCACAGGCAGTACCCAGAATCGAACCCGGGTCCCTGGAGCTGTGAGGCTGCGGTGCTAACCACTGCGCCAATTTGCCCCCCAACCCCAGTGTGTGCCTATGTTACTGGGTTTCAGTGTATGTCGTTGTTACTTGGTGTCAGTGTATGTCTGTGTTACTTGGTGTCAGTGTGTTTGTCTGTGTTACTGGGTGTCATTGTGTTTGTCTGTGTTACTGGGTGTCAGTGTGTGTCTGTGTTACTTGGTGTAAGTGTGTGTCTTTGTTACTTGGTTTCCTTGTGTGTCTGTGTTACTGGGTGTCAGTGTATGTCTTTGTTACTGGGTGTCAGTGTATGTCTTTGTTACTTGGTGTAAGTGTGTGTCTGTGTTACTGGGTATCAGTGTCTGTCTTTTTTACTTGGTGTAAGTGTGTGTCTTTGTTACTGGGTATCAGTGCATGTCTTTGTTACTTGGTGTCATTGTATGTCTGTGTTACTTGGTGTAAGTGTGTGTCTGTGTTACTGGGTATCAGTGTATGTCTTTGTTACTTGGTGTAATTGTCTGTCTTTGTTACTTGGTGTAAGTGTATGTCTTTGTTACTTGGTGTCAGTGTTTGTCTTTGTTACTTGGTGTCAGTGTGTGTCTGTGTTAATGGGCATCACTGTATGTCTTTGTGACTTGGTATCAGTGTATGTCTTTGTGACTTGGTGTCAGTGTATGTCTTTTATACTGGGTGTCAGTGTGTGTCTGTGTTACTTGGTGTCAGTGCATGTCTTTGTTACGGTGTATCATTGTTTCTCTGTGTTACTGGGTGTCAGTGTGTGTTTGATTGTGTTACTGGGTGTCAGTGTGTGTCTGTGACACTAGGTGTCAGTATTTAGTTTAGTTTAGAGAAACAGCACTTCAACAGGCCCTTCGGCCCACCGAGTGTGTGCCGACCATCAACCACCCATTTATACCAATCCTACACTAATCCCGTATTCCTATCACATCCCCACCTATCCCTATATATTTCCCTACCTCCTACCTATACTAGGGGCAATTTATGATGGCCAATTAACCTATCAACCTGCAAGTCTTTGGCATGTGGGAGGAAACCGGAGCACCGGGAGTAAACGCACGCAGACACAGGGAGAACTTGCAAACTCCGCACAGGCAGTACCCAGAATCAAACCCGGGTCCCTGGAGCTGCGAGGCTGCGGTGCTAACCACTGCGCCAATGTGCCCCCCACCCCCGCAAGTGTGTGCCTGTATTACTGGGTATCAGTGTATGTCTTTGTTACTTGGTGTCAGTGTATGTCTGTGTTACTTGGTGTAAGTGTGTGTCTTTGTTACTTGGTGTAAGTGTATGTCTTTGTTACTTGGTGTCAGTGTATGTCTGTGTTACTTGGTGTAAGTGTGTGTCTTTGTTACCTGGTGTAAGTGTATGTCTTTTTTTACTTGGTGTCAGTGTGTGTCTTTGTTACTGGGCATCAGTGTATGTCTTTGTGACTTGGTATCAGTGTATGTCTTTGTGACTTGGTTTCAGTGTATGTCTTTTTTCTGGGTGTAATTGTGTGTCTGCGTCACTGGGTATCAGTGTATGTCTTTGTTACTTGGTGTCAGTGCATGTCAAAATACTTGTTGTAAGTGTGTTTGTCTGTGTAACTGGGTGTCAGTGTGTGTCTGTGTTACTTGGTGTAAGTGTGTGTCTTTGTTACTTGGTGTCCTTGTTTGTCTGTGTTACTGGGTATCAGTGTCTGTCATTGTTACTTGGTGTCATTGTATGTCTGTGTTACTAGGTGTAAGTGTGTGTCTTTGTTACTTGGTGTAAGGGTATGTCTTTGTTACTTGGTGTCAGTGTATTTCTGTGTTACCTGGTGTAAGTGTGTGTCTTTGTTACTTGGTGTCCTTGTGTGTCTGTGTTACTGGGTGTCAGTGTGTGTTTGTTTGTGGTACTGGGTGTCAGTGTGTGTCTGTGACACCAGCTGTCAGTATTTCGTTTAGTTTAGAGATACAGCACTTAAACAGGCCCTTCGGCCCACCGAGTCTGTGCCGATCATCAACCACCCAATTACAATAATCCTACACTAATCCCGTATTCCTATCACATCCCCACCTATTCCTATATATTTCCCTACCACCTACCTATACTAGGGGCAATGTATGATGGCCAATTAACCTATCAACCTGCAAGTCTTTGGCATGTGGGATGAAACCGGAGCACCGGGAGGAAACCCACGCTGACACAGGGAGAACTTGCAAACTCCGCACAGGCAGTACCCAGAATCGAACCCGGGTCCCTGGAGTTGTGAGGCTGCGGTGCTAACCACTGTGCCAATGTGTCACTGGGTATCAGTGTATGTCTTTGTTACTTGGTGTAAGTGTGTGTCTGTGTTACTGGGTATCAGTGTATGTATTTGTGACTTGGTGTAAGTGTGTGTCTGTGTTACTGGATATCAGTGTGTGTCTTTGTTACTGGGTGTCAGTGCGTGTCTTCGTGACCTGATGTAAGTGTGTGTCTGTGTTACTGGGTATAAGAGTCTGTCTTTGTTACTTGGTGTAAGTGCATGTCTTTGTTACTTGGTGTCAGTGTATGTCTTTGATACTTGGTGTCAGTGTATGTCTGTGTTACTTGGTGTAAGTTTGTGTCTTTGTTACTTGGTGTCAGTGTCTGTCTTTGTTACTTGGTGTCACTGTATGTCTGTGTTACATGGTGTAAGTTTATGTCTTTGTTACTTGGTGTCAGTGTATGTCTTTGTTACTTGGTATCAGTGTATGTCTTTGTTACATGGTGTCAGTGTATGTCTTTGTTACTTGGTGTAAGTGTATGTCTTTGTTACTTTGTGTCAGTGTATGTCTTTGTTACTTGGTGTAAGCGTATGTCTTTGTGACTTGGTGTCAGTGTATGTCTTTTTTACTGGGTGTAAGTGTGTGTCTGCGTTACTGAGTATCAGTGTATGTCTTTGTTACTTGGTGTCAGTGTATGTCAAAATACTTGGTGTAAGTGTATGTCTTTCTAACTTGGTGTAATTGTCTGTCTTTGTTACTTGGTGTCAGTGTATGTCTGTGTTACTTGGTGTAAGTGTGTGTCTGTGTTACTGTATATCAGTGTCTGTCTTTGTTACTGGGTGTCAGTGTGTGTCTTTGTGACCTGGTGTAAATGTGTGTCTGTGTTACTGGGTATCAGTGTCTGTCTTTGTTACTTGGTGTAAGTGCATGTCTTTGTTACTTGGTGTCAGTGTATGTCTTTGATACTTGGTGTCAGAGTATGTCTGTGTCACTTGGTGTAAGTTTGTGTCTTTGTTACTAGGTATCAGTGTCTGTCTTTGTTACTTGGTGTCAGTGTATGTCTCTGCAACTTGGTGTAAGTGTATGTCTTTGTTACTTGGTGTCAGTGTATGTCTTTGTTTACTGGGTATCAGTGTATGTCTTTGTTACTTGGTGTCAGTGTGTGTCTGTGTTACTGGGTGTCAGTGTGTGTTTGTTTGTGTTACTGGGTGTCAGTGTGTGTCTGTGACACTAGGTGTCAGTATTTAGTTTAGTTTAGAGATACAGCACTTAAACAGGCCCTTCGGCCCACAGAGTCTGTGCCGACCATCAACAACCCATTTATACGAATCCTACACTAATCCCGTATTCCTATCACATCCCCACCTATCCCTATATATTTCCCTACCACCTACCTGTACTAGGGGCAATTTATGACGGCCAATTAAACTATCAACCTGCAAGTCTTTGGCATGTGGGAGGAAACCGGAGCACGGGGAGGCAACCCACGCTGACACAGGGAGAACTTGCAAACTCCGCACAGGCAGTACCCAGAATCGAACCCGGGTCAATGGAGCTGTGAGGCTGCGGTGCTAACCACTGCGCCAATGTGCCCCCAACCCCCAGTGTGTGCCTGTGTTACTGGGTTTCAGTGTATGTCTTTGTTACTTGGTGTCAGTGTATGTCTGTGTTACTTGGTGTCAGTGTGTTTGTCTGTGTTACTGGGTGTCCTTGTGTGTCTGTGTTACTGTGTGTCAGTGTATGTCTTTGTTAATTGGTTTAAGTGTGTGTCTGTGTTACTGGGTATCAGTGTCTGTCTTTTTTACCTGGTGTAAGTGTGTGTCTTTGTTACTGGGTATCAGTGCATGTCTTTGTTACTTGGTGCCATTGTATGTCTGTGTTACTTGGTGTAAGTGTGTGTCTGTGTTACTGGGTATCAGTGTATGTCTTTGTTACTTTGTGTCAGTGTATGTCAAAATACTTGGTGTAAGTGTATGTCTTTGTTACTTGGTGTAATTGTCTGTCTTTGTTACTTGGTGTCAGTGTATGTCTGTGTTACTTGGTGTAAGTGTGTGTCTTTGTTACTTGGTGTAAGTGTGTGGCTTTGTTACTTGGTGTCAGTGTATGTCTTTGTTAATTGGTGTCAGTGTGTGTCTGTGTTACTGGGCATCAGTGTATGTCTTTGTGACTTGGTATCAGTGCATGTCTTTGTGACTTGGTGTCAGTGTATGCCTTTTATACTGGGTGTCAGTGTGTTTCTGTGTTACTTGGTGTCAGTGTATGTCTTTGTTACTGTGTATCAGTGTTTCTCTGTGTTACTGGGTGCCAGTGTGTGTTTGTTTGTGTTACTGGGTGTCAGTGTGTGTCTGTGACACTTGGTTTCAGTATTTAGCTTTGTTAGAGATACAGCACTGAAACAGGCCCTTCGGCCCACCGAGTGTGTGCCGACCATCAACCACCCATTTATACTAATCCTACACTAATCCCGTATTCCTATCACATCCCCACCTATCCCTATATATTTCCCTACCACCTACCTATACTAGGGGCAATTTATATTGGCCAATTAACGTATCAACCTGCAAGTCTTTGGCATGTGGGAGGAAACCGGAGCACCGGGAGGAAACGCACGCAGACAGAGGGAGAACTTGCAAACTCCGCACAGGCAGTACCCAGAATCAAACCCGGGTCCCTGGAGCTGCGAGGCTGCGGTGCTAACCACTGCGCCAATGTGCCCCCCACCCCCCCACCCCAAGTGTGTGCCTGTATTACTGGGTATCAGTGTCTGTCTTTGTTACATGGTGTCAGTGTATGTCTGTGTTACTTGGTGTAAGTGTATGTCTTTGTTACTTGGTGTCAGTGTATGTCTTTGTTACTGGGTATCAGTGTATGTCTTTGTTACATGGTGTCAGTGTATGTCTTTGTTACTTGGTGTAAGTGTATGTCTTTGTTACTTTGTGTCAGTGTATGTCTTTGTTACTTGGTGTAAGTGTATGTCTTTGTGACTTGGTGTCAGTGTATGTCATTTTTACTGGGTGTAAGTGTGTGTCTGCGTTACTGGGTATCAGTGTATGTCTTTGTTACTTGGTGTCAGTGTATGTCAAAATACTTGGTGTAAGTGTATGTCTTTGTTACTTGGTGTAATTGTCTGTCTTTGTTACTTGGTGTCAGTGTATGTCTGTGTTACTTGGTGTAAGTGTGTGTCTGTGTTACTGGATATCAGAGTCTGTCTTTGTTACTGGGTGTCAGTGTGTGTCTTTGTGACCTGGTGTAAATGTGTGTCTGTGTTACTGGGTATCAGTGTCTGTCTTTGTTACTTGGTGTAAGTGCATGTCTTTGTTACTTGGTGTCAGTGTATGTCTTTGATACTTGGTGTCAGAGTATGTCTGTGTTACTTGGTGTAAGTTTGTGTCTTTGATACTTGGTATCAGTGTCTGTCTTTGTTACTTGGTGTCCGTGTATGTCTCTGTTACTTGGTGTAAGTGTATGTCTTTGTTACTTGGTGTCAGTGTATGTCTTTGTTACTGGGTATCAGTGTATGTCTTTGTTACATGGTGTCAGTGTATGTCTTTGTTACTTGGTGTAAGTGTATGTCTTTGTTACTTTGTGTCAGTGTATGTCTTTGTTACTTGGTGTACGTGTATGTCTTTGTGACTTGGTGTCAGTGTGTGTCTTTTTTACTGGGTGTAATTGTGTGTCTGCGTTCCTGGGTATCAGTGTATGTCTTTGTTACTTGGTGTCAGTGAATGTCTGTGTTACTTGGTGTAAGTGTGTGTCTTTGTTACTGGGCATCAGTGTATGTCTTTGTGACTTGGTATCAGTGTATGTCTTTGTGACTTGGTGTCAGTGTATGTCTTTTTTACTGGGTGTCAGTGTGTGTCTGTGTTACTGGGTGTCAGTGTGTGTTTGTTTGTGTTACTGGGTGTCAGTGTGTGTCTGTGACACTAGGTGTCAGTATTTAGTTTAGTTTAGAGATACAGCACTTAAACAGGCCCTTCAGCCCACAGAGTCTGTGCCGACCATCAACAACCCATTTATACTAATCCTACACTAATCCCGTATTCCTATCACATCCCCACCTATCCCTTTATATTTCCCTACCACCTACCTTTACTAGGGGCAATTTATGACGGCCAATTAACCTATCAACCTGCAAGTCTTTGGCATGTGGGAGGAAACCGGAGCACCGGGAGGCAACCCACGCAGACACAGGGAGAACTTGCAAACTCCGCGCAGGCAGTACCCAGAATCGAACCCGGGTCAATGGAGCTGTGAGGCTGCGGTGCTAACCACTGCGCCAATGTGCCCCCACCCCCAGTGTGTGCCTGTGTTACTGGGTTTCAGTGTATGTCTTTGTTACTTGGTGTCAGTTTATGTCTGTGTTAGTTGGTGTCAGTGTGTTTGTCTGTGTTACTGGGTGTCCTTGTGTGTCTGTGTTACTGGGTGTCAGTGTATGTCTTTGTTAATTGGTGTAAGTGTGTGTCTGTGTTACTGGGTATCAGTGTCTGTCTTTTTTACCTGGTGTAAGTGTGTGTCTTTGTTACTGGGTATCAGTGCATGTCTTTGTTACTTGGTGTCATTCTATGTCTGTGTTACTTGGTGAATGTGTGTGTCTGTGTTACTGGGTATCAGTGTATGTCTTTGTTACTTTGTGTCAGTGTATGTCAAAATACTTGGTGTAAGTGTATGTCTTTGTTACTTGGTGTAATTGTCTGTCTTTGTTACTTGGTGTCAGTGTATGTCTGTGTTACTTGGTGTAAGTGTGTGTCTTTGTTATTTGGTGTAAGTGTGTGGCTTTGTTACTTGGTGTCAGTGTATGTCTTTGTTACTTGGTGTCAGTGTGTGTCTGTGTTACTGGGCATCAGTGTATGTCTTTGTGACTTGGTATCATTTCATGTCTTTGTGACTTGGTGTCAGTGTATGTCTTTTATACTGGGTGTCAGTGTGTGTCTGTGTTACTTGGTGTCAGTGTATGTCTTTGTTACTGTGTATCAGTGTTTCTCTGTGTTACTGGGTGCCAGTGTGTGTTTGTTTGTGTTACTGGGTGTCAGTGTGTGTCTGTGACACTTGGTGTCAGTATTTAGTTTTGTTAGAGATACAGCACTGAAACAGGCCCTTCGGCCCACCGAGTGTGTGCCGACCATCAACCACCCATTTATACTAATCCTACACTAATCCCGTATTCCTATCACATCCCCACCTATCCCTATATATTCCCCTACCACCTACCTATACTAGGGGCAATTTATGATGGCCAATTAACGTATCAACCTGCAAGTCTTTGGCATGTGGGAGGAAACCGGTTCACCGTGAAGAAACGCACGCAGACACAGGGAGAACTTGCAAACTCCGCAAAGGCAGTACCCAGAATCAAACCCGGGTCCCTGGAACTGCGAGGCTGCGGTGCTAACCACTGCGCCAATGTGCCCCCTACCCCCCCAAGTGTGTGCCTGTATTACTGGGTATCAGTGTATGTCTTTGTTACTTGGTGTCAGTGTATGTCATAATACTTTGTGTAAGTGTATGTCTTTGTTACTTGGTGTAAGTGTGTGTCTGTGTTACTGGATATCAGTGTCTGTCTTTGTTGCTGGGTGTCAGTGTGTGCCTTTGTGACCTGGTGTAAGTGTGTGTCTGTGTTACCGGGTATCAGTGTCTGTCTTTGTTACTTGGTGTAAGTGCATGTCTTTGTTACTTGGTGTAAGTGTATGTCTTTGATACTTGGTGTCAGTGTATGTCTGTGTTACTTGGTGTAAGTTTGTGTCTTTGTTACTTGGTATCAGTGTCTGTCTTCGTTACTTGGTGTCAGTGTATGTCTCTGTTACTTGGTGTCAGTGTATGTCTTTGTTACTTGGTGTCAGTGTATGTCTTTGTTACTGGGTATCAGTGTATGTCTTTGTTACATGGTGTCAGTGTATGTCTTTGTTACTTGGTGTAAGTGTATGTCTTTGTTACTTTGTGTCAGTGTATGTCTTTGTTACTTGGTGTAAGTGTATGTCTTTGTGACTTGGTGTCAGTGTATGTATTTTTTACTGGGTGTAAGTGTGTGTCTGCGTTACTGGGTATCAGTGTATGTCTTTGTTACCTGGTGTCAGTGTATGTCTGTGTTACTTGGTGTAAGTGTGTGTCTTTGTTACTTGGTGTAAGTCTTTGTCTTTGTTACTTGGTGTCAGTGTATTTCTGTGTTACTTGATGTAAGTGTGTGTCTTTGTTACTTGGTGTAAGTGTATGTCTTTGTTACTTGGTGTCAGAGTATGTCTTTTTTACTTGGTGTCAGTGTGTCTCTTTGTTACTGGGCATCAGTGTATGTCTTTATGACTTGGTATCAGTGTATGTCTTTGTGACTTGGTTTCAGTGTATGTCTTTTTTACTGGGTGTAAGTGTGTGTCTGCGTTACTGGGTATCAGTGTTTGTCTTTGTTACTTGGTGTCAGTGTATGTCAAAATACTTGGTGTAAGTGTGTTTGTCTGTGTTATTGGGTGTCAGTGTGTGTCTGTGTTACTTGGTGTAAGTGTGTGTCTTTGTTACTTGGTGTCCTTGTTTGTCTGTGTTACTGGGTATCAGTGCATGTCATTGTTACTTGGTGTCATTGTATGTCTGTGTTACTTGGTGTAAGTGTGTGTCTTTGTTACTTGGTGTAAGTGTATGTCTTTGTTACTTGGTGTCAGTGTATGTCTGTGTTACTTGGTGTAAGTGTGTGTCTTTGTTACTTGGTGTAAGTGTATGTCTTTGTTACTTGGTGTCAGAGTATGTCTTTGTTACTTGGTGTCAGTGTGTGTCTTTGTTACTGGGCATCAGTGTATGTCTTTGTGACTTGGTTTCAGTGTATGTCTTTTTTACTGGGTGTAAGTGTGTGTCTGCGTTACTGGGTATCAGTGTATGTCTTTGTTACTTGGTGTCAGTGTATGTCAAAATACTTGGTGTAAGTGTGTTTGTCTGTGTTACTGGGTGTCAGTGTGTGTCTGTGTTACTTGGTGTAAGTGTGTGTCTTTGTTACTTGGTGTCCTTGTGTGTCTGTGTTACTGGGTGTCAGTGTATGTCTTTGTCACTGGGTGTCAGTGTATGTCTTTGTTACTTGGTGTAAGTGTGTGTCTGTGTTACTGCGTATCAGTGACTGTCTTTTTTACTTGGTGTAAGTGTGTGTCTTTGTTACTGGGTATCAGTGCATGTCTTTGTTACTTGGTGTCATTGTATGTCAAAATACTTGGTGTAAGTGTATGTCTGTGTTACTTGGTGCAAGTGTGTGTCTGTGTTACTGGGTATCAGTGCATGTCTTTGTTACTTGGTGTCATTGTATGTCAAAATACTTGTTGTAAGTGTATGTCTTTGTTACTTGGTGTAATTGTCTGTCTTTGTTACTTGGTGTCAGTGTCTGTCTGTGTTACTTGGTGTAAGTGTGTGTCTTTGTAACTTGGTGTCAGTGTATGTCTTTTTACTTGGTGTCAGTGTGTGTCTGTGTTACTGGGCATCAGTGTATGTCTTTGTGACTTGGTGTCCTGGTATGTCTTTTTTACTGGGTGTCAGTGTGTGTCTTTGTTACTTTGTATCAGTGTTTCTCTGTGTCAGTGTGTGTCTGTGATACTAGGTGTCAGTATTTAGTTTAGTTTATAGATACAGCACTTTAACAGGCCCTTCGGTCCACCGAGTCTGTGCCGACCATCATCCAGCCAATTATAATAATCCTACACTAATCCCGTATTCCTATCACATCCCCACATATTCCTGTATATTTCCCTACCACCTACCTATACCAGTGGCAATTTATGATGGCCAATTAACCTATCAACCTGCAAGTCATTGGCATGTGGGAGGAAACCGGAGCACCTGGAGGAAACCCACGCAGACACAAGAAGAACTTGCAAACTCCGCACAGGCAGTACCCAGAATCGAACCCGGGTCCCTGGAGCTGTGAGGCTGCGGAGCTAACCACTGCGCCAATGTGTTACTGGGTATCAGTGTATTTCTTTGTTACTTGGTGTAAGTGTATGTCTTTGTGACTTGGTGTCAGTGTATGTCTTTTTTACTGGGTGTAAGTGTGTGTCTGCGTTACTGGGTATCAGTGTATGTCTTTGTTACTTGGTGTCAGTGTATGTCAAAATACAAAGAACAAACAAAGAACAAAGATAATTACAGCACAGGAACAGGCCCTTCGGCCCTTCAAGCCTGCGCCGATCCAGATCCTCTCTCTAAACATGTCGCCTGTTTTCTAAGGTTCTGTATCTCTTTTCTTCCTGCCCATTCATGTATCGGTCTAGATACATCTTAAAAGACTCCATCGTGCCCGCATCTACCACCTCCGCTGGCAATGCGTTCCAGGTGCCCACCACCCTCTGCGTGAAGAACCTTCCACGCATATCCCCCCTAAACTTTTCCCCTTTCACTTTGAACTCGTGTCCTCTAGTCATTGAAACCCCCACTCTGGGAAAAAGCCTCTTGCTATCCACCCTGTCTATACCTCTCATGATTTTGTACACCTCAATCAGGTCCCCCCTCAACCTCCGTCTTTCTATTGAAAATAATCCTAATCTGCTCAACCTCTCTTCATAGCTAGCGCCCTCCATACCAGGCAACATCCTGGTGAACCTCCTCTGCACCCTTTCCAAAGCATCCACATCCTTTTGATAATGTGGCGACCAGAACTGTACGCAATATTCCAAATGTGGCCGAACCAAAGTCCTTTACAACTGTAACATGACCTGCCAACTCTTGTACTCAATGCCCCGTCCGATGAAGGAAAGCATGCCGTATGCCTTCTTGACCACTCTATTTACCTGCGTTGCCACCTTCAGGGAACAGTGGACCTGAACACCCAAATCTCTCTGGACATCAATTTTCCCCAGGACTTTTCCATTTACTGTATAGTTCACTCTTGAATTGGATCTTCCAAAATGCATCACCTCGCATTTGCCCTGATTGAACTCCATCTGCCATTTCTCTGCCCAACTCTCCAATCTATCTATATTCTGCTGTATTCTCTGACAGTCCCCTTCACTATCTGCTACTCCACCAATCTTAGTGTCGTCTGCAAATTTGCTAATCAGTCCACCTATACTTTCCTCCAAATCATTAATGTATATCACAAACAACAGTGGTCCCAGCACGGATCCCTGTGGAACACCACTGGTCACACGTCTCCATTTTGAGAAACTCCCTTCTACTGCTACTCTCTGTCTCCTGTTGCCCAGCCAGTTCTTTATCCATCTAGCTAGTACACCTTGGACCCCAAGCGCCTTCACTTTCTCCATCAGCCTGCCATGGGGAACCTTATCAAACGCCTTACTGAAGTCCATGTATATGACATCGACACCCCTTCCCTCATCAATCAACTTTGTCACTTCCTCAAAGAATTCTATTAAGTTGGTAAGACATGACCTTCCCTGCACAAAACCATGTTGCCTACACTGATGAGCCCATTTTCTTCCAAATGGGAATAGATCCTATCCCTCAGTATCTTCTCCAGCAGCTTCCCTACCACTGACGTCAGGCTCACCGGTCTATAATTACCTGGATTATCCCTGCTACCCTTCTTAAACAAGGGGACAACATTAGCAATTCTCCAGTCCTCCGGGACCTCACCCGTGTTTAAGGATGCTGCAAAGATATCTGTTAAGGCCCCAGCTATTTCCTCTCTCGCTTCCCTCAGTAACCTGGGATAGATCCCATCCGGACCTGGGGACTTGTCCACCTTAATGCCCTTTAGAATACCCAACACTTCCTCCCTCCTTATGCCGACTTGACCTAGAGTAATCAAACATCTGTTCCTAACCTCAACATCCGTCATGTCCCTCTCCTCGGTGAATACCGATGCAAAGTACTCGTTTAGAATCTCACCCATTTTCTCTGAGTCCAAGCATAACATTCCTCCTTTGTCCTTTAGTGGGCCAATCCTTTCTCTAGTTACCCTATTTCTCCTTATATATGAATAAAAGGCTTTGGGATTTTCCTTAACCCTGTTTGCTGAAGATATTTCATGACCCCTTTTAGCCCTCTTAATTCCTCGTTTCAGATTGGTCCTACATTCCCGATATTCTTTCAAAGCTTCGTCTTTCATCAGCCGCCTAGACCTTATGTATGCTTCCTTTTTCCTCTTAGCTAGTCTCACAATTTCACCTGTCATCCATGGTTCCCTAATCTTGCCATTTCTATCCCTCATTTTCACAGGAACATGTCTCTCCTGCACGCTAATCAACCTCTCTTTAAAAGCCTCCCACATATCACATGTGGATTTACCTTCAAACAGCTGCTCCCAATCTACATTTCCCAGCTCCTGCCGAATTTTGGTGTAGTTGGCCTTCCCCCAATTTAGCACTCTCCCTTTTGGACCACTCTCGTCTTTGTCCATGAGTATTTTAAAGCTTACGGAATTGTGATCACTATTCCCAAAGTAGTCCCCTACTGAAACTTCAACAACCTGGTCGGGCTCATTCCCCAACACCAGGTCCAGTATGGCCCCTTCCCGAGTTGGACTATTTACATACTGCTCTAGAAAACCCTCCTGGATGCTCCTTACAAATTCTGCTCCATCTGGACCTCTAACATTAAGCGAATCCCAGTCAATGTTGGGAAAATTAAAATCTCCTATCACCACCACCCTGTTGCTCCTACATCTTTCCATAATCTGTTTACATATTTGTACCTCTATCTCACGCTGGCTGTTGGGAGGCCTGTAGTACAGCCCCAACATTGTTACCGCACCCTTCCTATTTCTGAGTTCTGTCCATATTGCCTCACTGCTCGAGTCCTCCATAGTGCCCTCCTTCAGCACAGCTGTGATAGAACATAGAACATAGAACATAGAACATACAGCACAGAACAGGCCCTTCGGCCCACAATGTTGTGCCGATCCTTTGTCCTCTGTCAAGGACAATTTAATCTATACCCCATCATTCTCCTTTATCCATATACCTATCCAAAAGCCGTTTGAAAGTCCCTAAAGTTTCTGACTCAACAACTTCCCCGGGCAAGGCATTCCATGCCTCGACCACTCTCTGGGTAAAGAACCTTCCCCTGACATCCCCCTTATATCTCCCACCCTTCACCTTAAATTTATGACCCCTTGTAACGCTTTGCTCCACCCGGGGAAAAAGTTTCTGACTGTCTACCCTATCTATTCCCCTGATCATCTTATAAACCTCTATCATGTCACCGCTCATCCTTCTCCTTTCTAATGAGAAGAGGCCTAGAATGTTCAGCCTTTCCTCGTAAGACTTATTCTCCATTCCAGGCAACATCCTGGTAAATCTCCTCTGCACCCTCTCCAAGGCTTCCACATCCTTCCTAAAATGAGGCGACCAGAACTGCACACAGTACTCCAAATGAGGCCTTACCAAGGTCCTGTACAGCTGCATCATCACCTCACGGCTCTTAAATTCAATCCCTCTGCTAATGAACGCTAACACCCCATATGCCTTCTTCACAGCCCTATCCACTTGAGTTGCAACTTTCAATGATCTATGCACATAGACCCCAAGGTCTCTCTGCTCCTCCACATGCCCAAGAACCCTACCGTTAACCCAGTATTTTGCATTCATGTTTGTCCTTCCAAAATGGACGACCTCACACTTTTCAGGGTTAAACTCCATCTGCCACTTTTCAGCCCAGCACTGCAACCTATCCAAGTCCCTTTGCAGACGACAATAGCCCTCCTCGGTATCCACAACTCCACCAACCTTTGTATCATCTGCAAATTTACTGACCCACCCTTCGACTTCCTCATCCAAGTCGTTAATAAAAATCACAAACAGGAGAGGACCCAGAACTGATCCCTGCGGCACGCCACTGGTAACTGGGCTCCAGGCTGAGTATTTACCATCTAAGACCACTCTCTGCCTTCTATCAGTTAGCCAACTCTTAATCCAACTGGCCACATTCCCCACTATCCCATGCCTCCTGACTTTCTCCATAAGTCTACCATGGGGGACCTTATCAAATGCCTTACTAAAATCCATGTACACCACATCCACTGGTTTACCCTCATCCACTTGCTTGGTCACCTGCTCAAAGAATTCAATCAGGCTTGTGAGGCAAGACCTACCCCTCACAAAACCGTGCTGACTGTCCCGAATCAAGCAGTGTCTTTCCAGATGCTCAGAAATCCTATCCCTCAGCACCTTTTCCATCAACTTGCCTACCACCGAAGTAAGACTAACTGGCCTGTAATTCCCAGGGTTGTTCCTATTCCCTTTCTTGAACAGGGGCACAACATTTGCCACCCTCCAATCACCTGGTACCACCCCCGTCAGCAGAGAAGATGAAAAGATCATTGCCAGCGGCTCTGCAATTTCATCCCTTGCTTCCCATAACATCCTTGGATATACCCCGTCAGGCCCGGGAGACTTGTCTATCTTCAAGTTATTCAAAAACCCCAACACATCTTCCCTCCTAACGAGCACTTCCTCGAGCTTACCAGTCTGTTTCACACCGTCCTCTTCAGTAATACACCCCTTCTCATTCGTAAATACCGAAGAGAAGTACTCATTCAAAACCTCACTTATCTCTTCCGGCTCAACACACAGTCTCCCGCTATTGTCCTTGACCGGACCTATGGTCCCCCTGGTCATCCTCATATTTCTGACATACGCGTAAAAGGCCTTGGGGTTTTCTTTTATCCTACCCGCCAAGCATTTTTCATGCCCTCTCTTAGCTCTCCTAATCCCTTTCTTCAGATCCTTCCTGGCCATCTTGTATCCCTCCAGAGCTATGCCTGTGCCCTTTTTCCTCAACTTTATATACGCATCCTTCTTCTTCCTAACAAGACTCTCAACCTCTCTTGTCAACCACGGTTCCCTCACATGACCATCCCTTCCCTGTCTGACAGGGACATGCTTATCAATGGCCCCTACTATCTGCTCCTTGAAAAAGTTCCACATTTCGACCGTGCCCTTCCCTGCCAGCATATGCTCCCAACTTATGCTCCTCAGTTCCTGCCTGACAGCATCATATCTACCCTTCCCCCAATTGTAAACCTTGCCCTGTTGCACATACCTATCCCTCTCCATTACCACAGTGAATGCTACAGAATTGTGATCACTATCTCCAAAGTGCTCGCCCACCAACAGCTCTATCACTTGCCCTGGTTCATTACCTAGTACCAAATCCAATATTGCCTCCCCTCTGGTCGGGCAGTCTACATACTGAGTCAGAAAAGCTTCCTGGACATACTGCACAAACACTACCCCATCCAAACTATTCGATCTAAAGAGTTGCCAATCAATATTTGGGAAGTTGAAATCCCCCATAATTACTACCCTGTGACTTCTGCTCCTTTCCAAAATCTGTTTCCCAATCTGCTCTTCCACCTCCCTGCTGCTATTGGGGGGCCTATAGAAAACTCCCATCAAGGTGACTGCTCCTTTCCTGTTCCTGACCTCAACCCACAGTGCCTCAGTCGGCAGATCCTCCTCGAAAATTCTTTCAGCAGTTGTTACACTATTTCTAACTAACAATGCCACCCCCCCCACCTCTTTTACCACCATTCCTAATCTTATGAAAACATCTATAACCAGGTACCTCCAAAAACCATTCCTCCCCCTCACCTATCCACGTTTCAGTGATGGCCACAACATCGTAGTCCCAAGTGCCCATCCACGCCTTCAATTCACTCACCTTATTCCTGATGCTTCTTGCGTTGAAGTATACGCACTTTAACCCTTCTCCGTGCCCATCTGTCCTCTGTGACAGTGCTACCTTCCCCAATACCTCACTACACTCTTTGTCTTTCTGAGTGGACCCACTGGTCCCTGGATTACAAGTCCGGTTCCCATCCCCCTCCCAAACTAGTTTAAACCCTCTTTGACCAGTAATGCAACTCCTCCACCCCTTTTACCTCCCTCTCTATCCCGCCTGAAGCATCGATATCCTGGGATATTTAGTTGCCAATCATGCCCTTCCCTCAACCAAGTCTCAGTAATAGCAATAACATCATACTCCCAGGTACTAATCCAAGCCCTAAGTTCATCTGCCTTACCTATTACACTTCTTGCATTAAAACAAATGCACCTCAGACCACCAGTCCCTTTATATTCATCATCTGCTCCCTGCCTGCTCTTCCCCTTAGTCACACTGACTTCATTATCTAGTTCCTTACAGGCTTTTGTTACTACCTCCTTACTGTCAACTGACCTCAATTGGTTCCCATCCCCCTGCCACATTAGTTTAAACCCTCCCCAACAGCGTTAGCAAAAGCACCTCCAAGGACATTGGTTCCAGTGCGGCCCAGGTGTAGACCGTCCAATTTGTAATAGTCCCACCTCCCCCAGAACCGGTCCCAATGTCCCAAAAATCTGAACCCCTCCTTCCTGCACCATCTCTCAAGCCACGCATTCATCCTGACTATTCTTTCATTTTTACTCTGACTATCACGTGGCACTGGTAGTAATCCTGAGATTACTACCTTTGAAGTCCTACTTTTTAACTTGGCTCCTAACTCCCTAAACTCTGCATGTAGGACCTCATCCCGTTTTTTACCTATATCATTAGTGCCTATGTGCACAATGACAACTGGCTGTTCACCCTCCCCCTTTAGAATGTTCTGCAGCCGATCTGAGACGTCCCTGACCCGTGCACCTGGGAGGCAACATACCATTCGGGAGCCTCGTTTTCGACCACAGAACCGCCTATCTACTCCCCTTACAATCGAATCCCCTACGACTATAGCCCTTCCACTCTTTTTCCCGCCCTTCGGAACAGCAGAGCCAGCCACGGTGCCATGGACCTGGCTACTGCTGCCTTCCCCTGGTGAGCCATCTCCCTCAACAGTATCCAAAACGGTATACTTGTTTTGGAGGGAGATGACCGCAGGGGACTCCTGCGCTGCCTTCCTGCTCTTTCTCTGCCTTTTGGTCACCCATTCCCTTTCTCCCTCAGCAATCCTAATCTGCGGTGTGACCAATTCACTCAACGTGCTATCCACGACCTCCTCAGCATCGCGCATGCTCCAAAGTGAGTCCATCCGCAGCTCGAGAGCCGTCATGCGGTCTAACAAGAGCTGCAACTGGACACACTTACTGCACGTGAAGGAGTCAGGGTCATCAGCCATGTCCCTGAGCTCCCACATTGAGCAAGAGGAGCATGATACGGGTCTGAGATCTCCTGCCATTTTTAATCTTAAGTTTAAACTTAGTTAAATGAAAAAGGAACGAAAAGTTTTTACCAATCACAATAAAACCAGAGAAATCGAAAAAGCCTTACCTTATAAACACCCCACCGAGTCCTTTTTTTTGGTTAGAGGAGGAGGGCGGGTGGGAGACACTACAAGTGTGGTGTCTCGGGTTCAGAAACCGCCCAAATATATAGTGTTTTACTTACCCAGCAGGCCCCTGGCCTCCGCCGAAAAACAAAAGGAAAATAAATTTACTTTCAAACGGACTTTCCCCGCTGCTCACTCGCTCACACGCTGCTCCCGAAAAAGCTGCTGCACTGAATGTCTTTGTTACTTGGTGTCAGTGTATGTCAAAATACTTGGTGTAAGTGTATGTCTTTGTTACTTGGTGTAATTGTCTGTCTTTGTTACTTGGTGTCAGTGTATGTCTGTGTTACTTGGTGTACGTGTGTTTGTCTGTGTTACTGGGTGTCAGTGTGTGTCTGTGTTACTTGGTGTAAGTGTGTGTCTTTGTTACTTGGTGTCCTTGTGTGTCTGTGTTACTGGGTGTCAGTGTATGTCTTTGTCACTGGGTGTCAGTGTATGCCTTTGTTACTTGGTGTAAATGCGTGTCTATGTTACTGGGTATCAGTGTCTGTCTTTTTTACTTGGTGTAAGTGTGTGTCTTTGTTACTTGGTGTCATTGTATGTCTGTGTTACTTGGTGCAAGTGTGTGTCTGTGTTACTTGGTGTCAGTGTATGTCTGTGTTACTTGGTGTCAGTGTATGTCTTTGTTACTGGGTATCAGTGTATGTCTTTGTTACATGGTGTCAGTGTATGTCTTTGTTACTTGGTGTAAGTGTATGTCTTTGTTACTTTGTGTCAGTGTATGTCTTTGTTACTTGGTGTAAGTGTATGTCTTTGTGACTTGGTGTCAGTGTATGTATTTTTTACTGGGTGTAAGAGTGTGCCTGCGTTACTGGGTATCAGTGTATGTCTTTGTTACTTGGTGTCAGTGTATGTCAAAATACTTGGTGTAAGTGTATGTCTTTGTTACTTGGTGTAATTGTCTGTCTTTGTTACTTGGTGCAAGTGTGTGTCTTTGTTACTTGGTGTAAGTGTATGTCTTTATTACTTGGTGTCAGTGTATGTCTGTGTTACTTGGTGCAAGTGTGTGTCTTTGTTACTTGGTGTAATTGTATGTCTTTGTTACTTGGTGTCAGAGTATGTCTTTTTTACTTGGTGTCAGTGTGTGTCTTTGTTACTGGGCATCAGTGTATGACTTTGTGACTTGGTATCAGTGTATGTCTTTGTGACTTGGTTTCAGTGTATGTCTTTTTTACTGGGTGTAAGTGTGTGTCTGCGTTACTGGGTATCAGTGTATGACTTTGTTACTTGGTGTCAGTGTATGTCAAAATACTTGGTGTAAGTGTGTTTGTCTGTGTTACTGGGTGTCCGTGTGTATCTGTGTTACTTGGTGTAAGTGTGTGTCTTTGTTACTTGGTGTCCTTGTTTGTCTGTGTTACTGGGTATCAGTGTATGTCATTGTTACTTGGTGTCATTGTATGTCTGTGTTACTTGGTGTAAGTGTGTGTCTTTGTTACTTGGTGTAAGTGTAAGTCTTTGTTACTTGGTGTCAGTGTATGTCAGTGTTACTTGGTGTAAGTGTGTGTCTTTGTTACTTCGTGTAAGTGTATGTCTTTGTTACTTGGTGTCAGAGTATGTCTTTGTTACTTGGTGTCAGTGTGTGTCTTTGTTACTGGGAATCAGTGTATGTCTTTGTGACTTGGTTTCAGTGGATGTCTTTTTTACTGGGTGTAAGTGTGTGTCTGCGTTACTGGGTCTCAGTGTATGTCTTTGTTACTTGGTGTCAGTGTATGTCAAAATACTTGGTGCAAGTGTGTTTGTCTGTGTTACTGGGTGTCAGTGTGTGTCTGTGTTACTTGGTGTAAGTGTGTGTCTTTGTTACTTGGTGTCCTTGTGTGTCTGTGTTACTGGGTGTCAGTGTATGTCTTTGTCACTGGGTGTCAGTGTATGTCTTTGTTACTTGGTGTATGTGTGTGTCTGTGTTACTGCGTATCAGTGTCTGTCTTTTTGACTTGGTGTAAGTGTGTGTCTTTGTTACTGGGTATCAGTGCATGTCTTCGTTACTTGGTGTCATTGTATGTCTGTGTTACTTGGTGCAAGTGTGTGTCTGTGTTACTGGGTATCAGTGTATGTCTTTGTTACTTGGTGTCAGTGTATGTCAAAATACTTGGTGTAAGTGTATGTCTTTGTTACTTGGTGTAATTGTCTGTCTTTGTTACTTGGTGTCAGTGTATGTCTGTGCTACTTGGTGTAAGTGTGTGTCTTTGTAACTTGGTGTCAGTGTATGTCTTTTTACTTGGTGTCAGTGTATGTCTGTGTTACTTGGTGTACGTTTGTGTCTTTGTTACTTCGTATCAGTGTCTGTCTTTGTTACTTGGTGTCAGTGTATGTCTCTGTTACTTGGTGTAAGTGTATGTCTTTGTTACTTGGTGTCAGTGTATGTCTTTGTCACTGGGTGTCAGTGTATGTCTTTGTTACTTGGTGTAAGTGTGTGTCTGTGTTACTGCGTATCAGTGTCTGTCCTTTTTACTTGGTGTAAGTGTGTGTCTTTGTTACTGGGTATCAGTGCATGTCTTTGTTACTTGGTGTCATTGTATGTCTGTGTTACTTGGTGCAAGTGTTTGTCTGTGTTACTGGGTGTCAGTGTGTGTCTGTGTTACTCGGTTTAAGTGTGTGTCTTTGTTACTTGGTGTCCTTGTTTGTCTGTGTTACTGGGTATCAGTGTATGTCATTGTTACTTGGTGTCATTGTATGTCTGTGTTACTTGGTGTAAGTGTGTGTCTTTGTTACTTGGTGTAAGTGTATGTCTTTGTTACTTGGTGTCAGTGTATGTCAGTGTTACTTGGTGTAAGTGTGTGTCTTTGTTACTTGGTGCAAGTGTATGTCTTTGTTACTTGGTGTCAGTGTGTGTCTTTGTTACTTGGTGTAAGTGTGTGTCTTTGTTACTTGGTGCAAGTGTATGTCTTTGTTACTTGGTGTAAGTGTGTGTCTGCGTTACTGCGTCTCAGTGTATGTCTTTGTTACTTGGTGTCAGTGTCTGTCAAAATACTTGGTGCAAGTGTGTTTGTCTGTGTTACTGGGTGTCAGTGTGACTTGGTGTCAGTGTGTGTCTTTGTTACTTTGTATCAGTGTTTCTCTGTGTTACTGGGTGTCAGTGTGTGTTTGTTTGTGGTACTGGGTGTCAGTGTGTGTCTGTGATACTAGCTGTCAATATTTAGTTTAGTTTAGAGATACAGCACTTAAAACAGGCCCTTCGGGCCACCGAGTCTGTGCCGACCATCATCCACCCAATTATAATAATCCGACACTAATCCCGTATTCCTATCACATCCCCACCTATCCCTATATATTTCCCTACCACCTACCTATACCAGGGGCAATTTATGATGGCCAATTAACCTATCAACCTGCAAGTCTTTGGCATCTGGGAGGAAACCGGAGCACCGGGAGGAAACCCACGCAGACACAAGAAGAACTTGCAAACTCCGCACAGGCAGTACCCAGAATCGAACCCGGATCCCTGGAGCTGTGAGGCTGCGGTGCTAACCACTGCGCCAATGTGTTACTGGGTATCAGATTATGTCTTTGTTACTTGGTGTAAGTGTGTGTCTGTGTTACTGGGTATCAGTGTATGTATTTTTGACTTGCTGTAAGTGTGTGTCTGTGTTACTGGATATCGGTGTGTGTCTTTGTTACTGGGTGTCAGTGCGTGTCTTTGTGACCTGTTGCAAGTGTGTGTCTGTGTTACTGGGTATCAGTGTATGTCTGTGTTACTTGGTGTAAGTGTGTGTCTGTGATACTGTGTGTCAGTGTATGTCTTTGTTACTGGGTGTCAGTGTATGTCTTTGTTACTGGGTGTCAGTGTATGTCTTTGTTACTTGGTGTAAGTGTGTTTCTGTGTTACTGGGTATCAGTGTATGTATTTTTGACTTGGTGTAAGTGTGTGTCTGTGTTACTGGATATCGGTGTGTGTCTTTGTTACTGGGTGTCAGTGCGTGTCTTTGTGACCTGTTGTAAGTGTGTGTCTGTGTTACTGGGTATCAGTGTATGTCTGTGTTAATTGGTGTAAGTGTGTTTCTGTGATACTGTGTGTCAGTGTATGTCTTTGTTACTGGGTGTCAGTGTATGTCTTTGTTACTGGGTGTCAGTGTATGTCTTTGTTACTTGGTGTAAGTGTGTGTCTGTGTTACTGGGTATCAGTGCCTTTCTTTTTTACTTGGTGACAGAGTGTGTCTGTGCTACTGGGTATCAGTGCATGTCTTTGATACTTGGTGTCATTGTATGTCTGTGTTACTTGGTGTAAGTGTGTGTCTGTGTTACTGTGTATCATTGTACGTCTTTGTTACTTGGTGTCAGAGTATGTCTTTTTTACTTGGTGTCAGTGTGTGTCTTTGTTACTGGGCATCAGTGTATGTCTTTGTGACTTGGTATCAGTGTATGTCTTTGTGACTTGGTTTCAGTGTATGTCTTTTTTACTTGGTGTCAGTGTATGTCTTTGATACTTGGTGTCAGTGTATGTCTGTGTTACATGGTGTAAGTTTGTGTCTTTGATACTGGGTGTCAGTGTCTGTCTTTGTTACTTGGTGTCAGTGTATGTCTGTGTTACTTGGTGTCAGTCTATGTCTTTGTTACTGGGTATCAGTATATGTCTTTGTTACATGGTGTCAGTGTATGTCTTTGTTACTTGGTGTAAGTGTATGTCTTTGTTACTTTGTGTCAGTGTATGTCTTTGTTACTTGGTGTAAGTGTATGTCTTTGTGACTTGGTGTCAGTGTATGTATTTTTTACTGGGTGTAAGTGTGTGCCTGCGTTACTGGGTATCAGTGTATGTCTTTGTTACTTGGTGTCAGAGTATGTCAAAATACTTGGTGTAAGTGTATGTCTTTGTTACTTGGTGTAATTGTCTGTCTTTGATACTTGGTGTCAGTGTATCTCTGTGTTACTTGGTGTAAGTGTGTGTCTTTGTTACTTGGTGTAAGTGTATGTCTTTGTTACTTGGTGTCAGTGTATGTCTGTGTTACTTGGTGTAAGTGTGTGTCTTTGTTACTTGGTGTAAGTGTATGTCTTTGATAATTGGTGTCAGAGTATGTCTTTTCTACTTGGTGTCAGTGTGTTTCTTTGTTCCTGGGCATCAGTGTATGTCTTTGTGACTTGATATCAGTGTATGTCTTTGTGACTTGGTTTCAGTGTATGTCTTTTTTACTGGGTGTAAGTGTGTGTCTGCGTTACTGGGTATCAGTGTATGTCTTTGTTACTTGGTGTCAGTGTATGTCAAAATACTTGGTGTAAGTGTGTTTGTCTGTGTTACTGGGTGTCAGTGTGTGTCTGTGTTACTTGGTGTAAATGTGTGTCTTTGTTACTTGGTGTCCCTGTTTGTCTGTGTTACTGGGTATCAGTGTATGTCATTGTTACTTGGTGTCATTGTATGTCTGTGTTACTTGGTGTAAGTGTGTGTCTTTGTTACTTGGTGTAAGTGTATGTCTTTGTTACTTGGTGTCAGTGTATGTCTGTGTTACTTGGTGTAAGTGTGTGTCTTTGTTACTTGGTGTAAGTGTATGTCTTTGTTACTTGGTGTCAGAGTATGTCTTTGTTACTTGGTGTCAGTGTGTGTCTTTGTTACTGGGCATCAGTATATGTCTTTGTGACTTGGTTTCAGTGGATGTCTTTTTTACTGGGTGTAAGTGTGTGTCTGCGTTACTGGGTCTCAGTGTATGTCTTTGTTACTTGGTGTCAGTGTATGTCAAAATACTTGGTGCAAGTGTGTTTGTCTGTGTTACTGGGGGTCAGTGTGTGTCTGTGTTACTTGGTGTAAGTGTGTGTCTTTGTTACTTGGTGTCCTTGTGTGTCTGTGTTACTGGGTGTCAGTGTATGTCTTTGTCACTGGGTGTCAGTGTATGTCTTTGTTACTTGGTGTATGTGTGTGTCTGTGTTACTGCGTATCAGTGTCTGTCTTTTTGACTTGGTGTAAGTGTGTGTCTTTGTTACTGGGTATCAGTGGATGTCTTTGTTACTTGGTGTCATTGTATGTCTGTGTTACTTGGTGCAAGTGTGTGTCTGTGTTACTGGGTATCAGTGTATGTCTTTGTTACTTGGTGTCAGTGTATGTCAAAATACTTGGTGTAAGTGTATGTCTTTGTTACTTGGTGTAATTGTCTGTCTTTGTTACTTGGTGTCAGTGTATGTCTGTGTTACTTGGTGTAAGTGTGTGTCTTTGTAACTTGGTGTCAGTGTATGTCTTTTTACTTGGTGTCAGTGTATGTCTGTGTTACTTGGTGTACGTGTGTTTGTCTGTGTTACTGGGTATCAGAGTCTGTCTTTGTTACTTGGTGCAAGTGCATGTCTTTGTTAATTGGTGTCAGTGTATGTCTGTGTTACTTGGTGTAAGTGTGTTTGTCTGTGTTACTGGGTATCAGAGTCTGTCTTTGTTACTTGGTGTAAGTGCATGTCTTTGTTATTTGGTGTCAGTGTATGTCTGTGTTACTTGGTGTAATTGTCTGTCTTTGTTATTTGGTGTCAATGTGTATCTTTGTGACCTGGTGTAAGTGTGTGTCTGTGTTACTGGGTATCTGTGTATGTCTTTGTTACTAGGTGTCAGTGCATGTCTGTGTTACTTGGTGTACGTGTGTTTGTCTGTGTTACTGGGTATCAGAGTCTGTCTTTGTTACTTGGTGTAAGTGCATGTCTTTGTTATTTGGTGTCACTGTATGTCTGTGTTACTTGGTGTAATTGTCTGTCTTTGTTATTTGGTGTCAATATGTATCTTTGTGACCTGGTGTAAGTGTGTGTCTGTGTTACTGGGTATCTGTGTATGTCTTTGTTACTAGGTGTCAGTGCATGTCAAAATACTTGGTGTAGGTGTATGTCTTTGTTACTTGGTGTAATTGTCTGTCTTTGTTACTTGGTGTCAGTGTGTGTCTTTGTGACCTAGTGGAAGTGTGTGTCTGTGTTACTGGGTATCAGTGTCTGTCTTTGTTACTTGGTGTAAGTGCATGTCTTTGTTACTTGGTGTCAGTTTATGTCTTTGATACTTGGTGTCAGTGCATGTCTGTGTTACTTGGTGTAAGTTTGTGTTTTTGGTACTTGGTGTCAGTGTCTGTCTTTGTTACTTGGTGTCAGTGTATGTCTCTGTTACTTGGTGTCAGTGTATGTCTTTGTGACTTGGTGTCAGTGTATGTCTTTGTTACTGGGTATCAGTGTATGTCTTTGTTACATGGTGTCAGTGTATGTCTTTGTTACTTGGTGTAAGTGTATGTCTTTGTTACTTTGTGTCAGTGTATGTCTTTTTTACTTGGTGTAAGTGCGTGTCTGCGTTACTGGGTATCAGTGTATGTCTTTGCTACTTGGTGTCAGTGTATGTCAAAATACTTGGTGTAAGTGTGTGTCTTTGTTACTTGGTGTAATTGTCTGTCTTTGTTACTTGGTGTCAGTGTATGTATGTGTTACTTGGTGTAAGTGTGTGTCTTTGTTACTGGGCATCAGTGTATGTCTTTGTGACAATCAGTGTATGTCTTTGTAACTTGGTGTCAGTGTATGTCTTTGTGACTGGGTGTCAGTGTCTGTCTGTGTTACTGGGTGTAAGTGTGTGTCTGCGTTACTGGGTATCAGTGTATGTCTTTGTTACTTGGTGTCAGTGTATGTCAAAATACTTGGTGTAAGTGTGTGTATTTGTTACTTGGTGTAATTGTCTGTCTTTGTTACTTAGTGTCAGTGTATGTCTGTGTTACTTGGTTTAAGTGTGTGTCTTTGTTACTGGGCATCAGTGTATGTCTTTGTGACAATCAGTGTATGTCTTTTTTACTGGGTGTCAGTGTGTGTCTGTGTTACTGGGTATCAGTGTGTGTTTGTTTGTGTTACTGGGTGTCAGTGTGTGTCTGTGACACTAGGTGTCATTATTTAGTTTAGTTTAGAGATACAGCACTTAAACAGGCCCTTCGGCCCACCGAGTCTGTGCCGACCATCAACAACCCATTTATACTAATCCTACACTAATCCCGGATTCCTATCACATCCCCACCTATCCCAATATATTTCCCTACCACCTACCTATACTAGGGGCAATTTATGACGGCCAATTAACCTATCAACCTGCATGTCTTTGGCATGTGGGAGGAAACCGGAGCACCGGGAGGCAACCCACGCAGACACAGGGAGAACTTGCAAACTCCACACAGGCAGTACCCAGAATCGAACCCGGGTCCCTGGAGCTGTGAGGCTGCGGTGCTAACCACTGCGCCAATGTGCCCCCCACCCCTAGTGTGAGCCTGTGTTACTGGGTATCAGTGTATGTCTTTGTTACTTGGTGTCAGTGTATGTCTTTGTTACTGGGTATCAGCGTATGTCTTTGTTACATGGTGTCAGTTTATGTCTTTGTTACTTGGTGTAAGTGTATGTCTTTGTTACTTTGTGTCAGTGTATGCCTTTGTAACTTGGTGTAAGTGTATGTCTTTGTGACTTGGTGTCAGTGTATGTCTTTTTTACTGGGTGTAAGTGTGTGTCTGCGTTACTGGGTATCAGTGTATGTCTTTGTTACTTGGTGTCAGTGTATGTCTCTGTTACATGGTGTAAGTGTATGTCTTTGTTACTTGGTGTAATTGACTGTCTTTGTTACTTGATGTCAGTGTATGTATGTGTTACTTGGTGTAAGTGTGAGTCTTTGTTACTGGGCATCAGTGTATGTCTTTGTGACAATCAGTGTATGTCTTTGTAACTTGGTGTCAGTGTATGTCTTTGTGACTGGGTGTCAGTGTGTGTCTGTGTTACTTGGTGTAAGTGTGTGTCTGCGTTACTGGGTATCAGTGTATGTCTTTGTGACAATCAGTGTATGTCTTTGTTACTGGGTGTCAGTGTGTGTCTGTGTTAGTGGGTATCAGTGTGTGTTTGTTTGTGTTACTGGGTGTCAGTGTGTGTCTGTGACACTAGGTGTCATTATTTAGTTTAGTTTAGAGACACAGCACTTAAACAGGCCCTTCGGCCCACCGAGTCTGTGCCGACCATCAACAACCCATTTATACTAATCCTACACTAATCCCGGATTCCTATCACATCCCCACCTATCCCAATATATTTCCCTACCACCTACCTATACTAAGGGCAATTTATGACGGCCAATGAACCTATCAACCTGCATGTCTTTGGCATGTGGGAGGAAACCGGAGCACTGGGAGGCAACCCACGCAGACACAGGGCACTGGGAGGCAACCCACGCAGACACAGGGAGAAGATTAGATTAGATTAGAGATACAGCACTGAAACAGGCCCTTCGGCCCACCGAGTCTGTGCCGAACATCAACCACCCATTTATACTAATCCTACACTAATCCCATATTCCTACCAAACATCCCCACCTGTCCCTATATTTCCCTACCACCTACCTATACTAGTGACAATTTTTTATAATGGCCAATTTACCTATCAACCTGCAAGTCTTTTGGCTTGTGGGAGGAAACCGGAGCACCCGGAGAAAACCCACGCAGACACAGGGAGAACTTGCAAACTCCACACAGGCAGTACCCAGAATCGAACCCGGCTCCCTGGAGCTGTGAGGCTGCGGTGCTAACCACTGCGCCACTGTGCCGCCCACCCCTAGTGTGAGCCTGTGTTACTGGGTATCAGTGTATGTCTTTGTTACTTGGTGTCAGTGTATGTCTTTGTTACTGGGTATCAGCGTATGTCTTTGTTACATGGTGTCAGTGTATGTCTTTGTTACTTGGTGTAAGTGTATGTCTTTGTTACTTTGTGTCAGTGTATGTCTTTGTAACTTGGTGTAAGTGTATGTCTTTGTGACTTGGTGTCAGTGTATGTCTTTTTTACTGGGTGTAAGTGTGTGTCTGCGTTACTGGGTATCAGTGTATGTCTTTGTTACTTGGTGTCAGTGTATGTCTCTGTTACATGGTGTAAGTGTGTGTCTTTGTTACTTGGTGTCAGTGTATGTCTTTGTTACTGGGTATCAGTGTATGTCTTTGTTACATGGTGTCAGTGTATGTCTTTGTTACTTGGTGTAAGTGTATGTCTTTGTGACTTGGTGTCAGTGTATGTCTTTTTTACTGGGTGTAAGTGTGTGTCTGCGTTACTGGGTATCAGTGTATGTCTTTGTTACTAGGTGTCAGTGTATGTCAAAACACTTGGTGTAAGTGTATGTCTTTGTTACTTGGTGTAATTGTCTGTTTTTGTTATTTATTGTCAGTGTATGTCTGTGTTGCTTGGTGTAAGTGTGTGTCTGTGTTACTGGATATCAGTGTCTGTCTTTGTTACTGGGTGTCAGTGTGTGTCTTTGTGACCTGGTGTAAGTGTGTGTCTGTGTTACTGGGTATCAGTGTCTGTCTTTGTTACTTGGTGTAAGTGCATGTCTTTGTTACTTGGTGTCAGTGTATCTCTTTGATACTTGGTGTCAGTGTATGTCTGTGTTACTTGGTGTAAGTTTCTGTTTTTGGTACTTGGTGTCAGTGTCTGTCTTTGTTACTTCGTGTCAGTGTATGTCTCTGTTACTTGGTGTCAGTGTATGTCTTTGTGACTTGGTGTCAGTGTATGTCTTTGTTACTGGGTATCAGTGTATGTCTTTGTTACATGGTGTCAGTGTATGTCTTTGTTACTTGGTGTAAGTGTATGTCTTTGTTACTTTGTGTCAGTGTATGTCTTTTTTACTTGGTGTAAGTGCGTGTCTGCGTTACTGGGTATCAGTGTATGTCTTTGCTACTTGGTGTCAGTGTATGTCAAAATACTTGGTGTAAGTGTGTGTCTTTGTTACTTGGTGTAATTGTCTGTCTTTGTTACTTGGTGTCAGTGTATGTATGTGTTACTTGGTGTAAGTGTGTGTCTTTGTTACTGGGCATCAGTGTATGTCTTTGTGACAATCAGTGTATGTCTTTGTAACTTGGTGTCAGTGTATGTCTTTGTGACTGGGTGTCAGTGTCTGTCTGTGTTACTGGGTGTAAGTGTGTGTCTGCGTTACTGGGTATCAGTGTATGTCTTTGTTACTTGGTGTCAGTGTATGTCAAAATACTTGGTGTAAGTGTGTGTATTTGTTACTTGGTGTAATTGTCTGTCTTTGTTACTTAGTGTCAGTGTATGTCTGTGTTACTTGGTGTAAGTGTGTGTCTTTGTTACTGGGCATCAGTGTATGTCTTTGTGACAATCAGTGTATGTCTTTTTTACTGGGTGTCAGTGTGTGTCTGTGTTACTGGGTATCAGTGTGTGTTTGTTTGTGTTACTGGGTGTCAGTGTGTGTCTGTGACACTAGGTGTCATTATTTAGTTTAGTTTAGAGATACAGCACTTGAACAGGCCCTTCGGCCCACCGAGTCTGTGCCGACCATCAACAACCCATTTATACTAATCCTACACTAATCCCGGATTCCTATCACATCCCCACCTATCCCAATATATTTCCCTACCACCTACCTATACTAGGGGCAATTTATGACGGCCAATTAACCTATCAACCTGCATGTCTTTGGCATGTGGGAGGAAACCGGAGCACCGGGAGGCAACCCACGCAGACACAGGGAGAACTTGCAAACTCCACACAGGCAGTACCCAGAATCGAACCCGGGTCCCTGGAGCTGTGAGGCTGCGGTGCTAACCACTGCGCCAATGTGCCCCCCACCCCTAGTGTGAGCCTGTGTTACTGGGTATCAGTGTATGTCTTGGTTACTTGGTGTCAGTGTATGTCTTTGTTACTGGGTATCAGCGTATGTCTTTGTTACATGATGTAAGTGTGTGTCTGCGTTACTGGGTATCAGTGTATGTCTTTGTTACTTGGTGTCAGTGCATGTCTCTGTTACATGGTGTAAGTGTATGTCTTTGTTACTTGGTGTCAGTGTATGTCTTTGTTACTGGGTATCAGTGTATGTCTTTGTTACATGGTGTCAGTGTATGTCTTTGTTACTTGGTGTAAGTGTCTGTCTTTGTTACTTTGTGTCAGTGTATGTCTTTGTTACTTGGTGTAAGTGTATGTCTTTGTGACTTGGTGTCAGTGTATGTCTTTTTTACTGGGTGTAAGTGTGTGTCTGCGTTACTGGGTATCAGTGTATGTCTTTGTTACTAGGTGTCAGTGTATGTCAAAACACTTGGTGTAAGTGTGTGTCTTTGTTACTTGGTGTAATTGTCTGTTTTTGTTATTTGGTGTCAGTGTATGTCTGTGTTACTTGGTGTAAGTGTGTGTCTGTGTTACTGGATATCAGTGTCTGTCTTTGTTAATGGGTGTCAGTGTGTGTCTTTGTGACCTGGTGTAAGTGTGTGTCTGTGTTACTGGGTATCAGTGTCTGTCTTTATTACTTGGTGCCAGTGTATGTCTTTGTGACTTGGTGTCAGTGTATGTCTTTGTTACATGGTGTCAGTGTATGTCTTTGTTACTTGGTGTAAGTGTATGTCTTTGTTACTTTGTGTCAGTGTATGTCTTTTTTACTTGGTGTAAGTGCGTGTCTGCGTTACTGGGTATCAGTGTATGTCTTTGTTACTTGGTGTCAGTGTATGTCAAAATACTTGGTGTAAGTGTGTGTCTTTGTTACTTGGTGTAATTGTCTGTCTTTGTTACTTGGTGTCAGTGTATGTATGTGTTACTTGGTGTAAGTGTGTGTCTTTGTTACTGGGCATCAGTGTATGTCTTTGTGACAATCAGTGTATGTCTTTGTAACTTGGTGTCAGTGTATGTCTTTGTGACTGGGTGACAGTGTGTGTCTGTGTTACTGGGTGTAAGTGTGTGTCTGCGTTACTGGGTATCAGTGTATGTCTTTGTTACTTGGTGTCAGTGTATGTCAAAATACTTGGTGTAAGTGTGTGTATTTGTTACTTGGTGTAATTGTCTGTCTTTGTTACTTAGTGTCAGTGTATGTCTGTGTTACTTGGTGTAAGTGTGTGTCTTTGTTACTGGGCATCAGTGTATGTCTTTGTGACAATCAGTGTATGTCTTTGTGACTTGGTGTCAGTGTATGTCTTTTTTACTGGGTGTCAGTGTGTGTCTGTGACACTAGGTGTCATTATTTAGTTTAGCTTAGAGACACAGCACTTAAACAGGCCCTTCGGCCCACCGAGTCTGTGCCGACCATCAACAACCCATTTATACTAATCCTACACTAATCCCGGATTCCTATCACATCCCCACCTATCCCAATATATTTCCCTACCACCTACCTATACTAGGAGCAATTTATGACGGCCAATTAACCTATCAACCTGCATGTCTTTGGCATGTGGGAGGAAACCGGAGCACCGGGAGGCAACCCACGCAGACACAGGGAGAACTTGCAAACTCCACACAGGCAGTACCCAGAATCGAACCCGGGTCCCTGGAGCTGCGAGGCTGCGGTGCTAACCACTGCGCCAATGTGCCCTCCACCCATAGTGTGAGCCTGTGTTACTGGGTATCAGTGTATGTCTTTGTTGCTTGGTGTCAGTGTATGTCTTTGTTACTGGGTATCAGCGTATGTCTTTGTTACATGGTATCAGCGTATGTCTTTGTTACATGGTGTCAGTGTATGTCTGTGTTACTTGGTGTAAGTGTGTGTCTTTGTAACTTGGTGTCAGTGTATGTCTTTTTACTTGGTGTCAGTGTATGTCTGTGTTACTTGGTGTAAGTGTGTGTCTTTGTTACTTCGTATCAGTGTCTGTCTTTGTTACTTGGTGTCAGTGTATGTCTCTGTTACTTGGTGTAAGTGTATGTCTTTGTTACTTGGTGTCAGTGTATGTCTTTGTCACTGGGTGTCAGTGTATGTCTTTGTTACTTGGTGTAAGTGTGTGTCTGTGTTACTGCGTATCAGTGTCTGTCCTTTTTACTTGGTGTAAGTGTGTGTCTTTGTTACTGGGTATCAGTGCATGTCTTTGTTACTTTGTGTTATTGTATGTCTGTGTTACTTGGTGCAAGTGTTTGTCTGTGTTACTGGGTGTCAGTGTGTGTCTGTGTTACTTGGTGTAAGTGTGTGTCTTTGTTACTTGGTGTCCTTGTTTGTCTGTGTTACTGGGTATCAGTGTATGTCATTGTTACTTGGTGTCATTGTATGTCTGTGTTACTTGGTGTAAGTGTGAGTCTTTGTTACTTGGTGTAAGTGTATGTCTTTGTTACTTGGTGTCAGTGTATGTCAGTGTTACTTGGTGTAAGTGTGTGTCTTTGTTACTTGGTGTCAGTGTATGTCTTTTTTACTTGGTGTCAGTGTGTGTCTTTGTTACTGGGCATCAGTGTATGTCATTGTGACTTGGTTTCAGTGGATGTCTTTTTTACTGGGTGTAAGTGTGTGTCTGCGTTACTGGGTCTCAGTGTATGTCTTTGTTACTTGGTGTCAGTGTCTGTCAAAATACTTGGTGCAAGTGTGTTTGTCTGTGTTACTGGGTGTCAGTGTGTGTCTGTGTTACTTGGTGTCAGTGTGTGTCTTTGTTACTTTGTATCAGTGTTTCTCTGTGTTACTGGGTGTCAGTGTGTGTCTGTGATACTACCTGTCAATATTTAGTTTAGTTTAGAGATACAGCACTTATAACAGGCCCTTCGGGCCACCGAGTCTGTGCCGACCATCATCCACCCAATTATAATAATCCGACACTAATCCCGTATTCCTATCACATCCCCACTAATTCCTATATATTTCCCTACCACCTACCTATACCAGGGGCAATTTATGATGGCCAATTAACCTATCAACCTGCAAGTCTTTCGCATCTGGGAGGAAACCGGAGCACCGGGAGGAAACCCACGCAGACACAAGAAGAACTTGCAAACTGCGCACAGGCAGTACCCAGAATCGAACCCGGATCCCTGGAGCTGTGAGGCTGCGGTGCTAACCACTGCGCCAATGTGTTACTGGGTATCAGTGTATGTCTTTGTTACTTGGTGTAAGTGTGTGTCTGTGTTACTGGGTATCAGTGTATGTATTTTTGACTTGGTGTAAGTGTGTGTCTGTGTTACTGGATATCGGTGTGTGTCTTTGTTACTGGGTGTCAGTGCGTGTCTTTGTGACCTGTTGTAAGTGTGTGTCTGTGTTACTGGGTATCAGAGTCTGTCTTTGTTACTTGGTGTAAGTGCATGTCTTTGTTACTTGGTGTCAGTGTATGTCTTTGATAATTGGTGTCAGTGTATGTCTGTGTTTCTTGGTGTAAGTTTGTGTCTTTGTTACTTGGTGTCAGTGTCTGTCTTTGTTACCTGGTGTCAGTGTATGTCTGTGTTACTTGGTGTCATTGTATGTCTTTGTTACTGGGTATCAGAGTATGTCTTTGTTACATGGTGTCAGTGTATGTCTTTGTTACTTGGTGTAAGTGCATGTCTTTGTTACTTTGTGTCAGTGTATGTCTTTGTTACTTGGTGTAAGTGTATGTCTTTGTGACTTGGTGTCAGTGTATGTATTTTTTACTGGGTGTAAGTGTGTGCCTGCGTTACTGGGTATCAGTGTATGTCTTTGTTACTTGGTGTCAGAGTATGTCAAAATACTTGGTGTAAGTGTATGTCTTTGTTACTTGGTGTAATTGTCTGTCTTTGATACTTGGTGTCAGTGTATCTCTGTGTTACTTGGTGTAAGTGTGTGTCTTTGTTACTTGGTGTAATTGTATGTCTTTGTTACTTGGTGTCAGTGTATGTCTTTGTTACTTGGTGTAAGTGTATGTCTTTGTGTCTTGGTTTCAGTGTATGTCTTTTTTACTGGGTGTAAGTGTGTGTCTGCGTTACTGGGTATCAGTGTATGTCTTTGTTACTTGGTGTCAGTGTATGTCAAAATACTTGGTGTAAGTGTGTTTGTCTGTGTTACTGGGTGTCAGTGTGTGTCTGTGTTACTTGGTGTAAGTGTGTGTCTTTGTTACTTGGTGTCCCTGTTTGTCTGTGTTACTGGGTATCAGTGTATGTCATTTTACTTGGTGTCATTGCTTGTCTGTGTTACTTGGTGTAAGTGTGTGTCTTTGCTACTTGGTGTAAGTGTATGTCTTTGTTACTTGGTGTCAGTGTATGTCTGTGTTACTTGGTGTAAGTGTGTGTCTTTGTTACTTGGTGTAAGTGTATGTCTTTGTTACTTGGTGTCAGAGTATGTCTTTGTTACTTGGTGTCAGTGTGTGTCTTTGTTACTGGGCATCAGTATATGTCTTTGTGACTTGGTTTCAGTGGATGTCTTTTTTACTGGGTGTAAGTGTGTGTCTGCGTTACTGGGTCTCAGTGTATGTCTTTGTTACTTGGTGTCAGTGTATGTCAAAATACTTGGTGCAAGTGTGTTTGTCTGTGTTCCTGGGGGTCAGTGTGTGTCTGTGTTACTTGGTGTAAGTGTGTGTCTTTGTTACTTGGTGTCCTTGTGTGTCTGTGTTACTGGGTGTCAGTGTATGTCTTTGTCACTGGGTGTCAGTGTATGTCTTTGTTACTTGGTGTATTTGTGTGTCTGTGTTACTGCGTATCAGTGTCTGTCTTTTTGACTTGGTGTAAGTGTGTGTCTTTGTTACTGGGTATCAGTGTATGTCTTTGTTACTTGGTGTCATTGTATGTCTGTGTTACTTGGTGCAAGTGTGTGTCTGTGTTACTGGGTATCAGTGTATGTCTTTGT
This sequence comes from Heterodontus francisci, assembly GCF_036365525.1. Classification (NCBI taxonomy): domain Eukaryota; kingdom Metazoa; phylum Chordata; class Chondrichthyes; order Heterodontiformes; family Heterodontidae; genus Heterodontus; species Heterodontus francisci. The sequence goes on along the minus strand of NW_027141655.1, from coordinate 3,123,718 downwards.
TACTTGGTGTCAGTGTATGTCAAAATCCTTGGTGTAATTGTATGTCTTTGTTACTTGGTGTAATTGTCTGTCTTTGTTACTTGGTGTCAGTGTATGTCTGTGCTACTTGGTGTAAGTGTGTGTCTTTGTAACTTGGTGTCAGTGTATGTCTTTTTACTTGGTGTCAGTGTATGTCTGTGTTACTTGGTGTAAGTTTGTGTCTTTGTTACTTCGTATCAGTGTCTGTCTTTGTTACTTGGTGTCAGTGTATGTCTTTGTTACTTGGTGTAAGTGTCTGTCTTTGTGACTTGGTGTCAGTGTATGTCTTTTTTACTGGGTGTAAGTGTGTGTCTGCGTTACTGGGTATCAGTGTATGTCTTTGTTACTTGGTGTCAGTGTATGTCAAAATACTTGGTGTAAGTGTATGTCTTTGTTACTTGGTGTAATTGTCTGTCTTTGTTACTTGGTGTCAGTGGATTTCTGTGTTACTTGGTTTACGTGTGTTTGTCTGTGTTACTGGGTATCAGAGTCTGTCTTTGTTACTTGGTGTAAGTGCATGTCTTTGTTAATTGGTGTCAGTGTATGTCTGTGTTACTTGGTGTAAGTGCATGTCTTTGTTATTTGGTGTCAGTGTATGTCTGTGTTACTTGGTGTAATTGTCTGTCTTTGTTATTTGGTGTCAGTGTGTATCTTTGTGACCTGGTGTAAGTGTGTGTCTGTGTTACTGGGTATCTGTGTATGTCTTTGTTACTAGGTGTCAGTGCATGTCAAAATACTTGGAGGAAGTGTATGTCTTTGTTACTTGGTGTAATTGTCTGTCTTTGTTATTTCGTGTCAGTGTGTGTATTTGTGACCTGGTGGAAGAGTGTGTCTGTGTTACTGGGTATCAGTGTCTGTCTTTGTTACTTGGTGTAAGTGCATGTCTTTGTTACTTGGTGTCAGTTTATGTCTTTGATACTTGGTGTCAGTGCATGTCTGTGTTACTTGGTGTAAGTTTGTGTTTTTGGTACTTGGTGTCAGTGTCTGTCTTTGTTACTTGGTGTCAGTGTATGTCTCTGTTACTTGGTGTAAGTGTATGTCTTTGTTACTGGATATCAGCGTATGTCTTTGCTACATGGTTTCAGTGTATGTCTTTGTTACTTGGTGTAAGTGTATGTCTTTGTTACTTTGTGTCAGTGTATGTCTTTGTGACTTGGTGTCAGTGTATGTCTTTTTTACTGGGTGTAAGTGTGTGTCTGCGTTACTGGGTATCAGTGTCTGTCTTTGTTACTTGGTGTAAGGGCATGTCTTTGTTACTTGGTGTCAATGTATGTCTTTGATACTTGGTGTCAGTGTATGTCAGTGTTAATGGTGTCAGTGTGTGTCTTTGTTACTGGGTGTCAGTGTATGTCTTTGTTACTGGGTGTCAGTGTATGTCTTTGTTACTTGGTGTCAGTGTATGTCTCTGTTACTTCGTGTAAGTGTATGTCTTTGTTACTTGGTGTCAGTGTATGTCTTTGTTACTGGGTATCAGTGTATGTCTTTGTTACATGGTGTCAGTGTATGTCTTTGTTACTTGGTGTAAGTGTATGTCTCTGTTACTTTGTGTCAGTGTATGTCTTTGTTACTTGGTGTAAGTGTATGTCTTTGTGACTTGGTGTCAGTGTATGTCTTTTTTACTGGGTGTAAGTGTGTGTCTGCTTTACTGGGTATCAGTGTATGTCTTTGTTACTTGGTGTCAGTGTATGTCAAAATACTTGGTGTAAGTGTGTGTCTTTGTTACTTGGTGTAATTGTCTGTCTTTGTTACGTGGTGTCAGTGTACGTCTGTGTTACTTGGTGTAAGTGTATGTCTTTGTGACTTGGTATCAGTGTATGTCTTTGTGACTTGGTGTCAGTGTATGTCTTTTTTACTGGGTGTCAGTGTGTGTCTCTGTTACTGGGTATCAGTGTGTGTTTGTTTGTGTTACTGGGTGTCGGTGTATGTCTGTGTTACTTGGTGTAAGTGTGTGTCTTTGTTACTGGGCATCAGTGTATGTCTTTGTGACTTGGTATCAGTGTATGTCTTTGTGACTTGGTGTCAGTGTATGTCTTTTTTACTGGGTGTCAGTGTGTGTCTGTGTTACTGGGTATCAGTGTGTGTTTGTTTGTGTTACTGGGTGTCAGTGTGTCTGTGACACTAGGTGTTATTATTTAGTTTAGTTTAGAGATACAGCAGTTAAACAGGCCTTTTCGGCCCACCGAGTCTGTGCCGACCATCAACAACCCATTTATACTAATCCTACACTAATCCCGGATTCCTATCACATCCCCACCTATCCCTATATATTTCCCTACCACCTACCTATACTAGGGGCAATTTATGACGGCCAATTAACCTATCAACCTGCAAGTCTTTGGCATGTGGGAGGAAACCGGAGCACCGGGAGGCAACCCACGCAGACACAGGGAGAACTTGCAAACTCCACACAGGCAGTACCCAGAATCGAACCCGGGTCCCTGGAGCTGTGAGGCTGCGGTGCTAACCACTGCGCCAATGTGCCCCCCACCCCCAGTGTGTGCCTGTGTTACTGGGTATCAGTGTATGTCTTTGTTACTTGGTGTCAGTGCATGTCTGTGTTACTTGGTGTCAGTGTGTCTGTCTGTGTTACTGGGTGTCAGTGTGTGTCTGTGTTACTTGGTGTAAGTGTGTGTCTTTGTTACTTGGTGTCCTTGTGTGTCTGTATTACTGGGTGTCAGTGTATGTCTTTGTTACTGGGTGTCAGTGTATGTCTTTGTTACTTGGTTTAAGTGTGTGTCTTTGTTACTGGGTATCAGTGTCTGTCTTTTTTACTTGGTGTAAGTGTGTGTCTTTGTTACTGGGTATCAGTGCATGTCTTTGTTACTTGGTGTCATTGTATGTCTGTGTTACTTGGTGTAAGTGTGTGTCTGTGTTACTGGGTATCAGTGTATGTCTTTGTTACTTTGTGTCAGTGTATGTCAAAATACTTGGTGTAAGTGTATGTCTTTGTTACTTGGTGTAATTGTCTGCCTTTGTTACTTGGTGTCAGTGTATGTCTGTGTTACTTGGTGTAAGTGTGTGTCTTTGTTACTTGGTGTAAGTGTGTGGCTTTGTTACTTCTTGTCAGTGTATGTGTTTGGTACTTGGTTTAAGTGTGTGTCTGTGTTACTGGGTATCAGTGTCTGTCTTTCTTACTTGGTGTAAGTGTGTGTCTTTGTTACTGGGTATCAGTGCATGTCTTTGTTACTTGGTGTCATTGTATGTCTGTGTTCCTTGGTGTAAGTGTGTGTCTGTGTTACTGGGTATCAGTGTATGTCTTTGTTACTTTGTGTCAGTGTATGTCAAAATACTTGGTGTCATTGTATGTCTGTGTTACTTGGTGTCAGTGTGTTTGTCTGTGTTACTGGGTGTCAGTGTGTGTCTGAGTTACTTGGTGTAAGTGTGTGTCTTTGTTGCTTGGTGTCCTTGTGTGTCTGTGTTACTGGGTGCCAGTGTATGCCTTTGTTACGGGGTGTCAGTGTATGTCTTTGTTACTTGGTGTAAGTGTGTGTCTTTGTTACTGGGTATCAGTGCATGTCTTTGTTACTTGGTGTCATTGTATTTTTGTGTTACTTGGTGTAAGTGTGTGTCTGTGTTACTGGGTATCAGTGTATGTCTTTGATACTTGGTGTCAGTGTATGTCTTTGTTACTGGGTATCAGCGTATGTCTTTGTTACATGGTGTCAGTGTATGTCTTTGCTACTTGGTGTAAGTGTATGTCTTTGTTACTTTGTGTCAGTGTATGTCTTTGTTGCTTGGTGTAAGTGTATGTCTTTGTGACTTGGTGTCAGTGTATGTCTTTTTTACTGGGTGTAAGTGTGTGTCTGCGTTACTGGGTATCAGTGTGTGTCTTTGTTACTTGGTGTCAGTGTATGTCTTTCTTACTTGGTGTCAGTGTATGTCTTTGTTACTGGGTATCAGTGTATGTCTTTGTTACATGGTGTCAGTGTATGTCTTTGTTACTTGGTGTAAGTGCATGTCTTTGTTACTTTGTGTCAGTGTATGTCTTTGTTACATGGTGTCAGTGTATGTCTTTGTGACTTGGTGTAAGTGTATGTCTTTGTTACTTGGTGTCAGTGTGTGTCTGCGTTACTGGCTTTCAGTGTATGTCTTTGTTACATGGTGTCAGTGTATGTCTTTGTTACTTGGTGTAAGTGCATGTCTTTGTTACTTTGTGTCAGTGTATGTCTTTGTTACTCGGTGTCAGTGTATGTCAAAATACCTGGTGTAAGTGTATGTCTTTGTTACTTGGTGTAATTGTCTGTCTTTGTTATTTGGTGTCAGTGTATGTCTGTGTTACTTGGTGTAAGTGTGTGTCTGTGTTACTGGGTATCAGTGTCTGTCTTTGTTACTTGGTGTAAGTGCATGTCTTTGTTACTTGCTGTCAGTGTATGTCTTTGTTACTTGGTGTCAGTGTATGTCTGTGTTACTTCGTGTAATTGTCTGTCTTTGTTATTTTGTGTCTGTGTGTATCTTTGTGACCTGGTGTAAGTGTGTGTCTGTGTTACTGGGTATCAGTGTATGTCTTTGTTACTAGGTGTAAGTGCATGTCAAAATACTTGGTGTAAGTGTATGTCTTTGTTACTTGGTGTAATTGTCTGTCTTTGTTATTTGGTGTCAGTGTGTGTCTTTGTGACCTGGTGTAAGTGTGTGTCTGTGTTACTTGGTGTAAGTGTGTGTCTTTGTTACTGGGCATCAGTGTATGTCTTTGTGACTTGGTATCAGTGTATGTCTTTGTTACTTGGTGTCATTGTATGTCTGTGTTACTTGGTGTCAGTGTGTTTGTCTGTGTTACTGGGTGTCAGTGTGTGTCTGTGTTACTTGGTGTAAGTGTGTGTCTTTGTTACTTGGTGTCCTTGTGTGTCTGTGTTACTGGGTGTCAGTGTATGTCTTTGTTACTGGGTGTCAGTGTATGTCTTTGTTACTTGGTGTAAGTGTGTGTCTGTGTTACTGGGTATCAGTGTCTGTCTTTGTTACTTGGTGTAAGTGCATGTCTTTGTTACTTGGTGTCAGTGTATGTCTTTGATACTTGGTGTCAGTGTATGTCTGTGTTACTTGGTGTAAGTTTGTGTTTTTGGTCCTTGGTGTCAGTGTCTGTCTTTGTTACTTGGTGTCAGTGTATGTCTCTGTTACTTGGTGTAAGTGTATGTCTTTGTTACTTGGTGTCAGTGTATGTCTTTGTTACTGGGTATCAGCGTATGTCTTTGTTACATGGTGTCAGTGTATGTCTTTGTTACTTGGTGTAAGTGTATGTCTTTGTTACTTTGTGTCAGTGTATGTCTTTGTTACTTGGTGTAAGTGTATGTCTTTGTGACTTGGTGTCAGTGTATGTCTTTTTTACTGGGTGTAAGTGTGCGTCTGCGTTACTGGGTTTCATTGTATGTCTTTGTTACTTGGTGTCAGTGTATGTCTCTGTTACTTGGTGTAAGTGTATCTCTTTGTTACTTGGTGTCAGCGTATGTCTCTGTTACATGGTGTCAGTGTATGTCTTTGTTACATGGTGTAAGTGTATGTCTTTCTAACTTTGTGTCAGTGTATGTCTTTGTTACTTGGTGTCAGTGTATGTCTTTGTTACTTGGTGTAAGTGCATGTCTTTGTTACTTTGTGTCAGTGTATGTCTTTGTTACTTGGTGTAAGTGTATGTCTTTGTGACTTGGTGTCAGTGTATGTCTTTTTTACTGGGTGAAAGTGTGTGTGTGCGTTACTGGCTTTCAGTGTATGTCTTTGTTACTCGGTGTCAGTGTATGTCAAAATACCTGGTGTAAGTGTATGTCTTTGTTACTTGGTGTAATTGTCTGTCTTTGTTATTTGGTGTCAGTGTATGTCTGTGTTACTTGGTGTAAGTGTGTGTCTGTGTTACTGGGTATCAGTGTCTGTCTTTGTTACTTGGTGTAAGTGCATGTCTTTGTTACTTGCTGTCAGTGTATGTCTTTGATACTTGGTGTCAGTGTATGTCTGTGTTACTTGGTGTAATTGTCTGTCTTTGTTATTTTGTGTCTGTGTGTATCTTTGTGACCTGGTGTAAGTGTGTGTCTGTGTTAATGGGTATCAGTGTATGTCTTTGTTACTAGGTGTCAGTGCATGTCAAAATACTTGGTGTAAGTGTATGTCTTTGTTACTTGGTGTAATTGTCTGTCTTTGTTATTTGGTGTCAGTGTGTGTATTTGTGACCTGGTGTAAGTGTGTGTCTGTGTTACTTGGTGTAAGTGTGTGTCTTTGTTACTGGGCATCAGTGTATGTCTTTGTGACTTGGTATCAGTGTATGTCTTTGTTACTTGGTGTCAGTGTATGTCTGTGTTACTTGGTGTCAGTGTGTTTGTCTGTGTTACTGGGTGTCAGTGTGTGTCTGTGTTACTTGGTGTAAGTGTGTGTCTTTGTTACTTGGTGTCCTTGTGTGTCTGTGTTACTGGGTGTCAGTGTATGTCTTTGTTACGGGGTGTCAGTGTATGTCTTTGTTACTTGGTGTAAGTGTGTGTCTTTGTTACTGGGTATCAGTGCATGTCTTTGTTACTTGGTGTCATTGTATGTCTGTGTTACTTGGTGTAAGTGTGTGTATGTGTTACTGGGTATCAGTGTATGTCTTTGATACTTGGTGTCAGTGTATGTCTTTGTTACTGGGTATCAGCGTATGTCTTTGTTACATGGTGTCAGTGTATGTCTTTGCTACTTGGTGTAAGTGTATGTCTTTGTTACTTTGTGTCAGTGTATGTCTTTGTTGCTTGGTGTAAGTGTATGTCTTTGTGACTTGGTGTCAGTGCATGTCTTTTTTACTGGGTGTAAGTGTGTGTCTGCGTTACTGGGTATCAGTGTATGTCTTTGTTACTTGGTGTCAGTGTATGTCTCTGTTACTTGGTGTAAGTGTATGTCTTTGTTACTTGGTGTCAGTGTATGTCTTTGTTACTGGGTATCAGTGTATGTCTTTGTTACATGGTGTCAGTGTATGTCTTTGTTCCTTGGTGTAAGTGCATGTCTTTGTTACTTTGTGTCAGTGTATGTCTTTGTTACTTGGTGTAAGTGTATGTCTTTGTGACTTGGTGTCAGTGTATGTCTTTTTTACTGGGTGAAAGTGTGTGTCTGCGTTACTGGCTTTCAGTGTATGTCTTTGTTACTCGGTGTCAGTGTATGTCAAAATACCTGGTGTAAGTGTATGTCTTTGTTACTTGGTGTAATTGTCTGTCTTTGTTATTTGGTGTCAGTGTATGTCTGTGTTACTTGGTGTAAGTGTGTGTCTGTGTTACTGGGTATCAGTGTCTGTCTTTGTTACTTGGTGTAAGTGCATGTCTTTGTTACTTGCTGTCAGTGTATGTCTTTGATACTTGGTGTAAGTGTGTGTCTGTGTTACTGGGTATCAGTGTATGTCTTTGTTACTAGGTGTCAGTGCATGTCAAAATACTTGGTGTAAGTGTATGTCTTTGTTACTTGGTGTAATTGTCTGTCTTTGTTATTTGGTGTCAGTGTGTGTCTTTGTGACCTGGTGTAAGTGTGTGTCTGTGTTACTTGGTGTAAGTGTGTGTCTTTGTTACTGGGCATCAGTGTATGTCTTTGTGACTTGGTATCAGTGTATGTCTTTGTTACTTGGTGTCAGTGTATGTCTGTGTTACTTGGTGTCAGTGTGTTTGTCTGTGTTACTGGGTGTCAGTGTGTGTCTGTGTTACTTGGTGTAAGTGTGTGTCTTTGTTACTTGGTGTCCTTGTGTGTCTGTGTTACTGGGTGTCAGTGTATGTCTTTGTTACTGGGTGTCAGTGTATGTCTTTGTTACTTGGTGTAAGTGTGTGTCTGTGTTACTGGGTATCAGTGTCTGTCTTTTTTACTTGGTGTAAGTGTGTGTCTTTGTTACTGGGTATCAGTGCATGTCTTTGTGACTTGGTGTCATTGTATGTCTGTGTTACTTGGTGTAAGTGTGTATCTGTGTTACTGGGTATCAGTGTATGTCTTTGTTACTTTGTGTCAGTGTATGTCAAAATACTTGGTGTAAGTGTATGTCTTTGTTACATGGTGTAATTGTCTGTCTTTGTTACTTGGTGTAAGTGTGTGTCTTTGTTACTTGGTGTAAGTGTGTGGCTTTGTTACTTAGTGTCAGTGAATGTGTTTGTTACTTGGTGTCAGTGTGCGTCTGTGTTACTGGGCATCAGTGTATGTCTTAGTTATTAGGTGTCAGTGTATGTCAAAATACTTGGTGTAAGTGTATGTCTTTGTTACTTGGTGTAATTGTCTGTCTTTGTTACTTGGTGTCAGTGTATTTCTTTGTTACTTGGTGTAAGTGTGTGTCTGTGTTACTGGATATCAGTGTCTGTCTTTGTTACTGGGTGTCAGTGTGTGTCTTTGTGACCTGGTGTAAGTGTGTGTCTGTGTTACTGGGTATCAGTGCCTGTCTTTGTTACTTGGTGTAAGTGCATGTCTTTGTTACTTGGTGTCAGTGTATGTCTTTGATACTTGGTGTCAGTGTATGTCTGTGTTACTTGGTGTAAGTTTGTGTTTTTGGTCCTTGGTGTCAGTGACTGTCTTTGTTACTTGGTGTCAGTGTATGTCTCTGTTACTTGGTGTAAGTGTATGTCTTTGTTACTTGGTGTCAGTGTATGTCTTTGTTACTGGGTATCAGCGTATGTCTTTGTTACATGGTGTCAGTGTATGTCTTTGTTACTTGGTGTAAGTGTATGTCTTTGTTACTTTGTGTCAGTGTATGTCTTTGTTACTTGGTGTAAGTGTATGTCTTTGTGACTTGGTGTCAGTGTATGTCTTTATTACTGGGTGTAATTGTGTGTCTGCGTTACTGGGTTTCATTGTATGTCTTTGTTACTTGGTGTCAGTGTATGTCTCTGTTACTTGGTGTAAGTGTATCTCTTTGTTACTTGGTGTCAGCGTATGTCTTTGTTACATGGTGTCAGTGTATGTCTTTGTTACATGGTGTAAGTGTATGTCTTTCTAACTTTGTGACAGTGTATGTCTTTGTTACTTGGTGTACGTGTATGTCTTTGTGACTTGGTGTCAGTGTATGTCTTTTTTACTGGGTGTAAGTGTGTGTCTGCGTGACTGGGTATCATTGTATGTCTTTGTTACTAGGTGTCAGTGTATGTCAAAATAATTGGTGTAAGTGTATGTCTTTGTTACTTGGTGTAATTGTCTGTCTTTGTTATTTGGTGTCAGTGTACGTCTGTGTTACTTGGTGTAAGTGTGTGTCTGTGTTACTGGATATCAGTGTCTGTCTTTGTTCCTGTGTGTCAGTGTGTGTCTTTGTGACCTGGTGTAAGTGTGTGTCTGTGTTACTTGGTGTCAGTGTATGTCTTTGATACTTAGTGTCAGTGTATGTCTGTGTTACTTGGTGTAAGTTTGTGTTTTTGATACTTGGTGTCAGTGTCTGTCTTTGTTACTTGGTGTCAGTGTATGTCTCTGTTACTTGGTGTAAGTGTATGTCTTTGTTACTTGGTGTCAGTGTATGTCTTTGTGACTGGGTATCAGTGTATGTCTTTGTTACATGGTGTCAGTGTATGTCTTTGTTACTTGGTGTAAGTGTATGTCTTTGTTACTTTGTGTCAGTGTATGTCTTTGTTACTTGTTGTAAGTGTATGTCTTTGTGACTTGGTGTCAGTGTATGTCTTTTTTACTGTGTGTAAGTGTGTGTCTGCGTTACTGGGTATCAGTGTATGTCTTTGTTACTTGGTGTCAGTGTATGTCAAAATACTTGGTGTAAGTGTGTGTATTTGTTACTTGGTGCAATTGTCTGTCTTTGTTACTTAGTGTCAGTGTATGTCTGTGTTACTTGGTGTAAGTGTGTGTCTTTGTTACTGGGCATCAGTGTATGTCTTTGTGACAATCAGTGTATGTCTTTGTGACTTGGTGTCAGTGTATGTCTTTTTTACTGGGTGTCAGTGTGTGTCTGTGTTACTGGGTATCAGTGTGTGTTTGTTTGTGTTACTGGGTGTCAGTGTGTGTCTGTGACACTAGGTGTCATTATTTAGTTTAGTTTAGAGATACAGCACTTAAACAGGCCCTTCGGCCCTCCGAGTCTGTGCCGACCATCAACAACCCATTTATACTAATCCTACACTAATCCCGGATTCCTATCACATCCCCACCTATCCCTATATATTTCCCTACCACCTACCTATACTAGGGGCAATTTATGACGGCCAATTAACCTATCAACCTGCAAGTCTTTGGCATGTGGGAGGAAACCGGAGCACCGGGAGGCAACCCACGCAGACACAGGGAGAACTTGCAAACTCCGCACAGGCAGTACCCAGAATCGAACCCGGGTCCCTTGAGCTGTGAGGCTGCGGTGCTAACCACTGCGCCAATGTGCCCCCCACCCCCAGTGTCAGCCTGTGTTACTGGGTATCAGTGTATGTCTTTGTTACTTGGTGTCAGTGTCTGTCTGTGTTACTTGGTGTCAGTGTGTTTGTCTGTGTTACTGGGTGTCAGTGTGTGTCTGTGTTACTTGGTGTAAGTGTGTGTCTGTGTTACGTGGTGTAAGTGTGTGTCTTTGTTACTTGGTGTCCTTGTGTGTCTGTGTTACTGGGTTTCAGTGTATGTCTTTGTTACTGGGTGTCAGTGTGTGTCTTTGTTACTTGGTGTAAGTGTGTGTGTGTGTTACTGGGGGTCAGTGTCTGTCTTTTTTACTTGGTCTAAGTGTGTGTCTTTGTTACTGGGTATCAGTGCATGTCTTTGTTACTTGGTGTCATTGTATGTCTGTGTTACTTGGTGTAAGTGTGTGTCTGTGTTACTGGGTATCAGTGTATGTCTTTGTTACTTTGTGTCAGTGTATGTCAAAATACTTGGTGTAAGTGTATGTCTTTGTTACTTGGTGTAATTGTCTGTCTTTGTTACTTGGTGTCAGTGTATGTCTGTGTTACTTGGTGTAAGTGTGTGTCTTTGTTACTTGGTGTAAGTGTGTGGCTTTGTTACTTGGTGTCAGTGTATGTGTTTGTTAATTGGTGTCAGTGTGTGTCTGTGTTACTGGGCATCAGTGTATGTCTTTGTTACTAGGTGTCAGTGTATGTCAAAATACTTGGTGTAAGTGTATGTCTTTGTTACTTGGTGTAATTGTCTGTCTTTGTTACTTGGTGTCAGTGTATGTCTGTGTTACTTGGTGTAAGTGTGTGTCTGTGTTACTGGATATCAGTGTCTGTCTTTATTACTGGGTGTCATTGTATGTCTTTGTGACCTGGTGTAAGTGTGTGTCTGTGTTACTGGGTATCAGTGTCTGTCTTTGTTACTTGGTGTAAGTGCATGTCTTTGTTACTTGGTGTCAGTGTATGTCTTTGATACTTTGTGTCAGTGTATGACTGTGTTACTTGGTGTAAGTTTGTGTTTTTGGTACCTGGTGTCAGTGTCTATCTTTGTTACTTGGTGTCAGTGTATGTCTCTGTTACTTGGTGTAAGTGTATGTCTTTGTTACTTGGTGTCAGTGTATTTCTTTTTTACTGGGTATCAGCGTATGTCTTTGTTACATGGTGTCAGTGTATGTCTTTGTTACTTGGTGTAAGTGTATGTCTTTGTTACTTTGTGTCAGTGTATGTCTTTGTTACTTGGTGTAAGTGTATGTCTTTGTGACTTGGTGTCAGTGTATGTCTTTTTTACTGGGTGTAAGTGTGTGTCTGCGTTACTGGGTATCAGTGTATGTCTCTGTTACCTGGTGAAAGTGTATGTCTTTGTTACTTGGTGTCAGTGTCTGTCTTTGTTACATGGTGTCAGTGTATGTCTTTGTTACTTGGTGTAATTGGCTGTCTTTGTTACTTGGTGTCAGTGTATGTCTGTGTTACTGGGTGTAAGTGTGTGTCTGTGTGACTTGGTGTCAGTGTATGTCTTTTTTACTGGGTGTCAGTGTGTGTCTGTGACACTAGGTGTCATTATTTAGTTTAGTTTAGAGACACAGCACTTAAACAGGCCCTTCGGCCCACCGAGTCTGTGCCGACCATCAACAATCCATTTATACTAATCCTACACTAATCCCGGATTCCTATCACATCCGCACCTATCCCTATATATTTCCCGACCACCTACCTATACTAGGGGCAATTTATGATGGCCAATTAACCTATGAACCTGCAAGTCTTTGGCATGTGGGAGGAAACCTGAGCACCGGGAGGCAACCCACGCTGACACAGGGCGTACTTGCAAACTCCGCACAGGCAGTACCCAGAATCGAACCCGGGTCCCTGGAGCTGTGAGGCTGCGGTGCTAACAACTGCGCCAATGTGCCCGCCAACCCCCAGTGTGAGCCTGTGTTATTGGGTATCAGTGTATGTCTTTGTTACTTGGTGTCAGTGTATTTCTGTGTTACTTGGTGTCAGTGTGTTTGTCTGTGTTGCTGGGTGTCAGTGTGTGTCTGTGTTACTTGGTATAAGTGTGTGTCTTTGTTACTTGGTGTCCTTGTGTGTCTGTGTTACTGGGTGTCAGTGTATGTCTTTGTTACTGGGTGTCAGTGTATGTCTTTTTTACTTGGTCTAAGTGTGTGTCTTTGTTACTGGGTATCAGTGCATGTCTTTGTTACTTGGTGTCATTGTATGTCTGTGTTACTTGGTGTAAGTGTGTGTCTGTGTTCCTGGGTATCAGTGTATGTCTTTGTTACTTTGTCTCAGTGTATGTCAAAATACTTGGTGTAAGTGTATGTCTTTGTTACTTGGTGTAATTGTCTGTCTTTGTTACTTGGTGTCAGTGTATGTCTGTGTTACTTGGTGTAAGTGTGTGTCTTTGTTACTTGGTGTAAGTGTGTGGCTTTGTTACTTGGTGTCAGTGCATGTGTTTGTTACTTGGTGTCAGTGTGTGTCTGTGTTACTGGGCATCAGTGTATGTCTTTGTTACTAGGTGTCAGTGTATGTCAAAATACTTGTTGTAAGTGTATGTCTTAGTTACTTGGTGTAATTGTCTGACTTTGTTACTTGGTGTCAGTGTATATCTGTGTTACTTGGTGTAAGTGTGTGTCTGTGTTACTGGATATCAGTGTCTGTCTTTGTTACTGGGTGTCAGTGTGTGTCTTTGTGACCTGGTGTAAGTGTGTGTCTGTGTTACTGGGTATCAGTGTCTGTATTTGTTACTTGGTGTAAGTGCATGTCTTTGTTACTTGGTGTCAGTGTATGTCTTTGATACTTGGTGTCAGTGTATGTCTGTGTTACTTGGTGTAAGTTTGTGTTTTTGGTACTTGGTGTCAGTGTCTGTCTTTGTTACTTGGTGTCAGTGTATGTCTCTGTTACTTGGTGTAAGTGTATGTCTTTGTTACTAGGTGTCAGTGTTTGTCTTTGTTACTGGGTATCAGCGTATGTCTTTGTTACATGGTGTCAGTGTATGTCTTTGTTACTTGGTGTAAGTGTATGTCTTTGTTACTTTGTGTCAGTGAATGTCATTGTTACTTGGTGTAAGTGTATGTCTTTGTGACTTGGTGTCAGTGTATGTCTTTTTTACTGGGTGTAAGTGTTTGTCTGCGTTACTGGGTATCAGTGTATGTTTTTGTTACATGGTGTCAGTGTATGTCTGTGTTACTTGGTGTAACTGTGTGTCTGTGTTACTGGGTATCAGTGTATGTCTTTGTTACTTGGTGTAATTGTCTGTCTTTGTTACTTGGTGTCAGTGTATGTCTGTGTTACTTGGTGTAAGTGTGTGTCTTTGTTACTTGGTGTAAGTGTGTGGCTTTGTTACTTGGTGTCAGTTTGTGTCTGTGTTACTGGGCATCAGTGTATGTCTTTGTGACTTGGTATCAGTGTATGTCTTTGTGACTTGGTGTCAGTGCATGTCTTTTATACTGGGTGTCAGTGTGTGTCTGTGTTACTTGGTGTCAGTGTATGTCTTTTATACTGTGTATCAGTGTTTGTTTGTGTTACTGGGTGTCAGTGTGTGTCTGTGACACTAGGTGTCAGTATTTAGTTTAGTTTAGAGATACAGCACTTAAACAGGCCCTTCGGCCCACCGAATGTGTGCCGACCATCAACCACCCATTTATACTAATCCTACACTAATCCCGTATTCCTATCACATCTCCACCTGTACCTATATATTTCCCTTCCACCTTCCTATACTCGGGGCAATTTATGATGGCCAATTAACCGATCAACCTGTAAGTCTTTGGCATGTGGGAGGAAACCGGAGCACCGGGAGGAAACGCACGCAGACACAGGGAGAACTTGCAAACTCCGCACAGGCAGTACCCAGAATCGAACCCGGGTCCCTGGAGCTGTGAGGCTGCGGTGCTAACCACTGCGCCAATGTGCCCCCCCCCCCAAGTGTGTGCCTGTGTTACTGGGTATCAGTGTCTGTCTTTGTTACTTGGTGTCAGTGTATGTCTGTGTTACTTGATGTAAGTTTGTGTCTTTGTTACTTGGTGTAAGTGTATGTCTTTGTTACTTGGTGCCAGTGTATGTCTTTGTTACTTGGTGTAAGTGTGTGTCTGTGTTACTGGGTGCCAGTGTGTGTCTGTGTTACTTTGTGTAAGTGTGTGTCTTTGTTACTTGGTGTCCGTGTGTGTCTGTGTTACTGGGTGTCTGTTTATGTCTTTGTTACTTGGTGTCAGTGTATGTCTTTGTTACTTGGTGTAAGTGTGTGTCTGTATTACTGGGTATCAGTGTCTGTCTATGTTACTTGGTGTAAGTGTGTGTCTGTGTTACTGGGTGTCAGTGTATGTCTTTGTTACTTGGTGTAAGTGTATGTCTTTGTTACTTGGTGTAAGTGTGTGTTTGTGTTACTTGGTGTAAGTGTGTGTCTGTGTTACTTGGTGTCAGTGTATGTCTTTGTTACTTGGTGTCAGTGTATGTCTGTGTCACTTGGTGTCAGTGTGTTTGTTTGTGTTACTGGGTGTCAGTGCGTGTCTGTGTTACTTGGTGTAAGTGTGTGTCTTTGTTACTTGGTGTCCGTGTGTGTCTGTGTTACTGGGTGTCAGTGTATGTCTTTGTTACTGGGTGTCAGTGTAAGTCTTTGTTACTTGGTGTAAGTGTGTGTCTGTGTTACTGGGTACCAGTGTCTGTCTTTTTTAATTGGTGTAAGTGTGTGTCTGTGTTACTGGGTATCAGTGTATGTCTTTGTTACTTGGTGTCAGTGTATGTCTCTGTTACTTGGTGTAAGTGTGTGTCTGTGTTACTGGGTATCAGTGTATTTCTTTGTGACTTGGTGTCAGTGTATGTCTTTGTTACTGGGTGTCAGTTTGTGTCTTTGTGACTTGGTGTCAGTGTATGTCTGTGTTACTTAGTGTAAGTGTATGTCTTTGTTACCTTGTGTCAGTCTGTGTCTGTGTTACTTGGTGTAAGTGTGTGTCTTTGTTACTTGGTGTCAGTGTATGTCTTTGTTACTTGGTGTAAGAGTGCGTTTGTGTTACTTGGTGTAAGTGTGTGTCCGTGTTACTTGGTGTCAGTGTATATCTTTGTTACTTGGTGTCAGTGTATGTCTGTGTCAGTTGGTATCAGTGTGTTTGTTTGTGTTACTGGGTGTCAGTGTGTGTCTGTGTTACTTGGTGTAAGTGTGTGTCTTTGGTACTTGGTGTCCGTGTGTGTCTTTGTTACTGGGTGTCAGTGTAGGTCTTTGTTACTGGGTGTCAGTGTCTGTCTTTGTTTCTTGGTGTAAGTGTGTGTCTGTGTTACTGGATATCAGTGTATGTCTTTGTTACTTGGTGTCAGTGTATGTCTGTGCTACTTGGTGTAAGTGTGTGTCTGTGTTACTGGGTATCAGTGTATGTCTTTGTTACTTGGTGTAACTGTGTGTCTGTGTTACTGGGTTTCAGTGTATGTCTTTGTTACTTGGTGTCAGTGTATGTCTTTGTTACTTGGTGTACATAGAACATAGAACATAGAACATAGAACATACAGCACAGAACAGGCCCTTCGGCCCACAATGTTGTGCCGATCCTTTGTCCTCTGTCAAGGACAATTTAATCTATACCCCATCATTCTCCTTTATCCATATACCTATCCAAAAGCCTTTTGAAAGTCCCTAAAGTTTCTGACTCAACAACTTCCCCGGGCAAGGCATTCCATGCCTCGACCACTCTCTGGGTAAAGAACCTTCCCCTGACATCCCCCTTATATCTCCCACCCTTCACCTTAAATTTATGACCCCTTGTAACGCTTTGCTCCACCCGGGGAAAAAGTTTCTGACTGTCTACCCTATCTATTCCCCTGATCATCTTATAAACCTCTATCATGTCACCCCTCATCCTTCTCCTTTCTAATGAGAAGAGGCCTAGAATGTTCAGCCTTTCCTCGTAAGACTTATTCTCCATTCCAGGCAACATCCTGGTAAATCTCCTCTGCACCCTCTCCAAGGCTTCCACATCCTTCCTAAAATGAGGCGACCAGAACTGCACACAGTACTCCAAATGAGGCCTTACCAAGGTCCTGTACAGCTGCATCATCACCTCACGGCTCTTAAATTCAATCCCTCTGCTAATGAACGCTAACACCCCATATGCCTTCTTCACAGCCCTATCCACTTGAGTTGCAACTTTCAATGATCTATGCACATAGACCCCAAGGTCTCTCTGCTCCTCCACATGCCCAAGAACCCTACCGTTAACCCAGTATTTTGCATTCATGTTTGTCCTTCCAAAATGGACGACCTCACACTTTTCAGGGTTAAACTCCATCTGCCACTTTTCAGCCCAGCACTGCAACCTATCCAAGTCCCTTTGCAGACGACAATAGCCCTCCTCGGTATCCACAACTCCACCAACCTTTGTATCATCTGCAAATTTACTGACCCACCCTTCGACTTCCTCATCCAAGTCGTTAATAAAAATCACAAACAGGAGAGGACCCAGAACTGATCCCTGCGGCACGCCACTGGTAACTGGGCTCCAGGCTGAGTATTTACCATCTAAGACCACTCTCTGCCTTCTATCAGTTAGCCAATTCTTAATCCAACTGGCCACATTCCCCACTATCCCATGCCTCCTGACTTTCTCCATAAGTCTACCATGGGGGACCTTATCAAATGCCTTACTAAAATCCATGTACACCACATCCACTGGTTTACCCTCATCCACTTGCTTGGTCACCTGCTCAAAGAATTCAATCAGGCTTGTGAGGCAAGACCTACCCCTCACAAAACCGTGCTGACTGTCCCGAATCAAGCAGTGTCTTTCCAGATGCTCAGAAATCCTATCCCTCAGCACCTTTTCCATCAACTTGCCTACCACCGAAGTAAGACTAACTGGCCTGTAATTCCCAGGGTTGTTCCTATTCCCTTTCTTGAACAGGGGCACAACATTTGCCACCCTCCAATCACCTGGTACCACCCCCGTCAGCAGAGAAGATGAAAAGATCATTGCCAGCGGCTCTGCAATTTCATCCCTTGCTTCCCATAACATCCTTGAATATACCCCGTCAGGCCCGGGAGACTTGTCTATCTTCAAGTTATTCAAAAACCCCAACACATCTTCCCTCCTAACGAGCACTTCCTCGAGCTTACCAGTCTGTTTCACACCGTCCTCTTCAGTAATACACCCCTTCTCATTCGTAAATACCGAAGAGAAGTACTCATTCAAAACCTCACTTATCTCTTCCGGCTCAACACACAGTCTCCCGCTATTGTCCTTGACCGGACCTATGGTCCCCCTAGTCATCCTCATATTTCTGACATACGCGTAAAAGGCCTTGGGGTTTTCTTTTATCCTACCCGCCAAGCATTTTTCATGCCCTCTCTTAGCTCTCCTAATCCCTTTCTTCAGATCCTTCCTGGCCATCTTGTATCCCTCCAGAGCTATGCCTGTGCCCTTTTTCCTCAACTTTATATACGCATCCTTCTTCTTCCTAACAAGACTCTCAACCTCTCTTGTCAACCACGGTTCCCTCACATGACCATCCCTTCCCTGTCTGACAGGGACATGCTTATCAATGGCCCCTACTATCTGCTCCTTGAAAAAGTTCCACATTTCGACCGTGCCCTTCCCTGCCAGCATATGCTCCCAACTTATGCTCCTCAGTTCCTGCCTGACAGCATCATATCTACCCTTCCCCCAATTGTAAACCTTGCCCTGTTGCACATACCTATCCCTCTCCATTACCACAGTGAATGCTACAGAATTGTGATCACTATCTCCAAAGTGCTCGCCCACCAACAGCTCTATCACTTGCCCTGGTTCATTACCTAGTACCAAATCCAATATTGCCTCCCCTCTGGTCGGGCAGTCTACATACTGAGTCAGAAAAGCTTCCTGGACATACTGCACAAACACTACCCCATCCAAACTATTCGATCTAAAGAGTTGCCAATCAATATTTGGGAAGTTGAAATCCCCCATAATTACTACCCTGTGACTTCTGCTCCTTTCCAAAATCTGTTTCCCAATCTGCTCTTCCACCTCCCTGCTGCTATTGGGGGGCCTATAGAAAACTCCCATCAAGGTGACTGCTCCTTTCCTGTTCCTGACCTCAACCCACAGTGCCTCAGTCGGCAGATCCTCCTCGAAAATTCTTTCAGCAGTTGTTACACTATTTCTAACTAACAATGCCACCCCCCCCACCTCTTTTACCACCATTCCTAATCTTATGAAAACATCTATAACCAGGTACCTCCAAAAACCATTCCTCCCCCTCACCTATCCACGTTTCAGTGATGGCCACAACATCGTAGTCCCAAGTGCCCATCCACGCCTTCAATTCACTCACCTTATTCCTGATGCTTCTTGCGTTGAAGTATACGCACTTTAACCCTTCTCCGTGCCCATCTGTCCTCTGTGACAGTGCTACCTTCCCCAATACCTCACTACACTCTTTGTCTTTCTGAGTGGACCCACTGGTCCCTGGATTACAAGTCCGGTTCCCATCCCCCTCCCAAACTAGTTTAAACCCTCCCGAACAGTACTAGCAAACCTCCCTCCCAGGATATTGGTGCCCCTCTGGTTCAGATGCAGCCCGTCCTGTTTGAACAGGTCCCATCTTCCCCAGAATGCAGTCCAATTATCCAAGAACTGGAAGCCCTCCCTCCTACACCATTCCTGCAGCCACGTGTTCAGCTGTGCTCTCTCCCTATTCCTAGCCTCACTATCACGTGGCGCCGGCAACAAACCAGAGATAACAACTCTGTCCGTCCGAGCTTTCAGCTTCCAGCCTAACTCCCTAAACTCACTTCTAACATCTGTGCCACCCTTCCTTCCTACGTCGTTGGTGCCAATGTGCACCACGACCTCTGGCTGCTCCCCCTCCCCTTTAAGGATCCTGAAGAAGCGATCACAAACATCACGGACCCTGGCACCAGGGAGGCAACAAACCATCCGTGCGTCTCGCCTGCGCCCACAGAACCGCCTGTCCGTACTCCTCACCATCGAGTCCCCGATGACTAGTGCTCTCCCATTCTCCCTCCTTCTCTTCTGAGCCACAGTGCAGGACCCCGTGCCAGAGGCCCGGTCACTGCAGCCTGCCCCCGATAGTAAGTGTATGTCTTTGTTACTTGGTGTCAGTGTATGTCTTTGTTACTTTGTGTAAGTGTGTGTCTGTGTTACTGGGTGTCAGTGTGTGTCTGTGTTGCTTGGTGTAAGTGTGTGTCTTTGTTACTTGGTGTCCGTGTGTGTCTGTGTTACTGGGTGTCAGTTTATGTCTTTGACACTTGAAGTCAGTGTATGTCTTTGTTACTTGGTGTAAGTGTGTGTCTGTGTTACTGGGTATCAGTGTCTGTCTTTGTTACTTGGTGTAAGTGTGTGCCTGTGTTACTGGATATCAGTGTATGTCTTTGTTACTTGGTGTCAGTGTATGTCTGTGTTACTTGGTGTAATTGTGTGTCTGTGTTACTGGGTATCAGTGTATGTCTTTGTGACTTGGTGTCAGTGTATGTCTTTGTTACTGGGTGTCAGTGTGGGTCTTTGTGACTTGGTGTAAGTGTATGTCTTTGTTACTTGGTGTAATTGTCTGTCTGTGTTACTGGGTATCATTGTATGTCTTTGTTACTTTGTGTCAGTGCATGTCAAAATACTTGGTGTAAGTGTATGTCTTTGTTACTTGGTGTAATTGTCTGTCTTTGTTACTTGGTGTCAGTGTATGTCTGTGTTACTTGGTGTAAGTGTGTGTCTTTGTTACTTGGTGTAAGTGTGTGGCTTTGTTACTTGGTGTCAGTGTATGTGTTTGTTACGTGGTGTCAGTGTGTTTCTGTGTTACTGGGCATCAGTGTATGTCTTTGTCACTTGGTATCAGTGTATGTCTTTGTGACTTGGTGCCTGTGTATTTCTGTGTTACTTGGTGTAAGTGTATGTCTTTGTTTCTTGGTGTAAGTGTATGTCTTTGTTACTTGGTGTCAGTGTATGTCTGTGTTACTTGGTGTAACTGTGTCTCTTTGTTACTTGGTGTAAGTGTATGTCTTTGTTACTTGGTGTCAGAGTATGTCTTTGTTACTTGGTGTCAGTTTGTGTCTTTGTTACTGGGCATCAGTGTATGTCTTTGTGACTTGGTATCATTGTTTGTCTGTGTTACTGGGTGTCAGTGTGTGTCTGTGTTACTTGGTGTAAGTGTGAGTCTTTCTTACTTGGTGTCCTTGTGTGTCTGTCTTACTGGGTGTCAGTGTATGTCTTTGTTACTGGGTGTCGGTGTATGTCTTTGTTACTTGGTGTAAGTGTGTGTCTGTGTTACTGGGTATCAGGGTCTGTCTTTTTTACTTGTTGTAAGTGTGTGTCTTTGTTACTGGGTATAAGTGCATTTCTTTGTTACTTGGGGTCATTGTATGTCTGTGTTACTTGGTGCAAGTGTGTGTCTATGTTACTGGGTATCAGTGTATGTCTTTGTTACTTTGTGTCAGTGTATGTCAAAATACTTGGTGTCAGTGTATGTCTGTGTTACTTGGTGCACGTGTGTGTCTTTGAAACTTGGTGTCAGTGTATGTCTTTGTTACATGGTGTCAGTGTGTGTCTTTGTTACTGGGTATCAGTGCATGTCTTTGTTACTTGCTGTCATTGTATGTCTGTGTTACTTGGTGTAAGTGTATGTCTTTGTTACTTGGTGTCAGTGTATGTCTTTGTAACTGGGTATCAGTGCATGTCTTTGTTACTTGGTGTCAGTGTATGTCTGTGTTACTTGGTGAAACTGTGTTTCTTTGAAACTTGGTGTCAGTGTATGTCTTTGTTACTTGGTGTAAGTGTGTGTCTGTGTTACTGGGTATCAGGGTCTGTCTTTTTTACTTGTTGTAAGTGTGTGTCTTTGTTACTGGGTATAAGTGCTTGTCTTTGTTACTTGGTGTCATTGTATGTCTGTGTTACTTGGTGTAAGTGTGTGTCTGTGTTACTGGGTATCAGTGTATGTCTTTGTTACTTGGTGTCAGTGTATGTCAAAATACTTGGTGTAAGTGTATGTCTTTGTTACTTGGTGTAATTGTCTGTCTTTGTTACTTGGTGTCAGTGTATGTCTGTGTTACTTGGTGTAAGTGTGTGTCTTTGTTACTTGGCGTAAGTGTGTGGCTTTGTTACTTGGTGTCAGTTTGTGTCTGTGTTACTGGGCATCAGTGTATGTCTTTGAGACTTGGTATCAGTGTATGTCTTTGTGACTTGGTGTCAGTGTATGTCTTTTATACTGGGTGTCAGTGTGTGTCTGTGTTACTTGGTGTCAGTGTATGTCTTTTATACTGTGTTTCAGTGTTTGTTTGTGTTACTGGGTGTCAGTGTGTGTCTGTGACACTAGGTGTCAGTATTTAGTTTAGTTTAGAGATACAGCACTTAAATAGGCCCTTCGGCCCAGCGAATGTGTGCCGACCATCAACCACCCATTTATACTAATTCTACACTAATCCCGTATTCCTATCACATCTCCACCTGTACCTATATATTTCCCTTCCACCTACCTATACTAGGGGCAATTTATGATGGCCAATTAAGCTATCAACCTGTAAGTCTTTGGCATGTGGGAGGAAACCGGAGCACCGGGAGGAAACGCACGCAGACACAGGGAGAACTTGCAAACTCCGCACAGGCAGTACCCAGAATCGACCCGGGTCCCTGGAGCTGTGAGGCTGCGGTGCTAACCACTGCGCCAAGTGTGTGCCTGTGTTACTGGGTATCAGTGTCTGTCTTTGTTACTTGGTGTCAGTATATGTCTGTGTTACTTGATGTAAGTGTGTGTCTTTGTTACTTGGTGTAAGTGTATGTCTTTGTTACTTGGTGCCAGTGTATGTCTTTGTTACTTGGTGTAAGTGTGTGTCTGTGTTACTGGGTGCCAGTGTGTGTCTGTGTTACTTTGTGTAAGTGTGTGTCTTTGTTACTTGGTGTCCGTGTGTGTCTGTGTTACTGGGTGTCTGTTTATGTCTTTGTTACTTGGTGTCAGTGTATGTCTTTGTTACTTGGTGTAAGTGTGTGTCTGTATTACTGGGTATCAGTGTCTGTCTATGTTACTTGGTGTAAGTGTGTGTCTGTGTTACTGGGTGTCAGTGTATGTCTTTGTTACTTGGTGTAAGTGTATGTCTTTGTTACTTGGTGTAAGTGTGTGTTTGTGTTACTTGGTGTAAGTGTGTGTCTGTGTTACTTGGTGTCAGTGTATGTCTTTGTTACTTCGTGTCAGTGTGTTTGTCTGTGTCACTTGGTGTCAGTGTGTTTGTTTGTGTTACTGGGTGTCAGTGCGTGTCTGTGTTACTTGGTGTAAGTGTGTGTCTTTGTTACTTGGTGTCCGTGTGTGTCTGTGTTACTGGGTGTCAGTGTATGTCTTTGTTACTGGGTGTCAGTGTAAGTCTTTGTTACTTGGTGTAAGTGTGTGACTGTGTTACTGGGTACCAGTGTCTGTCTTTTTTAATTGGTGTAAGTGTGTGTCTGTGTTACCTGGTATCAGTGTATGTCTTTGTTACTTGGTGTCAGTGTATGTCTCTGTTACTTGGTGTAAGTGTGTGTCTGTGTTACTGGGTATCAGTGTATTTCTTTGTGACTTGGTGTCAGTGTATGTCTTTGTTACTGGGTGTCAGTGTGTGTCTTTGTGACTTGGTGTCAGTGTATGTCTGTGTTACTTAGTGTAAGTGTATGTCTTTGTTACCTGGTGTCAGTCTGTGTCTGTGTTACTTGGTGTAAGTGTGTGTCTTTGTTACTTGGTGTCAGTGTATGTCTTTGTTACTTGGTGTAAGAGTGCGTTTGTGTTACTTGGTGTTAGTGTGTGTCCGTGTTACTTGGTGTCAGTGTATATCTTTGTTACTTGGTGTCAGTGTATTTCTGTGTCAGTTGGTATCAGTGTGTTTGTTTGTGTTACTGGGTGTCAGTGTGTGTCTGTGTTACTTGGTGTAAGTGTGTGTCTTTGGTACTTGGTGTCCGTGTGTGTCTTTGTTACTGGGTGTCAGTGTAGGTCTTTGTTACTGGGTGTCAGTGTCTGTCTTTGTTACTTGGTGTAAGTGTGTGTCTGTGTTACTGGATATCAGTGTAAGTCTTTGTTACTTGGTGTCAGTGTATGTCTGTGCTACTTGGTGTAAGTGTGTGTCTGTGTTACTGGGTATCAGTGTATGTCTTTGTTACTTGGTGTAACTGTGTGTCTGTGTTACTGGGTTTCAGTGTATGTCTTTGTTACTGGGTGTCAGTGTATGTCTTTGTTACTTGGTGTCAGTGTATGTCTTTGTTACTTTGTGTAAGTGTGTGTCTGTGTTACTGGGTGTCAGTGTGTGTCTGTGTTGCTTGGTGTAAGTGTGTGTCTTTGTTACTTGGTGTCCGTGTGTGTCTGTGTTACTGGGTGTCAGTTTATGTCTTTGTCACTTGAAGTCAGTGTATGTCTTTGTTACTTGGTGTAAGTGTGTGTCTGTGTTTCTGGGGATCAGTGTCTGTCTTTGTTACTTGGAGTAAGTGTGTGCCTGTGTTACTGGATATCAGTGTATGTCTTTGTTACTTGGTGTCAGTGTATGTCTGTGTTACTTGGTGTAATTGTGTGTCTGTGTTACTGGGTATCAGTGTATGTCTTTTTGACTTGGTGTCAGTGTATGTCTTTGTTACTGGTTGTCAGTGTGTGTCTTTGTGACTTGGTGTCAGTGTATGTCTTTGTTACTTGGTGTAAGTGTGTGTCTGTGTTACTGGGTATCAGTGTATGTCATTGTTACTTGGTGTAAGTATGTGTCAAAATACTTGGTGTCAGTGAATGTCTTTGTTAATGGGTGTCAGTGTGTGTCTTCGTGACTTGGTGTCAGTGTATGTCTTTGTTACTTGGTGTAAGTGTGTGTCTGTGTTTCTGGGTATCAATGTATGTCTTTGTTTCTTAGTGTCAGTTTATGTCTCTGTTACATGGTGTAAGTGTGTGTCTGTGTTACTGGGTATCAGTGTCTATTTTTTTCACTTGGTGTAAGTGTGTGCCTGTGTTACTGGGTATCAGTGTAGGTCTTTGTTACTTGGTGTCAGGTGTATGTCTGTGTTACTTGGTGTAAGTGTGTGCCTGTGTTACTGGGTATCAGTGTATGTCTTTGTGACTTGGTGTCAGTGTATGTCTTTGTTACTGGGTGTCAGTGTGTGTCTTTGTGACTTGGTGTCACTATATGTCTGTGTTACTTGGTGTAAGTGTATGTCTTTGTTACTTGGTGTCAGTCTATGTCTGTGTTACTTGGTGTAAGTGTGTGTGTTTGTTACTTGGTGTCAGTGTATGTCTTTGTTACTTGGTGTAAGTGTGTGTTTGTGTTACTTGGTGTAAGTGTGTGTCTGTGTTACTTGGTATCAGTGTATGTCTTTGTTACTTGGTGTCAGTGTATGTCTGTGTCACTTGGTGTCAGTGTGTTTGTTTGTGTTACTGGGTGTCAGTGTGTGTCTGTGTTACTTGGTGTAAGTGTGGGACTTTGTTACTTGGTGTCAGTGTGTGTCTGTGTTACTGGGTGTCAGTGTCTGTCTTTGTTACTTAGTGTAAGTGTGTGTCTGTGTTACTGGGTATCAGTGTATGTCTTTGTTACTTGGTTTCAGTGTATGTCTGTGCTACTTGGTGTAAGTGTGTGTCTGTGCTACTGGGTATCAGTGTATGTCTTTGTTACTTGTTGTAAGTGTGTGTCTGTGTTACTGGGAATCAGTGTATGTCTTTGTTACTTGGTGTAAGTGTATGTCTTTGTTACTTGGTGTCAGTGTATGTCTTTGTTACTTGGTGTAAGTGTGTGTCTGTGTTTCTGGGTTTCAGTGTGTGTCTGTGTTACTTGGTGTAAGTGTGTGTCTTTGTTACTTGGTGTCCGTGTGTGTCTGTGTTGCTGGGTATCAGTGTCTGTCTTTGTTACTTGGTGTAAGTGTGTGTCTGTGTTACTGGGTATCAGTGTATGTCTTTGTTACTTGGTGTCAGTGTATGTCTTTGTTACTTGGTGTAAGTGTATATCTTTGTTACTTGGTGTCAGTGTATGTCTTTGTTACTTGGTGTAAGTGTGTGTCTGTGTTTCTGGGTGTCAGTGTGTGTCTGTGTTACTTGGTGTAAGTGTGTGTCTTTGTTACTTGGTGTCCATGTGTGTCTGTGTTGCTGGGTGTCAGTTTATGTCTTTGTTACTTGATTTCAGTTTATGTCTTTGTTACTTGGTGTAAGTGTGTGTGTGTGTTACTGGGTATCAGTGTCTGTCTTTGTTACTTGGTGCAAGTGTGTGTCTGTGTTACTGGGTATCAGTGTATCACTTTGTTACTTGGTTTCAGTGTATGTCTTTGTTACTTCGTGTAAGTGTATGTCTTTGTTACTTGGTGTCAGTGTATGTCTTTGTTACTTGGTGTAAGTGTGTGTCTGTGTTTCTGGGTGTCAGTGTGTGTCTGTGTTACTTGGTGTAAGTGTGTGTCTTTGTTACTTGGTGTCCATGTGTGTCTGTGTTGCTGGGTGTCAGTTTATGTCTTTGTTACTTGATTTCAGTGTCTGTCTTTGTTACTTGGTGTCCGTGTGTGTCTGTGTTACTGGGTGTAAGTGTATGTCTTTGTTACTTGGTGTCAGTGTATGTCTTTGTTACTTGGTGTAAGTGCGTGTCTGTGTTTCTGGGTGCCAGTGTGTGTCTGTGTTACTTGGTGTAAGTGTGTGTCTTTGTTACTTGGTGTACGTGTGTGTGTGTGTTACTGGGTATCAGTGTCTGTCTTTGATACTTGGTGTAAGTGTGTGTCTGTGTTACTGGGTATCAGTGTATGTCTTTGTTACTTGGTGTCAGTGTATGTCTGTGTTACTTGGTGTAATTGTGTGTCTGTGTTACTGGGTATCAGTGTATGTCTTTGTGACTTGGTGTCAGTGTATGTCTTTGTTGCATGGTGTATGTGTGTGTCTGTGTTACTGGGTATCAGTTTATGTCTTTGTTACTTGGTGTAAGTGTGTGTCTGTGTTTCTGGGTATCAGTGTATGTCTTTGTTACTTGGTGTCAGTTTATGTCTCTGTTACTTGGTGTAAGTGTGTGTCTGTGTTACTGGGTATCAGTGTCTGTCTTTTTTACTTGGTGTAAGTGCGTGTCTGTGTTACTGGGTATCAGTGTATGTCTTTGTTACTTGGTGTCAGGTGTATGTCTGTGTTACTTGGTGTAAGTGTGTGTCTGTGTAACTGGGTATCAGTGTATGTCTTTGTGACTTGGTGTCAGTGTATGTCTTTGTTACTGGGTGTCAGTGTGTGTCTTTGTGACTTGGTGTCACTATATGTCTGTGTTACTTGGTGTAAGTGTATGTCTTTGTTACTTGGTGTCAGTCTATGTCTGTGTTACTTGGTGTAAGTGTGTGTCTTTGTTACTTGGTGTCAGTGTATGTCTTTGTTACTTGGTGTAAGTGTGTGTTTGTATTACCTTGTGTAAGTGTGTGTCTGTGTTACTTGGTGTCAGTGTATGTCTTTGTTACTTGGTGTCAGTGTATGTCTTTGTTTCTTGGTGTCAGTGTATGTCTTTGTTACTTTGTGTAAGTGTGTGTCTGTGTTACTGGGTGTCAGTGTGTGTCTGTGTTGCTTGGTGTAAGTGTGTGTCTTTGTTACTTGGTGTCCGTGTGTGTCTGTGTTACTGGGTGTCAGTTTATGTCTTTGTCACTTGAAGTCAGTGTATGTCTTTGTTACTTGGTGTAAGTGTGTGTCTGTGTTTCTGGGGATCAGTGTCTGTCTTTGTTACTTGGTGTAAGTGTGTGCCTGTGTTACTGGATATCAGTGTATGTCTTTGTTACTTGGTGTCAGTGTATGTCTGTGTTACTTGGTGTAATTGTGTGTCTGTGTTACTGGGTATCAGTGTATGTCTTTTTGACTTGGTGTCAGTGTATGTCTTTGTTACTGGGTGTCAGTGTGTGTCTTTGTGACTTGGTGTCAGTGTATGTCTTTGTTACTTGGTGTAAGTGTGTGTCTGTGTTACTGGGTATCAGTGTATGTCATTGTTACTTGGTGTAAGTATGTGTCAAAATACTTGGTGTCAGTGAATGTCTTTGTTAATGGGTGTCAGTGTGTGTCTTCGTGAATTGGTGTCAGTGTATGTCTTTGTTACTTGGTGTAAGTGTGTGTCTGTGTTTCTGGGTATCAATGTATGTCTTTGTTACTTAGTGTCAGTTTATGTCTCTGTTACATGGTGTAAGTGTGTGTCTGTGTTACTGGGTATCAGTGTCTATTTTTTTCACTTGGTGTAAGTGTGTGTCTGTGTTACTGGGTATCAGTGTAGGTCTTTGTTACTTGGTGTCAGGTGTATGTCTGTGTTACTTGGTGTAAGTGTGAGCCTGTGTTACTGGGTATCAGTGTATGTCTTTGTGACTTGGTGTCAGTGTATGTCTTTGTTACTGGGTGTCAGTGTGTGTCTTTGTGACTTGGTGTCACTATATGTCTGTGTTACTTGGTGTAAGTGTATGTCTTTGTTACTTGGTGTCAGTCTATGTCTGTGTTACTTGGTGTAAGTGTGTGTCTTTGTTACTTGGTGTCAGTGTATGTCTTTGTTACTTGGTGTAAGTGTGTGTTTGTGTTACTTGGTGTAAGTGTGTGTCTGTGTTACTTGGTATCAGTGTATGTCTTTGTTACTTGGTGTCAGTGTATGTCTGTGTCACTTGGTGTCAGTGTGTTTGTTTGTGTTACTGGGTGTCAGTGTGTGTCTGTGTTACTTGGTGTAAGTGTGGGACTTTGTTACTTGGTGTCAGTGTGTGTCTGTGTTACTGGGTGTCAGTGTCTGTCTTTGTTACTTAGTGTAAGTGTGTGTCTGTGTTACTGGGTATCAGTGTATGTCTTTGTTACTTGGTGTCAGTGTATGTCTGTGCTACTTGGTGTAAGTGTGTGTCTGTGCTACTGGGTATCAGTGTATGTCTTTGTTACTTGTTGTAAGTGTGTGTCTGTGTTACTGGGAATCAGTGTATGTCTTTGTTACTTGGTGTAAGTGTATGTCTTTGTTACTTGGTGTCAGTGTATGTCTTTGTTACTTGGTGTAAGTGTGTGTCTGTGTTTCTGGGTTTCAGTGTGTGTCTGTGTTACTTGCTGTAAGTGTGTGTCTTTGTTACTTGGTGTCCGTGTGTGTCTGTGTTGCTGGGTGTCAGTTTATGTCTTTGTTACTTGATTTCAGTGCATGTCTTTGTTACTTGGTGTAAGTGTGTGTGTGTGTTACTGCGTATCAGTGTCTGTCTTTGTTACTTGGTGTAAGTGTGTGTCTGTGTTACTGGGTATCAGTGTATGTCTTTGTTACTTGGTGTCAGTGTATGTCTTTGTTACTTGGTGTAAGTGTATGTCTTTGTTACTTGGTGTCAGTGTATGTCTTTGTTACTTGGTGTAAGTGTGTGTCTGTGTTTCTGGGTGTCAGTGTGTGTCTGTGTTACTTGGTGTAAGTGTGTGTCTTTGTTACTTGGTGTCCATGTGTGTCTGTGTTGCTGGGTGTCAGTTTATGTCTTTGTTACTTGATTTCAGTTTATGTCTTTGTTACTTGGTGTAAGTGTGTGTGTGTGTTACTGGGTATCAGTGTCTGTCTTTGTTACTTGGTGCAAGTGTGTGTCTGTGTTACTGGGTATCAGTGTATCACTTTGTTACTTGGTGTCAGTGTATGTCTTTGTTACTTCGTGTAAGTGTATGTCTTTGTTACTTGGTGTCAGTGTATGTCTTTGTTACTTGGTGTAAGTGTGTGTCTGTGTTTCTGGGTGTCAGTGTGTGTCTGTGTTACTTGGTGTAAGTGTGTGTCTTTGTTACTTGGTGTCCATGTGTGTCTGTGTTGCTGGGTGTCAGTTTATGTCTTTGTTACTTGATTTCAGTGTCTGTCTTTGTTACTTGGTGTCCGTGTGTGTCTGTGTTACTGGGTGTAAGTGTATGTCTTTGTTACTTGGTGTCAGTGTATGTCTTTGTTACTTGGTGTAAGTGCGTGTCTGTGTTTCTGGGTGCCAGTGTGTGTCTGTGTTACTTGGTGTAAGTGTGTGTCTTTGTTACTTGGTGTACGTGTGTGTGTGTGTTACTGGGTATCAGTGTCTGTCTTTGATACTTGGTGTAAGTGTGTGTCTGTGTTACTGGGTATCAGTGTATGTCTTTGTTACTTGGTGTCAGTGTATGTCTGTGTTACTTGGTGTAATTGTGTGTCTGTGTTACTGGGTATCAGTGTATGTCTTTGTGACTTGGTGTCAGTGTATGTCTTTGTTGCATGGTGTATGTGTGTGTCTGTGTTACTGGGTATCAGTTTATGTCTTTGTTACTTGGTGTAAGTGTGTGTCTGTGTTTCTGGGTATCAGTGTATGTCTTTGTTACTTGGTGTCAGTTTATGTCTCTGTTACTTGGTGTAAGTGTGTGTCTGTGTTACTGGGTATCAGTGTCTGTCTTTTTTACTTGGTGTAAGTGCGTGTCTGTGTTACTGGGTATCAGTGTATGTCTTTGTTACTTGGTGTCAGGTGTATGTCTGTGTTACTTGGTGTAAGTGTGTGTCTGTGTAACTGGGTATCAGTGTATGTCTTTCTGACTTGGTGTCAGTCTATGTCTGTGTTACTTGGTGTAAGTGTGTGTCTTTGTTACTTGGTGTCAGTGTCTGTCTTTGTTACTTGGTGTAAGTGTGTGTTTGTGTTACCTGGTGTAAGTGTGTGTCTGTGTTACTTGGTGTCAGTGTATGTCTTTGTTACTTGGTGTCAGTGTATGTCTGTGTCACTTGGTGTCATTGTGTTTGTTTGTGTTACTGGGTGTCAGTGTGTGTCTGTGTTAATTGGTGTAATTGTGGGACTTTGTTACTTGTTGTCTGTGTGTGTCTGTGTTACTGGGTGTCAGTGTATGTCTTTGTTACTTTGTCTCAGTGTATGTCTTTGTTACTTGGTGTAAGTGTGTGTCTGTGTTACTGGGTGTCAGTGTCTGTCTTTGTTACTTGGTGTAAGTGTGTGTCTGTGTTACTGGGTATCAGTGTATGTCTTTGTTACTTGGTGTCAGTGTATGTCTGTGCTACTTGGTGTAAATGTGTGTCTGTGTTACTGGGTATCAGTGTATGTCTTTGTTACTTGTTGTAAGTGTGTGTCTGTGTTACAGGGAATCAGTGTATGTCTTTGTTACTTGCTGTAAGTGTATGTCTTTGTTACTTGGTGTGTGTGTGTGTCTGTGTTACTGGGTGTCAGTGTATGTCTTTGTTACTGTGTCTCAGTGTATGTCTTTGTTACTTGGTGTAAGTGTGTGTCTGTGTTACTGGGTGTCAGTGTATGTCTTTGTTACTTTGTCTCAGTGTATGTCTTTGTTACTTGGTGTAAGTGTGTGTCTGTGTTACTGGGTGTCAGTGTCTGTCTTTGTTACTTGGTGTAAGTGTGTGTCTGTGTTACTGGGAATCAGTGTATGTCTTTGTTACTTGGTGTCAGTGTATGTCTGTGCTACTTGGTGTAAATGTGTGTCTGTGTTACTGGGTATCAGTGTATGTCTTTGTTACTTGTTGTAAGTGTGTGTCTGTGTTACTGGGTATCAGTGTGTGTCTGTGTTACTGGGTATCAGTGTATGTCTTTGTTACTTGTTGTAAGTGTGTGTCTGTGTTACTGGGAATCAGTGTATGTCTTTGTTACTTGGTGTAAGTGTATGTCTTTGTTACTTGGTGTCACTGTATGTCTTTGTTACTTGGTGTAAGTGTGTGTCTGTGTTTCTGGGTTTCAGTGTGTGTCTGTGTTACTTGGTGTAAGTGTGTGTCTTTGTTACTTGGTGTCCGTGTTTGTCTGTGTTGCTGGGTGTCAGTTTATGTCTTTGTTACCTGATTTCAGTGCATGTCTTTGTTACTTGGTGTAAGTGTGTGTGTGTGTTACTGGGTATCAGTGTCTGTCTTTGTTACTTGGTGTAAGTGTGCGTCTGTTTTACTGGGTATCAGTGTATGTCTTTGTTAAATGGTGTCAGTGTATGACTTTGTTACTTGGTGTAAGTGTATGTCTTTGTTACTTGGTGTCAGTGTATGTCTTTGTTACTTGGTGTAAGTGTGTGTCTGTTTTTCTGGGTGTCAGTGTGTGTCTGTGTTACTTGGTGTAAGTGTGTGTCTTTGTTACTTGGTGTCCATGTGTGTCTGTGTTGCTGGGTGTCAGTTTATGTCTTTGTTACTTGATTTCAGTGTATGTCTTTGTTACTTGGTGTAAGTGTGTGTGTGTGTTACTGGGTATCAGTGTCTGCCTTTGTTACTTGGTGTAAGTGTGTCTGTGTTACTGGGTATCAGTGTATGTATTTGTTACTTGGTGTCAGTGTATGTCTGTGTTACTTGGTGTAATTGTGTGTCTGTGTTACTGGGTATCAGTGTATGTCTTTGTGACTTGGTGTCAGTGTATGTCTTTGTTACTTGGTGTATGTGTGTGTCTGTGTTACTGGGTATCAGTGTATGTCTTTGTTACTTGGTGTCCATGTGTGTCTGTGTTACTGGGTATCAGTGTATGTCTTTGTTACTTGGTGTAAGTGTGTGTCTGTGTCACTGGGTTTCAGTGTATGTCTTTGTTACTTGGTGTCAGTGTATGTCTTTGTTACTTGGTGTAAGTGTGTGTCTGTGTTACTGGGTGTCAGTGTGCGCCTGTGTTACTTGGTGTAAATGTATGTCTTTGTTACTTGGTGTCAGTGTATGTCTTTGTTACTTGGTGTCAGTGTATAGCTTTGTTACTTGGTGTAAGTGTGTGTCTGTGTTACTGGGAATCAGTGTATGTCTTTGTTACTTGGTGTCAGTGTATGTCTTTGTTACTTGGTGTAAGTGTATGTCTTTGTTACTTGGTGTCAGTGTATGTCTTTGTTACTTGGTGTAAGTGTGTGTCTGTGTTTCTGGGTGTCAGTGTGTGCCTGTGTGACTTGGTGTAAGTGTGTGTCTTTGTTACTTGGTGTCCGTGTTTGTCTGTGTTGCTGGGTGTCAGTTTATGTCTTTGTTACTTGATTTCAGTGTATGTCTTTGTTACTTGGTGTAAGCGTGTGTGTGTGTTACTGGGTATCAGTGTATGTCTTTGTTACTTGGTGTCAGTGTATGTCTTTGTTACTTGGTGTAAGTGTATGTCTTTGTTACTTGGTGTCAGTGTATGTCTTTGTTACTTGGTGTAAGTGTGTGTCTGTGTTTCTGGGTGTCAGTGTGTGTCTGTGTTACTTGGTGTAAGTGTGTGTCTTTGTTACTTGGTGTCCGTGTGTGTCTGTGTTGCTGGGTGTCAGTTTATGTCTTTGTTACTTGATTTCAGTGTATGTCTTTGTTACTTGGTGTACGTGTGTGTGTGTGTTACTGGGTATCAGTGTCTGTCTTTGTTACTTGGTGTAAGTGTGTGTCTGTGTTTCTGGGTATCAGTGTATGTATTTGTTACTTGGTGTCAGTGTATGTCTGTGTTACTTGGTGTAATTGTGTGTCTGTGTTACTGGGTATCAGTGTATGTCTTTGTGACGTGGTGTCAGTGTATGTCTTTGTTGCATGGTGTATGTGTGTGTCTGTGTTACTGGGTATCAGTGTATGTCTTTGTTACTTGGTGTAAGTGTGTGTCTGTGTTTCTGGGTATCAGTGTATGTCTTTGTTACTTGGTGTCAGTTTATGTCTCTGTTACTTGGTGTAAGTGTGTGTCTGTGTTACTGGGTATCAGAGTATGTCTTTGTTACTTGGTGTCAGGTGTATGTCTGTGTTACTTGGTGTAAGTGTGTGTCTGTGTTACTTGGTATCAGTGTATGTCTTTGTGACTTGGTGTCAGTGTATGTCTTTGTTACTGGGTGTCAGTGTGTGTCTTTGTGACTTGGTGTCACTATATGTCTGTGTTACTTGGTGTAAGTGTATGTCTTTGTTACTTGGTGTCAGTCTATGTCTGTGTTACTTGGTGTAAGTGTGTGTCTTTGTTACTTGGTGTCAGTGTATGTCTTTGTTACTTGGTGAAAGTGTGTGTTTGTGTTACCTGGTGTAAGTGTGTGTCGGTGTTACTTGGTGTCAGTGTATGTCTTTGTTACTTGGTGTCAGTGTATGTCTGTGTCACTTGGTGTCAGTGTGTTTGTTTGTGTTACTGGGTGTCAGTGTGTGTCTGCGTTACTTGGTGTAAGTGTGGGACTTTGTTACTTGGTGTCTGTGTGTGTCTGTGTTACTGGGTGTCAGTGTATGTCTTTGTTACTGTGTCTCAGTGTATGTCTTTGTTACTTGGTGTAAGTGTGTGTCTGTGTTACTGGGTGTCAGTGTCTGTCTTTGTTACTTGGTGTAAGTGTGTGTCTGTGTTACTGGGTATCAGTGTATGTCTTTGTTACTTGGTGTCAGTGTATGTCTGTGCTACTTGGTGTAAGTGTGTGTCTGTGTTACTGGGTATCAGTGTATGTCTTTGTTACTTGTTGTAAGTCTGTGTCTGTGTTACTGGGAATCAGTGTATGTCTTTATTACTTGGTGTAAGTGTATGTCTTTGTTACTTGGTATCAGTGTATGTCATTGTAACTTGGTGTAAGTGTGAGTCTGTGTTTCTGGGTTTCAGTGTGTGTCTGTGTTACTTGGTGTAAGTGTGTGTCTTTGTTACTTGGTGTCCTTGATTTTCTGTGTTGCTGGGTGTCAGTTTATGTCTTTGTTACTTGATTTCAGTGTATGTCTTTGTTACTTGGTGTAAGTGTGTGTGTGTGTTACTGGGTATCAGTGTCTGTCTTTGTTATTTGGTGTAAGAGTGTGTCTGTGTTACTGGGTATCAGTGTATGTCTTTGTTACTTGGTGTCAGTGTATGTCTTTGTTACTTGGTGTAAGTGTGTGTCTGTGTTTCTGGGTGTCAGTGCGTGTCTGTGTTACTTGGTGTAAGTGTGTGTCTTTGTTACTTGGTGTCCGTGTGTGTCTGTGTTGCTCGGTGTCAGTTTATGTCTTTGTTACTTGATTTCAGTGTATGTATTTGTTACTTGGTGTAATTGTGTGTCTGTGTTACTGGGTATCAGTGTATGTCTTTGCGACTTGGTGTCAGTGTATGTCTTTGTTACTTGGTGTATGTGTGTGTCTGTGTTACTGGGTATCAATGTATGTCTTTGTTACTTGGTGTAATTGTGTGTCTGTGTTACTGGGTTTCAGTGTATGTCTTTGTTACTTGGTGTCAGTGTATGTCTTTGTTTCTTGGTGTAAGTGTGTGTCTGTGTTACTGGGTGTCAGTGTGCGCCTGTGTTACTTGGTGTAAATGTATGTCTTTGTTACTTGGTGTCAGTGTATGTCTTTGTTACTTGGTGTCAGTGTATATCTTTGTTACTTGGTGTAAGTGTGTGTCTGTGTTACTGGGAATCAGTGTATGTCTTTGTTACTTGGTGTCAGTGTATGTCTTTGTTACTTGGTGTAAGTGTATGTCTTTGTTACTTGGTGTCAGTGTATGTCTTTGTTACTTGGTGTAAGTGTGTGTCTGTGTTTCTGGGTGTCAGTGTGTGTCTGTGTGACTTGGTGTAAGTGTGTGTCTTTGTTACTTGGTGTCCGTGTTTGTCTGTGTTGCTGGGTGTCAGTTTATGTCTTTGTTACTTGGTGTCAGTGTATGTCTTTGTTACATGGTGTAAGTGTATGTCTTTGTTACTTGGTGTCAGTGTATGTCTTTGTTAGTTGGTGTAAGTGTGTGTCTGTGTTTCTGGGTGTCAGTGTGTGTCTGTGTGACTTGGTGTAAGTGTGTGTCTTTGTTACTTGGTGTCCGTGTTTGTCTGTGTTGCTGGGTGTCAGTTTATGTCTTTGTTACTTGATTTCAGTGTATGTCTTTGTTACTTGGTGTAAGCGTGTGTGTGTGTTACTGGGTATCAATGTATGTCTTTGTTACTTGGTGTCAGTGTATGTCTTTGTTACTTGGTGTAAGTGTATGTCTTTGTTACTTGGTGTCAGTGTATGTCTTTGTTACTTGGTGTAAGTGTGTGTCTGTGTTTCTGGGTGTCAGTGTGTGTCTGTGTTACTTGGTGTAATTGTGTGTCTGTGTTACTGGGTATCAGTGTATGTCTTTGTGACTTGGTGTCAGTGTATGTCTTTGTTGCATGGTGTATGTGTGTGTCTGTGTTACTGGGTATCAGTGTATGTCTTTGTTACTTGGTGTAAGTGTGTGTCTGTGTTTCGGGGTATCAGTGTATGTCTTTGTTACTTGGTGTCAGTTTATGTCTCTGTTACTTGGTGTAAGTGTGTGTCTGTGTTACTGGGTATCAGTGTATGTCTTTGTTACTTGGTGTCAGGTGTATGTCTGTGTTACTTGGTGTAAGTGTGTGTCTGTGTTACTGGGTATCAGTGTATGTCTTTGTGACTTGGTGTCAGTGTATGTCTTTGTTACTGGGTGTCAGTGTGTGTCTTTGTGACTTGGTGTCACTATATGTCTGTGTTACTTGGTGTAAGTGTATGTCTTTGTTACTTGGTGTCAGTCTATGTCTGTGTTACTTGGTGTAAGTGTGTGTCTTTGTTACTTGGTGTCAGTGTATGTCTTTGTTACTTGGTGTAAGTGTGTGTTTGTGTTACCTGGTGTAAGTGTGTGTCTGTGTTACTTGTTGTCAGTGTATGTCTTTGTTACTTGGTGTCAGTGTATGTCTGTGTCACTTGGTGTCAGTGTGTTTGTTTGTGTTACTGGGTGTCAGTGTGTGTCTGTGTTACTTGGTGTAAGTGTGGGACTTTGTTACTTGGTGTCTGTGTGTGTCTGTGTTACTGGGTGTCAGTGTATGTCTTTGTTACTGTGTCTCAGTGTATGTCTTTGTTACTTGGTGTAAGTGTGTGTCTGTGTTACTGGGTGTCAGTGTCTGTCTTTGTTACTTGGTGTAAGTGTGTGTCTGTGTTACTGGGTATCAGTGTATGTCTTTGTTACTTGGTGTCAGTGTATGTCTGTGCTACTTGGTGTAAGTGTGTGTCTGTGTTACTGGGTATCAGTGTATGTCTTTGTTACTTGTTGTAAGTGTGTGTCTGTGTTACAGGGAATCAGTGTATGTCTTTGTTACTTGTTGTAAGTGTGTGTCTGTGTTACAGGGAATCAGTGTATGTCTTTATTACTTGGTGTAAGTGTATGTCTTTGTTACTTGGTATCAGTGTATGTCATTGTAACTTGGTGTAAGTGTGAGTCTGTGTTTCTTGGTTTCAGTGTGTGTCTGTGTTACTTGGTGTAAGTGTGTGTCTTTGTTACTTGGTGTCCTTGATTTTCTGTGTTGATGGGTGTCAGTTTATGTCTTTGCTACTTCATTTCAGTGTATGTCTTTGTTCCTTGGTGTAAGTGTGTGTGTGTGTTACTGGGTATCAGTGTCTGTCTTTGTTATTTGGTGTAAGAGTGTGTCTGTGTTACTGGGTATCAGTGTATGTCTTTGTTACTTGGTGTCAGTGTATGTCTTTGTTACTTGGTGTAAGTGTACGTCTTTGTTACTTGGTGTCAGTGTATGTCTTTGTTACTTGGTGTAAGTGTGTGTCTGTGTTTCTGGGTGTCAGTGTGTGTCTGTATTACTTGGTGTAAGTGTGTGTCTTTGTTACTTGGTGTCCGTGTGTGTCTGTGTTGCTCGGTGTCAGTTTATGTCTTTGTTACTTGATTTCAGTGTATGTATTTGTTACTTGGTGTAATTGTGTGTCTGTATTACTGGGTATCAGTGTATGTCTTTGTGACTTGGTTTCAGTGTATGTCTTTGTTACTTGGTGTATGTGTGTGTCTGTGTTACTGGGTATCAGTGTATGTCTTTGTCACTTGGTGTAATTGTGTGTCTGTGTTACTGGGTATCAGTGTATGTCTTTGTTACTTGGTGTAAGTGTGTGTCTGTGTTACTGGGTTTCAGTGTATGTCTTTGTTACTTGGTGTAAGTGTATGTCTTTGTTTCTTGGTGTAAGTGTGTGTCTGTGTTACTGGGTGTCAGTGTGCGCCTGTGTTACTTGGTGTAAATGTATGTCTTTGTTACTTGGTGTCAGTGTATGTCTTTGTTACTTGGTGTCAGTGTATGTCTTTGTTACTTGGTGTAAGTGTGTGTCTGTGTTTCTGGGTGTCAGTGCGTGTCTGTGTTACTTGGTGTAAGTGTGTGTCTTTGTTACTTGGTGTCCGTGTGTGTCTGTGTTGCTCGGTGTCAGTTTATGTCTTTGTTACTTGATTTCAGTGTATGTATTTGTTACTTGGTGTAATTGTGTGTCTGTGTTACTGGGTATCAGTGTATGTCTTTGCGACTTGGTGTCAGTGTATGTCTTTGTTACTTGGTGTATGTGTGTGTCTGTGTTACTGGGTATCAATGTATGTCTTTGTTACTTGGTGTAATTGTGTGTCTGTGTTACTGGGTTTCAGTGTATGTATTTGTTACTTGGTGTCAGTGTATGTCTTTGTTTCTTGGTGTAAGTGTGTGTCTGTGTTACTGGGTGTCAGTGTGCGCCTGTGTTACTTGGTGTAAATGTATGTCTTTGTTACTTGGTGTCAGTGTATGTCTTTGTTACTTGGTGTCAGTGTATATCTTTGTTACTTGGTGTAAGTGTGTGTCTGTGTTACTGGGAATCAGTGTATGTCTTTGTTACTTGGTGTCAGTGTATGTCTTTGTTACTTGGTGTAAGTGTATGTCTTTGTTACTTGGTGTCAGTGTATGTCTTTGTTTCTTGGTGTAAGTGTGTGTCTGTGTTTCTGGGTGTCAGTGTGTGTCTGTGTGACTTGGTGTAAGTGTGTGTCTTTGTTACTTGGTGTCCATGTTTGTCTGTGTTGCTGGGTGTCAGTTTATGTCTTTGTTACTTGGTGTCAGTGTATGTCTTTGTTACATGGTGTAAGTGTATGTCTTTGTTACTTGGTGTCAGTGTATGTCTTTGTTAGTTGGTGTAAGTGTGTGTCTGTGTTTCTGGGTGTCAGTGAGTGTCTGTGTGACTTGGTGTAAGTGTGTGTCTTTGTTACTTGGTGTCCGTGTTTGTCTGTGTTGCTGGGTGTCAGTTTATGTCTTTGTTACTTGATTTCAGTGTATGTCTTTGTTACTTGGTGTAAGCGTGTGTGTGTGTTACTGGGTATCAATGTATGTCTTTGTTACTTGGTGTCAGTGTATGTCTTTGTTACTTGGTGTAAGTGTATGTCTTTGTTACTTGGTGTCAGTGTATGTCTTTGTTACTTGGTGTAAGTGTGTGTCTGTGTTTCTGGGTGTCAGTGTGTGTCTGTGTTACTTGGTGTAATTGTGTGTCTGTGTTACTGGGTATCAGTGTATGTCTTTGTGACTTGGTGTCAGTGTATGTCTTTGTTGCATGGTGTATGTGTGTGTCTGTGTTACTGGGTATCAGTGTATGTCTTTGTTACTTGGTGTAAGTGTGTGTCTGTGTTTCTGGGTATCAGTGTATGTCTTTGTTACTTGGTGTCAGTTTATGTCTCTGTTACTTGGTGTAAGTGTGTGTCTGTGTTACTGGGTATCAGTGTATGTCTTTGTTACTTGGTGTCAGGTGTATGTCTGTGTTACTTGGTGTAAGTGTGTGTCTGTGTTACTGGGTATCAGTGTATGTCTTTGTGACTTGGTGTCAGTGTATGTCTTTGTTACTGGGTGTCAGTGTGTGTCTTTGTGACTTGGTGTCACTATATGTCTGTGTTACTTGGTGTAAGTGTATGTCTTTGTTACTTGGTGTCAGTCTATGTCTGTGTTACTTGGTGTAAGTGTGTGTCTTTGTTACTTGGTGTCAGTGTATGTCTTTGTTACTTGGTGTAAGTGTGTGTTTGTGTTACCTGGTGTAAGTGTGTGTCTGTGTTACTTGTTGTCAGTGTATGTCTTTGTTACTTGGTGTCAGTGTATGTCTGTGTCACTTGGTGTCAGTGTGTTTGTTTGTGTTACTGGGTGTCAGTGTGTGTCTGTGTTACTTGGTGTAAGTGTGGGACTTTGTTACTTGGTGTCTGTGTGTGTCTGTGTTACTGGGTGTCAGTGTATGTCTTTGTTACTGTGTCTCAGTGTATGTCTTTGTTACTTGGTGTAAGTGTGTGTCTGTGTTACTGGGTGTCAGTGTCTGTCTTTGTTACTTGGTGTAAGTGTGTGTCTGTGTTACTGGGTATCAGTGTATGTCTTTGTTACTTGGTGTCAGTGTATGTCTGTGCTACTTGGTGTAAGTGTGTGTCTGTGTTACTGGGTATCAGTGTATGTCTTTGTTACTTGTTGTAAGTGTGTGTCTGTGTTACAGGGAATCAGTGTATGTCTTTGTTACTTGTTGTAAGTGTGTGTCTGTGTTACAGGGAATCAGTGTATGTCTTTATTACTTGGTGTAAGTGTATGTCTTTGTTACTTGGTATCAGTGTATGTCATTGTAACTTGGTGTAAGTGTGAGTCTGTGTTTCTTGGTTTCAGTGTGTGTCTGTGTTACTTGGTGTAAGTGTGTGTCTTTGTTACTTGGTGTCCTTGATTTTCTGTGTTGATGGGTGTCAGTTTATGTCTTTGCTACTTCATTTCAGTGTATGTCTTTGTTCCTTGGTGTAAGTGTGTGTGTGTGTTACTGGGTATCAGTGTCTGTCTTTGTTATTTGGTGTAAGAGTGTGTCTGTGTTACTGGGTATCAGTGTATGTCTTTGTTACTTGGTGTCAGTGTATGTCTTTGTTACTTGGTGTAAGTGTACGTCTTTGTTACTTGGTGTCAGTGTATGTCTTTGTTACTTGGTGTAAGTGTGTGTCTGTGTTTCTGGGTGTCAGTGTGTGTCTGTATTACTTGGTGTAAGTGTGTGTCTTTGTTACTTGGTGTCCGTGTGTGTCTGTGTTGCTCGGTGTCAGTTTATGTCTTTGTTACTTGATTTCAGTGTATGTATTTGTTACTTGGTGTAATTGTGTGTCTGTATTACTGGGTATCAGTGTATGTCTTTGTGACTTGGTTTCAGTGTATGTCTTTGTTACTTGGTGTATGTGTGTGTCTGTGTTACTGGGTATCAGTGTATGTCTTTGTCACTTGGTGTAATTGTGTGTCTGTGTTACTGGGTATCAGTGTATGTCTTTGTTACTTGGTGTAAGTGTGTGTCTGTGTTACTGGGTTTCAGTGTATGTCTTTGTTACTTGGTGTAAGTGTATGTCTTTGTTTCTTGGTGTAAGTGTGTGTCTGTGTTACTGGGTGTCAGTGTGCGCCTGTGTTACTTGGTGTAAATGTATGTCTTTGTTACTTGGTGTCAGTGTATGTCTTTGTTACTTGGTGTCAGTGTATATCTTTGTTACTTGGTGTAAGTGTGTGTCTGTGTTACTGGGAATCAGTGTATGTCTTTGTTACTTGGTGTCAGTGTATGTCTTTGTTACTTGGTGTAAGTGTATGTATTTGTTACTTGGTGTCAGTGTATGTCTTTGTTACTTGGTGTAAGTGTGTCTCTGTGTTTCTGGGTGTCAGTGTGTGTCTGTGTGACTTGGTGTAAGTGTGTGTCTTTGTTACTTGGTGTCCGTGTTTGTCTGTGTTGCTGGGTGTCAGTTTATGTCTTTGTTACTTGGTGTCAGTGTATGTCTTTGTTACTTGGTGTAAGTGTATGTCTTTGTTACTTGGTGTCAGTGTATGTCTTTGTTACTTGGTGTAAGTGTATGTCTTTGTTACTTGGTGTAAGCGTGTGTGTGTGTTACTGGGTATCAGTGTATGTCTTTGTTACTTGGTGTCAGTGTATGTCTTTGTTACTTGGTGTAAGTGTATGTCTTTGTTACTTGGTGTCAGTGTATGTCTTTGTTACTTGGTGTAAGTGTGTGTCTGTGTTTCTGGGT
Organism: Heterodontus francisci; assembly: GCF_036365525.1. Classification (NCBI taxonomy): domain Eukaryota; kingdom Metazoa; phylum Chordata; class Chondrichthyes; order Heterodontiformes; family Heterodontidae; genus Heterodontus; species Heterodontus francisci. The sequence goes on along the minus strand of NW_027141655.1, from coordinate 3,082,953 downwards.
GTCAGTGTGTGTCTGTGTTACTTGGTGTAAGTGTGTGTCTTTGTTACTTGGTGTCCGTGTGTGTCTGTGTTGCTGGGTGTCAGTTTATGTCTTTGTTACTTGATTTCAGTGTATGTCTTTGTTACTTGGTGTACGTGTGTGTGTGTGTTACTGGGTATCAGTGTATGTATTTGTTACTTGGTGTCAGTGTATGTCTGTGTTACTTGGTGTAATTGTGTGTCTGTGTTACTGGGTATCAGTGTATGTCTTTGTGACTTGGTGTCAGTGTATGTCTTTGTTACTGGGTGTCAGTGTGTGTCTTTGTGACTTGGTGTCACTATATGTCTGTGTTACTTGGTGTAAGTGTATGTCTTTGTTACTTGGTGTCAGTCTATGTCTGTGTTACTTGGTGTAAGTGTGTGTCTTTGTTACTTGGTGTCAGTGTATGTCTTTGTTACTTGGTGTAAGTGTGTGTTTGTGTTACCTGGTGTAAGTGTGTGTCTGTGTTACTTGTTGTCAGTGTATGTCTTTGTTACTTGGTGTCAGTGTATGTCTGTGTCACTTGGTGTCAGTGTGTTTGTTTGTGTTACTGGGTGTCAGTGTGTGTCTGTGTTACTTGGTGTAAGTGTGGGACTTTGTTACTTGGTGTCTGTGTGTGTCTGTGTTACTGGGTGTCAGTGTATGTCTTTGTTACTGTGTCTCAGTGTATGTCTTTGTTACTTGGTGTAAGTGTGTGTCTTTGTTACTGGGTGTCAGTGTCTGTCTTTGTTACTTGGTGTAAGTGTGTGTCTGTGTTACTGGGTATCAGTGTATGTCTTTGTTACTTGGTGTCAGTGTATGTCTATGCTACTTGGTGTAAGTGTGTGTCTGTGTTACTGGGTATCAGTGTATGTCTTTGTTACTTGTTGTAAGTGTGTGTCTGTGTTACAGGGAATCAGTGTATGTCTTTATTGCTTGGTGTAAGTGTATGTCTTTGTTACTTGGTATCAGTGTATGTCATTGTTACTTGGTGTAAGTGTGAGTCTGTGTTTCTGGGTTTCAGTGTGTGTCTGTGTTACTTGGTGTAAGTGTGTGTCTTTGTTACTTGGTGTCCTTGATTTTCTGTGTTACTGGGTGTCAGTTTATGTCTTTGTTACTTGATTTCAGTGTATGTCTTTGTTACTTGGTGTAAGTGTGTTTGTGTGTTACTGGGCATCAGTGTCTGTCTTTGTTATTTGGTGTAAGAGTGTGTCTGTGTTACTGGGTATCAGTGTATGTCTTTGTTACTTGGTGTCAGTGTATGTCTTTGTTACTTGGTGTAAGTGTATGTCTTTGTTACTTGGTGTCAGTGTATGTCTTTGTTACTTGGTGTAAGTGTGTGTCTGTGTTTCTGGGTGTCAGTGTGTGTCTGTGTTACTTGGTGTAAGTGTGTGTCTTTGTTACTTGGTGTCCGTGTGTGTCTGTGTTGCTCGGTGTCAGTTTATGTCTTTGTTACTTGATTTCAGTGTATGTATTTGTTACTTGGTGTAATTGTGTGTCTGTGTTACTGGGTATCAGTGTATGTCTTTGTGACTTGGTGTCAGTGTATGTCTTTGTTACTTGGTGTATGTGTGTGTCTGTGTTACTGGGTATCAGTGTATGTCTTTGTTACTTGGTGTAATTGTGTGTCTGTGTTACTGGGTATCATTGTATGTCTTTGTTACTTGGTGTAAGTGTGTGTCTGTGTTGCTGGGTTTCAGTGTATGTCTTTGTTACTTGGTGTCATTGTATGTCTTTGTTTCTTGGTGTAAGTGTGTGTCTGTGTTACTGGGTGTCAGTGTGCGCCTGTGTTACTTGGTGTAAATGTATGTCTTTGTTACTTGGTGTCAGTGTATGTCTTTGTTACTTGGTGTCAGTGTATATCTTTGTAACTTGGTGTAAGTGTGTGTCTGTGTTACTGGGAATCAGTGTATGTCTTTGTTACTTGGTGTCAGTGTATGTCTTTGTTACTTGGTGTAAGTGTATGTCTTTGTTACTTGGTGTCAGTGTATGTCTTTGTTACTTGGTGTAAGTGTGTGTCTGTGTTTCTGGGTGTCAGTGTGTGTCTGTGTGACTTGGTGTAAGTGTGTGTCTTTGTTACTTGGTGTCCGTGTTTGTCTGTGTTGCTGGGTGTCAGTTTATGTCTTTGTTACTTGGTGTCAGTGTATGTCTTTGTTACTTGGTGTAAGTGTATGTCTTTGTTACTTGGTGTCAGTGTATGTCTTTGTTACTTGGTGTAAGTGTGTGTCTGTGTTTCTGGGTGTCAGTGTGTGTCTGTGTTACTTGGTGTAAGAGTGTGTCTTTGTTACTTGGTGTCCGTGTGTGTCTGTGTTGCTGGGTGTCAGTTTATGTCTTTGTTACTTGATTTCAGTGTATGTCTTTGTTACTTGGTGTACGTGTGTGTGTGTGTTACTGGGTATCAGTGTCTGTCTTTGTTACTTGGTGTAAGTGTGTGTCTGTGTTACTGGGTATCAGTGTATGTATTTGTTACTTGGTGTCAGTGTATGTCTGTGTTACTTGGTGTAAGTGTGTGTCTGTGTTACTGGGTATCAGTGTATGTCTTTGTGACTTGGTGTCAGTGTATGTCTTTGTTGCATGGTGTATGTTTGTGTCTGTGTTACTGGGTATCAGTGTATGTCTTTGTTACTTGGTGTAAGTGTGTGTCTGTGTTTCTGGGTATCAGTGTATGTCTTTGTTACTTGGTGTCAGTTTATGTCTCTGTTACTTGGTGTAAGTGTGTGTCTGTGTTACTGGGTATCAGTGTATGTCTTTGTTACTTGGTGTCAGGTGTATGTCTGTGTTACTTGGTGTAAGTGTGTGTCTGTGTTACTGGGTATCAGTGTATGTCTTTGTGACTTGGTGTCAGTGTATGTCTTTGTTACTGGGTGTCAGTGTGTGTCTTTGTGACTTGGTGTCACTATATGTCTGTGTTACTTGGTGTAAGTGTATGTCTTTGTCACTTGGTGTCAGTCTATGTCTGTGTTACTTGGTGTAAGTGTGTGTCTTTGTTACATGGTGTCAGTGTATGTCTTTGTTACTTGGTGTAAGTGTGTGTTTGTGTTACCTGGTGTAAGTGTGTGTCTGTGTTACTTGGTGTCAGTGTATGTCTTTGTTACTTGGTGTCAGTGTATGTCTGTGTCACTTGGTGTCAGTGTGTTTGTTTGTGTTACTGGGTGTCAGTGTGTGTCTGTGTTACTTGGTGTAAGTGTGGGACTTTGTTACTTGGTGTCTGTGTGTGTCTGTGTTACTGGGTGTCAGTGTATGTCTTTGTTACTGTGTCTCAGTGTATGTCTTTGTTACTTGGTGTAAGTGTGTGTCTGTGTTACTGGGTGTCAGTGTCTGTCTTTGTTACTTGGTGTAAGTGTGTGTCTGTGTTACTGGGTATCAGTGTATGTCTTTGTTACTTGGTGTCAGTGTATGTCTGTGCTACTTGGTGGAAGTGTGTGTCTGTGTTACTGGGTATCAGTGTATGTCTTTGTTACTTGTTGTAAGTGTGTGTCTGTGTTACAGGGAATCAGTGTATGTCTTTGTTACTTTGTGTAAGTGTATGTCTTTGTTACTTGGTATCAGTGTATGTCTTTGTTACTTGGTGTAAGTGTGAGTCTGTGTTTCTGGGTTTCAGTGTGTGTCTGTGTTACTTGGTGTAAGTGTGTGTCTTTGTTACTTGGTGTCCGTGATTTTCTGTGTTGCTGGGTGTCAGTTTATGTCTTTGTTACTTGATTTCAGTGTATGTCTTTGTTACTTGGTGTAAGTGTGTGTGTGTGTTACTGGGTATCAGTGTCTGTCTTTGTTATTTGGTGTAAGACTGTGTCTGTGTTACTGGGTATCAGTGTATGTCTTTGTTACTTGGTGTCAGTGTATGTCTTTGTTACTTGGTGTAAGTGTATGTCTTTGTTACTTCGTGTCAGTGTATGTCTTTGTTACTTGGTGTAAGTGTGTGTCTGTGTTTCTGGGTGTCAGTGTGTGTCTGTGTTACTTGCTGTAAGTGTGTGTCTTTGTTACTTGGTGTCCGTGTGTGTCTGTGTTGCTCGGTGTCAGTTTATGTCTTTGTTACTTGATTTCAGTGTATGTCTTTGTTACTTGGTGTAATTGTGTGTCTGTGTTACTGGGTATCAGTGTATGTCTTTGTGACTTGGTGTCAGTGTATGTCTTTGTTACTTGGTGTATGTGTGTGTCTGTGTTACTGGGTATCAGTGTATGTCTTTGTTACTTGCTGTAAGTGTGTGTCTGTGTTACTGGGTATCATTGCATGTCTTTGTTACTTAGTGTAAGTGTGTGTCTGTGTTACTGGGTTTCTGTGTATGTCTTGGATACTTGGTGTCAGTGTATGTCTTTGTTACTTGGTGTAAGTGTATGTCTTTGTCACTTGGTGTCAGTGTGTGTCTGTGTTACTGGGTGTCAGTGTGTGCCTGTGTTACTTGGTGTAAATGTGTGTCTTTGTTACTTGGTGTCCGTGTGTGTCTGTGTTACTGGGTGTCAGTTTATGTCTTTGTTACTTGATTTCAGTGTATGTATTTGTTACTTGGTGTAATTGTGTGTCTGTGTTACTGGGTATCAGTGTATGTCTTTGTGACTTGGTGTCAGTGTATGTCTTTGTTACTTGGTGTAAGTGTGTGTCTGTGTTACTGGGTATCAGTGTATGTCTTTGTTACTTGGTGTCAGGTGTATGTCTGTGTTACTTGGTGTAAGTGTGTGTCTGTGTTACTGGGTATCAGTGTATGTCTTTGTGACTTGGTGTCAGTGTATGTCTTTGTTACTGGGTGTCAGTGTGTGTCTTTGTGACTTGGTGTCACTATATGTCTGTGTTACTTGGTGTAAGTGTATGTCTTTGTCACTTGGTGTCAGTCTATGTCTGTGTTACTTGGTGTAAGTGTGTGTCTTTGTTACATGGTGTCAGTGTATGTCTTTGTTACTTGGTGTAAGTGTGTGTTTGTGTTACCTGGTGTAAGTGTGTGTCTGTGTTACTTGGTGTCAGTGTATGTCTTTGTTACTTGGTGTCAGTGTATGTCTGTGTCACTTGGTGTCAGTGTGTTTGTTTGTGTTACTGGGTGTCAGTGTGTGTCTGTGTTACTTGGTGTAAGTGTGGGACTTTGTTACTTGGTGTCTGTGTGTGTCTGTGTTACTGGGTGTCAGTGTATGTCGTTGTTACTGTGTCTCAGTGTATGTCTTTGTTACTTGGTGTAAGTGTGTGTCTGTGTTACTGGGTGTCAGTGTCTGTCTTTGTTACTTGGTGTAAGTGTGTGTCTGTGTTACTGGGTATCAGTGTATGTCTTTGTTACTTGGTGTCAGTGTATGTCTGTGCTACTTGGTGGAAGTGTGTGTCTGTGTTACTGGGTATCAGTGTATGTCTTTGTTACTTGTTGTAAGTGTGTGTCTGTGTTACAGGGAATCAGTGTATGTCTTTGTTACTTTGTGTAAGTGTATGTCTTTGTTACTTGGTATCAGTGTATGTCTTTGTTACTTGGTGTAAGTGTGAGTCTGTGTTTCTGGGTTTCAGTGTGTGTCTGTGTTACTTGGTGTAAGTGTGTGTCTTTGTTACTTGGTGTCCGTGATTTTCTGTGTTGCTGGGTGTCAGTTTATGTCTTTGTTACTTGATTTCAGTGTATGTCTTTGTTACTTGGTGTAAGTGTGTGTGTGTGTTACTGGGTATCAGTGTCTGTCTTTGTTATTTGGTGTAAGACTGTGTCTGTGTTACTGGGTATCAGTGTATGTCTTTGTTACTTGGTGTCAGTGTATGTCTTTGTTACTTGGTGTAAGTGTATGTCTTTGTTACTTCGTGTCAGTGTATGTCTTTGTTACTTGGTGTAAGTGTGTGTCTGTGTTTCTGGGTGTCAGTGTGTGTCTGTGTTACTTGCTGTAAGTGTGTGTCTTTGTTACTTGGTGTCCGTGTGTGTCTGTGTTGCTCGGTGTCAGTTTATGTCTTTGTTACTTGATTTCAGTGTATGTCTTTGTTACTTGGTGTAATTGTGTGTCTGTGTTACTGGGTATCAGTGTATGTCTTTGTGACTTGGTGTCAGTGTATGTCTTTGTTACTTGGTGTATGTGTGTGTCTGTGTTACTGGGTATCAGTGTATGTCTTTGTTACTTGCTGTAAGTGTGTGTCTGTGTTACTGGGTATCATTGCATGTCTTTGTTACTTGGTGTAAGTGTGTGTCTGTGTTACTGGGTTTCTGTGTATGTCTTGGATACTTGGTGTCAGTGTATGTCTTTGTTACTTGGTGTAAGTGTATGTCTTTGTCACTTGGTGTCAGTGTGTGTCTGTGTTACTGGGTGTCAGTGTGTGCCTGTGTTACTTGGTGTAAATGTGTGTCTTTGTTACTTGGTGTCCGTGTGTGTCTGTGTTACTGGGTGTCAGTTTATGTCTTTGTTACTTGGTGTAAGTGTGTGTCTTTGTTACTTTGTGTCAGTGTATGTCTTTGTTACTTGGTGTAAGTGTGTGTTTGTGTTACTTGGTGTAGGTGTGTGTCTGTGTTACTTGGTGTCAGTGTATGTCTTTGTTACTTGGTGTCAGTGTATGTCTGTGTCACTTGGTGTCAGTGTGTTTGTTTGAGTTACTGGGTGTCAGTGTGTGTCTGTGTTACTTGGTGTAAGTGTGGGACTTTGTTACTTGGTGTCTGTGTGTGTCTGTGTTACTGGGTGTCAGTGTATGTCTTTGTTACTGTGTCTCAGTGTATGTCTTTGTTACTTGGTGTAAGTGTGTGTCTGTGTTACTGGGTGTCAGTGTCTGTCTTTGTTACTTGGTGTAAGTGTGTGTCTGTGTTATCGGGTATCAGTGTATGTCTTTGTTACTTGGTGTCAGTGTATGTCTGTGCTACTTGGTGTCAGTGTGTGTCTGTTTTACTGGGTATCAGTGTATGTCTTTGTTACTTGGTGTAAGTGTGTGTCTGTGTTACTGGGAATCAGTGTATGTCTTTGTTACTTGGTGTCAGTGTATGTCTTTGTTACTTGGTGTAAGTGTATGTCTTTGTTACTTGGTGTCAGTGTATGTCTTTGTTACTTGGTGTAAGTGTGTGTCTGTGTTTCTGGGTGTCAGTGTGTGTCTGTGTTACTTGGTGTAAGTGTGTGTCTTTGTTACTTGGTGTCCGTGTTTGTCTGTGTTGCTGGGTGTCAGTTTATGTCTTTGTTACTTCATTTCAGTGTATGTCTTTGTTACTTTGTGTAAGTGTGTGTGTGTGTTACTGGGTATCAGTGTCTGTCTTTGTTACTTGGTGTAAGTGTGTGTCTGTGTTACTGGGTATCAGTGTATGTCATTGTTACTTGGTGTCAGTGTATGTCTTTGTTACTTGGTGTAAGTGTATGTCTTTGTTACTTGGTGTCAGTGTATGTCTTTGTTACTTGGTGTAAGTGTGTGTCTGTGTTTCTGGGTTTCAGTGTGTGTCTGTGTTACTTGGTGTAAGTGTGTGTCTTTGTTACTTGGTGTCCGTGTGTGTCTGTGTTACTTGGTGTAAGTGTATGTCTTTGTCACTTGGTGTCAGTCTATGTCTGTGTTACTTGGTGTAAGTGTGTGTCTTTGTTACTTGGTGTCAGTGTATGTCTTTGTTACTTGGTGTAAGTGTGTGTTTGTGTTACCTGGTGTAAGTGTGTGTCTGTGTTACTTGGTGTCAGTGTATGTCTTTGTTACTTGGTGTCAGTGTATGTCTGTGTCACTTGGTGTCAGTGTGTTTGTTTGTGTTACTGGGTGTCAGTGTGTGTCTGTGTTACTTGGTGTAAGTGTGGGACTTTGTTACTTGGTGTCTGTGTGTGTCTGTGTTACTGGGTGTCAGTGTATGTCTTTGTTACTGTGTCTCAGTGTATGTCTTTGTTACTTGGTGTAAGTGTGTGTCTGTGTTACTGGGTGTCAGTGTCTGTCTTTGTTACTTGGTGTAAGTGTGTGTCTGTGTTACTGGGTATCAGTGTATGTCTTTGTTACTTGGTGTCAGTGTATGTCTTTGCTACTTGGTGGAAGTGTGTGTCTGTGTTACTGGGTATCAGTGTATGTCTTTGTTACTTGTTGTAAGTGTGTGTCTGTGTTACAGGGAATCAGTGTATGTCTTTGTTACTTTGTGTAAGTGTATGTCTTTGTTACTTGGTATCAGTGTATGTCTTTGTTACTTGGTGTAAGTGTGAGTCTGTGTTTCTGGGTTTCAGTGTGTGTCTGTGTTACTTGGTGTAAGTGTGTGTCTTTGTTACTTGGTGTCCGTGATTTTCTGTGTTGCTGGGTGTCAGTTTATGTCTTTGTTACTTGATTTCAGTGTATGTCTTTGTTACTTGGTGTAAGTGTGTGTGTGTGTTACTGGGTATCAGTGTCTGTCTTTGTTATTTGGTGTAAGAGTGTGTCTGTGTTACTGGGTATCAGTGTATGTCTTTGTTACTTGGTGTCAGTGTATGTCTTTGTTACTTGGTGTAAGTGTATGTCTTTGTTACTTCGTGTCAGTGTATGTCTTTGTTACTTGGTGTAAGTGTGTGTCTGTGTTTCTGGGTGTCAGTGTGTGTCTGTGTTACTTGCTGTAAGTGTGTGTCTTTGTTACTTGGTGTCCGTGTGTGTCTGTGTTGCTCGGTGTCAGTTTATGTCTTTGTTACTTGATTTCAGTGTATGTCTTTGTTACTTGGTGTAATTGTGTGTCTGTGTTACTGGGTATCAGTGTATGTCTTTGTGACTTGGTGTCAGTGTATGTCTTTGTTACTTGGTGTATGTGTGTGTCTGTGTTACTGGGTATCAGTGTATGTCTTTGTTACTTGGTGTAAGTGTGTGCCTGTGTTACTGAGTATCATTGCATGTCTTTGTTACTTGGTGTAAGTGTGTGTCTGTGTTACTGGGTTTCAGTGTATGTCTTGGATACTTGGTGTCAGTGTATGTCTTTGTTACTTGGTGTAAGTGTATGTCTTTGTCACTTGGTGTCAGTGTGTGTCTGTGTTACTGGGTGTCAGTGTGTGCCTGTGTTACTTGGTGTAAATGTGTGTCTTTGTTACTTGGTGTCCGTGTGTGTCTGTGTTACTGGGTGTCAGTTTATGTCTTTGTTACTTGGTGTAAGTGTGTGTCTTTGTTACTTTGTGTCAGTGTATGTCTTTGTTACTTGGTGTAAGTGTGTGTTTGTGTTACTTGGTGTAGGTGTGTGTCTGTGTTACTTGGTGTCAGTGTATGTCTTTGTTACTTGGTGTCAGTGTATGTCTGTGTCACTTGGTGTCAGTGTGTTTGTTTGAGTAACTGGGTGTCAGTGTGTGTCTGTGTTACTTGGTGTAAGTGTGGGACTTTGTTACTTGGTGTCTGTGTGTGTCTGTGTTACTGGGTGTCAGTGTATGTCTTTGTTACTGTGTCTCAGTGTATGTCTTTGTTACTTGGTGTAAGTGTGTGTCTGTGTTACTGGGTGTCAGTGTCTGTCTTTGTTACTTGGTGTAAGTGTGTGTCTGTGTTATCGGGTATCAGTGTATGTCTTTGTTACTTGGTGTCAGTGTATGTCTGTGCTACTTGGTGTCAGTGTGTGTCTGTTTTACTGGGTATCAGTGTATGTCTTTGTTACTTGGTGTAAGTGTGTGTCTGTGTTACTGGGAATCAGTGTATGTCTTTGTTACTTGGTGTCAGTGTATGTCTTTGTTACTTGGTGTAAGTGTATGTCTTTGTTACTTGGTGTCAGTGTATGTCTTTGTTACTTGGTGTAAGTGTGTGTCTGTGTTTCTGGGTGTCAGTGTGTGTCTGTGTTACTTGGTGTAAGTGTGTGTCTTTGTTACTTGGTGTCCGTGTTTGTCTGTGTTGCTGGGTGTCAGTTTATGTCTTTGTTACTTCATTTCAGTGTATGTCTTTGTTACTTTGTGTAAGTGTGTGTGTGTGTAACTGGGTATCAGTGTCTGTCTTTGTTACTTGGTGTAAGTGTGTGTCTGTGTTACTGGGTATCAGTGTATGTCTTTGTTACTTGGTGTCAGTGTATGTCTTTGTTACTTGGTGTAAGTGTATGTCTTTGTTACTTGGTGTCAGTGTATGTCTTTGTTACTTGGTGTAAGTGTGTGTCTGTGTTTCTGGGTTTCAGTGTGTGTCTGTGTTACTTGGTGTAAGTGTGTGTCTTTGTTACTTGGTGTCCGTGTGTGTCTGTGTTGCTGGGTGTCAGTTTATGTCTTTGTTACTTGATTTCAGTGTATGTCTTTGTTGCTTGGTGTAAGTGTGTGTGTGTGTCACTGGGTATCAGTGTATGTATTTGTTACTTGGTGTCAGTGTATGTCTGTGTTACCTGGTGTAATTGTATGTCTGTGTCACTGGGTATCAGTGTATGTCTTTGTGACTTGGTGTCAGTATATGTCTTTGTTAATTGGTGCATGTGTGTGTCTGTGTTACTGGGTATCAGTGTATGTCTTTGTTACTTGGTGTAAGTGTGTGTCTGTGTTACTGGGTATCAGTTTATGTCTTTCTTACTTGGTGTCAGTGTATGTCTTTGTTACTTGGTGTAAGTGTATGTCTTTGTTACTTGGTGTCAGTGTATGTCTTTGTTACTTGGTGTAAGTGTGTGTCTGTGTTACTGGGAGACAGTGTGTGCCTGTGTTACTTGTTGTGAATGTGTGTCTTTGTTACTTGGTGTCCGTGTGTGTCTGTGTTACTGCGTGTCAGTTTATGTCTTTGTTACTTGAAGTCATTGTATGTCTTTGTTACTTGGTGTAAGTGTGTGTCTGTGTTACTGGGTATCAGTGTCTGTCTTTGTTACTTGGTGTAAGTGTGTGCCTGCGTTACTGGGTATCAGTGTATGTCTTTGTTACTTGGTGGCAGTGTATGTCTGTGTTACTTGGTGTAATGGTGTGTCTGTGTTACTGGGTATCAGTGTATGTCTTTGTGACTTGGTGTCAGTGTATGTCTTTGTTACTGGGTGTCAGTGTGTGTCTTTGTAACTTGGTGTCATTGTATGTCTTTGTTACTTGGTGTAAGTGTCTGTCTGTGTAACTGGGTATCAGTGTATGTCATTGTTACTTGGTGTAAGTGTGTGTCCAAATACTTGGTGTCAGTGTATGTCTTTGTTACTGGGTGTCAGTGTATGTCTTTGTTACTGTGTCTCAGTGTATGTCTTTGTTACTTGGTGTAAGTGTGTGTCTGTGTTACTGGGTGTCAGTGTCTGTCTTTGTTACTTGGTGTAAGTGTGTGTCTGTGTTACTGGGTATCAGTGTATGTCTTTGTTACTTGGTGTCAGTGTATGTCTTTGCTACTTGGTGGAAGTGTGTGTCTGTGTTACTGGGTATCAGTGTATGTCTTTGTTACTTGTTGTAAGTGTGTGTCTGTGTTACAGGGAATCAGTGTATGTCTTTGTTACTTTGTGTAAGTGTATGTCTTTGTTACTTGGTATCAGTGTATGTCTTTGTTACTTGGTGTAAGTGTGAGTCTGTGTTTCTGGGTTTCAGTGTGTGTCTGTGTTACTTGGTGTAAGTGTGTGTCTTTGTTACTTGGTGTCCGTGATTTTCTGTGTTGCTGGGTGTCAGTTTATGTCTTTGTTACTTGATTTCAGTGTATGTCTTTGTTACTTGGTGTAAGTGTGTGTGTGTGTTACTGGGTATCAGTGTCTGTCTTTGTTATTTGGTGTAAGAGTGTGTCTGTGTTACTGGGTATCAGTGTATGTCTTTGTTACTTGGTGTCAGTGTATGTCTTTGTTACTTGGTGTAAGTGTATGTCTTTGTTACTTCGTGTCAGTGTATGTCTTTGTTACTTGGTGTAAGTGTGTGTCTGTGTTTCTGGGTGTCAGTGTGTGTCTGTGTTACTTGCTGTAAGTGTGTGTCTTTGTTACTTGGTGTCCGTGTGTGTCTGTGTTGCTCGGTGTCAGTTTATGTCTTTGTTACTTGATTTCAGTGTATGTCTTTGTGACTTGGTGTCAGTGTATGTCTTTGTTACTTGGTGTATGTGTGTGTCTGTGTTACTGGGTATCATTGCATGTCTTTGTTACTTGGTGTAAGTGTGTGTCTGTGTTACTGGGTTTCAGTGTATGTCTTGGATACTTGGTGTCAGTGTATGTCTTTGTTATTTGGTGTAAGTGTATGTCTTTGTCACTTGGTGTCAGTGTGTGTCTGTGTTACTGGGTGTCAGTGTGTGCCTGTGTTACTTGGTGTAAATGTGTGTCTTTGTTACTTGGTGTCCGTGTGTGTCTGTGTTACTGGGTGTCAGTTTATGTCTTTGTTACTTGGTGTAAGTGTGTGTCTTTGTTACTTTGTGTCAGTGTATGTCTTTGTTACTTGGTGTAAGTGTGTGTTTGTGTTACTTGGTGTAGGTGTGTGTCTGTGTTACTTGGTGTCAGTGTATGTCTTTGTTACTTGGTGTCAGTGTATGTCTGTGTCACTTGGTGTCAGTGTGTTTGTTTGAGTAACTGGGTGTCAGTGTGTGTCTGTGTTACTTGGTGTAAGTGTGGGACTTCGTTACTTGGTGTCTGTGTGTGTCTGTGTTACTGGGTGTCAGTGTATGTCTTTGTTACTGTGTCTCAGTGTATGTCTTTGTTACTTGGTGTAAGTGTGTGTCTGTGTTACTGGGTGTCAGTGTCTGTCTTTGTTACTTGGTGTAAGTGTGTGTCTGTGTTATCGGGTATCAGTGTATGTCTTTGTTACTTGGTGTCAGTGTATGTCTGTGCTACTTGGTGTCAGTGTGTGTCTGTTTTACTGGGTATCAGTGTATGTCTTTGTTACTTGGTGTAAGTGTGTGTCTGTGTTACTGGGAATCAGTGTATGTCTTTGTTACTTGGTGTCAGTGTATGTCTTTGTTACTTGGTGTAAGTGTATGTCTTTGTTACTTGGTGTCAGTGTATGTCTTTGTTACTTGGTGTAAGTGTGTGTCTGTGTTTCTGGGTGTCAGTGTGTGTCTGTGTTACTTGGTGTAAGTGTGTGTCTTTGTTACTTGGTGTCCGTGTTTGTCTGTGTTGCTGGGTGTCAGTTTATGTCTTTGTTACTTCATTTCAGTGTATGTCTTTGTTACTTTGTGTAAGTGTGTGTGTGTGTAACTGGGTATCAGTGTCTGTCTTTGTTACTTGGTGTAAGTGTGTGTCTGTGTTACTGGGTATCAGTGTATGTCTTTGTTACTTGGTGTCAGTGTATGTCTTTGTTACTTGGTGTAAGTGTATGTCTTTGTTACTTGGTGTCAGTGTATGTCTTTGTTACTTGGTGTAAGTGTGTGTCTGTGTTTCTGGGTTTCAGTGTGTGTCTGTGTTACTTGGTGTAAGTGTGTGTCTTTGTTACTTGGTGTCCGTGTGTGTCTGTGTTGCTGGGTGTCAGTTTATGTCTTTGTTACTTGATTTCAGTGTATGTCTTTGTTGCTTGGTGTAAGTGTGTGTGTGTGTCACTGGGTATCAGTGTATGTATTTGTTACTTGGTGTCAGTGTATGTCTGTGTTACCTGGTGTAATTGTATGTCTGTGTCACTGGGTATCAGTGTATGTCTTTGTGACTTGGTGTCAGTATATGTCTTTGTTAATTGGTGCATGTGTGTGTCTGTGTTACTGGGTATCAGTGTATGTCTTTGTTACTTGGTGTAAGTGTGTGTCTGTGTTACTGGGTATCAGTGTATGTCTTTCTTACTTGGTGTCAGTGTATGTCTTTGTTACTTGGTGTAAGTGTATGTCTTTGTTACTTGGTGTCAGTGTATGTCTTTGTTACTTGGTGTAAGTGTGTGTCTGTGTTACTGGGAGACAGTGTGTGCCTGTGTTACTTGTTGTGAATGTGTGTCTTTGTTACTTGGTGTCCGTGTGTGTCTGTGTTACTGCGTGTCAGTTTATGTCTTTGTTACTTGAAGTCATTGTATGTCTTTGTTACTTGGTGTAAGTGTGTGTCTGTGTTACTGGGTATCAGTGTCTGTCTTTGTTACTTGGTGTAAGTGTGTGCCTGCGTTACTGGGTATCAGTGTATGTCTTTGTTACTTGGTGGCAGTGTATGTCTGTGTTACTTGGTGTAATGGTGTGTCTGTGTTACTGGGTATCAGTGTATGTCTTTGTGACTTGGTGTCAGTGTATGTCTTTGTTACTGGGTGTCAGTGTGTGTCTTTGTAACTTGGTGTCATTGTATGTCTTTGTTACTTGGTGTAAGTGTCTGTCTGTGTAACTGGGTATCAGTGTATGTCATTGTTACTTGGTGTAAGTGTGTGTCCAAATACTTGGTGTCAGTGTATGTCTTTGTTACTGGGTGTCAGTGTGTGTCTTGGTGACTTGGTGTCAGTGTATGTCTTTGTTACTTGGTGTAAGTGTGTGTCTGTGTTTTGGGTATCAGTGTATGTCTTTGATACTTGGTGTCAGTGTATGTCTTTGTTACTTGGTGTAAGTTTGTGTTTTTGGTACTTGGTGTCAGTGTCTGTCTTTGTTACTTGGTGTCAGTGTATGTCTCTGTTACTTGGTGTAAGTGTATATCTTTGTGACTTGGTGTCAGTGTATGTCTTTGTTACTGGGTATCAGCGTATGTCTTTGTTACATGGTGTCAGTGTATGTCTTTGCTACTTGGTGTAAGTGTATGTCTTTGTTACTTTGTGTCAGTGTATGTCTTTGTTGCTTGGTGTAAGTGCATGTCTTTGTGACTTGGTGTCTGTGTATGTCTTTTTTACTGGGTGTAAGTGTGTGTCTGCGTTACTGGGTATCAGTGTATGTCTTTGTTACTTGGTGTCAGTGTATGTCTCTGTTACTTGGTTTAAGTGTATGTCTTTGTTACTTGGTGTCAGTGTATGTCTTTGTTACTGGGTATCAGTGTATGTCTTTGTTACATGGTGTCAGTGTATGTCTTTGTTACTTGGTGTAAGTGCATGTCTTTGTTACTTTGTGTCAGTGTATGTCTTTGTTACTTGGTGTAAGTGTATGTCTTTGTGACTTGGTGTCAGTGTATGTCTTTTTTACTGGGTGTAAGTGTGTGTCTGCGTTACTGGCTTTTCAGTGTTTGTCTTTGTTACTCGGTGTCTGTGTATGTCAAAATACCTGGTGTAAGTGTATGTCTTTGTTACTTGGTGTAATTGTCTGTCTTTGTTATTTGGTGTCAGTGTATGTCTGTGTTACTTGTTGTAAGTGTGTGTCTGTGTTACTGGGTATCAGTGTCTGTCTTTGTTACTTGGTGTAAGTGCATGTCTTTGTTACTTGCTGTCAGTGTATGTCTTTGATACTTGGTGTCAGTGTATGTCTGTGTTACTTGGTGTAATTGTCTGTCTTTGTTATTTGGTGTCAGTGTGTATCTTTGTGACCTGGTGTAAGTGTGTGTCTGTGTTACTGGGTATCAGTGTATGTCTTTGTTACTAGGTGTCAGTGCATGTCAAAATACTTGGTGTAAGTGTATGTCTTTGTTACTTGGTGTAATTGTCTGTCTTTGTTATTTGGTGTCAGTGTGTGTCTTTGTGACCTGGTGTAAGTGTGTGTCTGTGTTACTTGGTGTAAGTGTGTGTCTTTGTTACTGGGCATCAGTGTATGTCTTTGTGACTTGGTATCAGTGTATGTCTTTGTTACTTGGTGTCAGTGTATGTCTGTGTTACTTGGTGTCAGTGTGTTTGTCTGTGTTACTGGGTGTCAGTGTGTGTCTGTGTTACTTGGTGTAAGTGTGTGTCTTTGTTACTTGGTGTCCTTGTGTGTCTGTGTTACTGGGTGTCAGTGTATGTCTTTGTTACTGGGTGTCAGTGTATGTCTTTGTTACTTGGTGTAAGTGTGTGTCTGTGTTACTGGGTATCAGTGTCTGTCTTTTTTACTTGGTGTAAGTGTGTGTCTTTGTTACTGGGCATCAGTGCATGTCTTTGTGACTTGGTGTCATTGTATGTCTGTGTTACTTGGTGTAAGTGTGTATCTGTGTTACTGGGTATCAGTGTATGTCTTTGTTACTTTGTGTCAGTGTATGTCAAAATACTTGGTGTAAGTGTATGTCTTTGTTACTTGGTGTAATTGTCTGTCTTTGTTACTTGGTGTCAGTGTATGTCTGTGTTACTTGGTGTAATGTGTGTCTTTGTTACTTGGTGTAAGTGTGTGGCTTTGTTACTTAGTGTCAGTGAATGTGTTTGTTACTTGGTGTCAGTGTGCGTCTGTGTTACTGGGCATCAGTGTATGTCTTAGTTATTAGGTGTCAGTGTATGTCAAAATACTTGGTGTAAGTGTATGTCTTTGTTACTTGGTGTAATTGTCTGTCTTTGTTACTTGATGTCAGTGTATTTCTGTGTTACTTGGTGTAAGTGTGTGTCTGTGTTACTGGATATCAGTGTCTGTCTTTGTTACTGGGTGTCAGTGTGTGTCTTTGTGACCTGGTGTAAGTGTGTGTCTGTGTTACTGGGTATCAGTGTCTGTCTTTGTTACTTGGTGTAAGTGCATGTCTTTGTTACTTGGTGTCAGTGTATGTCTTTGATACTTGGTGTCAGTGTATGTCTGTGTTACTTGGTGTAAGTTTGTGTTTTTGGTCCTTGGTGTCAGTGTCTGTCTTTGTTACTTGGTGTCAGTGTATGTCTCTGTTACTTGGTGTAAGTGTATGTCTTTGTTACTTGGTGTCAGTGTATGTCTTTGTTACTGGGTATCAGCGTATGTCTTTGTTACATGGCGTCAGTGTATGTCTTTGTTACTTGGTGTAAGTGTATGTCTTTGTTACTTTGTGTCAGTGTATGTCTTTGTTACTTGGTGTAAGTGTATGTCTTTGTGACTTGGTGTCAGTGTATGTCTTTTTTACTGGGTGTAAGTGTGTGTCTGCGTTACTGGGTTTCATTGTATGTCTTTGTTACTTGGTGTCAGTGTATGTCTCTGTTACGTGGTGTAAGTGTATCTCTTTGTTACTTGGCGTCAGCGTATGTCTTTGTTACATGGTGTCAGTGTATGTCTTTGTTACATGGTGTAAGTGTATGTCTTTCTAACTTTGTGTCAGTGTATGTCTTTGTTACTTGGTGTAAGTGTATGTCTTTGTGACTTGGTGTCAGTGTCTGTCTTTTTTACTGGGTGTAAGTGTGTGTCTGCGTGACTGGGTATCATTGTATGTCTTTGTTACTAGGTGTCAGTGTATGTCAAAATAATTGGTGTAAGTGTATGTCTTTGTTACTTGGTGTAATTGTCTGTCTTTGTTATTTGGTGTCAGTGTATGTCTGTGTTACTTGGAGTAAGTGTGTGTCTGTGTTACTGGATATCAGTGTCTGTCTTTGTTCCTGGGTGTCAGTGTGTGTCTTTGATACTTGGTGTCAGTGTATGTCTGTGTTACTTGGTGTAAGTTTGTGTTTTTGGTACTTGGTGTCAGTGTCTGTCTTTGTTACTTGGTGTCAGTGTATGTCTCTGTTACTTGGTGTAAGTGTATGTTTTTGTTACTTGGTGTCAGTGTATGTCTTTGTGACTGGGTATCAGTGTATGTCTTTGTTACATGGTGTCAGTGTATGTCTTTGTTACTTGGTGTAAGTGTATGTCTTTGTTACTTTGTGTCAGTGTATGTCTTTGTTACTTGTTGTAAGTGTATGTCTTTGTGACTTGGTGTCAGTGTATGTCTTTTTTACTGGGTGTAAGTGTGTGTCTGCGTTACTGGGTATCAGTGTATGTCTTTGTTACTTGGTGTCAGTGTATGTCAAAATACTTGGTGTAAGTGTGTGTATTTGTTACTTGGTGTAATTGTCTGTCTTTGTTACTTAGTGTCAGTGTATGTCTGTGTTACTTGGTGTAAGTGTGTGTCTTTGTTACTGGGCATCAGTGTATGTCTTTGTGACAATCAGTGTATGTCTTTGTGACTTGGTGTCAGTGCATGTCTTTTTTACTGGGTGTCAGTGTGTGTTTGTTTGTGTTACTGGGTGTCAGTGTGTGTCTGTGACACTAGGTGTCATTATTTAGTTTAGTTTAGAGATACAGCACTTAAACAGGCCCTTCGCCCCACCGAGTCTGTGCCGACCATCAACAACCCATTTATACTAATCCTACACTAATCCCGGATTCCTATCACATCCCCACCTATCCCAATATATTTCCCTACCACCTACCTATACTAGGGGCAATTTATGACGGCCAATTAACCTAACAACCTGCATGTCTTTGGCATGTGGGAGGAAACCGGAGCACCGGGAGGCAACCCACGCAGACACAGGGAGAACTTGCAAACTCCACACAGGCAGTACCCAGAATCGAAGCCGGGTCCCTGGAGCTGTGAGGCTGCGGTGCTAACCACGGCGCCAATGTGCCCCCCACCCCGAGTGTGAGCCTGTGTTACTGGGTATCAGTGTATGTCTTTGTTACTTGGTGTCAGTGTATGTCTTTGTTACTGGGTATCAGCGTATGTCTTTGTTACATGGTGTCAGTGTATGTCTTTGTTACTTGGTGTAAGTGTATGTCTTTGTTACTTTGTGTCAGTGTATGTCTTTGTAACTTGGTGTAAGTGTATGTCTTTGTGACTTGGTGTCAGTGTATGACTTTTTTACTGGTTGTAAGTGTGTGTCTGCGTTACTGGGTATCAGTGTATGTCTTTGTTACTTGGTGTCAGTGTATGTCTCTGTTACATGGTTTAAGTGTATGTCTTTGTTACTTGGTGTCAGTGTATGTCTTTGTTACTGGGTATCAGTGTATGTCTTTGTTACATGGTGTCAGTGTATGTCTTTGTTACTTGGTGTAAATGTCTGTCTTTGTTACTTTGTGTCAGTGTATGTCTTTGTTACTTGGTGTAAGTGTATGTCTTTGTGACTTGGTGTCAGTGTATGTCTTTTTTACTGGGTGTAAGTGTGTGTCTGCGTTACTGGGTATCAGTGTATGTCTTTGTTACTAGGTGTCAGTGTATGTCAAAACACATGGTGTAAGTGTATGTCTTTGTTACTTGGTGTAATTGTCTGTTTTTGTTATTTGGTGTCAGTGTATGTCTGTGTTACTTGGTGTTAGTGTGTGTCTGTGTGACTGGATATCAGTGTCTGTCTTTGTTACCGGGTGTCAGTGTGTGTCTTTGTGACCTGGTGTAAGTGTGTGTCTGTGTTACTGGGTATCAGTGTCTGTCTTTGTTACTTGGTGTAAGTGCATGTCTTTGTTACTTTGTGTCAGTGTATGTCTTTTTTACTTGGTGTAAGTGCGTGTCTGCGTTACTGGGTATCAGTGTATGTCTTTGTTACTTGGTGTCTGTGTATGTCAGAATACTTGGTGTAAGTGTGTGTCTTTGTTACTTGGTGTAATTGTCTGTCTTTGTTACTTGGTGTCAGTGTATGTATGTGTTACTTGGTGTAAGTGTGTGTCTTTGTTACTGGGCATCAGTGTATGTCTTTGTGACAATCAGTGTATGTCTTTGTAACTTGGTGTCAGTGTATGTCTTTGTGACTGGGTGTCAGTGTGTGTCTTTGTTACTGGGTGTAAGTGTGTGTCTGCGTTACTGGGTATCAGTGTATGTCTTTGTTACTTGGTGTCAGTGTATGTCAAAATACTTGGTGTAAGTGTGTGTATTTGTTACTTGGTGTAATTGTCTGTCTTTGTTACTTAGTGTCAGTGTATGTCTGTGTTACTTGGTGTAAGTGTGTGTCTTTGTTACTGGGCATCAGTGTATGTCTTTGTGACAATCAGTGTATGTCTTTGTGACTTGGTGTCAGTGTATGTCTTTTTTACTGGGTGTCAGTGTGTGTCTGTGTTACTGGGTATCAGTGTGTGTTTGTTTGTGTTACTGGGTGTCAGTGTGTGTCTGTGACACTAGGTGTCATTATTTAGTTTAGTTCAGAGATACAGCACTTAAACAGGCCCTTCGGCCCACCGAGTCTGTGCCGACCATCAACAACCCATTTATACTAATCCTACACTAATCCCGGATTCCTATCACATCCCCACCTATCCCAATATATTTCCCTACCACCTACCTATACTAGGGGCAATTTATGACGGCCAATTAACCTATCAACCTGCATGTCTTTGGCATGTGGGAGGAAACCGGAGCACCGGGAGGCAACTCACGCAGACACAGGGAGAACTTGCAAACTCCACACAGGCAGTACCCAGAATCGAACCCGGGTCCCTGGAGCTGTGAGGCTGCGGTGCTAACCACTGCGCCAATGTGCCCCCCATCCCTAGTGTGAGCCTGTGTGACTGGGTATCAGTGTATGTCTTTGTGACTTGGTGTCAGTGTATGTCTTTGTTACTGGGTATCAGCGTATGTCTTTGTTACATGGTGTCAGTGTATGTCTTTGTTACTTGGTGTAAGTGTATGTCTTTGTTACTTTGTGTCAGTGTATGTCTTTGTTACTTGGTGTAAGTGTATGTCTTTGTGACTTGGTGTCAGTGTATGTCTTTTTTACTGGGTGTAAGTGTGTGTCTGCGTTACTGGGTATCAGTGTATGTCTTTGTTACTTGGTGTCAGTGTATGTCTCTGTTACATGGTGTAAGTGTATGTCTTTGTTACTTGGTGTCAGTGTATGTCTTTGTTACTGGGTATCAGTGTATGTCTTTGTTACATGGTGTCAGTGTATGTCTTTGTTACTTGGTGTAAGTGTCTGTCTTAGTTACTTTGAGTCAGTGTATGTCTTTGTTACTTGGTGTAAGTGTATGTCTTTGTGACTTGGTGTCAGTGTATGTCTTTTTTACTGGGTGTAAGTGTGTGTCTGCGTTACTGGGTATCAGTGTATGTCATTGTTACTAGGTGTCAGTGTATGTCAAAACACTTGGTGTAAGAGTATGTCTTTGTTACTTTGTGTCAGTGTATGTCTTTGTTACTTGGTGTAAGTGTATGTCTTTGTGACTTGGTGTCAGTGTATGTCTTTGTTACTTGGTGTAATTGTCTGTCTTTGTTATTTGGTGTCAGTGTATGTCTTTGTTACTTGGTGTAAGTGTGTGTCTGTGTTACTGGATATCAGTGTCTGTCTTTGTTACTGGGTGTCAGTGTGTGTCTTTGTGACCTGGTGTAAGTGTGTGTCTGTGTAACTGGGTATCAGTGTCTGTCTTTGTTACTTGGTGTAAGTGCATGTCTTTGTTACTTGGTGTCAGTGTATGTCTTTGATACTTGGTGTCAGTGTATGTCTGTGTTACTTGGTGTAAGTTTGTGTTTTTGGTACTTGGTGTAAGTGTGTGTCTGTGTTACTGGGTATCAGTGTCTGTCTTTGTTACTTGGTGTAAGTGCATGTCTTTGTTACTTGGTGTCAGCGTATGTCTTTGATACTTGGTGTCAGTGTATGTCTGTGTTACTTGGTGTAAGTTTGTGTTTTTGGTACTTGGTGTCAGTGTCTATCTTTTTTACTTGGTGTCAGTGTTTGTCTCTGTTACTTGGTGTAAGTGTATGTCTTTGTGACTTGGTGTCAGTGTATGTCTTTGTTACTGGGTATCAGTGTATGTCTTTGTTACATGGTGTCAGTGTATGTCTTTGTTACTTGGTGTAAGTGTATGTCTTTGTTACTTTGTGTCAGTGTATGTCTTTGTTACTTGGTGTAAGTGTATGTCTTTGTGACTTGGTGTCAGTGTATGTCTTTTTTACTGGGTGTAAGTGTGTGTCTGCGTTACTGGGTATCAGTGTATGTCTTTGTTACTTGGTGTCAGTGTATGTCTTTGTTACTGGGTATCAGCGTATGTCTTTGTTACATGGTGTCAGTGTATGTCTTTGTTACTTGGTGTAAGTGTATGTCTTTGTTACTTTGTGTCAGTGTATGTCTTTGTTACATGGTGTAAGTGTCTGTCTTTGTTACTTTGAGTCAGTGTATGTCTTTGTTACTTGGTGTAAGTGTATGTCTTTGTGACTTGGTGTCAGTGTATGTCTTTTTTACTGGGTGTAAGTGTGTGTCTGCGTTACTGGGTATCAGTCTATGTCTTTGTTACTTGGTGTCGGTGTATGTCTCTGTTACATGGTGTAAGTGTATGTCTTTGTTACTTGGTGTCAGTGTATGTCTTTGTTACTGGGTATCAGTGTATGTCTTTGTTACATGGTGTAAGTGTCTGTCTTTGTTACTTTGAGTCAGTGTATGTCTTTGTTACTTGGTGTAAGTGTATGTCTTTGTGACTTGGTGTCAGTGTATGTCTTTTTCACTGGGTGTAAGTGTGTGTCTGCGTTACTGGGTAACAGTGTATGTCTTTGTTACTTGGTGTCAGTGTATGTCAAAACACTTGGTGTAAGTGTATGTCTTTGTTACTTTGTGTCAGTGTATGTCTTTGTTACTTGGTGTAAGTGCATGTCTTTGTGACTTGGTGTCAGTGTATGTCTTTGTTACTTGGTGTAATTGTCTGTCTTTGTTATTTGGTGTCAGTGTATGTCTGTGTTACTTGGTGTAAGTGTGTGTCTGTGTTACTGGATATCAGTGTCTGTCTTTGTTACTGGGTGTCAGTGTGTGTCTTTGTGACCTGGTGTAAGTGTGTGTCTGTGTTACTGGGTATCAGTGTCTGTCTTTGTTACTTGGTGTAAGTGCATGTCTTTGTTACTTGGTGTCAGTGTATGTCTTTGATACTTGGTGTCAGTGTATGTCTGTGTTACTTGGTGTAAGTTTGTGTTTTTGGTACTTGGTGTAAGTGTGTGTCTGTGTTACTGGGTATCAGTGTCTGTCTTTGTTACTTGGTGTAAGTGCATGTCTTTGTTACTTGGTGTCAGTGTATGTCTTTGATACTTGGTGTCAGTGTATGTCTTTGTTACATGGTGTAAGTGTATGTCTTTGTTACTTTGTGTCAGTGTATGTCTTTGTTACTGGGTATCAGCGTATGTCTTTGATACTTGGTGTAAGTTTGTGTTTTTGGTACTTGGTGTCAGTGTCTGTCTTTGTTATTTGGTGTCAGTGTATGTCTCTGTTACTTGGTGTCAGTGTATGTCTTTGTGACTTGGTGTCAGTGTATGTCTTTGTTACTGGGTATCAGTGTATGTCTTTGTTACATGGTGTCAGTGTATGTCTTTGTTACTTGGTGTAAGTGTATGTCTTTGTTACTTTGTGTCAGTGTATGTCTTAGTTAATTGGTGTAAGTGTATGTCTTTTTTACATGGTGTAAGTGTGTGTCTGCGTTACTGGGTATCAGTGTATGTCTTTGTTACTTGGTGTCAGTGTATGTCTGTGTTACTTGGTGTAAGTGTGTGTCTTTGTTAATGGGCATCAGTGTTTGTCTTTGTGACTTGGTATCAGTGTATGTCTTTGTGACTTGGTGTCAGTGTATGTCTTTTTTACTGGGTGTCAGTGTGTGTCTGTGTTACTGGGTATCAGTGTGTGTTTGTTTGTGTTACTGGGTGTCAGTGTGTGTCTGTGACACTAGGTGTCATTATTTAGTTTAGTTTAGAGATACAGCACTTAAACAGGCCCTTCGGCCCACCGAGTCTGAGCCGACCATCAACAACCCATTTATACTAATCCTACACTAATCACGGATTCCTATCACATCCCCACCTATCCCTATATATTTCCCTACCACCTACCTATACTAGGGGCAATTTATGACGGCCAATTAACCTATCAACCTGCAAGTCTTTGGCATGTGGGAGGAAACCGGAGCACCGGGAGGCAACCCACGCAGACACAGGGAGAACTTGCAAACTCCGCACAGGCAGTACCCAGAATCGAACCCGGGTCCCTGGAGCTGTGAGGCTGCGGTGCTAACCACTGCGCCAATGTGACCCCCCACCCCCCAGTGTGAGCCTGTGTTATTGGGTATCAGTGTATGTCTGTGTTACTTGGTGTCAGTGTGTGTCTGTGTTACTGGGTATCAGTGTATGTCTTTGTTACTTTGTCTCAGTGTATGTCAAAATACTTGGTGTAAGTGTATGTCTTTGTTACTTGGTGTCAGTGTATGTCTTTGTTACTTGGTGTAATTGGCTGTCTTTGTTACCTGGTGTCAGTGTATGTCTTTGTTACTGGGTGTAAGTGTGTGTCTTTGTTACTGGGCATCAGTGTATGTCTTTGTGACTTGGTGTCAGTGTATGTCTTTTTTACTGGGTGTCAGTGTGTGTCTGTGACACTAGGTGTCATTATTTAGTTTAGTTTAGAGACACAGCACTTAAACAGGCCCTTCGGCCCACCGAGTCTGTGCCGACCATCAACAATCCATTTATACTAATCCTACACTAATCCCGGATTCCTATCACATCCGCACCTATCCCTATATATTTCCCGACCACCTACCGATACTAGGGGCAATTTATGATGGCCAATTAACCTATGAACCTGCAAGTCTTTGGCATGTGGGAGGAAACCTGAGCACCGGGAGGCAACCCAC
Source organism: Heterodontus francisci (assembly GCF_036365525.1). NCBI lineage: Eukaryota > Metazoa > Chordata > Chondrichthyes > Heterodontiformes > Heterodontidae > Heterodontus > Heterodontus francisci. Next base: position 3,058,958 of record NW_027141655.1, on the reverse strand, counting down.
GCAGACACAGGGCGTACTTGCAAACTCCGCACAGGCAGTACCCAGAATCGAACCCGGGTCCCTGGAGCAGTGAGGCTGCGGTGCTAACAACTGCGCCAATGTGCCCGCCACCCCCCAGTGTGAGCCTGTGTTATTGGGTATCAGTGTATGTCTTTGTTACTTGGTGTCAGTGTATGTCTGTGTTACTTGGTGTCAGTGTGTTTGTCTGTGTTGCTGGGAGTCAGCGTGTGTCTGTGTTACTTGGTGTAAGTGTGTGTCTTTGTTACTTGGTGTCCTTGTGTGTCTGTGTTACTGGGTTTCAGTGTATGTCTTTGTTACTGGGTGTCAGTGTATGTCTTTTTTACTTGTTCTAAGTGTATGTCTTTGTTACTTTGTCTCAGTGTATGTCAAAATACTTGGTGTAAGTGTATGTCTTTGTTACTTGGTGTAATTGTCTGTCTTTGTTACTTGGTGTCAGTGTATGTCTGTGTTACTTGGTGTAAGTGTGTGTCTTTGTTACTTGGTGTAAGTGTGTGGCTTTGTTACTTGGTGTCAGTGTATGTGTTTGTTACTTGGTGTCAGTGTGTGTCTGTGTTACTGGGCATCAGTGTATGTCTTTGTTACTAGGTGTCAGTGTATGTCAAAATACTTGGTGTAAGTGTATGTCTTAGTTACTTGGTGTAAGTGTGTGTCTGTGTTACTGGATATCAGTGTCTGTCTTTGTTACTGGGTGTCAGTGTGTGTCTTTGTGACCTGGTGTAAGTGTGTGTCTGTGTTACTGGGTATCAGTGTCTGTATTTGTTACTTCGTGTAAGTGCATGTCTTTGTTACTTGGTGTCAGTGTATGTCTTTGATACTTGGTGTCAGTGTATGTCTGTGTTACTTGGTGTAAGTTTGTGTTTTTGGTACTTGGTGTCAGTGTCTGTCTTTGTTACTTGGTGTCAGTGTATGTCTTTGTTACTTTGTGTCAGTGTATGTCATTGTTACATGGTGTCAGTGTATGTCTTTGTTACTTGGTGTAAGTGTATGTCTTTGTTACTTTGTGTCAGTGTATGTCATTGTTACTTGGTGTAAGTGTATGTCTTTGTGACTTGGTGTCAGTGTATGTCTTTTTTACTGGGTGTAAGTGTGTGCCTGCGTTACTGGGTATCAGTGTATGTTTTTGTTACATGGTGTCAGTGTATGTCTTTGTTACTTGGTGTAATTGGCTGTCTTTGTTACTTGGTGTCAGTGTATGTCCGTGTTACTGGGTGTAAGTGTGTGTCTTTGTTACTGGGCATCAGTGTATGTCTTTGTGACTTGGTGTCAGTGTATGTCTTTTTTACTGGGTGTCAGTGTGTGTCTGTGTTACTGGGTATCAGTGTATGTCTTTGTTACATGGTGTCAGTGTATGTCTTTGTTACTTGGTGTAATTGTCTGTCTTTGTTACTTGATTTCAGTGTATGTCTGTGTTACTGGGTGTAAGTGTGTGTCTTTGTTACTGGGCATCAGTGTATGTCTTTGTGACTTGGTATCAGTGTTTGTCTGTGTTACTGGGTATCAGTGTATGTGTGTGTTACTTGGTGTCAGTGTGTTTGTCTGTGTTACTGGGTGTCAGTGTGTGATTGTGTTACTTGGTGTAAGTGTGTATCTTTGTTACTTGGTGTCCTTGTGTGTCTGTGTTACTGGGTGTCAGTGTATGTCTTTGTTACTGGGTGTCAGTGTATGTCTTTGTTACTTGGTGTAAGTGTGTGTCTGTGTTAAAGGGTATCAGTGTCTGTCTTTTTTACTTGGTGTAAGTGTGTGTCTTTGTTACTGGGTATCAGTGCATGTCTTTGTTACTTTGTGTCAGTGCATGTCAAAATACTTGGTGTAAGTGTATGTCTTTGTTACTTGGTGTAATTGTCTGTCTGTGTTACTGGGTATCAGTGTATGTCTTTGTTACTTTGTGTCAGTGCATGTCAAAATACTTGGTGTAAGTGTATGTCTTTGCTCCTTGGTGTAATTGTCTGTCTTTGTTACTTGGTGTCAGTGTATGTCTGTGTTACTTAGTGTAAGTGTGTGTCTTTGCTACTTGGTGTAAGTGTGTGGCTTTGTTACTTGGTGTCAGTGTATGTGTTTGTTACGTGGTGTCAGTGTGTGTCTGTGTTACTGGGCATCAGTGTATGTCTTTGTCACTTGGTATCAGTGTATGTCTTTGTGACTTGGTGCCTGTGTATTTCTGTGTTACTTGGTGTAAGTGTATGTCTTTGTTTCTTGGTGTAAGTGTATGTCTTTGTTACTTGGTGTCAGTGTACGTCTGTGTCACTTGGTCTAACTGTGTCTCTTTGTTACTTGGTGTAAGTGTATGTCTTTGTTACTTGGTGTCAGAGTATGTCTTTGTTACTTGGTGTCAGTTTGTGTCTTTATTACTGGGCATCAGTGTATGTCTTTGTGACTTGGTATCATTGTTTGTCTGTGTTACTGGGTGTCAGTGAGTGTCTGTGTTACTTGGTGTAAGTGTGAGTCTTTCTTACTTGGTGTCCTTGTGTGTCTGTCTTACTGGGTGTCAGTGTATGTCTTTGTTACTGGGTGTCGGTGTATGTCTTTGTTACTTGGTGTAAGTGTGTGTCTGTGTTACTGGGTATCAGGGTCTGTCTTTTTTACTTGTTGTAAGTGTGTGTCTTTGTTACTGGGTATAAGTGCATTTCTTTGTTACTTGGGGTCATTGTATGTCTGTGTTACTTGGTGCAAGTGTGTGTCTATGTTACTGGGTATCAGTGTATGTCTTTGTTACTTTGTGTCAGTGTATGTCAAAATACTTGGTGTCAGTGTATGTCTGTGTTACTTGGTGCACGTGTGTGTCTTTGAAACTTGGTGTCAGTGTATGTCTTTGTTACTTGGTGTCAGTGTGTGTCTTTGTTACTGGGTATCAGTGCATGTCTTTGTTACTTGCTGTCATTGTATGTCTGTGTTACTTGGTGTAAGTGTGTGTCTGTGTTACTTGGTGTAAGTGTGTGTCTTTGAAACTTGGTGTCAGAGTATGTCTTTGTTACTTGGTGTCAGTGTGTGTCTTTGTAACTGGGTATCAGTGCATGTCTTTGTTACTTGGTGTCAGTGTATGTCTGTGTTACTTGGTGTAACTGTGTGTCTTTGAAACTTGGTGTCAGTGTATGTCTTTGTTACTTGGTGTAAGTGTGTGTCTGTGTTACTTGGGTATCAGGGTCTGTCTTTTTTACTTGTTGTAAGTGTGTGTCTTTGTTACTGGGTATAAGTGCTTGTCTTTGTGACTTGGTGTCATTGTATGTCTGTGTTACTTGGAGTAAGTGTGTGTCTGTGTTACTGGGTATCAGTGTATGTCTTTGTTACTTGGTGTAATTGTCTGTCTTTGTTACTTGGTGTCAGTGTATGTCTGTGTTACTTGGTGTAAGTGTGTGTCTTTGTTACTTGGTGTAAGTGTGTGGCTTTGTTACTTGGTGTCAGTTTGTGTCTGTGTTACTGGGCATCAGTGTATGTCTTTGTGACTTGGTATCAGTGTATGTCTTTGTGACTTGGTGTCAGTGTATGTCTTTTATACTGGGTGTCAGTGTGTGTCTGTGTTACTTGGTGTCAGTGTATGTCTTTTATACTGTGTATCAGTGTTTGTTTGTGTTACTGGGTGTCAGTGTGTGTCTGTGACACTAGGTGTCAGTATTTAGTTTAGTTTAGAGATACAGCACTTAAACAGGCCCTTCGGCCCACCGAATGTGTGCCGACCATCAACCACCCATTTATACTAATCCTACACTAATCCCGTATTCCTATCACATCTCCACCTATACCTATATATTTCCCTTCCACCTACCTATACTAGGGGCAATTTATGATGGCCAATTAACCTATCAACCTGTAAGTCTTTGGCATGAGGGACGAAACCGGAGCACCGGGAGGAAACGCACGCAGACACAGGGAGAACTTGCAAACTCCGCACAGGCAGTACCCAGAATCGAACCCGGGTCCCTGGAGCTGTGAGGCTGCGGTGCTAACCACTGCGCCAATGTGCCCCCCCACCCCCCAAGTGTGTGCCTGTGTTACTGGGTATCAGTGTCTGTCTTTGTTACTTGGTGTCAGTGTATGTCTGTGTTACTTGATGTAAGTGTGTGTCTTTGTTACTTGGTGTAAGTGTATGTCTTTGTTACTTGGTGCCAGTGTATGTCTTTGTTACTTGGTGTAAGTGTGTGTCTTTGTTACTGGGTGCCAGTGTGTGTCTGTGTTACATTGTGTAAGTGTGTGTCTTTGTTACTTGGTGTCCGTGTGTGTCTGTGTTACTGGGTGTCTGTTTATGTCTTTGTTACTTGGTGTCAGTGTATGTCTTTGTTACTTGGTGTAAGTGTATGTCTTTGTTACTTGGTGTCAGTGTATGGCTTTGTTACTTTGTGTAAGTGTGTGTCTGTGTTACTGGGTGTCTGTTTATGTCTTTGTTACTTGGTGTCAGTGTATGTCTTTGTTACTTGGTGTAAGTGTATGTCTTTGTTACTTGGTGTCAGTGTATGTCTTTGTTACTTTGTGTAAGTGTGTGTCTGTGTTACTTGGTGTCAGTGTATGTCTGTGTCACTTGGTGTCAGTGTGTTTGTTTGTGTTACTGGGTGTCAGTGCGTGTCTGTGTTACTTGGTGTAAGTGTGTGTCTTTGTTACTTGGTGTCCGTGTGTGTCTGTGTTACTGGGTGTCAGTGTATGTCTTTGTTACTGGGTGTCAGTGTAAGTCTTTGTTACTTGGTGTAAGTGTGTGTCTGTGTTACTGGGTACCAGTGTCTGTCTTTTTTAATTGGTGTAAGTGTGTGTCTGTGTTACTGGGTATCAGTGTATGTCTTTGTTACTTGGTGTCAGTGTATGTCTCTGTTACTTGGTGTAAGTGTGTGTCTGTGTTACTGGGTATCAGTGTATTTCTTTGTGACTTGGTGTCAGTGTATGTCTTTGTTACTGGGTGTCAGTTTGTGTCTTTGTGACTTGGTGTCAGTGTATGTCTGTGACACACTGCATAAGGTGGCTCCTGGGCTGGAAGCTCCCTAGGAAGCTCCCTTGCTGTTCAACTCTATCCATGGCCATCTGCTCCCATCCCTAACGTTTTCTCCCCCAATCTGCCCTCTTAAACTGTTTAAATTCCCCTGGCTCTTTAAATCAGTTCATTTTAGCCCTATCTAAAAGTTAACAGTTAGTTTAGTGTATGTTACCTGGGCCCACTGCCCTCCCCCAGCCACACCTGCTCTTTGTTTTCTCAATGAAATTGATCCGGATGAAACTGACGAGAACAGCTGCCGATACTTCAATCTCCGATCCTGCTGTCTTCACAGTCCAGAGTGTCTGCAGCCACGGCATGCGGTAAGTCCATTGAGGTGAAGAAGGAGCTGCGGGACCCGAGAGAAGTCCTGGGAAAAGGTGCCCCGAACACCCAAAACATCCACCAACGGCCCCCCCGGCCGCAACTTCAAAGCGCCCGCGGGAGATGGCTCGGAGAGCATCTGCAGCGCACTGTCGGCAATGCTGCATGCCTTTATTTAAACCACTGCAAAAAAAAACCCTTAGCAAATGTAATCACCTCTAAGTCTGCCAAATGATGCTTCACCTCCCGAAGGACGTGGATGAGCTTTCCGGACGTCGATGGTGGGCACTGAGGAAATGGCTTATTACCTGCACCAGATTCCACCCCCCCTCCCCCCCCCTTTACCCCCCTTCCACCCCCCCCCACCCCGTCCCCTTCCCTGCTCCACCCTCTCAGCTCACCCCCTCACAACCCCGTCCCAGCCCGCCCCCCCCTCGCACCATCTTCACCCCGCACCCCCTTCCCCTGCACCCCCCCCACCCCCTCCCTCTACCCCTCCCCCTTGCATGCCCTCCTCCCACCGGCACCATCCTACACCTGTGTAGGGGCCCCAACAACCCCACTGCCTTGTGGGCGTCTCGGGAGAGACCAAGGCTAAGGGAGTAAACCCTAACAGAAAATCCGGAGCGGAACCCCGTAGGCGGTCATGTGTCACCTTTGGCATGTTTCCGGCAGTTCCTGCAGCCATACTGGTGCCAAACGTCGTGTCCTGCACTCCTTTGGACCCCACCAGAAAGGCCGAGAGGGGGGTTTTGACGACTGGGCAACTCTCAACCTCCATAAATTTGCCCAGGCATGCGCCATGGAGAGGTCACTCCATAGTTGCCTCACAGCGACTGAAACAACACGGAAGGCAGCAGTTACGGGTTATAAGTCCAGATAAATTGGCGTAGAAACTGGGCGCCACGGGTTGCCTTTGTCGGTGGGAGAGGTCATTGCACCTCACTGGACAGCTACCGCCGCCTCAAACCGGGCAGCCCCCGGTCAATAAGGTTCTGTCCCGCCACAGTCTGCCTGCTTCAATGGGTGCTTGGAGCTCAGGGTCATTGCCCGAAAGGTGGACTGATACACCGCACCAAACAACATGAAAAAAGGAAAGAAGGTACCAGCCCTTCGCTTTGCAAGCTGGAACGTCAGAACTATGTGTCCTGGCCTGTCGGAAGACCTTACACAAATCAACGATTCTCGGAAGACCGCCATCATTAACAACGAGCTCAGTAGACTCAATGTGGACATTGCAGCACTTCAGGAGACTCGCCTCCCCGCGAGTGGCTCTCTAGCAGAGCAAGACTACACCTTCTTCTGGCAGGGCAGGGATCCTGAAGAACCAAGACAGCATGGAGTGGGCTTCGCCATCAGAAACTCCTTGCTCAGCATGATAGAGCCTCCCTCAAATGGCTCGGAACGCATACTGTCCATCCGACTGCTCACCACCTCTGGTCCAGTACACCTACTCAGCATCTATGCTCCAACACTCTGTTCCGCACCTGAAGCTAAAGACCAGTTCTATGAACAACTCCATAACATCATTAGCAGCATCCCCAACACCGAACACCTATTCGTGCTGGGGGACTTTAATGCCAGGGTTGGGGCCGACCATGACTCATGGCCCTCCTGCCTTGGGCGCTATGGCGTTGGAAGGATGAATGAGAACGGGCAGAGACTGCTTGAGTTGTGTACCTATCATAACCTCTGCATCACCAACTCGTTCTTTCACACTAAACCCTGTCACCAGGTTTCATGGAGGCACCCAGGATCACGTCGTTGGCACCAGCTAGACCTCATTGTCACAAGGCCTTAAACAGTGTTCAAATCACACGCAGCTTCCACAGTGCGGACTGCGACACCGACCACTCCCTGGTGTGCAGCAAGGTTAGACTCAGACCAAAGAAGTTGCATCATTCCAAGCAGAAGGGCCACCCGCGCATCAACACGAGCAGAATTTCTCACCCACAGCTGTTACAAAAATTTCTAAATTCACTTGTAACAGCCCTTCAAAACACTCCCACAGGGGATGCTGAGACCAAGTGGGCCCACATCAGAGACGCCATCTATGAGTCAGCTTTGACCACCTACGGCAAAAGTGCGAAGAGAAATGCAGACTGGTTTCAATCTCATAATGAAGAGCTGGAACCTGTCATAGCCGCTAAGCGCATTGCACTTTTGAACTACAAGAAAGCCCCCAGCGATTTAACATCCGCAGCACTTAAAGCAGCCAGAAGTACTGCACAAAGAACAGCTAGGCGTTGCGCAAACGACTACTGGCAACACCTATGCAGTCATATTCAGCTGGCCTCAGACACCGGAAACATCAGAGGAATGTATGATGGCATGAAGAGAGCTCTTGGGCCAACCATCAAGAAGATCACCCCCCTCAAATCTAAATCGGGGGACATAATCACTGACCAACGCAAACAGATGGACCGCTGGGTTGAGCACTACCTAGAACTGTACTCCAGGGAGAATGCTGTCACTGAGACTGCCCTCAATGCAGCCCAGCCTCTACCAGTCATGGATGAGCTGGACATACAGCCAACCAAATCGGAACTCAGTGATGCCATTGATTCCCTAGCCAGCGGAAAAGCCCCTGGGAAGGACAGCATTACCCCTGAAATAATCAAGGGTGCCAAGCCTGCTATACTCTCAGCACTACATGAACTGCTATGCCTGTGCTGGGACGAGGGAGCAGTACCCCAGGACATGCGCGATGCCAACATCATCACCCTCTATAAAAACAAAGGTGACCGCGGTGACTGCAACAACTACCGTGGAATCTCCCTGCTCAGCATAGTGGGGAAAGTCTTTGCTCGAGTCGCTCTGAACAGGCTCCAGAAGCTGGCCGAGCGCGTCTACCCTGAGGCACAGTGTGGCTTTCGTGCAGAGAGATCGACTATTGACATGCTGTTCTCCCTTCGTCAGATACAGGAGAAATGCCGTGAACAACAGATGCCCCTCTACATTGCTTTCATTGATCTCACCAAAGCCTTTGACCTCGTCAGCAGACGTGGTCTCTTCAGACTACTAGAAAAGATCGGATGTCCACCAAAGCTACTAAGTATCATCACCTCATTCCATGACAATATGAAAGGCACAATTCAACATGGTGGCTCCTCATCAGAGCCCTTTCCTATCCTGAGTGGTGTGAAACAGGGCTGTGTTCTCGCACCCACACTTTTTGGGATTTTCTTCTCCCTGCTGCTTTCACATGCGTTCAAATCCTCTGAAGAAGCAATTTTCCTCCACACAAGATCAGGGGGCAGGTTGTTCAACCTTGCCCGTCTAAGAGCGAAGTCCAAAGTACGTAAAGTCCTCATCAGAGAACTCCTCTTTGCTGACGATGCTGCTTTAACATCTCACACTGAAGAATGCCTGCAGAGTCTCATCGACAGGTTTGCGTCTGCCTGCAATGAATTTGGCCTAACCATCAGCCTCAAGAAAACGAACATCATGGGGCAGGATGTCAGAAATGCTCCATCCATCAATATTGGCGACCACGCTCTGGAAGTGGTTCAAGAGTTCACCTACCTCGGCTCAACTATCACCAGTAACCTGTCTCTAGATGCAGAAATCAACAAGCGCATGGGTAAGGCTTCCACTGCTATGTTCAGACTGGCCAAGAGAGTGTGGGAAAATGGCGCACTGACACGGAACACAAAAGTCCGAGTGTATCAGGCCTGTGTCCTCAGTACCTTGCTCTACGGCAGCGAGGCCTGGACAACGTATGCCAGCCAAGAGCGACGTCTCAATTCATTCCATCTTCGCTGCCTTCGGAGAATACTTGGCATCAGGTGGCAGGACTATATCTCCAACACAGAAGTCCTTGAAGCGGCCAACATCCCCAGCTTATACACACTACTGAGTCAGCGGCGCTTGAGATGGCTTGGCCATGTGAGCCGCATGGAAGATGGCAGGATCCCCAAAGACACATTGTACAGCGAGCTCGCCACTGGTATCAGACCCACCGGCCGTCCATGTCTCCGTTATAAAGACGTCTGCAAACGCGACATGAAATCGTGTGACATTGATCACAAGTCGTGGGAGTCAGTTGCCAGCATTCGCCAGAGCTGGCGGGCAGCCATAAAGACAGGGCTAAATTGTGGCGAGTCGAAGAGACTTAGTAGTTGGCAGGATAAAAGACAGAGGCGCAAGGGGAGAGCCAACTGTGCAACAGCCCCAACAAACAAATTTCTCTGCAGCACCTGTGGGAGAGCCTGTCACTCCAGAATTGGCCTTTATAGCCACTCCAGGCGCTGCTTCACAAACCACTGACCACCTCCAGGCGCGTATCCATTGTCTCTCGAGATAAGGAGGCCCAAAAGATGTCTGTGTTACTTAGTGTAAGTGTATGTCTTTGTTACCTGGTGTCAGTCTGTGTCTGTGTTACTTGGTGTAAGTGTGTGTCTTTGTTACTTGGTGTCAGTGTATGTCTTTGTTACTTGGTGTAAGAGTGCGTTTGTGTTACTTGGTGTAAGTGTGTGTCCGTGTTACTTGGTGTCAGTGTATATCTTTGTTACTTGGTGTCAGTGTATGTCTGTGTCAGTTGGTATCAGTGTGTTTGTTTGTGTTACTGGGTGTCAGTGTGTGTCTGTGTTACTTGGTGTAAGTGTGTGTCTTTGGTACTTGGTGTCCGTGTGTGTCTTTGTTACTGGGTGTCAGTGTAGGTCTTTGTTACTGGGTGTCAGTGTCTGTCTTTGTTACTTGGTGTAAGTGTGTGTCTGTGTTACTGGATATCAGTGTATGTCTTTGTTACTTGGTGTCAGTGTATGTCTGTGCTACTTGGTGTAAGTGTGTGTCTGTGTTACTGGGAATCAGTGTATGTCTTTGTTACTTGGTGTAACTGTGTGTCTGTGTTACTGGGTTTCAGTGTATGTCTTTGTTACTTGGTGTAAGTGTATGTCTTTGTTACTTGGTGTCAGTGTATGTCTTTGTTACTTTGTGTAAGTGTGTGTCTGTGTTACTGGGTGTCAGTGTGTGTCTGTGTTGCTTGGTGTAAGTGTGTGTCTTTGTTACTTGGTGTCCGTGTGTGTCTGTGTTACTGGGTGTCAGTTTATGTCTTTGTCACTTGAAGTCAGTGTATGTCTTTGTTACTTGGTGTAAGTGTGTGTCTGTGTTACTGGGTATCAGTGTCTGTCTTTGTTACTTGGTGTAAGTGTGTGCCTGTGTTACTGGATATCAGTGTATGTCTTTGTTACTTGGTGTCAGTGTATGTCTGTGTTACTTGGTGTAATTGTGTGTCTGTGTTACTGGGTATCAGTGTATGTCTTTGTGACTTGGTGTCAGTGTATGTCTTTGTTACTGGGTGTCAGTGTGTGTCTTTGTGACTTGGTGTAAGTGTATGTCTTTGTTACTTGGTGTAATTGTCTGTCTGTGTTACTGGGTATCAGTGTATGTCTTTGTTACTTTGTGTCAGTGCATGTCAAAATACTTGGTGTAAGTGTATGTCTTTGTTACTTGGTGTAATTGTCTGTCTTTGTTACTTGGTGTCAGTGTATGTCTGTGTTACTTGGTGTAAGTGTGTGTCTTTGTTACTTGGTGTAAGTGTGTGGCTTTGTTACTTGGTGTCAGTGTATGTGTTTGTTACGTGGTGTCAGTGTGTTTCTGTGTTACTGGGCATCAGTGTATGTCTTTGTCACTTGGTATCAGTGTATGTCTTTGTGACTTGGTGCCTGTGTATTTCTGTGTTACTTGGTGTAAGTGTATGTCTTTGTTTCTTGGTGTAAGTGTATGTCTTTGTTACTTGGTGTCAGTGTATGTCTGTGTTACTTGGTGTAACTGTGTCTCTTTGTTACTTGGTGTAAGTGTATGTCTTTGTTACTTGGTGTCAGAGTATGTCTTTGTTAGTTGGTGTCAGTTTGTGTCTTTGTTACTGGGCATCAGTGTATGTCTTTGTGACTTGGTATCATTTTTTGTCTGTGTTACTGGGTGTCAGTGTGTGTCTGTGTTACTTGGTGTAAGTGTGAGTCTTTCTTAATTGGTGTCCTTGTGTGTCTGTCTTACTGGGTGTCAGTGTATGTCTTTGTTACTGGGTGTCGGTGTATGTCTTTGTTACTTGGTGTAAGTGTGTGTCTGTGTTACTGGGTATCAGGGTCTGTCTTTTTTACTTGTTGTAAGTGTGTGTCTTTGTTACTGGGTATAAGTGCATTTCTTTGTTACTTGGGGTCATTGTATGTCTGTGTTACTTGGTGCAAGTGTGTGTCTATGTTACTGGGTATCAGTGTATGTCTTTGTTACTTTGTGTCAGTGTATGTCAAAATACTTGGTGTCAGTGTATGTCTGTGTTACTTGGTGCACGTGTGTGTCTTTGAAACTTGGTGTCAGTGTATGTCTTTGTTACATGGTGTCAGTGTGTGTCTTTGTTACTGGGTATCAGTGCATGTCTTTGTTACTTGCTGTCATTGTATGTCTGTGTTACTTGGTGTAAGTGTGTGCCTGTGTTACTTGGTGTAAGTGTGTGTCTTTGAAACTTGGTGTCAGTGTATGTCTTTGTTACTTGGTGTCAGTGTGTGTCTTTGTAACTGGGTATCAGTGCATGTCTTTGTTACTTGTTGTCAGTGTATGTCTGTGTTACTTGGTGTAAATGTGTGTCTTTGAAACTTGGTGTCAGTGTATGTCTTTGTTACTTGGTGTAAGTGTGTGTCTGTGTTACTGGGTATCAGGGTCTGTCTTTTTTACTTGTTGTAAGTGTGTGTCTTCGTTACTGGGTATAAGTGCTTGTCTTTGTTACTTGGTGTCATTGTATGTCTGTGTTACTTGGTGTAAGTGTGTGTCTGTGTTACTGGGTATCAGTGTATGACTTTGTTACTTGGTGTCAGTGTATGTCAAAATACTTGGTGTAAGTGTATGTCTTTGTTACTTGGTGTAATTGTCTGTCTTTGTTACTTGGTGTCAGTGTATGTCTGTGTTACTTGGTGTAAGTGTGTGTCTTTGTTACTTGGTGTAAGTGTGTGGCTTTGTTACTTGGTGTCAGTTTGTGTCTGTGTTACTGGGCATCAGTGTATGTCTTTGTGACTTGGTATCAGTGTATGTCTTTGTGACTTGGTGTCAGTGTATGTCTTTTATACTGGGTGTCAGTGTGTGTCTGTGTTACTTGGTGTCAGTGTATGTCTTTTATACTGTGTTTCAGTGTTTGTTTGTGTTACTGGGTGTCAGTGTGTGTCTGTGACACTAGGTGTCAGTATTTAGTTTAGTTTAGAGATACAGCACTTAAACAGGCCCTTCGGCCCACCGAATGTGTGCCGACCATCAACCACCCATTTATACTAATCCTACACTAATCCCGTATTCTTATCACATCTCCAACTGTACCTATATATTTCCCTTCCACCTACCTATACTAGGGGCAATTTATGATGGCCAATTAACCTATCAACCTGTAAGTCTTTGGCATGTGGGAGGAAACCGGAGCACCGGGAGGAAACGCACGCAGACACAGGGAGAACTTGCAAACTCCGCACAGGCAGTACCCAGAATCGAACCCGGGTCCCTGGAGCTGTGAGGCTGCGGTGCTAACCACTGCGCCAATGTGCCCCCCACCCCCCCCCCAAGTGTGTGCCTGTGTTACGGGGTATCAGTGTCTGTCTTTGTTACTTGGTGTCAGTGTATGTCTGTGTTACTTGATGTAAGTGTGTGTCTTTGTTACTTGGTGTAAGTGTATGTCTTTGTTACTTGGTGCCAGTGTATGCCTTTGTTACTTGGTGTAAGTGTGTGTCTGTGTTACTGGGTGCCAGTGTGTGTCTGTGTTACTTTGTGTAAGTGTGTGTCTTTGTTACTTGGTGTCCGTGTGTGTCTGTGTTACTGGGTGTCTGTTTATGTCTTTGTTACTTGGTGTCAGTGTATGTCTTTGTTAATTGGTGTAAGTGTGTGTCTGTATTACTGGGTATCAGTGTCTGTCTATGTTACTTGGTGTAAGTGTGTGTCTGTGTTACTGGGTGTCAGTGTATGTCTTTGTTACTTGGTGTAAGTGTATGTCTTTGTTACTTGGTGTAAGTGTGTGTTTGTGTTACTTGGTGTAAGTGTGTGTCTGTGTTACTTGGTGTCAGTGTATGTCTTTGTTACTTCGTGTCAGTGTATGTCTGTGTCACTTGGTGTCAGTGTGTTTGTTTGTGTTACTGGGTGTCAGTGCGTGTCTGTGTTACTTGGTGTAAGTGTGTGCCTTTGTTACTTGGTGTCCGTGTGTGTCTGTGTTACTGGGTGTCAGTGTATGTCTTTGTTACTGGGTGTCAGTGTAAGTCTTTGTTACTTGGTGTAAGTGTGTGACTGTGTTACTGGGTACCAGTGTCTGTCTTTTTTAATTGGTGTAAGTGTGTGTCTGTGTTACTGGGTATCAGTGTATTTCTTTGTGACTTGGTGTCAGTGTATGTCTTTGTTACTGGGTGTCAGTGTGTGTCTTTGTGACTTGGTGTCAGTGTATGTCTGTGTTACTTAGTGGAAGTGTATGTCTTTGTTACCTGGTGTCAGTCTGTGTCTGTGTTACTTGGTGTAAGTGTGTGTCTTTGTTACTTGGTGTCAGTGTATGTCTTTGTTACTTGGTGTAAGAGTGCGTTTGTGTAACTTGGTGTTAGTGTGTGTCCGTGATACTTGGTGTCAGTGTATATCTTTGTTACTTGGTGTCAGTGTATGTCTGTGTCAGTTGGTATCAGTGTGTTTGTTTGTGTTACTGGGTGTCAGTGTGTGTCTGTGTTACTTGGTGTAAGTGTGTGTCTTTGGTACTTGGTGTCCGTGTGTGTCTTTGTTACTGGGTGTCAGTGTAGGTCTTTGTTACTGGGTGTCAGTGTCTGTCTTTGTTACTTGGTGTAAGTGTGTGTCTGTGTTACTGGATATCAGTGTATGTCTTTGTTACTTGGTGTCAGTGTATGTCTGTGCTACTTGGTGTAAGTGTGTGTCTGTGTTACTGGGTATCAGTGTATGTCTTTGTTACTTGGTGTAACTGTGTGTCTGTGTTACTGGGTTTCAGTGTATGTCTTTGTTACTTGGTGTCAGTGCATGTCTTTGTTACTTGGTGTAAGTGTATGTCTTTGTTACTTGGTGTCAGTGTATGTCTTTGTTACTTTGTGTAAGTGTGTGTCTGTGTTACTGGGTGTCAGTGTGTGTCTGTGTTGCTTGGTGTAAGTGTGTGTCTTTGTTACTTGGTGTCCGTGTGTGTCTGTGTTACTGGGTGTCAGTTTATGTCTTTGTCACTTGAAGTCAGTGTATGTCTTTGTTACTTGGTGTAAGTGTGTGTCTGTGTTACTGGGTATCAGTGTCTGTCTTTGTTACTTGGTGTAAGTGTGTGCCTGTGTTACTGGATATCAGTGTATGTCTTTGTTACTTGGTGTCAGTGTATGTCTGTGTTACTTGGTGTAATTGTGTGTCTGTGTTACTGGGTATCAGTGTATGTCTTTTTGACTTGGTGTCAGTGTATGTCTTTGTTACTGGGTGTCAGTGTGTGTCTTTGTGACTTGGTGTCAGTGTATGTCTTTGTTACTTGGTGTAAGTGTGTGTCTGTGTTACTGGGTATCAGTGTATGTCATTGTTACTTGGTGTAAGTATGTGGCAAAATACTTGGTGTCAGTGAATGTCTTTGTTAATGGGTGTCAGTGTGTGTCTTCGTGACTTGGTGTCAGTGTATGTCTTTGTTACTTGGTGTAAGTGTGTGTCTGTGTTTCTGGGTATCAGTGTATGTCTTTGTTACTTGGTGTCAGTTTATGTCTCTGTTACATGGTGTAAGTGTGTGTCTGTGTTACTGGGTATCAGTGTCTATTTTTTCACTTGGTGTAAGTGTGTGTCTGTGTTACTGGGTATCAGTGTAGGTCTTTGTTACTTGTTGTCAGGTGTATGTCTGTGTTACTTGGTGTAAGTGTGTGCCTGTGTTACTGGGTATCAGTGCATGTCTTTGTGACTTGGTGTCAGTGTATGTCTTTGTTACTGGGTGTCAGTGTGTGTCTTTGTGACTTGGTGTCACTATATGTCTGTGTTACTTGGTGTAAGTGTATGTCTTTGTTACTTGGTGTCAGTCTATGTCTGTGTTACTTGGTGTAAGTGTGTGTCTTTGTTACTTGGTGTCAGTGTATGTCTTTGTTAATTGGTGTAAGTGTGTGTTTGTGTTACTTGGTGTAAGTGTGTGTCTTTGTTACTTGGTATCAGTGTATGTCTTTGTTACTTGGTGTCAGTGTATGTCTGTGTCACTTGGTGTCAGTGTGTTTGTTTGTGTTACTGGGTGTCAGTGTGTGTCTGTGTTACTTGGTGTAAGTGTGGGACTTTGTTACTTGGTGTCAGTGTGTGTCTGTGTTACTGGGTGTCAGTGTCTGTCTTTGTTACTTAGTGTAAGTGTGTGTCTGTGTTACTGGGTGTCAGTGTATGTCTTTGTTACTTGGTGTCAGTGTATGTCTGTGCTACTTGGTGTAAGTGTGTGTCTGTGCTACTGGGTATCAGTGTATGTCTTTGTTACTTGTTGTAAGTGTGTGTCTGTGTTACTGGGAATCAGTGTATGTCTTTGTTACTTGGTGTAAGTGTATGTCTTTGTTACTTGGTGTCAGTGTATGTCTTTGTTACTTGGTGTAAGTGTGTGTCTGTGTTTCTGGGTTTCAGTGTGTGTCTGTGTTACTTGGTGTAAGTGTGTGTCTTTGTTACTTGGTGTCCGTGTGTGTCTGTGTTGCTGGGTGTCAGTTTATGTCTTTGTTACTTGATTTCAGTGCATGTCTTTGTTACTTGGTGTAAGTGTGTGTGTGTGTTACTGGTTATCAGTGTCTGTCTTTGTTACTTGGTGTATGTGTGTGTCTGTGTTACTGGGTATCAGTGTATGTCTTTGTTACTTGGTGTCAGTGTATGTCTTTGTTACTTGGTGTAAGTGTATGTCTTTGTTACTTGGTGTCAGTGTATGTCTTTGTTACTTGGTGTAAGTGTGTGTCTGTGTTTCTGGGTGTCAGTGTGTGTCTGTGTTACTTGGTGTAAGTGTGTGTCTTTGTTACTTGGTGTCCATGTGTGTCTGTGTTGCTGGGTGTCAGTTTATGTCTTTGTTACTTGATTTCAGTGTATGTCTTTGTTACTTGGTGTAAGTGTGTGTGTGTGTTACTGGGTATCAGTGTCTGTCTTTGTTACTTGGTGGAAGTGTGTGTCTGTGTTACTGGGTATCAGTGTATCACTTTGTTACTTGGTGTCAGTGTATGTCTTTGTTACTTCGTGTAAGTGTATGTCTTTGTTACTTGGTGTCAGTGTATGTCTTTTTTACTTGGTGTAAGTGTGTGTCTGTGTTTCTGGGTGTCAGTGTGTGTCTGTGTTACTTGGTGTAAGTGTGTGTCTTTGTTACTTGGTGTCCATGTGTGTCTGTGTTGCTGGGTGTCAGTTTATGTCTTTGTTACTTGATTTCAGTGTCTGTCTTTGTTACTTGGTGGAAGTGTGTGTCTGTGTTACTGGGTATCAGTGTATCACTTTGTTACTTGGTGTCAGTTTATGTCTTTGTTACTTCGTGTAAGTGTATGTCTTTGTTACTTGGTGTCAGTGTATGTCTTTGTTACTTGTGTAAGTGTGTGTCTGTGTTTCTGGGTGTCAGTGTGTGTCTGTGTTACTTGGTGTAAGTGTGAGTCTTTCTTACTTGGTGTCCTTGTGTGTCTGTCTTACTGGGTGTCAGTGTATGTCTTTGTTACTGGGTGTCGGTGTATGTCTTTGTTACTTGGTGTAAGTGTGTGTCTGTGTTACAGGGTATCAGGGTCTGTCTTTTTTACTTGTTGTAAGTGTGTGTCTTTGTTACTGGGTATAAGTGCATTTCTTTGTTACTTGGGGTCATTGTATGTCTGTGTTACTTGGTGCAAGTGTGTGTCTATGTTACTGGGTATCAGTGTATGTCTTTGTTACTTTGTGTCAGTGTATGTCAAAATACTTGGTGTCAGCTTATGTCTGTGTTACTTGGTGCACGTGTGTGTCTTTGAAACTTGGTGTCAGTGTATGTCTTTGTTACTTGGTGTCAGTGTGTGTCTTTGTTACTGGGTATCAGTGCATGTCTTTGTTACTTGCTGTCATTGTATGTCTGTGTTACTTGGTGTAAGTGTGTGTCTGTGTTACTTGGTGTAAGTGTTTGTCTTTGAAACTTGGTGTCAGTGTATGTCTTTGTTACTTGGTGTAAGTGTGTGTCTGTATTACTGGGTATCAGTGTCTGTCTATGTTACTTGGTGTAAGTGTGTGTCTGTGTTACTGGGTGTCAGTGTATGTCTTTGTTACTTGGTGTAAGTGTATGTCTTTGTTACTTGGTGTAAGTGTGTGTTTGTGTTACTTGGTGTAAGTGTGTGTCTGTGTTACTTGGTGTCAGTGTATGTCTTTGTTACTTGGTGTCAGTGTATGTCTGTGTCACTTGGTGTCAGTGTGTTTGTTTGTGTTACTGGGTGTCAGTGCGTGTCTGTGTTACTTGGTGTAAGTGTGTGTCTTTGTTACTTGGTGTCCGTGTGTGTCTGTGTTACTGGGTGTCAGTGTATGTCTTTGTTACTGGGTGTCAGTGTAAGTCTTTGTTACTTGGTGTAAGTGTGTGTCTGTGTTACTGGGTACCAGTGTCTGTCTTTTTTAATTGGTGTAAGTGTGTGTCTATGTTACTGGGTATCAGTGTATGTCTTTGTTACTTGGTGTCAGTGTATGTCTCTGTTACTTGGTGTAAGTGTGTGTCTGTGTTACTGGGTATCATTGTATTTCTTTGTGACTTGGGGTCAGTGTATGTCTTTGTTACTGGGTGTCAGTTTGTGCCTTTGTGACTTGGTGTCAGTGTATGTCTGAGTTACTTAGTGTAAGTGTATGTCTTTGTTACCTGGTGTCAGTCTGTGTCTGTGTTACTTGGTGTAAGTGTGTGTCTTTGTTACTTGGTGTCAGTGTATGTCTTTGTTACTTGGTGTAAGAGTGCGTTTGTGTTACTTGGTGTAAGTGTGTGTCCGTGTTACTTGGTGTCAGTGTATATCTTTGTTACTTGGTGTCAGTGTATGTCTGTGTCAGTTGGTATCAGTGTGTTTGTTTGTGTTACTGGGTGTCAGTGTGTGTCTGGGTTACTTGGTGTAAGTGTGTGTCTTTGGTACTTGGTGTCCGTGTGTGTCTTTGTTACTGGGTGTCAGTGTAGGTCTTTGTTACTGGGTGTCAGTGTCTGTCTTTGTTACTTGGTGTAAGTGTGTGTCTGTGTTACTGGATATCAGTGTATGTCTTTGTTACTTGGTGTCAGTGTATGTCTGTGCTACTTGGTGTAAGTGTGTGTCTGTGTTACTGGGTATCAGTGTATGTCTTTGTTACTTGGTGTAACTGTGTGTCTGTGTTACTGGGTTTCAGTGTATGTCTTTGTTACTTGGTGTCAGTGTATGTCTTTGTTACTTGGTGTAAGTGTATGTCTTTGTTACTTGGTGTCAGTGTATGTCTTTGTTACTTTGTGTAAGTGTGTGTCTGTGTTACTGGGTGTCAGTGTGTGTCTGTGTTGCTTGGTGTAAGTGTGTGTCTTTGTTACTTGGTGTCCGTGTGTGTCTGTGTTACTGGTTGTCAGTTTATGTCTTTGTCACTTGAATTCAGTGTATGTCTTTGTTACTTGGTGTAAGTGTGTGTCTGTGTTACTGGGTATCAGTGTCTGTCTTTGTTACTTGGTGTAAGTGTGTGCCTGTGTTACTGGATATCAGTGTATGTCTTTGTTACTTGGTGTCAGTGTATGTCTGTGTTACTTGGTGTAATTGTGTGTCTGTGTTACTGGGTATCAGTGTATGTCTTTGTGACTTGGTGTCAGTGTATGTCTTTATTACTGGGTGTCAGTGTGTGTCTTTGTGACTTGGTGTAAGTGTATGTCTTTGTTACTTGGTGTAATTGTCTGTCTGTGTTACTGGGTATCAGTGTATGTCTTTGTTACTTTGTGTCAGTGCATGTCAAAATACTTGGTGTAAGTGTATGTCTTTGTTACTTGGTGTAATTGTCTGTCTTTGTTACTTGGTGTCAGTGTATGTCTTTGTTACTTGGTGTAAGTGTGTGTCTGTGTTACTGGGTGCCAGTGTGTGTCTGTGTTACTTTGTGTAAGTGTGTGTCTTTGTTACTTGGTGTCCGTGTGTGTCTGTGTTACTGGGTGTCTGTTTATGTCTTTGTTACTTGGTGTCAGTGTATGTCTTTGTTACTTGGTGTAAGTGTGTATCTGTATTACTGGGTATCAGTGTCTGTCTATGTTACTTGGTGTAAGTGTGTGTCTGTGTTACTGGGTGTCAGTGTATGTCTTTGTTACTTGGTGTAAGTGTATGTCTTTGTTACTTGGTGTAAGTGTGTGTTTGTGTTACTTGGTGTAAGTGTGTGTCTGTGTTACTTGGTGTCAGTGTATGTCTTTGTTACTTCGTGTCAGTGTATGTCTGTGTCACTTGGTGTCAGTGTGTTTGTTTGTGTTACTGGGTGTCAGTGCGTGTCTGTGTTACTTGGTGTAAGTGTGTGCCTTTGTTACTTGGTGTCCGTGTGTGTCTGTGTTACTGGGTGTCAGTGTATGTCTTTGTTACTGGGTGTCAGTGTAAGTCTTTGTTACTTGGTGTAAGTGTGTGACTGTGTTACTGGGTACCAGTGTCTGTCTTTTTTAATTGGTGTAAGTGTGTGTCTGTGTTACTGGGTATCAGTGTATGTCTTTGTTACTTGGTGTCAGTGTATGTCTCTGTTACTTGGTGTAAGTGTGTGTCTGTGTTACTGGGTATCAGTGTATTTCTTTGTGACTTGGTGTCAGTGTATGTCTTTGTTACTGGGTGTCAGTGTGTGTCTTTGTGACTTGGTGTCAGTGTATGTCTGTGTTACTTAGTGTAAGTGTTTGTCTTTGTTACCTGGTGTCAGTCTGTGTCTGTGTTACTTGGTGTAAGTGTGTGTCTTTGTTACTTGGTGTCAGTGTATGTCTTTGTTACTTGGTGTAAGAGTGCGTTTGTGTTACTTGGTGTTAGTGTGTGTCCGTGTTACTTGGTGTCAGTGTATATCTTTGTTACTTGGTGTCAGTGTATGTCTGTGTCAGTTGGTATCAGTGTGTTTGTTTGTGTTACTGGGTGTCAGTGTGTGTCTGTGTTACTTGGTGTAAGTGTGTGTCTTTGGTACTTGGTGTCCGTGTGTGTCTTTGTTACTGGGTGTCAGTGTAGGTCTTTGTTACTGGGTGTCAGTGTCTGTCTTT
This sequence comes from Heterodontus francisci, assembly GCF_036365525.1. NCBI lineage: Eukaryota > Metazoa > Chordata > Chondrichthyes > Heterodontiformes > Heterodontidae > Heterodontus > Heterodontus francisci. Next base: position 3,038,556 of record NW_027141655.1, on the reverse strand, counting down.
GTTACTTGGTGTAAGTGTGTGTCTGTGTTACTGGATATCAGTGTATGTCTTTGTTACTTGGTGTCAGTGTATGTCTGTGCTACTTGGTGTAAGTGTGTGTCTGTGTTACTGGGTATCAGTATATGTCTTTGTTACTTGGTGTAACTGTGTGTCTGTGTTACTGGGTTTCAGTGTATGTCTTTGTTACTTGGTGTCAGTGTATGTCTTTGTTACTTGGTGTAAGTGTATGTCTTTGTTACTTGGTGTCAGTGTATGTCTTTGTTACTTTGTGTAAGTGTGTGTCTGTGTTACTGGGTGTCAGTGTGTGTCTGTGTTGCTTGGTGTAAGTGTGTGTCTTTGTTACTTGGTGTCCGTGTGTGTCTGTGTTACTGGGTGTCAGTTTATGTCTTTGTCACTTGAAGTCAGTGCATGTCTTTGTTACTTTGTGTAAGTGTGTGTCTGTGTTACTGGGTATCAGTGTCTGTCTTTGTTACTTGGTGTAAGTGTGTGCCTGTGTTACTGGATATCAGTGTATGTCTTTGTTACTTGGTGTCAGTGTATGTCTGTGTTACTTGGTGTAATTGTGTGTCTGTGTTTACTGGGTATCAGTGTATGTCTTTTTGACTTGGTGTCAGTGTATGTCTTTGTTACTGGGTGTCAGTGTGTGTCTTTGTGACTTGGTGTCCATGTATGTCTTTGTTACTTGGTGTAAGTGTGTGTCTGTGTTACTGGGTATCAGTGTATGTCATTGTTACTTGGTGTAAGTATGTGTCAAAATACTTGGTGTCAGTGAATGTCTTTGTTAATGGGTGTCAGTGTGTGTCTTCGTGACTTGGTGTCAGTGTATGTCTTTGTTACTTGGTGTAAGTGTGTGTCTGTGTTTCTGGGTATCAGTGTATGTCTTTGTTACTTGGTGTCAGTTTATGTCTCTGTTACATGGTGTAAGTGTGTGTCTGTGTTACTGGGTATCAGTGTCTATTTTTTCACTTGGTGTAAGTGTGTGTCTGTGCTACTGGGTATCAGTGTAGGTCTTTGTTACTTGGTGTCAGGTGTATGTCAGTATTACTTGGTGTAAGTGTGTGCCTGTGTTACTGGGTATCAGTGTATGTCTTTGTGACTTGGTGTCAGTGTATGTCTTTGTTACTGGGTGTCAGTGTGTGTCTTTGTGACTTGGTGTCACTATATGTCTGTGTTACTTGGTGTAAGTGTAAGTCTTTGTTACTTGGTGTCAGTCTATGTCTGTGTTACTTGGTGTAAGTGTGTGTCTTTGTTACTTGGTGTCAGTGTATGTCTTTGTTACTTGGTGTAAGTGTGTGCTTGTGTTACTTGGTGTAAGTGTGTGTCTTTGTTACTTGGTATCAGTGTATGTCTTTGTTACTTGGTGTCAGTGTATGTCTGTGTCACTTGGTGTCAGTGTGTTTGTTTGTGTTACTGGGTGTCAGTGTGTGTCTGTGTTACTTGGTGTAAGTGTGGGACTTTGTTACTTGGTGTCAGTGTGTGTCTGTGTTACTGGGTGTCAGTGTCTGTCTTTGTTACTTAGTGTAAGTGTGTGTCTGTGTTACTGGGTATCAGTGCATGTCTTTGTTACTTGGTGTCAGTGTATGTCTGTGCTACTTGGTGTAAGTGTGTGTCTGTGCTACTGGGTATCAGTGTATGTCTTTGTTACTTGTTGTAAGTGTGTGTCTGTGTTATTGGGAATCAGTGTATGTCTTTGTTACTTGGTGTAAGTGTGAGTCTTTGTTACTTGGTGTCAGTGTATGTCTTTGTTATTTGGTGTAAGTGTGTGTCTGTGTTTCTGGGTTTCAGTGTGTGTCTGTGTCACTTGGTGTAAGTGTGTGTCTTTGTTACTTGGTGTCCGTGTGTGTCTGTGTTGCTGGGTGTCAGTTTATGTCTTTGTTACTTGATTTCAGTGCATGTCTTTGTTACTTGGTGTAAGTGTGTGTGTGTGTTACTGGGTATCAGTGTCTGTCTTTGTTACTTGGTGTAAGTGTGTGTCTGTGTTACTGGGTATCAGTGTATGCCTTTGTTACTTGGTGTCAGTGTCTGTCTTTGTTACTTGGTGTAAGTGTATGTCTTTGTTACTTGGTGTCAGTGTATGTCTTTGTTACTTGGTGTAAGTGTGTGTCTGTGTTTCTGGGTGTCAGTGTGTGTCTGTGTTACTTGGTGTAAGTGTGTGTCTTTGTTACTTGGTGTCCATGTGTGTCTGTGTTGCTGGGTGTCAGTTTATGTCTTTGTTACTTGATTTCAGTGTATGTCTTTGTTACTTGGTGTAAGTGTGTGTGTGTGTTACTGGGTATCAGTGTCTGTCTTTGTTACTTGGTGGAAGTGTGTGTCTGTGTTACTGGGTGTCAGTGTATCACTTTGTTACTTGGTGTCAGTGTATGTCTTTGTTACTTCGTGTAAGTGTATGTCTTTGTTACTTGGTGTCAGTGTATGTCTTTGTTACTTGGTGTAAGTGTGTGTCTGTGTTTCTGGGTGTCAGTGTGTGTCTGTGTTACTTGGTGTAAGTGTGTGTCTTTGTTACTTGGTGTCCATGTGTGTCTGTGTTGCTGGGTGTCAGTTTATGTCTTTGTTACTTGATTTCAGTGTCTGTCTTTGTTACTTGGTGTCCGTGTGTGTCTGTGTTACTGGGTGTAAGTGTATGTCTTTGTTACTTGGTATCAGTGTATGTCTTTGTTACTTGGTGTAAGTGCGTGTCTGTGTTTCTGGGTGCCAGTGTGTGTCTGTGTTACTTGGTGTAAGTGTGTGTCTTTGTTACTTGGTGTACGTGTGTGTGTGTGTGTTACTGGGTATCAGTGTCTGTCTTTGATACTTGGTGTAAGTGTGTGTCTGTGTTACTGGGTATCAGTGTATGTCTTTGTTACTTGGTGTCAGTGTATGTCTGTGTTACTTGGTGTAATTGTGTGTCTGTGTTACTGGGTATCAGTGTATGTCTTTGTGACTTGGTGTCAGTATATGTCTTTGTTGCATGGTGTATGTGTGTGTCTGTGTTACTGGGTATCAGTTTATGTCTTTGTTACTTGGTGTAAGTGTGTGTCTGTGTTTCTGGGTATCAGTGTATGTCTTTGTTACTTGGTGTCAGTTTATGTCTCTGTTACTTGGTGTAAGTGTGTGTCTGTGTTACTGGGTATCATTGTCTGTCTTTTTTACTTGGTGTAAGTGCGTGTCTGTGTTACTGGGTATCAGTGTATGTCTTTGTTACTTGGTGTCAGGTGTATGTCTGTGTTACTTGGTGTAAGTGTGTGTCTGTGTAACTGGGTATCAGTGTATGTCTTTGTGACTTGGTGTCAGTGTATGTCTTTGTTACTGGGTGTCAGTGTGTGTCTTTGTGACTTGGTGTCAATATATGTCTGTGTTACTTGGTGTAAGTGTATGACTTTGTTACTTGGTGTCAGTCTATGTCTGTGTTACTTGGTGTAAGTGTGTGTCTTTGTTACTTGGTGTCAGTGTATGTCTTTGTTACTTGGTGTAAGTGTGTGTTTGTGTTACCTGGTGTAAGTGTGTGTCTGTGTTACTTGGTGTCAGTGTATGTCTTTGTTACTTGGTGTCAGTGTATGTCTGTGTCACTTGGTGTCAGTGTGTTTGTTTGTGTTACTGGGTGTCAGTGTGTGTCTGTGTTACTTGGTGTAAGTGTGGGACTTTGTTACTTGTTGTCTGTGTGTGTCTGTGTTACTGGGTGTCAGTGTATGTCTTTGTTACTGTGTCTCAGTGTATGTCTTTGTTACTTGGTGTAAGTGTGTGTCTGTGTTACTGGGTGTCAGTGTCTGTCTTTGTTACTTGGTGTAAGTGTGTGTCTGTGTTACTGGGTATCAGTGTATGTCTTTGTTACTTGGTGTCAGTGTATGTCTGTGCTACTTGGTGTAAGTGTGTGTCTGTGTTACGGGGTATCAGTGTATGTCTTTGTTACTTGTTGTAAGTGTGTGTCTGTGTTACAGGGAATCAGTGTATGTCTTTGTTACTTGCTGTAAGTGTATGTCTTTGTTACTTGGTGTCTGTGTGTGTCTGTGTTACTGGGTGTCAGTGTATGTCTTTGTTACTGTGTCTCAGTGTATGTCTTTGTTACTTGGTGTAAGTGTGTGTCTGTGTTACTGGGTGTCAGTGTCTGTCTTTGTTACTTAGTGTAAGTGTGTGTCTGTGTTGCTGGGTATCAGTGTGTGTCTGTGTTACTGGGTATCAGTGTATGTCTTTGTTACTTGTTGTAAGTGTGTGTCTGTGTTACTGGGAATCAGTGTATGTCTTTGTTACTTGGTGTAAGTGTATGTCTTTGTTACTTGGTGTCAGTGTATGTCTTTGTTACTTGGTGTAAGTGTGTGTCTGTGTTTCTGGGTTTCAGTGTGTGTCTGTGTTACTTGGTGTAAGTGTGTGTCTTTGTTACTTGGTGTCCGTGTGTGTCTGTGTTGCTGGGTGTCAGTTTATGTCTTTGTTACCTGATTTCAGTGCATGTCTTTGTTACTTGGTGTAAGCGTGTGTGTGTGTTACTGGGTATCAGTGTCTGTCTTTGTTACTTGGTGTAAGTGTGTGTCTGTTTTACTGGGTATCAGTGTATGTCTTTGTTACTTGGTGTCAGTGTATGACTTTGTTACTTGGTGTAAGTGTATGTCTTTGTTACTTGGTGTCAGTGTATGTCTTTGTTAATTGGTGTAAGTGTGTGTCTGTGTTTCTGGGTGTCAGTGTTTGTCTGTGTTACTTGGTGTAAGTGTGTGTCTTTGTTACTTGGTGTCCATGTGTGTCTGTGTTGCTGGGTGTCAGTTTATGTCTTTGTTACTTGATTTCAGTGTATGTCTTTGTTACTTGGTGTCAGGTGTATGTCTGTGTTACTTGGTGTAAGTGTGTGTCTGTGTAACTGGGTATCAGTGTATGTCTTTGTGACTTGGTGTCAGTGTATGTCTTTGTTACTGGGTGTAAGTGTATGTCTTTGTTACTTGGTGTCAGTCTATGTCTGTGTTACTTGGTGTAAGTGTGTGTCTTTGTTACTTGGTGTCAGTGTATGTCTTTGTTACTTGGTGTAAGTGTGTGTTTGTGTTACCTGGTGTAAGTGTGTGTCTGTGTTACTTGGTGTCAGTGTATGTCTTTGTTACTTGGTGTCAGTGTATGTCTGTGTCACTTGGTGTCAGTGTGTTTGTTTGTGTTACTGGGTGTCAGTGTGTGTCTGTGTTACTTGGTGTAAGTGTGGGACTTTGTTACTTGTTGTCTGTGTGTGTCTGTGTTACTGGGTGTCAGTGTATGTCTTTGTTACTGTGTCTCAGTGTATGTCTTTGTTACTTGGTGTCAGTGTGTGTCTGTGTTACTGGGTATCAGTGTATGTCTTTGTTACTTGGTGTCAGTGTATGTCTGTGCTACTTGGTGTAAGTGTGTGTCTGTGTTACTGGGTATCAGTGTATGTCTTTGTTACTTGTTGTAAGTGTGTGTCTGTGTTACAGGGAATCAGTGTATGTCTTTGTTACTTGTTGTAAGTGTATGTCTTTGTTACTTGGTGTCTGTGTGTGTCTGTGTTACTGGGTGTCAGCGTATGTCTTTGTTACTGTGTCTCAGTGTATGTCTTTGTTACTTGGTGTAAGTGTGTGTCTGTGTTACTGGGTGTCAGTGTCTGTCTTTGTTACTTAGTGTAAGTGTGTGTCTGTGTTACTGGGTATCAGTGTGTGTCTGTGTTACTGGGTATCAGTGTATGTCTTTGTTACTTGTTGTAAGTGTGTGTCTGTGTTACTGGGAATCAGTGTATGTCTTTGTTACTTGGTGTAAGTGTATGTCTTTGTTACTTGGTGTCAGTGTATGTCTTTGTTACTTGGTGTAAGTGTGTGTCTGTGTTTCTGGGTTTCAGTGTGTGTCTGTGTTACTTGGTGTAAGTGTGTGTCTTTGTTACTTGGTGTCCGTGTGTGTCTGTGTTGCTGGGTGTCAGTTTATGTCTTTGTTACCTGATTTCAGTGCATGTCTTTGTTACTTGTTGTAAGTGTGTGTGTGTGTTACTGGGTATCAGTGTCTGTCTTTGTTACTTGGTGTAAGTGTGTGTCTGTTTTACTGGGTATCAGTGTATGTCTTTGTTACTTGGTGTCAGTGTATGACTTTGTTACTTGGTGTAAGTGTATGTCTTTGTTACTTGGTGTCAGTGTATGTCTTTGTTACTTGGTGTAAGTGTGTGTCTGTGTTTCTGGGTGTAAGTGTGTGTCTTTGTTACTTGGTGTCCATGTGTGTCTGTGTTGCTGGGTGTCAGTTTATGTCTTTGTTACTTGATTTCAGTGTATGTCTTTGTTACTTGGTGTAAGTGTGTGTGTGTGTTACTGGGTATCAGTGTCTGTCTTTGTTACTTGGTGTAAGTGTGTCTGTGTTACTGGGTATCAGTGTATGTATTTGTTACTTGGTGTCAGTGTATGTCTGTGTTACTTGGTGTAATTGTGTGTCTGTGTTACTGGGTATCAGTGTATGTCTTTGTGACTTGGTGTCAGTGTATGTCTTTGTTACTTGGTGTATGTGTGTGTCTGTGTTACTGGGTATCAGTGTATGTCTTTGTTACTTGGTGTAAGTGTGTGTCTGTGTTACTGGGTATCAGTGTATGTCTTTGTTACTTGGTGTAAGTGTGTGTCTGTGTCACTGGGTTTCAGTGTATGTCTTTGTTACTTGGTGTCAGTGTATGTCTTTGTTACTTGGTGTAAGTGTGTGTCTGTGTTACTGGGTGTCAGTGTGCGCCTGTGTTACTTGGTGTAAATGTATGTCTTTGTTACTTGGTGTCAGTGCATGTCTTTGTTACTTGGTGTAAGTGTGTGTCTGTGTTACTGGGAATCAGTGTATGTCTTTGTTACTTGGTGTCAGTGTATGTCTTTTTTACTTGGTGTAAGTGTATGTCTTTGTTACTTGGTGTCAGTGTATGTCTTTGTTACTTGGTGTAAGTGTGTGTCTGTGTTTCTGGGTGTCAGTGTGTGTCTGTGTGACTTGGTGTAAGTGTGTGTCTTTGTTACTTGGTGTCCGTGTTTGTCTGTGTTGCTGGGTGTCAGTTTATGTCTTTGTTACTTGATTTCAGTGTATGTCTTTGTTACTTGGTGTAAGTGTGTGTGTGTGTTACTGGGTATCAGTGTATGTCTTTGTTACTTGGTGTAAGTGTGTGTCTGTGTTACTGGGTATCAGTGTATGTATTTGTTACTTGGTGTCAGTGTATGTCTGTGTTACATGGTGTAAGTGTGTGTCTGTGTTTCTGGGTGTCAGTGTGTGTCTGTGTTACTTGGTGTAAGTGTGTTTCTTTGTTACTTGGTGTCCGTGTGTGTCTGTGTTGCTGGGTGTCAGTTTATATCTTTGTTACTTGATTTCAGTGTATGTCTTTGTTACTTGGTGTACGTGTGTGTGTGTGTTACTGGGTATCAGTGTCTGTCTTTGTTACTTGGTGTAAGTGTGTGTCTGTGTTACTGGGTATCAGTGTATGTATTTGTTACTTTGTGTCAGTTTATGTCTCTGTTACTTGGTGTAAGTGTGTGTCTGTGTTACTGGGTATCAGTGTATGTCTTTGTTACTTGGTGTCAGGTGTATGTCTGTGTTACTTGGTGTAAGTGTGTGTCTGTGTTACTGGGTAACAGTGTATGTCTTTGTGACTTGGTGTCAGTGTATGTCTTTGTTACTGGGTGTCAGTGTGTGTCTTTGTGACTTGGTGTCACTATATGTCTGTGTTACTTGGTGTAAGTGTATGTCTTTGTTACTTGGTGTCAGTCTATGTCTGTGTTACTTGGTGTAAGTGTGTGTCTTTGTTACTTGGTGTCAGTGTATGTCTTTGTTACTTGGTGTAAGTGTGTGTTTGTGTTACCTGGTGTAAGTGTGTGTCTGTGTTACTTGGTGTCAGTGTATGTCTTTGTTACTTGGTGTCAGTGTATGTCTGTGTCACTTGGTGTCAGTGTGTTTGTTTGTGTTACTGGGTGTCAGTGTGTGTCTGTGTTACTTGGTGTAAGTGTGGGACTTTGTTACTTGGTGTCTGTGTGTGTCTGTGTTACTGGGTGTCAGTGTATGTCTTTGTTACTGTGTCTCAGTGTATATCTTTGTTACTTGGTGTAAGTGTGTGTCTGTGTTACTGGGTGTCAGTGTCTGTCTTTGTTACTTGGTGTAAGTGTGTGTCTGTTTTTTTGGGTATCAGTGTATGTCTTTGTTACTTGGTGTCAGTGTATGTCTGTGCTACTTGGTGTAAGTGTGTGTCTGTGTTACTGGGTATCAGTGTATGTCTTTGTTACTTGTTGTAAGTGTGTGTCTGTGTTACAGGGAATCAGTGTATGTCTTTATTACTTGGTGTAAGTGTATGTCTTTGTTACTTGGTATCAGTGTATGTCATTGTTACTAGGTGTAAGTGTGAGTCTGTGTTTCTGGGTTTCAGTGTGTGTCTGTGTTACTTGGTATAAGTGTGTGTCTTTGTTACTTTGTGTCCTTGATTTTCTGTGTTGCTGGGTGTCAGTTTATGTCTTTGTTACTTGATTTCAGTGTATGTCTTTGTTACTTGGTGTAAGTGTGTGCGTGTGTTACTGGGTATCAGTGTCTGTCTTTGTTATTTGGTGTAAGAGTGTGTCTGTGTTACTGGGTATCAGTGTATGTCTTTGCCACTTGGTGTCAGTGTATGTCTTTGTTACTTGGTGTAAGTGTATGTCTTTGTTACTTGGTGTCAGTGTATGTCTTTGTTACTTGGTGTAAGTGTGTGTCTTTGTTACTTGGTGTCCGTGTGTGTCTGTGTTGCTCGGTGTCAGTTTATGTCTTTGTTACTTGATTTCAGTGCATGTCTTTGTTACTTGGTGTAATTGTGTGTCTGTGTTACTGGGTATCAGTGTATGTCTTTGTGACTTGGTGTCAGTGTATGTCTTTGTTACTTGGTGTATGTGTGTGTCTGTGTTCCTGGGTATCAGTGTATGTCTTTGTTACTTGGTGTAATTGTGTGTCTGTGTTACTGGGTATCAGTGTATGTCTTTGTTACTTGGTGTAAGTGTGTGTCTGTGTTACTGGGTTTCAGTGTATGTCTTTGTTACTTGGTGTCCGTGTATGTCTTTGTTTCTTGGTGTAAGTGTGTGTCTGTGTTACTTGGTGTCAGTGTGCGCCTGTGTTACTTGGTGTAAATGTATGTCTTTGTTACTTGGTGTCAGTGTATGTCTTTCTTACTTGCTGTCAGTGTATATCTTTGTTACTTGGTGTAAGTGTGTGTCTGTGTTACTGGGAATCAGTGTATGTCTTTGTTACTTGGTGTCAGTGTATGTCTTTGTTACTTGGTGTAAGTGTATGTCTTTGTTACTTGGTGTCAGTGTATGTCTTTGTTACTTGGTGTAAGTGTGTGTCTGTGTTTCTGGGTGTCAGTGTGTGTCTGTGTGACTTGGTGTAAGTGTGTGTCTTTGTTACTTGGTGTCCGTGTTTGTCTGTGTTGCTGGGTGTCAGTTTATGTCTTTGTTACTTGGTGTCAGTGTATGTCTTTGTTACTTGGTGTAAGTGTATGTCTTTGTTACTTGGTGTCAGTGTATGTCTTTGTTACTTGGTGTAAGTGTGTGTCTGTGTTTCTGGGTGTCAGTGTGTGTCTGTGTTACTTGGTGTAAGTGTGTGTCTTTGTTACTTGGTGTCCGTGTGTGTCTGTGTTGCTGGGTGTCAGTTTATGTCTTTGTTACTTGATTTCAGTGTATGTCTTTGTTACTTGGTGTACGTGTGTGTGTGTGTTACTGGGTATCAGTGTCTGTCTTTGTTACTTGGTGTAAGTGTGTGTCTGTGTTAATGGGTATCAGTGTATGTATTTGTTACTTGGTGTCAGTGTATGTCTGTGTTACTTGGTGTAATTGTGTGTCTGTGTTACTGGGTATCAGTGTATGTCTTTGTTACTTGGTGTAAGTGTGTGTCTGTGTTTCTGGGTATCAGTGTATGTCTTTGTTACTTGGTGTCAGTTTATGTCTCTGTTACTTGGTGTAAGTGTGTGTCTGTGTTACTGGGTATCAGTGTATGTCTTTGTTACTTGGTGTCAGGTGTATGTCTGTGTTACTTGGTGTAAGTGTGTGTCTGTGTCACTGGGTATCAGTGTATGTCTTTGTGACTTGGTGTCAGTGTATGTCTTTGTTACTGGGTGTCAGTGTGTGTCTTTGTGACTTGGTGTCACTATATGTCTGTGTTACTTGGTGTAAGTGTGTGTCTTTGTTACTTGGTGTCAGTGTATGTCTTTGTTACTTGGTGTAAGTGTGTGTTTGTGTTACCTGGTGTAAGTGTGTGTCTGTGTTTCTTGGTGTCAGTGTATGTCTTTGTTACTTGGTGTCAGTGTATGTCTGTGTCACTTGGTGTCAGTGTGTTTGTTTGTGTTACTGGGTGTCAGTGTGTGTCTGTGTTACTTGGTGTAAGTGTGGGACTTTGTTACTTGGTGTCTGTGTGTTTCTGTGTTACTGGGTGTCAGTGTATGTCTTTGTTACTGTGTCTCAGTGTATGTCTTTGTTACTTGGTGTAAGTGTGTGTCTGTGTTACTGGAGTGTCAGTGTCTGTCTTTGTTACTTGGTGTAAGTGTGTGTCTGTGTTACTGGGTATCAGTGTAAGTCTTTGTTACTTGGTGTCAGTGTATGTCTGTGCTACTTGGTGTAAGTGTGTGTCTGTGCTACTGGGTATCAGTGTATGTCTTTGTTACTTGGTGTAAGTGTATGTCTTTGTTACTTGGTATCAGTGTATGTCTTTGTTACTTGGTGTAAGTGTGAGTCTGTGTTTCTGGGTTTCAGTATGTGTCTGTGTTACTTGGTGTAAGTGTGTGTCTTTGTTACTTGGTGTCCGTGATTTTCTGTGTTGCTGGGTGTCAGCTTATGTCTTTGTTACTTGATTTCAGTGTATGTCTTTGTTACTTGGTGTAAGTGTGTGTGTGTGTTACTGGGTATCAGTGTCTGTCTTTGTTATTTGGTGTAAGAGTGTGTCTGTGTTACTGGGTATCAGTGTATGTCTTTGTTACTTGGTGTCAGTGTATGTCTTTGTTACTTGGTGTAAGTGTATGTCTTTGTTACTTGGTGTCAGTGTATGTCTTTGTTACTTGGTGTAAGTGTGTGTCTGTGTTACTTGGTGTAAGTGTGTGTCTTTGTTACTTGGTGTCCGTGTGTGTCTGTGTTGCTCGGTGTCAGTTTATGTCTTTGTTACTTGGTGTAAGTGTATGTCTTTGTTACTTGGTGTCAGTGTATGTCTTTGTTACTTGGTGTAATTGTGTGTCTGTGTTACTGGGTATCAGAGTATGTCTTTGTGACTTGGTGTCAGTGTATGTCTTTGTTACTTGGTGTATGTGTGTGTCTGTGATACTGGGTATCAGTGTATGTCTTTGTTACTTGGTGTAAGTGTGTGTCTGTGTTACTGGGTATCAGTGCATGTCTTTGTTACTTGGTGTAAGTGTGTGTCTGTGTTACTGGGTTTCAGTGTATGTCTTTGATACTTGGTGTCAGTGTATGTCTTTGTTACTTGGTGTAAGTGTATGTCTTTGTCACTTGGTGTCAGTGTGTGTCTGTGTTACTGGGTGTCAGTGTGTGCCTGTGTTACTTGGTGTAAATGTGTGTCTTTGTTACTTGGTGTCCGTGTGTGTCTGTGTTACTGGGTGTCAGTTTATGTCTTTGTTACTTGGTGTAAGTGTGTGTCTTTGTTACTTGGTGTCAGTGTATGTCTTTGTTACTTGGTGTAAGTGTGTGTTTGTTTTACTTGGTGTAGGTGTGTGTCTGTGTTACTTGGTGTCAGTGTATGTCTTTGTTACTTGGTTCAGTGTATGTCTGTGTCACTTGGTGTCAGTGTGTTTGTTTGAGTTACTGGGTGTCAGTGTGTGTCTGTGTTACTTGGTGTAAGTGTGGGACTTTGTTACTTGGTGTCTGTGTGTGTCTGTGTTACTGGGTGTCAGTGTATGTCTTTGTTACTGTGTCTCAGTGTATGTCTTTGTTACTTGGTGTAAGTGTGTGTCTGTGTTACTGGGTGTCAGTGTCTGTCTTTGTTACTTGGTGTAAGTGTGTGTCTGTGATACTGGGTATCAGTGTATGTCTTTGTTACTTGGTGTAAGTGTGTGTCTGTGTTACTGGGTATCAGTGCATGTCTTTGTTACTTGGTGTAAGTGTGTGTCTGTGTTATTGGGTATCAGTGTATGTCTTTGTTACTTGGTGTCAGTGTATGTCTGTGCTACTTGGTGTCAGTGTGTGTCTGTGTTACTGGGTATCAGTGTATGTCTTTGTTACTTGGTGTAAGAGTGTGTCTGTGTTACTGGGAATCAGTGTATGTCTTTGTTACTTGGTGTCAGTGTATGTCTTTGTTACTTGGTGTAAGTGTATGTCTTTGTTACTTGGTGTCAGTGTATGTCTTTGTTACTTGGTGTAAGTGTGTGTCTGTGTTTCTGGGTGTCAGTGTGTGTCTGTGTTACTTGGTGTAAGTGTGTGTCTTTGTTACTTGGTGTCCGTGTTTGTCTGTGTTGCTGGGTGTCAGTTTATGTCTTTGTTCCTTCATTTCAGTGTATGTCTTTGTTACTTTGTGTAAGTGTGTGTGTGTGTTACTGGGTATCAGTGTCTGTCTTTGTTACTTGGTGCAAGTGTGTGTCTGTGTTACTGGGTATCAGTGTATGTCTTTGTTACTTGGTGTCAGTGTATGTCTTTGTTACTTGGTGTAAGTGTATGTCTTTGTTACTTGGTGTCAGTGTATGTCTTTGTTACTTGGTGTAAGTGTGTGTCTGTGTTTCTGGGTTTCAGTGTGTGTCTGTGTTACTTGGTGTAAGTGTGTGTCTTTGTTACTTGGTGTCCGTGTGTGTCTGTGTTGCTGGGTGTCAGTTTATGTCTTTGTTACTTGATTTCAGTGTATGTCTTTGTTGCTTGGTGTAAGTGTGTGTGTGTGTTACTGGGTATCAGTGTATGTCTTTGTGACTTGGTGTCAGTGTATGTCTTTGTTACTTGGTGTATGTGTGTGTCTGTGTTACTGGGTATCAGTGTATGTCTTTGTTACTTGGTGTAAGTGTGTGTCTGTGTTACTGGGTATCAGTGCATGTCTTTGTTACTTGGTGTAAGTGTGTGTCTGTGTTACTGGGTTTCAGTGTATGTCTTTGATACTTGGTGTCAGTGTATGTCTTTGTTACTTGGTGTAAGTGTATGTCTTTGTCACTTGGTGTCAGTGTGTGTCTGTGTTACTGGGTGTCAGTGTGTGCCTGTGTTACTTGGTGTAAATGTGTGTCTTTGTTACTTGGTGTCCGTGTGTGTCTGAGTTACTGGGTGTCAGTTTATGTCTTTGTTACTTGGTGTAAGTGTGTGTCTTTGTTACTTGGTGTCAGTGTATGTCTTTGTTACTTGGTGTCAGTGTATGTCTGTGTCACTTGGTGTCAGTGTGTTTGTTTGAGTTACTGGGTGTCAGTGTGTGTCTGTGTTACTTGGTGTAAGTGTGGGACTTTGTTACTTGGTGTCTGTGTGTGTCTGTGTTACTGGGTGTCAGTGTATGTCTTTGTTACTGTGTCTCAGTGTATGTCTTTGTTACTTGGTGTAAGTGTGTGTCTGTGTTACTGGGTGTCAGTGTCTGTCTTTGTTACTTGGTGTAAGTGTGTGTCTGTGTTATTGGGTATCAGTGTATGTCTTTGTTACTTGGTGTCAGTGTATGTCTGTGCTACTTGGTGTCAGTGTGTGTCTGTGTTACTGGGTATCAGTGTATGTCTTTGTTACTTGGTGTAAGTGTGTCTGTGTTACTGGGAATCAGTGTATGTCTTTGTTACTTGGTGTCAGTGTATGTCTTTGTTACTTGGTGTAAGTGTATGTCTTTGTTACTTGGTGTCAGTGTATGTCTTTGTTACTTGGTGTAAGTGTGTGTCTGTGTTTCTGGGTGTCAGTGTGTGTCTGTGTTACTTGGTGTAAGTGTGTGTCTTTGTTACTTGGTGTCCGTGTTTGTCTGTGTTGCTGGGTGTCAGTTTATGTCTTTGTTACTTCATTTCAGTGTATGTCTTTGTTACTTTGTGTAAGTGTGTGTGTGTGTTACTGGGTATCAGTGTCTGTCTTTGTTACTTGGTGTAAGTGTGTGTCTGTGTTACTGGGTATCAGTGTATGTCTTTGTTACTTGGTGTCAGTGTATGTCTTTGTTACTTGGTGTAAGTGTATGTCTTTGTTACTTGGTGTCAGTGTATGTCTTTGTTACTTGGTGTAAGTGTGTATCTGTGTTTCTGGGTTTCAGTGTGTGTCTGTGTTACTTGGTGTAAGTGTGTGTCTTTGTTACTTGGTGTCCGTGTGTGTCTGTGTTGCTGGGTGTCAGTTTATGTCTTTGTTACTTGATTTCAGTGTATGTCTTTGTTGCTTGTTGTAAGTGTGTGTGTGTGTTACTGGGTATCAGTGTATGTATTTGTTACTTGGTGTCAGTGTATGTCTGTGTTACCTGGTGTAATTGTATGTCTGTGTCACTGGGTATCAGTGTATGTCTTTGTGACTTGGTGTCAGTGTATGTCTTTGTTAATTGGTGTATGTGTGTGTCTGTGTTACTGGGTATCAGTGTATGTCTTTGTAACTTGGTGTAAGTGTGTGCCTGTGTTACTGGGTATCAGTGTATGTCTTTGTTACTTGGTGTCAGTGTATGTCTTTGTTACTTGGTGTAAGTGTATGTCTTTGTTACTTGGTGTCAGTGTATGTCTTTGTTACTTGGTGTAAGTGTGTGTCTGTGTTACTGGGAGACAGTGTTTGCCTGTGTTACATGTTGTGAATGTGTGTCTTTGTTACTTGGTGTCCGTGTGTGTCTGTGTTACTGGGTGTCAGTTTATGTCTTTGTTACTTGAAGTCATTGTATGTCTTTGTTACTTGGTGTAAGTGTGTGTTTGTGTTACTGGGTATCAGTGTCTGTCTTTGTTACTTGGTGTAAGTGTGTGCCTGCGTTACTGGGTATCAGTGTATGTCTTTGTTACTTGGTGGCAGTGTATGTCTGTGTTACTTGGTGTAATTGTGTGTCTGTGTTACTGGGTATCAGTGTATGTCTTTGTGACTTGGTGTCAGTGTATGTCTTTGTTACTGGGTGTCAGTGTGTGTCTTTGTAACTTGGTGTCATTGTATGTCTTTGTTACTTGGTGTAAGTGTCTGTCTGTGTAACTGGGTATCAATGTATGTCATTGTTACTTGGTGTAAGTGTGCGTCAAAATACTTGGTGTCAGTGTATGTCTTTGTTACTGGGTGTCAGTGTGTGTCTTGGTGACTTGGTGTCAGTGTATGTCTTTGTTACTTGGTGTAAGTGTGTGTCTGTGTTTTGGGTATCAGTGTATGTCTTTGTTACTTGGTTTCAGTTTATGTCTCTGTTACTTGGTGTAAGTGTGTGTCTGTGTTACTGGGTATCAGTGTCTGTCTTTTTTACTTGGTGTAAGTGCGTGTCTGTGTTACTGGGTATCAGTGTATGTCTTTGTTACTTGGTGTCAGGTGTATGTCTGTGTTACTTGGTGTAAGTGTGTGTCTGTGTTAAAAGTATCAGTGTATGTCTTTGTGACTTGGTGTCAGTGTATGTCTTTGTTACTGGGGCTCAGTGTGTGTCTTTGTGACTTGGTGTCACTCTATGTCTGTGTTTCTTGGTGTAAGTGTATGTCTTTGTTCCTTTGTGTCAGTCTATGTCTGTGTTACTTGGTGTAAGTGTGTGTCTGTGTTACTTGGTGTCAGTGTATGTCTTTGTTGCTTGGTGTCAGTGTATGTCTGTGTCACTTGGTGTCAGTATGTTTGTTTGAGTTACTGGGTGTCAGTGAGAGTCTGTGTTACTTCGTGTAAGTGTGGGACTTTGTTACTTGGTGTCTGTGTGTGTCTGTGTTACTGGGTGTCAGTGTATGTCTTTGTTACTGGGTGTCAGTGTATGTCTTTGTTACTTGGTGTAAGAGTGTGTCTGTGTTACTGGGTGTCAGTGTCTGTCTTTGTTACTTGGTGTCAGTGTATGTCTGTGCTACTTGATGTAAGTGTGCGTCTGTGTTACTGGGTATCAGTGTATGTCTTTGTTACTTGGTGTAAATGTGTGTCTGTGTTACTGGGTATCAGTGTATGTCTTTGTTACTTGGTGTCAGTGTATGTCTTTTTTACTTGGTGTAAGTGTGTGTCTGTGTTACTGGGTGTCAGTGTGTGTCTGTGTTACTTGGTGTATGTCTGTGTCTTTGTTACTTGGTGTCCGTGTGTGTCTGTGTTGCTGGGTGCCAGTTTATGTCTTTGTTACTTGATGTCAGTGTCTGTCTTTGTTACTTGGAGTAAGTGTGTGTCTGTGTTACTGGGTATCAGTGTATGTATTTGTTACTTGGTGTCAGTGTATGTCTGTGTTACTTGGTGTAATTGTGTGACTGTGTTACTGGGTATCAGTGTATGTCTTTGTGATTTGGTGTCAGTGTATGTCTGTGTTACTTGGTGTAATTGTGTGTCTGTGTTACTTGGTTTCATTGTATGTCTTTGTTAATTGGTGTAAGTGTGTGTCTGTGTTATTGGGTATCAGTGTATATCTTTGTTCCTTGGTGTCAGTGTATGTCTGTGTTACTTGGTGTAAGTGTATGTCTTTGTTACTTGGTGTCAGTGTATGTCTTTGCTACTTGGTGTAAGTGTGTGTCTGTGTTAGTTGGTGTAAGTGTGTGTCTGTGTTACTTGGTATCATTGTATGGCTTTATTACTTTTTGTTAATGTGTGTCTGTGTTACTGGGTAACAGTGTATGGCTTTGTTACTTGGTGTCAGTGTATGTCTGTGTTACTTGGTGTAAGTGTGTGTCTTTGTTACTTGGTGTAATTTTATGTCTTTGTTACTTGGTGTCAGTGTATGTCTTTGTTACTTGGTGTGAGTGTGTATCTGTGTTACTGGGTAACAGTGTATGTCTTTGTTACTTGGTGTCAGTGTATGTCTGTGTTACTTGGAGTAAGTGTGTGTCTTTGTTACTTGATGTAATTGTATGTCTTTGTTACTTGGTGTCAGTGTATGTCTGTGTTACTTGGTGTAAGTGTATGTCTTTGTTACTTGGTGTCAGTGTATGTCTTTGTTACTTGGTGTCATTGTATGTCTTTGTTACTTGGTGTAAGTGTGTGTCTGTGTTACTTGGTGTAAGTGCGTGTCTGTGTTACTTGGTATCGTTGTATGTCTTTGTTACTTGGTGTAAGTGTGTGTCTGTGTTACTGGGGAGCAGTGTATGTCTTTGTTTCTTGGTGTCAGTTTATGTCAGTGTTACTTGGTGTAAGTGTGTCTCTTTGTTGCTTGGTGTAATTGTATGTCTTTGTTACTTGGTGTCAGTGTATGTCTTTGTTACTTGGTGTAAGTGAGTGTTTGTGTTACTTGGTGTAAGTGTGTGTCTGTGTTACTAGGTATCAGTATATGTCTTTGTTACTTGGTGTCATTGTATGTCAGTGTTACTTGGTGTAAGAGTATGTCTTTGTTACTTCGTGTCAGTGTATGTCTTTGTGACTTTGTGTCAGTGTATGTCTTTGTTACTTGGTGTCAGTTTATGTCTATGTTACTTGGTGTCAGTGTATGTCTTTGTTACTTGGTGTCAGTGTTTGTCTGTGTTACTTTGTGTAAGTGTGTGTCTTTGTTACTTGGTGTAAGTGTGTGTCTGTGTTACTGGGTATCAGTGTATGTCTTTGTTACTTGGTGTCATTGTATGTCGTTGTGACTTGGTGTAAGTGTGTGTCTGTGTTACTGGGTAACAGTGTATGTCTTTGTTACTTGGTGTCAGTGTATGTCTGTGTTACTTGGTGTAAGTGTGTGTCTTTGTTACTTGGTTTAACTGTATGTCTTTGTTACTTGGTGTCATTGTATGTCTTTGTTACTTGGTGTAACTGTATTTCTTTGTTACTTGGTGTCAGTGTAATTATTTGTGACTTGGTGTCAGTGTCTGTCTTTGTTACTGAGTGTCAGTGGCTGCCTTCGTTCCTTGGTGTCAGTGCTTGTCTTTGTTACCGTGTGTCAGTGTCTTTCTTTGTGAATTGGTGTCAGTGTATGTCTTTGTTACTTGGTGTCAGTGTATGTCTTTGTTACCGTGTGTCAGTGTCTTTCTTTGTGAATTGGTGTTATTGTATGTCTTTGTTACTTGGTGTCAGTGTATGTCTGTGTTACTTTGTGTAAGTGTGTGTCTTTGTTGCTTGGTGTAATTGTATGTCTTTGTTACTTGGTGTCAGTGTATGTCTGTGTTACTTGGTGTCAGTGTATGTCTTTGTTACTTGGTGTAAGTGTGTGTCTGTGTTACTGGGTATCAGTGTAAGTCTGTGTTCCTTGGTGTCAGTGTATGCCTTTATTACTGGGTGACACTGTATGTCTTTGTGACTTTGTGTCAGTGTATGTCTTTGTTACTGGGTGTCAGTTTATGTCTTTGTTACTTGGTGTCAGTGTATGTCTTTGTTACTTGGTGTCAGTGTATGTCTGTGTTACTTGGTGTAAGTGTGTGTCTTTGTTACTTGGTGTAAGTGTGTGTCTGTGTTACTGGGTATCAGTGTATGTCTTTGTTACTTGGTATCAGTGTATCTCTTTGCTGCCTGGTGTAAGTGTGTGTCTGTGTTACTGAGTAACTGTGTATGTCTTTGTTACTTGGTGTCAGTGTATGTCTGTGTTACTTGGTGTAAGTGTGTGTCTGTGTTACTTGGTGTAAGTGTATATCTTTGTTACTTGGTGTCAGTGTAATTCTTTGTGACTTGGTGTCAGTGTCTGTCTTTGTTACTTGGTGTGAGTGTGTATCTGTGTTACTGGGTAACAGTGTATGTCTTTGTTACTTGGTGTCAGTGTATGTCTGTGTTACTTGGAGTAAGTGTGTGTCTTTGTTACTTGATGTAATTGTATGTCTTTGTTACTTGGTGTCAGTGTATGTCTGTGTTACTTGGTGTAAGTGCATGTCTTTGTTACTCGGTGTCAGTGTATGTCTTTGTTACTTGGTGTCATTGTATGTCTTTGTTACTTGGTGTAAGTGTGTGTCTGTGTTACTTGGTGTAAGTGCGTGTCTGTGTTACTTGGTATCGTTGTATGTCTTTGTTACTTGGTGTAAGTGTGTGTCTGTGTTACTGGGGAGCAGTGTATGTCTTTGTTTCTTGGTGTCAGTTTATGTCAGTGTTACTTGGAGTAAGTGTGTGTCTTTGTTACTTGATGTAATTGTATGTCTTTGTTACTTGGTGTCAGTGTATGTCTGTGTTACTTGGTGTAAGTGTATGTCTTTGTTACTTGGTGTCAGTGTATGTCTTTGTTACTTGGTGTCATTGTATGTCTTTGTTACTTGGTGTAAGTGTGTGTCTGTGTTACTTGGTGTAAGTGCGTGTCTGTGTTACTTGGTATCGTTGTATGTCTTTGTTACTTGGTGTAAGTGTGTGTCTGTGTTACTGGGGAGCAGTGTATGTCTTTGTTTCTTGGTGTCAGTTTATGTCAGTGTTACTTGGAGTAAGTGTGTGTCTTTGTTACTTGATGTAATTGTATGTCTTTGTTACTTGGTGTCAGTGTATGTCTGTGTTACTTGGTGTAAGTGTATGTCTTTGTTACTTGGTGTCAGTGCATGTCTTTGTTACTTGGTGTGAGTGTGTATCTGTGTTACTGGGTAACAGTGTATGTCTTTGTTACTTGGTGTCAGTGTATGTCTGTGTTACTTGGAGTAAGTGTGTGTCTTTGTTACTTGATGTAATTGTATGTCTTTGTTACTTGGTGTCAGTGTATGTCTGTGTTACTTGGTGTAAGTCTATGTCTTTGTTACTTGGTGTCAGTGTATGTCTTTGTTACTTGGTGTCATTGTATGTCTTTGTTACTTGGTGTAAGTGTGTGTCTGTGTTACTTGGTGTAAGTGCGTGTCTGTGTTACTTGGTATCGTTGTATGTCTTTGTTACTTGGTGTAAGTGTGTGTCTGTGTTACTGGGGAGCAGTGTATGTCTTTGTTTCTTGGTGTCAGTTTATGTCAGTGTTACTTGGTGTAAGTGTGTCTCTTTGTTGCTTGGTGTAATTGTATGTCTTTGTTACTTGGTGTCAGTGTATGTCTTTGTTACTTGGTGTAAGTGAGTGTTTGTGTTACTTGGTGTAAGTGTGTGTCTGTGTTACTAGGTATCAGTGTATGTCTTTGTTACTTGGTGTCA
This sequence comes from Heterodontus francisci, assembly GCF_036365525.1. NCBI lineage: Eukaryota > Metazoa > Chordata > Chondrichthyes > Heterodontiformes > Heterodontidae > Heterodontus > Heterodontus francisci. The sequence goes on along the minus strand of NW_027141655.1, from coordinate 3,018,610 downwards.
GTGTATGTCAGTGTTACTTGGTGTAAGAGTATGTCTTTGTTACTTGGTGTCAGTGTATGTCTTTGTGACTTTGTGTCAGTGTATGTCTTTGTTACTTGGTGTCAGTTTATGTCTATGTTACTTGGTGTCAGTGTATGTCTTTGTTACTTGGTGTCAGTGTTTGTCTGTGTTACTTTGTGTAAGTGTGTGTCTTTGTTACTTGGTGGAAGTGTGTGTCTGTGTTACTGGGTATCAGTGTATGTCTTTGTTACTTGGTGTCATTGTATGTCGTTGTGACTTGGTGTAAGTGTGTGTCTGTGTTACTGGGTAACAGTGTATGTCTTTGTTACTTGGTGTCAGTGTATGTCTGTGTTACTTGGTGTAAGTGTGTGTATTTGTTACTTGGTGTAACTGTATGTCTTTGTTACTTGGTGTCATTGTATGTCTTTGTTACTTGGTGTAACTGTATTTCTTTGTTACTTGGTGTCAGTGTAATTATTTGTGACTTGGTGTCAGTGTCTGTCTTTGTTACTGAGTGTCAGTGGCTGCCTTCGTTCCTTGGTGTCAGTGCTTGTCTTTGTTACCGTGTGTCAGTGTCTTTCTTTGTGAATTGGTGTCAGTGTATGTCTTTGTTACTTGGTGTCAGTGTATGTCTTTGTTACCGTGTGTCAGTGTCTTTCTTTGTGAATTGGTGTTATTGTATGTCTTTGTTACTTGGTGTCAGTGTATGTCTGTGTTACTTTGTGTAAGTGTGTGTCTTTGTTGCTTGGTGTAATTGTATGTCTTTGTTACTTGGTGTCAGTGTATGTCTGTGTTACTTGGTGTCAGTGTATGTCTTTGTTACTTGGTGTAAGTGTGTGTCTGTGTTACTGGGTATCAGTGTAAGTCTTTGTTCCTTGGTGTCAGTGTATGCCTTTATTACTGGGTGACACTGTATGTCTTTGTGACTTTGTGTCAGTGTATGTCTTTGTTACTGGGTGTCAGTTTATGTCTTTGTTACTTGGTGTCAGTGTATGTCTTTGTTACTTGGTGTCAGTGTATGTCTGTGTTACTTGGTGTAAGTGTGTGTCTTTGTTACTTGGTGTAAGTGTGTGTCTGTGTTACTGGGTATCAGTGTATGTCTTTGTTACTTGGTATCAGTGTATCTCTTTGCTGCCTGGTGTAAGTGTGTGTCTGTGTTACTGAGTAACTGTGTATGTCTTTGTTACTTGGTGTCAGTGTATGTCTGTGTTACTTGGTGTAAGTGTGCGTCTGTGTTACTTGGTGTAAGTGTATATCTTTGTTACTTGGTGTCAGTGTAATTCTTTGTGACTTGGTGTCAGTGTCTGTCTTTGTTTCTGAGTGTCAGTGTCTGTCTTCGTTACTTGGTGTCAGTGTTTGTCTTTGTTACCGTGTGTCAGTGTCTGTCTTTGTGACTTGGTGTCAGTGTATGTCTTTGTTACTTGGTGTAAGTGTGTGTCTGTGTTACTGGGTATCAGTGAATGTCTTTGCTACATGGTGACAGTGTATGTCTGTGTTACTTGGTGCAAGTGTGTGTCTTTGTTACTTGGTGTAATTGTATGTCTTTGTTACTTGGTGTAAGAGTGTGTCTGTGTTACTTGGTGTCAGTGTATGTCTGTGCTACTTGGTGTAAGTGTGCATCTGTGTTACTGGGTATCAGTGTATGTCTTTGTTACTTGGTGTAAGTGTGTGCCTGTGTTACTGGGTATCAGTGTATGTCTTTGTTACTTGGTGTCAGTGTCTGTCTTTGTTACTTGGTTTAAGTGTATTTCTTTGTTACTTGGTGTCAGTGTATGTCTTTGTTACTTGGTGTCCGTGTGTGTCTGTGTTGCTGGGTGTCAGTTTATGTCTTTGTTACTTGATGTCAGTGTATGTCTTTGTTACTTGGTGTAAGTGTGTGTGTTTGTTACTGGCTATCAGTGTCTGTCTTTGTTACTTGGTGTAAGTGTGTGTCTGTGTTACTGGGTATCAGTGTATGTATTTGTTACTTGGTGTCAGTGTATTTCTGTGTTACTTGGTGTAATTGTGTGTCTGTGTTACTGGGTATCAGTGTATGTCTTTGTTACTTGGTGTCAGTGTATGTCTTTGTTACTGGGTGTCAGTGTGTGTCTTTGTGACTTGGTGTCAGTGTATGTCTTTGTTACCTGGTGTATGTGTGTGTCTGTGTTACGTGGTGTAAGTGCATGTCTTTGTTACTTGGTGTCAGTGTATGACTTTGTGACTTGGAGTCAGTGTATGACTTTGTTACATGGTTTCAGTGTATGTCTTCGTTAATTGGTGTAAGTGTGTGTCTGTGTTACTGGGTATCAGTGTATATCTTTGTTCCTTGGTGTCAGTGTATGTCTGTGTTACTTGGTGTAAGTGTATGTCTTTGTTACTTGGTGTCAGTGTATGTCTTTGTTACTTGGTGTAAGTGTGTGTCTGTGTTAGTTGGTGTAAGTGTGTGTCTGTGTTACTTGGTATCACTGTATGTCTTTGTTACTTGGTGTTAATGTGTGTCTGTGTTACTGGGTAACAGTGTATGGCATTGTTACTTGGTGTCAGTGTATGTCTGTGTTACTTGGTGTAAGTGTGTGTCTTTGTTACTTGGTGTAATTTTATGTCTTTGTTACTTGGTGTCAGTGTATGTCTTTGTTACTTGGTGTGAGTGAGTGTTTGTGTTACTTGGTGTAAGTGTGTGTCTGTGTTACTTGGTATAAGTGTATGTCTTTGTTACTTGATGTAAGTGCATATCTGTGTTACTGGGTAACAGTGTATGTCTTTGTTACTTGGTGTCAGTGTATGTCTGTGTTACTTGTGGTAAGTGTGTGTCTTTGTTACTTGATGTAATTGTATGTCTTTGTTACTTGGTGTCAGTGTATGTCTGTGTTACTTGGTGTAAGTGTATGTCTTTGTCACTTGGTGTCAGTGTATGTCTTTGTTACTTGGTGTCATTGTATGTCTTTGTTACTTGGTGTAAGTGTGTGTCTGTGTTACTTGGTGTAAGTGCGTGTCTCTGTTACTTGGTATCATTGTATGTCTTTGTTACTTGGTGTAAGTGTGTGTCTGTGTTACTGGGTAACAGTGTATGTCTTTGTTTCTTGGTGTCAGTGTATGTCTGTGTTACTTGGTGTAAGTGTGTGTCTTTGTTGCTTGGTGTAATTGTATGTCTTTGTTACTGGGTGTCAGTTTATGTCTATGTTACTTGGTGTCAGTGTATGTCTTTGTTACTTGGTGTCAGTGTTTGTCTGTGTTACTTTGTGTAAGTGTGTGTCTTTGTTACTTCGTGTAAGTGTGTGTCTGTGTTTCTGGGTATCAGTGTATCTCTTTGTTACTTGGTGTCATTGTATGTCGTTGTTACTTGGTGTAAGTGTGTGTCTGTGTTACTGGGTAACAGTGTATGTCTTTGTTACTTGGTGTCAGTGTATGTCTCTGTTACTTGGTGTAAGTGTGTGTCTTTGTTACTTGGTGTAACTGTATGTCTTTGTTACTTGGTGTCATTGGTGTCATTGTATGACTTTGTTACTTGGTGTAACTATATTTCTTTGTTACTTGGTGTCAGTGTAATTATTTGTGACTTAGTGTCAGTGTCTGTCTTTGTTACTGGGTGTCAGTGGCTGCCTTCGTTCCTTGGAGTCAGTGCTTGTCTTTGCTACGGTGTGTCAGTGTCTTTCTTTGTGACTTGGTGTCAGTGTATGTCTTTGTTACTTGGTGTCAGTGTATGTCTTTGTTACTTGGTGTAAGTGTGTGTCTGTGTTACTGGGTATCAGTGTATATCTTTGTTACTTGGTGTAAGTGTGTATCTGTGTTACTGGGTAACAGTGTATATCTTTGTTACTTGGTGTCAGTGTATGTCTGTGTTACTTGGTGTAAGTGTGTGTCTTTGTTACTTGGTGTAATTGTATGTCTTTGTGACTTGGTGTCAGTGTATGTCTGTGTTACTTGGTGTAAGTGTGTGTCTTTGTTGCTTGGTGTAATTGTATGTCTTTGTTACTTGGTGTCAGTGTATGTCTGTGTTACTTGGTGTGGGTGTATGTCTTTGTTACTTGGTGTCAGTGTTTGTCTGTGTTACTTTGTGTAAGTGTGTGTCTTTGTTACTTGGTGTAAGTGTGTGTCTGTGTTTCTGGGTATCAGTGTATCTCTTTGTTACTTGGTGTCATTGTATGTCGTTGTTACTTGGTGTAAGTGTGTGTCTGTGTTACTGGGTAACAGTGTATGTCTTTGTTACTTGGTGTCAGTGTATGTCTGTGTTACTTGGTGTAAGTGTGTGTCTTTGTTACTTGGTGTAACTGTATGTCTTTGTTACTTGGTGTCATCGTATGTCTTTGTTACTTGGTGTAACTGTATTTCTTTGTTACTTGGTGTCAGTGTAATTATTAGTGACTTGGTGTCAGTGTCTGTCTTTGTTACTGGGTGTCAGTGGCTGCCTTCGTTCCTTGGAGTCAGTGCTTGTCTTTGTTACCGTGTGTCAGTGTCTTTGTTACTTGGTGTAAGTGTGTGTCTGTGTTACTGGGTATCAGTGTAAGTCTTTGTTCCTTGGTGTCAGTGTATGTCTTTGTTACTGGGTGACACTGTATGTCTTTGTGACATTGTGTCAGTGTATGTCTTTGTTACTGGGTGTCAGTGTATGTCTTTGTTACTTGGTGTCAGTGTATGTCTTTGTTACTTGGTGTCAGTGTATGACTGTGTTACTTGGTGTAAGTGTGTGTCTTTGTTACTTGGTGTAAGTGTGTGTCTGTGTTACTGGGTATCAGTGTATGTTTTTGTTACTTGGTGTCAGTGTATGTCTTTGTTACTTGGTGTAAGTGTGTGTCTGTGTTACTGGGTATCAGTGTTTGTCTTTGTTACCGTGTGTCAGTGTCTGTCTTTGTGACTTGGTGTCAGTGTATGTCTTTGTTACTTGGTGTCAGTGTATGTCTTTGTTACTTGGTGTAAGTGTGTGTCTGTGTTACTGGGTATCAGTGTATATCTTTGTTACTTGGTGTAAGTGTGTGTCTGTGTTATTGGGTATCAGTGAATGTCTTTGCTACATGGTGACAGTGTATGTCTGTGTTACTTGGTGCAAGTGTGTGTCTTTGTTACTTGGTGTAATTGTATGTCTTTGTTACTTGGTGTCAGTGTATGTCTGTGTTACTTTGTGTAAGTGTATGTCTTTGTTACTTGGTGTCAGTGTATGTGTTTGTTACTTGGTGTAAGTGTGTGTCTGTGTTACTTGGTGTAAGTGTGTGTTTGTGTTACTTGGTATCAGTGTATGTCTTTGTTACTTGGTGTAAGTGTGTGTCTGTGTTACTGGGTAACAGTGTATGTCTTTGTTACATGGTGTCAGTGTATGTCTGTGTTAATTGGTGTAAGTGTCTGTCTTTGTTACTTGGTGTAATTGTATGTCTCTGTTACTTGGTGTCAGTGTATGTCTTTGTTACTTAGTGTAAGTGTGTGTTTGTGTTACTTGGTGTAAGTGTTTGTCTGTGTTACTTGATATCAGTGTATGTCTTTGTTACTTGGTGTAAGTGTGTGTCTGCGTTACTGGGTAACAGTGCATGTCTTTGTTACTTGGTGTCAGTGTATGTCTGTGTTACTTGGTGTAAGTGTGTGTCTTTGTTACTTGGTGCAATTGTATGTCTTTGTTACTTGGTGTCAGTGTATGTCTGTGTTACTTGGTGTAAGTGTCTGTCTTTGTTACTTGGTGTCATTGTATGTCTTTGTTACTTGGTGTAAGTGTGTGTCTGTGTTACTGGGTATCAGTGTATGTCTTTGTTACTTCGTGTCAGTATATGTCTTTGTGACTTGGTGTCAGTGTATGTCTTTGTTACTGGGTGTCAGTTTATGTCTTTGTTACTTGGTGTCAGTGTATGTCTTTGTTACTTGGTGTCACTGTATGTCTTTGTGACTTTGTGTCAGTGTATGTCTTTGTTACTGGGTGTCAGTTTATGTCTGTGTTACTTCGTGTAAGTGTGTGTCCTTGTTACTTGGTGTAAGTGTGTGTCTGTGTTACTGGGTATCAGTGTATGTCTTTGTTACTTGGTGTCAGTGTATGTCGTTGTTTTTTGGTGTAAGTGTGTGTCTGTGTTACTGGGTGTCAGTGTATGTCTTTGTTACTTGGTGTCAGTGTATGTCTGTGTTGCTTGGTGTAAGTCTGTGTCTTTGTTACTTGGTGTAAGTGTATGTCTTTGATACTTGGTGTCAGTGTATGTCTGTGTTACTTTGTGTAAGTGTATGTCTTTTTTACTTGGTGTAAGTGTGTGTCTGTGTTACTGGGTATCAGTGCATGTCTTTGTTACATGGTGTCAGTGTATGTCTGTGTTACTTGGTGTAAGTGTGTGTCTGTGTTACTTGGTATCAGTGTATGTCTTTGTTACTTGGTGTAAGTGTGTGACTGTGTTACTGGGTAACAGTGTATGTCTTTGTTACTTGGTGTCATTGTATGTCTGCGTTACTTGGTGTAAGTGTGTGTCTTTGTTACTTGGAGTAATTGTATGTCTTTGTTACTTGGTGTCAGTGTATGTATTTGTTACTTGGTGTAAGTGTGTGTCTGTGTTACTGACTATCAGTGTATGTCTTTGTGACTTGGTGTCAGTGTATGTCTTTGTTACTGGGTGTCACTGTATGTCTTTGTGACTTTGTGTCAGTGTATGTCTTGGTTACTGGGTGTCAGTTTATGTCTTTGTTACTTGGTGTCAGTGTACGTCTTTGTGACTTGGTGTCAGTGTATGTCTTTGTTACTGGGTGTCACTGTATTTCTTTGTTACTGTGTGTCAGTGTTTCTCCATGTTACTGGGTGTCAGTGCGTGTTTGTTTGTGTTATTGGGTGTCAGTGTGTGTCTGTGTTACTTGGTGTAAGTTTATGTCTTTGTTTCTTTGTGTCAGTGGATGTCTTTGTTACTTGGTGCCAGTGTTTGTCTTTGTTACTTGGTGTAAGTGTGTGTCTGTGTTACTGGGTATCAGTGTATGTCTTTGTTACTTGGTGTAATTGTATGTCTTTGTTTCTTGGTGTCAGTGTATGTCTGTGTTACTTGGTATCAGTGTATGTCTTTGTTACTTGGTGTAAGGGTGTGTCTGTGTTACTGGGTAACAATGTATGTCTTTGTTACTTGGTGTCAGTGTATGTCTGCGTTACTTGGTGTAAGTGTGTGTCTTTGTTACTTGGAGTAATTGTATGTCTTTGTTACTTTGTGTCAGTGTATGTCTTTGTTACTTGGTGTAAGTGTATGTCTTTGTTACTTGGTGTCAGTGTTTGTCTTTGTTTCTTTGTGGAAGTGTGTGTCTGTATTCCTGGGTATCAGTGTATGTCTTTGTGACTTGGTGTCAGTGTATGTCTTTGTGACTTGGTGTCAGTGTGTGTCTCTGTTAGTCTTTGTTACTTGGTGTCAGTGTCTGTCTGTGTATGTCTTTGTTACTGTGTGTCAGTGTTTCTCCATGTTACTGGGTGTCAGTGCGTGTTTGTTTGTGTTACTGGGTGTCAGTGTTTGTCTGTGTTACTTGGTGTAAGTTTATGTCTTTGTTTCTTTGTGTCAGTGGATGTCTTTGTTACTTGGTGTCAGTGTTTGTCTTTGTTACTTGGTGTAAGTGTGTGTCTGTGTTACTGGGTATCAGTGTATGTCTTTGTGACTTGGTGTCAGTGTATGTATTTGTTACTGGGTGTCAGTGTACGTCTTTGTTACTTGGTGTCAGTGTATGTCTGTGCTACTTGGTGTAAGTGTGTGTCTTTGTTACCTGGTGTAATTGTATGTCTTTGTTACTTGGTGACAGTGTATGTCTGTGTTACGTGGTGTAAGTGTATGTCTTTGTTACTTGGTGTCAGTGTATGTCTTTGTTACTTGGTGTAAGTGTGTGTCTGTGTTACTTGGTGTAAGTGTGTGTCTGTTTTACTTGGAATTAGTGTATGTCATTGTTACTTGGTGTAAGTGTGTGTCTGTGTTACTTGGTGCAAGTGTGTGTTTTTGATACTTGGTGTAATTGTATGTCTTTGTTACTTGGTGTCATTGTATGTCTGTGTTACTTGGTGTAAGTGCATGTCTTTGTTACTTGGTATCAGTGTATGTTTTGGTGACTTGGTGTCAGTGTATGTCTTTGATACTGGGTGTCAGTGTGTGTCTTTGTGACTTGGTGTCAGTGTATGTCTTTGTTACTTGGTGTAAGTGTGTGTCTGTGTTACTGGGTATCAGGGTATGTCTTTTTTACTTGGTGTAAGTGTGTGTCTGTATTACTGGGTATCAGTGCATGTCTTTGTTACTTGGTGTCAGTGTATGTTTTGGTGACTTGGTGTCAGTGTATGTCTTTGATACTGGGTGTCAGTGTGTGTCTTTGTGACTTGGTGTCAGTGTATGTCTTTGTTACTTGGTGTCAGTGTATGTCTGTGTTACTTGGTGTAAGTGTATGTCTTTGTTACTTGGTGTCAGTGTATGTATTTGTTACTTGGTGTAAGTGTGTGTCTGTGTTACTGGGTATCAGTTTATGTCTTTGTTACTTGGTGTCATTGTATGTCTTTGTGACTTGGTGTCAGTGTATGTCTTTGTTACTGGGTGTCACTGTATGTCTTTGTGACTTTGTGTCAGTGTATGTCTTGGTTACTGGGTGTCAGTTTATGTCTTTGTTACTTGGTGTCAGTGTTTGTCTTTGTGACTTGGTGTCAGTGTATGTCTTTGTTACTGGGTGTCACTGTATGTCTTTGTGACTTTGTGTCAGTGTATGTCTTGGTTACTGGGTGCCAGCTTATGTCTTTGTTACTTGGTGTCAGTGTATGTCTTTGTGACTTGTTGTCAGTGCATGTCTGTGTTACTTGGTGTAAGTGTGTGTCTTTGTTACTTGGTGTAAGTGTGTGTCTGTGTTACTGGGTATCAGTGTATGTCTTTGCTACTTGGATTCAGTGTATGTCGTCGTTACTTGGTGTAAGTGTGTGTCTGTGTTACTAGATGTCAGTGTGTGTCAGTGTTACTTGGTGTCAGTGTATGTCTGTGTTGCTTGGTGTAAGTGTGTGTCTTTGTTACTTGGTGTCAGTGGATGTCTTTGTTATTTTGTGTCAGAGTTTGTCTTTCTTACTTGGTGTAAGTGTGTGTCTGTGGTACTGGGAAGCAGTGTATGTCTTTGTGACTTGGTGTCAGTTTATGTCTTTGTTACTGGGTGTCAGTGTATGTCTTTGTTACTTGGTGTAAGTGTGTGTCTGTGTTGCTGGGTATCAGTGTATGTCTTTGATTCTTGGTGTCAGTGTATGTCTTTGTTACTTGGTGTCAGTGTATGTCTTTGTTACTGGGTATCAATGCATGTCTTTGTTACTTGGTGTAAGTGTGTGTCTGTGTTGCTAGGTATCAGTGTATGTCTTTGTTACTTGTTGTAAGTGTGTTTCTGTGTTACTGGGTATCACTGTATTTCTTTGTTACTGTGTGTCAGTGTTTCTCCATGTTACTGGGTGTCAGTGCGTGTTTGTTTGTGTTACTGGGTGTCAGTGTGTGTCTGTGTTACTTGGTGTAAGTTTATGTCTTTGTTTCTTTGTGTCAGTGGATGTCTTTGTTACTTGGTGCCAGTGTTTGTATTTGTTACTTGGTGTAAGTGTGTGTCTGTGTTACTGGGTATCAGTGTATGTCTTTGTTACTTGGTGTAATTGTATGTCTTTGTTTCTTGGTGTCAGTGTATGTCTGTGTTACTTGGTGTAACTGTGTGTCTGTGTTACTTGGTATCAGTGTATGTCTTTGTTACTTGGTGTAAGGGTGAGTCTGTGTTACTGGGTAACAATGTATGTCTTTTTTACTTGGTGTCAGTGTATGTCTGCGTTACTTGGTGTAAGTGTGTGTCTTTGTTACTTGGAGTAATTGTATGTCTTTGTTACTTTGTGTCAGTGTATGTCTGTGTTACTTGGTGTAAGTGTATGTCTTTGTTACTTGGTGTCAGTGTTTGTCTTTGTTTCTTTGTGGAAGTGTGTGTCTTTGTACCTGGGTATCAGTGTATGTCTTTGTGACTTGGTGTCAGTGTATGTCTTTGTGACTTGGTGTAAGTGTGTGTCTGTGTTACTCGGTATCAGTGTATGTCTTTGCTACTTGGAGTCAGTGTATGTCGTCGTTACTTGGTGTAAGTGTGTGTCTGTGTTACTAGATGTCAGTGTGTGTCAGTGTTACTTGGTGTCAGTGTATGTCTGTGTTGCTTGGTGTAAGTGTGTGTCTTTGTTACTTGGTGTCAGTGGATGTCTTTGTTATTTTGTGTCAGAGTTTGTCTTTCTTACTTGGTGTAAGTGTGTGTCTGTGGTACTGGGAAGCAGTGTATGTCTTTGTGACTTGGTGTCAGTTTATGTCTTTGTTACTGGGTGTCAGTGTATGTCTTTGTTACTTGGTGTAAGTGTGTGTCTGTGTTGCTGGGTATCAGTGTATGTCTTTGATTCTTGGTGTCAGTGTATGTCTTTGTTACTTGGTGTCAGTGTATGTCTTTGTTACTGGGTATCAATGCATGTCTTTGTTACTTGGTGTAAGTGTGTGTCTGTGTTGCTAGGTATCAGTGTATGTCTTTGTTACTTGTTGTAAGTGTGTTTCTGTGTTACTGGGTATCACTGTATTTATTTGTTACTGTGTGTCAGTGTTTCTCCATGTTACTGGGTGTCAGTGCGTGTTTGTTTGTGTTACTGGGTGTCAGTGTGTGTCTGTGTTACTTGGTGTAAGTTTATGTCTTTGTTTCTTTGTGTCAGTGGATGTCTTTGTTACTTGGTGCCAGTGTTTGTCTTTGTTACTTGGTGTAAGTGTGTGTCTGTGTTACTGGGTATCAGTGTATGTCTTTGTTACTTGGTGTAATTGTATGTCTTTGTATCTTGGTGTCAGTGTATGTCTGTGTTACTTGGTGTAACTGTGTGTCTGTGTTACTTGGTATCAGTGTATGTCTTTGTTACTTGGTGTAAGGGTGAGTCTGTGTTACTGGGTAACAATGTATGTCTTTGTTACTTGGTGTCAGTGTATGTCTGCGTTACTTGGTGTAAGTGTGTGTCTTTGTTACTTGGAGTAATTGTATGTCTTTGTTACTTTGTGTCAGTGTATGTCTGTGTTACTTGGTGTAAGTGTATGTCTTTGTTACTTGGTGTCAGTGTTTGTCTTTGTTTCTTTGTGGAAGTGTGTGTCTTTGTACCTGGGTATCAGTGTATGTCTTTGTGACTTGGTGTCAGTGTATGTCTTTGTTACATGGTGTCAGTGGATGTCTGTGTTACTTGGTGTAAGTGTGTATCTTTGTTACTTGGTGTAATTGTATGTCTTTGTTACTTGTTGTCAGTGTATGTCTGTGTTACTTGGTGTAAGTGTATGTCTTTGTTACTTAGTGTCAGTGTATGTCTTTGTTACTTAGTGTAAGTGTGTGTCTGTGTTACTTGGTGTAAGTGTGTGCCTGTGTTACTTGTTATCTGTGTATGTCTTTGTTACTTGGTGTAAGTGTGTGTCTGTGTTACTGGGTAACAGTGTATGTCTTTGTTACTTGGTGTCAGTGTATGTCGTCGTTACTTGGTGTATGTGTGTGTCTTTGTTACTGGGTGTCAGTGTATGTCTTTGTTACTTGGTGTCAATGTATGTCTGTGTTGCTTGGTGTAAGTGTGTGTCTTTGTTACATGGTGTAAGTGTATGTCTTTGTTACTTGGTGTCAGTGTATGTCTGTGTTACTTTGTGTAAGTATATGTCTTTGTTACTTGGTGTCAGTGTTTGTCTTTGTTACATTGTGGAAGTGTGTGTCTGCGTTACTGGGTATCAGTGTATGTCTTTGTGACTTGGTGTCAGTGTATGTCTTGGTTACTGGCTGTCAGTGTTTGTCTTTGTTACTGTGTGTCAGTGTTTCTCTAATGTTACTGGGAGTCAGTGTGTGTTTGTTTATGTTACTGGGTGTCAGTGTGTGTCTGTGTTACTTTTTGTAATTGTATGTCTTTGTTTCTTTGTGATATTGGATGTCTTTGTTATTTGGTGTCGGTGTATGTCTTTGTTACTTGGTGTAAGTGTGTGTCTGTGTTACTGGGTATCAGTGTATGTCTTTGTTTCTTGGTGTCAGTGTATGTCTTTGTTACTTGGTGTCAGTGTATGTCTTTGTTACTGGGTATCAGTGCATGTCTTTGTTACATGGTGTCAGTGTGTGTCTTTGTGACTTGGTGCCAGTGTATTTCTTTGTTACTTGGTGTAAGTGTGTGTCTGTTTTACTAGGTATCAGTGATTGTCTTTGTTACTTGGTGTCAGTGTATGTCTTTGTTACTGGGTGTCAGTGTATGTCTTTGTGACTTGGTGTCAGTGTGTGTCTCTGTTAGTCTTTGTTACTTGGTGTCAGTGTCTGTCTGTGTATGACTTTGTTACTGTATGTCAGTGTTTCCCTATGTTACTGGGTGTCAGTGCGTGTTTGTTTGTGTTACTGGGTGTCAGTGTGTGTCTGTGTTACTTTATTTAATTGTATGTCTTTGTTTCTTGGTGTCAGTGCATGTCTGTGTTACTTGGTGTAAGTGTGTGTCTGTGTTACTGGGTATCAGTGCATGTCTTTGTTACATGGTGTCAGTGTATGTCTGTGTTACTTGGTGTAAGTGTGTGTCTTTGTTACTTGGTGTAATTGTATGTCTTTGTTACTTGTTGTCAGTGTATGTCTGTGTTACTTGGTGTAAGTGTATGTCTTTGTTACTTGGTGTCAGTGTATGTCTTTGTTACTTGGTGTAAATGTGTGTCTGTGTTACTTGGTGTAAGTGTGTGCCTGTGTTACTTGTTATCTGTGTATGTCTTTGTTACTTGGTGTAAGTGTGTGTCTGTGTTACTGGGTAACAGTGTATGTCTTTGTTACTTGGTGTCAGTGTATGTCGTCGTTACTTGGTGTATGTGTGTGTCTGTGTTACTTGGTGACAGTGTATGTCTGTGTTGCTTGGCGTAAGTGTGTGTCTTTGTTACATGGTGTAAGTGTATGTCTTTGTTACTTGGTGTCAGTGTATGTCTGTGTTACTTTGTGTAAGTGTATGTCTTTGTTACTTGGTGTCAGTGTTTGTCTTTGTTACATTGTGGAAGTGTGTGTCTGCGTTACTGGGTATCAGTGTATGGCTTTGTGACTTGGTGTCAGTGTATGTCTTGGTTACTGGGTGCCAGTGTATGTCTTTGTGCCTTGGTGTCAGTGTGTGTCTCTGTTTGTCTTTGTTACTTGGTGTCAATGTCTGTCTGTGTATGTCTTTGTTACTGTGTGTCAGTGTTTCTCTATGTTACTGGGAGTCAGTGTGTGTTTCTTTGTGTTACTGGGTGTCAGTGTGTGTCTGTGTTACTTTTTGTAATTGTATGTCTTTGTTTCTTGGTGTCAGTGGATGTCTTTGTTACTTGGTGTCAGTGAATGTCTTTGTTACTGGGTGTCAGTGTATGTCTTTGTGACTTGGTGTCAGAGTGTGTCTCTGTTAGTCTTTGTTACTTGGTGTCAGTGTATGTCTTTGTGACTTGGTGTCAGAGTGTGTCTTTGTTACTGGGTGTCACTGCATGTCTTTATTACTGTGTGTCAGTGTTTCTCCATGTTACTGGGTGTCAGTGCTTGTTTGTTTGTGTTACTGGGTGTCAGTGTGTGTCTGTGTTACTTGGTGTAAGTTTATGTCTTTGTTTCTTTGTGTCAGTGTATGTCTTTGTTACTTGGTGTCAGTGTTTGTCTTTGTTACTTATTGTAAGTGTGTGTCTGTGTTACTGGGTATCAGTGTATGTCTTTGTTACTTGGTGTAATTGTATGTCTTTGTTTCTTGGTGTCAGTGTATTTCTGTGTTACTTGGTGTAACTGTGTGTCTGTGTTACTTGGTATCAGTGTATGTCTTTGTTACTTATTGTAAGTGTGTGTCTGTGATCCTGGGTAACAATGTATGTCTTTGTTCCTTGGTGTCAGTGTATGTCTGCGTTACTTGGTGTAAGTGTGTGTCTTTGTTACTTGGAGAAATTGTATGTCTTTGTTATTTGGTGTCAGTGTATGTCTGTGTTACTTGGTGTAAGTGTATGTCTTTGTTACTTGGTGTAAGTGTGTGTCTGTGTTACTGGGTATCAGTGTATGTCTTTGTTTCTTGGTGTCAGTGTATGTCTTTGTTACTTGGTGTCAGTGTATGTCTTTGTTACTGGGTATCAGTGCATGTCTTTGTTACATGGTGTCAGTGTGTGTCTTTGTGACTTGGTGTCAGTGTATGTCTTTGTTACTTGGCGTAAGTGTGTGTCTGTTTTACTAGGTATCAGTGTATGTCTTTGTTACTTGGTGTCAGTGTATGTCTTTGTTACTGGGTGTCAGTGTATGTCTTTGTGACTTGGTGTCAGTGTGTGTCTCTGTTAGTCTTTGTTACTTGGTGTCAGTGTCTGTCTGTGTATGAATTTGTTACTGTGTGTCAGTGTTTCTCTATGTTACTGGGTGTCAGTGTGTGTTTGTTTGTGTTACTGGGTGTCAGTGTGTGTCTGTGTTACTTTATGTAATTGTATGTCTTTGTTTCTTGGTGTCAGTGTATGTCTTTGTACTTGGTGTAAGTGTGTGTCTTTGTTACTTGGTGTAAGTGTATGTCTTTGTTACTTGGTTTCAGTGTATGTATTAGTTACTTGGTGTAAGTGTGTGTCTGTGTTACTGGGTATCAGTTTATGTCTTTGTGACCTGATGTCAGTGTATGTATTTGTTACTGGGTGTCACTGTATGTCTTTGTGACTTTGTGTCAGTGTATGTCTTGGTTACTGGGTGTCAGTTCATGTCTTTGTTACTTGGTGTCAGTGTATGTCTTTGTGACTTGGTGTCTGTGTATGTCTTTGTTACTGGGTGTCACTGTATGTCTTTGTTACTGTGTGTCAGTGTTTCTCCATGTTACTGGGTGTCAGTGCGTTTTTGTTTGAGTTACTGGGTGTCAGTGTCTGTCTGTGTTACTTGGTGTAAGTTTATGACTTTGTTTCTTTGTGTCAGTGGATGTCTTTGTTACTTGGTGTCAGTGTTAGTCTTTGTTACTAGGTGTAAGTGTGTGTCTGTGTTACTGGGTATCAGTGTATGTCTTTGTTACTTGGTGTAATTGTATGTCTTTCTTTCTTGGTGTAACTGTGTGTCTGTGTTACTTGGTATCAATGTATGTCTTTGTTACTTGGTGTAAGTGTGTGTCTGTGTTACTGGGTATCAGTTTATGTCTTTGTTACTTGGTGTCAGTGTATGTCTTTGTGACTTGGTGTCAGTGTATGTCTTTGTTACTGGGTGTCACTGTATGTCTTTGTGACTTTGTGTCAGTGTATGTCTTGGTTACTGGGTGTCAGTTTATGTCTTTGTTACTTGGTGTCAGTGTATGTCTTTGTGACTTGGTGTCAGTGTATGTCTTTGTTACTGGGTGTCACTGTATGTCTTTGTGACTTTGTGTCAGTGTATGTCTTGGTTACTGGGTGTCAGCTTATGTATTTGTTACTTGGTGTCAGTGTATGTCTTTGTGACTTGGTGTCAGTGTATGTCTGTGTTACTTGGTGTAAGTGTGTGTCTTTGTTACTTGGTGTAAGTGTGTGTCTGTGTTACTGGGTATCAGTGTATGTCTTTGTTACTTGGAGTCAGTGTATGTCGTCGTTACCTGGTGTATGTGTGTGTCTGTGTTACTAGATGTCAGTGTGTGTCAGTGTTACTTGGTGTCAGTGTATGTCTGTGTTGCTTGGTGTAAGTGTGTGTCTTTGTTACTTGGTGTCAGTGGATGTCTTTGTTACTTGGTGTCAGAGTTTGTCTTTCTTACTTGGTGTAAGTGTGTGTCTGTGTTACTGGGAAGCAGTGTATGTCTTTGTGACTTGGTGTCAGTGTATGTCTTTGTTACTTGGGGTAAGTGTGTGTCTGTGTTGCTGGGTATCAGTGTATGTCTTTGTTTCTTGGTGTCAGTGTATGTCTTTGTTACTTGGTGTCAGTGTATGTCTTTGTTACTGGGTATCAATGCATGTCTTTGTTACTTGGTGTAAGTTTGTGTCTGTGTTACTAGGTATCAGTGTATGTCTTTGTTACTTTGTGTAAGTGTGTGTCTGTGTTACTGGGTATCATTGGATGTCTTTGTCACATGGTGTCAGTGTATGTCTGTGTTACTTGGTGTAAGTGTGTGTCTTTGATACTTGGTGTAATTGTATGTCTTTGTTACTTGTTGTCAGTGTATGTCTGTGTTACTTGGTGTAAGTGTATGTCTTTGTTACTTGGCTTCAGTGTATGTCTTTGTTACTTGGTGTAAGTGTGTGTCATTGTTACATGATGTAAGTGTATGTCTTTGTTACTTGGTGTCAGTGTATGTCTGTGTTACATTGTATAAGTATATGTCTTTGTTACTTGGTGTCAGTGTGTGTCTGTGTTACTTGTTGTAATTGTATGTCTTTGCTTCTTGGTGTCAGTGGATGTCTTTGTTACTTGGTGTCAGTGTTTGTCTTTCTTACTTGGTGTAAGTGTGTGTCTGTGTTACTGGGTATCAGTGTATGTCTTTGTGACTTGGTGTCAGTGTATGTCTTTGTTACTGGGTGTCAGTGTATGTCTTTGTTACTTGGTGTAAGTGTGTGTCTGTGTTACTGGGTATCAGTGTATGTCTTTGTTTCTTGGTGTCAGTGTATGTCTTTGTTACTTGGTGTCAGTGTATGTCTTTGTTACTGGGTATCAGTGCATGTCTTTGTTACATGGTGTCAGTGTGTGTCTTTGTGACTTGGTGTCAGTGTATGTCTTTGTTACTTGGTGTAAGTGTGTGTCTGTTTTACTGGGTATCAGTGTATGTCTTTGTTAATTGGTGTCAGTGTATGTCTTTGTTACTGGGTGTCAGTGTATGTCTTTGTGACTTGGTGTCATTGTGTGTCTCTGTTAGTCTTTGTTACTTGGTGTCAGTGTCTGTCTGTGTATGACTTTGTTACTGTGTGTCAGTGTTTCTCTATGTTACTGGGTGTCAGTGTGTGTTCGTTTGTGTTACTGGGTGTCAGTGTGTGTCTGTGTTACTTTATGTAATTGTATGTCTTTGTTTCTTGGTGTCAGTGTATGTCTGTGTTACTTGGTGTAAGTGTGTGTCTTTGTTACTTGGTGTAATTGTATGTCTTTGTTACTTGCTGTCAGTGTATGTCTGTGTTACTTGGTGTAAGTGTATGTCTTTGTTACTTGGTGCAAGTGTGTGTCTGTGTTTCTTGGTGTAAGTGTGTGTCTGTGTTACTTGGTATCTGTGTATGTCTTTGTTACTTGGCGTAAGTGTGTGACTGTGTTACTGGGTATCAGTGTATGTCTTTGTGACTTGGTGTCAGTGTATGTCTTTGTTTCTGGGTGTCAGTGTATGTCTTTGTTGCTTGGTGTCAGTGTATGGCTGTGTTAATTGGTGTAAGTGTGTGTCTGTGTTACTGGGTATCAGTGTCTGACTTTGTTACTTGGTGTCTATGTCTGTCTTTGTTTCTTGGTGTAATTGTATGTCCTTGTTACTTGGTGTCAGTTTATGTCTTTGTAACTTGGTGTAAGTGTGTGTTTGTGTTACTTGGTGTAAATGTATGTCTTTGTTAATTGGTGTAAGTGTGTGTCTGTGTTACTGGGTATCAGTGTCTGTCTTTGTTACTTGGTGTCTATGTCTGTCTTTGTTACTTGGTGTAAGTGTGTGTCTGTGTTACTGGGTGACAGTGTATGTCTTTGTTACTTGGTGTCAGTGTATGTCTGTGTTACTTGGTCTAAGTGTGTGTCTTTGTTACTTGGTGTAATTGTATGTCTTTGTTAGTTGGTATCAGTGCATGTCTTTGTGACTTGGTGTCAGTGTATGTCTTTGTTACTGGGTGTCAGTGTGTGTCTTTGTGACTTGGTGTCAGTGTATGTCTTTGTTACTTGGTGTAAGTGTGTGTCTGTGTTACTGGGTATCAGTGTATGTCTTTGTTACATGGTGTAGGTGTGCGTCTGTGTTACTGGGTATCAGTGCATGTCTTTGTTACATGGTGTCAGTGTATGTCTGTGTTACTTGGTGTAAGTGTGTGTCTTTGTTACTTGGTGTAATTGTATGTCTTTGTTACTTGGTATCAGTGTATGTCTTTGTGACTTGGTGTCAGTGTATGTCTTTGTTACTGGGTGTCAGTGTGTGTCTTTGTTACTTGGTGTCAGTGTATGTCTTTGTTACTTGGTGTAATTGTGTGTCTGTGTTACTGGGTATCAGTGTATGTCTTTGTTACTTGGTGTCAGTGTATGTCAAAATACTTGGTGTAAGTGTATGTCTTTGTTACTTGGTGTAATTGTCTGTATTTGTTACTTGGTGTCAGTGTATGTCTGTGTTACTTGGTGTAAGTGTGTTTCTTTGTTACTTGGTGTAAGTGTATGTCTTTGTTACTTGGTGTAAGTGTGTGTCTGTGTTACTTGGTGTAAGTGTGTGCCTGTGTTACTTGTTATCTGTGTATGTCTTTGTTACTTGGTGTAACTGTGTGTCTGTGTTACTGGGTAACAGTGTATGTCTTTGTTACTTGGTGTCAGTGTATGTCGTCGTTACTTGGTGTATGTGTGTGTCTGTGTTACTGGGTGCCAGTGTATGTCTTTGTTACTTGGTGTCAGTGTATGTCTGTGCTGCTTGGTGTAAGGGTGTGTCTTTGTTACATGGTGTAAGTGTATGTCTTTGTTACTTGGTGTCAGTGTATGTCTGTGTTACTTTGTGTAAGTATATGTCTTTGTTACTTGGTGTCAGTGTTTGTCTTTGTTACATTGTGGAAGTGTGTGTCTGCGTTACTGGGAATCAGTGTATGTCTTTGTGACTTGGTGTCAGTGTATGTCTTTGTTACTGGGTGTCAGTGTATGTCTTTGTGACTTGGTGTCAGTGTGTGTCTCTGTTAGTCTTTGTTACTTGGTGTCAGTGTCTGTCTGTGTTTGTCTTTGTTACTGTGTGTCAGTGTTTCTCTATGTTACTGGGAGTCAGTGTGTGTTTGTGTGTGTTACTGGGTGTCAGTGTGTGTCTGTGTTACTTTTTGTAATTGTATGTCTTTGTTACTTGGTGTCAGTGTATGTCTGTGTTACTTGGTGTAAGTGTGTGTCTTTGTTACTTGGTGTAATTGTATGTCTTTGTTACTTGGTATCAGTGCATGTCTTTGTGACTTGGTGTCAGTGTATGTCTTTGTTACTGGGTGTCAGTGTGTGTCTTTGTGACTTGGTGTCAGTGTATGTCTTTGTTACTTGGTGTAAGTGTGTGTCTGTGGTACTGGGTATCAGTGTATGTCTTTGTTACTGGGTGTAGGTGTGCGTCTGTGTTACTGGGTATCAGTGCATGTCTTTGTTACATGGTGTCAGTGTATGTCTGTGTTACCTGGTGTAAGTGTGTGTCTTTGTTACCTGGTGAAATTGTATGTCTTTGTTTCTTGGTATCAGTGTATGTCTTTGTGACTTGGTGTCAGTGTATGTCTTTGTTACTGTGTGTCAGTGTGTGTCTTTGTTACTTGGTGTCAGTGTATGTCTTTGTTACTTGGTGTAATTGTGTGTCTGTGTTGCTGGGTATCAGTGTATGTCTTTGTTACTTGGTGTCAGTGTATGTCAAAATACTTGGTGTAAGTGTATGTCTTTGTTACTTGGTGTAATTGTCTGTCTTTGTTACTTGGTGTCAGTGTATGTCTGTGTTACTTGGTGTAAGTGTGTGTCTTTGTTACTTGGTGTAAGTGTATGTCTTTGTTACTTGGTGTAAGTGTGTGTCTGTGTTACTTGGTGTAAGTGTGTGCCTGTGTTACTTGTTATCTGTGTATGTCTTTGTTACTTGGTGTAACTGTGTGTCTGTGTTACTGGGTAACAGTGTATGTCTTTGTTACTTGGTGTCAGTGTATGTCGTCGTTACTTGGTGTATGTGTGTGTCTGTGTTACTGGGTGTCAGTGTATGTCTTTGTTACTTGGTGTCAGTGTATGTCTGTGTAGCTTGGTGTAAGTGTGTGTCTTTGTTACATGGTGTAAGTGTATGTCTTTGTTACTTGGTGTCAGTGTATGTCTGTGTTACTTTGTGTAAGTATATGTCTTTGTTACTTGGTGTCAGTGTTTGTCTTTGTTACATTGTGGAACTGTGTGTCTGCGTTACTGGGTATCAGTGTATGTCTTTGTGACTTGGTGTCAGTGTATGTCTTTGTTACTGGGTGTCAGTGTATGTCTTTGTGACTTGGTGTCAGTGTGTGTCTCTGTTAGTCTTTGTTACTTGGTGTCAGTGTCTGTCTGTGTATGTCTTTGTTACTGTGTGTCAGTGTTTCTCTATGTTACTGGGAGTCAGTGTGTGTTTGTTTCTGTTACTGGGTGTCAGTGTGTGTCTGTGTTACTTTTTGTAATTGTATGTCTTTGTTACTTGGTGTCAGTGTTTGTCTTTCTTACTTGGTGTAAGTGTGTGTCTGTGTTACTGGGTATCAGTGTATGTCTTTGTGACTTGGTGTCAGTGTATGTCTTTGTTACTGGGTGTCAGTGTATGTCTTTGTTACTTGGTGTAAGTGTGTGTCTGTGTTACTGGGTATCAGTGTATGTCTTTGTTTCTTGGTGTCAGTGTATGTCTTTGTTTCTTGGTGTCAGTGTATGTCTTTGTTACTTGGTGTCAGTGTATGTCTTTGTTACTGGGTATCAGTGCATGTCTTTGTTACATGGTGTCAGTGTGTGTCTTTGTGACTTGGTGTCAGTGTATGTCTTTGTTACTTGGTGTAAGTGTGTGTCTGTTTTACTAGGTATCAGTGTATGTCTTTGTTACTTGGTGTCAGTGTTTGTCTTTGTTCCTGGGTGTCAGTGTATGTCTTTGTGACTTGGTGTCAGTGTATGTCTCTGTTAGTCTTTGTTACTTGGTGTCAGTGTCTGTCTGTGTATGACTTTGTTACTGTGTGTCAGTGTTTCTCTATGTTACTGGGTGTCAGTGTGTGTTTGTTTGTGTTACTGGGTGTCAGTGTGTGTCTGTGTTACTTTATGTAATTGTATGTCTTTGTTTCTTGGTGTCAGTGTATGTCTGTGTTACTTGGTGTAAGGGTGTGTCTTTGTTACTTGGTGTAATTGTAGGTCTTTGTTACTTGCTGTCAGTGTATGTCTGTGATACTTGGTGTAAGTGTATGTCTTTGTTACTTGGTGTCAGTGTATGTCTTTGTTACTTGGTGTAAGTGTGTGTCTGTGTTTCTTGGTGTAAGTGTGTGTCTGTGTTACTTGGTATCTGTGTCTGTCTTTGTTACTTGGTGTAAGTGTGTGACTTTGTTACTGGGTATCAGTGTATGTCTTTGTGACTTGGTGTCAGTGTATGTCTCTGTTGCTTGGTGTAACTGTGTGTCTTTGTTACATGGTGTAAGTGTATGTCTTTGTTACTTGGTGTCAGTGTATGTCTGTGTTACTTTGTGTAAGTATATGTCTTTGTTACTTGGTGTCAGTGTTTGTCTTTGTTACATTGTGGAAGTGTGTGTCTGCGTTACTGGGTATCAGTGTATGTCTTTGTGACTTGCTGTCAGTGTATGTCTTTGTTACTGGGTGTCAGTGTATGTCTTTGTGACTTGGTGTCAGTGTGTGTCTCTGTTAGTCTTTGTTACTTGGTGTCAGTGTCTGTCTGTGTATGTCTTTGTTACTGTGTGTCAGTGTTTCTCTATGTTACTGGGAGTCAGTGTGCGTTTGTTTGTGTTACTGGGTGTCAGTGTGTGTCTGTGTTACTTTTTGTAATTGTATGTCTTTGTTACTTGGTGTCAGTGTTTGTCTTTCTTACTTGGTGTAAGTGTGTGTCGGTGTTACTGGGTGTCAGTGTATGTCTTTGTTACTTGGTGTAAGTGTGTGTCTGTGTTACTGGGTATCAGTGTGTGTCTTTGTTACTTGGTGTAATTGTAGATCTTTGTTACTTGCTGTCAGTGTATGTCTGTGTTACTTGGTGTAAGTGTATGTCTTTGTTACTTGGTGTCAGTGTATGTCTTTGTTACTTGGTGTAAGTGTGTGTCTGTGTTTCTTGGTGTAAGTGTGTGTCTGTGTTACTTGGTATCTGTGTATGTCTTTGTTACTTGGTGTAAGTGTGTGACTTTGTTACTGGGTATCAGTGTATGTCTTTGTGACTTGGTGTCAGTGTATGTCTTTGTTTCTGGGTGTCACTGTATGTCTTTGTGACTTGGTATCAGTGTATGTCTTGGTTACTGGGTGTCAGTTTATGTCTTTGTTACTTGGTGTCAGTGTATGTCTTTGTGACTTGGTGTCAGTGTATGTCTTTGTTACTTGGTGTAAGTGTGTGTCTTTGTTACTTGGTGTAAGTGTGTGTCTGTGTTACTGGGTATCAGTGTATGTCTTTGTTACTTGGCGTCAGTGTATGTCGTCGTTACTTGGTGTATGTGTGTGTCTGTGTTACTAGGTGTCAGTGTGTGTCAGTGTTACTTGGTGTCAGTGTATGTCTGTGTTGCTTGGTGTAAGTGTGTGTCTTTGTTACTTGGTGTCATTGGATGTCTTTGTTACTTGGTGTCAGACTTTGTCTTTCTTACGTGGTGTAAGTGTGTGTCTGTGTTACTGGGAAGCAGTGTATGTCTTTGTGACTTGGTGTCAGTGTATGTCTTTGTTACTTGGTGTAAGTGTGTGTCTGTGTTGCTGGGTATCAGTGTATGTCTTTGTTTCTTGGTGTCAGTGTATGTCTTTGTTACTTGGTTTCAGTGTATGTCTTTGTTACTTGGTTTCAGTGTATGTCTTTGTTACTGGGTATCAATGCATGTCTTTGTTACTTGGTGTAAGTGTCTGTCTGTGTTACTAGGTATCAGTGTATGTCTTTGTTACATGGTGTAAGTGTGTGTCTGTGTTACTGGGTATCAGTGCATGTCTTTGTTACATGGTGTCAGTGTATGTCTGTGTTACTTGGTGTAAGTGTGTGTCTTTGTTACTTGGTGTAATTGTATGTCTTTGTTACTTGTTGTCAGTGTATGTCTGTGTTACTTGGTGTAAGTGTATGTCTTTGTTACTTGGTGTCAGTGTATGTCTTTGTTACTTGGTGTAAGTGTGTGTCTGTGTTACTTGGTGTAAGTGTGTGCCTGTGTTACTTGTTATCTTTGTATGTCTTTGTTACTTGGTGTAAGTGTGTGTCTGTGTTACTGGGTATCAGGGTCTGTCTTTTTTACTTGTTGTAAGTGTGTGTCTTTGTTACTGGGTATAAGTGCTTGTCTTTGTTACTTGGTGTCAGTGTATGTCTGTGTTGCATGGTGTAAGTGTGTGTCTTTGTTACATTGTGTCAGTGTATGTCGTCGTTACTTGGTGTATGTGTGTGTCTGTGTTACTGGGTGTCAGTGTATGTCTTTGTTACTTGGTGTCAGTGTATGTCTGTGTTGCTTGGTCTAAGTGTGTGTCTTTGTTACATGGTGTAAGTGTATGTCTTTGTTACTTGGTGTCAGTGTATGTCTGTGTTACTTTGTGTAAGTATTTGTCTTTGTTACTTGGTGTCAGTGTATGTCTGTGTTACTTGGTGTAAGTGTATGTCTTTGTTACTTGGTGTCAGTGTATGTCTTTGTTACTTGGTGTAAGTGTGTGTCTGTGTTTCTTGGTGTAGGTGTGTGTCTGTGTTACTTGGTATCTATGTATGTCTTTGTTACTTGGTGTAAGTGTGTGACTGTGTTACTGGGTATCAGTGTATGTCTTTGTTACTTGGTGTCAGTGTACGTCTTTGTTACTGGGTGTCAGTGTATGTCTTTGTTACTTGGTGTCAGTGTATGGCTGTGTTAATTGGTGTAAGTGTGTGTCTGTGTTACTGGGTATCAGTGTCTGTCTTTGTTACTTGGTGTCTATGTCGGTCTTTGTTACTTGGTGTAATTGTATGTCCTTGTTACTTGGTGTCAGTTTATGTCTTTGTAACTTGGTGTAAGTGTGTGTTTGTGTTACTTGGTGTAAGTGTATGTCTTTGTTACTTGGTGTAAGTGTGTGTCTGTGTTACCGGGTATCAGTGTCTGTCTTTGTTACTTGGTGTCCATGTCTGTCTTTGTTACTTGGTGTAAGTGTGTGTCGGTGTTACTGGGTGACAGTGTATGTCTTTGTTACTTGGTTTAGGTGTGCGTCTGTGTTACTGGGTATCAGTGCATGTCTTTGTTACTTGGTGTAGGTGTGCGTCTGTGTTACTGGGTATCAGTGCATGTCTTTGTTACATGGTGTCAGTGTATGTCTGTGTTACATGGTATAAGTGTGTGTCTTTGTTACTTGGTGTAATTGTAGGTCTTTGTTACTTGCTGTCAGTGTATGTCTGTGTTACTTGGTGTAAGTGTATGTCTTTATAACTTGGTGTCAGTGTATGTCTTTGTTACTTGGTGTAAGTGTGTGTCTGTGTTTCTTGGTGTAAGTGTGTGTCTGTGTTACTTGGTATCTGTGTATGTCTTTGTTACTTGGCGTAAGTGTGTGACTTTGTTACTGGGTATCAGTGTATGTCTTTGTGACTTGGTGTCAGTGTATGTCTTTGTGACTTGGTGTCAGTGTATGTCTTTGTTTCTGGGTGTCACTGTATGTCTTTGTGACTTGCTGTCAGTGTATGTCTTGGTTACTGGGTGTCAGTTTATGTCTTTGTTACATGGTGTCAGTATATGTCTTTGTGACTTGGTGTCAGTGTATGTATTTGTTACTGGGTGTCACTGTATGTCTTTGTGACTTTGTGTCAGTGTATGTCTTGGTTACTGGGTGTCAGCTTATGTCTTTGTTACTTGGTGTCAGTGTATGTCCTTGTGACTTGGTGTCAGTGTATGTCTGTGTTACTTGGTGTAAGTGTGTGTCTTTGTTACTTGGTGTAAGTGTGTGTCTGTGTTACTGGGTATCAGTGTATGTCTTTGTTACTGGGAGTCAGTGTATGTCGTCGTTACTTGGTGTATGTGTGTGTCTGTGTTACTAGGTGTCAGTGTGTGTCAGTGTTACTTGGTGTCAGTGTATGTCTGTGTTGCTTGGTGTAAGTGTGTGTCTTTGTTACTTGGTGTCAGTGGATGTCTTTGTTACTTGGTGTCAGACTTTGTCTTTCTTACTTGGTGTAAGTGTGTGTCTGTGTTACTGGGAAGCAGTGTATGTCTTTGTGACTTGGTGTCAGTGTATGTCTTTGTTACTTGGTGTAAGTGTGTGTCTGTGTTGCTGGGTATCAGTGTATGTCTTTGTTTCTTGGTGTCAGTGTATGTCTGTGTTACTTGGTATCTGTGTATGTCTTTGTTACTTGGTGTAAGTGTGTGACTGTGTTACTGGGTATCAGTGTATGTCTTTGTTACTTGGTGTATATGTGTGTCTGTGTTACTGGGTGTAAGTGTATGTCTTTGTTACTTGGTGTCAGTGTTATGCTGTGTTAATTGGTGTAAGTGTGTGTCTGTGTTACTGGGTATCAGTGTCTGACTTTGTTACTTGGTGTCTATGTCTGTCTTTGTTACTTGGTGTAATTGTATGTCCTTGTTACCTGGTGTCAGTTTATGTCTTTGTAACTTGGTGTAAGTGTGTGTTTGTGTTACTTGGTGTAAGTGTATGTCTTTGTTACTTGGTGTAAGTGTGTGTCTGTGTTACTGGGTATCAGTGTCTGTCTTTGTTACTTGGTGTCCATGTCTGTCTTTGTTACTTGGTGTAAGTGTGTGTCTGTGTTACTGGGTGACAGTGTATGTCTTTGTTGCTTGGTGTAGGTGTGCGTCTGTGTTACTAGGTATCAGTGCATGTCTTTGTTACTTGGTGTAGGTGTGCATCTGTGTTACTGGGTATCAGTGCATGTCTTTGTTACTTGGTGTCAGTGTATGTCTGTGTTACATGGTATAAGTGTGTGTCTTTGTTACTTGGTGTAATTGTATGTCTTTGTTACTTGGTATCAGTGCATGTCTTTGTGACTTGGTGTCAGTGCATGTCTTTGTTAATGGGTGTCAGTGTGTGTTTTTGTGACTTGGTGTCAGTGTATGTCTTTGTTACTTGGTGTAAGTGTGTGTCTGTGTTACTGGGTATCAGTGTATGTCTTTGTTACTTGGTGTAGGTGTGCGTCTGTGTTACTGGGTATCAGTGTATGTCTTTGTTACTTGGTGTAAGTGTGTGTATTTGTTACTTGGTGTAATTGTATGTCTTTGTTACTTGGTATCAGTGTATGTCTCAGTGACTTGGTGTCAGTGTATGTCTTTGTTACTGGGTGTCAGTGTGTGTCTTTGTTACTTGGTGTCAGTGTATGTCTTTGTTACTTGGTGTAATTGTGTGTCTGTGTTACTGAGTGTCAGTGTATGTCTTTGTTACTTGGTGTCAGTGTATGTCAAAATACTTGGTGTAAGTGAATGTCTGTGTTACTGGGTGTCAGTGTATGTCTTTGTTACTTGGTGTCAGTGTATGTCTGTGTTGCTTGGTGTAAGTGTGTGTTTTGTTACATGGTGTAAGTGTATGTCTTTGTTACTTGGTGTCAGTGTATGTCTGTGTTACTTTGTGTAAGTATATGTCTTTGTTACTGGGTATCAGTGTCTGTCTTTGTTACTTGGTGTCTATGTCTGTCTTTGTGACTTGGTGTAATTGTATGTCCTTGTTACTTGTTGTCAGTTTATGTCTTTGTAACTTGGTGTAAGTGTTTGTTTGTGTTACTTGGTGTAAGTGTATGTCTTTGTTACTTGGTGTAAGTGTGTGTCTGTGTTACTGGGTATCAGTGTCTGTCTTTGTTACTTGGTGTCTATGTCTGTCTTTGTTACTTGGTGTAAGTGTGTGTCTGTGTTACTGGGTGACAGTGTATGTCGTTGTTACTTGGTGTCAGTGTATGTCTGTGTTACTTGGTGCAATTGCGTGTCTTTGTTACTTGGTGTAATTGTATGTCTTTGTTACTTGGTATCAGTGCATGTCTTTGTGACTTGGTGTCAGTGTATGTCTTTGTTACTTGGTGTAAGTGTGTGTCTGTGTTGATGGGTATCAGTGTATGTCTTTGTTACTTGGTGTAAGTGTGTGTCTGTGTTACTGGGTATCAGTGTATGTCTTTGTTACTTGGTGTAGGTGTGCGTCTGTGTTACTGGGTATCAGTGCATGTCTTTGTTACATGGTGTCAGTATATGTCTGTGTTACTTGGTGTAAGTGTGTGTCTTTGTTACTTGGTGTAATTGTATGTCTTTGTTACTTGGTATCAGTGTATGTCTTTGTGACTTGGTGTCAGTGTATGTCTTTGTTACTGGGTGTCAGTGTGTGTCTTTGTTACTTGGTGTAATTGTGTGTCTGTGTTACTGGGTATCAGTGTATGTCTTTGTTACTTGGTGTCAGTGTATGTCAAAATACTTGGTGTAAGTGTATGTCTTTGTTACTTGGTGTAATTGTATGTCTTTGTTACTTGGTGTCAGTGTATGACTGTGTTACTTGGTGTAAGTGTATGTCTTTGTTACTTGGTGTCAGTGTATGTCTTTGTTACTTGGTGTAAGTGTGTGTCTGTGTTACTTGGTGTAAGTGTGTGCATGTGTTACTTGTTATCTGTGTATGTCTTTGTTACTTGGTGTAAGTGTGTGTCTGTGTTACTGGGTAACAGTGTATGTCTTTGTTACTTGGTGTCAGTGTATGTCGTCGTTACTTGGTGTCAGTGTATGTCTGTGATGCTTGGTGTAAGAGTGTGTCTTTGTTACATGGTGTAAGTGTATGTCTTTGTTACTTGGTGTCAGTGTATGTCTGTGTTACTTTGTGTAAGTATATGTCTTTGTTACTTGGTGTCAGTGTTTGGCTTTGTTACATTGTGGAAGTGTGTGTCTGCGTTACTGGGTATCAGTGTATGTCTTTGTGACTTGGTGTCAGTGTATGTCTTTGTTACTGGGTGTCAGTGTATGTCTTTGTGACTTGGTGTCAGTGTGTGTCTCTGTTTGTCTTTGTTACTTGGTGTCAGTGTCTGTCTGTGTATGTCTTTGTTACAGTGTGTCAGTGTTTCTCTATGTTACTGGGAGTCAGTGTGTGTTTGTTTGTGTTACTGGGTGTCAGTGTGTGTCTGTGTTACTTTTTGTAATTGTATGTCTTTGTTTCTTGGTGTCAGTGGATGTCTTTGTTACTTGGTGTCAGTGTTTGTCTTTCTTACTTGGTGCAAGTGTGTGTCTGTGTTACTGGGTATCAGTGTATGTCTTTGTGACTTGGTGTCAGTGTATGTCTTTGTTACTGGGTGTCAGTGTATGTCTTTGTTACTTGGTGTAAGTGTGTGTCTGTGTTACTGGGTATCAGTGTATGTCTTTGTTTCTTGGTGTCAGTGTATGTCTTTGTTACTTGGTGTCAGTGTATGTCTTTGTTACTGGGTATCAGTGCATGTCTTTGTTACATGGTGTCAGTGTGTGTCTTTGTGACTTGGTGTCAGTGTCTGTCTTTGTTACTTGGTGTAAGTGTGTGTCTGTTTTACTAGGTATCAGTGTATGTCTTTGTTACTTGGTGTCAGTGTATGTCTTTGTTACTGGGTGTCAGTGTATGTCTTTGTGACTTGGTGTCAGTGTGTGTCTCTGTTAGTCTTTGTTACTTGGCATAAGTGTGTGTCTGTTTTACTAGGTGTCAGTGTATGTCTTTGTTACTGGGTGTCAGTGTATGTCTTTGTTACTTGGTGTAAGTGTTTGTCTGTGTTGCTGGGTATCAGTGTATGTCTTTGTTTCTTGGTGTCAGTGTATGTCGTTGTTACTTGGTGTCAGTGTGTGTCTCTGTTTGTCTTTGTTACTTGGTGTCAGTGTCTGTCTGTGTATGTCTTTGTTACTGTGTGTCAGTGTTTCTCTATGTTACTGGGAGTCAGTGTGTGTTTGTTTGTGTTACTGGGTGTCAGTGTGTGTCTGTGTTACTTTGTGTAATTGTAAGTCTTTGTTTCTTGGTGTCAGTGGATGTCTTTGTTACTTGGTGTCAGTGTTTGTCTTTCTTACTTGGTGCAAGTGTGTGTCTGTGTTACTGGGTATCAGTGCATGTCTTTGTGACTTGGTGTCAGTGTATGTCTTTGTTCCTGGGTGTCAGTGTATGTCTTTGTTACTTGGTGTAAGTGTGTGTCTGTGTTACTGGGTATCAGTGTATGTCTTTGTTTCTTGGTGTCAGTGTATGTCTTTGTTACTTGGTGTCAGTGTATGTCTTTGTTACTGGGTATCAGTGCATGTCTTTGTTACATGGTGTCAGTATGTGTCTTTGTGACTTGGTGTCATTGTATGTCTTTGTTACTGGGTGTCAGTGTATGTCTGTGTGACTTGGTGTCTGTGTGTGTCTCTGTTAGTCTTTGTTACTTGGTGTAAGTGTGTGTCTGTTTTACTAGGTATCAGTGTATGTCTTTGTTACTTGGTGTCAGTGTATGTCTTTGTTACTGGGTGTCAGTGTATGTCTTTGTTACTTGGTGTAAGTGTGTGTCTGTGTTGCTGGTTATCAGTGTATGTCTTTGTTTCTTGGTGACAGTGTATGTCTTTGTTACTTGGTTTCAGTGTATGTCTTTGTTACTGGGTATCAATGCATGTCTTTGTTACTTGGTGTAAGTGTGTGTCTGTGTTACTAGGTATCAGTGTATGTCTTTGTTACTTGGTGTAAGTGTGTGTCTGTGTTACTGGGTATCAGTGCATGTCTTTGTTACATGGTGTCAGTGTATGTCTGTGTTACTTGGTGTAAGTGTGTGTCTTTGTTACTTGTTGTAATTGTATGTCTTTGTTACTTGGTGTCAGTGTCTGTCTGTGTATGTCTTTGTTACTGTGTGTCAGTGTTTCTCTATGTTACTGGGAGTCAGTGTGTGTTTGTTTGTGTTACTGGGTGTCAGTGTGTGTCTGTGTTACTTTTTGTAATTGTATGTCTTTGTTTATTGGTGTCAGTGGATGTCTTTGTTACTTGGTGTCAGTGTGTGTCTTTCTTACTTGGTGCAAGTGTGTGTCTGTGTTACTGGGTATCAGTGCATGTCTTTGTGACTTGGTGTCAGTGTATGTCTTTGTTCCTGGGTGTCAGTGTATGTCTTTGTTACTTGGTGTAAGTGTGTGTCTGTGTTACTGGGAATCAGTGTATGTCTTTGTTTCTTGGTGTCAGTGTATGTCTTTGTTACTTGGTGTCAGTGAATGTCTTTGTTACTGGGTATCAGTGCATGTCTTTGTTACATGGTGTCAGTATGTGTCTTTGTGACTTTGTGTCAGTGTATGTCTTTGTTACTGGGTGTCAGTGTATGTCTTTGTGACTTGGTGTCAGTGTGTGTCTCTGTTAGTCTTTGTGACTTGGTGTAAGTGTGTGTCTGTTTTACTAGGTATCAGTGTATGTCTTTGTTACTTGGTGTCAGTGTATGTCTTTGTTACTGGGTGTCAGTGTATGTCTTTGTTACTTGGTGTAAGTCTGTGCCTGTGTTGCTGGGTATCAGTGTATGTCTTTGTTTCTTGGTGTCAGTGTATGTCTTTGTTACTTGGTTTCAGTGTATGTCTTTGTTACTGGGTATCAATGCATGTCTTTGTTACTTGGTGTAAGTGTGTGTCTGTGTTACTAGGTATCAGTGTATGTCTTTGTTACTTGGTGTAAGTGTGTGTCTGTGTTACTGGTTATCAGTGCATGTCTTTGTTACATGGTGTCAGTGCATGTCTGTGTTACTTGGTGTAAGTGTGTGTCTTTGTTTCTTGTTGTCAGTGTATGTCTGTGTTACTTGGTGTAAGTGTATGTCTTTGTTACTCGGTGTCAGTGTATGTCTTTGTTACTTGGTGTAAGTGTTTGTCTGTGTTACTTGGTGTAAGTGTGTGCCTGTGTTACTTGTTATCTGTGTATGTCTTTGTTACTTGGTGTAATTGTGTGTCTGTGTTACTGGGTAACAGAGTATGTCTTTGTTACTTGGTGTCAGTGTATGTCGTCGTTACGTGGTGTATGTGTGTGTCTGTGTTACTGGGTGTCAGTGTATGTCTTTGTTACTTGGTGTCAGTGTATGTCTGTGTTGCTTGGTGTAAGTGTGTGTCTTTGTTACATGGTGTAAGGGTATGACTTTGTTACTTGGTGTCAGTGTATGTCTGTGTTACTTTGTGTAAGTATATGTCTTTCTGACTTGGTGTCAGTGTATGTCTGTGTTACTTGGTGTAAGTGTATGTCTTTGTTACTTGGTGTCAGTATATGTCTTTGTTACTTGGTGTAAGTGTGTGTCTGTGTTTCTTGGTGTAAGTGTGTGTCTTTGTTACTTGGTATCTGTGTATGTCTTTGTTACTTGGTGTAAGTGTCTGACTGTGTTACTGGGTATCAGTGTATGTCTTTGTGACTTGGTGTCAGTGTATGTCTTTGTTACTGGGTGTCAGTGTATGTCTTTGTTACTTGGTGTCAGTGGATGTCTTTGTTACTTGGTGTCAGTGTTTGTCTTTCTTACTTGGTGTAAGTGTGTGTCTGTGTTACTGGGTATCAGTGTATGTCTTTGTGACTTGGTGTCAGTGTATGTCTTTGTTACTGGGTGTCAGTGTATGTCTTTGTTACTTGGTGTAAGTGTGTGTCTGTGTTACTGGGTATCAGTGCATGTCTTTGTTTCTTGGTGTCAGTGTATGTCTTTGTTACTTGGTGTCAGTGTATGTCTTTGTTACTGGGTATCAGTGCATGTCTTTGTTACATGTTGTCAGTGTGTGTCTTTGTGACTTGGTGTCAGTGTATGTCTTTGTTACTGGGTGTCAGTGTATGTCGTTGTGACTTGGTGTCAGTGTGTGTCTCTGTTAGTCTTTGTTACTTGGTGTCAGTGTCTGTCTGTGTATGACTTTGTTACTGTGTGTCAGTGTTTCTCTATGTTAGTGGGTGTCAGTGTGTGTTTGTTATTGTTACTGGGTCTCAGTGTGTGTCTGTGTTACTTTATGTAATTGTATGTCTTTGTTACTTGGTGTAATTGTATGTCTTTGTTACTTGCTGTCATTGTATGTCTGTGTTACTTGGTGTAAGTGTATGTCTTTGTTACTTGGTGTCAGTGTATATCTTTGTTACTTGGTGTAAGTGTGTGTCTGTGTTTCTTGGTGTAAGTGTGTGTCTGTGTTACTTGGTATCTGTGTATGTCTTTGTTACTTGGTGTAAGTGTGCGACTGTTTTACTGGGTATCAGTGTATGTCTTTGTGACTTGGTGTCAGTGTATGTCTTTTTTACTGGGTGTCAGTGTATGTCTTTGTTACTTGGTGTCAGTGTATGGCTGTGTTAATTGGTTTAAGTGTGTGTCTGTGTTACTGGGTATCAGTGTATGTCTTTGTTACTTGGTGTCTATGTCTATCTTTGTTACTTGGTGTAATTGTATGTCCTTGTTACTTGGTGTCAGTTTATGTCTTTGTAACTTGATGTAAGTGTGTGTTTGTGTTACTTGGTGTAAGTGTATGTCTTTGTTACTTGGTGTAAGTGTGTGTCTGTGTTACTGGGTATCAGTGTCTGTCTTTGTTACTTGGTGTCTATGTCTGTCTTTGTTACTTGGTGTAAGTGTGTGTCTGTGTTACTGGGTGACAGTGTATGTCTTTGTTACTTGGTGTCAGTGTATGTCTGTGTTACTTGGTGTAAGTGTGTGTCTTTGTTCCTTGGTGTAATTGTATGTCTTTGTTACTTGGTATCAGTGCATGTCTTTGTGACTTGGTGTCAGTGTATGTCTTTGTTACTGGGTGTCAGTGTGTGTCTTTGTGACTTGGTGTCAGTGTCTGTCTTTGTTACTTGGTGTAAGTGTGTGTCTGTGTTACTGGGTGACAGTGTATGTCTTTGTTACTTGGTGTCAGTGTATGTCTGTGTTACTTGGTGTAAGTGTGTGTCTTTGTTACTTGGTGTAATTGTATGTCTTTGTTACTTGGAATCAGTGCATGTCTTTGTGACTTGGTGTCAGTGTATGTCTTTGTTACTGGGTGTCAGTGTGTGTCTTTGTGACTTGGTGTCAGTGTATGTCTTTGTTGCTTGGTGTAAGTGTGTGTCTGTGTTACTGGGTATCAGTGTATGTCTTTGTTACTTGGTGTAGGTGTGCGTCTGTGTTGCTGGGTATCAGTGCATGTCTTTGTTACATGGTGTCAGTGTATGTCTGTGTTACTTGGTGTAAGTGTGTGTCTTTGTTACTTGGTGTAATTGTATGTCTTTGTTACTTGGTATTAGTGTATGTCTTTGTGACTTGGTGTCAGTGTATGTTTTTGTTACTGGGTGTCAGTGTGTGTCTATGTTACTGGGTATCAGTGTATGTCTTTGTTACTTGGTGTCAGTGTATGTCAAAATACTTGGTGTAAGTGTATGTCTTTGTTACTTGGTGTAATTGTCTGTCTTTGTTACTTGGTGTCAGTGTATGTCTGTGTTACTTGGTGTACGTGTGTGTCTTTGTTACTTGGTGTAAGTGTCTGTCTTTGTTACTTGGTGTAAGTGCGTGTCTGTGTTACTTGGTGTAAGTGTGTGCCTGTGTTACTTGTTATCTGTGTATGTCTTTGTTACTTGGTGTAAGTGTGTGTCTGTGTTACTGGGTAACAGTGTATGTCTTTGTTACTTGGTGTCAGTGTATGTCGTCGTTACTTGGTGTATGTTTGTGTCTGTGTTACTGGGTGTCAATGCATGTCTTTGTTACTTGGTGTCAGTGTATGTCTGTGTTGCTTGGTGTAAGTTTGTGTCTTTGTTACATGGTGTAATTGTATGTCTTTGTTACTTGGTGTCAGTGTATGTCTGTGTTACTTTGTGTAAGTATATGTCTTTGTTACTTGGTGTCAGTGTTTGTCTTTGTTACATTGTGGAAGTGTGTGTCTGCGTTACTGGGTATCAGTGTATGTCTTTGTGACTTGGTGTCAGTGTATGTCTTTGTTACTGGGTGTCAGTGTATGTCTTTGTGACTTGGTGTCAGTGTGTGTCTCTGTTAGTCTTTGTTACTTTGTGTCAGTGTCTGTCTGTGTATGTCTTTGTTACTTTGTGTCAGTGTTTCTCTATGTTACTGGGAGTCAGTGTGTGTTTGTTTGTGTTACTGGGTGTCAGTGTGTGTCTGTGTTACTTTTTGTAATTGTATGTCTTTGTTTCTTGGTGTCAGTGGATGTCTTTGTTACTTGGTGTCAGTGTTTGTCTTTCTTACTTGGTGTAAGTGTGTTTCTGTGTTACTGGGTATCAGTGTATGTCTTTGTGACTTGTTGACAG
The DNA here is from genome assembly GCF_036365525.1 of Heterodontus francisci. Taxonomy (NCBI): domain Eukaryota; kingdom Metazoa; phylum Chordata; class Chondrichthyes; order Heterodontiformes; family Heterodontidae; genus Heterodontus; species Heterodontus francisci. The sequence goes on along the minus strand of NW_027141655.1, from coordinate 2,984,836 downwards.
TGTATGACTTTGTTACTGGGTGTCAGTGTATGTCTTTGTTACTTGGTGTAAGTGTGTGTCTGTGTTACTGGGTATCAGAGTATGTCTTTGTTTCTTGGTGTCAGTGTATGTCTTTGTTACTTGGTGTCAGTGTATGTCTTTGTTACTGGGTATCAGTGCATGTCTTTGTTACATGGTGTCAGTGTGTGTTTTTGTGACTTGGTGTCAGTGTATGTCTTTGTTACTTGGTGTAAGTGTGTGTCTGTTTTACTAGGTATCAGTGTATGTCTTTGTTACTTGGTGTCAGTGTATGTCTTTGTTACTGGGTGTCAGTGTATGTCTTTGTGACTTGGTGTCAGTGTGTGTCTCTGTTAGTCTTTGTTACTTGGTGTCAGTGTCTGTCTGTGTATGACTTTGTTACTGTGTGTCAGTGTTTCTCTATGTTACTGGGTGTCAGTGTGTGTTTGATTGTGTTACTGGGTGTCAGTGTGTGTCTGTGTTACTTTATGTAATTGTATGTCTTTGTTTCTTTGTGTCAGTGTATGTCTGTGTTACTTGGTGTAAGTGTGTGTCTTTGTTACTTGGTGTAATTGTATGTCTTTGTTACTTGCTGTCAGTGTATGTCTGTTTTACTTGGTGTAAGTGTATGTCTTTGTTACTTGGTGTCAGTGTATGTCTTTGTTACTTGGTGTAAGTGTGTGTCTGTGTTACTTGGTATCTGTGTATGTCTTTGTTACTTGGTGTAAGTGTGTGACTTTGTGACTGGGTATCAGTTTATGTCTTTGTGACTTGGTGTCAGTGTATGTCTTTGTTACTGGGTGTCAGTGTATGTCTTTGTTACTTGGTGTCAGTGTATGGCTGTGTTAATTGGTGTAAGTGTGTGTCTGTGTTACTGGGTATCAGTGTCTGTCTTTGTTACTTGGTGTCTATGTCTGTCTTTGTTACCTGGTGTAATTGTGTGTCTTTGTTACTTGGTGTCAGTTTATGTCTTTGTAACTTGGTGTAAGTGTGTTTTTGTGTTACTTGGTGTAAGTGTATGTCTTTGTTACTTGGTGTAAGTGTGTGTCTTTGTTACTGGGTGACAGTGTATGTCTTTGTTACTTGGTGTCAGTGTATGTCTGTGTTACTTGGTGTAAGTGTGTGTCTTTGTTACTTGGTGTAATTGTATGTCTTTGTTACTTGGTATCAGTGCATGTCTTTGTGACTTGGTGTCAGTGTATGTCTTTGTTACTGGGTGTCAGTGTGTGTCTTTGTGACTTGGTGTCAGTGTATGTCTTTGTTACTTGGTGTAAGTGGGTGTCTGTGTTACTGGGTATCAGTGTATGTCTTTGTTACTTGGTGTAGGTGTGCGTCTGTGTTACTGGGTATCAGTGCATGTCTTTGTTACATGGTGTCAGTGTATGTCTGTGTTACTTGGTGTAAGCGTGTGTCTTTGTTACTTGGTGTAATTGTATGTCTTTGTTACTTGGTATCAGTGTATGTCTTTGTGACTTGGTGTCAGTGTATGTCTTTGTTACTGGGTGTCAGTGTGTGTCTTTGTTACTTGGTGTCAGTCTATGTCTTTGTTACTTGGTGTAAGTGTATGTCAAAATACTTTGTGTAAGTGTATGTCAAAATACTTGGTGTAAGTATGTCTGTGTTACTTGGTGTAATTGTATGTCTTTGTTTCTTGCGCGTAAGTGTGCGTCTGTGTTACTGGGTATCAGTGCATGTCTTTGTTACTTGGTGTCGGTGTATGTCTTTGTTACTTGGTGTCAGTGTCAGTCTTTGTTACTTGGTGTCAGTGTATGTCTGTGTTACTGGGGTTCAGTGTGTCTCTGTGTTACTGGGTATCAATGTATGTCTTTGTTACTGGGTATCAGTGTATGTCTTTGTTCCTTGGTGCAAGAGTTTGTCAAAATACTTGGTGTAAGTGTATGTCGTTGTTACTTGGTGTAATTGTCTGTCTTTGTTACTTGGTGAAAGTGTATGTCTGTGTTACTTGGTGTCAGTGTATGTCTGTGTTACTTGGTGTAAGTATGTGTCTTTGTTACTTGGTGTAAGTGTGTGTCTGTGTTACTTGGTGTCAGTTTGTGCCTGTATTACTTGGTGTCAGTCTGTTTGTTTGTGTTACCGGGTGGCAGTGTATGTCTTTGTGACTTGGTATCAGTGTGTGTCTGTTGCACTAGGTGTCAGTATTAAGTTTAGTTTAGAGAAACAGCACTGAAACAGGCTCTTCGGCCCACCGAGTCTGCGCCGACCATCAACCACCCATTTATACTAATCCTCCACGAATCCCATATTCCAATAACATCCCCACCGGTCCCTATATATTTCCCTACCCCCTACCTATACTAGGGGCAATTTATAATGGCCAATTAACCTATCAACCTGCAAGTCTTTGGCATGTGGGAGGAAACCGGAGCACCCGGAGGAAACCCACGCAGACACAGGGAGAACTTGCAAACTCCGCACAGGCAGTACCCAGAATCGAACCCGTGTCCCTGAGCTGTGAGGCTGCAGTGCTAACCACTGCGCCACTGTGCCGCCCGGTGTGTGTCTGTGTTACTTGGTGTCAGTGTCTGCATTTGTTACTTGGTGTCAGTTTGTGTCTGTGTTACTGGGAATCAGTGTGTGACTTTGTGACTTGGTATCAGTGTGTGTTACTGGGTGTCAGTGTGTGTCTGTGTTACTTGGTGTCAGTGTGTGCCTGTATTACTTGGTGTCAGTCTGTTTGTTTGTGTTAACGGGTGTCAGTGTGTGTCTGTGGTACTTGGTATCAGTATGTGTCTTTGTTACTTGGTGTAAGTGTGTGTCTGTGTTACTGGGTATCAGTGTATGTCTTTGTTACTTGGTGGCTGTGTATGTCAAAATACTTGGTGGAAGAGTATGTCTTTGTTACTTGGTGATAGCATGTGTCTTTGTTACTTGGTGTCAGTGTATATCTGTGTTACCTGGTGCAAGTGTGCGTCTTTGTTACTTGGTGTCAGAGTGTGTCTGTGTTCCTGGGTGTCAGTGTGTGTCTTTGTTACTTGGTGTAAGTGGATGTCTTTGTTACTGGGTGTCAGTGTATGTCTTTGTTACTTGGTGTAAGTGTATGTCAAAATACTTCGTGTAAGTGTATGTCTGTGTTAATTGGTGTAAGTGTATGTCTTTGTTACTTGGTGTAAGTGTGCGTCTGTGTTACTGGGTATCAGTGTATGTCTTTGTTACTGGGTATCAGTGTATGTCTTTGTGACTTGGTGTCAGTGTATGTCTTTGTTACTTGGTGTAAGTGTGCGACTGTTTTACTGGGTATCAGTGTATGTCTTTGTGACTTGGTGTCAGTGTATGTCTTTTTTACTGGGTGTCAGTGTATGTCTTTGTTACTTGGTGTCAGTGTATGGCTGTGTTAATTGGTTTAAGTGTGTGTCTGTGTTACTGGGTATCAGTGTCTGTCTTTGTTACTTGGTGTCTATGTCTATCTTTGTTACTTGGTGTAATTGTATGTCCTTGTTACTTGGTGTCAGTTTATGTCTTTGTTACTTGGTGTAAGTGTGTGTCTTTGTTACTGGGTATCAGTGTCTGTCTTTGTTACTTGGTGTCTATGTCTGTCTTTGTTACTTGGTGTAAGTGTGTGTCTGTGTTACTGGGTGACAGTGTATGTCTTTGTTACTTGGTGTCAGTGTATGTCTGTGTTACTTGGTGTAAGTGTGTGTCTTTGTTACTTGGTGTAATTGTATGTCTTTGTTACTTGGTATCAGTGCATGTCTTTGTGACTTGGTGTCAGTGTATGTCTTTGTTACTGGGTGTCAGTGTGTGTCTTTGTGACTTGGTGTCAGTGTCTGTCTTTGTTACTTGGTGTAAGTGTGTGTCTGTGTTACTGGGTGACAGTGTATGTCTTTGTTACTTGGTGTCAGTGTATGTCTGTGTTACTTGGTGTAAGTGTGTGTCTTTGTTACTTGGTGTAATTGTATGTCTTTGTTACTTGGTATCAGTGCATGTCTTTGTGACTTGGTGTCAGTGTATGTCTTTGTTACTGGGTGTCAGTGTGTGTCTTTGTGACTTGGTGTCAGTGTATGTCTTTGTTACTTGGTGTAAGTGTGTGTCTGTGTTACTGGGTATCAGTGTATGTCTTTGTTACTTGGTGTAGGTGTGCGTCTGTGTTGCTGGGTATCAGTGCATGTCTTTGTTACATGGTGTCAGTGTATGTCTGTGTTACTTGGTGTAAGTGTGTGTCTTTGTTACTTGGTGTAATTGTATGTCTTTGTTACTTGGTATTAGTGTATGTCTTTGTGACTTGGTGTCAGTGTATGTTTTTGTTACTGGGTGTCAGTGTGTGTCTATGTTACTGGGTATCAGTGTATGTCTTTGTTACTTGGTGTCAGTGTATGTCAAAATACTTGGTGTAAGTGTATGTCTTTGTTACTTGGTGTAATTGCCTGTCTTTGTTACTTGGTGTCAGTGTATGTCTGTGTTACTTGGTGTACGTGTGTGTCTTTGTTACTTGGTGTAAGTGTCTGTCTTTGTTACTTGGTGTAAGTGTGTGTCTGTGTTACTTGGTGTAAGTGTGTGCCTGTGTTACTTGTTATCTGTGTATGTCTTTGTTACTTGGTGTAAGTGTGTGTCTGTGTTACTGGGTAACAGTGTATGTCTTTGTTACTTGGTGTCAGTGTATGTCGTCGTTACTTGGTGTATGTTTGTGTCTGTGTTACTGGGTGTCAATGCATGTCTTTGTTACTTGGTGTCAGTGTATGTCTGTGTTGCTTGGTGTAAGTTTGTGTCTTTGTTACATGGTGTAATTGTATGTCTTTGTTACTTGGTGTCAGTGTATGTCTGTGTTACTTTGTGTAAGTATATGTCTTTGTTACTTGGTGTCAGTGTTTGTCTTTGTTACATTGTGGAAGTGTGTGTCTGCGTTACTGGGTATCAGTGTATGTCTTTGTGACTTGGTGTCAGTGTATGTCTTTGTTACTGGGTGTCAGTGTATGTCTTTGTGACTTGGTGTCAGTGTGTGTCTCTGTTAGTCTTTGTTACTTTGTGTCAGTGTCTGTCTGTGTATGTCTTTGTTACTTTGTGTCAGTGTTTCTCTATGTTACTGGGAGTCAGTGTGTGTTTGTTTGTGTTACTGGGTGTCAGTGTGTGTCTGTGTTACTTTTTGTAATTGTATGTCTTTGTTTCTTGGTGTCAGTGGATGTCTTTGTTACTTGGTGTCAGTGTTTGTCTTTCTTACTTGGTGTAAGTGTGTTTCTGTGTTACTGGGTATCAGTGTATGTCTTTGTGACTTGTTGTCAGTGTATGACTTTGTTACTGGGTGTCAGTGTATGTCTTTGTTACTTGGTGTAAGTGTGTGTCTGTGTTACTGGGTATCAGAGTATGTCTTTGTTTCTTGGTGTCAGTGTATGTCTTTGTTACTTGGTGTCAGTGTATGTCTTTGTTACTGGGTATCAGTGCATGTCTTTGTTACATGGTGTCAGTGTGTGTTTTTGTGACTTGGTGTCAGTGTATGTCTTTGTTACTTGGTGTAAGTGTGTGTCTGTTTTACTAGGTATCAGTGTATGTCTTTGTTACTTGGTGTCAGTGTATGTCTTTGTTACTGGGTGTCAGTGTATGTCTTTGTGACTTGGTGTCAGTGTGTGTCTCTGTTAGTCTTTGTTACTTGGTGTCAGTGTCTGTCTGTGTATGACTTTGTTACTGTGTGTCAGTGTTTCTCTATGTTACTGGGTGTCAGTGTGTGTTTGATTGTGTTACTGGGTGTCAGTGTGTGTCTGTGTTACTTTATGTAATTGTATGTCTTTGTTTCTTTGTGTCAGTGTATGTCTGTGTTACTTGGTGTAAGTGTGTGTCTTTGTTACTTGGTGTAATTGTATGTCTTTGTTACTTGCTGTCAGTGTATGTCTGTTTTACTTGGTGTAAGTATATGTCTTTGTTACTTGGTGTCAGTGTATGTCTTTGTTACTTGGTGTAAGTGTGTGTCTGTGTTACTTGGTATCTGTGTATGTCTTTGTTACTTGGTGTAAGTGTGTGACTTTGTGACTGGGTATCAGTTTATGTCTTTGTGACTTGGTGTCAGTGTATGTCTTTGTTACTGGGTGTCAGTGTATGTCTTTGTTACTTGGTGTCAGTGTATGGCTGTGTTAATTGGTGTAAGTGTGTGTCTGTGTTACTGGGTATCAGTGTCTGTCTTTGTTACTTGGTGTCTATGTCTGTCTTTGTTACCTGGTGGAATTGTGTGTCTTTGTTACTTGGTGTCAGTTTATGTCTTTGTAACTTGGTGTAAGTGTGTTTTTGTGTTACGTGGTGTAAGTGTATGTCTTTGTTACTTGGTGTAAGTGTGTGTCTTTGTTACTGGGTGACAGTGTATGTCTTTGTTACTTGGTGTCAGTGTATGTCTGTGTTACTTGGTGTAAGTGTGTGTCTTTGTTACTTGGTGTAATTGTATGTCTTTGTTACTTGGTATCAGTGCATGTCTTTGTGACTTGGTGTCAGTGTATGTCTTTGTTACTGGGTGTCAGTGTGTGTCTTTGTGACTTGGTGTCAGTGTATGTCTTTGTTACTTGGTGTAAGTGGGTGTCTGTGTTACTGGGTATCAGTGTATGTCTTTGTTACTTGGTGTAGGTGTGCGTCTGTGTTACTGGGTATCAGTGCATGTCTTTGTTACATGGTGTCAGTGTATGTCTGTGTTACTTGGTGTAAGCGTGTGTCTTTGTTACTTGGTGTAATTGTATGTCTTTGTTACTTGGTATCAGTGTATGTCTTTGTGACTTGGTGTCAGTGTATGTCTTTGTTACTGGGTGTCAGTGTGTGTCTTTGTTACTTGGTGTCAGTCTATGTCTTTGTTACTTGGTGTAAGTGTATGTCAAAATACTTTGTGTAAGTGTATGTCAAAATACTTGGTGTAAGTATGTCTGTGTTACTTGGTGTAATTGTATGTCTTTGTTTCTTGCGCGTAAGTGTGCGTCTGTGTTACTGGGTATCAGTGCATGTCTTTGTTACTTGGTGTCGGTGTATGTCTTTGTTACTTGGTGTCAGTGTCAGTCTTTGTTACTTGGTGTCAGTGTATGTCTGTGTTACTGGGGTTCAGTGTGTCTCTGTGTTACTGGGTATCAGTGTATGTCTTTGTTCCTTGGTGCAAGAGTTTGTCAAAATACTTGGTGTAAGTGTATGTCGTTGTTACTTGGTGTAATTGTCTGTCTTTGTTACTTGGTGAAAGTGTATGTCTGCGTTACTTGGTGTCAGTGTATGTCTGTGTTACTTGGTTAAGTATGTGTCTTTGTTACTTGGTGTAAGTGTGTGTCTGTGTTACTTGGTGTCAGTTTGTGCCTGTATTACTTGGTGTCAGTCTGTTTGTTTGTGTTACCGGGTGGCAGTGTATGTCTTTGTGACTTGGTATCAGTGTGTGTCTGTTGCACTAGGTGTCAGTATTAAGTTTAGTTTAGAGATACAGCACTGAAACAGGCTCTTCGGCCCACCGAGTCTGCGCCGACCATCAGTGTATGTCTTTGTTACTTGGTATTAGTGTGTGTCTGTGTTACTGGGTATCAGTGTATGTCTTTGTTACTTGGTGTAAGTGTATGTCTTTGCTACGTGGTGTCAGTGTATGACTTTGATAATTGGAGTAAGTGTATGTCTGTGTTACTGGGTATCAGTGTATGTCTTTGTTACTGGGTATCAGAGTCTGTCTTTGTGACTTGGTGTCAGTGTATGTCTTTGTTACTGGGTGTCAGTGTGTGTCTTTGTGACTTGGTGTCAGTGTATGTCTTTCTTACTTGGTGCAAGTGTGTGTCTGTGTTACTGGGTATCAGTGTATGTCTTTGTTACTTGGTGTCAGTGTATGTCTTTGTTACTGGGTGTCAGTGTGTGTCTTTGAGACTTTGTGTCAGTGTATGTCTTTGTTACTTGGTGGAAGTGTGTGTCTGTGTTACTGTGTATCAGTGTATGTCTTTGTTACTTGGTGGCAGTGTATGTCAAAATACTTGGTGTAAGTGTATGTCTTTTTTACTTGGTGTAAGTGTGTGTCTGTGTTCCTGGGTGTCGGTGTATGTCTTTGTTACTTGGTGTAAGTGTATGTCTTTTTGACTTGGTGTCATTGTATGTCTTTGTTACTTGGTGTAAGTGTGCGTCTGTGTTACTGGGTATCAGTGTATGTCTTTGTTACTGGGTATCAGTGTATGTCTTTGTTCCTTGGTGCAAGAGTTTGTCAAAATACTTGGTGTAAGTGTATGTCTTTGTTACTTTGTGTAATTGTCTGTCTTTGTTACTTGGTGAAAGTGTATGTCTTTGTTACTTGGTGTAATTGTCTGTCTTTGTTAGTTGGTGAAAGTGTATGTCTTTGTTACTTGGTGTCAGTTTATGTCTGTGTTACTGTATATCAGTGCCTGTTACCGGGTGTCAGTGTGTGTCTGTGTTACTTGGTGCCAGTGTATGTCTTTGTGACTTGGTATCAGTGTGTGTCTGTGGCACGAGGTGTCAGTATTAAGTTTAGTTTAGAGATACAGCACTGAAACAGGCTCTTCGGCCCCCCGAGTCTGTGCCGACCATCAACCACCCATTTATACTAATCCTACACGAATCCCATATTCCAAAAACATCCTCACCGTTCCCTATATATTTCCCTACCCCCGACCTATACTAGGGGCATTATAATGGCCAATTAACCTATCAACCTGCAAGTCTTTGGCATGTGGGAGGAAACCGGAGCACCCGGAGGAAACCCACGCAGATACAGGGAGAATTTGCAAACTCCGCACAGGCAGTACCCAGAATCGAACCCGTGGACCTGGAGCTGTGAGGCTGCAGTGCTATCCACTGCGCCACTGTGCCGCCCAGTGTGTGTCTGTGTTACTTGGTGTCAGTGTCTGCATTACTGGGAATCAGTGTATGACTTTGTGACTTGGTATCAGTGTCTGTCTTTGTTACTGTGTATCAGTGTGTGTTACTGGGTGTCAGTGTGTGTCTGTGTTACTTGGTGTCAGTGTGTGTCTGTGTTACTTGGTGTCAGTGTGTTTGTTTGTGTTACCGGGTGTCAGTGTGTGTCTGTGTTACTGGGTATCAGTGTATGTCTTTGTTACTTGGTGTCAGTGTATGTCTGTGTTACTTGGTGTAAGTCTGTGTCTGTGTTACTGGGTATCAGTGTATGTCTTTGTTACTTGGTGTAAGTGTGTGTCTGTGTTACTGGGTAGCAGTGTATGTCTTTGTTACTTGGTGTCTGTGTATGTCTGTGTTACTTGGTCTAAGTGTGTGTCTGTGTTGCTGGGTATCAGTGTATGTCTTTGTTACTTGGTGTCAGTGTAAGTCTTTGTTACTTGTTGTAAGTGTCTGTATTTGTTACTTGGTGTCAGTGTATGTCTGTGTACTTGGTGTAAGTGTGTGTCTTTGTTACTTGGTGTCAGTGTATGTCTGTGTTACTTGGTGTAAGTGTATGTCTTTGTTTCTTGGTGTCAGTGTATGTCTTTGTTACTTGGTGTAAGTTTCCGTCTTTGTTACTTGGTGTCAGTGCATGTCTTTGTTACTTGGTGTCGGTGTATGTCTTTGTTACTTGGTGTCAGTGTCAGTCTTTGTTACTTGGTGTCAGTGTATGTCTGTGTTACTGGGGTTCAGTGTGTCTCTGTGTTACTGGGTATCAGTGTATGTCTTTGTTCCTTGGTGCAAGAGTTTGTCAAAATACTTGGTGTAAGTGTATGTCGTTGTTACTTGGTGTAATTGTCTGTCTTTGTTACTTGGTGAAAGTGTATGTCTGTGTTACTTGGTGTCAGTGTATGTCTGTGTTACTTGGTTAAGTATGTGTCTTTGTTACTTGGTGTAAGTGTGTGTCTGTGTTACTTGGTGTCAGTTTGTGCCTGTATTACTTGGTGTCAGTCTGTTTGTTTGTGTTACCGGGTGGCAGTGTATGTCTTTGTGACTTGGTATCAGTGTGTGTCTGTTGCACTAGGTGTCAGTATTAAGTTTAGTTTAGAGATACAGCACTGAAACAGGCTCTTCGGCCCACCGAGTCTGCGCCGACCATCAGTGTATGTCTTTGTTACTTGGTATTAGTGTGTGTCTGTGTTACTGGGTATCAGTGTATGTCTTTGTTACTTGGTGTAAGTGTATGTCTTTGCTACGTGGTGTCAGTGTATGACTTTGATAATTGGAGTAAGTGTATGTCTGTGTTACTGGGTATCAGTGTATGTCTTTGTTACTGGGTATCAGAGTCTGTCTTTGTGACTTGGTGTCAGTGTATGTCTTTGTTACTGGGTGTCAGTGTGTGTCTTTGTGACTTGGTGTCAGTGTATGTCTTTCTTACTTGGTGCAAGTGTGTGTCTGTGTTACTGGGTATCAGTGTATGTCTTTGTTACTTGGTGTCAGTGTATGTCTTTGTTACTGGGTGTCAGTGTGTGTCTTTGAGACTTTGTGTCAGTGTATGTCTTTGTTACTTGGTGGAAGTGTGTGTCTGTGTTACTGTGTATCAGTGTATGTCTTTGTTACTTGGTGGCAGTGTATGTCAAAATACTTGGTGTAAGTGTATGTCTTTTTTACTTGGTGTAAGTGTGTGTCTGTGTTCCTGGGTGTCAGTGTATGTCTGTGTTACTTGGTGTAAGTCTGTGTCTGTGTTACTGGGTATCAGTGTATGTCTTTGTTACTTGGTGTAAGTGTGTGTCTGTGTTACTGGGTAGCAGTGTATGTCTTTGTTACTTGGTGTCTGTGTATGTCTGTGTTACTTGGTCTAAGTGTGTGTCTGTGTTGCTGGGTATCAGTGTATGTCTTTGTTACTTGGTGTCAGTGTAAGTCTTTGTTACTTGTTGTAAGTGTCTGTATTTGTTACTTGGTGTCAGTGTATGTCTGTGTACTTGGTGTAAGTGTGTGTCTTTGTTACTTGGTGTCAGTGTATGTCTGTGTTACTTGGTGTAAGTGTATGTCTTTGTTTCTTGGTGTCAGTGTATGTCTTTGTTACTTGGTGTAAGTTTCCGTCTTTGTTACTTGGTGTCAGTGCGTGTCTTTGTTACTTGGTGTAAGTGTATGCCTTTGTTACTTGGTGTCAGTGTATGTCTCTGTTACTTGGTGTAAGTGTGTGTCTGTGTTACTGGGTAGCAGTGTATGTCTTTGTTACTTGGTGTCTGTGTATGTCTGTGTTACTTGGTCTAAGTGTGTGTCTGTGTTGCTGGGTATCAGTGTATGTCTTTGTTACTTGGTGTCAGTGTAAGTCTTTGTTACTTGTTGTAAGTGTCTGTATTTGTTACTTGGTGTCAGTGTATGTCTGTGTACTTGGTGTAAGTGTGTGTCTTTGTTACTTGGTGTCAGTGTATGTCTGTGTTACTTGGTGTAAGTGTATGTCTTTGTTTCTTGGTGTCAGTGTATGTCAAAATACTTGGTGTAAGTATGTCTGTGTTACTTGGTGTAAGTGTATGTCTTTGTTTCTTGCGCGTAAGTGTGCGTCTGTGTTACTGGGTATCAGTGCATGTCTTTGTTACTTGGTGTCGGTGTATGTCTTTGTTACTTGGTGTCAGTGTCAGTCTTTGTTACTTGGTGTCAGTGTATGTCTGTGTTACTGGGGTTCAGTGTGTCTCTGTGTTACTGGTTATCAATGTATGTCTTTGTTACTGGGTATCAGTGTATGTCTTTGTTCCTTGGTGCAAGAGTTTGTCAAAATACTTGGTGTAAGTGTATGTCGTTGTTACTTGGTGTAATTGTCTGTCTTTGTTACTTGGTGAAAGTGTATGTCTGTGTTACTTGGTGTCAGTGTATGTCTGTGTTACTTGGTTAAGTATGTGTCTTTGTTACTTGGTGTAAGTGTGTGTCTGTGTTACTTGGTGTCATTTTGTGCCTGTATTACTTGGTGTCAGTCTGTTTGTTTGTGTTACCGGGTGGCAGTGTATGTCTTTGTGACTTGGTATCAGTGTGTGTCTGTTGCACTAGGTGTCAGTATTAAGTTTAGTTTAGAGATACAGCACTGAAACAGGCTCTTCGGCCCACCGAGTCTGCGCCGACCATCAGTGTATGTCTTTGTTACTTGGTGTTAGTGTGTGTCTGTGTTACTGGGTATCAGTGTATGTCTTTGTTACTTGGTGTAAGTGTATGTCTTTGCTACGTGGTGTCAGTGTATGACTTTGATAATTGGAGTAAGTGTATGTCTGTGTTACTGGGTATCAGTGTATGTCTTTGTTACTGGGTATCAGAGTCTGTCTTTGTGACTTGGTGTCAGTGTATGTCTTTGTTACTGGGTGTCAGTGTGTGTCTTTGTGACTTGGTGTCAGTGTATGTCTTTCTTACTTGGTGTAAGTGTGTGTCTGTGTTACTGGGTATCAGTGTATGTCTTTGTTACTTGGTGTCAGTGTATGTCTTTGTTACTGGGTGTCAGTGTGTGTCTTTGAGACTTTGTGTCAGTGTATGTCTTTGTTACTTGGTGGAAGTGTGTGTCTGTGTTACTGTGTATCAGTGTATGTCTTTGTTACTTGGTGGCAGTGTATGTCAAAATACTTGGTGTAAGTGTATGTCTTTTTTACTTGGTGTAAGTGTGTGTCTGTGTTCCTGGGTGTCAGTGTATGTCTTTGTTACTTGGTGTAAGTGTATGTCTTTTTGACTTGGTGTCATTGTATGTCTTTGTTACTTGGTGTAAGTGTGCGTCTGTGTTACTGGGTATCAGTGTATGTCTTTGTTACTGGGTATCAGTGTATGTCTTTGTTCCTTGGTGCAAGAGTTTGTCAAAATACTTGGTGTAAGTGTATGTCTTTGTTACTTTGTGTAATTGTCTGTCTTTGTTACTTGGTGAAAGTGTATGTCTTTGTTACTTGGTGTAATTGTCTGTCTTTGTTAGTTGGTGAAAGTGTATGTCTTTGTTACTTGGTGTCAGTTTATGTCTGTGTTACTGTATATCAGTGCCTGTTACCGGGTGTCAGTGTGTGTCTGTGTTACTTGGTGCCAGTGTATGTCTTTGTGACTTGGTATCAGTGTGTGTCTGTGGCACGAGGTGTCAGTATTAAGTTTAGTTTAGAGATACAGCACTGAAACAGGCTCTTCGGCCCCCCGAGTCTGTGCCGACCATCAACCACCCATTTATACTAATCCTACACGAATCCCATATTCCAAAAACATCCTCACCGTTCCCTATATATTTCCCTACCCCCGACCTATACTAGGGGCATTATAATGGCCAATTAACCTATCAACCTGCAAGTCTTTGGCATGTGGGAGGAAACCGGAGCACCCGGAGGAAACCCACGCAGATACAGGGAGAATTTGCAAACTCCGCACAGGCAGTACCCAGAATCGAACCCGTGGACCTGGAGCTGTGAGGCTGCAGTGCTATCCACTGCGCCACTGTGCCGCCCAGTGTGTGTCTGTGTTATTTGGTGTCAGTGTCTGCATTACTGGGAATCAGTGTATGACTTTGTGACTTGGTATCAGTGTCTGTCTTTGTTACTGTGTATCAGAGTGTGTTACTGGGTGTCAGTGTGTGTCTGTGTTACTTGGTGTCAGTGTGTGTCAGTGTTACTTGGTGTCAGTGTGTTTGTTTGTGTTACCGGGTGTCAGTGTGTGTCTGTGTTACTGGGTATCAGTGTATGTCTTTGTTACTTGGTGTCAGTGTATGTCTGTGTTACTTGGTGTAAGTCTGTGTCTGTGTTACTGGGTATCAGTGTATGTCTTTGTTACTTGGTGTAAGTGTGTGTCTGTGTTACTGGGTAGCAGTGTATGTCTTTGTTACTTGGTGTCTGTGTATGTCTGTGTTACTTGGTCTAAGTGTGTGTCTGTGTTGCTGGGTATCAGTGTATGTCTTTGTTACTTGGTGTCAGTGTAAGTCTTTGTTACTTGTTGTAAGTGTCTGTATTTGTTACTTGGTGTCAGTGTATGTCTGTGTACTTGGTGTAAGTGTGTGTCTTTGTTACTTGGTGTCAGTGTATGTCTGTGTTACTTGGTGTAAGTGTATGTCTTTGTTTGTTGGTGTCAGTGTATGTCTTTGTTACTTGGTGTAAGTTTCCGTCTTTGTTACTTGGTGTCAGTGCGTGTCTTTGTTACTTGGTGTAAGTGTATGCCTTTGTTACTTGGTGTCAGTGTATGTCTCTGTTACTTGGTGTAAGTGTGTGTCTGTGTTACTGGGTAGCAGTGTATGTCTTTGTTACTTGGTGTCTGTGTATGTCTGTGTTACTTGGTCTAAGTGTGTGTCTGTGTTGCTGGGTATCAGTGTATGTCTTTGTTACTTGGTGTCAGTGTAAGTCTTTGTTACTTGTTGTAAGTGTCTGTATTTGTTACTTGGTGTCAGTGTATGTCTGTGTACTTGGTGTAAGTGTGTGTCTTTGTTACTTGGTGTCAGTGTATGTCTGTGTTACTTGGTGTAAGTGTATGTCTTTGTTTCTTGGTGTCAGTGTATGTCTTTGTTACTTGGTGTAAGTTTCCGTCTTTGTTACTTGGTGTCAGTGCGTGTCTTTGTTACTTGGTGTAAGTGTATGCCTTTGTTACTTGGTGTCAGTGTATGTCTCTGTTACTTGGAGTCAGTGTATGTCTGTGTTACTTGGTGTAAGTGTGTGTCTGTGTTAATGGGTATCAGTGTATGTCTTTGTTACTTGGAGTCAGTGTATGTCTGTGTTACTTGGTGTAAGTGTGTGTCTGTGTTGCTGGGTATCAGTGTATGTCTTTGTTACTTGGTGTCAGTGTATGTCTCTGTTACTTGGTGTATGTGTATGTCTTTGCTACTTGGTGTCAGTGTATGTCTGTGTTACTGGGGGTCAGTGTGTGTCTGTCTTACTGGGGTTCAGTGTGTGTTTCTAACTGGGTGTCAGTGTGTGTCTGTGTTATTGTGTATCAGAGTCTGTCTTTGTTACTTGGGGTAAGTGTGTGTCTTTGTTACTTGGTGTAATTGTATGTCTTTGTTACTTGGTGTCAGTGTATGTCTGTGTTACTTGGTGTAAGTGTGTGTCTGTGTTACTGGGTATCAGTGTATGTCTTTGTTACTTGGTGTCAGTGTATGTCTGTGTTGCTTGGTGTAAGTGTGTGTCTGTGTTGCTGGGTATCAGTGTATGTCTTTGTTACTTGGTGTCAGTGTAAGTCTTTGTTACTTGGTGTAAGTGTATGTCTGTGTTACTTGGTGTAAGTGTGTGTCTTTGTTACTTGGTGTCAGTGTATGTCTGTGTTACTTGGTGTAAGTGTTTGTCAGTGTTACTTGCTGTCAGTGTATGTCTGTGTACTTGGTGTAACTGCGTGTCTTTGTTACTTGGTGTCAGTGTTTGTCTGCATTACTTGGTGTAAGTGTATGTCTTTGTTACTTGGTGTAAGTTTCCGTCTTTGTTACTTGGTGTCAGTGCGTGTCTTTGTTACTTGGTGTAAGAGTATGCCTTTGTTACTAGGTGTCAGTGTATGTCTCTGTTACTTGGTGTAAGTGTGTGTCTGTGCTAACGGGTATCAGGGTATGTCTTTGTTACTTGGAGTCAGTGTATGTCTGTGTTACTTGGTGTAAGTGTGTGTCTGTGTTGCAGGGTATCAGTGAACGTCTTTGTTACTTGGTGTCAGTGTAAGTCTTTGTTACTTGGTCTAAGTGTGTGTCTGTGTTGCTGGGTATCAGTGTATGTCTTTGTTACTTGGTGTCAGTGTAAGTCTTTGTTACTTGTTGTAAGTGTCTGTATTTGTTACTTGGTGTCAGTGTATGTCTGTGTACTTGGTGTAATTGTGTGTCTTTGTTACTTGGTGTCAGTGTATGTCTGTGTTACTTGGTGTAAGTGTATGTCTTTGTTTCTTGGTGTCAGTGTATGTCTTTGTTACTTGGTGTATGTTTCCGTCTTTGTTACTTGGTGTCAGTGCGTGTCTTTGTTACTTGGTGTAAGTGTATGCCTTTGTTACTTGGTGTCAGTGTATGTCTCTGTTACTTGGTGTAAGTGTGTGTCTGTGTTACTGGGTAGCAGTGTATGTCTTTGTTACTTGGTGTCTGTGTATGTCTGTGTTACTTGGTCTAAGTGTGTGTCTGTGTTGCTGGGTATCAGTGTATGTCTTTGTTACTTGGTGTCAGTGTAAGTCTTTGTTACTTGTTGTAAGTGTCTGTATTTGTTACTTGGTGTCAGTGTATGTCTGTGTACTTGGTGTAAGTGTGTGTCTTTGTTACTTGGTGTCAGTGTATGTCTGTGTTACTTGGTGTAAGTGTATGTCTTTGTTTCTTGGTGTCAGTGTATGTCTTTGTTACTTGGTGTAAGTTTCCGTCTTTGTTACTTGGTGTCAGTGCGTGTCTTTGTTACTTGGTGTAAGTGTATGCCTTTGTTACTTGGTGTCAGTGTATGTCTCTGTTACTTGGAGTCAGTGTATGTCTGTGTTACTTGGTGTAAGTGTGTGTCTGTGTTGCTGGGTATCAGTGTATGTCTTTGTTACTTGGTGTCAGTGTAAGTCTTTGTTACTTGGTGTAAGTGTATGTCTTTGTTACTTGGTGTCAGTGTATGACTCTGTTACTTGGTGTAAGTGTGTGTCTGTGTTAATGGGTATCAGTGTATGTCTTTGTTACTTGGAGTCAGTGTATGTCTGTGTTACTTGGTGTAAGTGTGTGTCTGTGTTGCTGGGTATCAGTGTATGTCTTTTTTACTTGGTGTCAGTGTATGTCTCTGTTACTTGGTGTATGTGTATGTCTTTGCTACTTGGTGTCAGTGTATGTCTGTGTTACTGGGGGTCAGTGTGTGTCTGTCTTACTGGGGTTCAGTGTGTGTTTCTAACTGGGTGTCAGTGTGTGTCTGTGTTATTGGGTATCAGAGTCTGTCTTTGTTACTTGGGGTAAGTGTGTGTCTTTGTTACTTGGTGTAATTGTATGTCTTTGTTACTTGGTGTCAGTGTATGTCTGTGTTACTTGGTGTAAGTGTGTGTCTGTGTTACTGGGTATCAGTGTATGTCTTTGTTACTTGGTGTCAGTGTATGTCTGTGTTGCTTGGTGTAAGTGTGTGTCTGTGTTGCTGGGTAGCAGTGTATGTCTTTGTTACTTGGTGTCAGTGTAAGTCTTTGTTACTTGGTGTAAGTGTATGTCTGTGTTACTTGGTGTAAGTGTGTGTCTTTGTTACTTGGTGTCAGTGTATGTCTGTGTTACTTGGTGTAAGTGTTTGTCAGTGTTACTTGCTGTCAGTGTATGTCTGTGTACTTGGTGTAAGTGCGTGTCTTTGTTACTTGGTGTCAGTGTTTGTCTGCATTACTTGGTGTAAGTGTATGTCTTTGTTACTTGGTGTAAGTTTCCGTCTTTGTTACTTGGTGTCAGTGCGTGTCTTTGTTACTTGGTGTAAGTGTATGCCTTTGTTACTAGGTGTCAGTGTATGTCTCTGTTACTTGGTGTAAGTGTGTGTCTGTGCTAACGGGTATCAGGGTATGTCTTTGTTACTTGGAGTCAGTGTATGTCTGTGTTACTTGGTGTAAGTGTGTGTCTGTGTTGCAGGGTATCAGTGAACGTCTTTGTTACTTGGTGTCAGTGTAAGTCTTTGTTACTTGGTGTAAGTGTATGTCTTTGTTACTTGGTGTCAGTGTATGTCTCTGTTACTTGGTGTAAGTGTATGTCTTTGTTACTTGGTGTCAGTGTATGTCTTTGTTACTTGGTGTCAGTGTATGTCTTTGTTACTTGGTGTAAGTGTATGTCTTTGCTACTTGGTGTCAGTGTATGACTTTGTTACTTGGTGCCCTTGTGTGTCTGTGTTACTGGGTGTCAGTCTATGTCTTTGTTACTTGGTGTCAGTGTATGTCTTTGTTATTTGATGTAAGTGTGTGTCTGTGTTACTGGGTATCAGTGTCTGTCTTAGTTACTTGGTGTAAATGTGTGTCTGTGTTACTGGTTATCAGTGTATGTCTTTGTTACTTGGTGTCAGTGTAAGTCTTTGTTACTTGGTGTAAGTGTATGTCTTTGTTCCTTGGTGTCAGTGTATGTCTCTGTTACTTGGTGTAAGTGTATGTCTTTGTTACTTGGTGTAAGTGTCTGTCTTTGTTATTTGGTGTCAGTGTATGTCTTTGTACTTGGTGTAAGTGTGTGTCTGTGTTACTGGGTATCAGTGTATGTCTTTGTTACTTGGTGTAAGTGTCTGTCTTTGTTATTTGGTGTCAGTGTATGTCTTTGTTACTTGGTGTCAGTGTATGTCTGTGTTACTTGGTGTAAGTGTGTGTCTGTGTATCAGTGTATGTCTTTGTGACTAGGTGTCAGTGTATGTCTTTGTTACTGGGTGTCATTGTGTGTCTTTCAGACTTGGTGTCAGTGAATGTCTGTGTTACTGGGGGTCAGTGTGTGTCCGTGTTACTGTGGTTCAGTGCATGTTTCTAAATGGGTGTCATTGTGTGTCTGTGTTATTGGGTATCAGAGTCCGTCTTTGTTACTTGGTGTAAGTGTGTGTCTTTGTTACTTGGTGTAATTGTCTGTCTTTGTTACTTGGTGTCAGTGTATGTCTGTGTTACTTGGTGTAACCGTATGTCTTTGTTACTTGGTGTAAGTGTGTGTCTGTGTTACTTGGTGTAAGTGTGTGTCTGTGTTCCTGGGTATCATTGTATGTCTTTGTTACTTGGTGTCAGTGTATGTCTGTGTTACTTGGTGTAAGTGTGTGTCTGTGTTACTGGGTATCAGTGTATGTCTTTGTTACTTGGTGTCAGTGTATGTCTGTGTTACTTGGTGTAAGTGTGTGTCTGTTTTAATGGGAGTCAGTGTGTGTCTGTGTTACTTGGTGTAAGTGTGTGTCTTTGTTACTGGGTGTCCGTGTGTGTCTTTGTTACTGGGTGTCAGTGCATGTCTTTGTTACTTGGTGTCAGTGTATATCTGTGTTACTTGGTGTAAGTGTGTGTCTTTGTTACTTGGTGTAAGTGTGTGTCTGTGTTACTGGGTATCAGTGTATGTCTTTGTTACTTGGTGTATGTCTGTGTCTGTGTTACTTCGTGTCAGTGTATGTCTTTGTTACTTGCTGTCAGTGTATGTCTGTGTACATGGTGCAAGTGTGTGTCTTTGTTACTTGGTGTCAGTGTACGTCTGTGTTACTTTGTGTAAGTGTATGTTTTTGTTACTTGGTGTCAGTGTATGTCTTTGCTACTTGGTGTAAGTGTACGTCTTTGTTACTTGGTGTCAGTGCATGTCTTTGTTACTTGGTGTAACCGTATGTCTTTGTTACTTGGTGTAAGTGTGTGTCTGTGTTACTTGGTGTAAGTGTGTGTCTGTGTTCCTGGGTATCATTGTATGTCTTTGTTACTTGGTGTCAGTGTATGTCTGTGTTACTTGGTGTAAGTGTGTGTCTGTGTTACTGGGTATCAGTGTATGTCTTTGTTACTTGGTGTCAGTGTATGTCTGTGTTACTTGGTGTAAGTGTGTGTCTGTTTTAATGGGAGTCAGTGTGTGTCTGTGTTACTTGGTGTAAGTGTGTGTCTTTGTTACTGGGTGTCCGTGTGTGTCTTTGTTACTGGGTGTCAGTGCATGTCTTTGTTACTTGGTGTCAGTGTATATCTGTGTTACTTGGTGTAAGTGTGTGTCTTTGTTACTTGGTGTAAGTGTGTGTCTGTGTTACTGGGTATCAGTGTATGTCTTTGTTACTTGGTGTATGTCTGTGTCTGTGTTACTTCGTGTCAGTGTATGTCTTTGTTACTTGCTGTCAGTGTATGTCTGTGTACATGGTGCAAGTGTGTGTCTTTGTTACTTGGTGTCAGTGTACGTCTGTGTTACTTTGTGTAAGTGTATGTTTTTGTTACTTGGTGTCAGTGTATGTCTTTGCTACTTGGTGTAAGTGTACGTCTTTGTTACTTGGTGTCAGTGCATGTCTTTGTTACTTGGTGTCAGTCTATGCCTTTGTTACTTGGTGTCAGTGTATGTCTCTGTTACTTGGTGTAAGTGTGTGTCTGTGTTAATGGGTATCAGTGTATGTCTTTGTTACTTGGTGTCATTGTCTGTCTTTGTTACTTGGTGTCAGTGTATGTCTGTGTTACTTGGTGGAAGTGTATGTCTTTGCTACTTGGTGTCCGTGTATGTCTTTGTTACTTGGTGTAAGTGTCTGTCTTTGTTATTTGGTGTCAGTGTATGTCTTTGTTACTTGGTGTCAGTGTATGTCTGTGTTACTTGGTGTAAGTGTGTGTCTGTGTTTCAGTGTATGTCTTTGTGACTAGGTGTCAGTGTATGTCTTTGTTACTGGGTGTCATTGTGTGTCTTTGTGACTTGGTGTCAGCGTATGTCTGCGTTACTTGGTCAAAGTGTGTGTATTTGTTACTTGGTGTCAGTGTATGTCTGTGTTACTTGGTGTAAGTGTATGTCTTTGTTACTTGGTTTCAGTGTATGTCTTTGTTACTTGGGGTCAGTGTATGTCTTTGTTACATGATGTAATTGTGTGTCTGTGTTACTGGGTATCAGTGTATGTCTTTGTTACTTGGTGTCTGTGTATGTCTGTGATACTTGGTGTAAGTGTGTGTCTGTGCGGCTGGGTATCAGTGTATGTCTTTGTTACTTGGTGTTAGTGTGTGTCTGTGTTACTGTGTATCAGTGTATGTCTTTGTTAATTTGTGTCCGTGGATGTCTTTGTTACTTGGTGTCAGTGTGTGTCTTTGTTACTTGGTGTCAGTGTGTGTCTTTGTAACTGGGTGTCAGTGTATGTCTTTGTTGCTGGGTGTCAGTGTATGTCTTTGTGACTTGGTGTAAGTGAGTGTCTCTGTTACTGCGTTTCAGTGTCTGTCTTTGTTACTTGGTGTAAGTGTGTGTCTGTGTTACTGGGTATCATTGTATGTCTTTGTTACTTGGTGTAAGTGTATGTCTTTATAACTTGGTGTCAGTGTAAGTCTTCGATACTTGGTGTCAGTGTATGTCTTTGATACTTGGTGTCAGTGTATGTCTGTGTTACTTGGAGTAAGTTTGTGTCTTTGTTACTTGTTGTCTGTGTATGTCTTTGTTACTTGGTGTCTGTGTATGTCTTTGGATACTTGGTGTCAGTGTGTGTCTTCGTTACTTGGTGTCAGTGTGTTTCTTTGTTACTGGGTGTCAGTGTATGCCTTTGTGACTTGGTGTTAGTGTGTGTCTGTGTTACTGGGTATCAGTGTATGTCTTTGTTACTTGCTGTCAGTGTATGTCTGTGTACATGGTGTAAGTGTGTGTCTTTGTCACTTGGTGTCAGTGTGTGTCTTTGTTACTGTGTGTCAGTGTATGTCTTTGCTACTTGGTGTCAGTGTCTGTCTTTGATACTTGGAGTAAGTGTATGTCTGTGTTACTGGGTATCAGGGTCTGTCTTTGTTACTTGGTGTCAGTGTGTGTCTTTGTTACTGTGTGTCAGTGTATGTCTTTGTTGCTGGGTGTCAGTGTATGTCTTTGTGACTTGGTGTAAGTGAGTGTCTCTGTTACTGGGTTTCAGTGACTGTCTTTGTTACTTGGTGTATGTGTGTGTCTGTGTTACTGGGTATCTGTGTATGTCTTTGTTACTTGGTGTCAGTGCATGTCTTTGTTACTTGGTGTAAGTGTATGTCTTTGTTACTTGGTTTCAGTGTATGTCTCTGTTACTTGGTGTAAGTGTGTGTCTGTGTTACTGGGTATCAGTGTATGTCTTTGTTACTTGGTGTCATTGTCTCTCTTTGTTTCTTGGTGTAAGTGTATGTCTTTGTTACTTGATGTCAGTGTATGTCTTTGTTACTTGGTGTAAGTGTATGTCTTTGTTACTTGCTGTCAGTGTATGTCTTTGTGACTTGGTGTAAGTGAGTGTCTCTGTTACTGGGTTTCAGTGTCTGTCTTTGTTACTTGGTGGAAGTGTGTGTCTGTGTTACTGGGTATCAGTGTATGTCTTTGTTACTTGGTGTCAGTGCATGTCTTTGTTACTTGGTGTAAGTGTATGTCTTTGTTACTTGGTTTCAGTGTATGTCTCTGTTACTTGGTGTAAGTGTGTGTCTGTGTTACTGGGAATCAGTGTTTGTCTTTGTTACTTGGTGTCTGTGTCTGTCTTTGTTACTTGGTGTAAGTGTGTGTCTGTGTTACTGGGTATCAGTGTATGTCTTTGTTACTTGGTGTCAGTGTATGTCTTTGTTACTTCATGTCAGTGTATGTCTGTGTTACTTGGTGTAAGTGTGTGTCTGTGTTACTGGGTATCAGTGCATGTCTTTGCTACTTGTTGTCAGTGTATGTCTTTGTTACTTTGTGTAAGTGTATGTCGTTGGTACTTGGTGCAAGTGTATGTCTTTGTTACTGGGTGTCATTGTATGACTTTGTCACTTGGTGTCAGTGTATGCCTTTGTTACTTGGTGTCAGTGAATGTCTTTGTTACTTGGTGTAAGTGTGTGTCTGTGTATCTGAGTATCAGTGTATGCCTTTGTTACTTGGTGAAAGTGTGTGTCTGTGCTACTGGGTTTCAGTGTATGTCTTTGTTACTTGGTGACAGTGTATGTCTTTGTTACTTGGTGTAAGTGTGTGTCTGTGTTACTTGGTGTAAGTGTGTGTCTGTGTTACTGGGTATCAGTGTATGTCCTTGTTACTTGGTGTCAGTGTGTGCCTTTGTTACTTGGTGTCATTGTGTATCTTTGTTACTGGGTGTCAGGTTATGTCTTTGTGACTTGGTGTAAGTGAGTGTCTCTGTTACTGGGTTTCAGTGTCTGTCTTTGTTACTTGGTGGAAGTGTGTGTCTTTGTTACTGGGTATCAGTGTATGTCTTTGTTACTTGGTGTCAGTGCATGTCTTTGTTACTTGGTGTAAGTGTATGTCTTTGTTACTTGGTTTCAGTGTATGCCTCTGTTACTTGGTGTAAGTGTGTGTCTGTGTTACTGGGTATCAGTCTATGTCTTTGTTACTTGGTGTCTGTGTCTGTCTTTGTTACTTGGTGTAAGTGTGTGCCTGTGTTACTGGGTATCAGTGTATGTCTTTGTTACTTGGTGTCAGTGTGTGTCTGTGTTACTGGGTGTCAGTGTGTGTCTGTGTTACTTGGTGTAAGTGTGTGTCTGTGTTACTGGGTATCAGTGTATGTCTTTGCTACTTGTTGTCAGTGTATGTCTTTGTTACTTTGTGTAAGTGTATGTCTTTGGTACTTGGTGCAAGTGTATGTCTTTGTTACTGGGTGTAAGTGTATGACTTTGTCACTTGGTGTCAGTGTATGCCTTTGTTACTTGGTGTCAGTGAATGTCTTTGTTACTTGGTGTAAGCGTGTGTCTGTGTAACTGAGTATCAGTGTATGCCTTTGTTACTTGGTGAAAGTGTGTGTCTGTGCTACTGGGTTTCTGTGTATGTCTTTGTTACTTGGTGACAGTGTATGTCTTTGTTACTTGGTGTAAGTGTGTGTCTGTGTTACTGGGTATCAGTGAATGGCTTTGTTACTTGGTGTCAGTGTATGTCTTTGTTACTTGGTGTAAGTGTGTGTCTGTGTTACTGGGTATCAGTGTGTGTCCTTGTTACTTGGTGTCAGTGTGTGCCTTTGTTACTTGGTGTCATTGTGTGTCTTTGTTACTGGGTGTCAGGTTATGTCTTTGTGACTTGGTGTAAGTGTGTGTCTGTGTTACTGGGAATCAGTGTCTGTCATTGTTACTTAGTGTAAGTGTGTGTCTGTGTTACTGGGTATCAGTGTATGTCTTTGTTACTTGGTGTCAGTGTTTGTCTGTGTTACTTGGTGTCAGTGTATGTCTTTGTTACTTGGTGTCAGTGTATGTCTTTGTTACATGGTGTAAGTGTGTGTCTGTGTTACTGGGTATCAGTGTAAGTCTTTGTTACTTGGTGGAAGTGTATGTCTTTGTTACTTGGTGCAAGTGTGTGTCTTTGTAACTGAGTATCAGTGTATGACTTTGTTACTTGGTGTAAGTGTATGTCTGTGCTACTGGGTATCAGTGTATGTCTTTGTTACTTGGTGTCAGTGTATGTCTTTGTTACTTGGTGTAACTGTGTGTCTGTGTTACTGGGTATCAGTTAATGGCTTTGTTACTTGGTGTCAGTGTATGTCTTTGTTACTTGGTGTAAGTGTGTGTCTGTGATCCTGGGTATCAGTGTATGTCTTTGTTACTTGGTGTCAGTGTGTGCCTTTGTTACTGGGTGTCATTGTCTGTCTTTGTTACTTGGTGTCAGTGTATGTCTGTGTTACTTGGTCTAAGTGTGTGTCTTTGTTACTTGGTGTCAGTGTATGTCTGTGTTACCTGGTGTAAGTGTATGTCTTTGTTACTTGTTGTCAGTGCATGTCTTTGTTACTTGGTGTCAGTGTATGTCTTTGTTACATGGTGTAAGTGTGTGTCTGTGTTACTGGGTATCAGTGTATGTCTTTGTTACTTGGTGTCTGTGTATGTCTGTGATACTTGGTGTAAGTGTGTGTCTGTGTGGCTGGGTATCAGTGTATGTCTTTGTTACTTGGTGTAAGTGTGTGTCTGTGTTACTGGGCATCAGTGTATGTCTTTGTTAATTTGTGTCCGTGGATGTCTTTGTTACTTGGTGTCAGTGTGTGTCTTTGTTACTTGGTGTCAGTGTTTGTCTTTGTTACTGGCTGTCAGTGTATGTCTTCGTTGCTGGGTGTCAGTGTATGTCTTTGTGACTTGGTGTAAGTGAGTGTCTCTGTTACTGGGATTCAGTGTCTGTGTTTGTTACTTGGTGTAAGTGTGTGTCTGTGTTACTGGGTATCAGTGTATGTCTTTGTTACTTGGTGTAAGTGTATGTCTTTGTTACTTGGTGTAAGAGTGTGTCTGTGATACTGGGTATCAGTGTATGTCTTTGTTACTTGGTGTCAGTGTATGTCTGTGTTACTTGGTCTAAGTGTGTGTCTTTGTTACTTGGTGTCAGTGTATGTCTGTGTTACTTGGTGTAAGTGTATGTCTTTGTTACTTGTTGTCAGTGTATGTCTTTGTTACTTGGTGTCAGTGTATGTCTTTGTTACATGGTCTCAGTGTGTGTCTGTGTTACTGGGTATCAGTGTATGTCTTTGTTACTTGGTGTCTGTGTACGTCTGTGATACTTGGTGTAAGTGTGTGTCTGTGTGGCTGGGTATCAGTGTATGTCTTTGTTACTTGGTGTAAGTGTGTGTCTGTGTTTCTGGGTATCAGTGAATGTCTTTGTTAATTTGTGTCAGTGGATGTCTTCGTTGCTGGGTGTCAGTGTATGTCTTTGTGACTTGGTGTAAGTGAGTGTCTCTGTTACTGGGTTTCAGTGTCTGTCTTTGTTACTTGGTGTAATTGTGTGTCTGTGTTACTGGGTATCAGTGTATGACTTTGTCACTTGGTGTCAGTGTATGCCTTTGTTACTTGGTGTCAGTGAATGTCGTTGTTACTTGGTGTAAGTGTGTGTCTGTGTAACTGAGTATCAGTGTATGCCTTTGTTACTTGGTGAAAGTGTGTGTCTGTGCTACTGGGTTTCAGTGTATGTCTTTGTTACTTGGTGACAGTGTATGTCTTTGTTACTTGGTGTAATGTGTGTCTGTGTTCCTGGGTATCAGTGAATGGCTTTGTTACTTGGTGTCAGTGTATGTCTTTGTTACTTGGTGTAAGTGTGTGTCTGTGTTACTTGGTGTCATTGTGTGTCTTTGTTACTGGGTGTCAGGTTATGTCTTTGTGACTTGGTGTAAGTGTGTGTCTGTGTTACTGGGAATCAGTGTCTGTCATTGTTACTTGGTGTAAGTGTGTGTCTGTGTTACTGGGTATCAGTGTATGTCTTTGTTACTTGGTGTCAGTGTATGTCTGTGTTACTTGGTGTCAGTGTATGTCTTTGTTACTTGGTGTCAGTGTATGTCTTTGTTCCATGGTGTAAGTGTGTGTCTGTGTTACTGGGTATCAATGTATGTCTTTGTTACTTGGTGTCAGTGGAAGTCTTTGCTACTTGGTGTAAGTGTGTGTCTGTGATCCTGGGTATCAGTGCATGTCTTTGTTACTTGGTGTCAGTGTGTGCCTTTGTTACTGGGTGTCATTGTGTGTCTTTGTTACTGGGTGTCAGTTTATGTCTTTGTGACTTGGTGCAAGTGTGTGTCTGTGTTACTGGGAATCAGTGTCTGTCATTGTTACTTGGTGTAAGTGTGTGTCTGTGATACGGGGTATCAGTGTATGTCTTTGTTACTTGGTGTCAGTGTATGTTTGTGTTACATGGTCTAAGTGTGTGTCTTTGTTACTTGGTGTCAGTGTATGTCTGTGTTACTTGGTGTAAGTGTATGTCTTTGTTACTTGTTGTCAGTGTATGTCTTTGTTACTTGGTGTCAGTGTATGTCTTTGTTACATGGTGTAAGTGTGTGTCTGTGTTACTGGGTATCAGTGTATGTCTTTGTTACTTGGTGTCTGTGTATGTCTGTGATACTTGGTGTAAGTGTGTGTCTGTGTGGCTGGGTATCAGTGTATGTCTTTGTTACTTGGTGTAAGTGTGTGTCTGTGTTACTGGGCATCAGTGTATGTCTTTGTTAATTTGTGTCCGTGGATGTCTTTGTTACTTGGTGTCAGTGTGTGTCTTTGTTACTTGGTGTCAGTGTGTGTCTTTGTTACTGGCTGTCAGTGTATGTCTTCGTTGCTGGGTGTCAGTGTATGTCTTTGTGACTTGGTGTAAGTGAGTGTCTCTGTTACTGGGTTTCAGTGTCTGTATTTGTTACTTGGTGTAAGTGTGTGTCTGTGTTACTGGGTATCAGTGTATGTCTTTGTTACTTGGTGTAAGTGTATGTCTTTGTTACTTGGTGTAAGTGTGTGTCTGTGATACTGGGTATCAGTGTATGTCTTTGTTACTTGGTGTCAGTGTATGTCTGTGTTACTTGGTCTAAGTGTGTGTCTTTGTTACTTGGTGTCAGTGTATGTCTGTGTTACTTGGTGTAAGTGTATGTCTTTGTTACTTGGTGTAAGTGTGTGTCTGTGATACTGGGTATCAGTGTATGTCTTTGTTACTTGGTGTCAGTGTATGTCTGTGTTACTTGGTCTAAGTGTGTGTCTTTGTTACTTGGTGTCAGTGTATGTCTGTGTTACTTGGTGTAAGTGTATGTCTTTGTTACTTGTTGTCAGTGTATGTCTTTGTTACTTGGTGTCAGTGTATGTCTTTGTTACATGGTCTCAGTGTGTGTCTGTGTTACTGGGTACCAGTGTATGTCTTTGTTACTTGGTGTCTGTGTACGTCTGTGATACTTGGTGTAAGTGTGTGTCTGTGTGGCTGGGTATCAGTGTATGTCTTTGTTACTTGGTGTAAGTGTGTGTCTGTGTTTCTGGGTATCAGTGAATGTCTTTGTTAATTTGTGTCAGTGGATGCCTTCGTTGCTGGGTGTCAGTGTATGTCTTTGTGACTTGGTGTAAGTGAGTGTCTCTGTTACTGGGTTTCAGTGTCTGTCTTTGTTACTTGGTGTAATTGTGTGTCTGTGTTACTGGGTATCAGTGTATGTCTTTGTTACTTGGTGTAAGTGTATGTCTTTGTTACTTGGTGTCAGTGTATGTCTTTGATACTTGGTGTCAGTGTATGTCTTTGATACTTGCTGTCAGTGTATGTCTGTGTTACTTGGTGTAAGTGTGTGTCTCTGTTACTGGGTGTCAGTGTGTTTCTTTGTTACTGGGTGTCAGTGTATGTCTTTGTGACTTGGTGTTAGTGTGTGTCTGTGTTACTGGGTATCAGTGTTTGTCTTTGTTACTGGGTGTCAGTGTCTGTCTTTGTTACTTGGTGTAAGTGTGTGTCTGTTTTACTTGCTGTCAGTATATTTCTTTGTTACTTGCTGTCAGTGTATGTCTGTGTACTTGGCGTAAGTGTGTGTCTTTGTTACTTGGTGTAAGTGTGTGTCTGTGTTAATGTGTATCAGTGTATGTCTTTGTTACTTGGTGTCATTGTCTGTCTTTGTTACTTGGTGTAAGTGTGTGTCTGTGTTACTGGGTATCAGTGTATGTCTTTGTTACTTGGAGTCAGTGTATGTCTGTGTTACTTGGTGTAAGTGTGTGTCTGTGTTACTGGGTATCAGTGTATGTCTTTGTTACTTGGTGTCAGTGTAAGTCTTTGTTACTTGGTGTAAGTGTATGTCTTTGTTACTTGGTGTCAGTGTATGTCTGTGTTACTTGGTGTAAGTGTATGTCTTTGTTACTTGGTGTCAGTGTATGTCTTTGTTACTTGGTGTAAGTGTATGTCTTTGCTACTTGGTGTCAGTGTATGTCGTTGTTACTTGGTGTAAGTGTGTGTCTGTGTAACTGAGTATCAGTGTATGCCTTTGTTACTTGGTGAAAGTGTGTGTCTGTGCTACTGGGTTTCAGTGTATGTCTTTGTTACTTGGTGACAGTGTATGTCTTTGTTACTTGGTGTAATGTGTGTCTGTGTTCCTGGGTATCAGTGAATGGCTTTGTTACTTGGTGTCAGTGTATGTCTTTGTTACTTGGTGTAAGTGTGTGTCTGTGTTACTTGGTGTCATTGTGTGTCTTTGTTACTGGGTGTCAGGTTATGTCTTTGTGACTTGGTGTAAGTGTGTGTCTGTGTTACTGGGAATCAGTGTCTGTCATTGTTACTTGGTGTAAGTGTGTGTCTGTGTTACTGGGTATCAGTGTATGTCTTTGTTACTTGGTGTCAGTGTATGTCTGTGTTACTTGGTGTCAGTGTATGTCTTTGTTACTTGGTGTCAGTGTATGTCTTTGTTCCATGGTGTAAGTGTGTGTCTGTGTTACTGGGTATCAATGTATGTCTTTGTTACTTGGTGTCAGTGGAAGTCTTTGCTACTTGGTGTAAGTGTGTGTCTGTGATCCTGGGTATCAGTGCATGTCTTTGTTACTTGGTGTCAGTGTGTGCCTTTGTTACTGGGTGTCATTGTGTGTCTTTGTTACTGGGTGTCAGTTTATGTCTTTGTGACTTGGTGCAAGTGTGTGTCTGTGTTACTGGGAATCAGTGTCTGTCATTGTTACTTGGTGTAAGTGTGTGTCTGTGATACGGGGTATCAGTGTATGTCTTTGTTACTTGGTGTCAGTGTATGTTTGTGTTACATGGTCTAAGTGTGTGTCTTTGTTACTTGGTGTCAGTGTATGTCTGTGTTACTTGGTGTAAGTGTATGTCTTTGTTACTTGTTGTCAGTGTATGTCTTTGTTACTTGGTGTCAGTGTATGTCTTTGTTACATGGTGTAAGTGTGTGTCTGTGTTACTGGGTATCAGTGTATGTCTTTGTTACTTGGTGTCTGTGTATGTCTGTGATACTTGGTGTAAGTGTGTGTCTGTGTGGCTGGGTATCAGTGTATGTCTTTGTTACTTGGTGTAAGTGTGTGTCTGTGTTACTGGGCATCAGTGTATGTCTTTGTTAATTTGTGTCCGTGGATGTCTTTGTTACTTGGTGTCAGTGTGTGTCTTTGTTACTTGGTGTCAGTGTGTGTCTTTGTTACTGGCTGTCAGTGTATGTCTTCGTTGCTGGGTGTCAGTGTATGTCTTTGTGACTTGGTGTAAGTGAGTGTCTCTGTTACTGGGTTTCAGTGTCTGTATTTGTTACTTGGTGTAAGTGTGTGTCTGTGTTACTGGGTATCAGTGTATGTCTTTGTTACTTGGTGTAAGTGTATGTCTTTGTTACTTGGTGTAAGTGTGTGTCTGTGATACTGGGTATCAGTGTATGTCTTTGTTACTTGGTGTCAGTGTATGTCTGTGTTACTTGGTCTAAGTGTGTGTCTTTGTTACTTGGTGTCAGTGTATGTCTGTGTTACTTGGTGTAAGTGTATGTCTTTGTTACTTGGTGTAAGTGTGTGTCTGTGATACTGGGTATCAGTGTATGTCTTTGTTACTTGGTGTCAGTGTATGTCTGTGTTACTTGGTCTAAGTGTGTGTCTTTGTTACTTGGTGTCAGTGTATGTCTGTGTTACTTGGTGTAAGTGTATGTCTTTGTTACTTGTTGTCAGTGTATGTCTTTGTTACTTGGTGTCAGTGTATGTCTTTGTTACATGGTCTCAGTGTGTGTCTGTGTTACTGGGTACCAGTGTATGTCTTTGTTACTTGGTGTCTGTGTACGTCTGTGATACTTGGTGTAAGTGTGTGTCTGTGTGGCTGGGTATCAGTGTATGTCTTTGTTACTTGGTGTAAGTGTGTGTCTGTGTTTCTGGGTATCAGTGAATGTCTTTGTTAATTTGTGTCAGTGGATGCCTTCGTTGCTGGGTGTCAGTGTATGTCTTTGTGACTTGGTGTAAGTGAGTGTCTCTGTTACTGGGTTTCAGTGTCTGTCTTTGTTACTTGGTGTAATTGTGTGTCTGTGTTACTGGGTATCAGTGTATGTCTTTGTTACTTGGTGTAAGTGTATGTCTTTGTTACTTGGTGTCAGTGTATGTCTTTGATACTTGGTGTCAGTGTATGTCTTTGATACTTGCTGTCAGTGTATGTCTGTGTTACTTGGTGTAAGTGTGTGTCTCTGTTACTGGGTGTCAGTGTGTTTCTTTGTTACTGGGTGTCAGTGTATGTCTTTGTGACTTGGTGTTAGTGTGTGTCTGTGTTACTGGGTATCAGTGTTTGTCTTTGTTACTGGGTGTCAGTGTCTGTCTTTGTTACTTGGTGTAAGTGTGTGTCTGTTTTACTTGCTGTCAGTATATTTCTTTGTTACTTGCTGTCAGTGTATGTCTGTGTACTTGGCGTAAGTGTGTGTCTTTGTTACTTGGTGTAAGTGTGTGTCTGTGTTAATGTGTATCAGTGTATGTCTTTGTTACTTGGTGTCATTGTCTGTCTTTGTTACTTGGTGTAAGTGTGTGTCTGTGTTACTGGGTATCAGTGTATGTCTTTGTTACTTGGAGTCAGTGTATGTCTGTGTTACTTGGTGTAAGTGTGTGTCTGTGTTACTGGGTATCAGTGTATGTCTTTGTTACTTGGTGTCAGTGTAAGTCTTTGTTACTTGGTGTAAGTGTATGTCTTTGTTACTTGGTGTCAGTGTATGTCTGTGTTACTTGGTGTAAGTGTATGTCTTTGTTACTTGGTGTCAGTGTATGTCTTTGTTACTTGGTGTAAGTGTATGTCTTTGCTACTTGGTGTCAGTGTATGTCTTTGATACTTGGAGTAAGTGTATGTCTGTGTTACTGGGTATCAGTGTATGTCTTTGCTACTTGGTGTCAGTGTATGTCTTTGATACTTGGAGTAAGTGTATGTCTGTGTTACTGGGAATCAGTGTATGTCTTTGTTACTGGGTATCAGTGTCTGTCTTTGTTACTTGGTGTAAGTGTGTGTCTGTGTTACTTGCTGTCAGTGTATGTCTTCGTTACTTGCTGTCAGTGTATGTCTGTGTACTTGGTGTAAGTGTGTGTCGTTGTTACTTGGTGTCAGTGTATGTCTGTGTTGCTTGGTGTAAGTGTATGTCTTTGTTACTTGGTGTCAGTGTATGTCTTTGTTACTTGGTGTAAGTGTCCGTCTTTGTTACTTGGTGTCAGTGCATGTCTTTGTTACTTGTTGTAAGTGTATGCCTTTGTTACTTGTTGTCAGTGTATGTCTCTGTTACTTGGTGTAAGTGTGTGTCTGTGTTAGTGGGTATCAGTGTATGTCTTTGTTACTTGGTGTCATTGTCTGTCTTTGTTACTTGGTGTAAGTGTGTGTCTGTGTTACTGGGTATCAGTGTGTGTCTTTGTTACTTGGAGTCAGTGTATGCCTGTGTTACTTTGTGTAAGTGTGTGTCTGTGATACTGGCTATCAGTGTATGTCTTTGTTACTTGGTGTCAGTGCAAGTGTTTGTTACTTGGTGTAAGTGTATGTCTTTGTTACTTGGTGTCAGTGTATGTCTGTGTTACTTGGTGTAAGTGTATGTCTTTGTTACTTGGTGTCAGTGTATGTCTTTGTTACTTGGTGTAAGTGTATGTCTTTGCTACTTGGTGTCAGTGTATGTCTTTGATACTTGGAGTAAGTGTATGTCTGTGTTACTGGGTATCAGTGTATGTCTTTGTTACTGGGTATCAGTGTCTGTCTTTGTTACTTGGCGTAAGTGTGTATCTGTGTTACTTGTTGTCAGTGTTTGTCTTTGTTACTTGCTGTCAGTGTATGTCTGTGTACTTGGTGTAAGTGTGTGTCTTTGTTACTTGGTGTCAGTGTATGTCTGTGTTACTTGGTGTAAGTGTATGTCTTTGTTACTTGGTGTCAGTGCATGTCTTTGTTACTTGGTGTAAGTGTATGCCTTTGTTACTTGTTGTCAGTGTATGTCTCTGTTACTTGGTGTAAGTGTGTGTCTGTGTTAATGGGTATCAGTGTATGTCTTAGTTACTTGGTGTCATTGTCTGTCTTTGTTACTTGGTGTAAGAGTGTGTCTGTGTTAATGGGTATCAGTGTGTGTCTTTGTTACTTGGAGTCAGTGTATGTCTGTGTTACTTGGTGTAAGTGTATGTCTTTGTTACTTGGTGTCAGTGTATGTCTGTGTTACTTGGTGTAAGTGTATGTCTTTGTTACTTGGTGTCAGTGTATGTCTTTGTTACTTGGTGTAAGTGTATGTCTTTGTTACTTGGTGTCAGTGTATGTCTTTGTTACTTGGTGTAAGTGTATGTCTTTGCTACTTGGTGTCAGTGTATGTCTTTGATACTTGGAGTAAGTGTATGTCTGTGTTGCTGGGTATCAGTGTATGTCTTTGTTACTTGGTGTCAGTGTATGTCCTTTTTACTTGGTGTAAGTGTATGTCTTTGTTACTTGGTGTAAGTGTGTGTCTGTGTTACTGGATATCAGTGTATGTCTTTCTTAATTGGTATCAGTGTATGTCTTTGTTACTTTGTGTAAGTGTGTGTCTGTGTGACAGGGTATCAGTGCATGTCTTTGTTACTTGGTGTCAGTGTGTGTCTTTGTTACTGGGTGTCAGTGCGTGTCTTTGTTACAGGGTGTCAGTGTATGTCTTTGTTACTTGGTGTAAGAGTGTGTCTGTGTTGCTGGGAATCAGTATATGTCTTTGTTACTTGGTGTCAGCGTAGGTCTGTGTTACTTGGTGTAATTGTGTGTCTTTCTTACTTGGTGTAAGTGCATGTCTTTGTTACTTGGTGTAAGTGTGTGTCTGTGTTACTGGGTATCAGTGTCTGTCTTTGTTACTTGGTGTCACTGTATGTCATTGTTACTGGGTGTCAGAGCGTGTCTGTGTTACTGGGTATAATTGTATGTCTTTGTTACTTGGTGTCAGTGTATGTCTTTGCACTTGGTGTAAGTGGATGTCTTTGTTACTTGGTGTCAGTGTATGTCTGTGCTACTTGGTGTCAGTGTGTGTCTTTGTTACTTGGTGTCAGTTTTTCTCTTTGTTACTGTGTGTCAGTGTGTATCTGTGTTCCTGGGTGTCAGTGTTTGTCATTGTTACTTGGTGTCAGTGTCTGTCTTTGTTACTTGGAGTAAGAGTCTGTCTTTGTTACTTGGTGTCAGTGTATGTCTTTGTTACTTGGTGTCAGTGTATGTCTTTGTTGCTTGGTGTAAGTGTGTGTCTGTATTACTGGGTATCAGTGTATGTCTTGGTGAATTGGTGTCAGTGTCTGTCTTTGTTACTGGGTATCAGTGTATGTCTTTGTTACTGTGTGTCAGTGTGTTTCTTTCTCACTGGGTGCAGTGTATGTCTTTGTTACTGGGTGTCAGTGTGTGTCTTTGTGACTTGGTGTAAGTGTGTGCCTGTGTTGCTGGGTTTCATTCTCTGTCTTTGTTACTTGGTGTAAGTGTGTGTCTGTGTTACTGGGTTTCAGTGTCTGTCTTTGTTACTGGATGTCAGTGTGTGTCTTTGTGACCTGGTGTAAGTGTGTGTCTGTGTTACTGGGTATCAGTGTCTGTCTTTGTTACTTGGTGTAAGTGTGTGTCTGTGTTACTGGGTATCAGTGTTTGTCTTTGTTAATTGGTGTCAGTGTATGTCCGTGTTACTTGGTGTAACTGTGTGTCTTTGTTACTTGGTGTCAGTGTATGTCTTCGTTACTTGGTGTAAGTGTATGTCTTTGTTACTTGGTGTAAGTGTATGTCTTTGCTACTTGGTGTCAGTGCATGTGTTTGATACTTGGTGTAAGTGTGTGTCTGTGTTACTGGGTATCAGTGTCTGTCTTTGTTACTTGGTGTAAGTGTGTGTCTGTGTTACTGGGTATCAGTGTATGTCTTTGTTACTTGGTGTCAGTGTATGCCCGTGTTACTTGGTGTAACTGTGTGTCTTTGTTACTTGGTGTAACTGTGTGTCTTTGTTACTTGGTGTCAGTGTATGTCTTTGCTACTTGGTGTCAGTGCATGTGTTTGATACTTGGTGTAAGTGTGTGCCTGTGTTACTGGGCATCAGTGTCTGACTTTGTTACTTGGTGTAAGAGTGTGTCTGTGTTGCTGGGTGTCAGTGTATGACTTTGTTACTTAGTTTCAGTGTAGGTCTGTGTAACTTGGTGTAAGTCTGTGTCATTGTTAGTTGGTGTAAGTGTATATCTTTGTTGCTTGGTGTCAGTTTATGTCTGTGTTACTTGGTGTCAGTGTATGACTTTGTTACGTGGTGTCAGTGTTTGTCTGTGTTTCTGGGTATCAGTGTATGTCTTTGTTAGTTGGTGTCTGTGTATGTCTGAGATACTTGGTGTAAGTGTGTGTCTGTGTTACCGGGTATCAGTGTACGTCTTTGTTACTTCCTCTAAGTGTGTGTCTGTGTTACTGGGTATCAGTGTAAGTCTTTGGTACTTGGTGTCTGTGTGTGTCTGTGATACTTGGTGTAAGTGTGTGTCTGTGTTACTGGGTATCAGTGTATGTCTTCGTTACTTGGTATCAGTTTCTGTCTTTGTTACTTGGTGTAAGTGTGTGTCTGTGTTCCTGGCAGTCAGTGTATGCCTTTGTTACTTGGTGTCAGTGTATGTCTGTGTTTCTTGGTCTAAGTGTATGTCTTTGTTACTTGGTGTCAGTGTATGTCTTTGTTCCTTGGTGTAAGTGTATGTCTTTCTAACTTGGTGTCAGTGTATGTCTCTGTTACTTGGTGTAAGTGTGTGTCTGTGTTACTGGGTATCAGTGTATGTCTTTGTTACTTGGTGTCATTGTCTGTCTTTGTTACTTGGTGTAAGTGTGTGTCTGTGTTACTGGGTATCAGTGTATGACTTTGTTACTTGGTGTCAGTGTATGTCTTTGTTACTTGGTGTAAGTGTATGTCTTTGTCACTTGGTGTAAGTGTATGTCTTTGCTACTTGGTGTCAGTGCATGTGTTTGATACTTGGTGTAAGTGTGTGCCTGTGTTACTGGGTATCAGTGTCTGACTTTTTTACTTGGTGTAAGAGTGTGTCTGTGTTGCTGGGTGTCAGTGTATGTCTGTGTTACTTGGTGTAAGTGTATGTCTTTGTTACTTGGTGTCAGTGCATGTCTTTGTTACTTGGTGTAAGTGTACGTCTTTGTTTCTTGGTGCCAGTGCACGTCATTGTTACTTGGTGTAAGTGTATGCCTTTGTTACTTGGTGTCAGTGCATGTCTTTGTTACTTGGTGTAAGTGTACGTCTTTGTTTCTTGGTGCCAGTGCACGTCATTGTTACTTGGTGTAAGTGTATGCCTTTGTTACTTGGTATCAGTGTCTGTCTTTGTTACTTGGTGTAAGTGTGTGTCTGTGTTACTGGGTATCTGTGTATGTCTTTGTTACTTGGTGTCAGTGTATGCCCGTGTTACTTGGTGTAACTGTGTGTCTTTGTTACTTGGTGTAACTGTGTGTCTTTGTTACTTGGTGTCAGTGTATGACTTTGTTACTTGGTGTAAGTGTATGTCTTTGTCACTTGGTGTAAGTGTATGTCTTTGCTACTTGGTGTCAGTGCATGTGTTTGATACTTGGTGTAAGTGTGTGCCTGTGTTACTGGGTATCAGTGTCTGACTTTGTTACTTGGTGTAAGAGTGTGTCTGTGTTGCTGGGTGTCAGTGTATGACTTTGTTACTTAGTGTCAGTGTAGGTCTGTGTAACTTGGTGTAAGTGTGTGTCTTTGTTACTGGGTATCAGTGTATGTCTTTGTTACTTGGTGTCAGTGTATGTCCGTGTTACTTGGTGTAACTGTGTGTCTTTGTTACTTGGTGTCAGTGTATGACTTTGTTACTTGGTGTCAGTGTATGTCTTTGTTACTTGGTGTCTGTGTATGTCTGTGTTACTTGGTGTAAGTGTGTGTCTGTGTTACTGGGTATTAGTGTATGTCTTTGTTACTTGGTGTCAGTGTATGTCTTTGTCACATGGTGGAAGTGTATGTCTTTGTTACTTGGTGTCAGTGTATGTCTTTGTTACTTGGTGTCAGTGTATGTCTGTGTTACTTGGTGTAAGTGTATGTCTTTGTTACTTGGTGTCAGTGCATGTCTTTGTTACTTGGTGTAAGTGTACGTCTTTGTTTCTTGGTGCCAGTGCACGTCATTGTTACTTGGTGTAAGTGTATGCCTTTGTTACTTGGTGTCAGTGTATGTCTTTGTTACGTGGTGTAAGTGTTTGCCTGTGTTTCTGGGTATCAGTGTATGTCTTTGTTAGTTGGTGTCTGTGTATGTCTGTGATACTTGCTGTAAGTGTGTGTCTGTGTTACTGGGTGTCAGTGTATGTCTTTGTTACTTCGTGTAAGTGTGAGTCTGTGTTACTGGGTCTCAGTTTATGTCTTTGTTACTTGGTGTCAGTGTATGTCATTGTTACTTGGTGTAACTGTATGCCTTTGTTACTTGGTGTCAGTGTATGTCTTTGTTACTTGTTGTCAGCGTATGTCTTTGTTACTGGGTGTCAGTGTATGTCTTTGTGACTTGGTGTAAGTGTCTGTCTGTGTTACTGGGTATCAGTGTCTGTCTTTGTTACTTGGTGTAAGTGTGTGTCTGTGTTACTGGGTGTCAGTAAATGTCTTTGTTACTTGGTGTAAGTGTATGTCTTTGTTAATTGGTGTCAGTGTATGTCTTTGATACTTGGTGTCAGTGTTTGTCTTTGTTACTTGTTGTAAGTTTGTGTCTTTGTTGCTTGGTGTCAGTATATGTAGTTGTTACTTTGTGTCAGTGTATGTCTGTATGACTTGGTGTAAGTGTATGTCTTTGGTACTTGTTGTCAGTGTATGTCTTTGTTACTTGGTGTAAGTGTGTGACTTTGTTACTTGGCGTAAGTTTATGTCTTTGTTACTTGGTGTCAGTGTATGTCAGTGTTACTTGGTGTAAGTGTGTGCCTTTGTTAGTTGGTGTATGTGTAAGTCTTTGTTACTTGGTGTCAGTGTATGTCTTTTTTACTTGGTGTCATTGTCTGACTTTGTTACTTGGTGTAAGTGTGTGTCTGTGTTACTGGGTATCAGTGCATATCTTTGTTACTTGGTGTCAGTTTATGTATTTGTTAAATGGTGTCAGTGTATGTCTGTGTTACTCGGTGTAAGTGTGTGTCTGTGTTACTGGGTATCAGTGTATGTCTTTGTTACTTGGTGTAAGTGTTTGTCTGTGTTACATGTTGTAAGTTTGTGTCTTTGTTGCTTGGTGTCAGTATATCTTTTGAGATAAGGAGGCCCAAAAGAAAGTGTATGCCTTTGTTACTTGGTTTCAGTGTATGTCTTTGTTACGTGGTGTAAGTGTTTGTCTGTGTTTCTGGGTATCAGTGTATGTCTTTGTTAGTTGGTGTCTGTGTATGTCTGTGATACTTGGTGTCAGTGTTTGTCTGTGTTACATGTTGTAAGTTTGTGTCTTTGTTGCTTGGTGTCAGTATATGTAGTTGTTACTTGGTGTCAGTGCATGTCTGTATGACTTGGTGTAAGTGTATGTCTTTGTTACTTGGTGTCAGTGTATATCTTTGTTACTTGGTGTAAGTGTGTGTCTTTGTTACTTGGCGTACGTGTATGTCTTTGTTACTTGTTGTCAGTGTATGTCTGTGTTACTTGGTGTAAGAGTGTGTCTTTGTTAGTTGGTGTTAGTGTCTGTCTTTGTTACTTGGTGTCAATGTATGTCTTTTTTACTTGGTGTAAGTGTATGTCTTTGTTACTTGGTGTAAGTGTATGTCTTTGTTACTTGGTGTCAGTGCATGTCTTTGTTACTTGGTGTAAGTGTGTGCCTGTGTCACTGGGTATCAGTGTATGTCTTTCTTAATTGGTATCAGTGTATGTCTTTGTTACTTTGTTTAAGATTGTGTCTGTGTTACTGGGTATCAGTGCATGTCTTTGTTACTTGGTGTCAGTGTGCGTCTTTGTTACTGGGTGTCAGTGCGTGTCTTTGTTACTGGGTGTCAGTGTATGTCTTTGTTACTTGGTGTAGGTGTATGTCTTTGTTACTTGGTGTCAGTGTGAGTCTTTGTTACTGGGTGTCAGTGCATGTCTTTGTAACTGGGTATCAGTGTCTGTCTGTGTTACTTGGTGTAAGTATGTGTCTTTCTTACTTGGTGTAAGTGCATGACGTTGTTACTTGGTGTAAGTGTGTGTCTGTGTTACTGGGTAGCAGTGTCTGTCTTTGTTACTTGGTGTCAGTGTATGTCTTTGTTACTGGGTGTCAGAGCGTGTCTGTGTTACTGGGTACAATTGTATGTCTTTGTTACTTGGTGTCAGTGTATGTCTTTGTACTTGGTGTAAGTGGATGTCTTTGTTACTTGGTGTCATTGTGTGTCTTTGTTCCTTGGTGTCAGTTTTTCTCATTGTTACTGGGTGTCAGTGTGTATCTGTGTTCCTGGGTGTCAAGTGTTTGTCATTGTTACTTGGTGTCAGTTTCTGCCTTTGTTACTTGGTGTCAGTGCATGTCTTTGTTACTTGGTGTCACTGTATGTCTTTGTTACTTGGTGTAAGTGTGTGTCTGTATTACTGGGTATCAGTGTGTGTCTTTGTTAATTGGTGTCAGTGTATGTCTTTGTTACTGGGTATCAGTGTATGTCTTTGTTACTGTGTGTCAGTGTGCTTCTTTCTCACTGGGTGCAGTGTATGTCTTTGTTACTGGGTGTCAGTGTGTGTCTGTGCTGCTGGGTTTCAGTCTCTGTCTTTGTTACTTGGTGTAAGTGTGTGTCTGTGTTACTGGGTTTCAGTGTCTGTCTTTGTTACTGGATGTCAGTGTGTGTCTTTGTGACCTGGTGTAAGTGTGTGTCTGTGTCACTGGGTCTCAGTGTCTGTCTTTGTTACTTGGTGTAAGTGTGTGTCTGTGTTACTGGGTATCAGTGTATGTCTTTGTTACTTGGTGTCAGTGTATGTCTGTGTTACTTGGTGTAACTGTGTGTCTTTGTTACTTGGTGTCAGTGTTTGTCTTTGATACTTGGTGTAAATGTATGTCTGTGTTACTGGGTATCAGTGTCTTTCTTTGTTACTTGGTGTAAGTTTGTGTCTGTGTTGCTGGGTATCAGTGTATGTCTTTGTTACTTGGTGTAAGTGTGTGTCTGTGTTACTGGGTATCAGTGTCTGTCTTTGTTACTTGGTGTAAGAGTGTGTCTGTGTTGCTGGGTGTCAGTGTATGTCTTTGTTACTTGGTGTCAGTGTATGCCTGTGTTACTTGGTGTAACTGTGTGTCTTTGTTACTTGGTGTCAGTGTATGTCTTTGTTACTTGGTGCAATTGTATGTCTTTGTTAAATGGTGTAAGTGTATGTCTTTGCTACTTGGTGTCAGTGCATGTCTTTGATACTTGGTGTAAGTGTGTGCCTGTGTTACTGGGTATCAGTGTCTGTCTTTGTTACTTGGTGTAAGAGTGTGTCTGTGTTGCTGGGTGTCAGTGTATGTCTTTGTTACTTGGTGTCAGTGTAGGTCTGTGTTACTTGGTGTAAGTGTGTGTCTTTCTTACTTGGTGTAAGTGCATGTCTTTAATTCTTAGTGTAAGTGTATGTCTGTGTAACATGGTGGAAGTGTGTGTCTTTGTTAGTTGGTGTAAGTGTATATCTCTGTTGCTTGGTGCCAGTGTATGTCTGTGTTATTTGGTGTAAGTGTATGTATTTGTTACTTGGTGTCAGTGTATGTCTTTGTTAGTTGGTGTCTGTGTATGTCTGTGATACTTGGTGTAAGTGTGTGTCTGTGTTCCTGGGTATCAGTGTGTGTCTTTGTTGCTTCGTGTAAGAGTGTGTCTGTGTCACTGGGTATCAGTGTAGGTCTTTGTTACTTGGTGTCTGTGTATGTCTGTGATACTTGGTGTAAGTGTTTGTCTGTGTTACTGGTTATCAGTGTATGTCTTCGTTACTTGGTGTCTGTGTATGTCTTTGTTGGTGTCAGTGTGTGTCTTTCTTACTTTGTGTCAGTGTGTGTCTTTGTTACTGGGGGTCAGTGTTTGTCTTTGTTACTGGGTGTCAGTGTATGTCTTTGTGACTTAGTGTAAGTGTGTGTCTGTGTCACTGGGTATCATTTTCTTTCTTTGTTACTTGGTGTAAGTGTGTGTCTGTGTTCCTGGGTGTCAGTGTATGCCTTTGTTACTTGGTGTCAGTGTATGTCTGTGTTAATTGGTCTAAGTGTATGTCTTTGTTACTTGGTGTCAGTGTATGTCTTTGTCACTTGGTGTAAGTGTATGTCTTTGTTACTTGGTGTCAGTGTATGTCTCGGTTACTTGGTGTATGTGTGTGTCTGTGTTACTGGGTATCAGTGTCTGTCTTTGTTACTTGGTGTAAGTGTGTGTCTGTGTTACTGGGTATCAGTGTATGTCTTTGTTACTTGGTGTCATTGTATGTCTGTGCTACTTGGTGTAACTGTGTGTCTTTGTTACTTGGTGTCTGTTTGTCTTTGATACTTGGTGTAAATGTATGTCTGTGTTACTGGGTATCAGTGTCTTTCTTTGTTACTTGGTGTAAGTTTGTGTCTGTGTTGCTGGGTATCAGTGTATGTCTTTGTTACTTGGTGTAAGTGTTTGTCTGTGTTACTGGGTATCAGTGTCTGTCTTTGTTACTTGGTGTAGGAGTGTGTCTGTGTTGCTGGGTGTCAGTGTATGTCTTTGTTACTTGGTGTCAGTGTATGCCTGTGTTACTTGGTGTAACTGTGTGTCTTTGTTACTTGGTGTCAGTGTATGTCTTTGTTACTTGGTGCAAGTGTATGTCTTTGTTAAATGGTGTAAGTGTATGTCTTTGCTACTTGGTGTCAGTGCATGTCTTTGATACTTGGTGTAAGTGTGTGCCTGTGTTACTGGGTATCAGTGTCTGTCTTTGTTACTTGGTGTAAGAGTGTGTCTGTGTTGCTGGGTGTCAGTGTATGTCTTTGTTACTTGGTGTCAGTGTAGGTTTGTGTTACTTGGTGTAAGTGTGTGTCTTTCTTACTTGGTGTCAGTGTATGTCTTTGTTACTTGGTGCAAGTGTATGTCTTTGTTAGTTGGTGTTAGTGTATATCTCTGTTGCTTGGTGCCAGTGTATGTCTGTGTTATTTGGTGTAAGTGTATGTATTTGTTACTTGGTGTCAGTGTATGTCTTCGTTACGTGGTGTAAGTGTTTGTCTGTGTTTCTGGGTATCAGTGTATGTCTTTGTTAGTTGGTGTCTGTGTATGTCTGTGATACTTGGTGTAAGTGTGTGTCTGTGTTCCTGGGTATCAGTGTGTGTCTTTGTTACTTCGTGTAAGAATGTGTCTGTGTCACTGGTTATCAGTGTAGGTCTTTGTTACTTGGTGTCTGTGTATGTCTGTGATACTTGGTGTAAGTGTTTGTCTGTGTTACTGGTTATCAGTGTATGTCTTCGTTACTTGGTGTCTGTGTATGTCTTTGTTGGTGTCAGTGTGTGTCTTTGTTACTTTGTGTCAGTGTGTGTCTTTGTTACTGGGGGTCAGTGTTTGTCTTTGTTACTGGGTGTCAGTGTATGTCTTTGTGACTTAGTGTAAGTGTGTGTCTGTGTTACTGGGTATCAGTTTCTTTCTTTGTTACTTGGTGTAAGTGTGTGTCTGTGTTCCTGGGTGTCAGTGTATGCCTTTGTTACTTGGTGTCAGTGTATGTCTGTGTTAATTGGTCTAAGTGTATGTCTTTGTTACTTGGTGTCAGTGTATGTCTTTGTCACTTGGTGTAAGTGTATGTCTTTGTTACTTGGTGTCAGTGTATGTCTCTGTTACTTGGTGTAAGAGTGTGTCTGTGTTGCTGGGTGTCAGTGTATGTCTTTGTTACTTGGTGTCAGTGTATGCCTGTGTTACTTGGTGTAACTGTGTGTCTTTGTTACTTGGTGTCAGTGTATGTCTTTGTTACTTGGTGCAAGTGTATGTCTTTGTTAAATGGTGTAAGTGTTTGTCTTTGCTACTTGGTGTCAGTGCATGTCTTTGATACTTGGTGTAAGTGTGTGCCTGTGTTACTGGGTATCAGTGTCTGTCTTTGTTACTTGGTGTAAGAGTGTGTCTGTGTTGCTGGGTGTCAGTGTATGTCTTTGTTACTTGGTGTCAGTGTAGGTCTGTGTTACTTGGTGTAAGTGTGTGTCTTTCTTACTTGGTGTAAGTGCATGTCTTTGTTTCTTAGTGTAAGTGTATGTCTGTGTAACATGGTGGAAGTGTGTGTCTTTGTTAGTTGGTGTAAGTGTATATCTCTGTTGCTTGGTGCCAGTGTATGTCTGTGTTATTTGGTGTAAGTGTATGTATTTGTTACTTGGTGTCAGTGTATGTCTTCGTTACGTGGTGTAAGTGTTTGTCTGTGTTTCTGGGTATCAGTGTATGTCTTTGTTAGTTGGTGTCTGTGTATGTCTGTGATACTTGGTGTAAGTGTGTGTCTGTGTTCCTGGGTATCAGTGTGTGTCTTTGTTACTTCGTGTAAGAGTGTGTCTGTGTCACTGGGTATCAGTGTAGGTCTTTGTTACTTGGTGTCTGTGTATGTCTGTGATACTTGGTGTAAGTGTTTGTCTGTGTTACTGGTTATCAGTGTATGTCTTCGTTACTTGCTGTCTGTGTATGTGTTTGTTGGTGTCAGTGTGCGTCTTTGTTACTTTGTGTCAGTGTGTGTCTTTGTTACTGGGGGTCAGTGTTTGTCTTTGTTACTGGGTGTCAGTGTATGTCTATGTGACTTAGTGTAAGTGTGTGTCTGTGTTACTGGGTATCAGTTTCTCTCTTTGTTACTTGGTGTAAGTGTATGTCTGTGTTCCTGGATGTCAGTGTATGCCTTTGTTACTTGGTGTCAGTGTATGTCTGTGTTAATTGGTCTAAGTGTATGTCTTTGTTACTTGGTGTCAGTGTATGTCTTTGTCACTTGGTGTAAGTGTATGTCTTTGTTACTTGGTGTCAGTGTATGTCTCGGTTACTTGGTGTAAGTGTGTGTCTGTGTTACTGGGTATCAGTGTCTGTCTTTGTTACTTGGTGTAAGTGTGTGTCTGTGTTACTGGGTATCAGTGTATGTCTTTGTTACTTGGTGTCAGTGTATGTCTGTGTTACTTGGTGTAACTGTGTGTCTTTGTTACTTGGTGTCTGTTTGTCTTTGATACTTGGTGTAAATGTATGTCTGTGTTACTGGGTATCAGTGTCTTTCTTTGTTACTTGGTGTAAGTTTGTGTCTGTGTTGCTGGGTTTCAGTGTATGTCTTTGTTACTTGGTGTAAGTGTGTGTCTGTGTTACTGGGTATCAGTGTCTGTCTTTGTTACTTGGTGTAAGAGTGTGTCTGTGTTGCTGGGTGTCAGTGTATGTCTTTGTTACTTGGTGTCAGTGTATGCCTGTGTTACTTGGTGTAACTGTGTGTCTTTGTTACTTGGTGTCAGTGTATGTCTTTGTTACTTGGTGCAAGTGTATGTCTTTGTTAAATGGTGTAAGTGTATGTCTTTGCTACTTGGTGTCAGTGCATGTCTTTGATACTTGGTGTAAGTGTGTGCCTGTGTTACTGGGTATCAGTGTCTGTCTTTGTTACTTGGTGTAAGAGTGTGTCTGTGTTGCTGGGTGTCAGTGTATGTCTTTGTTACTTGGTGTCAGTTTAGGTTTGTGTTACTTGGTGTAAGTGTGTGTCTTTCTTACTTGGTGTAAGTGCATGTCTTTGTTTCTTACTGTAAGTGTATGTCTGTGTAACATGGTGGAAGTGTGTGTCTTTGTTAGTTGGTGTTAGTGTATATCTCTGTTGCTTGGTGCCAGTGTATGTCTGTGTTATTTGGTGTAAGTGTATGTATTTGTTACTTGGTGTCAGTGTATGTCTTCGTTACGTGGTGTAAGTGTTTGTCTGTGTTTCTGGGTATCAGTGTATGTCTTTGTTAGTTGGTGTCTGTGTATGTCTGTGATACTTGGTGTAAGTGTGTGTCTGTGTTCCTGGGTATCAGTGTGTGTCTTTGTTACTTCGTGTAAGAGTGTGTCTGTGTCACTGGGTATCAGTGTAGGTCTTTGTTACTTGGTGTCTGTGTATGTC
Organism: Heterodontus francisci; assembly: GCF_036365525.1. Lineage (NCBI taxonomy): Eukaryota > Metazoa > Chordata > Chondrichthyes > Heterodontiformes > Heterodontidae > Heterodontus > Heterodontus francisci. Next base: position 2,941,010 of record NW_027141655.1, on the reverse strand, counting down.
TGTGATGCTTGGTGTAAGTGTTTGTCTGTGTTACTGGTTATCAGTGTATGTCTTCGTTACTTGGTGTCTGTGTATGTCTTTGTTGGTGTCAGTGTGTGTCTTTGTTACTTTGTGTCAGTGTGTGTCTTTGTTACTGGGGGTCAGTGTTTGTCTTTGTTACTGGGTGTCAGTGTATGTCTTTGTGACTTAGTGTAAGTGTGTGTCTGTGTTACTGGGTATCAGTTTCTTTCTTTGTTACTTGGTGTAAGTGTGTGTCTGTGTTCCTGGGTGTCAGTGTATGCCTTTGTTACTTGGTGTCAGTGTATGTCTGTGTTAATTGGTCTAAGTGTATGTCTTTGTTACTTGGTGTCAGTGTATGTCTTTGTCACTTGGTGTAAGTGTATGTCTTTGTTACTTGGTGTCAGTGTATGTCTCTGTTACTTGGTGTAAGTGTGTGTCTGTGTTACTGGGTATCAGTGTATGTCTTTGTCAATTGGTGTCATTGTCTGTCTTTGTTACTTGGTGTAAGTGTGTGTCTGTGTTACTGGGTGTCAGTGTGTGTCTTTGTTACTTGGTGCCAGTGTATGTCTTTGTTACTAGTTGTCAGTGTATGTCTGTGTTACTTGGTGTAAGTGTGTGTCTGTGTTACTGGTTATCAGTGTATGTCTTTGTTACTTGGTGTCAGTGTATGTCTTTGCTACTTGGCGTAAGTGTCTGTCTTTGTTACTTGGTGTAAGTGTACGTCTTTGTTACTTGGTGTCAGTGCACGTCTTTGTTACTTGGTGTAAGTGTATGCCTTTGTTACTTGGTGTCAGTGTATGTCTTTGTTACGTGGTGTAAGTGTGTGTCTGTGTTACTTGGTATCAGTGTATGTCTTTGTTAGTTGGTGTCTGTGTATGTCTGTGCTACCTGGTGTAAGTGTGTGTCTGTGTTACTGGGTATCAGTGTCTGTCTTTGTTACTTGGTGTAATAGTGTGTCTGTGTTGCTGGGTGTCAGTGTATGTCTTTGTTACTTGGTGTCAGTGTAGGTCTGTGTTACTTGGTGTAAGTGTGTGTCTTTCTTACTTGGTTTAAGTGCATGTCTTTGTTTCTTAGTGTAAGTGTATGTCTGTGTCAAATGGTGGAAGTGTGTGTCTTTGTTAGTTTTTGTAAGTGTATATCTCTGTTGCTTGGTGCCAGTGTATGTCTGTGTTATTTGGTGTAAGTGTATGTATTTGTTACTTGGTGTCAGTGTATGTCTTCGTTACGTGGTGTAAGTGTTTGTCTGTGTTTCTGGGTATCAGTGTATGTCTTTGTTAGTTGGTGTCTGTGTATGTCTGTGATACTTGGTGTAAGTGTGTGTCTGTGTTCCTGGGTATCAGTGTGTGTCTTTGTTACTTCGTGTAAGAGTGTGTCTGTGTCACTGGGTATCAGTGTAGGTCTTTGTTACTTGGTGTCTGTGTATGTCTGTGATACTTTGTGTAAGTGTTTGTCTGTGTTACTGGTTATCAGTGTATGTCTTCGTTACTTGGTGTCTGTGTATGCCTTTGTTGGTGTCAGTGTGTGTCTTTGTTACTTTGTGTCAGTGTGTGTCTTTGTTACTGGGGGTCAGTGTTTGTCTTTGTTACTGGGTGTCAGTGTATGTCTTTGTGACTTAGTGTAAATGTGTGTCTGTGTTACTGGGTATCAGTTTCTGTCTGTGTTAATTGGTCTAAGTGTATGTCTTTGTTACTTGGTGTCAGTGTATGTCTTTGTTACTTGGTGTAAGTGTATGTCTTTGTTACTTGGTGTCAGTGTATGTCTCTGTTACTTGGTGTAAGTGTGTGTCTGTGTTACTGGGTATCAGTGTATGTCTTTGTCACTTGGTGTTATTGTCTGTCTTTGTTACTTGGTGTAAGTCTGTGTCTGTGTTACTGGGTGTCAGTGTATGTCTTTGTTACTTGGTGCCAGTGTATGTCTTTGTTACTCGTTGTCAGTGTATGTCTGTGTTACTTGGTGTAAGTGTGTGTCTGTGTTACTGGGTATCAGTGTATGTCTTTGTTACTTGGTGTCAGTGTATGTCTTTGTTACTTGGCGTAAGTGTCTGTCTTTGTTACTTGGTGTAAGTGTATGCCTTTGTTACTTGGTGTCAGTTTATGTCTTTGTTACGTGGTGTAAGTGTGTGTCTGTGTTACTGGGTATCAGTGTATGTCTTTGTTAGTTGGTGTCTGTGTATGTCTGTGATACTTGGTGTAAGTGTGTGTCTGTATTACTGGGTATCAGTGTATGTCTTTGTTACTTCGTGTAAGTGTGTGTCTGTGTTACTGGGTCTCAGTGTATGTCTTTGTTACTTGGTGTCAGTGTATGTCTTTGTTACTTGGTGTAAGTGTATTTCTTTGTTACTTGGTGTCAGTTTATGTTTTTGTTACTTGGTGTATGTGTGTGTCTGTGTTACTGGGTATCAGTGTATGTCTTTGTTAATTGGTGTCAGTGTATGTCTTTGTTACTTGGTGTCAGTGTGTGTCTTTGTTACTTGGTGTCAGTGTGTGTCGTTGTTACTGGGTGTCACTGTATGTCTTTGTTACTGGGTGTCAGTGTATGTCTTTGTGACTTGGTGTAAGTGTGTGTCTGTGTTACTGGGTATCAGTGTCTGTCTTTGTTACTTGGTGTAAGTGTGTGTCTGTGTTACTGGGTGTCAGTGTATGTCTTTGTTACCTGGTGTAAGTGTATGTCTTTGTTACTTGGTGTCAGTGTATGTCTTTGATACTTGGTGTCAGTGTATGTCATTGTTACTTGTTGTAAGTTTGTGTCTTTGTTACTTGGTGTCAGTATATGTAGTTGTTACTTGGTGTCAGTGTATGTCTGTATGACTTGGTGTAAGTGTATGTCTTCGTTACTTGGTGTCAGTTTATGTCTTTGTTACTTGGTGTAAGTGTGTGTCTTTGTTACTTGGCGTAAGTGTATGTCTTTGTTACTTGGTGTCAGTGTATGTCTGTGTTACTTGGTGTAAGTGTGTGTCTTTGTTAGTTGGTGTAATTGTATGTCTTTCTTACTTGGTGTCAGTGTATGTCTGTGTGACTTGGTGTAAGTGTATGTCTTTGTTACTTGGTGTCTGTGTATGTCTGTGATACTTGGTGCAAGTGTGTGTCTGTGTTACTGGGCATCAGTGTATGTCTTCGTTACTTGGTGTCTGTGTATGTCTTTGTTACTTGGTGTCAGTGTGTGTCTTTGTTACTTTGTGTCAGTGTGTGTCTTTGTTACTGGGGGTCAGTGTTTGTCTTTGTTACTGGGTGTCAGTATATGTCTTTGTGACTTGGTGTAAGTGTGTGTCTGTGTTACTGTGTCTCAGTTTCTGTCTTTGTTACTTGGTGCAAGTGTGTGTCTGTGTTCCTGGGTGTCAGTGTATGCCTTTGTTACTTTTTGTCAGTGTATGTCTGTGTTACTTGGTCTAAGTGTATGTCTTTGTTACTTGGTGTCAGTGTATGTCTTTGTTACTTGGTGTAAGTGTATGTCTTTGTTACTTGGTGTCAGTGCATGTCTTTGTTACTTGGTGTAAGTGCATGTCTTTGTTACTTGGTGTCAGTGTATGTCTCTGTTAATTGGTGTAAGTGTGTGTCTGTGTTACTGGGTATCAGTGTACGTCTTTGTTACTGGGTATCAGTGAATGTCTTTGTTACTTGGTGTAAGTGTGTGTCTGTGTTACTGGGTATCAGTGTACGTCTTTGTTACTTGGTGTCAGTGTATGTCTTTGTTACTTGGTGTCAGTGTATGTCTGTGTTACTTGGTGTAAGTCTGTGTCTGTGTTACTGGGTATCAGTGTATGTCTTTGTTACTTGGTGTCAGTGTATGTCTTTGTTACTTGGTGTAAGTGTATGTGTTTGTTACTTGGTGTCAGTGTATTTCTTTGTTACTTGGTGTAAGTGTGTGTCTGTGTTACTGGGGATCAGTGAATGTATTTGTTTCTTGTTCTAAGTGTATGTCTTTGTTACTTGGTGTCAGTGTATGTCTTTGTTACTTGGTGTAAGTGTATGTCTTTGTTACTTGGTGTAAGTGTACGTCTTTGTTACTTGGTTTCAGTGCATGTCTTTGTTACTTGGTGTCAGTGCATGTTTTTGTTACTGGGTGTCAGTGTATGTTTTTTTTACTGGGTGTCAGTGTATGTCTTTGTTTCTTGGTGTCCGTGTGTGTCTGTGCTACTGGGTATCAGTGTATGTCTTTGTTACTTGGTGGAAGTGTGTGTCTGTGTTACTGGGCATCAGTGAATGTCTTTGTTACTTTGTGTCAGAGTATGTCTTTGTTACTTGGTGTAAGTGTGTGTCTGTGTTTTTGGGTATCAGTGTATGTCTTTGTTACTTGGTGTCAGTGTGTGCCTTTGTTACTTGGTGTCATTGTTTGTCTTTGTTACTGGGTGTTAGTGTATGTCTTTGTTACTGGGTGTCAGTTTCTGTCTTTGTGACTTGGTGTAATTGTGTGTCTGTGTTACTGGGAATCAGTGTCTGTCATTGTTACTTGGTGTAAGTGTGTGTCTGTGTTACTGGGTGTCAGTGTATGTCTTTGTTACTTGGTGTAAGTGTGTGTCTGTGTTACTGGGTATCAGTGTATGTCTTTGTTACTTGGTGTAAGTGTATGTCTGTGTTACTTGTTGTAAGTTTGTGTCTTTGTTACTTGGTGTCAGTATATGTAGTTGTTACTTGGTGTCAGTGTATGTCTGTATGACTTGGTGTCAGTGTATGTCTTTGTTACTTGGTGTCAGTGTATGTCTTTGTTACTTGGTGTAAGTGTGTGTCTTTGTTAATTGGCGTAAGTGTATGTCTTTGTTACTTGGTGTCAGTGTATGTCTGTGTTACTTGGTGTAAGTGTGTGTCTTTGCTAGTTGGTGTAATTGTATGTCTTTGTTACTTGGTGTCAGTGTATGTCTGTGTGACTTGGTGTAAGTGTATGTCTTTGTTACTTGGTGTCAGTGTATGTCTTTGTCCCTTGGTGTAAGTGTGTGTCTGCGTTACTGGGTATCAGTGTAAGTCTTTGTTACTTGGTGTAAGAGTGTGCCTGTGTTACTGGGTATCAGTGTCTGACTTTGTTACTTGGTGTAAGAGTGTGTCTGTGTAGCTGGGTGTCAGTGTATGACTTTGTTACTTAGTGTCAGTGTAGGTCTGTGTAACTTGGTGTAAGTGTGTGTCTTTGTTACTGGGTATCAGTGTATGTCTTTGTTACTTGGTGTCAGTGTATGTCCGTGTTACTTGGTGTAACTGTGTGTCTTTGTTACTTGGTGTCAGTGTATGACTTTGTTACCTGGTGTCAGTGTATGTCTTTGTTACTTGGTGTCTGTGTATGTCTGTGTTAAATGGTGTAAGTGTGTGTCTGTGTTACTGGGTATTAGTGTATGTCTTTGTTACTTGGTGTCAGTGTATGTCTTTGTCACATGGTGGAACTGTATGTCTTTGTTACTTGGTGTCAGTGTATGTCTTTGTTACTTGGTGTCAGTGTATGTCTGTGTTACTTGGTGTAAGTGTATGTCTTTGTTACTTGGTGTCAGTGCATGTCTTTGTTACTTGGTGTAAGTGTACGTCTTTGTTTCTTGGTGCCAGTGCACGTCATTGTTACTTGGTGTAAGTGTATGCCTTTGTTACTTGGTGTCAGTGTATGTCTTTGTTACGTGGTGTAAGTGTTTGTCTGTGTTTCTGGGTATCAGTGTATGTCTTTGTTAGTTGGTGTCTGTGTATGTCTGTGATACTTGCTGTAAGTGTGTGTCTGTGTTACTGGGTGTCAGTGTATGTCTTTGTTACTTCGTGTAAGTGTGAGTCTGTGTTACTGGGTCTCAGTTTATGTCTTTGTTACTTGGTGTCAGTGTATGTCATTGTTACTTGGTGTAACTGTATGCCTTTGTTACTTGGTGTCAGTGTATGTCTTTGTTCCTTGTTGTCAGCGTATGTCTTTGTAACTGGGTGTCAGTGTATGTCTTTGTGACTTGGTGTAAGTGTCTGTCTGTGTTACGGGGTATCAGTGTCTGTCTTTGTTACTTGGTGTAAGTGTGTGTCTGTGTTACTGGGTGTCAGTAAATGTCTTTGTTACTTGGTGTAAGTGTATGTCTTTGTTAATTGGTGTCAGTGTATGTCTTTGATACTTGGTGTCAGTGTTTGTCTTTGTTACTTGTTGTAAGTTTGTGTCTTTGTTGCTTGGTGTCAGTATATGTAGTTGTTACTTTGTGTCAGTGTATGTCTGTATGACTTGGTGTAAGTGTATGTCTTTGGTACTTGTTGTCAGTGTATGTCTTTGTTACTTGGTGTAAGTGTGTGACTTTGTTACTTGGCGTAAGTTTATGTCTTTGTTACTTGGTGTCAGTGCATGTCAGTGTTACTTGGTGTAAGTGTGTGCCTTTGTTAGTTGGTGTAAGTGTAAGTCTTTGTTACTTGGTGTCAGTGTATGTCTTTTTTACTTGGTGTCATTGTCTGTCTTTGTTACTTGGTGTAAGTGTGTGTCTGTGTTACTGGGTATCAGTGCATATCTTTGTTACTTGGTGTCAGTGTATGTATTTGTTAAATGGTGTCAGTGTATGTCTGTGTTACTTGGTGTAAGTGTGTGTCTGTGTTACTGGGTATCAGTTTATGTCTTTGTTACTTGGTGTCAGTGTATGTCTGTGTTACTTGGTGTCAGTGTATGTCTTTGTTACTTGGTGTCAGTGTATGTCTGTGTTACTTGGTGTAAGTGTATGTCTTTGTTACTTGGTCTCAGTGCATGTCTTTGTTACTTGGTGTAAGTGTACGTCTTTGTTACTTGGTGCCAGTGCACGTCATTTTTACTTGGTGTAAGTGTATGCCTTTGTTACTTGGTTTCAGTGTATGTCTTTGTTACGTGGTGTAAGTGTTTGTCTGTGTTTCTGGGTTTCAGTGTATGTCTTTGTTAGTTGGTGTCTGTGTATGTCTGTGATACTTGGTGTCAGTGTTTGTCTGTGTTACATGTTGTAAGTTTGTGTCTTTGTTGCTTGGTGTCAGTATATGTAGTTGTTACTTGGTGTCAGTGCATGTCTGTATGACTTGGTGTAAGTGTATGTCTTTGTTACTTGGTGTCAGTGTATATCATTGTTACTTGGTGTAAGTGTGTGTCTTTGTTACTTGGCGTACGTGTATGTCTTTGTTACTTGTTGTCAGTGTATGTCTGTGTTACTTGGTGTAAGTGTGTGTCTTTGTTAGTTGGTGTTAGTGTATGTCTTTGTTACTTGGTGTCAATGTATGTCTTTTTTACTTGCTGTAAGTGTATGTCTTTGTTACTTGGTGTCAATGTATGTCTTTGTTACTTGGTGTCAGTACATGTCTTTGTTACTTGGTGTAAGTGTGTGCCTGTGTCACTGGGTATCAGTGTATGTCTTTCTTAATTGCTATCAGTGTATGTCTTTGTTACTTTGTTTAAGTGTGTGTCTGTGTTTTTGGGTATCAGTGTATGTCTTTGTTACTTGGTGTCAGTGTGTGCCTTTGTTACTTGGTGTCATTGTTTGTCTTTGTTACTGGGTGTTAGTGTATGTCTTTGTTACTGGGTGTCAGTTTATGTCTTTGTGACTTGGTGTAAGTGTGTGTCTGTGTTACTGGGAATCAGTGTCTGTCATTGTTACTTGGTGTAAGTGTGTGTCTGTGTTACTGGGTGTCAGTGTATGTCTTTGTTACTTGGTGTAAGTGTGTGTCTGTGTTACTGGGTATCAGTGTATGTCTTTGTTACTTGGTGTAAGTGTATGTCTGTGTTACTTGTTGTAAGTTTGTGTCTTTGTTACTTGGTGTCAGTATATGTAGTTGTTACTTGGTGTCAGTGTATGTCTGTATGACTTGGTGTCAGTGTATGTCTTTGTTACTTGGTGTCAGTGTATGTCTTTGTTACTTGTTGTAAGTGTGTGTCTTTGTTAATTGGCGTAAGTGTATGTCTTTGTTACTTGGTGTCAGTGTATGTCTGTGTTACTTGGTGTAAGTGTGTGTCTTTGCTAGTTGGTGTAATTGTATGTCTTTGTTACTTGGTGTCAGTGTATGTCTGTGTGACTTGGTGTATGTGTATGTCTTTGTTACTTGCTGTCAGTGTATGTCTTTGTCCCTTGGTGTAAGTGTGTGTCTGCGTTACTGGGTATCAGTGTAAGTCTTTGTTACTTGGTGTAAGAGTGTGCCTGTGTTACTGGGTATCAGTGTCTGACTTTGTTACTTGGTGTAAGAGTGTGTCTGTGTTGCTGGGTGTCAGTGTATGACTTTGTTACTTAGTGTCAGTGTAGGTCTGTGTAACTTGGTGTAAGTGTGTGTCTTTGTTACTGGGTATCAGTGTATGTCTTTGTTACTTGGTGTCAGTGTATGTCCGTGTTACTTGGTGTAACTGTGTGTCTTTGTTACTTGGTGTCAGTGTATGACTTTGTTACTTGGTGTCAGTGTATGTCTTTGTTACTTGGTGTCTGTGTATGTCTGTGTTACTTGGTGTAAGTGTGTGTCTGTGTTACTGGGTATTAGTGTTTGTCTTTGTTACTTGGTGTCAGTGTATGTCTTTGTCACATGGTGGAAGTGTATGTCTTTGTTACTTGGTGTCAGTGTATGTCTTTGTTACTTGGTGTCAGTGTATGTCTGTGTTACTTGGTGTAAGTGTATGTCTTTGTTACTTGGTGTCAGTGCATGTCTTTGTTACTTGGTGTAAGTGTACGTCTTTGTTTCTTGGTGCCAGTGCACGTCATTGTTACTTGGTGTAAGTGTATGCCTTTGTTACTTGGTGTCAGTGTATGTCTTTGTTACGTGGTGTAAGTGTTTGTCTGTGTTACGGGGTATCAGTGTCTGTCTTTGTTACTTGGTGTAAGTGTGTGTCTGTGTTACTGGGTGTCAGTGTATGTCTTTGTTACTTCGTGTAAGTGTGAGTCTGTGTTACTGGGTCTCAGTTTATGTCTTTGTTACTTGGTGTCAGTGTATGTCATTGTTACTTGGTGTAACTGTATGCCTTTGTTACTTGGTGTCAGTGTTTGTCTTTGTTACTTGTTGTCAGCGTATGTCTTTGTTACTGGGTGTCAGTGTATGTCTTTGTGACTTGGTGTAAGTGTCTGTCTGTGTTACGGGGTATCAGTGTCTGTCTTTGTTACTTGGTGTAAGTGTGTGTCTGTGTTACTGGGTGACAGTAAATGTCTTTGTTACTTGGTGTAAGTGTATGTCTTTGTTAATTGGTGTCAGTGTATGTCTTTGATACTTGGTGTCAGTGTTTGTCTTTGTTACTTGTTGTAAGTTTGTGTCTTTGTTGCTTGGTGTCAGTATATGTAGTTGTTACTTTGTGTCAGTGTATGTCTGTATGACTTGGTGTAAGTGTATGTCTTTGGTACTTGTTGTCAGTGTATGTCTTTGTTACTTGGTGTAAGTGTGTGACTTTGTTACTTGGCGTAAGTTTATGTCTTTGTTACTTGGTGTCAGTGTATGTCAGTGTTACTTGGTGTAAGTGTGTGCCTTTGTTAGTTGGTGTAAGTGTAAGTCTTTGTTACTTGGTGTCAGTGTATGTCTTTTTTACTTGGTGTCATTGTCTGTCTTTGTTACTTGGTGTAAGTGTGTGTCTGTGTTACTGGGTATCAGTGCATATCTTTGTTACTTGGTGTCAGTGTATGTATTTGTTAAATGGTGTCAGTGTATGTCTGTGTTACTTGGTGTAAGTGTGTGTCTGTGTTACTGGGTATCAGTGTATGTCTTTGTTACTTGGTGTCAGTGCATGTCTTTGTCACATGGTGTAAGTGTATGTCTTTGTTACTTGGTGTCAGTGTATGTCTTTGTTACTTGGTGTCAGTGTATGTCTGTGTTACTTGGTGTAAGTTTATGTCTTTGTTACTTGGTGTCAGTGCATGTCTTTGTTACTTGGTGTAAGTGTACGTCTTTGTTACTTGGTGCCAGTGCACGTCATTTTTACTTGGTGTAAGTGTATGCCTTTGTTACTTGGTTTCAGTGTATGTCTTTGTTACGTGGTGTATGTGTTTGTCTGTGTTTCTGGGTATCAGTGTATGTCTTTGTTAGTTGGTGTCTGTGTATGTCTGTGATACTTGGTGTCAGTGTTTGTCTGTGTTACATGTTGTAAGTTTGTGTCTTTGTTGCTTGGTGTCAGTATATGTAGTTGTTACTTGGTGTCAGTGCATGTCTGTATGACTTGGTGTAAGTGTATGTCTTTGTTACTTGGTGTCAGTGTATATCTTTGTTACTTGGTGTAAGTGTGTGTCTTTGTTACTTGGCGTACGTGTATGTCTTTGTTACTTGTTGTCAGTGTATGTCTGTGTTACTTGGTGTAAGTGTGTGTCTTTGTTAGTTGGTGTTAGTGTATGTCTTTGTTACTTGGTGTCAATGTATGTCTTTTTTAATTGGTGTAAGTGTATGTCTTTGTTACTTGGTGTAATTGTATGTCTTTGTTACTTGGTGTCAGTGCATGCCTTTGTTACTTGGTGTAAGTGTGTGCCTGTGTCACTGGGTATCAGTGTGTGTCTTTCTTAATTGGTATCAGTGTATGTCTTTGTTACTTTGTTTAAGTGTGTGTCTGTGTTACTGGGTATCAGTGCATGTCTTTGTTACTGGGTGTCAGTGTGTGTCTTTGTTACTGGGTGTCAGTGCGTGTCTTTGTTACTGGGTGTCAGTGTATGTCTTTGTTACTTGGTGTAGGTTTATGTCTTTGTTACTTGGTGTCAGTGTGAGTCTTTGTTACAGGGTGTCAGTGCATGTCTTTGTAACTGGGTATCAGTGTCTGTCTGTGTTACTTGGTGTAAGTATGTGTCTTTCTTACTTGGTGTAAGTGCATGACTTTGTTACTTGGTGTAAGTGTGTGTCTGTGTTACTGGGTAGCAGTGTCTGTCTTTGTTACTTGGTGTCAGTGTATGTCTTTGTTACTTGGTGTCAGTGTATGTCTTTGTACTTGTTGTAAGTGAATGTCTTTGTTACTTGGTGTCAGTGCATGTCTGTGTTACTTGGTGTCATTCTGTGTCTTTGTTACTTGGTGTCAGTTTTTCTCTTTGTTACTGGGTGTCAGTGTGTATCTGTGTTCCTGGGTGTCAAGTGTTTGTCATTGTTACTTGGTGTCAGTTTCTGCCTTTGTTACTTGGTGTCAGTGCATGTCTTTGTTACTTGGTGTCAGTGTACGTCTTTGTTACTTGGTGTAAGTGTGTGTCTGTATTACTGGGTATCAGTGTGTGTCTTTGTTAATTGGTGTCAGTGTATGTCTTTGTTACTGTGTATCAGTGTATGTCTTTGTTACTGTGTGTCAGTGTGCTTCTTTCTCACTGGGTGCAGTGTATGTCTTTGTTACTGGGTGTCAGTGTGTGTCTTTGTGACTTGGTGTAAGTGTGTGTCTGTGCTGCTGGGTTTCAGTCTCTGTCTTTGTTACTTGGTGTAAGTGTGTGTCTGTGTTACTGGGTTTCAGTGTCTGTCTTTGTTACTGGATGTCAGTGTGTGTCTTTGTGACCAGGTGTAAGTGTGTGTCTGTGTTACTGGGTCTCAGTGTCTGTCTTTGTTACTTGGTGTCAATGTATGTCTTTTTTACTTGGTGTAAGTGTATGTCTTTGTTACTTGGTGTAAGTGTATGTCTTTGTTACTTGGTGTCAGTGCATGTCTTTGTTACTTGGTGTAAGTGTGTGTCTGTGTCACTGGGTATCAGTGTATGTATTTCTTAATTGGTATCAGTGTATGTCTTTGTTACTTTGTTTAAGTGTGTGTCTGTGTTACTGGGTGTCAGTGTATGTCTTTGTTACTTGGTGTCAGTGTGTGTCTTTGTTACTGGGTGTCAGTGCGTGTCTTTTTTACTGGGTGTCAGTGTATGTCTTTGTTACTTGGTGTAGGTGTATGTCTTTGTTACTTGGTGTCAGTGTGAGTCTTTGTTACAGGGTGTCAGTGCATATCTTTGTTACTGGGTATCAGTGTCTCTCTTTGTTACTTGGTGTAAGAGTGTGTCTGTGTTGTTGGGAATCAGTATATGTCTTTGTTACTTGGTGTCAGCGTAGGTCTGTGTTACTTGGTGTAAGTATGTGTCTTTCTTACTTGGTGTAAGTGCATATCTTTGTTACTTGGTGTAAGTGTGTGTCTGTGTTACTGGGTATCAGTGTCTGTCTTTGTTCCTTGGTGTCAGTGTATGTCTTTGTTACTGGGTGTCAGAGCGTGTCTGTGTTACTGGGTACAATTGTATGTCTTTGTTACTTGGTGTCAGTGTATGTCTTTGTACTTGGTGTAAGTGGATGTCTTTGTTACTTGGTGTCATTGTGTGTCTTTGTTCCTTGGTGTCAGTTTTTCTCTTTGTTACTGGGTGTCAGTGTGTATCTGTGTTCCTGGGTGTCAAGTGTTTGTCATTGTTAATTGGTGTTAGTTTCTGCCTTTGTTACTTGGTGTCAGTGCATGTCTTTGTTACTTGGTGTCACTGTATGTCTTTGTTACTTGGTGTAAGTGTGTGTCTGTATTACTGGGTATCAGTGTGTGTCTTTGTTAATTGGTGTCAGTGTATGTCTTTGTTACTGGGTATCAGTGTATGTCTTTGTTACTGTGTGTCAGTGTGCTTCTTTCTCACTGGGTGCAGTGTATGTCTTTGCTACTGGGTGTCAGTGTGTGTCTGTGCTGCTGGGTTTCAGTCTCTGTCTTTGTTACTTGGTGTAAGTGTGTGTCTGTGTTACTGGGTTTCAGTGTCTGTCTTTGTTACTGGATGTCAGTCTGTGTCTTTGTGACCTGGTGTAAGTGTGTGTCTGTGTTACTGGGTCTCAGTGTCTGTCTTTGTTACTTGGTGTAAGTGTGTGTCTGTGTTACTGGGTATCAGTGTATGTCTTTGTTACTTGGTGTCAGTGTATGTCTGTGTTACTTGGTGTAACTGTGTGTCTTTGTTACTTGGTGTCAGTGTTTGTCTTTGATACTTGGTGTAAATGTATGTCTGTGTTACTGGGTATCAGTGTCTTTCTTTGTTAAATGGTGTAAGAGTATGTCTTTGCTACTTGGTGTCAGTGCATGTCTTTGATACTTGGTGTAAGTGTGTGCCTGTGTTACTGGGTATCAGTGTCTGTCTTTGTTACTTGGTGTAAGAGTGTGTCTGTGTTGCTGGGTGTCAGTGTATGTCTTTGTTACTTGGTGTCAGTGTAGGTCTGTGTTACTTGGTGTAAGTGTGTGTCTTTCTTACTTGGTGTAAGTGCATGTCTTTGTTTCTTAGTGTAAGTGTATGTCTGTGTAACATGGTGGAAGTGTGTGTCTTTGTTAGTTGGTGTAAGTGTATATCTCTGTTGCTTGGTGCCAGTGTATGTCTGTGTTATTTGGTGTAAGTGTATGTATTTGTTACTTGGTGTCAGTGTATGTCTTCGTTACGTGGTGTAAGTGTTTGTCTGTGTTTCTGGGTATCAGTGTATGTCTTTGTTAGTTGGTGTCTGTGTGTGTCTTTGTTACTTCGTGTAAGAGTGTGTCTGTGTCACTGGGTATCAGTGTGTGTCTTTGTTACTTGGTGTCTGTGTATGTCTGTGATACTTGGTGTAAGTGTTTGTCTGTGTTACTGGTTATCAGTGTATGTCTTCGTTACTTGGTGTCTGTGTATGTCTTTGTTGGAGTCACTGTGTGTCTTTGTTACTTTGTGTCAGTGTGTGTCTTTGTTACTGGGGGTCAGTGTGTGTCTGTGTTACTGGGTATCAGTTTCTTTCTTTGTTACTTGGTGTAAGTGTATGTCTGTGTACATGGTGTAAGTGTGTGTCTTTGTCACTTGGTGTCAGTGTGTGTCTTTGTTACTGTGTGTCAGTGTATGTCTTTGCTACTTGGTGTCAGTGTCTGACTTTGATACTTGGAGTAAGTGTATGTCTGTGTTACTGGGTATCAGTGTGTGTCTTTGTTACTTGGTGTCAGTGTGTGTCTTTGTTACTGTGTGTCAGTGTATGTCTTTGTTGCTGGGTGTCAGTGTATGTCTTTGTGACCTGGTGTAAGTGAGTGTCTCTGTTACTGGGTTTCAGTGACTGTCTTTGTTACTTGGTGTAAGTGTGTGTCTGTGTTACTGGGTATCAGTGTATGTCTTTGTTACTTGGTGTCAGGGCATGTCTTTGTTACTTGGTGTAAGTGTATGTCTTTGTTACTTGGTTTCAGTGTATGTCTCTGTTACTTGGTGTAAGTGTGTGTCTGTGTTACTGGGTATCAGTGCATGTCTTTGTTACTTGGTGTCATTGTCTGTCTTTGTTACTTGGTGTAAGTGTATGTCTTTGTTACTTGGTGTCAGTGTATGTCTTTGTTACTTGGTGTAAGTGTATGTCTTTGTTACTTGCTGTCAGTGTATGTCTTTGTTACTTGGCGTAAGTGTATGTCTTTGCTACTTGGTGTCAGTGTCTGACTTTGATACTTGGAGTAAGTGTATGTCTGTGTTACTGGGTATCAGTGTGTGTCTTTGTTACTTGGTGTCAGTGTGTGTCTTTGTTACTGTGTGTCAGTGTATGTCTTTGTTTCTGGGTGTCAGTGTATGTCTTTGTGACTTGATGTAAGTGAGTGTCTCTGTTACTGGGTTTCAGTGTCTGTCTTTGTTACTTGGTGGAAGTGTGTGTCTGTGTTACTGGGTATCAGTGTATGTCTTTGTTACTTGGTGTCAGTGCATGTCTTTGTTACTTGGTGTAAGTGTATGTCTTTGTTACTTGGTTTCAGTGTATGTCTCTGTTACTTGGTGTAAGTGTGTGTCTGTGTTACTGGGTATCAGTGTATGTCTTTGTTACTTGGTGTCTGTGTCTGTCTTTGTTACTTGGTGTAAGTGTGTGTCTGTGTTACTGGGTATCAGTGTATGTCTTTGTTACTTGGTGTCAGTGTATGTCTTTGTTACTTCGTGTCAGTGTATGTCTGTGTTATTTGGTCTAAGTGTGTGTCTGTGTTACTGGGTATCAGTGTATGTCTTTGCTACTTGTTGTCAGTGTATGTCTTTGTTACTTTGTGTAAGTGTATGTCTTTGGTACTTGGTGCAAGTGTATGTCTTTGTTACTGGGTGTCAGTGTATGACTTTGTCACTTGGTGTCAGTGTATGCCTTTGTTACTTGGTGTCAGTGAATGTCTTTGTTACTTGGTGTAAGTGTGTGTCTGTGTAACTGAGTATCAGTGTATGCCTTTGTTACTTGGTGAAAGTGTGTGTCTGTGCTACAGGGTTTCAGTGTATGTCTTTGTTACTTGGTGACAGTGTATGTCTTTGTTACTTGGTGTAAGTGTGTGTCTGTGTTACTGGGTATCAGTGAATGGCTTTGTTACTTGGTGTCAGTGTATGTCTTTGTTACTTGGTGTAAGTGTGTGTCTGTGTTACTGGGTATCAGTGTATGTCCTTGTTACTTGGTGTCAGTGTGTGCCTTTGTTACTTGGTGTCATTGTCTGTCTTTGTTACTGGGTGTCAGGTTATGTCTTTGTGACTTGGTGTAAGTGTGTGTCTGTGTTACTGGGAATCAGTGTATGTCTGTGATACTTGGTGTAAGTGTGTGTCTGTGTGACTGGGTATCAGTGTATGTCTTTGTTACTTGGTGTAAGTGTATGTCTGTGTTACTTGGTGTCAGTGTATGTCTTTGTTACTTGCTGTCAGGGTATGTCGTTGTTACTTGGTGTAAGTGTATGTCTTTGCTACTTGGTGTCAGTGTCTGTCTTTGTTACTTGGTGTCAGTGTGTGTCTTTGTTACTGTGTGTCAGTGTATGTCTTTGTTGCTGGGTGTCAGTGTATGTCTTTGTGACTTGGTGTAAGTGAGTGTCTCTGTTACTGGGTTTCAGTGTCTGTCTTTGTTACTTGGTGGAAGTGTGTGTCTGTGTTACTGGGTATCAGTGTATGTCTTTGTTACTTGGTGTCAGTGCATGTCTTTGTTACTTGGTGTAAGTGTATGTCTTTGTTACTTGGTTTCAGTGTATGTCTCTGTTACTTGGTGTAAATGTGTGTCTGTGTTACTGGGTATCAGTGTATGTCTTTGTTACTTGGTGTCTGTGTCTGTCTTTGTTACTTGGTGTAATTGTGTGTCTGTGTTACTGGGTATCAGTGTATGTCTTTGTTACTTGGTGTCAGTGTATGTCTTTGTAACTTCGTGTCAGTGTATGTCTGTGTTACTTGGTGTAAGTGTGTGTCTGTGTTACTGGGTATCAGTGTATGTCTTTGCTACTTGTTGTCAGTGTATGTCTTTGTTACTTTGTGTAAGTGTATGTCTTTGGTACTTGGTGCAAGTGTATGTCTTTGTTACTGGGTGTCAGTGCATGACTTTGTCACTTGGTGTCAGTGTATGCCTTTGTTACTTGGTGTCAGTGAATGTCTTTGTTACTTGGTGTAAGTGTGTGTCTGTGTAACTGAGTATCAGTGTATGCCTTTGTTACTTGATGAAAGTGTGTGTCTGTGCTACTGGGTTTCAGTGTATGTCTTTGTTACTTGGTGACAGTGTATGTCTTTGTTACTTGGTGTAAGTGTGTGTCTGTGTTACTGGGTATCAGTGAATGGCTTTGTTACTTGGTGTCAGTGTATGTCTTTGTTACTTGGTGTAAGTGTGTGTCTGTGTTACTGGGTATCAGTGTATGTCCTTGTTACTTGGTGTCAGTGTGTGCCTTTGTTACTTGGTGTCATTGTGTGTCTTTGTTACTGGGTGTCAGGTTATGTCTTTGTGACTTGGTGTAAGTGTGTGTCTGTGTTACTGGGAATCAGTGTCTGTCATTGTTACTTAGTGTAAGTGTGTGTCTGTGTTACTGGGTATCAGTGTATGTCTTTGTTACTTGGTGTCAGTGTTTGTCTGTGTTACTTGGTGTCAGTGTATGTCTTTGTTACTTGGTGTCAGTGTATGTCTTTGTTACATGGTGTAAGTGTGTGTCTGTGTTACTGGGTATCAGTGTATGTCTTTGTTACTTGGTGTCAGTGTAAGTCTTTGTTACTTGGTGGAAGTGTATGTCTTTGTTACTTGGTGCAAGGGTGTGTCTTTGTAACTGAGTATCAGTGTATGACTTTGTTACTTGGTGTAAGTGTATGTCTGTGCTACTGGGTATCAGTGTATGTCTTTGTTACTTGGTGTCAGTGTATGTCTTTGTTACTTGGTGTAACTGTGTGTCTGTGTTACTGGGTATCAGTTAATGGCTTTGTTACTTGGTGTCAGTGTATGTCTTTGTTACTTGGTGTAAGTGTGTGTCTGTGATCCTGGGTATCAGTGTATGTCTTTGTTACTTGGTGTCAGTGTGTGCCTTTATTACTGGGTGTCATTGTCTGTCTTTGTTACTGTGTGTCAGTTTATGTCTTTGTGACTTGGTGCAAGTGTGTGTCTGTGTTACTGGGAATCAGTGTCTGTCATTGTTACTTGGTGTAAGTGTGTGTCTGTGATACGGGGTATCAGTGTATGTCTTTGTTACTTGGTGTCAGTGTATGTCTGTGTTACTTGGTCTAAGTGTGTGTCTTTGTTACTTGGTGTCAGTGTATGCCTGTGTTACCTGGTGTAAGTGTATGTCTTTGTTACTTGTTGTCAGTGCATGTCTTTGTTAATTGGTGTCAGTGTATGTCTTTGTTACATGGTGTAAGTGTGTGTCTGTGTTACTGGGTATCAGTGTATGTCTTTGTTACTTGGTGTCTGTGTATGTCTGTGATACTTGGTGTAAGTGTGTGTCTGTGTGACTGGGTATCAGTGTATGTCTTTGTTACTTGGTGTAAGTGTGTGTCTGTGTTACTGGGCATCAGTGTATGTCTTTGTAATTTGTGTCCGTGGATGTCTTTGTTACTTGGTGTCAGTGTGTGTCTTTGTTACTTGGTGTCAGTGTTTGTCTTTGTTACTGGCTGTCAGTGTATGTCTTCGTTGCTGGGTGTCAGTGTATGTCTTTGTGACTTGGTGTAAGTGAGTGTCTCTGTTACTGGGATTCTGTGTCTGTGTTTGTTACTTGGTGTAAGTGTGTGTCTGTGTTACTGGGTATCAGTGTATGTCTTTGTTACTTGGTGTAAGTGTATGTCTTTGTTACTTGGTGTAAGTGTGTGTCTGTGATACTGGGTATCAGTGTATGTCTTTGTTACTTGGTGTCAGTGTATGTCTGTGTTACTTGGTCTAAGTGTGTGTCTTTGTTACTTGGTGTCAGTGTATGTCTGTGTTACTTGGTGTAAGTGTATGTCTTTGTTACTTGTTGTCAGTGTATGTCTTTGTTACTTGGTGTCAGTGTATGTCTTTGTTACATGGTGTAAGTGTGTGTCTGTGTTGCTGGGTATCAGTGTATGTCTTTGTTACTTGGTGTCTGTGTATGTCTGTGATACTTGGTGTAAGTGTGTGTCTGTGTGGCTGGGTATCAGTGTATGTCTTTGTTACTTGGTGTAAGTGTGTGTCTGTGTTACTGGGCATCAGTGTATGTCTTTGTTAATTTGTGTCCGTGGATGTCTTTGTTACTTGGTGTCAGTGTGTGTCTTTGTTACTTGGTGTCAGTGTGTGTCTTTGTTACTGGCTGTCAGTGTATGTCTTCGTTGCTGGGTGTCAGTGTATGTCTTTGTGACTTGGTGTAAGTGAGTGTCTCTGTTACTGGGTTTCAGTGTCTGTATTAGTTACTTGGTGTAAGTGTATGTCTGTGTTACTGGGTATCAGTGTATGTCTTTGTTACTTGGTGTAAGTGTATGTCTTTGTTACTTGGTGTAAGTGTGTGTCTGTGATACTGGGTATCAGTGGATGTCTTTGTTACTTGGTGTCAGTGTATTTCTGTGTTACTTGGTCTAAGTGTGTGTCTTTGTTACTTGGTGTCAGTGTATGTCTGTGTTACTTGGTGTAGGTGTATGTCTTTGTTACTTGTTGTCAGTGTATGTCTTTGTTACTTGGTGTCAGTGTATGTCTTTGTTACATGGTCTCAGTGTGTGTCTGTGTTACTGGGTACCAGTGTATGTCTTTGTTACTTGGTGTCTGTGGACGTCTGTGATACTTGGTGTAAGTGTGTGTCTGTGTGGCTGGGTATCAGTGTATGTCTTTGTTACTTGGTGTAAGTGTGTGTCTGTGTTTCTGGGTATCAGTGAATGTCTTTGTTAATTTGTGTCAGTGGATGTCTTCGTTGCTGGGTGTCAGTGTATGTCTTTGTGACTTGGTGTAAGTGAGTGTCTCTGTTACTGGGTTTCAGTGTCTGTCTTTGTTACTTGGTGTAATTGTGTGTCTGTGTTACTGGGTATCAGTGTATGTCTTTGTTACTTGGTGTAAGTGTATGTCTTTGTTACTTGGTGTCAGTGTATGTCTTTGATACTTGGTGTCAGTGTATGTCTTTGATACTTGCAGTCAGTGTATGTCTGTGTTACTTGGTGTAAGTGTGTGTCTCTGTTACTGGGTGTCAGTGTGTTTCTTTGTTACTGGGTGTCAGTGTATGTCTTTGTGACTTGGTGTTAGTGTGTGTCTGTGTTACTGGGTATCAGTGTTTGTCTTTGTTACTGGGTATCAGTGTCTGTCTTTGTTACTTGGTGTAAGTGTGTGTCTGTGTTACTTGCTGTCAGTGTATTTCTTTGTTACTTGCTGTCAGTGTATGTCTGTGTACTTGGCGTAAGTGTGTGTCTTTGTTACTTGGTGTAAGTGTGTGTCTGTGTTAATGTGTATCAGTGTATGTCTTTGTTACTTGGTGTCATTGTCTGTCTTTTTTTACTTGGTGTAAGTGTGTGTCTGTGTTACTGGGTATCAGTGTATGTCTTTGTTACTTGGAGTCAGTGTATGTCTGTGTTACTTGGTGTAAATGTGTGTCTGTGTTACTGGGTATCAGTGCATGTCTTTGTTACTTGGTGTCGGTGTAAGTCTTTGTTACTTGGTGTAAGTGTATGTCTTTGTTACTTGGTGTCAGTGTATGTCTGTGTTACTTGGTGTAAGTGTATGTCTTTGTTACTTGGTGTAAGTGTATGTCTTTGCTACTTGGTGTAAGTGTATGTCTTTGATACTTGAAGTAAGTGTATGTCTGTGTTACTGGGTATCATTGTATGTCTTTGCTACTTGGTGTCAGTGTATGTCTTTGATACTTGGAGTAAGTGTATGTCTGTGTTACTGGGAATCAGTGTATGTCTTTGTTACTGGGTATCAGTGTCTGTCTTTGTTACTTGGTGTAAGTGTGTGTCTGTGTTACTTGCTGTCAGTGTATGTCTTCGTTACTTGCTGTCAGTGTATGTCTGTGTACTTGGTGTAAGTGTGTGTCTTTGTTACTTGGTGTCAGTGTATGTCAGTGTTACTTGGTGTAAGTGTATGTCTTTGTTACTTGGTGTCAGTGTATGTCTTTGTTACTTGGTGTAAGTGCCCGTCTTTGTTACTTGGTGTCAGTGCATGTCTTTGTTACTTGTTGTAAGTGTATGCCTTTGTTACTTGTTGTCAGTGTATGTCTCTGTTACTTGGTGTAAGTGTGTGTCTGTGTTAATGGGTATCAGTGTATGTCTTTGTTACTTGGTGTCATTGTCTGTCTTTGTTACTTGGTGTAAGTGTGTGTCTGTGTTGCTGGGTATCAGTGTGTGTCTTTGTTACTTGGAGTCAGTGTATGTCTGTGTTACTTTGTGTAAGTGTGTGTCTGTGTTACTGGCTATCAGTGTATGTCTTTGTTACTTGGTGTCAGTGCAAGTGTTTGTTACTTGGTGTAAGTGTATGTCTTTGTTACTTGGTGTCAGTGTATGTCTGTGTTACTTGTTGTAAGTGTATGTCTTTGTTACTTGGTGTCAGTGTATGTCTTTGTTACTTGGTGTAAGTGTATGTCTTTTTTACTTGGTGTCAGTGTATGTCTTTGTTACTTGGTGTAAGTGTATGTCTTTGCTACTTGGTGTCAGTGTATGTCTTTGATACTTGGAGTAAGTGTATGTCTGTGTTACTGGGTATCAGTGTATGTCTTTGTTACTGGGTATCAGTGTCTGTCTTTGTTACTTGGCGTAAGTGTGTGTCTGTGTTACTTGCTGTCAGTGTTTGTCTTTGTTACTTGCTGTCAGTGTATGTCTGTGCACTTGGTGTAAGTGTGTGTCTTTGTTACTTGGTGTCAGTGTATGTCTGTGTTACTTGGTGTAAGAGTATGTCTTTGTTACTTGGTGTCAGTGTATGTCTTTGTTACTTGGTGTAAGTGCCCGTCTTTGTTACTTGGTGTCAGTGCATGTCTTTGTTACTTGGTGTAAGTGTATGCCTTTGTTACTTGTTGTCAGTGTATGTCTCTGTTACTTGGTGTAAGTGTGTGTCTGTGTTAATGGGTATCAGTGTATGTCTTTGTTACTTGCTGTCATTGTCTGTCTTTGTTACTTGGTGTAAGAGTGTGTCTGTGTTAATGGGTATCAGTGTGTGTCTTTGTTACTTAGAGTCAGTGTATGTCTGTGTTACTTTTTGTAAGTGTGTGTCTGTGTTACTGGGTATCAGTGTATGTCTTTGTTACTTGGTGTCAGTGTAAGTCATTGTTACTTGGTGTAAGTGTATGTCTTTGTTACTTGGTGTCAGTGTCTGTCTGTGTTACTTGGTGTAAGTGTATGTCTTTGTTACTTGGTGTCAGTGTATGTCTTTGTTACTTGGTGTAAGTGTATGTCTTTGTTACTTGGTGTCAGTGTATGTCTTTGTTACTTGGTGTAAGTGTATGTCTTTGCTACTTGGTGTCAGTGTATGTCTTTGATACTTGGAGTAAGTGTATGTCTGTGTTGCTGGGTATCAGTGTATGTCTTTGTTACTTGGTGTCAGTGTATGTCCTTTTTACTTGGTGCAAGTGTATGTCTTTGTTACTTGGTGTAAGTGTGTGTATGTGTTACTGGATATCAGTGTATGTCTTTCTGAAATGGTATCAGTGTATGTCTTTGTTACTTTGTGTAAGTGTGTTTCTGTGTGTCAGGGTATCAGTGCATGTCTTTGTTACTTGGTGTCAGTGTGTGTCTTTGTTACTGGGTGTCAGTGCGTGTCTTTGTTACTGGGTGTCAGTGTATGTCTTTGTTACTTGGTGTAAGTGTATGTCTTTGTTACTTGGTGTCAGTGTGAGTCTTTGTTACTGGGTGTCAGTGCATGTCTTTGTTACTGGGTATCAGTGTCTGTCTTTGTTACTTGGTGTAAGAGTGTGTCTGTGTTGCTGGGAATCAGTATATGTCTTTGTTACTTGGTGTCAGCGTAGGTCTGTGTTGCTTGGTGTAAGTGTGTGTCTTTCTTACTTGGTGTAAGTGCATGTCTTTGTTACTTGGTGTAAGTGTGTGTCTGTGTTACTGGGTATCAGTGTCTGTCTTTGTTACTTGGTGTCTCTGTATGTCATTGTTACTGGGTGTCAGAGCGTGTCTGTGTTACTGGGTATAATTGTCTGTCTTTGTTACTTGGTGTCAGTGTATGTCTTTGCACTTGGTGTAAGTGGATGTCTTTGTTACTTGGTGTCAGTGTATGTCTGTGCTACTTGGTGTCAGTGTGTGTCTTTGTTACTTGGTGTCAGTTTTTCTCTTTGTTACTGTGTGTCAGTGTGTATCTGTGTTCCTGGGTGTCAGTGTTTGTCATTGTTACTTGGTGTCAGTGTCTGTCTTTGTTACTTGGAGTAAGAGTCTGTCTTTGTTACTTGGTGTCAGTGGATGTCTTTGTTACTTGGTGTCAGTGTATGTCTTTGTTGCTTGGTGTAAGTGTGTGTCTGTATTACTGGGTATCAGTGTATGTCTTGGTGAATTGGTGTCAGTGTCTGTGTTTGTTACTGGGTATCAGTGTATGTCTTTGTTACTGTGTGTCAGTGTGTTTCTTTCTCACTGGGTGCAGTGTATGTCTTTGTTACTGGGTGTCAGTGTGTGTCTTTGTGACTTGGTGTAAGTGTGTGCCTGTGTTGCTGGGTTTCAGTCTCTGTCTTTGTTACTTGGTGTAAGTGTGTGTCTGTGTTACTGGGTTTCAGTGTCTGTCTTTGTTACTGGATGTCAGTGTGTGTCTTTGTGACCTGGTGTAAGTGTGTGTCTGTGTTACTGGGTATCAGTGTCTGTCTTTGTTACTTGGTGTAAGTGTGTGTCTGTGTTACTGGGTATCAGTGTTTGTCTTTGTTACTTGGTGTCAGTGTATGTCCGTGTTACTTGGTGTAACTGTGTGTCTTTGTTACTTGGTGTCAGTGTATGTCTTTGTTACTTGGTGTAAGTGTATGTCTTTGTTACTTGGTGTAAGTGTATGTCTTTGCTACTTTGTGTCAGTGCATGTGTTTGATACTTGGTGTAAGTGTGTGTCTGTGTTACTGGGTTTCAATGTCTGTCTTTGTTACTGGATGTCAGTGTGTGTCTTTGTGACCTGGTGTAAGTGTGTGTCTGTGTTACTGGGTATCAGTGTCTGTCTTTGTTACTTGGTGTAAGTGTGTGTCTGTGTTACTGGGTATCAGTGTATGTCTTTGTTACTTGGTGTCAGTGTATGCCCGTGTTACTTGGTGTAACTGTGTGTCTTTGTTACTTGGTGTAACTGTGTGTCTTTGTTACTTGGTGTCAGTGTATGTCTTTGTTACTTGGTGTAAGTGTATGTCTTTGTCACTTGGTGTAAGTGTATGTCTTTGCTACTTGGTGTCAGTGCATGTGTTTGATACTTGGTGTAAGTGTGTGCCTGTGTTACTGGGTATCAGTGTCTGACTTTGTTACTTGGTGTAAGAGTGTGTCTGTGTTGCTGGGTGTCAGTGTATGTCTTTGTTACTTAGTGTCAGTGTAGGTCTGTGTAACTTGGTGTAAGTGTGTGTCTTTGTTAGTTGGTGTAAGTGTATATCTTTGTTGCTTGGTGTCAGTTTATGTCTGTGTTATTTGGTGTCAGTGTATGACTTTGTTACGTGGTGTCAGTGTTTGTCTGTGTATCTGGGTATCAGTGTATGTCTTTGTTAGTTGGTGTCTGTGTATGTCTGAGATACTTGGTGTAAGTGTGTGTCTGTGTTACCGGGTATCAGTGTACGTCTTTGTTACTTCGTGTAAGTGTGTGTCTGTGTTACTGAGTATCAGTGTAAGTCTTTGTTACTTGGTGTCTGTGTGTGTCTGTGATACTTGGTGTAAGTGTGTGTCTGTGTTACTGGGTATCAGTGTATGTCTTCGTTACTTGTTATCAGTTTCTGTCTTTGTTACTTGGTGTAAGTGTGTGTCTGTGTTCCTGGCAGTCAGTGTATGCCTTTGTTACTTGGTGTCAGTGTATGTCTGTGTTTCTTGGTTTAAGTGTATGTCTTTGTTACTTGGTGTCAGTGTATGTCTTTGTTCCTTGGTGTAAGTGTATGTCTTTCTAACTTGGTGTCAGTGTATGTCTCTGTTACTTGGTGTAAGTGTGTGTCTGTGTTACTGGGTATCAGTGTATGTCTTTGTTACTTGGTGTCATTGTCTGTCTTTGTTACTTGGTGTAAGTGTGTGTCTGTGTTACTGGGTATCAGTGTATGACTTTGTTACTTGGTGTCAGTGCATCTCTTTGTTACTTGGTGTAAGTGTATGTCTTTGTCACTTGGTGTAAGTGTATGTCTTTGCTACTTGGTGTCAGTGCATGTGTTTGATACTTGGTGTAAGTGTGTGCCTGTGTTACTGGGTATCAGTGTCTGACTTTTTTACTTGGTGTAAGAGTGTGTCTGTGTTGCTGGGTGTCAGTGTATGTCTGTGTTACTTGGTGTAAGTGTATGTCTTTGTTACTTGGTGTCAGTGCATGTCTTTGTTACTTGGTATAAGTGTACGTCTTTGTTTCTTGGTGCCAGTGCACGTCATTGTTACTTGGTGTAAGTGTATGCCTTTGTTACTTGGTGTCAGTGCATGTCTTTGTTACTTGGTGTAAGTGTACGTCTTTGTTTCTTGGTGCCAGTGCACGTCATTGTTACTTGGTGTAAGTGTATGCCTTTGTTACTTGGTATCAGTGTCTGTCTTTGTTACTTGGTGTAAGTGTGTGTCTGTGTTACTGGGTATCAGTGTATGTCTTTGTTACTTGGTGTCAGTGTATGCCCGTGTTACTTGGTGTAACTGTGTGTCTTTGTTACTTGGTGTAACTGTGTGTCTTTGTTACTTGGTGTAAGTGTATGTCTTTGTCACTTGGTGTAAGTGTATGTCTTTGCTACTTGGTGTCAGTGCATGTGTTTGATACTTGGTGTAAGTGTGTGCCTGTGTTACTGGGTATCAGTGTCTGACTTTGTTACTTGGTGTAAGAGTGTGTCTGTGTTGCTGGGTGTCAGTGTCTGTCTTTGTTACTTAGTGTCAGTGTAGGTCTGTGTAACTTGGTGTAAGTGTGTGTCTTTGTTACTGGGTATCAGTGTATGTCTTTGTTACTTGGTGTCAGTGTATGTCCGTGTTACTTGGTGTCAGTGTATGTCTTTGTCACATGGTGGAAGTGTATGTCTTTGTTACTTGGTGTCAGTGTATGTCTTTGTTACTTGGTGTCAGTGTATGTCTGTGTTACTTGGTGTAAGTGTATGTCTTTGTTACTTGGTGTCAGTGCATGTCTTTGTTACTTGGTGTAAGTGTACGTCTTTGTTTCTTGGTGCCAGTGCACGTCATTGTTACTTGGTGTAAGTGTATGCCTTTGTTACTTGGTGTCAGTGTATGTCTTTGTTACGTGGTGTAAGTGTTTGTCTGTGTTTCTGGGTATCAGTGTATGTCTTTGTTACTTCGTGTAAGTGTGAGTCTGTGTTACTGGGTCTCAGTTTATGTCTTTGTTACTTGGTGTCAGTGTATGTCATTGTTACTTGGTGAAACTGTATGCCTTTGTTACTTGGTGTCTGTGTATGTCTGTGATACTTGCTGTAAGTGTGTGTCTGTGTTACTGGGTGTCAGTGTATGTCTTTGTTACTTCGTGTAAGTGTGAGTCTGTGTTACTGGGTCTCAGTTTATGTCTTTGTTACTTGGTGTCAGTGTATGTCATTGTTACTTGGTGAAACTGTATGCCTTTGTTACTTGGTGTCAGTGTATGTCTTTGTTACTTGTTGTCAGTGTATGTCTTTGTTACTGGGTGTCAGTGTATGTCTTTGTGACTTGGTGTAAGTGTCTGTCTGTGTTACGGGGTATCAGTGTCTGTCTTTGTTACTTGGTGCAAGTGTGTGTCTGTGTTACTGGGTGTCAGTAAATGTCTTTGTTACTTGGTGTAAGTGTATGTCTTTGTTAATTGGTGTCAGTGTATGTCTTTGATACTTGGTGTCAGTGTTTGTCTTTGTTCCTTGTTGTAAGTTTGTGTCTTTGTTGCTTGGTGTCAGTATATGTAGTTGTTACTTTGCGTCAGTGTATGTCTGTATGACTTGGTGTAAGTGTATGTCTTTGGTACTTGTTGTCAGTGTATGTCTTTGTTACTTGGTGTAAGTGTGTGACTTTGTTACTTGGCGTAAGTTTATGTCTTTGTTACTTGGTGTCAGTGTATGTCAGTGTTACTTGGTGTAAGTGTGTGCCTTTGTTAGTTGGTGTAAGTGTAAGTCTTTGTTACTTGGTGTCAGTGTATGTCTTTTTTACTTGGTGTCATTGTCTGTCTTTGTTACTTGGTGTAAGTGTGTGTCTGTGTTACTGGGTATCAGTGCATATCTTTGTTACTTGGTGTCAGTGTATGTATTTGTTAAATGGTGTCAGTGTATGTCTGTGTTACTTGGTGTAAGTGTGCGTTTGTGTTACTGGGTATCAGTGTATGTCTTTGTTACTTGGTGTCAGTGCATGTCTTTGTCATATGGTGTAAGTGTATGTCTTTGTTACTTGGTGTCAGTGTATGTCTTTGTTACTTGGTGTCAGTGTATGTCTGTGTTACTTGGTGTAAGTGGATGTCTTTGTTACTTGGTCTCAGTGCATGTCTTTGTTACTTGGTGTAAGTGTACGTCTTTGTTACTTGGTGCCAGTGCACGTCATTTTTACTTGGTGTAAGTGTATGCCTTTGTTACTTGGTTTCAGTCTATGTCTTTGTTACGTGGTGTAAGTGTTTGTCTGTGTTTCTGGGTATCAGTGTATGTCTTTGTTAGTTGGTGTCTGTGTATGTCTGTGATACTTGGTGTCAGTGTTTGTCTGTGTTACATGTTGTAAGTTTGTGTCTTTGTTGCTTGGTGTCAGTATATGTAGTTGTTACTTGGTGTCAGTGCATGTCTGTATGACTTGGTGTAAGTGTATGTCTTTGTTACTTGGTGTCAGTGTATATCTTTGTTACTTGGTGTAAGTGTGTGTCTTTGTTACTTGGCGTACGTGTATGTCTTTGTTACTTGTTGTCAGTGTATGTCTGTGTTACTTGGTGTAAGTGTATGTCTTTGTTACTTGGTGGCAGTGCATGTCTTTGTTACTTGGTATAAGTGTGTGTCTGTGTCACTGGGTATCAGTGTATGTCTTTCTTAATTGGTATCAGTGTATGTCTTTGTTACTTTGTTTAAGTGCGTGTCTGTGTCACTGGGTATCAGTGCATGTCTTTGTTACTTGGTGTCAGTGTATGTCTTTGTTACTTGGTGGCAGTGCATGTCTTTGTTACTTGGTGTAAGTGTGTGTCTGTGTCACTGGGTATCAGTGTATGTCTTTCTTAATTGGTATCAGTGTATGTCTTTGTTACTTTGTTTAAGTGTGTGTCTGTGTCACTGGGTATCAGTGCATGTCTTTGTTACTTGGTGTCAGTGTGTGTCTTTGTTACTGGGTGTCAGTGCGTGTCTTTGTTACTGGGTGTCAGTGTATGTCTTTGTTACTTGGTGTAGGTGTATGTCTTCGTTACTTGGTGTCAGTGTGAGTCTTTGTTACAGGGTGTCAGTGCATGTCTTTGTTGCTGGGTATCAGTGTCTGTCTGTGTTACTTGGTGTAAGTATGTGTCTTTCTTACTTGGTGTAAGTGCATGACTTTGTTACTGGGTGTCAGTGTGTATCTGTGTTCCTGGGTGTCAAGTGTTTGTCATTGTTACTTGGTGTCAGTTTCTGCCTTTGTTACTTGGTGTCAGTGCATGTCTTTGTTACTTGGTGTCAGTGTATGTCTTTGTTACTTGGTGTAAGTGTGTGTCTGTATTACTGGGTATCAGTGTGTGTCTTTGTTAATTGGTGTCAGTGTATGTCTTTGTTACTGGGTATCAGTGTATGTCTTTGTTACTGTGTGTCAGTGTGCTTCTTTCTCACTGGGTGCAGTGTCTGTCTTTGTTACTGGGTGTCAGTGTGTGTCTTTGTGACTTGGTGTAAGTGTGTGTCTGTGCTGCTGGGTTTCAGTCTCTGTCTTTGTTACTTGGTGTAAGTGTGTGTCTGTGTTACTGGGTTTCAGTGTCTGTCTTTGTTACTGGATGTCAGTGTGTGTCTTTGTGACCAGGTGTAAGTGTGTGTCTGTGTTACTGGGTCTCAGTGTCTGTCTTTGTTACTTGGTGTAAGTGTGTGTCTGTGTTACTGGGTATCAGTGTATGTCTTTGTTACTTGGTGTCAATGTATGTCTTTTTTACTTGGTGTAAGTGTATGTCTTTGTTACTTGGTCTAAGTGTATGTCTTTGTTACTTGGTGTCAGTGCATGTCTTTGTTACTTGGTGTAAGTGTGTGTCTGTGTCACTGGGTATCAGTGTATGTCTTTCTTAATTGGTATCAGTGTATGTCTTTGTTACTTTGTTTAAGTGTGTGTCTGTGTTACTGGGTATCAGTGCATGTCTTTGTTACTTGGTGTCAGTGTGTGTCTTTGTTACTGGGTGTCAGTGCGTGTCTTTGTTACTGGGTGTCAGTGTGAGTCTTTGTTACAGGGTGTCAATGCATGTCTTTGTTACTGGGTATCAGTGTCTGTCTCTGTTACTTGGTGTAAGAGTGTGTCTGTGTTGTTGGGAATCAGTATATGTCTTTGTTACTTGGTGTCAGCGTAGGTCTGTGTTACTTGGTGTAAGTATGTGTCTTTCTTGCTTGGTGTAAGAGCATATCTTTGTTACTTGGTGTAAGTGTGTGTCTGTGTTACTGGGTATCAGTGTCTGTCTTTGTTCCTTGGTGTCAGTGTATGTCTTTGTTACTGGGTGTCAGAGCGTGTCTGTGTTACTGGGTACAATTGTATGTCTTTGTTACTTGGTGTCAGTGAATGTCTTTGTACTTGGTGTAAGTGGATGTCTTTGTTACTTGGTGTCATTGTGTGTCTTTGTTCCTTGGTGTCAGTTTTTCTCTTTGTTACTGGGTGTCAGTGTGTATCTGTGTTCCTGGGTGTCAAGTGTTTGTCATTGTTACTTGGTGTCAGTTTCTGCCTTTGTTACTTGGTGTCAGTGCATGTCTTTGTTACTTGGTGTCACTGTATGTCTTTGTTACTTGGTGTAAGTGTGTGTCTGTATTACTGGGTATCAGTGTGTGTCTTTGTTAATTGGTGTCAGTGTATGTCTTTGTTACTGGGTATCAGTGTATGTCTTTGTTACTGTGTGTCAGTGTGCTTCTTTCTCACTGGGTGCAGTGTATGTCTTTGTTACTGGGTGTCAGTGTGTGTCTTTGTTACTTGGTGTAAGTGTGTGTCTGTGCAGCTGGGTTTCAGTCTCTGTCTTTGTTACTTGGTGTAAGTGTGTGTCTGTGTTACTGGGTTTCAGTGTCTGTCTTTGTTACTGGATGTCAGTGTGTGTCTTTGTGACCTGGTGTAAGTGTTTGTCTGTGTTACTGGGTCTCAGTGTCTGTCTTTGTTACTTGGTGTAAGTGTGTGTCTGTGTTACTGGGTATCAGTGTATGTCTTTGTTACTTGGTGTCAGTGTATGTCTGTGTTACTTGGTGTAACTGTGTGTCTTTGTTACTTGGTGTCAGTGTTTGTCTTTGATACTTGGTGTAAATGTATGTATGTCTTACTGGGTATCAGTGTCTTTCTTTGTTACTTGGTGTAAGTTTGTGTCTGTGTTGCTGGGTATCAGTGTATGTCTTTGTTACTTGGTGTAAGTGTGTGTCTGTGTTACTGGGTATCAGTGTCTGTCTTTGTTACTTGGTGTAAGAGTGTGTCTGTGTTGCTGGGTGTCAGTGTATGTCTTTGTTACTTGGTGTCAGTGTATGCCTGTGTTACTTGGTGTAACTGTGTGTCTTTGTTACTTGGTGTCAGTGTATGTCTTTGTTACTTGGTGCAAGTGTATGTCTTTGTTAAATGGTGTAAGTGTATGTCTTTGCTACTTGGTGTCAGTGCATGTCTTTGATACTTGGTGTAAGTGTGTGCCTGTGTTACTGGGTATCAGTGTCTGTCTTTGTTACTTGGTGTAAGAGTGTGTCTGTGTTGCTGGGTGTCATTGTATGTCTTTGTTACTTGGTGTCAGTGTAGATCTGTGTTACTTGGTGTAAGTGTGTGTCTTTCTTACTTGGTGTAAGTGCATGTCTTTGTTTCTTAGTGTAAGTGTATGTCTGTGTAACATGGTGGAAGTGTGTGTCTTTGTTAGTTGGTGTAAGTGTATATCTCTGTTGCTTGGTGCCAGTGTATGTCTGTGTTATTTGGTGTAAGTGTATGTATTTGTTACTTGGTGTCAGTGTATGTCTTCGTTACGTGGTGTAAGTGTTTGTCTGTGTTTCTGGGTATCAGTGTATGTCTTTGTTAGTTGGTGTCTGTGTATGTCTGTGATACTTGGTGTAAGTGTGTGTCTGTGTTCCTGGGTATCAGTGTGTGTCTTTGTTACTTCGTGTAAGAGTGTGTCTGTGTCACTGGGTATCAGTGTAGGTCTTTGTTACTTGGTGTCTGTGTATGTCTGTGATACTTGGTGTAAGTGTTTGTCTGTGTTACTGGTTATCAGTGTATGTCTTCGTTACTTGGTGTCTGTGTATGTCTTTGTTGGTGTCAGTGTGTGTCTTTGTTACTTTGTGTCAGTGTGTGTCTTTGTTACTGGGGGTCAGTGTTTGTCTTTGTTACTGGGTGTCAGTGTATGTCTTTGTGACTTAGTGTAAGTGTGTGTCTGTGTTACTGGGTATCAGTTTCTTTCTTTGTTACTTGGTGTAAGTGTGTGTCTGTGTTCCTGGGTGTCAGATTATGCCTTTGTTACTTGGTGTCAGTGTATGTCTGTGTTAATTGGTCTAAGTGTATGTCTTTGTTACTTGGTGTCAGTGTATGTCTTTGTTACTTGGTGTAAGTGTATGTCTTTGTTACTTGGTGTCAGTGTATGTCTCTGTTACTTGGTGTAAGTCTGTGTCTGTGTTACTGGGTATCAGTGTATGTCTTTGTCACTTGGTGTCATTGTCTGTCTTTGTTACTTGGTGTAAGTGTGTGTCTGTGTTACTGGGTGTCAGTGTGTGTCTTTGTTACTTGGTGCCAGTGTATGTCTTTGTTACTAGTTGTCAGTGTATGTCTGTGTTACTTGGTGTAAGTGTGTGTCTGAGTTACTGGGTATCAGTGCATGTCTTTGTTACTTGGTGTCAGTGTATGTCTTTGTTACTTGGCGTAAGTGTACGTCTTTGTTACTTGGTGACAGTGCACGTCTTTGTTACTTGGTGTAAGTGTATGCCTTTGTTACTTGGTGTCAGTGTATGTCTTTGTTACGTGGTGTAAGTGTGTGTCTGTGTTACTGGGTATCAGTGTATGTCTTTGTTAGTTGGTGTCTGTGTATGTCTCTGATACCTGGTGTAATTGTGTGTCTGTGTTACTGGGTATCAGTGTATGTCTTTGTTACTTCGTGTAAGTGTATGTCTTTGTTAAATGGTGTAAGTGTATGTCTTTGCTACTTGGTGTCAGTGCATGTCTTTGATACTTGGTGTATGTGTGTGCCTGTGTTACTGGGTATCATTGTCTGTCTTTGTTACTTGATGTAAGAGTGTGTCTGTGTTGCTGGGTGTCAGTGTATGTCTTTGTTACTTGGTGTCAGTGTAGGTCTGTGTTACTTGGTGTAAGTGTGTGTCTTTCTTACTTGGTTTAAGTGCATGTCTTTGTTTCTTAGTGTAAGTGTATGTCTGTGTAAAATGGTGGAAGTGTGTGTCTTTGTTAGTTGGTGTAAGTGTATATCTCTGTTGCTTGGTGCCAGTGTATGTCTGTGTTATTTGGTGTAAGTGTATGTATTTGTTACTTGGTGTCAGTGTATGTCTTCGTTACGTGGTGTAAGTGTTTGTCTGTGTTTCTGGGTATCAGTGTATGTCTTTGTTAGTTGGTGTCTGTGTATGTCTGTGATACTTGGTGTAAGTGTGTGTCTGTGTTCCTGGGTATCAGTGTGTGTCTTTGTTACTTCGTGTAAGAGCGTGTCTGTGTCACTGGGTATCAGTGTAGGTCTTTGTTACTTGGTGTCTGTGTATGTCTGTGATACTTGGTGTAAGTGTTTGTCTGTGTTACTGGTTATCAGTGTATGTCTTCGTTACTTGGTGTCTGTGTATGTCTTTGTTGGTGTCAGTGTGTGTCTTTGTTACTTTGTGTCAGTGTGTGTCTTTGTTACTGGGGGTCAGTGTTTGTCTTTGTTACTGGGTGTCAGTGTATGTCTTTGTGACTTAGTGTAAGTGTGTGTCTGTGTTACTGGGTATCAGTTTCTGTCTGTGTTAATTGGTCTAAGTGTATGTCTTTGTTACTTGGTGTCAGTGTATGTCTTTGTTACTTGGTGTAAGTGTATGTCTTTGTTACTTGGTGTCAGTGTATGTCTCTGTTACTTGGTGTAAGTGTGTGTCTGTGTTACTGGGTATCAGTGTATGTCTTTGTCACTTGGTGTCATTGTCTGTCTTTGTTACTTGGTGTAAGTGTGTGTCTGTGTTACTGGGTGTCAGTGTATGTCTTTGTTATTTGGTGCCAGTGTATGTCTTTGTTACTAGTTGTCAGTGTATGTCTGTGTTACTTGGTGTAAGTGTGAACATAGAACATAGAACATAGAACATAGAACATACAGCACAGAACAGGCCCTTCGGCCCACAATGTTGTGCCGATCCTTTGTCCTCTGTCAAGGACAATTTAATCTATACCCCATCATTCTCCTTTATCCATATACCTATCCAAAAGCCTTTTGAAAGTCCCTAAAGTTTCTGACTCAACAACTTCCCCGGGCAAGGCATTCCATGCCTCGACCACTCTCTGGGTAAAGAACCTTCCCCTGACATCCCCCTTATATCTCCCACCCTTCACCTTAAATTTATGACCCCTTGTAACGCTTTGCTCCACCCGGGGAAAAAGTTTCTGACTGTCTACCCTATCTATTCCCCTGATCATCTTATAAACCTCTATCATGTCACCCCTCATCCTTCTCCTTTCTAATGAGAAGAGGCCTAGAATGTTCAGCCTTTCCTCGTAAGACTTATTCTCCATTCCAGGCAACATCCTGGTAAATCTCCTCTGCACCCTCTCCAAGGCTTCCACATCCTTCCTAAAATGAGGCGACCAGAACTGCACACAGTACTCCAAATGAGGCCTTACCAAGGTCCTGTACAGCTGCATCATCACCTCACGGCTCTTAAATTCAATCCCTCTGCTAATGAACGCTAACACCCCATATGCCTTCTTCACAGCCCTATCCACTTGAGTTGCAACTTTCAATGATCTATGCACATAGACCCCAAGGTCTCTCTGCTCCTCCACATGCCCAAGAACCCTACCGTTAACCCAGTATTTTGCATTCATGTTTGTCCTTCCAAAATGGACGACCTCACACTTTTCAGGGTTAAACTCCATCTGCCACTTTTCAGCCCAGCACTGCAACCTATCCAAGTCCCTTTGCAGACGACAATAGCCCTCCTCGGTATCCACAACTCCACCAACCTTTGTATCATCTGCAAATTTACTGACCCACCCTTCGACTTCCTCATCCAAGTCGTTAATAAAAATCACAAACAGGAGAGGACCCAGAACTGATCCCTGCGGCACGCCACTGGTAACTGGGCTCCAGGCTGAGTATTTACCATCTAAGACCACTCTCTGCCTTCTATCAGTTAGCCAATTCTTAATCCAACTGGCCACATTCCCCACTATCCCATGCCTCCTGACTTTCTCCATAAGTCTACCATGGGGGACCTTATCAAATGCCTTACTAAAATCCATGTACACCACATCCACTGGTTTACCCTCATCCACTTGCTTGGTCACCTGCTCAAAGAATTCAATCAGGCTTGTGAGGCAAGACCTACCCCTCACAAAACCGTGCTGACTGTCCCGAATCAAGCAGTGTCTTTCCAGATGCTCATAAATCCTATCCCTCAGCACCTTTTCCATCAACTTGCCTGCCACCGAAGTAAGACTAACTGGCCTGTAATTCCCAGGGTTGTTCCTATTCCCTTTCTTGAACAGGGGCACAACATTTGCCACCCTCCAATCACCTGGTACCACCCCCGTCAGCAGAGAAGATGAAAAGATCATTGCCAGCGGCTCTGCAATTTCATCCCTTGCTTCCCATAACATCCTTGGATATACCCCGTCAGGCCCGGGAGACTTGTCTATCTTCAAGTTATTCAAAAACCCCAACACATCTTCCCTCCTAACGAGCACTTCCTCGAGCTTACCAGTCTGTTTCACACCGTCCTCTTCAGTAATACACCCCTTCTCATTCGTAAATACCGAAGAGAAGTACTCATTCAAAACCTCACTTATCTCTTCCGGCTCAACACACAGTCTCCCGCTATTGTCCTTGACCGGACCTATGGTCCCCCTAGTCATCCTCATATTTCTGACATACGCGTAAAAGGCCTTGGGGTTTTCTTTTATCCTACCCGCCAAGCATTTTTCATGCCCTCTCTTAGCTCTCCTAATCCCTTTCTTCAGATCCTTCCTGGCCATCTTGTATCCCTCCAGAGCTATGCCTGTGCCCTTTTTCCTCAACTTTATATACGCATCCTTCTTCTTCCTAACAAGACTCTCAACCTCTCTTGTCAACCACGGTTCCCTCACATGACCATCCCTTCCCTGTCTGACAGGGACATGCTTATCAATGGCCCCTACTATCTGCTCCTTGAAAAAGTTCCACATTTCGACCGTGCCCTTCCCTGCCAGCATATGCTCCCAACTTATGCTCCTCAGTTCCTGCCTGACAGCATCATATCTACCCTTCCCCCAATTGTAAACCTTGCCCTGTTGCACATACCTATCCCTCTCCATTACCACAGTGAATGCTACAGAATTGTGATCACTATCTCCAAAGTGCTCGCCCACCAACAGCTCTATCACTTGCCCTGGTTCATTACCTAGTACCAAATCCAATATTGCCTCCCCTCTGGTCGGGCAGTCTACATACTGAGTCAGAAAAGCTTCCTGGACATACTGCACAAACACTACCCCATCCAAACTATTCGATCTAAAGAGTTGCCAATCAATATTTGGGAAGTTGAAATCCCCCATAATTACTACCCTGTGACTTCTGCTCCTTTCCAAAATCTGTTTCCCAATCTGCTCTTCCACCTCCCTGCTGCTATTGGGGGGCCTATAGAAAACTCCCATCAAGGTGACTGCTCCTTTCCTGTTCCTGACCTCAACCCACAGTGCCTCAGTCGGCAGATCCTCCTCGAAAATTCTTTCAGCAGTGTCTGTCTGTGTTACTGGGTATCAGTGTATGTCTTTGTTACTTGGTGTCAGTGTATGTCTTTGTTACTTGGCGTAAGTGTCTGTCTTTGTTACTTGGTGTAAGTGTATGCCTTTGTTACTTGGTGTCAGTGTATGTCTTTGTTACGTGGTGTAAGTGTGTGTCTGTGTTACTGGGTATCAGTGTATGTCTTTGTTAGTTGGTGTCTGTGTATGTCTGTGATACTTGGTGTAAGTGTTTGTCTGTATTACTGGGTATCAGTGTATGTCTTTGTTACTTCGTGTAAGTGTGTGTCTGTGTTACTGGGTCTCAGTGTATGTCTTTGTTACTTGGTGTCAGTGTATGTCTTTGTTACTTGGTGTAAGTGTATTCCTTTGTTACTTGGTGTCAGTTTATGTTTTTGTTACTTGGTGTAAGTGTGTGTCTGTGTTACTGGGTATCAGTGTATGTCTTTGTTAATTGGTGTCAGTGTATGTCTTTGTTACTTGGTGTCAGTGTGTGTCTTTGTTACTTGGTGTCAGTGTGTGTCGTTGTTACTGGGTGTCACTGTATGTCTTTGTTACTGGGTGTCAGTGTATGTCTTTGTGACTTGGTGTAAGTGTGTGTCTGTGTTACTGGGTATCAGTGTCTGTCTTAGTTACTTGGTGTAAGTGTGTGTCTGTGTTACTGGGTGTCAGTGTATGTCTTTGTTACCTGGTGTAAGTGTATGTCTTTGTTACTTGGTGTCAGTGTATGTCTTTGATACTTGGTGTCAGTGTATGTCATTGTTGCTTCTTGCAAGTTTGTGTCTTTGTTACTTGGTGTCAGTATATGTAGTTGTTACTTGGTGTCAGTGTATGTCTGTAAGACTTGGTGTAAGTGTATGTCTTTGTTACTTGGTGTCAGTGTATGTCTTTGTTACTTGGTGTAAGTGTGTGTCTTTGTTACTTGGCGTAAGTGTATGTCTTTGTTACTTGGTGTCAGTGTATGTCTGTGTTACTTGGTGTAAGTGTGTGTCTTTGTTAGTTGGTGTAATTGTATGTCTTTCTTACTTGGTGTCAGTGTATGTCTGTGTGACTTGGTGTAAGTGTATGTCTTTGTTACTTGGTGTCTGTGTATGTCTGTGGTACTTGGTGCAAGTGTGTGTCTGTGTTACTGGGCATCATTGCATGTCTTCGTTACTTGGTGCCTGTGTATGTCTTTGTTACTTGGTGTCAGTGTGTGTCTTTGTTACTTGGTGTCAGTGTGTGTCTTTGTTACTGGGGGTCAGTGTTTGTCTTTGTTACTGGGTGTCAGTGCATGTCTTTGTGACTTGGTGTAAGTGTGTGTCTGTGTTACTGGGTCTCAGTTTCTGTCTTTGTTACTTGGCGCAAGTGTGTGTCTGTGTTCCTGGGTGTCAGTGTATGCCTTTGTTACTTTTTGTCAGTGTATGTCTGTGTTACTTGGTCTAAGTGTATGTCTTTGTTACTTGGTGTCAGTGTATGTCTTTGATACTTGGTGTAAGTGTATGTCTTTGTTACTTGGTATCAGTGCATGTCTTTGTTACTTGGTGTAATTGCATGTCTTTGTTACTTGGTGTCAGTGTATGTCTCTGTTAATTGGTGTAAGTGTGTGTCTGTGTTACTGGGTATCAGTGTACGTCTTTGTTACTGGGTATTAGTGAATGTCTTTGTTACTTGGTGTAAGTGTGTGTCTGTGTTACTGGGTATCAGTGTACGTCTTTGTTACTTGGTGTCAGTGTATGTCTTTGTTACTTGTTGTCAGTGTATGTCTGTGTTACTTGGTGTAAGTCTGTGTCTGTGTTACTGGGTATCAGTGTATGTCTTTGTTACTTGGTGTCAGTGTATGTCTTTGTTACTTGGTGTAAGTGTATGTGTTTGTTACTTGGTGTCAGTGTATTTCTTTGTTACTTGGTGTAAGTGTCTGTCTGTGTTACTGAGTATCAGTGTATGTCTTTGTTACTTGGTGTAAGTGTGTGTCTGTGTTACTGGGGATCAGTGAATGTATTTGTTACTTGTTCTAAGTGTATGTCTTTGTTACTTGGTGTCAGTGTATGTCTTTGTTACTTGGTGTAAGTGTATGTCTTTGTTACTTGGTGTAAGTGTACGTCTTTGTTAATTGGTTTCAGTGCAGGTCTTTGTTACTTGGTGTCAGTGCATGTTTTTGTTACTGGGTGTCAGTTTATGTTTTTGTTACTGGGTGTCAGTGTATGTCTTTGTTACTTGGTGTCCGTGTGTGTCTGTGCTACTGGGTATCAGTGTATGTCTTTGTTACTTTGTGTCAGAGTATGTCTTTGTTACTTGGTATAAGTGTGTGTCTGTGTTACTGGGTATCAGTGAATGTCTTTGTTACTTTGTGTCAGAGTATGTCTTTGTTACTCGGTGTAAGTGTGTGTCTGTGTTTTTGGGTATCAGTGTATGTCTTTGTTACTTGGTGTCAGTGTGTGCCTTTGTTACTTGGTGTCATTGTTTGTCTTTGTTACTGGGTGTTAGTGTATGTCTTTGTTACTGGGTGTCAGTTTATTTCTTTGTGACTTGGTGTAAGTGTGTGTCTGTGTTACTGGGAATCAGTGTCTGTCATTGTTACTTGGTGTAAGTGTGTGTCTGTGTTACTGGGTGTCAGTGAATGTCTTTGTTACTTGGTGTAAGTGTGTGTCTGTGTTACTGGGTTTCAGTGTATGTCTTTGTTACTTGGTGTAAGTGTATGTCTGTGTTACTTGTTGTAAGTTTGTGTCTTTGTTACTTGGTGTCAGTATATGTCGTTGTTACTTGGTGTAAGTGTATGTCTGTATGACTTGGTGTCAGTGTATGTCTTTGTTACTTGGTGTCAGTGTATGTCTTTGTTACTTGGTGTAAGTGTGTGTCTTTGTTAATTGGCGTAAGTGTATGTCTTTGTTACTTGGTGTCAGTGTATGTCTGTGTCACTTGGTGTAAGTGTGTGTCTTTGCTAGTTGGTGTAATTGTATGTCTTTGTTACTTGGTGTCAGTGTATGTCTGTGTGACTTGGTGTAAGTGTATGTCTGTGTTACTTGGTGTCAGTGTATGTCTTTGTCCCTTGGTGTAAGTGTGTGTCTGCGTTACTGGGTATCAGTGTAAGTCTTTGTTACTTGGTGTCTGTGTAGGTCTGTGATACTTGGTGCAAGTGTGTGTCAGTGTTACTGGGCATCAGTGTATGTCTTCGTTACTTGGTGTCTGTGTATGTCTTTGTTACTTTGTGTCAGCGTGTGTCTTTGTTACTTGGTGTCAGTGTGTGTCTTTGTTACTGGGGTCAGTGTTTGTCTTTGTTACTGGGTGTCAGTGTATGTCTTTGTGACTTGGTGTAAGTGTGTGTCTGTGTTACTGGGTCTCAGTTTCTGTCTTTGTTACTTGCTGTAAGTGTGTGTCTGTGTTCCTGGGTGTCAGTGTATGCCTTTGTTACTTTTTGTCAGTGTATGTCTGTGTTACTTGGTCTAAGTGTATGTCTTTGTTACTTGGTGTCAGTGTATGTCTTTGTTACTTGGTGCAAGTGTATGTCTTTGTTACTTGGTGTCAGTGCATGTCTTTGTTACTTGGTGAAAGTGCATTTCTTTGTAACTTGGTGTCAGTGTATGTCTCTGTTACTTGCTGTAAGTGTGTGTCTGTGTTACTGGGTATCAGTGTATGTCTTTGTTACTTGGTGTCAGTGTATGTCTTTGTTACTTGGTGTCAGTGTATATCTGTGTTACTTTGTGTAAGTCTGTGTCTGTGTTACTGGGTATCAGTGTATGTCTTTGTTACTTGGTGTCAGTGTATGTCTGTGTTACTTGGTGTAATTCTGTGTCTGTGTTACTGGGTATCAGTGGATGTCTTTGCTACTTGGTGTCAGTGTATGTCTTTGTTACTTGGTGTCAGTGTATGTCTGTGTTACTTGGTGTAAGTCTGTGTCTGTGTTAAAGGGTATCAGTGGATGTCTTTGCTACTTGGTGTCAGTGTATGTCTTTGTTACTTGGTGTAAGTGTATGTCTTTGTTACTTGGTGTCAGTGTATTTCTTTGTTACTTGGTGTAAGTGTCTGTCTGTGTTACTGAGTATCAGTGTATGTCTTTGTTTCTTGGTGTAAGTGTGTGTCTGTGTTACTGGGGATCAGTGAATGTCTTTGTTACTTGGTGTCAGTGTATGTGTTTGTTACTGGGTGTCAGTGTATGTTTTTGTTACTGGGTGTCAGTGTATGTCTTTGTTACTTGGTGTCCGTGTGTGTCTGTGTTACTGGGTGTCAGTGTATGTCTTTGTTACCGGGTGTCAGTGTCTGCCTTTGTTACTTGGTGTCAGTGAATGTCTTTGTTACTTGGTGCAAGTGTGTGTCTGTGTAACTGAGTATCAGTGGATGTCTTTGTTACTTGGTGTAAGTGTGTGTCTGTGCTACTGGGTATCAGTGTATGTCTTTGTGAAATGGTGTTAGGGTGTGTATGTGTTACTGGGTATCAGTGTATGTCTTTGTTACTGGGTATCAGTGTCTGTCTTTGTTACTTGGTGTAAGTGTGTGCCTGTGTTACTTGCTGTCAGTGTATGTCTTTGTTACTTGGTGTCTGTGTGTGTCTGTGTTACTTGGTGTAAGTGTGTGTCTGTGTAACTGGGTATCAGTGTATGACTTTGCTAATTGTTGTCAGTGTATTTCTTTGTTACTTTGTGTAAGTGTGTGTCTGTGTGACTGGGTATCAGTGTATGTCTTTGTTACTTGGAGTAAGTGTACGTCTTTGTTACTTGGTTTCAGTGCATGTCTTTGTTACTTGGTGTAAGTGTTGGCCTTTGTTACTTGGTGTCAGTGTATGTCTCTGTTACTTGGTGTAAGTGTGTGTCTGTGCTACTGGGTATCAGTGTATGTCTTTGTTACTTGGTTTCAGTGTATGTCTTTGTTACTTGGTGTAAGTGTATGTCTTTGTTACTTGGTGTCAGTGTGTGTCTTTGTCACTGGGTGTCAGTGTATGTCTTTGTTGCTGGGTGTCAGTGCATGCCTTTGTGACTTGGAGTAAGTGTGTGTCTCTGTTACCGGGTTTCAGTGTCTGTCTTTGTTACTTGGTGTAAGCGTGTGTCTGTGTTACTGGGTATCAGTGTATGGCTTTGTTACTTGGTGTAAGTGTATGTCTTTGTTACTTGGTGTAAGTGTATGTCTTTGTTACTTGGTGTCAGTGTATGTCTTTGATACTTGGTGTCAGTGTATGTCTGTGTTACTTGGTGTAAGTTTGTGTCTTTGTTACTTGGTGTCTGTGTATGTATTTGTTACTTGGTGTAAGTGTGTGTCTATGTTACTGGGTATCAGTGTATGTCTTTGTTACTTGGTGTCTGTGTATGTCTTTGTATACTTTGTGTCAGTGTGTGTCTTTGTTACTTGGTGTCCTTGTGTTTCTTTGTTACTTGGTGTCAGTGTATGTCTTTGTGAAATGGTGTTAGTGTGTGTCTGTGTTACTGGGTATCAGTGTATGTCTTTGTTACTGGGTATCAGTGTCTGTCTTTGTTACTTGGTGTAAGTGTGTACCTGTGTTACTTGCTGTCAGTGTATGTCTTTGTTACTTGGTGTCTGTGTGTGTCTGTGTTACTTGGTGTAAGTGTGTGTCTGTGTAACTGGGTATCAGTGTATGTCTTTGCTAATTGTTGTCAGTGTATTTCTTTGTTACTTGGTGTAAGTGTGTGTCTGTGTTACTGGGTATCAGTGTATGTCTTTGTTACTTTGTGTAAGTGTACGTCTTTGTTACTTGGTTTCAGTGCATGTCCTTTTTACTTGGTGTAAGTGTTGGCCTTTGTTACTTGGTGTAAGTGTGTGTCTGTGTTACTGGGTATCAGTGTATGTCTTTGTTACTTGGTTTCAGTGTATGTCTGTGTTACTTGGTGTAAGTGTGTGTCTGTGTTACTGGGTATCAGTGTATGTCTTTGTTGCTGGGTGTCAGTGCATGTCTTTGTGACTTGGAGTAAGTGTGTGTATCTGTTACCGGGTTTCAGTGTCTGTCTTTGTTACTTGGTGGTGGCGTGTGTCTGTGTTACTGGGTATCAGTGTATGGCTTTGTTACTTGGTGTAAGTGTATGTCTTTGTTACTTGGTGTAAGTGTATGTCTTTGTTACTTGGTGTCAGTGTATGTCTTTGATACTTGGTGTCAGTGTATGTCTGTGTTACTTGGTGTAAGTTTGTGTCTTTGTTACTTGGTGTCTGTGTATGTATTTGTTACTTGGTGTAAGTGTGTGTCTATGTTACTGGGTATCAGTGTATGTCTTTGTTACTTGGTGACTGTGTATGTCTTTGTATACTTTGTGTCAGTGTGTGTCTTTGTTACTTGGTGTCCTTGTGTTTCTTTGTTACTTGGTGTCAGTGTATGTCTTTGTGAAATGGTGTTAGTGTGTGTCTGTGTTACTGGGTATCAGTGTATGTCTTTGTTACTGGGTATCAGTGTCTGTCTTTGTTACTTGGTGTAAGTGTGTACCTGTGTTACTTGATGTCAGTGTATGTCTTTGTTACTTGGTGTCTGTGTGTGTCTGTGTTACTTGGTGTAAGTGTGTGTCTGTGTAACTGGGTATCAGTGTATGTCTTTGCTAATTGTTGTCAGTGTATTTCTTTGTTACTTGGTGAAAGTGTGTGTCTGTGTTACTGGGTATCAGTGTATGTCTTTGTTACTTTGTGTAAGTGTACGTCTTTGTTACTTGGTTTCAGTGCATGTCCTTTTTACTTGGTGTAAGTGTTGGCCTTTGTTACTTGGTGTCATTGTATGTCTCTGTTACTTGGTGTAAGTGTGTGTCTGTGTTACTGGGTATCAGTGTATGTCTTTGTTACTTGGTTTCAGTGTATGTCTGTGTTACTTGGTGTAAGTGTGTGTCTGTGTTACTGGGTATCAGTGTATGTCTTTGTTACTTGGTGTCAGTCTATGTCTTTGTTACTTGGTGTAAGTGTATGGCTTTGTTACTTGGTGTCAGTGTATGTCTGTGTTACTTGGTGTAAGTGTATGTCTTTGTTACTTGGTGTCAGTGTATGTCTTTGTTACTTGGTGTAAGTGTATGTCTTTGTTACTTGGTGTAAGTGTGTGTCTTTGTCACTGGGTG
This sequence comes from Heterodontus francisci, assembly GCF_036365525.1. Taxonomy (NCBI): domain Eukaryota; kingdom Metazoa; phylum Chordata; class Chondrichthyes; order Heterodontiformes; family Heterodontidae; genus Heterodontus; species Heterodontus francisci. The sequence continues at coordinate 2,898,927 of NW_027141655.1, read as the reverse complement.
TCTGTGTATGTCTTTGTTGCTGGGTGTCAGTGCATGTCTTTGTGACTTAGTGTAAGTGTGTGTCTCTGTTACTGGGTTTCAGTGTCTGTCTTTGTTACTTGGTGTAAGCGTGTGTCTGTGTTACTGGGTATCAGTGTATGGCTTTGTTACTTGGTGCAAGTGTATGTCTTTGTTACTTGCTGGCAGTGTATGTCTTTGATACTTGGTGTAAGTGTGTGTCTTTGTTCCTGGGTATCAGTGTGTGTCTTTGTTACTTCGTGTAAGAGTGTGTCTGTGTCACTGGGTATCAGTGTAGGTCTTTGTTACTTGGTGTCTGTGTATGTCTGTGATACTTGGTGTAAGTGTTTGTCTGTGTTACTGGTTATCAGTGTATGTCTTCGTTACTTGGTGTCTGTGTATGTCTTTGTTGGTGTCAGTGTGTGTCTTTGTTACTTTGTGTCAGTGTGTGTCTTTGTTACTGGGGGTCAGTGTTTGTCTTTGTTACTGGGTGTCAGTGTATGTCTTTGTGACTTAGTGTAAGTGTGTGTCTGTGTTACTGGGTATCAGTTTCTGTCTGTGTTAATTGGTCTAAGTGTATGTCTTTGTTACTTGGTGTCAGTGTATGTCTTTGTTACTTGGTGTAAGTGTATGTCTTTGTTACTTGGTGTCAGTGTATGTCTCTGTTACTTGGTGTAAGTGTGTGTCTGTGTTACTGGGTATCAGTGTATGTCTTTGTCACTTGGTGTCATTGTCTGTCTTTGTTACTTGGTGTAAGTGTGTGTCTGTGTTACTGGGTGTCAGTGTATGTCTTTGTTATTTGGTGCCAGTGTATGTCTTTGTTACTAGTTGTCAGTGTATGTCTGTGTTACTTGGTGTAAGTGTGTGTCTGTGTTACTGGGTATCAGTGTATGTCTTTGTTACTTGGTGTCAGTGTATGTCTTTGTTACTTGGCGTAAGTGTATGTCTTTGTTACTTGGTGTAAGTGTATGCCTTTGTTACTTGGTGTCAGTGTATGTCTTTGTTACGTGGTGTAAGTGTGTGTCTGTGTTACTGGGTATCAGTGTATGTCTTTGTTAGTTGGTGTCTGTGTATGTCTGTGATACTTGGTGTAAGTGTTTGTCTGTATTACTGGGTATCAGTGTATGTCTTTGTTACTTCGTGTAAGTGTGTGTCTGTGTTACTGGGTCTCAGTGTATGTCTTTGTTACTTGGTGTCAGTGTATGTCTTTGTTACTTGGTGTAAGTGTATTCCTTTGTTACTTGGTGTCAGTTTATGTTTTTGTTACTTGGTGTAAGTGTGTGTCTGTGTTACTGGGTATCAGTGTATGTCTTTGTTAATTGGTGTCAGTGTATGTCTTTGTTACTTGGTGTCAGTGTGTGTCTTTGTTACTTGGTGTCAGTGTGTGTCGTTGTTACTGGGTGTCACTGTATGTCTTTGTTACTGGGTGTCAGTGTATGTCTTTGTGACTTGGTGTAAGTGTGTGTCTGTGTTACTGGGTATCAGTGTCTGTCTTAGTTACTTGGTGTAAGTGTGTGTCTGTGTTACTGGGTGTCAGTGTATGTCTTTGTTACCTGGTGTAAGTGTATGTCTTTGTTACTTGGTGTCAGTGTATGTCTTTGATACTTGGTGTCAGTGTATGTCATTGTTGCTTCTTGCAAGTTTGTGTCTTTGTTACTTGGTGTCAGTATATGTAGTTGTTACTTGGTGTCAGTGTATGTCTGTAAGACTTGGTGTAAGTGTATGTCTTTGTTACTTGGTGTCAGTGTATGTCTTTGTTACTTGGTGTAAGTGTGTGTCTTTGTTACTTGGCGTAAGTGTATGTCTTTGTTACTTGGTGTCAGTGTATGTCTGTGTTACTTGGTGTAAGTGTGTGTCTTTGTTAGTTGGTGTAATTGTATGTCTTTCTTACTTGGTGTCAGTGTATGTCTGTGTGACTTGGTGTAAGTGTATGTCTTTGTTACTTGGTGTCTGTGTATGTCTGTGGTACTTGGTGCAAGTGTGTGTCTGTGTTACTGGGCATCATTGCATGTCTTCGTTACTTGGTGCCTGTGTATGTCTTTGTTACTTGGTGTCAGTGTGTGTCTTTGTTACTTGGTGTCAGTGTGTGTCTTTGTTACTGGGGGTCAGTGTTTGTCTTTGTTACTGGGTGTCAGTGCATGTCTTTGTGACTTGGTGTAAGAGTGTGTCTGTGTTACTGGGTCTCAGTTTCTGTCTTTGTTACTTGGTGCAAGTGTGTGTCTGTGTTCCTGGGTGTCAGTGTATGCCTTTGTTACTTTTTGTCAGTGTATGTCTGTGTTACTTGGTCTAAGTGTATGTCTTTGTTACTTGGTGTCAGTGTATGTCTTTGTTACTTGGTGTAAGTGTATGTCTTTGTTACTTGGTATCAGTGCATGTCTTTGTTACTTGGTGTAATTGCATGTCTTTGTTACTTGGTGTCAGTGTATGTCTCTGTTAATTGGTGTAAGTGTGTGTCTGTGTTACTGGGTATCAGTGTACGTCTTTGTTACTGGGTATTAGTGAATGTCTTTGTTAGTTGGTGTAAGTGTGTGTCTGTGTTACTGGGTATCAGTGTACGTCTTTGTTACTTGGTGTCAGTGTATGTCTTTGTTACTTGTTGTCAGTGTATGTCTGTGTTACTTGGTGTAAGTCTGTGTCTGTGTTACTGGGTATCAGTGTATGTCTTTGTTACTTGGTGTCAGTGTATGTCTTTGTTACTTGGTGTAAGTGTATGTGTTTGTTACTTGGTGTCAGTGTATTTCTTTGTTACTTGGTGTAAGTGTCTGTCTGTGTTACTGAGTATCAGTGTATGTCTTTGTTACTTGGTGTAAGTGTGTGTCTGTGTTACTGGGGATCAGTGAATGTATTTGTTACTTGTTCTAAGTGTATGTCTTTGTTACTTGGTGTCAGTGTATGTCTTTGTTACTTGGTGTAAGTGTATGTCTTTGTTACTTGGTGTAAGTGTGCGTCTTTGTTAATTGGTTTCAGTGCAGGTCTTTGTTACTTGGTGTCAGTGCATGTTTTTGTTACTGGGTGTCAGTTTATGTTTTTGTTACTGGGTGTCAGTGTATGTCTTTGTTACTTGGTGTCCGTGTGTGTCTGTGCTACTGGGTATCAGTGTATGTCTTTGTTACTTTGTGTCAGAGTATGTCTTTGTTACTTGGTATAAGTGTGTGTCTGTGTTACTGGGTATCAGTGAATGTCTTTGTTACTTTGTGTCAGAGTATGTCTTTGTTACTCGGTGTAAGTGTGTGTCTGTGTTTTTGGGTATCAGTGTATGTCTTTGTTACTTGGTGTCAGTGTGTGCCTTTGTTACTTGGTGTCATTGTTTGTCTTTGTTACTTGGTGTCTGTGTATGTATTTGTTACTTGGTGTAAGTGTGTGTCTGTGTTACTGGGTATCAGTGTATGTCTTTGTTACTTGGTGTCTGTGTATGTCTTTGTATACTTTGTGTCAGTGTGTGTCTTTGTTACTTGGTGTCCTTGTGTTTCTTTGTGACTGGGTTTCAGTGTACGTCTTTGTGAAATGGTGTTAGTGTGTGTGTGTTACTGGGTATCAGTGTATGTCTTTGTTACTGGGTATCAGTGTCTGTCTTTGTTACTTGGTGTAAGTGTGTGCCTGTGTTACTTGCTGTCAGTGTATGTCTTTGTTACTTGCTGTCAGTGTATGTCTGTGTACTTGGTGTAAGTGTGTGTCTTTGTTACTTGGTGTCAGTGTATGTCTGTGTTACTTGGTGTAAGTGTATGTCTTTGTTACTTGGTGTCAGTGTATGTCTTTGTTACTTGGCGTAATTGTACGTCTTTGTTACTTGGTGTCAGTGCATGTCTTTGTTACTTGGTGTAAGTGTCGCCCTTGTTACTTGGTGTCAGTGTATGTGTCTGCTACTTTGTTTAAGTGTGTGTCTGTGTTAATGGGTATCAGTGCATGTCTTCGTTCCTTGGTGTCATTGTCTGTCTTTGTTACTTTGTGTAATTGTGTGTCTGTGTTACTGGGTATCAGTCTATGTCTTTGTTACTTTGAGTCAGTGTATGTCGGTGTTACTTGGTGTAAGAGTGTATCTGTGTTACTGGGTATCAGTGTATGTCTTTGTTACTTGGTGTCAGTGTATGTCTTTGTTACTTGGTGTAAGTGTATATCTTTGTTACTTGGTGTCAGAGTATGTCTGTGTGACTTGGTGTAAGTGTATGTCTTTGTTACTTGGTGTCAAAGTATGTCTTTGTTACTTGGTGTAAGTGTATGTCTTTGTTACTTGGTGTCAGTGTATGTCTTTGTTACTTGGTGTAAGTGTATGTCTTTGCTACTTGGTGTCAGTGTATGTCTTTGATACTTGGTGTAAGTGTATGTCTGTGTTACTGGGTATCAGTGTATGTCTTTGTTCCTTGGTGTCAATGTATGCCTTTTTTACTTGGTGCAAGTGTATGTCTTTGTTACTTGGTGTCAGTGTATGTCTTTGTTACTTGGTGTAAGTGTGTGTCTGTGTTACTGGGTATCAGTGTATGTCTTTGTTACTTGGTGTCTGTGTGTGTCTGTGTTACTGGGTATCAGTGTATGTCTTTGCTAATTGTTGTCAGTGTATTTCTTTGTTACTTGGTGTAAGTGTGCGTCTATGTTACTGGGTATCAGTGTATGTCTTTGTTAATTGGTGTAAGTGTACGTCTTTGTTCCTTGGTTTCAGTGCATGTCTTTGTTACTTGGTGTAAGTGTATGCCTTTGTTACTGGGTATCAGTGTATGTCTTTGTTACTTGGTGTCAGTGTATGTCTGTGTTACTTGGTGTAAGTGTGTGTCTGTGTTACTGGGTATCTGTGTATGACTTTGTTACTTGGTGTCAGTCAATGTCTTTGTTACTTGGTGTAAGTGTATGGCTTTGTTACTTGGTGTCAGTGTATGTCTGTGTTACTTGGTGTAAGTGTATGTCTTTGTTACTTGGTGTCAGTGTATGTCTTTGTTACTTGGTGTAAGTGTATGTCTTTGTTAGCTGGTGTCAGTGTGTGTCTGTGTTACTGGGTATCAGTGTATGTCTTTGTTAATTTGTGTCAGTGGATGTCTTTGTTACTTTATGTCAGTGTGTGTCTTTGTTACTTGGTGTCAGTGTGTGTCTTTGTAACTGGGTGTCAGTGTGTTTCTTTGTCACTGGGTGTCAGTGTATGTCTTTGTTGCTGGGTGTCAGTGTATGTCTTTGTGACTTGGTGTAAGTGTGTGTCTCTGTTAATGGGTTTCAGTGTCTGTCTTTGTTACTTGCTGTCAGCGTGTGTCTGTGTTACTGGGTATCAGTGTATGGCTTCGTTACTTGGTGTAAGTTTGTGTCTTTGTTACTTGGTGTCTGTGTATGTATTTGTTACTTGGTGCAAGTGTGTGTCTGTGTTACTGGGTATCAGTGTATGTCTTTGTTACTTGGTGTCAGTGTATATCTGTGTTACTTGGTGTAAGTGTGTGTCTGTGTTACTGGGTATCTGTGTGTGTCTTTGTTACTTGGTGTCAGTCAATGTCTTTGTTACTTGGTGTAAGTGTATGGCTTTGTTACTTGGTGTCAGTGTATGTCTGTGTTACTTGGTGTAAGTGTATGTCTTTGTTACTTGGTGTCAGTGTATGTCTTTGTTACTTGGTGTAAGTGTATGTCTTTGTTAGTTGGTGTCAGTGTGTGTCTGTGTTACTGGGTATCAGTGTATGTCTTTGTTAATTTGTGTCAGTGGATGTCTTTGTTACTTTATGTCAGTGTGTGTCTTTGCTACTTGGTGTCAGTGTGTGTCTTTGTAACTGGGTGTCAGTGTGTGTCTTTGTCATTGGGTGTCAGTGTATGTCTATGTTGCTGGGTGTCAGCGTATGTCTATGTGACTTGGTGTAAGTGTGTGTCTCTGTTACTGGGTTTCAGTGTCTGTCTTTGTTACTTGCTGGAAGCGTGTGTCTATGTTACTGGGTGTCAGTGTATGTCTGTGTTACTTGGTGTAAGTTTGTGTCTTTGTTACTTGGTGTCTGTGTATGTATTTGTTACTTGGTGTAAGTGTGTGTCTGTGTTACTGGGTATCAAGGTATGTCTTTGTTACTTGGTGTCTGTGTATGTCTTTGTTTACTTTGTGTCAGTGTGTGTCTTTGTTACTTGGTGTCCTTGTGTTTCTTTGTTACTGGTAGTCAGTGTATGTCTTTGTGACTTGGTGTTAGTGTGTGTCTGTGTTACTGGCTATCAGTGTATGTCTTTGTTACTGGGTATCAGTGTATGTCTGTGTACTTGGTGTAACTGTGTGTCTTTGTTACTTGGTGTCAGTGTATGTCTTTGTTACTTGGTGTAAGTGTACGTCTTTGTTACTTGGTGTCAGTGCATGTCTTTGTTACTTGGTGTAAGTGTAAGCCTTTGTTACTTGGTTTCAGTGTATGTGTCTGCTACTTGGTTTAAGTGTGTGTCTGTGTTAAGGGGTATCAGTGAATGTCTTCGTTACTTGGTGTCATTGTCTGTCTTTGTTACTTTGTGTAATTGTGTGTCTGTGTTACTGGGTATCAGTGTATGTCTTTGTTACTTTGAGTCAGTGTATGTCGGTGTTACTTGGTGTAAGTGTGTGTCTGTGTTACTGGGTATCAGTTTATGTCTTTGTTACTTGGTGTCAGTGTATGTCTTTGTTACTTGGTGTAAGTGTATATCTTTGTTACTTGGTGTCAGTGTATGTCTGTGTTACTTGGTGTAAGTGTATGTCTTTGATACTTGGTGTCAGTGTATGTTTTTGTTACTTGTTGTAAGTGTATGTCTTTATTACTTGGTGTCAGTGTATGTCTTTGTTACTTGGTGTAAGTGTATGTCTTTGTTACTTGGTGTAAGTGTATGTCTTTGCTACTTGGTGTCAGTGTATGTCTGTGTTACTGGGTATCAGTGTCTGTCTTTGTTACTTGGTGTCAGTGTATGTCTTTTTTACTTGGTGCAAGTGTATGTCTTTGTTACTTGGTGTCAGTGTATGTCTTTGTTACTTGGTGTAAGAGTCCGTCTGTGTTACTGGGTATCAGTGTATGTCTTTGTTACTTGGTGTCTGTGTGTGTCTGAGTTACTTGGTGTAAGTGTGTGTCTGTGTAACTGGGTATCAGTGTATGTCTTTGCTAATTGTTGTCAGTGTATTTCTTTGTTACTTGGTGTAAGTGTGTGTCTGTGTTACTGGGTATCAGTGCATGTCGTTGTTACTTGGTGTAAGTGTACGTCTTTGTTACTTGGTTTCAGTGCATGTCTTTGTTACTTGGTGTAAGTGCTGGCCTTTGTTACTTGGTGTCAGTGTATGTCTCTGTTACTTGGTGTAAGTGTGTGTCTGTGTTACTGGGTGTCAGTGTATGTCTTTGTTACTTGGTTTCAGTGTATGTCTTTGTTACTTGTTGTCAGTCTATGTCTTTGTTACTTGGTGTAAGTGTATGGCTTTGTTACTTGGTGTCAGTGTATGTCTGTGTTACTTGGTGTAAGCGTGTGTCTGTGTTACTGGGTATCAGTGTATGGCTTTGTTACTTTGTGTAAGTGTATGTCTTTGTTACTTGCTGGCAGTGTATGTCTTTGATACTTGGTGTCAGTGTATGTCTGTGTTACTTGGTGTAAGTTTGTGTCTTTGTTACTTGGTGTCTGGGTATGTATTTGTTACTTGGTGTAAGTGTGTGTCTGTGTTACTGGGTATTAGTGTATGTCTTTGTTACTTGGTGTCTGTGTATGTCTTTGTATACTTTGTGTCAGTGTGTGTCTTTGCTACTTGGTGTCAGTGTATGTCTTTGTTACTTGCTGTCAGTGTATGTCTGTGTACTTGGTGTAAGTGTGTGTCTTTGTTACTTGGTGTCAGTGTATGTCTGTGTTACTTGGTGTAAGTGCATGTCTTTGTTACTTGGTGTCAGTGTATGTCTTTGTTACTTTGAGTCAGTGTATGTCGGTGTTACTTGGTGTAAGAGTGTGTCTGTGTTACTGGGTATCAGTGTATGTCTTTGTTACTTTGTGTAATTGTGTGTCTGTGTTACTGGGTATCAGTGTATGTCTTTGTTACTTTGAGTCAGTGTATGTCGGTGTTACTTGGTGTAAGAGTGTGTCTGTGTTACTGGGTATCAGTGTATGTCTTTGTTACTTGGTGTCAGTGTATGTCTTTGTTACTTGGTGTAAGTGTATATCTTTGTTACTTGGTGTCAGTGTATGTCTGTGTGACTTGGTGTAAGTGTATGTCTTTGTTACTTGGTGTCAGTGCATGTCTTTGTTACTTGGTGTAAGTGTATGTCTTTGTTACTTGGTGTCAGTGTATGTCTTTGTTGCTTGGTGTAAGTGTACGTCTTTGCTACTTGGTGTCAGTGTATGTCTGTGTTACTTGGTGTAAGTTTGTGTCTTTGTTACTTGGTGTCTGTGTATGTATTTGTTACTTGGTGTAATTCTGTGTCTGTGTTACTGGGTATCAGTGTATGTCTTCGTTACTTGGTGTCTGTGTATGTCTTTGTAGACTTTGTGTCAGTGTGTGTCTTTGTTACTTGGTGTCCTTGTGTTTCTTTGTTACTGGGTGTCAGTGTATGTCTTTGTGAAATGGTGTTAGTGTATGTCTGTGTTACTGGGTATCAGTGTATGTCTTTGTTACTGGGGATCAGTGTCTGTCTTTGTTACTTGGTGTAAGTGTGTGCCTGTGTTACTTGCTGTCAGTGTATGTCTTTGTTACTTGCTGTCAGTGTATGTCTGTGTACTTGGTGTAAGTGTGTGTCTTTGTTACTTGGTGTCAGTGTATGTCTGTGTTACTTGGTGCAAGTGTATGTCTTTGTTACTTGGTGCCAGTGTATGTCTTTGTTACTTGGTGTAATTGTACGTCTTTGCTACTTGGTGTCAGTGCATGTCTTTGTTACTTGGTGTAAGTGTAGGCCTTTGTTACTTGGTGTCAGTGTTTGTGTCTGCTACTTTGTTTAAGTGTGTGTCCGTGTTAATGGGTATCAGTGCATGTCTTCGTTACTTGGTGTCATTGTCTGTCTTTGTTACTTTGTGTAATTGTATGTCTTTGTTACTGGTTATCAGTGTATGTCTTTGTTACTTTGTGTAATTGTGTGTCTGTGTTACTGGGTACCAGTGTATGTCTTTGTTACTTTGAGTCAGTGTATGTCGGTGTTACTTGGTGTAAGAGTGTGTCTGTGTTACTGGGTATCAGTGTATGTCTTTGTTACTTGGTGTCAGTGTATGTCTTTGTTACTTGGTGTAAGTGTATATCATTGTTACTTGGTGTCAGTGTATGTCTGTGTGACTTGGTGTAAGTGTATGTCTTTGTTACTTGGTGTCCAGTGCATGCCTTTGTTACTTGGTGTAAGTGTATGTCTTTGTTACTTGGTGTCAGTGTATGTCTTTGTTACTTGGTGTAAGTGTACGTCTTTGCTACTTGGTGTCAGTGTATGTCTGTGTTACTTGGTGTAAGTTTGTGTCTTTGTTACTTGGTGTCTGTGTATGTTTTTGTTACTTGGTGTAAGTGTGTGACTGTGTTACTGGATATCAGTGTATGTCTTTGTTACTTGGTGTCTGTGTATGTCTTTGTAGACTTTGTGTCAGTGTGTGTCTTTGTTACTTGGTGTCCTCGTGTTTCTTTGTTACTGGGTGTCAGTGTATGTCTTTGTGAAATGGTGTTAGTGTATGTCTGTGTTACTGGGTATCAGTGTATGTCTTTGTTACTGGGTATCAGTGTCTGTCTTTGTTACTTGGTGTAAGTGTGTGCCTGTGTTACTTGCTGTCAGTGTATGTCTTTGTTACTTGCTGTCAGTGTATGTCTGTGTACTTGGTGTAAGTGTGTGTCTTTGTTACTTGGTGTCAGTGTATGTCTGTGTTACTTGGTGCAAGTGTATGTCTTTGCTACTTGGTGTCAGTGCATGTCTTTGTTACTTGGTGTAAGTGTAGGCCTTTGTTACTTGGTGTCAGTGTTTGTGTCATTTACTTTGTTTACGTGTGTGTCTGTGTTAATGGGTATCAGTGCATGTCTTCGTTACTTGGTGTCTTTGTCTGTCTTTGTTACTTTGTGTAATTGTATGTCTGTGTTACTGGGTATCAGTGTATGTCTTTGTTACTTTGAGTCAGTGTCCGTCGGTGTTACTTGGTGTAAGAGTGTGTCTGTGTTACTGGGTATCAGTGTATGTCTTTGTTACTTGGTGTCAGTGTATGTCTTTGTTACTTGGTGTAAGTGTATATCTTTGTTACTTGGTGTCAGTGTACGTCTGTGTGACTTGGTGTAAGTGTATGTCTTTGTTACTTGGTGTCAGTGTATGTCTTTGTTACTTGGTGTAAGTGTATGTCTTTGTTACATGGTGTCAGTCTATGTCTTTGTTACTTGGTGTAAGTGTATGTCTTTGCTAGTTGGTGTCAGTGTATGTCTTTGATACTTGGTGTAAGTGTATGTCTGTGTTACTGGGTATCAGTGTATGTCTTTGTTACTTGGTGTCAGTGTATGTCTTTTTTACTTGGTGCAAGTGTATGTCTTTGTTACTTGGTGTCAGTGTATGTCTTTGTTACTTGGTGTAAGTGTGTGTCTGTGTTACTGGGTATCAGTGTATGTCTTTGTTACTTGGTGTCTGTGTGTGTGTGTGTTGCTTGGTGTAAGTGTGTCTCTGTGTAACTGGGTATCAGTGTATGTCTTTGTTACTTGGTGTACGTGTGTGTCTGTTTTACTGGGTATCAGTGTATGTCTTTGCTAATTGTTGTCAGTGTATTTCTTTGTTACTTGGTGTAAGTGTGTGTCTATGTTACTGGGTATCAGTGTATGTCTTTGTTACTTGGTGTAAGTGTACGTCTTTGTTACTTGGTTTCAGTGCATGTCTTTGTTACTTGGTGTAAGTGTATGCCTTTGTTACTTGGTGTCAGAGTATGTCTCTGTTACTTGGTGTAAGTGTGTGTCTGTGTTACTGGGTATCAGTGTATGTCTTTGTTACTTGGTGTCAGTGTATGTCTGTGTTACTTGGTGTAAGTGTGTGTCTGTGTTACTGGGTATCTATGTATGTCTTTGTTAATTTGTGTCAGTGGTTGTCTTTGTTACTTTATGTCAGTGTGTGTCTTTGTTACTTGGTGTCAGTATGTGTCTTTGTAACTGGGAGTCAGTGTGTGTCTTTGTCACTGGGTGTCAGTGTATGTCTTTGTTGCTGGGTGTCAGTGTATGTCTTTGTGACTTGGTGTAAGTGTGTGTCTCTGTTACTGGGTTTCAGTGTCTGTCTTTGTTACTTGCTGTAAGCGTGTGTCTGTGTTACTGGGTATCAGTGTATGGCTTTGTTACTTGGTGTAAGTGTATGTCTTTGTTACTTGGTGTCAGTGTATGTCTTTGATACTTGGTGTCAGTGTATGTCTGTGTTACTTGTTGTAAGTGTGTGTCTTTGTTACTTGGTGTCAGTCAATGTCTTTGTTACTTGGTGTAAGTGAATGGCTTTGTTACTTGGTGTCAGTGTATGTCTGTGTTACTTGTTGTAAGTGTGTGTCTTTGTTACTTGGTGTCAGTCAATGTCTTTGTTACTTGGTGTAAGTGAATGGCTTTGTTACTTGGTGTCAGTGTATGTCTGTGTTACTTGGTGTCAGTGTATGTCTTTGTTGCTGGGTGTCAGTGTATGTCTTTGTGACTTGGTGTAAGTGTGTGTCTCTGTTACTGGGTTTCAGTGTCTGTCTTTGTTCCTTGCTGTAAGCGTGTGTCTGTGTTACTGGGTATCAGTGTATGGCTTTGTTACTTGGTGTAAGTGTATGTCTTTGTTACTTGGTGTCAGTGTATGTCTTTGATACTTGGTGTCAGTGTATGTCTTTGTTACTGGGTGTCAGTGTATGTCTTGGTGACTTGGTGTTAGTGTGTGTCTGTGTTACTGGGTATCAGTGTATGTCTTTGTTACTGGGTATCAGTGTATGTCTGTGTACTTGGTGTAAGTGTGTGTCTTTGTGACTTGGTGTCAGTGTATGTTTTTGTTACTTGGTGTAAGTGTATGCCTTTGTTACTTGGTTTCAGTGTATGTGTCTGCTACTTGGTTTAAGTGTGTGTCTGTGTTACGGGGTATCAGTGCATGTCTTCGTTACTTGGTGTCATTGTCTGTCTTTGTTACTTTGTGTAATTGTGTGTCTGTGTTACTGCGTATCAGTGTATGTCTTTGTTACTTGGTGTCAGTGTATGTCTTTGTTACTTGGTGTAAGTGTATATCTTTGTTACTTGGTGTCAGTGTATGTCTGTGTTACTTGGTGTAAGTGTATGTCTTTGATACTTGGTGTCAGTGTATGTCTTTATTACTTTGTGTAAGTGTATGTCTTTGTTACTTGGTGTCAGTGTATGTCGGTGTTACTTGGTGTAAGAGTGTGTCTGTGTTACTGGGTATCAGTTTATGTCTTTGTTACTTGGTGTCAGTGTATGTCTTTGTTACTTGGTGCAAGTGTATATCTTTGTTACTTGGTGTCAGTGTATGTCTGTGTTACTTGGTGTAAGTGTATGTCTTTGATACATGGTGTCAGTGTATGTCTTTATTACTTGGTGTAAGTGTATGTCTTTGTTACTTGGTGTCAGTGTATGTCTTTGATACTTGGTGTAAGTGTATGTCTTTGCTACTTGGTGTCAGTGTATGTCTTTGATACTTGGTGTAAGTATATGTCTGTGTTACTGGGTAACAGTGTATGTCTTTGCTACTTGGTGTCAGTGTATGTCTTTGTTACTTGGTGTAACTGTGTGTCTGTGTTACTGGTATCAGTGTATGTCTTTGTTACTTGGTGTCTGTGTGTGTCTGTGTTACTTGGTGTAAGTGTGTGTCTGTGTAACTGGGTATCAGTGTATGTCTTTGTTACTTGGTGTAAGTGTGTGTCTGTGTTACTGGGTATCAGTGTATGTCTTTGCTAATTGTTGTCAGTGTCTTTCTTTGTTACTTGGTGTAAGTGTGTGTCTGTGTTAATGGGTATCAGTGCATGTCTTCGTTACTTGGTGTCATTGTTTTTCTTTGTTACTTTGTGTAATTGTGTGCCTGTGTTACTGGGTATCAGTGCATGTCTTTGTTACTTTGAGTCAGTGTATGTCGGTGTTACTTGGTGTAAGAGTGTGTCTGTGTTACTGGGTATCAGTGTATGTCTTTGTTACTTGGTGTCAGTGTATGTCTTTGTTACTTGGAGTAAGTGTATATCTTTGTTACTTGGTGTCAGAGTATGTCTGTGTGACTTGGTGTAAGTGTATGTCTTTGTTACTTGGTGTAAGTGTATGTCTTTGTTACTTGGTGTCAGTGTATGTCTTTGATACTTGGTGTCAGTGTATGTCTGTGTTACTTGGTGTAATTTTGTGTCTTTGTTGCTTGGTGTCTGTTTATGTATTTGTTACTTGGTGTAAGTGTGTGTCTGTGTTACTGGGTATCAAGGTATGTCTTTGTTACTTGGTGTCTGTGTATGTTTTTGTATACTTTGTGTCAGTGTGCGTCTTTGTTACTTGGTTTCCTTGTGTTTCTTTGTTACTGGGTGTCAGTGTATGTCTTTGTGACTTGGTGTTAGTGTGTGTCTGTGTTACTGGGTATCAGTGTATGTCTTTGTTACTGGGTATCAGTGTATGTCTGTGTACTTGGTGTAAGTGTGTGTCTTTGTTACTTGGTGTCAGTGTATGTCTTTGTTACTTGGTGTAAGTGTATGCCTTTGTTACTTGGTTTCAGTGTATGTGTCTGCTACTTGGTTTAAGTGTGTGTCTGTGTTAAGGGGTATCAGTGCATGTCTTCGTTACTTGGTGTCATTGTCTGTCTTTGTTACTTTGTGTAATTGTGTGTCTGTGTTACTGGGTATCAGTGTATGTCTTTGTTACTTGGTGTCAGTGTATGTCTTTGTTACTTGGTGTAAGTGTATATCTTTGTTACTTGGTGTCAGTGTATGTCTGTGTTACTTGGTGTAAGTGTATGTCTTTGATACATGGTGTCAGTGTATGTCTTTATTACTTGGTGTAAGTGTATGTCTTTGTTACTTGGTGTCAGTGTATGTCTTTGATACTTGGTGTAAGTGTATGTCTTTGCTACTTGGTGTCAGTGTATGTCTTTGATACTTGGTGTAAGTATATGTCTGTGTTACTGGGTAACAGTGTATGTCTTTGCTACTTGGTGTCAGTGTATGTCTTTGTTACTTGGTGTAACTGTGTGTCTGTGTTACTGGTATCAGTGTATGTCTTTGTTACTTGGTGTCTGTGTGTGTCTGTGTTACTTGGTGTAAGTGTGTGTCTGTGTAACTGGGTATCAGTGTATGTCTTTGTTACTTGGTGTAAGTGTGTGTCTGTGTTACTGGGTATCAGTGTATGTCTTTGCTAATTGTTGTCAGTGTCTTTCTTTGTTACTTGGTGTAAGTGTGTGTCTGTGTTAATGGGTATCAGTGCATGTCTTCGTTACTTGGTGTCATTGTTTTTCTTTGTTACTTTGTGTAATTGTGTGCCTGTGTTACTGGGTATCAGTGCATGTCTTTGTTACTTTGAGTCAGTGTATGTCGGTGTTACTTGGTGTAAGAGTGTGTCTGTGTTACTGGGTATCAGTGTATGTCTTTGTTACTTGGTGTCAGTGTATGTCTTTGTTACTTGGAGTAAGTGTATATCTTTGTTACTTGGTGTCAGAGTATGTCTGTGTGACTTGGTGTAAGTGTATGTCTTTGTTACTTGGTGTAAGTGTATGTCTTTGTTACTTGGTGTCAGTGTATGTCTTTGATACTTGGTGTCAGTGTATGTCTGTGTTACTTGGTGTAATTTTGTGTCTTTGTTGCTTGGTGTCTGTTTATGTATTTGTTACTTGGTGTAAGTGTGTGTCTGTGTTACTGGGTATCAAGGTATGTCTTTGTTACTTGGTGTCTGTGTATGTTTTTGTATACTTTGTGTCAGTGTGCGTCTTTGTTACTTGGTTTCCTTGTGTTTCTTTGTTACTGGGTGTCAGTGTATGTCTTTGTGACTTGGTGTTAGTGTGTGTCTGTGTTACTGGGTATCAGTGTATGTCTTTGTTACTGGGTATCAGTGTATGTCTGTGTACTTGGTGTAAGTGTGTGTCTTTGTTACTTGGTGTCAGTGTATGTCTTTGTTACTTGGTGTAAGTGTATGCCTTTGTTACTTGGTTTCAGTGTATGTGTCTGCTACTTGGTTTAAGTGTGTGTCTGTGTTAAGGGGTATCAGTGCATGTCTTCGTTACTTGGTGTCATTGTCTGTCTTTGTTACTTTGTGTAATTGTGTGTCTGTGTTACTGGGTATCAGTGTATGTCTTTGTTACTTGGTGTCAGTGTATGTCTTTGTTACTTGGTGTAAGTGTATATCTTTGTTACTTGGTGTCAGTGTATGTCTGTGTTACTTGGTGTAAGTGTATGTCTTTGATACTTGGTGTCAGTGTATGTCTTTATTACTTGTTGTAAGTGTATGTCTTTGTTACTTGGTGTCAGTGTATGTCGGTGTTACTTGGTGTAAGAGTGTGTCTGTGTTACTGGGTATCAGTTTATGTCTTTGTTACTTGGAGTCAGTGTATGTCTTTGTTACTTGGTGTAAGTGTATATCTTTGTTACTTGGTGTCAGTGTATGTCTGTGTTACTTGGTGTAAGTGTATGTCTTTGATACTTGGTGTCAGTGTATGTCTTTATTACTTGGTGTATGTGTATGTCTTTGTTACTTGGTGTCAGTGTATGTCTTTGTTACTTGGTGTAAGTGTATGTCTTTGCTACATGGTGTCAGTGTATGTCTTTGATACTTGGTGTAAGTGTATGTCTGTGTTACTGGGTATCAGTGTATGTCTTTGTTACTTGGTGTCAGTGCATGTCTTTGTTACTTGGTGTCAGTGTATGTCTTTGTTACTTGGTGTAACTGTGTGTCTGTGTTACTGGGTATCAGTGTATGTCTTTGTTACTTGGTGTCTGTGTGTGTCTGTGTTACTTGGTGTAAGTGTGTGTCTGTGTAACTGGGTATCAGTGTATGTCTTTGTTACTTGGTGTAAGTGTGTGTCTGTGTTACTGGGTATCAGTGTATGTCTTTGCTAATTGTTGTCAGTGTCTTTCTTTGTTACTTGGTGTAAGTGTGTGGCTGTGTTACTGGGTATCAGAGTATGTCTTTGTTACTTTGTGTAAGTGTACGTCTTTGTTGCTTGGTTTCAGTGCGTGTCTTTGTTACTTGGTGTAAGTGTATGCCTTTGTTACTTGGTGTCATTGTATGTCTCTGTTACTTGGTGTAAGTGTGTGTCTGTGTTACTGGGTATCAGTGTATGTCTTTGTTACTTGGTGTCAGTGTATGTCTGTGTTACTTGGTGTAAGTGTGTGTCTGTGTTACTGGGTATCAGTGTATGTTTTGGTTACTTGGTGTCAGACTATGTCTTTGTTACTTGGTGTAAGTGTATGGCTTTGTTACTTGGTGTCAGTGTATGTCTGTGTTACTTGGTGTAAGTGTATGTCTTTGTTACTTGGTGTCAGTGTATGTCTTTGTTACTTGGTGTAAGTGTATGTCTTTGTTACTTGGTGTCAGTGTATGTCTTTGTTACTTGGTGTAATTGTACGTCTTTGTTACTTGGTGTCAGTGCATGTCTTTGTTACTTGGTGTAAGTGTAGCCCCTGTTACTTGGTGTCAGTGTATGTGTCTGCTACTTTGTTTAAGTGTGTGTCTGTGTTAATGGGTATCAGTGCATGTCTTCGTTACTTGGTGTCATTGTTTTTCTTTGTTACTTTGTGTAATTGTGTGTCTGTGTTACTGGGTATCAGTGCATGTCTTTGTTACTTTGAGTCAGTGTATGTCGGTGTTACTTGGTGTAAGAGTGTGTCTGTGTAACTGGGTATCAGTGTATGTCTTTGTTACTTGGTGTCAGTGTATGTCTTTGTTACTTGGTGTAAGTGTATATCTTTGTTACTTGGTGTCAGAGTATGTCTGTGTGACTTGGTGTAAGTGTATGTCTTTGTTACTTGGTGTCAAAGTATGTCTTTGTTACTTGGTGTAAGTGTATGTCTTTGTTACTTGGTGTCAGTGTATGTCTTTGTTACTTGGTGTAAGTGTATGTCTTTGCTACTTGGAGTCAGTGTATGTCTTTGATACTTGGTGTAAGTGTATGTCTTTTTTACTTGGTGCAAGTGTATGTCTTTGTTACTTGGTGTAAGTGTGTGTCTGTGTTACTGGGTATCAGTGTATGTCTTTGTTACTTGGTGTCTGTGTGTGTCTGTGTTACTTGGTGTCAGTGTGTGTCTGTGTAACTGGGTATCAGTGTATGTCTTTGTTACTTGGTGTACGTGAGTGTCTGTGTTACTGGGTATCAGTGTTTGTCTTTGCTAATTGTTGTCAGTGTATTTCTTTGTTACTTGGTGTAAGTGTGCGTCCATGTTACTGGGTATCAGTGTATGTCTTTGTTAATTGGTGTAAGTGTACGTCTTTGTTACTTGGTTTCAGTGCATGTCTTTGTTACTTGGTGTAAGTGTATGCCTTTGTTACTGGGTATCAGTGTATGTCTTTGTTACTTGGTGTCAGGGTATGTCTGTGTTACTTGGTGGAAGTGTGTGTCTGTGTTACTGGGTATCTGTGTATGTCTTTGTTACTTGGTGTCAGTGTATGTCTTTGTTACTTGGTGCAAGTGTATGTCTTTGTTAGCTGGTGTCAGTGTGTGTCTGTGTTACTGGGTATCAGTGTATGTCTTTGTTAGTTTGTGTCAGTGGATGTCTTTGTTACTTTATGTCAGTGTGTGTCTTTGTTACTTGGTGTCAGTGTGTGTCTTTGTAACTGGGTGTCAGTGTGTTTCTTTGTCACTGGGTGTCAGTGTATGTCTTTGTTGCTGGGTGTCAGTGTATGTCTTTGTGACTTGGTGTAAGTGTGTGTCTCTGTTACTGGGTTTCAGTGTCTGTCTTTGTTACTTGGTGTCTGTGTATGTATTTGTTATTTGGTGCAAGTGTGTGTCTGTGTTACTGGGTATCAATGTATGTCTTTGTTACTTGGTGTCAGTGTATGTCTGTGTTACTTGGTGTAAGTGTGTGTCTGTGTTACTGGGTATCTGTGTATGTCTTTGTTACTTGGTGTCAGTCAATGTCTTTGTTACTTGGTGTAAGTGTATGGCTTTGTTACTTGGTGTCAGTGTATGTCTGTGTTACTTGGTGTAAGTGTATGTCTTTGTTACTTGGTGTCAGTGTATGTCTTTGTTACTTGGTGTAAGTGTATGTCTTTGTTAGTTGGTGTCAGTGTGTGTCTGTGTTACTGGGTATCAGTGTATGTCTTTGTTAATTTGTGCCAGTGGATGTCTTTGTTACTTTATGTCAGTGTGTGTCTTTGTTACTTGGTGTCAGTGTGTGTCTTTGTAACTGGGTGTCAGTGTGTGTCTTTGTCACTGGGTGTCAGTGTATGTCTTTGTTGCTGGGTGTCAGCGTATGTCTTTGTGACTTGGTGTAAGTGTGTGTCTCTGTTACTGGGTTTCAATGTCTGTCTTTGTTACTTGCTGGAAGCGTGTGTCTGTGTTACTGGGTGTCAGTGTATGACTGTGTTACTTGGTGTAAGTTTGTGTCTTTGTTACTTGGTGTCTGTGTATGTATTTGTTACTTGGTGTAAGTGTGTGTCTGTGTTACTGGGTATCAAGGTATGTCTTTGTTACTTGGTGTCTGTGTATGTCTTTGTATACTTTGTGTCAGTGTGTGTCTTTGTTACTTGGTGTCCTTGTGTTTCTTTGTTACTGGGAGTCAGTGTATGTCTTTGTGACTTGGTGTTAGTGTGTGTCTGTGTTACTGGGTATCAGTGTATGTCTTTGTTACTGGGTATCAGTGTATGTCTGTGTACTTGATGTAAGTGTGTGTCTTTGTTACTTGGTGTCAGTGTATGTCTTTGTTACTCGGTGTAAGTGTACGTCTTTGTTACTTGGTGTCAGTGCATGTCTTTGTTACTTGGTGTAAGTGTAAGCCTTTGTTACTTGGTTTCAGTGTATGTGTCTGCTACTTGGTTTAAGTGTGTGTCTGTGTTAAGGGGTATCAGTGCATGTCTTCGTTACTAGGTGTCATTGTCTGTCTTTGTTACTTTGTGTAATTGTGTGTCTGTGTTACTGGGTATCAGTGTATGTCTTTGTTACTTTGAGTCAGTGTATGTCGGTGTTACTTGGTGTAAGTGTGTGTCTGTGTTACTGGGTATCAGTTAATGTCTTTGTTACTTGGTGTCAGGGTATGTCTTTGTTACTTGGTGTAAGTGTATATCTTTGTTATTTGGTGTCAGTGTATGTCTGTGTTACTTGGTGTAAGTGTATGTCTTTGATACTTGGTGTCAGTGTATGTCTTTGTTACTTGGTGTAAGTGTATGTCTTTGTTACTTGGTGTCAGTGTATGTCTTTGTGACTTGGTGTAAGTGTAGGCCTTTGTTACTTGGTGTCAGTGTATGTGTCTGCTAAATGGTTTAAGTGTGTGTCTGTGTTAATGGGTATCAGTGCATGTCTTCGTTACTTGGTGTCATCGTCTGACTTTGTTACTTTGTGTAATTGTGTGTCTGTGTTACTGGGTATCAGTGTATGTCTTTGTTACTTTGAGTCAGTGTATGTCGGTGTTACTTGTTGTAAGAGTGTGTCTGTGTTACTGGCTATCAGTGTCTGTCTTTGTTACTTGGTGTCAGTGAATGTCTTTGTTACTTGGTGTAAGTGTATATCTTTGTTACTTGGTGTCAGTGTATGTCTGTGTTACTTGGTGTAAGTGTATGTCTTTGTTACTTGGTGTCAGTGTATGTCTTTGTTACTTGGTGTAAGTGTATGTCTTTATTACTTGGTGTCAGTGTATGTCTTTGTTACTTGGTGCAAGTGTATGTCTTTGCTACTTGGTGTCAGTGTATGTCTGTGTTACTGGGTATCAGTGTCTGTCTTTGTTACTTGGTGTCAGTGTATGTCTTTTTTACTTGGTGCAAGTGTATGTCTTTGTTAGTTGGTGTCAGTGTATGTGTTTGTTACTTGCTGTAAGTGTCCGTCTGTGTTACTGGGTATCAGTGTATGTCTTTGTTACTTGGTGTCTGTGTGTGTCTGTGTTACTTGGTGTAAGTGTGTGTCTGTGTAACTGGGTATCAGTGTATGTCTTTGATAATTGTTGTCAGTGTATTTCTTTGTTACTTGGTGTCAGTGTGTGTCTGTGTTACTGGGTATCAGTGTACGTCTTTGTTACTTTGTTTCAGTGTTTGTCTGTGTTACTTGGTGTTCGTGTGTGTCTGTGTTACTGGGTGTCAGTGTATGTCTTTGTTACTTGTTGTCAGTCTATGTCTTTGTTACATGTTGTAAGTGTATGGTTTTGTTACTTGGTGTCAGTGTATGTCTGTGTTACTTGGTTTAAGTGTATGTATTTGTTACTTGGTGTCAGTGTATGTCTTTGTTACTTGGTGTAAGTGTATATCTTTGTTACTTGGTGTCAGTGTGTGTCTTTGTCACTGGGTGTCAGTTTATGTCTTTGTTGCTGGGTGTCAGTGCATGTCTTTGTGACTTGGTGTAAGTGTGTGTCTCTGTTACTGGGTTTCAGTGTCTGTCTTTGTTTCTTGGTGGAAGCGTGTGTCTGTGTTACTGGGTATCAGTGTATGGCTTTGTTACTTGGTGTAAGTGTATGTCTTTGTTACTTGCTGGCAGTGTATGTCTTTGATACTTGGTGTCAGTGTATGTCTGTGTTACTTGGTGTAAGTTTGTGTCTTTGTTATTTGGTGTCTGGGTATGTATTTGTTACTTGGTGTAAGTGTGTGTCTGTGTTACTGGGTATCAGTGTATGTCTTTGTTACTTGGTGTCTGTGAATCTCTTTGTATACTTTGTGTCAGTGTGTGTCTTTGCTACTTGTTGTCCTTGTGTTTCTTTGTTACTGGGTGTCAGTGTATGTCTTTGTGAAATGGAGTTAGTGTGTGTCTGTGTTACTGGGTATCAGTGTATGTCTTTGTTACTGGGTATCAGTGTCTGTCTTTGTTACTTGGTATAAGTGTGTGCCTGTGTTACTTGCTGTCAGTGTATGTCTTTGTTACTTGCTGTCAGTGTATGTCTGTGTACTTGGTGTAAGTGTGTGTCTTTGTGACTTGGTGTCAGTGTATGTCTGTGTTACTTGGTGTAAGTGCATGTCTTTGTTACTTGGTGTCAGTGTATGTCTTTGTTACTTTGAGTCAGTGTATGTCGGTGTTACTTGTTGGAAGAGTGTGTCTGTGTTACTGGGTATCAGTGTATGTCTTTGTTACTTTGTGTAATTGTGTGTCTGTGTTACTGGGTATCAGTGTATGTCTTTGTTACTTTGAGTCAGTGTATGTCGGTGTTACTTGGTGTAAGAGTGTGTCTGTGTTACTGGGTATCAGTGTATGTCTTTGTTACTTGGTGTCAGTGTATGTCTTTGTTACTTTGTGTAAGTGTATATCTTTGTTACTTGGTGTCAGTGTATGTCTGTGTGACTTGGTGTAAGTGTATGTCTTTATTACTTGGTGTCAGTGCATGTCTTTGTTACTTGGTGTAAGTGTATGTCTTTGTTACTTGGTGTCAGTGTATGTCTTTGTTACTTGGTGTAAGTGTACGTCTTTGCTACTTGTTGTCAGTGTATGTCTGTGTTACTTGGTGTAAGTTTGTGTCTTTGTTACTTGGTGTCAGTGTATGTCTTTGTTACTTGGTGTCTGTGTATGTCTTTGTAGACTTTGTGTCAGTGTCTGTCTTTGTTACTTGGTGTCCTTGTGTTTCTTTGTTACTGGGTGTCAGTGTATGTCTTTGTGAAATGGTGTTGGTGTATGTCTGTGTTACTGGGTATCAGTGTATGTCTTTGTTACTGGGTATCAGTGTCTGTCTTTGTCACTTGGTGTAAGTGTGTGCCTGTGTTACTTGCTGTCAGTGTATGTCTTTGTTACTTGCTGTCAGTGTATGTCTGTGTACTTGGTGTAAGTGTGTGTCTTTGTTACTTGGTGTCAGTGTATGTCTGTGTTACTTGGTGTAAGTGTATGTCTTTGTTACTTGGTGTCAGTGTATGTCTTTGTTACTTGGTGTAATTGTACGTCTTTGTTACTTGGTGTCAGTGCATGTCTTTGTTACTTGGTGTAAGTGTACGTCTTTGTTACTTGGTGTCAGTGCATGTCTTTGTTACTTGGTGTAAGTGTAAGCCTTTGTTACTTGGTTTCAGTGTATGTGTCTGCTACTTGGTGTAAGTGTGTGTCTGTGTTAAGGGGTATCAGTGCATGTCTTCGTTACTTGGTGTCATTGTCTGTCTTTGTTACTTTGTGTAATTGTATGTCTGTGTTACTGGGTATCAGTGTATGTCTTTGTTACTTGGAGTCAGTGTCCGTCGGTGTTACTTGGTGTAAGTGTATATCTTTGTTACTTGGTGTCAGTGTATGTCTGTGTGACTTGGTGTAAGTGTATGTCTTTGTTACTTGGTGTCAGTGTATGTCTTTGTTACTTGGTGTAAGTGTATGTCTTTGTTACATGGTGTCAGTGTATGTCTTTGTTACTTGGTGTAAGTGTATGTCTTTGCTACTTGGTGTCAGTGTATGTCTTTGATACTTGGTGTAAGTGTATGTCTGTGTTACTGGGTATCAGTGTATGTCTTTGTTACTTGGTGTCAGTGTATGTCTTTTTTACTTGGTGCAAGTGTATGTCTTTGTTACTTGGTGTCAGTGTATGTCTTTGTTACTTGGTGTATGTGTGTGTCTGTGTTACTGGGTATCAGTGTATGTCTTTGTTACTTGGTGTCTGTGTGTGTGTGTGTTGCTTGGTGTAAGTGTGTCTCTGTGTAACTGGGTATCAGTGTATGTCTTTGTTACTTGGTGTACGTGTGTGTCTGTGTCACTGGGTATCAGTGTCTGTCTTTGCTAATTGTTGTCAGTGTATTTCTTTGTTACTTGGTGTAAGTGTGTGTCTATGTTACTGGATATCAGTGTATGTCTTTGTTACTTGGTGTAAGTGTACGTCTTTGTTACTTGGTTACAGTGCATTTCTTTGTTACTTGGTGTAAGTGTATGCCTCTGTTACTTGGTGTCAGTGTATGTCTCTGTTACTTGGTGTAAGTGTGTGTCTGTGTTACTGGGTATCAGTGTATGTCTTCGTTACTTGGTGTCAGTGTATGTCTGTGTTACTTGGTGTAAGTGTATGTCTGTGTTACTGGGTATCTGTGTATTTCTTTGTTAATTTGTGTCAGTGGATTTCTTTGTTACTTGGTGTCAGTGTGTGTCTTTGTAACTGGGAGTCAGTGTGTGTCTTTGTCACTGGGTGTCAGTGTATGTCTTTGTTGCTGGGTGTCAGTGTATGTCTTTGTGACTTGGTGTAAGTGTGTGTCTCTGTTACTGGGTTTCAGTGTCTGTCTTTGTTACTTGCTGTAAGCGTGTGTCTGTGTTACTGGGTATCAGTGTATGGCTTTGTTACTTGGTGTAAGTGTATGTCTTTGTTACTTGGTGTCAGTGTATGTCTTTGATACTTGGTGTCAGTGTATGTCTGTGTTACTTGTTGTAAGTTTGTGTCTTTGTTACTTGGTGTCTGTGTATGTATTTGTTACTTGGTGTAAGTGTGTGTCGTTGTTACTGGGTATCAGTGTATGTCTTTGTTACTTGGTGTCAGTGTATGTCTGTGTTACTTAGTGTAAGTGTGTGTCGGTGTTACTGGGTATCTGTGTATGTCTTTGTTACTTGGTGTCAGTCAATGTCTTTGTTACTTGGTGTAAGTGAATGGCTTTGTTACTTGGTGTCAGTGTATGTCTGTGTTACTTGGTGTCAGTGTATGTCTTTGTTACTTGGTGTCTGTGTATGTCTTTGTTACTTGGTGTAAGTGTATGTCTTTATTAGTTGGTGTCAGTGTCTGTCTGTGTTACTGGGTATCTGTGCATGTCTTTGTTACTTGGTGTCAGTCAATGTCTTTGTTACTTGGTGTAAGTGAATGGCTTTGTTACTTGGTGTCAGTGTATGTCTGTGTTACTTGGTGTCAGTGTATGTCTTTGTTGCTGGGTGTCAGTGTATGTCTTTGTGACTTGGTGTAAGTGTGTGTCTCTGTTACTGGGTTTCAGTGTCTGTCTTTGTTACTTGCTGTAAGCGTGTGTCTGTGTTACTGGGTATCAGTGTCTGGCTTTGTTACTTGGTGTAAGTGTATGTCTTTGTTACTTGGTGTCATTGTATGTCTTTGATACTTGGTGTCAGTGTATGTCTGTGTTACTTGGTGTAAGTTTGTGTCTTTGATACTTGGTGTCTGTTTATGTATTTGTTACTTGGTGTAAGTGTGTGTCTGTGTTACTGGGTATCAACGTATGTCTTTGTTACTTGGTGTCAGTGTATGTCTTTGTATACTTTGTGTCAGTGTGTGTCTTTGTTACTTGGTTTCCTTGTGTTTCTTTGTTACTGGGTGTCAGTGTATGTCTTTGTGACTTGGTGTTAGTGTGTGTCTGTGTTACTGGGTATCAGTGTATGTCTGTGTACTTGGTGTAAGTGTGTGTCTTTGTTACTTGGTGTCAGTGTATGTCTTTGTTACTTGGTGTAAGTGTACGTCTTTGTTACTTGGTGTCAGTGCATGTCTTTGTTACTTGGTGTAAGTGTATGCCTTTGTTACTTGGTTTCAGTGTATGTGTCTGCTACTTGGTTTAAGTGTGTGTCTGTGTTAAGGGGTATCAGTGCATGTCTTCGTTACTTGGTGTCATTGTCTGTCTTTGTTACTTTGTGTAATTGTGTGTCTGT
The DNA here is from genome assembly GCF_036365525.1 of Heterodontus francisci. Lineage (NCBI taxonomy): Eukaryota > Metazoa > Chordata > Chondrichthyes > Heterodontiformes > Heterodontidae > Heterodontus > Heterodontus francisci. Next base: position 2,874,430 of record NW_027141655.1, on the reverse strand, counting down.
GTTACTGGGTATCAGTGTATGTCTTTGTTACTTTGAGTCAGTGTATGTCGGTGTTACTTGGTGTAAGAGTGTGTCTGTGTTACTGGGTATCATTTTATGTCTTTGTTACTTGGTGTCAGTGTATGTCTTTGTTACTTGGTGTAAGTGTATATCTTTGTTACTTGGTGTCAGTGTATGACTGTGTTACTTGGTGTAACTGTATGTCTTTGATACTTGGTGTCAGTGTATGTCTTTATTACTTGGTGAAAGTGTATGTCTTTGTTACTTGGTGTCAGAGTATGTCTTTGTTACTTGGTGTAAGTGTATGTCTTTGCTACTTGGTGTCAGTGTATGTCTTTGATACTTGGTGTAAGTGTATGTCTGTGTTACTGGGTATCAGTGTATGTCTTTGTTACTTGGTGTCAGTGTATGTCTTTGTTACTTGGTGTAACTGTGTGTCTGTGTTACTGGGTATCAGTGTATGTCTTTGTTACTTGGTGTCTGTGCGTGTCTGTGTTACTTGGTGTAAGTGTGTGTCTGTGTAACTGGGTATCAGTGTATGTCTTTCTTACTTGGTGTAAGTGTGTGTCTGTGTTACTGGGTATCAGTGTATGTCTTTGTTACTTTGTGTAAGTGTCCGTCTTTGTTGCTTGGTTTCAGTGCGTGTCTTTGTTACTTGGTGTAAGTGTATGCCTTTATTACTTGGTGTCATTGTATGTCTATGTTACTTGGTGTAAGTGTGTGTCTGTGTTACTGGGTATCAGTGTATGTCTTTGTTACTTGGTGTCAGTGTATGTCTGTGTTACTTGGTGTAAGTGTGTGTCTGTGTTACTGGGTATCAGTGTATGTCTTTGTTACTTGGTGTCAGTCTATGTCTTTGTTACTTGGTGTAAGTGTATGGCTTTGTTACTTGGTGTCAGTGTATGTCTGTGTTACTTGGTGTAAGTGTATGTCTTTGTTACTTGGTGTCAGTGCATGTCTTTGTTACTTGGTGTAAGTGTATGTCTTTGTTACTTGGTGTCAGTGTATGTCTTTGTTACTTGGTGTAAGTGTATGTCTTTGCTACTTGGTGTCAGTGTATGTCTTTGATACTTGGTGTAAGTGTATGTCTGTGTCACTGGGTATCAGTGTCTGTCTTTGTTACTTGGTGTAAGTGTGTGTCTGTGTTACTGGGTATCAGTGTATGTCTTTGTTACTTGGTGACAGTGTGTGTCTGTGTTACAGGGTATCAGTGTATGTCTTTGTTACTTGTGTCAGTGCATGTCTTTGTTACTTGGTGTCAGTGTATGTCTTTGTTACTTGGTGTAACTGTGTGTCTGTGTTACTGGGTATCAGTGTATGTCTTTGTTTCTTGGTGTCTGTGTGTGTCTGTGTTACTTGGTGTAAGTGTTTGTCTGTGTAACTGGGTATCAGTGTATGTCTTTGTTACTTGGTGTAAGTGTGTGTCTGTGTTACTGGGTATCAGTGTATGTCTTTGCTAATTGTTGTCAGTGTCTTTCTTTGTTACTTGGTGTAAGTGTGTGTCTGTGTTACTGGGTATCAGTGTATGTCTTTGTTACTTTGTGTAAGTGTCCGTCTTTGTTGCTTGGTTTCAGTGCGTGTCTTTGTTACTTGGTGTAAGTGTATGCCTTTGTTACTTGGTGTCATTGTATGTCTCTGTTACTTGGTGTAAGTGTGTGTCTGTGTTACTGGGTATCAGTGTATGTCGTTGTTACTTGGTGTTAGTGTATGTCTGTGTTACTTGGTGTAAGTGTATGGCTTTGTTACTTGGTGTCAGTGTATGTCTGTGTTACTTGGTGTAAGTGTATGTCTTTTTACTTGGTGTCAGTGTGTGTCTTTGTTACTTGGTGTAAGTGTATGTCTTTGTTACTTGGTGTCAGTGTATGTCTTTGTTACTTGGTGTAAGTGTATGTCTTTGCTACTTGGTGTCAGTGTATGTCTTTGATACTTGGTGTAAGTGTATGTCTGTGTCACTGGGTATCAGTGTCTGTCTTTGTTACTTGGTGTAAGTGTGTGTCTGTGTTACTGGGGATCAGTGTATGTCTTTGTTACTTGATGTCAGTGTATGTCTTTTTTACTTGGTGTAAGTGTATGTCTTTGTTACTTGGTGTAAGTGTGTGTCTGTGTTACTGGGTATCAGTGTATGTCTTTGTTACTTGGTGACAGTGTGTGTCTGTGTTACTTGGTGTATGAGTGTGTCTGTGTAACTGGGTATCAGTGTATGTCTTTGTAAATTGGTGTAAGTGTGTGTCTGTGTTCCAGGGTATCAGTGTATGTCTTTGTTACTTGGTGTCAGTGCATGTCTTTGTTACTTGGTGTAACTGTGTGTCTGTATTACTGGGTATCAGTGTATGTCTTTGTTACTTGGTGTCTGTGGGTGTCTGTGTTACTTGGTGTAAGTGTGTGTCTGTGTAACTGGGTATCAGTGTATGTCTTTGTTACTTAGTGTAAGTGTGTGTCTGTGTTACTGGGTATCAGTGTATGTCTTTGCTAATTGTTGTCAGTGTCTTTCTTTGTTACTTGGTGTAAGTGTGTGTCTGTGTTACTGGGTATCAGTGTATGTCTTTGTTACTTTGTGTAAGTGTCCGTCTTTGTTGCTTGGTTTCAGTGCGTGTCTTTGTTACTTGGTGTAAGTGTATGCCTTTGTTACTTGGTGTCATTGTATGTCTCTGTTACTTGGTGTAAGTGTGTGTCTGTGTTACTGGGTATCAGTGTATGTCTTTGTTACTTGGTGTCAGTGTATGTCTGTGTTACTTGGTGCAAGTGTATGTCTTTGTTACTTGGTGTCAGTGTATGTCTTTGTTACTTGATGTAAGTGTAAGTCTTTGAGACTTGGTGTCAGTGCATGTCTTTGTTACTTGGTGTAAGTGTATGCCTTTGTTACTTGGTGTCAGTGTATGTGTCTGCTACTTGGTGCAAGTGTGTGTCTGTGTTAATGGGTATCAGTGTATGTCTTCGTTACTTGGTGTCATTGTCTGTCTTTATTACTTGGTGTAATTGTGTGTCTGTGTTACTGGGTATCAGTGTATGTCTTTGTTACTTTGAGTCATTGTATGTCTGTGTTACTTGGTGTAAGTGTGTGTCTGTGTTACTGGGTATCAGTGTATGTCTTTGTTACTTGGTGTAAGTGTATGTCTTTGTTACTTGGTGTCAGTGTATGTCTGTGTTACTTGGTGTAGTGTATGTCTTTGTTACTTGGTGTCAGTGCATGTCTTTGTTACTTGGTGTAAGTGTATTTCTTTGTTACTTGGTGTCAGTGTATGTCTGTGTTACTTGGTGTAAGTGTGTGTCTGTGTTACTGGTTATCAGTGTATGTCTTTGCTTCTTGGTGTCAGTGTATGTCTTTGTTACTTGGTGTCAGTGTATGTCTTTGTTACTTGGTGTAAGTGTATGTCTTTTCTACTTGGTGTCAGTGTATGTCTTTGATACTTGGTGTCAGGGTGTGTCTTTGTTACTTGGTGTCAGTGTGTGTCTTTGTTACTGGGTGTCAGTGTATGTCTTTGTTACTTGGTGTAAGTGTATGTCTTTTCTACTTGGTGTCAGTGTATGTCTTTGATACTTGGTGTCAGGGTATGTCTGTGTAACTGGGTATCAGTGTCTGTCTTTGTTACTATGTGCAAGTGTGTGTCTGTGTTGCTGGGTATCAGTGTATGTGTTTGTTACTTGGTGTAAGTGTGTGTCTGTGTTCCTGGGTATCAGTGTCTGTCTCTGTTACTTGTTGTCTGTATATGTCTTTGTTACTTGGTGTCAGTGTGTGTCTTTGTTACTGGGTGTCAGTGTTTCTGTTTGTTACTGTGTGTCAGTGTATGTCTTTGTGACTTGGTGTTAGTGTGTGTCTGTGTTACTGGGTGTCAGTGTATGTCTGTGTAATTGGTGTATGTGTGTGTCTTTGTTACTTGGTGTCAGTGTATGTCTGTGTTACTTGGTGTAAGTGTATGTCTTTGTTACTTGGTGTCAGTCAATGTCTTTGTTACTTGGTGTAAGTGTATTTCTTTGTTACTTGGTGTCAGTGTATGTCTGTGTTACTTGGTGTAAGTGTGTGTCTGTTACTGGTTATCAGTGTATGTCTTTGCTTCTTGGTGTCAGGGTGTGTCTTTGTTACTTGGTGTCAGTGTGTGTCTTTGTTACTGGGTGTCAGTGTATGTCTTTGTTACTTGGTGCAAGTGTATGTCTTTTCTACTTGGTGTAAGTGTATGTCTTTGATGCTTGGTGTCAGGGTATGTCTGTGTTACTGGGTATCAGTGTCTGTCTTTGTTACTATGTGTAAGTGTGTGTCTGTGTTGCTGGGTATCAGTGTATGTGTTTGTTACTTGGTGTAAGTGTGTGTCTGTGTTCCTGGGTATCAGTGTCTGTCTCTGTTACTTGTTGTCTGTATATGTTTTTGTTACTTGGTGTCAGTGTGTGTCTTTGTTACTTGGTGTCAGTGTGTGTCTTTGTTACTGGGTGTCATTGTTTGTGTTTGTTACTGTGTGTCAGTGTATGTCTTTGTGACTTGGTGTTAGTGTGTGTCAGTGTTACTGGGTAACAGTGTCTGTCTATGTTACTTGGTGTAAGTGTGTGTCTTTGTTACTGGGTATCTGTGTATGTCTTTGTTACTTGGTGTCAGTGTATGTCTGTGTAATTGGTGTATGTGTGTGTCTTTGTTACTTGGTGTCAGTGTATGTCTGTGTTACTTGGTGTAAGTGTATGTCTTTGTTACTTGGTGTCAGTGCATGTCTTTGTTACTTGGTGTAAGTGTATTTCTTTGTTACTTGGTGTCAGTGTATGTCTGTGTTACTTGGTGTAAGTGTGTGTCTGTTACTGGTTATCAGTGTATGTCTTTGCTTCTTGGTGTCAGGGTGTGTCTTTGTTACTTGGTGTCAGTGTGTGTCTGTTACTGGTTATCAGTGTATGTCTTTGCTTCTTGGTGTCAGGGTGTGTCTTTGTTACTTGGTGTAAGTGTATGTCTTTTCTACTTGGTGTAAGTGTATGTCTTTGATACTTGGTGTCAGGGTATGTCTGTGTTACTGGGTATCAGTGTCTGTCTTTGTTACTATGTGTAAGTGTGTGTCTGTGTTGCTGGGTATCAGTGTATGTGTTTGTTACTTGGTGTAAGTGTCTGTCTGTGTTACTGGGTATCAGTGTATGTCTTTGTTACTTTGAGTCATTGTATGTCTGTGTTACTTGGTGTAAGTGTGTGTCTGTGTTACTGGGTATCAGTGTATGTCTTTGTTACTTGGTGTAAGTGTATGTCTTTGTTACTTGGTGTCAGTGTATGTCTGTGTTACTTGGTGTCAGTGTATGTCTTTGTTACTTGGTGTCCGTGCATGTCTTTGTTACTTGGTGTAAGTGTATTTCTTTGTTACCTGGTGTCAGTGTATGTCTGTGTTACTTGGTGTAAGTGTGTGTCTGTGTTACTGGTTATCAGTGTATGTCTTTGCTTCTTGGTGTCAGTGTATGTCTTTGTTACTTGGTGTCAGTGTATGTCTTTGATACTTGGTGTAAGTGTATGTCTTTTCTACTTGGTGTCAGTGTATGTCTTTGATACTTGGTGTCAGGGTGTGTCTTTGTTACTTGGTGTCAGTGTGTGTCTTTGTTACTGGGTGTCAGTGTATGTCTTTGTTACTTGGTGTAAGTGTATGTCTTTTCTACTTGGTGTCAGTGTATGTCTTTGATACTTGGTGTCAGGGTATGTCTGTGTAACTGGGTATCAGTGTCTGTCTTTGTTACTATGTGTAAGTGTGTGTCTGTGTTGCTGGGTATCAGTGTATGTGTTTGTTACTTGGTGTAAGTGTGTGTCTGTGTTCCTGGGTATCAGTGTCTGTCTCTGTTACTTTTTGTCTGTATATGTTTTTGTTACTTGGTGTCAGTGTGTGTCTTTGTTACTTGGTGTCAGTGTGTTTCTTTGTTACTGGGTGTCATTGTTTGTGTTTGTTACTGTGTGTCAGTGTATGTCTTTGTGACTTGGTGTTAGTGTGTGTCTGTGTTACTGGGTAACAGTGTCTGTCTATGTTACTTGGTGTAAGTGTGTGTCTGTGTTACTGGGTATCAGTGTATGTCTTTGTTACTTGGTGTCAGTGTATGTCTGTGTAATTGGTGTATGTGTGTGTCTTTGTTACTTGGTGTCAGTGTATGTCTGTGTTACTTGGTGTAAGTGTATGTCTTTGTTACTTGGTGTCAGTGCATGTCTTTGTTACTTGGTGTAAGTGTATTTCTTTGTTACTTGGTGTCAGTGTATGTCTGTGTTACTTGGTGTAAGTGTGTGTCTCTTACTGGTTATCAGTGTATGTCTTTGCTTCTTTGTGTCAGGGTGTGTCTTTGTTACTTGGTGTCAGTGTGTGTCTTTGTTACTGGGTGTCAGTGTATGTCTTTGTTACTTGGTGTAAGTGTATGTCTTTTCTACTTGGTGTAAGTGTATGTCTTTGATACTTGGTGTCAGTGTATGTCTGTGTTACTGGGTATCAGTGTCTGTCTTTGTTACTATGTGTAAGTGTGTGTCTGTGTTGCTGGGTATCAGTGTATGTGTATGTTACTTGGTGTAAGTGTGTGTCTGTGTTACTGGGTAACAGTGTCTGTCTATGTTACTTGGTGTAAGTGTGTGTCTGTGTTACTTGGTTTCAGTGTATGTGTCTGCTACTTGGTTTAAGTGTGTGTCTGTGTTAAGGGGTATCAGTGCATGTCTTCGTTACTTGGTGTCATTGTCTGTCTTTGTTACTTTGTGTAATTGTGTGTCTGTGTTACTGGGTATCAGTGTATGTCTTTGTTACTTTGAGTCAGTGTATGTCGGTGTTACTTGGTGTAAGAGTGTGTCTGTGATACTGGGTATCAGTTTATGTCTTTGTTACTTGGTGTCAGTGTATGTCTTTGTTACTTGGTGTAAGTGCATATCTTTGTTACTTGGTGTCAGTGTATGTCTGTGTTACTTGGTGTAAGTGTATGTCTTTGATACTTGGTGTCAGTGTATGTCTTTATTACTTGGTGTAAGTGTATGTCTTTGTTACTTGGTGTCAGAGTATGTCTTTGTTACTTGGTGTAAGTGTATGTCTTTGCTACTTGGTGTCAGTGTATGTCTTTGATACTTGGTGTAAGTGTATGTCTGTGTTACTGGGTATCAGTGTATGTCTTTGCTACTTGGTGTCAGTGCATGTCTTTGTTACTTGGTGTCAGTGTATGTCTTTGTTACTTGGTGTAACTGTGTGTCTATGTTACTGGGTATCAGTGTATGTCTTTGTTACTTGGTGTCTGTGCGTGTCTGTGTTACTTGGTGTAAGTGTGTGTCTGTGTAACTGGGTATCAGTGTATGTCTTTGTTACTTGGTGTAAGTGTGTGTCTGTGTTACTGGGTATCAGGGTATGTCTTTGCTAATTGTTGTCAGTGTCTTTCTTTGTTACTTGGTGTAAGTGTGTGTCTGTGTTACTGTGTATCAGTGTATGTCTTTGGTACTTTGTGTAAGTGTCCGTCTTTGTTGCTTGGTTTCAGTGCGTGTCTTTGTTACTTGGTGTAAGTGTATGCCTTTGTTACTTGGTGTCATTGTATGTCTCTGTTACTTGGTGTAAGTGTGTGTCTGTGTTACTGGGTATCAGTGTATGTCTTTGTTACTTGGTGTCAGTGTATGTCTGTGTTACTTGGTGTAAGTGTGTGTCTGTGTTACTGGGTATCAGTGTATGTCTTTGTTACTTGGTGTCAGTCTATGTCTTTGTTACTTGGTGTAAGTGTATGGCTTTGTTACTTGGTGTCAGTGTATGTCTGTGTTACTTGGTGTAAGTGTATGTCTTTGTTACTTGGTGTCAGTGTATGTCTTTGTTACTTGGTGTAAGTGTCTGTCTTTGTTACTTGGTGTCAGTGTATGTCTTTGTTACTTGGTGTAAGTGTATGTCTTTGTTACTTGGTGTCAGTGTATGTCTTTGATACCTGGTGTAAGTGTATGTCCTTGTCACTGGGTATCAGTGTCTGTCTTTGTTACTTGGTGTAAGTGTGTGTCTGTGTTACTGGGTATCAGTGTATGTCTTTGTTACTTGGTGACAGTGTGTGTCTGTGTTACTTGGTGTATGAGTGTGTCTGTGTAACTGGGAATCAGTGTATGTCTTTGTTAATTGGTGTAAGTGTGTGTCTGTGTTACAGGGTATCAGTGTATGTCTTTGTTACTTGTGTCAGTGCATGTCTTTGTTACTTGGTGTCAGTGTATGTCTTTGTTACTTGGTGTAACTGTGTGTCTGTGTTACTGGGTATCAGTGTATGTCTTTGTTACTTGGTGTCTGTGTGTGTCTGTGTTACTTGGTGTAAGTGTGTGTCTGTGTAACTGGGTATCAGTGTATGTCTTTGTTACTTGGTGTAAGTGTGTGTCTGTGTTACTGGGTATCAGTGTATGTCTTTGCTAATTGTTGTCAGTGTCTTTCTTTGTTACTTGGTGTAAGTGTGTGTCTGTGTTACTGGGTATCAGTGTATGTCTTTGTTACTTTGTGTAAGTGTCCGTCTTTGTTGCTTGGTTTCAGTGCGTGTCTTTGTTACTTGGTGTAAGTGTATGCCTTTGTTACTTGGTGTCATTGTATGGCTCTGTTACTTGGTGTAAGTGTGTGTCTGTGTTACTGGGTATCAGTGTATGTCTTTGTTACTTGGTGTCAGTCTATGTCTTTGTTACTTGGTGTAAGTGTATGGCTTTGTTACTTGGTGTCAGTGTATGTCTGTGTTACTTGGTGTAAGTGTATGTCTTTGTTACTTGGTGTCAGTGTGTGTCTTTGTTACTTGGTTTAAGTGTATGACTTTGTTACTTGGTGTCAGTGTATGTCTTTGTTACTTGGTGTAAGTGTATGTCTTTGCTACTTGGTGTAAGTGTGTGTCTGTGTTACTGGGTATCAGTGTATGTCTTTGTTACTTGGTGTCAGTCTATGTCTTTGTTACTTGGTGTAAGTGTATGGCTTTGTTACTTGGTGTCAGTGTATGTCTGTGTTACTTGGTGTAAGTGTATGTCTTTGTTACTTGGTGTCAGTGTGTGTCTTTGTTACTTGGTGTAAGTGTATGTCTTTGTTACTTGGTGTCAGTGTATGTCTTTGTTACTTGGTGTAAGTGTATGTCTTTGCTACTTGGTGTCAGTGTATGTCTTTGATACTTGGTGTAAGTGTATGTCTGTGTCACTGGGTATCAGTGTCTGTCTTTGTTACTTGGTGTAAGTGTGTGTCTGTGTTACTGGGTATCAGAGTATGTCTTTGTTACTTGATGTCAGTGTATGTCTTTTTTACTTGGTGTAAGTGTATGTCTTTGTTACTTGGTGTAAGTGTGTGTCTGTGTTACTGGGTATCAGTGTATGACTTTGTTACTTGGTGACAGTGTGTGTCTGTGTTACTTGGTGTATGAGTGTGTCTGTGTAACTGGGTATCAGTGTATGTCTTTGTTAATTGGTGTAAGTGTGTGTCTGTGTTACAGGGTATCAGTGTATGTCTTTGTTACTTGGTGTCAGTGCATGTCTTTGTTACTTGGTGTCAGTGTATGTCTTTGTTACTTGGTGTAACTGTGTGTCTGTGTTACTGGGTATCAGTGTATGTCTTTGTTACTTTGTGTCTGTGGGTGTCTGTGTTACTTGGTGTAAGTGTGTGTCTGTGTAACTGGGTATCAGTGTATGTCTTTGTTACTTAGTGTAAGTGTGTGTCTGTGTTACTGGGTATCAGTGTATGTCTTTGCTAATTGTTGTCAGTGTCTTTCTTTGTTACTTGGTGTAAGTGTGTGTCTGTGTTACTGGGTATCAGTGTATGTCTTTGTTACTTTGTGTAGGTGTCCGTCTTTGTTGCTTGGTTTCAGTGCGTGTCTTTGTTACTTGGTGTAAGTGTATGCGTTTGTTACTTGGTGTCATTGTATGTCTCTGTTACTTGGTGTAAGTGTGTGTCTGTGTTACTGGGTATCAGTGTATGTCTTTGTTACTTGGTGTCAGTGTATGTCTGTGTTACTTGGTGCAAGTGTATGTCTTTGTTACTTGGTGTCAGTGTACGTCTTTGTTACTTGATGTAAGTGTAAGTCTTTGAGACTTGGTGTCAGTGCATGTCTTTGTTACTTGGTGTAAGTGTATGCCTTTGTTACTTGGTGTCAGTGTATGTGTCTGCTACTTGGTGCAAGTGTGTGTCTGTGTTAATGGGTATCAGTGTATGTCTTCGTTACTTGGTGTCATTGTCTGTCTTTATTACTTGGTGTAATTGTGTGTCTGTGTTACTGGGTATCAGTGTATGTCTTTGTTACTTTGAGTCATTGTATGTCTGTGTTACTTGGTGTAAGTGTGTGTCTGTGTTACTGGGTATCAGTGTATGTCTTTGTTACTTGGTGTAAGTGTATGTCTTTGTTACTTGGTGTCAGTGTATGTCTGTGTTACTTGGTGCAGTGTATGTCTTTGTTACTTGGTGTCAGTGCATGTCTTTGTTACTTGGTGTAAGTGTATTTCTTTGTTACTTGGTGTCAGTGTATGTCTGTGTTACTTGGTGTAAGTGTGTGTCTGTGTTACTGGTTATCAGTGTATGTCTTTGCTTCTTGGTGTCAGTGTATGTCTTTGTTACTTGGTGTAAGTGTATGCGTTTGTTACTTGGTGTCATTGTATGTCTCTGTTACTTGGTGTAAGTGTGTGTCTGTGTTACTGGGTATCAGTGTATGTCTTTGTTACTTGGTGTCAGTGTATGTCTGTGTTACTTGGTGCAAGTGTATGTCTTTGTTACTTGGTGTCAGTGTACGTCTTTGTTACTTGATGTAAGTGTAAGTCTTTGAGACTTGGTGTCAGTGCATGTCTTTGTTACTTGGTGTAAGTGTATGCCTTTGTTACTTGGTGTCAGTGTATGTGTCTGCTACTTGGTGCAAGTGTGTGTCTGTGTTAATGGGTATCAGTGTATGTCTTCGTTACTTGGTGTCATTGTCTGTCTTTATTACTTGGTGTAATTGTGTGTCTGTGTTACTGGGTATCAGTGTATGTCTTTGTTACTTTGAGTCATTGTATGTCTGTGTTACTTGGTGTAAGTGTGTGTCTGTGTTACTGGGTATCAGTGTATGTCTTTGTTACTTGGTGTAAGTGTATGTCTTTGTTACTTGGTGTCAGTGTATGTCTGTGTTACTTGGTGCAGTGTATGTCTTTGTTACTTGGTGTCAGTGCATGTCTTTGTTACTTGGTGTAAGTGTATTTCTTTGTTACTTGGTGTCAGTGTATGTCTGTGTTACTTGGTGTAAGTGTGTGTCTGTGTTACTGGTTATCAGTGTATGTCTTTGCTTCTTGGTGTCAGTGTATGTCTTTGTTACTTGGTGTCAGTGTATGTCTTTGTTACTTGGTGTAAGTGTATGTCTTTTCTACTTGGTGTCAGTGTATGTCTTTGATACTTGGTGTCAGGGTGTGTCTTTGTTACTTGGTGTCAGTGTGTGTCTTTGTTACTGGGTGTCAGTGTATGTCTTTGTTACTTGGTGTAAGTGTATGTCTTTTCTACTTGGTGTCAGTGTATGTCTTTGATACTTGGTGTCAGGGTATGTCTGTGTAACTGGGTATCAGTGTCTGTCTTTGTTACTATGTGTAAGTGTGTGTCTGTGTTGCTGGGTATCAGTGTATGTGTTTGTTACTTGGTGTAAGTGTGTGTCTGTGTTCCTGGGTATCAGTGTCTGTCTCTGTTACTTGTTGTCTGTATATGTCTTTGTTACTTGGTGTCAGTGTGTGTCTTTGTTACTTGGTGTCAGTGTGTGTCTGTGTTACTGGGTATCAGTGTATGTCTTTGTTACTTTGTGTAGGTGTCCGTCTTTGTTGCTTGGTTTCAGTGCGTGTCTTTGTTACTTGGTGTAAGTGTATGCGTTTGTTACTTGGTGTCATTGTATGTCTCTGTTACTTGGTGTAAGTGTGTGTCTGTGTTACTGGGTATCAGTGTATGTCTTTGTTACTTGGTGTCAGTGTATGTCTGTGTTACTTGGTGCAAGTGTATGTCTTTGTTACTTGGTGTCAGTGTACGTCTTTGTTACATGATGTAAGTGTAAGTCTTTGAGACTTGGTGTCAGTGCATGTCTTTGTTACTTGGTGTAAGTGTATGCCTTTGTTACTTGGTGTCAGTGTATGTGTCTGCTACTTGGTGCAAGTGTGTGTCTGTGTTAATGGGTATCAGTGTATGTCTTCGTTACTTGGTGTCATTGTCTGTCTTTATTACTTGGTGTAATTGTGTGTCTGTGTTACTGGGTATCAGTGTATGTCTTTGTTACTTTGAGTCATTGTATGTCTGTGTTACTTGGTGTAAGTGTGTGTCTGTGTTACTGGGTATCAGTGTATGTCTTTGTTACTTGGTGTAAGTGTATGTCTTTGTTACTTGGTGTCAGTGTATGTCTGTGTTACTTGGTGCAGTGTATGTCTTTGTTACTTGGTGTCAGTGCATGTCTTTGTTACTTGGTGTAAGTGTATTTCTTTGTTACTTGGTGTCAGTGTATGTCTGTGTTACTTGGTGTAAGTGTGTGTCTGTGTTACTGGTTATCAGTGTATGTCTTTGCTTCTTGGTGTCAGTGTATGTCTTTGTTACTTGGTGTCAGTGTATGTCTTTGTTACTTGGTGTAAGTGTATGACTTTTCTACTTGGTGTCAGTGTATGTCTTTGATACTTGGTGTCAGGGTGTGTCTTTGTTACTTGGTGTCAGTGTGTGTCTTTGTTACTGGGTGTCAGTGTATGTCTTTGTTACTTGGTGTAAGTGTATGTCTTTTCTACTTGGTGTCAGTGTATGTCTTTGATACTTGGTGTCAGGGTATGTCTGTGTAACTGGGTATCAGTGTCTGTCTTTGTTACTATGTGTAAGTGTGTGTCTGTGTTGCTGGGTATCAGTGTATGTGTTTGTTACTTGGTGTAAGTGTGTGTCTGTGTTCCTGGGTATCAGTGTCTGTCTCTGTTACTTGTTGTCTGTATATGTCTTTGTTACTTGGTGTCAGTGTGTGTCTTTGTTACTTGGTGTCAGTGTGTGTCTTTGTTACTGGGTGTCAGTGTTTGTGTTTGTTACTGTGTGTCAGTGTATGTCTTTGTGACTTGGTGTTAGTGTGTGTCTGTGTTACTGGGTAACAGTGTCAGTCTATGTTACTTGGTGTAAGTGTGTGTCTGTGTTACTGGGTATCAGTGTATGTCTTTGTTACTTGGTGTCAGTGTATGTCTGTGTAATTGGTGTATGTGTGTGTCTTTGTTACTTGGTGTCAGTGTATGTCTGTGTTACTTGGTGTAAGTGTATGTCTTTGTTACTTGGTGTCAGTGCATGTCTTTGTTACTTGGTGTAAGTGTATTTCTTTGTTACTTGGTGTCAGTGTATGTCTGTGTTACTTGGTGTCATTGTATGTCTCTGTTACTTGGTGTAAGTGTGTGTCTGTGTTACTGGGTATCAGTGTATGTCTTTGTTACTTGGTGTCAGTCTATGTCTTTGTTACTTGGTGTAAGTGTATGGCTTTGTTACTTGGTGTCAGTGTATGTCTGTGTTACTTGGTGTAAGTGTATGTCTTTGTTACTTGGTGTCAGTGTGTGTCTTTGTTACTTGGTGTAAGTGTATGTCTTTGTTACTTGGTGTCAGTGTATGTCTTTGTTACTTGGTGTAAGTGTATGTCTTTGCTACTTGGTGTAAGTGTGTGTCTGTGTTACTGGGTGTCAGTGTATGTCTTTGTTACTTGGTGTCAGTCTATGTCTTTGTTACTTGGTGTAAGTGTATGGCTTTGTTACTTGGTGTCAGTGTATGTCTGTGTTACTTGGTGTAAGTGTATGTCTTTGTTACTTGGTGTCAGTGTGTGTCTTTGTTACTTGGTGTAAGTGTATGTCTTTGTTACTTGGTGTCAGTGTATGTCTTTGTTACTTGGTGTAAGTGTATGTCTTTGCTACTTGGTGTCAGTGTATGTCTTTGATACTTGGTGTAAGTGTATGTCTGTGTCACTGGGTATCAGTGTCTGTCTTTGTTACTTGGTGTAAGTGTGTGTCTGTGTTACTGGGTATCAGTGTATGTCTTTGTTACTTGATGTCAGTGTATGTCTTTTTTACTTGGTGTAAGTGTATGTCTTTGTTACTTGGTGTAAGTGTGTGTCTGTGTTACTGGGTATCAGTGTATGTCTTTGTTACTTGGTGACAGTGTGTGTCTGTGTTACTTGGTGTATGAGTGTGTCTGTGTAACTGGGTATCAGTGTATGTCTTTGTTAATTGGTGTAAGTGTGTGTCTGTGTTACAGGGTATCAGTGTATGTCTTTGTTACTTGGTGTCAGTGCATGTCTTTGTTACTTGGTGTAACTGTGTGTCTGTGTTACTGGGTATCAGTGTATGTCTTTGTTACTTTGTGTCTGTGGGTGTCTGTGTTACTTGGTGTAAGTGTGTGTCTGTGTAACTGGGTATCAGTGTATGTCTTTGTTACTTAGTGTAAGTGTGTGTCTGTGTTACTGGGTATCAGTGTATGTCTTTGCTAATTGTTGTCAGTGTCTTTCTTTGTTACTTGGTGTAAGTGTGTGTCTGTGTTACTGGGTATCAGTGTATGTCTTTGTTACTTTGTGTAGGTGTCCGTCTTTGTTGCTTGGTTTCAGTGCGTGTCTTTGTTACTTGGTGTAAGTGTATGCGTTTGTTACTTGGTGTCATTGTATGTCTCTGTTACTTGGTGTAAGTGTGTGTCTGTGTTACTGGGTATCAGTGTATGTCTTTGTTACTTGGTGTCAGTGTATGTCTGTGTTACTTGGTGCAAGTGTATGTCTTTGTTACTTGATGTAAGTGTAAGTCTTTGAGACTTGGTGTCAGTGCATGTCTTTGTTACTTGGTGTAAGTGTATGCCTTTGTTACTTGGTGTCAGTGTATGTGTCTGCTACTTGGTGCAAGTGTGTGTCTGTGTTAATGGGTATCAGTGTATGTCTTCGTTACTTGGTGTCATTGTCTGTCTTTATTACTTGGTGTAATTGTGTGTCTGTGTTACTGGGTATCAGTGTATGTCTTTGTTACTTTGAGTCATTGTATGTCTGTGTTACTTGGTGTAAGTGTGTGTCTGTGTTACTGGGTATCAGTGTATGTCTTTGTTACTTGGTGTAAGTGTATGTCTTTGTTACTTGGTGTCAGTGTATGTCTGTGTTACTTGGTGTAGTGTATGTCTTTGTTACTTGGTGTCAGTGCATGTCTTTGTTACTTGGTGTAAGTGTATTTCTTTGTTACTTGGTGTCAGTGTATGTCTGTGTTACTTGGTGTAAGTGTGTGTCTGTGTTACTGGTTATCAGTGTATGTCTTTGCTTCTTGGTGTCAGTGTATGTCTTTGTTACTTGGTGTCAGTGTATGTCTTTGTTACTTGGTGTAAGTGTATGTCTTTTCTACTTGGTGTCAGTGTATGTCTTTGATACTTGGTGTCAGGGTGTGTCTTTGTTACTTGGTGTCAGTGTGTGTCTTTGTTACTGGGTGTCAGTGTATGTCTTTGTTACTTGGTGTAAGTGTATGTCTTTTCTACTTGGTGTCAGTGTATGTCTTTGATACTTGGTGTCAGGGTATGTCTGTGTAACTGGGTATCAGTGTCTGTCTTTGTTACTATGTGTAAGTGTGTGTCTGTGTTGCTGGGTATCAGTGTATGTGTTTGTTACTTGGTGTAAGTGTGTGTCTGTGTTCCTGGGTATCAGTGTCTGTCTCTGTTACTTGTTGTCTGTATATGTCTTTGTTACTTGGTGTCAGTGTGTGTCTTTGTTACTTGGTGTCAGTGTGTGTCTTTGTTACTGGGTGTCAGTGTTTGTGTTTGTTACTGTGTGTCAGTGTATGTCTTTGTGACTTGGTGTTAGTGTGTGTCTGTGTTACTGGGTAACAGTGTCTGTCTATGTTACTTGGTGTCAGTGTATGTCTGTGTTACTGGGTATCAGTGTATGTCTTTGTTACTTGGTGTCAGTGTATGTCTGTGTAATTGGTGTATGTGTGTGTCTTTGTTACTTGGTGTCAGTGTATGTCTGTGTTACTTGGTGTAAGTGTATGTCTTTGTTACTTGGTGTCAGTGCATGTCTTTGTTACTTGGTGTAAGTGTATTTCTTTGTTACTTGGTGTCAGTGTATGTCTGTGTTACTTGGTGTAAGTGTGTGTCTGTTACTGGTTATCAGTGTATGTCTTTGCTTCTTGGTGTCAGGGTGTGTCTTTGTTACTTGGTGTCAGTGTGTGTCTTTGTTACTGGGTGTCAGTGTATGTCTTTGTTACTTGGTGTAAGTGTATGTCTTTTCTACTTTGTGTCAGTGTATGTCTTTGATACTTGGTGTCAGGGTATGTCTGTGTTACTGGGTATCAGTGTCTGTCTTTGTTACTATGTGTAAGTGTGTGTCTGTGTTGCTGGGTATCAGTGTATGTGTTTGTTACTTGGTGTAAGTGTGTGTCTGTGTTCCTGGGTATCAGTGTCTGTCTCTGTTACTTGTTGTCTGTATATGTCTTTGTTACTTGGTGTCAGTGTGTGTCTTTGTTACTGGGTGTCAGTGTTTGTGTTTGTTACTGTGTGTCAGTGTATGTCTTTGTGACTTGGTGTTAGTGTGTGTCTGTGTTACTGGGTAACAGTGTCTGTCTATGGTACTTGGTGTAAGTGTGTGTCTGTGTTACTGGGTATCAGTGTATGTCTTTGTTACTTGGTGTCAGTGTATGTCTGTGTAATTGGTGTATGTGTGTGTCTTTGTTACTTGGTGTCAGTGTTTGTCTGTGTTACTTGGTGTAAGTGTATGTCTTCGTTACTTGGTGCTTAGTATGTCTTTGTTACTGTTATTAGTGTTTCTCTGTATCACTTGGTGTCAGTGTGTTTGTTTGTGTTACATGGTGTCAGTGTATGTCTTTGTTACTTGGTGTAAGTGTGTGTCTGTGTTACTGGGTATCAGTGTCTGTCTTAGTTACTTGGTGTCAGTGTGTGTCTTTGTTACTTGGTGGAATTGTATGTCTTTGTTACTTGGTGTCAGTGTATGTCTGTGTTACTTGGTGTAAGTGTATGTCTTTGTAACTTGGTGTCAGTGTATGTCTGAGTTACTTGGTGTAAGTGTGTGTCTGTGTTACTGGGTATCAGTGCATGTCTTTGTTACCTGGTGTCATTGTATGTCTGTGTTACTTGGTGTAAGTGTATGTCTTTGTAACTTGGTGTCAGTGTATGTCTGAGTTACTTGGTGTAAGTGTGTGTCTGTGTTACTGGGTATCAGTGTATGTCTTTGTTACTTGGTGTCATTGTCTGTCAAAATACTTGATGCAAGTGTATGCCTTTGTGACTTGGTGTAATTGTCTGTCTTTGTTACTTGGTGTCAGTGTATGTCTTTGTTACTTGGTGTCAGTGTATTTCTTTGTGACTTGGTGTCAGTGTATGTCTTTTTTCTGGGTGTCAGTGTATGTCTGTGTTACTTGGTGTAAGTGTATGTCTTTGTGACTATCTATCAGTGCTTTTCTGTGTTACTGGGTGTCAGTGTGTGTTTGTTTGTGGTACTGGGTGTCAGTGTGTGTCTGTGACACTTTGTGTCAGTATTTAGTTTAGTTTAGAGATACAGCACTTAAACAGGCCCTTCGTCCCAGCGAGTCTGTGCCGACCATCAACCACCCATTTATACTAATCCTACATTAATCCGGTATTCCTATCACATCCCCACCTATCCCAATATATTTCCCTACCACCAACCTATACCAGGGGACATTTATGATGGCCAATTAACCTATCAACCTGCAAGTCTTTGGCATGTGGGAGGAAACCGGAGCACCGGGAGGAAACCCACGCAGACACAGGGAGAACTTGCAAAATCCGCACAGGCAGTACCCAGAATAGAACCCGGGTCCTGGTGCTGTGAGGCTGCGGTGCTAACCAATGCGCCAATGTGCTCCCCCCACAAGCCCCGCCCCCCCCCCCCCCCCCCCCAGTGTGTGCCTGTGTTACTGGGTATCAGTGTATGTCTTTGTTACTTGGTGTCAGTGTATGTCTTTGTTACTGGGTGTCAGTGTGTGTCTTTGTGACTTGGTGTCAGTGTATGTCTTTGTTACTGGTGTCAGTGCATGTCTGTGTTACTTGGTGTAAGTGTGTGTCTGAGTTACTGGGTGTCAGTGTGTTTCTGTGTTACTTGGTGTAAGTGTGTGTCTTTGTTACTTGGTGTCTGTGTGTGTCTGTGTTACTGGGTGTCAGTGTATGTCTTTGTTACTGTGTGTCAATATATGTCTTTGTTACTTGGTGTAAGTGTGTGCCTGTGTTACTGGGTATCAGTGTCTGTCTTTGTTACTTGATGTCATTGTATGTCTGTGTGACTTGGTGTAAGACTGTGTCTGTGTGACTGGGTATCAGTGTATGTCTTTGTTACTTGGTGTCAGTGTATGTCAAAATACTTGGTGTAAGTGTATGTCTTTGTTACTTGGTGTAATTCTCTGTCTTTGTTGCTTGGTGTCAGTGTATGTCTGTGTTACTTGGTGTAAGTTTGTGTCTTTGTTACTTGGTGTAAGTGTAAGTCTTTGTTACTTGGTGTCAGTGTATGTCTTTGTTACTTGGTGTCAGTGTGTGTCTGTGTTACTGGGCATCAGTGTATGTCTTTGTGACTTGGTATCAGTGTATGCCTTTGTGACTTGATATCAGTGTATGTCTTTGTTACTTGGTGTAATTGTCTGTCTTTGTTACTTGGTGTCAGTGTATGTCTGTGTTACTTGGTGTAAGTGTGTGTCTTTGTTACTTGGTGTAAGTGTATGTATTTGTTACTTGGTGTCAGTGTATGTCTTTTTTACTGGGTGTCAGTGTGTGTCTCTCTTACTTGGTGTCAGTGTATGTCTTTGTGACTTGATGTCAGTGTATGTCTTTTTTACTGGGTGTCAGTGTGTATCTGTGTAACTTGGTGTCACTGTATGTCTTTGTGACTGTGTATCAGTGTTTCTCTGTGTTTACTGGGTGTCAGTGTGTGTTTGTTTGTGTTACTGGGGGTCAGTGTGTGTCTGTGACACGAGGTGTCAGTATTTAGTTTAGTTTAGAGATACAGCACTTAAACAGGCACTTCGGCCTACCGAGTCTGTGCCGACCATCAACAACCCATTTATACTTCTTTTCTTTCTTTTGGGCCTCCTTATCTCGAGAGACAATGGATACGCGCCTGGAGGTGGTCAGTGGTTTGTGAAGCAGCGCCTGGAGTGGCTATAAAGGCCAATTCTGGAGTGACAGGCTCTTCCACAGGTGCTGCAGAGAAATTTGTTTGTTGGGGCTGTTGCACAGTTGGCTCTCCCCTTGCGCCTCTGTCTTTTTTACTGCCAACTACTAAGTCTCTTCGACTCGCCACAATTTAGCCCTGTCTTTATGGCTGCCCGCCAGCTCTGACGAATGCTGGCAACTGACTCCCACGACTTGTGATCAGTGTCACACGATTTCATGTCGCGTTTGCAGACGTCTTTATAACGGAGACATGGACGGCCGGTGGGTCTGATACCAGTGGCGAGCTCGCTGTACAATGTGTCTTTGGGGATCCTGCCATCTTCCATGCGGCTCACATGGCCAAGCCATCTCAAGCGCCGCTGACTCAGTAGTGTGTATAAGCTGGGGTTGTTGGCCGCTTCAAGGACTTCTGTGTTGGAGATATAGTCCTGCCACCTGATGCCAAGTATTCTCCGAAGGCAGCGAAGATGGAATGAATTGAGACGTCGCTCTTGGCTGGCATACGTTGTCCAGGCCTCGCTGCCGTAGAGCAAGGTACTGAGGACACAGGCCTGATACACTCGGACTTTTGTGTTCCGTGTCAGTGCGCCATTTTCCCACACTCTCTTGGCCAGTCTGGACATAGCAGTGGAAGCCTTACCCATGCGCTTGTTGATTTCTGCATCTAGAGACAGGTTACTGGTGATAGTTGAGCCGAGGTAGGTGAACTCTTGAACCACTTCCAGAGCGTGGTCGCCAATATTGATGGATGGAGCATTTCTGACATCCTGCCCCATGATGTTCGTTTTCTTGAGGCTGATGGTTAGGCCAAATTCATTGCAGGCAGACGCAAACCTGTCGATGAGACTCTGCAGGCATTCTTCAGTGTGAGATGTTAAAGCAGCATCGTCAGCAAAGAGGAGTTCTCTGATGAGGACTTTCCGTACTTTGGACTTCGCTCTTAGACGGGCAAGGTTGAACAACCTGCCCCCTGATCTTGTGTGGAGGAAAATTCCTTCTTCAGAGGATTTGAACGCATGTGAAAGCAGCAGGGAGAAGAAAATCCCAAAAAGTGTGGGTGCGAGAACACAGCCCTGTTTCACACCACTCAGGATAGGAAAGGGCTCTGATGAGGAGCCACCATGTTGAATTGTGCCTTTCATATTGTCATGGAATGAGGTGATGATACTTCGTAGCTTTGGTGGACATCCGATCTTTTCTAGTAGTCTGAAGAGACCACGTCTGCTGACGAGGTCAAAGGCTTTGGTGAGATCAATGAAAGCAATGTAGAGGGGCATCTGTTGTTCACAGCATTTCTCCTGTATCTGACGAAGGGAGAACAGCATGTCAATAGTCGATCTCTCTGCACGAAAGCCACACTGTGCCTCAGGGTAGACGCGCTCGGCCAGCTTCTGGAGCCTGTTCAGAGCGACTCGAGCAAAGACTTTCCCCACTATGCTGAGCAGGGAGATTCCACGGTAGTTGTTGCAGTCACCGCGGTCACCTTTGTTTTTATAGAGGGTGATGATGTTGGCATCGCGCATGTCCTGGGGTACTGCTCCCTCGTCCCAGCACAGGCATAGCAGTTCATGTAGTGCTGAGAGTATAGCAGGCTTGGCACTCTTGATTATTTCAGGGGTAATGCTGTCCTTCCCAGGGGCTTTTCCGCTGGCTAGGGAATCAATGGCATCACTGAGTTCCGATTTGGTTGGCTGTATGTCCAGCTCATCCATGACTGGTAGAGGCTGGGCTGCATTGAGGGCAGTCTCAGTGACAGCATTCTCCCTGGAGTACAGTTCTAGGTAGTGCTCAACCCAGCGGTCCATCTGTTTGCGTTGGTCAGTGATTATGTCCCCCGATTTAGATTTGAGGGGGGTGATCTTCTTGATGGTTGGCCCAAGAGCTCTCTTCATGCCATCATACATTCCTCTGATGTTTCCGGTGTCTGAGGCCAGCTGAATATGACTGCATAGGTGTTGCCAGTAGTCGTTTGCGCAACGCCTAGCTGTTCTTTGTGCAGTACTTCTGGCTGCTTTAAGTGCTGCGGATGTTAAATCGCTGGGGGCTTTCTTGTAGTTCAAAAGTGCAATGCACTTAGCGGCTATGACAGGTTCCAGCTCTTCATTATGAGATTGAAACCAGTCTGCATTTCTCTTCGCACTTTTGCCGTAGGTGGTCATTTATACTAACCCCACACTAATCCCGTATTCCTATCACATCCCCACCTATCCCTATATATTTCCCTACCACCTACCTATACTAGGGGCAATTTATGATGGCCAATTAACCGATCAACCTGCAAGTCTTTGGCATGTGGGAGGAAACCGGAGCACCGGGAGGAAACCCACGCAGACACAGGGAGAACTTGCAAACTCCGCACAGGCAGTACCCAGAATAGAACCCAGGTCCCTGGAGCTGTGAGGCTGCGGTGCTAACCACTGCGCCAATGTGCCCCCCACCCTCCCCCAGAGTGTGCCTGTGTTACTGGGTATCAGTGTATGTCTTTGTTACTTCGTGTCAGTGTATGGAAGTGTCACTTGGTGTCAGTGTGTTTGTTTGTGTTACTGGGAGTCAGTGTGTGTCTGTGTTACTTGGTGTAAGTGTGTGTCTTTGGTACTTGGTGTCCGTGTGTGTCTGTGTTACTGGGTGTCAGAGTATGTCTTTTTTACTGGGTGTCAGTGTATGTCTTTGTTACTTGGTGTAAGTGTGTGTCTGTGTTACTGGGTATCAGTGTCTGTCTTTTTAACTTGGTGTATGTGTGTGTCTGTGTTACTGGGTATCAGTGCATGTCTTTGTTACTTGGTGTCATTGTATGTCTGTGTTACTTGGTGTAAGTGTGTGTCTGTGTTACTGGGTATCAGTGTATGTCTTTGTTACTTGGTGTCAGTGTATGTCTGTGTTACTTGGTGTAACTGTGTGTCTGCGTTACTGGGTGTCAGTGTGTGTCTGTGTGACTTGGTGGAAGTGTATGTCTTTGTTGCTTGGTGTCCGTGTGTGTCTGTGTTACTGGGTGTCAGTGTATGTCTTTGTTACTTGGTCTCAGTTTATGTCTGTGTTACTTGGTGTCAGTGTGTTTGTTTGTGTTACTGGGTGTCAGTGTGTGTCTGTGTTACTTGGTGTAAGTGTGTGTCTTTGTTACTTGGTGTCCGTGTCTGTCTGTGTTACTGGGTATCAGGGTCTGTCTTTTTTACTTGGTGTAAGTGTATGTCTTTGTTACTTGGTGTAAGTGTGTGTCTGTGTTACTGGGTATCAGTGTCTGTCTTTTTAACTTGGTGTATGTGTGTGTCTGTGTTACTGGGTATCAGTGCATGTCTTTGTTACTTGGTGTCATTGTATGTCTGTGTTACTTGGTGTAAGTGTGTGTCTGTGTTACTGGGTATCAGTGTATGTCTTTGTTACTTGGTGTCAGTGTATGTCTGTGTTACTTGGTGTAACTGTGTGTCTGCGTTACTGGGTGTCAGTGTGTGTCTGTGTGACTTGGTGGAAGTGTATGTCTTTGTTGCATGGTGTCCGTGTGTGTCTGTGTTACTGGGTGTCAGTGTATGTCTTTGTTACTTGGTCTCAGTTTATGTCTGTGTTACTTGGTGTCAGTGTGTTTGTTTGTGTTACTGGGTGTCAGTGTGTGTCTGTGTTACTTGGTGTAAGTGTGTGTCTTTGTTACTTGGTGTCCGTGTCTGTCTGTGTTACTGGGTATCAGGGTCTGTCTTTTTTACTTGGCGTAAGTGTGTGTCTGTGTTACTGGGTGTCAGTGTGCGCCTGTGTTACTGGGTATCAGTGTATGTCTTTGACACTTTGTGTCAGTGTATGTCTGTGTTACTTGGTGTAAGTGTGTGTCTGTGTTACTGGGTGTCAGTGTGTGTCTGTGTTACTTGGTGTAAGTCTGTGTCTTTGTTACTTGGTGTCCGTGTGTGTCTGTGTTACTGGGTATCAGTGTATGTCTTTGTTAATTGGTGTCAGTGGATGTCAAAATACTGAGAGTAAGAGTATGTCTTTGTTACTTGGTGTCCGTGTGTGTATGTGTTACTGGCTGTCAGTGTATGTCTTTGTTACTTGGCGTCAGTTTATGTCTGTGTTACTTGGTGTCAGTGTGTTTGTTTGTGTTACTGGGTGTCAGTGTGTGTCTGTGTTACTTGGTGTAAGTGTTTGTCTTTGTTACTTGGTGTCCGTGTCTGTCTGTGTTACTGGGTATCAGGGTCTGTCTTTTTTACTTGGTGTAAGGGTGTGTCTGTGTTACTGGGTGTCAGTGTGCGCCTGTGTTACTGGGTATCAGTGTATGTCTTTGACACTTTGTGTCAGTGTATGTCTGTGTTACTTGGTGTCAGTGTGTGTCTGTGTTACTGGGTGTCAGTGTGTGTCTGTGTTACTTGGTGTAAGTCTGTGTCTTTGTTACTTGGTGTCCGTGTGTGTCTGTGTTACTGGGTATCAGTGTATGTCTTTGTTACTTGGTGTCAGTGGATGTCAAAATACTGAGTGTAAGAGTATGTCTTTGTTACTTGGTGTCCGTGTGTGTCTGTGTTACTGGGTGTCAGTGTATGTCTTTGTTACTTGGTGTCAGTTTATGTCTGTGTTACTTGGTGTCAGTGTGTTTGTTTGTGTTACTGGGTGTCAGTGTGTGTCTGTGTTACTTGGTGTAAGTGTTTGTCTTTGTTACTTGGTGTCCGTGTCTGTCTGTGTTACTGGGTATCAGGGTCTGTCTTTTTTATTTGGTGTAAGGGTGTGTCTGTGTTACTGGGTGTCAGTGTGCGCCTGTGTTACTGGGTATCAGTGTATGTCTTTGATACTTTGTGTCAGTGTATGTCTGTGTTACTTGGTGTAAGTGTGTGTCTGTGTTACTGGGTGTCAGTGTGTGTCTGTGTTACTTGGTGTAAGTCTGTGTCTTTGTTACTTGGTGTCAGTGGATGTCAAAATACTTAGTGTAAGAGTATGTCTTTGTTACTTGGTGCAATTGTCTGTCTTTTTTACTTGGTGTCAGTGTATGTCTGTGTTACTTGGTGTAAGTGTGTGTCTTTGTTACTTGGTGTAAGTGTATATATTTGTTACTTGGTGTCAGTGTATGTCTTTGTTACTTGGAGTCAGTGTGTGTCTGTGTTGCTTGGCATCAGTGTATGTCATTGTGACTTGGTATCAGTGTATGTCTGTGTCTCTTGGTGTCAGTGTATGTCTGTGTTACTTGGTGTCAGTGTGTTTGTTTGTGTTGCAGTGTGTCAGTGTGTGTCTGTGTTACTTGGTGTAAGTGTGTGCCTTTGTTTCTTGGTGTCCGTGTGTGTCTGTGTTTCTGGGAGTCAGTGTATGTCTTTGTTACTTGGTGTAAGTGTGTGCATGCGTTACTGGGTATCAGTGTCTGTCTTTTTACTTGGTGTAAGTATGTTTGTGTTACTTGGTATCAGTGCATGTCTTTGTTACTTGGTGTCAGTGAGTGTCTGTGTTACTTGGTGTAAGTGTGTGTCTGTGTTACTGGGTATCAGTGTATGTCTTTGTGACTTGGTGTCAGTGTATGTCAAAATACTTGGTGTAAGTGTATGTCTTTGTTAATTGTTGTAATTGTCTGTCTTTGTTACTTGGTGTCAGTGTATGTCTGTGTTACCTGGTGTCAGTGTGTGTCTGTGTTACTGGGCATCAGTGTATGTCTTAGTTACTGTGTAGCAGTGTTTCTCTGTGTTCCTGGGTGTCAGTGAGTGTTTGTTTGTGGTACTGGGTGTCAGTGTGTGTCTGTGACACTAGGTGTCAGTATTTTGTTTATTTTCGAGATGCAGCACTTAAACAGGCCCTTCGGCCCACCGAGTCTGTGCCGACCATCAACATCCCATTTATCCTCATCCTACACTAATCCCGTATTCCTATCACATCCCCACCGGTCCCTATATATTTCCCTACCACCTACCTATACTAGGGGCAATTTATAATGGCCAATTAACCTATCAACCTGCAAGTCTTTGGCATGTGGGAGGAAACCGGAGCACCCGGAGGAAACCCACGCAAACACAGGGAGAACGTGCAAACTCCGCACAGGCAGTACCCAGAATCGAACCCGGGGCCCTGGAGCTGTGAGGCTGCGGTGCGAAACACAGCGCCAAAGTCCCCCCCCCCCCCCCCACCCCCAGTGTGTGCCTGTGTTGCTGGGTATCAGTGTGTGTCTTTGTTACTAGGTGTCAGTGGATGACAAAATAGTAGGTGTAAGTGTATGTCTTTGTTACTTGGTGTAATTGTCTGTCTTTGTAACTTAGTGTCATTGTATGTCTGTGTTACTTGGTGTCAGTGTGTGCCTGTGTTACTGGGTATCAGTGTATGTCTTTGTTACTTGGCGTCAGTGTATGTCTGCGTTACTTCGTTTCAGTGTGTTTGTTTGTGTTACTGGGTGTCAGTGTGTGTCTGTGTTACTTGGTGTAAGTGTGTGTCTTTGTTACTTGGCGTCCGTGTGTGTCTGTGTTACTGGGTGTCAGTGCATGTCTTTGTTACTGGGTGTCAGTGTATGTCTTTGTTACTTGATGTAAGTGTGTGTCTCTGTTACTGGGTATCAGTGTCTGTCTTTTTTACTTGAAGTAAGTGTGTGTCTGTGTTACTGGGTATCAGTGCGTGTCTTTTTTGCTTTGTGTCATTGTATGCCTGTGTTACTTGGTGTAAGTGTGTGTCTGTGTTACTGGGTATCAGTGTATGTCTTTGTTACTTGGTGTCAGTGTATGTCAAAATACTTGGTGTAAGTGTATGTCTTTGTTACTTGGTGTAATTGTCTGTCTTTGTTAATTGGTGTCAGTGTATGTCTGTGTTACTTGGTGTAAGTGTGTGTCTTTGTTACTTGGTGTCAGTGTGTCTCTGTGTCACTGGGCATCAGTGCATGTCTTTGTGACTTGGTATCAGTGTATGTCTTTGTGACTTGGTGTCAGTGTATGTCTTTTTTACTGGGTGTCAATGTGTGTCTGTGTTACTGGGCATCAGTGCATGTCTTTGTGACTTGGTACCAGTGTATGTCTTTGTGACTTGGTGTCAGTGTATGTCTTTTTTACTGGGTGTAAGTGTGTGAGTGCGTTACTGGGTATCAGTGTATGTCTTTGTTACTAGGTGTCAGTGCATGTCAAAATACTTGGTGTAAATGTACGTCTTTGTTACTTGGTGTAATTGTCTGTCTTTGTTACTTGGTGTCAGTGTATGTCTGCGTTACTTGGTGTAAGTGTGTGTCTTTGTTTCTGGGCATCAGTGTATGTCTTTGTGACTTGGTATCAGTGTATGTCTTTGTGACTTGGTGTAAGTGTGTGTCTTTGTTACTTGGTTTCAGTGTATGTCTTTGTTACTGGGTGTCAGTGTATGTCTGTGTTACTGGGGGTCAGTTTGTGTCTGTGTTACTGGGAGTCAGTGTATGCCTTTGCGACTTGGTATCAGTGTATGTCTTTGTGACTTGGTGTCAGTTTATGTCTGTGTTAGGTGGTGTCAGTTTGTTTGTTTGTGTTACTGGGTGTCAGTATTTGTCTGTGTTACTTGGTGTAAGTATGTGTCTTTGTTACTTGGTGTCCGTCTGTGTCTGTGTTACTGGGTGTCAGTGTATGTCTTTGTTACTGGGTGTCAGTGTATGTCTTTGTTACTTGGTGTAAGTGTGTGTCTGTGTTACTGGGTATCAGTGTCTGTCTTTTAACTGGGTGTAAGTGTGTGTCTGTGTTACTGGGTATCAGTGTATGTCTTTGTTACTTGGTGTCAGTGTATGTCAAAATATTTGGTGTAAGTGTATGTCTGTGTTACTTGGTGTAAGTGTGTGTCTTTGTTACTGGGCATCAGTGTATGTCTTTGTGACTTGGTATCAGTGTACGTCTTTGTGACTTGGTGTCAGTGTATGTCTTTTTTACAGGGTGTCAGTGTGTGTCTGTGTTACTTGGTGTCAGTGTGTGTCTTTGTTACTGTGTATCAGTGTTTTTCTGTGTTACTGGGAGTCAGTGTGTGTTTGTTGGGGTACTGTGTATCAGTGTGTGTCTGTGACACTAGGTGTCAGTATTTAGTTTAGTTTGGAGACACAGCACTTAAACAGGCCCTTCGGCCCACCGAGTCTGTGCCTACCATCAACCACCCATTTACACTAATCCTACAATAATCCCGTATTCCTATCACATCCCCACCTATCCCTATATATTTCCATCCCACCTACCTATACTTGGGGCAATTTATGATGGCCAATTAACCTATCAACATGCAAGTCTTTGGCATGTGGGAGGAAACCGGAGCACCGGGAGGAAAACCACGCAGAAACAGGGAGAACTTGCAAACTCCGCACAGGCAGTACCCAGAATCGAACCCGGGTCCCTGGAGCTGTGAGGCTGCTGTGCTAGCCACTGCGCCAATGTGCTCCCCCCCCGCCAGTGTGTGCCTGTGTTACTGGGTATCAGTGTGTGTCTTTGTTACTAGGTGTCAGTGGATGTCAAAATACTTGGTGTAAGTGTATGTCATTGTTACTTGGTGTAATTGTCTGTCTTTGTCACTTGGTGTCAGTGTATGTCTGTGTTACTTGGTGTAAGTTTGTGTCTTTGTTACTTGGTGACAGTGGATGTCAAATTACTTGGTGTAAGTGTATGTCTTTGTTACTTGGTGTAATTGTCTGCCTTTGTCACTTGGTGTCAGTGTATGTCTGTGTTACTTGGTGTAAGTTTGTGTCTTTGTTACTTGGTGTCAGTGTATGTCTTTGTTACTTGGTGTCAGTGTGTGTCTGTGTTACTGGGCATCAGTGTATGTCTTTGTGACTTGGTATCAGTGTATGTTTTTGTGACTTTGTTTCAGTGTATGTCTTTTTTACTGGGTGTAAGTGTGTGTCTGCGTTACTGGGTATCAGTGTGTGTCTTTGTTCCTTGGTGTAATTGTATGTCTTTGTTACTTGGTGTCAGTGTATGTCTTTATTACTTGGTGTCAGTGTGTGTCTGTGTTACAGGGTGCAAGTGTGTGTCTGTGTTACTGGGTGTCAGTGTGTGTCTGTGTTACTTGGTGTAATTGTATGTCTTTGTTACTTGGTGTCCGTGTGTGTCTTTGTTACTGGGTGTCAGTGTATGTCTTTGTTACTTGGTGTCAATTTATGTCTGTGTTACTTGGTATCAGTGTGTTTGTTTGTGTTACTGGGTGTCAGTGTGTGTCTGTGTTACTTGGTGTAAGTCTGTGTCTTTGTTACTTGGTGTCCGTGTGTGTCTGCGTTACTCGGTGTCAGAGTATGTGTTTGTTACTGGGTGTCAGTGTATGTCTTTGTTATGTGGTGTAAGTGTGTGTCTGTGTTACTGGGTGTCAGTGCATGTCTGTGTTACTTGGTGTAAGTGTGTGTCTGCGTTACTGGGTATCAGTGTATGTCTTTGGAACTTGGTGTCAGTGTATGTCTTTGTTACTGGGTGTCAGTGTGTGTCTTTGTGACTTGGTGTCATTGTATGTCTGTGTTGCTTGGTGTAAGTGTGTGTCTTTGTTACTTGGTGTAAGTGTATGTCTTTGTTACTTGGTGTCAGTATATGTCTGTGTTACTTTGTGTAAGTGTTTGTCTTTTTTACTTGGTGTCAGTGTTTGTCTTTGTTACTTTGTGGAAGTGTGTGTCTGAGTTACTGGGTATCAGTGTATGTCTTTGTGACTTGGAGTCAGTGTATGTCTTTGTTACTGGGTGTCAGTGTATGTCTTTGTGACTTGGTGTCAGTGTGTGTCTCTGTTAGTCTTTGTTACTTGGTGTCAGTGTCTGAATGTGTATGTCCTTGTTACTGTGTGTCAGTGTTTCTCTATGTGACTGGGTGTCAGTGTGTGTTTGTTTGTGTTACTGGGTGTCAGTGTGTGCCTGTGTTACTTGGTGTAAGTGTACGTCTTTGTTTCTTGGTGTCAGAGGATGTCTTTGTTCCTTGGTGTCTGTGTTTGTCTTTGTTACTTGGTGTAAGTGTGTGTCTGTGTTACTGGGTATCAGTGTATGTCTTTGTGACTTGGTGTCAGTGTATGTCTTTGTTACTGGGTGTCAGTGTATGTCTTTGTTACTTGTTGTAAGTGTGTGTCTGTGTTACTGGGTATCAGTGTATGTCTTTGTTTCTTGGTGTCAGTGTATGTCTTTGTTACATGGTGTCAGGGTATGTCTGTGTTACTGGGTATCAGCGCATGTCTTTGTTACATGGTGTCTGCGTATGTCTGTGTTATTTGGTGTAAGTGTGTGTCTTTGTTACTTGGGGTGATTGTATGTCTTTGTTACTTGGTGTAAGTGAGTGTCTGTGTTACTGGGTATCAGTGTATGTCTTTGTGACTTGGTGTCAGTGCATGTCTTTGTTACTGGGTGTCAGTGTATGTCTTTGTTACTTGGTGTAAGTGTGTGTCTGTGTTCCTGGGTATCAGTGTAAGTCTTTGTGACTTGGTGTCAGTGTATGTCTTTGTTACTTGGTGTCAGTGTATGTCTTTGTGACTTGGTGTCAGTGTGTGTCTCTGTTATTCTTTGTTACTTGGTGTCAGTGACTGTCTGTGAATGTCTTTGTTACTGTGTGTCAGTGTTTCTCTATGTTACTGGGTGTCAGTTTGTGTATGTTTGTGTTACTGGGTGTCAGTGTGTGTCTGTGTTACTTGGTGTAAGTGTATGTCTTTGTTTCTTGGTGTCAGTGGATGTCTTTGTTACTTGGTGACAGTGTTTATCTTTGTTACTTGGTGTAATTGTATGTCTTTGTTTCTTGGTGTCAGTGTATGTCTGTGTTACGTAGTGTAAGTGTATGTCTTTGTTACTTGCTGTCAGTGTATGTCTTTGTTACTTCTTGGAAGTGTGCGTCTGTGTTACTTGGTGTAAGTGTGTGTCTGTGTTACTTGGTATCAGTGTATGTCTTTGTTACTTGGTGTAAGTGTGTGTCTGTGTTACTGGGTAACAGTGTATGTCTTTGTTACTTGGTGTCAGTGTATGTCTGTGTTACTTGGTGCAAGTGTGTGTCTTTATTACTTGGTGTAATTGTATGTCTTTGTTACTTGGTATCAGTGTATATATTTGTGACTAGGTGTCAGTGTATGTCTTTGTTACTTGGTGTCAGTGTGTGTCTTTGTGACTTGGTGTCAGTGTATGTCTTTGTTACTCGGTGTATGTGTGTGTCTGTGTTACTGGTTATCAGTGTATGTCTTTGTGACTTGGTGCCAGTGTATGTCTTTGTTACTGGGTGTCAGTGTGTGTCTTTGTGACTTGGTGTCAGTGTATGTCTTTGTTACTTGGTGTCAGTGTGTGTCTGTGTTACTGGGCACCAGAGTATGTCTTTTTTACTTGGTGTCAGTGTGTGTCTGTGTTACTTGGTGTCAGTGTATGTCTTTGTTACTGTGTATCAGTGTTTCTCTGTTTTACTGGGTGTCAGTGTGTGTTTGTTTGTGTTACTGGGTGTCAGTGTGTGTCTTTGTGACTTGGTGTCAGTGTATGTCTTTGTTACTTGGTGTCTGTGTGTCTATGTTACTGGGTATCAGTGTATGTCTTTGTTACTTGGTGTCAGTGTATGTCAAAATACTTGGTGTAAGTGTATGTCTTTGTTACTTGGTGAAATTGTCTGTCTTTGTTACTTGGTGTCAGTGTATGTCTGTGTTACTTGGTGTAAGTGTGTGTCTTTGTTACTTGGTGTCAGTGTATGTCTGTGTTACCTGGTGTCAGTGTGTTGTCAGTGTATGTTTTTGTGACTTGTTGTCAGTGGATTTCTTTGTTACTGTGTTTCAGTGTATGTCTTTGTGACTTGGTGTAATTGTTTGTCAAAATACTTGGTGCAAGTGTATTTCTGTGCTACTTGGTGTAAGTGTAATTCTGTGTTACTGGGTATCAGTGTATGTCTTTGTTACTTGGTGTAACTGTGCGTCTGTGTTACTGGGTATCAGTGTATGCCTTTGTTACTTGGTGTCAGTGTATGTCTTTGTTACTTGGTGTAAGTTGCGTCTGTGTCACTGGGTATCAGTGTATGTCTTTGTTACTTGGTGTCAGTGCATGTCTTT
Source organism: Heterodontus francisci (assembly GCF_036365525.1). Classification (NCBI taxonomy): domain Eukaryota; kingdom Metazoa; phylum Chordata; class Chondrichthyes; order Heterodontiformes; family Heterodontidae; genus Heterodontus; species Heterodontus francisci. The sequence continues at coordinate 2,843,495 of NW_027141655.1, read as the reverse complement.
GTTACTTGGTGTAAGTGTGTGTCTGTGTTACTGGGGGTTAGTGTGTGTCTGTGTTACTTGGTGTAAGTGTGTGTCTTTGTTACTTGGTGTCCGTGTGTGTCTGTGTTACTGGGTGTCAGTGTATGTCTTTGTTACTGGGTGTCAGTGTATGTCTTTAATACTTGGTGTAAGTGTGTGTCTGTGTTACTGGGTATCAGTGTGTGTCTTTGTTACTTGGTGAAAGTGTGTGTCTGTGTTACTGGGTGTCAGTGTATGTATTTGTTACTTGGTGTAAGTGTATGTCAAAATACTTGGTGTCAGTGTATGTCTGTGTTACTTGGTGTAAGTAAATGTCTTTGTTACTTGGTGTCAGTGTATGTCTTTGTTACTTGGTGTAAGTGTACGACTGTGTTGCTGGGTATCAGTGTGTGTCTTTGTTACTGGGTGTCATTGTGTTTGTTTGTGATACTGGGTGTCAGTGTGTGTCTGTGTTACTTGGTGTAAGTGTGTGTCTTTGTGACTTGGTGTCCGTGTGTGTCTGTGTTACTGGTTGTCAGTGTAAGTTTTTGTTACTGGGTGTCAGTGTATGTCTTTGTTACTTGGTGTAAGTGTGTGTCTGTGTTACTGGGTATCAGTGTTTGTCTTTGTTACTTGGTGTAAGTGTGTGTCTGTGTTACGGGGTATCAGTGTATGTCTTTATTACTGTGTATCAGTGTATGTCTTTGTGACTTGGTGTCAGTGCATGTCTTTGTTACTGGGTGTCAGTGTGTGTCTTTGTGACTTGGTGTTAGTGTATGTCTTTGTTACTTGGTGTCAGTGTATGTCTTTGTTACTGGGTGTAAGTGTGTGTCTGTGTTACTGGGTATCAGTGTATCTCTTTGTTACTGGGTATCAGTGGATGTCTTTGTGACTTGGTGTCAGTGTATGTCTTTGTTACTGGGTGTCAGTGTGTGTCTTTGTGACTTGGTGTCAGTGTATGTCTTTGTTACTTGGAGTAAGTGTGTGTCTGTGTTACTGGGTATCAGTGTATGTCTTTATTACTTGGTGTAAGCGTGTGTCTGTGTTACTGGGTATCAGTGTGTGTCTTTGTTACTTGGTGTAAGTGTGTGTCTGTGTTAGTGGGTATCAGTGTAGTTCTTTGTTACTGGGTATCAGTGTATGTCTTTGTGACTTGGTTTCAGTGTATGTCTTTGTTACTGGGTGTCAGTGTGTGTCTTTGTGACTTGGTGTCAGTGTATGTCTTTGTGACTTGGTGTAAGTGTGTGCCTGTGTTACTGGGTATCAGTTTATGTCTTTGTTACTTGATGTCAGTGTATGTCTTTGTTACTGGGTGTCAGTGTGTGTCTTTGTGACTTCGTGTCACTGTATGTCTTTGTTACTTGGTGTAAGTGTGTGTCTGTGTTACTGGGTATCAGCGAATGTCTTTGTTACTTGGTGTCAGTGTATGTCAAAATACTTGGTGTAAGTGTATGTCTTTGTTACTTGGTGTAATTTTCTGTCTTTGTTACGTGGTGTCAGTGTATGTCTGTGTTACTTGGTGTAAGTATGTGTCTTTGTTACTTCTTGTCAGTGTACGTCTTTGTTACTTGGTGTAAGTGTGTGTCTTTGTTACTTGGTGTCATTGTGTGTCTGTGTTCCTGGGTGTCAGTGTATGGCTTTGTTACTTGGTGTAAGTGAATTTCTTTGTTACTTGGTGTCAGTGTAAGTGTTTGTGACTTGTTGTCAGTGGATGTCTTTGTTACTGGGTGTCAGTGTATGTCTTTGTTACTTGGTGTAAGTGTATGTCAAATAGTTGGTGTCAGTGTATGTCTGTGTTACTTGATGTTAGTGTATGCCTTTGTTACTTGTTGTAAGTGTGCGTCTGTGTTACTGGGTATCAGTGTATGTATTAGTTACTGGGAGTCAGTGTGTGTCTTTGTGACTTGGTGTCAGTGTATGTCTTTGTTCCTTGGTGTAAGTGTGTGTCTGTGTTACTGGGTATCAGTGTATGTCTTTGTTACTTGTTGTCTTTGTATGTCTGTGTTACTGGGTGTCAGTGTGTGTCTTTGTGACTTGGTGTCAGTGCATGTCAAAATACTTGGTGCAATTGTATGTCTTTGTTACATTGTGTCAGTGTATGTCTGTGTTTCTTGTTGTAAGTGTGTGTTTGTGTTACTGGGTATCAGGGTATGTCTTTGTTACTTGATGTCAGTGTATGTCTTTGTTACTGGGTGTCAGTGTGTGTCTTTGTGACTTCGTGTCAGTGTATGTCTTTGTTACTTGGTGTAAGTGTGTGTCTGTGTTACTGGGTATCAGTGAATGTCTTTGTTACTTGTTGTCAGTGTATGTCAAAATACTTGGTGTAAGTGTATTTCTTTGTTACTTGGTGTACTTTTCTGTCTTTGTTACTTGGTGTCAGTGCATGTCTTTGTACTGGGTATCAGTGCATGTCTTTGTGACTTGGTGTCAGTGTATGTCTTTGTTTCTGGGTGTCAGTGAGTGTCGTTGTGATTTGGTGTCTTTGTATGTCTTTGTTACTTGGTGTAAGTGTGTGTCTGTGTTACTGGGTATCAGTGTATGTCTTTATTACTTTTTGTCGGTGTATGTCTTTGTTACTGGGTGTCAGTGTGTGTCTTTGTGACTTGGTGTCAGTGCATGTCAAAATACTTGGTGCAAGTGTATGTCTTTGTTACTTTGTGTCAGTGTATGTCTGTGTTACTTGGTGTAAGTGTGTGTCTTTGTTACTTCTTGTCAGTGTATGTCTTTGTTACTTGGTGTAAGTGTGTGTCTTTGTTACTTGGTGTCAGTGTGTGTCTGTGTTCCTGGGTGTCAGTGTATGTATTTGTTACTTGGTGTAAGTGTATGTCTTTGTTACTTGTTGTCAGTGTATGTTTTTGTGACTTGTTGTCAGTGGATTTCTTTGTTACTGTGTTTCAGTGTATGGCTTTGTGACTTGGTGTAATTGTATGTCGAAATTCTTGGTCGAAGTATATGTCTGTGTTACTTTTTGGAAGTGTATGTCTTTGTTACTTTGTGTAAGTGTGCGTCTGTGTTACTGGGTATCAGTGTATGTCTTTGTTACTTGGTGTCAGTGTATGTCTTTGTTACTTGGTGTAAGTTGCGTCTGTGTCACTGGGTATCAGTGTATGTCTTTGTTACTTGGTGTCAGTGCATGTCTTTGTTACTTGGTGTAAGTGTGTGTCTGTGTTACTGGGGGTCAGTGTGTGTCTGTGTTACTTGGTGTCCATGTGTGTCTGTGTTACTGGGTGTCAGTGTATGTCTTTGTTACTGGGTGTCAGTGTATGTCTTTGTTACTTGGTGTAAGTGTGTGTCTGTGTTACTGGGTATCAGTGTGTGTCTTTGTTACTTGGTGAAAGTGTGTGTCTGTATTACTGGGTGTCAGTGTATGTCTTTGTTACTTGGTGTAAGTGTATGTCAAAATACTTGGTGTCAGTGTATGTCTGTGTTACTTGGTGTAAGTATATGTCATTGTTTCTTGGTGTAAGTGTGCGTCTGTGTTACTGGGTATCAGTGTATGTCTTTGTTACTTGGTGTCAGTGTATGTCTTTGTTACTTGGTGTAAGTGAGCGTCTGTGTTACTGGGTATCAGTGTATGCCTTTGTTACTTGGTGTAAGTGTATGTCAAAATACTTGGTGTCAGTGTATGTCTGTGTTACTTGGTGTAAGTATATGTCATTGTTTCTTGGTGTAAGTGTGCGTCTGTGTTACTGGGTATCAGTGTATGTCTTTGTTACTTGGTGTCAGTGTATGTCTTTGTTACTTGGTGTAAGTGAGCGTCTGTGTTACTGGGTATCAGTGTATTTCTTTGTTACTTGGTGTAAGTGTGTGTCTTTGTTACTGGGTGTCAGTGTGTGTCTTTGTGACTTGGTGTCAGTGCATGTCAAAATACTTGGTGCAAGTGTATGTCTTTGTTACTTTGTGTCAGTGTATGTCTGTGTTACTTGGTGTAAGTGTGTGTCTTTGTTACTTCTAGTCAGTGTATGTCTTTGTTACTTGGTGTAAGTGTGTGTCTTTGTTACTTGGTGTCAGTGTGTGTCTGTGTTCCTGGGTGTCAGTGTATGTATTTGTTACTTGGTGTAAGTGTATGTCTTTGTTACTTGTTGTCAGTGTATGTTTTTGTGACTTGTTGTCAGTGGATTTTTTTGTTACTGTGTTTCAGTGTATGGCTTTGTGACTTGGTGTAATTGTATGTCGAAATTCTTGGTCGAAGTATATGTCTGTGTTACTTTTTGGAAGTGTATGTCTTTGTTACTTTGTGTAAGTGTGCGTCTGTGTTACTGGGTATCAGTGTATGTCTTTGTTACTTGGTGTCAGTGTATGTCTTTGTTACTTGGTGTAAGTTGCGTCTGTGTCACTGGGTATCAGTGTATGTCTTTGTTACTTGGTGTCAGTGCATGTCTTTGTTACTTGGTGTAAGTGTGTGTCTGTGTTACTGGGGGTCAGTGTGTGTCTGTGTTACTTGGTGTCCATGTGTGTCTGTGTTACTGGGTGTCAGTGTATGTCTTTGTTACTGGGTGTCAGTGTATGTCTTTGTTACTTGGTGTAAGTGTGTGTCTGTGTTACTGGGTATCAGTGTGTGTCTTTGTTACTTGGTGAAAGTGTGTGTCTGTATTACTGGGTGTCAGTGTATGTCTTTGTTACTTGGTGTAAGTGTATGTCAAAATACTTGGTGTCAGTGTATGTCTGTGTTACTTGGTGTAAGTATATGTCATTGTTTCTTGGTGTAAGTGTGCGTCTGTGTTACTGGGTATCAGTGTATGTCTTTGTTACTTGGTGTCAGTGTATGTCTTTGTTACTTGGTGTAAGTGAGCGTCTGTGTTACTGGGTATCAGTGTATGCCTTTGTTACTTGGTGTAAGTGTGTGTCTTTGTTACTGGGTGTCAGTGTGTTTGTTTGCGTTACTGGGTATCAGTGTGTGTCTGTGTTTTTGGTGTAAGTGTGTGTCTTTGTTACTGGGTGTCAGTGTAAGTTTTTGTTACTGGGTGTCCGTGTATGTCTTTGTTACTTGGTGTAAGTGTGTGTCTGTGTTACTGGGTATCAGTGTGTGTCTTTGTTACTTGGTGTAAGTGTGTGTCTGTGTTACTGGGTCTCAGTGTATGTCTTTGTTTCTGGGTGTCAGTGAGTGTCGTTGTGATTTGGTGTCTTTGTATGTCTTTGTTACTTGGTGTAAGTGTGTGTCTGTGTTACTGGGTATCAGTGTATGTCTTTATTACTTTTTGTCGGTGTATGTCTTTGTTACTGGGTGTCAGTGTGTGTCTTTGTGACTTGGTGTCAGTGCATGTCAAAATACTTGGTGCAAGTGTATGTCTTTGTTACTTTGTGTCAGTGTATGTCTGTGTTACTTGGTGTAAGTGTGTGTCTTTGTTACTTCTTGTCAGTGTATGTCTTTGTTACTTGGTGTAAGTGTGTGTCTTTGTTACTTGGTGTCAGTGTGTGTCTGTGTTCCTGGGTGTCAGTGTATGTATTTGTTACTTGGTGTAAGTGTATGTCTTTGTTACTTGTTGTCAGTGTATGTTTTTGTGACTAGTTGTCAGTGGATTTCTTTGTTACTGTGTTTCAGTGTATGGCTTTGTGACTTGGTGTAATTGTATGTCGAAATTCTTGGTCGAAGTATATGTCTGTGTTACTTTTTGGAAGTGTATGTCTTTGTTACTTTGTGTAAGTGTGCGTCTGTGTTACTGGGTATCAGTGTATGTCTTTGTTACTTGGTGTCAGTGTATGTCTTTGTTACTTGGTGTAAGTTGCGTCTGTGTCACTGGGTATCAGTGTATGTCTTTGTTACTTGGTGTCAGTGCATGTCTTTGTTACTTGGTGTAAGTGTGTGTCTGTGTTACTGGGGGTCAGTGTGTGTCTGTGTTACTTGGTGTCCATGTGTGTCTGTGTTACTGGGTGTCAGTGTATGTCTTTGTTACTGGGTGTCAGTGTATGTCTTTGTTACTTGGTGTAAGTGTGTGTCTGTGTTACTGGGTATCAGTGTGTGTCTTTGTTACTTGGTGAAAGTGTGTGTCTGTATTACTGGGTGTCAGTGTATGTCTTTGTTACTTGGTGTAAGTGTATGTCAAAATACTTGGTGTCAGTGTATGTCTGTGTTACTTGGTGTAAGTATATGTCATTGTTTCTTGGTGTAAGTGTGCGTCTGTGTTACTGGGTATCAGTGTATGTCTTTGTTACTTGGTGTCAGTGTATGTCTTTGTTACTTGGTGTAAGTGAGCGTCTGTGTTACTGGGTATCAGTGTATGCCTTTGTTACTTGGTGTAAGTGTATGTCAAAATACTTGGTGTCAGTGTATGTCTGTGTTACTTGGTGTAAGTATATGTCATTGTTTCTTGGTGTAAGTGTGCGTCTGTGTTACTGGGTATCAGTGTATGTCTTTGTTACATGGTGTCAGTGTATGTCTATGTTACTTGGTGTAAGTGTGTGTATTTGTTACTTGGTGTAATTGTATGTCTTTGTTACTTGGTGTGAGTGGATGTCTTTGTTACTTGGTGGCAGTGTGTGTCTGTGTTGCTTGGTGTAAGTGTGTTTCTGTGTAACTTGGTATCAGTATATGTCTTTGTTACTTGGTGTAAGTGTGTGTCTGTGTTACTGGGTAACAGTGTATGTCTTTGTTACTTGGTGTCAGTGTATGTCTGTGTTGCATGGTGTAAGTGTGTGTCTTTGTTACTTGGTGTAAGTTTATGTCTTTGTTACTTGGTGTCAGTGTATGTCTGTGTTACTTTGTGTAAGTGTTTGTCTTTGTTACTTGGTGTCAGTGTTTGTCTTTGTTACATTGTGGAAGTGTGTGTCTGTGTTACTGGGTATCAGTGTATGTCTTTGTGACATGGAGTCAGTGTATGTCTATGTTACTGGGTGTCAGTGTCTGTCTTTGTGACTTGGTGTCAGAGTGTGTCTCTGTTAGTCTTTGTTACTTTGTGTCAGTGTCTGTCTGTGTATGTCTTTGTTACTGTGTGTCAGTGTTTCTCTATGTTACTTGGTGTCAGTGTGTGTTTGTTTGTGTTACTGGGTGCCAGTGTGTGCCTGTGTTACTTGGTGTAAGTGTACGTCTTTGTTTCTTGGTTCAGTGGATGTCTTTGTTACTTGGTGTCAGTGTTTGTCTTTGTTACTTGGTGTCAGTGTATGTCTTTGTTACTGGGTGTCAATGTATGTCTTTGTTACTTGTTGTAAGTGTGTGTCTGTGTTACTGGGTATCAGTGTATGTCTTTGTTTCTTGGTGTCAGTGTATGTCTTTGTTACTTGGTGTCAGTGTATGTCTGTGTTGCTGGGTATCAGCGCATGTCTTTGTTACATGGTGTCAGTGTATGTCTGTGTTACTTGGTGTAAGTGTGTGTCTTTGTTACTTTGTGTTATTGTATGTCTTTGTTACTTGGTGTAAGTGTGTGTCTGTGTTACTGGGATCAGTCTATGTGTTTGTGACTTGGTGTCAGTGCATGTCTTTGTTACTGGGTGTCAGTGTATGTCTTTGTTACTTGGTGTAAGTGTGTCTCTGTGTTTCTGGGTATCAGTGTAGGTCTTTGTGACTTGGTGTCAGTGTATGGCTTTGTTACTGGGTGTCAGTGTCTGTCTTTGTGACTTGGTGTCTGTGTATGTCTTTGTTACTTGGTGTCAGTGTATGTCTGTGTTACTGGGTATCAGTGCATATCTTTGTTACATGATGTCAGTGTTTGTCTGTGTTACTTGGTGTAAGTGTGTGTCTTTGTTACTTGGTGTAATTGTATGTCTTTGTTACTGGGTGTCAGTGTATGTCTTTGTAACTTGGTGTAAGTGTGTGTCTGTGTTACTGGGTATCAGTGTATGTCTTTGTGACTTGGTGTCAGTGTATGTCTTTGTTACTGGGTGTCAGTGTATCTCTTTGTGACTTGGTGTCAGTGTGTGTCTCTGTTAGTCTTTGTTACTTGGTGTCAGTGTCTGTCTGTGTATGTCTTTGTTACTGTGTGTCAGTGTTTCTCTATGTTACAGGGTGTCAGTGTGTGTTTGTTTGTGTTACTGGGTGTCAGTGTGTGTCTGTGTTACTTGGTGTAAGTGTAGGTCTTTGTTTCTTGGTGTCAGTGGATGTCTTTGTTACTTGGTGTCAGTGTTTGTCTTTGTTACTTGGTGTAAGTGTGTGTCTGTGTTACTGGGTCTCAGTGTATGTCTTTGTTTCTTGGTGTCTGTGTATGTCTTTGTTACTTGGTGTCAGTGTATGTCTGAGTTACTGGGTATCAGTGCATGTCTTTGTTACATGGTGTCAGTGTATGTCTATGTTACTTGGTGTAAGTGTGTGTATTTGTTACTTGGTGTAATTGTATGTCTTTGTTACTTGGTGTGAGTGGATGTCTTTGTTACTTGGTGGCAGTGTGTGTCTGTGTTACTTGGTGTAAGTGTGTTTCTGTGTAACTTGGTATCAGTATATGTCTTTGTTACTTGGTGTAAGTGTGTGTCTGTGTTACTGGGTAACAGTGTATGTCTTTGTTACTTGGTGTCAGTGTATGTCTGTGTTGCATGGTGTAAGTGTGTGTCTTTGTTACTTGGTGTAAGTTTATGTCTTTGTTACTTGGTGTCAGTGTATGTCTGTGTTACTTTGTGTAAGTGTTTGTCTTTGTTACTTGGTGTCAGTGTTTGTCTTTGTTACATTGTGGACAGTGTATGTCTTTGTGACATGGAGTCAGTGTATGTCTATGTTACTGGGTGTCAGTGTATGTCTTTGTGACTTGGTGTCAGAGTGTGTCTCTGTTAGTCTTTGTTACTTTGTGTCAGTGTCTGTCTGTGTATGTCTTTGTTACTGTGTGTCAGTGTTTCTCTATGTTACTGGGTGTCAGTGTGTGTTTGTTTGTGTTACTGGGTGCCAGTGTGTGCCTGTGTTACTTGGTGTAAGTGTACGTCTTTGTTTCTTGGTGTCAGTGGATGTCTTTGTTACTTGGTGTCAGTGTTTGTCTTTGTTACTTGGTGTCAGTGTATGTCTTTGTTACTGGGTGTCAATGTATGTCTTTGTTACTTGTTGTAAGTGTGTGTCTGTGTTACTGGGTATCAGTGTATGTCTTTGTTTCTTGGTGTCAGTGTATGTCTTTGTTACTTGGTGTCAGTGTATGTCTGTGTTACTGGGTGTCAGTGTATGTCTTTGTTACTTGGTGTCAGTGTATGTCTGTGTTACTTGGTGTCAGTGTGTGTCTGTGTTACTGGGTGTCAGTGTAAGTCTTTATTACTGGGTTTCAGTGTATGTCTTTGTTACTTGGTGTAAGTGTGTGTCGGTGTTACTGGGTATCAGTGTATGTCTGTGTTACTTGGTGTAAGTGTGTGTCTGTGTATCAGTGTATGTCTTTGTGACTTGGTGTCAGTGTATGTCTTTGTTACTGGATGTCAGTGTGTGTCTTTGTGACTTGGTGTCAGTGTTTGTCTGTGTTACTGGGGGTCATTGTGTGTCTGTGTTACTGGGGGTCAGTGTGTGTTTCTAACTGGCTGTCAGTGTGTGTCTGTGTTACTGGGTATCAGTGTATGTCTTTGTTACTTGGTGTCAGTGTATGTTTGTGTTACTTGGTGTAAGTGTATGTCTTTGTTACTTGGTGTAAGTGTGTGTCTGTGTTACTTGGTGTAAGTGTCTGTCAATGTTCCTAGGGAATCATTGTCTGTCTTTGTTACTTGGTGTCAGTATATGTCTGTGTTACTTGGAGTAAGTGTGTGTCTGTGTTACTGGGTATCTGTGTATGTCTTTGTTACTTGGTGTCAGTGTATGTCTTTGTTACTTGGTGCCTGTGTATATCTGTGTTACTTGGTGTAAGTGTGTGTCTGTGTTACTTGGTGTAAATGTATTTCTTTGTTACTTGGTGTAAGTGTGTGTCTGTGTTACTTGGTGCAAGTGTGTGTCTGTGTTCCTGGGTATCAGTGTATGTCTGTGTTACCTGGGCTAAGTGTGTGTCTGTGTTACTGGGTATCAGTGTATGTCTTTGTTACTTGGTGTCAGTGTATGTCTGTGTTACTTGGTGTAAGTGTATGTCTCTGTTACTTGGTGTAAGTGTGTGTCTGTGTTACTTGGTGTAAGTGTGCGTCTGTGTTCCTGGGTATCAGTGTATGTCTGTGTTTCTTGGTGTAAGTGTGTGTCTGTGTTACTGGGTATCAGTGTATGTCTTTGTTACTTGGTGTCAGTGTATGACTGTGTTACTTGGTGTAAGTATGTGTCGATGTTACTGAGTGCCCGTGTGTGTCTGTGTTACTGAGTGTAAGTGTATGTCTTTGTTACTGGGTGTCAGTGTATGTCGTTGTTACTTGGTGTAAGTGTGTGTCTGTGTTACTGGGTATCAGTGTATGTCTTTGTTACTTGGTGTCAGTGTATGTCTGTGTTACTTGGTGTAAGTGTGTGTCTGTGTTCCTGGGTATCAGTGTATGTCTTTGTGACTTGGTGTCAGTGTATGTCTTTGTTACTGGGTGTCAGTGTGTGTCTTTGTGACTTGGTGTCAGTGTATGTCTTTGTTACTTGGTGTAAGTGTGTGTCTGTGTTACTGGGTATCAGTGTATGTCTTTGTTACTTGGTGTAATTGTCTGTCTTTGTTACTTAGTGTAAGTGTATGTCTTTGTTACTTGGTGTCAGTGTATATCTTTGTTACTTGGTGTCATTGTATATCTGCGTTACTTGGTGTACGTGCGTGACTTTGTTACTTTGTGCAAGTGCATGCCTTTGTTACTTGGTGTCAGTGCATGTCTTCGTTACTTGGTGTCAGTGTGTGTCCGTGTGACTGTGTATCAGTGTATGTCTTTGTGACTTGGTATCATTGTATGTCTTTGTTACCTGGTGTCAGAGTGTTTCTGTGTTACTGGGAATCAGTGTATGTCTTTGTGACTTGGTATCAGTGGATGTCTTTGTTACTGGGTGTCAGTGTGTGTCTGAGTTCCTGGAAATCAGTGTATGTCTTTGTGACTTGGTATCAGTGTATGTCTTTGCTACTGGGTGTCAGTGTGTTTCTGTGTTACTGGGTATCAGTGTATGTCTTTGTGACTTGGTATCAGTGTATGCCTTTTTTACTGGGTGTCAGTGTGTGTCTGTGTTCCTGGGTATCAGTGTATTTCTTTGTGACTTGGTGTCAGTGTATGTCTTTTTTACTGGGTGTCAGTGTGAGTCTTTGTGACTTGGTGTCAGTGTATGTCTTTGTTACTTGGTGTAAGTGTGTGTCTGTGATACTGGGTATCAGTGTATTTCTTTGTTACTTGGTGTCAGTGTATGTCTGTGTTACTTGGTGTAAGTGTGTGGCTGTGTATCAGTGTATGTCTTTGTGACTTGGTGTCAGTGTATGTCTTTGTTACTGGGTGTCAGTGTGTGCCTTTGTCACTTTGTGTCAGTGTGTGTCTGTGTTACTGGGGGTCAGTGTGTGTCTGTGTTACTGGCGGTCAGTGTGTGTTTCTAACTGGCTGTCAGTGTGTGTCTGTGTTACTGGGTATCAGTGTCTGTCTTTGTTCCTTGGTGTAAGTGTGTGTCTTTGTTACTTGGTGTAAGTGTGTGTCTGTGTTACTGGGTATCAGTGTATGTCTTTGTTACTTGGTGTCAGTGTATGTCTGTTTTACTTGTTGTTACTGGGTGTCAGTGTGTTTCTGTGTTACTTGTTGTAAGTGTGTGTCTTTGTTACTTGGTGTCCGTGTGTGTCTGTGTTACTGGGTGTCAGTGCATGTCTTTGTTACTTGGTGTCAGTGTATATCTGTGTTACTTGGTGTAAGTGTTTGTCTTTGTTTCTTGGTGTAATTGTATGTCTTTGTTAATTGGTCTCAGTGTATGTCTGTGTTACTTGGTGCAAGTGTGTGTCTGTGTATCAGTGTATGTCTTTGTGACTTGGTGTCAGTGTATGTCTTTGCTACTGGGTGTCAGTGTGTGTCTTTGTGACTTGGTGTCAGTGTTTGTCTGTGTTACTGGGGGTCAGTGTGTGTCTGTGTTACTGGGGTTCAGTGTGTGTTTTTAACTGGCTGTCAGTCTGTGTCTGTGTTACTGGGTATCAGTGTATGACTTTGTTACTTGGTGTCAGTGTATGTTTGCGTTACTTGGTGTAAGTGTATGTCTTTGTTACTTGGTGTATGTGTGTGTCTGTGTTACTTGGTGTAAGTGTATGTCAATGTTCCTAGGGAATCATTGTATGTCTTTGTTACTTGGTGTCAGTGTATGTCTGTGTTACTTGGAGTAAGTGTGTGTCTGTGTTACTGGGTATCAGTGTATGTCTTTGTTACTTGGTGTCAGTGTATGTCTTTGTTACTTGGTGCCTGTGTATATCTGTGTTACTTGGTGTAAGTGTGTGTCTGTGTGACTTGGTGTAAATGTATTTCTTTGTTACTTGGTGTAAGTGTGTGTCTGTGTTACTTGGTGCAAGTGTGTGTCTGTGTTCCTGGGTATCAGTGTATGTCTGTGTTACCTGGGCTAAGTGTGTGTCTGTGTTACTGGGTATCAGTGTATGTCTTTGTTACTTGGTGTCAGTGTATGTCTGTGTTACTTGGTGTAAGTGTATGTCTCTGTTACTTGGTGTAAGTGTGTGTCTGTGTTACTTGGTGTAAGTGTGCGTCTGTGTTCCTGGGTATCAGTGTATGTCTGTGTTTCTTGGTGTAAGTGTGTGTCTGTGTTACTGGGTATCAGTGTATGTCTTTGTTACTTGGTGTCAGTGTATGTCTGTGTTACTTGGTGTAAGTGTGTGTCGATGTTACTGAGTGTCAGTGTGTGTCTGTGTTACTTGGTGCCCGTGTGTGTCTGTGTTACTGAGTGTAAGTGTATGTCTTTGTTACTGGGTGTCAGTGTATGTCGTTGTTACTTGGTGTAAGTGTGTGTCTGTGTTACTGGGTATCAGTGTATGTCTTTGTTACTTGGTGTCAGTGTGTTTCTGTGTTACTGGGTATCAGTGTATGTCTTTGTGACTTGGTATCAGTGTATGCCTTTTTTACTGGGTGTCAGTGTGTGTCTGTGTTCCTGGGTATCAGTGTATTTCTTTGTGACTTGGTGTCAGTGTATGTCTTTGTTACTGGGTGTCAGTGTGAGTCTTTGTGACTTGGTGTCAGTGTATGTCTTTGTTACTTGGTGTAAGTGTGTGTCTGTGATACTGGGTATCAGTGTATTTCTTTGTTACTTGGTGTCAGTGTATGTCTGTGTTACTTAGTGTAAGTGTGTGGCTGTGTATCAGTGTATGTCTTTGTGACTTGGTGTCAGTGTATGTCTTTGTTACTGGGTGTCAGTGTGTGCCTTAGTCACTTTGTGTCAGTGTGTGTCTGTGTTACTGGGGGTCAGTGTGTGTCTGTGTTACTGGCGGTCAGTGTGTGTTTCTAACTGGCTGTCAGTGTGTGTCTGTGTTACTGGGTATCAGTGTCTGTCTTTGTTACTTGGTGTAAGTGTGTGTCTGTGTTACTGGGTATCAGTGTATGTCTTTGTTACTTGGTGTAAGTGTGTGTCTTTGTTACTTGGTGTAAGTGTGTGTCTGTGTTACTGGGTATCAGTGTATGTCTTTGTTACTTGGTGTCAGTGTATGTCTGTTTTACTTGTTGTTACTGGGTGTCAGTGTGTTTCTGTGTTACTTGCTGTAAGTGTGTGTCTTTGTTACTTGGTGTCCGTGTGTGTCTGTGTTACTGGGTGTCAGTGCATGTCTTTGTTACTTGGTGTCAGTGTATATCTGTGTTACTTGGTGTAAGTGTTTGTCTTTGTTACTTGGTGTAATTGTATGTCTTTGTTAATTGGTCTCAGTGTATGTCTGTGTTACTTGGTGTCAGTGTATGTCTTTGTTACTTGGTGTAAGTGTGTGTCTGTGTTACTTGGTGTAAGTGTGTGTCTGTGTTCCTAGGTATCAGTGTATGTCTTTGTTACTTGGTGTCTGTGTATGTCTGTGTTACTTGCTGTAAGTGTGTGTCTGTGTTACTGGGTATCAGTGTAGGTCTTTGTTACTTGATGTCAGTGTGTGTCTGTGTTACTGGGTATCAGTGTATGTCTTTGTGACTTGGTATCAGTGTATGTCTTTGTTACTGGGTGTCAGTGTGTGTCTGTGTTACTGGGTATCAGTGTATGTCTTTGTGACTTGGTATCAGTGTATGTCTTTGTTACTGGGTGTCAGTGTGTTTCTGTGTTACTGGGTATCAGTGTATGTCTTTGTGACTTGGTATCAGTGTATGCCTTTTTTACTGGGTGTCAGTGTGTGTCTGTGTTCCTGGGTATCAGTGTATTTCTTTGTGACTTGGTGTCAGTGTATGTCTTTGTTACTGGGTGTCAGTGTGTGTCTTTGTGACTTGGTGTCAGTGTATGTCTTTGTTACTTGGTGTAAGTGTGTGTCTGTGATACTGGGTATCAGTGTATTTCTTTGTTACTTGGTGTCAGTGTATGTCTGTGTTACTTGGTGCAAGTGTGTGTCTGTGTATCAGTGTATGTCTTTGTGACTTGGTGTCAGTGTATGTCTTTGTTACTGGGTGTCAGTGTGTGTCTTTGTGACTTGGTGTCAGTGTTTGTCTGTGTTACTGGGGGTCAGTGTGTGTCTGTGTTACTGGGGGTCAGTGTGTGTTTCTAACTGGCTGTCAGTGTGTGTCTGTGTTACTGGGTATCAGTGTATGACTTTGTTACTTGGTGTCAGTGTATGTTTGTGTTACTTGGTGTAAGTGTATGTCTTTGTTACTTGGTGTAAGTGTGTGTCTGTGTTACTTGGTGTAAGTGTATGTCAATGTTCCTAGAGAATCATTGTATGTCTTTGTTACTTGGTGTCAGTGTATGTCTGTGTTACTTGGAGTAAGTGTGTGTCTGTGTTACTGGGTATCAGTGTATGTCTTTGTTACTTGGTGTCAGTGTATGTCTTTGTTACTTGGTGCCTGTGTATATCTGTGTTACTTGGTGTAAGTGTGTGTCTGTGTTACTTGGTGTAAATGTATTTCTCTGTTACTTGGTGTAAGTGTGTGTCTGTGTTACTTGGTGCAAGTGTGTGTCTGTGTTCCTGGGTATCAGTGTATGTCTGTGTTACCTGGGCTAAGTGTGTGTCTGTGTTACTGGGTATCAGTGTATGTCTTTGTTACTTGGTGTCAGTGTATGTCTGTGTTACTTGGTGTAAGTGTATGTCTCTGTTACTTGGTGTAAGTGTGTGTCTGTGTTACTTGGTGTAAGTGTGCGTCTGTGTTCCTGGGTATCAGTGTATGTCTGTGTTTCTTGGTGTAAGTGTGTGTCTGTGTTACTGGGTATCAGTGTATGTCTTTGTTACTTGGTGTCAGTGTATGTCTGTGTTACTTGGTGTAAGTGTGTGTCGATGTTACTGAGTGTCAATGTGTGTCTGTGTTACTTGGTGCCCGTGTGTGTCTGTGTTACTGAGTGTAAGTGTATGTCTTTGTTACTGGGTGTCAGTGTATGTCGTTGTTACTTGGTGTAAGTGTGTGTCTGTGTTACTGGGTATCAGTGTATGTCTTTGTTACTTGGTGTCAGTGTATGTCTGTGTTACTTGGTGTAAGTGTGTGTCTGTGTTACTGGGTATCAGTGTATGTCTTTGTGACTTGGTGTCAGTGTATGTCTTTGTTACTGGGTGTCAGTGTGTGTCTTTGTGACTTGCTGTAAGTGTGTGTCTGTGTTACTGTGTATCAGTGTATGTCTTTGTTACTTGGTGTCAGTGTATGTCTTTGTTACTTGGTGTAATTGTCTGTCTTTGTTACTTAGTGTAAGTGTATGTCTTTGTTACTTGGTGTCAGTGTATGTCTTTGTTACTTGGTGTCATTGTATGTCTGCGTTACTTGGTGTAAGTGTGTGTCTTTGTTACTTGGTGTAAGTGCATGCCTTTGTTACTTGGTGTCAGTGCATGTCCTCGTTACTTGGTGTCAGTGTGTGTCCGTGTTACTGGGTATCAGTGTATGTCTTTGTGACTTGGTATCATTGTATGTCTTTGTTACCTGGTGTCAAAGTGTTTCTGTGTTACTGGGAATCAGTGTATGTCTTTGTGACTTGGTATCAGTGGATGTCTTTGTTACTGGGTGTCAGTGTGTGTCTGTGTTCCTGGGTATCAGTGTATGTCTTTGTGAAATGGTGTCAGTGTATGTCTTTGTTACTGGGCGTCATTGTGTGTCTGTGTTACTGGGTATCAGTGTATGTCTTTGTGACTTGGTATCACTGTATGTCTTTGTTACTGGGTGTCAGTGGATGTCTTTGTTACTGGGTGTAAGTGTGTGAGTGTGTGACTGGGTATCAGTGTCTGTCTTTGTTACTTGGTGTAAGTGTGTGTCTGTGTTACTGGGTATCAGTGTATGTCTTTGTTACTTGGTGTCAGTGTATGTCTTTGTTACTTGGTGTAAGTGTGTGTCTTTGTTACTTGGTGTAAGTGTATGTCTTTGTTACTTGGTGTCAGTGTATGTCTTTGATACTTGGTGTAAGTGTGTGTCTGTGTTACTTGGTGTAAGTGTGTGTCTTTGTTCCTGTGTATCAGTGTATGTCATTGTTACTTGGTGTCAGTGTATGTCTGTGTTACTTGGTGTAAGTGTGTGTCTTTGTTCCTGTGTATCAGTGTATGTCATTGTTACTTGGTGTCAGTGTATGTCTGTGTTACTTGCTGTAAGTGTGTGTCTGTGTTACTGGGTGTCAGTGTGTGTCTGTGTTACTTGGTGCAAGTCTGTGTCTTTGTTACTTGGTGTTCGTGTGTGTCTGTGTTACTGGGTGTCAGTGTATGTCTTTGTTACTGGGTATCAGTGTATGTCTTTGTCACTTGGTGTCAGTGTATGTCTTTGTTACTTGGTGTAAGTGTGTGTCTGTGTTACTAGGTGTCAGTGTATGTCTTTGTTACTTGGTGTAAGTGTGTGTCTTTGTTACTTGGTGTCAGTGTATGTCTTTGTTACTTGGTGTAAGTGTGTGTGTATGTGTTACTTGGTGTAAGTGTGTGTCTGTGTTCCTGTGTATCAGTGTATGTCTTTGTTACTTGTTGTCAGTGTCTGTCTGTGTTACTTGGTGCAAGTCTGTGTGGTGTTACTGGGTATCAGTGTATGTCATTGTTACTTGGTGTCAGTGTATGTCTGTGTTACTTGGTGTAAGTGTGTGTCTTTGTTACTTGGTGTCGTGTGTGTCTGTGTTACTGGGTGTCAGTGCATGTCTTTGTTACTTGGTGTCAGTGTATATCTGTGTTAATTGGTGTCAGTGTGTGTCTTTGTTACTT
Organism: Heterodontus francisci; assembly: GCF_036365525.1. NCBI lineage: Eukaryota > Metazoa > Chordata > Chondrichthyes > Heterodontiformes > Heterodontidae > Heterodontus > Heterodontus francisci. Next base: position 2,826,432 of record NW_027141655.1, on the reverse strand, counting down.
GGTGTAAGTGTGTGTCTGAGTTACTGGGTGTAAGTGTGTGTCTGAGTTACTGGGTGTCAGTGTGTGTCTGTGTTACTTGGTGTAAGTGTGTGTCTTTGTTACTTGGTGTCAGTGCATGTCTGTGTTGCTCGGTGTAAGTGTGTGTCTGACTTACTGGGTGTCAGTGTGTGTCTGTGTTACTTGGTGTAAGTGTGTGTCTTTGTTACTTGTTGTCCGTGTGTCTCCGTGTTACTGGGTGTCAGTGTATGTCTTTGTTACTGGGTGTCTATGTATGTCTTTGTTACTTGGTGTAAGTGTCTGTCTTTGTTACTTGGTGTCATTGTATGTCTTTGTTACTTGGTGTAAGTGTGTGTCTGTGTTACTTGGTGTAAGTGTGTGTCTGTGTTCCTGTGCATCAGTGTATGTCTTTGTTACTTGATGTCAGTGTATGTCTGTGTTACTTGGTGTAAGTGTGTGTCTGTGTTACTTGGTATCAGTGTATGTCTTTGTTACTTGGTGTCAGTGTATGTCTGTGTTACTTGGTGTAAGTGTGTGTCTGTGTTACTGGGTTTCAGTGTGTGTCTGTGTTACTTGGTGTAAGTGTGTGTCTTTGTTACTTGGTGTCCGTGTGTGTCTGTGTTACTGGGTGTCAGTGCATGTCTTTGTTACTTGGTGTCAGTTTATGTCTGTGTTACTTGGTGTCAGTGTTTGTCTTTGTTACTTGGTGTAATTGTATGTCTTTGTTACTTGGTGTCAGTGTATGTCTGTGTTACTTGGTGTAAGTGTATGTCTTTTTTACTTGGTGTAAGTGTGTGTCTGTGTTACTTGGTGTAAGTGTGTGTCTGTGTTCCTGGGTATCAGTGTATGTCCTTGTTACTTGGTGCCTGTGTCTGTCTGTGTTCCTTGGAGTAAGTGTGTGTCTGTGTTACTGGGTATCAGTGTATGTCTTTGTTACTTGGTGTCAGTGTATGTCTGTGCTACTTGGTGTAAGTGTGTGTCTGTGTTACTGGGTATCATTGTATGTCTTTGTTACTTGGTGTCAGTGTATGTCTGTGTTACTTGGTGTAAGTGTGTGTCTGTGTTACTGGGTATCATTCTATGTCTTTGTTACTTGGTGTCAGTGTATGCCTGTGTTACTTGGTGTAAGTGTGTGTCTTTGTTACTTGGTGTAAGTGTATGTCTTTGTTACTTGGTGTCTGTGTATGTCTTTGTAACTTGGTGTCAGTGTGTGTCTATGTTACTGGGTATCAGTGTAAGTCTTTGTGACTTGGTATCAGTGTATGTCTTTGTTACTGGGTGTCAGTGTGTGTCTGTGTTACTGGATATCAGTGTATGTCTTTGTTACTGGGTGTCAGTGTGTGTCTGTGTTACTGGGTGTCAGTGTGTGTCTGTGTTACTTGGTGCAAGTCTGTGTCTTTGTTACTTGGTGGAAGTGTGTGTCTGTGTTACTGGGTGTCAGTGTATGTCTGTATTATTTGGTGTAAGTTTGTGGCTGTGTTACTGGGTATCAGTGTATGTCTTTGTGACTTGGCGTCAGTGAATGACTTTGTTCCTGGGTGTCAGTGTGTGTCTTTGTGACTTGTTGTCAGTGTATGTCTTTGTTACTTGGTGTAAGTGTGTGTCTGTGTTACTGGGTATCAGTGTATGTCTGTGTTACTTGGTGTCAGTGTGTCTGTTTTACTTGGTATCAGTGTATGTCGTTGTGACTTGGTGTAATTGTCTGTCTTTGCTACTTGGTGTAATTGTATGTCTTTGTTACTTGGTGTCAGTCTATGTCTTTGTTCCTTGGTGTCAGTGTGTGTCTGTGTTACTGGGTATCAGTGTGTGTCTTTGTGACTTGGTATCAGTGTATGTCTTTGTGACTTGGTGTCAGTGTTTGGCTTTGTTACTGGGCGTCAGTGTGTGTCTGTGTTAGTTGGTGTCACTTTATGTCTTTGTTACTTGGTGTCAGTGTGTGTCTGTGTTACTGGGTATCAGTGTATGTCTTTGTGACTTGGTATCAGTGTATGTCTTTGTTACTGGGTGTCAGTGTGTCTCTTTGTTACTTGGTGTCAGTGTATGTCTGTGTTACTTGGTGTAGGTGTGTGTCTTTGTTACTTGGTGTAATTGTATTTCTTTGTTACTTGGTGTCAGTGTCTGTCAAAATACTTGGTGTAAGTGTATGCCTTTGTTACTTGGTGTAATTGTCTGTCTTTGTTACTTCGTGTAAGTGTATGTCTTTGTTACTTGGTGTCAGTGTATGTCTTTGTTACTTGGTGTCAGTGTATGTTTGTGTTACTGGGTATCAGTGTATGTCTTTGTGACTTGGTAACAGTGTATGTCTTTGTGACTTGGTGTCAGTGTATGTCTGTGTTACTTGGTGGAAGTGTGTGTCTTTGTGACTTGGTGTCAGTGTATGTCTTTGTTACTTGGTGTAAGTGTGTGTCTGTTTTACTGGGTATCAGTGTATGTCTGTGTTACTTGGTGTAAGTGTATCTGTTTTACTTGGTATCAGTGTATGTCTTTGTGACTTGGTGAATGTGTATGTCTTTGTTACTGGGTGTCAGTGTGTGTCTTTGTGACTTGGTATCAGTGTATGTCTTTATTACTGGGTGTCAGTGTGTGTCTGTGTTCCTGGGTATCAGTGTATGTCCTTGTGACAAGGTGTCAGTGTATGTCTTTGTTACTGGGTGTCAGTGTCTGTCTTTGTGACTTGATGTCAGTGTATGTCTTTGTTACTTGGTGTAAGTGTGTGTCTGTGATACTGGGTATCAGTGTATGTCTTTGTTACTTGGTGTCAGTGTATGTCTTTGTTAATGGGTGTCAGTGTGTGTCTTTGTGACTTGGTGTCAGTGTATGTCTGTGTTACTGGGGGTCAGTGTGTGTCTGTGTTACTGGGGGTCAGTGTGTGTTTCTAAATGGGTGTTGGTGTGTGTCTGTGTTGCTGGGTATCAGTGTATGTCTTTGTTACTTGGTGTCAGTGTATGTTTGTGTTACTTGGTGTAAGTGTATGTCTCTGTTACTTGGTGTAAGTGTGTGTTGGTGTTACTTGGTGTATGTGTGTGTCTGTGTTCCTGGGTATCATTGTATGTCTTTGTTACTTGGTGTCAGTGTATGTCTGTGTTACTTGGTGTCAGTGTGTGTCTGTGTTACTGGGTGTCAGTGTAAGTCTTTATTACTGGGTGTCAGTGTATGTCTTTGTTACTTGGTGTAAGTGTGTGTCTGTGTTACTGGGTATCAGTGTATGTCTTTGTTACTTGGTGTCAGTGTTTGTCTGTGTTACTTGGAGTAAGTGTGTGTCTGTGTTACTTTGTATCAGTGTCTGTCTTTGTTACTTCGTGTCAGTGTATGTCTTTGTTACTGGGTGTCAGTGTGTGTCTTTGTGACTTGGTGTCAGTGTATGTCTTTGTTACTTGGTGTAAGTGTGTGTCTGTTTTACTGGGTATCAGTGTATGTCTGTGTTACTTGGTGTAAGTGTGTCTGTGTTACTGGGTATCAGTGCACGTCTTTGTTACTTGGTGTCAGTGTATGTCTGTGTTTCTTGGTGTAAGTGTGTGTCTGTGTTACTGGGTATCAGTGTATGTCTTTGTTACTTGGTGTCAGTGTATGTCTGTGTTACTTGGTGTAAGTGTATGTCTCTGTTACTTGGTGTAAGTGTGTGTCTGTGTTACTTGGTGTAAGTGTGCGTCTGTGTTCCTGGGTATCAGTGTATGTCTGTGTTTCTTGGTGTAAGTGTGTGTCTGTGTTACTGGGTATCAGTGTATGTCTTTGTTACTTGGTGTCAGTGTATGTCTGTGTTACTTGGTGTAAGTGTGTGTCGATGTTACTGAGTGTCAGTGTGTGTCTGTGTTACTTGGTGCCCGTGTGTGTCTGTGTTACTGAGTGTAAGTGTATGTCTTTGTTACTGGGTGTCAGTGTATGTCGTTGTTACTTGGTGTAAGTGTGTGTCTGTGTTACTGGGTATCAGTGTATGTCTTTGTTACTTGGTGTCAGTGTGTTTCTGTGTTACTGGGTATCAGTGTATGTCTTTGTGACTTGGTATCAGTGTATGCCTTTTTTACTGGGTGTCAGTGTGTGTCTGTGTTCCTGGGTATCAGTGTATTTCTTTGTGACTTGGTGTCAGTGTATGTCTTTGTTACTGGGTGTCAGTGTGAGTCTTTGTGACTTGGTGTCAGTGTATGTCTTTGTTACTTGGTGTAAGTGTGTGTCTGTGATACTGGGTATCAGTGTATTTCTTTGTTACTTGGTGTCAGTGTATGTCTGTGTTACTTAGTGTAAGTGTGTGGCTGTGTATCAGTGTATGTCTTTGTGACTTGGTGTCAGTGTATGTCTTTGTTACTGGGTGTCAGTGTGTGCCTTAGTCACTTTGTGTCAGTGTGTGTCTGTGTTACTGGGGGTCAGTGTGTGTCTGTGTTACTGGCGGTCAGTGTGTGTTTCTAACTGGCTGTCAGTGTGTGTCTGTGTTACTGGGTATCAGTGTCTGTCTTTGTTACTTGGTGTAAGTGTGTGTCTGTGTTACTGGGTATCAGTGTATGTCTTTGTTACTTGGTGTAAGTGTGTGTCTTTGTTACTTGGTGTAAGTGTGTGTCTGTGTTACTGGGTATCAGTGTATGTCTTTGTTACTTGGTGTCAGTGTATGTCTGTTTTACTTGTTGTTACTGGGTGTCAGTGTGTTTCTGTGTTACTTGCTGTAAGTGTGTGTCTTTGTTACTTGGTGTCCGTGTGTGTCTGTGTTACTGGGTGTCAGTGCATGTCTTTGTTACTTGGTGTCAGTGTATATCTGTGTTACTTGGTGTAAGTGTTTGTCTTTGTTACTTGGTGTAATTGTATGTCTTTGTTAATTGGTCTCAGTGTATGTCTGTGTTACTTGGTGTCAGTGTATGTCTTTATTACTTGGTGTAAGTGTGTGTCTGTGTTACTTGGTGTAAGTGTGTGTCTGTGTTCCTAGGTATCAGTGTATGTCTTTGTTACTTGGTGTCTGTGTATGTCTGTGTTACTTGCTGTAAGTGTGTGTCTGTGTTACTGGGTATCAGTGTAGGTCTTTGTTACTTGATGTCAGTGTGTGTCTGTGTTACTGGGTATCAGTGTATGTCTTTGTGACTTGGTATCAGTGTATGTCTTTGTTACTGGGTGTCAGTGTGTGTCTGTGTTACTGGGTATCAGTGTATGTCTTTGTGACTTGGTATCAGTGTATGTCTTTGTTACTGGGTGTCAGTGTGTTTCTGTGTTACTGGGTATCAGTGTATGTCTTTGTGACTTGGTATCAGTGTATGCCTTTTTTACTGGGTGTCAGTGTGTGTCTGTGTTCCTGGGTATCAGTGTATTTCTTTGTGACTTGGTGTCAGTGTATGTCTTTGTTACTGGGTGTCAGTGTGTGTCTTTGTGACTTGGTGTCAGTGTATGTCTTTGTTACTTGGTGTAAGTGTGTGTCTGTGATACTGGGTATCAGTGTATTTCTTTGTTACTTGGTGTCAGTGTATGTCTGTGTTACTTGGTGCAAGTGTGTGTCTGTGTATCAGTGTATGTCTTTGTGACTTGGTGTCAGTGTATGTCTTTGTTACTGGGTGTCAGTGTGTGTCTTTGTGACTTGGTGTCAGTGTTTGTCTGTGTTACTGGGGGTCAGTGTGTGTCTGTGTTACTGGGGGTCAGTGTGTGTTTCTAACTGGCTGTCAGTGTGTGTCTGTGTTACTGGGTATCAGTGTATGACTTTGTTACTTGGTGTCAGTGTATGTTTGTGTTACTTGGTGTAAGTGTATGTCTTTGTTACTTGGTGTAAGTGTGTGTCTGTGTTACTTGGTGTAAGTGTATGTCAATGTTCCTAGAGAATCATTGTATGTCTTTGTTACTTGGTGTCAGTGTATGTCTGTGTTACTTGGAGTAAGTGTGTGTCTGTGTTACTGGGTATCAGTGTATGTCTTTGTTACTTGGTGTCAGTGTATGTCTTTGTTACTTGGTGCCTGTGTATATCTGTGTTACTTGGTGTAAGTGTGTGTCTGTGTTACTTGGTGTAAATGTATTTCTCTGTTACTTGGTGTAAGTGTGTGTCTGTGTTACTTGGTGCAAGTGTGTGTCTGTGTTCCTGGGTATCAGTGTATGTCTGTGTTACCTGGGCTAAGTGTGTGTCTGTGTTACTGGGTATCAGTGTATGTCTTTGTTACTTGGTGTCAGTGTATGTCTGTGTTACTTGGTGTAAGTGTATGTCTCTGTTACTTGGTGTAAGTGTGTGTCTGTGTTACTTGGTGTAAGTGTGCGTCTGTGTTCCTGGGTATCAGTGTATGTCTGTGTTTCTTGGTGTAAGTGTGTGTCTGTGTTACTGGGTATCAGTGTATGTCTTTGTTACTTGGTGTCAGTGTATGTCTGTGTTACTTGGTGTAAGTGTGTGTCGATGTTACTGAGTGTCAGTGTGTGTCTGTGTTACTTGGTGCCCGTGTGTGTCTGTGTTACTGAGTGTAAGTGTATGTCTTTGTTACTGGGTGTCAGTGTATGTCGTTGTTACTTGGTGTAAGTGTGTGTCTGTGTTACTGGGTATCAGTGTATGTCTTTGTTACTTGGTGTCAGTGTATGTCTGTGTTACTTGGTGTAAGTGTGTGTCTGTGTTACTGGGTATCAGTGTATGTCTTTGTGACTTGGTGTCAGTGTATGTCTTTGTTACTGGGTGTCAGTGTGTGTCTTTGTGACTTGCTGTAAGTGTGTGTCTGTGTTACTGTGTATCAGTGTATGTCTTTGTTACTTGGTGTCAGTGTATGTCTTTGTTACTTGGTGTAATTGTCTGTCTTTGTTACTTAGTGAAAGTGTATGTCTTTGTTACTTGGTGTCAGTGTATGTCTTTGTTACTTGGTGTCATTGTATGTCTGCGTTACTTGGTGTAAGTGTGTGTCTTTGTTACTTGGTGTAAGTGCATGCCTTTGTTACTTGGTGTCAGTGCATGTCCTCGTTACTTGGTGTCAGTGTGTGTCCGTGTTACTGGGTATCAGTGTATGTCTTTGTGACTTGGTATCATTGTATGTCTTTGTTACCTGGTGTCAAAGTGTTTCTGTGTTACTGGGAATCAGTGTATGTCTTTGTGACTTGGTATCAGTGGATGTCTTTGTTACTGGGTGTCAGTGTGTGTCTGTGTTCCTGGGTATCAGTGTATGTCTTTGTGAAATGGTGTCAGTGTATGTCTTTGTTACTGGGCGTCATTGTGTGTCTGTGTTACTGGGTATCAGTGTATGTCTTTGTGACTTGGTATCACTGTATGTCTTTGTTACTGGGTGTCAGTGGATGTCTTTGTTACTGGGTGTAAGTGTGTGAGTGTGTGACTGGGTATCAGTGTCTGTCTTTGTTACTTGGTGTAAGTGTGTGTCTGTGTTACTGGGTATCAGTGTATGTCTTTGTTACTTGGTGTCAGTGTATGTCTTTGTTACTTGGTGTAAGTGTGTGTCTTTGTTACTTGGTGTAAGTGTATGTCTTTGTTACTTGGTGTCAGTGTATGTCTTTGATACTTGGTGTAAGTGTGTGTCTGTGTTACTTGGTGTAAGTGTGTGTCTTTGTTCCTGTGTATCAGTGTATGTCATTGTTACTTGGTGTCAGTGTATGTCTGTGTTACTTGGTGTAAGTGTGTGTCTTTGTTCCTGTGTATCAGTGTATGTCATTGTTACTTGGTGTCAGTGTATGTCTGTGTTACTTGCTGTAAGTGTGTGTCTGTGTTACTGGGTGTCAGTGTGTGTCTGTGTTACTTGGTGCAAGTCTGTGTCTTTGTTACTTGGTGTTCGTGTGTGTCTGTGTTACTGGGTGTCAGTGTATGTCTTTGTTACTGGGTATCAGTGTATGTCTTTGTCACTTGGTGTCAGTGTATGTCTTTGTTACTTGGTGTAAGTGTGTGTCTGTGTTACTAGGTGTCAGTGTATGTCTTTGTTACTTGGTGTAAGTGTGTGTCTTTGTTACTTGGTGTCAGTGTATGTCTTTGTTACTTGGTGTAAGTGTGTGTGTATGTGTTACTTGGTGTAAGTGTGTGTCTGTGTTCCTGTGTATCAGTGTATGTCTTTGTTACTTGTTGTCAGTGTCTGTCTGTGTTACTTGGTGCAAGTCTGTGTGGTGTTACTGGGTATCAGTGTATGTCATTGTTACTTGGTGTCAGTGTATGTCTGTGTTACTTGGTGTAAGTGTGTGTCTTTGTTACTTGGTGTCGTGTGTGTCTGTGTTACTGGGTGTCAGTGCATGTCTTTGTTACTTGGTGTCAGTGTATATCTGTGTTAATTGGTGTCAGTGTGTGTCTTTGTTACTTGGTGTAAGTGTGTGTCTGAGTTACTGGGTGTAAGTGTGTGTCTGAGTTACTGGGTGTCTGTGTGTGTCTGTGTTACTTGGTGTAAGTGTGTGTCTTTGTTACTTGGTGTCAGTGCATGTCTGTGTTGCTCGGTGTAAGTGTGTGTCTGACTTACTGGGTGTCAGTGTGTGTCTGTGTTACTTGGTGTAAGTGTGTGTCTTTGTTACTTGTTGTCCGTGTGTCTCCGTGTTACTGGGTGTCAGTGTATGTCTTTGTTACTGGGTGTCTATGTATGTCTTTGTTACTTGGTGTAAGTGTCTGTCTTTGTTACTTGGTGTCATTGTATGTCTTTGTTACTTGGTGTAAGTGTGTGTCTGTGTTACTTGGTGTAAGTGTGTGTCTGTGTTCCTGTGCATCAGTGTATGTCTTTGTTACTTGATGTCAGTGTATGTCTGTGTTACTTGGTGTAAGTGTGTGTCTGTGTTACTTGGTATCAGTGTATGTCTTTGTTACTTGGTGTCAGTGTATGTCTGTGTTACTTGGTGTAAGTGTGTGTCTGTGTTACTGGGTTTCAGTGTGTGTCTGTGTTACTTGGTGTAAGTGTGTGTCTTTGTTACTTGGTGTCCGTGTGTGTCTGTGTTACTGGGTGTCAGTGCATGTCTTTGTTACTTGGTGTCAGTTTATGTCTGTGTTACTTGGTGTCAGTGTTTGTCTTTGTTACTTGGTGTAATTGTATGTCTTTGTTACTTGGTGTCAGTGTATGTCTGTGTTACTTGGTGTAAGTGTATGTCTTTTTTACTTGGTGTAAGTGTGTGTCTGTGTTACTTGGTGTAAGTGTGTGTCTGTGTTCCTGGGTATCAGTGTATGTCCTTGTTACTTGGTGCCTGTGTCTGTCTGTGTTCCTTGGAGTAAGTGTGTGTCTGTGTTACTGGGTATCAGTGTATGTCTTTGTTACTTGGTGTCAGTGTATGTCTGTGCTACTTGGTGTAAGTGTGTGTCTGTGTTACTGGGTATCATTGTATGTCTTTGTTACTTGGTGTCAGTGTATGTCTGTGTTACTTGGTGTAAGTGTGTGTCTGTGTTACTGGGTATCATTCTATGTCTTTGTTACTTGGTGTCAGTGTATGCCTGTGTTACTTGGTGTAAGTGTGTGTCTTTGTTACTTGGTGTAAGTGTATGTCTTTGTTACTTGGTGTCTGTGTATGTCTTTGTAACTTGCTGTCAGTGTGTGTCTATGTTACTGGGTATCAGTGTAAGTCTTTGTGACTTGGTATCAGTGTATGTCTTTGTTACTGGGTGTCAGTGTGTGTCTGTGTTACTGGATATCAGTGTATGTCTTTGTTACTGGGTGTCAGTGTGTGTCTGTGTTACTGGGTGTCAGTGTGTGTCTGTGTTACTTGGTGCAAGTCTGTGTCTTTGTTACTTGGTGGAAGTGTGTGTCTGTGTTACTGGGTGTCAGTGTATGTCTGTATTATTTGGTGTAAGTTTGTGGCTGTGTTACTGGGTATCAGTGTATGTCTTTGTGACTTGGCGTCAGGGAATGACTTTGTTCCTGGGTGTCAGTGTGTGTCTTTGTGACTTGTTGTCAGTGTATGTCTTTGTTACTTGGTGTAAGTGTGTGTCTGTGTTACTGGGTATCAGTGTATGTCTGTGTTACTTGGTGTCAGTGTGTCTGTTTTACTTGGTATCAGTGTATGTCGTTGTGACTTGGTGTAATTGTCTGTCTTTGCTACTTGGTGTAATTGTATGTCTTTGTTACTTGGTGTCAGTCTATGTCTTTGTTCCTTGGTGTCAGTGTGTGTCTGTGTTACTGGGTATCAGTGTGTGTCTTTGTGACTTGGTATCAGTGTATGTCTTTGTGACTTGGTGTCAGTGTTTGGCTTTGTTACTGGGCGTCAGTGTGTGTCTGTGTTAGTTGGTGTCACTTTATGTCTTTGTTACTTGGTGTCAGTGTGTGTCTGTGTTACTGGGTATCAGTGTATGTCTTTGTGACTTGGTATCAGTGTATGTCTTTGTTACTGGGTGTCAGTGTGTCTCTTTGTTACTTGGTGTCAGTGTATGTCTGTGTTACTTGGTGTAGGTGTGTGTCTTTGTTACTTGGTGTAATTGTATTTCTTTGTTACTTGGTGTCAGTGTCTGTCAAAATACTTGGTGTAAGTGTATGCCTTTGTTACTTGGTGTAATTGTCTGTCTTTGTTACTTCGTGTAAGTGTATGTCTTTGTTACTTGGTGTCAGTGTATGTCTTTGTTACTTGGTGTCAGTGTATGTTTGTGTTACTGGGTATCAGTGTATGTCTTTGTGACTTGGTAACAGTGTATGTCTTTGTGACTTGGTGTCAGTGTATGTCTGTGTTACTTGGTGGAAGTGTGTGTCTTTGTGACTTGGTGTCAGTGTATGTCTTTGTTACTTGGTGTAAGTGTGTGTCTGTTTTACTGGGTATCAGTGTATGTCTGTGTTACTTGGTGTAAGTGTATCTGTTTTACTTGGTATCAGTGTATGTCTTTGTGACTTGGTGAATGTGTATGTCTTTGTTACTGGGTGTCAGTGTGTGTCTTTGTGACTTGGTATCAGTGTATGTCTTTATTACTGGGTGTCAGTGTGTGTCTGTGTTCCTGGGTATCAGTGTATGTCCTTGTGACAAGGTGTCAGTGTATGTCTTTGTTACTGGGTGTCAGTGTCTGTCTTTGTGACTTGATGTCAGTGTATGTCTTTGTTACTTGGTGTAAGTGTGTGTCTGTGATACTGGGTATCAGTGTATGTCTTTGTTACTTGGTGTCAGTGTATGTCTTTGTTAATGGGTGTCAGTGTGTGTCTTTGTGACTTGGTGTCAGTGTATGTCTGTGTTACTGGGGGTCAGTGTGTGTCTGTGTTACTGGGGGTCAGTGTGTGTTTCTAAATGGGTGTTGGTGTGTGTCTGTGTTACTGGGTATCAGTGTATGTCTTTGTTACTTGGTGTCAGTGTATGTTTGTGTTACTTGGTGTAAGTGTATGTCTCTGTTACTTGGTGTAAGTGTGTGTTGGTGTTACTTGGTGTATGTGTGTGTCTGTGTTCCTGGGTATCATTGTATGTCTTTGTTACTTGGTGTCAGTGTATGTCTGTGTTACTTGGTGTCAGTGTGTGTCTGTGTTACTGGGTGTCAGTGTAAGTCTTTATTACTGGGTGTCAGTGTATGTCTTTGTTACTTGGTGTAAGTGTGTGTCTGTGTTACTGGGTATCAGTGTATGTCTTTGTTACTTGGTGTCAGTGTTTGTCTGTGTTACTTGGAGTAAGTGTGTGTCTGTGTTACTTTGTATCAGTGTCTGTCTTTGTTACTTCGTGTCAGTGTATGTCTTTGTTACTGGGTGTCAGTGTGTGTCTTTGTGACTTGGTGTCAGTGTATGTCTTTGTTACTTGGTGTAAGTGTGTGTCTGTTTTACTGGGTATCAGTGTATGTCTGTGTTACTTGGTGTAAGTGTGTCTGTTTTACTGGGTATCAGTGTGTGTCTTTGTGACTTGGTATCAGTGTATGTCTTTATTACTGGGTGTCAGTGTGTGTCTGTGTTCCTGGGTATCAGTGTATGTCCTTGTGACTTGGTGTCAGTGTATGTCATTGTTACTGGGTTTCAGTGTCTGTCTTTGTGACTTGATGTCAGTGTATGTCTTTGTTACTTGGTGTAAGTGTGTGTCTGTGATACTGGGTATCAGTGTATGTCTTTGTTACTTGGTGTCAGTGTATGTCTTTGTTAATGGGTGTCAGTGTGTGTCTTTGTGACTTGGTGTCAGTGTATGTCTGTGTTACTGGGGGTCAGTGTGTGTCTGTGTTACTGGGGGTCAGTGTGTGTTTCTAAATGGGTGTCGGTGTGTGTCTGTGTTACTGGGTATCAGTGTATGTCTTTGTTACTTGGTGTCAGTGTATGTTTGTGTTACTTGGTGTAAGTGTATGTCTCTGTTACTTGGTGTAAGTGTGTGTTGGTGTTACTTGGTGTATGTGTGTGTCTGTGTTCCTGGGTATCATTGTATGTCTTTGTTACTTGGTGTCAGAGTATGTCTGTGTTACTTGGTGTCAGTGTGTAAGTTTTACTTGGCATCAGTGTATGTCGTTGTGACTTGGGGTCAATGTATGTCTTTGCAACTTGGTGTAATTGTCTGTCTTTGTTACTTGGTGTAATTGTATGTCTTTGTTACTTGGTGTCAGTGTATGTCTTTGTTACTTGGTGTCAGTGTGTGTCTGTTTTACTGGGTATCAGTGTATGTCTTTGTGACTTGGTGTCAGTGTATGTCTTTGTTACTTGGTGTAATTGTCTGTCTTTGTTACTTGGTGAAAGTGTAAGTCTTTGTTACTTGTTGTCAGTCTATGTCTTTGTTACTTGGTGTCAGTGTGTGTCTGTGTTACTGGGTGTCAGTGTGTGTCTTTGTGACTTGGTATCAGTGTATGTCTTTGTGACTTGGTGTCAGTGTTTGTCTTTGTTACTGGGCGTCAGTGTGTGTCTGTGTTAGTTGGTGTCAGTGTGTAAGTTTTACTTGGCATCAGTGTATGTCGTTGTGACTTGGGGTCAATGTATGTCTTTGCAACTTGGTGTAATTGTCTGTCTTTGTTACTTGGTGTAATTGTATGTCTTTGTTACTTGGTGTCAGTGTATGTCTTTGTTACTTGGTGTCAGTGTGTGTCTGTTTTACTGGGTATCAGTGTATGTCTTTGTGACTTGGTGTCAGTGTATGTCTTTGTTACTTGGTGTAATTGTCTGTCTTTGTTACTTGGTGAAAGTGTAAGTCTTTGTTACTTGTTGTCAGTCTATGTCTTTGTTACTTGGTGTCAGTGTGTGTCTGTGTTACTGGGTGTCAGTGTGTGTCTTTGTGACTTGGTATCAGTGTATGTCTTTGTGAATTGGTGTCAGTGTTTGTCTTTGTTACTGGGCGTCAGTGTGTGTCTGTGTTAGTTGGTGTCACTGTCTGTCTTTGTGACTTGATGTCAGTGTATGTCTTTGTTACTTGGTGTAAGTGTGTGTCTGTGATACTGGGTATCAGTGTATGTCTTTGTTACTTGGTGTCAGTGTATGTCTTTGTTAATGGGTGTCAGTGTGTGTCTTTGTGACTTGGTGTCAGTGTATGTCTGTGTTACTGGGGGTCAGTGTGTGTCTGTGTTACTGGGGGTCAGTGTGTGTTTCTAAATGGGTGTCGGTGTGTGTCTGTGTTACTGGGTATCAGTGTATGTCTTTGTTACTTGGTGTCAGTGTATGTTTGTGTTACTTGGTGTAAGTGTATGTCTCTGTTACTTGGTGTAAGTGTGTGTTGGTGTTACTTGGTGTATGTGTGTGTCTGTGTTCCTGGGTATCATTGTATGTCTTTGTTACTTGGTGTCAGAGTATGTCTGTGTTACTTGGTGTCAGTGTGTAAGTTTTACTTGGCATCAGTGTATGTCGTTGTGACTTGGGGTCAATGTATGTCTTTGCAACTTGGTGTAATTGTCTGTCTTTGTTACTTGGTGTAATTGTATGTCTTTGTTACTTGGTGTCAGTGTATGTCTTTGTTACTTGGTGTCAGTGTGTGTCTGTTTTACTGGGTATCAGTGTATGTCTTTGTGACTTGGTGTCAGTGTATGTCTTTGTTACTTGGTGTAATTGTCTGTCTTTGTTACTTGGTGAAAGTGTAAGTCTTTGTTACTTGTTGTCAGTCTATGTCTTTGTTACTTGGTGTCAGTGTGTGTCTGTGTTACTGGGTGTCAGTGTGTGTCTTTGTGACTTGGTATCAGTGTATGTCTTTGTGACTTGGTGTCAGTGTTTGTCTTTGTTACTGGGCGTCAGTGTGTGTCTGTGTTAGTTGGTGTCACTGTATGTCTTTGTTACTTGGTGTCAGTGTGTGTCTGTGTTACTGGGTATCAGTGTATGTCTTTGTGACTTGGTATCAGTGTATGTCTTTGTTACTGGGTGTCAGTGTATCTCTTTGTGACTTGGTGCCAGTGTATGTCTGTGTTACTTGGTGTAGGTGTGTGTCTTTGTTACTTGGTGTAATTGTATTTCTTTGTTACTTGGTGTCAGTGTCTGTCAAAATACTTGGTGTAAGTGTATGCCTTTGTTACTTGGTGTAATTGTCTGTCTTTGTTACTTCGTGTAAGTGTATGTCTTTGTTACTTGGTGTCAGTGTATGTCTTTGTTACTTGGTGTCAGTGTATGTCTGTGTTACTGGGTATCAGTGTATGTCTTTGTGACTTGGTAACAGTGTATGTCTTTGTGACTTGGTGTCAGTGTATGTCAGCGTTACTTGGTGTAAGTGTGTGTCTTTGTGACTTGGTGTCAGTGTATGTCTTTGTTACTTGGTGTAAGTGTGTGTCTGGTCTACTGGGTATCAGTGTATGTCTGTGTTACTTGGTGTAAGTGTGTCTGTTTTACTGGGATTCAGTGTATGTCTTTGTGACTTGGTGACAGTGTATGTCTTTGTTACTGGGTGTCAGTGTGTGTCTTTGTGACTTGGTATCAGTGTATGTCTTTATTACTGGGTGTCAGTGTGTGTCTGTGTTCCTGGGTATCAGTGTATGTCCTTGTGACTTGGTGTCAGTGTATGTCTTTGTTACTGGGTGTCAGTGTCTGTCTTTGTGACTTGATGTCAGTGTATGTCTTTGTTACTTGGTGTAAGTGTGTGTCTGTGATACTGGGTATCAGTGTATGTCTTTGTTACTTGGTGTCAGTGCATGTCTTTGTTAATGGGTGTCAGTGTGTGTCTTTGTGACTTGGTGTCAGTGTATGTCTGTGTTACTGGGGGTCAGTGTGTGTCTGTGTTTCTGGGGGTCAGTGTGTGTTTCTAAATGGGTGTCGGTGTGTGTCTGTGTTACTGGGTATCAGTGTATGTCTTTGTTACTTGGTGTAAGTGTGTGTTGGTGTTACTTGGTGTATGTGTGTGTCTGTGTTCCTGGGTATCAGTGTATGTCTTTGTGACTTGGTGTCAGTGTATGTCTTTGTTACTGGGTGTCAGTGTGTGTCTTTGTGACTTGGTGTCAGTGTTTGTCTTTGTTACTTGGTGTAAGTGTGTGTCTGTGTTACTGGGTATCAGTGTATGTCTTTGTTACTTGGTGTAATTGTCTGTCTTTGTTACTTAGTGTAAGTGTATGTCTTTGTTACTTGGTGTCAGTGTATGTCTTTGTTACTTGGTGTCATTGTATGTCTGCGTTACTTGGTGTAAGTGCGTGACTTTGTTACTTGGTGCAAGTGCATGCCTTTGTTACTTGGTGTCAGTGCATGTCTTCGTTACTTGGTGTCAGTGTGTGTCCGTGTGACTGTGTATCAGTGTATGTCTTTGTGACTTGGTATCATTGTATGTCTTTGTTACCTGGTGTCAGAGTGTTTCTGTGTTACTGGGAATCAGTGTATGTCTTTGTGACTTGGTATCAGTGGATGTCTTTGTTACTGGGTGTCAGTGTGTGTCTGAGTTCCTGGAAATCAGTGTATGTCTTTGTGACTTGGTATCAGTGTATGTCTTTGTTACTGGGTGTCAGTGTGTTTCTGTGTTACTGGGTATCAGTGTATGTCTTTGTGACTTGGTGTCAGTGTATGCCTTTTTTACTGGGTGTCAGTGTGTGTCTGTGTTCCTGGGTATCAGTGTATTTCTTTGTGACTTGGTGTCAGTGTATGTCTTTGTTACTGGGTGTCAGTGTGAGTCTCTGTGACTTGGTGTCAGTGTATGTCTTTGTTACTTGGTGTAAGTGTGTGTCTGTGATACTGCGTATCAGTGTATGTCTTTGTGACTTGGTGTCAGTGTATGTCTTTGTTACTGGGTGTCAGTGTGTGCCTTTGTCACTTTGTGTCAGTGTGTGTCTGTGTTACTGGGGGTCAGTGTGTGTCTGTGTTACTGGTGGTCAGTGTGTGTTTCTAACTGGCTGTCAGTGTGTGTCTGTGTTACTGGGTATCAGTGTCTGTCTTTGTTACTTGGTGTAAGTGTGTGTCTGTGTTACTGGGTATCAGTGTATGTCTTTGTTACTTGGTGTAAGTGTGTGTCTTTGTTACTTGGTGTAAGTGTGTGTCTGTGTTACTGGGTATCAGTGTATGTCTTTGTTACTTGGTGTCAGTGTATGTCTGTTTTACTTGTTGTTACTGGGTGTCAGTGTGTTTCTGTGTTACTTGCTGTAAGTGTGTGTCTTTGTTACTTGGTGTCCGTGTGTGTCTGTGTTACTGGGTGTCAGTGCATGTCTTTGTTACTTGGTGTCAGTGTATATCTGTGTTACTTGGTGTAAGTGTTTGTCTTTGTTACTTGGTGTAATTGTATGTCTTTGTTAATTGGTCTCAGTGTATGTCTGTGTTACTTGGTGTCAGTGTATGTCTTTGTTACTTGGTGTAAGTGTGTGTCTGTGTTACTTGGTGTAAGTGTGTGTCTGTGTTCCTAGGTATCAGTGTATGTCTTTGTTACTTGGTGTCTGTGTATGTCTGTGTTACTTGCTGTAAGTGTGTGTCTGTGTTACTGGGTATCAGTGTAGGTCTTTGTTACTTGATGTCAGTGTGTGTCTGTGTTACTGGGTATCAGTGTATGTCTTTGTGACTTGGTATCAGTGTATGCCTTTTTTACTGGGTGTCAGTGTGTGTCTGTGTTCCTGGGTATCAGTGTATTTCTTTGTGACTTGGTGTCAGTGTATGTCTTTGTTACTGGGTGTCAGTGTGTGTCTTTGTGACTTGGTATCAGTGTATGTCTTTATTACTGGGTGTCAGTGTGTGTCTGTGTTCCTGGGTATAAGTGTATGTCCTTGTGACAAGGTGTCAGTGTATGTCTTTGTTACTGGGTGTCAGTGTCTGTCTTTGTGACTTGATTTCAGTGTATGTCTTTGTTACTTGGTGTAAGTGTGTGTCTGTGATACTGGGTATCAGTGTATGTCTTTGTTACTTGGTGTCAGTGTATGTCTTTGTTAATGGGTGTCAGTGTGTGTCTTTGTGACTTGGTGTCAGTGTATGTCTGTGTTACTGGGGGTCAGTGTGTGTCTGTGTTACTGGGGGTCAGTGTGTGTTTCTAAATGGGTGTTGGTGTGTGTCTGTGTTACTGGGTATCAGTGTATGTCTTTGTTACTTGGTGTCAGTGTATGTTTGTGTTACTTGGTGTAAGTGTATGTCTCTGTTACTTGGTGTAAGTGTGTGTTGGTGTTACTTGGTGTATGTGTGTGTCTGTGTTCCTGGGTATCATTGTATGTCTTTGTTACTTGGTGTCAGTGTATGTCTGTGTTACTTGGTGTCAGTGTGTGTCTGTGTTACTGGGTGTCAGTGTAAGTCTTTATTACTGGGTGTCAGTGTATGTCTTTGTTACTTGGTGTAAGTGTGTGTCTGTGTTACTGGGTATCAGTGTATGTCTTTGTTACTTGGTGTCAGTGTTTGTCTGTGTTACTTGGAGTAAGTGTGTGTCTGTGTTACTTTGTATCAGTGTCTGTCTTTGTGACTTGGTGTCAGTGTATGTCTTTGTTTCTGGGTGTCAGTGTGTGTCTTTGTGACTTGGTGTCAGTGTATGTCTTTGTTACTTGGTGTAAGTGTGTGTCTGTTTTACTGGGTATCAGTGTATGTCTGTGTTACTTGGTGTAAGTGTGTCTGTTTTACTGGGTATCAGTGTGTGTCTTTGTGACTTGGTATCAGTGTATGTCTTTATTACTGGGTGTCAGTGTGTGTCTGTGTTCCTGGGTATCAGTGTATGTCCTTGTGACTTGGTGTCAGTGTATGTCTTTGTTACTGGGTTTCAGTGTCTGTCTTTGTGACTTGATGTCAGTGTATGTCTTTGTTACTTGGTGTAAGTGTGTGTCTGTGATACTGGGTATCAGTGTATGTCTTTGTTACTTGGTGTCAGTGTATGTCTTTGTTAATGGGTGTCAGTGTGTGTCTTTGTGACTTGGTGTCAGTGTATGTCTGTGTTACTGGGGGTCAGTGTGTGTCTGTGTTACTGGGGGTCAGTGTGTGTTTCTAAATGGGTTTCGGTGTGTGTCTGTGTTACTGGGTATCAGTGTATGTCTTTGTTACTTGGTGTCAGTGTATGTTTGTGTTACTTGGTGTAAGTGTATGTCTCTGTTACTTGGTGTAAGTGTGTGTTGGTGTTACTTGGTGTATGTGTGTGTCTGTGTTCCTGGGTATCATTGTATGTCTTTGTTACTTGGTGTCAGTGTATGTCTGTGTTACTTGGTGTCAGTGTGTAAGTTTTACTTGGCATCAGTGTATGTCGTTGTGACTTGGTGTCAATGTGTGTCTTTGCTACTTGGTGTAATTGTCTGTCTTTGTTACTTGGTGTAATTGTATGTCTTTGTTACTTGGTGTCAGTGTATGTCTTTGTTACTTGGTGTCAGTGTGTGTCTGTTTTACTGGGTATCAGTGTATTTCTTTGTGACTTGGTGTCAGTGTATGTCTTTGTTACTTGGTGCAATTGTCTGTCTTTGTTACTTGGTGAAAGTGTAAGTCTTTGTTACTTGTTGTCAGTCTATGTCTTTGTTACTTGGTGTCAGTGTGTGTCTGTGTTACTGGGTGTCAGTGTGTGTCTTTGTGACTTGGTATCAGTGTATGTCTTTGTGACTTGGTGTCAGTGTTTGTCTTTGTTACTGGGCGTCAGTGTGTGTCTGTGTTAGTTGGTGTCACTGTATGTCTTTGTTACTTGGTGTCAGTGTGTGTCTGTGTTACTGGGTATCAGTGTATGTCTTTGTGACTTGGTATCAGTGTATGTCTTTGTTACTGGGTGTCAGTGTGTCTCTTTGTGACTTGGTGCCAGTGTATTTCTGTGTTACGTGGTGTAGGTGTGTGTCTTTGTTACTTGGTGTAATTGTATTTCTTTGTTACTTGGTGTCAGTGTCTGTCAAAATACTTGGTGTAAGTGTATGCCTTTGTTACTTGGTGTAATTGTCTGTCTTTGTTACTTCGTGTAAGTGTATGTCTTTGTTACTTGGTGTCAGTGTATGTCTTTGTTACTTGGTGTCAGTGTATGTCCGTGTTACTGGGTATCAGTGTATGTCTTTGTGACTTGGTAACAGTGTATGTCTTTGTGACTTGGTGTCAGTGTATGTCAGTGTTACTTGGTGTAAGTGTGTGTCTTTGTGACTTGGTGTCAGTGTATGTCTTTGTTACTTGGTGTAAGTGTGTGTCTGGTCTACTGGGTATCAGTGTATGTCTGTGTTACTTGGTGTAAGTGTGTCTGTTTTACTGGGTATCAGTGTATGTCTTTGTGACTTGGTGACAGTGTATGTCTTTGTTACTGGGTGTCAGTGAGTGTCTTTGTGACTTGGTATCAGTGTATGTCTTTATTACTGGGTGTCAGTGTGTGTCTGTGTTCCTGGGTATCAGTGTATGTCCTTGTGACTTGGTGTCAGTGTATGTCTTTGTTACTGGGTGTCAGTGTCTGTCTTTGTGACTTGATGTCAGTGTATGTCTTTGTTACTTGGTGTAAGTGTGTGTCTGTGATACTGGGTATCAGTGTATGTCTTTGTTACTTGGTGTCAGTGTATGTCTTTGTTAATGGGTGTCAGTGTGTGTCTTTGTGACTTGGTGTCAGTGTATGTCTGTGTTACTGGGGGTCAGTGTGTGTCTGTGTTTCTGGGGGTCAGTGTGTGTTTCTAAATGGGTGTCGGTGTGTGTCTGTGTTACTGGGTATCAGTGTATGTCTTTGTTACTTGGTGTCAGTGTATGTCTGTGTTACTTGGTGTAAATGTATGTCTCTGTTACTTGGTGTAAGTGTGTGTTGGTGTTACTTGGTGTATGTGTGTGTCTGTGTTCCTGGGTATCAGTGTATGTCTTTGTGACTTGGTGTCAGTGTATGACTTTGTTACTGGGTGTCAGTGTGTGTCTTTGTGACTTGGTGTCAGTGTATGTCTTTGTTACTTGGTGTAAGTGTGTGTCTGTGTTACTGGGTATCAGTGTATGTCTTTGTTACTTGGTGTAATTGTCTGTCTTTGTTACTTAGTGTAAGTGTATGTCTTTGTTACTTGGTGTCAGTGTATGTCTTTGTTACTTGGTGTCATTGTATGTCTGCGTTACTTGGTGTAAGTGCGTGACTTTGTTACTTGGTGCAAGTGCATGCCTTTGTTACTTGGTGTCAGTGCATGTCTTCGTTACTTGGTGTCAGTGTGTGTCCGTGTGACTGTGTATCAGTGTATGTATTTGTGACTTGGTATCATTGTATGTCTTTGTTACCTGGTGTCAGAGTGTTTCTGTGTTACTGGGAATCAGTGTATGTCTTTGTGACTTGGTATCAGTGGATGTCTTTGTTACTGGGTGTCAGTGTGTGTCTGAGTTCCTGGAAATCAGTGTATGTCTTTGTGACTTGGTATCAGTGTATGTCTTTGTTTCTGGGTGTCAGTGTGTTTCTGTGTTACTGGGTATCAGTGTATGTCTTTGTGACTTGGTATCAGTGTATGCCTTTTTTACTGGGTGTCAGTGTGTGTCTGTGTTCCTGGGTATCAGTGTATTTCTTTGTGACTTGGTGTCAGTGTATGTCTTTGTTACTGGGTGTCAGTGTGAGTCTTTGTGACTTGGTGTCAGTGTATGTCTTTGTTACTTGGTGTAAGTGTGTGTCTGTGATACTGGGTATCAGTGTATTTCTTTGTTACTTGGTGTCAGTGTATGTCTGTGTTACTTGGTGTAAGTGTGTGGCTGTGTATCAGTGTATGTCTTTGTGACTTGGTGTCAGTGTATGTCTTTGTTACTGGGTGTCAGTGTGTGCCTTTGTCACTTTGTGTCAGTGTGTGTCTGTGTTACTGGGGGTCAGTGTGTGTCTGTGTTACTGGCGGTCAGTGTGTGTTTCTAACTGGCTGTCAGTGTGTGTCTGTGTTACTGGGTATCAGTGTCTGTCTTTGTTACTTGGTGTAAGTGTGTGTCTGTGTTACTGGGTATCAGTGTATGTCTTTGTTACTTGGTGTAAGTGTGTGTCTTTGTTACTTGGTGTAAGTGTGTGTCTGTGTTACTGGGTATCATTGTATGTCTTTGTTACTTGGTGTCAGTGTATGTCTGTTTTACTTGTTGTTACTGGGTGTCAGTGTGTTTCTGTGTTACTTGCTGTAAGTGTGTGTCTTTGTTACTTGGTGTCCGTGTGTGTCTGTGTTACTGGGTGTCAGTGCATGTCTTTGTTACTTGGTGTCAGTGTATATCTGTGTTACTTGGTGTAAGTGTTTGTCTTTGTTACTTGGTGTAATTGTATGTCTTTGTTAATTGGTCTCAGTGTATGTCTGTGTTACTTGGTGTCAGTGTATGTCTTTGTTACTTGGTGTAAGTGTGTGTCTGTGTTACTTGGTGTAAGTGTGTGTCTGTGTTCCTAGGTATCAGTGTATGTCTTTGTTACTTGGTGTCTGTGTATGTCTGTGTTACTTGCTGTAAGTGTGTGTCTGTGTTACTGGGTATCAGTGTAGGTCTTTGTTACTTGATGTCAGTGTGTGTCTGTGTTACTGGGTATCAGTGTATGTCTTTGTGACTTGGTATCAGTGTATGTCTTTGTTACTGGGTGTCAGTGTGTGTCTGTGTTACTGGGTATCAGTGTATGTCTTTGTGACTTGGTATCAGTGTATGTCTTTGTTACTGGGTGTCAGTGTGTTTCTGTGTTACTGGGTATCAGTGTATGTCTTTGTGACTTGGTATCAGTGTATGCCTTTTTTACTGGGTGTCAGTGTGTGTCTGTGTTCCTGGGTATCAGTGTATTTCTTTGTGACTTGGTGTCAGTGTATGTCTTTGTTACTGGGTGTCAGTGTGTGTCTTTGTGACTTGGTGTCAGTGTATGTCTTTGTTACTTGGTGTAAGTGTGTGTCTGTGATACTGGGTATCAGTGTATTTCTTTGTTACTTGGTGTCAGTGTATGTCTGTGTTACTTGGTGCAAGTGTGTGTCTGTGTATCAGTGTATGTCTTTGTGACTTGGTGTCAGTGTATGTCTATGTTACTGGGTGTCAGTGTGTGTCTTTGTGACTTGGTGTCAGTGTTTGTCTGTGTTACTGGGGGTCAGTGTGTGTCTGTGTTACTGGGGGTCAGTGTGTGTTTCTAACTGGCTGTCAGTGTGTGTCTGTGTTACTGGGTATCAGTGTATGACTTTGTTACTTGGTGTCAGTGTATGTTTGTGTTACTTGGTGTAAGTGTATGTCTTTGTTACTTGGTGTAAGTGTGTGTCTGTGTTACTTGGTGTAAGTGTATGTCAATGTTCCCAGAGAATCATTGTATGTCTTTGTTACTTGGTGTCAGTGTATGTCTGTGTTACTTGGAGTAAGTGTGTGTCTGTGTTACTGGGTATCAGTGTATGTCTTTGTTACTTGGTGTCAGTGTATGTCTTTGTTACTTGGTGCCTGTGTATATCTGTGTTACTTGGTGTAAGTGTGTGTCTGTGTTACTTGGTGTAAATGTATTTCTTTGTTACTTGGTGTAAGTGTGTGTCTGTGTTACTTGGTGCAAGTGTGTGTCTGTGTTCCTGGGTATCAGTGTATGTCTGTGTTACCTGGGCTAAGTGTGTGTCTGTGTTACTGGGTATCAGTGTATGTCTTTGTTACTTGGTGTCAGTGTATGTCTGTGTTACTTGGTGTAAGTGTATGTCTCTGTTACTTGGTGTAAGTGTGTGTCTGTGTTACTTGGTGTAAGTGTGCGTCTGTGTTCCTGGGTATCAGTGTATGTCTGTGTTTCTTGGTGTAAGTGTGTGTCTGTGTTACTGGGTATCAGTGTATGTCTTTGTTACTTGGTGTCAGTGTATGTCTGTGTTACTTGGTGTAAGTGTGTGTCGATGTTACTGAGTGTCAGTGTGTGTCTGTGTTACTTGGTGCCCGTGTGTGTCTGTGTTACTGAGTGTAAGTGTATGTCTTTGCTACTGGCTGTCAGTGTATGTCATTGATACTTGGTGTAAGTGTGTGTCTGTGTTACTGGGTATCAGTGTATGTCTTTGTTACTTGGTGTCAGTGTATGTCTGTGTTACTTGGTGTAAGTGTGTGTCTGTGTTACTGGGTATCAGTGTATGTCTTTGTGACTTGGTGTCAGTGTATGTCTTTGTTACTGGGTGTCAGTGTGTGTCTTTGTGACTTGGTGTAAGTGTGTGTCTGTGTTACTGGGTATCAGTGTATGTCTTTGTTACTTGGTGTCAGTGTATGTCTTTGTTACTTGGTGTAATTGTCTGTCTTTGTTACTTAGTGTAAGTGTATGTCTATGTTACTTGGTGTCAGTGTATGTCTTTGTTACTTGGTGTCATTGTATGTCTGCGTTACTTGGTGTAAGTGTGTGTCTTTGTTACTTGGTGTAAGTGCATGCCTTTGTTACTTGGTGTCAGTGTGTGTCCGTGTTACTGGGTATCAGTGTATGTCTTTGTGACTTGGTATCAGTGGATGTCTTTGTTACTGGGTGTCAGTGTGTGTCTGTGTTCCTGGGTATCAGTGTATGTCTTTGTGAAATGGTGTCAGTGTATGTCTTTGTTACTGGGCGTCATTGTGTGTCTGTGTTACTGGGTATCAGTGTCTGTCTTTGTGACTTGGTATCACTGTATGTCTTTGTTACTGGGTGTCAGTGGATGTCTTTGTTACTGGGTGTAAGTGTGTGAGTGTGTGACTGGGTATCAGTGTCTGTCTTTGTTACTTGGTGTAAGTGTGTGTCTGTGTTACTGGGTATCAGTGTATGTCTTTGTTACTTGGTGTCAGTGTGAGTCTTTGTGACTTGGTGTCAGTGTATGTCTTTGTTACTTGGTGTCAGTGTATGTCTGTGTTACTTGCTGTAAGTGTGTGTCTGTGTTACTGGGTGTCAGTGTGTGTCTGTGTTACTTGTTGCAAGTCTGTGTCTTTGTTACTTGGTGTTCGTGTGTGTCTGTGTTACTGGGTGTCAGTGTATGTCTTTGTTACTGGGTATCAGTGTATGTCTTTGTCACTTGGTTTCAGTGTATGTCTTTGTTACTGGGTGTCAGTGTGAGTCTTTGTGACTTGGTGTCAGTGTATGTCTTTGTTACTTGGTGTAAGTGTGTGTCTGTGTTACTAGGTGTCAGTGTATGTCTTTGTTACTTGGTGTAAGTGTGTGTCTTTGTTACTTGGTGTCAGTGTATGTCTTTGTTACTTGGTGTAAGTGTGTGTGTATGTGTTACTTGGTGTAAGTGTGTGTCTGTGTTCCTGTGTATCAGTGTATGTCTTTGTTACTTGTTGTCAGTGTCTGTCTGTGTTACTTGGTGCAAGTCTGTGTGGTGTTACTGGGAATCAGTGTATGTCATTGTTACTTGGTGTCAGTGTATGTCTGTGTTACTTGGTGTAAGTGTGTGTCTTTGTTACTTGGTGTCGTGTGTGTCTGTGTTACTGGGTGTCAGTGCATGTCTTTGTTACTTGGTGTCAGTGTATATCTGTGTTAATTGGTGTCAGTGTGTGTCTTTGTTACTTGGTGTAAGTGTGTGTCTGAGTTACTGGGTGTAAGTGTGTGTCTGAGTTACTGGGTGTCAGTGTGTGTCTGTGTTACTTGGTGTAAGTGTGTGTCTTTGTTACTTGCTGTCAGTGCATGTCTGTGTTGCTCGGTGTAAGTGTGTGTCTGAGTTACTGGGTGTCAGTGTGTGTCTGTGTTACTTGGTGTAAGTGTGTGTCTTTGTTACTTGTTGTCCGTGTGTCTCCGTGTTACTGGGTGTCAGTGTATGTCTTTGTTACTGGGTGTCTATGTATGTCTTTGTTACTTGGTGTAAGTGTATGTCTTTGTTACTTGGTGTCAGTGTATGTCTTTGTTACTTGGTGTAAGTGTGTGTCTGTGTTACTTGGTGTAAGTGTGTGTCTGTGTTCCTGTGCATCAGTGTATGTCTTTGTTACTTGATGTCAGTGTATGTCTGTGTTACTTGGTGTAAGTGTGTGTCTGTGTTACTTGGTATCAGTGTATGTCTTTGTTACTTGGTGTCAGTGTATGTCTGTGTTACTTGGTGTAAGTGTGTGTCTGTGTTACTGGGTTTCAGTGTGTGTCTGTGTTACTTGGTGTAAGTGTGTGTCTTTGTTACTTGGTGTCCGTGTGTGTCTGTGTTACTGGGTGTCAGTGCATGTCTTTGTTACTTGGTGTCAGTGTATATCTGTGTTACTTGGTGTCAGTGTTTGTCTTTGTTACTTGGTGTAATTGTATGTCTTTGTTACTTGGTGTCAGTGTATGTCTGTGTTACTTGGTTTAAGAGTATGTCTTTTTTACTTGGTGTAAGTGTGTGTCTGTGTTACTTGGTGTAAGTGTGTGTCTGTGTTCCTGGGTATCAGTGTATGTCTTTGTTACTTGGTGTCTGTGTCTGTCTGTGTTCCTTGGAGTAAGTGTGTGTCTGTGTTACTGGGTATCAGTGTATGTCTTTGTTACTTGGTGTCAGTGTATGTCTGTGCTACTTGGTGTAAGTGTGTGTCTGTGTTACTGGGTATCAGTGTATGTCGTTGTGACTTGGTATCATTGTATGTCTTTGTTACTGGGTGTTAGTGTGTGTCTTTGTGACTTGGTGTCAGTGTATGTCTTTGTTACTTGGTGTAAGTGTGTGTCTGTGTTACTGGGTATCATTGTATGTCTTTGTTACTTGGTGTCAGTGTATGTCTGTGTTACTTGGTGTAAGTGTGTGTCTGTGTTACTGGGTATCATTCTATGTCTTTGTTACTTGGTGTCAGTGTATGCCTGTGTTAATTGGTGTAAGTGTGTGCCTTTGTTACTTGGTGTAAGTGAATGTCTTTGTTACTTGGTGTCTGTGTATGTCTTTGTAACTTGGTGTCAGTGTGTGTCTATGTTACTGGGTATCAGTGTAAGTCTTTGTGACTTGGTATCAGTGTATGTCTTTGTTACTGGGTGTCAGTGTGTGTCTGTGTTACTGGATATCAGTGTATGTCTTTGTTACTGGGTGTCAGTGTGTGTCTGTGTTACTGGGTGTCAGTGTGTGTCTGTGTTACTTGGTGCAAGTCTGTGTCTTTGTTACTTGGTGGAAGTGTGTGTCTGTGTTACTGGGTGTCAGTGTATGTCTGTGTTATTTGGTGTAAGTTTGTGGCTGTGTTACTGGGTATCAGTGTATGTCTTTGTGACTTGGCGTCAGTGAATGACTTTGTTCCTGGGTGTCAGTGTGTGTCTTCGTGACTTGTTGTCAGTGTATGTCTTTGTTACTTGGTGTAAGTGTGTGTCTGTGTTACTGGGTATCAGTGTATGTCTGTGTTACTTGGTGTCAGTGTGTCTGTTTTACTTGGTATCAGTGTATGTCGTTGTGACTTGGTGTCAGTGTATGTCTTTGTTACTTGGTGTCAGTGTGTGTCTGTTTTACTGGGTATCAGTGTGTGTCTTTGTGACTTGGTATCAGTGTATGTCTTTGTGACTTGGTGTCAGTGTTTGGCTTTGTTACTGGGCGTCAGTGTGTGTCTGTGTTAGTTGGTGTCACTTTATGTCTTTGTTACTTGGTGTCAGTGTGTGTCTGTGTTACTGGGTATCAGTGTATGTCTTTGTGACTTGGTATCAGTGTATGTCTTTGTTACTGGGTGTCAGTGTGTCTCTTTGTTACTTGGTGTCAGTGCATGTTGTGTTACTTGGTGTAGGTGTGTGTCTTTGTTACTTGGTGTAATTGTATTTCTTTGTTATTTGGTGTCAGTGTCTGTCAAAATACTTGGTGTAAGTGTATGCCTTTGTTACTTGATGTCAGTGTATGTCTTTGTTACTTGGTGTCAGTGTATGTTTGTGTTACTGGGTATCAGTGTATGTCTTTGTGACTTGGTGTCAATGTATGTCTTTGCTACTTGGTGTAATTGTCTGTCTTTGTTACTTGGTGTAATTGTATGTCTTTGTTACTTGGTGTCAGTGTATGTCTTTGTTACTTGGTGTCAGTGTGTGTCTGTTTTACTGGGTATCAGTGTATGTCTTTGTGACTTGGTGTCAGTGTATGTCTTTGTTACTTGGTGTAATTGTCTGTCTTTGTTACTTGGTGAAAGTGTAAGTCTTTGTTACTTGGTGTCAGTCTATGTCTTTGTTACTTGGTGTCAGTGTGTGTCTGTGTTACTGGGTGTCAGTGTGTGTCTTTGTGACTTGGTATCAGTGTATGTCTTTGTGACTTGGTGTCAGTGTTTGTCTTTGTTACTGGGCGTCAGTGTGTGTCTGTGTTAGTTGGTGTCACTGTATGTCTTTGTTACTTGGTGTCAGTGTGTGTCTGTGTTACTGGGTATCAGTGTATGTCTTTGTGACTTGGTATCAGTGTATGTCTTTGTTACTGGGTGTCAGTGTGTCTCTTTGTGACTTGGTGCCAGTGTATGTCTGTGTTACTTGGTGTAGGTGTGTGTCTTTGTTACTTGGTGTAATTGTATTTCTTTGTTACTTGGTGTCAGTGTCTGTCAAAATACTTGGTGTAAGTGTATGCCTTTGTTACTTGGTGTAATTGTCTGTCTTTGTTACTTCGTGTAAGTGTATGTCTTTGTTACTTGGTGTCAGTGTATGTCTTTGTTACTTGGTGTCAGTGTATGTCTGTGTTACTGGGTATCAGTGTATGTCTTTGTGACTTGGTAACAGTGTATGTCTTTGTGACTTGGTGTCAGTGTATGTCTTTGTTACTTGGTGTAAGTGTGTGTCTGGTCTACTGGGTATCAGTGTATGTCTGTGTTACTTGGTGTAAGTGTGTCTGTTTTACTGGGTATCAGTGTATGTCTTTGTGACTTGGTGACAGTGTATGTCTTTGTTACTGGGTGTCAGTGTGTGTCTTTGTGACTTGGTATCAGTGTATGTCTTTATTACTGGGTGTCAGTGTGTGTCTGTGTTCCTGGGTATCAGTGTATGTCCTTGTGACTTGGTGTCAGTGTATGTCTTTGTTACTGGGTGTCAGTGTCTGTCTTTGTGACTTGATGTCAGTGTATGTCTTTGTTACTTGGTGTAAGTGTGTGTCTGTGATACTGGGTATCAGTGTATGTCTTTGTTACTTGGTGTCAGTGTATGTCTTTGTTAATGGGTGTCAGTGTGTGTCTTTGTGACTTGGTGTCAGTGTATGTCTGTGTTACTGGGGGTCAGTGTGTGTCTGTGTTTCTGGGGGTCAGTGTGTGTTTCTAAATGGGTGTCGGTGTGTGTCTATGTTACTGGGTATCAGTGTATGTCTTTGTTACTTGGTGTCAGTGTATGTCTGTGTTACTTGGTGTAAGTGTATGTCTCTGTTACTTGGTGTAAGTGTGTGTTGGTGTTACTTGGTGTATGTGTGTGTCTGTGTTCCTGGGTATCATTGTATGTCTTTGTTACTTGGTGTCAGTGTGTGTCTGTGTTACTGGGTGTCAGTGTAAGTCTTTATTACTGGGTGTCAGTGTATGTCTTTGTTACTTGGTGTAAGTGTGTGTCGGTGTTACTGGGTATCAGTGTATGTCTTTGTTACTTGGTGTCAGTGTTTGTCTGTGTTACTTGGAGTAAGTGTGTGTCTGTGTTACTTTGTATCAGTGTCTGACTGTGTTACTTGGTGTAAGTGTGTCTGTTTTACTGGGTATCAGTGTATGTCTTTGTGACTTGGTGACAGTGTATGTCTTTGTTACTGGGTGTCAGTGTGTGTCTTTGTGACTTGGTATCAGTGTATGTCTTTATTACTGGGTGTCAGTGTGTGTCTGTGTTCCTGGGTATCAGTGTATGTCCTTGTGACTTGGTGTCTGTGTATGTCTTTGTTACTGGGTGTCAGTGTCTGTCTTTGTGACTTGATGTCAGTGTATGTCTTTGTTACTTGGTGTAAGTGTGTGTCTGTGATACTGGGTATCAGTGTATGTCTTTGTTACTTGGTGTCATTGTATGTCTTTGTTAATGGGTGTCAGTGTGTGTCTTTGTGACTTGGTGTCAGTGTATGTCTGTGTTACTGGGGGTCAGTGTGTGTCTGTGTTACTGGGGGTCAGTGTGTGTTTCTAAATGGGTGTCGGTGTGTGTCTGTGTTACTGGGTATCAGTGTATGTCTTTGTTACTTGTTGTCAGTGTATGTCTGTGTTACTTGGTGTAAGTGTATGTCTCTGTTACTTGGTGTAAGTGTGTGTTGGTGTTACTTGGTGTATGTGTGTGTCTGTGTTCCTGGGTATCATTGTATGTCTTTGTTACTTGGTGTCAGTGTATGTCTGTGTTACTTGGTGTCAGTGTGTGTCTGTGTTACTGGGTGTCAGTGTAAGTCTTTATTACTGGGTGTCAGTGTATGTCTTTGTTACTTGGTGTAAGTGTGTGTCGGTGTTACTGGGTATCAGTGTATGTCTTTGTTACTTGGTGTCAGTGTTTGTCTGTGTTACTTGGAGTAAGTGTGTGTCTGTGTTACTTTGTATCAGTGTCTGTCTTTGTGACTTGGTGTCAGTGTATGTCTTTGTTACTGGGTGTCAGTGTGTGTCTTTGTGACTTGTTGTCAGTGTATGTCTTTGTTACTTGGTGTAAGTGTGTGTCTGTTTTACTGGGTATCAGTGTATGTCTGTGTTACTTGGTGTAAGTGTGTCTGTTTTACTGGGTATCAGTGTGTGTCTTTGTGACTTGGTATCAGTGTATGTCTTTATTCCTGGGTGTCAGTGTGTGTCTGTGTTCCTGGGTGTCAGTGTATGTCCTTGTGACTTGGTGTCAGTGTATGTCTTTGTTACTGGGTTTCAGTGTCTGTCTTTGTGACTTGATGTCAGTGTATGTCTTTGTTACTTGGTGTAAGTGTGTGTCTGTGATACTGGGTATCAGTGTATGTCTTTGTTACTTGGTGTCAGTGTATGTCTTTGTTAATGGGTGTCAGTGTGTGTCTTTGTGACTTGGTGTCAGTGTATGTCTGTGTTACTGGGGGTCAGTGTGTGTCTGTGTTACTGGGGGTCAGTGCGTGTTTCTAAATGGGTGTCGGTGTGTGTCTGTGTTACTGGGTATCAGTGTATGTCTTTGTTACTTGGTGTCAGTGTATGTTTGTGTTACTTGGTGTAAGTGTATGTCTCTGTTACTTGGTGTAAGTGTGTGTTGGTGTTACTTGGTGTATGTGTGTGTCTGTGTTCCTGGGTATCATTGTATGTCTTTGTTACTTGGTGTCAGTGTATGTCTGTGTTACTTGGTGTCAGTGTGTGTCTGTGTTACTGGGTGTCAGTGTATGTCTTTATTAGTGGGTGTCAGTGTCTGTCTTTGTTACTTGGTGTAAGTGTGTGTCTGTGTCACTGGGTATCAGTGTATGTCTTTGTTACTTGGTGTCAGTGTTTGTCTGTGTTACTTGGTGTAAGTGTGTGTCTGTGTTACTTTGTATCAGTGTATGTCTTTGTGACTTGGTGTCAGTGTAAGTCTTTGTTACTGGGTGTCAGTGTGTGTCTTTGTGACTTGGTGTCAGTGGATGTCTTTGTTACTTGGTGTAAGTGTGTGTCTGTTTTACTGGGTATCAGTGTATGTCTGTGTTACTTGGTGTAATTGTGTCTGTTTTACTGGGTATCAGTGTGTGTCTTTGTGACTTGGTGACAGTGTATGTCTTTGTTACTTGGTGTCAGTGTATGTCTGTGTTACTTGGTGTAAGTGTGTGTCTGTGTTAATGTGTGTCAGTGGGTGTCTTTGTTACTTGGTGTCCGTGTCTGTCTGTGTTACTGGGTGTCAGTGCATGTCTTTGTTACTTGGTGCCAGTGTATATCTGTGTTAGTTGGTGTCAGTGTATGTCTGTGTTACTTGGCGTAAGTGTATGTCTTTCTAACTTGGTGTAAGTGTGTGACTGTTTTACTTGGTGTAAGGGTGTGTCTGTGTTCCTGGATATCAGTGCATGTCTGTGTTACTTGGTGTAAGTGTGTGTCTGTGTTACTGTTTATCAGTGTATGTCTTTGTTACTGGGTATCAGTGTATGTCTTTGTTACTTGGTGTCAGTGTATGTCTGTGTTACTTGGTGTAAGTGTGTGTCTATGTTACTGGGTGTCAGTGTGTGTCTGTGTTACTTGGTGTATGTCTGTGTCTTTGTCACTTGGTGTCCGTGTGTGCCTGTGCTACTGGGTGTCAGTGTATGTCTTTGTGATTGGGTGTCAGTGTATGTCTTTGTTACTTGGTGTAAGTGTGTGTCTGTGTTACTGGGTGTCAGTGTATGCCTGTGTTACTTGGTGTAAGTTTGTGTCTGTGTTACTGGGTATCAGTGTATGTCTTTGTGACTTTGTGTCAGTGTATGTCTTTGTTACTGGGTGTCAGTGTGTGTCTTTGTGACTTGGTGTCAGTGTATGTCTTTGTTACTTGGTGTAAGTGTGTGTCTGTGTCACTGGGTATCAGTGTATGTCTTTGTTACTTGGTATCAGTGTATGTTTGTGTTACTTGGTGTAAGTGTGTGTCTGTGTTACTGGGTGTCAGTGTGTCTCTGTGTTACTTGGTGTAAGTCTGTGATTTTGTGACTTGGTGTCTGTGTATGTCTTTGTTTCTTGGTGTCTGTGTGTGTCTGTGTTCCTGGATGTCAGTGTATGTCTTTGTGACTTGGTATCAGTGTGTGTCTTTGTTACTGGGTGTCAGTGTGTCTGTTTGTGACTTGGTGCCAGTGTATGTCTGTGTTACTTGGTGTAGGTGTGTGTCTTTGTTATTTGGTGTAATTGTATGTCTTTGTTACTTGGTGTCAGTGTATGTCTGTGTTACTTGGTGTAAGTGTATGTCTGTTTTACTGGGTATCAGTGTCTGCCTTTGTTACTTGGTCTAAGTGTGTGTCTGTGTTACTTGGTGTAAGTGTGTGTCCTAGTTACTTGGTGTAAGTGTGTGTCTGTGTTCCTGGGTCTAAGTGTCTGTCTGTGTTACTTGGTGTAAGTGTGTGTTTGTGTTACTAGGTATCAGTGTATGTCTTTGTTACTTGATGTCAGTGTATTTCTGTGTTACTTGGTGTAAGTGTGTGTCTGTGTTACTGGGTGTCAGTGTGTCTCTGTGTTACTTGGTGTAAGTCTGTGTCTTTGTTACTTGGGGTCTTTGTATGTCTTTGTTTCTTGGTGTCAGTGTGTGTCTGTGTTACTGGGTATCA
This sequence comes from Heterodontus francisci, assembly GCF_036365525.1. NCBI lineage: Eukaryota > Metazoa > Chordata > Chondrichthyes > Heterodontiformes > Heterodontidae > Heterodontus > Heterodontus francisci. The sequence continues at coordinate 2,794,442 of NW_027141655.1, read as the reverse complement.
GTGTCTGTCTTTGTTACTTGGTGTAAGTGTGTGTCTGTGCTACTGGGTATCAGTGTATGTCTTTGTTACTTGGTGTCAGTGTATGTCTGTGTTACTTGGTGTAAGTGTGTGTCTGTGTTACTTTGTATCAGTGTATGTCTTTGTGACTTGGTGTGAGTGTATGTCTTTGTTACTGGGTGTCAGTGTGTGTCTTTGTGACTTGGTGTCAGTGTATGTCTTTGTTACTTGGTGTAAATGTGTGTCTGTGTGAATGGGTATCAGTGTATGTCTGTGTTACTTGGTGTAAGTGTGTGTCTGTGTTACTGGGTATCAGTGTATGTCTTTGTTACTGGGTATCAGTGTGTGTCCGTGTTGCTGGGTGTATGTGTCTGTCTTTGTAACTTGGTGTCCGTGTGTGTCTGTGTTACTGGGTGTCAGTGTATGGCTGTGTTACTTGGTTTCAGTGTGTTTGTTTGTGTTAATGGTTGTCAGTGTGTGTCTGTGTCACTTGGTGTAAGTGTCTGTCTTTGTAACTTGGTGTAAGTGTGTGTCTGTGTTACTGGGTGTCAGTGTATGTCTTTGTTACTTGGTGTCAGTGTATGTCTTTGTTACTTGGTGTAAGTGTGTGTCTGTGTTGCTGGGTATCATTGTCTGTCTTTGTGACTTGGTGTTAGTGTATGTCTTTGTTACTGGGTGTAAGTGTATGTCTTTGTTACTTGGTGTCTGTGTGTGTCTGTGTTACTGGGCATCAGTGTATGTCTTTGTGACTTGGTATCAGTTTATGTCTGTGTTACTTGGTGTCAGTGTGTTTGTTTGTGTTACTGGGTGTCAGTGTGTGTCTGTGACACTAGGTGTCAGTATTTAGTTTAGTTCAGTAATGCAGCACTTAAACAGGCCCTTCGGCCCACCGAGTCTGTAAAGACAATCAACCACCCATTTATACTAATCCTGCACTAATCCCGTCTTCCTATCACATCCCCACCTGTCCCTATATATTTCCCTACCACCGACCTGAACGAGGGGCAATTTATGATGGCCAATTAACCTATCAACCTGCAAGTCTTTGGCATGTGGGAGGAAACCGGAGCACCCGGAGGAAACTCACGCAGACATTGGGAGAACTTGCAAACTCTGCACAGGCAGTACCCGGAATCGAACCCGGGTCCCTGGACCTGTGAGGCTGCGGTGCTAACCATTGCGCCAATGTGCCCCCCCCCCCCCACCCCCCCAGTGTGTGCCTGTGTTACTGGATACCAGTGCATGTCATTGTAACTTGGTGTCAGTGTAAGTCTGTGTTACTTGGTGCATGTGTGTGTCTGTGTTACTGGGTTTCAGTGTGTGTCTGTGTTACTGGGTTTCAGTGTGTGTCTGTGATGCTTGGTGTAAGTGTGTGTCTTTGTTACTTGGTGACGGTGTGTTTCTGTGTTCGTGGGTGTCAGTGTATGTCTTTCTTAGTTGGTGTAAGTGTGTGTCTGTGTTACTGGGTGTCAGTGCATGTCTTTGTTGCTTGGTGTCAGTGTCTGTCTGTGTTACTTGGTGAAAGTGTGTGTCTTTGTTATTTGGTGTAAGTGTATGTCTTTGTTACTTGGTGTCAGCGTATGTCTTTGTTACTGGGTGTCAGTGTATGTCTTTGTTACTTGGTGTCAGTGTATGTCTTTGTTACTTGGTGTAAGTGTGTGTCTGTGTTGCTGGGTATCATTGTCTGTCTTTGTGACTTGGTGTTAGTGTATGTCTTTGTTACTTGGTGTCTGTGTGTGTCTGTGTTACTGGGCATCAGTGTATGTCTTTGTGACTTGGTATCAGTTTATGTCTGTGTTACTTGGTGTCAGTGTGTTTGTTTGTGTTACTGGGTGTCAGTGTGTGTCTGTGACACTAGGTGTCAGTATTTAGTTTAGTTCAGTGATGCAGCACTTAAGCAGGCCCTTCGGCCCACCGAGTCTGTAAAGACAATCAACCACCCATTTATACTAATCCTGCACTAATCCCGTCTTCCTATCACATCCCCACCTGTCCCTATATATTTCCCTACCACCGACCTGAACGAGGGGCAATTTATGATGGCCAATTAACCTATCAACCTGCAAGTCTTTGGCATGTGGGAGGAAACCGGAGCACCCGGAGGAAACTCACGCAGACATTGGGAGAACTTGCAAACTCTGCACAGGCAGTACCCGGAATCGAACCCGGGTCCCTGGACCTGTGAGGCTGCGGTGCTAACCATTGCGCCAATGTGCCCCCCCCCCACCCCACCAGTGTGTGCCTGTGTTACTGGATACCAGTGCATGTCATTGTAACTTGGTGTCAGTGTAAGTCTGTGTTACTTGGTGCATGTGTGTGTCTGTGTTACTGGGTTTCAGTGTGTGTCTGTGTTACTGGGTTTCAGTGTGTGTCTGTGATGCTTGGTGTAAGTGTGTGTCTTTGTTACTTGGTGACGGTGTGTTTCTGTGTTCGTGGGTGTCAGTGTATGTCTTTGTTAGTTGGTGTAAGTGTGTGTCTGTGTTACTGGGTGTCAGTGCATGTCTTTGTTGCTTGGTGTCAGTGTCTGTCTGTGTTACTTGGTGAAAGTGTGTGTCTTTGTTATTTGGTGTAAGTGTATGTCTTTGTTACTTGGTGTCAGCGTATGTCTTTGTTACTGGGAGTCAGTGTGTGTCTTTGTGACTTGGTGTCAGTGCATGTCTTTGTTACTTGGTGTAAGTGTGTGCCTGTGTTACTGGGTGTCAGTGTGTTTCTTTGTGTCTTGGTGTCATTATATGTCTTTGTTACTTGGTGTAAGTGTGTGTCTGTGTTACTGGGTATCAGTGTATGTCTTTGTTACTTGGGGTCAGTGTATGTCAAAATACTTGGTGTAAGTGTATGTCTTTGTCACATGGTGAAATTGTCTGTCTTTGTTACTTGGTGTCAGTGTATGTCTGTGTTACTTGGTTTAAGTGTGTGTCTTTGTTACTTGGTGTAAGTGTATATCTTTGTTACTTGGTGTCAGTGTATGCCTTTGTTACTTGGTGTCAGTGTGTGTCTGTGTTACTGGGCATCAGTGTATGTCTTTGTGACTGGGTATCTGTGTTTGTCTGTGTTACTTGGTGCCAGTGTGTTTGTTTGTGTTACTTGGTGTCAGTGTGTGTTTGTGTTACTTGGTGTAAGTGTGTGTCTTTGTTACTTGGTTTCCGTGTGTGTCTGTCTAACTGGGTGTCAGTGTATGTCTTTGTTACTGGGTGTCAGTGTACGTCTTTGTTACTTGGTGTAAGTGTGTGTCTGTGTTGCTGGGTATCAGTGTCTGCCTTTGTTACTGGGTTTATGTGTGTGTCTGTGTTACTGGGTATCAGTGCATGTCTTTGTTACTTGGTTTCAGTGTATGTCTGTGTTACTTGGTGTAAGTGTGTGTCTGTGTTACTTGGTGCATGTGTGTGTCTGTGTTACTGGGTGTCAGTGTGTGTCTGTGATACTTGGTGTAAGTGAGTGTCTTTGTTACTTGGTGTCGGTGTGTTTCTGTGTTACTGGTTTCAGTGTATGTCTTTGTTATTTGGTGTAAGTGTGTGTCTGTGTTACTGGATGTCAGTGTGTGTCTTTCTGTTTTGGTGTCAGTGTATGTCTTTGTTACTTGGAGTAAGTGTGTGAATGTGTTACTGGGTATCAGTGTATGTCTTTGTTACTTGGTGTCAGTGCATGTCAAAATGCTTGGTGTAAGTGTATGTCTTTGTTACTTGGTGTAATTGTATCTCCTTGTTACTTGGTGTCAGTGTATGTCTGTGTTACTTGGTGTAAGTGTGTGTCTTTGTTAGTTGGTGTAAGTGTATGTCTTTGTTACTTGGTGTCAGTGTATGTCTTTGTTACTGTGAGTCAGTGTGTGTCTTTGTGACTTGGTGTCAGTGTATGTCTTTGTTACTTGGTGTCAGTGTGTGTCTGTGTTACTGGGTATCAGTGTATGTCTTTGTTACTTGGGGTCAGTGTATGTCTTTGTTACTTGGTGTCAGTGTGTGTCTTTGTTACATGGTGTAAGTATATGTCTTTGTTACTTGGTGTCAGTGTATTTCTTTGTTACTTGGTGTCAGTGTGTGTCTGTGTAACTGGGCATCAGTGTATGTCTTTGTGACTTGGTATCTGTGTTTGTCTGTGTTACTTGGTGTCAGTGTGTGTGTTTGTGTTACTTGGTGTCAGTGTGTGTGTTTGTGTTACTTGGTGTCAGTGTATGTCTGTGTTACTTGGTTGAAGTGTGTGTCTTTGTTACATGGTGTAAGTATATGTCTTTGTTACTTGGTGTCAGTGCATGTCTTTGTTACTTGGTGTCAGTGTGTGTCTGTGTTACTGGGCATCAGTGTATGTCTTTGTGACTTGGTATCTGTGTTTGTCTGTGTTACTTGGTGTCAGTGTGTTTGTTTGTGTTACTTGGTGTCAGTGTGTGTCTGTGTTACTTGGTGGATGTGTGTGTCTTTGTTACTTGGTGTCCGTGTGTGTCCGTGTCACTGGGTGTCAGTGTCTGTCTTTGTTACTGGGTGTCAGTGTATGTCTTTGTTACTTGATGTTGCTGGGTATCAGTGTCTGCCTTTGTTACTGGGTTTATGTGTGTGTCTGTGTTACTGGGTATCTGTGCATGTCTTTGTTACTTGGTGTCAGTGTATGTCTGTGTTACTGGGTATCAGTGCATGTCTTTGTTACTTGGTATCAGTGTATGTCTGTGTTACTTGGTGTCAGTGTGTTTGTTTGTGTTACTGGGTGTCAGTGTGTTTCTGTGTTACTTGGTGTAAGTGTGTGTCTTTGTTACTTGGTGTCCGTGTGTGTCTGTGTTACTGGGTGTCAGTGTATGTCTTTGTTACTGGGTGTCAGTGTATGTCTTTGTTGCTTGGTGTCAGTGTATGTCTGTGTTACTTGGTGTAAGTGTGTGTCTGTGTTACTGGGTATCAGTGTATGTCTTTGTGACTTGGTGTAAGTGTATCTCTTTGTTACTGGGTGTAAGAGTATGTCTTTGTTTCTTGGTGTCAGTGTGTGTCTGTGTTACTTGGTGTCAGTGTGTTTGTTTGTGTTACTGGGTGTCAGTGTGTTTCTGTGTTACTTGGTGTAAGTGTGTGTCTTTGTTACTTGGTGTCCGTGTTTGTCTGTGTTACTGGGTGTCAGTGTATGTCTTTGTTACTGGGTGTCAGTGTATGTCTTTGTTACTTGGTGTAATTGTGTATCTCTGTTACTGGGTATCAGTGTCTGTCTTTGTTACTTGGTGTAAGTGTGTGTCTGTGTTACTTGGTATCAGTGCATGTCTTTGTTACTTAGTGTCAGTGTATGTCTGTGTTTCTTGGTGTAAGTGTGTGCCTGTGTAACTGGGTATCAGTGTATGTCTTTGTTACTTGGTGTCAGTGTATGTCTGTGTTACTTGGTGCAAGTGTGTGTCTGTGTTACTGGGTTTCAGTGTGTGTCTGTGATATTTGGTGTAAGTGTGTGTCTTTGTTACTTGGTGTCGGTGTGTTTCTGTGTTACTGGGTGTCAGTGTATGTCTTTGTTACCTGGAGTAAGTGTGTGACTGTGTTGCTGGGTATCAGTGTATGTCTTTGTTACTTTGAGTCAGTGTATGTCAACATGCTTGGTGTAAGTGTATGTCTTTGTTACTTGGTGTAATTGTCTGTCTTTGTTACTTGGTGTCAGTGTATGTCTGTGTTACTTGGTGTAAGTGTGTGTCTTTGTTACTGGGAGTCAGTGTGTGTCTTTGTGTCTTGGTGTCAGTGTATGTCTTTGTTACTTGGTGTAAGTGTGTGTCTGTGTTACTGGGTGTCAGTGTGCTTCTTTGTGTCTTGGTGTCAGTGTATGTCTTTGTTACTTGGTGTAAGTGTGTGCCTGTGTTACTGGGTATCAGTGTATGTCTTTGTTACTTGGGGTCAGTGTATGTCAAAATACTTGGTGTAAGGGTATGTCTTTGTCACTTGGTGCAATTGTCTGTCTTTGTTACTTGGTGTCATTGTATGTCTTTGTAACTTGGTTTAAGTGTGTGTCTTTGTTACATGGTGTAAGTGTATGTCTTTGTTACTTGGTGTCAGTGTATGTCTTTGTTACTTGGTGTCAGTGTGTGTCTGTGTTACTGGGCATCAGTGTATGTCTTTGTGACTTGGTATCTGTGTTTGTCTGTGTTACTTGGTGTCAGTGTGTTTGTTTGTGTTACTTGGTGTCAGTGTGTGTCTGTGTTACTTGGTGTAAGTGTGTGTCTTTGTTACTTGGTTTCCGTGTGTGTCTGTCTAACTGGGTGTCAGTGTATGTCTTTGTTACTGGGTGTCAGTGTATGTCTTTATTACTTGGTGTAAGTGTGTGTCTGTGTTGCTGGGTATCAGTGTCTGCCTTTGTTACTGGGTTTATGTGTGTGTCAGTGTTACTGGGTATCAGTGCATGTCTTTGTTACTTGGTGTCAGTGTATGTCTGTGTTACTGGGTGTCAGTGTGTGTCTGTGATATTTGGTGTAAGTGTGTGTCTTTGTTACTTGGTGTCGGTGTGTTTCTGTGTTACTGGGTGTCAGTGTATGTCTTTGTTATTTGGTGTAAGTGTGTGTCTGTGTTACTGGGTGTCAGTGTGTGTCTTTGTGTTTTGGTGTCAGTGTATGTCTTTGTTACTTGGAATAAGTGTGTGACTGTGTTACTGGGTATCAGTGTATGTCTTTGTTACTTGGTGTTAGTGTATGACAAAATGCTTGGTGTAAGTGTATGTCTTTGTTACTTGGTGTAATTGTCTGTCTTTGTTACTTGGTGTCAGTGTATGTCTGTGTTACTTGGTGTCAGTGCATGTCTTTGTTACTTGGGGTCAGTGTATATCTGTGTTACTTGGTGTAAGTGTGTGTCTTTGTTACTTGGTGTAATTGTATGTCTTTGTTACTTGGTGTCAGTGCATGTCTGTGTTACTTGGTGTAAGTGTATGTCTTTGTTACTGGGTGTAATTGTGTGTCAGTGTTACTGGGTATCAGTGCATGTCTTTGTTTCTTGGTGTCAGTGTATGTCTGTGTTTCTTGGTGTAAGTGTGTGCCTCTGTAACTGGGTGTCAGTGTATGTCTTTGTTACTTGGTGTCAGTGTATGTCAAAATACTTGGTGTAAGTGTATGTCTTTGTTACTTGGTGTAATTGTATGTCTTTGTTACTTGGTGTCAGTGTATGTCTGTGTTACTTGGTGTAAGTGTATGTCTTTGTTACTGGGTGTAATTGTGTGTCAGTGTTACTGGGTATCAGTGCATGTCTTTGTTACTTGGTGTGAGTGTATGTCTGTGTTACTTGGTGGAAGTGTGTGTCTGTGTTACTGGGTTTCAGTGTGTGTCTGTGTTACTTGGTGTAAGTGTGCGTCTTTGTTAGTAGGTGTCGGTGTGTGTCTGTGTTACTGGGTGTCATTGTATGTCGTTGTTACTTGGTGTAAGTGTGTGTCTGTGTTACTGGGTGTCAGTGTGTGTCTTTGTGTCTTTGTGTCAGTGTATGTCTTTGTTACTTGGAGTAAGTGTGTGTCTGTGTAACTGGGTGTCAGTGCATGTGTTTGTTACTTGGTGTCAGTGTATGTCAAAATACTTGGTGTAAGTGTATGTCTTTGTTACGTGGTGTAATTGTCTGTCTTTGTTACTTGGTGTCAGTGTATGTCTTTGTTACTTGGTGTCAGTGTGCGTCCGTCTTACTGGGTGTCAGTGTATGTCTTTGTTACTGGGTGTCAGTGTATGTCTTTGTTACTTGGTGTAAGTGTGTGTCTGTGTTGCTGGGTATCAGTGTCTGCCTTTGTTACTGGGTTTATGTGTGTGTCTGTGTTACTGGGTATCAGTGCATGTCTTTGTTACTTGGTGTCAGTGTCTGTATGTGTTACTTGGTGTAAGTGTCTGTCTTTGTTACTGGTTGTAAGTGTATGTCTTTGTTACTTGGTGTCAGTGTGTGTCTGTTTTACTGGGCATCAGTGTATGTCTTTGTGACTTGGTATCAGTGTATGTCTGTGTTACCTGGTGTCAGTGTGTTTGTTTGTGTTACTGGGTGTCAGTGTGTTTCTGTGTTACTTGGTGTAAGTGTGTGTCTTTGTCACTTGGTGTCCGTGTGTGTCTGTGTTACTTGGTGTCAGTGTATGTCTTTGTTACTGGGTGTCAGTGTATGTCTTTGTTACTTGGTGTACAGTGTATGTCTGTGTTACTTGGTGTAAGTGTGTGTCTGTGTTACTGGGTATCAGTGTATGTCTTTGTGACTTGCTGTAAGTGTATGTCTTTGTTACTGGGTGTAAGTGTATGTCTTTGTTACTTGGTGTCAGTGTGTGTCTGTGTTACTTGGTGTCAGTGTGTTTGTTTGTGTTACTGTGTGTCAGCGTGTTTCTGTGTTACTTGGTGTAAGTGTGTGTCTTTGTTACTTGGTGTCCGTGTTTGTCTGTGTTACTGGGTGTCAGTGTATGTCTTTGTTACTGGGTGTCAGTGTATGTCTTTGTTACTTGGTGTAAGTGTGTGTCTCTGTTACTGGGTATCAGTGTCTGTCTTTGTTACTTGGTGTAAGTGTGTGTCTGTGTTACTGGCTATCAGTGCATGTCTTTGTTATTTGGTGTCAGTGTATGTCTGTGTTTCTTGGTGTAAGTGTGTGCCTGTGTAACTGGGTATCAGTGTATGTCTTTGTTACTTGGTGTCAGTGTATGTCTGTGTTACTTGGTGTAAGAGTTTGTCTGTGTTAATGGGTTTCAGTATGTGTCTGTGATACTTGGTATAAGTGTGTGTCTTTGTTACTTGGTGTCGTTGTATGTCTGTGTTTCTTGGTGTAAGTGTGTGCCTGTGTAACCGGGTATCAGTGTATGTCTTTGTTACTGGGTGTTAGTGTATGTCTTTGTTACTTGGTGTCAGTGTGTGTCTGTGTTACTAGGCATCAGTGTATGTCTTTGTGACTTGTTATCTGTGTTTGTCTGTGTTACTTGTTGTCAGTGTGTTTGTTTGTGTTACTTGGTGTCAGTGTGTGTCTGTGTTACTTGGTGTAAGTGTGTGTCTTTGTTACTTGGTTTCCGTGTGTGTCTGTCTAACTGGGTGTCAGTGTATGTCTTTGTTACTGGGTGTCAGTGTATGTCTTTATTACTTGGTGTAAGTGTGTGTCTGTGTTGCTGGGTATCAGTGCCTGCCTTTGTTACTGGGTTTCTGTGTGTGTCAGTGTTACTGGGTATCAGTGCATGTCTTTGTTACTTGGTGTCAGTGTATGTCTGTGTTACTGGGTGTCAGTGTGTGTCTGTGATACTTGGTGTACGTGTGTGTCTTTGTTCCTTGGTGTCGGTGTGTTTCTGTGTTACTGGGTGTCAGTGTATGTTTTTGTTATTTGGTGTAAGTGTGTGTCTGTGTTACTGGGTGTCAGTGTGTGTCTTTGTGTTTTGGTGTCAGTGTATGTCTTTGTTACTTGGAGTAAGTGTGTGACTGTGTTACTGGGTATCAGTGCATGTCTTTGTTACTTGGTGTCAGTGTCTGTCAAAATGCTTGGTGTAAGTGTGTGGCTGTGTTACTGGGTATCAGTGTATGTCTTTGTTACTTGGTGTAATTGTCTGTCTTTGTTACTTGGTGTCAGCGTATGTCTGTGTTACTTGGTGTCAGTGCATGTCTTTGTTACTTGGGGTCAGTGTATATCTGTGTTACTTGGTGTAAGTGTATGTCTTTGTTACTGGGTGTAATTATGTGTCTGTGTTACTGGGTATCAGTGCATGTCTTTGTTACTTGGTGTCAGTGTATGTCTGTGTTTCTTGGTGTAAGTGTGTGCCTGTGTAACTGGGTATCAGTGTATGTCTTTGTTACTTGGTGTCAGTGTATGTCTGTGTTACTTGGTGTAAGTGTGTGTCTGTGTTACTGGGTGTCAGTGTCTGTCTGTGTTACTTGGTGTAAGTCTTTGTCTTTGTGACTTGGTGTCCGTGTGTGTCTGCGTTACTGGGTGTCAGTTTATGTCTTTGTAACTGGGTGTCAGTGTATGTCTTTGTTACTTGGTGTCAGTGTATGTCAAAATACTTGGTGTAAGTGTATGTCTTTGTTACTTGGTGTAATTGTCTGTCTTTGTTACTTGGTGTCAGTGTATGTCTGTGTTACTTGGTGTAAGTGTGTGTCTGTGTTACTGGGTTTCAGTGTGTGTCTGTGTTACTTGGTGTAAGTGTGCGTCTTTGTTACTTGGTGTCGGTGTGTTTCTGTGTTACTGGGTGTCAGTGTATGTCGTTGTTACTTGGTGTAAGTGTGTGTCTGTGTTACTGGGTGTCAATTGTGTGTCCTTGTGTCTTGGTGTCAGTGCATGTCTTTGTTACTTGGAGTAAGTGTGTGTCTGTGTAACTGGGTGTCAGTGCATGTGTTTGTTACTTGGTGTCAGTGTATGTCTGTGTTACTTGGTGTAAGTGTTTGTCTTTGTTACGTGGTGTAAGTGTATGTCTTTGTTACTTGGTGTCAGTGTATGTCTTTGTTACTGGGAGTCAGCGTGTGTCTTTGTGTCTTGCTGTCAGTCTCTGTCTGTGTTACTTGGTGTAAGTGTGTGTCTTTGTTACTTGGTGTCCGTGTGTGTCTGTGTTACTGGGTGTCAGTGTATGTCTTTGTTACTGGGTGTCATTGTATGTCTTTGTTACTTGGTGTAAGTGTGTGTCTGTGTTGCTGGGTAACAGTGTCTGTCTTTGTTACTTGGTGTAAGTGTGTGTCTGTGTTACTGGGTATCAGTGCATGTCTTTGTTACTTGGTGTCAGTGTATGTCTGTGTAACTTGTTGTAAGTGTGTGTCGGTGTTACTGGGTATCAGTGTATGTCTTTGTGACTTGGTGTAAGTGTATGTCTTTGTTACTGGGTGTAAGTGTATGTCTTTGTTACTTGGTGTCAGTGTGTGTCTCTGTTACTGGGCATCAGTGTATGTCCTTGTGACTTGGTATCAGTGTATGTCTGTGTTACTTGGTGTCAGTGTGTTTGTTTGTGTTACTGGGTGTCAGTGTGTTTCTGTGTTACTTGGTGTAAGTGTTTGTCTTTGTTACTTGGTGTCCGTGTGTGTCTGTGTTACTGGGAGTCAGTGTATGTCTTTGTTACTTGGTGTAAGTGTGTGTCTGTGTTACTGGGTATCAGTGTCTGTCTTTGTTACTTGGTGTCAGTGTATGTCTGTGTTACTTGGTGTAAGTGTGTGTCTGTGTTACTGGGTATCAGTGTATGTCTTTGTTACTTGGTGTCAGTGTATGTCAAAATACTTGGTGTAAGTGTATGTCTTTGTTACTTGGTGTAATTGTCTGTCTTTGTTACTTGGTGTCAGAGTATGTCTGTGTTACTTGGTGTCAGTGTATGTCTGTGTTACTTGTTGTAAGTGTGTGTATGTGTTACTGGGTGTCAGTGTGTGTCTGTGTTACTTGGTGATGGTCTGTGTCTTTGTTACTTGGTGTCCGTGTGTGTCTGCGTTACTGGGTGTCAGAGTATGTCTTGGTTGCTGGGTGTCAGTGTATGTCTTTGTTACTTGTTGTAAGTGTGTGTCTGTGTTACTGGGTATCAGTGTCTGTCTTTGTTACTTGGTGTCAGTGTATGTCTGTGTTACTTGGTGTAAGTGTGTGTCTGTGTTACTGGGTATCAGTGTATGTCTTTGTGACTTGGTGTCAGTGTATGTCTTTGTTACTGGGAGTCAGTGTGTGTCTTTGTGACTTGGTGTCAGTGTATGTCTTTGTTGCTTGGTGTAATTGTCTGTCTTTGTTACTTGGTGTCAGTGTATGTCAAAATACTTGGTGTAAGTGTATGTCTTTGTTACTTGGTGTAATTGTCTGTCTTTGTTACTTGGTGTCAGAGTATGTCTGTGTTACTTGGTGTCAGTGTATGTCTGTGTTACTTGTTGTAAGTGTGTGTCTGTGTTACTGGGTGTCAGTGTGTGTCTGTGTTACTTGGTGTTAGTCTGTGTCTTTGTTACTTGGTGTCCGTGTGTGTCTGCGTTACTGGGTGTCAGGGTATGTCTTTGTTACTGGGTGTCAGTGTATGTCTTTGTTACTTGGTGTAAGTCTGTGTCTGTGTTACTGGGTATCAGTGTCTGTGTTTGTTACTTGGTGTAAGTGTGTGTCTGTGTTACTGGGTAACTGTGCATGACTTTGCTACTTGGTGTCAGTGTATGTCTGTGTTACTTGGTGTAAGTGTGTGTCTGTGTTGCTGGGGGGTCAGTGTGTGTTTCAATCTGGGTTTCAGTGTGTGTGTTACTGGCTGTAAGTGTGTGTCTGTGTTACTGGGTATCAGTGTATGTCTTTGTTACTTGGTGTAAGTGTCTGTCTTTGTTACTTGGTGTCAGTGTATGTGTTTGTGACTTGGTGTCAGTGTATGTCTTTGTTACTGGGTGTCAGTGTATGTCTTTCTTACTTGGTGTAAGTGTGTGTCTGTGTTACTGGGTACCAGTGTATGCCTTTGTTACTTCGTGTCAGTGTATGTCTTTGTTACTTGGTGTAAGTGTATGTCTTTGTTAATTGGTGTAAGTGTGTGTCTTTGTTACTTGGTGTCAGTGTATGTCTTTGTTACTTGGTGTAAGTGTGTGTCTTTGTTACTTGGTGTCAGTGTGTGTCTTTGTTCCTGGGTGTCAGTGTATGTCTTTGTTAATTGGTGTCACTGTGTGTCTGTTTTACTGGGTGTCAGTGTGTTTGTTTGTTTTGCTGTGTGTCAGTGCCTATCTGAGTTACTTGGTGTAAGTGTTTGTCTTTGTTACTTGGTGTCCGTGTGTGTCTGTGTTACTGGGTGTCAGTGTATGTCTTTGTTACTGTGTATCAGTTTGTGTCTGTGACACTAGGTGTCAGTATTTAGTTTAGTTTAGAGATGCAGCACTGAAACAGGCCCTTCGGCCCACCGATTCTGTGCCGACCATCAACCACCCATTTATACTAATCCTACACTAATCCCGTATTCCTTTCAACAACTTTGCTTCCAATTTCTACCCTTCTCTCACCTTTACATGGTCCATCTCTGACACTTCCCTTCCCTTCCTCGACTTCTCTGTCTCCATCTCTGGGGATAGGTTGTCTACCAATATCCATTAGAAGCCCACTGACTCCCACAGCTACCTCGACTACAGTTCTTCACAACCTACCTCCTGTAAGGACTCCATTCCATTCTCCCAGTTTCTCCGTCTCCGACGCATCTGCTCTGATGATGCTACCTTCCATGACGGTGCTTCTGATGTGACCTCCTTTTTCCTCAACCGAGGATTTTCCCCCACTGTGGTTGACAGGGCCCTCAACAGTGTACGACCCCTTCCCCGCACCTCTACGCTCACCCCTTCCCCTCCCTCCCAGAACCGTGACAGGGTTCCCCTTGTCCTCTCTTTTCATCCCTCCAGCCTACATATCCAAAGGATCATCCTCCGCCATTTTCGCCACCTCCAGCGTGATGCCACTACCAGTCGCATCTTCCCCTCCCTTCCCCTGTCAGTATTCCGAAGGGATCGTTCCCTCCGCGACACCCTGGTCCACTCCTCCATTTATACGAATCCTACACGAATCCCATATTCCAATAACATCCCCACCGGTCCCTATATATTTCTTTACCACCTACCTATACTAGGGGAAATTTATAATGGCCAATTAACCTATCAACCTGCAACTCTTTGGCATGTGGGAGGAAACCGGAGCACCCGGAGGAAACCCACGCAGACACAGGGAGAACTTGCAAACTCCGCACAGGCAGTACCCAGAATCGAAAACGGGTCCCTGGAGCTGTGAGACTGCAGTGCTAACCACTGCGCCACTGTGCCTCCCAGTGTGTGTCTGTGTTACTGGGTGTCAGTGTGTTTGTTTGTGTTACTCGGTGTCAGTCTGTGACTGTGTTACTTGGTGTAAGTGTGTGTCTTTGTTACTTGGTGTCCGTGTGTGTCTGTGTTACTGGGTATCAGTGTATGTCTTTGTTACTTGGTGTCAGTGTGTGTCTTTGTCACTTGGTATCAGTGTATGTCTTTGTTACTTGTTGTCAGTGTATGTCTGTGTGACTTGGTGTAAGTGTGTGTCTGTGTTACTGGGTGTCAGTGTGTGTCTGTGTTACTGGGTGTAAGTGTGTGTCTGTGTTACTGGGTATCAGTGTATGTCTTTGTTACTGGTTGTCAGTGTATGTCTGTGTTACTTGGTGTAAGTGTGTGTCTGTGTTACTGGGTATCAGTGTATATCTTTGTGACTTGGTGGCAGTGTATGTCTTTGATACTGGGTGTCAGTGTGTGTCTTTGTGACGTGGTGTCAGTGTATGTCTGTGTTACTTCGTGTAAGTGTGTGTCTGTGTTACTGGGTATCAGAGTATGTCTTTGTGACTTGGTGTCAGTGTATGTCTTTGTTACTGGGTATCAGTGTATGTCTTTGTGACTTGGTGTCAGTGTATGACAAAATACTTGGTGTAAGTGTATGTCTTTGTTACTTGGTGTAAGTGTGTGTCTTTGTTACTTGGTGTAAGTGTGTGTCTTTGTTACTTGGTGTCAAGGTATGTCTTTGTTACTTGGTGTAAGTGTGTGTCTTTGTTACTTCGTGTCAGTGTGTGTCTTTGTTCCTGGGTGTCAGTGTATGTCTTTGTTAATTGGTGTCAGTGTATGTCTGTTTTACTGGGTGTCAGTGTGTTTGTTTGTGTTGCTGTGTGTCAGTGTCTGTCTGAGTTACTTAGTGTAAGCGTTTGTCTTTGTTACTTGGTGTCCGTGTGTGTCTTTGTTACTTTGTGTTAGCGTATGTCTTTGTTACTTGGTGTCAGTGTATGTCTGTGTTACTTGGTGTAAGAGTGTGCCAGTGTTACTGGGTATCAGTGTATGTCTTTGTTACTTGGTGTCAGTGTATTTCTGTGTTACTTGCTGTCAGTGTGTTTGATTGTGTTACTGGGTATCAGTGTATGTCTTTGTTAGTTGGTGTCAGTGTATGTCTGTGTTACTTGGTGTAAGTGTGTGTCTGTGTTACTGGGGGGTCAGTGTGTGTTTCTAACTGGGTGTCAGTATGTGTGTTACTGGCTGTAAGTGTGTGTCTGTGTTACTGGGTATCAGTGTATGTTTTTGTTACTTGGTGTCAGTGTCTGTCTTTGTTACTTGGTGTAAGTGTCTGTCTTTGTTACTTGGTGTAAGTGTATGTCTTTGTTACTTGGTGTAAGTGTGTGTCTTTGTTACTTTGTGTTAGCGTATGACTTTGTTACTTGGTGTCAGTGTATGTCTGTGTTACTTGGTGTAAGAGTGTGCCTGTGTTACTGGGTATCAGTGTATGTCTTTGTTACTTGGTGTCAGTGTATTTCTGTGTTACTTGCTGTCAGTGTGTTTGATTGTGTTACTGGGTATCAGTGTATGTCTTTGTTAGTTGGTGTCAGTGTATGTCTGTGTTACTTGGTGTAAGTGTGTGTCTGTGTTACTGGGGGTCAGTGTGTGTTTCTAACTGGGTGTCAGTATGTGTGTTACTGGCTGTAAGTGTGTGTCTGTGTTACTGGGTATCAGTGTATGTCTTTGTTACTTGGTGTCAGTGCCTGTCTTTGTTACTTGGTGTAAGTGTCTGTCTTTGTTACTTGGTGGAAGTGTATGTCTTTGTTACTTGGTGTAAGTGTGTGTCTTTGTTACTTGGTGTAAGTGTATGTCTTTGTTACTTGGTGTCAGTGTATGTCTGTGTTACTTGGTGTAAGAGTGTGCCTGTGTTACTGGGTATCAGTGTATCTCTCTGTTACTTGGTGTCAGTGTATGTCTGTGTTACTTGGTGTAAGTGTGTGTCTGTGTTACTGGGGGTCAGTGTGTGCTTCTAACTGGGTGTCAGTATGTGTGTTACTGGCTGTAAGTGTGTGTCTGTGTTACTGGCTATCAGTGTATGTCTTTGTTACTTGGTGTCAGTGTCTGTCTTTGTTACTTGGTATAAGTGGATGTCTTTGTTACTTGGTGTCAGTGTATGTCTTTGTTACTTGGTGTCAGTGTATGTCTGTGTTACTTGGTGTAAGAGTGTGCCTGTGTTACTGGGTATCAATGTATGTCTTTGTTACTTGGTGTCAGTGTATTTCTGTGTTACTTGCTGTCAGTGTGTTTGATTGTGTTACTGGGTATCAGTGTATGTCTTTGTTAGTTGGTGTCAGATTGTGTCTGTGTTACTTGGTGTAAGTGTGTGTCTGTGTTACTGGTGGTCAGTGTGTGTTTCTAACTGGGTGTCAGTATGTGTGTTACTGGCTGTAAGTGTGTGTCTGTGTTACTGGGTAGCATTGTATGCCTTTGTTACTTCGTGTCAGTGTATGTCTTTGTTACTTGGTGTAAGTGTATGTCTTTGTTACTTGGTGTAAGTGTGTGTCTTTGTTACTTGGTGTCAGTGTATGTCTTTGTTACTTGGTGTAAGTGTGTGTCTTTGTTACTTGGTGTCAGTGTGTGTCTTTGTTCCTGGGTGTCAGTGTATGTCTTTGTTAATTGGTGTCAGTGTGTGTCTGTTTTACTGGGTTTCAGTGTGTTTGTTTGTGTTGCTGTGTGTCAGTGTCTGTCTCAGTTACTTGGTGTAAGTGTTTGTCTTTGTTACTTGGTGTCCGTGTGTGTCTGTGTTACTGGGTGTCAGTGTATGTCTTTGTTACTGGGTGTCAGTGTATGTCTTTGTTACTTGGTGTAAGTGTGTGTCTGTGTTACTGGGTGTCAGTGTCTGTCTTTGTTACTGTGTATCAGTTTGTGTCTGTGACACTAGGTGTCAGTATTTAGTTTAGTTTAGAGATACAGCACTGAAACAGGCCCTTCGGCCCACCGAGTCTGTGCCGACCATCAACCACCCATTTATACTAATCCTACACTAATCCCGTATTCCTTTCAACAACTTTGCTTCCAATTTCTACCCTTCTCTCACCTTTACATGGTCCATCTCTGACACTTCCCTTCCCTTCCTCGACTTCTCTGTCTCCATCTCTGGGGATAGGTTGTCTACCAATATCTATTATAAGCCAACTGTCTCCCACAGCTACCTCGACTACAGTTCTTCACACCCTACCTCCTGCAAGGACTCCATTCCAGTCTCCCAGTTTATCCGTCTCCGACGCATCTGCTCTGATGATGCTACCTTCCATGACGGTGCTTCTGATATGACCTCCTTTTTCCTCAACCGAGGATTTCCCCCCACTGTGGTTGACAGGGCCCTCAACCGTGTCCGACCCCTTCCCCGCACCTCTACGCTCACCCCTTCCACTCCCTCCCAGAACCGTGACAGGGTTCCCCTTGTCCTCACTTTTCATCCCTCCAGCCTACATATCCAAAGGATCATCCTCCGCCATTTTCGCCACCTCCAGCGTGATGCCACTACCAGTCGCATCTTCCCCTCCCGTCCCCTGTCAGTATTCCGAAGGGATCGTTCCCTGCGCGACACCCTGGTCCACTCGTCCATTTATACTAATCCTACACAAATCCCATATTCCAATAACATCCCCACCGGTCCCTATCTATTTCTTTACCACCTACCTATTCTAGGGGCAATTTATAATGGCCAATTAACCTATCAACATGCAAGTCTTTGGCATGTGGGAGGAAACAGGAGCACCCGGAGGAAACTCACGCAGACACAGGGAGAAATTGCAAACTCCGCACAGGCAGTACTCAGAATCGAAATCGGGTCCCTGGAGCTGTGAGGCTGCAGTGCTAACCACTGCGCCACTGTGCCTCCCAGTGTGTGTCTGTGTTACTGGGTGTCAGTGCATGTCTTTGTTACTTGGTGTCAGTGTGTGTCTTTGTTACGTGGTGTCCGTGTGTGTCTGTGTTACTGGGTATCAGTGTATGTCTTTGTTACTTGGTGTCAGTGTGTGTCTTTGTCACTTGGTATCAGTGTATGACTTTGTTACTTGGTGTCAGTGTATGTCTGTGTTACTTGGTGTAAGTGTGTGTCTGTGTTACTGGGTGTCAGTGTGTGTCTGTGTTACTGGGTGTAAGTGTGTGTCTGTGTTACTAGGTATCAGTGTATGTCTTTGTTACAGGGTGTCAGTGTATGTCTGTGTTACTTGGTGTAAGTGCGTGTCTGTGTTACTGGGTATCAGTGTATGTCTTTGTGACTTGGTGTCAGTGTATGTCTTTGATACTGAGTGTCAGTGTGTGTCCTTGTGACTTGGTGTCAGTGTTTGTCTGTGTTACTTCGTGTAAGTGTGTGTCTGTGTTACTGGGTATCAGTGTATGTCTTTGTTACTTGGTGTCAGTGTTTGTCAAAATACTTGGTGCAAGTGTATGTCTTTGTTACTTGGTGTAAGTGTATGTCTTTGTTACTTCGTGTCAGTGTATGTCTTTGTTACTTGGTGTAAGTGTGTGTCTGTGTTACTGGGTATCAGTGTATGTCTTTGTGACTTGGTGTCAGTGTATGTCTGTGTTACTTGGTTTAAGTGTGTGTCTGTGTTACTGGGTATCAGTGTATGTCTTTGTGACTTGGTGTCAGTGTATGTCTTTGTTACTGCGTATCAGTGTATGTCTTTGTGACTTGGTGTCAGTGTGTGTCTGTGACACTAGGTGTCAGTATTTAGTTTAGTTTAGAGATACAGCACTGAAATAGGCCCTTCGGCCCACCGAGTCTGTGCCGACCATCAACCACCCATTTATACTAATCCTACACGAATCCCATATTCCAATAACATCCGCAACGGTCCCTATATATTTCTTTACCACCTACCTATACTAGGGGCAATTTATAATGGCCAATTAACCTATCAACTTGCAAGTCTTTGGCATGTGGGAGGAAACAGGAGCACCCGGAGGAAACTCACGCAGACACAGGGAGAACTTGCAAACTCCGCACAGGCAGTACCCAGAATCGAAATCGGGTCACTGGAGCTGTGAGGCTGCAGTGCTAATCACTGCGCCACTGTGCCTCCCAGTGTGTGTCTGTGTTACTGGGTGTCAGTGTATGTCTTTGTTACTTGGTGTCAGTGTGTGTCTGCGGTACTGGGTGTCAGTGTGTTTGTTTGTGTTACTGGGTGTCAGTGTGTGACTGTGTTACTTGGTGTAAGTGTGTGTCTTTGTTACTTGGTGTCCGTGTGTGGCTGTGTTACTGGGTATCATTGTATGTCTTTCTTACTTGGTGTCAGTGTGTGTCTTTATCACTTGGTATCAGAGTATGTCTTTGTTACTTGGTGTCAGTGTATGTCTGTTACTTGGTGTAAGTGTGTGTCTGTGTTACTGGGTGTCAGTGTTTGTCTGTGTTACTGGGTGTAAGTGTGTGTCTGTGTTACTGGGTATCAGTGTATGTCTTTGTTACTTGGTGCCAGTGTATGTCTGTGTTACGTGGTGTAAGTGTGTGTCTGTGTTACTGGGTATCAGTGTATGTCTTTGTGACTTGGTGTCAGTTTTTGTCAAAATACTTGGTGTAAGTGTATGTTTTTGTTACTTGGTGTAATTGTCTGTCTTTGTTACTTGTTGAAAGTGTATGTATTTGTTACTTGGTGTCAGTGTATGTCTTTATTACTTGGTGTCAGTGTATGTCTGTGTTACTTGGTGTAAGTGTGGGTCTTTGTTACTTGGTGGAAGTGGATGTCTTTGTTACTTGGTGTCAGTGTGTGTTTGTGACACTAGGTGTCAGTATTTAGTTTATTTTGGAGACACAGCACTGAAACAGGCCCTTCGGCCCACCGAGTCTGTGCCGACCATCAACCACCCATTTATACTAATCCTACACGAATCCCATATTTCAATAACATCCCCACCGGTCCCTATATATTTCTTTTCCACCTACCTATACTAGGGGCAATTTATAAAGGCCAATTCACCTATCAACCTGCAAGTCTTTGGCATGTGGGAGGAAACCGGAGCCCCCGGAGGAAACTCACGCAGACACAGGGAGAACTTGCAAACTCCGCACAGGCAGTACCCAGAATCGAACCGGGGTCCCTGGAGCTGTGAGGCTGCAGTGCTAACCACAGCGCCACTGTGCCTCCCAGTGTGGGTCTGTGTTACTGGGTGACAGTGTGTGCCTGTGTTACTGGGTGTCAGTGTGTTTGTTTGTGTTACTGGGTGTCAGTGTGTGCCTGTGTAACTTGGTGTCCGTGTGTGTCTGTGTTACTGGGTGTCAGTGTATGTCTTTGTTACTGGTTATCAGTGTATGTCTTTGAAACTTGGTGTCAGTGTGTGTCTTTGTGACTTGGTATCAGTGTATGTCTTTGTTACTTGGTGTCAGTGTATGTCTTTGTTACTTGGTGTAAGTGTGTGTCTGTGTTACTGGGTGTCAGTGTGTGTATTTGTGACTTGGTGTCATTGTATGTCTTTGTTAGTTGGTGTAAGTGTGTGTCTGTGTTACTGGGTATCAGTGTATGTCTTTGTGACTTGGTGTCAGTGTATGTCTTTGTTACTGGGTATCAGTGTATGTCTTTGTGACTTGGTGTCAGTGTATGTCAAAATATTTGGTGTAAGTGTATGTCTTTGTTACTTGGTGTAAGTGTGTGTCTTTGTTACTTGGTGTAAGTGTGTGTCTTTGTTACTTGGTGTCAGTGTATGTCTTTGTTACTTGGTGTAAGTGTATGTCTTTGTTACTTGGTGTAATTGTCTGCCTTTGTTATTTGGTGTAAGTGTATGTCTTTGTTACTTGGTGTCAGTGTACGGCTTTGTTACTTGGTGTAAGTGTCTGTCTTTGTTTCTTGGTGTAAGTGTGTGTCTGTGTTACTGGTTATCAGTGTATGTCTTTGTTACTTGGCGCAGTGTATGTCTGTGTTACTTGGTGTAAGTGTGTGTCTTTGTTACTGGGTATCAGTGTATGTCTTTGTCACTTGGTGTCAGTATATGTCTTTGTTACTGGATGTCAGTGTGTGTCTTTGTGACCTTGTGTCAGTGTATGTCTTTGTTACTTGGTGTCAGTGTATGTCGAAATACTTGGTGTAAGTGTATGTCTTTGTTACTTGGTGCAAGTGCATGTATTTGTTACTTGGTGTCAGTGTTTGTATTTGTGACTTGGTGTCAGTGTATGTCTGTGTTACTGGGTGTCAGTGTATGTCTTTGTTACGTGGTGTCATTGTATGTGTTTGTGACTTGGTGTCAGTGGATGTCTTTGTTACTGGGTGACACCGTATGTCTTTGTTACTTGGTGTCAGTGTGTTTGTTTGTGTTACTGGGTGTCAATGTGTGTCTTTGTTACTTGGTGTAAGTGTGTGTCTTTGTTACCTGGTGTCCGTGTGTGTCTGTGTTACTGGCTGTCAGTGTATGTCTTTGTTACTGGGTGTCAGTGTATATCTTTGTTACTTGGTGTAAGTGTGTGTCTGTGTTAAAGGGTAGCAGTGTCTTTCTTTGTTACTTGGTGTAAGTGTGTGTCTGTGTTACTGGGTATCAGTGCATGTCTTTGTTACTTGGTGTCAGTGGATGTCTGTGTTACTTTGTGTAAGTGTGTGTCTGTGTTACTGGGTATCAGTGTATGTGTTTGTGACTTGGTGTCAGTGTATGTCTTTGTTACTGGGTGTCAGTGTGTGTCTTTGTGACTTAGTATCAGTGTATGTCTTTGTTACTTGGTGTCAGTGTATGTCTGTGTTACTTGGTGTAAGTGTGTGTCTGTCTAACTGGGTGTCAGTGTGTGTCTGTGTTACTGGGTGTAAGTGTGTGTCTGTGTTACTGGGTGTCAGTTTGTATCTTTGTGACTTGGTGTCAATGTATGTCTTTGTTACTTGGTGTAAGTGTGTGTCTGTGTTACTGGGTATCAGTGTATGTCTTTGTTACTTGGTGTCAGTGTATGTCAAAATACTTGGTGTAAGTGTATGTCTGTGTTACTTGGTGTAATTGTCTGTCTTTGTTATTTGGTGTAAGTGTATGTTTTTGTTACTTGGTGTCAGTGTAAGGCTTTGTTACTTGTTGTCAGTGTCTGTCTTTGTTACTTGGTATAAGTGTGTTTCTGTGTTACTGGGTATCAGTGTATGTCTTTGTTACTTGGCGTCAGTGTATGTCTGTGTTACTTGGTGTAAGTGTGTGTTTGTGTTACTGGGTTTCAGTGTATGTCTTTGCGACTTGGCTTCAGTGTATGTCTTTGTTACTGGGTGTCAGTGTGTGTCTTTGTGACTTGGTGTCAGTGTATGTCTTTGATACTGGGTGTCAGTGTGTGTCCTTGTGACTTGGTGTCAGTGTTTGTCTGTGTTACTTCGTGTAAGTGTGTGTCTGTGTTACTGGGTATCAGTGTATGTCTTTGTTACTTGGTGTCAGTGTTTGTCAAAATACTTGGTGCAAGTGTATGTCTTTGTTACTTGGTGTAATGTATGTCTTTGTTACTTCGTGTCAGTGTATGTCTTTGTTACTTGGTGTAAGTGTGTGTCTGTGTTACTGGGTATCAGTGTATGTCTTTGTGACTTGGTGTTAGTGTATGTCTGTGTTACTTGGTTTAAGTGTGTGTCTGTGTTACTGGGTATCAGTGTATGTCTTTGTGACTTGGTGTCAGTGTATGTCTTTGTTACTGCGTATCAGTGTATGTCTTTGTGACTTGGTGTCAGTGCATGTCAAAATACTTGGTGTAAGTGTATGTCTTTGTTACTTGGTGTATGTGTATGTATTCGTTACTTGGTGGTAGTGTATGTCTTTGTTACTTGGTGTCAGTGTGTGTCTGTGACACTAGGTGTCAGTATTTAGTTTAGTTTAGAGATACAGCACTGAAATAGGCCCTTCGGCCCACCGAGTCTGTGCCGACCATCAACCACCCATTTATACTAATCCTACACGAATCCCATATTCCAATAACATCCCCACCGGTCCCTATATATTTCTTTACCACCTACCTATACTAGGGGCAATTTATAATGGCCAATTAACCTATCAACTTGCAAGTCTTTGGCATGTGGGAGGAAACAGGAGCACCCGGAGGAAACTCACGCAGACACAGGGAGAACTTGCAAACTCCGCACAGGCAGTACCCAGAATCGAAATCGGGTCCCTGGAGCTGTGAGGCTGCAGTGCTAATCACTGCGCCACTGTGCCTCCCAGTGTGTGTCTGTGTTACTGGGTGTCAGTGTATGTCTTTGTTACTTGGTGGCAGTGTGTGTCTGCGTTCCTGGGTGTCAGTGTGTTTGTTTGTGTTACTGGGTGTCAGTGTGTGACTGTGTTACTTGGTGTAAGTGTGTGTCTTTGTTACTTGGTGTCCGTGTGTGGCTGTGTTACTGGGTATCATTGTATGTCTTTGTTACTTGGTGTCAGAGTGTGTCTTTATCACTTGGTATCAGTGTATGTCTTTGTTACTTGGTGTCAGTGTGTGTCTGTTACTTGGTGTAAGTGTGTGTCTGTGTTACTGGGTGTCAGTGTGTGTCTGTGTTACTGGGTGTAAGTGTGTGGCTGTGTTACTGGGTATCAGTGTATGTCTTTGTTACTTGGTGCCAGTGTATGTCTGTGTTACGTGGTGTAAGTGTGTGTCTGTGTTACTGGGTATCAGTGTATGTCTTTGTGACTTGGTGTCATTGTATGTCTTTGTTACTGGGTGTCTGTGTGTGTCTTTGTGACTTGCTGTCAGTGGAGGTCTTGGGTACTTGGTGTAAGTGTGTGTCTGTGTTACTGGGTATCAGTGTATGTCTTTGTGACTTGGTGTCAGTGTATGTCAAAATACTTGGTGTAAGTGTATGTCTTTGTTACTTGGTGTAATTGTCTGCCTTTGTAACTTGGTGTAAGTGTATGTATTTGTTACTTGGTGTAAGTGTATGTCTTTGTTACTTGGTATCAGTGTATGTTTTTGTTACTTGGTGTAATTGTCTGTCTTTGTTACTTGGTGAAATTGTTTGTATTTGTTACTTGGTGTCAGTGTATGTCTTTATTACTTGGTGTCAGTGTATGTCTGTGTTACTTGGTGTAAGTGTGGGTCTTTGTTACTTGGTGGAAGTGGATTTCTTTGTTACTTGGTGTCAGTGTGTGTTTGTGACACTAGGTGTCAGTATTGAGTTTATTTTGGAGACACAGCACTGAAACAGGCCCTTCGGCCCACCGAGTCTGTGCCGACCATCAACCACCCATTTATACTAATCCTACACGAATCCCATATTCCAATAACATCCCCACCGGTCCCTATATATTTCTTTTCCACCTACCTATACTAGGGGCAATTTATAAAGGCCAATTCACCTATCAACCTGCAAGTCTTTGGCATGTGGGAGGAAACCGGAGCCCCCGGAGGAAACTCACGCAGACACAGGGAGAACTTGCAAACTCCGCACAGGCAGTACCCAGAATCGAACCGGGGTCCCTGGAGCTGTGAGGCTGCAGTGCTAACCACAGCGCCACTGTGCCTCCCAGTGTGTGTCTGTTTTACTTGGTGTCAGTGTGTGCCTATGTTACTGGGTGTCAGTGTGTTTGTTTGTGTTACTGGGTGTCAGTGTGTGCCTGTGTTACTTGGTGTCCGTGTGTGTCTGTGTTACTGGGTGTCAGTGTATGTCTTTGTTACTGGGTATCAGTGTATGTCTTTGTAACTTGGTGTCAGTGTGTGTCTTTGTGACTTGGTATCAGTGTATGTCTTTGTTACTTGGTGTCAGTGTATGTCTTTGTTACTTGGTGTAAGTGTGTGTCTGTGTTACTGGGTGTCAGTGTGTGTCTTTGTGACTTGGTATCAGTGTATGTCTTTGTTACTTGGTGTCAGTGTATGTCTTTGTGACTTGGTGTCAGTGTATGTCTTTGTTACTGGGTATCAGTGTATGTCTTTGTGACTTGGTGTCAGTGTATGTCAAAATATTTGGTGCAAGTGTATGTCTTTGTTACTGGGTGTCAGTGTGTGTCTTTGTGACTTGGTGTCAGTGTATGTCTTTGTTACTTGGTGTCAGTGTATGTCGAAATACTTGGTGTAAGTGTATGTCTTTGTTACTTGGTGCAAGTGTATGTATTTGTTACTTGGTGTCAGTGTTTGTATTTGTGACTTGGTGTCAGTGTATGTCTGTGTTACTGGGTGTCAGTGTATGTCTTTGTTATTGGTGTAAGTGTATGTCTTTGTTACGTGGTATCATTGTATGTGTTTGTGACTTGGTGTCAGTGGATGTCTTTGTTACTGGGTGACACCGTATGTCTTTGTTACTTGGTGTCAGTGTGTTTGTTTGTGTTACTGGGTGTCAATGTGTGTCTTTGTTACTTTCTGTAAGTGTATGTCTTTGTTACTGGGTGTCAGTGTATGTCTTTGTTACTTGGTGTAAGTGTGTGTCTGTGTTAAAGGGTAGCAGTGTCTTTCTTTGTTACTTGGTGTAAGTGTGTGTCTGTGTTACTGGGTATCAGTGCATGTCTTTGTTACTTGGTGTCAGTGTATGTCTGTGTTACTTTGTGTAAGTGTGTGTCTGTGTTACTGGGTATCAGTGTATGTCTTTGTGACTTGGTGTCAGTGTATGTCTTTGTTACTGGGTGTCAGTGTGTGTCTTTGTGACTTAGTATCAGTGTATGTCTTTGTTACTTGGTGTCAGTGTATGTCTGTGTTACTTGGTGTAAGTGTGTGTCTGTGTTAAAGGGTAGCAGTGTCTTTCTTTGTTACTTGGTGTAAGTGTGTGTCTGTGTTACTGGGTATCAGTGCATGTCTTTGTTACTTGGTGTCAGTGTATGTCTGTGTTACTTTGTGTAAGTGTGTGTCTGTGTTACTGGGTATCAGTGTATGTCTTTGTGACTTGGTGTCAGTGTATGTCTTTGTTGCTGGGTGTCAGTGTGTGTCTTTGTGACTTAGTATCAGTGTATGTCTTTGTTACTTGGTGTCAGTGTATGTCTGTGTTACTTGGTGTAAGTGTGTGTCTGTGTTACTGGGTATCAGTGTATGTCTTTGTTACTTGGTGTCAGTGTATGTCAAAATACTTGGTGTAAGTGTATGTCTGTGTTACTTGGTGTAATTGTCTGTCTTTGTTATTTGGTGTAAGTGTATGTCTTTGTTACTTGGTGTCAGTGTACGGCTTTGTTACTTGTTGTCAGTGTCTGTCTTTGTTACTTGGTGTAAGTGTGTTTCTGTCTTACTGGGTATCAGTGTATGTCTTTGTTACTTGGCGTCAGTGTATGTCTGTGTTACTTGGTGTAAGTGTGTGTCTGTGTTACTGGGTATCAGTGTATGTCTTTGTGACTTGGCGTCAGTGTATGTCTTTGTTACTGGGTGTCAGTGTGTGTCTTTGTGACTTGGTGTCAGTGTATGTCTTTGTTACTTGCTGCAAGTTTATGTCTTTGTTACTTGGTGTAATTGACTGTCGTTGTTATTTGGTGTAAGTGCATGTATTTGTTACTTGGTGTCAGTGTTTGTCTTTGTTACTTGGTGTCTGTGTATGTCTGTGTTACTTGGTGTAAGTGTGTGTCTTTGTTACTTGGTGTAAGTGTTTGGCTTTGTTACTTGGTGTCAGTGTATGTCAAAATACTTGGTGTAAGTGTATGTCTTTGTTACTTGGTGTAATTGTCTGTCTTTGTTACTTGGTGTCAGTCTATGTCTGTGTTACTTGGTGCAAGTGTGTTTCTTTGTTACTTGGTGTAATTGACTGTCTTTGTTACTTGGTGCAAGTGTATGTATTTGTTACTTGGTGTCAGTGTTTGTATTTGTTACTTGGTGTAAGTGTTTGTCTTTGTTACTTGGTGTCAGTGTATGTCAAAATACTTGGTGTAAGTGTATGTCTTTGTTACTTGGTGTAATTGACTGTCTTTGTTACTTGGTGCAAGTGTATGTATTTGTTACTTGTTGTCAGTGTTTGTATTTGTTACTTGGTGTCAGTGTTTGTATTTGTTACTTGGTGTCAGTGTATGTCTGTGTTACTGGGTGTAAGTGTGTGTCTTTGTTACTTGGTGTAAGTATTTGTCTTTGTTACTTGGTGTCAGTGTATGTCAAAATACTTGGTGTAAGTGTATGTCTTTGTTACTTGGTGTAATTGACTGTCTTTGTTACTTGGTGCAAGTGTATGTATTTGTTACTTGGTGTCAGTGTATGTCTGTGTTACTGGGTGTCAGTGTATGTCTTTGTTACTTGGTGTAAGTGTATGTCTTTGTTAAGTGGTGTTATTGTATGTGTTTGTGACTTGGTGTCAGTGGATGTCTTTGTTACTGGTTGACACTGTATGTCTTTGTTACTTGGTGTCAGTGTGTTTGTTTGTGTTACTGGGTGTCAATGTGTGTCTTTGTTACTTGGTGTAAGTGTGTGTCTTTGTTACTTGGTGTCCGTGTGTGTCTGTGTTACTGGGTGTCAGTGTATGTCTTTGTTACTGGGTGTCAGTGTATGTCTTTGTTACTTGGTTTAAGTGTGTGTCTGTGTAACAGGGCAGCAGTGTCTTTCTTTGTTACTTGGTGTAAGTGTGTGTCTGTGTTACTGGGTATCAGTGCATGTCTTTGTTACTTGGTGTCAGTGCATGTCTTTGTTACTTGGTGTAAGTGTGTGTCTGTGTTACTGGGTATCAGTGTATGTCTTTGTGACTTGGTGTCAGTGTATGTCTTTGTTACTGGGTGTCAGTGTGTGTCTTTGTGACTTGGTATCAGTGTATGTCAGTGTTACTTGGTGTAAGTGTGTGTCCTTTTTACTTGGTGTAAGTGCATGTCTTTGTTACTTGGTGCCAGTGTATGTCTTTGTTACTTGGTGTAAGTGTGTGTCTGTGTTACTGGGCATCAGTGTATGTCTTTGTGACTTGTTGTCAGTGGATGTCTTTGTGACTTGGTGTCAGTGTATGTCTTTTTTACTGGGTGTCAGTGTGTGTCTGTGTTTCTTGTTGTCTGTGTATGTCTTTGTTACTTGGTATCAGTGTATGTCTTTGTGACTTGGTGTCAGTTTATGCCTTTTTTACTGGTTTTCAGTATGTGACTGTGTTACTTGGTGTCAGTGTATGTCTTTTGTTACTGTGTGTCATTGTTTCTCTGTATTACTGGGTGTCAGTGTGTGTTTGTTTGTGTTACTGGGTATCAGTGTATGTCTTTGTGACTTGGTATCAGTGTATGTCTTTGTTGCAGGGTGTCGGTGTGTGTCTGTGTTACTTGGTGTCAGTGTATCAGTGTTTCTCTGTGTGACTGGGTGTCTGTGTGTGTTTGTTTGTGTTACTGGGTGTCAGTCAAACTTGGTGTCAGTATTTAGTTTAGTGTAGAGATACAGCACTTAAACAGGCCCTTCGGCCCACCGAGTCTGTGCCGACCATCAACCACCCATTTATACTAATCCTACACGAATCACGTATTCCTATCACATCCCCACCTATCCCTATATATTTCCCTACCACCTACCGAGACTAGGGGCAATTTATGATGGCCAATTAACCTATCAACCTGCAAGTCTTTGGCATGTTGTAGGAAACCGGAGCACCCGGTGGAAACTCATGCAGACACAGGGAGAACTTGCAAACTCCGCACAGGCAGTACCCAGAAGAGAATCCGGGTCCCTGGAGCTGTGAGGCTGCGGTGCAAACCACTGTGCCAATGTGCCCCCCCCCCCCCCGCCAGTGTGTGCCTGTGTTGCTGGGTATCAGTGTCTGTCTTTGTTACTTGGTGTCAGTGTATGTCTGTGTTACTTGGAGTCAGTGTGTTTGTTTGTGTAACTGGGTGTCAGTGTGTCTCTGTGTTACTTGGTGTCAGTGTGTGACTTTGTGACTTGGTGTCCGTGTGTGTCTTTGTTACTTGGTGTCAGTGTATGTCTGTGTTACTTGGTGTCAGTGCATGTCTTTGTTACTTGGTGTCAGTGTGTGTCTGTGTTACTGGTTGTAAGTGTGTGTCTGTGTTACTGGGTGTCAGTGTGTGTCTTTGTGACTTGGTGTCATTGTATGTCTTTGTTACTTGGTGTAAGTGTGTGTCTGTGTTACTGGGTATCAGTGCATGTCTTTGTTACTTGGTGTCAGTGTATGTCAAAATACTTGGTGTAAGTGTATGTCTGTGTTACTTGGTGTAATTGTCTGTCTTTGTTATTTGGTGTAAGTGTATGTGTTTGCTACTTGGTGTCAGTGTACGGCTTTGTTACTTGGTGTAAGTGTCTGTCTTTGTTACTTGGTGTAAGTGTGTGTCTGTGTTACTGGGTATCAGTGGATGTCTTTGTTACTTGGCGTCAGTGCATGTCTGTGTTACTTGGTGTAAGCGTGTGTCTGTGTTACTGGGTATCAGTGTATGTCTTTGAGACTTGGTGTCAGTGTATGTCTTTGTGACTGGATGTCAGTGTGTGTCTTTGTGACTTGGTTTCAGTGTATGTCTTTGTTACTTGGTGAAAGTGTGTGTCTATGTTACTGGGTTTCAGTGTATGTCTGTGTTACTTGATGTAAGTGTGTGTCTTTGTTACTTGGTGTCAGTGTATGTCTTTGTTACTTGGTGTCAGTGTACGGCTTTGTTACTTGTTGTCAGTGTCTGTCTTTGTTACTTGGTGTAAGTGTGTTTCTGTGTTACTGGGTATCAGTGTATGTCTTTGTTACTTGGCGTCAGTGTATGTCTGTGTTACTTGGTGTAAGTGTGTGTCTGTGTTACTGGGTATCAGTGTATGTCTTTGTGACTTGGCGTCAGTGTATGTCTTTGTTACTGGGTGTCAGTGTGTGTCTTTGTGACTTGGTGTCAGTGTATGTCTTTGTTACTTGCTGCAAGTTTATGTCTTTGTTACTTGGTGTAATTGACTGTCTTTGTTATTTGGTGTAAGTGCATGTATTTGTTACTTGGTGTCAGTGTTTGTCTTTGTTACTTGGTGTCTGTGTATGTCTGTGTTACTTGGTGTAAGTGTGTGTCTTTGTTACTTGGTGTAAGTGTTTGTCTTTGTTACTTGGTGTCAGTGTATGTCAAAATACTTGGTGTAAGTGTATGTCTTTGTTACTTGGTGTAATTGTCTGTCTTTGTTACTTGGTGTCAGTCTATGTCTGTGTTACTTGGTGCAAGTGTGTTTCTTTGTTACTTGGTGTAATTGACTGTCTTTGTTACTTGGTGCAAGTGTATGTATTTGTTACTTGGTGTCAGTGTTTGTATTTGTTACTTGGTGTAAGTGTTTGTCTTTGTTACTTGGTGTCAGTGTATGTCAAAATACTTGGTGTAAGTGTATGTCTTTGTTACTTGGTGTAATTGACTGTCTTTGTTACTTGGTGCAAGTGTATGTATTTGTTACTTGGTGTCAGTGTTTGTATTTGTTACTTGGTGTCAGTGTTTGTATTTGTTACTTGGTGTCAGTGTATGTCTGTGTTACTGGGTGTAAGTGTGTGTCTTTGTTACTTGGTGTAAGTATTTGTCTTTGTTACTTGGTGTCAGTGTATGTCAAAATACTTGGTGTAAGTGTATGTCTTTGTTACTTGGTGTAATTGACTGTCTTTGTTACTTGGTGCAAGTGTATGTATTTGTTACTTGGTGTCAGTGTATGTCTGTGTTACTGGGTGTCAGTGTATGTCTTTGTTACTTGGTGTAAGTGTATGTCTTTGTTAAGTGGTGTCATTGTATGTGTTTGTGACTTGGTGTCAGTGGATGTCTTTGTTACTGGTTGACACTGTATGTCTTTGTTACTTGGTGTCAGTGTGTTTGTTTGTGTTACTGGGTGTCAATGTGTGTCTTTGTTACTTGGTGTAAGTGTGTGTCTTTGTTACTTGGTGTCCGTGTGTGTCTGTGTTACTGGGTGTCAGTGTATGTCTTTGTTACTGGGTGTCAGTGTATGTCTTTGTTACTTGGTTTAAGTGTGTGTCTGTGTAACAGGGCAGCAGTGTCTTTCTTTGTTACTTGGTGTAAGTGTGTGTCTGTGTTACTGGGTATCAGTGCATGTCTTTGTTACTTGGTGTCAGTGCATGTCTTTGTTACTTGGTGTAAGTGTGTGTCTGTGTTACTGGGTATCAGTGTATGTCTTTGTGACTTGGTGTCAGTGTATGTCTTTGTTACTGGGTGTCAGTGTGTGTCTTTGTGACTTGGTATCAGTGTATGTCAGTGTTACTTGGTGTAAGTGTGTGTCCTTTTTACTTGGTGTAAGTGCATGTCTTTGTTACTTGGTGCCAGTGTATGTCTTTGTTACTTGGTGTAAGTGTGTGTCTGTGTTACTGGGCATCAGTGTATGTCTTTGTGACTTGTTGTCAGTGGATGTCTTTGTGACTTGGTGTCAGTGTATGTCTTTTTTACTGGGTGTCAGTGTGTGTCTGTGTTTCTTGTTGTCTGTGTATGTCTTTGTTACTTGGTATCAGTGTATGTCTTTGTGACTTGGTGTCAGTTTATGCCTTTTTTACTGGTTTTCAGTATGTGACTGTGTTACTTGGTGTCAGTGTATGTCTTTTGTTACTGTGTGTCAGTGTTTCTCTGTATTACTGGGTGTCAGTGTGTGTTTGTTTGTGTTACTGGGTATCAGTGTATGTCTTTGTGACTTGGTATCAGTGTATGTCTTTGTTGCAGGGTGTCGGTGTGTGTCTGTGTTACTTGGTGTCAGTGTATCAGTGTTTCTCTGTGTGACTGGGTGTCAGTGTGTGTTTGTTTGTGTTACTGGGTGTCAGTCAAACTTGGTGTCAGTATTTAGTTTAGTGTAGAGATACAGCACTTAAACAGGCCCTTCGGCCCACCGAGTCTGTGCCGACCATCAACCACCCATTTATACTAATCCTACACGAATCACGTATTCCTATCACATCCCCACCTATCCCTATATATTTCCCTACCACCTACCGAGACTAGGGGCAATTTATGATGGCCAATTAACCTATCAACCTGCAAGTCTTTGGCATGTTGTAGGAAACCGGAGCACCCGGTGGAAACTCATGCAGACACAGGGAGAACTTGCAAACTCCGCACAGGCAGTACCCAGAAGAGAATCCGGGTCCCTGGAGCTGTGAGGCTGCGGTGCAAACCACTGTGCCAATGTGCCCCCCCCCCCGCCAGTGTGTGCCTGTGTTACTGGGTATCAGTGTCTGTCTTTGTTACTTGGTGTCAGTGTATGTCTGTGTTACTTGGAGTCAGTGTGTTTGTTTGTGTAACTGGGTGTCAGTGTGTCTCTGTGTTACTTGGTGTCAGTGTGTGACTTTGTGACTTGGTGTCCGTGTGTGTCTTTGTTACTTGGTGTCAGTGTATGTCTGTGTTACTTGGTGTCAGTGCATGTCTTTGTTACTTGGTGTCAGTGTGTGTCTGTGTTACTGGTTGTAAGTGTGTGTCTGTGTTACTGGGTGTCAGTGTGTGTCTTTGTGACTTGGTGTCATTGTATGTCTTTGTTACTTGGTGTAAGTGTGTGTCTGTGTTACTGGGTATCAGTGCATGTCTTTGTTACTTGGTGTCAGTGTATGTCAAAATACTTGGTGTAAGTGTATGTCTGTGTTACTTGGTGTAATTGTCTGTCTTTGTTATTTGGTGTAAGTGTATGTGTTTGCTACTTGGTGTCAGTGTACGGCTTTGTTACTTGGTGTAAGTGTCTGTCTTTGTTACTTGGTGTAAGTGTGTGTCTGTGTTACTGGGTATCAGTGGATGTCTTTGTTACTTGGCGTCAGTGCATGTCTGTGTTACTTGGTGTAAGCGTGTGTCTGTGTTACTGGGTATCAGTGTATGTCTTTGAGACTTGGTGTCAGTGTATGTCTTTGTGACTGGATGTCAGTGTGTGTCTTTGTGACTTGGTTTCAGTGTATGTCTTTGTTACTTGGTGAAAGTGTGTGTCTATGTTACTGGGTTTCAGTGTATGTCTGTGTTACTTGATGTAAGTGTGTGTCTTTGTTACTTGGTGTCAGTGTATGTCTTTGTTACTTGGTGTCAGTGTACGGCTTTGTTACTTGTTGTCAGTGTCTGTCTTTGTTACTTGGTGTAAGTGTGTTTCTGTGTTACTGGGTATCAGTGTATGTCTTTGTTACTTGGCGTCAGTGTATGTCTGTGTTACTTGGTGTAAGTGTGTGTCTGTGTTACTGGGTATCAGTGTATGTCTTTGTGACTTGGCGTCAGTGTATGTCTTTGTTACTGGGTGTCAGTGTGTGTCTTTGTGACTTGGTGTCAGTGTATGTCTTTGTTACTTGCTGCAAGTTTATGTCTTTGTTACTTGGTGTAATTGACTGTCTTTGTTATTTGGTGTAAGTGCATGTATTTGTTACTTGGTGTCAGTGTTTGTCTTTGTTACTTGGTGTCTGTGTATGTCTGTGTTACTTGGTGTAAGTGTGTGTCTTTGTTACTTGGTGTAAGTGTTTGTCTTTGTTACTTGGTGTCAGTGTATGTCAAAATACTTGGTGTAAGTGTATGTCTTTGTTACTTGGTGTAATTGTCTGTCTTTGTTACTTGGTGTCAGTCTATGTCTGTGTTACTTGGTGCAAGTGTGTTTCTTTGTTACTTGGTGTAATTGACTGTCTTTGTTACTTGGTGCAAGTGTATGTATTTGTTACTTGGTGTCAGTGTTTGTATTTGTTACTTGGTGTAAGTGTTTGTCTTTGTTACTTGGTGTCAGTGTATGTCAAAATACTTGGTGTAAGTGTATGTCTTTGTTACTTGGTGTAATTGACTGTCTTTGTTACTTGGTGCAAGTGTATGTATTTGTTACTTGGTGTCAGTGTTTGTATTTGTTACTTGGTGTCAGTGTTTGTATTTGTTACTTGGTGTCAGTGTATGTCTGTGTTACTGGGTGTAAGTGTGTGTCTTTGTTACTTGGTGTAAGTATTTGTCTTTGTTACTTGGTGTCAGTGTATGTCAAAATACTTGGTGTAAGTGTATGTCTTTGTTACTTGGTGTAATTGACTGTCTTTGTTACTTGGTGCAAGTGTATGTATTTGTTACTTGGTGTCAGTGTATGTCTGTGTTACTGGGTGTCAGTGTATGTCTTTGTTACTTGGTGTAAGTGTATGTCTTTGTTAAGTGGTGTCATTGTATGTGTTTGTGACTTGGTGTCAGTGGATGTCTTTGTTACTGGTTGACACTGTATGTCTTTGTTACTTGGTGTCAGTGTGTTTGTTTGTGTTACTGGGTGTCAATGTGTGTCTTTGTTACTTGGTGTAAGTGTGTGTCTTTGTTACTTGGTGTCCGTGTGTGTCTGTGTTACTGGGTGTCAGTGTATGTCTTTGTTACTGGGTGTCAGTGTATGTCTTTGTTACTTGGTTTAAGTGTGTGTCTGTGTAACAGGGCAGCAGTGTCTTTCTTTGTTACTTGGTGTAAGTGTGTGTCTGTGTTACTGGGTATCAGTGCATGTCTTTGTTACTTGGTGTCAGTGCATGTCTTTGTTACTTGGTGTAAGTGTGTGTCTGTGTTACTGGGTATCAGTGTATGTCTTTGTGACTTGGTGTCAGTGTATGTCTTTGTTACTGGGTGTCAGTGTGTGTCTTTGTGACTTGGTATCAGTGTATGTCAGTGTTACTTGGTGTAAGTGTGTGTCCTTTTTACTTGGTGTAAGTGCATGTCTTTGTTACTTGGTGCCAGTGTATGTCTTTGTTACTTGGTGTAAGTGTGTGTCTGTGTTACTGGGCATCAGTGTATGTCTTTGTGACTTGTTGTCAGTGGATGTCTTTGTGACTTGGTGTCAGTGTATGTCTTTTTTACTGGGTGTCAGTGTGTGTCTGTGTTTCTTGTTGTCTGTGTATGTCTTTGTTACTTGGTATCAGTGTATGTCTTTGTGACTTGGTGTCAGTTTATGCCTTTTTTACTGGTTTTCAGTATGTGACTGTGTTACTTGGTGTCAGTGTATGTCTTTTGTTACTGTGTGTCAGTGTTTCTCTGTATTACTGGGTGTCAGTGTGTGTTTGTTTGTGTTACTGGGTATCAGTGTATGTCTTTGTGACTTGGTATCAGTGTATGTCTTTGTTGCAGGGTGTCGGTGTGTGTCTGTGTTACTTGGTGTCAGTGTATCAGTGTTTCTCTGTGTGACTGGGTGTCAGTGTGTGTTTGTTTGTGTTACTGGGTGTCAGTCAAACTTGGTGTCAGTATTTAGTTTAGTGTAGAGATACAGCACTTAAACAGGCCCTTCGGCCCACCGAGTCTGTGCCGACCATCAACCACCCATTTATACTAATCCTACACGAATCACGTATTCCTATCACATCCCCACCTATCCCTATATATTTCCCTACCACCTACCGAGACTAGGGGCAATTTATGATGGCCAATTAACCTATCAACCTGCAAGTCTTTGGCATGTTGTAGGAAACCGGAGCACCCGGTGGAAACTCATGCAGACACAGGGAGAACTTGCAAACTCCGCACAGGCAGTACCCAGAAGAGAATCCGGGTCCCTGGAGCTGTGAGGCTGCGGTGCAAACCACTGTGCCAATGTGCCCCCCCCCCGCCAGTGTGTGCCTGTGTTACTGGGTATCAGTGTCTGTCTTTGTTACTTGGTGTCAGTGTATGTCTGTGTTACTTGGAGTCAGTGTGTTTGTTTGTGTAACTGGGTGTCAGTGTGTCTCTGTGTTACTTGGTGTCAGTGTGTGACTTTGTGACTTGGTGTCCGTGTGTGTCTTTGTTACTTGGTGTCAGTGTATGTCTGTGTTACTTGGTGTCAGTGCATGTCTTTGTTACTTGGTGTCAGTGTGTGTCTGTGTTACTGGTTGTAAGTGTGTGTCTGTGTTACTGGGTGTCAGTGTGTGTCTTTGTGACTTGGTGTCATTGTATGTCTTTGTTACTTGGTGTAAGTGTGTGTCTGTGTTACTGGGTATCAGTGCATGTCTTTGTTACTTGGTGTCAGTGTATGTCAAAATACTTGGTGTAAGTGTATGTCTGTGTTACTTGGTGTAATTGTCTGTCTTTGTTATTTGGTGTAAGTGTATGTGTTTGCTACTTGGTGTCAGTGTACGGCTTTGTTACTTGGTGTAAGTGTCTGTCTTTGTTACTTGGTGTAAGTGTGTGTCTGTGTTACTGGGTATCAGTGGATGTCTTTGTTACTTGGCGTCAGTGCATGTCTGTGTTACTTGGTGTAAGCGTGTGTCTGTGTTACTGGGTATCAGTGTATGTCTTTGAGACTTGGTGTCAGTGTATGTCTTTGTGACTGGATGTCAGTGTGTGTCTTTGTGACTTGGTTTCAGTGTATGTCTTTGTTACTTGGTGAAAGTGTGTGTCTATGTTACTGGGTTTCAGTGTATGTCTTTGTTACTTGGTGTCAGTGCATGTCTTTGTTACTTGGTGTCAGTGTGTGTCTGTATTACTGGGCATCAGTGTATGTCTTTTTGACTTGGTGTCAGTGTATGTCTTTGTGACTTGCTGTCAGTGTATTTCTTTGTTACTTGGTGTAAGCGTATGTCTTGATTACTTGGTGTCTGTGTCTGTCTTTGTTACTGTGTCTCAGTGTTTCTCTGTGTTACAGGGGGTCAGTGTGCCTTTCTAACTGGGTGTCAGTGTGTGTTACTTCGTGTAAGTGTGTCTCTGTGTTACTTGGCGTCAGTGCATGTCTGTGTGACTTGGTGTAAGTGTGTGTCTGTGTTACTTGGTATCAGTGTATGTCTTTGTGACTTGGTGTCAGTGTATGTCTTTGTTACTGGGTGTCAGTGTGTGTCTTTGCGACTTGGTGTCAGTGTATGTCTTTGTTACTTGGTGCAAGTTTATGTCTTTGTTACTGGGTGTAATTGACTGTCTTTGTTACTAGGTGTAAGTGCATGTATTTGTTACTTGGTGTCTGTGTATGTCTGTGTTACTTGGTGTAAGTGTGTGTCTTTGTTACTTGGTGTAAGTGTATATCTTTGTTACTTGGTGTCAGTGTATGTCAAAATACTTGGTGTAAGTGTGTGTCTTTGTTACTTGGTGTAATTGTCTGTCTTTGTTACTTGGTGTCAGTGTATGACTGTGTTTCTTGGTGTAAGTGTGTTTCTTTGTTACTTGGTGCAATTGACTGTCTTTGTTACTTAGTGCAAGTGTATGTGTTTGTGACTTGGTGTCAGTGTATCTCTTTGTTACTGGGTGTCAGTGTATGTCTGTGTTACTTGGTGTAAGTGTGTGTCTGTGTTACTGGGTGTAAGTGTATGGCTTTGTTACTTGGTGTCAGTGTATGTCTGTGTTACTTGTTGAAAGTGTATGTCTGTGTTACTTGGTTTAAGTGTGTGTCTGTGTTACTGGGTATCAGTGTATGTCTTTGTTACTTGGTGTAAGTGTGTGTATTTGTTACTTGGTGTCAGTGTATGTCTGTGACACTAGGTGTCAGTATTTAGTTTAGTTTAGAGATACAGCACTGAAACAGGCCCTTCGGCCCACCGAGTCTGTGCCGACCATTAACCACCAATTTATACTAATCCTACACGAATTCCATATTCCAATAACATCCCCACCGGTCCCTATATATTTCTTTACCACCTACCTATACTAGGGGCAATTTATAATGGCCAATTAACCTATCAACCTGCAAGTCTTTGGCATGTGGGAGGAAACCGGAGCACCCGGAGGAATCTCACGCAGACACAGGGAGAACTTGCAAACTACGCGCAGGCAGTACCCAGAATCGAACCGGTGTCGCTGGAGCTGTGAGGCTGCAGTGCTAACCACTGCGCAACTGTGCCTCCCAGTGTGTGTCTCTGTTACTGGGTGTCAATGCATGTCTTTGTTACTTGGTGTCAGTGTGTGCCTGTGTTACTGGGTGTCAGTGTGTTTGTTTGTGGTACTGGGTGTCAGTGTGTGCCTGTGTTACTTGGTGTCCGTGTGTGTCTGTGTTACTGGGTGTCAGTGTATGTCTTTGTTACTGGGTATCAGTGTATGTCTTTGTTACTTGGTGTCAGTGTGTGACTTTGTGACTTGGTGTCAGTGTATGTCTTTGTTACTTGGTGTCAGTGTATGTCTGTGTTACTTGGTGTAAGTGTGTGTCTGTGTTACTGGG
The DNA here is from genome assembly GCF_036365525.1 of Heterodontus francisci. Classification (NCBI taxonomy): domain Eukaryota; kingdom Metazoa; phylum Chordata; class Chondrichthyes; order Heterodontiformes; family Heterodontidae; genus Heterodontus; species Heterodontus francisci. The sequence continues at coordinate 2,757,051 of NW_027141655.1, read as the reverse complement.
TGTCAGTGTGTGTCTGTGTTACATGGTGTAAGTGTGTGTCTGTGTTACTGGGTGTCAGTGTGTGTCTTTGTGACTTGGTGTCATTGTATGTCTTTGTTACTTGGTGTAAGTGTGTGTCTGGGTTACTGGGTATCAGTGCATGTCTTTGTTACTTGGTGTCAGTGTATGTCAAAATACTTGGTGTAAGTGGATGTCTGTGTTACTTGCTGTAATTGTCTGTCTTTGTTATTTGGTGTAAGTGTATGTGTTTGTTACTTGGTGTCAGTGTACGGCTTTGTTACTTGGTGTAAGTGTCTGTCATTGTTACTTGGTGTAAGTGTGTGTCGGTGTTACTGGGTATCAGTGTATGTGGTTGTTACTTGGCGTCAGTGCATGTCTGTGTTACTTGGTGTAAGTGTGTGTCTGTGTTACTGGGTATCAGTGTATGTCTTTGTGACTTGGTGTCAGTGTATGTCTTTGTTACTGGGTGTCAGTGTGTGTCTTTGTGACTTGGTGTCAGTGTATGTCTTTGTTACTTGGTGCAAGTTTATGTCTCTGTTACTGGGTGTAATTGACTGTCTTTGTTACTAGGTGTAATTGCATGTATTTGTTACTTGGTGTCTGTGTATGTCTGTGTTACTTGGTGTAAGTGTGTGTCTTTGTTACTTGTAGTAAGTGTATGTCTTTCTAACTTGGTGTCAGTGTATGTCAAAATACTTTGTGTAAGTGTATGTCTTTGTTACTTGGTGTAATTGTCTGTCTTTGTTACTTGGTGTCAGTGCATGTCTATGTTACTTGGTGTAAGTGTGTTTCTTTGCTACTTGGTGTAATTGACTGTCTTTGTTACTTGGTGCAAGTGTATGTATTTGTTACTTGGTGTCAGTGTTTGTATTTGTTACTTGGTGTCAGTGTATGTCTGTGTTACTGGGTGTCAGTGTATGTCTTTGTTACGTGGTGTCATTGTATGTGTTTGTGACTTGGTGTCAGTGGATGTCTTTGTTACTCGCTGACACTGTATGTCTTTGTTACCTGGTGTCAGTGTGTTTGTTTGTGTTACTGGGTGTCAATGTGTGTCTCTGTTACTTGGTGTAAGTGAGTGTCTTTGTTACTTGGTGTCCGTGTGTTTCTGTGTTACTGGGTGTCAGTGTATGTCTTTGTTACTGGGTGTCAGTGTATGTCTTTGTTACTTGGTGTAAGTGTGTGTCTGTGTTAAAGGGTAGCAGTGTCTTTCTTTGTTACTTGGTGTAAGTGTCTGTCTGTGTTACTGGGTATCAGTGCATGTCTTTGTTGCTTGGTGTCAGTGTATGTCTGTGTTGCTTGGTGTAAGTGTGTGTCTGTGTTACTGGGTATCAGTGTATGTCTTTGTGACTTGGTGTCAGTGTATGTCTTTGTTACTGGGTGTCAGTGTGTGTCTTTGTGACTTGGTGTCAGTGTATGTCTGTGTTACTTGGTGTAAGTGTGTGTCTGTGTTTCTGGGTATCAGTGTATGTCTTTGTGACTTGGTGTCTGTGTATGTCTTTGTTACTGGGTGTCAGTGTGTGTCTTTGTGACTTGGTGTCAGTGTATGTCTTTGTTACTTGGTGCAAGTTTATGTCTTTGTTACTGGGTGTAATTGACTGTCTTTGTTACTAGGTGTAATTGCATGTATTTGTTACTTGGTGTCTGTGTATGTCTGTGTTACTTGGTGTAAGTGTGTGTCTTTGTTACTTGTAGTAAGTGTATGTCTTTCTAACTTGGTGTCAGTGTATGTCAAAATACTTTGTGTAAGTGTATGTCTTTGTTACTTGGTGTAATTGTCTGTCTTTGTTACTTGGTGTCAGTGCATGTCTATGTTACTTGGTGTCAGTGTGTTTCTTTGCTACTTGGTGTAATTGACTGTCTTTGTTACTTGGTGTAATTGCATGTATTTGTTACGTGGTGTCAGTGTATGTCTTTGTTACTGGGTGTCAGTGTGTGTCTTTGTGACTTGGTGTCAGTGTATGTCTTTGTTACTTGGTGCAAGTTTATGTCTTTGTTACTGGGTGTAATTGACTGTCTTTGTTACTAGGTGTAATTGCATGTATTTGTTACTTGGTGTCTGTGTATGTCTGTGTTACTTGGTGTAAGTGTGTGTCTTTGTTACTTGTAGTAAGTGTATGTCTTTCTAACTTGGTGTCAGTGTATGTCAAAATACTTTGTGTAAGTGTATGTCTTTGTTACTTGGTGTAATTGTCTGTATTTGTTACTTGGTGTCAGTGCATGTCTATGTTACTTGGTGTAAGTGTGTTTCTTTGCTGCTTGGTGTAATTGACTGTCTTTGTTACTTGGTGCAAGTGTATGTATTTGTTACTTGGTGTCAGTGTTTGTATTTGTTACTTGGTGTCAGTGTATGTCTGTGTTACTGGGTGTCAGTGTGTGTCTTTGTTACTTGGTGTAAGTGTATGTCTTTGTTACGTGGTGTCATTGTATGTGTTTGTGACTTGGTGTCAGTGGATGTCTTTGTTACTCGGTGACACTGTATGTCTTTGCTACCTGGTGTCAGTGTGTTTGTTTGTGTTGCTGGGTGTCAATGTGTGTCTTTGGTACTTGGTGTAAGTGTGTGTCTTTGTTACTTGGTGTCCGTGTCTTTCTGTGTTACTGGGTGTCAGTGTATGTCTTTGTTACTGGGTGTCAGTGTATGTCTTTGTTACTTGGTGTAAGTGTGTGTCTGTGTTACAGGGTAGCAGTGTCTTTCTTTGTTACTTGGTGTAAGTGTCTGTCTGTGTTACTGGGTATCAGTGCATGTCTTTGTTGCTTGGTGTCAGTGTATGTCTGTGTTGCTTGGTGTAAGTGTGTGTCTGTGTTACTGGGTATCAGTGTATGTCTTTGTGACTTGGTGTCAGTGTATGTCTTTGTTACTGGGTGTCATTGTGTGTCTTTGTGACTTGGTGGCAGTGTATGTCTGTGTTACTTGGTGTAAGTGTGTGTCTGTTTCTGGGTATCAGTGTATGTCTTTGTGACTTGGTGTCAGTGTATGTCTTTGTTACTGGGTGTCAGTGTGTGTCTTTGTTACTTGGTGTCAGTATATGTCTGTGTTGCTTGGTGTAAGTGTGTGTCTGTGTTACTGGGTATCAGTGTATGTCTTTGTGAATTGGTGTCAGTGTATGTATTTGTTACTGGGTGTCAGTGTGTGTCTTTGTTACTTGGTGTCAGTGTATGTCTGTGTTGCTTGGTGTAAGTGTGTGTCTGTGTTACTGGGCATCAGTGTATGTCTTTGTGACTTGGTGTCAGTGTATGTCTGTGTTACTTGGTGTAAGTGTGTGTCTGTTTCTGGGTATCAGTGTATGTCTTTGTGACTTGGTGTCAGTGTATGTCTTTGTTACTTGGTGTCAGTGCATGTCTTTGTGACTTGGTGTCAGTGTGTGTCTGTGTTACTGGGCATCAGTGTATGTCTTTGTGACTTGGTGTCAGTGGATGTCTTTGTGACTTGGTGTCAGTGTATGTCTTTTGTTACTGTGTGTCAGTGTTTCTCTGTGTTACTGGGTGTCAGTGTGTGTTTGTTTTTTGTTACTGGGTATCAGTGTATGTCTTTGTGACTTAGTATCAGTGTATGTCTTTTTTACTGGGTGTCAGTGTGTGTCTGTGTTTCTTGTTTTCTGTGTATGTCTTTGTTACTTGGTATCAGTGTCTGTCTTTGTGACCTGGTGTCAGTTTATGCCTTTTTTACTGGTTGTCAGTATGTGTCTGTGTTACTTGGTGTCAGTATATGTCTTTTGTTACTTTGTGTCACTGTTTCTCTGTGTGACTGGGTGTCAGTGTGTGTTTGTTTGTGTTACTGGGTGTCAGTCACACTAGGTGTCAGTATTTTGTTTAGTGCAGAGATACAGCACTTAAACAGGCCCTTCGGCCCACCGAGTCTGTGCCGACCATCAACCACCCATTTATACTAATCCTACTCTAATTCCGTATTCCTATCACATCCCCACCTATCCCTATATATTTCCCTACCACCTACCTATACTAGGGGCAATTTATGATGGCCAATTAACCTATCAAACTGCAAGTCTTTGGCATGTTGTAGGAAACCGGAGCACCCGGTGGAAACTCACGCAGACACAGGGAGAACTTGCAAACTCCGCACAGGCAGTACCCAGAGGAGAACCCGGGTCCCTGGAGCTGTGAGGCTGCGGTGCAAACCACTGCGCCAATGTGCCCCCACAGAACCCCGCCCCCCCACCCCGCCAGCGTGTGCCTGTGTTACTGGGTATCAGTGTATGTCTTTGTTACTTGGTGTCAGTGTATGTCTGTGTTACTTGGAGTCAGTGTGTTTGTTTGTGTTACTGGGTGTCAGTGTGTGTCTGTGTCACTTGGTGTAAGTGTGTGTCTTTGTTACTTGGTGTCCGTGTGTGTCTGTGTTACTGGGTAGCAGTGTCTGTCTTTGTTCCTTGGTGTAAGTGTGTGACTGTGTTACTGGGTAACAGTGCATGTCTTTGTTACTTGGTGTCTGTGTATTTCTGAGTTACTTGGTATAAGTGTGTGTCTGTGCTACTGGATATCAGTGTATGTCTTTTCGACTTGGTGTCAGTGTATGTCTTTGTGACTGGATGTCAGTGTGTGTCTTTGTGACTTGGTTTCAGTGTATGTCTTTGTTACTTGGTGTAAGTGTGTGTCTATGTTATTGGGTATCAGTGTATGTCTGTGTTACTTTGTGTAAGTGTGTGTCTTTGTTACTTGGTGTCAGTGTATGTCTTTGTTACTTGGTGTCAGTGTGTGTCTGTGTTAATGGGCATCAGTGCATGTCTTTTTGACTTGGTGTCAGTGTATGTCTTTGTGACTTGGTGTAAGTGTGTGTCTGTGTTACTGGGTATCAGTGTATGTCTTTGTTACTTGGTGTCAGTGTATGTCAAAATACTTGGTGTAAGTGTATGTCTGTGTCGCTTGGTGTAATTGTCTATCTTTGTTATTTGGTGTAAGTGTATGTGTTTGTTACTTGGTGTCAGTGTACGGCTTTGTTACTTGGTGTAAGTGTCTGTCTTTGTTACTTGGTGTAAGTGTGTGTCTGTGTTCCTGGGCGATCAGTGTATGTCTTTGTTACTTGGCGTCAGTGTATGTCTGTGTTACTTGGTGTAAGTGTGTGTCTGTGTTACTGGGTATCAGTGTATGTCTTTGTTACTTGGTGTCTGTGTATGTCTGTGTTTCTTGGTGTAAGTGTATGTCTGTGTTACTTGGTTTAAGTGTGTGTCTGTGTTACTGGGTATCAGTGTATGTCTTTGTTACTTGGTGTCAGTGTATGTCTTTGTTACTTGGTGTAAGTGTGTGTCTGTGTTACTGGGTATCAGTGTATGTCTTTGTTACTTGGTGTCTGTGTATGTCTGTGTTTCTTGGTGTAAGTGTATGTCTGTGTTACTTGGTTTAAGTGTGTGTCTGTGTTACTGGGTATCAGTGTATGTCTTTGTTACTTGGTGTCAGTGTATGTATTTGTTACTTGGTGTAAGTGTGTGTCTGTGTTACTTGGTTTAAGTGTGTGTCTGTGTTACTGGGTATCAGTGTATGTGTTTGTGACTTGGTGTCTGTGTCTGTCTTTGATACTGGGTGTCAGTGTATGTCTGTGTTTCTTGGTGTAAGTGTATGTCTGTGTTACTTGGTTTAAGTGTGTGTCTGTGTTACTGGGTATCAGTGTATGTCTTTGTTACTTGGTGTCAGTGTATGTCTTTGTTACTTGGTGTAAGTGTGTGTCTGTGTTACTGGGTATCAGTGTATGTCTTTGTTACTTGGTGTCAGTGTATGTCAAAATACTTGGTGTAAGTGTATGTCTGTGTCGCTTGGTGTAATTGTCTGTCTTTGTTATTTGGTGTAAGTGTATGTGTTTATTACTTGGTGTCAGTGTACGGCTTTGTTACTTGGTGTAAGTGTCTGTCTTTGTTACTTGGTGTAAGTGTGTGTCTGTGTTCCTGGGCGATCAGTGTATGTCTTTGTTACTTGGCGTCAGTGTATGTCTGTGTTACTTGGTGTAAGTGTGTGTCTGTGTTACTGGGTATCAGTGTATGTCTTTGTGACTTGGTGTCAGTGTATGTCTTTGTTACTGGGTATCAGTGTGTTTCTTTGTGACTTGGTGTCAGTGTATGTCTTTGTTACTTGGTGCAAGTTTATGTCTTTGTTACTTGGTGTAATTGACTGTCTTTGTTACTTGGTGTAAGTGCATGTATTTGTTACTTGGGGTCAGTGTCTGTCTTTGTCACTTGGTGTCAGTGTATTTGTTTGTGACTTGGTGTCTGTGTCTGTCTTTTATACTGGGTGTCAGTGTATGTCTTTGTTACTTGGTGTAAGTGTCTGTCTGTGTTACTGGGTGTCAGTGTATGTCTTTGTTACTTGGTGTCTGTGTATGTCTGTGTTTCTTGGTGTAAGTGTATGTCTGTGTTACTTGGTTTAAGTGTGTGTCTGTGTTACTGGGTATCAGTGTACGTCTTTGTTACTTGGTGTCAGTGTGTGTCTTTGTCACTTGGTATCAGTGTATGTCTTTGTTACTTGGTGTAAGTGTTTGTATTTGTTACTTGGTGTCAGTGTGTGTCTGTGACACTAGGTGTCAGTATTTAGTTTAGTTCAGAGATACAGCACTGTAAGAGGCCCGTCGGCCCACCGAGTCTGTGCCGACCATCAACCACCCATTTATACTAATCCTACACGATTCCCATATTCCAATAACATCCCCACCGGTCCCAATATATTACTTTACCACCTACCTATACTAGGGGCAATTTATAATGGCCAATTAACCTATCAACCTGCAAGTCTTTGGCATGTGGGAGGAATGCGGAGCACCCGGATGAAACTCACGCAGACACAGGGAGAACTTGCAAACTCCGCACAGGCAGTACCCAGAATCGAACCGGGGTCCCTGGAGCTGTGAGGCTGCAGTGCTAACCACTGCGCCACTGTGCCTCCCAGTGTGTGTCTGCGTTACTGGGTGTCAGTGTGTGCCTCTGTTACTTGGTGTCCGTGTGTGTCTGTGTTACTGGGTGTCAGTGTATGTCTTTGTTACTGGGTATCAGTGTATGTCTTTGTTACTTGGTGTCAGTGTGTGTCTTTGTGACTTGGTATCAGTGTATGACTTTGTTACTTGGTGTCAGTGCATGTCTGTGTTACTTGGTGTAAGTGTGTGTCTGTGTTACTGGGTGTCAGTGTGTGTCTGTGTTACTGGGTGTAAGTGTGTGTCTGTGTTACTGGGTGTCAGTGTGTGTCTTTGTAACTTGGTGTCAGTGTATGTCTTTGTTACTTGGTGCAAGTTTATCTCTTTGTTACTTGGTGTAATTGACTGTCTTTGTTACTTGGTGTAAGTGCATGTGTTTGTGACATGGTGTCAGTGTCTGTCTTTGATACTGGGTGTCAGTGTATGTCTTTGTTACTTGGTGTCAGTGTATGTCAAAACACTTGGTGCAAGTTTATGTCTTTGTTACTTGGTGTAATTGACTGTCTTTGTTACTTGGTGTAAGTGCATGTATTTGTTACTTGGGTCACTGTATGTCTTTGTTACTTGGTGTCTGTGTATGTCTGTGTTACTTGGTGTAAGTGTGTGTCTTTGTTACTTGGTGTCAGTGTATGGCTTTGTTACTTGGTGTCAGTGTATGTCAAAATACTTGGTGTAAGTGTATGTCTTTGTTACTTGGTGTAATTGTCTGTCTTTGTTACTTGGTGTCAGTGTATGTCTGTGTTACTTGGTGTAAGTGTGTTTCTTTGTTACTTGGTGTAATTGACTGTCTTTGTTACTTGGTGCCAGTGTATGTATTTGTTACTTGGTGTCAGTCTTTGTATTTGTTACTAGGTGTCAGTGTATGTCTCTGTTACTGGGTCTCAGTGTATTTCTTTGTTACTTGGTGTAAGTGTATGTCTTTGTTACGTGGTGTCATTGTATGTGTTTGTGACTTGGTGTCAGTGGATGTCTTTGTTACTGGGTGACACTGTATGTCTTTGTTACTTGGTGTCAGTGTGTTTGTTTGTGTTACTGGGTGTCAATGTGTGTATTTGTTACTTGGTGTAAGTGTTTGTCTTTGTTACTTGGTGTCCGTGTGTGTCTGTGTTACTGGGTGTCAGTGTATGTCTTTGTTACTGGGTGTCAGTGTATGTCTTTGTTACTTGGTGTAAGTGTGTGTCTGTGTTACAGGGTAGCAGTGTCTGTCTTTGTTACTTGGTGTAAGTGTGTGTCTGTGTTACTGGGTATCAGTGCATGCCTTTGTTACTTGGTGTCAGTGTCTGTCTGTGTTACTTGGTGTAAGTGTGTGTCTGTGTTACTGGGTATCAGTGTATGTCTTTGTGACTTGGTGTCAGTGTATGTCTTTGTTACTGGTTGTCAGTGTGTGTCTTTGTGAGGGAAGGGCTGTCGATGTCATATACATGGACTTCAGTAAGGCGTTTGATAAGGTTCCCCATGGCAGGCTGATGGAGAAAGTGAAGGCGCTTGGGGTCCAAGGTGTACTAGCTAGATGGATAAAGAACTGGCTGGGCAACAGGAGACAGAGAGTAGCAGTAGAAGGGAGTTTTTCAAAATGGAGACGTGTGACCAGTGGTGTTCCACAGGGATCCGTGCTGGGACCACTGTTGTTTGTGATATACATTAATGATTTGGAGGAAAGTATAGGTGGACTGATTAGCAAATTTGCAGACGACACTAAGATTGGTGGAGTAGCAGATAGTGAAGGGGACTGTCAGAGAATACAGCAGAATATAGATAGATTGGAGAGTTGGGCAGAGAAATGGCAGATGGAGTTCAATCAGGGCAAATGCGAGGTGATGCATTTTGGAAGATCCAATTCAAGAGTGAACTATACAGTAAATGGAAAAGTCCTGGGGAAAATTGATGTCCAGAGAGATTTGGGTGTTCAGGTCCACTGTTCCCTGAAGGTGGCAACGCAGGCAAATAGAGTGGTCAAGAAGGCATACGGCATGCTTTCCTTCATCGGACGGGGCATTGAGTACAAGAGTTGGCAGGTCATGTTACAGTTGTATAGGACTTTGGTTCGGCCACATTTGGAATACTGCGTACTGTTCTGGTCGCCACATTATCAAAAGGATGTGGATACTTTGGAGAGGGTGCAGAGAAGGTTCACCAGGATGTTGCCTGGTATGGAGGGCGCTAGCTATGAAGAGAGGTTGAGCAGATTAGGATTATTTTCATTAGAAAGACGGAGGTTGAGGGGGGACCTGATTGAGGTGTACAAAATCATGAGAGGTATAGACAGGGTGGATAGCAAGAGGCTTTTTCCCAGAGTGGGGGTTTCAATTACTAGGGGACACGAGTTCAAAGTGAAAGGGGAAAAGTTTAGGGGGGATATGCGTGGAAAGTTCTTTACGCAGAGGGTGGTGGGCACCTGGAACGCATTGCCAGTGGAGGTGGTAGATGCGGGCACGATGGAGTCTTTTAAGATGTATCTAGACAGATACATGAATGGGCAGGAAGAAAAGAGATACAGAACCTTAGAAAATAGGCGACATGTTTAGAGAGAGGATCTGGATCGGCGCAGGCTTGGAGGGCCGAAGGGCCTGTTCCTGTGCTGTAATTATCTTTGTTCTTTGTTCTTTTTTGTCTTTGTTACTTGGTGTAAGTGTATGTCTTTGTTACTTGGTGTCTGTGTATGTCTGTGTTACTTGGTGTCAGTGTATGTCTTTGTTACTGGGTATCAGTGTGTTTCTTTGTGACTTGGTGTCAGTGTATGTCTTTGTTACTTGGTGCAAGTTTATGTCTTTGTTACTTGGTGTAATTGACTGTCTTTGTTACTTGGTGTAAGTGCATGTATTTGTTACTTGGGGTCAGTGTCTGTCTTTGTCACTTGGTGTCAGTGTATGTGTTTGTGACTTGGTGTCTGTGTCTGTCTTTGATACTGGGTGTCAGTGTATGTCTTTGTTACTTGGTGTAAGTGTCTGTCTGTGTTACTGGGTGTCAGTGTATGTCTTTGTTACTTGGTGTCTGTGTATGTCTGTGTTTCTTGGTGTAAGTGTATGTCTGTGTTACTTGGTTTAAGTGTGTGTCTGTGTTACTGGGTATCAGTGTATGTCTTTGTTACTTGGTGTCAGTGTATGTCTTTGTTACTTGGTGTAAGTGTGTGTCTGTGTTACTGGGTATCAGTGTATGTCTTTGTTACTTGGTGTCAGTGTATGTCAAAATACTTGGTGTAAGTGTATGTCTGTGTCGCTTGGTGTAATTGTCTGTCTTTGTTATTTGGTGTAAGTGTATGTGTTTGTTACTTGGTGTCAGTGTACGGCTTTGTTACTTGGTGTAAGTGTCTGTCTTTGTTACTTGGTGTAAGTGTGTGTCTGTGTTCCTGGGCGATCAGTGTATGTCTTTGTTACTTGGCGTCAGTGTATGTCTGTGTTACTTGGTGAAAGTGTGTGTCTGTGTTACTGGGTATCAGTGTATGTCTTTGTGACTTGTTGTCAGTGTATGTCTTTGTTACTGGGTATCAGTGTGTTTCTTTGTGACTTGGTGTCAGTGTATGTCTCTGTTACTTGGTGCAAGTTTATGTCTTTGTTACTTGGTGTAATTGACTGTCTTTGTTACTTGGTGTAAGTGCATGTATTTGTTACTTGGGGTCAGTGTCTGTCTTTGTCACTTGGTGTCAGTGTATGTGTTTGTGACTTGGTGTCTGTGTCTGTCTTTGATACTGGGTGTCAGTGTATGTCTTTGTACTTGGTGTAAGTGTCTGTCTGTGTTACTGGGTGTCAGTGTATGTCTTTGTTTCTTGGTGTCTGTGTATGTCTGTGTTTCTTGGTGTAAGTGTATGTCTGTGTTACTTGGTTTAAGTGTGTGTCTGTGTTACTGGGTATCAGTGTATGTCTTTGTTACTTGGTGTCAGTGTATGTCTTTGTTACTTGGTGTAAGTGTTTGTATTTGTTACTTGGTGTCAGTGTGTGTCTGTGACACTAGGTGTCAGTATTTAGTTTAGTTCAGAGATACAGCACTGTAAGAGGCCCTTCGGCCCACCGAGTCTGTGCCGACCATCAACCACCCATTTATACTAATCCTACACGATTCCCATATTCCAATAACATCCCCACCGGTCCCAATATATTACTTTACCACCTACCTATACTAGGGGCAATTTATAATGGCCAATTAACCTATCAACCTGCAAGTCTTTGGCATGTGGGAGGAATGCGGAGCACCCGGATGAAACTCACGCAGACACAGGGAGAACTTGCAAACTCCGCACAGGCAGTACCCAGAATCGAACCGGGGTCCCTGGAGCTGTGAGGCTGCAGTGCTAACCACTGCGCCACTGTGCCTCCCAGTGTGTGTCTGCGTTACTGGGTGTCAGTGTCTGTCTTTGTTACTTGGTGTCAGTGTGTGCCTGTGTTACTGGGTGTCAGTGTGTTTGTTTGTGTTACTGGGTGTCAGTGTGTGCCTCTGTTACTTGGTGTCCGTGTGTGTCTGTGTTACTGGGTGACAGTGTATGTCTTTGTTACTGGGTATCAGTGTATGTCTTTGTTACTTGGTGTCAGTGTGTGTCTTTGTGACTTGGTATCAGTGTATGACTTTGTTACTTGGTGTCAGTGCATGTCTGTGTTACTTGGTGTAAGTGTGTGTCTGTGTTACTGGGTGTCAGTGTGTGTCTGTGTTACTGGGTGTAAGTGTGTGTCTGTGTTACTGGGTGTCAGTGTGTGTCTTTGTGACTTGGTGTCAGTGTATGTCTTTGTTACTTGGTGCAAGTTTATCTCTTTGTTACTTGGTGTAATTGACTGTCTTTGTTACTTGGTGTAAGTGCATGTGTTTGTGACATGGTGTCAGTGTCTGTCTTTGATACTGGGTGTCAGTGTATGTCTTTGTTACTTGGTGTCAGTGTATGTCAAAACACTTGGTGCAAGTTTATGTCTTTGTTACTTGGTGTAATTGACTGTCTTTGTTACTTGGTGTAAGTGCATGTATTTGTTACTTGGGTCACTGTATGTCTTTGTTACTTGGTGTCTGTGTATGTCTGTGTTACTTGGTGTAAGTGTGTGTCTTTGTTACTTGGTGTCAGTGTATGGCTTTGTTACTTGGTGTCAGTGTGTGTCAAAATACTTGGTGTAAGTGTATGTCTTTGTTACTTGGTGTAATTGTCTGTCTTTGTTACTTGGTGTCAGTGTATGTCTGTGTTACTTGGTGTAAGTGTGTTTCTTTGTTACTTGGTGTAATTGACTGTCTTTGTTACTTGGTGCCAGTGTATGTATTTGTTACTTGGTGTCAGTCTTTGTATTTGTTACTTGGTGTAAGTGTATGTCTTTGTTACGTGGTGTCATTGTATGTGTTTGTGACTTGGTGTCAGTGGATGTCTTTGTTACTGGGTGACACTGTATGTCTTTGTTACTTGGTGTCAGTGTGTTTGTTTGTGTTACTGGGTGTCAATGTGTGTATTTGTTACTTGGTGTAAGTGTTTGTCTTTGTTACTTGGTGTCCGTGTGTGTCTGTGTTACTGGGTGTCAGTGTATGTCTTTGTTACTGGGTGTCAGTGTATGTCTTTGTTACTTGGTGTAAGTGTGTGTCTGTGTTACAGGGTAGCAGTGTCTGTCTTTGTTACTTGGTGTAAGTGTGTGTCTGTGTTACTGGGTATCAGTGCATGCCTTTGTTACTTGGTGTCTGTGTATGTCTGTGTTTCTTGGTGTAAGTGTATGTCTGTGTTACTTGGTTTAAGTGTGTGTCTGTGTTACTGGGTATCAGTGTATGTCTTTGTTACTTGGTGTCAGTGTTTGTCTTTGTCACTTGGTATCAGTGTATGTCTTTGTTACTTGGTGTAAGTGTTTGTATTTGTTACTTGGTGTCAGTGTGTGTCTGTGACACTAGGTGTCAGTATTTAGTTTAGTTCAGAGATACAGCACTGTAAGAGGCCCTTCGGCCCACCGAGTCTGTGCCGACCATCAACCACCCATTTATACTAATCCTACACGATTCCCATATTCCAATAACATCCCCACCGGTCCCAATATATTACTTTACCACCTACCTATACTAGGGGCAACTTATAATGGCCAATTAACCTATCAACCTGCAAGTCTTTGGCATGTGGGAGGAATGCGGAGCACCCGGATGAAACTCACGCAGACACAGGGAGAACTTGCAAACTCCGCACAGGCAGTACCCAGAATCGAACCGGGGTCCCTGGAGCTGTGAGGCTGCAGTGCTAACCACTGCGCCACTGTGCCTCCCAGTGTGTGTCTGCGTTACTGGGTGTCAGTGTCTGTCTTTGTTACTTGGTGTCAGTGTGTGCCTGTGTTACTGGGTGTCAGTGTGTTTGTTTGTGTTACTGGGTGTCAGTGTGTGCCTCTGTTACTTGGTGTCCGTGTGTGTCTGTGTTACTGGGTGACAGTGTATGTCTTTGTTACTGGGTATCAGTGTATGTCTTTGTTACTTGGTGTCAGTGTGTGTCTTTGTGACTTGGTATCAGTGTATGACTTTGTTACTTGGTGTCAGTGCATGTCTGTGTTACTTGGTGTAAGTGTGTGTCTGTGTTACTGGGTGTCAGTGTGTGTCTGTGTTACTGGGTGTAAGTGTGTGTCTGTGTTACTGGGTGTCAGTGTGTGTCTTTGTGACTTGGTGTCAGTGTATGTCTTTGTTACTTGGTGCAAGTTTATCTCTTTGTTACTTGGTGTAATTGACTGTCTTTGTTACTTGGTGTAAGTGCATGTGTTTGTGACATGGTGTCAGTGTCTGTCTTTGATACTGGGTGTCAGTGTATGTCTTTGTTACTTGGTGTCAGTGTATGTCAAAACACTTGGTGCAAGTTTATGTCTTTGTTACTTGGTGTAATTGACTGTCTTTGTTACTTGGTGTAAGTGCATGTATTTGTTACTTGGGTCACTGTATGTCTTTGTTACTTGGTGTCTGTGTATGTCTGTGTTACTTGGTGTAAGTGTGTGTCTTTGTTACTTGGTGTCAGTGTATGGCTTTGTTACTTGGTGTCAGTGTGTGTCAAAATACTTGGTGTAAGTGTATGTCTTTGTTACTTGGTGTAATTGTCTGTCTTTGTTACTTGGTGTCAGTGTATGTCTGTGTTACTTGGTGTAAGTGTGTTTCTTTGTTACTTGGTGTAATTGACTGTCTTTGTTACTTGGTGCCAGTGTATGTATTTGTTACTTGGTGTCAGTCTTTGTATTTGTTACTTGGTGTAAGTGTATGTCTTTGTTACGTGGTGTCATTGTATGTGTTTGTGACTTGGTGTCAGTGGATGTCTTTGTTACTGGGTGACACTGTATGTCTTTGTTACTTGGTGTCAGTGTGTTTGTTTGTGTTACTGGGTGTCAATGTGTGTATTTGTTACTTGGTGTAAGTGTTTGTCTTTGTTACTTGGTGTCCGTGTGTGTCTGTGTTACTGGGTGTCAGTGTATGTCTTTGTTACTGGGTGTCAGTGTATGTCTTTGTTACTTGGTGTAAGTGTGTGTCTGTGTTACAGGGTAGCAGTGTCTGTCTTTGTTACTTGGTGTAAGTGTGTGTCTGTGTTACTGGGTATCAGTGCATGCCTTTGTTACTTGGTGTCAGTGTCTGTCTGTGTTACTTGGTGTAAGTGTGTGTCTGTGTTACTGGGTATCAGTGTATGTCTTTGTGACTTGGTGTCAGTGTATGTCTTTGTTACTGGTTGTCAGTGTGTGTCTTTGTGAGGGAAGGGCTGTCGATGTCATATACATGGACTTCAGTAAGGCGTTTGATAAGGTTCCCCATGGCAGGCTGATGGAGAAAGTGAAGGCGCTTGGGGTCCAAGGTGTACTAGCTAGATGGATAAAGAACTGGCTGGGCAACAGGAGACAGAGAGTAGCAGTAGAAGGGAGTTTTTCAAAATGGAGACGTGTGACCAGTGGTGTTCCACAGGGATCCGTGCTGGGACCACTGTTGTTTGTGATATACATTAATGATTTGGAGGAAAGTATAGGTGGACTGATTAGCAAATTTGCAGACGACACTAAGATTGGTGGAGTAGCAGATAGTGAAGGGGACTGTCAGAGAATACAGCAGAATATAGATAGATTGGAGAGTTGGGCAGAGAAATGGCAGATGGAGTTCAATCAGGGCAAATGCGAGGTGATGCATTTTGGAAGATCCAATTCAAGAGTGAACTATACAGTAAATGGAAAAGTCCTGGGGAAAATTGATGTCCAGAGAGATTTGGGTGTTCAGGTCCACTGTTCCCTGAAGGTGGCAACGCAGGTAAATAGAGTGGTCAAGAAGGCATACGGCATGCTTTCCTTCATCGGACGGGGCATTGAGTACAAGAGTTGGCAGGTCATGTTACAGTTGTATAGGACTTTGGTTCGGCCACATTTGGAATACTGCGTACTGTTCTGGTCGCCACATTATCAAAAGGATGTGGATACTTTGGAGAGGGTGCAGAGGAGGTTCACCAGGATGTTGCCTGGTATGGAGGGCGCTAGCTATGAAGAGAGGTTGAGCAGATTAGGATTATTTTCATTAGAAAGACGGAGGTTGAGGGGGGACCTGATTGAGGTGTACAAAATCATGAGAGGTATAGACAGGGTGGATAGCAAGAGGCTTTTTCCCAGAGTGGGGGTTTCAATTACTAGAGGACACGTCAGTGTATGTCAAAATACTTGGTGTAAGTGTCTGTCTTTGTTACTTGGTGTAATTGTCTGTCTTTGTTACTTGGTGTCAGTGTATGTCTGTGTTACTTGGTGTAAGTGTGTGTCTTTGTTACTTGGTGTAAGTGTATGCCTTTGTTACTTGGTATCAGTGTATGTCTTTGTGACTTGGTGTCAGTGTATGTCTTTGTCACTGGGTGTCAGTGTGTGTTTGTTTGTGCGACTGGGTGTCAGTGTGTGTCTGTGATACTAGGTGTCAGTATTTAGTTTAGTTTAGAGGTACAGCACTAAAACAGGCCCTCCGGCCCACCGAGTCTGTGCGGACCATCAACCACCCATTTATACTAATCCTACACTAATCCCGTATTTCTATCACATCACCACCAGTCCCTATATATTTCCCTACCTCCTACATTTACTAGGGGCAATTTATGATGGGCAATTAACCTATCAACCTGCAAGTCTTTGGCATGTGGGAGGAAACCGGAGCACCCGGAGGAAACTCACGCAGAAACAGGGAGAACTTGAAAACTCCGCAAGGGCAGTACCCAGAATCGAACCCGGGACCCTGGAGCTGTGAGGCCGCGGTGCTAAACACTGCGCCAATGTGCCCCCACCACCACCCCCCGCAGTGTGTGCCTGTGCTATTGGGTATCAGTGTATGTCTTTCTTACTTGGTGTCAGTGTATGTCTCTGTTACTTGTGTCAGTGTGTGTCTGTGTTACTGGGTATCAGTGTATGTCTTTGTTACCTGGTGTCAATGTGTGTCTGTGTTACTGGGTATCAGTGTATGTCTTTGTTACTTGGTGTAAGTGTATGTCTTTGTTACTTGGTGTCAGTGTATTTCTTTGTTACTTGGTGTAAGTGTGTGTCTTTGTTACTGGGTGTCAGTGTGTGTCTTTGTTACTTGGTGTATGTGTGTGTCTTTGTTACTTGGTGTCCGTGTGTGTCTGTGTTACTGGGTGTCAGTGTATGTCTTTGTTACTGGGTGTCTGTGTATTCTTTGTTAATTGGTGTAAGTGTGTGTCTGTGTTACTGAGTATCAGTGTCTGTCTTTGTTACTTGGTGTAAGTGTGTGTCTGTGTTACTGGGTGTCAATGTATTTCTTTGTTACTTGGTGTCAGTGTATGTCTGTCTTACTTGCTGCAAGTGTGTGTCTGTGTTACTGGGTATCAGTGTATGTCTTTGTGACTTGGTGTCAGTGTATGTCTTTGTTACTGGGTGTCAGTGTGTGTCTTTGTGACTTGGTGTCAGTGTATGTCTTTGTGACTTGGTGTAAGTGTGTGTCTGTGTTACTGGGTATCAGTGCATGTCTTTGTTACTTTGTGTCAGTGTATGTCTGTGTTACTTGGTGTAAGTGTGTGTCTGTGTTACTGGGTATCAGTGTATGTCTTTGTTACTAGGTGTCAGTGTATGTCAAAATATTTGGTGTAAGTTTATGTCTTTGTTACTTGGTGTCAGTGTGTGTCTTTGTTACTTGGTGTAAGTGCATGTCATTGTCACATGGTGTCAGTGTATGCCTTTGTTACTTGGTGTCAGTGTGTGTCTGTGTTACTGGGTATCAGTATATGTCTTTGTTACTTGGTATCAGTGTATGTCTTTTTTACTGGGTGTCAGTGTGTGTCTGTGTTACTTGGTGTCAGTGCATGTCTTTGTTCCTGTGTATCAGTGTTTCTCTGTGTTACTGGGTGTCAGTGTGTGTTTGTTTGTGTTACTGGGTGTCAGTGTGTGTCTGTGACACAAGGTGTCTGTATTTAGTTTAGTTTAGAGAAACAGCACCTAAACAGGCCCTTCGGTCCACCGAGACTGTGCCGACCATCAACAACCCATTTATACTAATCCTACGCTAATCCCGTGTTCCTATCACATCCCCACCTATCCCTATATATTTCCCTACCACCTACCTATACGAGGGCCAATTTATGATGGCCAATTAACCTATCAACCTGCAAGTCTTTGGCATGTGGGAGGAAACCGGAGCACCGGGAGGAAACCCACGCAGACACAGGGAGAACTTGCAAACTCCGCAGAGGCAGTACCCATAATCGAACCCGGGTCCCTGGAGCTGTGAGGCTGCGGTGCTAACCATTGCGCCAATGTGCCTCCCAGTGTGTGCCTGTGTTACTGGGTATCAGTGCATGTCTTTGTTGCTTGGTGTCAGTGTGTGTCTGTGTTACTGGGTGTCAGTGTATGTCTTTGTTACTTGGTGTCAGTTTATGTCTGTGTTACTTGGTGTCAGTGTGTTTGTTTGTGTTACTGGGCGTTAGCGTGTGTCTGTGTTACTTGGTGTAAGTGTATGTCTTTGTTACTTGGTGTCGGTGTGCGTCTGTGTTACTGGGTGTCAGAGTATGTCCTGTTACTGGGTGTCAGTGTATGTCTTTGTTACTTGGTGTAAGTTTGTGTCTTTGTTACTGGGTGTCAGTGAGTGTCTGTGTTACTTGGTGTAAGTGTATGTCTTTGTTACTTGGTGTCCGTGTGTGTCTGTGTTACTGGGCGTCAGTGTATGTTTTTGTTACTTGGTGTCAGTTTATGTCTGTGTTACTTGGTGTCAGTGTGTTTGTTTGTGTTACTGGGCGTCAGTGTGTGTCTGTGTTACTTGGTGTAAGTGTATGTCTTTGTTACTTGGTGTCGGTGTGCGTCTGTGTTACTGGGTGTCAGAGTATGTCCTGTTACTGGGTGTCAGTGTATGTCTTTGTTACTTGGTGTAATTTTGTGTCTGTGTTACTGGGTATCAGTGTCTGTCTTTGTTACTTGGTGTCAGTGTATGTCTGTGTTACTTGGTGTAAGTGCGTGTCTTTGTTACTTGGTGTAAGTGTATGTCTTTGTTACTTTGTGTCAGTGTACGTCTTTGTTACTTGGTGTCAGTGTGTGTCTGTGCTACTGGGCATCAGTATATGTCTTTGTGACTTGGTATCAGTGTATGTCTTTGTGACTTGGTGTCAGTGTATGTCTTTTTTACCGGGTGTCCGTGTGTGTCTGTGTTACTGGGTGTCAATGTATGTCATTGTTACTGGGTGTCAGTGCATGTCTTTGTTACTTGGTGCAAGTGTGTGTCTGTGTTACTGGGTATCAGTGCATGTCTTTGTTGCTTGGTGTCAGTGTATGTCTGTGTTACTTGGTGTAAGTGTGTGTCTGTGTTACTGGGTATCAGTGCATGTCTTTGTTACTTGGTGTCAGTGTATGTCTTTGTGACTTGGTTTCAGTGTATGTCTTTGTTACTTGGTGTAAGTGTGTGTCTGCGTTACTGGGTATCAGCGTGTGTCTTTGTTACTTAGTGTAAGTGTATGTCTTTGTTACTTGGTGTCAGTGTATGTCTTTGTTACTTGGTGTCAGTGTGTGTCTGTGTTACTGGGTGTAAGTGTGTGTCTGCGTTGCTGGGTATCAGTGTATGTCTTTGTTACTTGGTGTCAGTGTATGTCAAAATAATTGGTGTCGGTGTCTTTCTTTGTTACTTGGTGTAATTGTCCGTCTTTGTTACTTGGTGTCAATGTATGTCTGTGTTACTTGGTGCAAGTGTGTGTCTTTGTTACTGGGCATCAGTGTATCTCTTTGTGACTTGGTATCAGTGCATGTCTTTGTGACTTGGTGTCAGTGTATGTTATTTTTACTGGGTGTCAGTGTGTGTCTGTGTTACTGGGTGTCAGTGTTTGTCTGTGACACTAGGTGTCAGTATTTAGTTTAATTTATAGATCCAGCACTTAAACAGGCCCTTCGGCCCTCCGAGTCTGTGCCGACCATCAACAACCCATTTATGCTAATCCTGCACTAATCCCGTATTCCTATCACATCCCCACCTATCACTATATATTTCCCTCCCACCTACCTATACTAGGGGCAATTTATGATGGCCAATTAACCTATCAACCTGCAAGTATTTGGCATGTGGGAGGAAACCGGAGCACCGGGAGGAAACCCACGCAGACACAGGGAGAACTTGCAAACACCGCACAGGCAGTACCCAGAATCGAACCCGGGTCCCTGGAGCTGTGAGGCTGCGGTGCTAACCACTGTGTCAATATGCAACCCTCCCCCCCGCAGTGTGTGCCTGTTTTACTGGGTATCAGTGTATGTCTTTGTTACTTGGTGTCAGTGTATGTCTGTGTCACTTGGTGTCAGTGTGTTTGTTTGTGTTACTGGGTGTCAGTGTGTGTCTGTGTTACTTGGTGTAAGAGTGTGTCTGTGTTACTTGGTGTAAGTGTGTGTCTTTGTTACTTGGTGTCCGTGTCTGTCTGTGTTACATGGGTGTCAGAGTATGTCTTTGTTACTGTGTGTCAGTGTATGTCTTTGTTACTTGGTGTAAGTGTGTGTCTCTGTTCCTGAGTATCATTGTCTATCTTTTTTACTTGGTGTAAGTGTTTGTCTGTGTTACTGGGTATCAGTGGATGTCTTTGTTACTTGGTATCAGTGTATGTCTTTGTGACTTGGTGTCAGTGTATGTCTTTTTTACTGGGTGTCAGTGTGTTTCTGTGTTACTTGGTGTCAGTGCATGTCTTTGTTACTGTGTATCAGTGTTTCTCTGTGTTACTGGGTGTCAGTGTGTGTTTCTTTGTGTTACTGGGTGTCAGTGTGTGTCTGTGACACTAGGTGCCAGTATTTAGTTTAGTTTCGAGAAACAGCACCGAAACAGGCCCTTCGGTCCACCGAGACTGTGCCGACCATCAACAACCCATTTATACTAATCCTACACTAATCCCGTATTCCTATCACATCCCCACCTATCCCTATATATTTCCCTACCACCTACCTATACTAGGGGCAATTTATGATGGCCAATTAACCTATCAACCTGCAAGTCTTTGGCATGTGGGAGGAAACCGGAGCACCGGGAGGAAACCCACGCAGACACAGGGAGAACTTGCAAACTCCGCACAGGCAGTACCCATAATCGAACCCGGGTCCCTGGAGCTGTGAGGCTGCGGTGCTAACCATTGTGCCAATGTGCCCCCCAGTGTGTGCCTGTGTTACTGGGTATCAGTGCATGTCTTTGTTGCTTGGTGTCAGTGTGTGTCTGTGTTACTGGGTGTCAGTGTATGTCTTTGTTACTTGGTGTCAGTTTATGTCTGTGTTACTTGGTGTCAGTGTGTTTGTTTGTGTTACTGGGCGTCAGTGTGTGTCTGTGTTACTTGGTGTAAGTGTATGTCTTTGTTACTTGGTGTCGGTGTGCGTCTGTGTTACTGGGTGTCAGAGTATGTCCTGTTACTGGGTGTCAGTGCCTGTCTTTGTTACTTGGTGCAAGTGTGTGTTGTGTTACTGGGTATCAGTGTCTGTCTTTTTTACTTGATGTAAGTGTGTGTCTGTGTTACTGAGTATCAGTGCATGTCTTTGTTGCTTGGTGTCAGTGTATGTCTGTGTTACTTGGTGTAAGTGTGTGTCTGTGCTACTGGGCATCAGTATATGTCTTTGTGACTTGGTATCAGTGTATGTCTTTGTGACTTGGTGTCAGTGTATGTCTTTTTTAACGGGTGTCCGTGTGTGTCTGTGTTACTGGGTGTCAATGTATGTCATTGTTACTGGGTGTCAGTGCATGTCTTTGTTACTTGGTGCAAGTGTGTGTTGTGTTACTGGGTATCAGTGTCTGTCTTTTTTACTTGATGTAAGTGTGTGTCTGTGTTACTGGGTATCAGTGCATGTCTTTGTTGCTTGGTGTCAGTGTATGTCTGTGTTACTTGGTGTAAGTGTGTGTCTGTGTTACTGGGTATCAGTGCATGTCTTTGTTACTTGGTGTCAGTGTATGTCTTTGTGACTTGGTTTCAGTGTATGTCTTTTTTACTGGGTGTAAGTGTGTGTCTGCGTTACTGGGTATCAGCGTGTGTCTTTGTTACTTAGTGTAAGTGTATGTCTTTGTTACTTGGTGTCAGTGTATGTCTTTGTTACTTGGTGTCAGTGTGTGTCTGTGTTACTGGGTGTAAGTGTGTGTCTGCGTTGCTGGGTATCAGTGTATGTCTTTGTTACTTGGTGTCAGTGTATGTCAAAATAATTGGTGTCGGTGTCTTTCTTTGTTACTTGGTGTAATTGTCCGTCTTTGTTACTTGGTGTCAATGTATGTCTGTGTTACTTGGTGCAAGTGTGTGTCTTTGTTACTGGGCATCAGTGTATCTCTTTGTGACTTGGTATCAGTGCATGTCTTTGTGACTTGGTGTCAGTGTATGTTATTTTTACTGGGTGTCAGTGTTTGTCTGTGTTACTGGGTGTCAGTGTTTGTCTGTGACACTAGGTGTCAGTATTTAGTTTAATTTATAGATCCAGCACTTAAACAGGCCCTTCGGCCCACCGAGTCTGTGCCGACCATCAACAACCCATTTATGCTAATCCTGCACTAATCCCGTATTCCTATCACATCCCCACCTATCACTATATATTTCCCTCCCACCTACCTATACTAGGGGCAATTTATGATGGCCAATTAACCTATCAACCTGCAAGTATTTGGCATGTGGGAGGAAACCGGAGCACCGGGAGGAAACCCACGCAGACACAGGGAGAACTTGCAAACACCGCACAGGCAGTACCCAGAATCGAACCCGGGTCCCTGGAGCTGTGAGGCTGCGGTGCTAACCACTGTGTCAATGTGCAACCCTCCCCCCCGCAGTGTGTGACTGTTTTACTGGGTATCAGTGTATGTCTTTGTTACTTGGTGTCAGTGTATGTCTGTGTCACTTGGTGTCAGTGTGTTTGTTTGTGTTACTGGGTGTCAGTGTGTGTCTGTGTTACTTGGTGTAAGTGTGTGTCTTTGTTACTTGGTGTCCGTGTCTGTCTGTGTTACATGGGTGTCAGAGTATGTATTTGTTACTGTGTGTCAGTGTATGTCTTTGTTACTTGGTGTAAGTGTGTGTCTCTGTTCCTGAGTATCATTGTCTATCTTTTTTACTTGGTGTAAGTGTTTGTCTGTGTTACTGGGTATCAGTGGATGTCTTTGTTACTTGGTATCAGTGTATGTCTTTGTGACTTGGTGTCAGTGTATGTCTTTGTTTCTGTGTGTCAGTGTATGTCTTTGTTACTTGGTGTAAGTGTGTGTCTCTGTTCCTGAGTACCATTGTCTATCTTTTTTACTTGGTGTAAGTGTGTGTCTGTGTTACTGGGTATCAGTGCATGTCTTTGTTACTTGGTGTCAATGTATGTCTGTGTTTCTTGGTGTAAGTGTTTGTCTGTGTTACTGGGTATCAGTGTATGTCTTTGTTACTTGGTATCAGTGTATGTTTTATTGTGACTTGGTGTCAGTGTATGTCTTTTTTACTGGGTGTCAGTGTGTGTCTGTGTTACTTGGTGTCAGTGCATGTCTTTGTTACTGTGTATCAGTGTTTCTCTGTGTGACTGGGTGTCAGTGTGTGTTTCTTTGTGTTACTGGGTGTCAGTGTGTGTCTGTGACACTAGGTGTCAGTATTTAGTTTAGTTTCGAGAAACAGCACCGAAACAGGCCCTTCGGTCCACCGAGACTGTGCCGACCATCAACAACCCATTTATACTAATCCTACACTAATCCCGTATTCCTATCACATCCCCACCTATCCCTATATATTTCCCTACCACCTACCTATACTAGGGGCAATTTATGATGGCCAATTAACCTATCAACCTGCAAGTCTTTGGCATGTGGGAGGAAACCGGAGCACCGGGAGGAAACCCACGCAGACACAGGGAGAACTTGCAAACTCCGCACAGGCAGTACCCATAATCGAACCCGGGTCCCTGGAGCTGTGAGGCTGCGGTGCTAACCATTGCGCCAATGTGCCTCCCAGTGTGTGCCTGTGTTACTGGGTATCAGTGCATGTCTTTGTTGCTTGGTGTCAGTGTGTGTCTGTGTTACTGGGTGTCAGTGTATGTCTTTGTTACTTGGTGTCAGTTTATGTCTGTGTTACTTGGTGTCAGTGTGTTTGTTTGTGTTACTGGGCGTCAGTGTGTGTCTGTGTTACTTGGTGTAAGTGTATGTCTTTGTTACTTGGTGTCGGTGTGCGTCTGTGTTACTGGGTGTCAGAGTATGTCCTGTTACTGGGTGTCAGTGTATGTCTTTGTTACTTGGTGTAAGTTTGTGTCTGTGTTACTGGGTATCAGTGTCTGTCTATGTTACTTGGTGTCAGTGTATGTCTGTGTTACTTGGTGTAAATGCGTGTCTTTGTTACTTGGTGTAAGTGTATGTCTTTGTTACTTGGTGTCAGTGTACGTCTTTGTTACTTGGTGTCAGTGTGTGTCTGTGTTACTGGGCATCAGTATATGTCTTTGTGATTTGGTATCAGTGTATGTCTTTTTTACCGGGTGTCCGTGTGTGTCTGTGTTACTGGGTGTCAATGTATTTCATTGTTACTGGGTGTCAGTGCATGTCTGTGTTACTTGGTGTAAGTGTGTGCCTGTGTTACTGGGTATCAGTGTCTGTCTTTTTTACTTGATGTAAGTGTGTGTCTGTGTTACTGGGTATCAGTGCATGTCTTTGTTACTTGGTGTCAGTGTATGTCTGTGTTACTTGGTGTAAGTGTGTGCCTGTGTTACTGGGTATCAGTGCATGTCTTTGTTACTTGGTGTCAGTGTATGTCTTTGTGACTTGGTTTCAGTGTATGTCTTTTTTACTGGGTGTAAGTGTGTGCCTGCGTTACTGGATATCAGCGTGTGTCTTTGTTACTTAGTGTAAGTGTATGTCTTTGTTACTTGGTGTCAGTGTATGTCTTTGTTACTTGGTGTCAGTGTGTGTCTGTGTTACTGGGTGTAAGTGTGTGTCTGCGTTGCTGGGTATCAGTGTATGTCTTTGTTACTTGGTGTCAATGTATGTCAAAATACTTGGTGTCGGTGTATGTCTTTGTTACTTGGTGTAATTGTCCGTCTTTGTTACTTGGTGTCAATGTATGTCTGTGTTACTTGGTGCAAGTGTGTGTCTTTGTTACTGGGCATCAGTGTATCTCTTTGTGACTTGGTATCAGTGCATGTCTTTGTGACTTGGTGTCAGTGTATGTCTTTTATACTGGGTGTCAGTGTGTGTCTGTGTTACCTGGTGTCAGTGTATGTCTTTGTTACTGTGTATCAGTGTTTCTCCGTGTTACTTTGTGTCAGTATGTGTTTGTTTGTGTTACTGGGTGTCAGTGTTTGTCTGTGACACTAGGTGTCAGTATTTAGTTTAATTTATAGATCCAGCGCTTAAACAGGCCCTTCGGCCCACCGAGTCTGTGCCGACCATCAACAACCCATTTATACTAATCCTGCACTAATCCCGTATTCCTATCACATCCCCACCTATCACTATATATTTCCCTACCACCTACCTATACTAGGGGCAATATATGATGGCCAATTAACCTATCAACCTGCAAGTATTTGGCATGTGGGAGGAAACCGGAGCACCGGGAGGAAACCCACGCAGACAAAGGGAGAACTTGCAAACACCGCACAGGCAGTACCCAGAATCGACCCCGGGTCCCTGGAGCTGTGAGGCTGCGGTGCTAACCACTGTGACAATGTGTAACCCTCCCCCCCCCCCCGCAGTGTGTGCCTGTGTTACTGGTTATCAGTGTATGTCTTTGTTACTTGGTGTCAGTGTATGTCTGTGTCACTTGGTGTCAGTGTGTTTGTTTCTGTTACTGGGTGTCAGTGTGTGTCTGTGTTACTTGGTGTAAGTGTGTGTCTTTGTTACTTGGTGTCCGTGTCTGTCTGTGTTACATGGGTGTCAGAGTATGTCTTTGTTACTGTGTGTCAGTGTATGTCTTTGTTACTTGGCGTAAGTGTGTGTCTCTGTTCCTGAGTATCATTGTCTATCTTTTTTACTTGGTGTAAGTGTGTGTCTGTGTTACTGGGTATCAGTGCATGTCTTTGTTACTTGGTGTCAATGTATGTCTGTGTTTCTTGGTGTAAGTGTTTGTCTGTGTTACTGGGTATCAGTGTATGTCTTTGTTACTTGGTATCAGTGTATGTCTTTGCGACTTGGTGTCAGTCTATGTATTTTTTACTGGGTGTCAGTGTGTGTCTGTGTTACTTGGTGTCAGGGCATGTCTTTGTTACTGTGTATCAGGGTTTCTCTGTGTTACTGGGTGTCAGTGTGTGTTTCTTTGTGTTACTGGGTGTCAGTGTGTGTCTGTGACACTAGGTGTCAGTATTTAGTTTAGTTTCGAGAAACAGCACCGAAACAGGCCCTTCGGTCCACCGAGACTGTGCCGACCATCAACAACCCATTTATACTAATCCTACACTAATCCCGTATTCCTATCACATCCCCACCTATCCCTATATATTTCCCTACCACCTACCTATACTAGGGGCAATTTATGATGGCCAGTTAACCTATCAACCTGCAAGTCTTTGGCATGTGGGAGGAAACCGGAGCACCGGGAGGAAACCCACGCAGACAAAGGGAGAACTTGCAAACTCCGCACAGGCAGTACCCATAATCGAACCCGGGTCCCTGGAGCTGTGAGGCTGCGGTGCTAACCATTGCGCCAATGTGCCCCCCAGTGTGTGCCTGTGTTACTGGGTATCAGTGTATGTCTTTGTTGCTTGGTGTCAGTGTATGTCTGTGTTACTTGGTGTAAATGTGTGTCTGTGTTACTGGGTGTCAGTGTGTGTCTGTGTTACTTGGTGTAAGTTTATGTCTTTGTTACTTGGTGTCCGTGTGTGTCTGTGTTACTGGGTGTCAGTGCATGTCTTTGTTACTTGGTGTCAGTTTATGTCTGTGTTACTTGGTGTCAGTGTGTCTCTTTGTTACTTGGTGTAATTGTATGTCTTTGTTACTTGGTGTCAGTGTATGTCTTTGTGACTTGGTGTCAGTGTGTGTCTGTGTTACTGGGTGTAAGTGTGTGTCTGCGTTACTGGGTATCAGTGTATGTCTTTGTTACTTGGTGTCAGTGTATGTCAAAATTCTTGGTGTCTGTGTATGTCTTTGTTACTTGGTGTAAGTTTGTGTCTTTGTTCCTGGGCATCAGTGTATGTGTTTGTGACTTGGTAGCAG
This sequence comes from Heterodontus francisci, assembly GCF_036365525.1. NCBI lineage: Eukaryota > Metazoa > Chordata > Chondrichthyes > Heterodontiformes > Heterodontidae > Heterodontus > Heterodontus francisci. The sequence goes on along the minus strand of NW_027141655.1, from coordinate 2,730,641 downwards.
TGTAGGTCTTTGTGACTTGGTGTCAGTGTATGTCAAAATATTTGGTGTCAGTGTATGTCTTTGTTACTTGGTGTCAGTGTAGGTCTGTGTTACTTGGTGTAAGTGTGTGTCTTTGTTACTTGGTGTAAGTGTATGTCTTTGTTACTTGGTGTCAGTGTATGTCTTTGTGACTTGGTGTCAGTGTGTGTCTGTGTTACTGGGTGTAAGTGTGTGTCTTTGTTACTTGGTGTCCGTGTCTGTCTGTGTTACATGGGTGTCAGAGTATGTCTTTGTTACTGTGTGTCAGTGTATGTCTTTGTTACTTGGTGTAAGTGTGTGTCTCTGTTCCTGAGTATCATTGTCTATCTTTTTTACTTGGTGTAAGTGTGTGTCTGTGTTACTGGGTATCAGTGCATGTCTTTGTTACTTGGTGTCAATGTATGTCTGTGATTCTTGGTGTAAGTGTTTGTCTGTGTTACTGGGTATCAGTGTATGTCTTTGTTACTTGGTATCAGTGTATCTCTTTGTGACTTGGTGTCAGTGTGTGTTTCTTTGTGTTACTGGGTGTCAGTGTGTGTCTGTGACACGAGGTGTCTGTATTTAGTTTAGTTTCGAGAAACAGCACCGAAACAGGCCCTTCGGTCCACCGAGACTGTGCCGACCATCAACAACCCATTTATACTAATCCTACACTAATCCCGTATTCCTATCACATCCCCACCTATCCCTATATATTTCCCTACCACCTACCTATACTAGGGGCAATTTATGATGGCCAATTAACCTATCAACCTGCAAGTCTTTGGCATGTGGGAGGAAACCGGAGCACCGGGAGGAAACCCACGCAGACACAGGGAGAACTTGCAAACTCTGCACAGGCAGTACCCATAATCGAACCCGGGTCCCTGGAGCTGTGAGGCTGCGGTGCTAACCATTGCGCCAATGTGCCCCCCAGTGTGTGCCTGTGTTACTGGGTATCAGTGTATGTCTTTGTTGCTTGGTGTCAGTGTATGTCTGTGTTACTTGGTGTAAATGTGTGTCTGTGTTACTGGGTGTCAGTGTGTGTCTGTGTTACTTGGTGTAAGTGTATGTCTTTGTTACTTGGTGTCCGTGTGTGTCTGTGTTACTGGGTGTCAGTGTCTGTCTTTGTTACTTGGTGTCAGTTTATGTCTGTGTTACTAGGTGTCAGTGTGTGTCTTTGTTACTTGGTGTAATAGTATGTCTTTGTTACTTGGTGTCAGTGTATGTCTTTGTGACTTGGTGTCAGTGTGTGTCTGTGTTGCTGGGTATCAGTGTATGTCTTTGTGACTTGGTGTCTGTGTGTGTCTGTGTTACTGGATATCAGTGTGTGTCTTTGTGACTCGGTGTCAGTGTATGTCTTTGTTACTTGGTGTAAGTGTGTGTCTGTGTTACTGGGTATCAGTGTATGTCTTTGTTACTTGGTGTAAATGTGTGTCTGTGTTACTGGGTGTCAGTGTGAGTCTGTGTTACTTGGTGTAAGTGTATGTCTTTGTTACTTGGTGTCCGTGTGTGTCTGTGTTACTGGGTGTCAGTGTATGTCTTTGTTACTTGGTGTCAGTTTATGTCTGTGTTACTTGGTGTCAGTGTGTGTCTTTGTTATTTGGTGTAATTGTATGTCTTTGTTACTTGGTGTCAGTGTGTGTCTGTGTTACTGGGTGTAAGTGTGTGTCTGCGTTACTGGGTATCAGTGTATGTCTTTGTTACTTGGTGTCAGTGTATGTCAAAATACTTGGTGTCAGTGTATGTCGTTGTTACTTGGTGTAAGTTTGTGTCTTTGTTCCTGGGCATCAGTGTATGACTTTGTGACTTGGTATCAGTGTATGTCTTTGTGACTTGGTGTCATTGTATGTCTTTTTTGCTGGGTGTCAGTGTGTGTCTGTGTTACTTGGTGTAAATGTGGGTCTGTGTTACTGGGTGTCAGTGTGTGTCTGTGTTACTTGGTGTAAGTGTATGTCTTTGTTACTTGGTGTCGTGTGTGTCTGTGTTACTGGGTGTCAGTGTCGGTCTTTGTTACTTGTTGTCAGTTTATGTCTGTGTTACTTGGTGTCAGTGTGTGTCTTTGTTACTTGGTGTAATTGTATGTCTTTGTTACTGGGTGTCAGTGTATGTCTTTGTGACTTGGTGTCAGTGTGTGTCTGTGTTGCTGGGTATCAGTGTATGTCTTTGTGACTTGGTGTCTGTGTGTGTCTGTGTTACTGGATATCAGTGTGTGTCTTTGTGACTCGGTGTCAGTGTATGTCTTTGTTACTTGGTGTCCGTGTGTGTCTGTGTTACTGGGTGTCAGTGTATGTCTTTGTTACTTGGTGTCAGTTTATGTCTGTGTTACTTGGTGTCAGTGTGTGTCTTTGTTACTTGGTGTAATTGTATGTCTTTGTTACTTGGTGTCAGTGTATGTCTTTGTGACTTGGTGTCAGTGTGTGTCTGTGTTACTGGGTGTAAGTGTGTGTCTGCGTTACTGGGTATCAGTGTATGTCTTTGTTACTTGGTGTCAGTGTATGTCAAAATACTTGGTGTCAGTGTATGTCTTTGTTACTTGGTGTAAGTTTGTGTCTTTGTTCCTGGGCATCAGTGTATGTCTTTGTGACTTGGTATCAGTGTATGTCTTTGTGACTTGGTGTCATTGTATGTCTTTTTTACAGGGTGTCAGTGTGTGTCTGTGTTACTTGGTGTAAATGTGTGTCTGTGTTACTGGGTGTCAGTGTGTGTCTGTGTTACTTGGTGTAAGTGTATGTCTTTGTTACTTGGTGTTCGTGTGTGTCTGTGTTACTGGGTGTCAGTGTATGTCTTTGTTACTTGGTGTCAGTTTATGTCTGTGTTACTTGGTGTCAGTGTGTGTCTTTGTTACTTGGTGTAATTGTATGTCTTTGTTACTTGGTGTCAGTGTAAGTCTTTGTGACTTGGTGTCAGTGTGTGTCTGTGTTACTGGGTGTAAGTGTGTGTCTGCGTTACTGGGTATCAGTGTATGTCTTTGTTACTTGGTGTCAGTGTATGTCAAAATACTTGGTGTCAGTGTATGTCTTTGTTACTTGGTGTAAGTTTGTGTCTTTGTTCCTGGGCATCAGTGTATGTGTTTGTGACTTGGTATCAGTGCAGGTCTTTGTGTTTTGGTGTCAGTGTATGTCAAAATATTTGGTGTCAGTGTATGTCTTTGTTACTTGGTGTCAGTGTGTGTCTTTGTTACTGGGCATCAGTGTATGTCTTTGTGACTTGGTATCAGTGTATGTCTTTGTGACTTGGTGTCATTGTATTTCTTTTTTACAGGGTGTCAGTGTGTGTCTGTGTTACTTGGTGTCAGTGTATGTCTTCGTTACTGTGTATCAGTGCTTCTCTGTGCAACTGGGTGTCAGTGTGTGTTTGTTTGTGGTACTGGGTGTCAGTGTGTGTCTGTGACACTAGGTGTCAGTATTTAGTTTAGTTTAGAGATGCTGCACTTTAACAGGCCCTTCGGCCCACCGAGTCTGTGCCGACCATCAACCACCCATTTATACTAATCCAACACTAATCTCGTATTCCTATCACATCCCCATCTGTCCCTATATATTTCCCTAACACCTACCTATACTAGGGGCCATTTATGATGGCCAATTAACCTATCAACCTGCAAGTCTTTGGCATGTTGTCGGAAACCGGAGCACCCGGTGGAATCCCACACAGACACAGGGAGAACTTGCAAACTCAGCACATGCAGTACCCAGAATCGAACCCGGGTCCCGAGAGCTGTGAGGCTGCGGTGCTAACCACAGCGCCAATGTGCCCCCCGCCCAGTGTGTGCCTGTGTTACTGGGTATCAGGGTATGTCTTTGTTACTTGGTGTCAGTGTGTGTCTGTGTCACTTGGTGTCAGTGTGTTTGTTTGTGTTACTGGGTGTCAGTGTGTGTCTGCGTTGCTGGGTATCAGTGTATGTCTTTGTTACTTGGTGTCAGTGTATGTCTGTGTTACTTGGTGTAAGTGTGTGTCTGTGTTGCTGGGTATCAGTGTATGTCTTTGTGACTTGGTGTCAGTGTGTGTCTGTGTTACTGGATATCAGTGTGTGTCTTTGTGACTCGGTGTCAGTGTATGTCTTTGTTACTTGGTGTAAGTGTGTGTCTGTGTTGCTAGGTATCAGTGTATGTCTTTGTTACTTGGTGTCAGTGTATGTCTGTGTTACTTGGTGTCAGTGTGTTTGTTTGTGTTAATGGGTGTCAGTGTGTGTCTGTGTTACTTGGTGTAAGTGTGTGTCTGTGTTACTTGGTGTCCTTGTGTATCTGTGTTACTGGGTGTCAGTGTCTGTCTTTGTTACTGGGTGTCAGTGTTTGTCTTTGTTACTTGATGTAAGTGTGTGTCTGTGTTACTGGGTCGAAGAGTCTGTCTTTGTCACTTGGTGTAAGTGTGTTTCGTTGTTACTGGGTATCAGTGTATGTCTGTGTTACTTGGTGTAAGTGTGTGTCTGTGTTCCTGGGTATCAGTGTATGTCTTTGTGACTTGGTATCAGTGTATGTCTTTGTTACTGGGTGTCAGTGTGTGTCTGTGTTACTTGGTTACAGTGTGTCAGTGTTTCTCTGTGTGACTGGGTGTCAGTGTGTGTTTGTTTGTGTTACAGGGTCTCAGTGACACTCGGTGTCAGTATTTAGTTTAGTTTAGAGACACCGCACTGAAACAGGCCCTTCGGCCCACCGGGTCTGTGCCGACCATCATCAACCCATTTATACTAATCCTACACTAATCCCGTATTCCTATCACATCCCCACCTGTCCCGATATATTTCCCTAAAACCTACCTATACTCGGGGCAATTTATGATGGCCAATTAACCTATCAACCTGCAAGTCTTTGGCATGTGGGAGGAAACCGGAGCACCCGGAGGAAACCCACGGAGACACAGGGAGAACTTGCAAACTCCGCACAGGCAGTACCCAGAATAGAACCCGGGTCCCTGGAGCTGTGAGGCTGCGGTGCTAACCATTGCGCCAATGTGCCCCCCCCCCCCCCACCAGTGTGTGCCTGTGTTACTGTGTATCAGTGTATGTCTTTGTTACTTGGTGTCCGTGTGTGTCTGTGATACTGGGTGTCAGTGTATGTCTTTGTTACTGGGTGTCAGTGTATGTCTTTGTTACTTGATGTAAGTGTGTGTCTGTGTTACTGGGTGTCAGTTTTTGTCTGTGTTACTTGGTGTAAGTATGTGTCTGTGTTGCTGCGTATCAGTGTACGTCTTTGTGACTTGGTGTCAGTGTATGTCTTTGTTACTGGGTGTCAGTGTGTGTCTTTGTGACTTGGTGTCAGTGTATGTCTTTGTTACTTGGTGCAAGTGTGTGTCTGTGTTACTGCGTATCAGTGTATGTCTTTGTTACTTGGTGTCAGTGTGTGTCAAAATACTTGGTGTAAGTGTATGTCTTTGTTACTTGGTGTAATTGTCTGTCTTTGTTACTTGGTGTAAGTGTGTGTCTGTGTTACTTGGTGTATGTGGGTGTCTGTGTTACTGGGTGTCAGTGTGTGTCTGTGTTACTTGGTGTAAGTGTGTGTCTTTGTTACTTGGTGTCCGTGTGTGTCTGTGTTACTGGGTGTCAGTGTATTTCATTGTTACTTGGTGTAAGTGTGTGTCTTTGTTACTTGGTGTCCGTGTGTGTCTGTGTTACTGGGTGTCAGTGTATTTCATTGTTACTTGGTGTAAGTGTGTGTCTTTGTTACTTGGTGTCCGTGTGTGTCTGTGTTGCTGGGTGTCAGAGTATGTCTATTTTTACTTGGTGTAAGTGTGTGTCTGTGTTACTGGGTATCAGTGTATGTCTTTGTTACTTGGTGTAAGTGTGTGTCTGTGTTACTGGGTATCAGTGCATGTCTTTGTTACTTTGTGTCAGTGTATGTCTGTGTTGCTTGGTGTAAGTGTGTGTCTGTGTTACTGGGTATCAGTGTATGTCTTTGTGACTTGGTGTCAGTGTATGTCTTTGTTACTTGGTGTAAGTGTGTGTCTGTGTTACTGGGTATCAGTGTATGTCTTTGTTACTTGGTGTCAGTGTATGTCAAAATACTTGGTGTAAGTTTATGTCTTTGTTACTTGGTGTAATTGTCTGTCTTTGTTACTTGGTTTCAGTTTATGCCTGTCTTACTTGGTGTCTGTGTGTGTCTTTGTTACTTGGTGTAAGTGCATGTCTTTGTTACATGGTTTCAGTGTGAGTCTGTGTTGCTGGGTGTCAGAGTATGTCTTTGTTACTTGGTGTAAGTGTGTGTCTGTGTTACTGGGTTTCAGTGTATGTCTTTGTTACTTGGTGTCAGTGTGTGTCTGTGTTACTGGGTATCAGTGTATGTCTTTGTTACTTGGTATCAGTGTCTGTCTTTGTCACTTGGTGTCAGTGTGTGTCTTCGTTACTGGGTGTCAGTGTGTGTCTGTGTTACTTGGTGTCAGTGTCTGTCTTTGTTACTTGGTGTCAGTGTGTGTCTGTGTTCCTGGGTATCAGTGTAAGACTTTGTGACTTTGTATCAGTGGATGTCTTTGTTACTTGGTGTCAGTGTATGTCGTTGTTACTTGGTGTAAGTGTGTGTCTGTGTTACTGGGTATCAGTGTATGTCCTTGTTACTTGGTGTCAGTGTATGTCAAAATACTTGGTGTCAGTGTCTGTCTTTGTTACTTGGTGTAATTGTCTGTCTTTGTTACTTGGTGTCAGTGTATGTCTGTGTTACTTGGTGTAAGTGTGTGTCTTTGTTACTTGGTGTAAGTGTATGCCTTTGTTACTTGGTATCAGTGTATGTCTTTGTGACTTGGTGTCAGTGTATGTCTTTGTTACTGGGTGTCAGTGTGTGTTTGTTTGTGCGACTGGGTGTCAGTGTGTGTCTGTGACACTAGGTGTCAGTATTTAGTTTAGTTTAGAGGTACAGCACAAAAACAGGCCCTCCGGCCCACCGAGTCTGTGCGGACCATCAACCACCCATTTATACTAATCCTACACTAATCCCGTATTTCTATCACATCCCCACCTGTCCCTATATATTTCCCTACCTCCTACATATACTAGGGGAAATTTATGATGGGCAATGAACCTATCAACCTGCAAGTCTTTGGCATGTGGGAGGAAACCGGAGCACCCGGAGGAAACTCACGCAGAAACAGGGAGAACTTGAAAACTCCGCAAGGGCAGTACCCAGAATCGAACCCGGGACCCTGGAGCTGTGAGGCTGCGGTGCTAAACACTGCGCCAATGTGCCCCCACCACCACCCCCCGCAGTGTGTGCCTGTGCTATTGGGTATCAGTGTATGTCTTTGTTACTTGGTGTCAGTGTATGTCTCTGTTACTTGTGTAAGTGTGTGTCTGTGTTACTGGGTATCAGTGTATGTCTTTGTTACCTGGTGTCAATGTGTGTCTGTGTTACTGGGTATCAGTGTATGTCTTTGTTACTTGGTGTCAGTGTATGTCTTTGTTACTTGGTGTAAGTGTATGTCTTTGTTACTTGGTGTCAGTGTATGTCTTTGTTACTTGGTGTAAGTGTGTGTCTTTGTTACTGGGTGTCAGTGTGTGTCTGTGTAACTTGGTGTATGTGTGTGTCTTTGTTACTTTGTGTCCGTGTGTGTCTGTGTTACTGGGTGTCAATGTATGTCTTTGTTACTGGGTGTCTGTGTATTCTTTGTTACTTGGTGTAAGTGTGTGTCTGTGTTTCTGACTATCAGTGTCTGTCTTTGTTACTTGGTGTAAGTGTGTGTCTGTGTTACTGGGTATCAATGTATTTCTTTGTTACTTGGTGTCAGTGTATGTCTGTCTTACTTGCTGCAAGTGTGTGTCTGTGTTACTGGGTATCAGTGTATGTCTTTGTGACTTGGTGTCAGTGTATGTCTTTGTTACTGGGTGCCAGTGTGTGTCTTTGTGACTTGGTGTCAGTGTATGTCTTTGTTACTTGGTGTAAGTGTGTGTCTGTGTTACTGGGTATCAGTGCATGTCTTTGTTACTTTGTGTCAGTGTATGTCTGTGTTACTTGGTGTAAGTGTGTGTCTGTGTTACTGGGTATCAGTGTATGTCTTTGTGACTTGGTGTCAGTGTATGTCTTTGTTACTTGGTGTAAGTGTGTGTCTGTGTTACTGGGTATCAGTGTATGTCTTTGTTACTAGGTGTCAGTGTATGTCAAAATATTTGGTGTAAGTTTATGTCTTTGTTACTTGGTGTAATTGTCTGTCTTTGTTACTTGGTGTCAGTTTATGCCTGTCTTACTTGGTGTATGTGTGTGTCTTTGTTACTTGGTGTCCGTGTGTGTCTCTGTTACTGGGTGTCAGTGTATTTCATTGTTACTTGGTGTAAGTGTGTGTCTTTGTTACTTGGTGTCCGTGTGTGTCTGTGTTACTGGGTGTCAGTGTATTTCATTGTTACTTGGTGTAAGTGTGTGTCTTTGTTACTTGGTGTCCGTGTGTGTCTGTGTTGCTGGGTGTCAGAGTATGTCTTTGTTACTTGGTGTAAGTGTGTGTCTGTGTTACTGGGTATCAGTGTATGTCTTTGTTACTTGGTGTAAGTGTGTGTCTGTGTTACTGGGTATCAGTGCATGTCTTTGTTACTTTGTGTCAGTGTATGTCTGTGTTACTTGGTGTAAGTGTGTGTCTGTGTTACTGGGTATCAGTGTATGTCTTTGTGACTTGGTGTCAGTGTATGTCTTTGTTACTTGGTGTAAGTGTGTGTCTGTGTTACTGGGTATCAGTGTATGTCTTTGTTACTTGGTGTCAGTGTATGTCAAAATACTTGGTGTAAGTTTATGTCTTTGTTACTTGGTGTAATTGTCTGTCTTTGTTACTTGGTGTCAGTTTATGCCTGTCTTACTTGGTGTATGTGTGTGTCTTTGTTACTTGGTGTAAGTGCATGTCTTTGTTACATGGTTTCAGTGTATGTCTTTGTTACTTGGTGTCAGTGTGTGTCTGTGTTACTGGGTATCAGTGTATGTCTTTGTTACTTGGTATCAGTGTCTGTCTTTGTCACTTGGTGTCAGTGTATGTCTTCGTTACTGGGTGTCAGTGTGTGTCTGTGTTACTTGGTGTCAGTGTCTGTCTTTGTTACTTGGTGTCAGTGTGTGTCTGTGTTCCTGGGTATCAGTGTAAGACTTTGTGACTTTGTATCAGTGGATGTCTTTGTTACTTGGTGTCAGTGTATGTCTGTGTTACTTGGTGTAAGTGTGTGTCTGTGTTACTGGGTATCAGTGTGTGTCTTTGTTACTTGGTGTCAGTGTATGTCGTTGTTACTTGGTGTAAGTGTGTGTCTGTGTTACTGGGTATCAGTGTATGTCCTTGTTACTTGGTGTCAGTGTATGTCAAAATACTTGGTGTCAGTGTCTGTCTTTGTTACTTGGTGTAATTGTCTGTCTTTGTTACTTGGTGTCAGTGTATGTCTGTGTTACTTGGTGTAAGTGTGTGTCTTTGTTACTTGGTGTAAGTGTATGCCTTTGTTACTTGGTATCAGTGTATGTCTTTGTGACTTGGTGTCAGTGTATGTCTTTGTTACTGGGTGTCAGTGTGTGTTTGTTTGTGCGACTGGGTGTCAGTGTGTGTCTGTGACACTAGGTGTCAGTATTTAGTTTAGTTTAGAGGTACAGCACAAAAACAGGCCCTCCGGCCCAACGAGTCTGTGCGGACCATCAACCACCCATTTATACTAATCCTACACTAATCCCGTATTTCTATCACATCCCCACCTGTCCCTATATATTTCCCTACCTCCTACATATACTAGGGGAAATTTATGATGGGCAATTAACCTATCAACCTGCAAGTCTTTGGCATGTGGGAGGAAACCGGAGCACCCGGAGGAAACTCACGCAGAAACAGGGAGAACTTGAAAACTCCGCAAGGGCAGTACCCAGAATCGAACCCGGGACCCTGGAGCTGTGAGGCTGCGGTGCTAAACACTGCGCCAATGTGCCCCCACCACCACCCCCCGCAGTGTGTGCCTGTGCTATTGGGTATCAGTGTATGTCTTTGTTACTTGGTGTCAGTGTATGTCTCTGTTACTTGTGTACGTGTGTGTCTGTGTTACTGGGTATCAGTGTATGTCTTTGTTACTTGGTGTCAATGTGTGTCTGTGTTACTGGGTATCAGTGTATGTCTTTGTTACTTGGTGTCAGTGTATGTCTTTGTTACTTGGTGTAAGTGTATGTCTTTGTTACTTGGTGTCAGTGTATGTCTTTGTTACTTGGTGTAAGTGTGTGTCTTTGTTACTGGGTGTCAGTGTGTGTCTGTGTAACTTGGTGTATGTGTGCGTCTTTGTTACTTTGTGTCCGTGTGTGTCTGTGTTACTGGGTGTCAATGTATGTCTTTGTTACTGGGTGTCTGTGTATTCTTTGTTACTTGGTGTAAGTGTGTGTCTGTGTTTCTGACTATCAGTGTCTGTCTTTGTTACTTGGTGTAAGTGTGTGTCTGTGTTACTGGGTATCAATGTATTTCTTTGTTACTTGGTGTCAGTGTATGTCTGTCTTACTTGCTGCAAGTGTGTGTCTGTGTTACTGGGTATCAGTGTATGTCTTTGTGACTTGGTGTCAGTGTATGTCTTTGTTACTGGGTGCCAGTGTGTGTCTTTGTGACTTGGTGTCAGTGTATGTCTTTGTTACTTGGTGTAAGTGTGTGTCTGTGTTACTGGGTATCAGTGCATGTCTTTGTTACTTTGTGTCAGTGTATGTCTGTGTTACTTGGTGTAAGTGTGTGTCTGTGTTACTGGGTATCAGTGTATGTCTTTGTGACTTGGTGTCAGTGTATGTCTTTGTTACTTGGTGTAAGTGTGTGTCTGTGTTACTGGGTATCAGTGTATGTCTTTGTTACTAGGTGTCAGTGTATGTCAAAATATTTGATGTAAGTTTATGTCTTTGTTACTTGGTGTAATTGTCTGTCTTTGTTACTTGGTGTCAGTTTATGCCTGTCTTACTTGGTGTATGTGTGTGTCTTTGTTACTTGGTGTAAGTGCATGCCTTTGTCACATGGTGTCAGTGTATGTCTTTGTTACTTGGTGTCAGGGTGTGTCTGTGTTACTGGGTATCAGTATATGTCCTTGTTACTTGGTATCAGTGTCTGTCTTTGTGACTTGGTGTCTGTGTATGTCTTCGTTACTGGGTGTCAGTGTGTGTCTGTGTTACTTGGTGTCAGTGTCTGTCTTTGTTACTTGGTGTCAGTGTGTGTCTGTGTTACTGGGTATCAGTGTAAGACTTTGTGACTTTGTATCAGTGTATGTCTTTGTTACTTGTGTCAGTGTATGTCTGTGTTACTTGGTGTAAGTGTGTGTCTGTGTTACTGGGTATCAGTGTATTTCTTTGTTATTTGGTGTCAGTGTATGTCTGTGTTACTTGGTGCAAGTGTGTGTCTGTGTTACAGGGTATCAGTGTATGTCTTTGTGACTTGGTGTCACTGTATGTCTTTGTTACTGGGTGTCAGTGTGTGTCTTTGTTACTTGGTGTCAGTGTATGTCGTTGTTACTTGGTGTAAGTGTGTGTCTGTGTTACTGGGTATCAGTGTATGTCCTTGTTACTTGGTGTCAGTGTATGTCAAAATACTTGGTGTAAGTGTCTGTCTTTGTTACTTGGTGTAATTGTCTGTATTTGTTACTTGGTGTCAGTGTATGTCTGTGTTACCTGGTGTAAGTGTGTGTCTTTGTTACTTGGTGTAAGTGTATGCCTTTGTTACTTGGTATCAGTGTATCTCTTTGTGACTTGGTGTCAGTGTATGTCTTTGCTACTGGGTGTCAGTGTGTGTTTGTTTGTGCGACTGGGTGTCAGTGTGTGTCTGTGACACTAGGTGTCAGTATTTAGTTTAGTTTAGAGATGCAGCACTGAAACAAGCCCTCCGGCCCACCGAGTCTGTGCGGACCATCAACCACCCATTTATACTAATCCTACACTAATCCCGTATTTCTATCACATCCCCACCTGTCCCTACATATTTCCCTACCTCCTACATATACTAGGGGCAATTTATGATGGGCAATTAACCTATCAACCTGCAAGTCTTTGGCATGTGGGAGGAAACCGGAGCACCCGGAGGAAACTCACGCAGAAACAGGGAGAACTTGAAAACTCCGCAAGGGCAGTACCCAGAATCGAACCCGGGACCCTGGAGCTGTGAGGCTGCGGTGCTAAACACTGCGCCAATGTGCCCCCACCACCACCCCCCGCAGTGTGTGCCTGTGCTATTGGGTATCAGTGTATGACTTTGTTACTTGGTGTCAGTGTATGTCTCTGTTACTTGTGTAAGTGTGTGTCTGTGTTACTGGGTATCAGTGTATGTCTTTGTTACCTGGTGTCAATGTGTGTCTGTGTTACTGGGTATCAGTGTATGTCTTTGTTACTTGGTGTCTGTGTATGTCTTTGTTACTTGGTGTAAGTGTATGTCTTTGTTACTTGGTGTCAGTGCATGTCTTTGTTACTTGGTGTAAGTGTGTGTCTTTGTTACTGGGTGTCAGTGTGTGTCTGTGTTACTTGGTGTATGTGTGTGTCTTTGTTACTTGGTGTCCGTGTGTGTCTGTGTTACTGGGTGTCAGTGTATGTCTTTGCTACTGGGTGTCTGTGTATTCTTTGTTACTTGGTGTAAGTGTGTGTCTGTGTTACTGAGTATCAGTGTCTGTCTTTGTTACTTGGTGTAAGTGTGTGTCTGTGTTACTGGGTATCAATGTATTTCTTTGTTACTTGGTGTCAGTGTATGTCTGTCTTACTTGGTGCAAGTGTGTGTCTGTGTTACTGGGTATCAGTGTATGTCTTTGTGACTTGGTGTCAGTGTATGTCTTTGTTACTGGGTGTCAGAGTGTGTCTTTGTGACTTGGTGTCAGTGTATGTCTTTGTTACTTGGTGTAAGTGTGTGTCTGTGTTACTGGGTATCAGTGCATGTCTTTGTTACTTTGTGTCAGTGTATGTCTGCGTTACTTGGTGTAAGTGTGTGTCTGTGTTACTGGGTATCAGTGTTTGTCTTTGTGACTTGGTGTCAGTGTATGTCTTTGTTACTTGGTGTAAGTGTGTGTCTGTGTTACTGGGTATCAGTGTATGTCTTTGTTACTAGGTGTCAGTGTGTGTCAAAATATTTGGTGTAAGTTTATGTCTTTGTTACTTGGTGTAATTGTCTGTCTTTGTTACTTGGTGTCAGTTTATGCCTGTCTTACTTGGTGTATGTGTGTGTCTTTGTTACTTGGTGTAAGTGCATGTCTTTGTCACATGGTGTCAGTGTATGTCTTTGTTACTTGGTGTCAGTGTGTGTCTGTGTTACTGGGTATCAGTATATGTCTTTGTTACTTGGTAGGAGTGTATGTCTTTGTGACTTGGTGTCTGTGTATGTCTTCGTTACTGGGTGTCAGTGTGTGTCTGTGTTACTTGGTGTCAGTGTCTGTCTTTGTTACTTGGTGTCAGTGTGTGTCTGTGTTACTGGGTATCAGTGTAAGACTTTGTGACTTTGTATCAGTGTATGTCTTTGTTACTTGGTGTCAGTGTATGTCTGTGTTACTTGGTGCAAGTGTGTGTCTGTGTTACAGGGTATCAGTGTATGTCTTTGTGACTTGGAGTCACTGTATGTCTTTGTTACTGGGTGTCAGTGTGTGTCTTTGTTACTTGGTGTCAGTGTATGTCGGTGTTACTTGGTGTAACTGTGTGTCTGTGTTACTGGGTATCAGTGCATGTCCTTGTTACTTGGTGTCTGTGTATGTCAAAATACTTGGTGTAAGTGTCTGTCTTTGTTACTTGTTGTAATTGTCTGTATTTGTTACTTGGTGTCAGTGTATGTCTGTGTTACTTGGTGTAAGTGTGTGTCTCTGTTACTTGGTGTAAGTGTATGTCTTTGTTACATGGTTTCAGTGTATGTCTTTGTTACTTGGTGTCAGTGTGTGTCTGTGTTACTGGGTATCAGTGTATGTCTTTGTTACTTGGTATCAGTGTCTGTCTTTGTGTCTTGGTGTCAGTGTATGTCTGTGTTATTTGGTGCAAGTGTGTGTCTGTGTTACAGGGTATCAGTGTATGTCTTTGTGACTTGGTGTCACTGTATGTCTTTGTTACTGGGTGTCAGTGTGTGTCTTCGTTACTTGGTGTCAGTATATGTCGTTGTTACTTGGTGTAACTGTGTGTCTGTGTTACTGGGTATCAGTGTATGTCCTTGTTACTTGGTGTCTGTCTATGTCAAAATACTTGGTGTAAGTTTATGTCTTCGTTACTGGGTGCCAGTGTGTGTCTGTGTTACTTGGTGTCAGTGTCTGTCTTTGTTACTTGGTGTCAGTGTGTGTCTGTGTTCTTGGGTATCAGTGTAAGACTCTGTGACTTTGTATCAGTGTATGTCTTTGTTACTTGGTGTCAGTGTATGTCTGTGTTACTTGGTGTAAGTGTGTGTCTGTGTTACTGGGTATCAGTGTGTGTCTTTGTTACTTGGTGTCAGTGTATGTCGTTGTTACTTGGTGTAAGTGTGTGTCTGTGTTACTGGGTATCAGTGTATGTCCTTGTTACTTGGTGTCAGTCTATGTCAAAATACCTGGTGTAAGTGTCTGTCTTTGTTACTTGGTGTAATTGTCTGTCTTTGTTACTTGGTGTCAGTGTATGTCTGTGTTACTTGGTGTAAGTGTGTGTCTTTGTTACTTGGTGTAAGTGTATGCCTTTGTTACTTGGTATCAGTGTATGTCTTTGTGACTTGGTGTCAGTGTATGTCTTTGTTACTGGGTGTCAGTGTGTGTTTGTTTGTGCGACTGGGTGTCAGTGTGTGTCTGTGACACTAGGTGTCAGTATTTAGTTTAGCTTAGAGGTGCAGCACTAAAACAGGCCCTCCGGCCCACCGAGTCTGTGCGGACCATCAACCACCCATTTATACTAATCCTACACTAATCCCGTATTTCTATCACATCCCCACCTGTCCCTACATATTTCCCTACCTCCTACATATACTAGGGGCAATTTATGATGGGCAATTAACCTATCAACCTGCAAGTCTTTGGCATGTGGGAGGAAACCGGAGCACCCGGAGGAAACTCACGCAGAAACAGGGAGAACTTGAAAACTCCGCAAGGGCAGTACCCAGAATCGAACCCGGGACCCTGGAGCTGTGAGGCTGCGGTGCTAAACACTGCGCCAATGTGCCCCCACCACCACCCCCCGCAGTGTGTGCCTGTGCTATTGGGTATCAGTGTATGTCTTTGTTACTTGGTGTCAGTGTTTGTCTCTGTTACTTGTGTAAGTGTGTGTCTGTGTTACTGGGTATCAGTGTATGTCTTTGTTACCTGGTGTCAATGTGTGTCTGTGTTACTGGGTATCAGTGTATGTCTTTGTTACTTGGTGTCAGTGTATGTCTTTGTTACTTGGTGTAAGTGTATGTCTTTGTTACTTGGTGTCAGTGTATGTCTTTGTTACTTGGTGTAAGTGTGTGTCTTTGTTACTGGGTGTCAGTGTGTGTCTGTGTTACTTGGTGTATGTGTGTGTCTTTGTTACTTGGTGTCCGTGTGTGTCTGTGTTACTGGGTGTCAGTGTATGTCTTTGTTACTGGGTGTCTGTGTATTCTTTGTTACTTGGTGTAAGTGTGTGTCTGTGTTTCTGAGTATCAGTGTCTGTCTTTGTTACTTGGTGTAAGTGTGTGTCTGTGTTACTGGGTATCAATGTATTTCTTTGTTACTTGGTGTCAGTGTATGTCTGTCTTACTTGCTGCAAGTGTGTGTCTGTGTTACTGGGTATCAGTGTATGTCTTTGTGACTTGGTGTCAGTGTATGTCTTTGTTACTGGGTGTCAGTGTGTGTCTTTGTGACTTGGTGTCAGTGTTTGTCTTTGTTACTTCGTGTAAGTGTGTGTCTGTGTTACTGGGTATCAGTGCATGTCTTTGTTACTTTGTGTCAGTGTATGTCTGTGTTACTTGGTGTAAGTGTGTGTCTGTGTTACTGGGTATCAGTGTATGTCTTTGTGACTTGGTGTCAGTGTATGTCTTTGTTACTTGGTGTAAGTGTGTGTCTGTGTTACTGGGTATCAGTGTATGTCTTTGTTACTAGGTGTCAGTGTATGTCAAAATATTTGGTGTAAGTTTATGTCTTTGTTACTTGGTGTAATTGTCTGTCTTTGTTACTTGGTGTCAGTTTATGCCTGTCTTACTTGGTGTATGTGTGTGTCTTTGTTACTTGGTGTAAGTGCATGTCTTTGTCACATGGTGTCAGTGTATGTCTTTGTTACTTGGTGTCAGTGTGTGTCTGTGTTACTGGGTATCAGTATATGTCCTTGTTACTTGGTATCAGTGTGTGTCTGAGTTACTTGGTGTCAGTGTCTGTCTTTGTTACTTGGTGTCAGTGTGTGTCTGTGTTACTGGGTATCAGTGTAAGACTTTGTGACTTTGTATCAGTGTATGTCTTTGCTAATTGGTGTCAGTGTATGTCTGTGTTACTTGGTGTAAGTGTGTGTCTGTGTTACTGGGTATTAGTGTATATCTTTGTTATTTGGTGTCAGTGTATGTCTGTGTTACTTGGTGCAAGTGTGTGTCTGTGTTACAGGGTATCAGTGTATGTCTTTGTGACTTGGTGTCACTGTATGTCTTTGTTACTGGGTGTCAGTGTGTGTCTTTGTTACTTGGTGTCAGTGTATGTCGTTGTTACTTGGTGTAAGTGTGTGTCTGTGTTACTGGGTATCAGTGTAAGACTTTGTGACTTTGTATCAGTGTATGTCTTTGTTACTTGGTGTCAGTGTATGTCTGTGTTACTTGGTGCAAGTGTGTGTCTGTGTTACAGGGTATCAGTGTATGTCTTTGTGACTTGGAGTCACTGTATGTCTTTGTTACTGGGTGTCAGTGTGTGTCTTTGTTACTTGGTGTCAGTGTATGTCGGTGTTACTTGGTGTAACTGTGTGTCTGTGTTACTGGGTATCAGTGCATGTCCTTGTTACTTGGTGTCTGTGTATGTCAAAATACTTGGTGTAAGTGTCTGTCTTTGTTACTTGGTGTAATTGTCTGTATTTGTTACTTGGTGTCAGTGTATGTCTGTGTTACTTGGTGTAAGTGTGTGTCTCTGTTACTTGGTGTAAGTGTATGTCTTTGTTACATGGTTTCAGTGTATGTCTTTGTTACTTGGTGTCAGTGTGTGTCTGTGTTACTGGGTATCAGTGTATGTCTTTGTTACTTGGTATCAGTGTCTGTCTTTGTGTCTTGGTGTCAGTGTATGTCTGTGTTATTTGGTGCAAGTGTGTGTCTGTGTTACAGGGTATCAGTGTATGTCTTTGTGACTTGGTGTCACTGTATGTCTTTGTTACTGGGTGTCAGTGTGTGTCTTCGTTACTTGGTGTCAGTATATGTCGTTGTTACTTGGTGTAACTGTGTGTCTGTGTTACTGGGTATCAGTGTATGTCCTTGTTACTTGGTGTCTGTCTATGTCAAAATACTTGGTGTAAGTTTATGTCTTCGTTACTGGGTGCCAGTGTGTGTCTGTGTTACTTGGTGTCAGTGTCTGTCTTTGTTACTTGGTGTCAGTGTGTGTCTGTGTTCTTGGGTATCAGTGTAAGACTCTGTGACTTTGTATCAGTGTATGTCTTTGTTACTTGGTGTCAGTGTATGTCTGTGTTACTTGGTGTAAGTGTGTGTCTGTGTTACTGGGTATCAGTGTGTGTCTTTGTTACTTGGTGTCAGTGTATGTCGTTGTTACTTGGTGTAAGTGTGTGTCTGTGTTACTGGGTATCAGTGTATGTCCTTGTTACTTGGTGTCAGTCTATGTCAAAATACCTGGTGTAAGTGTCTGTCTTTGTTACTTGGTGTAATTGTCTGTCTTTGTTACTTGGTGTCAGTGTATGTCTGTGTTACTTGGTGTAAGTGTGTGTCTTTGTTACTTGGTGTAAGTGTATGCCTTTGTTACTTGGTATCAGTGTATGTCTTTGTGACTTGGTGTCAGTGTATGTCTTTGTTACTGGGTGTCAGTGTGTGTTTGTTTGTGCGACTGGGTGTCAGTGTGTGTCTGTGACACTAGGTGTCAGTATTTAGTTTAGCTTAGAGGTGCAGCACTAAAACAGGCCCTCCGGCCCACCGAGTCTGTGCGGACCATCAACCACCCATTTATACTAATCCTACACTAATCCCGTATTTCTATCACATCCCCACCTGTCCCTACATATTTCCCTACCTCCTACATATACTAGGGGCAATTTATGATGGGCAATTAACCTATCAACCTGCAAGTCTTTGGCATGTGGGAGGAAACCGGAGCACCCGGAGGAAACTCACGCAGAAACAGGGAGAACTTGAAAACTCCGCAAGGGCAGTACCCAGAATCGAACCCGGGACCCTGGAGCTGTGAGGCTGCGGTGCTAAACACTGCGCCAATGTGCCCCCACCACCACCCCCCGCAGTGTGTGCCTGTGCTATTGGGTATCAGTGTATGTCTTTGTTACTTGGTGTCAGTGTTTGTCTCTGTTACTTGTGTAAGTGTGTGTCTGTGTTACTGGGTATCAGTGTATGTCTTTGTTACCTGGTGTCAATGTGTGTCTGTGTTACTGGGTATCATTGTATGTCTTTGTTACTTGGTGTCAGTGTATGTCTTTGTTACTTGGTGTAAGTGTATGTCTTTGTTACTTGGTGTCAGTGTATGTCTTTGTTACTTGGTGTAAGTGTGTGTCTTTGTTACTGGGTGTCAGTGTGTGTCTGTGTTACTTGGTGTATGTGTGTGTCTTTGTTACTTGGTGTCCGTGTGTGTCTGTGTTACTGGGTGTCAGTGTATGTCTTTGTTACTGGGTGTCTGTGTATTCTTTGTTACTTGGTGTAAGTGTGTGTCTGTGTTTCTGAGTATCAGTGTCTGTCTTTGTTACTTGGTGTAAGTGTGTGTCTGTGTTACTGGGTATCAATGTATTTCTTTGTTACTTGGTGTCAGTGTATGTCTGTCTTACTTGCTGCAAGTGTGTGTCTGTGTTACTGGGTATCAGTGTATGTCTTTGTGACTTGGTGTCAGTGTATGTCTTTGTTACTGGGTGTCAGTGTGTGTCTTTGTGACTTGGTGTCAGTGTTTGTCTTTGTTACTTCGTGTAAGTGTGTGTCTGTGTTACTGGGTATCAGTGCATGTCTTTGTTACTTTGTGTCAGTGTATGTCTGTGTTACTTGGTGTAAGTGTGTGTCTGTGTTACTGGGTATCAGTGTATGTCTTTGTGACTTGGTGTCAGTGTATGTCTTTGTTACTTGGTGTAAGTGTGTGTCTGTGTTACTGGGTATCAGTGTATGTCTTTGTTACTAGGTGTCAGTGTATGTCAAAATATTTGGTGTAAGTTTATGTCTTTGTTACTTGGTGTAATTGTCTGTCTTTGTTACTTGGTGTCAGTTTATGCCTGTCTTACTTGGTGTATGTGTGTGTCTTTGTTACTTGGTGTAAGTGCATGTCTTTGTCACATGGTGTCAGTGTATGTCTTTGTTACTTGGTGTCAGTGTGTGTCTGTGTTACTGGGTATCAGTATATGTCCTTGTTACTTGGTATCAGTGTGTGTCTGAGTTACTTGGTGTCAGTGTCTGTCTTTGTTACTTGGTGTCAGTGTGTGTCTGTGTTACTGGGTATCAGTGTAAGACTTTGTGACTTTGTATCAGTGTATGTCTTTGCTAATTGGTGTCAGTGTATGTCTGTGTTACTTGGTGTAAGTGTGTGTCTGTGTTACTGGGTATTAGTGTATATCTTTGTTATTTGGTGTCAGTGTATGTCTGTGTTACTTGGTGCAAGTGTGTGTCTGTGTTACAGGGTATCAGTGTATGTCTTTGTGACTTGGTGTCACTGTATGTCTTTGTTACTGGGTGTCAGTGTGTGTCTTTGTTACTTGGTGTCAGTGTATGTCGTTGTTACTTGGTGTAAGTGTGTGTCTGTGTTACTGGGTATCAGTGTATGTCCTTGTTACTTGGTGTCAGTGTATGTCAAAATACTTGGTGTAAGTGTCTGTCTTTGTTACTTGGTGTAATTGTCTGTATTTGTTACTTGGTGTCAGTGTATGTCTGTGTTACTTGGTGTAAGTGTGTGTCTTTGTTACTTGGTGTAAGTTTATGCCTTTGTTACTTGGTATCAGTGTATGTCTTTGTGACTTGGTGTCAGTGTATGTCTTTGTTACTGGGTGTCAGTGTGTGTTTGTTTGTGCGACTGGGTGTCAGTGTGTGTCTGTGACACTAGGTGTCAGTATTTAGTTTAGTTTAGAGATGCAGCACTGAAACAGGCCCTCCGGCCCACCGAGTCTGTGCGGACCATCAACCACCCATTTATACTAATCCTACACTAATCCCGTATTTCTATCACATCCCCACCTGTCCCTCCATATTTCCCTACCTCCTACATATACTAGGGGCAATTTATGATGGGCAATTAACCTATCAACCTGCAAGTCTTTGGCATGTGGGAGGAAACCGGAGCACCCGGAGGAAACTCACGCAGAAACAGGGAGAACTTGAAAACTCCGCAAGGGCAGTACCCAGAATCGAACCCGGGACCCTGGAGCTGTGGGGCTGCGGTTCTAAACACTGCGCCAATGTGCCCCCACCACCACCCCCCGCAGTGTGTGCCTGTGCTATTGGGTATCAGTGTATGTCTTTGTTACTTGGTGTCAGTGTATGTCTCTGTTACTTGGTGTAAGTGTGTGTCTGTGTTACTGGGTATCAGTGTATGTCTTTGCTACTTGGTGTCAATGTGTGTCTGTGTTACTGGGTATCATTGTATGTCTTTGTTACTTGGTGTCAGTGAATGTCTTTGTTACTTGGTGCAAGTGTATGTCTTTGTAACTTGGTGTCAGTGGATGTCTTTGTTACTTGGTGTAAGTGTGTGTCTTTGTTAATGGGTGTCAGAGTGTGTCTGTGTTACTTGGTGCCTGTGTGTGTCTTTGTTACTTGGTGTCCGTGTGTGTCTGTGTTACTGGGTGTCAGTGTATGTCTTTGTTACTGGGTGTCAGTGTATTCTTTGTTACTTGGTGTAAGTGTGTGTCTGTGTTACTGAGTATCAGTGTCTGTCCTTGTTACTTGGTGTAAGTGTGTGTCTGTGTTACTGGGTATCAATGTATTTCTTTGTTACTTGGTGTCAATGTATGTCTGTCTTACTTGGTGCAAGTGTGTGTCTGTGTTACTGGGTATCAGTGTATGTCTTTGTGACTTGGTGTCAGTGTATGTCTTTGTTACTGGGTGTCAGTGTGTGTCTTTGTGACTTGGTGTCAGTGTATGTCTTTGTTACTTGGTGTAAGTGTGTGTCTGTGTTACTGGGTATCAGTGTATGTCTTTGTTACTTGGTGTCAGTGTATGTCAAAATACTTGGTGTATGTGTATGTCTTTGTTACTTGGTGTAATCGTCTGTCTTTGCTACTTGGTGTCAGTGTATGTCTGTGTTACTTGGTGTAAGTGTGTGTCTTTGTTACTTGGTGTAAGTGTATGTCTGTGTTACTTGGTGTCAGTGTATGTCTTTGTTACTTGGTGTCAGTGTATGTCTGTGTTACTTGGTGTAAGTTTGTGTCTGTGTTACGGGGTGTCAGTGCGAGTCTGTGTTACTTGGTGAAAGTGTGTGGCTTTGCTACTTGGTGTCCGTGAGTGTCTGTGTTACTGGGTGTCAGTGTATGTCTTTGTTACTTGGTGTCAGTGTATGTCTCTGTTACTTGGTGTAAGTGTGTGTCTGTGTTACTGGGTATCAGTGTATGTCTTTGTTACTTGGTGTCAATGTGTGTCTGTGTTACTGGGTATCATTGTATGTCTTTGTTACTTGGTGTCAGTGTATGTCTTTGTTACTTGGTGTAAGTGTATGTCTTTGTTACTTGGTGTCAGTGTATGTCTTTGTTACTTGGTGTAAGTGTGTGTCTTTGTTACTGGGTGTCAGTGTGTGTCTGTGTTACTTGGTGCATGTGTGTGTCTTTGTTACTTGGTGTCCGTGTGTGTCTGTGTTACGGGGTGTCAGTGTATGTCTTTGTTACTGGGTATCAGTGTATTCTTTGTTACTTGGTGTAAGTGTGTGTCTGTGTTACTGAGTATCAGTGTCTGTCTTTGTTACTTGGTGTAAGTGTGTGTCTGTGTTACTGGGTATCAATGTATTTCTTTGTTACTTGGTGTCAGTGTATGTCTGTCTTACTTGGTGCAAGTGTGTGTCTGTGTTACTGGGTATCAGCGTATGTCTTTGTGACTTGGTGTCAGTGTATGTCTTTGTTACTGGGTGTCAGTGTGTGTCTTTGTGACTTGGTGTAAGTGTGTGTCTGTGTTACTGGGTATCAGTGTATGTCTTTGTTACTTGGTGTCAGTGTATGTCAAAATACTTGGTGTATGTGTATGTCTTTGTTACTTGGTGTAATTGTCTGTCTCTGTTACTTGATGTCAGTGTATGTCTGTGTTACTTGGTGTAAGTGTGTGTCTTTGCTACTTGGTGTAAGTGTATGTCTGTGTTACTTGGTGTCAGTGTATGTCTTTGTTACTTGGTGTCAGTGTATGTCTGTGTTACTTGGTGTACGTGTGTGCCTGTGTTACTGGGTATCAGTGTATGTCTTTGTTACTTGGTGTCAGTGTATGTCTGTGTTACTTGGTGTAAGTTTGTGTCTGTGTTACGGGGTGTCAGTGTGAGTCTGTGTTACTTGGTGAAAGTGTGTGGCTTTGCAACTTGGTGTCCGTGTGTGTCTGTGTTACTGGGTGTCAGTGTATGTCTTTGTTACTGGGTCTCAGTGTCTGTCTTTGTTAATTGGTGTAAGTGTGTGTCTGTGTTACTGGGTATCAGTGTCTATCTTTGTTACTTGGTGTAAGTGTGTGTCTGTGTTACTGGGTATCAGTGTATGTCTTTGTTACTTGGTGTAAGTGTATGTCTTTGTTACTTGGTGTAAGTGTGTGTCTGTGTTACTGGGTGTCAGTGTATGTCTTTGCGACTTGGTGTCAGTGTATGTCTTTGTGACTTGGTGTCAGTGTGTGTCTTTGTGACTTGGTGTCAGTGTATGTCTTTGTTACTGGGTGTCAGTGTATGTCTGTGTTACTTGGTGTAAGTGTGTGTCTGTGTTGCTGGGTATCAGTGTATGTCTTTGTGAAATGGTGTCAGTGTATGTCTTTGTTACTGGGTGTCAGTGTGTGTCTTTGTGACTTGGTGTCAGTGTATGTCTTTGTTACTTGGTGTCAGTGTATGTCAAAATACTTGATGTAAGTGTATGTCTTTGTATCTTGGTGTCAGTGTATGTCTTTGTCACTGGGTGTAAGTGTGTGTCTGTGTTAATGGGTGTCAGTG
This sequence comes from Heterodontus francisci, assembly GCF_036365525.1. Classification (NCBI taxonomy): domain Eukaryota; kingdom Metazoa; phylum Chordata; class Chondrichthyes; order Heterodontiformes; family Heterodontidae; genus Heterodontus; species Heterodontus francisci. Next base: position 2,707,558 of record NW_027141655.1, on the reverse strand, counting down.
TGTGTCTGTGTTACTTGGTGTAAGTGTGTGTCTTTGTTACTTGGTGTCCGTGTGTGTCTGTGTTACTGGGTGTCAGTGCATGTCTTTGTTACTGGATGTCAGAGTATTCTTTGTTACTTGGTGTAAGTGTGTGTCTGTGTTACTGAGTATCAATGTCTGTCTTTGTTACTTGGTGTAAGTGTGTGTCTGTGTTACTGGGTATCAGTGTATGTCTTTGTTACTTGGGGTCAGTGCATGTCAAAATACTTGGTGTAAGTGTATGTCTTTGTTGCTTGGTGTAATTGTCTGTCTTTGTTACTTGGTGTCAGTGTATGTCTATGTTACTTGGTGTAAGTGTGTGTCTTTGTTACTTGGTGTAAGTGTATGTCTTTGTTACTTGGTGTCAGTATATGTCTTTGTTACTTTGTGTCAGTGTATGTCTGTGTTACTTGGTGTAAGTGTGTGCCTGTGTTCCTGGGTATCAGTGTATGTCTTTGTTACTTGTTGTAAGTGTGTGTCTGTGTTACTGGGTATCTGTGTATGTCTTTGTTACTTGGTGTCAGTGTATGTCTGTGTTACTTGGTGCAAGTGTGTTTGTCTGTTACTGGGTATCAGAGTATGTCTTTGTTACTTGGTGTTAGTGTGTGTCTGTGTTACTGGGTATCTGTGTTTGTCTTTGTTACTTGGTGTCAGTGTATGTCAGTGTTACTTGGTGCAAGTGTGTGTCTCTGTTACTGGGTATCAGAGTATGTCTTTGTTACTTGGTGTGAGTGTGTGTCTGTGTTACTGGGTATCAGAGTATGTCTTTGTGACTTGGTGTCAGTGTATCTGTTTGTTACTTGGTGTAAGTGTATGTCTTTGTTACTTGGTGTCAGTGTAAGTCTTTGTTACTTGGTGTAAGTGTGTGTCTGTGTTACTGGGTGTCAGTGTGTGTCTGTGTTGCTTGGTGTAAGTGTGTGTCTTTGTTACTTGGCGTCCGTGTGTGTCTGTGTTACTGGGTGTCAGTGTATATCTTTGTTACTGGGTGTCAGTGCATTCTTTGTTACTTGGTGTAAGTGTGTGTCTGTATTAATGAGTATCAGTGTCTGTCTTCGTTACTTGGTGTCAGTGTGTGTCTGTGTTACTGGGTATCAGTGTATGTCTTTGTTGCTTGGTGTCAGTGTATGTCTGTCTTACTTAGTGTAAGTGTGTGTCTTTGTTACTGGGTATCAGTGTATGTCTTTGTGACTTGGTGTCAGTGTATGTCTTTGTTACTGGGTGTCAGTGTGTGTCTTTGTGTCTTGGTGTCAGTGTATGTCTTTGTTACTTGGTTTAAGTGTGTGTATGTGTTACTGGGTATCAGTGTATGTCTTTGTTACTTGGTGTAACTGTCTGTCTTTGTTACTTTGTGTCAGTGTATGTCTTTGTTACTTGGTGTAAGTGTGTGACTTTGTAACTTGGTGTAAGTGTATGTCTTTGTTACTTGGTGTCAGTGTATGTCTTTGTTACTTGGTGTCTGTGTATGTCTGTGTTACTTGGTGTCAGTGTGTTCCTGTGTTACTGGGTATCAGTGTATGTCTTTGTTACTTTGTGTCAGTGTATGTCTTTGTTACTGGGTGTCAGTGTGTGTCTGTGTTACTTGGTGTCAGTGTATGTCTTTGTTACTGTATATCAGTGGTTCTCTGTGCTACTGGGTGTCAGTGTGTGTCTGTGACACTAGGTGTCAGTATTTAGATTAGTTTAGATATACAGTACTTAAACAGGCCCTTCGGCCCACCGAGACTGTGCGGACCATCAAGCACCCATTTATACTAATCCTACACTAATCCCGTATTTCTATCACATCCCCACCTGTCCCGATATATTTCCCTACCTCCTACCTATACTCGGGGCAATTTATGATGGCCAATTAAGCTATCAACCTGCAAGTCTTTGGCATGTGGGAGGAAACGGGAGCACCTGGAGGAAACTCACGCAGACACAGGGAGAACTTGCAAACCCCGCACAGGCTGTACCCAGAATCGAAACCGTGTCCCTGGAGCTGTGAGCCTGCGGTGCTAAAAACTGCGCCAATGTGCCCCCACCACCCCCCCGCAGTGTGTGCCAGTGTTATTGGGTATCAGTGTATGTCTTTGTTACTTGGTGTCAGTATATGTCTGTGTTACTTGGTGCAAGTGTGTGTCTCTGTTACTGGGTATCAGTGTATGACTTTGTTACTTGGTGTGATTGTGTGTCTGTGTTACTGGGTATCAGTGTTTGTCTTTGTTACTTGGTGTCAGTGTATCTGTTTGTTACTTGGTGTAAGCGTATGTCTTTGTTACTTGGTGTCAGTGTATGTCTTTGTTACTTGGTGTAAGTGTGTGTCTATGTTACTGGGTGTCAGTGTGTGTCTGTGTTGCTTGGTGTAAGTGTATGTCTTTGTTACTTGGTGTCAGTGTATGTCTTTGTTACTTGCTGTCAGTGTATGTCTGTATTACTTGGTGTAAGTGTGTGCCTGTGTTACTGGGTATCAGTGTATGTCTTTGTTACTTGGTGTCAGTGTATGTCTGTGTTACTTGGTGTAAGTGTGTGTCTATGTTTCTGGGTGTCAGTTGATGTCTTTGTTACTGGGTCTCAGTGTATGTCTTTGTTACTTGGTGTAAGTGTGTGTCTGTGTTACTGGGTATCTGTGTATGTCTTTGTTACCTGGTGTCAGTGTATGTCTGTGTTACTTGGTGTAAGTGTGTGTCTGTGTTACTGGGTGGCAGTGTGAGTCTGTGTTACTTGGTGTATGTGTGTGTCTTTGTTACTTGGTGTCCGTGTGTGTCTGTGTAACTGGGTGGCAGTGTATGTCTTTGTTAATTGGTGTAAGTGTGTGTCTGTGTTACTGGGCATCAGTGTCTGTCTTTGTTACTTGGTGTAAGAGTGTGTCTGTGTTACTGGGTATCAGTGTATGTCTTTGTTACTTGGTGTCAGTGTATGTCTGTGTTACTTGGTGTAAGTGTGTGTCTGTGTTACTGGGTATCAGTGTATGACTTTGTGACTTGGTGTCTGAGTATGTCTTTGTTACTGGGTGTCAGTGTGTGTCTTTGTGACTTGGTGTCAGTGTATGTCTTTGTTACTTGGTGGAAGTGTATGTCTGTGTTACTGGGTATCAGTGTAGGTCTTTGTTACTTGGTGTCAGTGTATGTCAAAATACTTGGTGTAAGTGTATGTCTTTGTTACTTGGTGTAAGTGTGTGTCTGTGTTACTGGGTATCAGTGTATGTCTTTGTTACTTGGTTTGGGTGTGTGTCTGTGTCACTGGGTATCAGTGCATGTCTCTGATACTTGGTGTCAGTGTATGTCAAAATACTTGGTGTAAGTGTATGTCTTTGTTACTTGGTGTAATTGTCTGTCTTTGTTACTTGGTGTCAGTGTATGTCTTTGTTACTTGGTGTAAGTGTGTGTCTGTGTAACTGAGTATCAGTGTATGTCTTTGTTACTTGGTGTAAGTGTATGTCTGTGTTACTTGGTGTCAGTGTGTGTCTGTGTTACTGGGTATCAGTGTATGTCTTTGTTACTTGGTGTCAGTGTATGTCTGTGTTACTTGGTGTATGTGTGTGTCTGTGTAACTGAGTATCAGTGTATGTCTTTGTTACTTGGTGTAAGTGTGTGTCTGTGTTACTGGGTGTCAGTGTATGTCTGTATTAATGAGTATCAGTGTCTGTCTTCGTTACTTGGTGTCAGTGTGTGTCTGTGTTACTGGGTATCAGTGTATGTCTTTGTTGCTTGGTGTCAGTGTATGTCTGTCTTACTTAGTGTAAGTGTGTGTCTTTGTTACTGGGTATCAGTGTATGTCTTTGTGACTTGGTGTCAGTGTATGTCTTTGTTACTGGGTGTCAGTGTGTGTCTTTGTGTCTTGGTGTCAGTGTATGTCTTTGTTACTTGGTTTAAGTGTGTGTATGTGTTACTGGGTATCAGTGTATGTCTTTGTTACTTGGTGTAACTGTCTGTCTTTGTTACTTTGTGTCAGTGTATGTCTTTGTTACTTGGTGTAAGTGTGTGACTTTGTAACTTGGTGTAAGTGTATGTCTTTGTTACTTGGTGTCAGTGTATGTCTTTGTTACTTGGTGTCTGTGTATGTCTGTGTTACTTGGTGTCAGTGTGTTCCTGTGTTACTGGGTATCAGTGTATGTCTTTGTTACTTTGTGTCAGTGTATGTCTTTGTTACTGGGTGTCAGTGTGTGTCTGTGTTACTTGGTGTCAGTGTATGTCTTTGTTACTGTATATCAGTGGTTCTCTGTGCTACTGGGTGTCAGTGTGTGTCTGTGACACTAGGTGTCAGTATTTAGATTAGTTTAGATATACAGTACTTAAACAGGCCCTTCGGCCCACCGAGACTGTGCGGACCATCAAGCACCCATTTATACTAATCCTACACTAATCCCGTATTTCTATCACATCCCCACCTGTCCCGATATATTTCCCTACCTCCTACCTATACTCGGGGCAATTTATGATGGCCAATTAAGCTATCAACCTGCAAGTCTTTGGCATGTGGGAGGAAACGGGAGCACCTGGAGGAAACTCACGCAGACACAGGGAGAACTTGCAAACCCCGCACAGGCTGTACCCAGAATCGAAACCGTGTCCCTGGAGCTGTGAGCCTGCGGTGCTAAAAACTGCGCCAATGTGCCCCCACCACCCCCCCGCAGTGTGTGCCAGTGTTATTGGGTATCAGTGTATGTCTTTGTTACTTGGTGTCAGTATATGTCTGTGTTACTTGGTGCAAGTGTGTGTCTCTGTTACTGGGTATCAGTGTATGACTTTGTTACTTGGTGTGATTGTGTGTCTGTGTTACTGGGTATCAGTGTTTGTCTTTGTTACTTGGTGTCAGTGTATCTGTTTGTTACTTGGTGTAAGCGTATGTCTTTGTTACTTGGTGTCAGTGTATGTCTTTGTTACTTGGTGTAAGTGTGTGTCTATGTTACTGGGTGTCAGTGTGTGTCTGTGTTGCTTGGTGTAAGTGTATGTCTTTGTTACTTGGTGTCAGTGTATGTCTTTGTTACTTGCTGTCAGTGTATGTCTGTATTACTTGGTGTAAGTGTGTGCCTGTGTTACTGGGTATCAGTGTATGTCTTTGTTACTTGGTGTCAGTGTATGTCTGTGTTACTTGGTGTAAGTGTGTGTCTATGTTTCTGGGTGTCAGTTGATGTCTTTGTTACTGGGTCTCAGTGTATGTCTTTGTTACTTGGTGTAAGTGTGTGTCTGTGTTACTGGGTATCTGTGTATGTCTTTGTTACCTGGTGTCAGTGTATGTCTGTGTTACTTGGTGTAAGTGTGTGTCTGTGTTACTGGGTGGCAGTGTGAGTCTGTGTTACTTGGTGTATGTGTGTGTCTTTGTTACTTGGTGTCCGTGTGTGTCTGTGTAACTGGGTGGCAGTGTATGTCTTTGTTAATTGGTGTAAGTGTGTGTCTGTGTTACTGGGCATCAGTGTCTGTCTTTGTTACTTGGTGTAAGAGTGTGTCTGTGTTACTGGGTATCAGTGTATGTCTTTGTTACTTGGTGTCAGTGTATGTCTGTGTTACTTGGTGTAAGTGTGTGTCTGTGTTACTGGGTATCAGTGTATGACTTTGTGACTTGGTGTCTGAGTATGTCTTTGTTACTGGGTGTCAGTGTGTGTCTTTGTGACTTGGTGTCAGTGTATGTCTTTGTTACTTGGTGGAAGTGTATGTCTGTGTTACTGGGTATCAGTGTAGGTCTTTGTTACTTGGTGTCAGTGTATGTCAAAATACTTGGTGTAAGTGTATGTCTTTGTTACTTGGTGTAAGTGTGTGTCTGTGTTACTGGGTATCAGTGTATGTCTTTGTTACTTGGTTTGGGTGTGTGTCTGTGTCACTGGGTATCAGTGCATGTCTCTGATACTTGGTGTCAGTGTATGTCAAAATACTTGGTGTAAGTGTATGTCTTTGTTACTTGGTGTAATTGTCTGTCTTTGTTACTTGGTGTCAGTGTATGTCTTTGTTACTTGGTGTAAGTGTGTGTCTGTGTAACTGAGTATCAGTGTATGTCTTTGTTACTTGGTGTAAGTGTATGTCTGTGTTACTTGGTGTCAGTGTGTGTCTGTGTTACTGGGTATCAGTGTATGTCTTTGTTACTTGGTGTCAGTGTATGTCTGTGTTACTTGGTGTATGTGTGTGTCTGTGTAACTGAGTATCAGTGTATGTCTTTGTTACTTGGTGTAAGTGTGTGTCTGTGTTACTGGGTGTCAGTGTATGTCTTTGTTACTTGGTGTCAGTGTATGTCTGTGTACTTGGTGTAAGTGTGTGTCTTTGTTACTTGGTTCAGTGTATGTCTGTTTTACTTGGTGTAAGTGTATGTCTTTGTTACTTGGTGTCTTTATCTGTCTTTGTTACTTGGTGCAAGTGTGTGTCTGTGTTACAGGTTATCAGTGTATGTCTTTGTTACTTGGTGTCAGTGTTTGTCTTTGTTACTTGGTGCAAGTGTATGTCTTTGTTACTTGGTGTCAGTGTATGTCTTTGTTACTTGGTGTAAGCGTGTGTCTGTGTTACTGGGTGTCACTGTATGTTTTTGTTAATGGGTGTCTGTGTATGTCTTTGTTACTTGGTGTCCGTGTTTTCCTGTGTTACTGGGTGTCAGTGTATGTCTTTGTTACTGGGTGTCAGTGTATGCCTTTGTTACTTGGTGTCACTGTATGTCTTTGTTACTTGGTGTAAGTGTGTGTCTGTGTAACTGAGTATCAGTGTATGTCTTTGTTACTTGGTGTAAGTGTGTGTCTGTGTTACGGGGTATCAGTGTATGTCTTTATTACTTGGTGTCAGTGTATGTCTTTGTTACTTGGTGTAAGTGTCTGTCTGTGTTACTGGGTATCAGTGTATGTCTTTGTTACTTGGTGTCAGTGTATGTCTGTGTACTTGGTGTGAGTGTGTGTCTTTGTTACTTGGTTCAGTGTATGTCTGTTTTACTTGGTGTAAGTGTATGTCTTTGTTACTTGGTGTCTTTGTCTGTCTTTGTTACTTGGTGTAAGTGTGTGTCTGTGTTACTGGTTATCAGTGTATGTCTTTGTTACTTGGTGTCAGTGTCTGTCTTTGTTACTTGGTGTCAGTGTATGTCTTTGTTACTTGGTGTAAGTGGATGTCTTTGTTACTTGGTGTCAGTGTATGTCTTTGTTACTTGGTGTAAGTGTGTGTCTGTGTTACTGAGTATCAGTGTATGTCTTTGTTCCTTGGTGTAAGTGTGTGTCTGTGTTACTGGGTATCAGTGTATGTCATTGTTACTTGCTGTCAGTGTATGTCTTTGTTACTTGGTGCCAGTGTATGTCTTTGTTACTTGGTGTAAGCGTGTGTCTGTGTTACTGGGTGTCAGTGTACGTTTTTGTTAAGGGGTGTCAGTGAATGTCTTTGTTACTTGGTATCCGTTTGTGTCTGTGTTACTGGGTGTCAGTGTATGTCTTTGTTACTGTGTGTCAGTGTATGCCTTTGTTACTTGTTATCCGTGTGCGTCTGTGTAACTGAGTATCAGTGTATGTCTTTGTTAATTGGTGTAAGTGTGTGTCTGTGTCACTGGGTATCAGTGTATGTCTTTGTTACTTGGTGTCAGTGTATGTCTTTGTTACTTGGTGTCAGTGTTTGTCTTTGTTACTTGGTGTCCGTGTGTGCCTGTGTTACTGGGTGTCAGTGTATGTCTTTGTTACTTGGTATCCGTGTGTGTCTGTGTAACTGAGTATCAGTGTATGTCTTTGTTAATTGGTGTAAGTGTGTGTCTGTGTTACTGGGTATCAGTGTATGTCTTTGTTACTTGGTGTCAGTGTATGTCTTTGTTACTTGGTGTCCGTGTGTGCCTGTGTTACTGGGTGTCAGTGTATGTCTTTGTTGCTGGGTGTCAGTGTATGCCTTTGTTACTTGGTGTCAGTGTATGTCTTTGTTACTTGGTGTAAGTGTGTGTCTGTGTAACTGAGTATCAGTGTATGTCTTTGTTACTTGGTGTAAGTGTGTGTCTGTGTTACTGGGTATCAGTTTATGTCTTTGTTACTTGGTGTCAGTGTATGTCTTTGTTACTTGGTGTAAGTGTCTGTCTGTGTTACTGGGTATCAGTGTATGTCTTTGTTACTTTGTGTCAGAGTGTGCCTTTGTTACTTGGTGTCAGTGTATGTCTTTGTTACTTGGTGTAAGTGTCTGTCTGTGTTACTGGGTATCAGTGTATGTCTTTGTTACTTGGTGTCATTGTGTGTCTTTGTTACTGGGTATCAGTGTATGTCTTTGTTACTGGGTGTCAGTGTATGTCTTTGTGACTTGGTGCAAGTGTTTGTATGTGTTACTGGGTATCAGTGTCAGTCATTGTTACTTGGTGTAAGTGTGTGTCTGTGTTACTGGGTATCTGTGTATGTCTTTGTTACTTGGTGTCAGTGTATGTCTTTGTTACTTGGTGTAAGTGTATGTCTTTGCTACTTGGTGTCAGTCTATGTCTTTGAACTTGGTGTAAGTGTATGTCTTTGTTACTTGGTGTCAGTGTATGTCTCTGTTACTTGGTGTAAGTGTGTGCCTGTGTTGCTGGTTATCAGTGTATGTCTTTGTTACTTGGTGTAAGTGTGTGTCTGTGTTACTGTGTTTTAGTGTCTGTCTTTGTTACTGGGTGTCAGTGTATGTCTTTGTGACTTGGTGTTACTGTTTGTCTGTGTTACTGCGTATCAGTGTCTGTCTTTGTTCTTTGGTTTAATTGTGTTTCTGTGTTACTGGGTATCAGTGTATGTCTTTGTTACTTGGTGTCAGAGTATGTCTGTGTTACTTGGTGTAAGTGTGTGTCTGTGTTACTGGGTATCAGTGCATGTCTTTGTTACTTGGTGTCATTGTATGTCTGTGTTACGTGGTGTAAGTGTGCGTCTGTGTTACTTGGTATCAGTGTCTGTCTTTGTTACTTGTTGTCTGTGTATGTCTTTTTTACAGGGTGTCAGTGTGTGTCTGTGTTACTTGGTGTCAGTCTATGTCTTTGTGACTGTCTATCAGTGCTTCTCTGTTTCTCTGGGTGTCAGTGTGTGTTTGTTTGTGGTACTGGGTGTCAGTGTGTATCTGTGACACTTGGTGTCAGTATTTAGTTTAGTTTAGAGATACAGCACTTAAACAGGCCCTTCAGCCCAGCGAGTCTGTGCCGACCATCAACCACCCATTTATACTAATCCTACACTAATCCGGTATTCCTATCTCATCCACACCTATCCCGATATATTTCCCTACCACCTACCTATACCAGTGGCAATTTATGATGGCCAATTAACCTATCAACCTGCAAGTCTTTGGCATGTGGAAGGAAACCGGAGCACCCGGAGGAAACCCACGCAGACACAGGGAGAACTTGCAAAATCCGCACAGGCAGTACCCAGAATAGAACCCTGGTCCCTGGAGCTGTGAGGCTGCGGTTCTAACCAATGCGCCAATGTGCCCCCTCCCACCCCAGTTTGTGCCTGTGTTACTGGGTATCAGTGTATGTCTTTGTTACTTGGTGTCAGTGTATGTCTTTGTTACTGGTGTCAGTGTATGTCTGTGTTACTGGGTGTAATTGTGTGTCTGTGTTACTGGGTGTCAGTGTGTTTCTGTGTTACTTGGTGTAAGTGTATGTCTTTGTTACTTGGTGTCCGTGTCTGTCTGTGTTACTATGTGTCAGTGTATGTCTTTGTTACTTGGTGTCATTGTATGTCTGTGTTCCTTGGTGTCAGTGTGTTTGTTTATGTTACTGGGTGTCAGTGTGTGACTGTGTTACTTGGTGTAAGTGTGTGTCTTTGTTTCTTGGTGTCTGTGTGTGTCAGTGTTACTGGGTGTCAGTGAATGTCTTTGTTACTGGGTGTCAGTGTATGTCTTTTATACTTGCTGTAAGTGTGTGTCTGTGCTACTGGGTATCTGTGTCTGTCTTTTTTACTTGATGTAAGTGTGTGTCTGTGTTACTGGGTATCAGTGTATGTCTTTGTTACTTGGTGTCATTGTATGTCTGTGTTACTTGGTGTAAGACTGTGTCTCTGTTACTGGGTATCAGTGTATGTCTTTGTTACTTGGTGTCAGTGTATGTCAAAATACTTGGTGTAAGTGTATGTCTTTGTTACTTGGTGTAATTGTCTGTCTTTGTTACTTGGTGTCAGTGTATGTCTGTGTTACTTGGTGTAAGTGTGTGTCTTTGTTACTTGGTGTAAGTGTAAGTCTTTGTTACTTGGTGTCAGTGTATGACTTTGTTACTTGGTGTCAGTGTGTGTCTGTGTTACTGGGCATCAGTGTATGTCTTTGAGACTTGGTATCAGTGTATGTCTTTGTGACTTGGTGTCAGTGTATGTCTGTGTACTTGAAGTAAGTGTGTGTCTGTGTTACTTGGTGTAATTGTGTGTCTGTGTTACTTGGTGTAAGTGTGTGTCTCTGTTCCTGGGTATCAGTGAAAGTCTTTGTGACTTGGTGTCAGTGTATGTCTGTGTTACTTGGTGTAAGTGTATGTCTTTGTTACTTGGTGTAAGTGTGTGTCTGTGTTACTTGGTGTAAGTGTATGTCTTTGTTGCTTGGCGTAAGTGTATGTCTTTGCTACTTGGTGTCACTGTATGTCTGTGTTACTTGGTGTAAGTGTTTGTCTGTGTTACTGGGTATCAGTGCATGTCTTTGTTACTTGGTGTCATTGTATGTCTGTGTTACTTGGTGTAAGTGTGTGTCTGTGTTGCTGGGTATCAGTGTATGTCTTTGTTACTTTTTGTCAGTGTATGTCAAAATACTTGGTGTCAGTGTATGTCTTTGTTACTTGGTGTAAGTGTATGCCTTTGTTACTTGGTGTCAGTGTATGTCTCTGTTACTTGGTGTAAGTGTGTGTCTGTGTTACTGTGTATCAGTGTATGTCTTTGTTACTTGGTGTCATTGTCTGTCTTTGTTACTTAGTGAAAGTGTGTGTCTGTGTTACTTGGTGTAAGTGTGTGTCTGTGTTACTGGGTATCAGTGTATGACTTTGCTACTTGGTGTCAGTGTATGTATTTGTTACTTGGTGTCAGTGTATGTTTGTGTTACTTGGTGTCAGTGTATGTCTGTGTTACTTGGTGCAAGTGTATGTCTTTGTTACTTGGTGTAAGTGTATGTCTTTGTTACTTGCTGTCAGTGTATGTCTTTGTTACTTGGTGTAAGTGTATGTCTTTGCTACTTGTTATCAGTGTATGTCTTTGATACTTGGTCTAAGTGTATGTCTGTGTTACTGGGTATCAGTGTCTGTCTTTGTTACTTGGTGTCAGTGTGTCTCTGTGTTGCTGGGTATCAGTGTACGTCTTTGTTACTTGGTGTCTGTGTGTGTCTGTGCTACTTGGTGTAAGTGTGTGACTGTGTAACTGGGTATCTATGTATGTCTTTGTTACTTGGTGTAAGTGTGTGTCTGTGTTATTGGGCATCAGTGTATGTCTTTGTTACTTGGTGTCAGTGCATGTCTTTTTTAATTGGTGTAAGTGCATGTCTTTGTTACTTGGTGTCAGTGTATGTCTTTGTTACTTGGTGTAAGTGTGTGTCTTTGTTACTGGGTATCAGTGTATGTCTTTGTTACTTGGTGTCAGTGTATGTCTTTGTTACTTGGTGTAAGTGTGTGTCTGTGTTACTGGGTATCAGTGTATGTCTTTGTTACTTGGTGTCAGTGTGTGTCTTTGTTACTGGCTGTCAGTGCTTGTCTTTGTTACTGTGTGTCAGTGTTTGTCTTTGTGACTTGGTGTAAGTGCGTGTCTGTGTTACTGGGTATCAGTGTATGTCTTTGTCACTTCGAGTAAGTGCTTCTCTGTCTTACTGGGTGTCAGTGTGTGTCTGTGTTCCTGGGTGTCAGTGTATGTCTTTGTTACTTTGTGCCAGTGTATGACTCTGTTAGTTGGTGAAAATGTGTGTCTGTGTTATTGAGTATCAGTGTATGTCTTTGTTACTTGGTGTAAGTGTGTGTCTGCGTTTTTGGGTATCAGTGTATGTCTTTGTTACTTGGTGTAAGTGTATGTCTTTGTTACTTTGTGTCAGTGCATGTCTTTGTTAAGTGGTGTCAGTGTGTGTCTGTGTTACTGGGTATCAGTTTATGTCTTTGTTACTTGGTGCAAATGTGTGTCTGTGTTACTGGGTATCAGTGTCTGTCTTTGTTACTTGTTGTCAGTGTATGTCTTTGTTACTGGGTGTCAGTGCGTGTCTGTGATACTGGGTATCATTGTATGTCTTTGTTGCTTGGTGTCAGTGTATGTCTTTGTACATGGTGTAAGTGGATGTCTTTGTTACTTGGTGTAAGTGTGTGTCTGTGTTACTGGGTATCAGTGTATGTCTTTGTTACTTGGTGCAAGTGTATGTCTTTGTTATTTGGTGTCAGTGTATGTCTGTGTTACTTGGTGTAACTGTATGTCTTTGTTACTTGGTGTCAGTGTATGTCTTTGTTACTTGGTGTAAGTGTGTGTCTGTGTTACTGGGTATCAGTGTTTGTCTTTGTTACTTGGTGTAAGTGTCTGTCTGTGTTACTGGGTATCAGTGTATGTCTGGGTTACTTGATGTCAGTATATGTCTTTGTTACTTGGTGTAAGTGTATGTCTTTGTTACTTGGTGTCAGTGGATGTCTTTTTTCCTTGGTGTAAGTGTATGTCTTTGTTACTTGGTGTCAGTGTATGTCTTTGTTACTTGGTGTAAGTGTATGTCTTTGCTACTTGGTGTCAGTGTATGTCTTTGTTACTTGGTGTAAGTGTATGTCTGTGTTACTGGGTATCAGTGTCTGTCTTAGTTACTTGGTGTAAGTGTATGTCTTTGTTACTTTGTGTCAGTGTATGTCTTTGTTACTTGGTGGAAGTGTATGTCTTTGTTACTTGGTGTAAGTGAGTGCCTGTGTTGCTGGGTATCAGTGTATGTCTTTGTTATTTGGTGTAAGTGTGTGTCTGTGTTACTGGGTATCAGTGTCTGTCTTTGTTTCTTGGTGTCTGTGTATGTCTTTGTTACTTGGTGTAAGTGTGTGTCTTTGTTACTTGGTGTCAGTGTGTGTCTTTGTTACTGGGTGTCAGTTTTTGTCTTTGTTACTGGGTGTCAGTGTATGTCTTTGTGACTTGGTGTTAGTGTGTGTCTGTGTTACTGGGTATCAGTGTCTGTCTTTGTTACTTGGTGTAATTGTGTGTCTGTATTATTGGGTATCAGTGTATGTCTTTGTTACTTGGTGTCAGTGTATGTCTGTGTACTTGATGTATGTGTGTGTCGTTGTTACTTGGTGTCAGTGTATGTCTTTGTTACTTGGTGTAAGTGTGTGTCTTTGTTTCTTGTTGTCAGTGCATATCTTTGTTACTTGGTGTAAGTGTATGCCTTTGTTACTTGGTGTCAGTGTATGTCTCTGTTACTTGGTGTAAGTGTGTGTCTGTGTTACTGGGTATCAGTGTCTCTCTTTGTTACTTGGTGTAAGTGTGTGTCTGTGTTGCTGGGTATCAGTGTATGTCTTTGTTACTTGGTGTCATTGTCTGTCTTTGTTACTTGGTGAAAGTGTGTGTCTGTGTTACTTTTGTAAGTGTGTGTCTGTGTTACTGGGTATCAGTGTATGACTTTGTTACTTGGTGTCAGTGTATGTGTTTGTTACTTGGTGTCAGTGTATGTCTGTGTTACTTGGTGTCAGTGTATGTCTGTGTTACTTGGTGTAAGTGTATGTCTTTGTTACTTGGTGTCAATGTTTGTCTTTGTTACTTGGTGTAAGTGTATGTCTTTGTTACTTGGTGTCAGTGTATGTCTTTATTACTTGGTGTAAGTGTATGTCTTTGCTACTTGGTATCAGTGTATGTCTTTGATACTTGGTCTAAGTGTATGTCTGTGTTACTGGGTATCAGTGTCTCTCTTTGTTACTTGGTGTAAGTGTGTGTCTGTGTTGCTGGGTATCAGTGTATGTCTTTGTTACTTGGTGTAAGTGTGTCTCTGTGTTACTGGGTATCAGTGTACGTCTTTGTTACTTGGTGTCTGTGTGTGTCCGTGCTACTTGGTGTAAGTGTGTGTCTGTGTTACTGGGTGTCAGTGTATGTCTTTGTTACTTGGTGTCATTGTCTGTCTTTGTTACTTGGTGAAAGTGTGTGTCTGTGTTACTTTTGTAAGTGTGTGTCTGTGTTACTGGGTATCAGTGTACGTCTTTGTTACTTGGTGTCTGTGTGTGTCTGTGCTACTTGGTCTAAGTGTATGTCTGTGTTACTGGGTATCAGTGTCTCTCTTTGTTACTTGGTGTAAGTGTGTCTGTGTTGCTGGGTATCAGTGTATGTCTTTGTTACTTGGTGTAAGTGTGTCTCTGTGTTACTGGGTATCAGTGTACGTCTTTGTTACTTGGTGTCTGTGTTTGTCTGTGCTACTTGGTGTAAGTGTGTGTCTGTGATACTGGGTATCATTGTATATCTTTGTTGCTTGGTGTCAGTGTATGTCTTTGTACTTGGTGTAAGGGGATGTCTTTGTTACTAGGTGTAAGTGTGTGTCTGTGTTACTTGGTGTAAGTGTGTGTCTGTGTTACTGGGTATCAGTGTATGTCTTTGTTACTTGGTGTCAGTGTATGTCTTTGTTACTTGGTGTAAGTGTATGTCTTTGTTACTTGGTGTCAGTGTATGTCTGTGTTACCTGGTGTAACTTTATGTCTTTGTTACTTGGTGTCAGTGTATGTCTTTGTTACTTGGTGTAAGTGTCTGTCTTTGTTGCTGGGTATCAGTGTATGTCTTTGTTACTTGGTGTAAGTGTCTGTCTTTGTTGCTGGGTATCAGTGTATGTCTTTGTTACTTGGTGTCAGTATATGTCTTTGTTACTTGGTGTAAGTGTATGTCTTTATGACTTGGTGTCAGTGTAAGTCTTTGTTACTTGGTGTAAGTGTGTGTCTGTGTTACTGGGTATCAGTGTATGTCTTTGTTAATTGGTGTCAGTGTATGTCTTTGTTACTTGGTTTCAGTGTATGTCTTTGCTACTTGGTGTAATTGTGTGTCTGTGTTACTGGGTATCAGTGTATGTCTTTGTTACTTGGTGTAAGTGTGTGTCTTTGTTACTGGGTGTCAGTGTATGTCTTTGTTACTGGGTGTCAGTGTGTGTCTTTGTGACTTGGTGTAAGTGTGCGTCTTTGTTACTGGATGTCAGTGTCTGTCTTTGTTACTTGGTGTAAGTGTGTGTCTGCGTTATTGGGTATCAGTGTCTGTCTTTGTTACTGGTGTCAGTGTGTGTCTGAGTGACTTGGTGTAAGTGTGTGTCCGTGTTACTTGGTTTAAGTGTCTGTCTTTGTTAATTGGTGTCAGTGTTTGTCCTTGATTCTTGGTGTAAGTGTGTGTCAGTGTTACTGGGTATCAGTGTCTGTCTTTGTTACTTGGTGTAAGAGTGTGTCTGTGTTGCTGGGTATCAGTGTATGTCTTTGTTACTTGCTGTCAGTGTAGGTCTGTGCTGCTTGGTGTAAGTGTGTGTCTTTCTTACTTGCTGTAAGTGCATGTCTTTGTGAATTGGTGTCAGTGTATGTCTGTGTTACTTGGTGTAAGAGTGTGTCTTTGTTAGTTGTTGTAAGTGTATGTCTTTGTTACTTGGTGTCAGTGTATGTCTGTGTTATTTGCTGTAAGTGTATGTCTTGGTTACTTTGTGTCAGTGTCTGTCTTTGTTACTTGCTGTAAGTGTTTGTCTGTGTTACTGGGTATCAGTGTATGTCTTTGTTACTTGTTGTCAGTGTGTGTCTGTGTACTTGGTGTAAGTGTGTGTCTTTGTTATTTGGTGTCATTCTATGTCTGTGTTACTTGGTGTAAGTGTATGTCTTTGTTACTTGGTGTCAGTGTATGTCTTTGTTACTTGGTGCAAGTGTCTGTCTTTGTTGCTGGGTATCAGTGTATGTCTTTGTTACTTGGTGTCAGTATATGTCTTTGTTACTTGGTGTAAGTGTATGTCTTTATGACTTGGTGTCAGTGTAAGTCTTTGTTACTTGGTGTAATTGTGTGTCTGTGTTCCTGGGTATCAGTGTATGTCTTTGTTAATTGGTGTCAGTGTATGTCTTTGTTACTTGTTGTCAGTGTATGTCTTTGTTACTGGATGTCAGTGTCTGTCTTTGTTACTTGGTATAAGTGTGTGTCTGTGTGATTGGGTATCAGTGTCTGTCTTTGTTACTGGTGTCAGTGTGTGTCTTAGTGACTTGGTGTAAGTGTGTGTCTGCATTTCTTGGTATCAGTGTCTGTCTTTGTTACTTGGTGTAAGTGTGTGTCCGTGTTACTTGGTTTAAGTGTCTGTCTTTGTTAATTGGTGTCAGTGTGTGTCCTTGATTCTTGGTGTAAGTGTGTGTCTGTGTTACTGGGTATCAGTGTCTGTCTTTGTTACTTGGTGTAATAGTGTGTCTGTGTTGCTGGGTATCAGTGCATGTCTTTGTTACTTGCTGTCAGTGTAGGTCTGTGCTGCTTGGTGTAAGTGTGTGTCTTACTTACTTGCTGTAAGTGCATGTCTTTGTTAATTGGTGTCAGTGTATGTCTGTGTTACTTGGTGTAAGTGTGTGTCTTTGTTAGTTGTTGTCAGTGTATGTCTTTGTTACTTTGTGTCAGTGTATGTCTTTGTTACTTGCTGTAAGTGTTTGTCTGTGTTACTGGGTATCATTGTATGTCTTTGTTACTTGGTGTCAGTGTGTGTCTGTGCTGCTTGGTGTAAGTGTGTGTCTTACTTACTTGCTGTAAGTGCATGTCTTTGTTAATTGGTGTCAGTGTATGTCTGTGTTACTTGGTGTAAGTATGTGTCTTTGTTATTTGGTGTCAGTCTATGTCTGTGTTACTTGGTGTAAGTGTATGTCTTTGTTACTTGGTGTCAGTGTATGTCTTTGTTACTTGGTGTAAGTGTATGTCTTTGTTACTTGGTGTCAGTGTATGTCTCTGTTACTTGGAGTAAGTGTGTGTCTGTGTTACTGGGTATCAGTGTATGTCTTTGTTACTTGGTGTCATTGTCTGCCTTTGTTACTTGGTGTAAGTGTGTGTCTGTGTTACTGGGTATCAGTGTATGTCTTTGCTACTTGGTGTCAGTGTATGTCTTTGTTACTTGGTGTCAGTGTATGTCTGTGTTACTTGGTGTAAGTGTGTGTCAGTGTTACTGGGTATCAGTGTATGTCTTTGCTTCTTGGTGTCAGTGTCTGTCTTTGTTACTTGGTGTCAGTGTATGTCTTTGTTACTTGCTGTAAGTGTATGTCTTTGCTACTTGGTGTCAGTGTATGTCTTTGATACTTTGTGTCAGGGTATGTCTGTGTTACTGGGTATCAGTGTCTGTCTTTGCTACTAGGTGTAAGTGTGTGTCTGCGTTGCTGGGTATCAGTGTATCTGTTTGTTACTTGGTGTAAGTGTGTGTCTTTGTTACTGGGTATCAGTGTGTGTCTTTGTTACTGGGTGTCAGTGTTTGTGTTTGTTACTGGGTTTCAGTGTATGTCTTAGTGACTTGGTGTTAGTGTGTGTCTGTGTAATTGGTGTATGTGTGTGTCTTTGTTACTTGGTGTCAGTGTTTGTCTGTGTTACTTGGTGCAAATGAATGTCTTTGTTACTTGGTGTAATTGTCTGTCTTTGTTCCTTGGTGTCAGTGTCTGTCTTTGTTACTTGTTGTCTGTATATGTCTTTGTTACTTGGTGGAAGTGGATGTCTTTGTTACTGGGTATCAGTGTGTGTCTTTGTTACTGGGTGTCAGTGTTTGTGTTTGTTACTGGGTGTCAGTGTATGTCTTAGTGACTTGGTGTTAGTGTGTGTCTGTGTTACTGGGTAACAGTGTCTGTCTTTGTTACTTGGTGTAAGTGTGAGTCTGTGTTACTGGGTATCAGTGTATGTCTTTGTTACTTGGTGTCAGTGTATGTCTGTGTAATTGGTGTATGTGTGTGTCTTTGTTACTTGGTGTCAGTGTTTGTCTGTGTTACTTGGTGCAAATGAATGTCTTTGTTACTTGGTGTAATTGTCTGTCTTTGTTCCTTGGTGTCAGATTATGTCTTTGTTACTTGGTGTCAGTGTATGTCTTTGTTACTGGTGTCAGTGTGTTTCTGTGTTACTTGGTGTAAGTGTATGTCTTTGTTACTTGGTGTCTGTGTGTGTTTGTGTTACTGGGTGTCAGTGTATGTCTTTGTTACTGGGTGTCAGTGTATGTCTTTGTTACTTGGTGTAAGTGTGTGTCTGTGTTACTGCGTATCAGTGTCTGTCTTTTTTACTTGGTGTAAGTGTGTTTCTGTGTTACTGGGTATCAGTGCATGTCTTTGTTACTTGGTGTCATTGTATGTCTGTGTTACCTGGAGTAAGACTGTGTCTGTGTTACTGGGTATCAGTGCATGTCTTTGTTACTTGGTGTCATTGTATGTATTTGTGACTTGGTATCAGTGTATGTCTTTGTTACTTGGTGTAATTGTCTGTCTTTGTTACTTGGTGTCAGTGTATGTCTCTGTTACTTGGTGTAAGTGTGTGTCTTTGTTGCTTGGTGTAAGTGTATGTATTTGTTACTTGGTGTCAGTGTATGTCTTTGTTACTTGGTGTCAGTGTGTGTCTGTGTTACTGGGCAATAGTGTATGTCTTCGTGACTTGGTATCAGTGTATGTCTTTGTTACTTGGTGTAATTGTCTGTCTTTGTTACTTGGTGTCAGTGTATGTCTGTGTTACTTGGTGTAAGTGTATGTCTTTGTTACTTGGTGTCTGTGTGTGTTTGTGTTACTGGGTGTCAGTGTATGTCTTTGTTACTGGGTGTCAGTGTATGTCTTTGTTACTTGGTGTAAGTGTGTGTCTGTGTTACTGCGTATCAGTGTCTGTCTTTTTTACTTGGTGTAAGTGTGTTTCTGTGTTACTGGGTATCAGTGCATGTCTTTGTTACTTGGTGTCATTGTATGTCTGTGTTACCTGGTGTAAGACTGTGTCTGTGTTACTGGGTATCAGTGCATGTCTTTGTTACTTGGTGTCATTGTATGTATTTGTGACTTGGTATCAGTGTATGTCTTTGTTACTTGGTGTAATTGTCTGTCTTTGTTACTTGGTGTCAGTGTATGTCTGTGTTACTTGGTGTAAGTGTGTGTCTTTGTTACTTGGTGTAAGTGTATGTATTTGTTACTTGGTGTCAGTGTATGTCTTTGTTACTTGGTGTCAGTGTGTGTCTGTGTTACTGGGCAATAGTGTATGTCTTCGTGACTTGGTATCAGTGTATTTCTTTGTTACTTGGTGTAATTGTCTGTCTTTGTTACTTGGTGTCAGTGTATGTCTGTGTTACTTGGTGTAAGTGTGTGTCTTTGTTACTTGGTGTAAGTGTGTGTCTGTGTTACTGCGTATCAGTGTCTGTCTTTGTAACTTGGTGTCAGTGTATGTCTGTGTTACTTGGTGTAAGTGTGTGTCTGAGTTACTGGGTGTCAGTGTGTTTCTGTGATACTTGGTGTAAGTGTATGTCTTTGTTACTTGGTGTCTGTGTGAGTCTGTGCTACTGGGTGTCAGTGTATGTCTTTGTTACTGGGTGTCAGTGTATGTCTTTGTTACTTGGTGTAAGTGTCTGTCTGTGTTACTGGGTATCAGTGTATGTCTTTGTAACTTGGTGTCAGTGTATGTCTGAGTTACTTGGTGTAAGTGTGTGTCTGTGTGATTGGGTATGAGTGCATGTCTTTGTTACTTGGTGTCATTGTATGTCTTTGTTACTTGGTGTCAGTGTATGTCAAAATACTTGGTGCAAGTGTATGTCTTTGTTACTTGGTGTAATTGTCTGTCTTTGTTACTTGGTGTCAGTGTATGTCTTTGTTACTTGGTGTCAGTGTATTTATTTGTGACTTGGTGTCAGTGTGTGTCTCTGTGACTTGGTGTCAGTGTATGTCTTTGTTACTGGTGTCAGTGTATGTCTGTGTTACTTGGTGTAAGTGTGTGTCTGAGTTACTGGGTGTCAGTGTGTTTCTGTGTTACTTGGTGTAAGTGTATGTCTTTGTTACTTGGTGTCTGTGTGTGTATGTGTTACTGGGTGTCAGTGTATGTCTTTGTTACATGGTGTCAGTGTATGTCTTTGTTACTTGGTGTAAGTGTGTGTCTGTGTTACTGGGTATCAGTGTCTGTCTTTTTTACTTGGTGTAAGTGTGTGTCTGTGTTACTGAGTATCAGTGCATGTCTTTGTTACTTGGTGTCATTGTATGTCTGTGTTACTTGGTGTAAGACCTTGTCTGTGTTACTGGGTATCAGTGTATGTCTTTGTTACTTGGTGTCAGTGTATGTCTTTGTGACTTGGTATCAGTGTTACTTGGTGTAATTGTCTGTCTTTGTTACTTGGTGTCAGTGTATGTCTGTGTTACTTGGTGTAAGTGTGTGTCTTTGTTACTTGGTGTAAGTGTATGTATTTGTTACTTGGTGTCAGTGTATGTCTTTGTTACTTGGTGTCAGTGTGTGTCTGTGTTACTGGGCATCAGTGTATGTCTTCGTGAATTGGTATCAGTGTCTGCCTTTGTGACTTGGTATCAGTGTATGTCTTTGTTACTTGGTGTAATTGTCTGTCTTTGTTACTTGGTGTCAGTGTATGTCTGTGTTACTTGGTGTAATTGTGTGTCTTTGTTACTTGGTGTCAGTGTGTGTCTGTGTTACTGGGTATCAGTGTTTGTCTTTTTTACTTGGAGTAAGTGTGTGTCTGTGTTACTGAGTATCAGTGCAGGTCTTTGTTACTTTGTGTCATTGTATGTCTGTGTTACTTGGTGTAAGACCTTGTCTGTGTTACTGGGTATCAGTGTATGTCTTTGTTACTTGGTGTCAGTGTATGTCTTTGTGACTTGGTATCAGTGTATGTCTTTGTTACTTGGTGTAATTGTCTGTCTTTGTTACTTGGTGTCAGTGTATGTCTGTGTTACTTGGTGTAAGTGTGTGTCTTTGTTACCTGGTGTAAGTGTTTGTATTTGTTACTTGGTGTCAGTGTATGTCTTTGTTACTTGGTGTCAGTGTGTGTCTGTGTTACTGGGCATCAGTGTATGTCTTCGTGACTTGGTATCAGTGTATGCCTTTGTGACTTGGTATCAGTGTATGTCTTTGTTACTTGGTGTAATTGTCTGTCTTTGTTACTTGGTGTCAGTGTATGTCTGTGTTACTTGGTGTAAGTGTGTGTCTTTGTTACTTGGTGTAAATGTATGAATTTGTTACTTGGTGTCAGTGTATGTCTTTGTTACTTGGTGTCAGTGTGTGTCTGTGTTACTGGGCATCAGTGTATGTCTTTGTTACTTGGTATCAGTGTATGCCTTTGTGACTTGGTGTCAGTGTATGTCTTTTTTACTGGGTGTCAGTGTGTGTCTCTCTTACTTGGTGTCAGTGTAAGTCTTTGTGACTTGGTGTCAGTGTATGTCTTTTTACTGGGTGTCAGTGTGTGTCTGTGTAACTTGGTGTCACTGTTTGTCTTTGTTACTGTGTATCAGTGTTTCTCTGTGTTTACTGGGTGTCAGCGTGTGTTTGTTTGTGTTACTGGGTGTCAGTGTGTGTCTGTGACACTAGATGTCAGTATTTAGTTTAGTTTCGAGATACAGCACTTAAACAGGCCCTTCGGCCCACCGAGTCTATGCCGACCATCAACCACCCATTTACACTAATCCTACACTAATCCCGTATTCCTATCACATCCCCACCGATCCCTATATATTTCCCTACCACCTACCTATACTAGGGGCAATTTATGATGGCCAATTAACCTATCAACCAGCAAGTCTTTGGCATGTGGGAGGAAACCGGAGCACCGGGAGGAAACCCACGCAGACACAGGGAGAACTTGCAAACTCCGCACACGCAGTACCCAGAATCGAACCCGGGTCCCTGGAGCTGTGAGGCTGCGGTGCTAACCACTGAGCCAATGTGCATCCCCCTCCA
The DNA here is from genome assembly GCF_036365525.1 of Heterodontus francisci. NCBI lineage: Eukaryota > Metazoa > Chordata > Chondrichthyes > Heterodontiformes > Heterodontidae > Heterodontus > Heterodontus francisci. The sequence goes on along the minus strand of NW_027141655.1, from coordinate 2,685,843 downwards.
CCAGAGTGTGCCTGTGTTACTGGGTATCAGTGTTTGTCTTTGTTCCTTGGTGTCAGTGTATGTCTGTGTCACTTGGTGTCAGTGTGTTAGTTTGTGTTACTGGGTGTCAGTGTGTGTCTGTGTTACTTGGTGTCCGTGTGTGTCTGTGTTACTGGGTGTCAGAGTATGTCTTTGTTACTGGGTGTCAGTGTATGTCTTTGTTACTTGGTGTAAGTGTGTGTCTGTGTTACTGGGTATCAGTGTCTGTCTTTTTAACTTGGTGTATGTGTGTGTCTGTGTTACTGGGTATCAGTGCATGTCTTTGTTACTTGGTGTCACTGTATGTCTGTGTTATTTGGTGTAAGTGTGTGTCTGTGTTACTGGGTATCAGTGTATGTCTTTGTTACTTGGTGCCAGTGTATGTCTGTGTTACTTGGTGTAAGTGTGTGTCTGCGTTACTGGGTGTCAGTGTGTGTCTGTGTGACTTGGTGTAAGTGTATGTCTTTGTTACTTGGTGTCCGTGTGTGTCGGTGTTACTGGGTGTCAGTGCATGTCTTTGTTACTTGGTGTCAGTTTATGTCTGTGTTACTGGGTGTCAGTGTATTTGTTTGTGTTACTGGGTGTCAGTGTGTGTCTGTGTTACTTGGTGTAAGTGTGTGTCTTTGTTACTTGGTGTCCGTGTGTGTCTGTGTTACTGGGTGTCAGAGTATGTCTTTGTTACTGGGTGTCAGTGTATGTCTTTGTTACTTGGTGTAAGTGTGTGTCTGTGTTCCTGGGTATCAGGGTCTGTCTTTTTTACTTGGTGTAAGTGTGTGTCTGTGTTACTGGGTGTCAGTGTGCGCCTGTGTTACTGGGTATCAGTGTAGGTCTTTGATACTTGGTGTCAGTGTATGTCTGTGTTACTTGGTGTAAGTGTGTGTCTGTGTTACTGGGTGTCAGTGTGTGTCTGTGTTACTTGGTGTAAGTCTGTGTCTTTGTTACTTGGTGTCCATGTGTGTCTGTGTTACTCGCTATCAGTGTATGTCTTTGTTACTTTGTGTCAGTGGATGTCAAAATACTTGGTGTAAGTGTATGTCTTTGTTACTTGGTGTAATTGTATGTCTTTTTTACTTGGTGTCAGTGTATGTCTGTGTTACTTGGTGTAAGTGTGTGTCTTTGTTACTTCGTGTAAGTGTATATCTTTGTTACTTGGTGTCAGTGTATGTCTGTGTTACTTGGTGTAAGTGTGTGTCTTTGTTACTGGGCATCAGTGTATGTCTTTGTGACTTGTTATCAGTATATGTCTTTGTGACTTGGTGTCAGTGTATGTCTTTTTTACAGGGTGTCAGTGTGTGTCTGTGTTACCTGGTGTCAGTGTATGTCTTTGTTACTGTGTATCAGTGTTTCTCTGTTTTCCTGTTTGTCAGTGTTTGTTTGATTGTGGTACTGGGTGTCAGTGTGTGTCTGTGACACGAGGTGACATTATTTAGTTTAGTTTCGAGAAACAGCAATTAAACAGGCCCTTCGGCCCAAAGAGTCTGTGCCGACCATCAACCACCCATTTACACTAATCCTACACTGATCACGTATTCCTATCACATCCCCACCTATCCCTCTATATTTCCCTACCATCTACCTATACTTGGGGCAATTTATGATGGCCAATTAACCTATCAACCTGCATGTCGTTGGCATGTGGGAGGAAACCGGAGCACCGGGAGGAAACCCACGCAGACACAGGGAGAACTTGCAAACTCCGCACAGGCAGTACCCAGAATCGAACCCGGGTCCCTGGAGCTGTGAGGCTCCGGTGCTAACCACTGCGCCAATGTGCCAACACCCCCCCCCCCACCCCCCCACCGCCAGTGTGTGCCTGTGTTACTGGATATCAGTGTATGTCTTTGTTACTTGGTGTCAGTTGATGTCAAAATACTTGGTGTAAGTGTATGTCTTTGTTACTTAGTGTAATTGTCTGTCTTTGTCACTTGGTGTCAGTGTATGTCTGTGTGACTTGGTGTAAGTGTGTGTCTTTGCTACTTGGTGTAAGTGTGTGTCTTTGTTACTGGGCATCAGATTATGTCTTTGTGACTTGCTATCAGTGTGTGTCTTTGTGACTTGGTGTCAGTGTATGTCTTTTTTACTGGGTGTCAGTGTGTCTCTGTGTTACTTGGTATCAGTGCATGTCAAAATGCTTGGTGTAGGTGTATGTCTTTGTTAATTGGTGTAATTGTTTGTCTTTGTTACTTGGTGTCAGTGTATGTCTGTGTTACTTGGTGTAAGTGTGTGTCTTTGTTACTGGGCATCAGTGTATGTCTTTGTGACTTGGTATCAGTGTATGTCTTTGTGACTTGGTGTCAGTGTATGTCTTTTTTACTGGGTGTCAGTGTGTGTCTGTGTTACTTGGTGTCAGTGTATGTCTTTTTTACTTGGTGTAAGTGTGTGTCTTTGTTATTTGGTGTAAGTGTATGTCTTTGTTACTTGATGCCAGTGTATGTCTTTGTTACTTGGTGTCAGTGTGTGTCTGTGTTACTTGGTGTAAGTGTATGTCTTTGTTGCTTGGTATCAGTGTATGTCTTTGTTACTTGGTGTCAGTGGATGTCAAAATACTTGGTGTAAGTGCATGTCTTTGTTACTTGTTGTAATTGTCTGTCTTTGTCACTTGGTGTCAATGTATGTCTGTGTTACTTGGTGTAAGTGTGTGTCTTTGTTACTTGGTGTAAGTGTACGTCTTTGTTACTTGGTGTCAGTGTATGTCTTTGTTACTAGGTGTGAGTGTGTGTCTGTGTTACTGGGCATCAATGTATGTCTTTGTGACTTGGTTTCAGTGTATGTCTTTTTTACCGGGTGTAAGTGTGTGTCTGCGTTACTGGGTATCAGTGTGTGTCTTTGTTACTTGGTGTAAGTGTATGTCTTTGTTACTTGGTGTCATTGTATGACTTTGTTACTTGGTGTCAGTGTGTGTCTGTGTTACAGGGTGTAAGTGTGTGTCTGTGTTACTTGGTGTAAGTGTGTGTCTTTGTTACTTGGTGTCCGTGTGTGTCTGTGTTACTGGGTGTCAGAGTATGTCTTTGTTACTTGGTGTAAGTGTGTGTCTGTGTTACTGGGTATCAGTGTCTGTCTTTTTTACTTGGTGTAAGTGTGTGTCTGTGTTACTGGGTATCAGTCCTTGTCTTTGTTACTTGGTGTCATTGTATGTCTGTGTTACTTGGTGTAAGTGTGTGTCTGTGTTACTGGGTATCAGTGTATGTCTTTGTTACTTGGTGTCAGTGTATGTCAAAATACTTGGTGTAAGTGCATGTCTTTGTTACTTGGTGCAATTGTCTGTCTTTGTTACTTGATGTCAGTGTATGTCTGTGTTACTTGGTGTAAGTGTATGTCTTTGTTACTTGTTGTCAGTGTATGTCTTTGTTACTTTGTGTCTGTGTGTGTCTGTGTTACTGTGTGTCAGTGTGTGTCTGTGTTACTGTGTGTCAGTGTGTGTCTTTGTGACTGGGAATCAGTGTATGTCTTTGTTACTTGGTGTCAGTGTATGTCAAAATACTTGGTGTAAGTGCATGTCTTTGTTACTTGGTGCAATTGTCTGTCTTTGTTACTTGGTGTCAGTGTATGTCTGTGTTACTTGGTGTAAGTGGATGTCATGGTTACTTGGTGTCAGTGTATGTCTTTGTTACTTTTGTGTCAGTGTGAGTCTGTGTTACTGTGTGTCAGTCTGTGTCTGTGTTACTGGGTATCAGTGTATGTCTTTGTTACTTGGTGTAAGTGTGTGTCTTTGTTACTTGGTGTAAGTGTACGTCTTTGTTACATGGTGTCAGTGTATGTCATTGTTACTTGGTGTCAGTGTGTGTCTGTGTTACTGGGCATCAGTAACTGTCTTAGTGACTTGGTATCAGTGTATGTCTTTGTGACTTGGTTTCAGTGTAAGTCTTTTTTACTGGTTGTAAGTGTGTGTCTGCTTCACTGGGTATCAGCGTGTGACTTTGTTACATTGTGTGAGTGTATGTCTTTGTTACTTGGTGTCAGTGTATGTCTTTGTTACTTGGTGTCAGTGTGTGTCTGTGTTACTGGGTGTAAGTGTGTGTCTGCGTTACTGGGTATCAGTGTATGTCTTTGTTACTTGGTGTCAGTGTATGTCAAAATGCTTGGTCTAGGTGTATGTCTTTGTTACTTGGTGTAATTGTCTGTCTTTGTTACTTGATGTCAGTGTATGTCTGTGTTACTTGGTGTCAGTGTATGTCTTTTTTACTGGATGTCAGTGTGTGTCTGTGTTACTTGGTGTCAGTGTATGTCTTTTTTACTTGGTGTAAGTGTGTGTCTTTGTTACTTGGTGTAAGTGTATGTATTTGTTACTTGATGTCAGTGTCTGTCTTTGTGACTTGCTTTCAGTGTATGTCTTTTTTACTGGGTGTAAGTGTGTGTCTGCGTTACTGGGTATCAGTGTGTGTCTTTGTTACTTGGTGTAAGTGTATGTCTTTGTTACTTGGTGTCAGTGTATGTCTTTGTTACTTGGTGTCAGTGTGTGTCTGTGTTACAGGGTGTAAGTGTGTGTCTGCGTTACTGGGTATCAGTGTATGTCTGTGTTACTTGGTGTCAGTGTGTGTCTGTGTTACTTGGTGCAAGTGTATGTCTTTGTTACTTGGTGTCCGTGTGCGTCTTTGTTACTGGGTGTCATTGTATGTCTTTGTTACTTGGTGACAGTTTATGTCTGTGTTACTTGGTGTCAGTCTGTTTGTTTGTGTTACTGGGTGTCAGTGTGTGTCTGTGTTACTTGGTGTAAGTGTGTGTCTTTGTTACATGGTGTCCGTGTGTGTCTGTGTTACTGGGTGTCAGAGTATGTGTTTGATACTGGGTGTCAGTGTATGTCTTTGTTACTTCTTTAAGTGTGTGTCTGTGTTACTGGGTATCAGTGTCTGTCTTTTTTACTTGGTGTAAGTGTGTGTCTGTGTTACTTGGTGTAAGTGTGTGTATTTGTTACTGGGCATCAGTGTATGTCTTTGTGACTTGGTATCAGTGTAAGTCTTTGTGACTTGGTGGCAGTGTATGTCTTTGTTACTGTGTATCAGTGTTTCTCCGTGTTCCTGGGTGTCAGTGTGTGTTTGTTTGCCTTTATAGCCACTCCAGGCGCTGCTTCACAAACCACTGACCACCTCCAGGCGCGTATCCATTGTCTCTCGAGATAAGGAGGCCCAAAAGAAAGAAGTAATTGTCTGTCTTTGTTACTTGGTGTCAGTGTATGTCTGTGTTACTTGGTGTAAGTGTGTGTATTTGTTACTGGGCATCAGTGTATGTCTTTGTGACTTGGTATCAGTGTATGTCTTTGTGACTTGGTGTCAGTGTATGTCTTTGTTCCTGTGTATCAGTGTTTCTCCGTGTTCCTGGGTGTCAGTGTGTGTTTGTTTGTGTTACTGGGTGTCAGTGTTTGTCTGTGACACGAGGTGTCAGTATTTAGTTTAGTTTGGAGATACAGCACTTAAATAGGCCCTTCGGCCCACTGAGTCTGTGCCGACCATCAACCAACCATTTATACTAATCCTACACTGATCCCGTATTCCTATCACATCCCCAAATATCCCTATATATTTCCCGACCACGTACCTATACTCGGGGCAATTTATGATGGCCAATTAACCTATCAACCTGCAAGTCTTTGGCATGTGGGAGGAAACCGGAGCACCGGGAGGAAACCCACGCAGACACAGGGAGAACTTGCAAACTCTGCACAGGCAGGACCCAGAATCGAACCCGGTTCCCTGGAGCTGTAAGGCTGCGGTGCTAACCACTGCGCCAATGTGCACACCCCCCAGTGTGTGCCTGTGTTACTGGGTATCAGTGTATGTCTCTGTTACTTGGTGTCAGTGTATGTCTGTGTTACTTGGTGTAAGTGTGTGTCTGTGTTACTGGGTGTCAGTGTGTGTCTGTGTTACTTGGTGTAAGTCTGTGTCTTTGTTATTGGTGTCCGTGTGTGTCTGTGTTACCTGGTATCAGTGTATGTCTTTGTTACTTGGTGTCAGTGGATGTCAAAATACTAGCTGTAAGTGGATGCCTTTGTTACTTGGTGTAATTGTCTGTCTTTGTTACTTGGTGTCAGTGTATGTCTGTGTTACTTGGTGTAAGTGTGTGTCTTTGTTACCTGGTGTAAGTGTATGACTTTGTTACTTGATGTCAGTGTATGTCTTTGTTACTTGGTGTCAGTGTGTGTCTGTGTTACTTGGTGTCAGTGTGTGTCTGTGACACTAGGTGTAAATCTGTGTCTTTGTTAGTTGGTGTCCGTGTGTGTCTGTGTTACCTGGTATCAGTGTATATCTTTGTTACTTGGTGTCAGTGGATGTCAAAATACTTGCTGTAAGCGGATGTCTTTGTTACTTGGTGTAATTGTCTGTCTTTGTTACTTGGTGTCAGTGTATGTCTGTGTTACTTGGTGTAAGTGTGTGTCTTTGTTACCTGGTGTAAGTGTATGTCTTTGTTACTTGATGCCAGAGTATGTCTTTGTTACTTGGTGTCAGTGTGTGTCTGATTTACTGGGCATCAGTGTATGTCTTTGTGACTTGGTATCAGTGCATGTCTTTGTGACTTGGTGTCAGTGTATGTCTTTTTTACTGGGTGTAAGTGGATGTCAAAATACTTGGTGTAAGTGTATGTCTTTGTTACTTGGTGTAATTGTCTGTCTTTGTTACTTGGTGTCAGTGTATGTCTGTGTTACTAGGTGTAAGTGTGTGTCTTTGTTACTGGGCATCAGTGTATGTCTTTGTGACTTGGTATTAGTGTATGTCTTTGAGACTTGGTGTCAGTGTATGTCTTTTTTACTGGGTGTCAGTGTTTCTCTCTGTTACTGGGTGTCAGTGTGTGATTGTTTGTGTTACTGGATGTCAGTGTGTGTCTGTGACACTAGGTGTCAGTATGTAGTTTAGTTTAGAGATACAGCACTTAAACAGGCCCTTCGGCCCACCGAGTCTGTGCCGACCATCAACAACCTATTTATACTAATCCTACACTAATCCCGTATTCCTATCACATCCCCACCTATCCCTATATATTTCCCTACCACGTACCTATACTAGGGGCAATTTATGATGGCCAATTAACCTATCAACCTGCAAGTCTTTGACATGTGGGAGGAAACCGGAGCACCGGGAGGAAACCCACGCAGACACAGGGAGAACTTGCAAACTCCGCACAGGCAGGACCCAGAATCGAACCCGGTTCCCTGGAGCTGTGAGGCTGCGGTGCTAACCACTGCGCCAATGTGCCCAACCCCCAGTGTGT